>NC_134952.1:12922628-15392927 GCF_965638725.1 Aptenodytes patagonicus
GGCTTTTGGACAATGCTTTTGGACAATATGCTGTAACTTTTGGTCATCCCTGAAGTGGTCAGGCAGTTGGACTAGATGGTCATTGTAGGTCCCTTCCAACTGAAATAGTCTATTCTAGTCTAGTCTATTCTATTCTAGGTAATAAGTCTCTTTTCCTCTTCTGGGTTTGTTTGGGTTTTTTTTAATAATCAACATATTTTCCTTAATAAATGAATAAAATGCAGTTCAAAAGCACTCAGTTCGTGTTCATATTTCAACTAAAATGAAACCATCATCTTGCAATAATCTTGTGGCAGATGATACATTAACCATAGCCAGACACGAGAAAGGAAAGGAGAGGCACCAGCAACTAGACTCCTCTCAGCTAGCAGGAGTAAACCAGAAATAATTCCACCGAAGTCAATACAGACTCGCTGGTATAAAAAAGCACTGGCAAATCCTTAGACTATTTCTTTCTTTAGAAAAGCAACAGTTAATGCAGGCTGTGGAAAACAGCTCTGGTTTAAAACATGCCATTGCTGACAGGCTACTCTCAACATTACCTGAGGGTCAGGTGTCATCAACCTACACTTTAAAAGCCAATTTATTCTTACAGATATTTTCTTAAAGAACATGAGTTCACTAGGGGTCATAAAAGACACATTAGCCAAAGGTGAGGAACACATTACTAGAAGGCATCAACATACTTTTGTGGTCCCACATTCCCACTGCCCAGTGGGCATCTTCCCTCATCTGACCCTTTGTCCAGGAAACTATTGAAGACATTTCATCTCCTGCTGTGCTGTTCAAGCATACAGTATAACGTTAAGCCCGGCTTAAACAATCTCTTAACTAGTGTATCATTACCACACTTTTATTAATCCTCTCCTAGTTCAAACAGAGGAAACTAGATACTGATGGGAGAAGTGACTCCTTGGTAATGGCATCTTCTGGTACTTCTGTAAGGGCACAGTGAAAAATAACGTATGCTAAAAAGCAGAGATTATGGTAATTGTGGCCATGCAAGTACCCACAATACACAAATACAAGATGTTAGAGATGATACACAAAGCATATGAGAAATAGCTGACTTCTAATCATACATTGCTTTTTCTGGCACAATAGCTTAGATAGGCATTTGGGAAATGAAAAGGAGAAGGTGAACAAAACTTACATTTGGAATTGTTTTGACTGCTATTGCTTGTGCTAATTGCTCTAAAAAGGATTTTGTTTGATTGTTTAGATAGCATTTTAGGAGAGTAAAATCCAGCACTGAGACAGGTCTTTGAGCACTTAAACATTTCCAGAGGGATTTACGGACAAAATCTTTGGTGATCAAGAACAATCAAATACAATCCAAGTCCTGAATCAAAACGCTAGCCTACTTAGGGCTTTTCATCTCCCTTGAGAAACCATGGTCCCTTGAAAGACTTTGGCAGACCTGGCTGGATACTTTGGTACTTAATATGCAACAGCAAGAGCGAACAAGCTTGTGAACAGCCATTAAATCACAATCAAGGATAGAGTCTAATCAAGTCTAAAAAGAGCAACATTACATTTCAGCATGCAGTTTGTTATCAACTGAACACATTAAACCATTAAAAGCATTCACACAGGAATCTGATGAATAATTTCATAGATAGATGATACCAGAATTTGAATATGAATACAAGCCACAAACTCACTCTGGGTTGAAATGCCTGCACCTCTCAGCTACACAGCAGCACCAGATATAATGCAGGACACAAATGTGATGTTAATAGGAATATTTTACAAAGTAGGCATCAAAACGAGACAGGGAAACAGCTTAAAATTTCAGCTTAAGGGGACAGCAATGTGGCAAAGGGAACTCTTAAGCTACAAAAGCTGCAAAGGGGGAGCTCAACAGAATTTCCTACCTCCGTTGACTGGTTTCCTTTCCCCACAGGAGAAATATAGATTAATACCAAATAATACCATCGTGTCATTTTAGAGAGATATTGATACAGAAAGGCAAAGTATGTCTCCACCAGGGGCCACAATAATAAATAAATACTTTAGAGGTGTAATTGAGAGCAGCCCTGCCGAGAAGGACTTGGGGGTACTGGTGGATGAAAAGCTGGACATGAGCCAGCAATGTGCGCTCGCAGCCCAGAAGGCCAATCGTATCCTGGGCTGCATCAAAAGAAGCGTCACCAGCAGGTCGAGGGAGGTGATTCTGCCCCTCTACTCTGCTCTGGTGAGACCCTACCTGGAGTACTCCGTCCAGCTCTGGAGCCCTCAGCATAAGAAAGACACGGACCTGTTGGAGCAGGTCCAGAAGAGGGCCACAAAAATGATCAGGGGGGTGGAACAGCTCTCCCATGAAGAAAGGCTGAGAGAGTTGGGGTTGTTCAGCCTAGAGAAGAGAAGGCTTCGGGGACACCTTATTGCAGCCTATCAGTACTTAAAGGGGGCTTATAAAAAAGACGGCGGCAGACTTTTTAGCAGGGCCTGTTGTGACAGGACAAGGGGGAATGGCTTGAAACTAAAGGGGGGTAGATATAGACTAGATAGAAGGAAGACATTTTTTACGCTGAGGGTGGTGAAACACTGAACAGGTTGCCCAGAGAGGTGGTGGATGCCCCATCCCTGGAAACATTCCAGGTCAGGTTGGATGGGGCTCTGAGCAACCTGATCTAGTTGAAGATGTCCCTGCTCACAGCAGGGGGGTTAGACTAGATGACCTTTAGAGGTCCCTTCCAACCGAAATTATTCTATGATTCTATAATTTGTGAAGTATTCAGAGCCTTTCAAAAGTATTAACTCTGACAGCAACATGATGAGGTGTATCTCTTTTAGCCCCCTGTACAGAGGGATTAAATGAAGCTAGAAGAAAAAAAATGGCATCAGTGTTTCCAAACAGGGACCTCAAATTAGGCTCCTCAGCATTAGATAGATGTAGATTTTCAAAAGTGACCAGTGAGCTGACTCGCACTCATCTCCATTTTAGGCAACCTTAACTAGACCTAATTTTCAGAAAGTACTGTGTTCTCAATCCTTTCAAATGATCCTTTTAAAAAAAAACCTCAAGATGGGTATAAAAAAATATCAAATATTTGAAATAATTAGTTACAAATATATTATTGTAATTAATCACTTTTAAAACTCTTTGTTTTGCTATCTTAATTTATTTCCATAAGAGCTAGGCCCTTGGTCTTTGTAAGGGTGAAAAAGCAGCATACCACTTCTGGGAAAAAAAACAGCCAAGTTCATTTAAACACTTGAGCATAAATTTAGAAAATTAATTTTATTCATACAAGTTTGTAAAGTGTTCCCCAAACCACATTTTGTGTTGTGTATACAGAGCACATAGAACAAAGATGTTCAGCTCCCTGCCTGGGATGCCTAGACGCTGCGGTAACACAAATAAGAAACAGCGACAACAAATCGGCAGGACAGCCAGGACCAGCATCCAAAAGCCTGCACTCCCAGCATCTTACAAATCTGCCTGGAAAACCAAACTCAGGAGTGCCGGCTCCTGCTCCATGTTCTGACTGATAGAGCGCTTTATGTTATTCCACACTAAATGTGAAAGTTAAGTTAGGTATGGCACTTTCTTAAAACTGCCTCTGCTTTGGAGTACGTCAGCAGACAGAACAGCAGCATCGTGCACGTGACGGCACACCACGGATGTATGTAGCTTCACTGAACTGTCAGCATTCACCAGCTTAACTGATCACCTACGCAATCCACTCTTACTAAATAAAACTTAATGAAGCAGCACCAGTGCATTTCAAGGTCCTAAATCAAAAAATATAAAAAAGATGCACAAACAGTGACTGCTAAAGGGAAATGCATTAGGGATGGGACAAAGGATGAGTTTTATACACTCTGACATGTAAGCTGCTAGACACTGAATCAATGTGCCATCAAAAATTAATTTGCCTGCAGAAAGTCTTTTTGGCCCACCAGATCTTCACAGATTCAAAGTTTCTACTCCTACATAGAAGGCTTCCCATTAGGGAATATGAAGTAGACAGGTAGTGGAAAACTTCGTTAACAACACAGAATCAGTTATGGACCTGAGAATATTCAGAGCCAAAAGCCAGACAAAGAAAACAGTTAACAAAGAAGAGAGAGGGAAAGAAAAAACAGTATAATGAAAATATAATTATTGAGCACTGCAGTGTATTTCAGCTTGGTTACATAGTCCTAAGGGACACATTGAACACTCTAAGCCATGGCAAGGACACTGAGAACTGACAGGAGTGTCCAGCACACTGCAGGACTGAGCTCTCTACCACAAACCAGAGCTATTGCCATTACATGCATTTTATAACGTAATCAAGGCACAGGCACATACCCAGTGCATGTCCAGTGCCTACTGGAAGACAACGGAAAACATTATTTCACTTTTGTTTTAACTTGGACTGTGGTTGGAAAGACAAAGTCTCAGGTTCCAAAGGAAGGGTCATGTGAACTGATAGTCCTGAAGAAAAACAAGAACTTCAGATTCCACTTTTGCCCTCATCTCAGTGTAGTCCATAGTACCAAACTTCAGAAAACCTCAAAAATATCACTATGTATTCCATGGAATCCAACTGGATATAGTATGCATGTAACTATACCTGATACCAACACTCCCACCACATACTTGTAGGCCTCCCATCACCAGCAACTGGATGTTAATGAATTAATTCTCAGGATAACTATACGAACATAAAGAACCACCGTTATTTCTATTTTACAGATTCAAAGCAAAAGCTCAAGATCCCAGAGACTGGCCACTTTTATCTGGCTTTTGTTGCTCTAAAACTATGACATCCATCATCAAACACAAAGGATCACTATTACTATGACTTAAAGGATTCCATTTAAGTCAAGCTTATAACCAAAATTCTCAAGAAACTCCATATGAATACTTCAGGAAAAAATGGATACACTTTATGGCACAGTCTAAACTTAGAGTATTCTGCAGTTGTTCCACAGGATGGTTAAACACAACCCTAATATCTGGTTTAATTCTCCTTATAGAATATGCAGTCCTAATACATCCACACTGTGGATCAATGAATGTAGTCACACCCTGTGATCCCAGGACTAAAGAAACTTCAGCTTAAATTCATACCTGCTTCTTAACTCGTTTTGTTTGGGGGTTTTTGACAGCAGGTGTTTATAAACCTCACAAGACAGGAGGCCACTGCAATGACAGCTAAATGACAAAAAAAGTTACTAATATTCAGGCTAGCAACAAAGACAACATGGATGCATCCAAAACCACCATGTCTAAAAATTCTGTCCTACAATCCTTAGCCAGGGAGACAGTGGATCACTTCATTTGAGACAAGTATCAACACCACAACTGTAGACACTAAATCTGCTTTAATCACCATTTATGCACTTTAACGAATGATCCTTTAAGGAAAAAGGTATAAATAATGCCTACAACAAGCAGCTGAAGCACCCTCCACCTCCCCCCCCAGCATGCATGCTCCTATAGCATCCTGCCTCCTCTTGCTTATTCTGTATCTGGCCCCCTACTACCTCTTTACCCAGCAGCAAAAGCTCAACCAGAGGATGCTGAGCAGCCTCCTTCCAGCCTCATCTCTTACTTGATTAGGAAGTAGCTGGCACTGAATGGAGCTGGATACTTGTCAAAGAGCAAGTATACTGAATGCACGCAATATAGTAAATTACAGGCATATTTACTTTAATTTAATCCTTATGCATCTCCTTAAATCAGGAGGGTGGGAAGCACAACCTTTTTTGTATTCAAAGTATTCATACTGGTTCCTAATCATCATTCTAATAAAATAGTAACAGTGAGCTTGTGGAAGGTATTTCTTGCAGTTTTTATGCGCTCAGCCACATTTTTGGTCACCACTCCCCTTTTCTCATTTAAGCCCAAGCCACATAAAATCTAAAAAGTTTATTGTATCTTCATAGGTAGCACAGACAAATATTTCATTATACTTCTGCAAATAAACTCCTTTTTTATTCATGCTATGCAATATAAAAGACAAGACAATCAGCTGGCTACTGAACCTAAAATGGTTATTGGGCTTTCTCTGTGAAATGATGCAAGGATAGAAAAATTGAGTTAGATGGCAAAAGCAAGAGCCAGACCATCTCCTCTAATTAACGTCACACTAGCTTTCTGGTTTCCTGGCAACTTTGGAGTTTCGGCCTTGTCAGATGGAAAGTATTTGCTTGATAAAATTTTCAGAAATTCTCATCACTCTAATTTGCCAGTAAAACAGATTTTTCAGGGCGGAGGAAGGGAAATTAAATTAGATCCTGTTTTCTTCTTTAATCAAACTGATGAAAACAAAAAAAAAAAGAAAGGGCTGATAAAACACTATGCCAATTCTATCATTTATCTAAAACCTACTCCTGTTTCACATGAAAGACCTAGTGGTTCGACCTGGGTGTATACAACCCCCCTGGATATACTGTATTAAGACCTTAATCTGCATGAGTGAATCTGACTCCTTGGTTTTGCCAAAAATCTGTACACTCATTTGTGAACATAACAACAAGCATTTAATGTCTCAGCCATCGGTACAATAATGAGAAATGCCCTTTCCACTTGGCTGTTAGAAAGCTTGTAAACTTCTGAGCAACAACACTAATATAACCCTGCACAGATGGTCCAAATTTAGAGTAGCACAATCAAAAAAGATGACAAGAGGCCAACCTCGTAATATGGCCAGAGACTTTGTTGTCATATATAGAAGAAATTAATTCAGTCCAGTTCAGATTACTATACTGCACTTCTCAGTACAGCATCTGAGCATGTCTGCACCATAAAATGGTAATAACTCCACTGTAGTCACAGAAGGAGAGCTGGATCCCTGGAGAAACCCTTCACAATCCCCCTGTTCTGCTTCTGTGCCATATGGCCCAACTCACATCACAATTTAATAAATGCGAGACCGTGCAACCCCTTTGGTCTCTGAATCAGGCTCTGCATCCAAAAGTTTCCATCTCGCAACAGGATGAAAACAAATCTGCCTGAAAAACCTTTCAGAAAGAGCACGACGATTCCCAATTCCTATTTCTCCCATTCAGCTTGTCCAGGCTCACTCCAGTGAAAGCATGACATGTCTGGGCCAAATCCCATGAAAAGGTGCTCCTGGAATCGTGTCAAAACTCACTTTGTGGTAATCCAGGCACAAATCATACTGTTAAAAATGTGGTGCTCCTAAGATGACTTTGCTAAATACCTCTTCTACCAGTTTCTAAGTACTGCTAAGAGACCTTGAATGTTAGCTAGATATCATTATATGGAGCCTTGGTTGTAATCAAAGAAGTCCTCTATTTTTCAGAATTGCATGATTAAATGGTCAGGATATCCTACAGGATGCTTTACATCCATTAGCCCAGCATATACTATCAAGACTAAAAATATTAACTATCCTTCCACCAGACATAGAATGATGGGTTATTCTCATTTCAGTTATCCCAAGGGCCAAATCTTTACTTTGTTTTGTTCTGTTTCCCAGCTACAAAGAGCAAAACATGTCCTTTCAGTCTGGCTGACTTTCATCAGTGACTAAGGGGAGAAAGAAGAAAACCTATCAAATCTAAGGGACATACAGCAAAAGCCAAAATGTTCATTCCTTAGTGCCATGCTCGGACTAGATGAGCACTCAGTGCCATGGCAGACCACCAGCTTTCATACCACACTGTCCAGGGGAACTGCCGCAAGCTGAACGACGCCAGGAATTCAGGGAGGGCAGACAGAGATGGAGGATCACTTGCTCCTGGCAAGGCAGCAGCTCCTGCTCTTACAGGCACTGTTTGGTGCAGAAAGCCACTATCTTCCCAAAGATGAGATAAGACTGAGCGAGACTGCAGCAGAAGGCAGCTCTAAAGAGGCCAGAGGAGGAGGGAGCTGCTGCCCCAGCAGAACATAAGCAAAGAGAGATTTCTGTCTTTCTGCAATTTCTGTCTTTCAGCTCCCATTGAGTTCACATGCCAATGCTCCACATTTTAATTTTGCAGCTTTGAGCATTGCCCAACTATGAGCGAACTTTCTGGGGGGAAATAAATTGCGGAAACTATTATTTAACATGTAGAATATACAAAGTGGAATCATACAGAAATCACTTTCCAGCTGGCTTTGTTCTCCCATTCATATGATAGTTTTCATATTCTTCTGGATTTCTGCTTATTCAAACTGCTGGAATATGGATGCTGGCCACTTTAACAGAGCAAGCAAACTCAGCATCTATCACTGACCTGCAGAAAAGGCATTCTCTGATAAACACAAAGTTGCTTTGAAAAATCCATCAAATCTAAAAAGATTCAAAGCATCATTTCTCCTGAGTTTTTTCTTTTTCCACTAGTTTCTTTGCTTTCATTTATTTATTTATTGCAGAAAATGGACGCCTGCATAGTTAGGAAAATGGCATCTTTTCCTTTTAATTTATCCCACACAGCACAGACATTCAAACTGGTGGTTCAGCAGAAAGGAGGTCAATGTACTAATGGAATCAATAAACTTAAGTGTGATGAAGCAACTGCCACTTCAATTACCGTATAAATCATAAATCATTTTCAAACTCAAGAAATGTCCTTCTATCAATAAACTATCTGTTTAAGCAATTGTTTAAAAATCAAAGTGTGATCTTGTAAACATTTTGGGGCTCAGTTACACTGTACGTCTTATTCATAACTTCTGCTTATTCCTCATTGCTTATTCCTTATTGACTCAGATTCAGAACACAGTAAAGACAAACTGAAGGTTTATTTACAATTAAAAATTATGATAACAGCCTCCTCCTCCACACTTGTTCCCTCTACTCCTCAGTTAGTCACAACTGGATGCTGTGACAGTAAATATTTCTCCCAAGAAAAGTGGAAGCATGGTGCCATACCTGTGCCCACTGCAAGCTACTGGTGCTGTCCAGATGCAGAGAGCACCGTCTTCAAACAAGCTCTCTGCAAGCCACCATCAAACCACCAGAAACTCTACAGGCTGAGCTCCTGCGTGCTGATATGGACCAATGGCTAAATACGCCTATTAAGCTCTATATGCTGCATTGCCCTGTATGACGTGTCTCTAACTCAGCAAGTGAATGCACAGGCATTTTTTCCCACCCTGGAAGTTTAAAATATGCTCCCTAGGTGACAGGAAGTCTTGTCTGCCCACATTAAAGATAAAGAAATACTGTAGCATGATGCAGCATGACCTCCTCTTAACAGTCCTCATTCCCCAGTGAAGTGTAGAAGAGCAAGAAAGTCTAGAGAGAAATTATTACTGTTGAAGTAGTATATATACAGTGGCATGAGGATGCAGAGCAACCCTTAGATGGAACAAAAGCTTACCATCCTCTAGTCCAGGACAGATATGAGTTATTACACATAAAGTGATAACCACTGGCAATACTAATTATCTAGCCTGAAGCAGAACATATGTGGGATCACAAACTACTGAAGCATAGATTATTAGACAAGTGGAGCCAATGCTCTCTCTGTAAACTTCTCCTAAAGATCTGCTACAGCTCAGCATGCAAAATAATTTGCATCAACTCTGCTTTTGGTGAACTCCTCTCTCTGCATTGTAGAACTTGAAAACTCTGTTCAAATTTGTTCAAATTTGGGATTCCTCTGCACTTTGTGCTGCAGAAATGCATGGTAAGAAACTGCCTTTTCCCTGAAGTTTTATCTGAATAGACGAAAAGGATCAAAAAGAAAATAAAAGGTAGATTATCAAGGTCGAGAGAGAGATTGATTACAGGAGTTGTTCAAAAATCAAATCTGGCTCTAGTAAAGCCAAAGTGAAAAACTGCGCCTGATGGCCATAACACAGTATCACTTTTCCCCATCACAAAACTCCCACATCTCTAAACACACTCACACTTTCAACATGACCTCGCACTATCTCAGAGCTCAACTTCCTGGCTCTCAGAGAGGTGGCAGACTTAAAATCGCAATGGCAACTCCCACTGGCACAATCTCCTCTGTTCTTTGTTTCCAAAGTTCTCTGAAATTGTTTTCAGAGCCTTTGTTACATATTTACAAACTTCACCTTTATTTCTTCCTACAGCAAGAACACCATGACTTCCAAACACTCACTGACCATATTGAAAAACAGTCCAAGCAGTAACAATTGTCAAATTCAGAGCCGCCTTCAGTATTCAGTGAAACTACCTAACGCCAAGGATTTTAGGATGTCTTTTGAAGACCCAAGAGCTCTCTCTTCTGGTATGCCAGGCCTTCCTTCAGCACTCTCCTAAAGAGCACTAGCTTTGCACATCCCTCAGCTAGTGAAGTCTTTGGATCCCACCAGTGTTAATTCTTCTATTACAGCTCTTAGTGCTTCTTTACAACACAGGTCCCCAGGACAGCGTACACAACTGCTGATACAGCTTCACTGACCTCTGTAGAAATACATAGGAAATACACAGTTCCATACCTTCAGCATTTCAGTTTCCTCATGCTTAGTGGCAAGCCCTGCCCATTTTCAATTGTCTTCTACCTACATAAATGCCATTAGTAGTCTATGAAACCTACTCAACTTGCAATGTAGACCACGCAAGACACTGAGGCATTTTGCTACACATGAGCTGCACCAGAAACAGTCATCTAATGTTGTGTGTAATTACCACAGCATTCCTGTGCGCACAGCAGACACACTTTGCTCACTAGTACCTCCTGTACTACTGGTGACTCTTCAAAAGACTTTCCTCAACAGCTTCATCACACTGTCTGTAGCGATGGCTTGGTATGAGCACTAGCCATGTTTCTTCTTTGTTCTGTTCAGCAAGCTATGCACTTCTGTTTATCTGAAAAATCAGTTTAATTCTTGTAGACATAAAGCTTATTAACATTCTGATATTCTTCTTCTGTTGTCTGAATGTCTCTGTAAGAAATGCTGCAGCTCTCAGGGTTTAACCAAACACTTGGTTTTACTGTAACTCACAGTGGCTGGCCTTGGTCATAACTTAATTTCATATGGCTCTCAGAAGTTGTTTTGGATTCACCAGCAGGAAGGGAATCGTGTAATTGTCAATGTTATCAAATCACATTTGTCACTTCTTCCTGTAAACACCCAGAAGGAATTTACTCCACTCAATAAATTCCAGGTATCTGCCTAGGAAAACACAGGGACACTTAAAAGCTGTGCGGTAATACTAATAAAAGTGAGAAGCCTGCCTCTGAACTCCTATGTTTAATGCATTAACAACTGCTGAATATTATTACCTGCTTTACCGTAGCACCTATATGCTCTACACCAAGATCAAAATCAAAATTATACCAAGTGACATATAAGGTACTGTTCCAGAACCATAGATTTCACATTGGCCACACAGGCAAAGGGATAGGGGAAAGTAAACATACAACCAAGGCAACAGAGGTCATTATTTGTAAATGTTTCAATGACTTTCTGGGGAGAAAATAAATGAGAGGTCAATCTACAAAGTATTTCAAGTGAGATATAAATAAGTATATATACACGCACACAGAGCTTCTGATCCTTCCCTGATTTTAATAGAACTTATTTTTACCAGCTCTGTATTTTGCTTATACAAAATTTACCTATAAACGTCTATAATCCAGAAATGTATTATGGAGCTCATGCAGGTTGAAGAATTAAGGATGCAGAGGGAGAGAGAAAGAAAATGCCAGCAGTGTCAGGAGAATAAGAAGAAATAAAGAAAAAACAAATTACGAAAGACCAAGAGAATGCCCAGCAGTAAAAGTACAGTGAATGAGAGGTGGGAGGAGGCGTGGGAGGACATATTCTGTGTGCCCATATGCCAGTGTGGAAGAACATCCAGGCAATGGCATGCAAAACCCAATGACGCTATGCAGGCCTTGAAGCAGATGCACTAATTCAAAGCAGAGTGTGCCATGTGAAGTAAAAGCCACAGAAATATAGAAATTCGTATTTTTCTAAAAGATTCCTGTCTTTGTACATTATTTTAATCAGGAAGAAAAATAATTCAACACATGGAGTTTACCAATAAAGTGAACAAAGCCACCGAGAAGACATATTTTGGAAAAGGAACGCAGCAGGACACAGCCTCTCCCAGAATTTCGTGTTAGTCGCTTCTGGATACAGACTTCCCCACATGTGAGTCCCCCAATGTGGGGGTGGGGGGCAAGGGATGGGGGGAGGGGGTGTCATGCAAAGCATGAAAACGAAAGACATTGTGGAGAATGACTACAGGGCTACTCTTACCCAAATCAGTTCACTCATCTGCTTTACCACAAGGTCGCACAAAGAGCTGTGGTGACAAAGCTAAGTGAAATGCATTGAAAAGTAACAGGTGCTGGAGACGGAGAAAGGTGAAGGAAGAATTTAGGGGGTTTTTAACAAAGAACGAGGCAACAGAAGCATACTAGTAGATAAGGTGGAGATTAACATCATCCTCAGATTCTCAGACACTGCCATAAGTTTTGAGATTGTTTCACTCACTTCTTAAAGAACTAATGGAAATCGGGGTGCATACCAGATGACCAGGAAAGGACAGACATTGAACTTACTTTTATAAAAAAAGGAGAAGGGGTAGAAGGAGTCTGGAAAGCACCAACTAGTCAGCGTAGCTTCAATTCCCAGAAAAATTCTAGAAACTATCACTAAATAAACTGTGTGCAAGCAATGAGTGAAGTCCAATTTGAAATTCTCAAAAGCAAATACTATCAAAATTACCTAACTCCCTCATATAGCAGAGTAACAGGCCTTAGGGATAAGAGAGAGGCAACAGATACCCTCTCGGTTTGCAAGGGGTTTGCAAGGGAACACATCCTTAGTCTGGTATTATTTAACATCTGCATGAAATGGCTATGCTTATTAAATCTGAGGATGACTCCAAGCTGAAACATACAGACTGAGGTACAGGATGAGAACTCAAGGTGATCTTCACAAATTGGAAAAATGATCAAAAATGGCCAGGTGCCATTCAGCAAGACCGATGGCAGTCAATGAGCATAAATACTAAAGTGCGCATAATCAGAATAAGCAAGAGCAAAGTACACTCAGCAGAAGAAAGATCTGGGAGTGTTAATGAATCATGAAACAGTAATGTCTGCCGTTTTTGTAGCAGCGTGGCACCATAAGATAATGCATAAAGAGGCTGCAAGACACATGCAGACTGTGAGTCTCAGAAAGGAAACTTCTACTCCAGTCTTAAGACCTCAGCTGGAAGAGTGTGTTCATACCAGAGCATCACAGGACTAATGTGGATTAATTGGAGAGAGCCTGGAAGAATGCAATAAAAACGATGAGAACTCTAGAAAAGCAGCACCAAGTAACAAGGAAAGGATGATAAAGCTGAGGTTATTAAATCTAAAGAACACAAGACATAGGAGAAGCCTAATAAAGGCTTTCAGATACATTAAAGTTTGATGAAAAGAGACACAGAATAAACTTTTCTCCATATCCCTAGTGGATAGGGAAAGAAGTAAACTGAAGCAAGGTAGATTTAAATCAGACATTAAAGAAAATAGCCTAACCCAGCTGTCCAGGTTCCTCTTAGCACGATCAATTCTCCAGTTCAGTTCTCCAACAACAACTACACTGACACCAGCTGAGAGGGTTTGTATGGGCCTGGAAATACTCTGTGGCTGCTTAAGACAGCACTGCTACCCAGAGAAACAGGTAGGAAACTACATACTAAGGAATCTATTTCACAATACGCTGATTCAGCAGTGAAGCTACTTCCCAAAGTTCCCGTTTCCCTACTGCTCTGGCCACTTGTTCTCAGCCCCTTGCCTGTGCCCGATGCCCTTTCAGTTGGGTCAGTGCAATGGTTGCGGAGCTTCACTGTATGCCGGTACAGTGAAATGAGCCAACTTAAAAACAACCCTGGTTTTGGAGGATTTGTTTTAAGAGGGCTATAACCTGGGAGAATGCAAAATCAGCATACTGCAAAGCATCTAAACCCACACAATAGACAGGTGAACATAAATGGGGCATGCATACCACTTTTTACACTCAGAAGTTGCATACATCCAAAACCTAGACAACAGGCTCTCATCATGCAACTGAGCTGGGGATTATACACCCACCACAAACTTCCATGTTTTCTTATGGCTTTGTACCACAACACTTACAGGACTGTTTCATGTCCTGTACATCTCCACTGAGACCAAACAACTGGCACTTCAGTAATGGAAGTGGAACGCTACGATGACATATTCTAACATTAAAACATTAACATGACTTTCTCCTAGACATTCCCAAGTGAATGGTGGCACTTCCACTATTCTGCAGTAAATTTCAAAGCAGGTATCCTTTGAAACGAAACATATTATGACCATTAGCAATGCTAATGCAATGCCCCTTAAATAAATGCATTTTCTACAGATCATAAATAAAAATCCCTTTCAAAAATAGAAAGATATCAAGACAAATATTGAGGTTTATTAGGGCTACAATTATAAGCAGAAGGTTAGCTAACACTATCTAAATATTTAACCTTTCAGAGCTCATTGCTGGAGTACAATGGTCGATGTTGTACAACACGCATATAGATCCCAGGCCTTCCAGAGTACCGATTACAGTGATTACAAAGCAGGTAGGTTAAATTTGTTGTCTAAGTAGCTTAGCAATTGACCCTGAAAGTAACTAAATATGAAGGCACAGTTAATTTTAAAGACACACAGATTACGTTGCTAATACAGCTCTAACAACTGGAACAGGAACAAAGCATTGCCCCAAATTACAGTGACAGTCATGTGAAAGATTCAGGAATTAAAACAGGGTCCTACTATATCAAGTTTTAAGCTCACTTTGCTAGACCACAGATATCCCTCATTATACCTTAAGACCTCATATGGCAATTATTTTAGCCCAAAGAAAAATTCTGCAGCGCTCCACTGATTTGTAATTCTTCTGCTCTGGAGGAATACTCATATTCCTTCGCAAACAGTTTAAATACTAATTATTTCTTTGCTGAACCCTGCAGTGAAACTCATATTTAGAAGGGGCCATGTAAAAGCACTTCTAATATTTCTGCTGCTCAAAGAGCAATACTCCTCATCCGCTTCAGTGATTTCCTACCCAACAGGTACAACATTGAAGTAATGAGCATTATAAAACTTAATACAGTGCCATATATATTTTATGGCTCTGTAGATCCAGATCAGAGAACATCCAGATTGTTTTTACAGAACTAATGCCAGACACATTTCAAATTATTATGTATGCAACGATTCTAAGAAATTTATAACTCTTACCAAATTAAAATTAAAAAAACATATAGTTGAGAAAAAGAATTTTAAAAATCCCAAACATTCTTTGAGGAAGGTAAAATTTCCCAATGATTTTTTAAGTAGATGTTATTATGAAAGAAAATAATATATATCAAAATAAAAAGTGGCTTGGTAAGAAGCATATTTCACTAATGCAAGTATCAGGCATTAAAAATATATGTAAATGAAAAAACATTCACAATGCTCTACTGTTTTTACAGCACAGCATTTAAAAAACAGTGTCATGTAGGATGTAAAGCCACATGAAAGCTCTGGATAAGGGACTGTAAAATGAGATTCCCTTATATCAGACTAACATCAGAAAAATAACTTTCTTCTGTAGCTTGCCTCTCTTTTCCCTTCTGTTTACCTATGGTAACATGATCACACAAATTTCCAAAGTATCCAAACACTTCATGATCTTTGATGTTGCCCTTATAACCGAAGAGGCAGAACAAGACTTCCGTATGTGACATTTAGATATAGAAGGATTCAAGTTACCTGCTCAAGGTTGAACAGAAAGCCTCTGGCAGCCCCGCGAACCAGAAGTGGTTCTCCTGAAGCCCAAGAGGTGCAAAAACAACCAGACCCGCCTCGTTTGCAATTTCTACAGGAACCGCATCATGTTGCAACCACTGACAGTCCTCTGTAGAGAAATCACAACTCACCTGGAGTCTGTCTTTGAACTGACAGAGAAACTACGGAAACAGAGGCTTACGCTATTCGTAATGTGAGCAAAAATGTCCTACTTTAGGAATTTGCTCAGGAAAAAGACTGGCTTTGGATCAGTTCCAGACCAAATGGTTTGAAAAAAGTACCCAATGTCCAAATATCCTGATTTGAAAGCTGTTCGAAGTTTGTTCAACACTGTTCATTTCCATCAAACACTATGTTTTTCCTGTACTCAATTTCTCTTCCTTAGCAGCAAGTTACAGCCTGGTGTAATCACGAAGCATTAGCTCAATATTGGCCAAGTATAGCAAGAAGAGTCCGCATGAGCACGGTTCTCTGATAGCAGTGCCATAGTTAAAGCCGACATAAGTTGACAGGCTTCCCCAGGCTCCTGGGGAGGAGTCGTCCAGGGACTGCCCATCCCAGCCTCACTTAGAAAATTTTACAAGAGAACACACTATATTTTATTTATATATTTATCTGTGTTTTCAAAGAACAGCAGCTCAAACTTCTTCATTAAATCTACAAACTATACAGGCAGGGTAAGTGCCTGAAACCACCTGCATGTTTCACATACAGCACATACACAAAACTGAATTTCTGTGTGAACACAAAGTTGAGAACATACAGACTTGGAAAGCACAAATTTCATCAGAACTTTTTCCAAATCTAGTGAAAAGTAGTTTCACACAAAACCACTCATCTGAAGTCCAGCTCTTCAGGAACAGAGGGCAGGATACTGCCCGCTAGTGCTATTGCATGTTGCTTTTCTGACCTACGTTTGACAGAATAAGCCTGCATGTCATCACCACCCTGAAGCATGACCAGGCCTGTCTAAGGCCAAATTTCACCATTAAATCCAGAAACACCTTACATAAAGAGCAAATCTATGATTTAATTATTCTGCGCTTAGACAAACAAATTTTCCATTGAGTCTATTTCTACAGAAGCAGAAATCTACTATTTCCACAGAAAAAGCTGCAGCCTTCAATTCTTGCCAGAATATTCCCCTCATATTTAAGAAACCCGATCAACATTCTCAAAGGCTCCGATTTCAGTGCAAATTACATGTCTTAATTTTATTTAAAATGTCTTCTGGAAACTACTGAACATCCTCTCCTTTGATTTCTCACAGTATGTCTCAGGCATACACGGGGAACTGCCCAGGAACGTATTGCAATACCAAATATACTTTTGGTTCAGTTTAGTTGTGTTAACAAAGCACAGCCATCCCAGCTGAATTTGCCTTGTAGATACGGTATAAGCAGCACTGCTTAGTATGCTTCACAGTTGCCTCTAACAAGGTTTGAATGAAGGACAGAACAAATACAAACAAAATTATCTTACTTCCTATTGCACTTAAGTTTTGACAGACTGGAAACTTTCCAAATTCTTATATTTTGTCATTAAAATAGGAAAATCCAGTCTGCTACAAATGGAGAATGGTCCAATTAAACACGTTAGCTACTGAAGAATTGTCATCTCTGGAGCTGCCTTGAAGCATGATGAGTCAACAAATTTGCCTGCTAAGGAAGCATCATGTATATAATGATTGAAGTTTGTGACATTAGCAAAGACCCTTCAAGAATGAAAAGTGATACAAATTGCTGCAAGCTTTGCTTTCTAAACTTCTGATTGTTCCTAAATACGACACAAATAAAATCAGTCTAAACCTATTCATTTTTCCAACATCCATTAAGGTCTCTTAAAAAGTCTACCCTTAGGGACAATTTGTCACATCTCAAAATGATGACATTTGCACCGCGACATGCTGACATTATACTATCCCATCAACAAGTAAATGTCACAATTTGTGACATAAACACTGCCCTATGACAACCTTTTGTTAGCCTCAGTGATACCATATACAAATATTTGACCGTGTAATGCAAATAGAACCAATGACACCTTTGGGACCAAAGCAGCGCAAGTCTGTTCCCTTGTGTAAGCCAATGTCAGCTTATTTGCTCCTAATTCCACGGTATCAGAAAAGCCACAAGTGCTACATGCTCTGATCCAGCGACAGAAAAACTCTACTTCACATCCGAACAAGAATAGTCTGACGCAGAAGGAGTTAGGTCATTGCAATAGTCAAGCTAAATGAAGCAGTAACAGAACTCTACAGTCAGTATCCTTAAGCAGTAATAGGGCAGGGTGAATTCAAATTAGCCTTCTAATTGTTTTCTCTTTAACTTGACTATTTAAGTCATTACCTAAGTTATACATTATAGTGCCCTGAAAATTTTTATTATAGAACAGACCTGCCTTGCTGCACTACTGTTCCTTCACCAAAAAATTGAGGGAGAAGAGCGAAAGCACCATGTTCTTTTCCCCACATAGATATAATAATGATGCCTACTAAAACTGTGTGTTATTCCTCAGAATTATTAGCATGCATGTGGTTCAGAAACTGCAAAAAGCAGCTGGGTACACTAAAAAATTACAAATAAAGTTGGTCCTGCTTTATTATCAGGATGAGCCTCATGCTGTTAGCAATGAGAGATCCCTCCTAACGCTTTTGGGGCTTAAATGCCTCTTAACTAATATAGTGACTAGTACGGTTGCAGCACTAGCCTAAGGATCTGATCCAAAACACACTGAAGCCTGCTGTTGCCTTTTACAGGCTTTGGGTTCAATAATACTGTATGGAGTGCTATTGCTGTCATAGCTAAGTGACAGCAGAGTGCATCAGTGAATTCGGAAGAATGAGACTCCAATATAGGGAGCCTTCTACAACAGGAAAGTGACGACGACTCAGGTCTTGTTTCTCTCTGTTGAACTGATTGCCTGTGCAAGGAGATTGATGCAGAAATCAATTCACTCATGCCAGCTGGTTTCCCTCTATCTGCAGTGATGGTAAGTTGATCGGGATATTAGTTTCCTTCATCTGACGTGCCTTTCATATGTAACATGCTGACCCTAGTCACGCTGAACAAACCAATACAGCAGCTAGAAAGATTAAATTAACCAACCCATAGAAAGGAAGGTAGAGGACTAAGGTGGGGTGAGAAGACAAAGAAAGGCAAAAAACAACAAACCTCTGCTCAAGCTAACAAGCTTGCTTTTTCTAGATGAAGTCGATAATATAGAAATGTTTAGGGATAGAAATGTTTAGGGAAAAAATTGAAGAAGAAAAACAGCAAGAAAGAACAGTGTGGAATTCAACATTTAAAATATAATTCTTGTGATATTACCTGTTTCTGTTTACTTTTCCCCATTTTGTAGGCTCCTGCACCTCTCCTTTTCCATTACTGTGAACACTCCACTAACTGTGAGACAAATCAAAGCTAAGAATCCTGCCACAATAGGTGAAATTTAAGTCAATGAAATGGTGCTGCTCTACTCTAGCTGAGAAATCTAATCACGGCTCGGGTTCCCGTGGAGCCTACAGACAGTCCACTATAATTGAATGTTTTTATTGATATCCTTCAATCCAATATTAAAAATGAAAAGAGAGCACTAGAAATCTTTATTTAAAAATCATGAACTATTTGTAAATAAGAATGAGCAAGAAGATTTTAAAAATTCACCTTCAGCACTTCACATCACATCTAAGAAACTTGATCATGCCTGTTTAATAATTGGCCTTAAAGTAACTTAAGAGGAAAGGACTGATTTTCATTTTAACAGAATCAGCAATTTTTACTGAACAAAAACCTAGCTTAATTATGCCATGCAAACTTGGAACGAACAAGCAGCATTTCTTGTATGTATCAAAACAATTTTATTATACAGCACACCAGAAGATCAGCTGTTTTAAAGTCAAACACTGAGACATCAAAGGCATTTTTTTAATACTTGGAAAGGGTAAGACATTTGAATACTCTGAGGTAAACTTTCATAAATTAAAAATGAGACTCACTTGTTGATAAGAACACATACTGTATTGGTTATGTACCAAGAGAATAATGGCTTGAATTTAAAATTAATCCTGGCTCAGATGAGGTTGTCCCTTTAATGAACACTTATTCAATTTTAAATAACCAAGGAAAACATTCAGGATACTTAGTACTTTTTCTATATGACAGTACCATCACACAACATTTTTAAAAAGATGCTTTAATAAATTCCATAAAAACAAAAAGACATCTAAAAACCACTTTTGCCGTGCATCTTTCTTTCTAAAAACAACATTCACTCAAGAGAAGTAGTACCCTTTAAACTTCCCAACTTGGTGAGAAACTTACAGTAGAAAAGTACTTCGTAAATTATGTGTTGACATGTCTACTTGTTATTTTATATAATTTGTTGGAATTTAAATACTATTTAAATCAATATAGTGAGAAATGGTTTTGAAATTCTAAAATGTAGCTACAGAGCCACAAAATTTAAATCACTTGGAAAACATACCCCAAAATTTGAACTCATTTAGGTTTGCGGAAAGGATGATGAAATCAATAGAAATTCAGTACTAGCAATTTTGACTAACTAACTGCTGCATTTAAGTACATAAGCTCATCTTCCCCCTCATTTTCATGTTTATAAACAAGGTATGCTTCTTGCACCTGAGAAGCTCTTACAGTTACCCCTGAGCCCCAAATTGCTGTTGGCCAGGAAAGGTGTCTTGTGAAGGATCACAAAATATTCATCTGAGTCTGATGCTCTTCCCTCGATATCCATGGGTCTAGCCTAGCACAGACATTCTTATGTTCTTCTTAGAAGTCATTCCCATAAGACAGTATCAATTTCATGTTAGATAAAAGCACTCTAAATCTGTTCCTCTTCTTTCAGTCCATGAACTGTAGTGACTGCACAGCAAGTGCACTTGCATCAGAGAAACAAGCTGTGTCAGAAACCAAGACCTTAGCACTTTCCTGCTTTTGACTCCCATGTTTTCAAGGCTCAGCTAAAGCCACAGAGCTTGCATATATGAGCTGCAGAATTTCCCTCCTACGACAGCTTCACACTCATTTGCTGTCTTTGCTTTCCTCAGCTTGCATTTGTTTTCAAAAGAAGCTTCATTCATTTAAATTCCTGCAATAAGGAACAGCTTGTAAATATTTCATTTCGTTTAAAGGAAAAAAGAATTCATTGCCTATAGGTTACAAAAAGTAATAATGAGGCATACTTGGCAAAGTCACATATCAGAATGACATCACCTAAATATCAGAATGACATGCACTAATATCTGAACTTAATCCAGACAATAAAATCCATGGTAGTAGACATTTCAGAAGTTGTGTTTTGCTCACAATACCTCATTTATGCATTAAATCTAACACTGAATAGATTATGATTCTTTTTCAATTAAACCTCGATGAGCAGCAGCGTAATTCCAGTGATGGGTAGTATACAAATTCTTATTAGATGGCATGTGCAGATTACAGAACTGGATGACTGGAAATGGGATTTTGAGTCTTTCATTCCTAATTATGCTCATTTAAACTCACCCAGAAGCTTGACACAGAAGCACTCTGTCATGTCCCCAGTCCAAAACTAACCCTAGGTCAGTTTGAGAGATGACTTCACAGCTTTAGCCTGGGGGCACGAGGTGAAATACACTGCTCCTGGGCCAGTTTCCATTTAGATCATGTATTTTGGGGACAATGGTTTTTTTAAACATCTGCTATTGCTATCCTCTAGAGCTACAGATACTGCCATGAACGCAAGATTTCCTTAAGCAATGCTGCGCTGTCTGTCCAAGCCTACAGACAACATGTGACCAAGTGTGACCATCTATATTCACTGGAATGGCAGCTCCTAAACTGATGACATGTCTGTGTCATTACTAACCATGTCTTTGAAGATCGTTTTTTCCAGATGGAACGGGGAAGATGATGCTGTTTAAGCCCTCAGGGGTGAGAAAGGTGATTCAATACAGAGAATGAAATGAAGGGAGAATAACAAAGGAGACACACAGACAGAGAAAAGAAAGGAGGGAGGAGGAATGAGAGACATACAAAAAAGCAGACAGAAAAGTAACAGAAACAAAGGACAGATGCAGAAGTTGCCTAAAGGGGAGCAGAGTTTCTCACTGAGTGATAGTGACTGTGACAATCAGGTTCAGTTAATAAATACAAGTCTCTTTAGTTGCTACAAAAAATAAAAAGCTTGCATATTTTTTGCAAACCCTCCACATACAACAGACTGTGGATCAAAGACTATGAACTCTTTATATTATTTCCTGGCACACAGTCTATGCCTAAATGTGAATTTCAGTGCTCTCATCTCAACGGGCTTGACTTCTGAGCTACCGACCCCTGTGAAACATCGCGTTGGACTGAGTCCTGCTCCCTCAGGGAGCCTCAATATACTTCACAAAATACAGCAATGCAATAACCAGACTTGCTGGCAGTTTCTGCAAACAAGATAAAGATTATATCCTTCTCTAGCCTTGCATTCCCATCTTCAGGAACAGTCTCTTCGCAGTCACAAACATTAGAGCCAAGATGTAATCCCTCACAATAATATGGACATTGATTCAAACAGGAAGTGGAGGGTCTTCTTTTCATGCAGCTCTAGTGTTCATAAAACATCTCTTGCCTCAGAAGCACATACAAAAGCAGCTCAAACATTCCTGCGTGCTTGCAGACTGACCAAGCCAAACCAAGTCCACTCGCTGACGAAGAAGCTTGCCTTTCATTCAATTCTTAAATTGTGCCAGTTTGTGCCAGTTTAAGAAGTGGCTTTTCTGCAGTTAGCTAAACTAAAAAAAAAAACTTATATTGATAATTTACCAGCTAATAACCTAGCTCTCACACTGATTTTATATGGTAGCCTGATATCAATTATCTCCCTCCTCTCCCCCAAGGGTTTTTTAAATAAAGAAATGGACCATAGGGCACAAGGTGCTTATACAACGAATTTAAAAATCGCTGTCTCTTAAAAGAGTTCTCCAGGAGCAATGAGATTATAAAAGGAATAGCAAGGCTCAAAACCCTCTAAATGTAGCCCACTTTTTAAAAAACCATCTGTTTTAAAGCAGTTGGAAGAAGAAGGAGGGAGGGAGGGAGGGAGGGAGGGAGGGAGGGAGGGAGGAAGGAAGGAAGGAAGGAAGGAAGGAAAGAAGGAAGGAAGGAAGGAAGGAAGGAAGGAAGGAAGGAAGGAAGGAAGGAAGGAAGGAAGGAAGGAAGGAAGGAAGGAAGGAAGGAAGGAAGGAAGGAAGGAAGGAAGGAAGAGGAGATCTTGTTAGCGGCCCTCAGTGCTCCACACAGTAGCCCTTGAGAGATGCTGCATGAAGATGAACATATGTATTTCATTATGAACTGAAAACGTGTTCACTGAGCTACACCTTACAATTTTTAAGCAGGGGTGCCCAATTCAGCCTATATGCAGGGGAATGCATTTCCTTGGCAGAAGCTGGTGGGAGCCAACAGCTTAATCAGTGAATCACAAAGTGGGTTTCACGGAGCTACAAAAATGCTGTTCAGCTGATGCGCAACATACTTTCTTGCTTCTCTTCTTTACAGTGGTTTTAGACAGAGTTTAATAATAATATTTGTGACCCAAGAGAAATTTAAAACATTGATAGTGGGCTGCTTGCTCCAAAAATATGGGCACTTTTGCTCCATCCACACATCCTCCTCCCTCCTGCATGTGCTCAGCAGCACCTCGGTGGATGTCACATACAAGAGAGGAAAAAATAACTCTGGATTCTTTCATATTTGTTTTTCCTATCAGGCTGGGAAACCTCAAAAAGAACAAGATCAGGTCTCAGCTGACTCCGCCAGTACCGGCCTCCTTCATACAGAGGGAAAGAAAAGCTCAGGACCACCAATAGTAACAGCTTCCCAATTCTCTACCCCGAGCACCAGCACAGCCAAGGGCAACCAGGGAGTTCACCGCCAGTCCTCTGTAGTCTGTCACTGGTGCTCAGGACACAGCTCCCACTCCAAAGCCACCATATTCCCAACATAGATGTTTTGCATAGTTTCTGTTCAGTTTGTACTTCTCACTCAGGGAAAAGAACATGTTTCAAGACTGCTCTCAAGGCAGCTGAGACCTTTTGACATGCTTGTCATTATGTGGTTGGGTAACAGGCAGGGAAACATAAGAAACCACTGATTAAAAGCCAAACAAATTAGCAAAATAAGAAATGGCCCTCTAAATGAAAAGCTGCAATTCTGACGAAGTCCTGGTGCCTGTGTGGGGGCATCTGAGCCTGGGAGAGGAAAGCTTTTTAGTTCATATGCCTGCTTGCTTCTATGCTCTAACCACATGAAATACTACAATACCCAAGACTCCAAAGGCCCATACACATCAATTAAACTTGTGCGGTTTACAAGACTAAAATGAGAGAGGCCAGAAGGAATGATGTTCACATAGCATACCTGCAAACCAATACGTAGCAGCCAAATCTAGTGTGAACCCTTACTACTCTCAACAGGGCCCCATAAAGTGCTCAGAAAGAGCAGAGTGCTCTCGCTCTAAAAACCAGCTGGGAACTTAGATATAGAAGTATGTTAATACCAACCTGTCGTGAGTAGGATACTGGGGTTTTAGTTAAGAATCATAAAGATTAGAGCCTGTAAGTACAAACACACAAACACATAGCAGATCCCAATCATTTGATTTTGACTTCCTTTCCCACTGGGGAGATCACTGCAGGTTGAGGTGAGTTGGGCAAAAGAGCATTAGTGTTTCTGTGCCATCCAACTGCATGTGGTTATGGTCTCCAGCGTCACCAGCCAGGTCCCTGGGCATCTCCAGGCATTTGCTGCTACAAATCTCCCCACAGTTCACCTCACGAGCTATGGAACAGGCTGAATGTTGCAGCGCTGTGTATGTGCACTACATCCCAATGGGTCCCCATTGCCTTGTGGCGGTAATTGATTGACAAAGATTGGCACTCAGAAAGTAATCCACCTGTCGCTGGCACGTGTTGCTTTTGTTTGTTTCTGTTCTTATGCCTCATCCATGGAGCCCCACAAAAACCATGCATAAAAAAGAGCTGCCCATATAAAAGGGGTTCACAAGTTCCCTCAGGGCTATACTCTTACCACTACCTATGTTAACATTGATGCCTACTTGTGCTGAACACCCAACACAATGCCTAGGAGCATAAAAGAACTGAGAAAAGAATATTCTGCTTTCCATAAATGGCAAGATTTAACAAGTACTGCTGCAGATTTAGATGCCTTAGACTCACAGGCAGTTCCAGTCCTCCGAAAAGAGGAGGTATACAAGGTATTTTTCTGCTAGCAAACACAGGAAAAATATCTTATTGAACTTAGACCCGGGAGGATTTTATGGCAACCTACCATCCCCTGCTACAATTGTGTTTTCAATGAAGAAACAACTATTTCTTCAGAATCAGTCACATTTAACACTGTGAAACACTGCCCAAAGCTCAAAGAGTGATTCCAACATATTCCTCTAACCCTCCTGCTCCATCCCCTTGGGCATCTGTCTTGCAGTGACAATTGCTGGTGGAGGCAAGCATGGGAATGCATTAACCATAAACAGGCTGTTCTTCAATACCTGAGAAAAGCAACTTTTCTCTACTGTAGTTCTTCAGTTAGGGAGGCCAGGCTATGCACTGCTAGAATTTACAGGTGGAACAGCTCAATCCTCAGTCATCATCATGATTATTTATTGGTATTACAGAAGCACCTAAATGCCACCAACTCGCAGCAGAGCCCCAGTACACCACATCTTGCTCATCTTGCTGTTCTTTCCCTGTGGCACTTTCAGTCTGGGGAGCAGAGAAGAGACAGCAACAGTGATGATAAAAAATGTGTTTTCACAGAGTGTAGGTTGCCGTCTGCTAAAACTGAACACACTGGCCAGTAAACATGGGCCTACTGCTCAGTAGGAATAAGGACATGTCCCGGTAGTTGGTGCTTGCAAATACACTTCTACGACACTTCATGCAGTTTTGCCGTACCTCCGATGAGCTTCCAAATACCATGAAAGAAACAGATTTCATAAAGTGAATGGGGAAAAAATAAACATTAAATACATCTACTTCATCTACTAAAACAAACTTTTAACAATGTTACTGCACAGAAAACACAGAAATTAGCTTTTTTGCTAATGACCAAATTATTTAAGTGTTTTTATGACTTATCTTTTTTTTAAAAAAAACCCACTACTTACTGTTCTGCAGTTTTCTTTTTAGAAAACACAGATAATCACGAGGACATTAGAGTGATTAAGAGGGAAGCCAGAAATGAACAATAACGTCTGTGTGTATGTACATTTCTAAAAATGTGCCAGTCAAATACACAGTAGGTAGGTACTATTATATGTAGGTACTGTCCTATCCAGATGGTGCAATTAAAGAGCTAGGAAAAGTGAGTTGTAAAGGAAAATTTTAAAGGCCAAAATAAATGTTATTCAGAGAAATAATTACTACTCTACAAGAGTAGGAAAGGTACAAACACCGAGAAAGAAGCACACTTATTTCAGTATACCAGTCAATGAGGGCAGAAAAAATCATGCTAAATACAGGTTAAGTTTCACTGAAAATGTTTTTAGTCACATAATCTTAAGTCTGTTCAATGATCTTGAAATGCCAGACTCTAGGCATTTAAATTAAACTGGACTACACATTAAAAGGAGCCCTGGTCAAAACAAACATCAGAACAAGCAGAGAAGTTTGCATGACCTGTGAGAGCCTTTTCTTCTCTAATTCCTACACTGTACTGTGAAACAGTCAAAGGAAAATAGAAACCATAGATGTGATTTTCTATGGTCCTGCCTCTTTTCGGTGTTTAGGTGATAACCATTACTTTAGTATCAAAGTGCCCAACTTATTTAGAACAACAGGAATCCTAAGGGACAGGGAAGTACCGTTATTCTCACATTGCAGGTGGGAAACTGAGGCACAAAATCTATGTAATGCAAGTGCTATTTCAGAGGATACTGGTGAGGTAACTGGCAAAGTTCCTTGGTACTCCTATTCAGCTTCAACTTTACCCAACAGCCATTTATTTGGAACCTCACGCTCTACCTCTGGCCAAGCCTCAAATTTCCCCAAGGTACCACCGTGAATACCACAGCACCGCTTCAGAGTTCATGGACATGGTGATGGGGCTACGCAGAGCATCACCAGCTCTGCCAAGGACAGCACACACACTCTCAGTCCTGCGAGACAGCAGCACCTCAGCATCTTTCCTCTTTCCACAACAGCCTCACACAGGGCTGACAAAAGCCAATAGGATCCATAAACACAGCACTTTCTCCAGTCACCTTAGCAAAGCCAGCGAGTCCAGCAGATGTGCCAGCACACACCTACAACGCTGAGCATTTCACAGCACACAGTGGCAACTCCCTTTGAAACACAGCTTCTCACAGGAGGTGACACTGCCCTCCTCACTCTTGCACAACAGCACCAGGGTTAGAGTGCTCACCCAGCAGAAGGGTCTAATTCCCCCTTCTGCATGAATAGTTGAAATACACATCTCCTGCCAGAACAGACTCACAACCCTTACTGCTAAAACTGTTCCACTTTTTCTTGATGCATTGCCGATCTACTGGTTTGGACAAAGGAGAGATTGACAGAAAAACACACCTACATATATACATACAGAGTGGGCATGTTTCTAAACTCCTGACTAACTCTCAACTCGGAGGAGAAATTTTAGGCCTTGTCCCAATGACTGCTTATGTATGAATATTCCAAGTCATTAGAAAAAAAAATACTTAAACAGCTGTTGGAGCAGCCCTTGGACTGAAACTTAGACCTTTAGGTAATTTCTGTCAATGTACATCCTTTAAGCATGTAATTCTGCTTCTCAGGGATGTATGCAGGTAGAACTGTAATTATAAAGTCTTTAGAGCTGCACCTTTATTTTTGCATTGGGGTTGTGCAGTATCTACCACAACAGAGTCTTAATCCATAACTGAAACTCCAACAGCTATGCTACAATAAGTAAGTAAGGAAATAACTGCAACAGCAATAAACTCCAGACATTTGGGTTAGCAATAACTTTAAATAAATTCTGTGTTTTATCAAAGTTTGTCATCTAGCCCCCTCTACAATAAGTGGAGAGAGATACATGCTTTCAGAAGTCAACTAATCCAAGCTTTCTCAAGTACAGATGTTAAGATTGTCAGGGGAGAGATCAACCCAGGGACCATCTCCACCTCCTTCCTACTGCAGAAGTCCAAGCTTAGACTTGAAGGCTGAAGTTAGGCACGACAAAGGATCCCATCCAGTATTTCTTTCAACAGTGGTTTTGTCCTTGATGGTTTGTTAGGGTTTTAAATTATTATTACTGGGGCAGAGGGTTGGGGATGGGAATGGTTGGTAAAGAATGTGAGACTATGGGAATAAAAATGCCAAAGGAATGTTGCAGGTCATCAAGTTTCATCCTGAGCTACAGTGAGCAGTCATATACTGCAGACTACTTTCAACCTACACTTTCAGCCTTTGCTTAAATGAATTTGTGCTTTCAGGAACTAGAAGGATCTCACTTGCACTGTACTGCAGATTATCTTTCCTTATGCTAACATCCTTCGGTCTTAGTTGACAGGACCATGGTGGACTTGGCAGTGTTGGTGGACTTGGCAGTGTTAGGTTTACAGTTGGACTCGATGATCTTAAAGGTCTTTTCCAAGCTAAATGATTCTATGAAAATATTTTATTTGGACATACAAAGGGCTTGGCATAAAAACTTCCGTAATCTGGGCAATTTCATGTTTTAGATTCATAAATCAGTACACACCTCACAGAACTTCCCATTTTAGCAGAACAATTACTGTTTTTCTGAAAAGCTCATCATTTTCCCCTTCTGTTCTTTCAAAAAGAATCTACTCGTCTATTGAATTTTAATAAAATCAAAAGGGATGTCCTCATTTCTTTCTCCAAAGATCTGTATCAGTAGATCCCTAACACTGTCAAGCTTGGGAAGAATGCATTATGTTCCCACTGTGATATGTGAACCTGCTATCAAGAGCCTAAACATATATGTAACGATTGGTATTAAGCCAGATTTGGTTTATCATGCACACATAATACATCAGCAGTATCAGAGATAGGATTTCAATCTGGTGTCTGTCTTTAGTGTTCACCAGTAAATTTCCCTCCTAGATTTAAACTCTCTGAGCTCGTCCCAATGTCAGCACAATAGTACCTACTCATGCTAAGGCTGCTAGTAGCATGCTCCTAAGCAAACCAGGCAACGCCATTTAAACCAGCAAACCAGGTAAAACCAAGCGTGATTGCAGGTGTGGAGGGCTGTGGATGGAGGAGGACTTTCAAGCACGTTTGAAACACACACTTACTAATTAAAGTATGTATCAATTTTAAGTGTCAGGGGACGAGAAGAGGTGCGCTCTCTTTTCTTTAGCAGCTAGAATTTCCCAAAATGTGGAGAGAGCTCAACAGGCAGCGACACGACTAGCAAGCTGTAGGCCTGGAAGAGAGGGAAAACAGAGGCTGGTAGAAGCAAATAAATGAAGTAAGCCATAAACTTTATACCGTGACAAAAAAAAGAAGAAAAAAAGATGTTAAACTCCAGAGTTACTTCAGTCAGATTAAAATCATTCTGCTTTCCGTGTGGGATTCTGCTGTTCCAGTCAAATATGATTATTGGGTTTGGTTTCTGTTTGTTTCTTATCGCACTATCATCTCAAGGAATTTAAAAAAAAACCCCTCCCTATGGGTAATCTGCCTTTCACTTTGCAATGTATATGCCATTTATCAAAGGTCTGAGCTGTCAGGATTTTTGACCTCATGCTCCCTTTAGTTTCATAAAAAGTAGTCTTGCTACTCCGGCAAAACAGCACCAAAACCTTACCACACATGGACTTTTGCTCAGTTTGGATAGGTAATTACATTTACCATTACAGATTCTGCTACAGTAATATTGAAGTCAATGCTTTTTATAGATCCTCTCAGCAAAATTTATTGCAAACTGAACAAAACAGAAAACCAATTAAATAAAATATCTGCCAAAGGAATACATTTAGTGATCACTAGACTGTATAAATCATATATGGTGAAACTGTATCTCAAAGAGTAATATTTTTTAAATTAAACACAGTATCTGTATATCAAATACAGAAAAGTCTGGATCAGCTAAAGTTTTTGTGTGTAGCAATTTCTGTAGGTGTGCGATAAACCTTCCTTTCTGATAAGGTGCTGCTAAATATTAAGACTGGAAAAAATTGCATGTATATTTATGTTTATTTTCCATAACAAAGAGCTACATGTTTATGAGGGATCATGACATCAACTTACTGGACAAGTAAGTGCCTGCATGGACTTAATATTTTGACAACAAACAAAAAAAAAGGAAATACTGGCACCATGAAACTGCAGGCTTAGAACTAGTTGGCCAAAGTCCTGTTCACAACACTTTAGCAGTCTGCACACAGCATGAAGAGCAGCCCATGAATCAAAATCAATTGTGAATATGAGTCTCATTCTTCCCTTATTTCTGTTTTGGCTTTGATTGTTTTTTACATCAGCTAGTATTAATGCACAATGGGAATTCTCCAGGAGAGTCAAAAAGAATATAGTTTTGCAAAGAAAGTTGTTTACCTAGCACAAAAAAGCTCCTGGGATGACTATAAGGTCTCTTCTAAGGAAAAGTAGGGTTTTTAAAAGCTGTCATCAACTGACTATTTTTCCCCAAATCAGAAAGGGTAGTGTATTTTTAGTAAATCTGGGAACATACATATTCAGCTTAACACAGTAAGAGGCTATTCTGTAAGCACGCTACCTGTATATATTCCGATGCACAACTCCATGTTATTTATCAGTTACACAAATGTCAGTCACTAGCCCCTACCAGAGTAAATGGTGCACTGCACCACCCACCTGTCATGTCTTCAGTTTATGATATTTTAAGACTGGAAAGGAAATTAGTTCCACTTGCATGAGCCTTTGTTTGAAAGTAATAGCGCACAACAGATTTCTGTGGGCATAGGGGACAGAGAGCAGAAATACTAATTGTAGGAATTCACTAACCAGATAGATACACTCTTGATGTTACAAGGACTAGCTTTGCAAGACTTGCATCACTAGCAATGGTTTTAACTATGTATCCCACTGTCAAGAAAAGTCAGGGACAGGCTTATCGTTTATGGAATTTATAAATAATTAATTATTAGAGTACAAAATAAAAGTAATGAGGACACAAAACAGGAAGCAATTTGCATACCTCCCTGCACAGCTCGCTCTCGACAAAGCAAGGAAGCGTACAGTGATCTTCCCCAGTTATTCAAGCTCACTTTACAATCAGTGCAACCATATACTCTGCTATCAAATCCACCATTTCTCCAGTTCACAAAACTAATGGCATTAGGAGAGGATAATAAAGTACACGCCATTCTTCTACAGTACAGAAAAGAAGGGGGAGGAGAGAGGACCAATTTAATTTATAACCTCCTTAGTTTCTTTCAAGACATCTCATGCAACCAGAAATCACATGCTCCTATTATTGTGGCACAGGAGGATTTACAAGATGTAAATAATTTTTTTAAAGCTCCATGTGCCTATCAACCTAACGTCTGCCCCTTTCAAATTTATTTATTTGCCCTTGATCCACACACGAGTACTCCATGGTAGCACTTTCAGTGAACTATTCATGCAGGTGAACATCCCTCAGAGAAGCAGCTGCCCCCTCTGCTTTTATGGTTATTTGTCTCTCCATCACAGAGCTCAAAGGAATAATCCTACTGCATATTTCTTCTTCATTTATTTTACTAGGTGAGGTGTTTAAGAGGATATATGGTCATCTGGAGCTCATCACTGTCAAATTTTCAGCCACACAGCTGTAAAGGGTAAAGAAACTAGTTTAGCTCCTTGGTTTACAAAGTGCTGAGTACCTCCAATGAGGTGCCAAATGTGTGTGGTGACACTTTAAGATTACTTAGCGCCTCCTGAGGTTCGCAGGGCCTGATCCAAAACCCCACTGTTATGAATGACAGTCCTCCCCTCAACTGCAACGTGCTTGGGACAGAACAGCGCTTCACGGCTCAAGCCTGTGCTTCTGAGGCAAGGCAAGATTTGCCATAGATTTAAGAATGCAGGGTAAGGTGCCAGGTTTGAGAAGCACTGGATCCTAGCGTTCCTACCTCCAAACACTTAACTCTGAGTAAAATAAATACATACATACATATCTATACAAACAAACATTCAAGACTACCTTAAATATGTTTTGGATCAGGTACTTATTTTCAATTGTTTTAATCTCACATAAATACAGGCAGCAAAATTCTCCCCAAACCCTTTAAGCCCATCCTGCTTCCATTGGGCTTAATATATTTCTTCCACTTCTTTTAAAAAAAAAAAAAAAGATTCTACAGACTGTCTTTACAAATCATGTTTCTCTGGAAGCCTCTGTTAAAATCAGCTCTTCTACTGGAAGCATGCAATAAAACAAAGCTAACAAGAAAAGAAGGTGCAAAAAAAATGCTGACAGTCACACTGTAAAACATCCAGTGCAAAAGGACCAGCTGCTCTCATTTGGGTTAAGGCAGCAAAGAGTCTTTCATTACCAGGTCACTCGTTCAAATCCAGTCTTGCTTGATGGTAATCATCCAATGGCAGGCAGAGTAAGCAACGTACTTTTTAGAGTAACTCTACAAAAGTATTTTTTATTGAGTGTGTAAATACTGTAGAACGTCTGCAGGCATTCATGATGAGAGTATCATCCTGCAAGACTGAATTAGTAGATAGTAACTAAGCAAACAAAAAAGAACTAAGTTGCAGCAAAGACTGTAAGCACTTTCATCTATTCTGACAGTTGCCATTTATCTTTGCTTGTGAAGAGACTACTTGGTAGTATTCTAGTAAGTGAACTGTAGCATACCGTGAAAAAATAATAACATTTTAGCAATACAAGCCCCCACTGCAGCATCTGTTATTAAATCTTTGCAGAGAGGCAAGGAGAGACCACTAGTTATAAACGTGGATTAGCAAGGTTCTACTATATTCGTTTTAGAGTGCAGAGCGCTTTGCATGAAAGCTGTTACTTGCCTTTTATGTCAAAAAATGAACTTATGCCAACTTTTTAATACTGAATTCTTCAAGGGAGTAGTCCTAACAGCCTGCAAGCACTGTCCACAAAAAACTGCAGCAGTCTAACAGCAGAGAAATGGAGGAAGGACAGAATCAGAATAGCTGATGCTACTGATCTGCAGCGTTTTCTTTTCACAGAAAATGGCCATCATCTTACGCTTCCTTCCTGAGCAAATCAAAAACTGCCTTTGAAAGTGTCAAGCTTTATGATGCTGACTCCAACTCTGACACCTGATTAGACAAGAGCATTAACACAAGCGCTCAGCATGCTCAAGGGAATCACTGTATCCTCGCCCGTGGAGCCTTAGCAGCTCCACATCCTGGTTGACTCCCTAGCAAAACAGGCAAAAGACAGGACTTGAGATCCTAGCGAAAGGATGATAATTCACACACTTATGAGAAGTACAACACAAGCTCTCTGAACTGAGCCAAGTTTAAGTAAACTTTATGCTGAATTCACAAAGTTCAAGCCCAGTCCGAGCTTAGCTGAACTGTAGTAAAAACACACAAGAGTTTTCCAGAAACACTAAAATCCTCCAGGAGAAAGTTGATCTTGAGCCTTCATAACGATATTTTCCTGTCTATGAAGTTACACAGACAGTGCAAGGTGCTATGTAATATTTACCTATGACGCTCACTGTTATGATATAATGTTTCAGTGAAGGATAAATTAGAAGCAGCAAATCCCTGAAACCACTCGTGCAAATACACAACCATTAATGGGTCGATACATAAAGAAATGAAGACTAGCTGAAATTGAAAATGAGTTAAAAATAGATTATGGGTGCTCACCGTGAGAGTTGCTGTCTAAAATAGGTAATTAAATAATAAAGGCAAGGCACACTGCTTTTACTGTGAAAAGTTGTGAACACCGATGCTCGAATGCAGTAACACGGGTCCCAGCGCGCGACTTTTATCCATCGATGAGGCTGTAAAAATCCTCGGAGAACTGCTGCTATTCCCTGACCTTTGCGGGAATCACCCCGCGCCCCCGGCGGGGTGAAGCCCCGGGCCGTGCCGGAGGGAGGCCCGCCCGGCCCCAGCCCTCCCCGAGCACCGCCCGCGCCGTGGCAGAGGCCCCGCGCCGTGGCCGAGGCTCCGCGCCCGCCGGGCGGATCCGCCGCGGGGCCGCCCCGCTCACCCGCTCCTGCCGCTCACATCCACCTCAAGCCCGGGGCTGGGTTTTATTTGATTTTTGTTTTGTTTGGGGTTTTTCTTTCCCCGGCGCTTGAGGAAGCAGAGCGCGGCGCGGGAAGATTACACGGGGATGATTGAATCGAGGTGAATCGATTAAACCTCGACAATTTAATTTGGGACTTTATGCGGGGCTGGAGGAGATAATTCCCGCGCCGTAGCTCGCCCCCTGCCCCTCCTTTACCCGGAGACCTTCGCACAGCCCCGGGGGCACGCCGATCACACACGGGCACCGGCTCGCCGCTCCGGGGCCAAGCCCTCCCCCCCCCTCCTCGCAGCGCGGCGCACACCGCGCACCCGGCCCCTCTGCAAGATGCGCGCTCGCAAACTTTCCAAACTTCTGGGGAAGTGGCAGAGGGTGCGCGGGAGCGGCTCGACCCCGGCGGCGCTTCGCCTCCCAGCGGCACCTCATCGGTCGTCGGGGCGCTGGTCGCCCCGAGAGCGGCCCGCGGGGACCCCCGCGCCCCCGGCCGGGCAGCGGGAGCAGCGCGCTCCGGCCGCGCCGAGCCCGGCGGAGCGCAGGCGGCAGCGGCAGGCTGCGCCCCGCAAGTTGGGGGAGCAAAGCAATGGTATGGGCAGGGGTAAGGGCAGGGACACCACCCCCCCCGCCCCGCCCGCACTGCCCCTCGCACTCACGCTGCTGTTCTCGCCCGTCCAGTGCACCATCGCCTGGTTGTGAGACGCGTCCCCTTTCAGCACGAAGGAGGTGCTGATGAGGGAGACCTGCTCCCGGCCCGCCGCCGAGGATGCTCTCCTGGAGCGGCTGCCCCCCGCCGCCGCCCCGCCGCCGCGCCGCGGCTCCGGCGGGCTGCGCGCCCCGCGGGTCAGGGCTCCGGGGCGCGGGCGGCCGCAGGGCTCCGCGCAGCGCAGCGCGGCGGCGGCGCCCAGCAGCGGCGGCAGCGGCAGCAGCAGCAGCAGCAGCAGCAGCAGCGGCAGCGGCGGCGGCGGCAGGCGGGCGGCCCCGCGCGGAGCGGCGGCGGCGGACACGCGTGGCCCGCCGTGCGCCATGGTGGCTCTCCGGCGTGGTAGTGACAGGCGGGGAGGTGGCGGGGAGGGAGACACCGCCGCGGAGGGCGGGGGCGGGGGAGGGTTGTAACCGGAGCGGGGCTCGCGCGGCAGCGGCGTGTGCGGGGCTGCGCGCCCAGCCGGGGCGGCGCCGCCATCTGCTGGCCCGCGCCGAAACGCCGGGCGGCGGGGGGGCTCTCGCACACACGGACACACGCGGGGTCGCGGGCACGCTCGCCCGCGCCCCGGGTGAGCAGCGGCGGGGACGGGTCTCTCCCGGCGAGGCGGGAAGGACCCGGCATCGGCAGAGCCCGCTGCTTGTGAAGTTTCGCGCTGAGCTCCAGGGAAAGGCTTTTCGAGAGCGCTCTGAGCAGAATTCACGCAGCCCCTCGGGGCGGGTGCGCCGCAGGCCGAGGGTCGCTGGGGGCGAGCACGCAACCCCTGCCTCTGCTGGCGCAGGGGATGGCCCTGGTTTGGCCGTGAGTCCCAGGAGGCTGCAGCGAAAAAGTCAGAAGGGGTCTGTTTGTCAGCACTTGGAAGCCGAGAAACAAATGAAGCAGGTGCAAAAATACAATTCTTGTGATTAAGGCGAGAAGTGCTTCCGTGGAGGATGGGAGGCCATCCTTTCTTCAGCCTCTCAGCTCCTAGGAGCACCAGGCTTGTCACCTGCATTGTCCAGAGCCGATCGCTAATCCAGTATTTCCCACTGTGGGGATGTGTGACTTGTAACTTGTGACTGATCCATGGAAGCACCAGGAAGTGCTCAGGGCAGTGTGGTCACGGCCAGGAGGAGCAATGACTGGGTGTGTGCAGTGTGGCATAACTCAAAACAGACAGGTGAAGCAGCGGAAGAAGATTTAAGCATCACAGATTGGATGCTCTCCCTGCTCCACTGCAGCATGCTGTGTAACTGTGAATAAATTAGTGCTTGCGAAGCCGTTTGATGCCGTGAGAGGGAGCAGGTTAGAATCACAGGGTAACTGAGGTTGGCAGGGACCTCCGGAGGATTCCTGGTCCAACCTGCTGCGCAGTCCAGGGCCAGCTCTGAAGCTGAATCTAACTTCACAGTAAGATAAGGTTGCTCAGGCCCAAATGTCAGAAAACATGCTTGAAAGACCACCGAGGGAAGTAACGACTCCAGCTACAGGGAGACACGTTAGATGACACCTAATAGAAGAGATCTGGGCTGGGCAAAACCAAGGTGAGTAAAGTTAGTAAACCAGCTTTAGTTGTAAGCTGCCTTTACCCTAATGGCCTAGAAAATTAGGATTACAAAGGCTTTTCTAGGAAGATTAATAGAAAAAATAGTATCCACTGGTTTAACTACACCGTTTACAGGCCTGGGATGACTACCTTAATGACCTAAAGTAACCTCGTCATCCCAAATTCATGTAAAAATGACTTTCAGCAAGCTGTATGATTACCTATTAGCTGTACACCTTCAGTGCTAGAAGACCTATGGTAACCTGCCCTGTTATTACTGTAGTGGCTCAAACTATAAGGCAGCTTCAAATTCAGGACGACTCTCACATTTCAAAAGGAATAAAGGTTAAAAATAATCTTAAAAATAATCCTATGGGCTTTTTCCACAGCTCCCAATAAAGTTCTCTTTCAGAGTCCCAAGCGCAGCCCCACAGCCTCAAAACGGCTTCTGCGCAACCTTCCCCCTCGTTCCTCCAGCGCGGTGTCTGAATTAACAGAAGAAATTGCCCCTCCTCTGGGAAACTCCAGCTGCCAGTTTTGGAGATTCTGCCCCAAACACCCTGCCACCAGGAGCCTGAGCAGCCAACAGGAACTCAGGCAGGCAGCACCACCTGGCCCAGGTCACCAGAAGCTGCCCCTGGGACTCCTGAAGGGGCTGTATATTAAATTCATTCCTGAAGCACTTTACAGCTTGTGTAAAAAGCAAGTCAATTTTTTTTTTGTTTTAATTTCAAATCTTGACTTCTGGAGACAATATTGAAAGCTCAGAAGGCCTAGGAGAAGCTATAGGGAGCTGTCTAAAGGAAGTGAAACATGACCGTGATACGAGAATGATCTTTGCATGCAGTTAGTTTCCTCCATAAGTTAGTGTCTCATCCCTCTGAAACACAACCCTTGTAAGGGGAAAAACACCTGGTTTTCAGCAGGCAGAAAGTTAGTTTTCCAGACAAAAGCCTCTTGAGTCTTGCAAACTGGTCTCAGTGACAGATGGTGGTCAAACGCTTGTTTGAATCATTGCTGTTTGGACATGTTCTTCAGCAGTGCAGAAATTAGGCAGTGATTCAACCGCTCGCAGAAAACACCTGAGTGGAAAGTCATTCCTGCTGGGGTAACACTCGCCTGTTGAGCGTGTCACCTTCCATCTTCTGCACCTCTGCACAAAAAGGAACAAGGGAAAAAATGCAGTGCTGAATTGTTAAGAAAACACTGACCAACATGAAGGGGTGATTTGTCCATTAATAGGACTTCAGTAATTTTGATTCTGACATTGTGGCCTATCTCCTGTGAAATTGCGAAGATTACTCAACATTTGTAGAATAACCTAAAAATACTCAGAATAGATGGTAGGGCCTGAGTCCCTACATGTTAAAACTGGCATACAAAACCTAATACTTCATTTGAATGAATACAGTCGGACTTTGTCATGCTTATCCATTTTGCATTCACCGCTGTGTTCGACAGGTAGGGCTCCCAATGAGCAGCAGATAAAAGATGATAACATCCACGTTCCTAAGAGTCAAACTCTTTACATCTGTCAGTAACTGACATTTCCCACAATGAGACCTAAAAAGAAAAAGAAAACCAAGCAGTAGTTCCAGAACTAATGAAGCCTGGTTTCCTCCAGCTTTGCATCTTATGGTCAACTGCAAGGTCTGCTTGAATCTTTTCCCGCTGTCAGAATTCTTTCCCACGTATCTTCACAGGAACCTAACAAATCCACTAATAAAGTCCTCCTTGTCTGCCCAATCACAAAACTTGCCATTTATTTTTGTGACCTCCCCCTGTTTCCCAATTTAGTTGAAATTGGCTTGTAAGTTCAGAAGATGTTGACGAAGGTGGATGGACAGACACACAGCCCAACTGATTAGTCACCGACAAAGAATAATTGCATAGGCCTTTTATTCTTAGGCAAGTCAATTAAAAATCTCACCTGAAGGATGCTAAAGCAGAGAGAAACGGATGTAATTCTTATTTCTCTGTATGAATTGTGAGATTTGAGTACATGGGGATGAATCACTCAACCTACCACTGCGCTTGTCACTAACTGAATCCCTCAGTATCAGGCTCTTAAGAGGTCAAGGATTAAATGGAAGCAAAGGCAACCTCTCTATTTTCCTCCTTTAGAGATTATCATAACCAAGACAGATGTATGGGCAATGCTATGAAATATCTGCACCATCTCTTGTCTCTGCAATAGACATTCTCAGGACAGATAAAGAGAACTTCTGCCACCAAGTGAAAGGCTTTTACCTGGCCACTTCTTCAATGGCTGTTGAAGCTGTTTTTACATCAACCAGATTAATACACAGTTACTGAATCTTCCAATCTAATAAATAATGCATATTTAATATATCAGTATATAATAATAAAATATTGTAACTCTAGACTACGGATATGGTAGCAACAATACCTGCATTGCATTATCTCACTACTGTGTACGCTTAATGACAGTATAGTTTCAAAATACGAGTATCGAGCAGATTGGATGAGAAGGCTGAGGTTTGCAGAACTGGAAAGGAAGTTTCATTATATAACTCCCATTAATGTCATTCAAAGTCCTGTAGCTACACCACCTAAGAGGTAAACCCATGTATTTGTTTTGTCCAAAGTCAGGGGACCACATCACAGATCAGGATCCAATTGCATTAGGTAGGTACTGTACAAAAAGAGAAAACAAAGGTTGATCCAGCTTCATAGAAATGTTTGGTTATGCAAAGGACAATCAAAATAACACACTTCCAGTCCAAAGCATGACCAGAATATTTAATTACTTCTTACTCTGTTGTGACTATTCCAGCTGAAACACAAACAGAAGAGGACAGAGTTGCTACTGATTTTTATAGGTTTGTTAACATCAAGTACGTTAATAAAGGAAGGATGCTAATTTACAGACCAGTGAGTATAATTTTGTCTAGAAAGCTGAAGCAAGCTAAGCAATGTAAGAGACCAACTCTGAGAGGCGAATGGCTTTCCCAGTTTCAAAGCTTGTTTAACTGGAACTTTTTAAGGGTTGCCAAAAAGCTAGTTTAGAGTGAGTTTAAGAATTCCTAAAACAAAGAGGCTTCCCTAAATTTCTGTCACCTTTTATGTCTCCTATAAACTGTGGCTCAGCAAATACACACAGGCAGACAAAAAGACAAATAACCTAGTCTCAGACACCTCTGAGCTCCCCTAGTCCCAGAACAGAAATAGAAAAAGCTTGAAAAAGACTTAGTGCGTTGTAAATCCAAGGCAAGTTTCTTCCTGTTAATGGCAGAATTATTAGTGCTCTACTAATAAAGTCCACTCACATTTTTATTGACTGTCAGATTAGATTAAGATAAAAAAGGCTTCAATTAACCCACTTCATTTTTACCAGGTTCATTTCTGATCAAACACTGAAAGTATTACAGAAAGCTGCAAGTTTGGCTTGAGCAGAAACCAAGATGCAATGCTAATACTCCTTTTGCTACTGGACATAAGAAATACTCTTGCAAATGAAAATATTGATAACAGTTTGTTATATGTTTCATACTCACAGCCTTCTTAGGTTGATAATGCAAGATGACCGCAGATGCACAACATGGTAGCAAATCACAAAAGAATTACCCATTTAAGCATGCTCCTTATAGATGTTTACCTCTTTTAAAGGTTGATTTAAATTAATGTATCAAGATACATTTAGGATCCCTTATTCCATTCATTAGATACAAAACAATTTCCGTTTACATTGTGTTTATGTGAACAACATCATTAAGAGCACAGTGACCTGCAGGGTTTTAGACAAAATGCCCATGCATGAAAACAACTTAATCTCACACATCTTACCAAAATGCCTGACTCCAAAATAGCCTTATTACTCACTCTGACCACATTCTAAGCTAACAAATTAATAAATGGCAAAGCTTTATCGCCTTGTTACCCAATTAACAAAAACCAAATGCTTTCTTCTGTGTTAAATGCAAATTATTATACATAATGCCATACCCTGATTTCCCTTATGTCAAATAGCAGAGTTTTTATTTAGCTAGGCCTCTTGGGATCCAAAATAATTTCTATTTGTATTACTACAATTACAAAAAAAAATCTTTCTCTAGTCAACAAATCTAGGTGTCTTAACACTTTTCTCAAGAGTTGTTCCATTTGAGAGAATAAAAAATCAAGCAGATGTCAGATTGTTTTGTTTGCATTAATTCACCGACACATTGCTGTCAGCAGCTAGCCCGGATGCCCACACTAGAAAGCCTAATTAATAGGGAGCAATACTTGTCACTAGAAAAACAAAACTCTACTTCTGTGGGCAGTTCTGAAGTCAAAAAAGTGAGTAGCTGCCTTTGTTCTATGAAGGACTGACTAAGCTACAAAGTACACATTCAATTATCCTATTCAAATTTGAACAATATAAAAGAGAGTGGATTTCAGTACAGTGTATTATATCTGATTATTACGGAGAGTTGTGTTCAGGTATAAGTATACTAACTGACATAGAACTATGAGAAAAAATTTAGAAGAGCTGTAAATGATTTGAGGGAAAGCTAAATAGCTTCTAATTTTATCAGTATCAGTATCAGTATACAGCAAACAGCATGTATGCAGAGAAAACTGACACAACCACCCACCTTTATATAGGCCAGTAGCCCATAAACAAGACGTCACTGAGGTTGTCTAGAAACCTCATCCTTTGAGCATCTTCAGCTCTCATCTGATTCAATGCAAGTAACTGAACAGCTCAGCACCTTGCAGGATTTTTACTAGTAAGTCAGTAAATATACACTATAATTTTCTCTAGTTCTAGCTCATGAAATGAAAGAGAAAAAAGTTGTAAAATTACTGTCACTTACAAAACAGGCTGACAAAGAATACAAGCTGCCTTGAGCCCCTGAAGTTTTATCTTCCATCAATCAGAAAAAACAAAAATACAACTAACCTGTATAAATTTGTTATGCCACAGAGCCTGAAACAGTGGCTTAGTCTGAAATAGAAAACATATGGTGAAGCATAATGTTGTGGTGGCTATTGTAAGATTAGCTGTCTTCAGCCTTCATAATTTCTCACCAACAATTAATGGGGAGTTATGAAAACATGAGAGAGTTGGATTAATTGTCTACACCTTAAGAGCTCACAACAGAACAAGAAGAGCTTTTTTCTTTTATGTGGCTAGCTAGACTAGAGTTTGTTTTTCACAGAATAGCTTTGCACTCGTGCTTCTTTTGTCCTAAAATTTCATGAAGCTTATTTGAGAAAATATGGAAAGCTGGGAAAGATTTGGGCATTTAGGTAAGTAAAATGTGGTGTGAAGGATGTAATTATCAGGTTTACACTCAGCTTCATATAGGTACAGATACACAGTTCCTTTTATTTTAAAAATATGGCTAATGTCTTACCAACCACTTACATTCCGATCTAATCTTACCAGTATTTTTACCAGTGTAATTTTATTAATCAGTTTGCTAATATGGTTGCATTTCTGAGAAAATGGTATCAGGAAAATAAATAAATATTAAGCTCAACTAAAACCAATCCATTCTAAATTGGTCTTTTGCAAAGGATCCCTGAAGGCACCATTTTTCTAATAGGAGATCTTCCCATCTGGTAAACGTTTAGTGGGAAGTCAGTATGCTGTGTTTACAGCTACCTTGATCCTCTCGAACTCTTCATGGAAAGAGCTTAGCAAGGAATGCAGATGTGAGTAGGCTCCAATTTATGGTTAATAGGTTTTGACCAACAGAGCAAATCCTTTCTATTGCAAGCATACAAGCTTAAGCCGGTATGGGACTGGGTACTGTGTGGTCTTGCATGCCTATTTGAAGGTGTGGGGAAGGATTTTGCTCTAAGTTTTCCAGGGAGTTTGCTAAATTTTGTCTCATGGCTGAGGTCTGCAGATACAGCAGTGGCTGGTTCAAAGCCAAACCAACAAAAATGAGAGAGTTTTGTGTAGAAGACATATTCAACTAAAACACCATAGAAGACCACACTATTTTCAGTCTGTGAAATAGATTTACTTGAAGTAACAACCTTCAGGAATAGGTTTAATAATTAACTTTAAATAATTAACAGAATAGTACATGAATTTTGTTCAGGTAGTACTTTTTTCTGAGCTGGCTTATTCTTTTTCATGTCTTTTTTTCCTTGTTTCTTTGCACTATAGATTTGCATGGTCTAGATGAGTGGATAAAGATAAGTCTTCCTCCCCTTTCCTCAAAAAAGCAAGTTACTGAAAGTAATGTAGCACTATGAAAAATGTGTACTATCAGATGCCAGGGAACCTGGCTATCACGCATTTTGGAAAAGATCATTTTCAAAAAAAGCCGTACAGGTAATAGTGAAAATTAAAGCAATAGAAACATAAAAGACAACTGGCACCAATTCCTCTCCTACAAGCTATTGCTCCTGAAAAATGGACCAGCTGAAGGCAGATGTTTTGTGTAAGTAAAAGGCTGGAGGGTGCTGGAATCCTCTCCACAAGCTGGAGAAATACAAAAGACTTCACACTTTCCAAGGCTCCCCTTATCAATTCTATTTCTACATTTAAACATTAATTTCTTTTAAATCATTCTTGCTCTGCATTTGAGCTAGTAAAAGAATAAAACCCCCTGTATTTTGTAACATCTTAAAGTCTTGTTTTATGCACCAAGCCAGGTTACTTGTATCAAGACAATATACTACTTTTCCTGAAGAAAAGGTACCTTTTAGTACTGTCCTGTGAATAGAGGATAACCTAACTAACTTGAAAAAAACAAACTGGTGCATAAATATCAAACTGTTTTGAACAGCCCTCTATAAATTCCATTATCGGTACCTCTTATAAACACACAGAATGAAAAAATATCCGAAAGAAAAGCATTTCTCTAACTTTTTTTCTTTCCTATGCAATATTTTCTCTCCAATCCCAAACAATTGCAGCCTACCCTGAAATTCCCTTTGATCCAGAATCTTGAAAGAGCCTCAATCTGTAAAGACTGAGGTAGGCATTTTTAATGCTTTTGGCTCCTAACTTCTACGAAGATCACTGGGAGCTAAGAGCCCAAATGCTTTAGAAAATGAATTTGCCTTTAGAAATCTGGCATGAGTGGCTGTTTCAATTTTCTTTGGGATTATCAAAAAGCAGGGAAGTCTGGGAAACTTTTATGTTTTTCCGTATGCCTGCTATAACATTCACTTGGAAACTGGGAATAAGTACTGTGTGAGAGGTAAATAAGAGTGAATGTGTATCCATAGAAAACAATACATAAAGCTTATACATCAGCTTACAGATTCACAGTATTTTTCTTAGAGCTCCAGCTGTCGGAATCAGGAGACTGCATAAAAATCTCAGTGTTGGCATTCAGGACGTGTGATAGTCCTCATGTTTTCAAAGAAAGACCAAAAACACAGAATAAATTAATCCTCTAGACTCAGGATATTGGAAGACAAAGAAACTGGAGTCAAGAATTTCATTTTAATGTCACATTTTTTAAGACATTCTCATGATTTTTCAAGATTTCAGTTTTTCTTTTGCAGTGCTGTGGCAGAAAGGTCTGGCATGATTTTTTTACCATCTTCTGCCTGACTAAACTTGCAAAAGCTTTTAGTGTTTATGACATTACACGACCTGAGCTGATTTCTTCTGGTTTTGAAATTATACTTGAGAAATAATTTTTAAGAAAAAAGGACCTTAACTGGGATTTTTTTTTTCCATCTTTAGTTGGTAATTCTGTATCCCTAATCTACAGAAGATGGAACCAGAAATCTGGGAAAGATGGACATTAGAAACACCTAAAAAACCAAATCTGCTTAGGGCTCATAAAAGAGCATATGAAATCTGAATTTGCATCACCTAAACTGTAAAAATTGACAAAGAAACAGGGAATGACTTTTATCTATATTTTAGTGACAAACCGACTGCTAAATTCCCATACTTCACCCTAATTTCATATATGATTCAGAGTGTAGCACCCAGAAAAGTAATACATTTATCCACCAAAATACTTAAAATAAATACAACTGGGGGGAAAAAAAAATTAGTCAAATAGAATGATCAGATCTTTTCTCCCAAGACATCTTGCTCAAGAAAAATGCAGTAAGGCCACAGATTCATTTCTGCTATTGTAAAGATTCTGCAATTTTAGTCTGCTGTAATCATCTAAATTCATCCATCAATAAACATAACTACTCTTAGTCTTATTCAAGAAAAGCCTTTAAAAATACCTGAATGGTAGAGCAAAGATAGCAGTCTGAAAAGCAAACATACCGTCCATAGCTATTTTTGTAAGACCTAAACCACCTACACCATACTGTCAAAAATTACTTTTTCCCATGAATTTTAAAACTGTTTCACATGGCAAAAATAATCACCCTTTGTGCCTATAGTGCAGTGTTTATGTGTTTTCCCTTGTTCAGCTTTCAACCCAGGAATAAATCATTGTTCCTGCAATTTTCCAGCAGTGCTCTTGTAGTTTTAGCCTGCATAGAACTGCATCAGAGGACACACATCTTCTGTTTTGGGAAGAAAAAAAAAAAACTTCTCATGGGGTCTCTGTTGTCAGCAGAAAAAAAAATTAGTGAAGATATTCATTTGTAGCTGGCTTGATGCAGAATTTTTCTCATCCTCAGTTTATTTCTACCACCTTATTTTCAAAGCACCTTCATTTTCTAGGTTTTCCACCTTAGCTGTATTAGTAGTTATTCCTAGGGACATTAGTATTACTGTGAATAGGGTGCATACTTGATCTTTTGTTATATTGGCTGAGTCTCCCCCATCTCCAAAAACAGTCTTATTCTTTGTCAAGCTGTGGAACATTGCACATGGCCCCTGGACTTCATATTAGTTCAATCAGTCACTACATCAGCATTTGATACATGGGTTGTCACTGTTGGGTTATAAATTATGGAAAATATTAATACATTACTGACTTTGCAATGACAAAAAAGAGCAATAAAGGAAGGTCCTATGCCAAGGCTCACAAATCAGCAGAGACCATGAGCACACATTTAACTTGTCATGCAAGTGGATCCACTGATTTCACTAGGAATCTTCCTTTGCATCCCTTGAAACAAAACATTTTTGTACATTTTTAAAAAGGGTTAAATATGGAGAAAATCCCAATTTCATGTCCATTGCATTCACTAAGCATTAGCATTTCAAAGGAGAAGGATTGACTTCATAGTAGTATTTCCCATACTAATGATGCCCCAATGTAAGCTGTCATATTTGTCATCGGGACTTTTTATTTCCAGTTTATCCTAAAGTCTTACTCATACTGTGACCCCTAACCTAGGTTGGAAACCCATATGCAGCACAGTTGAAAGGCGTGGCCACTTAGTAATCTGAGGTTTGTAGGTCTTGCAGGGCTGAAACCTTAGAGATACCTGGATTCCAGGAATGCCATCAGGTCAACAGACTCGCCAAATTAAAGGGCATTTCTGTGTGTGGGTTATACAGAGGATGCTAATCTAGCACAGGTCATGCAACGCCACAGAAATACAGCTGCTAGTTCTGGTCACCAAACACCCACTAGAAAATAAAAGTAGCCTCTAGCCATTCAGAAGTTAACCACCTCTGACACAGACATCAAATTTAATCATGTCTTAACAGCTACTGCCATTCACTTATTTCTTCTCCTACTATAAATGTTGTTTCTGAACCTTAGATAGACTTACTACCATGCAAACCAAGCCTACAGTGATCTTTTTAGGTGGATGTATGCCTTAAATGAGCTCAAGTGCAAGGAAATGTGACTCCATTAGAGCCACAATGCAAATGAGATACATTTCCCAGCAGTTTTGCTTTGACTCGGTTCTATTATTTCCAGTTACTTAGATATCTTTTCAATCTCTCTGAAAAGTTTAATTCTTTCTCTTTGTCATGTATATTCAGTTTAAATAGTTCTGCCAATATTCCTCATCATCATCTTGTAATTGTGGTTTCCCCAAGTTTTACACATTAAGCCAGATTCACATCTGCTGTTAAAAGAGATAACCAAACTAGCTCTAAACAAGTTCAGTCATACCTTCCCCAGCTATATTACCAAGGTTGCTGGGCTTATGCTAACTTACACAGCTGGAACTCTAACAGTAACTGCACTAACTCCTTCCTGAATCACTTGTCTCACTGGACACCAGGAAGAGATTCACACCCACACTTGCTTTTTCCTTTGGGAGCTCACTGGAGGGGCAAGACAGGATCAAACTTCTCTTCATAAAAGGTTTATTGATTATGAGAGTTCCATACCACTTCGGATCTTCTTATCTTCTCCTTGACCTCTGGAAGATACATGTTAGGCATCTGTGTATCCTGTGCTACAAGAGGACCTTGCTTTTCAGCAGCAGAGCTTTCATGAGGGTCTGTGCAACTTTCAGGGAATATTATCCCCTGTGTGATTGATACTTTTCAAAAATACACTTTACCAAATTCCTATTTCATTCTGAACTAACATCTTCAAAAATATAGTGCAACAAGCAGTGTTCAAAGTAGGGTTTCCTACAAAACCTGAGATTATTAATGCCAGATTTTGCATTTGAAGACACAAAGCCATGCAGATTGTAAACTATGCATTTATAACTTCACTGAAATCAGTAGAGTAGCATACCACTTACTCCTGTAGTTATTTTGATCCTGTAATTTTGAGTATTAAAAAAAAATGAATTTACAATAAGATAACAAAAAAATGCAGAAGAAAGGCAGGTGGAAATGTTTAAATGTCTCCTTTCACACAAACAAATAAGAAAGGAGATATTTGCAAATATTTTAATTGGAAGTTCATTTATGTAAACTATAATCTAATGAAATATTGCCAAGAGATGACCCATTAAAGACAACAAGATGAGAACATTGTCATTGACTTAAGCGAGAGCAAGATGAGGCTTTGTAGATAATCATATATCAGTCTACTGAGCCAGGGCCAGACTCTGCAGGTAATGAAATACCTCCTACAAGCTGCTGTTCTGATGAGCATGAGTAGATCACATCAACTTTTGTGCAATAGGTATGCTTTACACTTCTCACAATAGCACCTGCTTCTTTTATATATGTGTGCATGTCTCCAAGTGTTTGGGTAAGGAATCCTTGGCAATAATATTTTAGAAGAGCTTTTGTTGGCTTTGTTTATTTTCCAAATATGTGCAGGTGTGAGAGGCAGAAAGGTTTGGCTCTTAAAGCCAAAACATTCCTCATTTGCACACCTGCACTTCTGGCTAAAGATCAGAATACTGAGAGCCTGTAAGTGGCACTGCTATATGATTAATAGTAATGTTTAACATTTACTGCCTGTCGGAAAAGGACCTGGGGGTGTTGGTCGACAGCCGGCTGAATATGAGCCGGCAGTGTGCCCAGGTGGCCAAGAAGGCCAATGGCATCCTGGCCTGTATCAGAAATAGTGTGGCCAGCAGGAGGAGGGAAGTGATCGTGCCCCTGTACTCAGCACTGGTAAGGCCGCACCTCGAATACTGTGTTCAGTTTTGGGCCCCTCACTACAAGAAGGACGTTGAGGTGCTGGAGCGTGTCCAGAGAAGGGCAACGAGGCTGGTGAGGGGTCTGGAGAACAAGTCTTATGAGGAGCGGCTGAGGGAACTGGGGTTGTTTAGCCTGCAGAAAAGGAGGCTGAGGGGAGACCTCATCGCTCTCCACAACTACCTGAAAGGCGGTTGTAGCGAGGTGGGTGTCGGTCTCTTCTCCCAAGTAACTAGCGATAGGACAAGAGGAAATGGCCTCAAGTTGCGCCAGGGGAGGTTTAGATTGGACGTGAGGAAAAATTTCTTTACTGAAAGAGTGGTGAAACATTGGAACAGGCTGCCCAGGGAAGTGGTTGAGTCCCCATCCCTGGAGGTATTTAAAAAACGAGTAGATGAGGCGCTTAGGGACATGGTTTAGTGGGTGGTGGTGTTGGGTCGACAGTTGGACTCAATGATCTTAGAGGTCTTTTCCAACCTCAATGATTCTATGATTCTATACTAGCCCTGTGCATTGACTAAGCTAATCAAAACTAAATAATGTGTGGCACTATCCAACTGGCTAAAAATAGAGCAAATTACATCAACTTCTTATCCCCTTTGAAGTCAACAGAATTTATTATTCCAAACACCACATGTGTTGAGAAGCATAGGCTTCGTTATAGACCACGTACAGCTGTAGCACTGACCAGTACAGAAAAGGCATTCATCTGCCGTGTTGTCTGAACATCCTTCCTTCCAAATCCTCAAGGAACCACGTTGGATGAGATGATACTTAAAAACGGTCTTGTCCTCAATCAAAATTTCAACACAGCACCTGCTGTTTTACTGTATTCAACAGCAGCCAGATCATCAATACACACCAAATCTATAAAACCCCCACAGGATTCCCCTGTGATACGCATGTGATATACTGATTCACTCACTCAGGGTACTTTGTCACGTGGCTGGACTGTGGTGCTAAGCTTTCTTTTAAGAGCACTTCTTACTGCTAAAGCAACCTGTGAACGCTTACCTAGTTCTAGAAAAGCACTGGGAACAACTTTCTCAGTGATTGTTCCATACGAGAACTGAAATTCTCTCTCTGCTATTTTTATTATGTATTTCTCAAATAACTATCAGTAAGCACTCCATTGTCAGAACACCTTAGACTAAACACATTCAAGCTAGAATTCACCACTATGAATGTACCCCCCAGGTTGTATTCTCATGGATTTCTCTAAGATGCGTTCTCCTTTTCAAGCCAGGATTTTCTTGCAGGCTTAATATGGAGGATTCATACATTTGTGATTGGCTGCTAGATATCCAGGGTATCAGCCAAAATAGTAGCTACTAGTAGCTATCAGGCCAATGTGCAAATATTTCTGTGCAAAATACCTTAGACAGAAATATGGCACCTGAGCCATTTTGTCAATGACCTGAGTTCCCTGTCTACAGAGGTGAGCGGGTCACTCCACACTAGAGCCCAAGGGTATCATACAGACATTAGGGATGACTGTGGGAGCAGAGAAGCGAAGCCTGAGATTCAAGCTAATACGGCAGCAAGATCTCATTCTTGTCAGCTGAGGATGTGGCTAGAAGTAAACGGTCCAAAGTGCAGAAAGAAATGTTACGGTGAGGTATCAGGAAAAGTTCCCTAAGATGAATTGCCAACACTTGGAAGAGAATGTCTCTGGTGACTGCAGATCCCCATGCAGGTTTTTAAGGACCAGTAGAACAAGGCTTTGTAAGAATGGCTGAGGTACAGCTGATCCTGGTTTGGAGCCAAGAGGTTCACCAGATGACCATTACCAGCCATATTTTGTATGTGCATAGGTCTTATTTTAAATCAAAACACCACAAATGGGAATTTAGCCCTCAGCTGATAGGATGCCGTGCATCCAGAGCAAAAGCACTCAGTAACACCTTTGGCTCAGCTCTTCCTTGACCCCTTTTCAACCAGATATTCTTTTTACTCCTTTCAAGCTACAGTCCTTGATGTATACATTAGTTTCCTGGCTCATTTGCATAGAGTTTTTCAAAGCTCTTCTACGCTTTAGGCTTACATTATCATTTAGTTTTCCAGTCACTCTGCTTGCCAGCTTCTTTACCCTCCATTACCTTGTCTGATAGAATTTAGATTGCTGTTCCGGTATCTACTTCACCGAACCATTTAAAAGTCATTCTTAAGCACTCTTGTATTATTTCTATAGCAACTTTCATTTCTTATTCTCAAAAATGCTTACATGTTGTACATACAGGTCTAAGATAGCACCTTACGTTAAGACGCTATAAAAAATTATGAGGAGAAAAGTATGTCTTAGGTAGAAGTTTGTTAGTAGTGGAATATTTTGTAGCTTTTTTTAAGCAGATGATTCATCTATCAGTAATAACTTTTTATGATGTCATAGGTACAAAAGACTTCCTGTGCATAAAACCATGAATACAACACTAAGAGAGGGAGTGCTTGTTATTAACCTTACAGTGTATTTAGTGTTTTTATTTAGTGTTTCTATTTAGTATTTTTATTGCTGTAGCTGCAGAGACTTTTTTTTTTTAAGTCTTCACTTGAACGTGGGTCTCGGGCACAAGAAAATATCATCTCAATTTTAACACTCTCTTACCTTACTGCTTAGTGGTATCCAAATCAAAGGTTTCATTCTGCCTATTATAAACACAAGGACTATTCCTTCCACACCACATTTCAGTACTGTAGGTCTCCAGGTTAGACTTGGACCTATGTCTCCTTTTAGTGCCATTGTGACTACCTCTAGTTTTTACAGTTCACTGTTCTGCTCCATTGCCCTTGTCATAGCCCCCCATTACCTTTAACTTATATAGTAAGCTCTTACGAACTAAGATTACCTTTTCTATCAAGTTTGTATGCTGCTTGACAAAATGGGCCACAGACCTCCAATCTCCCATCACATTAAATGCTTCACCATTGATTTCTAAAAAGATGAGGAGAAAAATAATACAAGCAAAGTAATGTAGAAGTGGAAGACCCTGAAAGGGGAGCAGGTAGGGAAGGAACATGGCATTCCATGCATGTGAAAGCAGTAGGAGGAGCCAGATAAACAAAGCAATGGAGAAGGAGAGACTACTGGCATGTATAAGCTGGGAAGCACCTTTGCATACTTAACATGGGGAGCAGCAGTTACACCAAGCAAGTAGCCAGCAGTAGCTGTTTGTGAGGCTCAGAAGTGAAAGGGCTAAAGGAAGTGCTGGTCAAAGAAGTATCTGCTCCACAGCCAGTCATATCCAGTGAAGAGAATCTGGCCATTTGGGAGCTCTGAAACTCTAAGACCAGGAATGGGTGCATTAGAAGAGATCGAAGGGGTAACTTCACTGTCTTCCTGGATGAACTGCACAGCTGACTGTAATGTAAATGCCCTGTAAAGACGTTGTAAATGGCATGACAAGGTACTGAAACATTCTTTTCCCCTAGGATGGCCACATTTTTAGAAAAGAAATTGACAACAGATGCAAAGACAGTTTTCACTATTGTACATGCATATGGTGTGCCTACACTTTAAATACTGTGTGAAGCGCTGATCTTCCCATCTCAGAAAGGACGGAACAAAACCAGAAGAAGGAAATGTGCAATAATGATGATTGGAAGTATGAGCAACATCTGTATGAGAAGAGGCTAGTCAGACTCTTGAGCTTGGATGAAGAATGACTGAAGAAGAGCACAGTATAGTTCTATGAAATAATAGGTAGGGAGAAAGTAGCTTGTGAATTCAGCATGCAGCAGGTCTAAAACGTGCAAAATGAAACACTTCTTAACATAATTAAATTCCACATGAGATGATGCGAAAGCCAGAAGTATAAAGAGACATTAGAGAGAGGTAATGGCGCATCAAGGCTTTTGAGCATCATGGTACAGATGAAACATCCAGGTCTGAAAATCCCTAAGTTGCCATTTATAGAAAGGTTGGATGGCACCAGGGAAAGATTATTCTGTATTTGCCCTGTTTCTTTTATTTTTCCCCAAACATCTGTTACTGGATATTGAGAGACAGTGCTCTATTTATAGCTCTTTGCTCTGTCTGTATCACCATTTTAACTTTTTAAATGCAGAGTAGCTTAACTATAAAAGGAGAGAGCAACAGCAAGCACACCTTTCTATATGAAGCTACACTCAGATATGGAGCAACAACAACAAAATAACAACACAGGCATGTGAAATTCAATTATTTACATGTCATTTTCCACTACTTTCAGACAGCATTATCAAACCAGCCAAACAACTACCAGAATTATGTCCTATTCCATTAATTTCATGAAACAGAATTCACTTTTGCAAGACATTAAGCAAGTTAGCCACATGAACACCTGGATCACAAGAAACTTGGTGCAAAAGCACCAAGCTTAGTTAAAGTCTCCCTCTTACTGAATATGTTACTTCAGTGAGGGAAATGGTGCAAGATTACCGAGTTGCAAGAATTCATCATCTAGTCACAGAGGGATTTAGGGTAATGAAATGATTCAGTGTCTCAGAAATTGCGAGGGCGGACTGGAGTGTGTGTTCTGGACAAATAGGATTAAAGACATAATGGCAAAAACAGAACTGCAGAAAGAAAGTCTGTATCTGTTGGATAGATTACTATTAGTTACTGGACATTTTCAGCAACAATTTTGGTTAAAATGTATTGAACTCTTCCTAGTGCATAGTGATGGTAAACTTCTAGTAATGCTCACCAGGGAAAAGGACCTGCGAACTATTGGCTTTCTGAACAATCAGTTCTAGCTCCATGCAGGGTGACAACTTCAGTTTTAGAGTTTTTGCTATGCACCAATCTTCTCTATATTGCCTACTGTTGTAAAACATCACATGCCCCCTACCTGTTCCTTTGCTTTATAATAAGGTGCAAAGTCTGTTCCAGACTGATTTGGGCAAACTCTTGCCACCAACTGATAATACCAGAAATCATGGTCTCTACCATGTAATTAATACCTGCCTGAATAGAAGTAAGGTGTAGTTGCTACTTGTTAAAAACCCTAGATCTAAAACATGAAAAACATGTGTAATTAATTTCATAGAAAGAAAGCACATTCTACTAAAATCAAGTGCCCTCTCATTAGAGCAGTGGTGAATGTTCTGTTACTTATGGTCTGCATATGACTTCATTTAATTGATCCTCATTACTGAAGCTTTTATTATCTGAACTTACAATCTCAACATAGAAAAAGTGTTGGAAGCTTTTATTTTACTCAATTTAATGACTACTCCTTCTGAAAAATATCTGCTTTGTTGTTTGAATTACAGCTTCTGTGTATGAAGTTCAGAATTTTTCCCTTCATTCACACTTAGACCCTTAGCTTACCTGTTGAAAGACTGAACAGTAAGTTATGGAGTGCAGTCTATTTCAATAATGAAACAAATGACACAGTGTTTCAATGAGGAGATAGAAAGAGGCTGAGAAACTGAGTTACATAAATTACAGTCCTAGTGAGTCAAGTCATTCAGCACAAATGGAAAGAGAACTCCAAAAAACAGAAAGGATAGCTTTCACATTTCAGTCAGACAAATGATAAAGTTGTAAAGATTAAGAACACAGAATCAATATGGTTCCATCTCCTGAAGAAGTCTGTATTAAATATTTACATTCTGAAAGCATCATGATGTACCTGATTTCTGTGAGTTTGAAAAATGGATCAAACATAAGGATCCGAGTGCTATATCTGCTCTTAAAGTACGTGAGAGGTAATATGCACAGGATTCTTAGGGAGCCTGAGATTTCTGCCTTGAGCTCCTGCAATAGAAACTCTTCTTTACAAATAAATAAATTAGAATTATAATTTTCAATAGTTTTTAAGGCCATTAAGATCCTTTACAATTTCACCAATTATTTCTTGTGCAATATTTAGAAGCAGTATTCAAAAGGCTATCCAGTTTAGAAAGAAGTAATTAAGGAAAAAGTAACAGAGAATATAGTTATTCCCAGACACAGCCTTCCACTGATAAATTACAATCAAAACAAACCACCATTTAGTGAGTCCCCCTGTTTTAAAATATGTACTTCTACAATTACTAGCATTAAGAAAACCTAATACTCAAGACGGATTGACACTGATGCCTGAACACATTTGAATCAAAGGTATTCCAACACTAACAGGTTACACTTCCTTCACCAGCCAACCTGTTCTCACAAAACATGCAGGAATATAGTATTTCTGATAGCTCTACTCCCTTTCAGATTCAGGTGATTTAAACATTACTATTGGTGAAACCAGACCTGGCTGTGTCATCTCCCTAGGAAAGCAGGCTGTTATTTTTTATTGTCACTAAATGACAAATTTCTTGATGCTGCTCTGAGGACAAAGGAAGCTTAAACCACAAGTGGTACATCCGTCTGCAAAAACACATAATTGTCTAGAAAAATAGAATAGACATAGCTGCAGGGAAAAAAAAGGGGGGGGGGGGGAGAATATTCCTAATAGCTCAGCATCTGACCCTAAAGCAATGAGCTTCTTGTCACTGTGAGACTGGTTGTGGAGGAAAGTCAGGGCATGCTACTTGACTCCTTTCTCTCTCCCTACACTTCACAAAGGTAGATCTGCTACTGTGGGTATGGGAAAGCAGTGGACCAAGAGGAGTACATGATATTAGTCAGATGATACAGAAGCAGACATCCAGCAGCATCGCTTCTTTCACATTATGGTTGCATCTGGTACTGGCTTTCTTCTTAGGTCTATTTATAGCATTCTGTTGTCCTTTCAAATCTCTGAATAAAAGCAAATTATTTTCAGCAGTTTCAAAATCAGAGAGACAATTCTTATTGCAGTGGTATCTACTGAGATCAAAAGCAACTTTATTGGAGGTACACTAGGTCCATGTAGGAAAAAAAGTGGAAATGCAGCTCCATAATACCTTGAGAACCTCATGCTCCATGATAAGGAAAAGAGGAAAGTAATAAATAACTCATATCCCACAGAAAAACTGAAAATGCATTTAAAATCAAAAATCATTAAAAACTTTTCCTATAAACTTCAGATGAACATTATTTTAAAATACCTGTTCCTTGATATAAGGAATAGTAGAGTCTGTATTTTATAATCACAACAGAAGACATAATAAACAAAATAGAAATAAAACTAAGTTTCTCCTGAGATTTTATTTCCTTCTTATAAAACCACTGATAAATTCTGAGTTCCATGCAGAATGTATATAAGCAGAAACAAGTAGTTTGAAAAGATGAAAGCTGCTCAAGTGCTGCAACGTTGGCCTTACGCAGAAGGCCGCTGAGTGATGAGAACGCTATGATCAATTTTACAGTTTGCAGACATATTGAGCTAGCAAGACTGAATTAGAATTTTTAAATATGTCACTAGAAACTGTGGCTGCGGCATTTGCTGTGCCGTGAGCCAATCTAAAGATGAACTGGTAAAAATCAAGACAAACAAAACCGTAATAGCTGGCTGATACCACCACCACCACAGAAACAATGCAAGGAGCAGGAGAAATGGAGAAAGAGAGCTACATTTTGCTTATTCAGTATGCTAAATCAATCTTTCAGTATCATGAAAAATTACCAGTTAGGGCACCTACGCTTCGCATAATTAAGATGAACAGAGTACATGAAGTTAAGAGCAATGAAAGGAAAAAATCTCAATTTGTATGAGGACTGTCAATATAGCCAGGTCCCTCTGTGGATTCAAACCCAGAAAAGAGTGGGACAAGGGAATGACACTGATAACCTCTGGAGGTCTCTTTCAATACGAGTGGTTTAGGATTCTAGAATTTGTCTATCTATCTGACACAGAGATTTAAACTCCCACCAGGTTAGAGCAGCAGCACCTGGATCATCCCTTTTTTATCATTACCCACCTCTGCCATGATGCCTAGGAGAAGTGAGCTAACATGTAACTAAACTAAATGGTTGGTTTCTCTACTTAAACTGGCAAAAATGTGTGCCCTGATACATGCATGTGTGTACTCTACACATCTGATGGTCATTTGTTTTGGATATTTATATGCTTCTCCACTTCTCCCTTGGCAACTTCAACCTTAGGCTGTAGAAGCCAGACGCTTTCCTACCAGTCTTACGCAACATTAAACACAGAAAAGCCCTGGTCCTCTTCAAGTCCTCTGAATGAGACAGACATTATTAATAATGGTGATCAGTGGCAGAGTTCTGAACAACTCCAGTACCGAGACAGAGTAATGTGTTTCTAATGCCGTATGTCTAGGATGTCTTGCATGGACTATTACTATAAGGAGGGAACAGTGGGGATGAATGCTGAACTGGTAAGTAATAGTTGATGATCTCTTGTCATGACAGGTTGACTCATGCAATAGGTGCAGATTCTTTTATAATCACAGAAAGTATGTAATAAACCCCCAGATTTTTTACTGCTTTGCACTTGAAACTTCTCGAAGGAATAAATTCTTTTTCCATCACACATAGTGCTGTCTAGATAAAATTTTTGCAATTAGTAAGATTTCAGACATATACCAGGCAAAGATATTTTTTACTTTATTCCTGCATCTAATATATATGTACATGTACTAGATATATCAATCTACTACACATCTACTATTTATATCAATTTAAAATGATAGGTAACTACTCATATATTGGTAATTCATGTACCCAGTGTGTTGTGTCTATTTCACTCTTTGAATACACTGTGTACATTGTTGCCATGAAATGAGATTTCCACGATTCTATGATTCTATGATATCTATATGCACATCAGGACTCAACCAGGTAATAGGCTGTACACTGTATTACTCCTGCACAGACATATATTTATTGTCCATTTTAAGTGTTTTGAGGCAATGGGATGTAAATGGTAATTTTCTTCAGATTTTTCTCATCTTGTGCTCTTGGGCATATTTCAGCTTGTTGCATATTCATGCTAATTGCAGCTAATGAAGCTACAATCCTCAGGCATAGGTGCCTCCTAATCAGAATGTATTATTACTGCTGGATCCTTTGGCCATGGCCAGAGTCACCAGCACATCTTTAGGCTGAGTTTGGTTAGGTTATTAAAGGAATGATATAAGATAGTTGTCTGACTCATTGACCCAACGAGCAAGAGACACTCGGGACATCACTTTGGGGAAGGCAGAAATATCATTTAAGTCCCTGACTGACAAAAGAAATACTTCCCTGCCTTCCCCAGGGCCTTTTTAGAATTAATAATGCAGAGCGAGCAGCAGTGTCAGCTTTTTCACGCTGGCCCACCTCTCAGAGACACCTGCACAAGCTCTACTTCATGCCAGCCTTGGCCTCTTGGTGAAGATTTCCTAAAAACATACCAATTCTGAAAAAAATGCCAAGATGATACCACTACAAATTCTGTTCACATTGGTGAAAATTTTTGGTCACTACCATATCAAACTGCCTTAGAACTGAAAGGCATTGCATGCTTTCACCAGTCCGCTCAGCAATCCAACACGAGGATTTTAATCCAGACACAGTTCACTATACATTAATCCTGTCTGAATTACTTAGACACTGATAAATTCTAAATTAATTAGAACCTTTCATGAAAGAGACAGGAGCACTACTGTAAACAGATCGAATATAAAAGCTTCTGATCAACACACAACTGCAAATAAAGAGGCAAACAATGTGTTAGGATTATGGGGGAAGGAGGGGAAAAGATGATTTCTTGAGATCCTCAGCCTTATTTTCTGTAATGGAATGATACAGAAAAGAATAAAAATAATGTTAGCATGCCATTTTATTCTAGTCATTAGTATGCCTTCAGCTGAAATAGAATCATAGAATCATAGAATCATTGAGGTTGGAAAAGACCTCTAAGATCATCGAGTCCAACCGTCAACCCAACACCACCATGCCCACTAAACCATGTCCCTAAGCGCCTCATCTACACGTCTTTTAAATACCTCCAGGGATGGGGACTCAACCACTTCCCTGGGCAGCCTGTTCCAATGTTTCACCACTCTTTCAGTAAAGAAATTTTTCCTTACATCCAATCTAAACCTCCCCTGCCGCAACTTGAGGCCATTTCCTCTCGTCCTATCGCTTGTTACTTGGGAGAAGAGACCGACACCCACCTCGCTACAACCTCCTTTCAGGTAGTTGTAGAGAGCGATGAGGTCTCCCCTCAGCCTCCTTTTCTGCAGGCTAAACAACCCCAGTTCCCTCAGCCGCTCCTCATAAGACTTGTTCTCCAGACCCCTCACCAGCCTCGTTGCCCTTCTCTGGACACGCTCCAGCACCTCAACGTCCTTCTTGTAGTGAGGGGCCCAAAACTGAACACAGTATTCGAGGTGCGGCCTCACCAGTGCCGAGTACAGGGGCACGATCACTTCCCTACTCCTACTGGCCACACTATTTCTGATACAGGCCAGGATGCCATTGGCCTTCTTGGCCGCCTGGGCACACTGCCGGCTCATGTTCAGCCGGCTGTCGACCAACACCCCCAGGTCCTTCTCTGCTGGGCAGCTTAGTGCATTTAGTTCTGGGCATCTTATTTTCAAAGATAATGGATGAAAATAAGTGCTTCAGCAAGATGCCAACAAGAAGACATATGATGGAGATACATAAAACAATCAATGGTATAGCCCCAGTCAGTCAGGGATTGGTATACCTTTACGCACTGAAGTAGTCAAGGTACAAGGCAGAAATATTTAAAATATAAAAATTGTCAGGTTAACCTCTGAAACTCATTACTATAAGGCATTAAAAGCAAAACTTAAATGTTTATATAAACAGGATGAACACACAAGTTATATAGCAGGAGTAAAAAAAAATTAAACCTCACATTTGGGTGAATTTCTCACTGACAGCCATTACAAAAATGTCTCCCCCAGAGGAAGGTCACTGGGTGATGATTCAGGAAAGAGTTTCTTAAGCCTCACTCTGGAACAGGACATTGTCAAACCTAGGATACTGGACCAGATACACAATATTTTGACGTACATGGCAATTCTTGTGTTCATATACTTCATTGCTCACTAAACTGATACTTCATTTAGGCGAGGGTATTATTTATTTTCAGTAACCTGACAGAAGATAAAAGAAGTATCAGGAATTTTATCTTTTTCACCCACTGTCAAGCAGTAAGAGGTACAGAGCTGAATCAGTCTGTTAAGGGGATTATATGATCAAATTGCCTGCAAGACCATGGGACATCATACACTGATGAGCTAGGACCCTTCTGGTCCTAAATTACTAAATGCATATTGTACTGGAAAAGCAAAGAGCTTCAGGATTATTACATTAGAACCACGATCGCCATTCAAGAAAATCAACATCAGTTATGCCTGAATATCAACCAGTTTGATTCTGCATGCACAGCACATACATAGAAAGAACTCCATACCTTTACGTCTGAGCTGACAAAAAGTGATGCAGTGATGCTTGACAGAGCCTGAGCCACTGGCAAGACATCTGTGCTTATTAAAAACAAGAAAATATGAAATTCATATTAATTTTTTGTTTGATCAGAATTTGAATTTCATATTAGTTATGTTTGTTCAGATTTAGAAGCATCTGTCATCCGAAACCACCAATCAATATTTTATTCATCACATACCATTTAAATCCATTGAGAAACAACCTGAAGTAACAGCACAGAATTTAAAAGTGTTACAACTAAAAATATAGCTCAGCCTTTTCAGTCCAAATTAATGGTCTTCCGAGGGCTTTTGTTGTTGTTTTGACATTTAGTTCATATCCAAAGGTAAACGGCTTTTGTTGGCTCAATTTCCTTATGGTGGTCAGTTTATTTTTATCTACTTATAGTTAAAAATACAGGGAAAGGGTTACCAGGAGTAAGAACGAAGAAACTAAAAAAGCAAAAGACCATCCGTAGTCTTAGACTGACTAACCACCACATTACTGAACAAGACGCTGAAATGACTGTGATTTCCTGTAGAGTAAGTTAGCATTTCAGTATGAGTAAGAACATTTCAATTCAGCTTTAACTGCTGAATAAGCATTTTACCACTGAGGAATTACTGAAAACATAATCGTCAGTCTCCTTCCACAGAATCTTTCTTCTATTTCCCATCTTGCCACAGAAATTTCTCTTTGAATACTGAGACTGTCTGAAGAGTAAAGAAAGTTCCGCTGCTGCCTTTGAATTACTGATAATTTGTAGCTATGCTGATAGTCACAGATTTTAATGATAATTTGAATTACCAAGTAGAAAACCTTAAATAATCATTACTTTTCATTTGCAATTGTATTCTTTACTTAGTTAATTTTCATTGGTGGCATACATTGTTATTTTCTCTTTGCTGACAAAAAGAAATTAATTTAAGACCTTATTTGAGTAATACACAATTACTTTGACTCTTCAAGATCTTAGAGTCGGACTCTTGTGAATAGCATCTGTCTTGTTCATTAAAGGTTTGCTTTTGTGTAACTTCTGTCAAACTGAATTAGATTAAAAATTCTAATTCACCCCAAATGCATAACACAGCATTTGAAGCTATTTTATAAGTTAAGCAAAAATCTTCAATCTGCTGTATACCTGAAGAAAAATGTTGTCAATTCACATTTTCTTTTCAAAATCTTTAGTGAAGGCTTTACTAATCTAAAATTAGCAAACTAATCTGATTGTCTCCTATAGCTGTTGTCTCCAAATGTTTAATTAGAAGATCTGATCCTCCTATCCTACCTACCGTTTGGGGAAAAACAAGTTTTTCTGCTTTTTCAGCACAGGTCAGTTTCTCAGCTTGGAGTTAAGTAATTATTGAACTGAACTATCTGAAAAGGCCAAAATAAGGGAGCATTTTTTTGTGTCTGCAGAAAAAAACTAATCCTGTATTATAGCCACAGTAACCTATGGTTTCAAACACTCAGTGACTGCAGTGGTTTGACTATTGAAAATATTGACAACAATATAATAAATTTTTAATGCATAAAAATAACTAAAAGTATTTTTTTACTCAAGTCAGGGCTTAGTATATACTCATGTTTTAAAGGTATTTTTAAAAGATGTATTTTCAAAAGAAAATGTTTAATTTAAATTGTAAAAATAATTTTAAATTACCTGGTTTTTATTCTACTTTATCATTACAAGCAAGTTTGATAAATAACTCATCAGAATTGTTTGTTCATTATCACACAGGCCAAGAAAGAAGAAGAAAACAAGCCAAGTCTTAATTATGGCTAGTCACCTAAAATACACACATAGTTTATGTACTAACATTAAGGTTGGTACTGTTCTCATGGCTTGCCTTGATTAGAATGAAGTTGAAATTAAGGATAAAATATTAATGGAGACAGAAAACTTTGTAGTTTTCTAATGTAACACCGGATCAAGATAAACCCTTGGCTTGATTTCTGAAACAAACCCAGCCTGCACTTGTCCTTGTTTTCGTGGGGAGGAGGTGGGATCCTTAATGTTGCTGTGCAGACCTATGCTTACCTAGAATGAAACCACTAAATCTGACACAGGGGACTGTTGATACTGGCCACAGCAGAAAGCAGGTAAAAGAAATATCCCTCGATGTTGACAGTTTTTCACAGGAGTCATTTGTGGGATTCAGCTTTCCCTGGAGTAGCATTAGAGGCTGAGTTCTCCTCTAGGACCCCTGCATGATGATCCCAGGACCCAGGGTGCAAGCATCCAAGTGGACGGCAGCCTCAGAGGTGTGGTCCCACCTGAAAAGCTGTTCAGATCTCCTTAGCAGGGGTACATCCACTGTGTCTCCCCAAAAGTGTAGTTATTGTTATCAAGAGAACCTTAATCTTCCAGCGCTTTGTACACCACTGACTGCCAGCCCCCTTGTACCCAAAAGCTATCCTGAGGTTAGCAAGCTCTTTGTTCTGCTACTGGGTTATTCTGCTGCCAGAGAAGTTTTCAGCTTTCTCACAGTACAAGATAATAAACATGATTATATTCCTGGGGCCGCAGCATGTACCTTGTTGGATCTTCTGGGAGGCTGAAGCAGCAAGACATTTCCACCTGGAAAGACAGTGGGGAGTGGGGCAAAATAATAACAAGATGGGAAAAAAAGAGAGATACTGTAAAAGAGACCAAGGTTCTGTTCGGAACTAGGTTCAGCAAAGACAGACTGCAACACAAGACAGTGCTTATGAAGAAAGAAAAGAATATTGAGGTAGGAGTTGTCCCAGAAAAGAAAAAAGGAGCAAATTTCAAGGTGGTCAACAAGCAGCAAACATCAAGGCGTGCTTGCCATATGGGTCTTTATATAGCACTAGAAGTACTTTATGGGTGCTGCACAAACTCTCAAATGTCCAAGAGCCTTTTCTTGGTGTGCATTTGATTCATGCTGTAGAACTTCATGGTGCTGAGGGCAATTCCTGATTTCAGTCCTCATTATTGGGGATTGGGGCATATTTGATACATACCCACAGTGGATCTTCTGGTTTAGTTTCCTCTGAAAGCAATCTAGCTCACCCAGGCTGCAACTGCTCTGCGATGCAAATAAATGCACAGTAAGTGTTGACAACTGGGAGATCTGCTTCAAAAATACTCTCCTGCTTCGAAGTGGGCTAACAGTGAATCCACCAAATGACATGTCACTGAGCCTGGATCTTCCTTCCACCCACACCGTCATGCTGGTCCTGCCACATGGTAGGATGTCACGGCACAGGAGGAAGAGGAGGAACACTGCTTCATGTACAATATCACATAGAGGCTTAACTCCCAATTTCACATGCTGTGAGATGGGAGCCCTTCACATTGGGGTTGCATGTGTCTCTTTTGGGACAGGTAGCATTCATTCCAGCATTTCCTGAACTGATCTTTCGGAAGCCATTCATAATATTTGTGTGTGTAATTAAACCCATTTGCACAATTCCACAGTAGCATGGGAATACTAATCTAAAGAAAATCCTCTTTTCTTACATACAGGCAGATGGGGGAATACAAGGAAGCAGTAAGACAATATTGATCTGCACAATAAGCAGCGTGCTGCAGAGTGGAAACCAAAGACACAAAATATGGGCTACACTTATAATAAGATTCCATTTATAAATATTTTATAAAGGTTAAATGACTATAACATGTTGTAAGATTTACATATTACAGCTGACAATATCATTAGAAGGTTTAATGGATAGTTAAAGGCAATGATCATAAGCAACCTATTGGACTGTAATTGCTGATTTGCCTTTTACTCAAATATCTATTAAGTCTTTTATTAACCCTCTGTATGACCCTCACTATAAATTATGATCATAATAAGGATTTCTGGTTTTTTGGGTCCTATCCACTTGACAATTTCCCTGGGTTAGAAAACCCATTGTAGACAGTGCTTGTAAGTAGGTGTTATGCCATTGGAAGAAAACCCAAGTTTATTGCAATTCTTCTCAATAGTTAAGCTCTATCATCTTTGCCACTTGGGAGGACAGCATTGCTTACAGAAAGCATGCTTCAAAGCAGTTTAAAATTAGTTCCTTCTTTCTGCTATTATAGTTTACTGGCACTCTCTCCTTTTTCTTTTCTTTTCACTATGTTCCCCTTGGGATAGATGGAGTGAGTACCAGTGAATAAAATGATACAATTGAATTAAATGCAGCAAGCTTCAGCAGGCACAATTCCTGATCCTGCAAGATGCCAAGTACTCTCAAGTCAAGATCAGGTACTTAGAGCTCTACTATAAACAAAACAAGCATAAAAGACTAAGAATGAAACTCATTAATATGGAACAGGCACCAAAGAAGGGCACCTCTTCCCTTACCTACAGGACTACTATCGAATCACTTAAATGGTCAATTACCCAGGACATCACTGCAATATCAATTTCCATTTTTGACTCCCATAGTCCTATGAAAATCAATGACCATACCATTGGTGCATATTTGCTTTCTTGTACTTTGATGCTCCCATTTCCCAAAACTGCTGAAGCCAGTAATTGACATTACAGTATGTTCTTCATAGGATGCTTAATAACAAAATATGTTTTTAATGAGCCCAGTCATACCCCATTGTTTTATTTATTTTTTCATAAAGCCAAGTAATGATAAGGGAGTGAGTGAGGATAACTCCATGGGCCACATTTAAAGCAATGCCTCTTTTTCCCGGCATTGCCAAGGAACAGCTTTTCACTTTTACAACAACATTCATACGTGGATTTCAAAGCACTTGACAAACACCAATAACATCTCCCATTAGTTAATCAAACAATTAAAGGGAGACACAGAAATCACAAGCAAACATATGGAGTGGGACACAGCAGCTGATTAACAACAGCACACAGCTATGCTATTCTGTGTCAAAGCTTAGAACAGTATTCATGTCAAACTGCATAGGGAAGTTAAGCAGATTGCACTATTTTAGAATCAATCTAAAAGCCCCTAAACCCATCAAAAATCTTGAGTCTTGTGACAAGTTCCACTGAAATTGATTAGACCACTTGTAAAAAACAGGAGTAAGGAGTTATCCTTGTAGAGTGTGAATATGTCAAGGACACTAAGGTTAGTATCTGTTCTCAAATCCAACTTTTATCAACACAAATTTCAATGAACTAGAAGGACAGGCATGTAAAGGTACCAGAATCATAAGCTTAAGGAAAAAAATTTACTCAGCCTTTTCTATGCTGTTGTCCCATAAGCGGGGTCTGGTACCTGGTGTGCAATAAGCCAATCTTACACACAGAGCCAAGATATTTATTTATCTATCTCATGTTTGCACAAAGATGGGTGCTAGGCGGTAATTCCACAAAGCTAGCACACTACACAAAAGAACTACAGCATATTTATATTGTTATATGATTAGCAAAAACCTGCCTATGTTCATGCTCATTGGTTAGTTATGTTCAAATTAAACTCGCTTGCCATGTAAATTAGCACGCATGCTCCTTGCAGGTGGTGAGAGGCAAGTCTTTCCAGTCTTAAATTGAGTTGGTGGTCGCGATCTCCCCGTGCCGCCTTTACCTTTCCCCTAGTTACTGCAGTTTTTGCTGACTTCTTGTTTCTTTGGCAATCATCTAGCCTCTGGCGCCTTCTAGGGAGGATGTTCCCCTTTTATCAGTCTTTTAGTTCTTCAAGGGCACAGTCGTTGTAAGGCATGCATTGTTTATACAAGATAATCAGGCTAGTACAATGAAGACTACAGTGTGGGTATTAACCCAAACATATGGCTACAATGCTACAAGTCAATCCATTAGCCTTATATCCTTTTAAGAAAACTACAAAATTCTTAAAAATACAGAAACTTTAAAGGTTTATTTAAAAATCATCATACCAAAGAAAATGTATTCAGGAATCAGAATTCTCCATACTGCAGTTAAATGGACCTGTGACTCCAGCATACAGGTTGAGATCAGTATAGTTCGACTGATCTTTCTGGCTCTCTCTATCACTTTATCTCCCTCTCTTTATCACATAAAAATACACTACTCATAAAAGTCCAACTAAAGGTAAGGAAATTGGCAAACATGGTTCACAGTTCACAGTTCCCTTATCCAATGGTCAGAAATTAGCTTGGCAGCCGTTGTGTGTGGGAGCCAAGAGGGGCTATTCGGGCATTTAACACTGTTGGATCACGTCCCAGTTGTACGCACAGTTGCATGGCCCAGGAGAAAGTAATAACACAGAGCTATTAAATCACCTGTGTGGCAGCTGGAGATTCTCTTCCAAAAGTGGGCTAATCTGCCCCTGGCCATGGAGTGGGCTTTATGGTTGCTCTTCTATTGCCTCATGGGTGGCAACGCAATGAGAACCATTTGCTGGGTCTCTGAACTCTTTATTTCAACAGTTGTCCCAGCTGTCTTTCTAAGAAGCTGCAGGGAACACGTGCACACAGCATGATCAGACATTTCCTTCCATTTTGGAAAAGGAAAGAAAGGAAGCTGCAGTACTTTGCCAGAAACAATTCTAGTGGCAGCAAAATTTGCTACAAGAGAATCTCAAGAGCCTATGGCAGCAGTCCACATGAGTTATTTTTCTTAATTCTGGCTCATAAATCCTGTGAGCACTTTACATCAACATTAATTGGAAGTCAGGGGTTCACTGTACCCTGCAGGAATTAACACTACAGAATCGACACAAAGTCTTCCACCAAGTCACATAAGGATTTCAGCCCCAAATAAAGCCCTGTGCTTTATTTTTATTTTGGGAGGAGGGAAGAGAAGGGAGCCAGGGGACAAGCAGAGTCTTACAAGTAAATACAGATTCTTCTCCCTCGTCTTGCCCCATTAACTGTAACGAGACTCCAGCCTCTCTCCTCCCAGATTACTCTAATTCAATACTCATCTCCAGTCACTGCTGCTAACGTTCCCATTCATACTACAAGGTTTTTTAAGTCTCTTACTGGGAGCAATACAGCATTGAAGACTTGCATTTTCTCTCAATGTTACACAATAAATGTAGTCTGAGGGAAATTCCAGCTGTAACACTTTGCATTTTTACAGCATTGTTCATCTCAGATGGTGTTTTACAAAAAATAGCACTTACAGACCTACCCAATATGAGGTCCCGGCTTGCTGTATGCTAAACAGCTAGTGAAAATTCACTTCCTGATCCAAAATGTTTGCAGTCTAAATAGGGAAGGAATGGGAAGGGAAAACAAACTAGTGACTTGTACATTATCAACTCAGCAGGATGGTCAAGTCCAGAAGCCAGCTCAGAGTGGCAGTCTTGTGTCCTGTACGCTGGACCATGCTGCTATTCAGGCATCAGCAGAGCTCTGCGATACTTCTAAGGATCGATACACCCATGGAAATCAGGAGGAGAGCTGACTCAAGGACTAACTTAAGATCTAAAAAATCTTCTATGAAAGCTCACAGAATAATTTCCAAACCTCACACTTCTTTCCCATCTCCTTGCTACATCTCTCGTACATTTCAGAAGGATGTCATGTCCAGAGGTGAAGACTTATTATAGAATCGGATTGTAGAATAGTTAAGGTTGGAAAAGACCTCTGAAGATCGACAAGCCCAACCTCCTCCTCAAAACATGGTGAGTTCCAAAGTGAAAGCGGTTGCTCAGGGACTTAACAAGTTACAGTATCTGCAAGGATGGAGACTCCACAACCTCTCTGGGCAACTCGTTCCAGTACTTAAGCACCCTCCCTGTGAAATAAAACTACCTTATATCTAAGAAATCTTCCTAATGCCTTTGAATTTTCTAGGTAGCAAGTTGTATCCATTGCATCTTGTCCTTTTGCTGTGCAGTTCTGGTTCCATCCTCTCTATATCCTCCTCGAGGTAGCGGAAGACTGCAGTTAGATCCTCCCTTAGCCTTAACTTGTCCAGGGTAAACAAGCACAGCGCTCTCAACTTTTCCTTGCACTGCCTTAACTTTCCTTAATTTTCCTGTGCTGCAGCTCCCTAACCATCTTACTCACTCCCTGCTGGACTTGCTCCCATTTATTCATCTCTCTCTTGTGCAGGAGGTCAAAATTGAACACGCTTCTCCACATGGGGTCTTGTAAGTAATGAATAGAGGGGAATAACCACTTGACCTTCTGGCTACAATCCTGACAAGGCAGCCCGGTATGCAATGGCTTTCATTGCTCTGAGGGTGTTCCTGCTGACTCATGATCACCTTGTTGCCTATAGACCCCCCAGGTCTTTCTGCAGAGCTGCTTTCTAGCCACTTGGCCCCCAGCCTGTACTAATCTGTCTTGGCAGAACAGTGCATTTTTATTGTGAACACTATGAGGCTTCTACCAGTCCATTCCTCCCACTTGTTGAGGTCCCTCTGTATGGAAGCTCTGCTCCCATGTAGCATATCAACTGCTCCCCTCCCACACACAATTTGGCACCATTCATGAACTTGCTGAGGGTGCATGTTGCCCTTCATGCTGATGAAGATGTTCAACAGTATTAGCCCCAGTACTGATCACTTGTAGTTGCCTGCCAGTTTTATTCCAAACCATTGGTCACTCCTCTTTGAGTCAACAGTCCCATTCTTCATCCACTACCTGATCCATGTCTCACCAGTTTAGCTACAAAGATGGTATGGGAGACCACATCAGAAGCCTTGTCAAGGTAAACAACATCGACGGCTATTCCTTCAACCACAGAGCACTCATTTCATTCTAGAACATAATGAATTGGTCAGGCATTATTTGTCCCGGTAAATCTGTGCTGTTCTCAATTATCTTCTCACTCTTCAAATGTCTGGGAAGTAGCTTCCAATATGACTTGCTCCATAATCTCTTCAGGGACTGAGGTGATGCTACCAAGCCTGCAGTTCACAGTCCTCCTTCTTGCATTTTTGTAGAACCTCATTCATTTAAGAAACTTGTGGAACGCTGGATGGGAGGTAAAATAGGAGTAACGAGAATGAAAAACAGCACAGTGGAACATGAAACCACAAAATCCTTACATTTCCTGTGCCTGATTCGGTAGCAGAGGGAGGAAGAATTCTGAGTATCCTGAGCTGACACCTGCTGTGCCAATTTTCCACGTGGAATGCTATTTACAGCCAAAATACACAGCTTTCGAAACAGAGTTATTAACTGCCAGATGTTTTCTATGGTGTCATACAGGAGAACACTATAATCAGTCATGTATCTGCTTAGAACAGAAACAAGACAAAATATTTCTGCTTCAGCTCCTGTTGTAGACTTAAAGATGGTTCTCTAAAATCTCTGTTCACCATGTTCACAAAAAAGTCAGGAAAGGTACTTAAAATTGTAGAAAGGAAACTAGATGCCAGATTCTGATCTCAGAGGATGATTTTCTTTTTCTTTGAGAAGTCCAATTCCTATTAATCAATAGAATACCTCCTACTGCATTCTGTATGTGTTAGACTGAACTATTGAATGCACTGAGTACAAGACTAACATGAAGGAAGAGTAGAGACCAGCACATAGACTATCTGACATTGTTTGTTCTGACAGAACCAGCAAAACAACGTTTTTCCCTCTAGAAAACAACCTGGAATTCAAAGTTAACAACTAAGTATTTGACAATCAAAACCATCTGTGTTGCTTTGAGGACACTTAAGCAGAGTTTAGAGAGAGGAAAAACTGGAAAACACTATAGTATTCAGCTCAATAAATTGAAGATGTTTATTTTAGCATAAATGCAACTTAAGTTAAATATTTCCTGGAAAATTTTAAGTACATATGTGTCGTGGTTTAACCTCAGCCGGCAACTGAGCACCACACAGCCGCTCGCCCACTCCCCCCCAGTGGGATGGGGGAGAGAATCGGAAGGGTAAAAGTGAGAAAACTCATGGGTTGAGATAAAGACAGTTTAATAGGTAAAGCAAAAGCCACGCATGCAAGCAAAGCAAAACAAGGAATTCATTCACTCCTTCCCATGGGCAGGCAGGTGTTCAGCCATCTCCAGGAAAGCAGGGCTCCATCACGCGTAACGGTTACTTGGGAAGACAAATGCCATCACTCCAAATGTCCCCTCCCTTCCTTCTTCTTCCCCCAGCTTTATATACTGAGCATGACGTCACATGGTATGGAATGTCCCTTTGGTCAGTTGGGGTCAGCTGTCCTGGCTGTGCCCCCTCCCAGCTTCTTGTGCACCTCCAGCCTTCTCAGTCGGTAGAGCATGGGAAGCTGAAAAGTCCTTGACTAGTGTAAGCACTACTTAGCAACAACTAAAACATCGGTGTGTTATCAACATTGTTCTCACCCTAAATCCAAAACACAGCACTGTACCAGCTACTAGGAAGGAAATTAACTCTATCCCTGCCGAAACCAGGCCAATATGAAACCCTCTTTCACATCTGAACTACACTAAAGAGCTGCAAGTGTATCTGCCTCTGTATGTAACATTCCTGTCTCAGAATTCATACAGCATTTGACACCTTTGGTTTCTTTGCCATAGATCTTTACTAGGCATTCAGGTCACCTTTAGTTTATGAGCCATTTTTTCTCTTAGACCCCTTGCAGGGGTATCAATATTTAAAGAATCAAAAAAAAATCAGAAATGGATGGCCAGGGAGTGACTGCCCCTTTCACAGGCATTAGTTTAATCTAGATCATTTCCCAAGAAGATTCAGTAACATGTACAAAATGAGTCACTATTTAGTACAGAGCATGACATTTAAAATAACATGGGTTACCCAGGAGCCAAGTCTTATTGACTTTCCATGACATTTATTCTTTCCAATGCCTGAGTTGATTTAGACAGTGGGGCTTAGTAATTTTTGTAATGTAGTACCTTTTCTTCCCCCCAGATCTCTCTGTGACTTGCATGGGCTTAATGAATGATATTTTGAAGTATTATGCATGAGTATTATGACATTCTTGCTTTACATCTAATCTGGCTTACACCTGTGTAGTTTGCATCTGCTCCTTTGAGTTTATGAGAGTTTATACCTACATTTTATGGTACAAAACTAACAAATATAAACTAGATATTTAGCAGCTGTCTGGAGCAGTTATTGCCCTAACACTGCCTTAGGCAGTGTCACTGCTCTAAAGCTGCATATTGCCACCTCTCAGCTGGAAGTTATTCCCCTTGCATCAGAGCCAACAAGCCAGAATACGTAAGTCCTCCTCATTTCTTCAGGGCAAGGTCAAAACTCACCTTAAACCATGCCAGTTGTGGCTGGAGCTACACCAGCTGATTTTGCACCACGTTGCACATTTACCAATCTGATGCTCTGCATCAGGTGTGCTAACCTCTAGCTGAAGAGCGTATCTGTCCCTTCGCCCACCTTCTGGATAGCAGGTCTACCCACATTTCATCAACATCTATACAGCCTCTAGCACTGATTCAAACACTGATTCCATACTGCCCTTTAAGTGAAACCAAAATTGACAAAGCAGGCAGACCAGTTCTTGTGCAGAAGCTAACATTTCAGAAAGCACGATGATAATTACTTGTAAATGCTACCTTAAAAACAAACAAAATTATGTCTGCTATAGAAAAACAGGCTGTATACATACCATATAACCATTAGGTTTTTTACATGTTAGTTATCACCTAGTTAGCACAAATCCCTCTACCTACTGTGGAAAGACCCCAAAGCCCCATCGTCCATAGCTCGTCGTAATTTTCAGCAATTTAAAATAGGGCAGAAGTGTTCAGTGTTATTAACTCACAATAAAAGTGTTTTGCATTCACATTACACTGGTATAGACAACCTGCATCACAACCCGTACTGCAAACTTACAGAAGAAATGAGCATATTTGTAATGCTAGTTGTTGTTTTTCTATTCCAAAATAAGACGCAAGTATCATTGAACAAGTGAAATGGAAGTTCAGGTCGTGATTCATATTCATGTTGCAAGGAAGCATGCTAGGACAGGTATCAATAATTTACAGTGGCTTGTTGCTATCCCTTGTCATTGGCTACTGCCCCCAAACCTTTGCTAGTAGAAGAAACAAGTAAATGCTTCTCCTTTCCTTCAATGCAAAGCTGGCTGTCTCAGCTGACTTTGCCAGGACATGGTTTGAGATCACCTGCACAATGCAGAGCATAGGACACAGTGCTGCCATTTCCAGGGGCTGTGGTGATGACTTTAATTGATGCAGCTTGATCCAGATGACCATGCCTATCTAGCAATAGCACTACATTCTTCTTGTCTATGCTATATCTGTCCTGAGAATAAACACAGAATTTTGTCTACAAGGTTGCCAACTTTTATAAATACTAATTTCATTAAGGAAAGATTCCTAAATTAAATATGGTGACTAAAATTTCTGTGAAGGAAAGCCCGTAAAACATCGAAAATGGCAGCAAAACTATTAAAGCAATTTCACATTAGAACTCAAGTTAAGCAAAAGAAATAATAAGCTGACTAAGCTGTACCCTTCTCTGTAATGTCTGAATTGCTTTCAAGTGAACTCTTCATGACAGCATTTGACATAACTAGGAAGTTCCACATTTTAATTCAACATTCAGGGCTTGAAAAAATATCAAAAGGTGTCTATCTATTTATTTTTTATAATTGCTAGAATTTAAATGAAAGTGGCAGAATACCAATTTAGGTCCCAGCTTGGTTACTGTGAAAGTGCTGAGAGACTCCGCTGCCATTTTACAATCAAGAAGGAATTCCACATGGAGATACTGACAGTGAGCACAATAATGTTTCTGGATTTGTTGTTGTTGTTGCTACATAATACGCTAGGAGAGACCTCCATTTTTATTAAGCAGGTAGGGAATTCTGCTCACTGAAATTTTTCCATTCCGTTTCCAAAATGGAACCCTTACAGTCTAATTTACATATAAAAATAAGCATTGTCACTACACTTCACAAATTACATGCTGCTTTATAATTTCTTTATTTAGAAATAGGATAGGGAGAGGAATTTGACAGATAGAGTGACCTTTGCCTATAACTATAATTAATGTTTTTAGAGTTTAGTTTTTTAAGAGCATTTATTGATTTGTGGACTACAAAGAGCACAACACTACTGGGTCGCATATAACATTCTTCTGTCGTAAGGTATCACTGGAACCATTAAAGAAATCAATTAACACAAAGCCAGATCGGAACCTTGTGAAAAACTGAATGTGGGTCTGTTAGAAGTCAAGTCTCTTATGACATAATTTTTCTATACTGACAAAAGAAGAATGTGAAATGTTGCCACTTCTTATCAAATACATCCCACAGAAATAAAAGAAACTTACTGGTTTTGTGAAACGTTTTAAGACAAGAAATCAACCAGCGTCACATAGCCAAAACAAACTTTAGTTCTAGATACACAGTAAGTCAGAACACATAAAAGGTGAGTCTGCAAAACTAACCATCTCAGTTGGGAATGCACAGAACCAACAGAAAGACCTGGGCTTTTGAGAGCCACCTCAAAGGCACAGGACACTAATAGTAATGGTTATATTTCAGTAGGTTACAAATCGGCAAAATCTAAGTAGCTCTTCATGAGAGTAGCAGAAAGGAAGCCTTCTTACCTTTGAAATCACTACTGAAATGCATCAAGCAGAAAAGCATACAGTACAGTGAACAGGAGTATGGAGGATAGACATGCACCCAAAATCAGCTTTCCTAAGCCCTGTTCTTGTGAATCGGTTACAAGATTTCAGCCTACAAAGAATCTGAGAGGACTATGCTTTTTAACATCTCAGCTGAAAGAACCAGAGACACTGAACTATTTCAACTGTTTATCTGTATTAAAAAAAAATCCCCAATATGATTCAAACTGAGGAATCAACGATCTGAAAGTGTCAAATCTAATGCTGCAATCACTATGGTGTGCTATATGGCAACATTTGTGACACATTTGGAGTCTTAATAGTGTCCAAGTTGATACTGAGTTGAGAGTGCTTTTATTTTCACAAAATAATGTAGTTACAAAGTTCTGTTTCCTTTTAATATAAGGAACTTCAGTCCTTTAAACAGAAGGGATCAGAAAGCTTTCCTTTAAAGTATGAAGCTTCACTAGTCTCCTGTCATTCTGCTAGCAGCACTGTTCTAGCAAAGGGTGAATAGAGCTGTTAAATCAGTGTATATATACACGTGACCTTCAGTATGGAGTGTTTTTTCCAGCAACCATGAAGTGTCTACAGTGGTGACAAGTTATTTTCTGAGTAATCTTGTGTGTATATATATCACAAGATGATCTAAGATTTCATAGAGTAATCTTACTCTGCTCAGTGGAGTTAGCGTGACATATGCTGCTTTGTGATATAGAACGGAGTAAAATTGAGTTTTATAATATAAGTCCTGACAAAAATAGTACGTGAAATACCAGTAATGCAATGAAGATGGGGCAAACAGAGCCACCATTATGGGCTTTGTAATATCTCAGGTGCAGTCCTTGATTTTTAGAATTAATTTCACTGGGAAATGGAATGTCTGACAAGACACAGAGGTGATTTTTAAGAGGGCCATTGACAGAAGCGACCTCAATTTAACGTATCAGCTGAAAGATAGTACCTCTCATCATGTAGCTTCTTCTAAAATCACTCTTCAGTGACAGCATCAAATACGAGTCAAAGTCCCAGGGCAAGACAACAACCTCATAACTTTCTGCTCCAAAAGTGAATCCACAGTGAAAAATTAACACTCGGTCAAAACACCAGGGACTTTGTGGATGAATAAAAATTCATCAGGAATCACAGGTTATGCAGACAAAAAATTTCCATTGGACAAAACTATCACCAAAAATACTTCTGTTTCCTCATCTCCCAAGAAAGCAAGCAGCATCAGACTCACTTCACAAACAATCTAACAGAGGTTGAAGGACATGAGTTTGAGAGATATGATATATCTAGAAAGGTGAATTTTCAAGAACTTCCTGGCAAGTAACTCCCATTGAGCTCAATGAAATTTGGGTAACTGGGAGTTTTCAAAAATCTGCCTAAAATTACTTGTTTAGCACAGTTAGATGTAAAGTCATAAATGAAACTTCGGGAGGCCAGTGCTGTGCCTCTCCCTGCCTTGAAGCTCACCACATCTCTTCACACTCTTTTTTATATTGGATTCAGCTAAGCCAATTGGTCATACTCCGATGCAAAGAGCTGACTACAAATGGTCTGGAAATGTAAGGAAGGAGTTTAAAACTTGAACCTTGGTTCCATGTCATCTCTAGTATTAACTTTCAGCAGCTTATGTCTGACCTCCTATTGTCTTTGCTTCACAGTCCAAATATCCTACATTTCTGTGCCCTTAGGCTGCTGTACTATCACTACAGGCCCTCCTTCCCAAGACATGTTGCTTTTCACATTTTCAACCCCATATATAATTTCAATCACCTCAGGAGCAGGAAAATCTCCAAAGCAGTGTTAACATCTCAGTTACCAGCTTCTCATGTTTAACATTAATATTTACAATGTCAATAAAAAATTCATATTTACCATGGCAACCTGTATCACACATATGCTCCTGATGAGAGTGAGAGAATCCATTAAAAATAAATAAAAATAAGCAGGCACAGAAATGAACCACATACATTTCTGGACATATGATACTTCCAAGGGAGGAGAAAAAAAAAGAATCAGCTCTATTAAAAAAATCCAGATTTTCACATCAGTACAAAGGAGACTGGAACATGAAATGTTGGGAGTGAATTATGAATCTTTGGTTTACAGAGAACTTGCTCAATTTGGATCTGTACAGCCTAATAGAGAGAAAATGAATAATCTCAAAATAGAAACTGGATGTCAAATCTCCGTTTGGTCCTACTTCTCTGTAAACCTTATATTCCTCTGTTCCTTTCTGACACATTTATTTCATTAAAATAGAAGCTTTGGAAAAACTCTCATCAGCCTATTTTCTTTTACACCACCTGTTTCTTTTATAACCACAAAATATTCTGATACAATGCTAGAAATTTATTTATTAAAAAATCAAAGCTCCTTCCCCTCCCCCCCTCCTTGATTTCTGGATACTCTGTAGAAAATATCAAGCCTGAACATCTCATGAGTACTAACTAATTTGTTTCTAAAGAAGGCTTCTGCCTAATCAGGTATGTGGTGAAGCATTTCAGATGAAGTACCTGATATGGAACAGCATCCTCCTCTGAAACGACAAAAGCTTATCTCCTCCACCTGAAAGCCACAGATTCAAGTTACAGTGCTCTTCTATCTGTGCTGGCTATAATCATACAAACAGTTGCAGAGGTAAACACCATTTACGTGTATGCGTGTGTTCAACTGAAGGGAAGAAACCCCGCTCGAGTGTAGTCTCTCCCAGAACAGCAGTACAACCAGAGCAGGTCACTCTCATGCCTAGCAGAAGTAACTCTGCTGATTTCAGAAAAATTACAGCAAGGATAAATTTAGCTCTACACAATAAAAATGAGAACTTTACTGCAGCTGAACAATTGTCTGTACCCTATCTTCTCTGAGCAGACATAAAACATCAGAGGAGGAATAGTCAGTATGGCTTATTTTTTTTTTATTGTTATTCTTGATGCCAGTTACTGTCAAAAAATAGAAATCTTTTCATAGCAGTAAAAAACAATCACTCCTATACTTCCTACTTTTCTTTAACCAGGGGAAAAAGGTATTAAAACATGATGAATTACTATTTTTAATATAGGATTTTTACGTGCAATGACTTTTTTCCAAACAATAAATCAGGGGAAAAGGCTTGCCCTCCTTGCAAAACACAGGTACAATTTGGTTTTATTGATTTTATTCATTAACTCTACCCCAGCCAAAACCAGCACAAGAGGCATTTACAGAACACAAGGTACAGTATAAGAAGAATATATTCCTTAAATATTTTCACAGGTATGTTCTTTTCACTTCAGAACTTCAGAAAAATAATAGAAGACCTTTCTAATCTGCTGTATGCTGGCTGCCACTTCTGTGTGGCGTATGGGGCAGCATTTCTTGTTAAATACAATGGGGTTTATTTTCAGCATGGTCCAAGCACCAGGTAAGTATTTATGGCTAAATCATATAAATCATTATCTTTTTTTGACAAGTAGGAACAAAACTTCGACATGACTTTGACAGAGATCTTTGTAATGCCATTACTAGCTCTACATGCTTTCTAAACAAGGAAATAAATTTTAAGTGTTCAGTTCAGTCTGTGCTACACATCAATATGTTCATCAAACAGACATGGTAGTATCCTGACACTATGTTAACCTCACCATTACACATATTTCTGCATGTACTATATACACACTTCATCTCTGGCACCAATGTATGTTAGAGAGCCCAAGAAACATCAAGGATAAGCAATGAGCATTTGGCTCATCACAAATCTTGCTGAAGAAAGAAGATCTGATATGGAAATAGCAAACTCAACTTTCACTAAGGTTTATGAAGTCCTTCCTGAGGTTAAACTACTTTTTCACTCATCCCAAACATTTGACCTTCCTTCCTATTCACTTAGAAGGAACTAGTTATCCAAAGCTACAGAAGGAGGCTCTTAAGGAGCATCACAAGCCTTCTTAGGCCAATGGATTGGTTTAAAAGCCTCTCTCCTGAGGTTGTCTTTGGGTTCAAAGCAAGAACATCATGCTGGTAAACAGTAGGAATTCAACATGAGACATAGGGATGCACTCAGGTGACTCAAATCAAGGTTACGGTGACCCTCACATTTCTGTTCAGCTCACAAGACAGAGCACAAAACGCAAGAGTCAAAAGACAGGACATCTCCTGAAATAGCTGGGTAAACCACTGACAAGAGTCATAGTCATAAGAAACACTGGGTGAAGCAGATGAGAGCCAGGGAAAACAGACTGAAGGCCAGAAGACTGAGCCAAACAAAGGCTTCATGGTGATTCTAGAAGGCAGACTGGAAAGGGCACAAATAATTTTGCCAAAAGCCAAGCGGACACACAGACACAGGGGATGCACAGGCAGGTAAGCCCCAATGATGTAAAGCTGCATACTTACTGCAAGGTAGAGAGCAATTTGCTGGGCCTTAAATATCTTTGATAAGGTCTTCTTTTGACAGGCACAGAGGAGCTTGTACAGCAGCTGCAATGGTATAGCTGATATACTAGGTGTAGAACTGTGGCTTACAGGATTTTTGTAGATGTATTTGCTAGAACTGATGTTTGAAGAGTGATTCAGGTGCCTACAAATAGGTATCTAAAAACATTTTAAATGAGACATCAGCATGGGGCTGGTGGAAACAAAACAAGACTTACTAAGGCTTGTGCACTTCTGGAACAGCTGCTGGAGGTCAGGTGGGGTATGTGGGGTATCTACAACGGGACTACACATATTTAGCACCTGAATCGCTCACTTTGTAACTTACATGGTAGAAAAAACAGAGAACTCTGCTGCCAGCCCAAATGACAGATACAGAAGTTCCACGGTGGTATCACTGGCCAAACAAAATGAAGCCTGATGCTTAACTTATCCCTTGACCCTTTGTAGGTCAAAACACTGCTTGGTTTTAATAATGTATTACTGTTTCCAGCCTAATACTACCTCCATCTGACATTAAATGTCATCTGAGCTTCTCTGCTCCAAGTGATCTTTTCTTCCAGAAAGAAATACAACAAATTTCACATAAAAACAGGAGCTCAAATAAAGTAGGAGCACTTATAGGACAAATGGAGGAATGCTAGAAATGACACTCCAGAAAGTGCCTAAACAGAGTGAGATTTCACCACAGAGCACAGACTTTTCTAGAAGAAAACAAGAGACGGTTCTACAGGAATAAGTTTCTCTAAACCAGAGGCTTATATTTATCTAGGTTGCAGATTTACCTAAAATAGAATTTCACCTAAATATACAATGAAAATATATCATGAAATGCAAGCAAAAAATACAACCCCTGTAAAATGCAGCCTTAGAGTGATCAGACTACTATGAATTTTCTGGAACTGCAAGTGAAGTACATGTCTGAAGACCAAAATATTTATGTGCATAAATAGAGATCAGATGCACAATTTCAGCCATTCCATTTGAAAATTTTTCCTTATAGCTTTCATAAAATTTATTTGGAGTTTAAGATACTGGTATGTCAACTGGATACATGTCTTAACACTAACTAAAGAAAATAAGAAGAGAAGATGCAAACGCAGTCAAGTTGTATTTATAGTTAGCACAGTGTTTATCCCACTGTAGGGTCAGGCCTATCTTGTTATTGTATGTACTGGGTCTGGCTGGGATGGAGTTAATTTTCTTCACAGCAAGCTGTATGATCCTGTGTTTTATATTTATGACTAAAACAATGTTGATAACACACCGATGTTTTAGCCATTGCTGAACAGTGCTTGCAAAGCACCAAGGCCGCCTCTGGTTTTCACTCTGCCCCCTCACAGCAAACAGGCTGGGGGCAGACAGGAGGTTGGGAGGAGACATGGCTGGGACAGCTGACCCAAATTGACCAAAGGGTTATTCCATGCCATATGTCATGCTCAGCAATAAAACTGGGGAGGGAGTCTTTCCAAGGCAGTCATTGCTCAGAGGCTGGCTGGGCATCAGTCTGTCGGTGAGAGGTGGTGATTGCCTTTGCATCACTTGGTGTTTTTTTTTTCATTTTTTCCTTATTACACTGTCTTTATCTTGACCCACGAGTTTTTCTTGCTTCTGCCCTTCCAATTCTTTCCCCCATTCCTGCTTTGGGGGTACATAAGCAAGTGGCTGGTGGTGCTTTGTTGCTGGCTGGGGTCAACCCATCACATTGTGCAAACAGAGGAAGATAAATGTATCCTGTCTCTCCCATTCAGTGACTCTGCCTGAAAAGCTGAGACTGCCTTAAGTCATCACCTAACTTTATCAGCATTTTGCACTTACCTGGTGATCTGCAGAGCCCTTACAAAGGCAGGTAATATCTGAAAAGTAAAAAGCTGGGTAAATTTGCTTGCTGCCTCAGAACTGCCCCCAACTGGGAATCTATTCCTTACAAACCATGAGCTGTAACAAGGAAATTGCCATTAATGCATGAATATTTCCTGTGCTATGCTCTTGCTTGACCTTGATTGTAACTGCACTGGCCAACTGCTTACACAATCTACATAGTTTAGCTGGAGTTTACTGAAAAGCTGGCTCTGAAACACAGTTATTTGCAATGTGGAGAAGCATGAGAACAGATCCTCTTGCATCTGTCATACCGTCTTCTGGCAGAAGAATACAGCATCTACTTTATAGCTCTCAGAGTTATCTCTGAAGCCTCAACTTCTTGTTTGTACATCTTTTATGCACTTGGTGTTTACTAAGGTATTAATAATTGTAATTGAAAAACAACAGCCAGCAGTCCAAAGCAGCTGCTTCTGTTCCAAATAACAGAAAAGCTGTCAAATCAATGTGTAGACAGTTGCTAATGTCTCTGCAGAGTAGTACAGAGCTGTATAAGATATAAGCTGCCTCAGATCCTAGTTGCTTTCCAGAAAACACAACCAGCTCAGAGCTAATTAGCATGACAGCATACTGTGACACTCAAGCAGGTTTTCAAGCACATACAGAATTCTTTGGTTCTTCCAGCCTACTGTCAGCATTCAACTTCTACAAAGTTAGCCTGAGTGGATCTGTCCACAAGCATCATTGTAATAACGGTACAGATATATCCTTTGGTTTATGTGCATGATGTAGAATTAGGAGGATCAACACATTAACAGTTCATAACTGCAAAATAATTTAACAAATATTTTTCCTCTGTATTTATCCCATTTTACTTAAAATAACTCCAAGATAACTATACTTCTCATTTTCCTCAGCTTCTTCAAACTTGCACACCCCATTCCAAGGAGGGAGTGGATTTTTATAGCTATAACATGACAGTAATTTTATTAAAACTTTGCCAGCCAAGGCACTTGGGGAGCCACAGAAAGGTAACAAACACATATTTAAAAAGACACAATAGAAATATAATTTTTAAAATTGACTTAAAATACAAATTAAGCAAGCAGAAAAAGGTGGTCTAATAAACTACAGACAGCACTAGTCATAAAAAAAACTATAAGCTCTTTGAAATGGAAGAGTCTGCTTTGTTCAGCAACAAAAACGAATTAAAAGAGAAGCCACAGGGGGGCAGGGATTCTCCACCTTAATGCTTTACCATAGCACAAGCATAATTATCAACCAACACTAAGGTCATGAACAGGAGCAGGGGATACCAATCACACCATCTCTAGAAATGAACACAGTGATGTTGAAGCAATGTTTAATATCAAAAAGGTGAAGGTGTTCTTGATCACAAGAATCATGATCTCATCAATCATGATGAGATCTCAAGCAAGAATAGCTTTAGCAAAACCTGAGAATGAGTGAGTAAGCAGAGATAGAAGCAGTGCGGTAAAGAGGCTCTTCCACTGCAAACACAGCAGACGTGGTGATGGAAAATGCAGAGCAGAAGGTAAACGGGGAAAAAGGAGAAAGGACAGCATAAGCCTGGGCAAAATCAAAGGACCAACAACGGGCTGTAAAGGCAATGAGAAGCAGCTTGTCCAGTCAGACCAGAGAACAGTGCAGAGACCAGGAGCTGGTAACAGAGTCAGAGGGAAAGACTACACGGTTTCAGCTACATTGCTATTTAACACATAGCATGGAAGTACAGATTCCCTTCCCGGTATTTTATTCTATGAACATCTAGCACAAGAGCATTCACAGTGTTGAACCAGTAATTTTCATCTGGTTTTGGATTGATTAATAACACATTAACCTGAGGTGATTCATAAATCTGAGGTGACCTTTAAAACAGCAGTGAAAGTACTTTGGGTGACAGCTATTAGAAAACTTAAAGGCAGCCATGCTCTTGCTTTCTGAACAAGCTGCAGGTACTGTGGACGTGAACAAGGGCTTTCATTCAGTTCTGTCTGTACCCGCCTGGCACAGGTTTTACATTCAAATAAACTCCAAAACCTGGAGTTATACCACAGATATCAGCAACAGAACCCAACTGATTTTGAGGAAAATCTGACAAAACAATTTCACCAGTCTAACTTTAATGATGATGTGAGCTCCTATAATAGGGTTGAAGTTGTGCCTTCACAGATGCTTGTGGAAAGGGAACGAAGTGTGAAGCACTCATTTTAGGGACAGGTCTAACTTGAGGTTCAGAGATTGTGACTTCTACATAAAGCACCAAAAAGTCATTAGGTAGATCTTATTTATGTGGTGATCAGGTTCTTGGAAGCTTTTTATTCCTTCCCACTCTAGCTATTTTTAGCTGAACTCTTTGTCCCCATTCTGGCCAGACCCACCTAGCTAGATTAGGATTGAATGAAGCACAGCAATGGTCCCACAGGAGTGTTCACCCACTCATTAATTATGCATAGAAACACAATTAAAAGCTCTTGCTGCTTTCTACAGGAGTTAAATAAAAGCGGAAGATAATCCTTTTCAATTTTGCTTTATGCTTCTTGTATTCATAGCTTTTCAATACCCTTGCACAACGTCAGCAGAATGAGCATTCCTCCTTTGTTAGCCAGCTGGGTGCAGGAAGAACAGCCTGCCTATGAGACTGAACTGTGAATCAGAGCACTAAAACATCATGCGTAAACAGAGCGCCGTGCACTGGCCCAACCAACCATGCAGTTCAACATCCTGTCAGTCATCAGAAAAAATATGTAAAAAGCAAGGGAGAAACATTTGCACAAGTCACACTTGAGCAATAAATAGCCAGGCTGCAGGCTTTTACAGCGCTACTGGCAGCCTATTTGCCTAGCACCTGGCTTGGCAGTCCTCCACCGTACAACATTCCCTTTGACTAATACAAATCACTTGTACACAAGGGCAGCAGAAATGGGCCCATGGCAACTAATTCATCAAATCTTAAAGAAAAATTAAGAAAGAAAGAAAAATGTAGATCTGAATGTCAAAATACCATTCCAATAACAGCACTTCCACTGTTACCCTTTGTACAGAAACGGATTCCAACAACTGCTGTCTTCTTGGCAAATCTGAAGGTGACAAAAGAGAGCTGACCTCCTCTTCTATCAATTTGTTCTGGTAAGTTGAAAGGCAACAATTTATTTTTAAGAAAAATATTAAGAAAATCCATGACACCACACTAAGAGAATCACAACTGATTTAAAAACTCTTCTCTCAAAGCTCAATAAATTTGTCTCAAGGTGGAAAGTCACATCAGCATGATAGAAGATTGTTTCTGTGCATTTGAACAGCTTGGTTCTGACTGGTAACTAGACTAAAGACAGACAATGCTTGATCGACAGAGTTTTTTCCATTTTTATATCTCCAGGAATGTTACAAGACATACACGAGTGCCCCTGATAACCTGAGGGCTAAGAGGACAAACCATAATAGAGAGCCAGATTTGTAAATCCTTGGGATACCAAATTACTTATGCAGGAATATTACAATAAATTGTCCCTGAAATTGTGGCATGCTGCTTTAGGGAAGGATCTCTTCAGTGTCCCCCCAGGAACAGAACTTTTGTTATTCTAAATTGCTCTAATTAGCTCTCTTCAGAGCCCTGTGGCTATCGCTATTTGATTTCCAACACAGCAACAACATTCTCCAGGCAACAGGATAGTTACAAAATGTACCTTTCAAACTAGTTAGCAAAAAGCTATGGGAACTCAAAGAGTACTCTTTATAATCAGAACAAGATGTATGATTCTGTATTTTCAGCCTAAGGAGAAACTACGCAGAAAGTAGGTATTACACATTCTCTCTTGGGAGAGATTTCTTAAAATGTTTGCATTAAAAATTATAAATTCTGAACGTAGAGATTAACCGTCTTAATACTGGTCTAATTAAAAGAAAGTAAGGTTACCTCCCCCCCACGCCCCAACCTGCATTTCAGGATTTAAAGTTTCTGGATTCAAGTAATGATTTAATCTTTATTGTCCTCTCTCTGAAATGGATCCAGGGTGTAGATGACCCTCAGTCACAATCATCCCTACAGAGGAATTTTTTTTATTATTTTATACACAACGATCAGACCCTTAATTCTATATGAGACATCTTCCCACAATGGACTACGGAATACTATGGCTAAGTGGTCTTATCTGCAATCTTTTCTAAAGGGCACAGGTATAAATAACAAGTTTGTCTTCAGTGCTGAATAGTTCAGTAACAGTCTTACAGCTAAATTAACACTTTTTAATTTGATTTAGGTATTTCCTGGTAACTGGCCTGAAAGGTCACTGCTAGAAAATTTACAAAGATATCTTTTGGTATTTTTTTTTCCACTTGCTCCCAGCAAAGCTCAATATTTGGTTCTGATTAGCATGACATGTAACATATCTGATCGGAGAAGATACAATACCCTTTTACTTTTACCCTCAAAACATTAATAATACAGTTCATATTTGAAACACAAATGTAATGGCATTCTGTTTGCTGGCCGAATATCAATAGACTGTATCTTAGCATTAGGAGACAGAACTAGTCGTCTTCTTTTTTTAGAGAAACAGAAATGCCTTAATTTTTCATTTAACTTTTCAAGCACAAATCTTGCATTTACGGCATTTTTCATCTCGAAGGATTACAAGTCTCTCTACGAGTGCAATGTTAATAATAAAAAAGAGACTTATCATTCAGTTGACATTTCGAATTTTCAAAATATCACAGAAATTCCTTCATGCTCTCTAAACAACTTTCTTGTAAGGTACTGAAAGATTACTACCCTTAATTTGTAGTTGTAGAAATGTGGAAATGAGGTTAAAGAACTGTGCAAGACCACAAAGTGAATCACTAGAGGAACTGGGAATTATATCTAGACTACCTGATTCTATCACTAGTCCACAGAAACTAGAGGTTAGAGTCACTTTTAACCACATCAAGTTGAAAAGCAGCAGCTGGTTAATGTTTTAGAATTCAGGATAAGCATTACTTATCATCAAATCATATTCAAACCTGGTATTTATGGGAAGAGCAAAAGACCGCTTGATATGGAGAGGACTGCTCAAGAACACAACTATGCTTGTTACTGAACATCTTACTGCCAACCAGGTCAAGCAACAGATGCTGAATACTCATTAGCTGAGTTTAAAAAAAAACCAAACCCACTAGGTGGCACTACAATTAAAACAGACTGCAATAGTGTCAGTCAGAACAAAGCATGAAAAAGTCTTTTTTTTTTTTTTTGGTCAAAGTGGGACAGTAGTTACAGCCAACATCAGTCATGATGCAAACAAGCTCCACATAAACTTGCATGCTCTTCTTTTGTGCTGCATATGCTGTTTAGTCTTGACCCATCAGTATCTGTGCTACCTGTGGGTTTTTCTTGACAGCTGTTCAAGTTGAGAAAATCACAACAAAATTCATTTTCACTGTAGAGTATCTTGAAAATTTGCTTGCAAAAGGCCAATGAACTGTCATTTGCGGTAAATGGGTCCTCATACAAGAAGGAACTTGTTTCAGAAATCTTGAGTCCAATATATTTTACTTAGTTATTAATGAGACATGCTGGCAACAGGCTTTTTTCAACCTTTTGTTATCAATTCTGTGGTTTTGTGATCACTCATTAATCAAGCACAATGTCCAGAGATGGTAGGCAGCAGAGAATGAAGAAAGACTGAAATAGGAAGCTACATGCTAAGGGTGTCAGGGAAAAACAGCAGACAAGGAAGATGAGACAGGCAGACTGCTCATCTAGGTTTTGTAAGGAACCAATAATCTTTCCAGGAAACATTTTAAAAACATCAGACCTAAAGATCCACTTACCTTCTCTGTCTCATTTCTTCATGCCTTTCTGTGGTTATCATCCTTTATGGCTATTCCGATTTTTCTCCTTGTTCTCTCTGATCCTTCCTCAGCATTATCAGCATCTTTAACAGATTTCCTCAACTACTTCTTTCAGTATTTCTGAGGATGAAGCTTGGAATTTGTGGCTTATCTACTTTCCAGAAAGCAGATACTGACAGCACTACAGCCACTCCATGTATGGACAGCACATGGCATACACCCTTTTTCTTTACTGTGTTCTGTATAGGCAAGCCATTGGACTGTACCAGTGTCACATTACAAAACAGCTATCACCAAAATATAAAAACCATGGACTGCAAAAGCATTTGGTTCTTATCTTAGAGCTGTTGCTTATTGTCACCCAAGAGTGGTATGCTCTTCCAAATCTTCTCACAGGAGGAGAAATCCACGTCCATGTAACTGTAAGAGACAGCGAGACTCCTTGGGATCCGACAGTTGTCACGGTATGAGGCCACTGGCCTCGTTATACCATTTATCCTGCTTTCTGCAGAGGCTGCGAAGCAACACATCATAGACAAGCAAATCTGCCAAATAAAGGCCATGCTGAAAATTGAGTGCACTCTGCCAAAGTTTGATTGAACTTAGCAAGGCCCTAACTTCTGCAGGATTCCCATGTGGCAAGCCAGAAATGTCTTCTGCAACTTCTTTTTTAGTAATTCTTTAATTATACACTTGAATATAACATTTACTGAATTTGCATCACCGAATCTGTCTTCTCTATCCTTTAGATTTTGTTTGGAAAGCGCACAAATGCATGCAAAAATCAGGTTAACAGCTGGTGTTCAGGCATCCGTGAATAATCTAGCACTCACTTTGGGACTGTACGATAAATGCATGACCTTGATTTTTTTTTCCCCCTTTTAACAGGGTAATGACAAACTAATTGACAAACTGCCAAAGTTAAGAAGTCATCCAAATATCACCAAGCAGGGTTTCCGTAGCCTCCAGTTACATGGGACACTTGCACAAATGGGTTGCTTAAGCAGGTAGCCAAATTTGGAAGCAGTGGATTAGCAGTTATCCCTTTTAATGAAAGCTCAAGATTTTAGATCACCATTATCCAGCAAGAGTGTATACAGCAGTTATAGTGAACATGCATAGACACATGATGAAAACTTCTACGTGGAGGTTTGCAGACAAACTATTGACAGATGCTACATGGTATTACTGATTACAGGGTTATTCAGCAGTTAAAAAAAAAAAGAGCTGCACTCTTCAAACTTTTCCAGTCACAACTTGCACCGGAAAGATGCGGATCGTTAGACCAGACGACCTGCAGCCACCAAACCGCCTCCAGCTTGCATTGACCAGTTTTGACGGGAAAATACTGACACCTGACCTTAGCCAGGACCCCGCTACCTCCCGCAGGCTCTCGCTCCCGACATTATGCTTTAACACCCGGCGGAGCGGCAGCAAGGACCCGGCAGGGCCCACGCTCAAGACAAGCACAACCTCTGCCGCCGCCCTCCCTCACAAAACAAAATGGCCCTCACGGCGCGAGCCCCGCCCCCTCACCTCGCCAGCGGCCACGCCCACCCGCGCGTCAACTTCCGCCATGAGGCGGGGCGAGGAGAGCGCTCCCCACAGGAGCCCTCCGCAGCGCCCCGGAAGAGCTACAGGCCCCACCTCCCACCTCGTCCGTTTGGCCTGAGCCGTGCATCCGCCTTGCGGATCGGTCCTCGGCCACGTCACTCTTAGGCTGCCCGCTCGCTGATTGGCGGCGATCTCGCGGAGGCCCGGAGGGGCGGGCTGAGGCGGTCGGTGGGCAGGAAGGAGCTATGGCGGCGGTGGCCCAGTGTGTGCGGGGCGCGTTGCGCCCGCGGTACCCGCTGCTGAGCTTCTCCCTGAGGTGAGGGTCGCGCCGCGCCGCGCCGCCTGGCCTAGATCGGGCGCGTCGGGACGGGTCCGCGTCCGGGTCCGCGCTCGCCGCCTCGCCTCGCCCGGCCGGGCCGGGCCAGGAGGAGAGCGGGGTCCAGCCCCGCCGCGCTGGGGTGCTTCACCCCCCGAGCCCCGTCCCTCCGGCTCTGCGCCGGGGAGCCCCTTCCTACAACCGGGACGGGCTGGTGCCGGCCCCCCGTCCCCCGCCGCCCTTTGCTGGCTTCCCTTACCCTCCGCCGGGAGGGTGGCCCGGCCAGGCAAGGCGGCGCCCTCCTGGCCCGGTCTTGAGTTTGAAGGCCTCCAGGCCTGAAGTCTTGATGTGGCGTGCAGGGATCCGAGGCCTTTTGTCATTGCGGCGCTGATCCAGCCGCCTGGTCCGTGAACCGGTTTGCACAGGTAGCTCAGCTAGTTCAGCCTAAGAAACGTTAGGAAGTGGTAAGTAGTCATCTTCACGGAGACTGGCCCGTTCTTGACGTGATATTTGCGATACAGCAATGCGATACAGCAGCGGCACAGAAGGCGCTTTTCTGTTGCTCTTTAGCAATCGGTGGCAAACCACTGTTCTGGTTGGCGTGTCTTCTGGGAGACTGTTGCAGGTGATTGCATCACGTAAACTGGATTTGCTTCCTGACCTGTACTGAGTACTGTGCTGAAAACGAGCTCATATTCCCCTTAAAAGTGCTGCGACTTTATAAACTGACTATTATGGACACTTACAGGCTGCTGCCCAGTGGTTGTTACCTTGCAGCAAAGTTATTTTTTGCAACGGTTTAGATGGGCTTAAGTTCAGTTACTTTTGATGAAAGGTTCTGCAAACAGTTTTCACAGGCCTAGAATTGTTGTATTAACTTGTGCTTTAATGTGAGAATTTTGTAGACATTGACGTGTCAAATAGGGTGTCCAGTACACCCAGAAAATGCTAATATCTTACAAAGTAAGCAACTGATTAATATCATCCACGTATTTTTGCTTTAGGACTTCTCCACGACTGCTTTGTGTAGCAACACAACAGAAAAATACTGGCCAGAACTTGGAAGAAGACCAGAGTCAGAGCCAAAATGAGCAGAAGGTTGAACCCAGCTCTGCTGAAAAAATGTTAACTGAGGAAAAGGCCAAACTGGAAGAACAACTAAAAGAAGTTACTGTAAGTGTCTTTTGGTCATCAGGTTGCATACCTTACAAACTGCATACCTGAGAGCGTTCATTACAAGTCCTCAGTACACAGTCTGGATACAGTTGTGTGGCTGCTCTTCAGTTGTTGAATAAAAACCTGCAATTCAATAATTTCTTTAAACTTAAGAGTAGATGTACTACAAGACCTGAGATGCATCTCTGGTCCAAAATGAAGATTTTTCGATACTTTCCTCCCGATTTCTGGATGGAATCGGACCTTCTCCAGCCTGAAAATTTGTTACTGAGTTTCGCTGACTTCACTTAGGTTTTGCTCAGTGGAGAAATAATTTTTGGAAGCCCATGGAAGGGTTTGAGTATGTCTTTGATGAGTGTATTTGTGTGTGCTAAGAGTAGGCTTTCTGAAAACAGCTGCTGACTTTTCAAAGGTCAGGGTTAATGATGCTTAGCTTTTATATAATAGTGTACTTATTACATACTTAGGAAGTGGAAGTTTCAAACCTTCTCTGTTGGAGAGCCCTTCAAACACAAGGCTGAAGCGTCACGTTCCCTCTGTCTGGCCTAATGTATCTTGCAGTCTCTCCATGCGTGACTTCAGCAGAGGATGAAGGATGTCCTGAGAGGTGGGAGGCGTGGATTAAACAAAGGTGTTGCTTTTCTGAATGAGTGCTCTACATAACATGTCTTTCTAGAGCATTTGAGACTTTGAGAAGCAGCACCTCTGAATCATAAGTGGATTGAATTTCCTTTCTCTTGCCCTTCCCAAAGCACTGAAGGATAAAGCAGAGATGTCATTTAACATCTCTGTTGACGGCATTTGCTATTGGCTATCTAACGTGGCTTTTCAGTCAACTTGTTGACCATTTTTATTCTGTTTTGAGATTCTTCACTAGCATGTGAAGGTCAAGCATATTCAGAGTGGAAGCCCAACATGGAGTTCTGCGTTAGGTGGTGAAGCACTCAACCTGAAGTGCCTAAGTTTATTGAATTTCATTCTTAGTACATCTGCTGCTAGAGTACATCTGCTGCTAGGTGGCCATATTGCTAGGAATAGACCAAAACATAACCTGAACAACAGAGGAGTTAGACTTCATAGTTTGTAAAGTTTGAAAAAAATGGAGGACACTCTGTGGTATGTATGGAGAGGGAAGAGGTGGTTTGAAAGTCATGGCTGGGTTGAATCTCATTTGCCATAGTGTCAAAATACCTTATGACTGATGAAGCCTTTCTGTGAACACACATCAGAAAAAGCAGAAATCTTTGATTCATAAAACTTGATATATCCTGTAGAGTTAAAAATTTCTTCCAGCTAATCTGTTGACAAATACTTAGAGTCTGGAAACCCATCTTATTTCCTTTCCCTTGCTTCTGTCTCCACTAAAGTGAAGCAAACATCTGCCTCGGTAGGAAGGATGCTGTGATAATTGGCATGTTGTCTTCAGATTGCTGTCTAGATGGTGGGTTTAGGCTATGTAACTCTTTAAAAATGCTGTTTTATACTGAATATGCTGTTTTGAATTACTGTCAACTACCCAACCACCAGGAATGAAATCTCTTCCGTTACGGGTTTTTCTTCTTCAGGACAAGTACAAGCGTGCCTTGGCAGATGCAGAAAACGTGAGGCAAAGAAGCCAGAAACTGGTAGAAGAGGCAAAGTTATACGGTCAGTGGAGGTTCCTTTTGTGCATACTCGTAAGACCCATGAAATGCAAAGTCTGGAAAATTGAGCTGACTGGTCTGCAGTTTTGACAAGCTGTACTTCCCAGTGATTCTGACTACTTGGTTAAAAAATGTATTTGAGGCAGAGAGGTTTGAATGGTTCCTCATTTTGCATCAGAATTGTAATCATCTCGCTAGAGAAGGGCAAGACTTAAACTGCTAACGTCAACAACTTGAAATGTTCTTTAAATTTAGTATCTGATTTCCTACAATATGTACCGCACTAGTAGATTTTTCAGTAAGGTTTGCAGCCTGAAGTTTACCTTTTTCACGCACTTTGGTCTCAGAACTGACTGCAAAAAACTGAACCAAGAGCATGGAATACTAGCTTTCCTTCTGATTTGGGTTATTTTGTTCTTGCTGTTTGGTTTGGGTTTGGTTCTTTTTTGGGGTTTTGTTTGGGGTTTTTTTAGTCTTTTATATTGGATTAACTTTCCTGTTCTGTTGAAGGTCATAGCTTTCAAATAGAAGTAATACATTTAGATGGGTGGATTCTTTTCAGTGGTAGGAATGTACAATCACTGGCTACGAGGAGTGCCAGAAACACATCTTTCTTCAAGAGCCAGGCTCCTGACACCTGATTTAGCTTTTTGACAGTTCAAACACAAATCTGTAAAACAGAAATTGTATGCAAATACTGCAGCAGAAGAGTGCTGTATCATCGTAGTGTTTGACTGTCACTCTGGCTTGAAAAATGAGTTGGCCTTTTTTGCCACACACTATACACAGCTGTATAGTTTAATTCTGAATACAGAAGTTTTAGTTTCTGAATACAGGGTCTTCAGTTAACGTGTACTGTAAGAAAAAGCATTTCTCAGTTACGTAGTATTCTTGTACCGTTTTCATGGATGTTTGAATGCTTCATCCTGAAGCTGATTTTCAATAAGCATTGTTTCACTAATACGCTACTTAGTGCAGGAGGACTTTGAATCATGCCTGAGCTACAGTGAAATGCTATGATGCTACAATAGAAATAAATATTCAAATCAAATTTCTCGTGAAAACTAAATTACAGATAATCTGCATGGTTGTAAGTTTTATCATTCGTGTATGACTGCTTTTTCTGTTGAAGGAAGAGAAACTCGTTTCTGAGACTTGCATAAATTCACAGACATGCAGTCACAGGTATCTGCAGAGATGATTTACGCAAAAAAAAGCCCGAACCAGAACAAACCACCTTCTGAAGAGTTTGGTTATTTGGTTTGATCCAGATCACTAGACAACTGGTTAATCTATGTTTGGGACACTTCAGCCCTAACTGCAGTTTTAGTTTTAATTTAAAACCTTGATTCATTTGTTCATATTTTTGGAACTACTTGGACACTGTTAGTTACTGTTCTATAAAGAGCTCGAGTCTCTATGGAGTTGTGTAGTTGTTAAAGTGACCCTTTCCTGAGAAGTAGCTGATGCCTATAGATCTTGCAAGGTGCTTCCGTAGGTTTTTTTGTTTAAACCAAAGACTTGGCCTCTGGTAATGCTCATATTACTTCTTGGTAAGGAAAAAAAAAGTCTAAAATGTGAGCTAGAATTAAAAAGGCTGTCTGTGGCTAAAAAAAAAAAGAAAAAGGCGGCTACCAAAATGCAGTGCAGTTTGTCATTGGCCTACCTCTGCATAGAAATGTGTTATTCTACTGAATTGTTTTGATTTTTCATGATTTCTAGAGACAGTTTGCCTTAAGTGAGATTAGTCCAGATTCTTTTAGTGTGAGCCAGAGAACAGCTTCAGGACACGGACTGTCGTTAGCTTGCAAATTGCTTGGTCTTTACAAGGCACAGCTTCTGACTCTGTAAAAGTGGTTTGTAGTGGGAGGGAGAGGTGTGAGTTCTTTTCATTCAAGGAAGAATCCCTGTTCATCTTTTGGACTCAGCACTCTGACAACATGCTTTTTCTTCTGCAAATATTTTTAGCACATCGGATTAAAGGGTAGGAATAGGGCAACATAATGCTTTGAAGTTTAGGTGAATCCCAGGATGAGACAGACATGAGGAAATTACATTAAGCCATCTGAAGGTTTTGGTAACTTTGGTTAGAATTTTAACTGTTAATGTCAGGTCATCAGCGTAGCTTTAGCTCTTTGAAGTAATAAGTTGAAATACATTTCTAAAAGACCGCAGATTATTGCTGTAGGTTTTGGGGCTGTGGGTTGTTGTGGTTTTTTTAACGCTTGTTTCCTTCAGTGGACTAATCCCATTCCCTTCTCTTTTCTTTCTTTTTAGGGATTCAGAGCTTCTGTAAGGACTTGCTAGAAGTTGCAGACATTTTGGAGAAAGCAACAGAAAGTGTTCCAAAAGAAGAAATTAAGGATGAAAATCCTCACTTGAAGAGCTTATATGAAGGTCTTGTTATGACAGAAGTACAGATTCAAAAAGTGTTCAAAAAACATGGCCTGCTCAGACTGAATCCTGTCGGAGCCAAGTTCGATCCCTATGAACACGAAGCATTGTTCCATGCTCCCATGGAAGGGAAGGAGCCTGGCACTATTGCATTAGTATCCAAGATTGGCTATAAGCTGCATGGGCGTACACTGCGGCCTGCCTTGGTGGGTGTTGTGAAAGACGCTTAGCTGCTTAATCTGAGAATTTAAAATGCCATACAACTATTAAACAGCTGGATGGTTTTTCTGTTACACCATGCTTTCCTCATTCCTCTGCCCCCTGAGAGGTTTAAATGAATTGGTTGAGGTCTCCCAGTGAAAACGAAGCAACTGATGAAATTCTCCTGCTTAGTGGCCTTCAACATCACTGTTCTGTAAGCTCTCTTCCTAAGTGTGAAATACAAGAGCCATTAAGCCTTCTAATGCTTTAGATTAGATAACATTTTTTACAACTATTGCTACTGAAGGTGCATTAAATTGAAAGGAACGAAATGCTGACGAGAATTTTGCAATCTCACGTTTATCACTCTGTGTAGATTGAAAATCCAAAAAGTGGTTCAAACACTTCCTTTTGTTTTGTAGAATCTAACATTGCAGAAGTGGGTGAAGTAGTACAAATAACCCGTTTTCTGCAAGCGTCCATCAGCCTTTACACACTAATGTGATAAATACCCTTTTTTGTCTATTCCGAAATAATCTCTCTCAACAACTGAAATTGAAACCTCTGTGAATTCTGACCTGTAAATAAAAGGCAATGGAGAGTAGACATCTCTTGTAATTGTTCAACCCTTTTTGTTCTGTAGTAACGTTGACTCGAGAAAACCATCTAATACTTGTATGGCATTGAAGAACCAACAGAATTTATCCTATCTCTGGATTTTTAATTTAATATTGTATAAATTGGTTTAAACAATTTTGATAGTCTTGTAACTTCCAAGCTTTACAATCAGTTTGTTATGCAAACTGCAGTTACAACCCTGCTGAAAGCCAGAATACCTAAAGAAGCGAGTAGCTGAGAGTTTGGTATGTACTGTCTTTTAGAATTACATAAATAATTGCATGTAAGTAAGTGGCTCAAACAAAAATGTGAACTTAGTTTCATCTTCATTTCTTGCATTTACTCAGCTTGGATCTTAAGTTGCAACAGAACTTTTTCCATATGCAGCTCTTGCCGTGTCCAACACCACCTGCTGCTCCTGATCTGCAGAATCAGGCTAAATACAATACATGGTTAACTGAATGCTTTGTCCTACATTTGTCTGGTTACCTGGATAGGAGTGGACAGAACCTGGCAAATTACACAACTGACAAAGCATCTGTCCTCTTGTATCCTCAAAGCCCATATGCATAACACACAGGACAGAAATGTCAAACTTAGCCATGTCGTTAGGACCTGGTGAACAGTAAGCACTTCTGAATTTTTCACCCTTGTTTCTGGTTGTCTTGAATTAAGGTGATTCTTACCTTAAGGTCAAGTAGCAATTGTTTTTTTTGGTTGAGATGCAGAGTTGCCAACAGCTTACTGAACACTAGACCTACTCGTGGTGAGAAGTGATTACCTGTTCTTTAAGACTTTTTTTCCAGTGCTGGTTTGCCTCATGGGAATCAGACAGTTAACTAGGAACAACCTAAGTGCATACTACTGTTCGGGGGTTAGTCATGTTTAAGGATTAATTCATTCTTTCTCAACTCTGAGAAAGAAAATCAACGCTTTGACTAGGCAGGGGAGAGAGAGTAATTTCTGGTGCGTGTGAGAAGACAACTACAGTGTTAATTTTTTTAAACTAGTCAAGTACAGGGATCAAAATGCAATGATTGAGTGTAAAACTACAGGGGAAAAAAAGGGGATTCCATATACTTAAGTTGAATTTGGAAGTAACTTCCTTCTGTCGGGGTTAGAGCATGCTGCAGCTGCATGAAGTAGGATTGAAGAAATGGTTTTGTTGCACTTTGACTGGAACCTGTGCTCAACTGATACGCCATAAAGGGACTAGGGTCCATATATATACCTTTTAAAAACTGTCATGTGTTGTTCTGCCCCCTTCCCAACCCCTCTGGATCTAAACTAAATTTAATAGTAACTTCATTAGTATAGAAGTTTTTTCTAGTAGGGCAATTAAAACAAAGGGACAGCTTCTTCCCTAGCAGATTAAGATTTTGTTAATGAGCTTCCCAGCACCCCACACAAACTGTCTTTTTTGGACTACATCATTAGTTCATTCAGAGTGTTCTTAAACACAAGTTACTGTTAAATGTTCAGCACAAGACTCAAACTAGTATCTTTAAAGCTGATGATAACCAAGTATCTCATTTAAGTGGTTCCTCTTCCTTGGCCTGCCCTTTCAGAGAGGCTTTTGGTGTGGAGAGCTTCAGTCTTTACTGAGAGCTCAAACCACCTGTGCACTCTGCCATACAACAGAAAAGCACTGAAGGAATCGAAGAACAGAGGGAGGTGGTTCTGAAACTTAAGCATAAGAGCAGCCAACAAAGCTACCACCAGCACCTCTGGTTTAGCCATTTCATAAATGCCACTTCACTCATCATCATTTAGCTGAAATGCATCTCCATTTGTTCTTGCAAAGACTTAAGCCATTTTCCTTATTACGCAAACTACGTTACCATGAAATCAATAATGGAAAGAAACTTTAATACAAGTTTATTTACCAATATACAATGCAAAAACCTAGTAAAATGCTGAGTGTGCACAACATCAGTTAGGTTTTACATGATTTCAGCACAGGCATTTGTGTGTCTGGCACAGCTACACCAGTACACTATTCAAATGAGTGCAACATTCCCTTTAAGGAAGAAGCTGATGAGGTGAACATGCTCACCAGGTACCTTCCTTCACAGTATTTAATGTGTCATCACTTACTTAAGAGCAACTGGGGCACATGCAAAAATATTTCGCAAGAAGAGATAGTAAACCAAAAGGCTAATGAAGTCCGTTACAGTTGCGAAGAAATTTGATGCAGCCGCCACACAAGAGAATAATGGCAGAGTGCTTAGCCCGTGTGATATACAAGGCAGTTTATGGTCAAAGACGCGTGCAAACCTACTAACGCTGTTCTTAATGCTTGCTGGGACTGCAACGGAACACAGAGCCGGAGGGTCTGTATCCAGAATACTCTGTAACAAGCCCTTCTGCACTGGGTAGTACACACAGAATGGAGATTAATGCTCCCTTGTTACCTAGTGAGCAAATATTACCGTAAAACATCACTGGGACTGGACTGATTGAAGTAAACATACAGCATTAAAACAGACTTATTGCTGCCTCTACCAGTAGCAGATCAGTATTTTGAACAGCTTATGGAGTGTCACTTTTTCATAGGCTTACATCAATGCTGTTAGGACAGATACTATCATTAGTAATATCTTTAATTAGAAAAGTCAAGAGCATTAAGCATATAAAACACCTTTTCATTAGCAACGTGAAGGCTAAGTTATTTGTACAGTACAGGAAGCACTTCCAGATCAACACAAGATACAAGTCAAAGAGCTCTTTGCCATGTTTTTTCTCAGCCCCTTCATCACAGAAGAGAAGCAGCGCAGCTCTAGTAAGTCGCTGGATTAACATACCTGCATCTCAACTTAAAAACAAACAAACAAACAAAAACAGCAGCTCATAACAAAGGAATGCTTAGACTAAATCAGTTCCATGTGAAAATATGGAACAGCAGCATCCTCTAGTGCAAGTCACCTTTAAAATTAAAAGCAGAGCTGACAATGAGACATTGCTTCTAGGGAAGCCCTTTCCAAGGGACTAGTATTTGCTAAAGCAAACATTTACCACCTTGAATTTGCCTGTAAGTATAAAATAAATATTGATATCCATATTTCATACATTAAAAATACTTTATTTTACATTCATTTTGATGTTCAATAAGTTACGTCTAGCACCAAAGAAACATTTTGGAGGGGCTGAGGAATTAAGAAACTACAAGTGTAAATGCAGAATTCACTTCCAACATTTAAATGACTCATTGGTGCCTAGATTTTTTTTTTTTTTAAGTTACTGGTCAGATGGGCTTTAGACTATTGCTTCAGTTAGACTTAGATGTGCCAAAACAGTGTAGAAATATAAAAATCACAGATTTGAGGGGAAAAAAAAAAACCAAACTAACCCCAATTCTTGTAAACTCCCAGCTACATGCAGAGTTGAGGTTCCAGAACACCATCAGTGATGGTATGTTATGGCAGTTAGGTAACAAGTGACAGCAAGAACCAAATGGCATAGCTAGAATACTAGAAAGAAAGGCTGAGCTTCCTTTCCACGGGAGTAAGACAGAAAATAACCAAGAGTTTTTACCTTATGGACTTGTGTGCTGTTTGTACATGCATAAAGGGTGGAAGTGGTTCTTAAAGCTACTCAGCACATTGCCGTTAGTTCCACTGCTGCCAAGGAGAGACAGTTTTGTCTCAAGTATTCCACAACAAGCCACTTACTTACAGGTAAGCCAAACAAAGTATTACATCTGGGAGGACATAGCCCTTACCTTTTTTGAAGGGACATAACATCACGAGCTCAAAAGAAAAAGGCACTAGAGTTTTGGTTTTTCATTCTTTAGAAATGCTGGCTTTATAATTGTACCCCTTTTATTCTAAACTCACTGGTAACACTATTTTGGTAATGCTGGATATATTAACTAAAACCCAGTTCTGATCAGTATACCTCTGCCAAGTTGCAGAAATTAATACTGTTTTAAGATTTTGTGGTATCCTCACTGACTACAGCCCAAAGCATCAAACCAAAATGACATTTCCAGTGCTTGCCCTTGTTCTGAAGGCAGTCCAGTTCCACGTTGTGGCACACCTGCACTCCAGGAGACCTGCCCAACTGGCCTCCGGTCACAGCTTCCTGCTCTGGACACGACCAGCAGAGAGGCTTAGGCACAAGTAACACTGTGCTGTCTTCTATGTGGCAACCACCATTTTTTATTCATTTGGTTAAATACCAGCACGGGTATTTAAGGAGGAAATGAGCATAAAAATCCTTTTCTAGTCCTCTTTCAACATTTTTCCCTTAATTGGTAGATCTTTCTAAAACAGCACTGTGGATCTGGTGTTTCTGTTACACGCTGTGTTACGTTGCCAGCTGGCGCCTCTCGCAAGCACCCAGTTCAGACTGTAGTCATCAGAGTTGTGATGAGTTACCTCTCAAGGTGCGCTGTTCTCACTGCGGTGGGCTGCATTCACAGTTCTCCTACCATGTCAGTAACGTCAACTTCAATGTGCTTAGTCCGGTACGTTTCAGGCTATGTGCAATTAGAACCCTGTAATGGCTTGATTTACAGCTCCGTACTTTAGGAGCACATTAGCTGTGCATTTTGACCTAATCTGTATCACTTCTCTTTTTTGTTTTTAAAAACCAATCTCAGTGATCACTCTCCATTTGAGAATTTCGCTCCCTTTCCCTGTCCCTCCCAATCAAACTCAGGAGGCGGCAGCTACACCTCCTCAGCCCCTACAAGCTCAGAAGTTACAGATACCAAAGAAGGAGGAGTAGCCTCCCCCCAACAAGAAGAAACGGTGATTTTGCTGCCTGAGGCTCCCAACCACTGCAAGACAACTTGCTGCCTATTCTCCCAAACCACATTTCTGGCCCAAATCAGCCACTTCACAGTAGCGCTGACCCCTCCTCCGGAACAGAGCACCACAGCTGCCAGGTACTCCTGCAACTTTGCTACTAATTAGTTAACACTGAAGCTTCAGTGGGGTCTGCTTCAGCAAAAACTCAAGTCAAAGCTATGTCCGGATCAGCTGGGTGTGAGGGTAGCTCTTCAAGAACCCCTTCCACAGCACAAGTACCCGAAGGCCCCTCACCTACCACATCCCTTTCCTTCCACTCTCTGCCATGGCTCATCCCTGCTGTATTCTCGACAGAAACACACCCCCGCTCACTGTCCCAGCGCCTTGGCTGTAGTTACTAAGGAGAATGTTCTGAAAGCTTAGCGATGGTCACAAAAACCCCCGCTCACCGTGCTCCAGAGCTCAGGACTTTTGTAAGCTTCACTTTGCCGCCAGCATTATGCCAAAAAACAAAGCAAAGGGAGAAGAGAAAGTTTCCAGCAAATGAAACTGTCTCCCACCTTCAAAGAAAAGCAAGAATTACACTGATATTCATTTGTCCAATAGTAAGCAGTAAAGTAACTACTCCGGGACTACTGGACTTGAGTAAGTTCACATGAAAGAAATCTGTTCTAATAATAGACCAAAAGCAGTGAAATCCAATGTAGAAGTTTCACAATTAAGTATTTTCCATGATCCAAAGCAAAAGTCTATTTGAACCATGGACCATGAATACCGGGGAGGTTATGTATTCGCTTTTTTTTGTTTGTTTTTAAGTGACATAATTTCTGTATCTTTGAGGAGGGAAGGAAAAAAATAACGGAGTCCTTGAGGCTATAACGGGCCTCTGCTGTGTTTTTTCAGATCAGCTGAGTTTCATGAAGCATCCCTGGATATCCAACCACTTTCTGTTAGAAAGTTTAAAATCCTTTTCTTCAGTACCTTATCTAAGTAACTGGGAAGGCGACTCTTTGAAGGAATTCCCTGTCTTTTTTGGAGATGGTCTTTAATGATTATAGTTTTTACAGTCACATAACGCGCAGGACTCAAATTTAGAGAGCTGCAGAGCACCTTTTCCCTGTCCGATAAGAGTTCAAAGCCAGGCAGGTTTTCAATGGCAGCAAATTCACCTTCTTTACCATCTTCCTTCCCTCTCTTGGAACTAGCTATGTTTTTGTTCTCCTTCCTCTTTTCCCGTTTATGCCTGGCCGCCTCGTATTCCGCCGACTCTTCCATTTTGGTGATTCCATTTCGACGGTACCGCTGCAGCTCCCGAATCTTTGCTCGAAGTATCCTCTCCTTGTGCATGTTCTCAAAGAAGTCTTCAAACTCCTTACACGACATGAACTGGTACAGAGGCCTCAGTTTCAGCCTCAACTCCTTCTCCTCTTTTGTGATCTTTCGTTTGGGAGCTTTCTCCTTGTCCTTTTTATCCTTCCCCAGAAAGGCCGGTACCAAGTTATAGTCTCGTGCAATGTTCTTCCGCCGTTGCCTCTCCTTGAGTTTCCTTACGTACATGTCTACGTGAGCTCTTTTTAACTCTATTTCCACATCATCGTCGTCATAGTTCACCGAAAGGCCACTGATCAAAGTCTCCGCGTCTTGATCGTATTCGATCTCGTAGTCATCCCGAAGCGGCATGTATCCCAGCTGCTGCTGCTCAGCCACCGATATATCCAACGGTGGGAGCGGCGTGGTCAAGCTAGGAGAAAGCGGGCCGCCGCTGGGACACGTGTGATCCGTTACTCTGTTCGGAATAGTGTCGGGGATGCAGGCTTTTCCCAGGTTGCCGTGGATATACATGCTCACATAGTGTTCCATCACCTCCTGAGGCGTTCGGGATGCTCCCACGTGAGCAGCCATGTCCTCCTAAACGGGAAATAAGGAGGAGTGATAAAGTGATTCCCATTACATCTCCAGCATAACGTGCACTCAGGTAAGAGCACGACTTCTTCCCTGCTCCTCAAAAGCCAACTCACAATACCTAAGCTTTTCTAGCAATACTGAAATTAGCCACGTTTCCATCAGATCTGCATTTTTACGTCCAAATAAGTATTTACAAGTGCACAGGGGCACGCAGGCCACGAAAACAGCACCAGAAACGTCACTAAGGCAAGCTGCATCAGATCCTCTAGGTACAGGAACACCGTCGAGACACTGGATCCACATGGTGATTCCTGAGCATCCATCGCTCTCTCAGAAAGTCAGCTTACCATCACCAGGAAGCTTTCCAAGTCCCAAGCCAGCACTGGGATCACGACGTCGTTTGGATTTTGCTCATTTATGTTGCATTGCTGAAGTACTTTTAGAGCAATACAGAAATAAAGACAGACGGTATTTACAGTAAGACAGATAGTATTTACTCTTTTCTAGTTATTTAAGAACTAAAACAAGCTCCGATGATCATAAACTTTAAGATTTTGAAAAAGCCTTTACCTCTAATGAAGCAAAGCATAATCAAGTAACAATTAAGGAATCAAATGATGATGCTTTTTACTGCTGTTTTTTTAAAAACCAGCCCGACCGTATACTGACGCCGAAGGCAAGCACGGAAGGCAAAGACCCAACACTAAGAGGGAGAGGGTCTAAGATCCGTGACACAAACAGGCGGGGGGGAAGGTGTATGCTGCAACTTAAGGTAGCGACAGGTCCGATAAGCCTGAAGCGCGCCTTTGACCAGCAGGTCCCCCACAGGTAGCCCACGCAGGGCCGAGAGGCCATCCCGGCACGGAGCCGCCCGCACCTGCCAGCCAGAGAGGCCGCCGGCTCCGCGGCGCGCTGGGCTGTCCGCAGAGCGGGGCTTGACACCGGGGCCTCCCGTCAGGACCGCGCACGTCCCCCGCTGTTGCCAGGCCTGCGGCTCCCCTCAGGCCCGGGCCGCGGCGGCCTGCCGCCCCACGCGCCCGCGGCCGCCACCTCGAGCGGGGACGAGGTACCCTCGGCACGGGGGAGCGGCCGCCGCAGGAGGGCAGGCCCGCCCGCGGCCTGAGGGGCGGCGCTGCCCCGCCGGGGGCTGCTCCTTCGCCGCCAGGCGGGACGCGGACCCCGCCGCCGGCAGCCCGCCCCGCGGCCCGCGGCCCTTACCCAGTTGCCGAAGCCGAACTGCTCGATGGCGTCCAGCAGCAGCTGCTCCTCCCGGCTGCTCCAGCCGCCCTCGGCCTCGGCGCCCCAGAGGGTGAAGCGGCCGCCGTCGACGAGCTGGTAGCCGTGCCATCGGCGGTGCGGGCCGATCTCGGCGCCCGCCGAGAAGCAGTCGGGGCAGAGCTCGATGTCGGCGCACTCGGTGCAGCGGAAGCGCAGGGAGCTCACCTCGGCCAGGCAGTACACGCAGTACTTCTTCCCCAGTTCCGCCATCTTACCCCGCCCGCCGACAGGCCGCGCGCACGCGCCGACACGCCCCCGCACCGGCAGCGCCAATGGCAGCGCGCCCGATGGGCGGAGCGCCGCCACGGACGGCCAATGGACGCGGAGGGCTTGGCCCTCCTCTCGGACCCCCGGCCGACGGGGCCAATGCGCCTGGGCGCGGGGGGTATTAAAACGAACGGACGGCTAGGGTTGGCCGGCCGGGATCCGTCTTCCTTTCCCCCGACGAATCGGAGAGGCGACCGCGAGCGACCCCGTCGCTGAGTGGTAGTCCGGGGCGAGGGGGCGCGGCCGAGCCGGCGCCACGGGGAGGGCGGGGCGGGGCGGGGCGGGGCCGGGCCGCCCGCCGGCCGGCGGAGCCGAGTCCCGTTGCCCGGGCAACGGGGGCAGCGGGGAGCGGCCCAGCCGCGGAGGCGGCGGCGCGAGGGCCGGAGCTGGAGCGCCCCGAGGGGCCGGCGGGGCGGGGGGAGCTGAGCCCGGGTGCCCAGGGGGAGTCGCCGGGGCCCGAGGTGCTAGACGGGCCCCGGGAGCCCGCGGAACCGAGGCCGGAGGTGCCGCCGGGGCCGGAGGAGCCGGGGCCCCGCGAGCCAGAGAAGCTGGGGCTGGAGGAGACGGAGCCGCCGGGCCCCGAGGAGCCGTCAGAGCCGGAGGTCGCGGCGGGACCGCCGGGGCCCTCGGACCCGGGGCCCTCGCTGGCCGCGCCAGCAGCCGGCGGTGTCGGCGGGGAGGAGGCGAGCGGCAGGGACGGTGGCGCGGGCGAGGCGACTCCCGCCGCGCGGGCTGAAGTGGCCCCCGGCCCCCCGGCGCCGGCCGTCCCCGGCGAAGCCGAGCGGAGGAGCGGCGAGGCGGCCGAGGAGCGGGGCGTCGCGGAGGAGGGCGAGGAGGAGCGGCGGGAGCGGGCGGCGCTGCTGGAGCAGCACTGCGGGCTGGCGGGCGAGCGGGAGCGGCTGCGGCAGGCCAGCGCCCGCCTGCAGCTGCGGCTGGGCGAGCTGCTGCGGCTGCGGCGGGGCGAGAGGCGGCCGCGGGCGGAGCCGGCCGCGGGCGGGCCGCAGCTGTACGCCCAGCGCCTCCTGCGGCTGCGGGAGCTGCGGGAGCAGCGGGAGCGGGCGGCCGCTGCCTGCCGGGAGCGGGTGGCGGCCCGGCGGCGGGGCGGCGAGGAGCGCCGGGCCCGGGCCGGGGCCGAGTGGGCCGCCTTCCAGGCCCGCAAGAAGGCGGTGGCCGTCGTCAGCCTAGGCCGGCGGCTGGGCGGCAGGGAGGCGGCGGCGAAAGCGGTGGACCGCATCCAGGCCGGGGAACGGGACAAAGAAGAGCGAGTGCGGGAGGTGAGGAGGCTGGGGCCCCGGTTCGAGCCCCGGCTGCCGTCTTGTCTGCCTCATCTCGATCTATCTTCCCTCACCAGAAAGATTTCTGAAAAGGCCAGCGTTTTCCTCATCCCACAGATAGGGTACTTTCTTCCTCTAACATCTACCCCTCGGTATTAATAGAAGACCTACGTTGCTTTTCTCCCCTTGAAACTTTATTATTATCACGACTTCTTTCAAACAGAAGCACCTCTTCCCTGGCAAGGCAAGGATTAAAGAAATAAAGAGTAATTTTTCTTTTATTTCTGCTCCTCTAGGCCCGTGTGGAAAACATCAAGCTGAAGCATGAAATCCAAAACCTTGAAACCATCTTGAAAGCTCAGGGAGAACAGGTAGAGGGTCAACACTTTATGGACTTTGAGCACATGAAGAAAGAGAATCAGAAACACAGTGAAAAGATCGACGACCTCAGTGACGAAATCCTGAAGCTCCAAAAGAAGGTATCGAACACAGTACATATTCTCAGCCAGTTCAGGGAAAAACTACAGTTTGTGGAAGCTGAAAATGAAGGCAGAAGGGCTGAACTGCTGGACATTGAGACTGTCTTGTCACAGAAGAGAGACATTCTGACCAAAACCAAACAGGCCAGAGACAGACTGCGGAGAAACAACTTGAAATTGCAGCAGAAACGTGGGTTGCTTGGAAACGAGACGCTGCTTCGGGACTTTGAGGAAAAGGTGGATACTGTAGAGCTGCTGACTCAGCGATTGGAAACTCTGAAATGTCACCATGCTGGTCTGATCCTTACTTGTAGGGGAATTCAGAAAAAAATCAAGGAAGCCAATTCCTCTCTCTCTGCTGAGGTTGACTAAAGAAAAGACGGCATGGAAAAGAAATAAACAAAGGAGTTTTCCGTAATTCTAATGGTTAACATGCCCTTTTTTTGGTATGTCCTGGGGAATACGTTACACACGTACTCCTGAAAAAGCCTTTTCTAAGTGACATGTCAGCATTATGCATTCAATGAAGAGATTACAGTAGTTACTCATTTTGAATGAAACCATCTACATGTGCCTATCTTAAACAAACCAAAAAAGCCACAAAACAAACCACAGTCAAAAGCCTATGCTTCTAGAAAACCACCTGAGCATTCAGTCCTTTAAGGCCGTGGCAATACCATTTAAGCAGAGCACTTGCCATACCCTAACTCAAATCCTGTTCCTGCCACCCTCTGTATGGATTTTATAATTCAGTATCGACTTCATCTGTACAATAGCTATACCTGCCCTCTGGGCACAGCGTAAGGGGTAATTTTCATAGATGTGGCTGAGAACTGGAGAGAAGCTTCTTGTCAATAGCCGACGTGACTTGCCTACAGCCAATACCCTACAGAAGCACTGAATCACTCGCCTGTTCTGTATACATACTTTGCTGCCAAGTTTGCCTGGGTTGTGCACAAGAAGAAAGGTTTATTACTTCAAGAACTATTTTCATAGTGTAAATATATAGATAAATCTTATCACTCAAAACTAGAGTTTTTAATTTTTTTGGTCTTTCAGCTTTTACAGTTTTAGGGGGCTCTCAGCCTTGTCCTTATTCATGGTGCGTGAAGAGGTAGAGAGTAGCATAAGCCCATCACCATTTCAGTCCCCTCTGCACTGCTCAACTGTAGTGCATCAGAATTCCAGGAAAAAAAAGTCCAAAGGAAAGAGGAGAGAGCGACAAACATTTACACATTTGTGACTGTACAGCTCACAGAGCTTTAGTTACAGGAAGCAGCTTCCCCTTTCAAAATGGTATGTTCTTTAAACTCCAATTCCCCCATGGCAAACAGTGGCTATGAGACTGATCTGTATCCTGCAGCTGCTTTTGTAGCATTTTTTTCTTTAAGGCATGGGATGGTTGTCAAGAATATAGAAACATCTTAGGCCAGTAAAATGTTGGAGCTCTGACATACTACGTTCTCATTACTGAAGGAACTGCAACTTTGGCAGGCTCCTTATAGGAGCCTTATGTGCCCAATTATGGAATCAGTCCTACCCAGTTAATTTCTATGTGTGATACCACTACTTTGCTTAGACAGACCAGCAATCTTTAGTCCCATTTTTGGTAGTCAGAGGTGGGTATTAAAGGCCCAGACTTAAGTGTTCAAAGGCTGTGAATTTTGCAGGAAAGATGGCACAGCCCAGCAGGAAAGAGCAGGAATGGAGTCTTCTGGTTTTCCACCACAGGTTGGAATTGCACCCTGTGGGACCAGTATTGCTGAGCTGTATTTGAGCTGCTGGTTCTAGTTCCAAAATAAGTTGCGTATGCATTTAAACAAAGTACACAACTCACTGAATGCACTTATATGAGGATAAAAAGTAGATAAACTTACATAGTCATTTCTAGGAATGGCTTACACCTTTCTCTTTTAAATCATCTCTGAACTAGCTTTTCCAAATTGCCTGGATATTTAAAAGACAAAACATAATTAAAGCGGTTATTACACTATCGAAGGTTTAAATCTTGTTCATTTGTCATAGTGAAATGAGAGAAGAGATCGATAATTCCTACTCTTACTGCAATCATGCAGCAGCAATTTAGGTATAGTCTTCTAGGGTCCCTACAGTTCTGCAGAACTGTTGCATAAACACAGTGCAACAGTGCAGGCTCTTGTTCTGCAAATGACTGAAGTATTCTGTATCTTCAGTAGCTCACACTCTATTCATGAAGAGACATTACCCAACTGATATTCAAAAACTTTTCACAAAATACCAGTAAATCTACCTCTGTCTGTTGTCGCTGGACAGTAAAAGGAAACAAAACTGACAGCCACTTTGAAAAAGAGACACCAAAATCAGTACCTTTCATCTTAAGCCTTGTTACCCAAAGTGAGCTCTTCTGCTGAAAGAGTAGCTATCGCACACGTCGGGTAGCCTCCCCGTGTTCCACGAAACTGTTTTCATGAACAATTAAGGATGATCAACAGGTCACCCCCCTAAGAGAAGCTACTCTTCCCTGTTTTGACTTCTTAGAAATTCCTCCCAGGAAAATTCTTACACTTCTTGCTGCTTTTGGCTTAAGACATACAAACCTTTCTCTAACTTCTTAAACGCTATTAAGCGACAAATGTAGACAGATAAAGGGAGGAGAAGCAGGGAAAGTAAATCTTAGATGCTTTTCATTGCTGCATGTTTGACATCTGGAGAAGGCAAGAATTTAGGGTGCAAATGAGGTGGATAGTATATTCCCTGTACTGAATATTTCTACTGAAACAAATACAACTAAGACATTTGCTTAAACTTCACACACTGTCTCCAGGACTTTTTTTTCTTAGCGCAGAGTTGTCAAGACAACCCACTGCTACCCCAGCCTTCCAAAGCGCCCCGAGGATGAAGATCAAAGATTCCTCCACTGTCCTGGTATAAATATAGGAAGACATTCCGTCAGGAAGCAGTAAAGACAAAAGTCTCTTTATTTCCTCATCTCATGTGCTGGCATGCAGGAAAGTATTTCACTTCTCTTCAAACAGACTGGAATTAGTACTGGGAAAACAGGTAAGGAAAAGTAAACCTAGTTTTGAACAATTTTGTGCAACTCCTGTAATATATGCGATATAAAGCTCTATTGGTATCAAATTGGTATAGGCTTACATAAAGCAGTTCTGATTTTACGTTCTAACCCAGCAAATCAGACAGTAAGATACTTCAGTACAAGGAAGTGAGAGACATATTTACTGGAGAAACTAGAACCGCGGCAGCCAAGTCTTTGACTGCATTCCCGACATAGTCTTGTTGCACAGGTACTGTCTTCTCTCCCCTGCTTTTATCTATCTTATTTGGTGCTTTAACCTTTTTTCAGTTAAGCAAGCAACAGGAAGCTTCTCCACTTCTCCACACAACTCTGAAGTTATGCCCATGTAAGAATTAAAAGAATACCGCCTCAAGTTGAGCACAAAAATGCCCTGTGATTATGAAACTTGCAATAAATCAAGATTTCTTCTTTTAAAACAAAGAAAGGATACAGTATTCAAGCATTTCTGAGTTCTGCGCATCTCACAAAGATGTATTTACATCTATTTTTCGTAATAAATTTATCAGATCTCAGACCTAGTCCAGAGAAAGGCATATGAAATGGATTCAACCATGGGCACCATAAGCATCACCAAAAAATCCTCCACCTGCAATACTTAAATGTCCCAAAGTTCTGATTTTGGACAGACAAAAACTGCTAAAGCCGCCTGTGAAGAAACAGACAGGTACTTGAATTTTTAACTTCTGAATTACACTGACAATAGGTGATTAAGATAACTTTACATGACTTTATTTAACAAAACCATATATTTACAGTTGAAAAAAGTTCCGGTTTGATAAACATATCTAAACAGAACAAACTTGGTAACTACATAAAACCAATTTAAACATGAGGTACAGGGGATGTATCGACAGTTCTCTATATGTCAACCTACTTTTTAAAACATTCAAAAATAAGCTGTAACAAGGTACCTTTTTTCCCAAATGAAATTGTTTACTAAATGAAAGAACGTTAATGACTGATTGCTGATCGAAGTTGCAAAACGGCTTTATTATAAAGTGCAGGTCGTACAGAATTCCAAACCTGGTTGAAGTTTTCTGGTTTCTCTAATCTGCTGCATGTACAGTGGTAGTTGCAGTCTTCTGATGTATTGCAGCATTTTTATTTTTCCTTAAACCCACAAAGAAAAGGAAGTTTGCTGGATAGGGACACTTGCTTAATGAAAGAAAATCTCACACATCATGTTACAGATACTCTCAAGCACCTGAACAATAAAATGGTCAAATTTTTTTTATGCAATCCCTGAATTTATTACAGAAATCTTCCTTAATAGCTAATTAAGAGATTTGGTATGCTGCAAGAAACTTAAAAAGCTCAGTGGCAAGTAATTCTATGCCCGTACTACTCATCTCTGTTTTTAGCAAAATTCAGGCGTTACCTTCAAATCAAGTTACTGAGAAGTTGAAACAATTGCATCTTTAGGCAGGTGATTTTTTTAAAAATGTATTTTGTTTGAAAACAAACTGTGCAAAGCTCCTTATTGCATTGCTTTTCATTAAAGAACACACCTTATATACACAAAGAAATCAGTTAGAAAATATATACATCTTCTAAGAACAGAAAGATCAAATCACAGAACAAAATAATTACGTTTGCAAGTAACAAACAGTGCACGTGTATTGCAGCAGGCCTTTTTCCCACAACTGTGCCCATTTTCACTGTTACATTCAACATCTTATTCAGAAGAGAAAAAGGAGAACAGGCTGTTGATGGCTGCAAAGATACCTAGTGGCTAAAGAATGCATTTTAACCAGACAAATGAGCCACGCTTGTAGACTTGGTTTAAAAGGAAATACAAATCTAGTTGCAATGAAGACTTAAATCACACAGCCAGTTACAGTACCACCTAAAAATGAATACCGAGGAAAAAGTTGTCTCTGTGTTTAATAAACCGTTTCAAAGCATAGTGCAAATGTTTCAGATGGTAGGCCTCTCATATCCTTCACGGAAAGGCATATTTGTTGTAGTAATAGAAAAAGTAATATTAAAAAACACTTACTGACCTTCCAGCTTTCTATTGCACTTCAAAGCAACGTAGCATGCAAGTACTGGTCACTGAAGGACCAAAGCAATGCAAATTCTGGGAGAATTAACATGTGTTTCATATCAACATCTTGATGTCTATTTTCAGCAAGTGATGACCTAGAAGAAGTCTTATGGAGGAATTAAGATGGCCAACAAAAAACCACATCCATTACGCCAGGTACACAAAGTGGACAGGAAGAGAGGCCAATGAGGTATCAGACTTGCAAGCTGCATTTGCATTACACATCCTCCAAAGTGATTATGAGTCCTCACTTACTAGGGAACCTTGCTCTCTTTTTAATATTACAATCAAACTATCCCTTGTAGAAACTATGTTTGTACTAAAGGACAGTATTTTGATTATGTCCCACAGTCCTTTACATTGTATGTTGAGTTGAGCAGTGTGCAACTATTATTCTCGGTTTTTTTATTCAGACAACGCCAAAATAATCAGCATAAAACAGACTGAAGAGCACTGGGAAACTGCTGACCATATAGCCAGAGGATTTAGTAACGCCTGTTTACAGTTAACACAAATATTGCTTCAGGTAGTTTCCCTTTTCAATGATCATCATTATTTATAAAATAGATTTTACACTATACAATAAACATTCTTGTAAATCAGAGGCACTCATGATTTACAGTTCAACATTCATCTGAATGCAGAGGGGATCTGAGCTGTCTAACAGAATTACGCAACCACAGTTTACCATCTCTGTAACTTGCTCCCATGTATGAGAGGCTGGATAAAACGCTAGGAAATGACAGCTTGTACTTATCCCGATAGTATTTGTCTGGCACATTCCCCAACTTCTTTCACTTGTCACTACATACAGATCAGCTCCACATAACGCTTTCCCACTGTGGCAGCAGCAGCTTCAGGAGATCGCACAGAACCTTTTCTTTTCAGCAGGAATGTTGGCTTACGTAACTTCTCCCCTACACCCTTCCTCCTCAGTTTTGCCAGTAGGCAGAGCTGGGTTTAAAGTAACTATAAAATTGCTTTTAACCATTTCTCCATTTATCTGCTCAGCCCACAGTTTCATCAGCATGACTGGAGAGGCGGCACAGGAATAAGTAGCTGGTAGGCAAGAACACCCCGAAACGGCACTGCCCCAGAAGAGGGAGATATGGAAACATACATTAGTAGTAGTACGTAGTACGTGACCCTGCGTTAAACAGAGGAAAGAGTACAATTGGAAAATGAAGCCAGCTTAATATTAGAAACCCCTCGGTGAGTTTGGAATCTAGTCTGATTAATGGAACTTCTTCCATATGCATTCAGATTGGAAACCTAGATTTCCAAGGCATCTTGAAGAATAATTGGTTTTGCACTGCTAGCCTGACTTCTCTTCCAAGTTTATTTTCTACTTAACTTTTTCTTGTTAAAGAATGGAATGTAGTTCTATGTCTACGTGATTTCTTTGGTAAATGGGACCCACAGCCTATAAAACAAGAAACATTTCTAAAGAAATGGTCCTTACATCATTTAACTATAAATTCCAGCACCAGTTATTTAAAATCCAGATCCCGCTACTGTTATGGGTATGGGAAATATATCCTGCCGAAGAATGAAACTGGGGAATAGCTTTCAAAGCAACCAACATCGCTGAATGCCCAGTCTTTTAAAACATCAAAGAAAAAAAATTTAAAAAACACAGTATTTTTTAGTTTCACTGCCCTCATCAGAAGTACAGAATGTGTAACGCTGTCCACAGCAAATGCTCATTCCACTAAAAGTTTAAGGCTAAGCCTAGGTTTCACTTCAAGGGTTTCATCCCCTGATTTCCTTCCTTTTTTTTTTTTCTCCTCTCCTTCTCTTTTGTCCTCTCTCCCCTTTGAGGCTATCCTACTACTAAACAAAACTCTGAAATAACACTTTAATTTGCAGGCTCATACATGTCAAACAGTACTCAATACTTTTGCCACTTTAGCTCTTTTCCCGTGAGTCACCGGAGGCAATCATAGTTTTAACGTTTGAGTGAAGGACTTCCTTTTTCCATTTCCCGGTTATCTTTCTGCAGAGCAGCCAATATCTAGACATTTCAAGGAACAAGAGAAAAAAGTATTAGATTTTAAAAGTGACTCAATAAATCACTGTCTGAAGAGTTTCCAATTTAATTATCTCTGAGCAATACTATTTTAACCATCAAACGTAATCAAATTTACAGAAACTCTGTATCCAACAAATGGATTTAACAAAGGTTTAAATTCAATCTCCCCCCAACACACACTTTTGAAGCCTGGAGATGAGATTCTTACCCAGATTATACAAGTCTAGCACTATTAAAGGACACTGTCTGAGGGGAAGTCATAATTCTCAAGATAAATGGACTGTCTAAAAACACAGCAAGTGAGCAGCCTGAGCAATATGACATTACCTAAGAGTTCAGGACAAGATTACTGTAGCGCTGACTGGTGCTTGTCTAGAGCACATCACTGCCTCCAGATCTGCTTACATCTTTTTCTGAAGCAAAAAGTCCGCATTTGCATCCACACTGAACATTTGTATTTCCTGTTATCCAATGCACGATTTTGTTTTGTTAGCCCTCGTGTAGAGGGCACAATGACAGCCAGTTTCTCATGCTGCTTAACATGCTCCCTGCCCTATAGTTAGTCTCTGATGAAGAAGTCCAGCAGCATCCCCAAGAATCACCCCGGCATTGAATGTACTGAGCAACATTTCATCTCAAAGAATTGCAGTTACGAGTAAGCAGCCTTCTTTTCTCTCTCTGACCGACTTCAAACAAACCTCTGCACCATCAGAATTAACAGGAGGTGTGTCTAAATCACTCACAGGACAATCACACAACACTGCCTATGCTTCCATGCAAAAGCCTCCATAGCTGTTGCAACAAGAGTTCAACATGGGTCTGAACAGAGCCACAGCTGGCTGGCTGTTCAGCAATTTCTAGAATTGGAGACAGATTTCAGTGAGGTCCTCTTCACAGAGATTCAGGGTAAATCAACAGCTCCTCAATCAAATGGCATTATGAGAGTTTCAAGTGCCATAGCAACAGTGTCCTTGGCGGAAAAAAGTTAACCTTTTTAAGGAACCAGAGAATGACACCAAAATACTGGTCCAGAAAAGCAGAAAAACATAAGACATTAAGCCAACTAACAGAGCTCAGATTCTTTAGTTATTTGGAAAACTTTACGGAGCTAAGAGTCGAAGCATAGAGATTACAGAAATGCTAAGCCAACAGCGTAGTCTGTTCTACCATCTCTATTTCTCTGCTGTCGATGGCAAAGCAGTGGGTGTATCAACAGCCACTCACATTTCAGGCTAAGGCTGTATTCGCACAAGGCCCTGGAGTTCTTTGTAGGTAATTCCAGAAGAAAAACAGAGCTTGCAGGTTTCCTACTGATAACCAGAGTCCTTGTTATCCAAAGTGCCATGTTTGTGATTTACCAGGACTCCTTTCAGTCTTTAGTTTCCTGATCACATTGTCAGTGACCAAAGGAAAATGGAGTGAGATGGAAAACATAAACCAACTCGTCTGATGAGGGAACCAGGACTGTGGGATCTGGATTCATAAGCAGCCCATAACATTTAGGTGTGGTCCTACATATATCATTATGCCAGAATGTGACCCACAGGATACCAGGACCATAATTACCATGGTACAGCAAGATGAAAGGTTCAGTATACGGGTGTTTTTCTGAGTGCCAAATACACCTACTGTTGAGACGTGCAGCTGAATTTGACCAAATATACTCCTACAAAGAAATAGTACCTCAAGCTCTGCTGCTTGCTTATGCAGTACAGTTACTGTAACCAAACAAGATGATGCTAGAGATGGGAACACAAAGCCCACTTTTCTAAGCTCAAGAGCACTCTGCATCGTCTGGGAACTAGTGCCCCTGGTCAGTCAGTCCACCTAGAATTTATCTTAAAGGTAGTGCATCCATCACAATGGACATTCACTTTGCTACTTTGAAAAGGTATTTCCCTACAGAAAACACACGGATACTACAGAAAAGCATCTGACTCCTACAACAATAGTCAGAAATAATTATCCAGCTAGGGAGCATCCCAACTGCAGCCAGACTTCTCAAGCATATTGTGTGGGTGCATGCTGCCACAGCCCCAGCACTGCTATGAGTCCACCTGCGCAACCAAGTCACACGCTACCAAAAGCCTGTCTGTCCTAGAACTGCAAAGTTCAGGTTTCTCAGTCCAAACTCATCCTGGTGAACTTTAAAACCCTGAGGAGAGATGAGAGGTCATCATAGGTAGCATCTTAGTAACAGAAAACATAATCCCATACACTCTTTGTCTTGTTAATGTTTCTAGATTGGTTCCAACAGCGGTACCTCAGTGACTGAGGAGTCCCAGCAAGTACACAATGTGAGCAAACTCATAGCCCCTACCCACTCTCTGGCTTGGAAAAGCATGGCAGGCTAGAGTGAAGAGGCTTTCCTGATGGAAATTTACTCAGCAATGGAACTATCTGGTAAAGAAAGCCAATTGGTGCAGAAGTCAAGATAGGTTAAGAGGTCAGCCAATACCAACCCTACAGCGTGCTAACTGTGTTTTGAGATCTATCTGCACCACAGTTCAGCAGCATTTTTTCTTCAGTTTGCCACAACAAAAGAAAACAACTGGAAATTCCAGCGCAGTCAGAATTAAGCTGATGAGGAGACTGAGGAAGGCTGCTTGGGCTAGGTTACTTTGAAGTCTTCCTCCTGTTGTGATAATCACCACTAAACCTTCACAGGTGTCAGACTGAAAACCACTGGCTAAGCAGGACCACTATCTCCCCTTCTCTGCAAAGGAAGCAGCAGTAGGCTAAGAATTGATTTGGTATGTGATCCTCATCCACACAAGACATGTTCAAAGAAAGGGAACCATCTGAACAAGGAACAAGACTGGGAGGTTACTTGTAGAGACATTGCTGGCTGAAAAATGTTCTTAAGGATAGAAACAAAGCTGGATCTGTACTAGCAATTTATGACCAAGACCAGAAGGTAAATGCAAAATAAGCTGTGAGGAAAGCCGTGTCAGGGAGGAAATGCTGGCAGGGTGCTGCTCTTAGCTGGGCAGTGCAGGTTGTGCTCCCCCTTATATACAAGATAAGGCTCAGAAGGCTATAATCTAATCCTACCACGAAGGTTAGAAATTCTCAATTCAAATAGCAAGCTGGCAGTCCTCCCCATCTACAGGCAGACTGTTACTCCAGGAAAGAACCAAAAATTCCCATAACCACTACGTTTAACGACACCTTTCAGTTTCACTGCAAAAAAAGAATGGATAAACTGGGCAGAGCTCTATTACAGCATGTTTCATGAAGCAGGCTGTATTACTGCTTTGAAGGAAAAAAAATGAAGTTTACACTTCAAATGGTATGGAGTACATTTGACCTAACTCTCCAGCCACTTAATTTCCACATTCGGATGACACACTTCCACCTTTTTTTCTTTAAGCTGGAATTTAGTTGAAATTATAGTGATGAGACTACAATTTTTGAAGTAAAGGCTTCAGTGCTAAATTCCAGTGAAGAAGTCAGAGATGTAGTCACTTCTTTACAGCCCCAAATTAGGCAAACTAGATGCTCAAGGATATTAAGATAATGACTGTATGGTGATGTGTCCTGACAAATTGTCATCTTCTCCCAAAGAGAAGAAATTCTCCCAATTTCTGCTTTTAAATATCAAGTTGTAATGCTGCTAGCAGCCTTTGTAGTTAACAAGTTAAAAAAGTCATATGATACTTTACTTCATTGACTCCACCCAACATTTCAATTTTGAATATCGACTGAGCTCTCTTTTTCCAGAGGAGAAAAAGCTCGGGGAATCCACTCACCTGAATGTATACTAAAGGCATGAAGTGAGCTACATAGTCCCACCTACCTACCCGTAAAATCAAACACTAGCTCTGCTAAAACATTCTTCCAGATGTTGCCAAAGCCCGTTTTCATGAGTACAGTACAATCATCTGTTATCAAAGATCAACATCCTGTTTACCTGAGCCCACTTTTTGTTTCTACTTTGCATCTGAATGGCAGCAATAGATGTGAAGAATTCTTCCGAAGGCAAGTCCTCTGGTAGCTTTGTTAAAAACTGGGCTATATGAATGAAGTCCATTTTGGTCAAAATATCTTCAAAAAGTTTTAATATTCCCAGGGCTGTACGGAATAAGAACTCTTCCCCATCACGGCAGAACACATCCCAGACACGACATGCCAAGTCTAGTGGCAAAGATTTGCTGTACAATGTGAATATCCTGAAAAACAGAGTAAAATTTTCAGAGTTACTGCACAAGAAAAACGTCTTGGATATTCACAGAAGTACACAGAATGATTATTTGTTAAGTTTGAGGCTTCTCAAATATTTGTATCTGAATACTTTTTTATTTCAAAAGTACTTCTATTAGTTGCTGCATAGCAATACATGAAACAACATAAAATTGTACAAGAGTTAAGGCATCTTGCTATCAATCTGGGTCTCCAAGTTCAATATTCTCGGGTCACACCAGAAGAAACAATTACATGGTTTTATGATGGACATGCGCTGGCCACAGGTATAGACAAAGACATACTCAATCATCACTTCAGAATTGAGGGCTAATGCAATTTTAGCTGTGAGAACACAAAGAGCTGAATCTTAAGACATACTGCAAAGGGAATTTTGTGGATCAGATGAAGGCGATGTGTAAAATTAACACTGTGTTCCAGGCCTGATTGACTGGCAAAGTAATAATAGCACAAGTTTTGGAGGAAAGATCAGTTTAAACTCTAGTGAGTTGAGAGAAACATGCAAGATGTCCAGACAGCATGCATAGATAGCTGTGATGAGATGGTGGCTCAGCATGCTTAAATGGATGCAATTGCCAAATAGTAAAGGTAACAGCAGAAGCAAGAACCTCCTCCCAGTTGCTAAAACTGCATTTTCCTTAACTGCCAAGAGCACATTTGTTCCTTCATCAAAATGCTGACAGCCTTGCAGCCAGGAACGCTAAGATGCTCCCTACTCCCTCCTCTATCCAACACTTCGCTACAAGGCAGAGCAGTTTTCATTCATAGAATCATAGCATCATTAAGGTTGGAAAAGACCTCTAAGATCATCGAGTCCAACCATCAACCCCACACCACCATGCCCACTAAACCATGTCCCTAAGCGCCTCATCTACACGTCTCTTAAATACTTCCAGGGATGGGGACTCCACCACTTCCCTGGGCAGCCTGTTCCAATGTTTAACCACTCTTTCAGTAAAGAAATTTTTCCTCACGTCCAATCTAAACCTCCCCTGGCACAACTTGAGGCCGTTTCCTCTTGTCCTATTGCTAGTTACTTGGGAGAAGAGACCGACACCCACCTTGCTACAACCTCCTTTCAGGTAGTTGTAGAGAGCGATGAGGTCTCCCCTCAGCCTCCTTTTCTCCAGGCTAAACAGTCCCAGTTCCCTCAGCCGCTCCTCATAAGACTTGTTCTCCAGACCCCTCACCAGCTTCATTGCCCTTCTCTGGACATGCTCCAGCACCTCGATGTCCTTCTTGTAGTGAGGGGCCCAAAACTGAACACAGTATTCGAGGTGCGGCCTCACCAGGGCTGAGTACAGGGGCACGATCACTTCCCTCCTCCTGCTGGCCACACTATTTCTGATACAGGCCAGGATGCCATTGGCCTTCCTGGCCGCCTGGGCACACTGCCGGCTCACATTCAGCCGGCTGTCAACCAGCACCCCCAGGTCCTTTTCCAACAGACAGCTTTCCAGCCACTCTTCCCCAAGCCTGTAGCGCTGCACGGGGTTGTTGTGGCCAAAGTGCAGGACCCAACACTTGGCATTGTTGGATCTCATACAGTTGGCCTCGGCCCATCGATCCAGCCTGTCCAGGTCCCTCTGCAGAGCCTTCCTGCCCTCGAGCAGATCAACACTCCTGCCCAACTTGGTGTCGTCTGCAAACTTACTGAGGGTGCACTCGATCCCCTCATCCAGATCATTGATAAAGATATTGAACAAGACCAGCCCCAAAACTGAGCCCTGGGGAACACCGCTCGTGACCGGCCGCCAACTGGATTGAACTCCATTCACCACAACTCTCTGGGCCTGGCCGTCCAGCCAGTTTTTGACCCAGCGCAGAGTACACCTGTCTGAGCCGTGAGCCGCCAGCTTCTCTAGGAGAATGCTGTGGGAGACGGTGTCAACGGCCTTGCTGAAGTCCAGGTAGACCACATCCACAGCCTTTCCCTCATCCACTAGGCGGGTCACCTGGTCATAGAAGGAGATCAGGTTGGTCAAGCAGGACTTGCCTAACAGGTCCTAACATTGCCACTAACAACCTCGTAGCAGCAAGTGAAGAGAATTAAGTTTCCTGGAATCACTTTATAGTATAGAAGGAAGAGAGTTACATGATTTTTTTCCTTCAGAATTTAGAGGGAGAACATTTCTCCACAGATGCACTGCATAAAAGATCTCCGTAAAACTGCAAAGAATTCTTTCTCCGGCAGAGGTCAGCAAAGCCTCACATTTAAAGAAAACCTTTCCACATCTTTTAACACAAAATTTCTTTTCAAGTATGCTGAATCGAACAGTATTTCTCTTGTGTTTAAGACTCCCCCCATCCCCTCCAATTTTTCATTTAGGAAATTCGGATTGACATTAAAAAAAATGGAACAGATAAAACACACATACACATATATAGGTATAGAATATGAATGAATATATTTCCACAGCAAATTCTAAAAATCAAAGGTTTTCTGCAATATCTGCTTTTTACTATATAAGATTATTTGAACGATGTGTCATCAAGTATCCGGCTTCTGTGTGAATCAGCGCACTTTAGGAAAATGGTAAAATATATTCATTTTACAAGCAGCAAGATGAGACTAAACCATTTGCACAAATTCAGGTGACAAGTAAATTGCAGGTTTAGGATCCTTAGGATTTTACTTTTTTCTATTTTTACATCTCATTGCAATGTTTTTATAACAAGTGGAAATCATTTAAATTCCGTTCTCCAAAAAGCTAAATTAGAAATATAAAAATAAGCAAATAAGAGGTAGAGTCTGGGATGAAAAAACCGCTACTGTTCATATATGTATTTTACATACATACATGAATGTATAAGAATAGCACGATAAAAGCCCCCTTTTTGGGTTATCGGCTGATCATGTGTTGCAGACTTTGTATACTCTTTCAACATTCTTGTACAGTCACATGCCATATAAAAATGTCTTGCTACAGAACACCTACACAGCAGAATTAAGACTTTTTGTCTATATACACACGCGCACAGGAAACAGCAACAGCTGTTCCATTTAAAAAGAACAGTGTAAGAGGAAGCAATTCAACTGAGTCCCTTCCTGGTCACCAAGTAGCAGGCAAATACTCAGCCAGAAACTAGAGCTGGTTAAAGATAAGTAACAATGCCGATTTTTTTGATCTGGTTTTATTCACAAAAGCTATTATTCTGTCATGATTCAGACCTACCCTGAATAACCCACGTGTATTAAATCTGCAACTATGCAGAAAATTAACTGTCAGAAGAAATAGTCAGAACTATTTATTAGAACACTACTTTTTGTAAGAAAAGATTTACTCGCATCAAAAAAGCTGTCACATCAAATAAGGTATTTGACATTGATCTCTTCATAATTTGGAAGGAAGTGCAATTTGCAGGAAATTTGCAAGGCAATTAACTTTCATTAATACTAGCACGGAATTAAATGCATCAAGCCCCAAGAATGGAGACTGGGCCCCCTAGAATAAGCAATGAAACAACAGTAGGAATCATTACTGCTAAGAATGGATACAACATTTGCTCCCTTCAAACATTTCCTACTGAAAGACTTTTTTTATTAGACATCTGAGCTACTGGTCTGAAACACAATTGAAATTTATTATAGTAATAAAGTAGCTGCTAGACTAAAACAGTTAACAGCAGAGGCTCTCAGCAGCGCCAGCACACTACATGGACATAATCTGCTCTCACTGTACTGCATGCAGGATGATTATCTGTCTGCAGCTCTCCTCCAACTCACTAGAAGTCCCAGGTGCAGCTAACTAGCACAGAGAGGTCCAGTGTCAGAGTAACATGCAGGCTACTGGCTGCTGTTTGGAAGAGGGGACCCCCCCCCCCCCCCCCCAAAAAAAAAAACAATGAAGTACCAGATGCTCCTGCTCCTCCCAGACGTGCTTCTGATGCAAGTGTACTTTGAGGTAGATGCATGAAATCCTGGCTCGTTTGCTACTCGCAGGGAAAGCGTGTGACCATAATGTTATGAAGAAAGCAAAGCACTGTTACCACGATAATCATAGGCTCTGTGTTTTCTTTCCTTTGTTCCTTCTTTTTTTTTCCTCTTTTCTTTCTTTTTTTTAATTAAAAAGTCTTCATAAGATATTGTTAGCAACAGCAATGAAGACAGGTATGCCAGATTTTGGATTGACAACTCACGCACAACAACGCTGATGCAAATCAGGTCTTATATATTCTTGCACCACACATTCTCTTCCCATGTCTGTAACAGCACAAAAATATTTCTGCAACTTCTGAGTTCAGTTGTGGAAACTGATGAACTAATTCACCTTTTAAACTTATTCTTGGATCCTCCCTCCTTCATCCTGGTACTAATTTTTAGTTGTAACATTTTGTATCAATTTCAACTACATCTGCTTTGAGACAAAGATTGCATCTTTCCAAGCGTTCATGCATACTTCATTGTATAGTGGCACCTCTGTTCTCATTAGCACCTTTAGAGTTATTGCAAGAAGCCTGTTGGTAACAGTTTATTTAGTACAAATTTTAAAATCATTACAGTTGAAAAAAAATGGAATTTACTTTGTTCCTTATTAGGAAAAGAAAACTTAAATATTACCTACTATACAATACTGACTGCAACAGAGCAACTTCTTAGCACTCAGCACATCTGACTGCATTGTAAAATGTATCAATGTAATATAAATACTGTGTGAGTTTCTGAGCAATTTCCAACCAGTCAGAAGCACCCAAAAAGCCCTGCTCTCTCACCTAGTAGTACCATGCAGCAGTGCAGTATTTCACTTGATTCCATCCTAACCTGCGGTGACATAAAGATGAGCACACTGTAAACTGGGCTGAAGGACTGTGATCTTTTGGAGTCCAGTAACAACTCCAATTCAAAAAATCAGGATGTCACCAGAAACCTTTGGACAGAATTACAGTCCATTTTTTCTTTGAAAAGGAGGCATGCATTTCAAGCATCATCTTAAGCTTCATTTTTTGGGGTGGTGGAGAGTTACTGGCATGACATGGACTGTGTTTTTCTTAATGTAACAGATAGCAAGCTTATAAACACTTCACTGGAAGTGCCCACTACAAACGTCCACACAAAGCGGCTTGGACCTTTATCGTAACAAGCAAATGGTGTCAATAGAAAGTTAGCGTTCACAGAGCACAATCGCAGTCAATGCAATACTGGAGAACCATTGATGAATCCATCAGTACAAACAAAGCCCTTGGCTATAATTATTGCCAAAATCATTTTTCTGAGTAGGGATAAAGAGGTGTTTGTATAGCAGCAGCAGGCCATAAATAGACAGCATGTGTCCTTTGCAAATCCACATTCTGCTCTGCTCCCAGGAGCCTGCGGTACATCAGCTGACAGAGCCAAGAGGCCAAAACTGGGCTATTCAGACACACTATTTCCCCTCTATTCTCTGCGAATCTGACTGCACGTTGCTTTTTACAGCTCTCTCACACTTGATTCCCTTTATATTTTTCAAAAAAAGTAAAACCCTGTCTGGCTTTTGAATTCTTTCCATGAGATTTATCAGTTGGAGTTTGGGCTTGATGCACATGGGTCCTTTTTAAAAGAGATGCCTTACTTCTGGCAGGTATCCACTGATAATCATGCCACTGTACCGTTTAATTAAATTCTTAAGTCCTTGGCATTGTCCCATCACAGAAGGCAGTGGTAGAACTGAACTGGTGGAGGGGTCCCCTCCCTAAATCCTCTACCAGCTCCAAGAAAACCCAAAGCAGCACTGCATCACCTGCATAGCTGGGCCCATCTATATGCACAGCATTTCTTTTTCTTGGAATATATCCCTTCAAAAATGATTTAAGCATACCAGTTTTACTGCCTTTCCCGGTGGCACTGGTTACAGGAAGCAGCACAAAGGAGACTAGTTGATTCCACTGTAATTGCAGCAGGAGCAGGATGGGTTTCCCAGCAACTGGTCTGTGCAGCACTGGCTACTGGAGCCCTCCCAGAGCTGGCACCAACTGAGATTTACTGCACACATGCCTGCACAGTAACCATGCCAGCCACCGGAACAGCAGCAGGCATCCCTTTTGGAGCTCAGAACAAATGCGCATTCAAATAAAAGTAATGTTGTTAGAGCAAGGCTGTTTCACAGAGATTTTTACCTACAACCACAAGGTCTGTCTCTTCAGAGCAACACTGTACCGTATTCTTCCCTGACTTTAAACACACGGAAACCACATTCTTACCTTTCCGGAAACAGTTCTGGAGCGATATTTGTACTACAGCAAATTCACTGTCAGCCATGAGCCACAGGCAATCTTATAAACAACATTTTCCAAAGTCCTTAGCTTTCATAGTTACTCACTTGTGAGAACACAGACCCACCTGATTTTTCCTTACATCTTTTCTATACTACTTCCTGGAAGTAATAGAAGGACAGCACATATAAAGTCCAATTCGTTAAGTTTCCAGTGGCCATTTAAAAAAAAATTTAAAAATCTAAATCTGCTTCCTAGAGGATCAAAGTATTTTAAAGTAGAAAGTATATATATGTATGCACACACACATATGTATACATATACTTATATACACATGCACAAACACACATATATATTTAATATTATACCTGAATCTTACACAGTTAAACACCAACTCCACAGTCTAACAAAATTAAAGACAGAGTGGGACAAGCTGTCTAGCTCAAAACAACTGTGAAAACAGTTTAATATAGGATTGGGCAGGACCACCTCAACTAGCCCACATTTCTGTGCAAGATCATAGTGTTTTGACTCTCTAGGGATGGGGAGGAACACAGTAAATTGTCCTTGGGATTAAAATAAACAGCTTTAATATGGATGCAGGTAGTCAAGCAAGAAATGCTAAGGGTTGTCAGTCCATTGGTACAAAGACCTTGAGAAGCACCATCCACAATCACTCCTGACAGAAGTTTCTTTCAAGTGCTCTTAATGATACCCACAGAAGGAACGAAAGGGGCGTCTGATGTGCCCCACGCACTCAGACTTCAACACTTCAGTTCTTTTCTCATAAGTCAGTCATTTTTTTCCCATTTTTTTTTCTGTTTTTTTTTTAACCTATAAATGTGCTCAGAGAGAACAGCTGATCACAAATGTTTACTGAAGAAAATACAATAAAGACTAGTCTATCAAAGCAAAATTGCTGAGGGGAACGTAAACCTTCAACCTTTTGTCGAAACAGTCTTTTTCTAAATCTCCAGTTTCTGGTGTTGTTCCTCAGGATTTCTTTTTTACAACGTAAAGCTCAAAGTTAGACAACAGAGCGATATTAACATGCCTGTACCATGAAGACACTCGGTTTTAGTCTCTCCTACATTAAAAAAAATCACCTTATTTACGACAGCATGATATTAAACTAGTAATCCATTAAAAAGATAACCTGGTGATTTTAATGTTGTCTATCCAGTTATTCTCCAGCACGTTTACAGTCTTCCTATTCTGATACCCCTTTTATTCAATTGCTTCCTCCACACACAGGCTTTACACAACATTGTCTGAGGCAATATAATTTCAACATCTTTCCTCTTATCATTGAGCATACCAGCCTCTGCCCTCTTCCTTCCCTTCTCTCCTATTCCAGTATTCTTTCTAGCATCTTCCTGCTCTGTGCATAGATCTAGTTCAGTTTCATATTCTCAGCCTTCAGTCATAAAAATCCTTCCAATGGTATTTCTCCCATCAAACGTTGGGAGAAATGAGCCTATCCATTACACACCCCCTCATTCTCCTACTCATGTTGCATTAAAATTTAACCCCAGTGTAAAAGCCAAGTCAAACAAAGCCCATGTTACACTATCCTCTGTGCAAGAGGCATATGAAAATCAAGGAACTCAAGCAAAGGCAGCAGGAGGCCTGTATGGATGAACAAGAACCTCCTGACAAAACTCAAATATAAAAAGGAAGCATACAAGAGGCTGAAGGAGGGGCAGATGACCCTGGAGAAATAGAGAGACATTGTCTGAATATGCAGGGAAGGGGGCTAGGAAAGCTAAAGCCTATCTGGAGTTGAATCTGGCAATGGATGTTAAGGACAATGAGAAGGGCTCTCCACAGGTACATTAGCAGAAAAAAAGACTCAGGAAAACATGAGCCCGTTGCTGAACAGGGCAGGGTACCTGGTGACAAAGTACATACAGAAGGCTGTGGTACTCACTGCCTTCTTCATCTCAGCCTTGCTTTTCAGGAATCCCAGATCCTCCAGACCAGTGGGAAAGCCTAGTGCAAGGAAGCCCTACCCTAGGGGAGGAGGATCACATTAGGGAACATTTAAACAAATTGAGCACATAAAAGTGCACGGGACCTGGTGAGACACACACGTAAGTGCTGAGCAAACTGTCTGGTGACATTGTGAGGCCACTCTCAATTATCTTTGAAAGGTCCCAGTGATCAGGGGAGGTTCCTGAGGACTTGAAGAAAACAAATGTCACTCCCATCTTCAAGAAGTAGGATCCAGGGAACTACAAGCTGGTCAGCCTCACCTCTATCCCTGGGAAAGTAATGGAAGAAAAATTCCTGGAGATCATTTCAAAACATATGATGGGCAAAAAGGTGATTGGGAGAAGTCAGTATGGATTTATGAAAGCCAAATCATGCCTGACCAACCTGATAGCCTTCTACAATGAGATGACTGGCTTGGTGGATGAGGGGAGAGCAATGGACGTTGTTTATCTTGATGTTAGCAAGGCTTTCAACGCTGTATCCCATAAAATCCTTGTTGATGAACTGATGAAGTATGGACTAGATAAACGGACAGTGAGTTGGACTGAAAACTGGCTGGAATTGCCAAGCTCAGAAGGTTGTCACTAGTGGCATGAAGTACAGCTTCCAGCTAATCCACTGGTAGAGTACTCCAGAGTTTGATACTCATCCAATACTTTTAAATGTCATCATCAAGGACCTAGATGATGGGTCAGACTGTACCCTCAGCAAGTTTGCAGGTGATACAAAACTGGGAGAAGTGGTCCATACACCACTCCATAGGGACCTTGAGACACTGGAGAAATGAGCCGACGTGATTCTCATGAAGTGCAACAAAGGGAAATGCCAAGTCCTGCAGCTGGGGAGGAAATAAGCTCGGACATCAATACATGTGGGAAGCCAACAGGCTGCAAAGCAGCTTTGCAGAAAAAGACATGGAGGTCCTGGCGGACAACAAGTTGAATCTAACTCAGCAACATGCCTTTTCAGCAAAGAACGTTCACAAACTCCTGGGTTGCATTAGGTACAGCACTGCCAGCAGGCCAAGGCAGGTCATCCCTCCTCTCTACTCAGCACTGGTGAGCCAACTCTGGGCTTCCCAGTACAAGAGAGACATGGATATACTGGAGCAAGTCCAGCTTGCCATGAATACGATTAAAGGCTTGGAGCATCTGATACACAGGGAGAGGCTGAGAAAGCTGGGACTGTTTAGCCGGGACAAGAGATGGCTTGGACCTAAATGTGTAAAAATACTTGGTAGGAGGGCATAAAGAAGACAGAACCAGACTCTTCTCAGTTGTATCCAGTGAAAGGACAAGAGCCAATGGACACAAACTGAAATACAGGAAATTCCATTTAAACCTAAGAAAATAAAAACCTTGTTCACTGTGAGGGTGGTTGAACACTGGAACAGGTTGCCTGGAGAGGTTGTGGAGTCTCCATCCTTGGAGATATTCAAAAACCGACTGGACAAGCTCCTGAACAGCCTGCTCTAGTTGACCCTGCTTTGAGCAGTGGGTTTAGACTAGACGACCTCCAGAGGTCCCTTCCAATGCCCCAGCAATTCTATGATCCTATGAAAACTCATGTGTTCAAACTTCTAGCTGTTGGATTGGACTGAATTACTTTGAATGGATTTCTGTCTAATGTATCAGGAACATGTTCAGTGCTAACAACTAGGTCTTAAAGATCACCAGGTTATCGAGAGCTTGGTTCAGGTAGAACTGCATTAACAGTACAAATGTTTTCCAAAATAAAAACTTATTAATCTCAGAAAAAAATGCTCTTACTACTGGGAATTCCATCTTTTACTGAAGGTATTTAGTCAGATACCTGAGAACAAGACAAGTTGTCAACAATTTAAGGGCAAATCAATTTTTCACAAAAAAGATTTCATATCATCCTGAAACTGACAACAAAAGCTTAGGTGTTTGCTTTTCTGTAGCTTCTAGTTTTTTGTTGTATGGATAGAAACACTATGTTTTAACTACTCTTTTCTTGTTCTGTGCAAGAGGACAAACTGTAACTTTCAAATACAAGACTAGCAATACTTTCTGGATATACACCCCTGGTACACACCTGCACATAAAGCAGAAAAACTAACAGATTTTCTCAGATCAATCCAAATATGCACTAAATATGGACAAACAGTGCTATACAGCTGTATTTCAAAATAAGCTTCAAACTCAACAGAAGTACAATAATAAATAATAAAGGTTAGGCAAACGTTAAACATCACAGAAGCATGTGGGAATGATTTGGATTGACAAACTCAACTACTGAACAAAAGATAAAGCCTTTATCCTAAAAGAATACTAAACCAGGTAAGAGCACTCCAGTTTCTGTCATGACTACTGACATGGAGCTATATGCTAGTATGCACATTAATTATACTTTCAATGTCTTACCAATCAATAAGATAGATGTCTGGAGTTAAGTTATTTTTTTTGAAGTGAGCAAATAACTTTGGCAGATTTTCTTCAAAGAATACCTCAAATGCAGCAAAGTAAGTCAACATCTGGGAAAATACAATGGGGAGAAAAAAGCAGTTAGCTGTATTAATAGGCTTAAATGTATTATCTGTTGTTGGATTAATGCTCTTCAAAAACAGGATCGTATGAATTACATGATACAATAAAGAGCTAAACATTTACGTAAAGGACAGCATCTGCAAGCACATGGAGTTTAAGATCCACCCTATATACTGTTCTCATACTAAACAATATAAATTATTGTTTTGGGTCTTGGCCAGCTTCCTCTGGAAAGAAGAATACCTGCAGGAGAGAAGATATTTGCTGATTTCTCAAAATAATTATGATAACAGAATGGTGCTTTATGCTTGTGGCTGTAATTTAATAATACACTGAAAAAAATCCAAGGCCCACTGGATTATAAAATGAAATACGGAACTAAAATAATTTAATAGTCCACAGCAAGAGTGAAGCGTCCAATTGGCTCCCATCATAAATCATATTCTAATAACAAAGCTTCTTTTATACCATACATTTTAAAATGAGATAATAGCATTTCTATTGCAAAGAGGGAGAGATGAAGTTCACACAAGAAAAGGCAAAGATCAAGACAAAACACCTATGCAAGAGAAACAGATTCTAACTCCCATCTGATACTGTAACCCCCGAACTGTACTCCTTTTAAGACGAAGACTTTCATGTTATTTTAAAGTTCGAATATTTAGGTCAAATTTCATAATGGAGGGCATGGAAAAAGAAAATCTTCCAATCCAACTAAGAGTTAAAAACGAAAGACTTTTTAGCTCCCCCTCTCCCTGTCCTCTTAATACTATAGGGAGAAAAGTTAAGCAAAGTACTTGAATAATTCAGTAATTTTAATTACAATATCCCAATAAAAGCAATGAAGAATGGCTGTGATTACTACAAAGTATGAGTTGTATCAGCATGCTTCTCCCCAAAAAACCATGACAGTAAAGGGAAAAGAGGAGCCTTTTGTCTGAAATCCTTTTAAAGGATGACAGATTTGTTTCCCAGGTTTTTTTAAATGTCCTTACAGAAATTTTTTGTTTCATCTGAATGAAGTGACAGATGATGGACTACCTTCATTAAACAACAGCAAATAAAAAATTGAACCCAGTAGTCAGTAAGAGTATAAGGCTTAAAAGCCAATCAGAGATGGGTGTATTCTACAGAAATAGCCATACAAAGTTACATAAAATCTCTGAACCATCAGTTACAGTCCTACTTACAAAATGATCTGTTTACATGCTAGCACCACAGTAAGAGAGTTCTACTAAAGCATTTCAGAAGTACTTTAGAGAAGGAATTTTACACATAACTGCTACAATCACATCTGTTGATAGTAATGCAGGCAGCTCTATTAGAAATGCAATAGCAGTTCAGGTATTTATCTTGATTAAATCAACATTCAACAAGACATTTACTTAGTAGTAATTAAAAAAAATTTCTAGTTTAATAAAACCGTAACCAACAAAAGAAATCAAGATAAATCGGTATAAATTACTATCATTTCCACAACTAACTTACATTGGTTTTATTTTTTTAATTTATTATATGTTAACACAAATCAGCATTTGGTTATTAAGTTGTAAAACTGACACAAAAAGATGAGGGTAGACAGCAGATCAGTATATTAACCACAGGAAGCCAAAACTGTCTCACTTCATGTCTCGCTACTCTCGTTTGAAATACTAGGTACAAAGTTTTCCTTGTGGTGTGAATCACGGCTTTGTCATTTCACGATATGTTAATATTCTTTCATGTATCACCACCTCTACTCTTCTGTAAGCATTCATTTATCAGGCAGCCTCTATTTAGCCAGGCTAACAGAACTAAACAGCACTATCCAAGAGCATACCAAAAACCACTATTTCAGTTAAAAAAAAAATAAAAATCTTATTCTAGTAAATTTAATTCCAAACTCATCTTCACAAGAACCGTATTTACACACTGAATGCATGAGCATGTCCTCTTTTTCCAAGTACAGTAACGGAGATGGACTGATACTGCTTCTAGCAATGCTGTCTGCACTCTGGTACATCTCCCCATGGGCATTTACAACTGATGAGATTCAGGGGCTGCAACAGGGAATTACATACTGCTTTTCCAGCAGGAAATACTGATAAGATCCCTAGTGTCCTACTGGTTAAGCAACAAAAGTGATTGTTGTTGATGTCATCCATTCCCTTGCTTTATTTCTCCCATTTGAACTCTTGAGAAGCAGATCCTATTTTCATAGTGTTAACAGGTAAGTGAGAAAGAAATACAGAATGCCATATATTTTACCAAAAAATACTTTTAAAGTAAATTAAAAACACATTTCAGGAGATGTGTCTGATTTTGCTATGGTACACAAGTAGCCCAGTGTACATGCTAACAAGGAATTTTAGAGACTCCAGAGAGAATCAGGCAACCAGCTCCCACTGAAAATTGGAGGGGTCTGCTCATCTGATTCCTCCAGGCTCTTTTTCAAACACAGCTGCTACAGTAAGAGATAGGAAACCTGGTTCTCCCTGCAACAGTCTATTTTTAGCAACCTATTAGTTTGGGATAAAAGGAACCTTCAAGACACTTCTTCTAACATTAAGGCGTTTTCAGCTTTCAACTACAGCACTCAATTTGAAAAACACCTACAATAATACTCTCATAACTATTCTTTGAGCATCATAAAATAGCAGCTGAACAATTTCATTCATCTGCCTGTTCAAAAAGGTTAGTGGGGTGGTTTTTCGTTTGGATTGGTTTTCTTGAGGGGGTGTGCGCGTGTGTGTGTTGGGATTTTTTTGTTTATCAAGCATGTTGCTTTAAAATAAACTCTGACTTATTTTCCAAGCTATGGAGCCCATCAATTTTTTTTTTTAAACTTTCCCTACACGTATCTACAACATGTAGATTACGGTTTTCTTGCATACTTACAAGGCCATGGTCCACACGGAAAAATGCCATCTGACAGGGTTTATTTAAAAGGTTAGAAAAAGCAATGAAGGCATCTGCAGTATCCAAGTTCAAGATCAATACAGCTGCTATGAATGACATGCCCTGTACCTAAAGAAAGGAGAAGTGTTACCGTTCAGCAATAACTGTATTCTTCCAAGAATACTGCCTCATTTTGTCCTCGTAATCACTAGTGTTTAATGCTGAATTTTGCGACATGTTCAGAAAGGCAGATTTTTTTAACCCACATGACCCTTTGGTATTGAACATTCAGAGTATGGAAGCCAATGATCCCCATGTTGCCTCCTTTCAAAGACTCTAAGTAAAACTCCTAAGACAGGCTAGGGTGACAGCACTTTCAAATATGCAGAACAAAGACTTTTTTGAAGAATAAGCTGTTTCTAAGCAATCCCTCCTCTCCTAGGGATGGGTCATATATACCCTTATTTGTGGAAAGCTGGACTAGGACACTAGAGACAAAGCCTGTTCTTTCCTTCTTCAATCAATTACCGGCAGTTACAGACAACTGCAATGACTCATTTGACAAGCAGTAAGTTGCATTTTAAGATTAAGCTCATGTTTCATTTACCATAAGCTTATAATGTTGTTGCATTATTCTGCAAAGTGTGCTATGGTATCAATGCTGAATCTAGGCAAGACTTGCTCACTCAGAGGGTGTAATGCTGCCATTGCAGAGTCACATGGACCAAGGTGTGGCAGTCCTCCCTGCAAACCTGAGGAACAAGCTCCTTCCCAATGCAACAGGTTCCATGACAAATGAAGCACGCCATCTGATCTGCCCTTTTGCTAATTTCCCGGCAGTCACGTTCAGCAGTTTTTGCCAAGCATCACATGCTACTCACGGAATAGGAACGTTATCTTTCTACATTTGCCTTCTCTAAAATAACTGCTACCAAATAAAGAATAAGCTCCTTTATATATGCCTGCCCTGGGAAAAAAAGACTAAATGAAGTATCTGAAATCCACTCAGTCCTCTTATAATCACTACTTCAAATACTTTGAGGGAGCTCACGTAGCCTCGATGGGCATTGCTTTAAAGACCGTTCCAGAAGCTCACAGCACTAAGGCACAGAAATGCATATCAAGAGGAGCAAGATACTCAACTCAACAGAACAGTCTCAGCAAGACTGCCATTAAGAACAGTATGTACTTCAAAGGACCAATTTAACTACATCTTCTCTTTTGGCTCCAATTTTCAAGCACTACAAATATGTACTTTTGAGTTTTCCAATTACTTAACCTGTTAAAAAACTGAAATCTAGCAACAGAACCATTATATACACTTCTCAAGCATGTATTGGAATAGAAGACAGCACACAGAAACCCCACAAGTATTCACAAAATCATTTAATACTGGTCTACAAAGGACTGATTAACACAATCCTCCCTCCCCCTAGTTCTGCCTCCCCACCCCCAAAAAAAATTTTCTTCACTTACATAGCCTACATCAGGTCTGTAACAAGTATAGGCTCCTAAAATACTGTGCAACGTGTCATGGTAAGGACCACCCTATAATTAAACAAAAACAAGACAATACATCTGAGTATATAACAAACGTTAAAAACACCCTTCTGTGCTACAGACAGTATCTATTACTTCTGATGAAGGACACATTATTTCCCTATGCAGCTTTGAACAGCCCCAAGTTTTTCAAAATAATTTTGGCTTTAAAAGCATGAAACAGCCCTCCACACTACATTTATTACAAATGCATACAGTTCATCCAATACATCAATTACATATTAAATCCTCATACAAGAGGAATGTAAACCTAACAGATTCCTTATAGCTTAGCAGCACTTGACAATAATGCCAAGAAAGCAAAACACTAATGAGAATTACTTAACTGTCTATTAGACTAGAGGCAGAATTCAACCATGAAGAAAATAGTTAAAACAACAATATGCCGTAACACACACACAGCATATCAAGAATGACATGTATAGCTAAAAACAATTTCACACTGTTGACTATTAACAGCTGCCATATTCTACACTAAGTACTGTAACTGGCTGAGAATTTCCAAAGGGAGAAGTCTTCCACCCAAAAATGTTGACATCACAATCTAAACTTTTTACAGGGCTGCTGAAATTTGTGTATAGAAGGACAAAATATCTGGTTACAATGAGTTGTTAAAGCATACCAAAAACATCCAAGTTAAACTGGTCTTGCACGGAACCAAAAAAAGGCCACCAAATCTTGCTTGCTTGAGCTGTGCTCTCTCTCACTTACCGTGTATTTGCAACCCAGCAGTGTTGATTTACTCACTTGGAAACACTCACATGCATCACTTTATCAGACAGAAACCAGCATGGACTGGGCTAGATGAATCACAATTAGCCAACAGATTGTTTTTTTGTCTCTTCCAAATGTATAGTACCTTGAGGTTACTCTTTTCTAGATTATTTATAGTTTTCCAAAATCTTTAGGAACTTTTTCCTCTCAAGATGTCTACTCCTTCAGATTTGAACTCAACGGGCTGTTTCAACCAAGGGATAGGCAAGATTATGTAAACTTAATTTGTCTGAGAAGTCAAGACAAAAGTTAACATTGCTTACTTGCTGGAATATACAGAGATTAGGAAACGTTCTTGAGATATCCAGTTTTATTAACTCCAAGCTTGCTTCTCTGTCAGCTGCAGAAAATCCAGCATCTACAATAGCCAAAGTTACTGCATTTATTACATGGATCAATGTACGCTCTTCCCCCCCCCCCCCCCCGGTAACGGTTAGCTTTTGCACAGTTCATTTATTTTGATGTGAATGCTAGGGAATAAAGGTATAGACAGGACAATTCCCTGAATTCAGCACACAGGCTAAGAAGCAAGTATGTCCTGACTCAAAGCAACCCTACAGTGCACACTGACCCTCAGTATGTTTCGAAGCGATGGAGGGCAAGACACAGAACAAGGCAGGTCAGGCACTTTACTGTTATTAGCTGACAAATCATTAGACAGACACAAGCCTGTTAACCTGTGACCCCTCGCCCTCAACAAGGCTTCCCAGTATCTCCTGAAATAGCTGCCTCTGTGGAAAGGTTGTGGTGGGAGGGAGAAGTCCTAAAGCAGAAGCATTTGATGGATGCCACCTATCTCTACTACTGTCAGCTGTCCTTCCAAAAATCATGTTGATTTACTCTGTATGTGTTGTTAAAGATCACAGACATGGCAATATACTCTCCATACAGATCTCATACAAAGTAAGTTTCTAAAGTATTAGTTTTCTTTCTGGTATCAAAAAGTTTTATTTGTATTTTGCCTGTTCTGGTAAGTATAGGTGGGAATTACCTACTGCCACTTATTGAGCAACCAAAAAACAAGAGTTGTCACTAGCCAATGCTTACACCAATCACATAAGCATATACACTCCAGAAAATAAAGTGCAAGAGGAAGCTGGAAATGTACTAGATGTCATCTTATTTAAGATGCAGACAATCTTAAGAGAACAAAGTAGGGGACTTCCAATCAAAAATATTTTTCTGTTGATAAATGCCAGTATGTATGTTCTCCTTTTTGTGCTCAGTATAATTACTTAACCAAAGACATTTTCAAGCACCTGCACATAGTTTTATACTCTCTCAAAACCAGACACCTCTTCCAATCAATTAGTAAATCTCAAACCACTTCATCTGCAAAAAGAAATTGCTGCTCTCTGAAACACACCCAAGAGATGGGCACAAAGCTGCAATAAGGGACTAAAATGCAATTTTCTGCTATAATTTGAGTTTCAATTCCAAAACTACAGATGCAGAAAAGTATTTTAGTGTTGCAATTCAAATTATAATCCCCAAACTCTTCTAGTTTTCCTACAAATTAGCATCAAATAAGAACTGTACCTAGACATAGTTTATAAAGAAAAATGAACAAGTGTGTTTTATAAGAGACTATAGTTTCACTGGAAAGAAAAAACACAGCTATTTCTTGCTTCCACAAAAAGAAGCTTTCTTTTTACCAGAGGCATCTTTATAGCTGAAATTGTTAGTAAAGTCTGTGATTTCATTTTAAGGAACAATTTTACACAATCTGTTATTTTGTAACACAGCATATAACCTTCACAAAAAGCGTACCTTCACATTCTACTTCAGCCCCTCCTGTGCTAAGTGATCGCCATTTCTCTTTGGCACGAGCCAGGCAAATATCATACAGTTCTGGAAAAAGAAAAACAGAGAAAACCATGTTCACTATTTGTATATGCTCATGTCCGCTTGTCAGGTATTAACTACCTACCATACGAGCAATGCTGGCTCAGTCATTACAAGTAACTATCTCTAACACAGTAGTTGAATTTCTAAGTAGGTTATGCTTCTGAAAGACTTGTTACACTGACCTATAACTTAAGATTAAGTGAAAAGGAAAGGCAACCTAGGCACAAGTTGCACTTTATGTTCAAGCATTTACTTTTCTTGCAGAGCACTAGTGTTCGAAGTTGTAGTCTGAATGGATAATTGGGATAAGTCTGGAAAATTCCATGTAAGGACTACACCCAAGGTAACTGAGCCAAGCACAGAAAAGCAGCACAATACAGCAGGAGTACAGGCAGTCTACCACATATCGACGTTGGAATCAATTACATGTTAGTCTTTCAGAGCTGTGTTTTTCTGTACTGTGAAGTAGCACACTATTTCTATTTTCACAAACACACACATAAACAAAAGTACAAATTTTCCCAGGGGTCTTTTAATCTCTCACAAACCTAATGTCTTGCTCTAAATCAAAGGAAGCACGCTATATGCATACTCATAGGCATTACAAAATTAACAATTCTAAGTTTCAAAAAGGAAAAAAAAAAGCTTGAGTCATTAAGCCTGACCATCTCCATCTAACATCAGAGCAAGACACAGTGACAGCAATAATCAGGAACAATTCACAGCAGCAGTCCTAGAGCAGTTACAAGATTAAAAGACATGGTATTTTTGAACAAAACATGTCAAAGCACCACAAAAAAGCATAACTAGATAACATCGTCACACCCACACCTCAGGTTCTGATACATCATAATAAATACAAGACTGTCCTCTTACTATTTCTCTTTGTAAGACAATGTAGACAAAACAACAGTCTCACCATGGGTGATGTTTAACTCATTGCCAATTGCCAAGCTCCAGACTTTGCCCCTCACACTTGGTGGGATGCCCTGCCACCACAGCTCTCGAACTTTACGGGAACAACACCTGTTTAAAGTAAAACGGATTATTTTAAGAAATATTTCACTGCCAGCTGAACTGCTGAAGGGATCCAAACCAAGATGAACATCAACAGCCCAAGAAGTCAAATGTGGTTTGCACATACCCATTCTTTAGTACTATTTTGCTTTGAACTGTAAAGGAAAGCTTACTTCCTTCCAAGTTAATGGCTTATTTTGACAGAAGGACTGCAATCACGATATCCGTAATCTGCAACCACACTTGACCAGCAAGAATCATAGGGGACAGAAATAAACAAATGAAAATGAAATCCTTATCTATGCCACTACCTATGCTAAAGACTGGACAGACTTAAATCTCCATGTAAAATGAAACACAGGAACAAGTTATGGAAGTCTACCCTCTCCCCTCTGTCATCACCCTGCTGCGCAAATGAGATGCGCAGTTTCCCACCCAGCTTTGCAGCTCTAACCCTCCAAAAAAATGCATGAAGATGTAACAAGAAAGAACTTTTAGGTGGGAGCATGAAAGACATTTTAACAGAACACAGGCTTTGAAATGGCTGCAGCTGATGTTCATCAATCTGAGAGCCCAGAAAGAGGAACAGAATAGCACCTAAGCACCAATGAAAGTTTGTCGTAGTGACAAAACCCACAACGATCTATTTATCTAAAAGCAGACTCTGAACTAAAATGTAAAATAGTGAATACATTGGGGAACTTCTGGATTTATAAACCAATACAGGAAAAGGTGTCCTTATTTTAACAACAGCCATAACAGATGCATCTTCAAATACTGAAGACAGACATGTAAATCTGCAATTTGCTTATACTTAATTTAATACTTCAGCTCTCCAGAAACGCATTTTCCAACGAATTCCATCCATATTTTTAACCTACATTCTCAGGACAACTGAACTCCATGATTAAGCAAATTGCAATTGTGAGTGCTGTGGAGGTTGGGTTTTGTTGTTATTGTGGTTATATTTGGGGGGGGGGGTTTGCGCTGTTTTTTTTAAGATGACTAGCAAAGTCCATGAAAAACTGGACAGTGAAGGTAGTTTACCAATTGCCTGTGCTGTGTCTTTGTAGGAAATCTTTTAGCACTTAATATTTTTTTAAAATAACTTTTCCTTACTTCTCTTTTCCATCACTTGATTATCCCAGCAGGTATACCACTCTGTAATTAAAGAGGCTTCATAATACCATACACGTACTTCAATCTACATCTGATATTATAACATCAACAGCTCAAGCAGTCAAGGAAAGCTCATTTCTGGTAAGTGCATGGTGTTCAAGCATTATGCTTTCTGCTTTTACATTCTCTACCACAGATCACTCCTCAGTGTTTTACGGTTTCTGAATATCCTGAACCTCCATTAAAGACAAATAATAAGAACTGCATCACTTCCAGCCACCTTGTAGAATTAATGAAACATATGTTGCTCATTTTCTTTGTAGCTGTCCAAAAGCGACTTTCAAACAAAAGCTTCCAAGACCATTTAAAATTATACTTGCTAACTTTGTATCTTCTCTTCAGGATACAGACTCAGCAATTTTGATTAAAACTCAGTATAACATACTGTCTTACATAGTTTCCCAGTTGGGCAAGATTTCATTGTTCCAAGTTAAAACAGCACTGCCGATGCTGTCTTCCAGTTTACAGCGTTCTTCCAGTTGTTTCTTTCTCTTTTGGGCTTCTTTAAGCTCTGCAGAAAAGCAATTTCCTTTTTAAGTTAATAAAACCAGAAACCAAATATTCAGAGTTAGCTATTCATGGCTATACAGCCATGTAAAAGTGCACTAGATTCACCTAAATGTACAGTGGACTGTTCAAATTCTAAAAATTTCCCAGACATACAGAAAGCTAATCAGTAATGCCAAATGTGAATAAAGAAAAAAGTGGAATTATGCATAAGTCCCATTTTCGATGGATGGGACAAAGGGACTTGGATAATATATGGCTCTTCTGACCCTTCAAATCTAACCCCATTAGTAACTTCGAATTAGCATCTCTGACAGCCAACAGCCCCACTTAGTAGGGTATTTCCTAATAAAGCCCCACCCCTTTTTTTATGGCAGACTGAAAAATACAGGCTAAAATAATACAAATTTTGTATTTTATTTTCACTCTTATGTGTTGGTCTTTGTAAATTATGATTCAGATATACTGCCAGGAAATCACAAGAGCCACATTTTTAATGTTACTTAGCATATGGTTAATATAAATGTCATACATCACAAATATATATACACACACACACACTGGAAACCTTCAGTTCATTAAAAAGAATGCATTTTTCATGTTTAGTTTAAACATATTTTACATTTTTGCATTATCACTCAGTGTTTCTTCTTGCATCATCAACTATTTTTTCCACAGGCAAATTTGTTAGACATGCAATTTAACGCATGCAGGCAGACACTCTATAGCAGCACAGTGGAAATACAGGACATGGTGCGTGCACCCACACACTGTTTACAATATAGGAAGGTACTGACCTGGCAAGGAAAACTAACTGAAGAACAGCAGTACCATGAACAAGGTCTTTGGAATGAACACACACAACCTGATGGGTCCACTTTAAAGCCCAACAGAAGCTGTGCCTGAGCAGAACCATACCAACTGCCTCCTAATAATATTTTCAGCTTTGATATGAGCTCTTTGAAAGCCTGCCTAAATGCAGGCTTTGAATTTTTCTTTAAACACAAAGAGGATGTTTACACTCTTTGATTTCCTGACCTCTACACAATACATCACTCTGCAAAGTTTTTCATCTGGAGTGGCTTTTGGGAAAATGGGTTTGTCAGGGTATTTATCTGGACAGAATGACATACTCCAGTCCTGTGAAGACAGCAGAAGGCCCTGGCCCATTGCCTAACCTGAGCATCATCCCATTTCTCCCAAACCATCTACCCTACATGCAAAGAAAGAAGAGATAAACTCCTTTGGACTACTACACATTAAGTAGATATACTAACACGGGAGTCGCATGAAGTTAGAACTTCACTGGTAGGTGTATGATATTCAAAACCATGAGAGGATACTTTTATTAATCTGTCAACTGCAGAAAGCAAGCAAGTCCTGTGTTCATATCGCCTTTCCGCTGTTTCATATGGCTCAGGGATCTGGCCAGCTGGAAAAAAAAAAGTATTTCCAGTAGCTCTCACTGGACACAAAACTTCCACAAGTCCAAATTTCCTATTATTGCAATACTTGTTTTTATTAGAAAACCCAGATGGTCAAAAATATCAGCGGAAGGAAACCACAACGTTCAGCTCTACCTGATGTGCATGGTACAGTGTTGCCGAGACACTTCTGTGAACAACGTCAGACAAGAAATTATGAGCAAAACCTTGAGAAAGCTTTAAATTTTAAGGGGGAGACAGATTATCAAGTGAACATAACTACGTACAATTTCCTATGTGGAAAGTTATGTATTTATGTACTACAGCCTCAACAGGTTGTTCCCAACATGAAACTATCAAATATCCTGTAGTTATCTAAATAAGTCTAGTCTTCACTAATTTGACTGATAATCTACTTAAATATATTAGTAAGTAAGTTTTTAAACCCACAAACAGATGCCACTCAATTATTTAATAGTTACATATTAAAAAATTGTTTCCTGCCGGATTCTAGGATTGTTTTCTTTTTCAGCTTGGCACGGGGCTTTTTAATGAAACTACCGTCATCCCTCTCTCTTCTCTGGATTGATTCTTCTTTGAGGGGAGGTACAGATCCCTCACATTACAGAGCAACAGACTGACAAAAGCACATTTCAGGTTTAGAAAGACCCCTTAACTTTACTTCTCTCCTCTGAAGACAAGAAATTCCATCACCTCTTTTTTTCGCCTGAACCACCATTTCTTCGTACTGTTGTCTGTGTTTCTGGGCTTCTTCTGCTGGTTTTGCGGGGAGGTTCCTTAAATTAAAAAAAAAATAATCAGTATTTAAAGTTGGCAAGCCTGTCTAAAGAAAATTCTAGACACTTCTGAAAGAAAAGCATATACTGCTTCTTGTCAAAATATTTGATCAAAGAGTAGAGCAACAAGTCCTTGGAAAGAATTTTTTTTTTGCCAGAGTCAGCAGAAGAGAAGGAAAGAACACTGACCAGCTACAACTACTTTTATACACAAAATATGCTGAGTAATTTCCTTATGTTTAGTAATTTCAGCATTTTTATTATTAAACCAACTGAACCCACAGGCTGATCTTCATAAATAAAGGGAATATACTGGTATATACCAAGCTGGTAGTTTTGATTTCAACTGATCTCTACAGATAAGATACAAGACCATACTCTCTCTTACTGTGCACCTCATTTAAGAGTTACATCCACAACTTTCTTTACCCATGCAGTAATGACTTCCTACACCAGCCTCCTTTTCCCCTCTGCTCTCCGAGACCCCATTTCTATTTTAAAGGCTTAACTCCTACCCCTCACTTATACAGCAACAAGTGGCACTGGAGTCATCCTCTATACTCTCCATTTATCAATACCAACACAGCCACTTTGATTTGTGATTAAAGCCTGGACTGGTAACACTTCTGCCATGCAAATACACACGCTCATATGTCAGACCACATTAACTTTAAGCTAATCGTATTTGTAATTAACATAACCACTATGTATCTCATACAACTACAGGATCACCAAAACATCAGAACAGGAAATGACTAAGTATTTTGTTCTTCTGTATTGTAGAACACTGTATGGTATTCCTAGGACCGTTTCTATCTTTGGTTAATAAAAAAGATACGCAAAAATTGACTTTCACATTCCTGTAAGGTGTCACACATTAGGCAGCTGCTAGCCAACAGCAGTCACCATTAATAGTAGTATGCTTTACTATTTACATAATCATGTTATCTGTGAAGTATGCATAGCCATGTGATATACGCCTATGAATATTTTTTAAAATCAAGATTGTTACAAGAACAAGAAAAGTGGGTTTTCACATTAGTGTCATTGTTAACCACAGAGAACAATCTACTCTTTTCCAGTTTCATTTATGTAAACTGACCAGCACCTTTTTTAAATCCAAGTCTTCAGAAATGGTGTAAGTTAAGAAAAGTTTGGAAGGGAAAACCAGATGAAACAATGCAAGTTCTGCTGACTTAAATTCTACCACTTAAACTACTTGTCCTATCTCTTAATGACATCACCACACGTGTGAAATGACATTTAGTATCTATTAAGATTTTTCCAGTTAAAGCTAGAGGGACTATGGAATATTTATTGATTCTTCCTAGAAAGTTTTACTTAAACCCTACAAGTGAGCGCAAAATGAAGAGCAGTCATTTCAGAAAAAAAAAATCTCACTGCATTTTTCTTCCGGAAGTCTTAAATCTTTTTGTCATAGGAAATCAAAAATAAATTACTTAAAGCCTAATAGGTTAAAAAAAAAAAATAGTATGCAAACTGTAAGTAAACAATTTAAAAAGATTCTTTAGAAAGATTCAGAAGACAGCACTGCTGTCCAGAGCAGTTTTCCGTACTAGATGAAAGAAATGATGATTCAATTGTCTAGAATCTTAAAAATACCTTTTCTGCTAGGAGTTCCTCAGTCTATCAACAGTATGAAAGAAGGCAAAATCTGAATGTTATCCTGTAATGTATCACTAATTCGATCTATGAACACTGTACACTGTACTTCTCAGATTATCGCATATAAAGAATGATTTTTAACAGACAGGTTTTAAATACAACAAATAAGCTAGTATGTATTGTTTCCAGCTGTACACAATAAAATCTCCTATAACAAATAATCACTCTTACATTGTTCCGGATGTCCCAAGAAGTCTTGTCACATAGTCTACCAGTCAAGCCAAGAAGTGTCTTAAATGACCCTACAACTAGACTACTTTGATATGAGCATTCTTCATACAGATTTGTTGATGAACACAGACCTGTGTTATGCCAGCTCTTTACACCAATGCACAACTATATTAAAAATGCAGACGCCATGCTTGTAAAGCTGGGTACCATTCATAAATTGACTAAGCATGACTGAATTTGTGTAATTCAGGAGCAAACCATGGTAGAGCAGCTGCCAGTAAATAGTTACGGAGTTAGTCTGCATATGCAAGAATCTCCTTGCAGTAACAGAAGCATGAAACAACTTACCAAGTACTTGACAACCTTTAAAACGCGATGCTGAACCCACTGCAGAACAATCATTACATTGTTCCATTATTTATGGAGGTGTGGTCTTTCTCTGTGTAAACAGGACACTGTATCCTTGCTTCTCAATTTTTTTAGCATATACCAGCTTCATTTTTATGACATTCTCTCAGGGAAAATAAAAATCCCTTATTCATGTTTAGAAGCTAGAATTACTCAAAACTAGAGCTCTGCTCTCCTAAGTACCTCCTTTCATACAAAGCCATTGCTTTTTATTATAAAATAAGGTTACTTTTGTTTGAGTATTTTTTCTCATAATCATCTCACTTTCATATTCAGTAGCCTGAAAAAAAATTCTACTTTAAATTTTAAATCATCTGTTTAAGTTAGAGTAATCAAATACAAACAGTAAGAAAAGTTTTGCTAGCCTAATTTTAAAGGGACCCTTACTGTGGTACTTCCCAAAACTTACGCTGGTCTGTCCTCCAAAATAAGTGCTGTAGTGGAGAGTGGTTCAAAATCAAGATTCTTCCTCACATTCTGTTTAGGGGAGAGTGGTCTGTGAGCTCGTCCAGTTTTTTCTTCATATTCCTAGAGAAGCAAAAGACAGGGCAAGTTAAAAGAGTGGAGAACATCAAGATGATGCACATGAGAATTTAAATAGGGTCTACAAAAGTCTTCAAGATAATGCTTTCGCACCTCTGCCCAACTGCAGTCCCTTTAGAGCTTTCCAACTAGAGCAACCTCAGAATTGAAAACAATGTTAAAATGTATGTTCAGGAGTGACTTTTGATGCTTTTTTCCATTCCTTCTATTTGTAGAAACATCTTAAGTTCCTTCAGCTGGCAGCCTGCTTTTACAAAGTACTGCTAAGAATGAGCTTACAAACAGCAGATACTATCTGAGGTATAAAATAAGACCTAATTAAAATATTTTTGTTTTGATTTACATGGTTTTGAAATTGAAGCCAAAAACAACCACAAGCTCCTCATCTTAAAATCTCATCATAAGATTTCTCCTACTCAAGCTATTTTCAGATGCAACAGTTCAATGATGGCAAAAAAAAAAAAGCAAGCTTAAAATCATTGTTAGACAAATCCCACACTTGTTATGATGCCTTGAAGTACAACAATCCTAAATCATAACAGAGCATAGTGTATTAACTTATTAACTGTAAGGGACTTCAGGGCACTGGGGCAACTGGTTGAAGGATCAGGAGCACAGGTAGTGTTTTCCTCTATCCCTACAGTGGCAGGGAAGGATACTGAAAGGAACAGGAAAACACACCTGGTCAACGCGTGGCTCAGGGGCTGGTGCCATCAGGGGAATTTTGGCTTTCCTGATCATGGGGAGGTTTACACGGCACCGGGCCTGCTGGTGACAGACGGAGTTCAGCTATCTCACAGGGGGAAATGATCATTGCTCATGAATTGGCAGGGCTCATTGAGAGGGCTTTAAACAGTTCGAAGGGGGAAGGGGATAAAACCAGGCTCACTAGAGATGAGCCTAGGGGTGGCATGACGATGCTGGGGGCGAAATCGATAGCCCAGCTCAAGTGCATCTACACCAATGCACGCAGCATGGGTGGCAAGCAGGAGGAGCTGGAAGCCATTGTGCAGCGGGAGAGATATGACTTAGTCGCCATCACAGAAACATGGTGGGGTGACTCATGATTGGAGTGCTGCAATGGATGGCTATAGACTCTTCAGAAGGGACAGGCGAGGAAGGAGAGGCGGTGGGGTGGCCCTGTATGTTAGGGAGTGTTTCGATTGTACAGAGCTCAACGATTGTGATGATGGTACGGTCGAGTGTTCATGGGTAAGGATGAGGGGGAAGGCCAACGAGGCAGATATCCTGCTGGGAGTCTGTTATAGACCACCCAACCAGGATGAAGGGGCGGATGAAGCATTCTACAAGCGGCTGGCAGAAGTCTCTCAATCGCTAGCCCTTGTTCTCGTGGGGGACTTCAACTTCCCAGACGTCTGCTGGAAATACAACACGGCAGAGAGGAAGCAGTCTAGGAGGTTCCTGGAGTGTGTGGAAGACAACTTCCTGACACAGCTGGTAAGTGAGCCTACCAGGGGAGGTGCCTCGCTCGACCTGCTGTTTACAAACAGAGAAGGACTGGTGGGAGATGTGGTGGTCGGAGGCCGTCTTGGGCTTAGCGACCATGAAATGGTGGAATTCTCGATTCTTGGTGAAGTAAGGAGGGGGGGCAGCAAAACCGCAACCATGGACTTCCGGAGGGCGGACTTTGGCCTGTTCAGGACACTGGTTGAGAGAGTCCCTTGGGAGACAGTACTGAAGGGCAAAGGGGTCCAGGAAGGCTGGACGATCTTCAGGAAGGAAGTCTTAAAGGCGCAGGAGCAGGCTGTCCCTGTACGCCGTAAGAAGAACAGGCGGGGAAGACGACCGGCCTGGCTGAACGGGGAGCTCTTGCTGGGACTCAGGAAAAAAAGGAGAGTTTACAGCTTGTGGAAGAAGGGGCAGGCAACTCAAGAAGAGTACAGGGATCTCGTTAGGTCGTGCAGAGAAGAAATGAGAAAGGCAAAAGCCCAGCTAGAACGCAATCTGGCTGCTGTCGTTACAGACAACAAAAAACGTTTTTACAAATATACTAATGACAAGAAGAGAGCCAAGGAGAATCCCCATCCTTTACTGGATGCGGGGGGGGAACATTGTCACCGAGGATGAGGAAAAGGCTGAGGTACTCAATGCCTTCTTTGCCTCAGTCTTTAACAGGCAGACCAGTTATCCTCAGGGTACTCGGCCCCCTGAGCTGGAAGATGGGGACAGTGAGCAGGATGAACCCCCCCATAATCCAAGAGGAAGCAGTCAATGACCTCCTACGCCACCTGGACACTCACAAGTCTATGGGGCCGGATGGGATCCACCCGAGAGTGCTGAGGGAGCTGGCAGAGGTGCTCGCCAAGCCGCTCTCCATCATTTATCAGCAGTCCTGGTTAACGGGGGAGGTCCCGGACAACTGGAGGCTTGCCAATGTGACGCCCATCTACAAGAAGGGCCGGAAGGAGCATCCGGGGAACTACAGGCCTGTCAGCCTGACCTCGGTGCCGGGGAAGATTATGGAGCAGTTCATCTGGAGGGCGCTCACAAGGCATGAGCGGGACAACCAGGGGATCAGGCCCAGCCAGCACGGATTCATGAAAGGCAGGTCCTGCTTGACCAACCTGATCTCCTTCTATGACCAGGTGACCCGCCTAGTGGATGAGGGAAAGGCTGTGGATGCGGTCTACCTGGACTTCAGTAAGGCCTTTGACACCGTCTCCCACAGCATTCTCCTAGAGAAGCTGGCGGCTCACGGCTTAGACAGGTGTACTCTGCGCTGGGTCAAAAACTGGCTGGACAGCCGGGCCCAGAGAGTTGTGGTGAATGGAGTTACATCCAGTTGGCGGCTGGTCACGAGCGGTGTTCCCCAGGGCTCAGTTTTGGGGCTGGTCTTGTTCAATATCTTTATCAATGATCTGGATGAGGGGATCGAGTGCACCCTCAGTAAGTTTGCAGACGACACCAAGTTGGGCGGGAGTGTTGATCTGCTCGAGGGCAGGAAGGCTCTGCAGAGGGACCTGGACAGGCTGGATCCATGGGCCCAGGCCAACTGTATGAGGTTCAACAAGGCCAAGTGCCGGGTCCTGCACTTCGGCCACAACAACCCCGTGCAGCGCTACAGGCTTGGGGAAGAGTGGCTGGATAGCTGTCTGTTGGAAAAGGACCTGGGGGTGCTGGTTGACAGCCGGCTGAATGTGAGCCGGCAGTGGGCCCAGGCGGCCAAGAAGGCCAATGGCATCCTGGCCTGTATCAGAAATAGTGTGGCCAGCAGGAGGAGGGAAGTGATCGTGCCCCTGTACTTGGCACTGGTGAGGCCGCACCTCAAATACTGTGTTCAGTTTTGGGCCCCTCACTCCAAGAAGGACGTTGAGGTGCTGGAGCGTGTCCAGAGAAGGGCAACGAGGCTGGTGAGGGGTCTGGAGAACAAGTCTGATGAGGAGCGGCTGAGGGAACTGGGGTTGTTTAGCCTGGAGAAAAGGAGGCTGAGGGGAGACCTCATTGCTCTCTACAACTCCCTGAAAGGAGGTTGTAGCGAGGTGGGTGTCGGTCTCTTCTCCCAAGTAACAAGCGATAGGACGAGAGGAAATGGCCTCAAGTTGTGCCAGGGGAGGTTTAGATTGGACGTGAGGAAAAATTTCTTTACTGAAAGAGTGGTTAAACATTGGAACAGGCTGCCCAGGGAAGTGGTGGAGTCCCCATCCCTGGAGGTATTTAGAAGACGTGTAGATGAGGCACTTAGGGACATGGTTTAGTGGGGGGTGGTGTTGGGTCGACAGTTGGACTCAATCTTAGAGGTCTTTTCCAACCTTAATGATTCTATGATTCTATGAACTTTTGTTTGTAATATAGGCACTGACACACTAGAGCAAGACTAGCAAAGAGGCACCAAGATGACTGGGGTCTGGAGCAAGCGCACATGAAGAGAGGCTGAGAGAACTGGACTCGTTCAGCCTTCAGAGGAGAAGGCTTCGTAGGGACCTTTGGTAGGCAGCAATAACAGGATGGTGAAGGCTGAGTACGAGTCTCTGAGGCGCTCGCATAAAGAACGTGAAGACAACAGGCACAAACTGCTACAAGTGGAATTCTGGTCTTGGGGAGGGGGAGGCAGAAATCACTAGGAAGGTAGTCAAACACTGGGAAAAGTTTCCTGAGACGTGGTGGAAACCTCCGACCTTGACGGCATTCAAAGCTCAGGTGGATGAGCCCTGGGAACCTGGTCTAAGCAGAGTCTGCTCTGAAAGGGGATTTAGCCCCTCAGAGATCCTTCCACCCCTAATGACTGTATCACTATGATCTACATTAGATGACTTGGCATTACATGTTATTTTTACTTTTCCTGCAAACACTGTTTTGGAAGAAAGTGTACCAAAAACATGACCTACTGGGATAAAACAACCTTTACACAACTCCCATCTACTCCGAAGCTTGAAGTACTATAGCAAACATTAAGTACTCAAAGTATCAGTGATATACAAACAACAAACACAGTCAAACAGCCCTACAGAAAAAACAAATCTGTATTATAGATACTTTTACATTCAACTTTGTAATGAATTCTGCCACTTCCAAAAAAACACCTGCTTTCATGTGTAGCTTGTTTATACCATTTCTATTAAAATAATTAAAAAAAAGGAAACTATACCATGAAAACTAATCATTATAAACGAGCACTATGAACAGTGTTCCAGCCATGGACTTTTTCCCGTCAGCACAAACAGCTCCTCAAATGGTACCGATTTCTTTCTCTCAACCTAACCTGTCAATTATGTCAAAACTTCCTCGGGCAATAGATTCAACCTTTCCAACACAATCAGAACAGCCTGGATCATTCAGAAACTAAAATGAGATCCCTACCACTTCCAGAAAGGCCTTCTCCTCCAACCCCACCTTAAAAAAAAAGGATGAAAACCACACATGAATGCAGAGCAACACAGCTGTGGTTTTCTACTCTGTGTCGTACAATTCAATTCTAGTTCAAGCTAGTTCTGTGGGACTCATGGGTGCAGATCTGTGAAGCTCTCGGGACACAGAAAAACCCTCTTCTTCCTTGTTTGTTAACTGAACACTGTCTCAACAATCAATCCTATGATGCCTGCATTGCTGTGACGGGAAACATTGTCATGAATTTGGAATGCCTGGCTCATTAATACCAGTTAATACTGCTATGCATGACATCAGTTTGAAAACAAGGAAAAGAACCAAGAAAAACGTATTTCAACTACTGAATAGTACTTGGCTTTGTTTAGTAAAGGGATAGTGTTCATGCTGACAAAGCTGTTCACTTAAAAAAAAAACCCTCCAGCAACAAAATAAGCAAAGAAACACAGTAAAAAAGGTACTGTGATTGACAGCATATTCAGAAAGCTAAAACATTATTCTTGCATTAATAACTCCTTGCAAGCAGCTGATAGTGACCAGTGTATGAGTGCACCATCATAACGTGCTTCAGCTGCACCATCAACAGCGGAGTATATCCACTGTGCTGACAGGAATGAAGCAGAAGTGTATTCTTTCTCCCAGCTTCGATTAGGAGATTGATTTTTTTTTTATTAGCTATTTTTCCCAAATTAACATAGTCAAATATTAACTTCTATTACTGCTTCCACACACAAGGTGAACCTCGTCCCTAAATCTAACGTTTTTACTCCTTTGAGACACTACTAGTGAAAGAAAAACCATCTGATGTCCACAAGAAACTGCTAATATGCAGAAATCATCATATATTGATCTCCCCAAAACATCACAGAACTTGGTATTAAAACACATGCACCCAATGCTTATTACAGTAGAAGTTCCAGAAAAGCTGCTTAATTTTAGCTAACAAAAATTATTTTCTGTGTCTTCTTTCATTGAAAGCCAACTGCAGAGCAAAATTGCTTTTGGAAGGTGAGAAAAACTGTACACACTGGGCTGCAATGGGGATTTTTATTCCGTACAGCAGAATTAATTTGGAAATTTCATTCAGCTAAGTACAAAGTTTTCCAGACCAGCACTATGCATATCATTCTTTCAAGAATTTCTTGGTTAAGGAATGTTTTATTTTGGAATATGAGTGGCTAGTTACAGTATTAGCATATTAGTACAGTTACTCAAACCTCTTAAAGAACAAAAGCCCACCCTGCATTTCAGCAAGTATTCACTGATGCGTTCTACTCAGCACTACCCTACAGCAAAGAAGCCACACCAGCACAAAAATGGGAGTGGCACCTTTTATCAGATTACAAGTATGAATCTTTTGTAGTAATTTCATCCTTTTCAGTGGTAGCCAAAAAAGAATAAAAATGTCTGTTGGTGACAGTCGTTATCTAGAAGACTTTTTTAATTAGGGAAAATTAAAAACCAACCAAAAAAACCCCCCACTCTGCCCCCCCAAAACACCAACAAAACAAAAAACCAAAATGCCCAAAATTCACAGAAGACAAAAGCTCCTGAAAATGATCTTTTATTCCAGTAAGAAGGGAATGCAATTTTGAACACAGCACAATGTATGATACAGCAATGAAGCAGATTGAAGCCTTCACAAACTCGTATTAAGAGTATCTGCTGACTGAGCAAGTAGAAGTATTTGCACATACAGGCATACTGCAATAGGCTGAACCACACAATAGCTCATTTTAAGCTTTTTTTTTTTTTTTTTAAACCAGACTCAAATCTCTCACAGGTATAAATAATTCAGCATCTATTTAAATCCTATGCTGTAATTAGGGGTTACTAACCTGGTATGGTTGCAAGCTAATTTTAGGATCAATTTAGGATGAGCTGATCATTTATGATTTAGAATACATCCTTATCACTTGAGATCACTTAGGCTTTCTTCCAGGTTTCATCTTAACCTATTCAGCATTCAGCCACAACAGCTGAACTAGGGTTTGAAGATGTGCTAAGAGAGTGTGCTGTAGATTAAAGCACCGATTTTAAAAAAACCCAAGCCAACCAAACAAAAAACCCCACAGAAACACACACCCCCGAAACCAAGTTTAATTCTGGGTGGAACCTGACGGCTTTGCAGTTGAGATGCAAGAAGCTCAAGCTGTGGCGATCCTCTGCAATTCTTCACGAAAGAGAAGCTAATCTGCAAAGGGATCCTAAACCATCTCTACGGAGAAACACAAATAACCCACCAGAACACAGGGCAAGTGCTAAAAGATCAACTGCGCTAACCGGGAGAGGGCTGTGTGACTTCGCACACGCACCGAGCCTCCCCGGGCACCAGCAGCACGGCATAATTGAACCTACAATACACAAACTGCTCTATCAAGGTCATCTTGTTTTGGCCCTGTTTGTTTAAAGGCAACCACTCTCCGAGGAAGTCGAATGTGAAATACTCATGCTAGGCGACAGAGTGGCAGACACCAGACTGCTCGACTCTTGCTCCACGGCTAGCAGCTTTGCACGGGATGGGAGATGGCCGGCCGTAAGCACACCCGTCGGTTCTCGCCCAGCAGCCTCCACGCTAAAACAGCCCAAACCCCCGGGCGGGCCTCTGCCGCCGGCCGGTCTGTGCCGCGCCTTCCACCCCCGGCGGGGTCTCGCCGCCCCGCCCCGCCTCACACAAAGAGGATCCCCTTCCCGGGAAGTTAGCTCTCTACCGGACCCAGCGAGGCGATTTAAAAGGGGACAAGGCTGGTTTTACCGATACGCGTTAAAGTCTGCGCCCACCCATCCCGTCTCCCCCCGACCCAAGCGCCCAGCAGCCGCCCGCACCCGCACCCCCACCGCGGCCTCGCTCACCATGAAAGCTGCAGTCCTTCACAGGCAGCGGCGCCGGAGCCCCATGCCCGCCCCGCACCGCGGGCCTGGCTCCCCGCCGCGGCGCCGCCCGGGCCCGCACGGCCTCGCGGGCCGCCCGCCCGCCCCGGCCCAGCCCTGCCCTGCCCGGGCCGCCCTCCGCGGGCGCAGCGCCTCCGCCCGCCCCGCCCCGCCAGCCCCGCTAATCACCCGCGGAGCCCGCGCACCCGATCGGTTCTCTCCGTCTCGCCCAGCGCTGCCTGAGCACGCACGGCGCGCACGGCGGCGGCCCCAAGGGGAGACGCGGCCCCGAGCCCTCGCTGCACGCAGGGAGCGGACCCGGACCCGGACCCGGCCGGCGGGACGCACGCCTCTTCCCCGCCCGGACGCCCCGGGGAGGCAAGCGCTTGCCCTGCCAGGCGCCGCGCTCCACCTGGCAGAAGCGTTCCACCTCTTGCGCCGCTCTTCCCGGCCCGCTCCAGATCTTGGTCCAAGATGGGTAACCGAAACCTCGCACAAGCTCATGTGCATTAGCTACAGTCATCTTCATCTTTGCCTAAGCCGGCCCGGCATCACATGTGCTGTTGTAGGACGCAGCCCCGTTTCTCATACACTGGCATCTCTCTCTCTCTCCATTGCTTCCCACGCTCGCCCTCCCCACCCCCGCGTCCCTGGCTCCGAGCAGGGCGTCCGCTCGTACCGGGTACCGACACTCCGCCGCGCTGGGCATCCGCTATAACAGTCCTTAGTGCAAGAGCAGCTGAACCTCACCAGCCCTTAAATCAGTCCCGAAGAAACGGCAGCAGCGTTACGCTGAAATACTTCCCACGGCATAATCTTTTCAGTACAGCTCACGCTCTGTCCTCTTCAGAGGGCTCTAAAGGATAGATATATATAGATCTCCATCTCTATCTTCCACAGTTCAGACAACTTCCACATCACATAGAATCAGTAAGTTCTGTTAATTATCTTTTTATCATAGAATCACAGAATCACTGAGGTTGGAAAAGACCTCTAAGATCATTGAGTCCAACTGTCGACCCAACACCACCATGCCCACTAAACCATGTCCCTAAGCGCCTCATCTACTCGTCTTTTCAATACCTCCAGGGATGGGGACTCCACCACTTCCCTGGGCAGCCTGTTCCAATGTTTAACCACTCTTTCAGTAAAGAAATTTTTCCTCATGTCCAAACTAAACCTCCCCTGGCGCAACTTGAGGCCATTTCCTCTCATCCTATCGCTTGTTACTTGGGAGAAGAGACCGACACCCACCTCGCTACAACCTCCTTTCAGGTAGTTGTAGAGAGCAATGAGGTCTCCCCTCAGCCTCCTTTTCTCCAGGCTAAACAACCCCAGTTCCCTCAGCCGCTCCTCATCAGACTTGTTCTCCAGACCCCTCACCAGCCTCGTTGCCCTTCTCTGGACACGCTCCAGCACCTCAACGTCCTTCTTGGAGTGAGGGGCCCAAAACTGAACACAGTATTCGAGGTGCGGCCTCACCAGGGCTGAGTACAGGGGCACGATCACTTCCCTCCTCCTGCTGGCCACACTATTTCTGATACAGGCCAGGATGCCATTGGCCTTCTTGGCCGCCTGGGCACACTGCCGGCTCATGTTCAGCCGGCTGTCGACCAACACCCCCAGGTCCTTTTCCAACAGGCAGCTATCCAGCCACTCTTCCCCAAGCCTGTAGCGCTGCATGGGGTTGTTGTGGCCGAAGTGCAGGACCCGGCACTTGGCCTTGTTGAACCTCATACAGCTGGCCTGGGCCCATCGATCCAGCCTGTCCAGGTCCCTCTGCAGAGCCTTCCTACCCTCGAGCAGATCAACACTCCCGCCCAACTTGGTGTCGTCTGCAAACTTACTGAGGGTGCACTCGATCCCCTCATCCAGATCATCGATATTGAACAAGACCGGCCCCAAAACTGAGCCCTGGGGAACACCGCTCGTGACCAGCCGCCAACTGGATGTAACTCCATTCACCACAACTCTCTGGGCCCGGCCGTCCAGCCAGTTTTTGACCCAGCGCAGAGTACACCTGTCTAAGCCGTGAGCCGCCAGCTTCTCTAGGAGAATGCTGTGGGAGACGGTGTCAAAGGCCTTACTGAAGTCCAGGTAGACCACATCCACAGCCTTTCCCTCGTCCACTAGGCGGGTCACCTGGTCATAGAAGGAGATCAGGTTGGTCAAGCAGGACCTGCCTTTCATGAACCTGTGCTGGCTGGGCCTGATCCCTTGGTTGTCCCACTCATGCCTTGTGAGTGCCCTCAAGATGAACTGCTCCATAATCTTCCCCGGCACCGAGGTCAGGCTGACAGGCCTGTAGTTCCCCGGATGCTCCTTCCGGCCCTTCTTGTAGATGGGCGTCACATTGGCAAGCCTCCAGTCGTCCAGGACCTCCCCCGTTAACCAGGACTGCTGATAAATGATGGAGAGCGGCTTGGCGAGCACCTCCGCCAGCTCCCTCAGCACTCTCGGGTGGATCCCATCCGGCCCCATAGACTTGTGAGTGTCCAGGTGGCGTAGGAGGTCATTGACTGCTTCCTCTTGGATTATGGGGGGGTTCATCCTGCTCACTGTCCCCATCTTCCAGCTCAGGGGGCCGAGTACCCTGAGGATAACTGGTCTGCCTGTTAAAGACTGAGGCAAAGAAGGCATTGAGTACCTCAGCCTTTTCCTCATCCTCAGTGACAATGTTCCCCCCTGCATCCAATAAGGGATGGAGATTCTCCTTGGCTCTCTTCTTGTCATTAGTATATTTGTAAAAACATTTTTTGTTGTCTGTAACGACAGCAGCCAGATTGCGTTCTAGCTGGGCTTTTGCCTTTCTCATTTCCTCTCTGCATGACCTAACGAGATCCCTGTACTCTTCTTGAGTTGCCTGCCCCTTCTTCCACAAGCTGTAAACTCTCCTTTTTTTCCTGAGTCCCAGCAAGAGCTCCCCGTTCAGCCAGGCCGGTTGTCTTCCCCGCCTGTTCTTCTTACGGCGTACAGGGACAGCCTGCTCCTGCGCCTTTAAGACTTCCTTCCTGAAGATCGTCCAGCCTTCCTGGACCCCTTTGCCCTTCAGGACCGTCTCCCACGGGACTCTCTCAACCAGTGTCCTGAACAGGCCAAAGTCCGCCCTCCGGAAGTCCATGGTTGCGGTTTTGCTGCCCCCCCTCCTTACTTCACCAAGAATCGAGAATTCCACCATTTCATGGTCGCTAAGCCCAAGACGGCCTCCGACCACCACATCTCCCACCAGTCCTTCTCTGTTTGTAAACAGCAGGTCGAGCGAGGCACCTCCCCTGGTAGGCTCACTTACCAGCTGTGTCAGGAAGTTGTCTTCCACACACCCCAAGAACCTCCTAGACTGCTTCCTCTCTGCCGTGTTGTATTTCCAGCAGACGTCCGGGAAGTTGAAGTCCCCCACGAGAACAAGGGCTAGCGATTGAGAGACTTGTGCCAGCCGCTTGTAGAACGCTTCATCCGCCCCTTCATCCTGGTTGGGTGGTCTATAACAGACTCCCAGCAGGATATCTGCCTCATTGGCCTTCCCCCTCATCCTTACCCATGAACACTCAACCGTACCATCATCACAATCGTTGAGCTCTATACAGTCGAAACGCTCCCTAACATACAGGGCCACCCCACCGCCTCTCCTTCCTCGCCTGTCCCTTCTGAAGAGTCTATAGCCATCCATTGCAGCACTCCAGTCATGAGAGTCACCCCACCATGTTTCTGTGATGGCGACTAAGTCATATCTCTCCCGCTGCACAATGGCTTCCAGCTCCACACAATGGCTTCCAGCTCCATCTTGTTAAGTATCTTGTTAAGTATCTTCTTAAATATCTTTAACATCTTGTTAAATATTTTGCCTCAATCCAGACAAGTGAAGTTTCCCATTTTTCCTTTGCCCAAAAGCTCCGTTATCTAACCCAGGGGAGATACCTAAGTTGCTGTGGCACAATCTCTGGTAGACCCACATCTTACCTCATTATCTATTCATCTGCAACCGTTAGTTGTCCTTTTCTCAGCACTGTACTAAGGACTTCATACTCCTTAATCTCATTGACTACGGTCTGCAGCTGCCAGGCAGCGTTGCTCAAGGCCTGATCCTGAACCACAAAATGAGCAGCAAAGACGGACTCTAAGACAACCGATGTCACTTAAGTATTCTGCTTTCAACAGGTGGCTTTGCAAAAGCTGAGGTAACTTATTTTCTCCAAAATGCCTAACTGTTATAACAGCTAATGTTTTCAACCCACAACTTCTCATCTAATTCACGGATGCAGTGATACTATAGAAAATGAGGAGCAGCTCACTGTTTAAAAGTAGCTTAGCTTCATTCCTGCCACCACCAATTAATTACAGACATCTGCCATCTAAGCACCTAGTGTCAGAGCACTAATAATTACAATGGCAAGTCAACATAGCTCATGAAAAGCACTACAGCCTCCAATGCTAATGCTTTTTCTCATAAGCTATCTGAAGCAGTAAATTATCGCACGTATCTAAAGACATTTATGTAAAATTATAGCTATTAACACAAAAAAAACTTCAAATCATGAGGAAGAGCAACCTTAGGTGGACTATAGTATTCCTGTGGTAAATCTCTGATTTCACATGCTGAAAATAGAACGAAACTGCAGCTGTTCTGGACGCAGGAAACAGCCATTTGTCAATCCACAAAAAGAGAGGCTCAACCAACTATGCGTTCTGCGAAACACTGATTGGGAGAGAGTGATGCCTGGTGACATGGGAAGATACTTTGGTGGGTGAAAAGCTAAGTATGCTCAGTAACTCAAACCATAGCTAGCCACACATTACGCAGACAGTTGGTAGCAGCCACTATTTTTAGGCTGCCGCAATTATAAGACTACCTGAGGCTACTCGAACAAGTTATGCACAAGCTTTAATTACATGGTATTTTTTCCACTGGAATTCCCGCCTCATTCAGCATACGAGATAGGAACTGGGCCAGGATTGCACAAGCAAACAGAATTTTTTTTTTCCTGGTTTTTGAGTCTGACTACTACCTAAATATTGCTTCAACATTCCCTTCTGTTGCTTCATAGCTTTCTACTGCATGTCCATCTGTAATCTCTTGCCTTTTATTTATAAAGTGGTTTGTTTACCAGATAAATTTAAGCTGGTACACACCCAGCACTTCACTGCCCTCCCCTGCCCTCCTGGCCCCTCACACCATTTTTTTGTGCCACCATAAGTAGTTGTGTGACTGTACAATACACTAGACTGGGGAGATGATACTGCTAAAAACTAACCTTTTGTTCTGTTGGATTAGTCTGGTTACTCTAGTAACATCTGCTACGGGGCAATGTAAATGTGGAAGTAAAAGGAAGGAAAAGGAGCAAGCAGCAGGACTGTTTCTTTCAGAAGCTTAATTGAAACCAGCAGATCATGAAACTTGTCACGATCTTTGGGTCAGGAAACTAAGATCTGATTCTTGACATGGTACCAGGCCAGAAAAAAGTAATTTTAATGGAGGCTCTTACATATAGAGTAATCAAAGAGAACTTAAGGAGACTGACACCTCATGCAAAGATCAGATTATGAGAACATCCTTCAAAACTTAACAGAAAGAGGATACAAACTGCTGAGCTCAGATATTAAACTTTCAAACAACTCCTTAAGGGATACACATGAGGGCTCTTTATCTAACTCCAAAACCAGTACAGAACTATTCTGAAATGCAATTAGTTTATTAGTTACTGATCTAACAACCTGAGAAATCTGAGTTGCACACTCAACCTGCACACTTTGCCAAAGTGATCTGGCAAGTTCTACAATTAATTAATGGTTCAAGAACCATCAGCCCTACTTGCTTTACCCATCTATATATATTTAATCCTCTTACGTTATAGAAAGGATACCAAAACAGAAGATAGCAATGTGATGACAGAACTTGATTGAAATAACGTTATGTGCGTGAAGTTTTATCTTCCACCAGGACACCCTTCTCATCTTTAGTAGCACAGTATTCTCCTTTTCCATACTCAACAAATTAGGAATGCTTAAGCAATGTAAGTGTAAGAGACTATGGCCAGTTCACATAAGGAAAACCTCACACTACCTATTTTTAGGCATCATTTCAAGTACTCTGAAATTTCCCCCTTTTCTCCTAAGAAGCATCTACTCCTCTCTTCTGATTACAGGTGATACGGAACTTGGGCTTGCAACTGTGGTCCCACGCAATCACACTGAAGTTAAATGAATAAAATAATGCACACATCTTCCAAAAGGTTAACAGTGAAGAAAGGACTAGAAGCCACATACTCTGCTTTGCAGTCCTGTGCTCCAGCCACTGGACTATCAACAATTTTTACATATACGTATTTTTATAGCATCCTATTTTGAGCAACAGAGGCATTAAATTAAGGAACATTTAAAACCTAAGCCTAGATAAGGCCAAGTGAGGTCTTCCAAGAAAGAATAATAGTTTGCTGTTTTGGAGTCTGTCACATCTAATCATGCAACGTGCTGCGTATCAGATGGTTCTTACCCTCAGGGTTCATGTTTCATTTGTGCTATATGTAAATAATTTAAGTACTTTTTGGTTCATATAGAGTGACACGCTTTATTTTAAAAAAAGGAAGGAAACTAGAATAGTTCCCTGTATTTGAAGTACTGAGAGACAAAGCATACCTATGAACCATGTAGCTTAAGAACAGCTCTGTATTGTCAAATGCAGGATTTTTAATCAGATTGTTCAGCATACTCTTACAAGTTACTCCAATATGAGTCACAGTAACAAAAAAAACCCCTACTACTTAGAACACTGAGAAGGATGTAATTTAATCTGCATATACAAACATGCGAACAGTTTCACTATATACTGATACTATCTGATATACACTACAGTATCAAACAAGTGGAAACATCTACTAGGAAGGCTTCTGGCAGGGCAAGCATCTGATAAGCACTTGAGCAAGAGAATACAAGCTAAGTGTTTTTTGTTTGTTGGGGTTTTTTGTTTTGTTATGAACATCTGCCAGAATAACATACTACCAACAGCTGCTTTCAGTGTATCCCTTAAATGTCACTTCCAGGGACTAGGATTACACTGGATATGGACTTCATGTAAAAATATAATTTTACATAAACTGTATGTCAGCTCACTGATCTCTCCACCTCAGTTTTCTGTTTAGCCTCAGCACCATACCCTTCCCAAATAATCTCTCAGCAACTTTTTCTTCCGACATTTCACATTAGTGCTGATGTTGCAGAAGAAAATTTATCTTTCCTATCTAGGAAAGACACTTAAGGAAAAAGTGCCAGTCCGGGTTTTTTAAAAATCCTTACATCCAGATCCTCAGAGTTTCCAGTAACACACATACAGTCACTCAATTTATTTCGCAGAGCCAAAGAACATCAGCTTTGTTTGTTGTTGCTAGTGAGCATGGTAAGAGTTAGCCTTTCAAAACCTTCACCTCCCCCCATTCTTTAATTTTAGGTGTCATCTGAGATGTATAAACTGGAAGACAGACAAACAAAACCTTTGGGTCAGGTTTCTTGGGAGCTTGCTTCTGTTTAACACAAAAATAACATATTGAAGTCTAGCAAAGCTTTCTCAATTAATTTTACATTTTAGTAATGCAAGTTCTAGTCTCCTGTTAGGATAGGCAGTTCCACCACAGTATTTAGAGGCTAACATACCTGCTTTAAGGATTTATCTCCAGCTTTGCTTCACAGTAATGTTTTCCCAAATGTTTGTGCGATGCAACATTCACAAGTATGTGCCAGTATTTCCACGCTTGCTCTCTACAGACTTCTATTTTCATTCCAAACCCACGGGAAGAAAAAAAATCCTGAAGTCTCCTGCGTGTTGCTTATCAGCATGCATGGTGGAAGGTTTTACTGCACTGAAAAAAACCTTATTGGCTGCACAAAGATGTAGGTGTTTAAGTATCTATCTATAAGCACTATCAGACACACAAATGCCAGCTGCATGTTGGATTCTCATTTAATAGCAAATGAGAACAAACTTCCACTGATGTATGAGGTCTTCTGAAAAGTTGTCTTCCCCAGCCTTGAAATTTTGGGGGTAAGAGCAGCTGTGTACTTCATCCTCAAAAGTCAAGCATTTTTCCGTGAATACACAGCTTCCTGCACTCAAAAATAATCTTGTGCCATGTGAATTTATATTCCATCTAATGCTAAGCATCAACTTGGGCTACGAAGTAACTGTTTCAATTCAGACAGACAAACTTTATGATCTCACTGGACAACTTTAAACTTACCGCATTTCCCTTAAAACATACCACTGGCATTGCAACAGACCTTTCAGTAGAGACCAGCAGCTGACATTTTAACTGCAGTAACTACTAACAAAGCTTATTACTTCTATCTATTTAGTATTTTTTTTTCCAGAAAGCTGACACGTATTCTTAAACACCGCCTGTTACACCCATTTAGGGTCCCTCCAGCTTCCAGGGCTTTTGATCAAGACAATTTATGAGGAGTTTCAGAGAGTGATAAAACCAAAATAAAAGCTTTAAAACTGGAAAAGAGGGAAAAAAATGCTCTCACTTCCTTTCAAAAAAATACTTTGTAGCTTGTCATAACTGTTAAACTGATACTCAAAGCCTATTCTTTTCCACTAGCCTAATGTTGGTAACATTCTCTCTTCTCACATGTTCATAACATAAGGGAAGAAGTTCCAAGAGCATCAAAAGGAACACTTGGGCAGCTAGACTCTTTGCTAGATTATGATACCTAGATGGGTCATATTACATTCTTTTATTATTAAAATACTCAGGAACAATCCTTCTGCCATAGTATTAAATTACCCTTTCATTTACTGTGGATGGAAGCTATTACTCTTGCTTTATCTGTTTAAATATGATAGCAGACTTGTTTGAGGCAGGTAATTTTCAAGTCAGGACAAGGGCAACACACTCTTTGTAGAGTAGTACAGCCTACTGGAATTGCTGAATAATCTATTTAGTACATTTCTTCTTGTTGGGAAAAAAAAAAGATATTTTAGGACTTCATCAGTGACAAAACAGGTTTGCTTTCTTTACCTGTTTTTATTTACTTTCACAGAAATTAGATGCCCTTTACATATGATTACAGTAAAATAAAAATTTTTAATTGGATCAGAAGGAAAGACATGAAATAACAGTTCATTGTGGCAACTTGCAAGTTTTGGGTTCTAATTCTTAAGTGGGAAAATTAGGGTTACACCTTTATTTCTAGAGATTGCAACAAGAATAAGCATAGGTTAGTTTTAGACTAACCACAGTAACTATGCCTTCTTGGACTGCAATTGCGCTTTTGTTTCTTTGTTCTTAAAAAAAAAAAGGAACTCAGACACACTATGACAGATCTAAATCCTGCCTTTTTGAAGGCTGACAAGTAGAAATGAACCCAGAGGAGGAGAACACAGGAAGTGACTCATTTACACCCTCGGACTTCTACTGCGGAACAGAAAAAAATGCGATAGTTTATGGCCTAGAACGCTTTAAAGTGTGAATGAAGTCTACATGCAAATACTCACCCCACCATTAACACCTATAGCCATTAGCCACAATGATTTATCCAGTGATCTATCCAAAGACAAACTCAGTATGAGCAGAAAACAATGCTTTATCCAACATTGTAGATCTAGCTCCTGCCAGAATCAGCAGCCAGCTTGAACCAACTACTTCCTCTTCAAAAGGCCCCGAATCGTCCATCTGAATACAGCATAAAGCGTGGTTAAGACAAACGCTTAGAAAAGCTCAGTATTTTTAGACAACTGCCACCCATCAGCAGAGGGCAAGAGGAAGCAGAACACGTGGTGGCAGCCAGCCACGCTGCACAGCTTCCATCTGGAATGCTCTTGCACATGGATCTGCATGAGAACCTCCACACAGCAGCAGTCAGGGGACTTTTCTCTGGGGCTTTTTTTTTCTTGGATAAAACACACTGCTCTCAACAGGAGCTCTTATCATTGTCTGCCTAAAGCACGGGTTGTAGTGATTTCTTCAGTGTTTCTTGCTGGGTGTTGTTGCTCTGCAACTCTCTTCCACCTAATAGGTCCAAGCCAAAAAACAGGCTTTGAGTAAAGTGATTTTATTAATCAACTAGGATTATAGCTTTAAAAAAAAAAATCAAATGAAGATCAACTTGAATGATAACTGACCCAAATCAACTTACAAAGGTTCTTCCAAGTACTGTTATAAACTTAAGTATTCATCCCATAAAAAAGCATCACCTATGAGCCAAGCAACATTATTTAGCTATTTCGAGAGCTCATTTTCACTTTATCATATGCTGCAGAGTAAGCCTCTTAAGTACAATTGATTTTAATTGACTGGAATGTTGATCCCACATATAGTCATGATCTAATCATTACAGAAAAACCTAACTGGTAAACCATGTTGATTTATTTCCTGTTAGTGTATCACTCCTAAAAGAAAGCCTGTTGTGTCTCCAGCTGAAGACAGCCTAGTTGGGAAATTTTATCATTGGTACACTTTTCCATCTCCCCCTCTCCTCAAAAGAATCAAAACAGTATGGTAGGAGGGGGTGGGAACACACTGCTGGCAGCTTGTATGGTAGAAGCAATATTGTATTAATGTGATTATCAAGTCTGAACAATCTGACTCAAATGACTTTGCCGTAGTGGTAAGTGCAGAACAAGGAAGGTGTACTGAAAAGCCTGGCTATAAGCTCTTATGCTGCCACTCCACCTACTGCACGCCTGCAATCTGCTCCTGGGGCCTCGCACAGACAAACTTGTTATCCACAGCTGCACATAAACCCCTGTAGTTTTCCACTACATCTGAGGTGGGCAGGCTGTTTTCATCACTGGCGGCTTTGTGGCTGGAATCCAACTCCCCAGCAATTCATTTATCTGAATCCTTGGCGGCAGGGGGGGGGGGGGGGGGGGAGGGGGAGGAGCACGACACACCAAACAAAACAAAACAAAAAAGAAAAAAGTCTCCCCCACCCCCCACAAGGACACACTATGGCTTTCAGAACATAAATCCTTGTAAGTTTGGGAAGATGACAATCCCTAGGTTAAAAATCATAGCTACTTTTTATTATTAAGGAGCTGCCATTAGAAATTCTAAATACTCTGATATGGAATGTCAGCAAATGAGATCATAAAATATTTAGATCTGAATTTATGAGTAAAGATTGTTATTGAAAGGCCTCAAGTGTTATATGTGCTGAATTTTACTGGTATTGAAACTCAAAGAAAATGAAGACATTCCATTGAGCTCTTATTGGAATTCATATAGTTAAATCAAACAGTTTTCATAGGGTCACATCACATTTGGAAGGGAAAAAAATTATGCACTGATTAAAAAATAGATTTTCATATTACAGAAAAAAAGAAGAGACATACACTATAGAAGGAAGTAATTTCATTCAAGCTGCTCCTTTGGGGAAGACAGCTGTAACGTGTTTCTAGGATATAGCTAAAATCTGACTTTCCTCTATACACATTAGTCTCTTAATACACAGATCTTGACTGGCCAGTTGAAAACAAGTTCTGTGAAGACGGATCACATGAGAGGAGACAACCAAATGATATGCTGAGAACAGTGTTACCTCTTCTTGAATTTTTAAAGGAATTTATTTTTCAAGAGTATTCGCTAACAAAACCACTAAAAAACCCCACCAAAAAACAGAAGTTGCAAACATACGGTATTTACATCTGCTGTTCTTGCCAATCCTGAAAAGAGTTCCTGAAAGAAACGGTTGCTGCAAAGGCTAGCTCAGCTCTACAGTCTATTGGAAGGGAAGAGAATTTAATTTCGGTTATTACTCTCAGTGAAGTACTGTCATCTGACTTTTAGTGCATTTTCACACATCAATTACAAAAGCAACTGGCATAACCAGTTCTGCTCAAGCAGGATTCCTGAAGGTAATTGATACAAGAAATTAATCATGCAAACCTCCATTGTAAATGTACTTCCAGCTTCTCAGACGAGATTACTTGTTCTGACAGCTTTTAAGCTTTAAAACATTTAACTGTACAAAAACTGTATAAAACTTCTTGGTGACAATGCAAAGCAATCCAACCTTAGCCTATGCCAATACTGATTGTTTATCAAAAGAAAAATATTCATGTATACTGTCAGCAGTAAAAGTAGGCCAAACACCAACTCAGCTGGAGTGACTTTAATTCCCACATTGTTAAAATAGACTACGATACTATGTCTTACATATACTAGTTGAACAAGTGAGTGCTGTTAGAAGTTTTTATAGGACTTGAGAAAAGGCTTATGTGCTCAAAAACCTCTCTGACCATTCTTTTGGTTGGAGGTCAGACAGAAAAAAATGCTACTGCTCCTTACAAATTGTGTCTGGCCTCAGCTGTGTACGTACAGCCATCTTCAGCTGTGGTATAATAATGCTCAGCTTGTGAAAGGGAACTGAAGTTTGAGGGTCTGGAGTCTTCATCATTTATTTATTAAGTAGCAGGCCAGAAGGAAATAAGAACTGGTATTTCTAAGACAATCCTTAGCCACTTCACAGTTCAATTACTTCCCCCTCCCCCCCCTTCGTGCTTTACATAAACACATACCTTACAATTGCATTCCTTCTTGCAAATTTCTTTCAATCCCAGACAAGATTATTATGGGGAAAGTATCAGAACAATGTACAATATGAATGTATTTAAAGACTATTCCCTTCATATAAGTTTAAAAAACGTGTACACAAACATCCTTATTTTTCAGAAAACTAATTTTGCAGTTAACTTTGTTCATTTCATTCTGGGGGAAAAAAAAAAGGTATCAAAAGATGGAACCATGAACATACCAATGAACTCACTATAGAGGTCTACAGCCAAATTAATGGGATAGTCACAGGGCTCTAATTAGTGACCCAGCACAAAGGATTTCTTTGATGTTTGTCCAGAAGCAAAACAAGCTGACTTGAGAAAGGATTACTTGGTGGCTCAGTCACCTTAGTTCCTGTGCACAAAGAGCTTCATATCAAGCAGGATGGATTTCCCTAGGTATGTGAAAATTGAGGACAGATACAAACAGAAATTGATAGCCATAGCTACTACTACAGTCAGGTTATTTTGTGGCATCTTAAGATAACCCAAAGGACTTTCAACAGTCTAAACAAGTTACATGCAACTTGAATTTTTTATTTTCTTTTCCAAGATGGGAAACCATAATCAAGTAAAAATCATGATGAAGAATTTATCATCTTTCCTCTAAGTTGCCTTTCAGAATTAACTTAGACCAAGATTTTGCTAATAGAAACACTACTCAAGAGCCTCTGTAGTCAGGCAGATTGAGTCTCCTACAATCTGTGGACTAATGAGTATTTTACCACATAGACAATAACAACACTGGGAACAGATAATTTGCAGGAAGACCTGGACTCCATGGTATGAATACGTTTGGTTTTTTTTTTTTTTTTGCTTGAAAAGAATCAGTAAGTCAAGCCTGAGCAGCCAGAGAATGGAAAGGCTCTTGCTCAATAGACAACCCCTGTTTCAAGCACCAGTACCAACAGAGGCAGGAACTGGAAGAGGAGGGACAGGGTCAAGCTCAAGAGGAAGGCACAGTCTATACCTCCATCATTTCCCAAACTTGAGGCTTCTCAAGTAAGAGACTCTCAGAAGCCTGTCAGTTTTCTGCCACCATCAAATAGGCATGAAACCCTTTAACAGGGCACTGAATATCTCTTCAGTACAAATCCAGATGAATACCCAAGAGGCAGAGTGATGAAAAGTTAAATTACAAGGGCACGCCAATGCACAATTCTTTTGTTCATCATGTCAGCGGCAGAAAACATTAGAAATAAGTCTGTCAGAGCACCGAATCCTATGAATGAAGTCAGGTAATCCTGCTCATACAGAAGACAGAAGGAATAAAGTATACTACGGGAAGGAAGCAATACCCATGATAACTGTGGCCAGCAGCACATGAGCAACGTCTAACTATTTCTCATCAAGTTTGCACAAGCCTAGTTGTGTAATATAATCAGAAATCCATGGCATGGAGTGACAGGTGACTGCTGCTACGAATCACTATGTTAGTTCAAGAGGTCAACAGACAGCAGGGTTCAAAACCCTGCTGATTTCCCATGATGTTAGAAAAACTGACCCTCCCTTTTCTCCCTCCAGTTTGCTTTTCTTGAAGTGTATAAGAAGTTACACACAATGCTATGCTAAAAGAATACTTAGATTTTGAATTAGTTCCTTCTGTCTAGGTGGCATTTTCCACTCAGACTGTGTGCTCTACACACTTCACTCAATACATCAAGCTGACAGCATCCAATTAACAATTACGATGTTGCCATCGTTGTTCACGGCCTCACAGCTCCCCATACAGTCCTCAAAACCCAGCTCCAATACTCACTAGGTCATGTAAGAGTGTTCCACAATGTTTTCGACAACTCTTTGCATAAGACAGTGTGGTAGTCGAGTCATGAAACACTGGTGGTCAAGATATGGAGTCTCAGGCTCCAAAACAGTTACCACCTTTATATCCCCAAATGATTGGCTTCTCAGGGCACCTAGTGTTTATAGTGGATTTCATATAACACAAGTGTAACTCCCATTGCTTTAAGGAAGGCCCTAGCACTTCTGGGAAGAAAAATAAATTAAAAAAAAAATCAAGCCCAATTTCAAGTAAAGCATACATAAAGTACAGACAATTAACAGCCACCTATAAAAAAATAGTTTAGGCACCTTGTTTCATGCCCCACAGGAAAAAGTGCAGACACTGAAATCATTTACTAGGACACTAACCATTTACCTTCATCACAGCCATCTTCTTCCCCAACTCCCACATTTCATTGCATACCTCCGAATTCTTCGATACACGAGATAAGGATTTTTCAAGCACCTACTCTTCTAGTCTTGGAAATAAATACATACCTCAAGGTAGAAATAGAACCAGAGCATTTGTTCTTCTGGCCTAGTACCCCTTTTTCCAGAAAGGAGAAGGAACTGGTGTTGGCCAACAAGCACCATCCCAATAGCTATATGCTGTCACCTCCTCCACTTACACATGTGCAAGTTCTCTAGGCACAAGTCAAAGAGCCAAATGCATGCCTCTAAATGGGCAAAAAACTCTGCAACACAAGTGCTACTTTGTCATTGCCAAAGCAATCTGTGAAGAGTAACCTAAATTGGGATGTGCTTTTGGGTGCTGGTGAGGCTGGATTAGTTATTTACAGCATTACCCATATCTCAGAAATTCTACATGTCAAACATAACTTCAGGAAAGCACCAAATACATTAGGAAGGATTAGTTCTTGTTATCCAAGAGGCATTGGAGACGATTATTTCAGACTTTCAATCTTGCCAGAAACTCACTAACGGTTGGATGCCATACCACATAATTCTTTAATAGCTACTTTTTTCTAACAAATTTAATACAACCATTCAATGTTGTAGTGTTCTGGGAACACTGAATACTCACGCTGTAAGATAGTTTGGATCTAAAGGAAAAATACTCACTGTACCAGCAACAACCACAAAATGTTAATAAATTATTTACCCACTTACCAAAGAACAGATGACTACAATAAAATACACCGCTAAGTGTCCGAGTACTGCAATTATTAAGCCTCTTCAATTGTGTCATCAAAAATCTTTGGTGAACACTTTGGAACTGTTAATTGTATCAAGATAAGCTATAGATAAAGTCTGAATCATTGATCATAGTGACAACTTCAAAAAGCTGCTCAAACTTCAGTTAAATTAACAGCCTAGCTACAGTTAACAACAGTCACACAAGACACCTGAATTTCCAGAGCACTTTACCCTAAAAATCAAGCAGCACAGTCCTTCAAATCAGCATTCTCACTTCACACACAGCAGCTGATTTTGAAGTTCTAACTACACGGTCTCTCTCCATGCAAACATTCCCAGTCCCACAGTGGTTTGAACAAGGAAGTGAGAACCGAATGAAGTACAACAAAAGCCCCAAACACATAAAATGCTTATATGCAATCCAAAAATCCCAGATCAAGTGAGACAGATTGAAAGAGGGTGTCTTCTTCTCACTGAAAGAACAGTTTATAAACTACTGACCACATAGATGGATTTCAATGAGGTTTTTCCCCATTGGGAAGGCAGGTTATTTGATTCACTAGCAATCTGCTTGGGTTCATCTGTAGTAGAACCAGTCCTCTGAAATGTTAGTTTTCAACAATATTATAAAGCTATAGCTTGAGAAGTGATATACAAAGAAAGAGGTTTTGGGTTTTCACTGTGGTTTTTTACTCTCTTATGACACACTAAGGACAGCCTGAAAAGATGTTTGTATAACCTCTTCACCCCCCTCCCCCACCCCCCAAAACAGCTGCTAAAATTTGACAAATCATGGATCTAACTACTGGCAAATATAAGCAACAGACACACACATAAAAACCGATGTCAAAACTAGCTAAGCAGCAATGAAGACAGAGAGAAACCTAAATTCTTTGGTGTTTCTGATGTTTTAAAAGTTTCTCTCTATTCAGGGAACCACTTCAATAAACAATTTCAATACATGCTCCCTCTTGGACTATACTGTACAAGAAAAAAAATTATTCCATTCATCTATCCTGAACTGTATTGTATTGTTCCAACATTTCAAGTCAGTAATCAAATTTTCATCAGGGCCCACACACGGAAAATTTCAGCTCCAAACAGCAAATACTTCAGAAAACAAGGAATGGGCGAAACTAGCATTCCAACACAGTTTCTGGCACTCTACCATTCACTCTATCTTGAATTTATATATTTTTAGTTATATTTAAGCACAAATAAGCCAAGGCCCAGCAGAACACAATTTCCCTTCAAACAGCATGTTACAGATGGGTCTGTGACACAAAGGCCACAAACCAGTGAAAGCTAGAACAAGATAAAGAAATTTGGAAGATTTTCAAAATACCTCCTAAGCTTGATTATAAAAAACAAATACACATTCATATACTTTGAATCTTCACACAAAATGCTTTATAACAAAGTGGTATGTGTTTTCATGGACCACTCAATGTAATGACCATGTAGAACACATTCTTTTGAACGGCACTGTTATAATGGAAGTAAAATTTCAGTGAAGAACCTTCTTTGATACTGTCCAAGAAATTGTGCGCAACTCAAACAAACAGGCTTCACAGTCATATATACAGATCATAATCTTAACTGGCTTCTACATTCACCACTAATCCTAACACAGAATTAAACAAATACCTTTTGTATTTTCTTTGGATCTTTCTGCGAGTTTTCTCTCAGAGGTACTTTTCCAAACAAATTCCATCCCACATCATTTTGTTTTTCAAATCTTGCACTTTGCTTTCTGGTAAACAAATTCCTACAAAAAAAAAAGTTTGATTAAGAAAAAGGGTTGATTAATTATAATAAACAGAAGGATAGACAATTTGCTAACCTTATATATCTCGATCACATATTCCAACCCCTCTTGTGGTCGTGCTGGCAGGCACTGTTTCCCATCTTCAAGAGGTACATCATGCAGTATTATCTATATGCAGTCCATACTAGGCAATGGACTTGGTTAAATAAGAATTTTTAGTAGATAAAAAAAAGTTCATTTGTAATTTTCTGAAAGTGACCTTCTTTTTTAGCCTCCCTCTACATCGTTCAGCCGCATTTTTAAAGTAAGACTAAGACACTAAATCTCTTGCTGCATAAACATTCTCCATCCACCTGTTATAACACACTACTACCAAAAATCACAAAAAAGCTGCATAGTAGCCTTTTACTGTATTTGATCTGCTTTCATAGATTATTTTTCCTGAATAACCTTAAAAGCTATCAAAACACATTAATTCTGAAGTCTTTCTGAAATGTCTCAAATTAACCAGCTTAAACACTGTATAACAGTCATAAAGCTAGACATAAAGCCACTGAAAATTAAATTATTTTTATTGACATTACTAGTTTTTAATCAAGCAATATGCCAGACTTGTGTCTTCTCACCACAGCTATGTTCTTCCAAAACTGGACATACGGTACAGACCAGCCTTCATGCTTTTGGTAGCACTCAGCTCCAAAAGCACAACAGATATTCCACACCCATGGCATGTCTGGATTATTAAAGTAACAGATTTTCTTTTGTCCTACTGTCTAGTTTAGCGAATATTCAAATATGTCCAGGTTAGCTCTATTATTTACACACCTTGTGGTAGGTTTTTCCTGGGAACTTGACTATAGGCTTTTGCTCCCTCATTTAAAAGAAAAAACACCCCAACAATTCCACTGAGACAAAAGCATTTTGCTACTTAAATCAGCAGACAGCTATAGCACCTTCATACCACGATGCTTCCAGTCTGGCATTACTGCTTTTCCTTACAATTACTACCTTAATGCCCAGTGGGTTGATCCACCAAGTACAGATTGTTTCTTATTCATGAAGCGTGGCAGTTTGGGAAATAAAACTATATTGAGCTTCATGTTGTAAAAGGGCTGAATACATATCTGCAATAGGAACGACCTGGACACTAAAAAGTTGTTTTTCCTGGCCACTTCGGATCAGCTAACATGAACAATATCATAAATACACCAACAGAGATAATATTTATTAGAATATAGGAGAAATGTTTAATATGAGGAAAACAATCGAGGCACAAACGTCAGAGTGTGCCGGAATGTATTATAAGGTTAATAGGGTGCACCGCCATCCTTACATATGCATATATTTACACAAATGATCACATGCTTCTATATCACAAGGGTACAGTTACCTTGAAACCCAAACCAGGAACAGATTATCATATTAAGAGATAAGAACAAAGTGTTTAGGTACAGAAATCACACAAGTCAGTAACAACTGATGTAAAGCTAAGCAGTAACTGTACTTCTACAAACCCCTTTCAGCTTTCCCCTACCCCACCTCACACAAAATAAAAAACAGTATAAAGATGTAGGGGAAACAATTGTAGGGAAAGCACTAAAGAAGAACAGCATGGAAAAACGTAGAAACATACTGCCATGCTTTCATAGAATCACTGAGGTTGGAAAAGACCTCTAAGATCATCGAGTCCAACCGTCAACCCAACACCACCATGCCCACTAAACCATGTCCCTAAGCGCCTCATCTACACGTCTTTTAAATACTTCCAGGGATGGGGACTCCACCACTTCCCTGGGCAGCCTGTTCCAATGTTTAACCACTCTTTCAGTAAAGAAATTTTTCCTCATGTCCCTCTTTCCACTTTTTTCAAAGCATGACATTATAATTCTACAGGTAAACTACTGGATCAAAACCAAGTATTTGCTTTGTCTCTGTAACTAGCATACTCCATTTCAGTGTTATGAAGCTCATCATTACAGCTATAATGCTACTTAGAGATTTATAAGCTAACTAGAGCATTAATCAACAAGTTTGACTACACTGCTACCAGTACAACTACTACTGCTGGGAAAAAAAGAGATCATCATAAAAACAACTGCCAAGAAAGGTATCTCAGTTGAATTTGCTTTCTTTTCACCAGCAATTCCTTCACCTTGGCAATATAAAGAATCCATTCTGCTTGAGCATTTAGTACCCTGAAGGGTTTCTGCATGTAATTATCTTCTTACCCCTGCCCGAGTTCGTAATATGTATGTAAGACAGCCTGAGATGATGGATTTATAAGACCATTTGAGACAGCTACCAGGGAAATGAAATGTAAAGAGAGACAGACATGAGATTATTTTTTATATGTATATATATGTTCAGTTAATTTAAAATGGAGAAATATCAAGCAAGTTCTAAAATGTATCTAAGAATAAAAGGAAAACATGACAGGAGTAACATAATCAGAACCACTGCAGCTAAATAGGATACACGCAATGCAAGACAGGCTGGCTATTCTTGCAAAAGGTTTTCTTTCACATTGTTACTACTTCAGAAGCAAGCAAACTAAATTCCAAACTACATACTCTCTTCAGAGAAAACAAGAATTTGTAGCATCAGGGACACCTGAAAGAGCCCCATAAGGAGGCACACCTGTGTGACAGTTCTGTGCACATTCAAATCCTCTTTTGCAAGTAAAAGGCTTTCACGACAGTTCATTAGCACTGCAATAACATGAAAATTAAAGGACTAACAGGCAACTTTCTCTCCCTATCTATCCACATTAGAGGTTGATAGCACAGGTATATAGAAGCAACAATCCTCCAGTCTCCTCTGAGGGATTTTTAAGAGCAGCAGTAGGTCTTTATCCTCAGAGCAAAATAAAGATGAATTGGAATGATAAAGTATAATAGCTCTCTGCTGCAAGTGCCTGCGTAACATGAACTAAACCTGAAAAGTCAATCTCACATACCTGCTTTCAATTAAATTCCGCAATCATAACTGTTTTCCCTTTAGAGGGAGCATCACAATAAGTAATCTGTTCTACAGCTTATCTAGCATATTGCACAGCACTTGCTCAGCTCACTCTTCTCTGTCTGCATGACTTCCACTATACATTCTAGTGCACCAGGCATCTCTTCCTCTCTTTGTACTATGCCAGGGATTTCCAGTTCACCATTTTGTTGTTTGTTTGGGGTTTTTTTAATTTAAAATATATATTGAACTGAAAGCACCAGGCATGGTCAATATAACATTCCCATTCTATACAGAGCAACTTACTCTCCTTTTCCCCTTTTTCCTTGCTCAGTCTGTGCCTAAGTCCTGGTGTTTTGCTGGTGTCCACACTCTTTATGCACTCCAAAAAGTCTCAAAACTCCCAAAAGGCATAACATTATCAGAAGCCACAAATTGGCACAATCAGGTGTAGAACCACAAACTACAACATGTTCTTGCTTTGACTGAGAACACACAACATTGTTAAACCCTGATCTGCCCCAGACTGGAACAAGCCAAAGGTAAACCACGTGACAGTTGGGCTGGCATGGAAGGAGCAGAAGGGATGCTGCTCCCTTTGCACCTAATTTTAGAAAACTTAAGGAAAAAAAAATACTATGGAATGTTCTCTGGTCTGATTTCTGCAGAGCTTTGCAATAAATCAGGACAACACCACAGGGTCCTGATAAAGCCACTACTTGAGACTTCTGGACTGAAAGCAGACCCTTAAAATATGCAGCTCCCTTAGAAGGAAGTAATGATTTCTGCCATATATATCAGAGCAAATAATTCATAGCAAAAGCTTTCATTTTTCTGCTGCCACAGCACAAAAAGGAATTCCTTTCCTCCCATGCTTACACAGATCCCTAGGACTTTCAGAAAAAAGTACTAAGCAGTCTCACTTCTGAGCAAATATAATCCACCAACAAAATTCCACTCTAAAGGTAACTTAAGGAGATCTTAACTAATGGAAAATACAGGTTAACAAGGAGCAAAAATTCTCTATTTGAAAAACAAACAAACAAACAGACCTTCACTCCAAAGATGAGCTCAGAAATCCTAAGGGAAAAGATCTCAAAGTTTAATTGCAAGAGTTTTAAGATACAAAAATTAATTTAAGATCTTGAATGTAAAAAAGGTTGACATGCCTGGAAAGAAAAGATCACATGCTGATCATTATCTCAGTCTCACTGTCCTCTTCACAACCATTAGAGCACATCATGCTGATTTACAACAGGGATATTAACAGGAATATCTGACATGATACATCATGTCTGCAGTATCATTAGTGTGGAGCCATTAAAGTGTCATGGGTTACATTTGCATTCCTATTGAACATGTTAACTATTTTACACTAAGTGTCTGCAGCTGCTTATTTTAGGAAAACCAAGTACAGAAGTTAAATTGAGGTTACATTTCAAATAGAAAATTACTGTTGCACAGTCCCCTAAAAAACAATATTTGGCACCAAACAGCTGGTTAACCTTGTTATTTTAATTGAGCTGTGGAAAGGAATTAGGTACCTCCTGAAGAGAATTTAATTCTAACTCCAGAGTTAATGTTTACATACATACAAATAGCATCCTGTGATACAGGAGAGAGACCGAACAATCTTTTGCTTGAACATACACACACTGCACCATTACTGTATACTGATCTGCCCAACTGCCTTTTTTGTGGGGAAGAGAGGAAGTTAATACCAATAGATAAGTTCAGCAGTGTCAGGAAAATGTTATTTTTTAATAAAACTTAAGAACCACTTCCTTTTGGTTCTATAAGCACCGCTAAGATAAACTTACTGAATAGTTCCCATATATACATACTGTACATTCATATATTGCCAGTATTTATGTAGCCTTGTGTGCTGTCATGGTCAGACTGAAGCCTCAATCAAATTAAAAAAAAAATATTAAAAACACATCAATAACAAGTAATCAAGCCAAAACTATCCATATTGCATCTATTAAGATAGATGCTTATGCTTTTAAACAAAGTCTCGCATCACCACAGAAGCAGAAAGTCTGTCTAATTCAGTCCAATTCTCTTTCTAAAAAGACAGGAAGTCTGTAACACAACTGCCAGCAACTACTGCCGCGTGACGAGTTCACAGCACTGCTCCACAAGCATTCAAGTATTCACTTTCTCCACATTTCAGCTGTGGTTTGTCCCAAGCAAGGTCAGCCACTTATGTGAAGTGGCCTCTCAAAAGGTCATCCCTCCCCACCACCCCCCCAGTTCAGTATACAAACCTATCCACTAAAAGGAGCTGAGACAGTGCTGCCAGTCAGCTGTAAACCTCCTCCCTGAAAAGTCTCAAAGTCTTCTCTAGCCAGGCAGGCTCAATATTGTGCCCCTTGAGAAACGTCTGAAGTTTGGTATCACCGGAGTCAAGGAACTGTTTCTCTGGCACATGTCACTTGAACAACAGGAAAAAAGGATGGGCTCCAACACAGTAGCTGTCAGAGGGTGGAGTCGAGCGAGGCGGACACACATACACCCACTGACACGCCTGTTGGTACACACACACACCCCCACACACACACCTGGACTTCCAGGCAACGCACAGTATTTTTTTTTTCCCCCCAGAACTCCCAAGATATGCCAGTTGCCTGAAATAAAAGGGTACAGGAGCTTAGGGCTTCAGAGTTGCCATGATTAGAGTATTTGGGTTCTCCAGAAAATCTGAAATTGATGATTTTTAACTATTTTAATGTTACTATTTTGACATGGCTCCTTAGACGAAGTTCCAAAGATCGCAGTATGTGAACTACTGGCATGCAGCATGGAATGATAGTTCTGAGCAAAACAAAAGTGAGATGGCATATGCTGCTCTGCGGTAGACTACCTTAACACTGACCTAGCACAGAGATTATATTTGCAAATAAATGGGTTCCTTACTCTTAAGAAGACAGTTGCTGTGAAGAAACATGCATGAGAATTAACTAGAAAATGATCCAACTCATGCAGACTGATGCAGTTTTTTGTCTGCATTTACCCAAAACTAATTTGCAATTGCAAGTAAGTTTGTTACAAGTGTTAAAAACACATACAACATTTCCTGCTCTCAAGATGCATGCTCACATTCAAATTTTAATTAGTTTTTCAATTAAGAAGGTTATTTTCAGAAGACAAAACAATTAGAATAGTCATGCGAATTAACAACTGGAAGGACTTACCAGTCTCATGAGTAGAGCAGATGAAAAATAAGGGCAGTGGAGAAAGTTCAAAAGGTTCAGATTTGGTAGAACAAAATTATCTTGAAAAACAATTTCAAATGAGCATCAGACTTGCATGTATTCTTAAGATGCAGGAAAGAAACAGAGGCAAGTCAAAGTTCATTTCAGCTGTTTCTGGAGGAAGATTCTGAAATTTCCTGATAACTCTAAACTACATGAGGAAAGAGCAGTAAGGTCTTGAGCCCCTCAGCCTATGCAAAGGCAGTCATACTGGAATGTATAACGGACTTATCTAAAGAGTTTGACAGTAAGCAGATATTAATTGTAAGAACTAGGTAAACCTGTGTCAAGCACATAAGCACAGTATAAGAGATGTCTCCACAGACATTATTCCTCGAGGCATCCAGGAATCTACATTGAAACAGGACATTTCAAGTAACATACGGCACCTATTAAGCAAAAAATATATTAAGAGAAATTTTATTAAGTATTTGCTGCATTGTGAGCAAAAGTGTCCAGCGACCTTATCTGGCATGGTACAAATTCAATTAACACTACCTAGGAAACATTATCACACTATTATGGAATTTAGGCAAAAGGTATAACAACATTGTTTTCTTCTCATCTTCAATGACCTTTTGTATTCTGTACTAACCATAACCTTCACAACTTACCCTCAATAAACAGAAGAAAGATTCTCACCTCTAGATGTTCCAAATTTGCACTCTGGCCACTTAAACAATTTCCAGAGGCACAGAAAATAAACCCTGAAAAATCAGCAACGCATTCTATCACAGCAAATTTGGTTAGTGGAGGAACAGGACAATAAATCTTGATGACTAGGGAACTGATGGACTAGAGAAGAAATTCTTGTCAGAAGACCTACCAAAATCTCCTGAAGAGCCCTAAATCTACATTCTCCACATGTGAAAGCCAACAGTTGGTACCGATGACCAGATAACATTAGTTTCTAGAAATAATTCACTAGATGCAGTGATTGCCAGTCCCTGCACCCCCCCCCCCAACCCCAGATCACCTCTCAGTCAACCTACACTTTTATAAAAAAAACAACAACAAAAAAAACCCCACAAAATAAAACCAGAAACCAAAACAAAAACAACCAACAGAACAAAATATCATCAAAAAAGCCCAAGTATTTTGGCTATGGTGAAGAACCTTCATCAACAAATCAAAACTTATGCTTTGAGTAAGATTCCAAAATCACATACAAAAGCAGGGTTTGCAGAAGTTTATCTCAGAGATTGCCAAAGGTCAAGGTAAAGGAAGAACAATGCTTGGTTTATGGATAAACAAATCCAACAGAAGTAGAGCCAGACAGCCTAGAAGTTGACCTACCTATGAAAGAGCTAACTGATGACAAATCACATTTTATAAATCCCTATCACATTTTATAAACAAAGTTTTCCAACCACTGACATTCCAGTATGTTCAGTAAGAACAAAGAATAATGGCACTTTACAATGTAACAGATACCTGCAGGTCTGAAAAAAATTTCCACAGTTGAGGGAGACAGTAATACAAGTTAGCAGTACAGGATATCTGAAAGGTTGCAAGAGGGTAACTTTGAAATCTCTCTTCAGATTTCTGGGAAAAAAAGGAGGGTTTGATAAACTACTTATCAAGACTACAATGTTCTGTATTTACCTTTTTTTCTTAGAGGGTAGCCCTCATTTCAGAGGAGAACAAAGCAGAGCTGCCTACACTGAAGTGTCAAAGACATGAAAAGATAAATCAGACAGTAATCCTGCATGTTTAGCAGTTAGGACTGGTTGTAGCAAACCAAGAACTATTTTGCATGGGGATGATGCACAGTGCTAGCCTACCACGCTAATGCTGCAGAATTCTCAGAAACAGGAGTTTCAGCAAGTTAGGACTCTCATACAAAAGCAACATTTGGGTCCAAGTTCAAACTATTAGAGTCAACCAGCTATACATAACAGTTCTTTTCTAGCTGGCAAAATTCCCAGCTATCCCAGCGTTATCAGAATAACCTGAAATTCTATTCCCAGAGTCTGAAAGCGGATTTCTTCATTGATCTGAAGTACTATTACCACACAAATCAAAAATGGAATGAATACATGAAATGTCATTCTAAGCAAAAAGCTGAACCTCAGTCAGCAGTAAGACCTTGCAGCAATAAAGATTAAACATGGACTGGGTATTAGCAAGATCAAAAGGAAAAAAATTATTAAAAGCTCAAAAACTGGAGGAAGTCCAAAGGACAAGCGGGGACACTGAGAGAGGTGGTTTCATTTAGCCTGGTCGACCATTCTCAGAGATGCAAACAGAAAAAACAAGAGGCAAAGCAGCAAGCTGCTGCAAAGTAAATTCCAACTGGATAAAAGGGGATAAAATCCTGGACCGTGTAGCCTAGAGAGATTGTGGTAACTCTGTCCTTGGATATACTCACAATGACTGGACAAGGTCCTGAGGAACATGATCTAGTGCTGAAGTCAGCGCTGCATTGAGCAGGAGGTTACACCAGATGGCCCCAGAAGTCCCTTCCGACCTAAACTGTTTCGTGATTCTGTACTTGCAAAAGGCTGCAGTTCACAAAGGGGAGTCCAAGCACTAGTGTAAATACCTTGTCTTACCTCATGATTGTTACCAAGTTCTTGTGTTTATTCTGTCAGCTGTCAGTGTAAGGTGTGAATGACTGCTTATTCACTGTAGCATTTTTTTCTTTATTATTCTTACGTATGGCTCGAAAACTTTTGAGGCAGTTAATGGCTAGGAAGAGAGGCTTAAGATGGATAGCTCCTTAAAACAGCAATGTAACTAATGCCCAAATTGAGATTAACAGTTCATAAAGAAGAATTAATAGTTTTTTTTTTCCTGCCAGCAAAATCAACTTTTATTTAATAGAACTCTGAATATCCAGAGCAAGGCATAAAAACACATACTCCTGCTCCAGAAAACCCATGGTCTCCATATACTATTTCTGTTAAACAAGTATTCATCCATACATAGAACTTTATTAACAGACCATTTCTTGTTTGAGCCTTTATAAATATGTTTAAAAACAAAAGTTAATGTTGACTCCAACTTCCCCACAGATTACGTAACACTGGAAAGGAAGGGAGATGGTATTAAAAAAAAATAACAATCAAGGAGCAAGAATTTATATTTATTCCATCTAATTTCACCTTGCTCACTGCTTTTTTCAGAATCTCGCAGCATACATAACATTCCCGTACAATGTCGACCCTGCATTAAGTAGTCTTTACAGTCAGGGTAATTTTTTTTTTATCATTTCTGTACTTGCAATAACTTACAACAGTTGATATTGCTGATAAGGAAGGGAAGGAACAAAAAGTCGGTTGAACATTAAATGGTATTTTGATTAGATAGAGAGATAGATAAGAGTGTCACATGGCTGACTGTGCTGATATTCTCCCTCTTCCCCAGTGCCCATCCACTACTTCTCACAGCTCCTTTTAACAGAAGGAAACATCAGGAAAGTTCTTGCAAATGAACTGAAGATTTGAAGTCCATCTAACCCACTAATTCACTAAACCTTCATATAGACAATGAATCAGAATGAAAACAGACCTTAATTTCATTCATCTGAATTAGTTCCTGAAGTCTTGTATACATCTATCAAAACGTATGTAATTCTTACTCTTGCGATTCAAAGCAAGCATGTAGAATGCATAGAACTGAACAACCGCAAGCTTTCCAAAAGGCAGCCTCACACAGGAGACGAAGGAGAAGTAACAGGGACCAGGGAGGGGGGGAAGCATTATAGCTGAATGCTGCAAGCAACGTACAACATCCATCTATGCCACAAATCTCATTCACTAGCCAGTGTGAGACTTAGGTAATGCTTCCCAGCAGCCACTAGAAAACAAACATACACATTTGACTTTATTTAAAATAATAACTGGAACACATTAAGTCCTCGTTTACTGCATAGTTTTGCACCAATACTGAAAAAAAATCCCAAAACTCAAAGTACTGCTGAGCATATTTTCATTTAATTTCCATAATGAACAAATAACTTCAACAAGCCTCTTAGTTTTGCTGTTGAGTAACTGAAAACAGTTTTGCACAAACAGGAATTTAAATAAAGCAGGTTTTATCTGCAAAAGCAACTTCCCTTTATTCTAAAGACCCACATCTCAAATAAGATTTAGTGCAAAATTTAAGGAAGAACTAACAGAACAGTAATTCTAAACAAAAGTTGTATTATTTCACACATAAAGGGAAAATAGGGATAAAAATTTACGTGGACAGTTTCAGTTCAACACCTAGTGGAGAACAGGCCACATGACAAAGTTCAAAATGACAGTGAATTAGAAGATAGGAATTCTGAAAACTGTATCATTCAATTTTCAACAATTTTCAACCTTTTTCAAAAGAAAAGGCTGTTGTCTTTGTAGAACTCCAACTTTGCACCCATGGCAGATTTGCTTTGAGAATGTTTATTTCAGAAAAATTCTGCAACTTTTCTTTTGTTCTACACAGAGACAGGATAGTAAGTAGAGATGAGGGGAGGGCCACTAGTCTTTCATTTCAAGCAGACAGAGAGTGGCTTTCAAATAAGTAGTATTCAAAACCATATTGTGAAGACTAAAGCACACATCCGATGAGTCTACCTGAATGCCTCAAGGGCTGCTGAAATATTGTTTCCAGCATCATCTGTTAATACAGATCCTCAGTGCCTATGCTGCTTCCCACACCACCTTCCTCTCTCCCCAACCCTTTTAAATGCCATTATTGACAACAGTTAGCTCAAAACGCACCCAGGTAAAGTAGTCGGGAGGGACAAAACTGCCACCAAATTCCTCTTTTCCCTCCAACAGGAGAGCGAATCCTGGTGGGTCAGGCAACCGCAGCACTGGGGAGCTCAGCCCGCCCGCAGGGCAGTGAAGCAGCCTGTGCTGGTTGTCCATGCAGGTTCCCTCCGTCAGAGGCTGGGTTTCTGGAGTCCTTCCTCCCACCTTCTGGACAACTCCACCTGCAGCTCAGCTAGTTTTTGTTCATCTGTGGTTAAAAGCAGTGTATGCATATCCTCCCTCACAGCACATTCAGCTCTTTCTGTCCCTCCTCCTACACACTTGAGTCCTGTTCTCAGCCTGTCTCCCCCCGAACAGCCTATGCTCTAATAGGCTTCATTTAACATAAAACATGCACGGAAGAGGAGACAACATCATATAAAAAGTTTAATATTTCAGTTTACTCAATCATAATTATTTTAATCCTTTCTCTTCCCTTCTGTGGTCAGTGAATTCCCTTTTAGAGAGATGAAAGTGGGAAATCAACAGTATAATGCTCCTTGTTATTCTACCTTCCTTTTAACACCAAAATTAGAGAAGTACAATAAGCTGTCCTCTCATTAAAAGCAACAAATGGCATTATGAAAGGGTCCTATTCATTAAAACAGGTGACTTCTCTATGGTATCGATGGACCTAATTCCTTAAGTTCAGAACTCGCAATTAAGTGTGACCAGTCACCTCAAAACATGTATGTGCGCGTGTGTGTATGCAATATAAGTGTCTGAGTTACATGATTTCAGACTTAATGCTGAAACCAGCAGTTATTATTGTGAAACTTAAGCCCTTTTTCTTCTCAGACTACAAGTAAGGCCACAGCCTGGACTAGGTTTGTGCTTGTATGTATGGTATAGGATGCCAATCCTGCTTCAGAAGCTTTCTCTCAGAAACACAGAGATTCCTTGGAAACAGTAAAACGTAATATTCTTCTTAAAGCCCTTTATTTCATGTGTAGTCCCTATTCTCTGTAGAGGTTTCCCGAGATCCTGCTACTTAGAACATTCGGATCAAAAACTTCTAGGAGCAGCCTGAAAAGAAAGAGGATCCAGATTCCTGGAAAAACAGACAATATCCATAGCAGTGGACTAAGTGAAGACTTAGGATTCTTGTAATCCATTCAAAAGGAAGGGAACTGCATGGCTTATTATTTAACTGAACATAGTCCTAGTCCTTTTTATGGTCACTGTGCATATAACCATAGAAAGTCTCATCCTCACTCTCCAAAACGATAAATGAAAATGATAAATGAGAAGTACAACTTCTACAGTAAGATCACAACATTCCTGATTCAGCAAAGCTGTTTAAAAACCTAAGCATTTAAAAAGTCTGTGTTTCAGCAGTACTGTACAGAAGCAAAGTCCAAAGGTAAAACTCATTAAGCTACACTACTCTGGGTCACTAGGGCAAAGGGACAGACAAGCCACCGACTCTTCAGTCTCCCAGCCAATTATTTGCTCACGCTATTTCTCAAACCAAGTTCCTGCATATATTCAAATGAAGGAAATTAATTCAAACTCATGCTTTATGTGAAAGACCTCCGGCCTTTTAGAGCTGATACAAGCACATGTGACACTTGAAAACAACAAACCTGTCAGGTTTCTTTGTCAGCATTACAGCTGCTTTCAGAAGCAATAATCCATTTTCATGTGCTAACCTGGAGGCTAATGAGAGCACTAGTACTCCACCTAGCACTGTACCTGTGATGCCTTAAGCTCTTTCAAGAGGAAAGCTATGCGTAAACAAGCAGGAAAGCGATCTCTTCCGCACTTTGGATCTTCCTGCCACACCCAAAGAGGCATGTAACAACCTGAGGAAACAAACAGACCTTTCAAAGTCTCAAACTGCTGAAGAGACAGCCAGAGGAGCAGTCCAGGAAGCTTTCTTCACCATAGAGCTCAAGAAGGCAGGGCAGGAGCACTCCATTCCCAAGTGCCCTTGAAGGTGCCGTGATTGACAGGCAATGAGCCAACAGTATTCTCCTTTCTTTGATCTCCTAACTGAATTTTCAACCGCAGCCCCAAGCCAACACCAACACTTCATAACACACCACAGGTATTGCCACACTGATACAGAACACACAACCTCATGCATAGTGCACGTGCACACATGCATACGGTCTTGCAAGGAAAAATAAATCTACAGAGAGCTAAGAAATAATTTTGCTTTCCAAAGCAGGTGCTTCTCTAAGCATCTTCTTGACAGTATAGAAGATTTACCCTTAATTGATACGTAAGCAGTTTAGGTACATGTGACCAAGCACCGGAGGTGTCTAATTTTTGTCAGTATTATGTCTACAGGCAGCCGCAAATCTTAACTGACATATCCAGAGCAAACTCTGTCTTGATAAGTTCATATAAACTAACATATTCTCAGATGACAGATGGGGTTCAATACAAGCACAGCTTCTCCTTTTACCAAATGTCAACAACTTGAGCAAAAACTAAGCCAATTCATCTTTGCGCTCAGTGATTCAAACTTGTATCCCATTACCCAGAGGAGCCCTCAAAGAGCTAAACCTGCAGATGAAGGCTGAGAGCCCCTGCACTGCAGCCTCACCCCACTACCATCAGGCTGCTGGAAAGTAGAAAGGCTGTGTACAAACCACCCAGGTGCTTGTTTTTCCATGTTGTACACAAGCGTGCCAGCCACTGACCAAAGCCAAAGCAATTTGGCTTTCTCCTGCCATAGTTCATCTTTGGTTTTCAAAAAGGAAGCTTTATGCACTTAACCTGCAAGACCGTGAATCTCAAGTGAAGTGCTAAGAATATGCTCCTCTCTGGGACTTTGTTTATACCTACCACCGCAGCACTGTTTACAAACTACTTTAAGAAGCTCCCTTCTCAGCAAGCTGGTCTTCAGAGATACTATTTCAAATGCCTCCTCCTCATCTAACACTGTACACAAACTCTGGCACACAGCACAGGGTGAGCTAGGTAGGAAGGCCCCTAGAAGTCAGTTACTTTCAAACAAAACACTGCAGGGCCCAAGTTCATTTACTGAAGTACTCAGTTAAGCCCTGGCAATCCAAGGAGCATAAAGGCCACAGGAACCCCAGGGAACAGGGACTGTATGGGATCATTATAGGAAGCAATTACAACCCCACGGACAGCAGATTGCAAATATCAACAAAAATTAGCAACAGCATGTTTTGATCCTTAACAATGTTGACAGTAAAAATACAGTATTCCCTGTGGCACAGAAGGACCCTCAGAAGCTCCCTGCTTGTTCAATACCTGTGAAACTCACCACCAGGTTGCACAACACAAGAGAACGGATGCATAAAATATGGGTGTGTGGTGTGCAAGTACAGACAAAAACTGAGCAACTCTTGTTTTCAAAACAGAGCAGACAGTGATGTTAAAGGGAAGGATATTAAAGGCCAGGTTACAGACAAAGCAGACAGAGCACCTGGAACTTCAAAGCTGATCACCTTGTTTGAACTTAATCCTCATAATGACATCATGTGGTGACCAAGATTACCTGTTCCCCATTTAAAAGGTAGTAAGGACAACCTTCGTTCTCTGGAATTCAACGTACCTGAAAAGATTCAGGTTAAAAAGCTCAGTCTACTGAGTATCACCGTTTCTGTATCGCTGGCAAAACCACTAGAAACTACACTAGAACAGAATTTGGACAGATGGCTTTATTTTGTTGTATGAGAAAAGCTGAGAAGCAGTTAAACATCCTATTTTGAGCAGGGTCTAAATACGCCTGTTCCACTGTGCTCCCTCCAGGCTGAAGGACAGCATTTGTTTGAGTTAGCAGTTGTGCTACCAGAATGGGTAACAAAAGTTCATGCTTTGAAGTGCTGAGAAGCCTCTTGCTTCAGAATTAAGTCTGGTTCCATGGCAACAAACAGATAGAGGTCCACAAAAGCTTCAGCACCTCAAACATGACTGATGACTGGAGTTCTGCTGCACAGTACTCCACTTTAACCTAAGGATAAAAATCAATGAAGGCTTCAGCCAGTTTAGTAGATCTAATGAAACTGCTTCTCTTAAGCTTTGCAATTAAGGCAGCGTTTCAAAGAATGATGTTTGCCAATTCTCTAAGTATTTTATCACCCTATTCATCTCATGCAAAAAAAAAAGTTTACATGAGGAAAAAGAGATTAGCTGAAGCAATCACAAAACAGGTTAGATACAGCCAACCCTGCCTGATGTCTAAAGTTTATTTCTAGAACCATTTCTTCAAAATATGTCATACTTCAGACATTATAACCTAAAAATAAGAGACATTATGAAGGCCTTAAATAAAAACCCAAAACATGCCAACAAACCACCCAAACTCCAAAAAGTAGACTAGTCCTTTTCCTCATTCACCACTTTCACTGGGCATCTGCATTTAGAATACCTTATCGTTCATACAAGAGCCACATTTAGAAGAAGTCATGTAACTGCTTTGAGTGGCCAGTGCTTTCATTTCAACAACTGAGTGAAAAAACATCAGATGTTCTCATTCCATACAAAAATGAAGGAAAAAAAGGTATTAACAAAACTACAACTGAGATTTGGAAAAGTCATAGTAGTCACGCAAGTGTTTGGCAAGTATTTGTATTTTAAGGTTCATACACTTACATTGATCAATAAAATACTCCATCACTACTAGACCACTTATGAATCCTTAGATGTCAAAGCTCTTCAATACAGGTGTGGATCCTACCTATATTTACCTATTTATGGGATATGAGAGTAAGGAACTTGGCCAAAATCACAAAAGGCATCACTGGAGAAGCCAGGAAGAAAACCCTTGTTCAGAGGCAAAAAAACCTTGTTCAGAACTCCTTTTACTGTAATGTAGAAGGAATCTTTTAAGAGGATTTAAGATGCTTCCATATATCATTAAGATAATACAGAGTAGGATTCAGAGCCTTAGTCCCTAGCAGTATTTGCCAATTTACTTGGAATAGAAAAAATATGTTAACACCAATTTAAATTAAAATATTACCTCTTTCAAAGTAAAATATCACACAAGACCTTTCTCCTGTGATCTTATTTAATCTCACCATCAAAATACAAATATATTTTACATAAACATTACCTGGCAAAGAAGTTTGTAAAAGGTCCCAATATTTTTCGTTTACTGTCCACGTCTGTCTCTTGACAACACTCCTGCTGGCTCTGATCATTGGTCTCTTTAGTGGAATTCAGGGTAACATCCGAGAAGTGCGCCTCATCAGTCTCAAGATTCACAATTGCACTTGAACTGCTTGTGACCACAAAGTCCAAAATGTCTTCATTGCTAACTGATAAAGTTGTTGACAGTTCTGTGCTAAGACTAGAAACACTACAGACAGAGATATCATCACTTCGATTCAGAGTTTTTGAAGTTGGACTATAAAGTTTGACAGTGTCATATCCAGTTCTTGGGAAAGTAGAGGATTTTCGCACAGCATGGTCATGTTCAGAAGTCAGAGAATGTGGAGGCACGTAAGACGGCAGCGTGCACGCGCTCTGAAAAGTCCTGTCAGGCACAATTTCAAGTTCTGACTGCTTTCTCTTCACATTTAACACACTGCAGTGAACAGGCTCTGGATTTCCTATTTCTAGAGTTGGAATACCAGAATCCACTGATTTAAGGCTATGACAATCTTCTAAAGCACTGGACAGCTGGCCAGGCCCATGCTCAGGCAATGAGAGTGATCTCGGGGTCCCAGAGTTCAAGTTTTGAAGGCCCTGGATACTGCTGCCCACTCTTGTGTCTAGAATTCCAATGAAGCTCAAACCATTTAAGGAGGATAAATTTACATCATTTGTCTTGGCCCAACTGGTAACTGCTTAAAAAGAAAGAAAAGACAAGATTATGAGTTTGCAGGAATGTTATGGTTTGTTCTCAGCTGTTTGTTGGGTTTTTTTTAAATACACTCAGTCCTGTCATAATTTAGACTTTTAATTAAAAAGTTATTCATCTTCTCTTGCACATGATTACTATCCTTTCCCCCTGCATGAACAAGCAGGACAATGGCAGCTTAAATTAGGCTTCTACAAAATGTCAAACATGAAAAGCTTTTTGAAAGCAGTTTGTGTGCCAATGTTTGCTTCTTATACATCTCCCGAGTAGGAAATTACATACTATAAAAATAGCAGTACTTTAATGTTCCATGTCAATATTAAGACAGATATTTGAAATTTATTTTTATACAGTCATAAACGCATATTTACTGATGTTGGGGGGCTACAACACTTGTTTCCATAGACTTAGACCAAAATTCTGAAGTGTTCATTTAAATCGAATTTCTTAGCATTCTTCTGGAAACCACAAAACTGATAATAAATCTGTCACTTAAATAAATGTATAATATATCAGTTTTGCATTAAGCAAGAGATGCAAAATCTGAATAGTTATAAAGCTATCCATGTAGTCCACGTTTTGACAATACATATGATGCACTTCATCAGTGCATGTACAGTAAAACTGACACTTGCAAATATATTGTATTTACTGCACTCAGGGATCGCTATCCTTCATATTTGCAATATACATTTACACTGTCTCCGCAGGGGCTGCCAGCAGGGCAGTTAATCCAGTCAGCACCCCACTTCCAGTCTAAATCTGGGCGACCCTCAAAGAGAAGGCAGTCAAGTATGAGCTGCAGGTTAGATGCACTGTCCCCGTGGGCAATTGCAGCCTTTCATAAGGCTGGAACACCATCAGGACTGCTGCCCTGGCTCCCAGAACTGCTACTGACCCTTTAAAACACTACATCATTATTATTGTGACATTACATACATGTCCTCTTTCTATATGAATAGTTAAATTATCTACAGCTCTTCTGAAGTTTGCAATGTAATTACACTGCAGCAGTTGGCAGAACAAATACGCACATATTGCTTCGGTTTTTTCACTCCGAAATACCCTGCACTAAGTGTGAAGGAGTGAAGAATACTCCTCCCATCTTGCAAACAGCTTGCTTTCTAGACGATTTTTCTCCAGTTCCTTAAGCCTGATCTCCTGCTTCTGGTCTCCTATTCTCTCAAGCGTAGCACTTAATTAAGGTGCCAGTTGTCTCCTAGGAGGTCCTCCCCGCATTCTACTTTTAAAAAACAAACAACTTCCCCCCCCCCCCCCCCAAAAAAAAAAAACCACAAAAAAACAAAAACACAACACAAAACAAACCAAACATCCAATTTGGGAAAACTGGTTCCTGCCAGCAGTTCCAAACCACTGGCTAATGGCACCACCTAAGCCCTGGTTCAACAAGGGTTTGACACACTGTCTGTTCTTAGATCCAAAGCCATCGATACATTTTGGCATTGTGATACAGACAGGCAGTAAGTGACGAAAAACACATTTCAAACATATTCCACTGGTCCAAACCGTAATGTTTTTTTCCACAAGCTTTCAGTCACATGAAAAGTTCATGAATCCAAACGTACTTCGTATGCTACGCTAACTCTTTAGCTTACTACACAAATGCTATTCACTAGCTGATCTGACGCTCCAGTTCAATCCACTCCTCCTAAGTGTAGGGAAAAGTCAAGTAGAAACAACCCTGGCTATTTCATCTTTTAGACCCTGTCAGAACTTTTAAACTATGTTATTATGTACTACCCATCTAAATCAATCAATGCATTTAATTGCCTAATTCTTTGGATATACAAGGTTTCAAATTTATTGTTTTGACTAAAAAGCTTGTGAAGATGTACACTTTTCTTTTGAGTTGCTATAGCAACTTTTCTTTTTTCACATTACCATGGTTTGAAAAGTTTACATCCCCTGCAATTTAAAGTAGTGATGTCTTGAGATAGCTAGCATACAAACTGCATACATTACAAACCTCTCTGTTCACTAAATTAAAATTGCAAGGGCCAGCAAAAAAACCCAAGCAAAGAAAAGACCCTAAACAGCAATCCTTGAATACAGGCAACAAACTATTCTACTTCATGAAGTCAACTGTGATAGTCGAAGTGTACAAATATGACATAACATGGAGCATTAGATATAATTACTGCTGCACATACTTGGATCTCCTGCTCTCAGACCGTCTTGCTTGGACTCACTTAGTTTTCTAACATAAGTCTGTTTTCTCTTCCCCATGCTCATCCATCCCTTCATACACATTATATTGCTCTTTAAATCAACAATCCACCCAGCCCCAATGTTACTCTGAAGGATATACACACATACTATGAAACCATATAAGCAAGGGTGCAGGTGTGTGCTTTATCACAATTCATACTTATTAATGCATCCAGACAACATAGTCCAGAAAACAAAGTTCAGAAATGTAAACAGCCAGGAACAACTTCAATGTTGTTTGGGTAAATAGCACAAGCACCTTCCCATAATGAAGTCCTTCAGTGACTGCTTTCACTTCTGCTCAATGATTTTCCCAAGTAGCAGCCAGTCCTTAGTTTAATTGCATGGCTCTTCTCGACTAAGCTTACGAATGGTAAGCATTCAAGCGGCCTTGGAAGAGCCAATAAATACAGCAGCTCAAGAGGCCAAACAATTCTGTAAACAAGAGAGTTCAAAGAGAAGTGAAAATAAATTTCCACGCAGGGTACTGAAGCTATTTTAACTTGGTATTTATGTAAGCAAGAAATTTAACAGGAAGAGATCCTTTAAACAGGCAACCAGCAAATGCAGAAGTATATAACAGCTATAGCTTGCTGGAGCAAATTATGCAATAACAAGCTACAAAGGTTTTACACAGTTCAGCGAAACTGTGGGAAGCTTTGAAGTATACCCATCAAGGGCTTTAAATGAAAACTTGAGATGTAATCAGCTGTCATAAACGTACATGAGAACTCCTTGATTCATTTTGCATTAAGTTGTTGTAGGATTGTTTTTAAGGATGTAGTGAAGTGATATTTATACTCCTTATTTTAGCTGCCTCACTGGTAAGTACAAAGTCTGACAATTGATGTCAAACATTCTAAGTGTCATGTGCTCCAATACTAACTTTTTTCCATAAATCATTTATTAACGTAACATTATTGTAACATTATCATCATAAAAAACATAACGTTATTAAAGTATTAGTAGTATAATAAACTATTGAGAAAGAATAAGCAATTTTGTCTGCACAACAGTCATAATCCCCATGGTTTACTTAAATATATTATCATCTAAATAAAATTGATATTTGTAAAGTCTTAACATCCTACATCTTATACGAACCATGATCTCATAAGTGTGAATATCCCAGAAGAGAGATAACAAGGGAAAGGGAGATAGGAAAATACAGCAGAGGTCACAAGTGGCAATGAGAGGGTAGGTATGTATTACTTACTCATTAACTCTTCCAACATAAGCGCTAAGGGGCACCAGATAAAGATAGTTTTGTAGCCAGGTTCAAAATTAACATCAGGACATAGCTATTCATGCAAAGGGTAGTTGAACTGCATAACTCCTTGCCACAGTACACTGTGGATGCTAGAAGTTTACATGTAAGCTCAGGGAAGAAAAAAATCACTGAGGATTCCTAAACAAAAAGAAACTCAGGAAGTCCGTGAACTGCAAGTGTCAGAACTTCATGGAAATATCAGCGTACATTAGTCTTGTTTTTAGGCCCTCTCCCAGGTAAATTCTTCTGTCTGACAGGTGGAGTTTTGGTCCGTCCCAGTACAGCTGTCCATACAGCCTTACATTCCCCAGATTCTGATCACGGCATGCAAGAAGGCATGTTCTGACAATAACCAGAGGCTTTAAAACAGATTTTGACTTTGCATATCACTCAACCACACAGAGGGAACAAGTCATATTTGATTATAATTTCTAAGATCTAGAATAAAATGGCTTTTTAACCCATTTTAATGTAAAATTTAAAGAAAGTTAACACCAATGCCAAACCATTACAGTAAAACAAAGATCAGAAAGATGCCAACTCAACCCATGTTCTTCCAAGTTTGCTGTGACTTTCAATGCAATTTAGGCAACAAACTTGTTTAGAAGGAACTATCTACAAAACAGGCTTTATATCTTCTTGCCTTGCAGGAATGAGAAGAGGAATGGTTTACATATACTGCTCAGTCCTCAAAGAGTTAACATCTCAATTTTTATCACACACCTTGTCTCTTCAACACTTATCTCTGCCAGAATTTTTTTTTTCCAAGTTCTTAAGAGCAAGGAATTTCCTCAGTTACAAAGCTGCAACTTTTTTTTTCCTTCTTAAAGGAAAAATATTTTTTAAAAAAATAAGGCTTTATACTCTCTGTGCATTTGACAATATTTTTATTGAATGTACCAAGAAACACATTGCTGCTATCAAGTGCAAGTGCAGGTGACCTCAGTGCAGAAGAGCATCAAACCCCGTTTTGTTTATTAAACGTTTCTTGGTTCAGATTGTTTATGTTCACATCATAGCAGCCACAGCATTGCCGACAGTGAAAAATTCCTGAGGCTACAAAATAGTCTAGCTTTTGACAAAGCATGAGATACAGCGAGTAAGACTACATATGTAAGCACTGCCAAAACTTTAATGGCGAAAAGAAAAGAAATAAGTTGGGATTTTTTCTTATTAAAAAGTCTTTTATCTAACTCCCAGCCACTGTCCTTCACGAAGCATGAGCTTTACAAATCTGGCTTCTGAGCAGAGCACTTAAGAGAGCAATCATAAGTAAACCATTCACTGCTTTTCCACTTTTTTGCTACATCAGGCAAGCAATATCAATGAGTCACAGTGTTCTTCTAAAGCCTCTGCTCCAGAAGCAGTTTACAGGGCTTTTTTCCTCCCCACACCAATATCACTGAAAAATCTGAGGCCACGTTAAATTAGCAGCAGCGTCATGAGAACTTCAGCTAAGGTTAGCTCTAGTTTTGTTTGGTCTTTGGGAATTGCCTAGGAGACTTCGACTAGAAAGAGAGGCAGCGAGAGAGATTAAAGTTGCTTCCTTTTCACGGGTTTTGAGACTGACCCGAAACTGCAAAGGTACCCTAGCTGGTAGCCTTCATTAAAAAAAAAAAAAAAGAAAAGAAAAACAAAAAAACACACCCAACGCCTTTACCCAAAGCCTCGAGGAAGCAACGCTCACCCTCCTCTGTGGTCTTCAAACCACTCGGTGAAGACGCCGGCGACGCCGAGCTGCCTCTCTAACTTTTTAAGGTGGCCACGGACGGGCAAAGCAAGCAGCCGCCCATCCAGCCGCAGCCCGGCCGGCCCAAGGCGAGCCCCTCACCGCCGGGGGGCTGCCCCCGCCCGCCCGGCGTACAGGTGGGGCGGCCCGGGGTCAGCCCGCTCGCCCCCCCGGGCTCTGCCCCTCACCCCAACAGGTGCCACCAAACACACCCCGGCCCCAAGGGCGAGACGAGCCCCGGCAGGGCGGCAAGCCGCCGCCCGGCTGGGTCTGCCGCCCGAGGAGGAAGAGCCACGCAGAAACTTTGACGACTCACCGGGGTAGCGCTGCCCTCCGTCGCTCTCCTCGTGCTGGGCCATGCCCAACCCGCCCCACAGCTGCTGCTGCGGGACTAGGAGGCGGCTGGCGGCTGCGGCGGGCGGTCCATGTCGCTCTCCGGTCCCCGCGGAGGAGCGGCGGGTTCAGCGGAGGTGAGGCGGCGGCACAACCCCCGCCCGCCGGGCGCCTTCTCCGAGCGGCGCAGGGCCTCCCATGGCGCCCGCCCCCGCGGCGGGCGCGGCGCGGTGCGGTGCGGCGCACACCTGGCTGCGGGCGCAGCGGCGGGCTCTGCTGGTGGGACAGGTGCCGGGCTCCTCCCGGCACGCTCCGGTCCCCGCGGCCCGGCCTCCTCCCGCCCCGCCGCCGCTCCCCTCCCCAGCGCGGCGGTGAGAAGCGCCGCCCGCCGGGGAAGGAAACGCCTGCGCGATGGGGGGCGGGGAGGCGGCCGCTGGGCGCCGGGGCCGCGCGCTGGCCGCCATTTTGAATCGCCTCAGCGCGCCCGAGGTGTGGGACGGCGGCGAGGGCGGGTTGTGCGCGACAGGCTCGGCCGGGGCAGAGGCGGTGGGGTGGCCCCGGGGAGCGGAGCGGGTTGAAGAACAGTGAGCTGTAACTGAGGGCGCTCGTTCAGAGGAGTTCCGCGCCCCGCGCTGGAGGGGAGCCGCTCTCTCGTTACTGGGCCGTCGCAGCCCGTCCTTGCGTTACCGCCAGTGGCAGCGCGGGGGGGCCGAGCTGTGCCGGGGCGGCCGGGCCTGCGCGCTGGCTGCCTCCGGGGGAAGCAGGTCTGCGGCGGGAGTCCCCTTACGTTCCTGGCTGCGTTTAAGAGGAAAACAAAATTCGGTGGTTTTTGCACGTTTGGACTGTGGAAGGCCTGGGGCATCAAGTGAAAGTGTATCCATAGCTCTGCGGAACTGACCTGTAATGCCAAAAGTGGAGGCTCTGAGATGGTAATTGCTATTCTAGCATATTTGATTTATCTTTCAATTCTCTTATCTTTACCTTCCATCTCAAACTGCTCCCTTTTGGTGTTTGGTCAACCTATCCTGCACACCCCTTCTCACCACCTCCACACTGAAATCAAAGGAGTAACGAACAGTCAGTACCTTGCAGGAGCAGAGCTCTCATGTTTCCTTATCATCTTTGAAACTCATTCTTGCTTTTTGCTGCAAAGGTCATACATGTTTTGCACCTAGAGTCGGTGATCGTGTCTAGAATGATAGGAAGATAACGTTGTTCCCCCATCTTAACTGAGGATGTAAGTACCAGCCTCTCATCACCTCACACCTCTTATGTCTACCCTGAAGCTGGAAGTGAGTGCAGAAAATGCACAAATATCTGAACTTGTGTTAAAGTAATTAGTTCAATACCAAGAAGACCAAAGCCATGATTGTTCAAGCTTTGATGTGGGCAAATTCCACCTGAATAAACTGAGAGGCTGAGGTAAACTTGTACAGAAGTACTTGCCACCACGAGCTCATTGACACCAGTTCCATGCTATCAAGATGAGAATTCGGTCATTATCAAGATGAGAAGTAGGCACTGAAAACCTACCATCAACCAAAAATTACAGCTCTGCAGATACTTTCTGTGACTGGGTTAGAGTGATAAATTTCAGTGCTTACTCCGCTGGATTTCTAAGATGGGTTATTAATATAATTAAGATTGGCACTAATTTCTCCATGTCCTTTGAAAATCACTGCTACCTCTGCAAGACAGCTTGCATATTACTATTAAAAGAAGGTAAATAAAAGCAAAACAGCTTTGAAGCACTATAAACTTGTTTATATGCAAGAGACATACTGTTTTGGAGCATATGCTGTCACTAACTCCTTTTTTAGTGTTAACATTCTCCTTCTGGTTTTAAGAGTGGGAATCAATTCTTCTGTTGGAGCAACCGGAACACTGTATTGTCATTGTGGTATCATCAAACTTGGGTCAAAGTTGTTAGGTTCCTAGGGTAAATAACAGAATAGAAATAGAGAGTCATGAATTCTGTAAGTCTGCAGAGCGTCTCCAAAGGAAATAATGATACTCCCATCTTCGTAATATTATTTAGGCTGAAGAAACTATTAGAAAAATCTGCTGCAGGAAATCTTTCAGCAGTAGCAGAGCGTAGACTACAGCTAAAAGTTTCAAATCACACAAGGAGTTAGGCGCTTAAATACTTTCTGAGTCAGCACTTATTTAAGGATAGAATTTTGCCTAACAATCATAATACCTTTGAGATCCCATTCTAAGTGATTTATTTTAGTGGATATTTTCCATTTCCAACCCACAGATGACTCTTCCTATTCAGCTGGTAGGTTTTTTGATACCCACTCACAACAAAATTCTTACTGTTCTTTGCACTGAAGAAACGCAGACCAACCAGGGTCCCAATGTGCTAGGCAGCGTAAAAATACCAGGGTCAGCCTCAAAATGTTTACAGAAAATCACAGCCTAGTCAATATAAAAAAAAAAAATCTCTTTATTGCATGTGAATGACTGTATAAGTCGTGGAAAAGGGTAAATAGCATTTCTGGTTGTTGCGAGCTATTAGCAAAAGTTGACTTTTTGCATTAGCAGTTAGCATCAGTTCTGTAAAGCCACCTCCATCTGAGATAATGCAGTTTCTGTCCGCAAGTATTGTGTAGTACTATTCCTCTACTGGTAAAAGCTGAAGGGCTTACATTATGTGACTAAATACAGCGTTACACCATTAGCTCTCATGGAAGCATGGCATGTCCTAATTATTAAAAGGAAACGGAACAGGTACTAGCAGGTATGGGAAGTATAAATGCATAACTAGGTGCGAAGGGGACCTTTAGCACCTTTGTTTTTCAGCTGTGCAAAATTTAAAGTTCATCCAGAAGGGCACGCTGAGAAATCAAGTCTTCCTGTTTTAACAGATGGGTTGTAAGTAAATCCTCAAAAGCATGATAAGAAGTTAGTTGTGGCACTTACTGAGCATGGTTACCATCAGTGCTCTGCCGTTGATTCAGAGTTGGGTAAACCTGTAAAATACTTAATTTTGTAAAAATTATGGGACAAAATCCTGATGTTTTGTTCAAGAGTGTCTTGCCTATGGCTGTTGTGTAGAAATGAAGCACTACATAGAGCAGCCTCAAATTGGCAGCTGATGTTCACCTAGTGGGCACAAAACATCTACGTGGTCTAATAACAGATCAGTGCTAGAGGATTTAATTTTTTGAAAACTTTCAATTCAAAAGCCCTGTCATACAAGCTCATATTCATGCCAGCAGAATTTGATATGCCAGTTTTATGGTTACTCTGCAAAAAAGCTTGAAGGGTTTGTGCTCTGTTCTCACTGATTTCTCCAAAATACACTACATATGAAAAAAGTATGCAAAGTAATAGTCCTTCCTTTGTTCCTTTAGAACAAGGTAGAGTTAAGGAGCAGAAACGCAAGCTTCCCTCATGCTTCTTATGCCTGTAGATGTGGGAAATCATTCTCTGCTTAGGCTTTCAGTTCTGTTTTGAAGCTTCAGCAATTTTGCAATTGATACAACTTTTAATTTAATTTTTTTTAAGAACTAGATGGGAACATCTAGATTGAATTTTCATTCATCAGAAGCCATTATGATGCAAGCAGCTTTCAGAGGCAGCCAAACTGAGCTTCATTTGAATCGGCTGTGCAGCTCCCTATCCACCTTGAGGTCAGTAATTGTCATAAACGAGAAGACGTTTCAATATAATATTTTTTTCTCTAGTTAACCAAATATTTGCATATTGTGAAGATACAACAGTTGCACATCATTGAATACTAGCTGATCAACAACTCCTCCTTCCATTTCCCATCACTGTCATTTAAGGTAGTTTTAGCTCACACAAGCAAGAGTGCAAGTGTACTAACTGTAGCAAGTGATGGATAATCTCTGTTACTGTCCATCATCCTAAGAGACAGAAAAGTTCTCTCTTGAAGGTATGAGACATCGATCTTTTTCCTCCTTGCTTTACAAAATTGCTTGTATGTATGGTAAAGTAACTAATGAATGTTTTATGGCACAGGAAAAGGGAACAATGAATAAATTCAGGTTGCTACTGACTTGTAGCAATGAGCAGGATGATGATTTGATCAAAAATATCAATACCTCACAAGCAAATGGTGATGTTTTTGACAAATGGAGAATACTATGTTCTTCTACTGCAAATCCATCATAAAAGTACTTCTCACAAAAGTAGTATTTGCCTGTCTTTTGCACATCTGTTTTGATAGCAGTCCATTTCCAGCACAGCCACCATCTGCACGGGTGTTCCTACTAGTGGTGGAACGTCTGTGAACTGAACCATTTTAACAGGTTTGGGATGAATCGGGAACAGCTGGAGAATAGGCCATTTCATTGTCCCAAAAGGCTGCCTGCCCCTGTAGGAACTTAAACCTGATAAAGGATGAGGAAAGCAAAGCCAGGTCTATAACTACCATTACTGTTAACCTTTCTGTTACCACTGGGTAAGAATAGACTTACATGGTTTAAAGTTTCCCTCCATGAGATGGCAAGAAAATGAAGGGCAGGAAAGGCAGGGGAAGATAGTGCGAGACTTTCCAGCATGTTTGAATTGATATTACCGAAACACGATGCATGTGGCTGGAATGTTTCTATCAATCACTGTCTACAAGCTCTTTAGGAAGGACAAAATGGGTAATAAGGTGTGAAGAAGTAAGACTATACAAACTAAAAATACTGCTTCTTGTATTAATATCTCAGAATTGCAGGATCTTAAGTGCCCATAAATAATCGCTAACAAAGCCTCCATGGTACTTCTGTTATGGATCTTAACTCATCACTAAATCATACCAGAGAAGGAAACAAGGGTTTTATTATGCACAGCTGCATAATGAAAAGTTGGGATGCTATAGCAGATTTATTCTCTTAAGCAAGTGCAATTTAAATTACATTTCCAAAAGCAAATAGATTCATTCTGTAACACAAAAGGCATTGCCCCCAACATGTGGTAACTTTCTATTGGAATTCGCTAGGAAAAAAAAGTAGTACTGGATTAAAAATGAGTTGTTGTCTAGAACTAGTAATGATGAATGAAACCAAGTAACATTCAATTTGGGCAGATAACAGATCCAAGTAATATGTCTCTATGGATCTGCAGTGCTTCAAAGTATTTAATATTTTTGTATTGAATAAAATTACAGGCAAAACGGAGGAAAAATATTTAAAAAGCATGAATGACAATTGAGACTTCTTGAAGACTTTGTTGTCAAATAGGTAAGGGTTCCAGAGTCAAAAGACTATGGGCTAAAACCCCATCTCAAAGCAAAGACAATTAAAAGCCAAACATCAATACAAAAACTAGAAGTTATGAAATGTAAAAAAAAAAAAAGGGAAAAATCCTACCAAAAGGGTATTAGGAACAAAAAGCATGCTAACAGTCCTGAACATTCATTATTACATGAATAAAGTAACTGTGCAAAAAAGAAAAATTGAATACCAATTTCTGTCCTGTATCTGGAAGGGATCAGAGTGGCCCACCACAGCAGGTAGGAATTAATGAGGCAAATTACTCTTTGGACCATGGGCTTAAACCACACACAAGTTGTATTTTTTTCAAACACAAGTTTGGGATCAGTAAAGGAAAAACTGCACAAGCTTTAATGTCCCATAGGCAGTCTAATGGCTCTTTTTTCTCTGTAAACTATGAATCAATTTAATAGCCCTTCTGGATATGAGCTTTTCCTGTATGGAAAACGGGATTCAGAGAAATCTGGAGATCACTTAGTTCCTCGTTCTTCCTCAAGGCAGGATGTATGTATACATGCCTGCATAATTTCTGACACATTTGTCTAATGTGCTCCTAAAAATCTGTAATTGTGGAAGTGGAATCCTTTTTTAGGTAGCCTATTCTAGTGCTTATGTATTTGCTTTCAGTACTGCTACTGTCCTGTCGTGCCATTTGCTCAGGCATTTCCCTGGCTACAGACAAGAAAAGCACTGAAATGAATACGAAAATATACTCATTATACTTTTTAACAGGCTTGATTGCTTAGATTGATTTTAGAAGAAATTCAAGAATTTGAAACTGCTCAGTTCTGCAATACAAGGAGAGTTGCTACATCTCACTGTCTCTGTTTCTTGTAGCGAGTAAAATAAGACCTACACAGAAACGATGGGCAGTTAAGCCTTCTTCATTAACAATTTCTAAAATCTTTATGTGAAAAGCAATTGTAGCAATATTATATAGCTGCTACTGTTGTTAATAAAAGTGACCTTGCCTTGTAGTGACAGGGAAAGAGAGACTTACTACTGTTTTTGCACCTTTGTTTTTGTTCTTGGATTAACTGGGTTCTACGGTTGCAAATACGTTACAGTAACAGATACAGTTCTTCCAGAAGCACTTGCCCTGCAGGAAGGCTGTCAGGTAGGAGAAGGTAGCATACATGGAAGTCTGTCATCTCAGTCTCTGTGCTCAGTGCATTCTTTATGGGTGAAGCCTTACACAACGATGAAGTAGGGCAGGGAAACCAATGTTTTGCCACCGAGTCACTTTTTCTCGGCAGCATGCTGACCCACCACCAGCTCTATCAGCTTTGTTTTTTCTTTTAATCCCATTATCATCATACTGGAGCATAGAGGTAGCTCATAAAATTTATAAGCACTTGCATATTACAATACATTTTAAAAGCAACTTGAACACTGGAAAAGGGATCTTACTGTAGAAAGCTAAAATGTATCAGTTAAGTTTCATTTGTCCCGAACCTCTGGAGCCTTGTTGCTCCTAGTTTCACAGGTCATAAAAGAAAATTATGGGAGATGCTGCGTGTGAAAGGTGGATGACAAATTCATTGGGGATAATACTTAAATACGCTGGTCCTGGCAGGAAAAGGATGAGTTATACTGTCAAGGAATCCTGGGAAGACTGGCTCTCCCGGAGCTGCAGTACCTTTCCATGTATTTTCACTGCGGACAGCACTCCCATGAAGTCATAGTTTGACATGCATTTAAAGCCTGCCCTACCACTGACAGATGCAATTGCTGCCAAGGACTGTGCAGTGGTTTTTGCATGATAGAAGCATTGTTTACATTGGAAACGAATTCTTTGGGATATGTGGAGTTAATAATTCAGATACAACAACTGAAAGGCCTGGCTGGCCAAATTTAATTCTTTTATCAAGCATCTTCTATAAACACAATGAAAATACACTCCTCCTGCTGTATTTAAGAAATAATTTAAAATAATTTATGCCTTTGAAAGTTTTAACTACAAAGTTTAAAGCATGCTAGATACTAACGAACAAAAGCATTCACCCAAGGACCTTACAGAACAACTATTTTCCATTATTTCCCAAGTGTGTATTTATGTGCTGTTTTCGTTGCACTTCTAATTCAGGGGAGTTGCAATCATTCTACACAGAATCCCAAGTCACTATGGCTGTAAACTTACAGCAACGTAATGCACGTCTCCACCAAGCTGAATGTGAGCTGTTCAAAACTGGGTCTGTCTTTTCTCCTTTTTATGAAAAGGGGTCCGGCCATGGGGTTAGGAGTATGCATTTGCTTGTCACAGATGCAGTTTTTCTGAAAGCAGAAGTGAGATGTTGACCATTTGATGGCTGAGCACAAGTTGAAAGCAGAAATAAAGTCTGCTTGTTTAGATCCTGTACTCTGTAACTTTGACTGATATGTGAGAGAGGGTCTGGGTTTGTCTGGGTTTTAATCCCCCCCCCCCTTTGAAAGAGGGGGGGGAAATTTGTCATTACAAATTAATTTTTGGAATAAGATTATGACATTTTCTACAGAAATAATTGAAGTGGGGACTAAGCTTATTATGTTTGCTCGTCTTTTTTTTTTTCAAGAACATACGCAGTGTATTTAATTTTCCTGCATTGTATTGAAAAAGAATAAAAAATAGATTAAAAAATCATAGCAATGAAAAGGACTCGCAAATTACATACCTCATGCTCTCTTGCCAGAATGTTTAATGCTTAACTGCTGTGTTGTATCTAAGTTATTGTTACGTTAGACAAAGAAAATGAACACACACACACGCCATCCAATTGTCCTTTTATATTTTTATTCGGTGTTAAGTAACTCCACAAGAAAACAAAATCAGTTACTCTGGTGTACGTGAAATCAGAACAATACAACCACTTGAAGCAAAAAGTAGAACAAATTTCAGCCCAGGAATGGAAAACTGATACTTCAGTGCTATGGATATGCAATGCGCTTCATACCACAGTGCGGTTCAGCGTATGCCAACCTTTAATGCTTTTGTTGTTGTTGTTGTTGTTGTTGTTGTTGTGTGTTTCTATCCATACAGAAAAACTAAAAACCACACTTCAACTCTCACCGAAAGCTTTAGAGCTTTAGCCATTAAACTATGAAAACAAGTAAAGACAATTGGTTATTGCCCAAGCTCAAGATACGATTTTATCTTCCCCAAAGGTGCTGGAATTATTACATGCCACAATGTAACTAAAAGCAACACCTTTGCTGGTTTTGAGCCCTTTCTTACCAAAGAAGCAGCTCTAGCCAAAATTAACTGAGCTGAAGTTTGTGTTTGAAATATGTCCATTTGGTCATTTCTTGTTCTCGATTGAAGTTCCATTCCATTCTTCACTGTAGTGATTTGAAGAATTTGTGTGTAAAATTCTTTTTTACTTTCATGTTACAGTTAACTAGTTCTCAGTGCAGGTGCTAAACAACCTCTCAAGGAAGCTCCAGAAGAAAGTAAAATATATAAAAATCTATCCAAAGTCTGCAAATAAATTAAGAAACTGTAAAGTGTCAAAAGATTTGTTGTATGAATACAAACCCTAAAACATAGTCTAAGAGGAGGACCAAAAGAAAGCCCCTGGGTAAGGACAAACCAAGCCAATTTTAAGTAAGGATCTCAACGGAAGCGTTGCACAAAGAATGGCATGGTTTTCCAACCACGTATTTCACTTCTTACATTGTCAATTGAATAAAGGCAACAAAACCCAGCTACTCAGAAAACCCTTCTAGCACAGAACATATTTCAAAGGCAGTTCAGCTCACATTTCAAACAGCTATAGTTCTCATGAGGTTTATTGCCTGTCAAAATTAATGGGTAAGCTTTTCAAGTCAGTATTGGACTTTCTGCACTTCCCGATGTTGTAGACATGCTGCTATTGTATAGACTAGTTAGTTGTTGTTGTTGTTGTTGTTGTTTTTTAAACTGTGAGTTGGTAAAAACTTAGAACGTTTCGTTTTGCAAATATTGCTCCTCCTGGCTTATACGTTTTGCATAATGTGTTAAAAGCACAAGGAGTTGATAGTCTTGTACAGATGCAACTTGACAATGTATTGACTTTCTAAGTTAACAAAATAAAATTTAAAAGCAAGTCACATAAAGCAACAATCACTACTGCAATCACACATGTATGTTGTAAGTCATCACTTTCCCTACCCCCCCACCACACACATAACTTGCCCCACACATTCTCTCAGAAACACAAAATGAACTACGAGATTTACTAAATTACAGCCACAACAGCAGCTAACTGCAGCAGCCACAGGATTTCTTTCAAGTGAAGCACTGACCCTTTGCATTTAAAACATTGAACGCTCTGAGCATTTTAGATAGTTTCAATCATTCAGGCTCAAGTTCAGTACAGGATGCTTTTGCAGATTACATCAATGCCATCATCTGCAACAAGACAACGTTCTCATTACTCGTTACAAAATTCACAACAATCCACACATCGCCCCAGTGGTTTATTATTTTTGGTGTTACTTTTTAAACATCTGCCCCACATTGGCAAGTTGCTAAAAAGGACAAAAAAAAAAGAAAAAAAAAAAAGGAAAAAAAAAACCCCACATTGCCTCCATACCTACAAAAAATCCTTGGCTTCTCCAGTTAGCAAAAATACAAACCATGGTATCCTCAGTGTTGGTTTGCGGGAGGGGGGAATCATAGGATAGAAAACACAGTTTCTGTAAGTCTCTAAAGCACAACCCTGTCGTTCCTACTTCAAAGTTACGAGATTTACCGAATGAAGACTGGACAAGTCATTCATGCTTTTCTCCTGCATTCAGAAAGGCACTGATAGATTACAGTGTTAAGTATTTATCTCCCAGTTCTTAAAGAACAAAGCCTAATGTGCAGAAAGCTGAAGTCGCTGAATAGCAGAAGTAGTTGTAGACACTGCGATGCTAAGAAGATAGTAATAGTGGTAGGGCTACAGTTACGAATGAAAATAACTGCAATTAAGATGCAAAAAAGCAGTGGTACTACTAAGACAAGCACATGCACATCCATTCTTGATTTGACAACACAATCTAGTCTAGTTCAAATAGCCAAGAATTTAACAGGGTTTTTTTTTTGGGGGGGAGGGGGGAATCTTCAACAGGACAGCTGTGTCCTCATCTATAAAATAAGCAAGAAGAGAAAGATAAATACACATCTGAATCCATTAACTGAAGAGGAAACTCAAGTTGTTGTTTTAGAGCTACAGACCCTCAAGAAGGATAGTTTTCCATCTCATGTTACTTTTCAATCATCTGTTCTACTCTGCAGTTTTTATAGTTGAGTTCGAGAAAAAAGCTCCTCCTCACACGGATCAGCCCATTCACTTCCACCTTCTGAAGCTGTGTCTTCAGAGCTGGAGCTATCACTGGAGTAGATCTTCTTCCTGAAGCCATTTGGTTTTGCCTCAGCATTTATATCATCTGCACATCTTGCTTCATAAACAGAAGAAACCTAAGGATTTAAACTGACAGTGTTGATGGGGAACAATAAAAATCACGCTTGCTTTTTTCTGAGCTGGGAGGTTATATAGTTTTGTAGTTGTTCAAGAGAGATGTCACGGTTACAGGGCAAGTCCTCCACTTTCCTGACTTAGTCCACTACGTAGAAAGGACTGCAGAACAGCAGGAAAAAAAGGTGAGGCCTTTACTATTTTTTCCTATTCCTTCATTTTAGGATTTGCACAAAACAGCAAGAGAATTAAAAGTGAACTCTGTCAGAATGCATGTTAGAAAATTACCGTAAAAGTTATCTCCAAAATTTGGTAGTAAGTATTAAATATCAAGAAAACACAGCACAGATCTGACTAAACTTCAAGCAAAACCAATGTATTTTCAGCTGAATCAGTAAAGCTGTAACAAGCCGGTCACAGTGTAAATTTAGGTGCTATCATCACTATAAAGTTTAACACTATCAGTAAGTGCACATGTACACAAAGATCTTCCCTACAGCAAAAAAATCAGGTTTTTGTTCGTAAGCAGGACAGAATTCAGCATACATTATGTTCAAGCCTTTAGATACCGGTCCTTTCTGCCTTCATAGTGCACGTCAGCCCACTCTGTGCTTACTGAAATTAGAAGTCAAGGAAAAAGAGCCTAGTGTTTAACCCACAAGACAAGCCAAAGCCAAGTGTTCCCAAAGGAAACTGAGTTTGCTTAACTACTAGAAGTACAACTCTTTGTACAAAGGGCCGTACTCCCCAAAGTACAACACTGAGGAGTTTTCAGACGCATGCTCAAGACGCAGAAGAGATTAAAACACAAAGTAAGGAAAGAAAAGCTTTTGAAGGTTTTCATAGGAATTTCATTTGAGGCCAGACTGTGATGAAAGGAAAGACACGGTGGCATACCCTTATAAAATAAACAAAGAAACTCCTCCCCAAACCAATGACACACTTACCATATTAAAATCTAAAAGATGTTCATCATCATTGGATATTTCCTTTACATCTGCAAATTCTCCTACACCATTCTCTCCCTTGGCATCTGTATAACATTCTTACATTGTGTTTGTGGGGGTGTTTCAGAGGAAAAAGGAAGAAAAAACAGAATTGAGGAACACTGTTATTTACATTTAGCCAAAATGAAAGCATCTAGAGAAGTATTCCTGAAATTCACACTCTAAGCCATGTAAATCTGTGCTTGTGGGGGTTTTTATAGTTTTGACATCCTTAAAGAGAGAAGCATAATACCTTATGGAAGCTTCATCAAATCTTACCTGGATAACCAAAAAATAAAAAAAAGAAGCTACTTAGTTAATGAAAACATCTAAAATAGTAAGGTACAAAGAGCAATAATTACTTTTTTATTATAGATGGTTCAGTACATTTTTCAATTCTGATAACTGCACGGTGTTTTAGATCATTCCTATTTCTATACCCATACAAAATATACTGCAACAGCAGCCTGGTTCTGACTGAAGCTCAAAAAAACCCCCCAAAAAACAGCTGACGTGAATGGCTGTGATTTCTACTTACCAGAGTAAACTTCCATATATAATATCAACATATATCATATCGATATATATCGATCACATGCATCAATATCCTATATAAAAAATACCCATAAGAAAACTGTATACAGCTAAAGATTTGTGAAAAAATAGCATTAGCTCTGAGGATAAAGCTCTAGCTTTGTTAAGCTTAGTCTAAAAGAGGAAATCCTGGAACTATTCTACTTCAGAGAAATTCTGCCACTGTACCAAGCAGGTTCTGGGCTCCATAGTATTTTTTACTGTATATTCTGTCTTCCACTTATGAAATAAGGTGGTGAACCACTGAGAGAGTTACGCAGGTTCACCAGCAGATGTCAGCAAAAAGATGACACAATTCACTCACAGGAATTCAAGGATTACTCTGTGTAAAATACATACTCAAGAGTGTGAGTCACTACATTTGCTAGTACACCAGTAATACCTCTGCAGTTATCACTGTGGGGGAAAAAAGGACACTAAATATCTCTACTTTGTAAATACTGAGGTTTAGTCTAATATGGGAGGCAAACCACAGTCCCATAGGCATCGATCTATTCTCTTCCACTGTGCAAACACATTTCTATAGTTGGGAGTGGAGTAAGTTAAAGATGTTCTTGAAAGTAACCCAAACTGTCCTAAACACCAAAGTAAGGGCATTTAGGCACTAAGAACACCGTTTAGTTGGTTGTGCTTTAAGGTGCACTCCAAAAATAGTTCAGTAATAATTACTGGCTAATCTACTTCCAGATTATTAAGGAACCAGGTCTCTGACCAGAAGTTTCTTGCACTGAGCCTCTACCAACAGAAAGCATCAGATAGCCTGTCAATTCGGTATACAGAATGTTCTTATTGAGCTTCTTGCCTTCGCCCCAGAAAAGGTAAATTGGTATGCAGGCAAAAAAAAAGCTGTCTGGATTCTTGCCTGTCCACTGAAGAGCTGGGCTTGGGCCAGCTGTCAGATGCTACGAATACTTGGGAGGCAAGAGAGAGTGCTGGAAGCACACCTGCTTCCGCTTGCGAGCAGCCTGCCTACCAAGACAGGACTTACTCTCCGTGTGGGACAGAAAAACTCCCAGATTGTCACCGTGAAAGGAGTGGCCAAGAGGCAAATCCCTCTCCTTCCCAGCTTGAGAGAAATTCCACACATTCACTGAATAACTGGCATGTTATCTATGCGAACCCATAAAAGGCAATTATCATGTTTCCACATTCTTATAAAATTAGCTACCTATTAAGTATTATTCAGGTTGAAACATACTCAAAAATGTAATAAAGTATTTTCAGAGTCAGAGATTAATATTCTATTTACTTAATTCCAGGCTCTGGAATTAAGTAAATCTGCATAAATGTGAAGACTATTTTAAAAGCACTTTCATTTAAAAACTATTTAGAAGCATGCTAGAGATCTATTACAAATGTAACTGAAGCATCCCAGTTCTCTCTCAGAAAAGAGAATTTATTGTGGAAGTTTACTGTCCGTTTTTTTTTTTAAATACAGATAGTAGGTCCAATTCATCTGCAACAATTCAAATCCTTGAGAAAGAGCATTTCATTCTAACACAGGTGCAACAGCAAGTTAGTTCAAACAGGCAGAGCTTCTTACCTTCACACTGTGATGCAGGAAAAAGGGGAGAATAGAGCGCCTTTTCCCACCAGCATTGCTTTTCCTGGCTGCCACTCATTCTCTGCAGATTAGTATTCAATATAGGAAAGTGTTTAGACAATAATCATGCTTCATTATGCCATAAATAATATACTTACATGTAAAGGAGGAAACTCTGGTATTACAGCCAATTTGCTAGGTCTTATAGGTCACACGGTTCAATTTCTAATACTAATGGGAAAGGACTGTCAAACTACAACAGAACATCCGTTATCTGAACTCATACTCAATACGAACTCCACGCAGGGGCTCATGCTTTGCTGATACAGAGTTGTACAAATCCAGAACAAAAAGATGAATTCTAGCCCTACACTATATAATCTAAGTACAAAACAAGAGAGAACAGATAGCTACCCAAGAGATGAAAATACAGCAGAACAACATTAGTCAACATGACAAATAATTCAGTGTAAAACAAAACAGAAAAGAAAGCAAACAAAAAGCTGCAAAATTCAATGTTTAAAGTCTGGAAGAGTGAATTAGCAGTACCATTACCATCAATGGGATAACACAAAATTAAACTAGAGAATTAATGTGTCAACATGAGGAAAAACTGCTTATGAGGATGATTAATAATTTGTCTTTATGCTAAAAATAATCTCAATCTACTCACTAAAAATGCCTAAATACTTCCTCCCCCCCCCCCCATATTTTAATGCTAATTTAGATTTACCAGAGCTCTTTCCTTGTAAAATTAATGAACATGGCTAAAATACCAAAGGCTTGTCACAACAGACATGTCCCTAGTTTTATGACTGCACCTGTGGTAACCCCGTTAACCTTCAAAAGATGATGCCAGCTTTTAACAGCCCCTGTTAAAATATTACATCAAATGATTCAAAAACAAACTATAGTGCAACTAGCTACTAAAAACCATTAACAAATGAGCATCAACACTGAGTTTCTATCCAGCTTCCTCCTCTGTAAACCTGAGAACATTTAAGCACAGAAAATTAATGAGCGTCCTTTTGTTCCTCTTTTGTAGGACTACAAACCTATAGAACCTAAACTTACAAATGCTTATTACTTAATAAAGAGAAGTCCCTCTCAAACCAAATAAGCAGCTCAAGAGTGCTGTATTCAGAAGCGTCTGCCAGATTAAACTTTTTTCCTCACAAAATTCTGCTATAATGAATATTGAAATTATCCATGCTGGTTTCCTCTGATAACACCGAGGGATAGTCCTGTTGGAACCACCCTCCAAAAACTCAAACCCCAACTCCAGAAAAGGGAGTTCTTAGGAAGTTAAATCATAGTTTAAAAAAAAGGGAAAGAAGGGGAAAAAAAAAGCAAGCTCAAGGGTATTTAAAGCAGGACTTCATAAGAAATGTGCATTTACAAATAAATTCAATCACGGAAGCCTCACTCTGCTGCTGACTACAGATAGAGGCATCTGAACTCCACAGACACACTGCTTTATTAACTTCAAAGTTTCCCACGTGGCTGGTGTCACACCTGCACTCATATCTGCACACATGGTAAGCTGGATGAACCACAGTGGGTTAACAAGCAAAGCCAGCTTGAGGCTGGCAGAGTGTAACAAGCTACAGCGGTCTTGCTTCCTGGGCTAAGTCACCATCAGAGCCTACATATCTGCTTCAGGATGGCTCAGTGACTGAACTGATGCTGGCTGCAGGCTGCCTCAGCTCCCGCATCCTTCCATCACCGCCTCGATACCAGAAGAGTTAGAGAAAGCCAGAGGCATCTTCTGGCTGCATGCAGAAGCAGCCCAGCAGGGCTTCTGTCTGAGCTCAGACCTAGCCCTCTTGCCCCCACACTGACCCTCGTGGAATGACGCATGTTATTTCTAAACCAGCATTAAGGTCAGCTGTGTAAAGCAAAAGGAGGGATGTAAAGACCCGCTATCCACGCTAAAGCCATTTGGGGGTTTTGTTTGGGAGGTGATGGGGGACACAAGCTGACGTCCACTTTATACATTCACTGAAGAAAACTATTTTCTCCTACAGTTGCTTAGATGTTTACTACAATTGTGCAGTGTGACATCATGAAAGTGTCTGACAACTAAAGAAGTACCCTTAATTGGCAAATAAGAAATACCAGCTCCAGAACAGTCCCATGAGCCTACCTTCCTTTTCTTTCCCTTTTAAAACTGCATTTTCAATTTATGCCACCTCCTCCTCTCACATGTACTCACGCGCACTTCCAGTATTTTATGAAAAGTTTTAATAGATTTGCCAGCTACCCATCTAAATAGCTATTATTCTCAATTGTACTAGTATTAGAAATTGCAAGTGGAAGTCTTTCCTCTCTGAAACTATTCACATTAATTTGACTTTATTCTTAAGTACAGCTCAAAAACAACAAGCAAAACCAACTGCAATGCTGTTTCACTCCCAGTCTTGCTGCAGGTCTGAGAGAAGACTGATGGGTTTCCTTTCTCGTTTTACAGCTAGATATACGGTAACTGAGGCTTCTCTTAGAGCTTCTGGTTGAGGATATGTAAAATCACTCGAGGGCTTTAGCATTCACTAGCACAAACACTATGGTAATGTTATAGTTACAAAAGATTCTCCTCCCTCCAAATCCTAGCGGGTTTCAGTCACAATCGTCTACAAATTTTCAGCAGATTTGGGTCAGAACTGTGCAGCTACGTGCAAAAACTAAAGCTTTGATTCTGCTTCTGTCCCCCTCTCATCTGTCCCCTACTGAGAGTTAAACCAACAGCAGAAAAAAAAATCATTTTAATGTTTGCTATTGTTTGTGTAAGAGTTTGAAAGAGTAAAATAGTTTCAAAACTTTATATAGCGTTTATATGTTTTTCATTGGCATCTAGCTCACACCTGTTCCTTCCAACATCATTTCATGTCTGTTTTTCTCAAAGGAACCTTCCTAAGAACTTCATACCACAGCAGGGCTGTCCACTTAGGTCTTTTATCCAAAATCTCAAGTGAAACCTCTGGTATACAAAAGAACCACCATTCTTTGCAAACATTAGTACAAATACTTTCTAAAGGAATAAAAGCAAGTATTAGGTGTTTTTCAGCTAAAAACTCCAGTGCTGCTTCGAAGATCAAATTACAGTGAAACGACTCCGTAATCTAGCTGGAGTAAAGTAGCTAACATAAAGGAGAGATTTTGTGAGCTTAAGTGGATAACGACTATTTTAAACAGCGTATTTGATCTCTGGCATCACCGTGGAATAGCAATTTGTTATTAAGGATACAACTGAAAAAAAGGGAAAACAAGCAGAGAAGTGAAAGATTGCTTCCTGCACCACGAATGCCATCTCCTACAGCTGATGAGATTTTTCCTCACCTCTTCCACTCACACACATATTTGAAATAAAGCAGCCAAGGAAGATTACTGTTCTACGCAGTTTTATTGTATTGCTGCTTTCTTTGCAAGACTGCTATGGACAGCAATACATAATTCATTCGCTGATGAAGCTGTGCTGCGAGAATGCAGCAGACAGAACACGGTATTGTATTGATCTGGGGAAAAGGACAAGCTGCTTTGGTGAACACACTTCAGACTGCGGAGCTGGGCCTACCAAACCCAATGCCCAGGAGGAGCATTTTACTCTTTTGCTCGTTTGGCTTGTGTAAACTGTTCCGTACTCACTACGGCAAGGGACATATCCAACACCACGGTTTTCAACTGTGACCAGGAGGCAGCTTGATAAACAGCACATTTGAGTGGTACTGTTGGTTTGCTGACATAAGATAAAATTTAACTGTAGTTTCTGTACGACAGGATACTAAGCCAACTGTTAGGAATATCTTTCCTAGGCAGGTGAGGAAACAGCGACTATCAAAGCTGGGAAAGACCAGGTCTAGAAGTATGAAAGCAGAATTCAAGAAAAAAGACCCATTCATATGATAAAATTATAAACCTGGTACTGTCACATCTACAATAGGAGGTTTTATTACCTGAATGATAAATGCGCAGATCTCCTACAAAAGGTAGGAGAAATTTGGAGGGGAGAGGGGGGTGGCGTTCCTTCCCCCTCTCCTTATCTATACAGATGTATTAAAAGGGAAGTTCATGTCGATAAATTAAAAAAAACTTCAAACCCCAAAATATTTATTTTATTTATATTTTGTTATATACATATTAAAATATTTCTCCTCAGGTAAGAGCTTGATTGCTCGTACAAGTAGTTCATTAAGAAATTACTTTATTCTTTCTTCTTGGCAGAAAATGACTGGTAGTTTTATTTTGCAACCTCAAATAAATTTCTTAGAGAGCATTTATGAATATGCAACGCTTTTTTTTTCTCCACCAAGAACTGGTATAGGATGTGCTTAACAACTTAAATCTTATTTTATCAACAATCTGCATCGGGGGAAATATTAGTATGATTTTTTTTGCTATTCCTTAATTAACAATTTTGTATGAGGTAGCAATCATTTTTGTTGATTCCCTTGCTTCCAACACAACTTTTCCCTACAGTTACAGACACAAGTCCACAGCAAGTTCATATGGCAGATCAGTCACTTGCTAGTTAGCAAAGTTATGCTGGTCAGAACTCTATTCTTCAAGCAAAATTTATGCAAAGCATCTTCTCAGAGCTGGGGTGTACAGTTTTAAGGACCATCTGCCTGAAGGTTTTGAAAAAAGGGCACTTGCAGTATTTTATGAAAAGTTGTATTAAATTTTCCAGCTACCCATCTAAATAGCTATTATTTTCATCTAAATTGATATGCCTTTCAGAATAGACTATTTGGGCTTCAGATACTAATTTGAAAACACCAGCATTGAATATTTCTACACTTTCAGAATGCATGCTGACAAGGATCAAGGCAGCGACAAGAGTTTTGCAGAATCTGAACACAATAAACACTAAAGTCTCATTATGATCTGAATATTATCTGAAGTGTTACAACTTTAAGTTTCATGACCAACCACAGAAAAAGTCGTATTAATCTGTAAGTAGAAGTTTCCTCAAACCTGCTCTACAACCCCTTACTATCAGAAAGAATACAAGAAACACATGAATCATTTAGAAGTCAAAGCAGCAATGAACCCATTGAGTCCCATTCCAAAAGACTGGATCCTAACTGTAGTTCATCAGCTACCCAGGGAAGATAGATCTGGCTCAAGAAGCTAGTCACAAATGAACAAAGGGAGCTGAGACTAGACTTTATATTCTTAAAACCTATTTGGAGGTCACCTAATTCTCAAATTTCACTGAAAATATAGGTGTAAGGGACCCTATGAGATCATCTAGTATCTACTCTTGCACAAAGCCAGAATCAACTACAATGCACTATTCCTACACTCTAAATCTCTTCCAAGGCAGAATTCCCACTGCTTCCCTAAAAATAATTGAGCCTTACAGTAAGCTCATTTTCTGGTTACAAGTCTTTTTCAATTTCCCTTGCTGTGATTTAAGGTCATCACATCCACTTCCTTTGTGTTTACCAGAGCCTACAGGACAAGCAGAGCTTTTTCCTTATCTCCTGTAACTATGAACATGGCTTCTGCAAAACTGCTGGGTTCTTCTCCAAGTTTCTCTTTTTTTGAGATAAAACCACCCCAGTTCCTTCACTCTGTTTTCAAAAGTAGTGATCTTTGTGTTGCTCTCCTCAGGCCATCTTTCTTGATACAAGGTAATGGGAACTGAGCCCGGTACTCCAGCAGAAGGCTTTCCAGCTCCAGCGGAGCAATTACTTCCCCTCTTACAGAAGAGCTTTCCTATTTATATATCACAATGCTGTCTTTTGCAGTGTGTCATTGCTGATTTATGCTCAGCTTATGATCTACTTGAAGATGCTTTTCTATTTCACATCATTTCCTTGCCTGTCACTCCTCACACTGTGGTGTGAAGAGGATTATTATTTTCTTTAGAAGTTTGTATTTGTCCCTGCTGGATTGCATTTTATTTTTCAGACCATTTTTCCAATTTAACAACCTTTTGATTCTAATCCTGTCTTCCAGTGTAACTGCAGACTTTCGCAGTTTGATATCATCAGGGATTTTCATAAACAAGTATTTTACTCCCCAGACAAGAAAAATTAATCTCCCTTGTCCTCTAGTAAGCCACTGACTGTTATTTTGAGTGTGCAATCTTTTTGCCAAACCAATCTTAGAAACTTCCTCGTTCATCCATGCCATTTACTGGTTAAAAGACTTGTTTAGGAAATTTAAGACAGTCATTGGTAACATCCCAGCTTCCATTTTCCTCTTTAAAAAGATGGAAGTGTGTTTGCCTTTTATATATTTTCTATCTTCTATGTGTTCTCAAACAAGTATTCTACCAGGCTTTTTTCAAATTACTTGCTGCTCATGATATTTAGCTGAATATTCCTACGACTAGCTGAAACAGTCCAATTTATCTGTACTACTCCTTTGCTTAACTCTTTTCACCAACAAATCAATGACAAAAAACCGCGCTAAACAGTACGTTTTTGACATTATCTTCTCATAGCTTTCCAAGCTTGTTAGTTCTGTCTCTCAGAAATATCTTTCAGTCATTTTTTTCTGTTTCTGATTTACTTCTAGGACTTTCAGGTGTATCAAATCTTTATTTTATTGGCTTACTTTATACCTTGTTTTTTTCCTCATGATTTTTATATTGTCATTGTGAACCCCATCTTTTTAAGATCCCTCTCATACAAGATATCTTGTATAAGTAAGACAAGATTTTGTCTTATTAATTAGAAAGCTAGAGCTCAGAGTCTTTGTAGGTGTTTTCATCGTCTGCCACGATCAGCACATATCAAGGACCATCTGGACCAATCCTTTCTCAGATAGCCCCAAAGATACTCTCTCTTTTACAATGAAGTCCTTTGCTTTGCATGTGGATGACTCTACATGCTCTTGAATGTTTTTCCCACTTGATTCTCCCGATTTTAAGGCATAAAGCAGACCCCTCTGAATTTTGTCTCCCTCTTATCACTACCTAGGTTTATGGTAGGTTATCGCCTACACTATTGACCTCAGAACCAACGTATGTAAGGCACCCCCCTTCCCTTCCTCTCTTGACAGCCCTTCCTAATGGAGTTATACACTTACTTACGGTTTTTGCTGGTAAAATTTCCTTATCCCCAAATGTACTATCCTAGGCACGTTCAGACCTCAAAAGTTTGGTACCAATCCCAACAAAACCCACAAGTCCCTTTATCTATGTCAAGGACTCAATAGTATAAGCATTCTTAGGGCACACCTACTAGATCAGAGCCCATATAAAATTTGTTGATAAGAGATTCAGCGTTGTTATATTCAGAGACCATTAACTGGACCAGGTTGTGTACTTACCCATGACTCCACAGCTAAATGGTAAGAGCATTTACTTGGAAGAAAAAGGACTGTACTTCAGCAGGCATATTTTGTGGGGTGGTGGTGTTGTTTGGGGCGGGATGTGTGTTTGGGGTTTTTCGGTTTTGGGTGTTTTTTAATCTTAAGGCTAGGTATATAATTGTCATTCACTCTTGAAGAACTCCTGCAAGAGCTATCAGCAAATTCCTTCTGCAAAATATGCTACAAGTCTAAAAGAAGTGCTCTAATATAGAAGGTAAGAGGGAGGAAACTGAACCAGATGCTCCTACAGTCTTTTAAATAGGAGGTATTCAAAGGTGTGTGTTTGCAAAGCACGTATATAATTCAAGTTTGTGTGATGCAAAACAGAATGTCTTACTATTACACTGTGGTCTACATTAGTATATTCACACCCATTATTTATGCAAAAATATTGGAGGTACCTCAGAACACAACTCAAACTTTATGTTAGATAACAGTGAATTAAACAATAACTTTAATATTTATCGTAAGTCAGTAAAAGGAAGCACAGAAGTTTCATTTAAAAAACATCCTTTACAAATATTGATCTATACTAATCAGTCAATTCCATAGCCTCTGCTCAAGTTAAAACTCTTTTTCCCATGCATGTATGTGTGGGGTGTCCAGGAAGAATGCTTCTCCTAAACCGTTCTAATTCTAGGTATATTGATTTTGTTTAATGCTCCTGAAAATAAATAGTATCACTCTTAAAAAGAAAAAAGTTTGCTCACAGAAGACATACTTGCACAACATTTGCACCCTTCCTGCACACGATATAGTCATTACCTTTACTGATTAAAGTTTACTTCATAACCAACATATTAAACTTGTTTTAATGCTTTAAAAACCTCTTCTTTTACAGATAGACTTAACTACAATAATAAATTTAGATAAATGTTCTCAAGCCAAAAAGACTATTATCTTCAGATGCACACTAACTGCTCTTAGAAAACCCAGAGTGTGCACACATCCTCTTGACAGATGCTAGACACAAGAGGGCTAGTTAACCCAGTCTTTCTGAGTTTAGGTTGTAATCAGGCTCCTCAAGGCCCCTAGGAAGAGCTTAATTGCAAACCAAATTGGAGTCTAGACTGCCATTGTACTTCTTAGTGGCTTATAATTTTGAAGCTATGAAAGTGCCTACAAAATCATGCAACCTGAGCAAGGGAAGCAGTTAGTTTTTCTCTTGCACTAAGGAACTTAAAATAAAATACCAGAGCTTTTTTGAGCACTATTCAGTACCAAAGTTTTTTTCAAGCCTCATAGCTACCATAAACTATGGAACCACTGTAAACTTATTTTATACCAGACACTTACTACTTTCTTGAATGGGTAAGTGGCTGAAGTGAAGATGAGAATAAACATCCTCATGGAGCACTAAATATGCAGAAAGGAGATCTGAAAAGGGCTGGAAGGAACTTTAGACTCTTGCTGTCACAAATAACTGTATTATACCATTTGGTCATTCATTATGTCCTACTGCATGATGAAGTTAGATTCTGCTTACTCCTGGTAAAAGGTAATTCCAGAATCTGTTCTGACTTACAGTCTAAGTTTATTAATTTTTTTGGTGACTCTTTTTGCAAGGCCTGACACAAACCCAGAAACTCCCCAGACTCCAGAAAAGATTTTGAGCCACTTCATCGCTGTTAACTTAACAGAGCAGCAGGAACCAAGATATCTAGAAAGGGCCTGGAAAAGTCACAAATTTGATTCTCTTGTGCAACCAGCAGATATCAACTTATTGACACTGTGAAAAGAAGCTGCAATAGCAATTAATAAAAAGGAAGATGAGAGGAGAAACAAATGGGGAAGAAGGAAAATAAGGAACTCTAATTTTGTTCAACAAAAAGGTTAGCTTTAGTTTTAGCAAGAAAAAGGTTAGCTTCCCCATACATGTATTAGTGTTTCAAACTTGTAATTGAGGAGTATACAATCGCACAACACAAGCTGAGTGCAACTCTTCAGCTGAAAATGAAAAAAATTCCCTCCTAATGTAGATACTACAACTGCCGAGTATGTGGAAGAGGAGGCTGAAGAGGAAAAGAAAATGTAAGATGCAAATTATAAGTATCCAGACAACATCTCTGGGCTGGCCGCACAACTAAATTATTTTAGAATAGACTAGAATAGACTATTTCAGTTGGAAGGGACCTACAACAATCATCTAGTCCAACTGCCTGACCACTTCAGGGCTGACCAAAAGTTAAAGCATGCTGTTAAGGGCATTGTCCAAATGCCTCAAACACTGACAGGCTTGGGGCATCGACCACCTCTCTGGGAAGCCTGTCTCAGTGTTTGACCACCCTCTCGGTAAAGAAATGCTTCCTGATGTCCGCTCTAAACCTCTCCTGGCGCAGCTTTGAACCATTCCCATGCGTCCTGTTGCTGGATCCCAGGGTGAAGAGCTCAGCACCTCCCTCTCCACTTCCCCTCCCCAGGAAGCTGTAGAGAGCAGTGAGGTCGCCCCTCAGCCTCCTCTTCTCCAAACTAGACAAGCCCAAAGTCCTTGGCTGCTCCTCATAGGACGTTCCTTCCAGCCCTTTCACCAGCTTTGTTGCCCTCCTCTGGACGCATTCAAGGACCTTCATTTTGCTTGTCAAATGTTTCTTCACAAGAGCAGAGGGAGCTCACAGCAAGAACAACTTGGGTATTTTTGGCTGGAAGGGATTTCTCTTGATCATTACTTAACCTATGGCTACAATGACCTGAAAGAAAACTCTGAGCTTAACCCATAGTTATAGTTAGGCCTCCTTACAGTACTGTGGTGGTGATGGATATTTCGTGTCCATGTTTTATTTCTTTTTGTGTCTACACTGATGAGAGAACACTTTAATTTCCAGACAATTAAGCCTTTCTATAAACCCTTCTTTCCTGAAGTATACATCCAATAATTCAACTCCAAATTCTTCTACTTGGAAGTAACTATCATTCATATTGCAAAGTCTGACTTCAGATCTTTCTCTTCAAAATTTTAAAATAGATTTGAATCAAAATCAGTAATATCTCATTACTCAAACTTTATGTACATTTTAACATATGTAAATCAGATAAGCTAAAAACCTAAGGTAAACATTTTAAAGTCACAAGAGTGTACACGTGTATATTTCTAAAGGTATGCAAGATGACACCATAATGCCTGAAGATGGTTACTTTTTCACAGAATCACAGAATGATTGAGGTCCAAGGGTAACTCTGGTGGTCATCATGTCCAACTCCCCCTGCTCAAGCTGGGCCACCTAGCAGGTTGCCCAGGACCATGTCCAGATGTCTTTTGAATATCTCCAAGGATGGAGACTCTACAGCCTTCCTGGGCAACCTCTGCCAGCGCTAGGTCACCCTTACAGTAAAAAAGTTTTTCCTTATGTTCAGATGGAACCTCCAGTGTTTCTACAAAACTGTATTTTTCTAGAGAACTATACAAACATTTAAATTGAACTGTCACATGACAAACTGCTGGTTATCAGCTGCCAGCTGCAAATTCCATAATTTTATATATCCACATACCTCTTCAAGCTCTCCTGAAGAAACAGGATTATCCTCGTACGTGGGGAAATGGCACCCTGCTTTACAACTGCAAAACCTGCTAGTCTCCTCACGTGGCTCCACTATTCTGCAGTTTACTTTAGAGCTCTCCATCGCCCTCCCATCTAGAGATTCTTTCATACTGCATTCTAAACAGGGATCTTGGTTTCCTACTGGCAACATCCCAGCCGACTCTTCTTGGGAATCCAATGATGTTTGTGCACTCTTCTCCATTCCAGACTTTTTTAATCTGGGAAGGAATTTTCCAGATTCAAGCTCTGATTTTCCATAATAATGCCCTTCTTTTTCTGCATCTTCTTCCAGAGGTTTGAGATCTGCTTGTGGATCCTCAAATACATCTACTTGAGAAGGGACAGCAATACCTCCCTCATCTTTTTCTGACTCAAATTCTGACTCACTTCCACCACCTGGAGAAAGTTCAGATGCAGAAATTGGGCGAAAGTGAGTCCTTGGAGAAATCCGTATAGCCCTGTACTGCGTTCGATCAACACCACATATCCTGGGGTGTAAAACCTCACTGTCTGAATCAGAGCACAGAATTGACTTAGGTTTAAAACTAGGGCTGAAAGATGCAATTCCTTCTGGCTCAAACGAACACTCTACATGAAGAACTTGTGAAAATGGATTGTTCAGGTCAAAGGAAGAGAATGAGTATTCAAGCCCTGGTTCTTCAACTTGAAAGTTACCACAAGCTCCCAGTAAGTCTTCATGGAAGATAAAAGAAAAACCCTTATTTAATCCATTATCTCCATTCTTTGATTGCTCATTCTGTTCAAATGATACAAATGGCCTCCATAATTGCCTATGACCAGGGGCAAAGCTATTACCTGGAGTCATAAAAACATCTGTACCAGCTATTGTCACTACATCAGAAGCTGCACATTGTAATAAGCTCCCTTTTGAGTGACTAGGTGGCACCACTGCCCATTCTCCATCACTGTTAAATGTTTTGAGCTCCCCATACACACCACCAAGTATAAATGAGTTTTCTTTATCCTGGTTAACATCCCAAGGTTTTGATGGTGTAGTATAGTCACCACCATCTACTTTTGATAAATCATTTGAGACAAAGGCTCTCTTCTCTAAATTCTCCTTTTGACCTTCCCAAAGATGATATTCTGATCTCTGCACTGCTTTATTGGGCTCCTGGAGGGTTTCAACTTTTGCTTCTGTATCCAAACAGCAGCAATAGTTATTTACATCAGTTGAAAACAATTCATCTTCTATTCCTTCTATTTCTACCATTGCTGCAGAATTTCTGTCTGTCATATTTGTCCAAATATCTTTAATAACCCCTGAGCTGTAGCCATCTCCATGTGGACTGCTTTCACTACACCCTTGTGTAGTTTCATAGTCTTTACTTTCTGCTTTTTGTTCTAGCTGAATACCACAGACAGATTCTAGCTTAGATTTTTTTTTGAAAATCAAAGTGGGCATTTCTCCTAAAGTTCTAGCTTGTTGCTGGCAGGTTTCTTCTGGCAAAAAATCTAGAATTTCTTCATCTACATAACTCGAAGACACTCTAGGAACTACATAATTAATATCTTCTGCATTAAATTGCGTGGATTCTTCATATGGAATATTTAAAGTCTCATTGTCTGAACGTGTTTCTTCTGAGTGTGACCATGGACTACAGGTTCTTGTTGAAAGATTGGAACAGTGTTCATTTTCATCAAAGGCACTATTTTTGGTCCATATTAGCAATCTAGACTGTGTTTTCCCAAGAATATTAGCAGTGCTACTAGAATCTGCATTTTCATTTCCCAAGTTGAGTGTTTCAAAAGAAAATGGTAAAACAGAGTTACTGCATTGCACTTCAAACACTGAAAAACAAGAGTTTATACCAGACCCTTCATTAATATCTGAAAAGAGCTCTTGATTGCCAGCAAGCATGTGTGAATTAAGCATTGTGCTGTCTAAGATGGGGGAGAATCTGATCGGAGAATCTCCTCCAAAACTTTCCCCATCTGCATCACCAGAACTAGAAGATGAACAGCACTCCCAAAATTGAGCTAAATTACTAAGGTCTTGCAAGAACCACCCTTCAGCACCAACAGAGCTGGTCGAATCTGTCCATATTGCACTTTCCCCTTGCAACTCCATTCCATCTAACACTATGCAACATTCTGCCTCAAAATCAGTTTTTTCTTTACTCTTTTGTCGAATCATATTTAAAATCCGACTCTCCCCTTGCATCGTATCTGAGGCACCAGGATCCAACATGGATTGATCAATATCCACTTCATAGAAGTGTGTTAGTTCTGACAGATGAACATCATCTAAATATTTGTCGTCCTCTGGTTGAGAACATATTGAGGTCCCAGCGAGGTCAATATCCTCATTTAGAACTGCAGGCATTTCTACAAAGTGACCATCGATGAAAGTACCTGCTGCGAGGTATGTTTTATGAATATTATTGTTGCTAATACAAAGACCGTGCACTGATTCAGACAACTCTTCTACAGCCTCTGATGTTACGCCACATACATCTTCTCTGTTGCGGTATGTAGTCTCCAGCTTGCTTTTTCTGCTAAGAGGAACAAAGTACTCTGTAATCGGCTCAGTATACCACAAGGGTTCTTCTTTATATTCCTTTTCATTTCTGCTGTCTAAATACAAATCTTTTCCATCGCTACCGCCAGCTTCTTTTCTTCCAATTTCTTTTAATGGCCTTTTACCTCTTTTGCACAGCTGTTTGATGGACCCGCTGCTACTGCTGCTACTGCTTCCGCTGTGGACTTTTCTATCAGCCTTTTCACCAGATTTCACTGAAAGCCTGCTTTGCCCATTACGCCCTTTTTTATTTCGAACCTCTCTTGTTTTGTGTCTTACTTTAATACATTTCATTGATGCCTTGTATTCACCTTGATTACCACTAGAACTTGAGCCAGCCTCACTGGATCCAGATGACCAGGAGCGAGGACGCATCTTTCCCTCAGACTTATGTCGGACTTGCTTTTTGTACAAAACAGGCTTCTCTTCAACAGTGTTGTTACTAAACTTGTTTTCTTTCTCATTTTTACTTTTCTTCTGCTGGGTTCTTTCCTGTACAGTGGCAGATACTTTATTACTTCTGTCTTTAGTTACTTCACTTTCACTATTGCAGTCCTTTGGAGAAGATGTATCCGTGCTAGTTGGTGGAGCAGTGGATGAAGATGAGGAGCTAGAGTAAGAGCATACTTTGGATTTATTCCATACAGTCATAATTTCCTGCAGGCAAACTGGCTTTTCAGAAAGAGGAGGAAATGCTTCATAGTACCTGAAAACAAAACAAAAAGGTGGCATTCAGATCATAGAACTTCAGACAGGCATTAAGATTAGAAAGTATTACTAAAAACACATCAAAACACTACCAATCTAATTGGAAAAAAATCTAGTTGTTCTACATATGCACATGCCACTCATTGCACTGTTTATCTGAATGATAACAAAGGGGCGATTAAGATAAGCTTTAAAAGTGCTTGTATTAATGTATGTTTAAAAATATACTGCCAAGTAAAACAATCCCATTTTTAGGGAGTACTAAACTTCACTGTAGACAGAAATTGTGGATGCTTAAAACAGTGAAGGCCTGACTCCAGATTTATTAGATAATGTAGCAATTTACTACAGTTGTCTTAAACATGTTTGATTTAGAGTATAAATGCGGAAGTCCTGAATTTCAGTCAGTTCAGTCCTGAATTTCAGTTTTTTAAATTCTCCTTTCTGAAACGAGACACTATCTGTAAAGTTCTACATAGTTTGACCATCCAGTTATTAAGAAAAAGGTATTGCAAAAAAGGATTAGTTCTTGAGTAGTTTAAGATGCTTAACAGCTTTGTGCAACAGGGACAAAACTAAAATACGTTTTTCTGCAATGTTTAAAGTAGTATGTGTTTGACAGTAAAGAGGTTTATACCAAAGCGCATGTATTTCAATGAAAAACTATTAGAAAACATTCAGAAGTCAGTTAAGTTAAATGTACATTAGCACAATCAGTTCCCTGAAGAAGTAGCATCCATTTAGCAACACCTCTACTAGACTGTTGCTACCAATGGTTATTATTAAGAGATACAGAATCAGTCGTATCTCCAAGAGAAGTCAATGATAAAACTCCTGGGTACTTCAGTAACACTGGACTCAGGTACTTGGTAACTAGCAGACCACTTTGGTTATAAAGACTTTAAAGGTTATAAAAGAGTTTCAGTTTACCATTTCTGCAACAGAAGACAGAGTTCTGGACAAGACAGGACAAGGGGTAACGGTTTTAAACTAAAAGAGGGTGTATTTACACTAGATATAAGGAAGAAATTTTTTACGCTGAGGGTGGTGAAACACTGGCACAGGTTGCCCAGAGAGGTGGTGGATGCCCCATCCCTGGAAACATTCAAGGTCAGGTTGGACGGGGCTCTGAGCAACCTGATCTAGTTGAAGATGTCCCTGCCCACGGCAGGGGGGTTGGACGAGATGACCTTTAGAGGTCCCTTCCAACCCAAACTATTCTATGATTGTATGAACCCAGGAAGCTGATTCTCTCCCTGCAAGTCTAACATGTCAATTAATACTGTTTTAAAGGCTTTTAATTTGTCTAGTTGACTTGGTCTTAAGGAAACTAAAATACAGTATGGTTTGAGTTCTGCATTTAGTCAAAAGAAAGCAGCCAGGACTTTGCCAGAAATTAAACTAGCCCATGGTACACCAAATGCTCGTATTTAAATACATAAGATTAACAAAAGAAGATGGCAGGAAAAAAATTTATTTCTTAATATCCACAAAACTTCAGATTCCCCACTAAGTTAACTTCACGGTGTTAAAATATGGGAGTAAAAGGAGAAAAGAGAAAAGCATCTCAGATAATAATAATAAAAAATGCATACATTTCTACTTGATCCTTTGCAGTGGGAGATAAATCAGTCTCAGGAGACAAAGAGCCTTCTAACTTTTTGTGAATCTTCTCCTCTGTTTTGGAAGAAAATTCCAAATGCTTAATAGAAAAATTAAAAATGCCAGTGTATTTTATAACAGTATTTAACAAAAAGCATCAGGACGTATACCTGTAATAGTAGTAAATTTCCATAAAACACTGTAAATAACAGAACAATTTATAGACTGGTTATTATACATAAAGAAATTACAAGTTACCACCCAAGATTCAAGTTTTTCACAGTTGTCTTGTTAAGCCCTGCAATTTTCACCAAACATGACTGGCTAGCAGCTGCATGCAACTTCATGGTTAGCAATGCCCCCACTAGGAGACTTCCTACTGGATTTTTAGTTATTTCATATCCGAATCCTTATCTCCTTGCATTGCTACATATAAAAAAAGATTTTTTTTAAAAAATCAACTATTTAACTGAATATTTTTATGAATGGTTGCATCTAACTTCTCATGTATTTCACTAAAACAAAGTACCCCTGCAGTAGTTGCTGTGCTTTGGGTGGATGTAAAGGCAAATTTCCTGTGTGAGAGGTGACTCTAAAGATTTCTGATTCTTTATATTAAAATCTGTAAAATACCAAAAAAATGCTGTGAGATACACTGATTTTACTTTTTTTCCAAAATAAGTGGTCAACATCATCTTGGCTCAGTAAGAAAGCGTCACAGCATAGCACTATGAAATACTAAGAGCTGACTAGTAATCACTGTTTAAAAACAGAAAAGGGGAATGGAAACGGCTAAAATCATGCTTTAAACAGGTAAATATTTATCCCTTATCTATTGCTATTTATACTACATGATAAGCATATTAATTTTACTCTAAGTGTCAAAGGCTGCTGCTATGTGCCTGAAGAAACATTTATGTGCCATGAACTTTCACTGGAGACACCACAATTTTATATTATGCTCCCTGCCCTAAGCCTGACAACATAAAGTCCCCATTATCATTTCCCTAAAGCCCGGAAATTTTAAGCACACCTCTCTGTGATGGCTACTTGGATGCTTTTCAGAGGAATAGCTAGTATATAACAATTTTGAGGCCAATCTACTCTTTGCAAGTATCAGTACATAAAACGAACAGAATCAAGCCTACTTTATTTTGATTTATTTTGGTGGGGAGGGGGGATGCCGAATATGGAATATTTACTAAAAAAGCAGGCATAGCTGGATTTGAACAGTTACAGCTTTTCATGAATTTGTGAATGGCTATTTCCTAGGTAAACAAAGCATACTAGTACAGAATTGCTTAAACTATTTGAATGAAATTATTCAAATGTATTTTAAAATTGCATGGCCTGTATTAAAAGCTACTGAATTAACAGCCTGCTCCCCCCTCCCGTGTCTCAGAATGTTACAAAGTTGATAAATACAATATATGGCCTCAGAAGTTTAAAGATTTATTCCTCACCTTGCTTACTCTGAAGGTCTTTCAGTCTGGAGCAAAGCTCCTCCACTAACGTTTCAATCCCAGAGCTCTGCACAACAACAAAACCACAGGAGGAAAAAAAGAAAGAAAGAAAAAAAAAGAAAAAAGAAAACATAACTTACTAAAAAGAATATTCATTGTATAGGAAGACATCAATACAGTAAACATATCTTAGCAGACATATTTTTCTTTTTGCATGGTAACTACGCATTAAAAAGCAACAAAAATTACTACTAGGTATAAATCCATTCCTATAAATACATTAATTAGAGGTCAAAATGATTCCAGGAAACACATAGATACATTCACACAGAGGTTTCAAACTACAAGTCACGCTGTTGCATTACTGTATATCCAAGGTTTTGCAAACTCTGCACTGTCACATTTATGGCACTATATCACTTAGGATTTAGCTGAGAGTCTCAGGATAAAAGTTCAAGAATCAACTGATCACTAAGATGCGTTCTAAAAAGCTATGCCTGACACTTTTGGTTGCACAATTTATACCTGTGAGAAAGGGACTGTTAAAAGGATACAGAAAATCAGGAGTGAAGGTGAAAAGGAGAACAGTATGAAGACATATACGTATAGATGGCAGTGAGGGAGAAGAAATGCTTCCACAGTATCTTCATGCAAAACTTAACCCATAGTTTTGCCAGTTTACAATGCCTAGGTTTTTTTCTTTGTAAACATTGTGTTGTTTCCTCAGGAGAGCAGAGGGAAAAATAAACATCTTATTCATCTTCCCTGTAAGCCTCTATTTTCCTCCTTTATTCCTCCACATAAACCTTCCATACACTCAAGCTCCCTTTTAAATCCCATCTCAGTGTTATTCTCACATGCTTCTGCTTTTACTATCTGCCTAGACTTGCAAGCAGTTCTAGATAAAGCAACAGCACCGGAACAGCAAAATACTGAAAAATAAACACACACACAAAACAGTACAATATACTACCAACTGGCCCACAGGAGAAAACCCTGTGCTATTCTAATGGAATAACAGTTGAATTCCAGTCAGCGAAATACTAAATACCAAACTACAGACTGAAATGACCATTCCTGTTGGAAGGAAAACTAGGTGAGGTGGGTACCATGTAGATATTCGTGTTCTTTGTATTTCGATGCTCAGGGATCATGCTTGGAGATTACACTTTGCACTTTCCATAACTGCAAACAGAAGGCTGGAATCCCAGCTAAAGGCAGCAATCCCAAACAAGTGAGGAGGATGCAAGAATTCCCCTGCACATTACCATGCAGCTGGGAAGGGTAATGAGGCAGAACTGTGCAGCTTCTTGTATCCTATGCACAGTCTCCTCAATAACAACTCCAGCGTCTTGTCCCCATCATACTTGGAGATTCTGAGACGTATACAAACCTCCTCCAAAATTATCTCATCTTCTGAATTTGACATGATCTTGTGTGCATATAGTCATGGAATATGCATTCTCTCCAAAGGTAACGCAGATCAAATATCAAGTTACAGAAAAGCAGAAAGAAGAGTTTGATTTGCTGTGTCACCATGGTGCTATAAAGATTTCATTTTTCCAAAATCTAAGAGTTTCTCCTCTCTCCTGATTACAGACTAGAAATGGCTGAGAAATGTGAATATATGTTGCTAAATCACAAGAAAATATTACACAACAGGGAATACTAATTTATACAGTGAAACTAGCTTGTTTATTTCTGTCAGAAACACACACTTGAAAAATCATATACTGAAGCAATGACTTTTATGCTAACTTCTAAATTTTAATTATTTGCAGTCAAGTGAGAAAGCAATTTTCTATTCCTAACTGCATTGCTGCACTGAAGTGCTAAATATAAACCTTTATGCCACATACTTAACTGAGGATGACTTAGCAATATTAAACTTTAGAAGGCATTTTCTATATCAGTATATTTACCAACATAAATTAAATTGTTTAGAAAGAACCAAGCAGCACAGTATTATGGACAAACCTATGTAGTTGTAATAATCGTCACTTTATGCCTATACGATTCCTGACTCCCCCTCCTCCCCCCAAAAGGGCAACAGAGGAGGAGCTGGCCTTGTTTTTGCTTAGCTCTCCGAACTGTCTGATCAAACGGACACCTGTAGCAAATACTCAAAATTTAAGGAATATAGATTCACTTCCTTAATTATAACATCATGTCCAAAGAAATCCCCCAAACCGGCAACAATATGCTCACCATTACACCGAAGAAGTGAAAACTTTTGGAATCAAACGCTTCATTTCCTCCTGTACCATGAAACTAATACTTGAGTCAGCTGACACGCTGCATGCTGTCCTGCATAGCACGCTGATGCAGCTAGCGCTAGCTTTAAGAAAAAAAAAAGGGGGGGGGGGGGGCACTGTGCAGGATGCCAAGTCTCTAGAGACCACTTGCTCAACCTCTTACTGCAGTATATAAAAACAAGCTGCAGACTTAATGTAATGAATGCCTCAGCAATTATTTCGTATATGACAGTGTTGTTCTCTGAATACACGATTTAGTTACTGTATTTTTTCATTGTTTAAGTTAATGCATTGTAGTTGCAGCAACCCCACTGCCAGACAGTAAGATATTCCAGGCACTGGCTTGGTTCAATAGGACACATCAGTTAACGAAATTAGGTGATCTGCCTGAACTGCTTTGCTTATGTTCAAATTTAAAGACAGTCCCCAAATAGTACAAATACTGGAGCACCTTAAAAACATTTTTCAACATGGAAGTGCCTAATTATGATTGCTTTTGTGATTCCAACACAAAAGGCTTAAATCTCATTGTTATCTGTAAGATTATTTAAACTACTGACCCAGATTTCTACTAACCCTTTCTCTCATTCAAACTACAAAGGGCAGCACATCATTTTTTTAATTCATATTTTTCATTTTACATAACAAAACTTCTTCCACAACAAAAACACATTTTATTCTGTTCTACTGTTTCCAACACATTTCTATTTTCTTCCCCTGCCTTAACTTAAATCCAGTTCCATCAAAAGTCATTCTTTTTGGCTTTTCATCAGCTGGCTGAAGCAAGGGAAGGATTACATAAAGGATAGGTGTTATGTTACTGGCATAGAAGTGACCGTGCTAACAGATAAATTAAGCTTCTGAACTCAGCCAGCATGAACAAGAACAGTCAATCTGACTGCTGGAGTTACAGGACTCTAATAGCCAGTGTCTTGCTTACTGACCAACATGACTCTCTTCAGAGCCAAATTAATGTAGTTCTGCATAATGTGGAATGAGAGCAATTAAAAATGAAACAGCAAAGCTCACACACATTTTTATATATATAAAAATATATATATAAAAAATGTTGGGGGGGGTTCATATGTGTATATATATGCGCGTGTGTGTAGTGTCAAATCTTGAATCAAAGATCTTTTTAACATGCTCTACTTTGGAAGTAGAGCAGTCAGAAATGACAAGTAGTAACTCATTAGCTTAAAGCAACCCAATTGCTTTTGTACATACATTCACACCTCTGCATAGCTGCAGAAAATGTTCCCGGAAGATATCAAATCTATACATTTAGTTACTTCTGAAATATTTTTATAAATTTAAAATAATCAGTTTAGTTAATTGTGAACCATGTACAATACTAGGTACACCAAATTCAGATCTACTAAAAACTGTTGCCTATGTTAACAGTGGGCACTGGCTTCTATGTTCTGAGAGTTTTTAGTAAGAAGCTGTGAAACATTAGCTCCTCTCAAACACTTGACCAATCACTTTAATTCTTGTTGACATCCATCTCTGCTAGCAGGTTACTTCTGAATGTTGCAAACAAGCACTGCGCAGTCACCACCCAGGAGATTTAAGTTTTTCCTGAATTGGATCACAAATGTTCATGCACCACTACTATTTCACATAGTTATTCTAGGGAACTGAGGATAGCATTGGTCAGCAAATTTTTTTGTTTTCACTGACCTTTCACCCCTTCCTGTCACCCAGTAATGATGTCTAGTTATGGCTCTCGTACTTCCATCCAAAAAAATGCCATGCAAATGTATACTTTGTTCTACAGATCTGCACATATGCAATAGCCAAAAATTCTGGACAAAAAAAGGAGAACAAAGTTGTGATAGCCAGTATTTAGAATGAGCTTTCCACATCTGACATACCATAAATATATACACAGAAACTAAAAAATTCCATCAGATTATACAACTCAAAGGGAAGGGTTGGTTTTTGGGGGTTTTGTTTTGTGAGTGTTTCTTTTTTTTGCTTCTAGCCTAAGGTAAGTTAATAGCTTTCCTCCAGGAGGTTTGAACTGTGTACTGTGAATATTTCCTAAACATGGCTTGTTACTTCAGGCCTGTAAGGTCACGAGGAAAGTTCCTTGTTCCTCTTAGAGCTTTTTGAAAAGACAAAAGCATTACACTTCATTTTACTTTAACAACTAAAATATTCACTCATTTGCTTTTAGGTTTTTGAGAGCTTTCTAGCTTATACTTTTAAAACAAATCCTCATTTCACTTTCCCAGATGCACAGAATTGTTTAGGTTGGAAAGAACCTCTGGAGATCATCTAGTCCAAACCCCTGCCGAAGCAGGATCAGCTAGAGCAGAATACAGATGCTCCTTTCACAGATACAAGTTCAAACAATCAAGAAATTAAAGTAAATCAACATATTCATAGTTTCAAATCATTCTTTTAACAGGTCATAGGACTCCCCAGCCAGAGATGAAACTCTGACTGATTTCTTGGCATGTAGCCTGTCACCAAGAGCAGGATTAGGAAGCTGTTCTATATGAATCAGCTGTTAAGCCATGTGAACTGAATAAGGCACAAAATATGATTCACTGCAACCACACATCTATTTCTATATTTTGTAGGATGATGAGAGCTAGATAAAAGTCTAGGTTTTCATTTTCTAACATTCTGATACAGTATAATTCATCTGGTTACAAGTACTCTCAAAAGAGGTGCTCAAGAGATAGAAAGAACAAAAAAAGGGCTAAAAAAAAATCCCTAACCCCAAGATCATCACTAAATAAATAAATGAATGAATAAATAAATAAATCCACCAAAACAGCAGCCTCCCTGGGGTGTTCATTCCAGGTAGAGTTCAAAGGAATAAAACAAGGTTCTAGTCTGCATTATGGGATTTTCCTCCAGTATAGTAAGGCGGATGACACTAAGAAACATTTAGAGTGTATTTGTACAACATCTTTTTGACTCTTCAGTAGAGTTATGTTAATTATGTTATGGGAACATAATTAAATCTTTATCTTTTCACTTGAATACATAATGATTTACAACAAAGACATTGGACCAGTCAGAAAAACAAATTATATTTATTAACTTCTCTTTTGGGGCTCATGAATACTTGATCCAAGTCATCTTCAATAGATGTGTGACCTTAGAATATCAATTCCCAAGCAGACAAACCGACTTAATATCACAAAAATCCAATCTCAAGCAATACAAGAGCAACAGCTCTTCAACAAGCAGATAAAAATACTTTCCTGCAACTCTCTCAGTCCTGTCTTCTGTACTAAAACAGCGTTAGGAAATGTAAATCACATACCTAGGATCAGACTCAGATTTCAGAGCTGTAATTCACTACTTCACACCACACATTCCGAGAAAGAGAAATAATAGCATTATTTACTAATGCTAGATAAAAGAGGTCAACTACCAGCTCAAACTAACTTAAAATGAACACACTATCCCTAAATGTAGGTTACTAGAGCAGTTAATCTGACTTCTGTTATTTAAAACGTAATTCTTGTAGCTCCCTCCTGTAGCAGGCTACACTGAGATAAAAGTTATCCCCCCAAGAACAGATAATGCCTCTCTAGAAACTATTCTTCTTGATTATTATTCATCACTTATAAACAAACATGCTGACTTCAAAGCCACGAAAGACTTACTATCCTTGTAAGCAGTGCTGCGGTGAGATTTCACTTAATCACAGTACTTCAGCTTGCAGATGCTGAAATGTTCTTATCTATATTATCAATGAAACGGGAGAAACTTTTTAAAGTGTGTTCCCACCAATTATGCAAAAGTTATTTTCTGCATCAAGTGAAATGCAGAAAGGACACTTGAAATTTCCTCAGTAGGTACTCTGCCATATTCCCTGTATTTCCCCTGTACTCGGCACTGGTGAGGCCGCACCTCGAATACTGTGTTCAGTTTTGGGCCCCTCACTACAAGAAGGACGTCGAGGTGCTGGAGCGTGTCCAGAGAAGGGCAACGAGGCTGGTGAGGGGTCTGGAGAACAAGTCTGATGAGGAGCGGCTGAGGGAACTGGGGTTGTTTAGCCTGGAGAAAAGGAGGCTGAGGGGAGACCTCATCGCTCTCTACAACTACCTGAAAGGAGGTTGTAGCGAGGTGGGGGTCGGTCTCTTCTCCCAAGTAACAAGCGATAGGACGAGAGGAAATGGCCTCAAGTTGCACCAGGGGAGGTTTAGGTTGGACGTGAGGAAAAATGTCTTTACTGAAAGAGTGGTGAAACATTGGAACAGGCTGCCCGAGGAAGTGGTGGAGTCCCCATCCCTGGAAATATTTAGAAGACGTGTAGATGAGGCGCTTAGGGACATGGTTTAGTGGGCATGGTGGTGTTGGGTTGATGGTTGGACTCGATGATCTTAGAGGTCTCTTCCAACCTTAATGATTCCATGATTCTATATTCATTGAAGTCTGCTTGTGCGTATGACAAGAATTCATAATGGGCTCCAATTAAAATTTTTGGTGAAAATGATTATTCTAAATTAAGGGAAATTATAATCTAATAACATTGTTCTGTGATGATACACAAGGCATTATTCAGGAAAGCTCTGTAACCGACTTCTCTGGCATATTCATGGCCATGGTTGTGTATCTGAAAGATAGTGCCGCCTTCTCTGTCCAAGACGTGCACATGCAAACAGTCTTCTCTGACCTATCAGAGAAGCTGCTGGCGAGAGAATTGCCTTGCCCCATTTTGCTCCCATTATCACTGGGAGTACACACAAGGTAAAATAACTTTCAATCATACCAAACACCTACTTTCAGCCTCCAAGACAAAATGATCTATACTATGGGAGATACTTAAATACAAGAAATACAAGATAAGCATTAATTTACTTTTACTGGCTTGATGTAAACTGAGAAACGAATGCCCAAAAAAAGTGATGAAGCAACTTCTGTGTAGACTAAGCTCCCACAAAGAACTTCTCCAGTTCGATATATACTTTTTCTATATAGAGAAAAATCATACAAAATTTGGAATAATTAAAACTTTTGTCAACTTCTATTAAAGTTAATATTATACACAGGGTAGCAGCTTCAGTAACCTGACAAATCAGGTATGTGGTATTATGAATATCTATTTAAATGCCAAAGTCATAAGGAAAAAGGAATTGATTTACTGTAATTATTTTAGTCTGACGGTTACCTTGGCAAAGCAAATTCACTTCAATTTCTATATGGTATCTGAAGTTATAAAACACAGGCTAATATAGTTTGCCAAATTCAGTACCACATAGCTTACTTATTATACAAATGGAGAAAGGAAAACTTTTGAAGCCAATGGATTTGATAATAGAGAGCCAATACAAATTCTCTTAAACCAATACAAATTAAATTATCATAGAAAAACAATGACTGGTTGGAAATGATAAAACCCTATGGTGCCTTCTCACAGAAGCAGCTGAGTGACATCAGTCCTAATTCGATTTTATTTTTCAAAACATACATCTTGTCTAAAATTCTTCTTAGCTCCTTAAAAATTTTAAAATCCTTTCCTAAATAATGCTGTGTGTTTTAGGAACAGCTAGTATATCCCTTTCCAGAAGGCCAACTGGATACAACCCAGAAGAAAGATAATATTCACTGGTTTTGTGAAGTGTTTTGGCATTTCCTGGAAAAAAATTCTGAACAATCATCCTCAGACGCACAGAAATGCTTACTACTGAGCTAGTCAGGATATATGCTTTAAAGAAGCATTACAGTTGTTTTGGAACCTTAACTTCATTTTTTGCTTTAATAAACTCAGACTTTTCAACAGCAACTTCAGCATTTCATCGTTCTGATTTGTTAAGATGGCTTTTACACAACTTGCTTCATTCTTGTGCTGTCCTTTATCTTTACATTAACAGTGTTCATCCTAGCACTTTGTTACCCTCCTTACGGGGCTTTTTGACTAACGTTTTTCACTTATTTTTAAAAAAGTCAAAAGAAGATTGGGCGCTTTCTTTACACATCTCTTGTTCGTGTCACTTCTAGTTATACAAAGATGCGTAAGTTAAATCACTTAATAAACCATCTAATGTTTACTAGCTGATTCCCTGGTACCTCAGCATAGTGGTCAGTGTATTACCTAATTAATATTGGCTTACATAAGAGAAGCAGAGAAGAGCAGAAATCAATCAGTGATTAAAATGAATTTTAAATAATCTAGTTAATCTGGCATCCTACATAAGAAGAAAAGAAATATAGTCCCTGCGCTATGGGCTCCACAAGCCCTTTTGCCTCAGTTCTCGCACATCACTATTGCCAAGTGCAAGACAGATTATGCAATAGTGCCTTGGTCTAACTGGCACCCAGATACCATAATCTTTGGAGACTACAATAGTTGGCCAGAGTAACCCATCAATAAAAATATGCTCAGATGTGGAATCATAACCAATTGATTAATTTGGCCTGATTAGGAGCTTATTTCTTCAAATAAATTTTATGTGCAGAACTGTAGTAACTGCATGGAAAGTTTGACAGTTCTGCACTTAGATCAAGAAAGATGACAAATGCTAAGAAATTTTCAACAGAATCTTATTTTAGACACATCTCAAATTTGTGCTGAAAGCAAGGTACATTTGAGAATAAAAGATTACCATTTCAAGTTTCTAACAATACTGTTCACTAGAGCCACACTTGTTCCTGTACTCCCATATGATAATACAGATATGAGAAGGGTCATATTCCCCCCTCATAATTCAAAGCAAGCGAAGCCAGTGCTCCAAACAGCTTGCCCACACCTGACTGCATTTCAAAGAAATTAGTGTTACGAAGTTTCACTAATTATGTTTCAGTGTTACCTCCAAGCAGTAACCTCTTAGAACAGTGGGATGGAAGGCACTGTTTGCTTTTGTCAAATATATTTGAGCAACGCTCTTTCAAAATCCATTATGGAATCTACCAACCAAGATATTCTTACTTTAACATGATGTACACTGTTTCATGTGGCAGTTAGCGGATTTTGAGAGCCTGGTTAGTTCAGAAATGGACCACATTGCCTGAACCCCATTAGGACATGCCTTGAGAGCATTAGTCACTAGCAATGTCTCAGCATGTGCTGTGGACCAGCTTACGTGAAGTGGCCACCTATAGTCAGAGAAGGAAAGAGTCCGGGAGATCTGGTTTCATCAGCAGAAAGATACATATGAAGTAGTCTCCTCTCCTCATTCTTAAAATGTCCTCATACAGTTCAGCGGAATAAAGATACACCGATTGCTTTAACTGAAACTCTAGCACCATCTTGGGGTGGAATTTCACATGTAATACTACAAGTGTTCGGTGAATGAACTATATTATATAGGAACTGCAATAACACAGCTGAAAACCTCCTTACTCTATTGAGCAATGCAACCTTTAGCAGAAAACTAGTCAGTTAAAAGGTAATTAAGCTTGGATTTATGACCGATGGACAGGCATCGTGAGTTTTTTCAGTATTATTAGTAGGAAATATACCTACTGGAAAGTCTTACATGTATCAGTCTCAACAAGTAACCTCTAATTCCAGTCTTGCGCAGACAGTATCCATCTTGCAGAAATACAACACAGGTGAATTTCTAAACTCTTACTTTTTTTAACTAAACTGAGTCTCAAAGATACTGCTTTCTGTCTTGTTACTGACAAGTTTCATTATTAAAATCCAAAATAGTTTACAGACTCAGAATTAGGAGGCTTTTAAAAAAAAAAAAAAAAAAAGCAAGCATCTCAGAAACTATACACATCAACAAACTGACCTTCTTAGTTTTAGGTGTACCAGACAGGAATTAAAACAACAACAAAACCACTAACCAAAAAAAGTCATTTAATGCCGACAGAAACAGCTGTTTTTACTTAAAATTTGAGGCAGTAATTTCAGGATAAAATTTCTTATTTTCTGCAAAGGACTTTTACATAAATACTTCCCAGTCCTAAACAGTTGGGGTTTTTTACACAACATTTCATTAGAATGGATACCTTTGCTAGTTAATTGTAAACCAACATTTTAAAATTTCTTCTACAATTCAGAAGAATAAAAATTAAGATAAAGTCTCTATTCAAGGTCAATATTAACAAGCTTTTTAAAATTTGAACAATTCTTCAGCACATCTTTGAACGGCTATTTATACTCCATTCAAGTGTTTGGAAAAAATAAACTTTAAAACTGCAGTAAGAATAGCAATTGATTACTACATTAAAGTACTTGTCTTAAAAGTTCTCACCATCACTCTGTCTTCATTTTCTGGCAAGTTGCAACGTACTTACATTTTCTCTGCTTCTGACTGCATCAAGAGCATCTGCAGCTAAAGATTCATACGAATATAGACAACTTGAGACACCAAAATGCTTGTCACACAAAAAATACTGTCCTCAGAACATACATACATTAACAATTTGCATTTTTACATATACCAGATAGTATCTGTCAAAATCAGGCCTCCTCTCACAAAAGAACTTAGTCCACAACATGCTTTGCCGCTGCAAGACACAGTGATGCAGAGCAGTCAAAAGACTGCAGCTTCCCTGACCTGTCATACTCCATAACTTAGGAAATGTTTTAGAAATAAACACCAAACCGTAGGCTTTTTGAAGTCAAATGTTTGTTTTCTGCACCATAAAATTATAACTAAGTCTTGGATTTCTGTCTCAGACTAGTGTTTTACAGCATTACTCTTTTTAATAAGAGACAAAAAACTGAATTCAAACAAAACTAAGCTGCCAAATAAAGTACTCCCTAAGAATGAATACTATGTGAATGAAAATCCGCAAGAGACAACATTTCAAAATATTTATTTCAACCATTAAATGAAAGATTGACAAAACAGTGTTTACTGTTATCAAGTCAATTTTCATCTAATCTATTTTATGACTTCCTCTCCCCATCAAGCATCTTTCTGAAGTGATCACCCAATTTTAGGGCCTTTGATTACTGGTAGTGGGGAGGACGCAGACTATCTGCAATTTCTCAACATGTTACTGGTTTAAGTAATTAAATATAAACATCAAAATGATGGTACCTGGATCTCTGTCATTTCCTACGAGGGTTAGAAAAGTTATTATTAACCCTCAATACCCTTTCATCCTCTGCACATTTTTCCCCCTAAAATAGATCAGGCTGCAGAACCCTAAAATCTTCATTTAATTGTCTCCCTATTTGTTTTTTTTTTTTCTTTGTGTGTGTGTACACATACATGTGTGTATATATACTCTTTCTACAGACACACACAGGGTAAACATTCTAACCATTTCACTTAAATACAATTTTATTTAAATATACTTAAGTTTAAATACACTAAGACTTCTTTCGATTACTCCCAGTAATGGAGCTACCTCAACCTTGCTTGCTTTGCTCCAATGCTAAGGTTGAAAGAAGAGGTTAGGCTGCAAGAGCAAGTGTTCCATATCTGTGTGAGGATATTGGTATTTCTGTATTCACCTACTTTGAAAAAAGGATCACAGAAGGATAGCAAAACTATAAGCAAGCTCCAGAACTGTCCATGTGAACTACTGCCAGACCTATTGCAAGAAGAAAAACCTGTGAGTACAAAGCTGCTAGTTGACATATTTATGAAGATCCTAATGAACACATCCAACTTCTATCTATTTGACAAAAAAACCTCTACATTTTCAGATGATTCAGAAAACAATTTAAAAAAATTCAAGTGGCATTGGAAAAAAGTATTTATTTGTATCTCAACAGTTTTTATAAACGCTCTTCACTCACACACCACTAATTGTCAATTCTGGCTACAGTTAGAGTATTATCTTTTTCTGGAGATGAAATCATGAACATTGCATGGGGCAGCTTGAATGCCTCAGCAGAAATAGTATTGTGACATCATGTTTCACAGTCCAAAAACTACTGATTATTCCCATCAGATTAGCACACAAAGTACAGAAACCAGCCAACATAGGAAATATGTTTGAAAAGCAGAAAGAAAAGATACCTTAAAAGTTACTTTAAAATATCACTAGCATCAAAGCAGGATCACCCTTCCCCCCAACTCCAGGGAAAAAAAAAAAACCACCAACCCCAAAACCAACTATATTTCTCTCTTATGCAGTACAAGTGTTAAACTACCTACAGAACAGCTTTAAGTAATAACTTTCTGTTTTTAAAAGGTTTAAAGGTTCCACCCTGTGTTTGAAAATACATTAAAAAATTATAACCTACAATTTCATTAAAGACAACAAATGTGCAAGCTGAATTGTCCAGGCATGCAAGAGAAGTCAAAATAGCCCTGAAATAACACAAGTCTACAGGTTGTAGATTATAGGTTAATGTCGAACAATAAAAAACGGACAAGGTGGCAGGAGTCAAAGGAGGAAGTTACTTGTTCAGTGTTTCAGATCACACATCTTTTTATGCTTTCAAAACTCCAGCTGAAGGGTTTCTTCCCTTCTTCTTCTGTTTTAGACTATACAAAATTTCAAGTGGAGGCAGACCAGGGATTATTAATAAATTTACCTCCTTCCTTTTTCTTTTCAGCTGGATTTCTCTGTATGATATAAATTTAGTTCTAAGTGATGCTCCTTGATTTTCAGCTATGTGAAGATGCATCAAGAGAATAATTTATAAAGCTAAAAATCGATCATCAGTATTCTTGTGGTCTACGTATGAGACTACTACTTTTTGTTGTTCATAAAATGAGTATACAAAGATAGTCATATCCTCAAGAAAGACATTACTTGTTGCAATTATTTCTTCATATTTGCTTCATATTTAAATTAACTTTTACTGTAGTCAGAGTGCTGACCTCAATATTCTGTAACTGTAAGAGCAGAGCAAATTACCAACAAAATTATATTTTGCATCACTTTGTTAGGATACTAAGTAATGGGAAAATGGGAGTTCAGAAAACTCCCAATTAATCAATTAGCACTTTAGTAACTGAACAAATGCTCAAGTAGCTTCACGAACAGTAAGTATGATGGCAATGCTGCTGAAGGTGGTGGTGGTGGGAATAACCACACAAGTCAACCCCACTTCCTTCGCTATCCTTGGCCACATAACTTCCCCGCTCTTACTGGCCCAAGTGTCCATGCTACAAATCTGACCAGGAAACCTCTCTGGGTTAACACTTCCTCCACCCCAACCAGGTTAATCTCAGGAAACTGATTCACTTTCCCAATTCAGTTCCCCACACAGCCACACAAATGCTTGCGCAAGCACAAACTGTGACTAGGAAGCTGTATGGAGCAATAATGCAACCAAGCTGCACAGCCGGGGTAGAGTTTCTTCTCACAGTAGTGACAGATCAGACTATTTCTAGTTCTGTAAACTAAAAGATAGACTTTCTCATTTCTGCTGTCTGAAAAATCTCCCTGGAGAGCTTTCATTGACCTGTGCTACAGATAATGTTTTCTTTTTAAATATTTCCTTCGACGTCTCTCCCTTTCTCCACTTTTCCATTGAGCTACATGGTATCTGCTGCCTCTGGTATCTTCCTTCAACCTGTTGCCTTCACCTCTCCTCACCTTCTCCAGTCAGTGCACTTCAACTCCACTTCCACTCAGTGATGTAATCTGGAAAGTGAACATTTGCTACTATACATTGCATTTTATTTAGCAATTTTGGATTACACATACAGCATGGACAAAGCAAGATGGCTTTCTGGCCAAATATTCCATTCCTTGCTGCTCACACACAACACAAAGTAAATTTAGAATTTTAAGAAATATCTTTGTGGTAATTTCAACACAAACTGGTGCATTGCAACTGTCCCCGACAAGAATAGGTGAGGACTTATAGATAGGAAAACATGACACTACATAGTACAGAATCTTTTGTGAAATCTTGCTGCCATACAGAGATTTCATAATTTCCTAAAGAAAAATAGAGAACTCTCAGAGAACTCCTGGGGAACTTGCATTTTAAGAAGCCAGACATTAAGAGATAATCATCACAAGCTAAATATATCTAACACAAAGAAGGACATAAAGTCTTAAGAATCTATTAAATAGTCCAAACTTACTTCGTCAGAAGCAGAGCGAAGACACTGGACAGCAGCCTGTTTTTTCATTTCCTCTAGTGTTAGATCAGAGCACTTTTTCTTACTCTTTCCCCATTTCTTGTAAGCTCCCTTTTCCCAGCCCAGGAAGATGTCATTCTCCTAAAATCAAAATAAATAAATTACATTATTTAAAATACATTAATATCTCAGTACTACAGCAGAACAGGACTACAAATAACATACTGTTCAAAATAAAAACAACCTCATCCTATCTACTAAAAACTACTTTTGCCAAATTAAGGATTAGTTTGATTATAGAAAACTTGCACTTACTATTCAGAAAAGCACATATATTTTTCACATGACATGGAGGCTACTCACACTTCACTGCAATATTTTCCAATTGCAAAGCCTATTCATAAAGATCATTTTGTGGCCAACTTGTGGTTGAATGTATTACTGTAATTTACACAAAATATGTTAGAGAGTTTCACTGATCTCTGAAATAATAAGGATGAAAAGCAAGTAGTTCAGAGTTGGGATCAAACTTAAGAGAAAGCTGAACAAGCCAAAAGAAGAAAATGCAATGTTAGATCCCAAAGCCTTCAACTCAGTCTCACAATGAACATCATTATGACTAGAGATAGCAGTGCCTATCTTGAAATGAACCTGAACTAATTTCAGAAGAAAATTAGACACTGTGGGTGGGGGTGTTGGGTTCTCATACATGTAAGAACGTTTAGTTAAGAACAATAAAATCAAAGAAGAGTGCTATTGTATTATATGTAATAATCTGAAGATATGTAGCATTGGTTTTATATCGCTTTTCAGAATTTACAAAATTTATTATCAGACTTGCTTATTCTTCACTGTCCACTCACATATATACACATGATTTCCCGTGTACATCTCAGAGAAAAATTTTGGCTACCAGGAAAATAATCTTGAACGTCTTTTAATGTACGCTGGTCTAAATCACCTTCTTCAGAGAGATCCACAAACACCTGATGCTTTTCAACATACCTGTTTCAACCTTTTCAACGTATCTGTTACTGCTTCCAACAAAATCCAGGCTAAGGCCTACCCTCATTTAAAACACAGCTTCAAAATGAAGTAAAAACAAGTTGTCAGTGAACGTAGTCGTCTCTGTGCAATCACAGAATAAGATGGGAAAAAAAGGGGGTGGAGAGGGACCAGTGACCTTCAGAAGCAGCCATTGAAATTGCCGCTGTTCATGATTTTACATGACCGAGTCCTTCAGGAAAGACTGGAGCAACTTGTTGAATTTATTTCTTAAAGTCTTATTTGATCATCAAAGTGGAGAAATGGATTTAATTCTGAAAGAACAAAAAGCTACCAGTCACCCTGTTTTTCCTTATACTTGTGCAAGATGCCAGTGGTTCATTTAAAACGAGAAATTTGAACAGGCTACTGTTCTGTTATTAGAAAGACTAACAGAAAGAAATAATAGAAAAAAATAAGAAAAATAAAATTCTCAGAAAACAGGTTCAATAGAATGTGCAAATCTACACTCCATTTTTTTAAAAATAAATTCATAAGTGTCTTCCAAAATTTTAGTTTATATATTTCTTTATATACAATGAGGCTGTAGAGCACTCTAACTCTTCCCAATATACACGTGAAAGTATACAAACTGATGAGACCCACCTACCCCTCATCAGCTTCTAAAGCCTGGCCTGCTCATCCACATGAGCACAATTACGAATGAAAAAATACATACCCACTTGTAATACGTCACTCAAAATGAAAATCCAGGCACACCAGCAAATGCGCACTGGGTTAACTTCATTTATTCTGCTTTTAGGTGAAAAGTTGATTAAGGCAACATCTACACTAGGAAAACGCTACCAAAATGCTAAAGTACTTTGTTTTATCTATGCCGACAAAGCTTTGCTTTGTACTGGTACGTTACAGCTAACCTCTGCAAGAGCAGCTTTACTAGCCGTATACGTTAGCAGTCTGTCAGCAGAGCAGTAAGAACCTTCATGCTTACAGAAATTTATAAAGCGTTTCATGCTGTTCTCCACACACATAATTTGAAAGATATCTGACACTCGTCTACAAACTTTGATTATTTTTCCATTTTTAAAAATTTAATCCTTGCAACAAATACCCAATTTTTTAAATGGGGAAAGGGAGACTGAATGGAAGTCTCTCTCAGGCACCCACCACAGAGCTGTGTGTATCACGGTCTCATCCCTCCTTCCAGAGTAAGCATGTTGTTCGGACGCTCTGGGAACAACACAGCTCATCTTGTAGGATGCAGTGATTGAGGACAGAGCTCCGGTAGAATCCTCTCCTCCTTTCTACCTCTTTAGACAATACACTGAAAATTTGTTTCTAAACATACGGTTTTCAGTCACACCTGGCTGCCGGTGCTTCACACCACCACTTTTAAGTTTTATAGGAAAAAAAAAACTGTTGAAAACTTGAGGTTTTGAATTTTTTTTCCTGGACAAACTCGCTAATTTTTTAGCCTCAGATTTTACAAGATTAGCAAACACCATGGATTACAGCTACTCCACATAAAATTTTGAAGTTTAAAAACCTCATGTAAACTACAATATTTATCAGCACTATATATGTATTTGATATAGCCTAAATTTATTGAGGACCTTGCACTTTCTGCACACAATTCAAACACCACACCCATAAAACACTACAGAACAGTGAAGAAAAATCCTTACACATAATTCTTGCGTTATAATCTATCAGAACCACTCTGAATCAATTACAAAATAAAAAAAGAAGAAAAAAAAGTGTTACAGTAGAATGGCTAAAAACCAAGAAAATGTCACATAGCCTAGAGAATGAGTTTGTAGAACCTGAGTTATGAAACACAAAGCGAGTGGAATTCTGCTTTTACGATGACTAAATTAGTAAAAAAAAAAAAGACAATCCAGTAGTTTCAAATGGTTTAAATTAATCTCTTGCTTTTTTCCCCTGCTTTTTTTTTTCCCCTTTGTCTCCAGTGGTCAGGAGCCCATTAATAGGTTCACTCCTCAGACTGGAAAATATTAAGTCCATGACAAACAGGAAAGAAAGCAGTTTAACAAAACATTCTGTATGCATGAAGGCAAGTAAGCTAGTTACTTCACATGGAAAGAATCACTAAAGGGCTTCTGTTCTCTTCAGCTATTAGATGCCTTCATTTACTTTTGTTTCCTAACAGAACTAGAGATCATATGATAATGCTTATTTTAAGGCAAGAGCTCTACCGTAACTTTGAATTTTCATAATTCTGTTCAGTGGTCTCCGAACGTTTCATAAAAGCAATGCCACCCCAAACTTATAGATTTAAAAAGTGTGCTTACACACAGAAGGAAAAATTGAAATTTGGCTTACAAAATTCTAATGTTTAAAACAGACTACCACTACTTGAATTTTTAAGGGACGACCACCCAATATAAAATAAATACCAACAGGAAGCTGAGGCCACCTGAATATTGGAAAAATTCAAGTTTGACTATCTAAACTGCTATTTAAACATCTGTTTTTCAGAGTCCTATTGTACCTACCTACTACATAACTAGATGATTTCATATTAGAGATTTTTAATTGTAAAGACACTGAAAGTGCAAAGTTTCATGACAAGAATAACTTAAGAACCATAAATGTGGCTAAAGAAATGTTGGTAAAGTATCTATTCTTTATGCTAATGCTGCCTCAACAAATCCAGTATTTGGAGTGCTTAATTCAATCCTGAATTAATATCCAGGAGCAAATTTTAGAAAGAGATTTCTAAATTGTTTCTCCGGCTCAACTACACAAAAGCAGCAATTCCACCGCTCCCCTCCACCCTACCAAGAAATTGGAGAAGCAAAAGAAAAACCCGTTTGGTAGCGATTCTTCTTACTTTAATTTGTTATAAAGATAATAGAGAAATACCTACTATCAGTAAGACAACAAATGTGACACCTTGTGATAAGACAGAAAGAAAATTGTTTTGAAGCTTATAGTCTACATAAACGAAAAATCAGTTTTAAATACTTCAAGAACCTTGCAGGAACTACCCTTATTTCATAAAAGCTGGAGTCAAGTTCACTGATGCAGAAACACTAGATGACTCAAGGTCCCAGTTTCTATTCAGGTAAGTAAACAGGCTTAAATTTTGTCTTATCAGCAGAACACACAGGAAAGGAATCAGATTTAATAACCTGATCAACAAACTCCCCAAACGGGGAAATCAAATCAGCAGAAAAACGTTTTAAAAAAAATCAGATTTTTTTTTCTTAAAGTAAGTTCAGAGAAACTGATTCCCTGAGATTCTCCCTGTGTAAATGCACTACAGATTGATTTAGATACACACTAAGATGAACAAATATAATGTATATCAAGTTTTCAGATAATGTACTGAACAGCCATAATTATCTATGTGGTCGACATTTCTATTTCCAATTATATACGAGAGACTTTAGGGCAAGAATTTCCATTCTCTTAGAGGAGAGAAGAAAATACTGAGTTAAAAAAAATTCTGAATCAGAGAATTTTGAAGAACTCCTCTTTTTTGAGCAATTTAATTTCAGCACAAACCAGTTGCTATTCAAGCATATTACCAGCCTGGCATTTCTTGCTCTCATAAAAGTTATTGCTGGCCAGCCAAAACGTGCTGCTTCAACAAGCAAGTTCTAGGAACAAGTTCATACAAAAAATAAGAAGCGTTCAATGTCATCATTTCTCAAATACAAAATAATCACACACACAGAGTCTCTCCCTTTAAGAATCCAACTCAAAGAATACCATCAAAATGAGTAACCCAAACATCCAGACAAGATCATCTAACGTGAAAAAGAATTCCCAAAATTGTTAAGGTATACAAGCAGAGTCCTGCAAGATTGAATAACATATGTGAACAATTTTTCCTTCTTATAATCCTCAGTTAATAGATTAAGAGATATCTCCAAGGAAAGGGAAAAAAATTACCCTTTTTTTTTTTTTTAAAGGGGCAAACATTTGCCAAAGACTCAGCAGAACAGTCAGTCAGTATTTTTGCCATGAACAGTTTGGAGTTATATGTCTACCGAATGGCTGGCTGGTTCCTGTCCAGTGCAGTACATAAAGATTAAGTTTTGTCTGCTTGTTCCAAACTGGGGCATTAGTCTGCAGACTACTCTACCAAGCTATAGGGGAAACCTTTCTTACAAAACTTTTTTAAAGACGCTCAAATGCCATTAAAATAGATCATCAAATTAGTGGACAGGCCAAAGGGAAAAACAGAATGAATGCTCACATGGACAGAGTGAACAGTGAATGCATATGCCATTGTTCCTTAGAAAGAAGCTCAAAACCAGGAAAAGACAGATCACCCAAAACAACTGCTATACCGAGGTCATGGATCATAAAAGACACCACAAACCCCAAAATGTTTTGATAGAACTACAGAATTTGCAGATCTTTACTCTGCCTACGAGACAGAATAGTCTCAACTCAAGCCAGCAGCGTTCTCCAAAGGCATGCATCTCTCTCCACAAACACACCCAAAATAATTCCTGAATATCAACACGCCATCCACAAAATTTCCCTGCTAAAGTCTATCATCAGTATATCTTAAGTCAGCGACTGCTATCAAGGTTTGTAGTGAATAAATGAAAACAAAGACTACATAATCTGACAAAATGAAAACACAGGTAGTCCAGCAGTCCTGGTCTCTTCTGGCAGAAACAGTTTTTACAGCATTGATGTTTAATTCAATGTTCACGTATAGAGGTATGAACTGCAAGAAAGCTTTTCCAAAAACTTACTCAAAGAACTCCAAAAATCAACTCTTGAGAAGTTTGGATAGGCAGGGAATGGAAGAAAATAGCCATAAATTATATCCAAAATGGAACAGGTGCTCACTACCTCTAGCAGGATCTCATAATGGAGAATTTGGGGAAAACTGCAACAGATCACACATGTATTTCACCTTTAAGATTATTCAAGAAGCAGGCTATAAATATGTTCAGTAGTCTTCTGTGAAAAAGTACTTCCCCTAAACTGAGATTCAGGAAAAACTCATGGATTGCTTAGAGCCACAGGGATATATATCTTTTCATAATTGCTTTTGTGAAAATTTTAAGAGACATTGCATCTCATTATAATTAATGAGAAAGGTCTAATGGACCAGGATCGGCTCAGACATTCCTCACAAGCTGCCTCAGACTGAGACAAAGATAATGAGATAATACATATGCAAGACAATTCAGAAGAAAATGTGAGAACAGTGGCACAATCTCAGCTTATATTCTCCAAAAGACACGCAACAAGAGGTTCAGCAGACAAACAGCAGTTACGTATACTTTCAGAGAGCAGCACAAGTTTTCTCCATGTCAAAAATCATGCTACCACAGAATGGAGAGGACTGGGAAACATTCTTTAATGTTAGATAATTACTCCAAATCCAGGTATTACAAGCGAAAGAATTCATCTTAGACTTCTTTGTGAAAAGCCAGAGAACCATCTAGCCACTAGTCACCTCTTTCCTGGTTGCTGTAACTGGAACATTACAATCCTATGCAGTTGGCCTGTAACAGAACAGCTGATAATATATCAGGTTCACCGCATCACTGCTGTGACTTCAAGGTCCTCAAGGCATTCAAGGACTGATGATTCCACTATTTGCAGGCAAGGAAGAACTTTACCTATCGACACCAATCAATCTGAGTATAGAATCCTGTAAACCCAGTTTCTGCCCATTATAAACTCTTGCTTATTATCCTACCAACTTGAAAGGGCAGTCTATGTGTTGTTCACTAATTAGAAGTTACTCTAGGCTGAAACCAAGCAGAAGAAATTTGATCACACCCACTCACAAGAGCGAGAGAACATGCAAATACTGCATCTGTTGAAATCTTATGTTTGTTGAGCAGGCTGCCTTTAGAGTTTTCCCTTTAAAGTAAAAACAGAAAAGAAGAAAATTTAGCAAGGCTATAGCTACAGCTATAAAGACATCATTTTACTTGCACATCTTACCTACATGACAAGAAAACAAAGCCAAGAACTCAACAGAAACTGCCACTACGGAGTCCAGATACCTGAAAGGGACATGTTATGACTGGAAAAGTTATTCCACAGCATTTATGGTTGCTCTCTTGGACTTAGGAATAAAGTTGTGTGGCAAGCATCACAGACCACTGTAATCATCTGATTTCAGAGAATACAGGCAGTGCACACCTATGCTTGGAGACATGCGAGTGTACTGTCACGCAATGACCTACTGTACAAAGCACACTAAGGAGGTATCTCAGCTAGCCCCAGAATCCAAAACAGTACAATTATATCAAATAAATCCTGACTGGTGGGAGGACTAACCAGCCTGGCACTTGAGCTTATAGCTCTGCTTTGCATTATGTAAGCCTTTGTGAGAATACATTAGTAGTCATAACTTAACAATAAAAAAGTGATTGTTATTCTTTTTACATGACTCTCAGAGAGACACCGTAACTAAGCATTAGATGCTATTTAGAAAGTCACAAAAAGGTAATATAGTACTGTTTTAAAAGATAGCTTTGATTACTTAGAGCAGAAGCTAATGATAACATTTTAACTATATTACACAGATGCGCCTACTTCAATAGGATAGTAACTAAGATAGGCACCACAGAGCCTACATAAGTTTGATGTCCTGAAATGGACGTTTCACATATTGGAATAGACATGTTTGCAAAGGAATCAGTATTTCAACATGATCACTCACACCGGTAAAAAGGCAAAAGACAGTTTGAAAGAAGATTTCTCAGGTAACCATAGTCCTTGAGAACAGATAGGTTTCTTTTGCACTAACATATCAGCTGAAGCTGACTACTCTGAAACCTGTACAGTTTGGACGAATACAATGACCCTGAGAGCCTACTGCTGAGCTCCAGTCCCTGCCACCACAACTCTTATCCCTAAAACGGAATACAGAATACAAATGCATTGTCCATGATACTCCAAATCTACCCCACATCTAACAGTCACCAAGACAGAAATACAGAACACAGCAGCTATTTCATAATTAACAAGTCAAATGACAACTAAAAATTAATAAATTTTTTAAAAAGAAAATAAATAAATAAAAATAATAAGCCCCACAGAGACACTGCACCAGTACGAACCTGAGTTGCATTGGTCAGAACTGTTACATGAGCTTTGGCTGGAAGCTCTCGTACTGACAGCAGTTGCAAAGAAACCCAACTGAAATGGCTTCAGCACCTGCAAAACAACTATAGGTGCAGCTGTTCTTCACAAGCCACTCTACAGGTGCTTTCACAGGACAAAGCCCATGGTGCTGGGGGAATCACAAGTCTGGGAGTTTTCTGAGGCACGTGCCTTTACAGTAAAGCCATTCCAGTCATCTTCCACTGCTTAATTAAAAAGGAGTCCATATCCTCCCAATTTTTCTCACCAAGTTAACATTGTATACAAACGATTTCTTTTCCAAAGTTTAAATATGACAGTGTGAGTTATATAGTACTCAGCTAGTCACTCCTGAAGGGGGGGGGAGGGTGGAAGGAGCACAGCTAACTTTTCCTCTATGAACTTTTTAAGTTAGTTATCTGAGCTTTTACAAAAGTTAAATTATATTCTATTAATAAATAAGCTTTATGGGCATATTAACATGAGGATACTGTTTCCTAAATATGGTAAATCTGCTCTTTCTTCAATTTACATGTTTATGTATGAGAAAAAGAGGGGTTTTATTCCCAACCCTGCAAACATGTACACATCTGAATACTCTAAGGACTTTAATCATATAAAAAAAGTACAGTCAGAAGTCTTGGTCTCACAATTCCCCTTCCTACCTAACTATTCTTTTCTTCATACACAAATTTCCACAACTTGAATTTTACATACTTAGTTTGGGTAATGATTAAAAAGTGAGGTCAGAAAATTTTAAAAATTGTTCCTATAGGAATGTTGCACAGCTTAATAAGCAATAACGCAAATACAGACTAAACCAAAATGTTTTGCATTCAAGAAATTTACTTCTACATGTTGCTGGCGAACTTTGAAACTTAATGACACTTGTGTGCAGCAGTCACACAGCATCACCCTACTATTACTGAACTATACTCTGCGTATTTTAATGCATTAAAAACAAAGGGGTTTGAATGACCCACAGTTATTTCTTAGGGATGATAAAAGAGCAGTTGAAATTACACTAGAACCTGCATTGTCATCTTTTGTTAAATAGGCATACCAGCCAAATTAATAATTAATACAGGTTTAGTGTAGTACAGAGGACCAAATCCTCATTTCTCTGCCTATCTTTAGGTTATGGATGAGATTTTCACTTCAAAACAAACACAACAAAACACATCCTCTTTCTCCTAAAATATACAAGTGAAAAACTAAATATCCATTACTAGAATATAAATCTAGACATCAGGTCCCTCTACTGGGTTAACATGGGATGGCAGGGAGAACAAACACCTGACATTCAACTGGATCTTGGAACCTAGCAGGTGCATCACAAGTACTGTCAGCAAAAAGTGTCCCGTGTCACCAGCACACGCTAGCCAAATCCAGAAGAGCTGGTAATGATATCTCCATCCCAGTTCAGAGTGATAGGCCAAAAGCATTTCTGGAGATAAAACCACAGAGTAAAGACCTAAAATTTATCATATGTGAGCTGAGGTCTCTTTTCCACCGCTCTTTTCTTCTCTTGATATAAAAAAGAGAATCACATTTTGGACTTTGAATATGTATGTGTTAATGATGAAAAAGCAAGAATAAAAAATTATGATCAGAGAGTCAGCAGAAGTGTAGCTATCGTTCTGAAGACTTTTTCTATCCTTCCATGTAAAAGATTACCTGAATGGAACTATTTCAAATCAGTCTACAAATAATTAGCCTTCCAGAATGAAACCCTCTCTCTTACAAATTGAAAAATCAAAAGAAAAAATCTCTTGCTGGTCACAGAAGAACACAGTTTGCAGTACAACAGCTACTTAATTCTGAGAGTTAAGAAAATATTATCTTTTAAAAAAACTTTTTCAGCATTTTTACTTTTGAGGGTCAGAAAAAAATGTCAACTTCTAAAAATGAGTTGAAAGAAATAGATCAAAAGCAACAGAAGACACTTGATATGTAAAGTAGGCATAACAAATGCATTTAGACCTTCCTGCTGCATGACCAAAGGCTTACAAACAAAGTCTTTATCTCACAAAGTGTCTAGCTGTTGGGTTCCAGTTTTGTTTATGTTTTGGTTTTGTTAATAAAGGCTCCATCCCTTCAAAAGGGAGAACAGTCTGCAGGCAAAAAAAACATGACTTGTTATATTCGGAAACAGCTATGCTTACAAATAGTATATAAAAGATACAACACAGAACACTGATTTTAAAACTGTACAAATAAAGATCAATGAAACAATGTTTCACACAAAATATATTTTAAGGCAATGCCTTCCGCTTCACACAGATTATACTATCTTAATGTAATATTTACTGTATCACAAACTGGTTTGAGAACACGTATATCTACAAATGTACCTTTAATTAGCATTTAAATAACAATCAGAAATCTTAAAAGCACCTAGTTGGTTTAGCATTAGGAAACTAAGAGCAAGGCATTCTGATTAAAAATCAATCTACTCTGAAGTCAAAAGGCTGTCTCACAATGTTCAGATCTCCCCCAACAGCAATTCTGTGGGTCCCCAAAAGTTAAAGATTTGTCAGTAATTTTATGGGTTTTTGTCCTTAATTTATCCTTTATTCCAAAGTAAGAAAATTCAGTAATAAAATGCAAATGATGAAAGCATGTATACTTAACAAACATTCTGCACTTTAGTTGCCATCACACAGCCTTTAAATCCATACCAATTTTATGAGGTTTTCCTTAACAGACCAAAAGCATCTAAAAGGTCATCTACCTCAGAACAAAATACCAGTTATTTCCAAACATTTTGAACAGACACCATTGATAGGCCTCAAATCTTAAAAAACAAAACAAACAAAAACCCCAACACACCTAAATAATGAATGCAATATGTTATATAACACAGTTCAACAGATTCCTTTAGCAATTTTGACCATGTAGACACCTAATTTATGTGTAAATCAATTTGAAAATCATGTTCTCTAGAAATTTTGTAAGCAAGAAATGTCTTTGTTTCTAGAAAAAAGAAAAAAAGGCAAATCTACCACTGAAGTCCTTACTTGCCTTCTGATATGACAGACCTAAACTAACTAGCCACAAAAACCCCGAACTATTTCTATGAACATCCTGCTGTGTCACAGTAATCAAGGAAAATGTGCAAAGCCAATTCATATTGTCTTTGTATTCTCTCCTCCATCAGTCAACGCTCGTGAAACATCCCAAAGAACCTCCTCCCTTCCACCCTCTTAAACCCTCCCACCAGCAATATCATTGCGGCAAAAAAACAAAGGAGGGGAGAGGGAAACGGGGGAAAAAAAAAAAAGTGCACACACTAAGAATGAAGGACTGTTTAAGAACTTTTACATCTTAAGCTTTTAGACTCATTTCCAAAATTAGCAAGTATGGCTTGAATAAGAATTGTGCTATAAATGCCAACGATAATTAAGTTAACTTCAGTACTAGAGTATTTTTTAAAAAACATTTAAAGTCTGTGTATTTAGGAGGTGTTACAGTAATTCTTGATAGGTATGTATAACATATGTATAACCACAGGAGCTCTAGAAGATCTTGGTACCGCAATTTACCATAAACAAGATTACTTCCTTGAAAGCTCTCTAGTACTTTGAAACACAGCTGGGCAAAACACACCTGCTTATCGATTTTCCCAATATTTTAATAGGTATTTCAGTTCAAGCCAATGAGTCAGAATAAAAACTGCGAACATTCCAGTAAAATTTGGTTGCAGTGTATTAGGGTTTTACTTTCACCTACGTTTTCTGTACTGTGCCTCCCTCCACAGCCCCACACACAAGTATGTGCAAAAAGCCCCTATCAACTCTCTGAAACTCATCACTTATTGATCTATCATTTTGCGATATTGAGCCTGTGTCCATATAATGATACCCAACAGAGACCACTCTAACTGGACAAGGCATGGAATTAACAGTAATTAAAAAAAAAAAAAAAGACTCCCAAAAACCAGACTCACGCACAAAAAAAACAAAACAAACAAAAACAAAACAAAGGAAAAAAAAAAACCACCCAACCCCACACACCAAACCCTTAGACACATGTTATCTTCTATCCACATATCAAACTAATAGATAATATTGGAGGAAGAGAGGTCAAGTGACTAAAGCCACAGAAGTCTGCAGCAGAATCAAGACCGGAAACCACGTATTATATATTACTAACAAACCAGAAGGGAACATGCTGCTTATTCTCAAAAAAAACCCTGAAGACCTAGTCAATCAAGACTCCCACATTCTTTTTAAATACTTATTTTAAATGTAAACAGAAGTGACTGATAACACAGTAACACTCATATCTTAAATAGCTGGGTATGCCTAGTAAGGTTGGGGATGTTTTTTCATTCATTTTTTATTGTAAATCTTTCTGTACTTACCTGACAGAACCTCAGCCCAGGACTTCAGAGTTCCATTTCCCTGCTACAGTTGATGACACAAGAACACTCTAAAGAAAGCATGGAAGGAGGCTCCCTGGAGCAACTAAAACAGTGCTAATGATGTCATCAACATTCTGAGGTGGAAAGATCTTAATGACCATCTTAACTTCAGTTTGCAACATTTCTAATGAAGATGATTTCTACAGTATCCGTAAGATTAAGACTGCCTAAATTTGTCCTCTTCACCACCACCCCCCCCAAAAAAAGCCCATTGCAATGGATTGTTCATATGTGTAATCCCATTCTGAGTGTTCAGAGACCAAACATTCCTTTTAACCTGTTTAAAACAGAAGTCATTGCTGTATTTTTGGGAAGAAGTGATGGCTAATCACTCCCCACAGAAACAGAGTTATAGAAGCAAAGAATCATAGAACAGCCCAGGTTGGAAGGGACCTCGAAAGATCATCTGGTCCACCCTTTCGAGGGAAAGGGAGCCTAGATAAGATTATCTAGCACCCTGTCCTACTGCATCTTTAAAACTTCCAGCAATGGGGGACTCCATCATGTTCCTGAGGAGGTTGTTCCAGTGAATGATTGTTCTCACTATTAAAAAATAAGTAAGTAAATAAAAAATTCCTTTCTCATGTCGAGATGAAACTTCACCCAGCGCAACTTCTACCCGTTGTCCCTTGTCTTCTCCAAGTGGCTCTTTGGGAACAGAGAGCCTCCGTCCTCTTTGTAGCTGTCCTCTAATATGGGGAGAAATCATTGCAATAAACCCACTATTGAGAATAGTTCTTTCCCTAGAAATTCTGTCGTCTTTCTCAAGAATCAAAGGAATCGTATGGGAGAAAAAATTCATGAGGTGCCAAGAACCAACTCTTCCACAGGAATTAATTTAAATTAAAGGAGCTCAGGAACTCTCAGTATTTTACTCCTAAATTATTTCTCATTTAGATGTTTAATTGCTGCACTCTTCCCTGATTTCTATTTGTAAACAACACTGGTATTTGTTTTTCCCCTTTGTCTTAACATTGTACCCATCACCAAAACTGGATTGAAACTGCTTATATGCAAACATATGCTTTAGAGTACAGATTTTCTTGTTTCCGAGTGACTTAACTAAACCAAAATTAATTTTACAATGCCAGGTCATACAAATAACCAGTAGGCAATAAGTAAAACAAAAATAAACAAATAAATAATAAAATAAATAAAAGAACAAGCACACGTGTTTTAAGATTTCCTCAATTCTCCATAGAAGAAATTTGTATTTGCAGTCTTTAAAGACTAAGCTATTTGAGAAAGGAATTAGGTAGTAATATATTTCACAACATATGCATCCAATCATTATTACAGAATATCATCCCAAAACTAAATTGATACTAGGTCTCAAAATTTAGAAAAACGGTTATTTGAAGCAGAGGGAACAAATGCAATAAAAGTATGTTAGAAGCAGGATCAAACTTGAGGAGGTTGAAAAGAAACTTCCAGCTTCCTCAAATCTCTATGTTGTTCAGAAGACATCCTGTATGTTTGTACTACAGCACCCGCTCAGCAACACAGGTTTTGGCTACCCTGGCACTGGCAGCATGTGGTATTCTTCCCTCTTTGGCTCATTAGGTTCAGATAATCAACTTGGAAAAAGAGCAGACACATCCCTTAAAACTCCGCTGGCAACCCACAAAGCACCCAGTTAAGGTATCGAAACGAGAAATAAACTGAATGAGGTTTTCCTAATATAGTTACCCTGCTTCTTGCAAAGCCTGATAAAATGAAAACTAATTTTGGCACTTCAGTCATTTCAAATTATCACAGTAGTGACTTCTCTATGACTATGCTCTAAAATGGACTGAAAAGAAACAAGTCTTCATTTTTCCCCAAAGCCACAGGGCTATCTATAAAGCTCCTCAAATTCTAGTGTGGTTTCAACTTGGTTTCTTTTTTCTGTTCTCACCCCACACCCTCCTTTCAAACAGGTTTTCAAACTTTATTCTGTCCCCTTCTAAAATACAGCAATTCATGTCTGACCAAGATCTAAAAAAGTTCACTGTCAAGGTACATTCTAAAGAGTGCTTACAGTGTTTTTTTTTACTTATTATTATTAATCATGAGGTTGTTCCTGGTGACTTCCACTGCTGCCAGATAAACTTTTGAACAAAAATTACTTTTGCATTTAAAGTTTTCTGGTTTGCACAATGGAAGCATGAAGGCTTTTATGCACAGTAGTGGTTGCTAAGAGTTCAGAAACTGGCAGCATCTGACATGAATTTTTTTCTGCTTCAGCTACATTTACATCTATTCCACAATACCCTGCCCTGCTCTTGCTGGATTTTTAAAAAGGTAAACTAGAAAACAATGAAAGTTCTGAAGCAGTTAGGTAGCAACGTGTGAAGTACAACCAAAACAGCAGCGACAAAAAAGAACTAATAATTAAGCCCCCGAGTTAAGAGGTATTTGCTTTCCTTCCTTCCCACTGTAATCACAGCTACCTTGTAAGACAAAGTCTATGATCAACAGCATCCTCATCTCTTCTTGAAAACACCAGAACTTCCCTGAGTCCTATATCCAGAAAACTCCACTACTGAAAGTATTTTGATATAGGTTGATGATGCAGAGAAATTAAAATAAAAAAAAAAAGAAAAGAAAAAGAAAAAAAAAAAGAGGTGAAATCAGAACTGAAAAGTATGTTCTAGGGTCATATAAAATCCATAGCAAGAAAGGCACAAGGAAACAGTAATAGTTGTGCCTATCTGATACAGAGCTTCACTTTTCTCCCCCTGCCCTTTTTGAATTGCAGCCATGTATAGCGACTCACTGTTCCACAACTCTTTTGCATGCCTTTTATCACAATTCAGCATTAACATTCTTTTAGAAGAGATTAATAATGTATGTGCAATAATGTATTTTAACTACTTGAATACTAAAAAAAAAAAAAAAAGTCTTTTTTTTTTAATTCTTTACTGAAAATAGCACAAGATGAAATCCATGAGGAGAAGTGATGGGGAGTCTACAAACTACTGTAAAGCAGGCCAATCTGACACACAGTTTACAAGAATTACATTAGTTTACTAATGTTCCAATATTAAATTAACCTTATAATCACAAGTACTGGAGGTCTGAATTTATGATACAGAACATTCCAGTGTTAATAATTCTGATATCAATTGTAGTAACGTGAAAATTTTGTTTAATGTAATCGCTCAAACAGCAAACTAACTACATTAATCTCAATTCACCCACCAAATTTGATCCCCATGTGGTTTATACCCCCCTTCCACCCACACACTGAAAGACAACCGCCCCCCCATCTGAGCCATACCCATGTATAATACACAGAACATAACTGATACAAAAACTCACTTTCACTGGACAACATCTAAAATATGTAAATACCTGTTCCTGCAGGTCGTAGTCATAGCTATCATGCAGCAGAAGACTGAGGACATACCGAGTATAAATCATGGCATCAATGCCACACTTCTCTAGCTCTTGTCCCAGCCAGGTCTGCACTGGACCCAAAGCATGTAGCAGAGACATTTCAGAAAGAGATACAGGGCCTGGATAAGAGCTTGAGGAGCTTTCAGATGGCAAACCATCCACAACAACTGTACAGATAGGGCGCATGAATCTAGGTGGTTGGCATCCTTATAACGTGAAGCATTTTCTGTAGTTGATATTCCGTCGATATCTGGAGGTGATTTTCACTCCAGTAAATAGGAGGGAGGCTTGACTTCTAGGACAATCATTTATATTTCCTGGCAGTTAGCCGTCTAGGGATGAACATCACTCTTCAGGCATGACCAGTGAATAAACTAAATCCTAATAGCAAACACATATGTAGATGTGTTTTTCTACCTTAATTTCACATTGAGGCCAGATGCAAGTCCCCAGCAGGACCTATAAAGAGGAAAAAATAATAAGTTGTGATAATATGTATCCATACATGAATAATATTAAAACAGTGAAAAAAACACCCAATGTAGAAAGCAGTCATTTACATACTGCTTAATCCACATATATAGTACACCTATTCAGTGTCATTTTGAAGAGTAACAGGAATTATTCCAAGTTTAAAGGTGACTTTTAGAAAAGGTACTTTTTAATGCAGGAAGAGAGACTCTTTCATCAAAGACTTCACAACTAATCCGTTGATTGAAATATATGTTTGACCTAGCTTTATGGGAAAGTTGAGATCTTATTACTTTCACTATCAGCTGAAAAAAAACCACTTTGATTAACAAAAAAAAAAATCTATGTTAGTTTGCATAAAGACTGACTGTATATTTTGCATCACTAGAAGACAATATAATCCTACTGGTTTGCAGTGATTTCCCTTTCTGGAAAAGAAAAAAAGTGTCTTGTTTATAAAACACTGAATTTATGAAATTCATCTGGCCAGGAGTTTCATAAATCCTACCACTAAATAGTTGCTATCTTCAGACTTCAGGTTTGGGGTTTTTTTTTTTTTAGTTTCAATATTTGCCGTGCCTCAGGACAGCAAAGCATTTTATCATCCAAAATCTGTCCTCATAAAAATATAAATCTCTGGAATAACTTAAAAAATTTGAGCAAAACATAATTTATCAGTGCCGGAATTAACATTTAACCCTCTTTACAGAAAGCATACGCCAGTCTTACCTGAGAGCTTACACTCTAAACCATATCCTAAAATAAGACAAACCACCCTAAGACTTATACCACCCACAATCCCAAATCAGTATCGATAAGCAAGGGGCAGAAGGTGCAAGCACCACACACATAGGCATTTTGCCCTCTAACCCAGAAGAAGCCAGTCCAAAAAAGGCATTTTTGGACTGGTATGCTGATCAACCACATGCCAATCTGGCATTTGTGTAGGCCTTCTCTCTCCTCTCCAGTTTCTCATCAACAGAAAACAAAGCTCAAATCCTAGCAGGAAAGATCCATTCACTGAAAGGAAACAAAGACTAAAGGATCTAAGCAAAATCTACTGTTTTGTTTCAACCCCACTGCAAGATGACCAACACACTCAAAACAGACGTCACCTAATATAACTATTTCAACTATATACTGTATGCAGCATTTTGCGTGGGCAGCATGTGTTGTGTGGCCAAAGTTGAAAGGTTACAGTTGATACCTATGTCCACACAACAAAAGATCGTAGTTTTTAGGAGCTTTCTTTGCATCACCACCCAGGTACAACTGTATATTCCAGATCTTTACTGAGTCAATTGCGACATCATCAAAAAGAAACCCATTATAATCAGTTGCTACAGAGCTGACAAAACTCTGCTCTACACTACGCTTACTTCTCTGATGGCAATGTTCATTTTGAGAAAGTAAGTAACACAAGAGTATTCAATCTTTGCCAGTAACATGTTTGTATTAGTCAGAATCTCTTAAGTAAGCACAAATAACAGTAGGTAGAAACATCCTGCAAAGGGCCTGGAGGTTACTGCTTCATCACGTAATTAGAGAACAGAAACTATGAGAAAAGTCTAATATTGTAACCAAGATACTCCAAATCGAGAGCCACAAGTCCAAACTCTTATGCAGTCTATATTCTTAATTGTTGAAGAACAACATTCCACTCAAACATCTATTTTGTCCTCCTGTTGGTACTCCACATCACAGCATGTGATGAACACTCTCCCTAAGTCAATGCCACAATCCCAGTCAGCCCCCTAAACCCCATGTTTCAAAGATCTGGGAACACTGACACTCGATTTGTCTTTTTTGAGACACAGAGCAGAACTACCTGAATGTTCAGGAAATCAACAACTTTGACAGAGCTGACAAAGTTACACTGGAAAGGGGAATTATGAAAGGGTGGATGGAGAGGAAAATCGGGGGGGAAAAAGCGAGAAAGTGACCAAACGAGAAATTAATTTATTCTAATTCAGCAGGTCTCCCATAATCTTTTCTTTTACAAAGTGTACATAGAATGGAGACGGACAGCAACCACACATTCCAAGTAGTCTTTGGTTTGCAAAGATACCATCAAAAACAGTCAAGAGAGGTTGGATGGAGAGCACTTGGTTAAGGTGATCACGTTTTTCATTGAAGGTTTTGAGTATCCAATACAGCAAAGCAATGGGCTTCTGGAAATTGAGTTACTTCAATCAAAAGTGACTGCATCAGCAGACAACAGAAGAGCTATAGATGTCACCTACCTAAACTTCTGTAAGGCCTTTAACACGGTCCCACACAACATCCTTGCCACTAAATTGCAGAGATATGGATTTGATGGATGTACTATTAGATGGATAAGGAATTGGCTGGATGGCCATGTCCGAAGAGTTACAGTCAATGGCTCAATGTCCAAGTGGAAACCAGTAATGAGTGGTGTCCCTCTAAGGTCCACACTGGGACCAACACCATTTAATACCTTCATCAATGACATAGTGGGATTGAGCGCACCCTCCGCAAGTTCGCAGGTGACACCAAGCTGAGTGGTGTAATGGATTTGCTTGAGGGAAGGGATGTCATCCAGAGGGACCTTGACAGGCTTGAGGAGTGGGCCCATGCAAACCTCATTAAGTTCAACAAGGCCAAGTGCAAGGTCCTGCACATGGGTCGGAGCAATCCCCAGTATCAATTCAAATTGGGGGATGAATGCATTGAGAGCAGCCTGGCAGAGAAGGACTTGGGGATATTGGTAGATGAAAAATTGGACATGAGCCAGAGCTTGCAGCCCAGAAAGCCAATCGCATCCTGGGCTGCACAAAAAGAAGCGTGGCCAGCAGGTCAAGGGAGGAGATTCTCCCCCTCTACTCCACTCTCGTGAGATCCTGCCTGGAGTACTGCATCCAGCTCTGGGGTCCCCAGTAGAAGACAGACATAGACCTGTTAGAGCAAATTCAGAGGAGGGCCACAAAAATCATCACAGGGATGGAATACCTCTCCTATGAAGAAAGGTTGAGAGGGCTGGGGTTGTTCAGCCTGGAGAAGAGCAGGCTTCGGGGATAGTTTATTGCAGCCTTTCAATACTTAAAGAGGGCTTATAAGAAGCCCTTATAAAGAGGGCTTATAAGAAGAAAGATGGGGACAGACTTTTTATGAGGGCCTGTAGTGACAGGACAAGGGACAATGGTTTTAAACTGAAAGAGGGTAGATTTAGATCGGACATAAGGAAGACATTTTTTACAATGAGGGTGGCGAGACACTGGAACAGCTTGTCCAGAGAAGTTGTGGATGACCTATTTGAAGTGTTCAAGGTCAGGCTGGACAGGGCTTTGAGCAACCTAATCTAGTGAAAGATGTCCCTGCCCAGAGTAGGGGGGGTTGGACTAGATGATCTTTAAAGGTTCCTTCCAACACAAACCATTCTATGGTTCTATGATATAGCAAAGCAAAGGGCTTCTGGATACTGAGTCACTTCAATCAAAACTTACTTAGACACATGGTTTAGATCCTTAGCACCTAGTAAGGACTGAGTTTATGCTTCAGTTTTTCCCTGAATGAGGTGATATGTGGCCTCTCTTTTCTTCCTTAATACTTACTTTCATGAGGCATTTGAGAAATTCGGTTCTTGAGACCTAGGCTGACAAAATCTGATTTACTTTGGCTTACCAGTTAAAGCGTGTCTTGGTTTTTTAAGACGGGGAGGAGAGGAGAGAGACAGCAAGAGAGAGACAGGTTATCACAGGAATTAAGCAGCTCTGGAGCCCTCAGCATAAGAAAGACACGGACCTGTTAGAGCAGGTCCAGAAGAGGGCCACAAAAATGATCGGGGGATGGAACACCTCTCCTGTGAAGAAAGGCTGAGACAGTTGGGGTTGTTCAGCCTAGAGAAGTGTCCTGGTTTCAGCAGGGATAGAGTTGGTTTCCTTCCTAGTAGCTGGTACAGTGCTGTGTTTTGGATTTAGGGTGAGAACAATGTTGATAACTCACCGATGTTTTAGTTGTTGCTAGGTAGTGTTTACACTAGTCAAGGACTTTTCAGCTTCCCATGCTCTACTGACTGAACAGGCTGGAGGTGCACAAGAAGCTGGGAGGGGGCACAGCCAGGACAGCTGACCGAAACTGGCCAAAGGGATATTCCATACCATGTGACGTCATGCTCAGTATATAAAGCTGGGGGAAGAAGAAGGAAGGGGGGGACGTTTGGAGTGATGGCGTTTGTCTTCCCAAGTAACCGTTACGCGTGATGGAGCCCTGCTGTCCTGGAGATGGCTGAACACCTGCCTGCTGATGGGAAGCAGTGAATGAATTCCTTGTTTTGCTTTGCTTGTGTGTGCGGCTTTTGCTTTACCTATTAAACTGTCTTTATCTCAACCCACGAGTTTTTCTCACTTTTACCCTTCCAATTCTCTCCCCCATCCCACCGGGGGGGAGTGAGCGAGCGGCTGCGTGGTGCTCAGTTGCCGACTGAGATTAAACCACGACAAGAAGAGAAGGCTTTGGGGAGACTTTCTTGCAGCCTATCAGTACTTAAAGGGGGCTTATAAAAAAGACGGCGGAAAACTTTTTAGCAGGGCCTGTTGCGACAGGACAAGGGGGAATGGCTTTAAACTAAAGGGGGGTAGATTTAGACCAGATAGAAGGAAGACATTTTTTACGCTGAGGGTGGTGAAACACTGGCACAGGTTGCCCCGAGAGGTGGTGGATGCCCCATCCCTGGAAACATTCAAGGTCAGGTTGGACGGGGCTCTGAGCAACCTGATCTAGAATCACAGAATCTAGTTGAAGATGTCCCTGCCCACAGCAGGGGGGTTGGACTAGATGACCTTTAAAGGTCCCTTCCAACCCAAACTATTCTATGATTCTAAGAAATGAGACAACAACAAAATTTCTAAGATGTTCAAATATTATAGCCCACCTTTTTTGAATATCATAGAATCATAGAATCATTAAGGTTGGAAAAGACCTCTAAGATCATCGAGTCCAACCATCAACCCCACACCACCATGCCCACTAAACCATGTCCCTACGCGCCTCATCTACACGTCTTCTAAATACTTCCAGGGATGGGGACTCCACCACTTCCCTGGGCAGCCTGTTCCAATGTTTAACCACTCTTTCAGGAAAGACATTTTTCCTCACGTCCAAACTAAACCTCCCCTGGCGCAACTTGAGGCCATTTCCTCTCGTCCTATTGCTTGTTACTTGGGAGAAGAGACCGACACCCACCTTGCTACAACCTCCTTTCAGGTAGTTGTGGAGAGTGATGAGGTCTCCCCTGAGCCTCCTTTTCTCCAGGCTAAACAACCCCAGTTCCCTCAGCCGCTCCTCATCAGACTTGTTCTCCAGACCCCTCACCAGCCTCGTTGCCCTTCTCTGGACACGCTCCAGCACCTCGACGTCCTTCTTGTAGTGAGGGGCCCAAAACTGAACACAGTATTCGAGGTGCGGCCTCACCAGGGCCGAGTACAGGGACACGATCACTTCCCTACTCCTGCTGGCCACGCTATTTCTGATACAGGCCAGGATGCCATTGGCCTTCCTGGCCGCCTGGGCACACTGCCGGCTCATGTTCAGCCGGCTGTCGACCAACACCCCCAGGTCCTTCTCTGCTGGGCAGCTTTCCAGCCACTCTTCCCCAAGCCTGTAGCACTGCATGGGGTTGTTGTGGCCGAAGTGCAGGACCCGGCACTTGGCCTTGTTGGATCTCATACAGTTGGCCTGGGCCCATCGATCCAGCCTGTCCAGATCCCTCTGCAGAGCCTTCCTACCCTCGAGCAGATCAACACTCCCGCCCAACTTGGTGTCGTCTGCAAACTTACTGAGGGTGCACTCGATCCCCTCATCCAGATCATCGATAAAGATATTAAACAAGACCGGCCCCAGAACTGAGCCCTGGGGAACACCGCTCGTGACCAGCCACCAACTGGATTTGACTCCATTCACCACAACTCTCTGGGCCCTTTTGAATATCATATTCAATTACCCATTTTAACATTATTTTATGTTTCAAAATATATACATGATATAAAAACTGGAAATCTGAAGAAAATTCTGAAATAATATTTGAGAGTTCTCATTTTACAACTGTCTCAAGTACTTTGTTTCACAGAAAGTCTTAAACATATTTCCATTGTTTTAGAATTCACAAGATTTCATGCAAACTGAGTATTTTCCCATCCCAGTACTAGAGAGAGGCTTTCCATATCAAATTAATACAAGTCACTCAAAGAGCAAACATTTCTAATAGAAGTGAAGCTCGATTTTAGAGACAACATTTTCTGACAAATAAATTATCATCCCTTTTTAATCTTTTTCACACTGTCTTGTTGAAAGTAACTTTCTCCTCACAATGACCACAGCTAATCTGAACAGGGAGACTACAATACAGCCTAAGTAATTAGTGCAAGGCTAGTTATTTTAACTACCAGTTTGGAAAGAATTCTCCATTTCCCGCTATAAAATATGATGGAGGGACATGCCTTATAATGAAAATTACCAGATAAAAATTTACACATCTCTATCAATAGTTTGTGAAAACTACTGATTACTTACAAATCCTAAAGTCAAAAATATATGATGAAATTCTTTCAAAAGAATTTCTACGTACTCCACTTCCTAGTAGAATTTTTCCTTTTAAGTAACCTTCAGTTTTTGTAATACTAATCAATGACCTTAACACAGTCACTGTTAGGTAAGCTGTCAACAGCTTAACAACTATAGGCACAAAAAGCCAATTTATGAAGTGTCTTGTAAAGGAATGAGAATACAATATTGTGTAAACACACTTATTTTACAACTTAGACTACCTTAGAATACTCACTCTTTCTCAAAATTCTACTCAGTGTGGTAGTCACTAAACATTCTTTTGACCTAAAATAGACAGCAGAAGACAAAAACTGAGTTTTAGTCTCCTGAAATCTAGTTATGGAAAAGCAACAACTTTAAATAATCTATAGCAAGAAACAGGAAGGAGGATCAATGGTATAGAAACTGAAGCTGGAACACTCCAGGTCTGTTCCCTACAACAGAGTTGTTCTTGCATGGTAAATAACCTTTTTTGAAGACTAAATAATCCTGGTCTTCCCTTTAAGTGAAATGGAATATGAGTGTTATCATAACAAATACATAAAATAATTTTAAAAAATTTAAAAAATTTATATAAAGAGTGTCTTGGTAATACAATGAGACCCACACAAACACCTTCTTGTGACAGTTGTGTCTACAGCAATACAGCATTATAGTGTAAAATTACGCTAAGATTACCAAAGAGTGCAGTAAAAGAAAGATGTAATTAAACCACTCTTCAGTGAAGCCTGATACAAGCCCAACAAGAAAGTGCTAGCATATGTAACTGTTCTTATCAAACTATCAACAGAAAGAGTAGATTGGCTAAAAGCTCATGCCAAGCAAGACATTTCCACGTCTTTAACAGCTTTTCTTCTCCATAATTCACTCTCATACAAAAAATAAGTTCTTTTAAGGAGCTTAAGAGTAAGTCCTTTTTTTCCAGTTGTTTCTAATCTTGGAAAACAGTGACCAAAGGCAAACCACAAAACTCACTGAATTAACCTAAGGTAACTTCATCTGTATTTTATCAGCACCAAGAGGCCTCTGAAAATTATGTATCCATACAGCAAAGTTCTGAACAAACATTTTTTGTAAATGAAAAAAAAAAAAGTAGACTTAATGCTTTAACAAGCTTTCTTAAAGATATACCTACTATCAAGTCTTAAAATAACAGGAAACACTGGAATAGGAAAGTAAATCCATACCCCTTACTACTGTCCTTTCAGGTAAACTAAATGTCCACAGACTATTTCTTGGAGATCATAGAAAGGTAACTTAAAAAGGAAGCAAATTGTCCGCAGGCTTAAATTCGCTACACTGGGGTCTATACTCTCACTGGAAAAAAAATTACAGGATCTACATATTGAAGGAAGTTGAAAGCTAACATATTATTTATTTCTATAATCTACACATAAAGTCTCTCAAGCCTCGAAGTTACTCTTTACACATTTTGATACATCTACTACAGAGAAGTCAATCTTTTAGATTGACTTAGAAGTCAATCTCTACAGATGCTACCTTTTTCCTTCCTTCCATTCCCCAAAGGGATAACATTAGTGTTTCCAGTGCTTCATTCTGCCTACTGTTATATGTTAACAATTAGACCAAACACATTCTCACACAATAGTTAAGTCGTAACTGCTGTTTTATACAAAGTTTCCTCTATTATTCTGTGACATATGCCAGTACATTACATAGTTTACAATTAACAGCTCTCATTTTCAAAAGTTTTTTTTTTTTCCCTGCTACGGTCTTTGACAATGTATGACAATTTTTCAAAGAAAAAGAAGATTATAGAATTCTTTCTTTTTTTTTTTTTTTAATGTGGATATAAGTGTCCACATTTTTTAACCAGGACAAAGTTTTTTAGAAGTAGTATTTTTTCCCCAGAATGGCTGTATTAAAAGCAAGTAATCCTCTCCCTGACAACTACATACAGCAAAAATATGCAAATCCTAATTAGTATAAATCCAAGTGAAATTTTAACGAGTTTGGTCAATAACGTACTAAAATCACATATTCACTTCAGTAAATTTCAGTCCCCTCTAGAAGACTGATAATCAAAAGCACAGTCACATCGTATGATGGTAACAGAAGTCCAAAATTGTTCTTATATATTTTGGAGGAATCAGCAATTTTACCATCATTTCTTTTGTTTCTTTCAGTGAAAAATCTAAACAAATCCTTAACATACAAACCAAACGGCCACACACTGGGAAGGGCACTGTCAGTGCCCAGAAACAAAGCCTATTTAAAATCTAGTGAACAATGGGATCTGTGTCCTTAATAAATTTCGCATGGCATTTAAAAGACATGTGAATTCAGAAGGAGAAGGAGTTGTTATTTTTTAATCACATTCCTCAACAATCTAAGAAATTTGGCTGTATAGTCTTCAGAGCAAGGACGGCTTTTTTATGTGTTGGTGATGTTAGATGTTATTGTACCACAAACAGCAGAGCAGGGACTTGATTCATGACCAAGGCACTGAAACACTACCATAAAACAAAAAAATTGATAATGCCTATGCTATAAACAAACCTCTCCCTCCATCCCAGTTCAGACAATTTCTGCCACAAAGCTTCAGAAGCGCTGCCATGCTATGAGAAACACAGAATAAAACACCTGGCTGGAATCAAAGCAAGGAACACTAGAAGTGGTTGGAAGCATAAAAGCAGCTCTGTGAATTAACTTTTACATATACATAGAATTTCCTTTTTTAAGAAGCATTCTTGGGAAGTGCAAGAGTGATACAATCTCATTTGTCATGGATATATGTTTTACGGTTGACTGATGTCTAATGAGGTTGGGCTTATGCTATGGTTCTGGTGTAACTCAGTCAAGTCAGAGAACCCACAGAGGGGACAGAAAACAGTCTGTGGGCGTTACTGCAGGGTTTTTTTTTTTCTTGTAAATCTGCAAGCTTACTTTCATAACACTTATCCAAATGAAAATCTGAAGCTGCTAATCCTGTATAAAAGCTTAATGGAATTACTCAAAGGATTCAAGAGCTACCATGTAAGCCTCATTTACTTAGGTTAGGAAAGAAAAAGAACAGAGATATAACCAAGATGACACCAGGGGAGTCACCAGCACAGTTCTGTAGGATTCTGCACTGGGACCTACATTGCTTAACAAATTTGTAAATGATCTAGAAGATGGGATGGGTGACACAGTTAAGCTACCAAATGACAGCAAGCTATTAGGGATAGTGAATACAAAATAACTGAAAAGATGCAGGAGGACCTTATGAAACTGGACTGGGCGATAAAAAGGCAAACAAAATTCAGCATAGATAAACTTGAAATGAGACAGAGAAGGAATAATAACCTCATGCTATTAATACATAGAACAATGAGTTGTGAGCTGACTATTAATCCCAAGATCTATTTCCTAAGTAGTATGTTATCTATTTCATGAAACTGTAACCTCAAACCCAGCAGTAGTCAAAAGAGCAAATCACAGAACAAAACTAAAGTCATCTTTGTGTCACTGAATTAATGTTTTGCGCGCATATTGTACATAACATGCAATCCTGGTCCTGTAACATCAAAGAAGACGTGTCTCTCCATGGATAGAGATTGACTGTTCAATGTGTTTTTTTTAATAGAAAGTACCAACAAGTCAGTAAGAGCTAAGTACAAAACTTCACACAACAGGTACTAGGAATTCCTTGCCAAAAGATACCGAGGACTCAAAAAAAAAAAAAAAAAAAAAAAAAAAAAAAGAGAGATGGGCTTCAAAGGAAATTGAAGAGAGATCCCTTGAGAGTTTCCAACTAGACAAACCACATCAGGCTCAGAAAATCCCCTAGACTGAAAATAGTGTGAGGCTGAGGGAGTATTCAGGAGAGGTATCATATATACTCTCCCTGTCCTTTTTCATCCCTAACAGCTCACTTACAGATGCTGTTGCAGACAAGTACTGGATCTGACAAAGCCTTTGTCTGAACCAGTACAGCTGTTCTTATAAAACATTCATGTTCACCATAATACAAGCCCAACACTTCAAAAAACAGTAGCTGGAGGAGTTCAATTAGCTGATCCACTCACAGGGCTGCACATTATTAACATATATGAACTTTGTTACAAGATGTCAGAACATCAATCCTGTCAGAGAACAAAAACCGAGCTATGGGAAACAACTGTTAATGGACTGCAGAATTAGCAGGTAAGGCACCTACACTAGGGGTTCAGCTGCATATCCAAGACCCCAAATTCTCAGTAACCTGAACATTCTCCGCTTCCTCAAAACAAACATGTAATATAAGCTGGAAAATGTACAGTTTGTAAGTTAAAAAAAGAAAAAGGCAAGATGGAAAGAGGAAAAAGCATGACCAAGCAGCAAAACCTACAAACACTGTGAAGAACAGTCACAGCATACCATGCCCACCACATACCAAAACCTCATCACTTTATAGAATTGTAAGAAGGTCTGAAAGTGGCTTCATAAACAGACTCTTTTGAAAGGGTTCCTATTACATATAGCAGACTTGTAAGAAGCATCTTTATATTGTAGATACCTAAGAAGTAGTTCTTCACTACAGGTAATATGACTTAAAAATGTAATTAATAAGCCCTAATAGTTGGCAAGTTTTGCAGATCATGGTTCAATAGATGCCTTGATAATTTAATAAGCAAATTTTACCTTCAAGACAGAAGTATTGTTATTTCTTAGCATCATTCAGGAAACTGTTTCAGGAAGTCAAGACTCAATATTAAAGATGTATTAAAAAAAAAATCAAAAGCAAGCACTTTGCTCTGCAGCACATAGCCACCACTTCCATTTCAACAAACATAAGGGAGCCCAGAGCATTTCCGACAAAATAAAACTTGACAAATAAAACAACTGCTGGTACTACAGTTTGTTGTGCAGTTGTACCAGATAAGTGTAAGTACAGCACATCTGTAACCTGCACCCCCCCCAACCCAAAGCATCATGTCTCCAGAAATTTCAGTATTAATTTTAAGAAGGGCTTACAACTATTAAAAACACCTTCAAACATCGATCAGACTTAATAAATTGAAAAATATTTATACACTGTCTGAATCTAGAGGAGTGAAATACTGCTTCACTGATTTCAAATGCCCAGCTGTCATTAACAATGGCAACATTTACATTATTTTAGTAAGAATTTGTCCAAACAAGGTTATCCAATTACCAGTACAGTCCTAATAATTCCATTATATTCTTAAAAAACAATGAACATAAACTGCCATGGGAAATTTTTTTTTCCAGTTTAGTTTGTTACTGTCCAGATTGGATTTTGAACTAAATTTCAAGCTTGCTCAAAACTGGTGTTTGAACTAAATTTTACTCCTTTGTTTAAATGAGACTACTTTTTTTTTAAATCCCACCTGAAAAAAAGAAAAACGTACACATACCACGTAACTTGGAAATATGGTAATTTTTTGTAAGTTTAAAAATACAAACGGGCATCTAATGACAAGGAATTTAAGTAAATATTTTTCACATTAAAAATGAACTTAAAACAATGCTGCATATAACTGACAAAATTTGAAGTAATTACTACTATTGCCAGCACAAGTACCAGTTTGCAAAAAACAGAAGTGACGGTTTTAATACCAGCAGTAAGTAGCTTTCAAGAGAACAACACCAGCAGCAGCATCTTGACAGAGGAACCTGTGTGGCTGACAACTCAATGGCTAGTTAGAGTAACACAAACTGCACCGCAACTCCATACTGCCACCAAGAGAGGATGTTCTACCGTTTCTCCCATCGTCCCTTCCTAGCGTTCTCACCCTTTTGTCCTTGTACTTAACCCATCTACTGTGTGGTTGCAGGGACAAACTGGATCAGTTTGTTCTAAATGGAAAAAAACTCATTTTTGGTGGGCCAGTCTTCAAAAAATACAAATAACCGATCAACTCACCCCATTGCCACAAAATTTCTACATCTGGCATAAGAAAGGAAGTGGGGTTGCCCCTTTCAGCAGCAGCCCACTGTTAGATCCACTTACGTATAACAAGAAAACATTAGGAAGGCAGAGTTCAGAAACTACATTTTAGCTAATTCAGATGCCAGTCTTTCAGACCACCACTACTCTTTGGAACATGAAATGTGGAAGCCAATCCAGGTACTTCAACAGATATGATATGTACTTCCAAGATTTTTACAGAAATTCCCTACCAACCCATGCAACTGTACCCCATACTTATATCATTCAGCAGATTCAGCCTCAAAACAAACAGAATCCCACCACAACAGCAGCCTGGAGATGACAAAGAAATTACTGGTTTCTTCAAGTTTGGTAAGAGAGAGGCAAGTGTTGCACTGTAACTAGCCCAGAGTATTACGGATCACTGAAGCGTGGAGAACCCAAGAGAAACAGTGAGTGCTAATGCAGAAGGGAGCATATGTACACCTCAAAAACGTAGACGTTGCCTCAGCTCATACTTTACAGTACTCTGTAACCGTTGGTGTAATTTCAGTATCACCGACATCAGGTTTCAGACTGTTCTGTTACATTTCTTTTTACCATTGAAGAGATTGGTATGATTTAAGCTTTCCAATTTAAAATTGCAGATCTTATCAGCATACCAGTGCAAAGCCAGTGACAAACATCTTGCGCTCTCCTGTTTACCTCAAGCCTATCACACACAGAGATTGCCTGATGGATTGCTACAGGGCCTGAGAGGTCCTGGGGAGAAATACCTGTCTAGCTGTAACTTCAAGGAGGAGACAGTCTTTTTTGTTCAGTCCCATGAGAATCTTCACAGGGACACTATTTATCAAAAGCTGTATCTTTTACTATGTATGCAACCAACAGACCACACGCCGTTGATTACCATCATCATACTTCAATAACTCTTTCTCAGGTTTACAGAAACATAAATGGAGCTAATAAAAACCAAAAACAAATATAACTAAGATCACAAAGGATGCACAAATTTTAAGCTCACTAAGACTTCAGGACTTTTAGCACATAAAATCTGTAAGCTTTCTACTACTTGTATCTCACTATATTTACTAGCCTTTCTATCACCTAGAATATATGCAGGGCTTAACAACGCAACAGAGGATGCAGTCAAGTAAAGGAAAGATCAGATACATGCTCTCGACTATTTTGATCACTCTCCTTCCTGCCCTCTTGATGTCTTTGATTTACCCAACTTTTAGAGCAGTTCGAACTACCTGTTACAAACAGCTATTTGCCTGCGTTTGAACTCCCTTCCCAAGTGGGATGGTAAAGGCTTGGAGGCCTGAGCGCCAAGTTACCTGTGCGTCCATTAAAACAGACTTGCTTCCAGTTTCATAACATCTCAGTGGGTAGACACAGACACCAGTGTGCCCCAACAGGTGTTGCCAGCCTCCTCCGAGGCACAGGCAGCCACCAGAAGGTACCATCCCCCAGGCCACCAGTGGAGCCACCCTGATAAAATATGCAGTGCTCTTCACATCAGCTGGAACACTACTGCAGCACCAAGTAGCCCAGTGGCCGCTCTTTTAGCGCAACCATATAGGATTTATTTCAATTAATATACAATTTATTCTTAGGCATACATTGCATCTCTCAGTTGGGGAGGGAAAAGGAGAATGAATTATGAATTCCAAAGATCCAACAACCCCTGCCTATTTAAAGGCTATGGTATTTCTCCAGCTATTTATACTTCCAAAGTTAATAATCCAGCTGTATATAAACCTCTAAACAGTTAATGACCACACTACACACTTTATTTTGTTAACTTCTTTAATTTGTATGAAGGTCTTCTCTGAATGCTTACAACTGAAGTTTTCTATACTTGGTCTGCGATTCAAGGAGTTAATGACTACCTTTTTGAAAAGCTTAAAATAGCCTCATGAAGGGTTTAAAAACAAATAAACTATTGCCTAACTAGACAGTCTTTTCAACTACTCTTTTCATTAAAAAAAAAAAAAAAAAGATGTTATCATAAACTCAGCTGGAAGTCACATATAGACAATGTTTTCATTTATAACTCTGTAAAAACACAGAATATGTGTCAGCCACAAGAGGCTCAGTAATCGCAGAGTTCTGACAAGTTGAATTTGCAACTATGACTTAACCAGCACAGAAGATATTGACTTTGCAGCAAGGAAAATATGGCAGACCTACAAAGGAAATTGTTTCAAATGCTTTCCTCCTGCACTTCTACTACCTCTAATTTTTAATCCAAAATGTTAGTAAATTAAATTCTATACATTTATGAAATTGAGATCAGAAGTAGGAGACCGCAATTTTGAACAGAGTAACAATTCACATGAAAGAATACATATTTTAGCACTTGAGTGCATTTGCATAGGCATTGTTTGTTCAGTTTATGTTTTAAGACCATCAGGAAAACAATTTTTTCTTCTTTTTTCATAAAAACAGTGGTGGTATTTGTTGCCATATCATATCTCCACTTTTATGGTTAAGCATGTTGCTTAAAAATGCTATTGCTTATTTTAAAAAAATAGTTTACAAACTGAGCAGGTAGGACAGGTTAATATTGCTCTTAAAATAATAAATTTGCTGTTTGCTACTTCAAATGACAGCTGGAAATCTTACTTTACTAAAATGCAAAATATTTAACTATCACCACCAGAAAACCTCTTAGAAAAACAGGTCAGCATTATGTTACTTCTCTTCAAGGAAGTTACTGTACTGTTAACCAAGGCATTTCTTTCACAACTCAAGAACAAAGTTACTAAAAACTGGAACTCTGAGGTTTCTCTCGAGCTGATAAGATATCCTGTTCAGAGAAGCTGGTGAAAAAATGATCAACATAAATATGAAAATTAAACTAATATCTGGGCTTACAGAAACATCTTAAAACTCTTGTGTCACCCCACACAATTCAACATGAATTCCAGCAAAGCAGCTAAAAAAGCTTCAATAAAACAAGAATTCCTATAGGTAAATCTGTTTCACTGTTAAGTGCAATAGTCAAATAAGCAGCAGGGTGAACTTCTACCCCATAAGACAGAACCAGGAGAATAGGAAGTCACTCAACAGCAACCTTTAGCTAATTAGTAACAGTCATTATCTCAAAATCTTCAGCCAGCAGAATTAAAATATCATGAAACAGTAAAAGTTTTTCCTGGAGTTTCATAAGTAAAGTTATCAATCAGACAAATCACTGGAAGCTGGCTCCATTTCTTTCAAGATACTCCAGTGTCCTAAATTCAATGCAGTGTTTTAATGTTGAACTCCCACTCAGCCACAGAGTCTTCAAGTTTGTAATAACAGATTACAGTGTCACAAGGATTTAGTGAGAATTAATTACTCATCCAATGGCAGCAATACGCATTACTGATTTCTTCATTAGTGATGCTTCAAGCAGCCTTTTTTCTTTAGGCTAATAAAACACTTTATTTTCTTAAAAAGCACATGACATGCTAAATGACCAAAATAATTTCCTTAATCACTCTGTGTATGTTTTAGCACGTTTTCCCACTTTACTGTTGAAGATTACCTCAATCTAAGTCCTGACTAAGCTAACACTACCTGGAATAACCTTGCAGAGTGTATCTTGCAACTCAACTCTGCTGTTCTGATGTTAAAACTATACAATCTTATGAAAACTTGCTTTATTTTTTCTGGCCTTCAGCTACCCCTAGTCTCTTACCCTCCTATCTCTCTCTGTACTTTTTTTTCCACAGTCTATATATGCAAAACCTCTTTTGCAATGCAACTATGGCTCCCTTCAGAATTCTTCTATAACTAAGCTAGTTCATCTAACCAAACCATAGAAACAACAAAAATCTCACACTCACACAATTTTGTAACATATAAAAGGCATAACAGCTCCTCCTTTCCATACAGCATCTTAAACACCGGCACATTAACATGAACCAATTTGCTTGAATTCACTCAGTAACAGAGCTGATAGAAAATTGCAGGTCTCTTCAATCCTAGTTCAGCGTTCTATCCAGCAGACCCTGTTCCATATATAAATGTAATAGTAACTAGGGGAAGATTTTTAAAAGTTACAAAAAGAACACAAAACTATTCAGATTTCATCCCTGTTACAATTTATTTATTAACAAGTTTTTTGCACACAGTATAAATTTTCACATGCATTCCTTTCCAGAATAAGGCCTAGAAAGTTACAGACAAAAGTAAAATTAGCATGGATGCTTATTTGAAACTTCCTCCTCAATACAGTAGAAAAGTGAAATTTAAACATTCCCCAAATTATATTAGAAATGAAAATTGTTATCGCAAGGCTGAGCACAGACTATGCACAAACTTAGCAGGATACAATTCACTTATTACATGTAATATTACAACAGTGAAAAATGAATTTAAATCCTTTATAATTGAAACTTCCACACTACTGCCTTAGAAATAAATGTCTTGGAAAGACAGATACCGAAGTGGACATACAGAAGCTAAGTTATGAACAGAATCTAGATGATGCAGAAATAATCAATGAATAGTTTATGCAGGTAAATCCAAATACTTGCACGTGAAATTATAAAGGAAATAGCAGATTAAAAATTAAAAATATTCAGTAGCTTCCAATAAAGCTAGAGAAATAACTTCTAGTAAGAAGCCTGTGAAAGAATAATCTTGTACTGAATGTTCAAACCACTCAACACTTCCACCCGCCCCTCCAACCACCACAGTGGCCCAATAAAATACACATTCAATCCCTCAGCATCCGTTATAAATGCACCCAACCAACTTTTGGGAAAAGTAGAACAAGATGCTTTTTAGTAAAAATATTATAACTAGCTCATCTAGATCCTTTTCTACTAAAACACTCTGACAGTCCTCTAGTTACCTGGTATTTCTGCCTAGAAAAATCTGGTAAATTATTTCCAAATTATGAAAAAGCATACTTCTCCCTCCTATCAGCCAATCTTCTTTTTGTCTGCATGTTGAAATGCAACTCAGCATTCAAACATTCATTTGAACATTTTGAACATTTTTATTTTATATCACAAAATTGACTTTACTCGGAAAAAATTCTTGGGGCGGGGTTGGGGGGGATGGACACAACACAACAACTCATTTCTATAATTACATTCACAAATTACCTAACCAGCCTGTCACTGTTCTTGGACTAAAATGAAGGATTCTAATCTCTGTTCCACAATACAGAAGAAACTATCCCAATAAACAGAGCATATTAAATAGCTTCTAGAAGATCATTTGTATTCCAAGCTCCACTAGCAGTGCAGATAACTAGAATAGTTCCTGCTACCTCTCTTAGCCTACAGGAATTCTAAGTCTTGCTGTCCTCATCACATTCTGCTTTACCAGACACTGTTACTCGTCTTATTATAGTAATAAGTTATTACTTTTAGTCATCAGTTATTGGTTGTTATTACCATTATACAATTTTAGGGGCTTCACATTATCAGTCCATCAGTCAGGTATGAAACCTACGCTATAAATGCATGTCTTAAGAAAAGAAAGAAAAAAAACAAGCTGCAATGGAATAACAAGAAATAAGGGTCTCTTACTCTCACAAACTACAGAAAACCCCAGATTAAAAATAAAAAAGCTCAAATTTCTTACTTTGAACACATTAACATTTGGATAGCTTTAAAGGAAATATTTAACACATACTACTTTCAACATCAATCATTACGAATTTTGTATGCTGCTTTATGCAAACCTTAAAGAAGCAGCAAACTGATAGATGATTTTGCTAGGATTCTAGCTAAGTAGATAGAAAGTCTATTCTGACTCAACAGCACTATGCCTAAAACACAATAAAATTCCACCAAAAATTCACCTGTGCTAAGTATAAAACCAACCTCTTGGCTTCCTTCATTCCCCCTATTCACCTAGAAACAAGATTCTCAAGAAGGACAAATAATGAAGTTACGAGCAGTATCTAGATCTTCCTCTGCCCCTATTCCTGCTAGAATGCACAGCAAACGAGCAAAGGAAAATGCTGACATCATTTTACTCCTATGGTATTTCTCTTACTTGGAAGAATAACGAATAGCAACAACAACAAAAGCAGTGGGGAATGCAGGCTATGAAATCAGCATATTAAGATAACAGGAGAAGTTCGAGACCTACAATTTTTCCTCTTGGTTGACGTATAAATCTGTTTGCTCCCTCCTTTCCTTCTGATTCCCCTGCTGATGAGCAGAAAAGCTAGATGGTCATGTATCCAATACAAATTTGCAGAATTTGTCATCTCAAAGAATCACTACCCCCACCGTGCACAAAACAAATGAACTGATAAAGTTCTGCGACAGTATGTGTGGGAATATCTGCTAAGCAGAATATGGTGGGGATATAAACTGCTGATGCTTTCAATGGAGTGTCCAAATCAGGATTTCCCCTACAATTCCTAGTCTTTGAAAATGAGGAAGATTATAAATATGTAGTGTACTACTCATTTTATTCAAGTTACCTACATCTCCTCTTATATCTCAATGATCAAAACAGAAGATTTTGATACCTATATGATATGCTTTATTGATTGGAAGGGAGGGGTTGTACACTACCATTTTAGCAATTCCATACTGACAGGAAACAGCAGATGGAGGATTAGTACAAAATAAAATCTGTACAGTTACATGTCAAGTAACAATCAAGTTCCAAGTCATTTACTTTTATAAGGCATATTTTTGTCTTAAACAATAAAGAAAAATGTCAATTTCAGACTCCCATGGATTGTGAGAAGCCCGCAATACTTGGGTTTTAAGCACTGCAGTCAAGTAGTTTGTTTTACACAATTATCTACTGAATCATCACAAGCTCACTTTTGACAGCTAAGAAACCAAATTTGATCTGCAATTCCCACCTCATCCCAGGAACACAGAAGTAATATATGGTGTGCAACAGAAGGATAAAAACCTAAACATTTAAAAGAGTTTGCATGAGAAAAATCAACTACTGTACCACAGTGTCCTCTGATCCCAGGCCTATAAAGCACAACCCAAATTACTTATATACAGAAAACACTGGAATATAGGAATGTCTTTTCTTTGAAAGGACAAGCAAATCGTACTATTTTCACCCTTCAGATCAGTATCAGGTACTGCAATGAGTAATTAAAACAAAGACAAAACAGAAAAAAGCACCGCAGTTTCGCTTTTCTCAAAGTTTCATAACACGACTTAATAAATGTATACTTTTAATCGAGACGACACGAGAAGATGGAAATGAGTTTGCTGGAATGAAGTGTCAGTTTGTGTCACTTCTGCATTCAGCTGTAACCTTCGCCAAACCTTGTGTCCCCCCCCCCACCCCGCCCATTGCCTACGACAGGCTGCGGCCCTGCCGGGCCCGCCCAGCGGCGCGCAGCTCCGAGCGGCCATAGGATGCGGCTCCCATCAGTCTCCTATCAGCCCAGCTCCTCCTCCTGAAACGGCAGCAGCCCTAGCCTTTCTATCCGCCTTTTGCCTTCAATAGGCCCCTAAAGGACAATGCTGTTGGAAAGGGGGGGGGGGAAGGAGGGGAGCCAGTCCCACCAGATCGGCCCCCGGGGTAACCCTGTAACGCCGCAGCTAAGCCAGGGGTGGTTTCCACCTACCCCAATCCGAGGCATTTAGACCCGTCTCCCAGCCCCTCCTGGCCGGTCAGCAGCCGCTGTCCGCGCTTTGTACCATTACGCACAGGATGAAAGGTCACGGCGTGAGCCGTAGCCGCACACCGGCCAGGCCTGGCAGTAGCCCCGGGCGGGGGGGGACGGAAAGCCCTGTCACTTCAACCTCACGGTCAGGCTGGGCAGGGAAGGGGTTGCCCGGCTCAGGCTCTCGCTACCCTGACCCGAAGCGCCGCATCCCCCGGTTTCCCCGTCCACTGCGCCTAGTGACATCGGCGCAGGCCGGCACCCACGACGGGTGGGTGCTGGGTGCCGCCTTCCTCCCCCTCCTCCTCTCCTCCCGGGCGTGACCCGGCCCGAAAGCATGGGGGCGCCGGCTCCCGTCCCAAGCCGGCACCCGCCTCCCGACCCCCTACGCAAGCCAAGCCGCTCACCTGACGCTGGGACCCCAGCGGCCGGGCCGGGCCGGAGAAGCGCGGGGGGGGGGGCTGGGGAGGGCTCAGCTCCCAGGCAGGCGCTCGGACCGGGGCACCCCGGGCCGGGCCCCCGGCCCCGCCCCCGAGCCCTGCCTCGTCGCCGGCCTGCAGCCAGCCCCCCCACCCGGCCCCTCGCGCTCCCTGTCACCCCCTCCCCGGCCCCTCTCCTCCCGTCGCCGCGCTTCCTCCCCTCTCCCCCCGGCCTCCCCGGCACGCTCCCGCCGCGCTGCGGCAGGCGCAGCCGAGAAGCGGGACGCGCCGTCCGGAGAAACCGTCCTCCCAGCGCCGGCCAGGCCCGGCACCGCAACTCCTCCTCTTCCCGGGCTCTTAGCGGAGAGGAGAGGGGAGGGGAGAGCGGGCCGGCGCGGGCCTCCTCGGCCGGGCCTCAAGCCGCCGGCCCGGCGCTCCCCGGGGGCCGAGCCCGCCCGTCCCTCAGCGCAGCGGCGGGAAGGGAGGGGGGAGGGAGGGAGGGCGCCGCCGCCGCCTCCCTGCTCCCGGCTCCGTCCTCCCGTTGCCACGGGGAGGGCGGCAGCCGTCTTCTCTCCCGCCCTGCTCCTCCCTCTGCTCCCCGGGCCCGCGGCGGGTATTTACCTGCCGTGGCGGCGCAGAGCGGGGCCCTGGGGCCTCTGGCAGCCGGAGGAGGCGGCGGACTCCGTCCCGCTGCTGCCGTCCCCGAGTGAGGCGGGCGGGACGGAGCCGGGACCTGCCCTGGGAGGCGTTACGTAAACCGGCGGCGGCAGCGGCGGCTCCCAGCGCCACGGGGAGGGAGGGGGGCCGGCCGCTCCGTCACCCGGCAACAGGACTCAGCGCCCCGGCGGACCGCGCCGCAGGCTCCTCCCCGTATCCTTCCGCCCAGAGGGCGGCCCGGAGCCCGCGGCCTAGGCGCGCGGGACGGGCTGTGGGGCCGCGCCGGGGTGCCTGCGCGCGCGCAGCGGGGCGGCGAGGGGCGCGCCGAGCTCTCCGCGGCGCCGGCGGGCGGGCTGCGGGCGGGACGGGCCCCTCCGTCCCCGTCCAGCGAACCGGCTCCATGGCGGGCCGCCGCGCAGGAAGGGCGGGGGGGAGGAGGGGAAGTATCCCTTTGCCCTGGTTGTACAGCCTCGGCCCGGCCCCGCCCGCCGAGAGAGTGCCGAGCAGTCCGCCGGGCGCCGGAGGAGAAAAGGGGCGGGCGAGGCGTTTGAAAGTTGCCGGCCGGCCGGCCGGCCGGCGGGGAGAGCGCCTCCGAGGGCCGCCTCGGCGGCGGACGAGGGGAGCGGCGCCGTCCCTTGTGCCTCGGGGTGGCTGTCACCCGGGCGGGGAGGCGGGCGGCGGCGCCTCGCCTCGCCTCGCCTCGCCTCGCCTGCCTCAGCGAGCTGCCGGCGGGAGCCACCCTCGCCCCCTCGGGAGGGCTGGCTGCGTGGTAACGACGGAGAGGGAAACGCCCAGGGCCGGGGCAGGAATGCGAAGGAGGAAATGGGGGATAATGATGGAGTGTGGCGGTGTTTGTAACGTGAGGTCCTTTTGAAATCCTTAGCGACTCTGAGGGCAAGGTTAGAAAATAAAGGGGTTTTTGCTGCTAAATGAAAGCTCGTCTGGAAAGAAAGTCGTCTTTTAGAAGATTGATGCCATTGAAAGTCGCTTTTAGTAGGTGAGCTCCTCAGGAGCCCGGAAAATATTATTCCAATTGATTAAATGCCAGCTTAATCAGAACTGTTTACACAACTGTAGCATAATGAAAGAGCAACATTTTTAGCATAGTAGATGGGTGAAAATGGGCCACTGTAAGACTGAAAATATGACAAAGACAACCAAAGTACTAATTAAGCTTCTTAATTGGGAAAATAATAATGTCCTTTTCAGGTGTACACTAGCACCTCCCATTTCTCAAATATATGAACACGTACAGGTCTAAGGAAAGTCAATGTTATGTAAGATGTCAAAGTAAGTCTTCTGTCTGTGCATAATCCTAAGGGGTTTCTTCCTTTTACTCACTGCTAAATGTGTGGCTCCTGGAGTTGCAAAATGTGGTATGTCATCTACGTTGGCTAACACTGTTTCTTTTGTGCAAACAATGTCTTCAGTCACTAGAACCAAGCTCATCTTTGAAAAGATGATCCCCCCCCCCACCCTGGATGTAGTCCTGTTCAGGCCTTTCGATGAGTTAAGCCTGTATATAAAAATATGTCTCAGAAGAAACATGAATGCAAGCCAAGAGAGTAACCACTGCCTCCCAGCCTATATACTCATTTTCGGGTACAGGAGCAGCATTACTCTTATTTTTGTTTTAGCTAGGGTTCGCCTTTTTTGAACATCCTTAGCACCTAATTTAGTCATAAATTTGATTTAGACTGGCCAAAAAGCCTAAGTTTTTAAAGTTAAATATGCAGGATTGTATAGCTACATGAGCTACCGATGTTCTGTTAAACGCTGCTGAGGCAGTAATTGATGTCATATGAACGTGGAGTTCATCAGTTCGGCTTCCTCCAAACTTGAAGGAGTATTATGGGAAAGCTCTAAAGAGAAAGTAGTGCTTTAAACCTCGTGATAGAAGGACAGTGTCATTCTCTGAACTACTTAATTACTGTTTAAGTTATTTTCCTGTTACAAAAAGCTGAAACTGAAACGCTTTGGGGGAAAAATCCTGCTGATTGCTTTCTGCTGAGTCATTCCACTGGTTTATCAGAAGCATTTTACCAACACTGCAATACGACTCGCACCAATCGCAATCAAATCTCCTTTTGTTCATGAGCTCAGAATCTGAATTCCCCTTTTCAAGGTAGAAATAAAATACAGTAAAATGTGGGACACCTGGGATTTGTCTGTAATAGCAATTGGTACCAATTTCAATCAATCTCCATTCAGTCTTCTGAATGTATTCTCAATGTATTAGTAATGTATATCGCTAATACGAATCCACTTACCTTATTTCACCCTTTCTATAATTTTTTTTTTTCCCCGAAAGCTCTGTAGAAGGGACAGATGCTCAGAACATCGGCATTCTTCTAATGGTGCGAGTCAGAGCATGCAAGCCAATGACAGATTATTCTGAATATTCACGTAGTTGAGGTGTGACATTTCAAATTGACAGTTCTGGTTTTGTGGTCAGATCTCAGGAATCCCAACAGTGGAATTTTTTGTTTGCTTGTTGGGTTTTGTTGGGTTTTATTTTCCTAACAGCCAACCCGATTCTGGTCTCCGTTTGGCAAGCATTTCAGAAACAGCTGGTACATGACCATATGCCGTGCTGGCACTGCTGTGAGCTTATTTCCCACTTGTCCTCTTGGTCAATCAGAGCTGCTCCATGTGCTGAAGGACAGCTGGTCCCTTGGCATGTGAAGCAGCTAATGAACTTTTCCTCCAAAAAGCCATAGGGATAGAGCATGCTAACTCCGATCAGAGGCTGTTCCTTTCTGAACTGCTATCAAAAATGGAAGTTCTCTGTGGGAACTCTCTTTGTTGCCCCTGTATGACAACCTGCACACAGCAAGAACAACTAGGTGGGTGTGCATTGTAGGTGACAGCACTTGTTTGGAAAATCAAGGCTACATGATCTGTGTTGAAAAGAATGCTAAACCACATCTGAGTGACTGATGGGTTTGTGCTTTTAGCTGTCAGCCTCAGCAAGTACCACTGTTTCCCTTTTTCATTCTGACCCCTGCTGGAAAAGGTCTCCAATAAATTTCTAAAAAATGTATCAATTTCATCTTTTTTTTTTTTTCCTCTTAAGGAACATATTGCAGGAGGAATTGCACAGCAGTTCAGTATTACATAGCCACGGCTTGTAAGCATTTTACTGCCATCCATCCATCTTACTTCCTGAAAATTGGTCAGTTTATAATATTCCCTAAAATTTCCTGCTAGGTGCAATAAAAAATCCCTGATTTTCCCTGAGCAGGCGTTCTGTATCAGTTAACTTTGAAAGTCATGATAACCAATCATTAGACAGTCCTCTATTGTTCACACTTCATAAACCGTTCGTATGAAATGCTTGATAGAAGCAATCTGCCCATTCAGCATTTTAGAAATGGAGATACAGCAACATTCATGAGGGAATAAATGTAGTTTAAGAACAGAAAAGATCATCTAAGTGTGCAGAATCTAAATATATACATAAATTCATAGATATTTTTAAAATCCAGAAAATGGATGGACCTTAATGTAAGGTGAAACAAGGAACATCCAACAGATACATGATGCATTTTATTGGATATCTTGATGTACAGCTTCACAAGTGTATAATTATCTCTTTGAAACTACTTTGTTTAATTGCATGAAGGCTTACATAACTTTTTTACTACTTTTCATGGTCCGTTTCAGGTTTTGAGTAAAGACTCGGGCAAAACGTTCACACCTCCCAGAAGTAATAACTAGGTTCAAATGACACATTCAAAAGGCATTCCTCAGCACTGGATCAGGTTTCAGATTCCTTTTTACTGATCCCTCTTTCCTAATAATATCCCTGCACAGTGAAAAAGCAAGCTGTAGATACCCACAGCATCAGAGGGCCACTTTGTTGTCCGCATCAAGGACCTCATCCACCGCAGTGAATGGAAAATAACATTAAATTTTAGTCGGATCTGCATTAGGCCGCAGTTTGACATTTTTTCTTTCAGACTTCTCTCTAAGAGGTTTCAATATCTTTAATAGGAACACGCTAGTATGGTGAGTTTGGAAGATCTGAGTCACTTGAAAAATCAATTACATAATTCAAAGTAAAAGTATTTTCTGTTTAATACAACTATACCACTATAACCTCAAAATGTATTTTTGCTTTCTTTGAACACAAACTGCACATAGGAACCTGTCACAGAAATGGCAGGTCAGGCAGTGCTGTTCTCTAACAAGAATGTCTGGGCTTGGTGTTGGTATTTCTTTCGGACTCTACTTTTTTTTTTTTAAGTTATTCTGCTTCAGTATACTCTTGCCCTTTTCATCCTGCAGCACTAACAATTGGGAAACCCTAATAATACTTTGAGAAACCTTTGGGAAGTCCAAAACAATACATGAACAGGACCCTGTCTCAACATGCTGCTGTGTGCATAAAACAGACCACCTGAAGTCTACCGCAAGAAATACTCAGAGAAGATGTGAAAGAACCACGATAATTGCCTACACCACTTCGGACAAACAGCCAAGCAGTACAAAAGATAAAGAAAATGAAAGCTTTGTACTACATAATGAATGGAAAGGTCCAAGTACCTGGATATAGCATTTGAAACAATAAACCGAGGAACAGCTTTCACTAGTGGTGTAATGAAAAGACTACAGAAAGTATAGTGTTACAAAAATGAAATAATTTCCACAAGTGATGAAATACAAAGCAAGTATTACATGCGATTGCATTTTAAGGACGGTTAGTCACAGCGAAATATACCAATGTCTCAAAATCTGATCTTTTTTTTAGTAATGCATATATAGAAGAATTTGATGTCATAATGAGGTACTAATTTAATTGCATTATATTTGTTGCTACATCAGCTATTGTCAAGCCATTAAGTTAATTACATGTTAAGTTTTAAACTAGATGAAACACATTATGACATCTGTTTTTTTCCTATTTACTACAGCATTCCAGAATTACCATGTTGGAAATGTCTGAGGTTTTGGCAGCTTGCTGTCTTACAAATAGTTCATGAATACAATTAACCATCCTTGAGTAGTGTGCAGCATCAGCATCCAATCCTTGTCTTACTCGTCAGAAATACAATTATTGTTCCACGCTAATTCCACCAAACATTTTTTTTGGATATTGGCCATATTCTCAGTCAGTGAAAATGCTGAAAACAGAGCGGATCGCAATATAGTAGCTGATGATCCGGCCACAGATTTTGGAATGACTATACTAGAAGAGTAATTCCATCTTTATTAATGATCTATATGAAATGAAAAGTGAAAGAAACACATGAAAATGTATGGAGTTCTTAAAGTAATTGCATCAAAGGTATTATTCTTTTCATCCAACGCATCAGCATTTTCTTAACATGATATTCTGTTGCAGACCCTAGTAAAAGAAAAGATCCTTTGTGTATTAGTGGCTTATTGTCCTGGCACTTTGACATTATGTTTTGACTGATCAAAAAAAGCTTTCTTATCTGATCCCATGGTAAAAACTGCAAAGCAAAAATAGTGCATGTTTTCAGATGCTTAAAAAAAGAGAAATACGTTTTGAAAACTGTGGCATGTAAGTCAATCTGTATGCATGACTTATAGGCTGTAATAAACTTATGTTTATTCTGTATATTTTTTAGTGTGTGAACTAACTTTTATCTGTGTGGGAGCAGAAGGGAGAATGGCCATAGCTGCTTTCTGATAGAACAGATAACCTAGGAAGTGCTACCATTAAGAAGTCATTCCATAGATATTGAAGAACCATTAAGAGTGGCTGATTAATACCAGCAGCCATTACAAAGAGTGCATATAGAATAGGAAAAAAAGTCAAGTTTGACAAAAGCAGCATTTGAAAAAGGGTATTGAATCCCAACAAAAATATTACCATTTTCATCTTAGAAAAAAATTGTTTCGAAATACATGCTGAGATCTAGTACCTGCATTTCCAAACCTTTAAGTACACTGAGGAGAGATTTCTAGCTTGTGTGATTGACTACAGGGCTGTCAGGCTGAAACAGAAAAGATTGAGCAGCACGAAGAGAAGGAAAGGATATTTTTCTGTCAAGAAGTAGCTAATATTTCAATACTTTGCAGCTACACTGATACGCTCTCTGCAGTATCTTTCATGATATTTTGGCTTGTAATTCTAACTGAATGATATTTAGACACTCATTTGAAGTGTTACTCACTGGAACTTGTTAATGGGAACAAAAGTATCTGACTTTCCAAGGCAAATTTATGTATATAAATTATAAAGGTGTTTTCTATCAAGAAAGCTATCTCTGTTGAGATGAAAACTACTTGTTTTCTAGTTTGATCGGGATTTTGTGTTGAAATTGGTGTATCTTTTGAGTTTGATACTGTTTCAATGTCAACTCCCAAGAGACAAAAAAAGCAGGCATAGCTTTAACTGGCTGAATGAAAATTGCTGTCTTCATGTTAAAAACCCCACATATTTCAGCAGTTGAAGAGGTCATGAAATAAAGGAATGGTTAATGTCTAGACCCAGCCAGCTTTTCCAGGTGTAGAGAAGACGGAGGTCATTTCCCCTAAGAAAGCAACATTTTTTTTCTTTGAGGCTGATTGTAGGCCCAGATAGAGCTAAATCATGAACCTACTGTGATCAGATAACACAAGGAGGAGGCACTAAAGACCAAAGTAATGCAGTGGTGGTGTATCAGAGGAGAATATTAGATGCCAGGCGCGGGCCACAACTACAGATCACAGATGGGAGTATAATCCTACGAGATGGATTGCTTGGACTTTATTTGTTAAAGGGGTAAAATGAATGCAGTATCATTAAATAAGAGAATAGTTTACTACTCAGAACAAATATTTTCTTCCTAAATGTCAATGTCAATATTCACAGCGGTGAATAAAAATTGGCAGCCAAGGGCATCGCTTTCTGGCTTGTTGCAATATTTTGATTTTACAGGTTTTTATTACTTTCACAGATGCATGTGCTTCTGTACATTGAACAGTACTTCATTGCAAAGTTTTTCAGGTAGGAAATGAAATCCTTAAGAAACAAGCTGAAAACTCCATGCTTCACTGTTGTGCTTAAAATTGATTTCCATATCTGGAATTGAAGCATTGCTGTGCCAAAAAATATTATGGCAATATTTCTTCCGCAGTCAATGAAAAACTATAAACCTCTGTAAAGAGGGATTCAGGGCACCTGTATGAGGCACCGGCTTCTCTGCCCCGACTGCCTAGGTCTGCCAGCTGATCCAGGACACCCGTATGCTGAAATGGAGAAGTACTTAGAGCTCATCAGTGGAAAACACTATTGAAAATCATAGAATCATAGAATCATTAAGGTTGGAAAAGACCTCTAAGATCATCGAGTCCAACCGTCAACCCAACACCACCCCCCACTAAACCATGTCCCTAAGTGCCTCATCTACTCGTCTTTTAAATACCTCCAGGGATGGGGACTCAACCACTTCCCTGGGCAGCCTGTTCCAATGTTTAACCACTCTTTCAGTAAAGAAATTTTTCCTCACGTCCAATCTAAACCTCCCCTGGCACAACTTGAGGCCATTTCCTCTCGTCCTATCGCTTGTTACTTGGGAGAAGAGACCGACACCCACCTCGCTACAACCTCCTTTCAGGGAGTTGTAGAGAGCGATGAGGTCTCCCCTCAGCCTCCTTTTCTCCAGGCTAAACAACCCCAGTTCCCCCAGCCGCTCCTCATAAGACTTGTTCTCCAGACCCCTCACCAGCCTCGTTGCCCTTCTCTGGACACGCTCCAGCACCTCGACGTCTTTCTTGTAGTGAGGGGCCCAAAACTGAACACAGTATTCGAGGTGCGGCCTCACCAGTGCCGAGTACAGGGGCACGATCACTTCCCTCCTCCTGCTGGCCACACTATTTCTGATACAGGCCAGGATGCCATTGGCCTTCCTGGCCACCTGGGCCCACTGCTGGCTCACGTTCAGCCAGCTATCGACCAACACCCCCAGGTCCTTTTCCAACAGGCAGCTTTCCAGCCACTCTTCCCCAAGCCTGTAGCGCTGCATGGGGTTGTTGTGACCCAAGTGCAGGACCCGGCACTTGTCCTTGTTGAACCTCATACAGTTGGCCTGGGCCCATCGATCCAGCCTGTCCAGGTCCCTCTGCAGAGCCTTCCTACCCTCGAGCAGATCAACACTCCCGCCCAACTTGGTGTCGTCTGCAAACTTACTGAGGGTGCACTCGATCCCCTCATCCAGATCATCGATGGGGCCAGCATCCACCGGCCCCAAAACTGAGCCCTGGGGAACACCGCTCGTGACCGGCCGCCAACTGGATTGAACTCCATTCACCACAACTCTCTGGGCCCGGCCGTCCAGCCAGTTTTTGACCCAGCGCAGAGTACACCTGTCTGAGCCGTGAGCCGCCAGCTTCTCTAGGAGAATGCTGTGGGAGACGGTGTCAAAGGCCTTACTGAAGTCCAGGTAGACCACATCCACAGCCTTTCCCTCGTCCACTAGGTGGGTCACCTGGTCATAGAAGGAGATCAGGTTGGTCAAGCAGGACCTGCCTTTCATGAATCCGTGCTGGCTGGGCCTGATCCCCTGGTTGTCCCACTCATGCCTTGTGAGCACCCTCCAGATGAACCACTCCATAATCTTCCCCGGCACCGAGGTCAGGCTGACAGGCCTGTAGTTCCCCAGATCCTCCTTCCGGCCCTTCTTGTGGATGGGCATCACATTGGCAAGCCTCCAGTCGTCCAGGACCTCCCCCGTTAGCCAGGACTGCTGATAAATGATGGAGAGCGGCTTGGCGAGCACCTCCGCCAGCTCCCTCAGCACTCTCGGGTGGATCCCATCCGGCCCCATAGACTTGTGAGCGTCCAGGTGGCGTAGGAGGTCATTGACTGCTTCCTCTTGGATTACGGGGGGTTCATCCTGCTCGCCGTCCCTGTCTTCCAGCTCGGGGGGCCGAGTACCCTGAGGATAACTGGTCTGCCTGTTAAAGACTGAGGCAAAGAAGGCATTGAGTACCTCAGCCTTTTCCTCATCCTCGGTGACAATGTTCCCCCCCGCATCCAATAAGGGATGGAGATTCTCCTTGGCTCTCTTCTTGTCATTAGTATATTTGTAAAAGCTTTTTTTGTTGTCTTTAATGACAGCAGCCAGATTGTGTTCTAGCTGGGCTTTTGCCTTTCTCATTTCTTCTCTGCACGACCTAACGAGATCCCTGTACTCTTCTTGAGTCGCCTGCCCCTTCTTCCACAAGCGGTAAACTCTCCTTTTTTTCCTGAGTCCCAGCACGAGCTCCCCGTTCAGCCAGGCCGGTCGTCTTCCCCGCCCGTTCTTCTTACGGCGTACAGGGACAGCCTGCTCCTGCGCCTTTAAGACTTCCTTCCTGAAGATCATCCAGCCTTCCTGGACCCCTTTGGGGGTCCCTTCAGGACTGTCTCCCAAGGGACCCTCTCAACCAGCATCCTGAACAGGCCAAAGTCCGCCCTCCGGAAGTCCATGGTTGCGGTTTTGCTGCCCCCCCTCCTTACTTCACCAAGAATCGAGAATTCCACCATTTCATGGTTGCTAAGCCCAAGACGGCCTCCGACCACCACATCTCCCACCAGTCCTTCTCTGTTTATAAACAGCAGGTCGAGCGAGGCACCTCCCCTAGTAGGCTCCCTTACCAGCTGTGTCAGGAAGTTGTCTTCCACACACTCCAGGAACCTCCTAGACTGCTTCCTATCTGCCGTGTTGTATTTCCAGCAGACGTCCGGGAAGTTGAAGTCCCCCATGAGAACAAGGGCTAGCGATTGAGAGACTTGTGCCAGCCGCTTGTAGAACGCTTCATCCGCCCCTTCATCCTGGTTGGGTGGTCTATAACAGACTCCCAGCAGGATATCTGCCTCGTTGGCCTTCCCCCTCATCCTTACCCATAAACACTCAACCGTACCATCATCACAATCGTTGAGCTCTATACAGTCGAAACACTCCCTAACATACAGGGCCACCCCACCGCCTCTCCTTCCTCGCCTGTCCCTTCTGAAGAGTCTATAGCCATCCATTGCAGCACTCCAATCATGAGAGTCACCCCACCATGTTTCTGTGATGGCGACTAATCTGTGATGGCGACGATCATCTGAAGAGTCAGCAGGTTTGGCTTTGCCAGATATAACTCTGGACACCAAGACATTTTTACAAGTAAGTAGAGGCCGTGAGAGGCCCCCACTTCACATCCACATGACTGCACTTCCTTCTCTCTTCAGTCCCCGAAACCAGTGTGGCTGCACCCAGGTTTCCTATCAGGGATGGTTCTTGGCATGTGCTATCTCCAAATGATGCTAGGCAGTTTTTATTGACCAACTGTGCTAACAATTAAGTACTATGTAATCCTGTGTTCAAGTCCATACCCTGGTCTTGGTTTATATGCCACTGTAAACATAACTTCAGAGTTTAAAATACTGTTTTGTGTCTTCAGAGCAGGCAGGTACCAGTGGAGGACGTAGCTGTGGCAGCCCTGTGCACAGTAATCTGTTGATTTGTGCATTTGTCTTGGAAGACGGAAATGTTTCTTCTAGGACCTTTTAAGTCTTGAGTAAGATGAACCCACTGATTCTGATTTTCCAAAGGAATGAGCAAATGGTAGAATGCCCTAGGATACAGGCTACTCTCCATCCCTCTTGTTGCAACTAGGTTATTGTTCAGAAGGGAAAGGCAGAACAAAGAAGAATATAAAACCAGACCCAAACTCCCTATATCTTGTTGCTGAAGATACTCCTTTGAAATGAAAAGCCTAAAAGTCTTGGAATTCAAACTCTATTTCCATTTATATGTGTGCAGTTTACCCGACTCTGTAATGCAAAACGTAAATACTATCACTATCTCATGAGTGAGTTACTGAGAGTTAAGAGGAGGGAGGATATGGACCTCATCCTAAGCTATTCTCTAGACTGCTGGTTAGAGCAGTCTTCTGGAAGAGCTGTCTCCACAGGCGGGATAAGAGTGCTAATGTCAGCTGGGAGTACTAAATGGATTTTGAGCTAAATTCAGTGCTATTCATGGATGCTAGGTGTGGGAATGGGCTCTTTGGGGATGAGTTTAGGCACTTCTTTCTCAATTACAGCTTTAAGAGTTCAGTTTGGCATACTTTTAATTATATGTGGGGGTCTTTGTAGAAAATTTTGCAGTCTGATGTGGAAACTCTAGTAAATTTAAACTCTTCCATGGATAATAGGTGACCTGAATAGCTCTCTCGGATTTTAGGCACCATGCAGACTAGAGCTATTACAAAGCTGGTAGGAAGACCAATGAGCAGAGATGATAGGCTCTTATAACTGAAATGTGTTATTTGCTCTCTCATCTTCAAGACATGCATGTTTGGAAAAGTAAAGGAAGCAGCTTCCCTGCTTACAGTCACCCAACTTTTGAATGAGGGGGTAAATTCCCATAGTTTGTATTCAGCTCCTTAAGATATTTGATACATTTTCTGTGCATCTGTGCAGTATTTCTTCTGTGAACGTGGTTAACCATATATATGATACTAGTCTTCATGTTCCTTGTTTCATAGATTTACCACCAACTGTCTGGTAATGTATCATGCAGTGAAAGTGAGGCATTCAGCTGCAGTTTCTTTTCAGCAAACTCATTAACTGACTTTTCTAGACAGTCACTACTAGTCATTATTTGTGACAGGGGAGTTTTGAAAACTCTTATGCGAGCTAGTGGTAGAAAGAAGTACTTCCAATGTACATTAAAGTACTGCCCCATTTGTTTTACAAAGAAAACCTTAGCAATAGCTCAGCTGAAATTTAATAACTGCCTGATTTCACTGCTGTTAGTGGCCTCATACAAAGTCAATGACAAACGCTTACATTTTTCTGTGATTGGTCTCAAATTTTGAGCATGTGATTGTTTGCGTCAACTATTCTGCTTTCTATAGTTACATGAGATGATAACAAACTTCCACCATTTTTAGATTTTTTTTACCTGTAGATGCAGAGAACATTTTAACTGCACACCTTTTTCTGGCTCACCATGCCATTTCAGGGGTTCACCTGAGGCATGTCTCATCGGCGGCAGCCGGGTTTTCCATTTATGCAGTGGCAGGTTCAATCAGCATACCACTTTGCTTGTGATTTTGATTTTGGGGGAATTTTCTTTTAATTCTGTAATGATTAGGTTCTCCAGTGCACTTCTCTTATTTTCCATGGTGGTAGGTTTTGTAATGTCAGCTGATATTATATTCCTTTGGCACACCTATCATTTGCATGCACATAAGGCACCGAAGGTGCTCATTATTTTCAGCTAACAAGTAATCTTGTTCCCACTTAATTTGAAATACATTGTTCTCTGTATCCTAATTTTGGCTTTTACAGTTACTTGCCTCATTGCATTTGGATTACTCTGCACCGTGTTTTAATACATCATATTTAAAACCCGCAAGATAAAACATCACAATAAATAGATACATAGATATCATTGCAGTGGAAACATTATGGCAGCTAGGGAGGTTGACATGATTTATCACCTGTCAAGAGTGCGTCATCATAGGCATAGTGGACAGTATGGTGCTGCTCCATTGAGTAGAAGTTCCATCCTTCCACTGGTCTCACCCGGCTCTCAGCCTTCCCAGGGCTGAATAGAGAGGTTGTACCAACATGTTTCTGCACTCACACACAACAGCGGCAGAACTCTCTACAGACAGGCTCTTGTGATAATACTATTGCAGCAGCAACCCATCCTCAGAAGGAGCTGAGAAGATTTATCAGAGGTTCACACACCTGCATTCTCCACTTTTTTGACCCCGGAGGGGCTGCTGGACAAATATGCCAGTCTTTGCTTGCCAAGCGATGGCAAACCACTTCTTCATGTGGAAGCAGCAACTTCTGCTGAGATTCATGCACCTCCTGAATTAGTCATTTCCTTTCATCTCTGCTCCAAGATTGTACAAGATGGTAATGATGGTACGAGAAGAATTGTCCTGTGGGCTGTATTTGGCTTGCACAACACCCACAGTAGTGTATCATATTTGCAGACAATATCAGTTACTGTTTGCAGTGGCTGAATGTCTCAGTAAGAGAGTAATGTAATGCCAATGAAAGGAGTAAGCTTCATAATTTAAAATACCTCTTTAGGAAAGTTTTACCACATACAACTATGAATACTCCTTTCGTCTTGCATAAGGGTTGTTTGTTTCACTTTCGGTCCCTTTTCCATTTGACATCAGGTAATCAAAAAAGCCATTTGTACACTACAATATAAGGGAGTCCACAAGAAGTCACAGCAGAGTATTTATATTTATATTGTGTTGGAAAACCCGCTTCTGAAGATAAAGCATTAGGTAAAAAATATGGGGTACATTTAGTTTTCCAGAAGGGAACATACCCTGTAAGCCCCAATGCCTGGAAGGGCTCTGGGGAAGGACCATACGAGCTCTGCCACACTTTGACAGGGTGTAGCATATATATATCAGGTTCTAATAATTTCCCACCTTCAGCATGCCGACATTTCAGTTGTGGACTTCTAGAAAGCTCAGAATAACAACGATGCAGCCGATTTTTCAGTTTAGCAAAATGTCAGAGAAGACGCTATACAGAGATGTTAATACACACAAATCCCTTCCTCCCCTGGAAAAAAGAAAATACTGGTTTTGCAAAGTTTGTTACACAGGTCCGTAAAAGTAAAAGCAGCAATCCATAAATGTACATGTATATGCTAATATCTATTCATGTCTATAATTTATAGTGTTTTTTCAGATAGGAGTGCTGAATGGTATGTCTCTGCATTTCTCAGTATAAGCGTACATCATTTCCATGCGTGTTTCAAGAGATTGACTGAATTCTTGAAGGTGAATGATAAGGGAGTGTAGGTTGTGGAGCACTGAGATAATGCCAAGAGTCACCTGCAGGGTATGGAAAGGGTGGAGCTACCACACTTACTACATCAGACCTCACAAAAGTTGAATATTTAAGTTGTCTCAGTGTTGTTTAATAAATTTTTCAGCATCTCATGATCACTTAGATCTCTTTTGGTGGATTGCCTGGAGACTGTGTCCCAGTCACAGGGAAATACTGGTTTACCACGATAAATATTCCTTCACGAATGCATGTTGTTAAGCTGCTCTTTTAAATGCTGAAGTGTAGGCTAAGCCTTAAATGTGAGCTGGTATCTCCTTGATTTCACTACAATTTAATCACAGGTTAAAGTGGTTTCCTAAATTAGGGCCAGAAAGATATACAATTTACAACTAATTGAACAGGAAGAACCCAGCCTGTTAAGAATCTAGTCTGCTCTCGTCATCCATATATACATGTTTACATTATCATTTTCATATAAGTCTGGGCAAAATTAGGGCTTTTTAAAAAGCGTTCATAATTTGCATAGGGTTTTCAGTAACAGCACTGGACAAGACTAAGGGACACAGGCAGGAAATTTGTAAGAGAAGGGAGTACATCAGAGCCTGCCTCTGAACTTCCTTGAACTGAGAAGTCATTGAGTTTGGAGAATTAATTCAAACCCATCTCTATGGCAAACAATTTGGAATGGCCAGAAGATGCTGGGATGATATCCAAAAGACAATTAATAAAACAAAAGCTATTCATGTATTTCATGACATGCATCCTGGCACACAGCTCAGTAAAATTGATATTGATAAAGCCAGTGGGGCCTGGGTCACCGGTACTCAAGACTATACCTTTAAATATTGGCAAGATTTACCAGGACTTGCAGAATGAACCATTTTCATACCTAGGAAGTTTCTGTCTTACAGAAAATAATTTATTATTATAATTCAAAGATTCAGTGCCATATAAAGAGAATTTCTTATGTATACTAAGAATACAGGAAATACAAAAAACGTAAAGGAGTGGTCCATTATGAAACAGATTAAACCATTTGACAAATAATATTATTGAAGTGTGTGCTTTAGATGATCTGTGCCATATCAACAAAAATAGCATAATATAAATATTTAAAATATAAAATGTGTAATTAATATGCATAAATTTAGCTAGCATATACAAAATAGAGACAACTGTAAAACAGAAATAGAGACAATCTGAATTAAGCAAGAGTAGCTATTCTCCCACACCTCGTACACAAACAGCTGGGACTAGCTTCTGTTTCCTTTATTCCAGTTTAACTCTACTTATATTTGATCCTTTACAGAACTAAAGCAGTAAAACAGACCAAATATGATCTCGCAGTGACAGAACACGCTGCCTGGAACTTACATATGGGAACATCTGACAATATCGGTTCTGATCCTGAAAATACTTTCACATGTGAGTAGTTTTATTTCTGTATTCGAGACCTTGCATAAAAGATTTGCCATGTGACCAGTAATTATGCAAATCAAAACTTTTATTCTTGTTTTTTGCAGTTTAATTGTAGTAAATTTACTAGTAAGGGACAGCAAGGAATAATGGGCTCCAAATTCTGTCTCGGTTTGTTAGATCCCCCATCTGTGTACTATTTTCTCGTTTCCTAACTTTCAGTATATCCTTCTCAGCAGCCACCCAGTGCATGATGCATTCAGTTCACTACTTCACGTGATATATCTGGTTATAGTGTCAGAAACAAGGTTACTCGGTGATTCAGCCTAATGGAATTACTGGTAGCAATTGGTAATGGAATTATTTGTAGCAATTTCTCTACAAATACACGATGAGGGGAATCTTCAAAAAGAGGTAACATTTCTGAGCAGATCGATTGTGTCCATTTGGATATTTGAGATAATAAATAGGAACAAAATGTGTTTTATTGAAGTATTCCGTATGAAAATTTGCATTTTCTGTAACATGGATTTTTAAGAAATTAATACCTCAAACTGAAAAATCGCATTCAAGAATTTGGAGCTTTGAACTTCATTTGAAATCTGAATTCAGATTTGGATCCAAAATTAGTAAATGATCTAATAAGCAATCAAAGCTGAAATTTCTGCCTTTAATGGTGGCTATTGCACAAGAAAATAAAAAGGCATAGAAGCTAATAACAATTCCACCCAACTAATATATAGCACTTGTTTGTCATCGTTGTTTCTCAAAGTGCTTTGCAAATTGACCTTCTCTCATTCTGTAGAGGAGGAAACTGAGGCACAGAGAGAGAAGGTGATGTACCAGAGGTTTTACAGCAGGCCAGAGGCAGAGTCCCATGCAGAAGCCCAGTCGCTGCCGCCTGGTCCTGCCGTCTGTCCACCAGCACCGTGGTGCTATCAGTGATCACTGGAAAACAAAAATCTTCTTCGGAGAGTATTAACCAGCTTCCACCATAATGCAATGTGTTTCTTATCCATATATATGCATATTCCCTTGTCTGACTGGAAGAACAAGGAGAAATCCCTTCAATTTTCAAGATTAGAAACCAGAACATTATAATAAAATTAATGCTGGCAGAAACAGTTATCCCTCTGTGACCTTCTACTGTTTTCTTAAAGGAGCAGCTTCTTTCCCTCCAGCCGTCGTGATTCCCTCTTCGTTCCTATTCAAAGAATCAGTTCAGACTGATTCAAGTTCTTTTACAGGCAGCCACCAAATGAATACATTGCATTTCAGTGAGTTGCAAATGCTGGTTAGGTCACAAGATGCTGAAGCATAAAAGGCTCTATCCTAAACACTGGACATTTTCACTTCTCTCTTCTCCTCCTCATTCTCGCGTGCAAGCAGGGTAAGATTCACTGATTCACATTTGTTTGTGAAATAGAGAGTCTGGTCTCTTCATACATCATGTGCCAATTTAACCGTGTTATCTGAGCTGTGAGAATTTTTACGACCCATTTAATTGTACTATTTAAACTGATGCATGCTTATACTGGTATGAAGGTGTTTTACACTGCCACTGGTTTTCATTCTGCTAAGGAAAAACAAGCTATTCTGATACAGCTCCTCCTAAATGGGAGATGTACAGCTTTAACTGTAGCAATACAGTTAGGTCAGCACAACTTTCTATTGTAAACAAGGCCTATATTGCAGGGCTAAGGCTAGATTACTCAGGTTTTCAAAAGGTCTGCCTACAGAATATGCACTACCAGTGTAACGAGTTGTGTTTTAATAAATACTAATAATATGTGTCTAATTACGACAGTTCATCTCGGCATTTCCTGTGTGCCTCTCACGGAATGACTAAGCGCTTCTCATCTCACCACCGAGCCAATTACTGACTACAGGCTGTTATTAGGGGCAGTCCTATATAATTTTCGCAATTACAATATATGTAATTTCATAGTTGTGGATTGCCGACGAGTGAGCACTGTCTATCTAGAAGAAAAATATTGCCTGCAATTGCTTTCAAGGGCTGAGGGAGGCAAATGTTTACTCACAGGCACAGCTTTCCTGACCATGAATAGTCTCCCTGATTTCAAAGGGATTAAGCCTAGTAGTAAGTATTTGGAGAATCAATGCCTTAATCAGTATACTTAAATGTTTAATTTTGCTCTCTCCAAACGTGTTTGCAGGATGCTAAAATAGTCTCATGATTCAACACATGCAGGTTAGCTCCTCTTTTGGAATTGCATTTCAATTTTAAAAAAGCTCAGGCAAGCAAAACCCACTGTTAGGTTTACTCCAAGGTGTATTCTATGATGGATGTAGTGGTCAGAATGTCACACAGACAAATACTTCAGTAGAAATGTGCAAATAATCAAATGACAAAGTTCCAAAATCTCATTAAATAGTGGGATCTAGAAACTGTGGGTTAGATTTATTGCTAGAATGAACAGACACCGTTCACTGATGTCAAAGGCTAAGGTAAAATGGAAAAAAATCAAGTAGAAAACAGGGCTTTTATGGAAAGAAAATTGACATTAATATCTTTTTTGCCTTCTTTTCCCTCTCCTTCTCTTAAAATGGAGGCAGCTCCTACTCTCTGTTTTTGTCCCGAGGTCTTGCTGTTATCTTTTCCTGTCTACACCCTTTTTGTACTTCTGTGCAGCATTAGATCCAAGAAATCAGTTTTGCCTGCTACTACCAAATCTGTGGGGGTTTTTGAGTGCTCCTCTCTGCCAAAAATCAATTACAGAACTTTGGCTCTTCTTGTTTCCCTCTAACACTTGATCCTTTATAGATCACTAAGGAGTTTAGCCATGGAGGTGCTCACTTTCTCTCTTGTAAGAGGAAATGCCCTTGAAGGTGTCGTGAGCCCTTTCCAAGGAGCTCTGGGAAGACGAATAGCATGTCTGTGCTGTCCACATTGATCTGCTGCGAATTTTGCACCTACTTCTTATCTTCCCTCGTGCACAAAGCCTGCCTGTCACTGTGCACTTGCAAATTCATTCTGGCACCTGATAGCTGGCTCTGCAGATGAGAAATTCAGATGTAGGTGATAGCTGGGTCCATACCTGAGCTCCACACCTGAGCTTCACCTCTTTGTAAGCATGGGTGATGCCCCTGCACTCCAAAAAGATCTTGAGACCTCCACGCTGAAGATGTACTTGGCGTACAGCATCTGAATTATGAACGCAGTTTTATATTTTGGCAGTGTGATTAAAAACAGAGTCACTTTGTAGAGAACTGGTTTTCTAGAAAAAGTTGCAAAGAAGGTAAAGTTATCCTACAGCAGTTGTATATTGCATGAACTTAATTATGTCTTTGTTCTACAAACTGTAATAATTAAAATCTAATCCACAGTACAATCAATACATGTTGCCATTGCTTTCACTAATGTGTGCACATAAGTAAGAGTATAGGGAGACGCTGTAAGTATATTTGATGAGGTTAATGAAGCCTTTGATAATACTTCACTTGGTATTTTCACAGTTGAGGTACATTTAAGTACTGATAAACATAATTTAATGTTAACAATTAAAAAATTGGAACTGCTTACTAGCAGCAGTTCAGTAAAAAAATACTAGAAGTTTACAGAAGAAAAAAAAAGCACATATGAGTCAACAATGTCATACTGCTGCACAAAAATAAACATCCTATGAGGATGTCTTAGGAGGAGTGTTGCATCTAAATAAAACCAAGCAATCCTTCCATGCTACCTAGCTTTTTGAAGGTCTGAACTTAAAAATTACTCATGTTCTTTTTTGTAGATCAATGCGATCAAGAGTCCAAGGAAAAGCAGTAAGATTGATTAATTCCCTTCCCTGACTGTTCACGACCAGAACCACTAACTGAGATGCTGCAGAGAAACTCACTATGCACATTTTTGGATCTACATCGTGTGCATAAGTGTTGCATGTTCATAAACTAAGCAGGGAGTAGGCTATTATTGACCTGAATGCCACTGAAAGCATTTACACTTGGTGAAAAATATAATGATCTCCTGGTTAACAAAGCAGCATATGACTTGCATAAACTGGGGCTGAAAATTTAAGGGTCTGCATAACAAGAACAACTTAAAAAGAGAATATTTGTGGCAATATTGAAAAAGTAAGGCATCTCTCTCCTGACCAAGATTGTCAGAAGCAGCAGCATGCAGTAGAAGATCAGTCTAGGAGCCAACAGACTGAGTTTAAAACCTGTTCTTGATCTGCTCAGCAGTTGTGGGAAGGTCGGTGTATCTCTCTGTTTCCCTTCCCACTGTACTTCTTGGTTTCTCCTTTATGTGTTTTGACCTTTTTGCTACCTTTGACTTTTATCTCTTTGGAGCTGGACCATCTTTCCCAGTGTTTCCATAAAGTTTAGTACAATGTGTCTCTGGATCTTTGTGCGAGACTTTAGACGCTACCGCAAGAGTAATTTAGAAGGGAGGAAATTAATTTCTTTCTTAGGCAGAGAAATGATCCCAAATATACGTTAACATCTGAGACTTGAATTTTAACAAATGTCTCTTTGGTTGTGTGGCATCTACTTCAGCATGCCATTGACTTCACAGTAAGTATGCTGGGGACTGAAGCTATACATATGCTGCAGACAACTTTCTTTTGGCTGCAGACTACAGAAAGCTAAACTGGCATTAACAGCTGCCTGAAGCACAGGTTACAGTAAAGTATGTCATATTCATATCATCATTACATACCTTGGATTCCACTGTAAGCCTGAAGTCTGGGGGTGAGGAGAGCTCTTCGGACCATAAATACATTAGCTTGGCATGATGAACTATGCAGCTCTGTCCTTCAGCTAAGAGAAAAAAACACTTTTATTCCATAGACATATTCTTGAGACTGCTGAAGAGCAGATCAAGATGGGATTTTCTCGCTTATCACAGAGAACTTGGAGACATTTCTGTCTGTCACAGATATTGCTGATATTCTTAATGCACCTATATATCCGAGGCAAGGTTAAGTGTAAATCTTCATTCACAATCAAACATAGATAATTCATGAGTGTGCTTACAGCTAAGTGTGCAATAAAATACTTCATTGTTATTCATTATGCAGTTTGTAGAATGTTGGCAATTTTCTTAAAGGGAATAGGAGAGAGACTGTAGAAACAAGTAAGAGATAATTATTAGAAACCTAGGGAAAAGAGCATTGCAGCTTTTATGATGCTTGAAGGCTGCGGAGAAGAAATGGACCAAAGGGACAGAGAATCAAGGCTGAGGAAAAAAAAGAGGCATGCTGCTTTTACAAGGAGAGGACTTTGCAGGAAAAGAAATGTTTCATTTTCCTTAAGACTGAATCCTTCATAAGGCCAAAATGAACATGAGACAAAAAGTAAACCCAGAGGTAGAATGGATCCAAGAGAATCTTTTTTTCATCGAAGTTCAATATGTAGTTGGGAGATAAAGATTTTTTAAAAGAATACATATTTGAAACTAATTGTGTCCACAACTACCAGGAGTAAGTTCAGCATAAACAGAAATGCTTCCCTAATAAGGGAGAAAGGGCGTGATGCAATGTCTCTGATTGAAAACAAGTTCTCTTTTTTCTCTCGTTTGCTGTCAAAGTTTAACAAACTTATTTGCATTCACTTCTCCCAAATTTTCTGATAGCTTTGTCACTTGCAGCCAAACCTTTGTGCCATGAAACACAGCGTTGTCAGCTCATCCAAACAAGCTCTGAGCTGCACCATTTACTATATAAAAATTGAGATTAAATAAAAAAATTCTGAATATAGGGCATTAGGGTGTTTGTTTGTACTTGGAAATCATCATCTTTTTTGAATCTTACTGGAGAAATTGTCCCGCAAAGCCATTTCCGACCCTTGATTCAGCATGCTGCTTCTGCATCGTTCCCAATCCCTGTTAATCCTGGGCATAAAAACCACCCGAGGCTACTGCATGCTGCTGCAGAACACTACTACACTGTGGGTCAAAGGGACAGCCCTTTTCACCTTTCTTTATTGCCCTCTATCAAACAAATAACTTATAGATGTTAAAACCATTCAGAGTTAATAGAAGAGACCCTACTACCATGTGCAAAGTGTTTTGCAGCAAATGGCACAGGGCTGTGCGGGTTTAACCTGTGTATTAGCTCATCAGCGTGCAGTTCCAGCAAGGCTAAGGGCATGAGGCCCCTCTAGCAGGGCTTGCAAAAGCTAATCCACAAAATGTTTCTGCTAATTGCTTAATGTACTTGAACGTGTGGCAATTAGAAAGTAGCTCAACTTTTTCACCTAATTGCTAAGTCCAGCTTTGTGTACTTCAACTGAGAGTAGCAGAGGGGACCATCCGCCTGAGCAACATAGTTGTTGGACTGTTACATGGGCTGAACAGGCAATTTAAAAACGGTTATTTATTTAGTGTATTTCTCTGATAGAGTGTATTTAGAATTTTTTTTTTAATTCTTATTCTGTATTTTTCTCATATATCTATATATATTTGTATGTTTCAATAATTTTTTAGTATAAGCATCTTGAGAGCATTCATATTCACAGATTTGAATGTTTGAAAATAGGAAATACTAATGGAATTTATTTCTGTAAATACAAGTCATTTACAGAAAGATCCTCTGTAAATGTTATGTTTGTGCTACTGTAACTATTACTATTAAATTAAGTATGTGCATTGCAGTAGCTCCTGAAGGCACTAGTCATAAATCAGGTCTGTGCTGCAAGAATATCAGTGGCTCTGGAAAAATGTGTTCTGCTGGGGGACGGGGGAGGACGCCAGAGATAGCTGCTTGCTCTTTCTGGTTGATTTAGACGTCTAGACCCCTACTAGTACAGCTGGCCTTGTCATATGCAACATGCCAAAGCCAAACATGGCTGAGGATGGAGAGCTGTTCTTAACTCCTGAAGTATGGTCCTAGTCCTGCAAGGGATCTGTGAGCACAGGCTTTCTGATCTGTACAAGAGTGTATCAGTAACGTCTAAGTCATCTAGTAGTAGACACGGAGCTGGATTAAACATTTAGGTGCACATCTGTTGTCAAATCTCTAAAATTTGAGCAGGAATTAAGGCATTAAAAATGGAAACCCTTTTATAAGCAAAAAAGAAGGTACTGACATAGTATGAGATAGAGCTTTGAAAGTGAATGTGCCACACTGCTACCCAGAGCCCTGCCAAGGCAGCTGGTGGGGCTCAGGCTCAACGATCAGCCCAAGCACAGATGAAACTACACAGTGAAGCCCCACGCACTTTCATAGTGAGTTATCACTATGCTGCGGCATTACAATTGCAGACAAAAATATCCACCCTACAGTAAGTATAAGGTGAGTGAAGCAACGCACTTATTGATGTAATGTTGGAAGTGCCAGCAGTGCCTGAGGTTTTCCTTTTGGTTTCTCTGTGCAGAATCTGGGTCTGAGAGATCCGGACATTTAATTCTGAAACTCCCCCTGTGATATTCACGTACTTCCTTAAACTGGAGATTTGCACAAATCGAAATGAGCGTCTCTGCTTCACTGATCATTCTGTGGGAAAATATGTCCGATAAAGTTTACTTCCTTTTTTCCCCTCAATTTCCTCTGCTTTTACCAGATTTTGCAAAAGCAAAACCCCAAACACTATATTCCCTTGAAAACACTCTTTTTTCCTACTCAGACCTCAAATGTCTACTCATAATCAGTTTCCTGTTTAAATATTCTATGAAGAATCAAGTATCTTAAAAGTTGAAGCTGAGAAAGTCAGACTCTGAAACACCGACAGTTTTTGCAGCTGTTTTCGCAGCGTGAGCCTGCGTCCTTTCCGTGTTTTCAAAAACACACTTTATCCTGTTTTACTATGACTAAACAACTGCAGATTGTCCGCTTCAGAGAAATATTGCCCCGTGACCTGGCAGGAGTCCCCGCCAGCGATAACCCCGTCCCTGCCGAGGGCCCCGGCTAATCGCACCTCCCCACCCTGCCTGCCTTCCCCCCGCCTTCCCAAAGCCTCCTACAAAACCCGCCCTGCGCAACCATGACATCTGTATTTGCAATTTAACAGAGTTATTCTTAACAGCAGCTCATTTTCAGTATCTCCTTACAGTTTTGCTCCAGTACGAAGGTTGTTGCAGCTTTCCATGGTTACTTCGTATTAACTCAGAACAGTTTCTGTAAATACGTAAACTGAAAATACTCAGTTACAAACTCACGTCTATGCAAAGCTGTGACCGGATTTGCAAAAACATGTGGAAAAAAGATGAAAATTTTCAAGAGTCCTTTACTGCTGCTCAAAATGAATCATCTATACATAAAAATTACGGAAACTTAAAAAAGGCACATTAACATACATATAAAGAACAAGTGCATAACAATGATATAAAAACTAAGTCTCTACCAAGATCTAAAATATAATTACAGGCTCAATTTTCTGAGAGATGAAAGAGGCAATTTTTCAGAAATGCAGTTCTGTCTATCCCTCCAAGATATTGAATAAAACCTTTTTTTTTGGTCCTGCTGCATTGTTCCTACTAATCAGGAAAATTCCATTTTTTCATAATTTTTTAGTGATACAATTGCTTCTTGGAGAATTATGGCAATAACAAGATTTTTCAACCTTGATGACTAGGTAATACTAAAATACGGATATGGTACAGTAATTCAGATTATTGCAGGTATAATGAGCAATTTTCTCCTGACTCTTTAAAATTTTAACTCTTTTTTTGCTAAGGTTGTGTCTTTACAGTAAACGCCTACTAAGTTTTTTGCTACCACTGCCTTGAGCCTTGTGACTATGAGCCCAGTGTAAGAGAATTTATTCTGAAAGTAAATCTGAAGACAGCCACCTCATTTAAACTGTTTTCTTGAAGACTTCATGTACATCTTTTAAGTGTTAGTTTCCTCCTTCAAGAGCAAACAAAGGAGACAGACAGGATTTTATTCTTCAAATAAATGTAAGCAGTTCTCAGGGCTTCTCACTGAACTTATATTTTCCGGTGGATTTTCAGTCTTCTAGGTGCCCATTCTAGCTATCCACTCTTCATGTGAACTAGTGGTATGGTGATCACTAGTATTTTAATTTGATTCTTGTATTTTATGCTGCAATTTGATTTACTTTTGTGATAGATATATCAAACAATGTGTCAGTCCAGGTTTTGCAAGAAGCAGCAATCAGCCACTCTCAGGTTGGCATTAAATGGCTGTGTGGGCTGGATTCCTGAAACCACCTGAGCAGTGTGCTGGTGCCTAGATATTTAAAACATATTTATGTATAGCTCTGCTGAGTGTGACAAGGCTTATATGAACTAAATGACTAAGGGGTGTTTCAGAAGTGGCATAGATGCAGCCAGGTCTCAAGACGTAATGTGACAGCATGCAAAGATACCCAAATTAGAGGCAAACAAGGTCACAACTAGAAAACAAGCCAGCTCTGGAACTGAATTAACCCACCAGCCTACCCTGGCTAACTGGCCCTGCTGAGAGTGAGTGTGCTCGTTAATCTGGGTGCAGCATCATCCTCATACCGACTTCAGGACCGAAGCTACTATTTTTGACAGGCAGATCGCTGTGATAAGTAGACATAGTAATTTGCACAGAGGCTCCTGACGCGGCATGGCACGGCAGGAGGGAACGGTGCTGCAGGTCCCTGTTGGCTTTGGGTGACATTGAGGCTCCTCAATGCCCCCATTGCCTCAAACAGCAGAGGCACGCCTCGGTGGTGAGGTACGCTGGCCCCGGCAGGGGCTGAGACCTATTGCTGGCAGATCCTGAGCTGATAAACTCCACCAAGACTGCTTGGCTTGGCTCCAGCCCTGACTGCAGGAGATCCAGGCAGGAGCAGGAGAGATGTGGGGCAAGGAGGTGGTGGCAGATGTCGGGGAGAGGCTCAGGGCAAGGAGGCAGCATGAAGACATAGGGGAGGGAGTGAAGACAGAGAGGTGATAGTGATGGAGCCTGGGTTTAAAAAGCGAAATTTTGGAGGCCTTTCGGAGCAATGAACACCCATCAGTTAACCTCCAGGAGTGCCTGGGCGACTCATTGCAGGGACTAGCAGGCTTCTCTGTTCATCAAAAGCCTAATCAAAACCAAGATTAGGTTCTTTTGAAAATCCATCCATGCTGCACTGGGATCGGGTATTCTGCTCAGCACAAAAATACGCTTTGATAATTCATCTAATCAGATGGAGAAAGACTGAAGGCAGTGAAAGCTGGGAGATAAAAGGGAAAGGCAAATCTGCTCAGGGGTAGGACTAATCTGACAGTCCATCAGTCCATCCTTAGGCTGGGAGGAAAGGCTGTAATCTTAAGGCTACCCTGGTAGGGTACCCAAAGGAAGTGTCACACAGTTGGGGGCTGATTGTCACCTTGCCTTGCAGCTCTGCCTCTCCATTGCATGCTTTTTAAAATAAATTATTCCTTCTAAACCACATCCTAATACATCAGTAAACAGTGTTGGAAACTTTTCAACATAATTTTATCCTGTTGTGGAAGCACATAGTAACCATACAACTACTATTAACACATATTAGTTTGGGGCTCTTTAGACTAAGGCAACTTTGTACTTCTTAATAGAAAACTTTTGAACTTCTTAATATCCTTTTATTCATGGTATCAGGATAGAATTTGCATTATTTTTGCATATTAACCAAGTTCTTCACTTCTCTGAAGTCCATATCTCTCTTGAATTTCACTGTGATGGTTGTTGGGTCTCTTGTAGGCTGACCTTTGAATCTGGGTTGCATCCGCAACCAGGATGATCTTCTGATGTACAGTTCAGGTGACAATAGACTTGTTAGAAAGAATAAAAGTTGTTAGTGTGGCTCCAGCATGGCCTCTTGCTCTCATGGAAAATTGGGCTGTTAACTGTAAGTTAGATTATTCCAATCTCACCGTATTCCTATGGTACCTGGTTTTATGCCATTTGGTTTTGCTTACTACATCAGTTTCTTGTTTTGGGGTGTTTCTTCTTTTGGGTTGCATGCATGTGCACATTGCATGCAGAAGAAGCAATGGTAGTGACTATTCTGCAGAAAAGATGCTGGTATGTGTTGGTGAGACAAATAGTGACATGTTTGTTAGAAGAAATGGAGTCAGTAAGTGTCCACAGCTAAATTCGCTTGAGCTGAAGTGCACATACACAGTGTAAAGGCAACACTTTCACTCTGGCCTTTGTATTCAAAGAATTGTCTGGACAGCAGGCACGCAGCAAGAGTCAAACCACAGTGGAAACCTTGATGCTGGTCAGCTATCTATTCTTGTTAGCTTCTTAGAGTACAGGTGGTTTTTTCAGCTTAAAATGATGAGATTAATATAGGTTCCTTGGCTTCATATTTCAACCAGCAAGAGAACAATATATTTACCTTGAAAGAAGAAAAGATACTGGTTGTGAAAAATACTCACCGGTGAATCCTGGAAAAAGAAAACTCTTTTACTTCTTGTTCTATTATTAAAAATAATAAAGCACAGTCTCCCTTCCCTGCTCTATCACAAAAAAATGGGTTCAGTTCTGATTTGAAGAGACTAGATTTAGGCAGAACTTTCTCAGCTAATAGGTCCAGGTACCAGCAAAGGAATTTCGTGAGACTTGAGTGATTTTAGAATGGAATGGGTAATTTATATTGCATGTGCATGATTTATTTGCACTTTTGTTTAGCACTGACATATTAAATAAACTTTTTTGGAAAGTATGATTAATTGAAGAGACATCAGACATCGGGCTTTTAAAAAGTCCTCCTGCAATGGAGCTACACCACACCTGTTTTCCAAAAATGGAAACTCAAACTTTTCAACCAAAAGGAATCGAGTGTTAGATGTCTCAAAGATAGTCTGCTTTCACAGCTTTGCAAAACTTAGGCAGGAGGACAGACGAAAATGAGCACCCCTTGCAGAAAGCCAGTTTACACTGTGAAAACAAACGTGTGAGTGAGTACCAGGGAACTCACACGAGGGAGGAGAGAGCTGCAGGAAATGCTTCAGTCACTGCCTGCACGTTATTACACACATAATGATCCAACCAAGCACACAAAGCCCTCTGAAATCAGCCTTCACATGCTCTGTCATTCAAAAATTATTTATTTGTAAGACATGCCTTGATTCTTGCTCACAGGCTGATGAAGCTGAAGCGTCCTCCGGGGCACAGATGTGTTACTCAGCCGTATTCTGCACGCACACATCAAGTACCTGCTCTGCGAGGCAGGCATGAGTGATTACAGGCTGCTCGGGGACCGGCAGCCTGCTGTGCAAACACAGCACGTCTCCTGCATTTTCAGCCCTGTCTCCCCCTCCCTCATCATATTTTTCCCTGGGGTTGCAGCAGTGTCAGTTAAGCCCAAATATTTTCTAGCTACAGAAAAATTATTTTAGAGCTCCAGGTGACACTGTAGGCAAACTGATGAGTTTCCTTCCAAAGCGGCTGGCCAGCAACTTGCTGTTGAGAGAGAAAATGCCAGGCAGCGACTCCTTTTTTTAATCTGCTGTGCAGTTTCAAGAATTGAAGACTCTTCGCTTTCTGTCCTCCCCTGGAGAGATTCCTCCACAGCTCCCCATCTCCCTCTTCCCTCCAGCAGCAGAAGCCATCACTCTGCTCACTGGGTGCTCTGCCCTTTCCTGCTGCCCTCAGCCCAATGGACCAGCTCGGGTTTTGTCTCTGGCCCCCAGATATGAGCATGCAGGGGATGTGACACACTTCCAGCACTTTTCAGACAATGTTAAAAGATGGTGACTAGGACTCTGGCGAATTAACCTTAACCTGTCAGGAGTCAACAGTTCAGGTGCAGTTACCTGAGAAAGGGCCATGGACACCTTGAGTTCTAGATTATAATATTGTGCAAGCTTGTCCCAGATATTACTTTGCCAATATGAAGGATAACCTGTGTTTCTTCATCAGGGTGCCCTTCGACACACACACAGTGCTGCTAATTCAGAATATCTCAGTGACTGTGATTGGCCCTGGAGCTGCTTTAAGCAGCTTCTCAGCCCTTGTGCAAGTTGTAGTCTTGTCCCTTTGATTTCTTTATTTCTACAGCCTGCTTCCAGGGAAATAAATATCAGTGAGGGCCACAGCAGGAGAGATATAGATCCCTCTTCCCTCCCCTTGAAGAGGGAGTTTCTTCATTAAGAAGATACAGCAGCAATCCCATAGGAATGGGGACCTGGGAAGTCATACTTGCCCATGGCCCCATTACCTATTGAGTGCAATGGTCTCGCTAAACTGTGCACCTCTGTTTCTCCACTCCTGCAAAACCGGTCCTGAAAAAGTGAGCATATGTGTGTGTTGCAGGGCAGAGAGATGGCAATGTGAAAAACCCCAGAAGCTTTAGATGGGAGAAGAGGTAGGCAAATGAATTACTGGACTGGAGGGGAAAAGGAAACCCAGAAGAGCAGCAGTTCATTCACACATAAATCAGCAGAGTCTGCTATCACCCAGCCAGATTACTGAATTATCCATCCTGAACTTGGACAGTTTCCAAATTCTACATTGCAGATTCAGCTTATCTAATTAAATGTGTTTCAGAGGCTTTGCTTCTCTGCATGTCTCCCCAGAGTTATTTTGCAAAAAATGTAGGAAATGGAGACAGCTACCATTCACACCACGAATCCTGATTCTGCTGTACTTGGGAATGCTGTATAACCACCAGCCAATAATTAGTTAATAGATGCCTTTATTAAATAGAATAGGCAAGATTATATTCAAGGCAAGATATTTGTCATCTGTGTTTGAGACTTGGCTGCAGATGTCATGTAAGGCTGCAGTTATTTCTGGTTACTCCTTTCAGGGAACAGCTCCATGTCCTCTAAAGCCAGGCAGCAGCCCCCAAAGGCAGGGTGTACCTGGATGTTGTCTTAGCTTCTTTCTCATACACCCACCCCTCAACAGAAGATATTATCTGAATAGCTTGAGTCAAAATGGCTTTAAGAACAGGTCACAACAGCCTGTACAGATTCTGTAGGGGTCTTTTAGCATGAGTAAATGCTCTCACCTGCCTTGGGCCATGCTCAGAAGTGTGTTGGAGTGAGAGCCCATACGCTACGGCTAATGCAGGAAATTTTTGACATGACCACGTGAGAGTCCTTTTCCCAGGGAAGGGAGGACTTTGGCAGACCTCTGTCCTGCATTAGCCAGCTGAGTCTGTGGCCGTATAATGGCTTGCTCCTTGCAGTATCTTCAGCAAAGCCCATGGACGTCTCTTGAACATCTCCTGTGACTCCACCAGCAGCAACCTGCGCAAAGCTCCTCTTCTGCACTTCTGCATCACCCCTTCACAGGCCCTCCAGAAATCGGGCTGGTACAGTGTCTTCTGAGGAAAGAAATATTCCACAGTTATGTCCTGCCAGGGGAAGAAGTATGGTCTTTAAATATAAAAGCAGGTTTATTACACGAGAAAAATGCAGGGTGCATTTTGTCAGTATGTTTTTAATACTTTCTGATTCGGAGCGAAAATATTTTATTACAGCAGCAGTTGCCAAGTCAACTGCTGCGTCCCAGCCATCCCCGCGGAGGGGGCAGCATGTCACCTGGATGTGGGCAGAGAGGCTGAAGGGAATGATAGCTTTTTTAAATCACATATCACCAGTTTTAATATAGCCCAGGTTTTCAGCGGTTATTTACAGGCTGTTTTATGACCCCCATGACATTACTCTGGATTTACTCCGGTTTTTAGTAGACAAGAGCTCACGTGTTTCACTATTTTGTTATTCTCAACCAAAAGGTCTGAAAAGTCACTGAGGGTGGACTCCCAAGTTACCATGGCATAGTCTGTGCAAACCAGTGAGGGGAGAAGCCTGGTAGCCCCTTCCTCATTGCATTGGAAAGAGGTCCTGGTCATTTGGTCACTGTATCCACTCTCAGGTTTCAGGATGCATTCACCAGGATTTCTGGTACAACCTCAACCAGGTGAAGTCCTTAAGGACTTTTTAAATCCCGTGCCATAGTAGAAAAGCTTGGCTGGTATACCTATACCAGTTAATCTTTGAGTTGCAATTTATAGCAGTAGAAGCAGGCATTTGCTGTTGTTTTACTGTCTGCCTTCTTATTTATGACCTTGTCCTCATACTCAGCACTAGAAATTGTATCTCTAACTCTTCTATATACCAGCCTGAAACAGTCTTTTTAAAATTTCTGTTCTACTTTCTGTTATCACAACCTTGCTCTGCAAGAAGAAACCTCTTCCATTCCTGGATGACTACAGGGTGTAAGTCCTGGGCTCCCCTGGGAGCCCCCCGAGGATCCAGCTTTAGGAGTTTTTCGCCTTAGTATCCTTGCTTCGTTATTTCTTAACACATGCATAGTAGGTGTATCATTGCCTCACCACTGCTTCTGTGCTTACGTCTGCTGGCAGGAGCTCACCTGGAGCAGGTGAACTTGGTCTAAGGGAATGAGACACTTCAGTCCCCTTCCTCTGAGCTGGGGGCACGGAGTGACAAGGACAGGTAAATCCTACTAAGCACTCAGCAGCCACCATAGTCGTGCTACCCCTCTTCTTGTGTTTGATGGGATATCATCATCATCAACAACAATGATGTGTTTTTAGGGGGTCTGTCACTTGTCTGTGGCTGAACTGAGGACAGAAATGCAGTGTGATCAGTGTCACTTATGGCTCTGATCAGGATACTACTGTGATGTTACCGGTAAGTCATTCCCGCACTGTCCTGAAGCTTCTGTTTACTGAGCCCAGCATCTATAAGCATGAGTATATAATTCTTCTCCCTTTTATATAGAGGGGAAGAATTAAATTACTTCGCCTTTTGCTTTGGGAAAAAAAAAAATCAGACTGTTTTCTTAAACTCAAAAATATAAAAAGCACTAAGAATGAGGAACATCAAGTCTGGTCTCCTCAATTTCTCTGAAAATATCTTAAGCATGAACCAGGAGAATAAACTGAGAATTTGTTTTTATCCAACTTCCTTTAGCACTTAAGTTTGCACAGTATATATTGTGCTGTAGTGAATGTGTTTGCTTATTACTGGGTACCTCCTTTTCCCCCACATATTATAGAAGGCAATACTATAAGCAGTAAAAGCATAGCATGACCGAGTCCTATCTGCTACTGGAGAAAAAAAGTTTTCCTTGCCCCTAGACTACAAGCTTTATCCTGGGGCTGGGATAAGTGGGCTTGAGAGAGCCCTGTGAGAGTAGGAGAAAGGTACAGAAAACAGCTCTTGGGCCATATCAGTATCAGAACTGCGAGTACCCAAGTTTGTTTAATAGTCTATTATCTTTTCTTCAGTGAGCACAGATTTTTTTAAAAATCACACAAATTGTAGATAATGGGCTCCATTTGGGAAAATAATCATCTGTTGCTCAAAGTAGGCATGATTATGCAGTATTCCAGCAGGTACCTGTTTGGAAAAAAAAAAAGTGTGTGCAAGTGCATATACCACAAAAGCATGAGTATAGAGTCTGGGAATTAGGGCAAGAAGAGAAGGAGATCATGGATGGTTGGCCTTTCTGGCTATAACAGTCACTTCAAGTCCTAGTTTCTCATTAATTGACAAAAGGGAGGAGAGCTTGAGCAAAAAGTTGAAGTATCCCATCAAGGTGTTGAGGGCATCAAGGCACAGCATCCAAAGAAGTCCTCTGTTCTGTAGTGATGGGGGCAGCTTCTGGTTTGGGCTGGGAAAGAAACAGTGGCTTGGCCCGTAGGACTGCTGAGCAGAGAGTACGGCTGCTGAACAGGGAAGAGACTCTTCCCCTTTCTGATTAATTTTAGCATTCTGCTCCAAATATTAGAAAGTACATTTGCAACAGATGTTTCATGGGGAGAAATCTCTTTAATCCCTTCCTTCAGGCTAAATAGCTTTACAAAATCCTCCCCAGGGCTTTGATAACCCAGTAAAAATAACAGCTGAGCTACAGATGATCACTAATCTTGCTGTATGCGTTTGATCACAAAATGGACGGACAGTAATGTCTCACATGTAAGAGGGTTTTGCGTAGATATGACATAAGTTGCACTTTTAAAATCTCCTGGTACAAATTAGGAAATTATAAGATTGACTGTGTGCTTGGGTCATGAAACATCAACCACAAAGCAAGATGAATATAGGATCTACCAGGATAAATTATTTCAGGGCTGGCATAAGACTGAGTTAATGTGATTTAACAAGCAAAATATTACTCCATAACAGTAGAAAAAAACCTACGTCTGCATCCCAATTTATATATCCATATTGGGATCTATTTTGAATGAATGCCTCAATCACTGGAAGCAAGAAGGTCGGAGTTAAGCAGCACTGAGCGTTCGGAAAATCCCAGCCCTGAAAATTGTTAAAAGACATGTAAGCAACCAGAGTCATATAATGAGAGATATTATTAACATTTTTTACTTATCTTGCCATACTGCTTGGAGGCCTAGGTCAGGAATTTGAACCTCCTTTGTGCTGGGCAGTATGCATAAATTAGAGCAGACCTCTTTAAATTAATACAAAATACTGTGTTTAGAGACTGTTACATATTAAGAAATATGGTTTCTTTGTGCCTCCACCTATGCCTCTGCCATTCAGAACTAGTAACACCTTAAATAGAGATTTTTTAGATGCAAAATCAGCAGCAGCACAAGGTCTGCCAAGAACCAGGTACAGATTAAACCACTGGCTTTAGGCTCCGCAGCTTCTGGAGTCACACGGCTACACCAGCATCTAAATTGTTTCTAAACTTAGATTATTTTTAAAAAGGAAGTTCAGCTTTGCCCTTTATTTCATTGAGTTTTGCTGCTCTATGTAGGTCAGTGGCCAGCCTGTTGGAGCAGATAGTCCTTGATCTTGCAGAAGCCAATCTGGAAAGAAAACGAAGGCTCAAGACTTTGTTGGAGAGGTCTTGTTAAGTGGCGCCAAAACCTGTTGGCACAGCTATTAATTATAATTTTAATTCCTGGGCTTTTAGAAGGCCAAAGTCAGAGATGTGTCTGCTAACACTGCCTGTCTTTTGCAGAATTTCTCACTTATCTCGAGGCCCCCTCCTACTCTGTACGACCTGAAGTGTTTGCTTTTGGGATTTTCCAGGGTGGACTGGGAAGACAGAGTCCGCTCCTGTCCGGCATGTCAGGCTAGGGCTGATTGCAGGACACCAAGGCTACTGCCTTCTGTCCTTCAGCTACTGGCTGTGCATAGCACTTCTTTGCCCGTGGCCTATGAAAATGAATACATTTGTTTTTATTTACACAACAATAAGGGGTTTGATCCTTCCTGCACAGAAAGTATAACTGCTGTCTTGGTTTAATGCCCTGAAAGGCAATCTTCCCCATCCCCATCTCATCCCGACACTCTCTACAAGAGTCCTTTTTTTTTCCCCTCATCATCTTCTGCTGTCTTCCTGGGTGCTGCAGTGATTCCTAGCCCAGCTGCAGACTGTTCCTGGGGCAGAGGCAGATAAACCCTAGATGACATGTTGGAAAGCGTGGAGGGGAGAAAAGGGGTACCAGTTCTTCTGGTGGAGGGTAGACGATGACAAGGGTGAGGCAGAATCTCTTTGGAGAAGGAGGGGGGCACAAGGCATGGGCTATTCAGATATTTGGGGGACAAAAACAAATCTAAAATGATTTTTCTAAGTCTTGCAGTGCTTCACAGAAGGTCAGGCACAACAGTGCAATGTAGACATGCTCTGTAGATTATTTAAAACTTGCAGCATCCATTGCAATGGGGTATTGTAGACTGAGGCACCATCACCAGCAAAGGAGGACATGAGAAAGGGTCTAAAAGAAAAGTGGACATGGTGTCTGCATCTTACCTCAAGGCAATGCAGCAAAAAAGTACATCCTCACAATTTCAGCTCTAAATACAGCCATAGGAATCTATTTTCTTTCTTTTATGCTGCTTCTTCCACTGTCTTGATCTTTTCTTTTCCTCTGTAAGCTTGATCTATTGTTCTCACTTGAGATCCAGAGCTGATGGCTTGTTTGCTTTCATTGTCAAGTATTGCTTTCCATTTCATTGCTGTTGTCCTTCACTTGTACTCTGAAACAAAGGCACTATGTAAATAGAGAACAAATGATATCCTATAACAAAGCATCTAAGGCTCTTTTGTGTGTTATCATGAATCGTCTTCTACCACCCCATATTGTTGAGCAGTTGTGAAACGTAGTACTCTCTGCTGTCAAATGGAATTGGGGACCCAGCACTTTTTCCGAATCACTTTGAGGGCTTTTTCCAAGCAAGAATCTTAATCTCCACATCTTTCTGCCAAGGTCCATGTCTTGTTTGGTGACCATATATCAACGTTCCTGTAGCCTGGCTGGAGGAGGTCCCCAAGTATAGCTAACGTGATGCTGTTTGAAGAGATTGTGTGGTTATAAAGTGTGACACTTACCAGGTCTGTATGTTCTCCATTTCTTCTTATAGTCTTTTCTAGCTGTGCTTCAGTACAATGTACATTTTCAGAGATCAAAATAAATATTTCAAGGGGAGGTGGGTATTTATTGCAAAAGATCTAGACACATTAGCCCTCCCCAGGCAGTACAAAAAACGATTTTCTGGTTTATTTTTAGAATACTATATGAAGCCTGGGTCTTTAAAAAAATTGTAAAAGAAATACAGCAATAGGGACCACAGGACAGTAAATATACTAATAATTGATTTATATTTATTTGAAGATAATTCTTTCAAAGAACAGGTAGATTTAAAAAATGGCAGAGGTCACACCACCAGTTACAGAGTCCAGCAGCTAGTAGCCACCGCTAAAACCTTTGGTTTAAAGATGACCTCCTTGAGTTACAGAGAAGTCTGTGGACAGGACAGCGTGCAGCACTGCTGAGTCTTGGTCCAGGCATGGGGCCAGTTCACAGCAGGCTCCGGACATCATCTCACAAGACAGCAGCCTTCCAGCATGTCTTGTACTGCTGTGTATGGGATGGCTCTGCCTGCGCCGATTCCTTCTACAGAAAGCATTTCCAAGCACATGTATTGGATGTTTTCATCTCTGAGAGGCAAAGTATTAAAGTAGCCAAAATTATGCTTTACAATAGTAGAAACCTAGGTAAAGCTACCTCCTCTTCCTATCGTCTTGTCCAGACTCTCAAGGCCTCATCTGTGAGGTGGATACTTGTCTCCCCTTCCCATTCAGGGGTTAGCAGCCTTGCTCAGTATTTTCTGAAGCACAGTTATCACTACCTGCACGCTGCTGTCAGCAACCGCGTTCCTGGTACCCCAGAAAGCTGATCCAGAGGTCCTCTGGATCTCTCTAAAAACCCTTCCCCCACCTTTCCTGAGTGCATGAAACACTCCTATGGAGGAGAACTTAATCCAAAAGTGGAATTGCAGGAGGAGACCCAAATGGACCCTGAACATGCTTGGTGGACGGCAGCACCACCCTCATTATCCCAAGAGAATTATTAAACAGATATTTAAAGCTCTTGAACTGTCTCTTGAAGAGCCATCCTTTCCTAATCAAAGGCATCAGGAGAATAAAATCATTTGTCGTTCTGCTTTCATTAGTGCTGAGCTCTGCAGAGGACAGGCTGCCCATAGAGAGATCTTTAGCTCATGCTTCTGTAGACAAAATCACACAGAAAGAAAGTTAACATTTCTTCATTTTTATTGCTCTAAAACTGGGAGCACTGCAAGACCAAACCTAAAGCCAGCTTTGTTTTAGCTGAACCCTGCTGCAAACCAGTCCATTAATAAAGTAATTGGGCATAGCCTGAGCAAACTGGAAGTAAACATTGCTTATATTCAGCTCCTAATGTGCTCATTCTCTGAAGGCTGAAAGACTGAGCTGCCATGCAGCAGTGCGAGACTTGCTAGAAAGGACTACGTTGTGCTGGCTGAACTGCGAGCCAAAATAGCAGCCTCCTCTATCAAGAGGACAACAGTACTTTTGCTTGATTTTGGGGGACTTAGCAGGGAGAAATGCTTCAGTTTGTTATTTACAAAATAAATCTCTGAGCGGCTTTCCGCTGAAAGGCTCTTTCATCTTCAGGCAGGAAGAAAACAGGAAGAAAAAGAAGGAGGAAAACGTGGAGAGCAGGGAAAAACAAGGATACAGCTCAAAATCAGCTGGGGGAAAGTGTCCTTTCCTGCAGGTCTGCCTCACCCCGCTGTGCTGCCTTGGCTTTATCCTGCCCTTTGTTATCTTCCCTGCGTCTCCAGCTCGCGGAGATGAGACGATGTGCCTGCAGAGTCTGTTAGCAAGGGCAGGCTGTCAGCGAGGATCTGCTGCTGCCTTGTGACGTGAGAAAGCCGACAGAGTCTTCCTAACGAAAGACCGGTAGGGCAGTAGCTGGGTTTGTAGGAATTGCACTTGTCCCTGCCAAAATCAGACTAAAATCCTTCTGCATCTGAGATGATGGCTGGGAATGATACCAGCCTAAGGTGTGTGGCTTTCAGTAAGGTGGCACGTGGCCAGGCACCCAGCTCCATGTTCAGACCACGTGTTCTGCAGTAGTGAAATCAAGCAGCAGTCCTGAGTTAGCTCTGGAAGATATTTCCAGCACCCTAAAACTGCAGCTCTGGGCTTTCCCTTTCTCCCAGCCCTAGCCCCAGGCTGAGCCCCAGGCAAGGCACGCGTCTTTGCCTCTGACTACAGAGCCCTCAGAGGACAAACCTAGCATCATCCCTGATTTACTTGAGATTTATTATTTATTTTAGATCCTTTCCAGCTCCCCTACAGCTGCAGCTCTGGGCTTTCTCTTTCTCCCAGCTGTTTCATTTGGGAAGTCAGTGATAGGGAAGAAGAGGTTATTTTTGTCATGGGAGGTTGAATATTCATTTCAGACGGCCCACTTAGTACCTGCAGAAAGAGCAGCAGAGGGCACTGGGTCTTTGGACTTTTACTTGTTCTGCAGGTTTTACTGTTCAGCCTTTTAAACCTATTAACTTACACTGACGGATATGAAATCTCATGGAGAGTATGGGGGGACTGAACTAGGTGAGGTCAGCACAGGTGAGGAAGTTAATTCAGAAACACAAAATTGACTTTTGTGATGTATCGGTGGCTTCCAGAACATCTTCGTCCGAAACTACTTGGTCAAAGCGCCACAGACTTAAATTACAGAGTAGGGTTTGGAGATGAGGAGGAAGGGAGCTATAATCACTATAACAAGGATTTAGAGGAACTAAGGGAAAACAAATATTTGAACATTAAAATGCTTCCAAAGCAAACCCACAACCCTGGGATTTCAAGCCTTCATCAGGTTGAAACCCTTTTAGGTAGCAAGGCTAAAACTATGGCAGTGACCTGCAGGTTGGCTCAGTCTCTCTGTGCTTGTACTTACATCCTGGAGAGGAAGTTCCTGGCTCTCGCAGCACATCTCTGCTCAGCTTTCTTATCCATTTCTTTTCAGGAACGTTTTGTTCTTTCTGAATGCAACAGTCAATAGCTAACTAATGCTTTAGAGACCTACTTCTGCCTGTCATAAAAAAAAAGAAAATGTTATTGGCAATTACATCTAAATAGGAAGCTATAAAATCACGAGGAAAAAAGATTCAGTGTGTTTAGTTGGATATAATGGAAAGGTTTACTAGGCAAAATCAAACCTATTTATAGAATATTCTGGTGCCTAGACCTGCAGCATAATATGGTGTATGCACCTATTGATCACCTGTTGGAGAGCAGCAGAGCTGTGCCCTTAAAAAAATTAAGAGTTTTCGCTCCCTTCAGACAATGAGCAGCTTCCAGAATGGAGCTGTGACCCAGAGGTTTTCAGGTTGGTACAGGAGTAAAAAAACTATTGACTAGGGGAAAAAAAAAGGAATGAGTCTGGGGAAGAAAATGGCCTGAAAAAGCTGTACGAAAGCCTAGTCAATTAGCTGCTGGAATGACTAATTTCCAGGTGGGTGTATTTGAGCAGGCTGCAGAAACCTGTGTTAAGCCCCAAGGCTCTGCTCCCAGCACGTGGGAAAGGTATCTCAGAAAGGGACCCAAAAGCGTGAGTCCATCTGTCGGGGAGTTGCAGGCACACAGGCAATATCCCAGAGGACACCGGGCAAGCTCCAAACCTTGCCTCCAAACATCGCAGCCATGAACCCTCCTTAGCAAAACAGATATCTTGATCCTTCCTTCCAGGCATCTGAGCAGGACTCAGCTTTTTTTCATTTAAGAGCTTCCCCGAGTGCTGCTGAGTGGTTAGGGTGGGGGAGACGTGCCGGCAGGACTTTCACTCTGCCGGTGGTGAGCTGAGCATCACCCACTGTTTTATACCGTTTTACAGGGTTGACTGGCTGCTCGGAGCAGGAGGAGGATGAGGATAAGGAGGAGGAGGAGGAGGAGGAGATGCTCCCTCCCATCCTCTGCTGCAATCTTTTCAGCCTGTTGCAGAGAACGTGGTCCAAGAGAGAGGACCGGAGCAGCGCCCATAGCTCTACTGTTTGATAGCTTGGGAACTTACCTGGCAAAGAGTATCTTTTCAGTTATGCTGGCTGTGTGTTCCGCATTAAGTAGTTATCAATTAAAATACAGAATTTTCCCTTATAACCTATCTGGGACACAGACACCTGCACTGCCGGCTATATATCCATCTACCAGGCTACAGAGATGTGCTACTTCTCATGCGCCCCTTTTTCAAGCCTCCTCAGCCTCACCAGTCTCTGACGTGATGGAGGGAGCAGGTGGCAGGTACCCTGGGCCTCCTGCCACCCTGGCTCCTGCTATTTAGTGTGCTCAGCTGGCGTGTGTGGGTTTCAGCTGAGGAAAGGTTTGAATGCAATTTTTCAGCTCCTACGGGAGCATTTCACTGTGAGACTGTTGCATAAAAGATAGGTAGCATCTCCTCCTCCTCTAGCCACCTTTTATAAGGAAACCAGCAGCTAAAATGTATTTTGTGAAGAGCTTGATCTTGGCACTGTAGGTCAGGTGTTGAAGGTACGTGTTGCTAGTGTGGGATGCTCGGAGGGCCTGGGGAGAGGAATGTCCAGTTTCCAGCCCCAAACTGGGTTTACTGGGGAGATAAACGCTATGCTTGACTGGGTGAATTATTTTTTCCCATGAGCCCCAGTGAACTTGAAGGTAAGATAATGAGGAACCTTCCCAGGTAAAACCACAACATAAGTGACCACAAGTGACTTCAGGGTGAGGTGATATTATGCCTATTTTCTCCTGTCTGTACACTCAGAAAAAAATTTCAATATGTCATTTTAAAAACTGAAGAGCCTTGACAGTACCCCACCAAATTTCAAAATGGCAACTGTAGATACTGGAATATCTTAATCTACAGAAGGTATCTACTATTAATACAAATTTATGTTTTTTCTGTATAAGATAACAAAAATACCTATTGGCTGGTTTGCTGCTTAGTTGACTTTCTGACCTCTGCCTTTAAGCCTTGCCTGATTTGAAGCTCATCACAGATGACGATTTCCCCTTTGCATTTTGACGATTCTGTCATTTGCTAGTAATATCTTTTCCCATATCTTATTTTCTGTTAACATAAGTCAAACATGTCCTGCCCACAACTGTTAGCTCACATTTGCTGAGCTGCTTCTTATGTTGTATTTGCCTTTCTCTTACATCTGCCTTATACTGTTTCTTAAACTATCTCATTCTACACAATACACTTAGGCCTAAGAGCTGGGATTAAATGGTGGCTATAAAACCAGGACTAGCATCTCTGCAATTTGAACCTTGAATGACAAAAGTTTACCCAGGGAAGGAAATACACAGTATATTCTGGGTAAACTGTGGGTTCATAGCAAAAATTAATAATACTGGGGAACAAAATTAGTGGATTGAAAGATATTAAAGTGACTCTGCTGAAATGCTTTTAGGTTAAATAATATATTCTGAAAAGTCACTTTTGTTCTATGATAAGGTGGGAGCTATATGTTAATTTCTTTTATTCCTGGATCATTTTGTCTCTGAGGTGTCATCAGTTGAATTTTCAGTACTACATTGAAATGAATATTCATCACTGAGTTACAGCTTTTGAAAGATCTGCAGGGAAAAATAAAAAAAACCCACCCAAACCCCTTTTCTTCCCCCTCTTTCTGCAGCTCTGAACATGCACAGCTCCCTCCGGTTAGCAAAGCAGCACACAGCATCTGTGTGCTCCTGGGCATGGTCTTTGGGCTCCCCAGGTGTCCCCACAGGTACTGGTGGGACCGGGGGCCTAACGAGAGTTAAACACAAGTGTAAGAGTCTTCAGGACTGGGGCCTGCAGGAACAATGAGAAAAATAATATCCCACTTGTTTCATAGCACACTTGAGCTGGTGGCGAGAGGGCTAGCTCAGGTACTCCTTCACAGAAGCAAGGGTGCTTGAGCTCATCATAGTTGGTTGGTACCCATTTTGGGAGGTAGAGCGGTTACAAAGCAGCTTTGTGCTGCTGTGAGCAGAACTGCAGGTAAGCAGAGTAAACCAAGTCTTCAAATGCCCTACGAGCACAGATAAAACCTGCACAAAATCAGGAAAATGGGCAAAATGGCATTAGAGAGTGAGTGAAATTGTGTGGGTATTGGACACCGGGGGCAGGAAGTTAGGAAATAAGAGTGACATATGGGGTAAATTACAGTATTGCTCATGATGATATACAGCTCTCACTGCTGACCAGCATGGTTTAAAAATCCAATGGATAAAATGGAGTAATAAGGTAAATCTCTTGGCTGACAAGACAGGAGCTTTTCACCAATATGCTCTTTAAAAGATGTGTTTAAAAATTGATCTCAGCGGGGTGTAGAATGCTACGACAATAAATTGCACAAGGGATTTGCAGTCTACAAACAAGGGGAAACAACTTTCACAGGGGTCAAACTGGGATGCTGCAGCTAAACCCTACCGAAAGCCCAAGAGATGGAGCCTCTGCATGGTTCTCTGCTCCTGCTGCTTCCATTGCGATCAGTGAAATGCTCTCGATGGGACATACAGTGTTTGCTTAGAGAGAAAATTGCCATGATGTTAAGAACGTTTCTGAAAGTTTTTAAATCTTAACACAAATTCTTTACATTCTGTCTCACGGTATGTGGAATTTTGGGCTCAGTGGGTAATAAAAAGGCTGCATTTAGTGCCACACAGTGGTAAAAAAAATAATTTCAGTGAGGATGGATATTACAAGGCAACACAGAGGAAATCTTTTATGCACTAATGCTAAACTTGGAAAAGGAAAAATACATTGAAAAAAAAATTAGGACACACCGATCAATTGGTGACAGGTATCACCTAAATTTCCTCACCTGAGGATGGTTTATACCACTATCTAGCTAGATATGCAATATATGAAATGTACCTCTGTAATTTATAATCAACTTATTTTGCAGTAAGGAGACTGCTTTGCTCATTTATAGCCTTGACAAAATAGTGAGGAATGTGAATACTGGAATCTGCCAGCCCTTGCAGGTGACGAGCTGCACAGCAGTCATCGGGCAGGGACATATGGGATTAGAGCTGTAAAGGTATCTCAAACAACTGAAATTATGTGGAGTAGTAGCTGAAAAAAAGGCTAATTTGGGATCCCTGGATTGGGAAGAATTTTGCACATTTTTATGATTAGTAGTTTTCTTGCTCAGGTAGTGCAGAGAAATATTACTGTTGTCAACAAAGCAAGTAATGTTACTTCTGCAAGTGTAATATACGTGATGCAATTTATCTCCAGCCATCCAGGAACTCAGCAAGCCTCTGAGCATTGTTCAGCAGGACTGTGTGCCACAAGGGTTTGGGGATTAGAAGACAGTCCCCTGCTCAAAATGCTCGGTTGCAAGGGCTCAGTCTGTAGCAGCGCTGGAATGGGGACAAACCCCTGCTGTCCTTTTCAGCAAGGGACAGACATGCACACACACAGAGGTAGACACTCGTGTGCATGCTTCCTCTTTCTCGAGCAAACTCCTGCATGCACAGATACTAGTTTATGAAGTCTATTAGAGAATGAGGAATAACTGATCATTAGTTTTTTGTTGTATGTCCATGCTAAGCTGGGAATCTGTTCTCAGCAAGGTGCCAGGGAGAAGGCATGAATGTGGGCAACACTCACTAGTTTTTGGTTGCATATTAAGTATAGTCTCTGTCTGATTTAACCGTGACCACGGGCTAACAGCACCCATTGCCGCACCGTTTGCAGCTGCACCAGCAGCTGCTTCCACTCGTAGCAGTCGTAGCTCTAACGCTTTTTGGGTGGGGGACCCCCTCTGTGGGTGTCTGTGCCAGGTACGGTGCTGGTGCGTACACCAGCTCGGGGTTGGACAGCTCTGGTGGGGACAGAGCCATGTTCACCAAGGGAAGCCTGGCCCCTGGATCGCGATTGCTTGATCAGTGCTTGGGCAGAGAAGAGCAGAGCCTTTCCCAAAGCTGCCGGCAGTCACATCCATTAAAGCACGTTGGGACACTGCGCCCTTGGTATTAGGAATAAAGTTTTAAGTGGTGTTTAGTCGGTACAGCCAAACCAAGAAACCAAAGGCAGCTAGATGAAAGGACACCTGTAATGGTTAAACCAGGCTGAAATAATCTAATAGGCCCAAACTTTTCCCAGCGGGTTCCCCAAAAGATGAATACACTTAAAATACATAAAATTGCACAGAATCCTCCATGCTGCCAAAAAAAAAAAAGTGTTTGGGTTTGTTTTGGTTTTTTAACCAAGGATGAGCCTACACGGCAGCCCTGCAATAACCGCACAGCTGAGGGTACCAAACAGGCTCAAAGGCAGTCCCAGTGAGACCCATCCCGTACAGCCGTGGTGGCACACATGTGGATTTAGGCTGCAGTCTCCATCAGCTGAAGCTTGGCAGGCTGCGACCCAGAGATGCTGCTGTATAAAAGCAGCCTTCAGCTGACTCATGGCTCCAGCAGCTTTTACCCTTGTGCGGCCTCTGTGCTGGGATGAATATTGAGCCTTTTGGCTAAGAACAGAATTTTAAAAAGCAGAGAAAGAGAGAAAATACTCAGTGAGAGTTAGTGGGAGCCGTTAAACCCAGGCTCTTCCACAAAGGAGCAGAAATTAACATTCAAGACAGGGAAGTAAGCACAGTAGGATTTATTTTTACAGCCCAGCATGCTTGTAAACTGCATGGGAGTACATGGAAGAAGTGAAGGGATCCATACCACTAGCATATGGAACACAGGCAAAGGCGGCTTCTTGTGAGCAGTTTGACAATTATTTGGCTGCTTTCTGCTCAAAATATTTGTGACAGCAGCAAGTCAGAGCTGCCACAAAGATGACAAATTCTTTGAAGTCCACTTGGGAATCGCTGTTTTCATCCAGGTTCTTGAAGACTTTATCAATGGCATCCTTGTCCTTCCCCGACTGCAAAAGAAAAGGAGGAGGTTGAGGTGAGAGGCGGCACAAACCCTACCGCAGCATCGTAACTACCTGTACCCCAAACAAGGGCCCTGGTGGGGCTCTGGGCCCTCGCCGAGGTGTGGGGGCGGGCACCCAGGGAGTGCGAGGCTGACACCAGCTCGGGCACATTGTACCTTTCTGTGGGAGTGTGATGGAGGTGTAACAGCTCCTGCATGCAGCCTTGCCATAGGCCTGCCTGGAGTGTCAGGTTATCACATTTTTCTGCTAGTGAGACCTTTTTTTTTAATTCTCTTCGCTTGTTTTGTGCATTATACCTCTGGGTATAAAGCCATGAGTTCCTCTGCACGTATTTGGCTGAGACAACTGCTCAGTGCCCAGCACGGGACATGGGCCACGTCCCCCGGGAGCCGTACCTCCACCTGCCCATCTCGGCGGGAGCTGCATATCTCCTCCTCCAGCTGCCTGAAAGGCACATCCTTCCCGCAGGGACTTATGCCGCTGCTGGGGTCAGGCCCAGGCATGTGGGGAACAGGCGGAGGTTGGGGGGCTCTGGGTGATGGTGGGGGCAAGTGTGAGTCCCGGCATCCTCATGGCACGGGCACAGACCTGCATCTTCCCACCCTCTGCACAGCGGCAGCGAGCACATCGCCCATGCCTCCCAGAAAGCGTATGTTCCCAGGTTTATTACACCTGAGAGCTGTGATCACGCACCAGCATGGAGAAGCATGTTTTCCACATTTAAAACAACATTTATCATGGCTAAGCTGTGTAATGCAAAGCCCTGAGGACATTACCCAGCTGAACTCAATGCCACGTGTTCCCCGTCCGCTCCCGTGGAAAGACTCAGCTGGAGCTCGGGCAGTTCTGCAAAATGATGCGTTCCTGGGGCAAATGTCAGATTTAAGCTGCATTAAGCACTGCCACCCCAGCAAAGATGCAAATGGCCTCAAAAGTGCTCGAGTGCTCCCTCTGGCCTCGGTGCCCGGCACAAGCTGCTCACAGGAGCTGGCGTCTGGAAAGGCACCTCCTGAAGCAAGTGTGATGCTGAGCTTGAGTTACCGCAGGGAAAATACCAGAAAACTCTTTTTCTTTCTAAGTTGCCATAATTCTGACGGGCTGACTGAACCTGTACATCTCCAGGTTGATGTTAAGAGAGGCACCATCCAAGTAAAAAAAGATTTTTAAAAAAATTTGCCAAAATAATAAAAAAAGGTTTTTTCCTAAAGTGGCTTGCAGGAGGGCTTTTTGGCTTGAGTCCCGGCACTGATTAACTCCAGTGATTTTAGAAAACGCAGTTTTAAAAATAAACGAGGGATGGCAGTAGAGACCTAGCTAATGTAGGAAACACCCGTGCGGATTTTGTTGACGCTAAACAAAAAACAAACCTGATATTATACTAGAAAGAAATTATATAAACTTTTGGAAAATTTCCACGAATTTAAAATAATGACTACCTTAATTAACTAAATCTCTCATTCTGTAATTTCATGTTTCACTTCAAATATATGCACTTTTAAAATCACTAAAAATTGACCCAGTTCCTTAGATTTGACCGATGAATGTGTCTGGAAGGTTTTATTGCTTTTCACTTTGCAAATTACCATCAGTTTTAATTTTATAAGCAAATATTTTAAATTATCTAGTGAAATATATGAACTAGTTTTAGCCTCTGAATTACTTCTGAAATGCACATATGGGAATTATTTTTTGGAAACTCTTTATAACTGAGTCCAATCCTTCAGTCCTGTGGTATGGATTTATTTCTGCCTCTGATTGATTCAAAACCTTTCCAGATAGTTGTGAGCTGTGTCAGCAATAACCAATTCTAAGACCAGAAATATACATGAGTATTTAAAAGACTCTGTTTCCCAGAATATTCTTGCAAATAAAAAAATATGGATATAAATGTCAGGAAAAAGGAGGTAAAACTTTTTTCTGAAGTCACACTTATGTTCTCAGGTTGTTTCTTGCAGTTATTAGTCTGCAAGACAGGACATTGTTGGTTTAAACTTATTTTAAGTACTGGCATAAAATGTTATTTTGTGCCTTTTTTTTTTCCCCCCCTAGAAAAGGTAAAATGGGAAAGGGAGATGGAGACTAGAACATAAGAGGACATTCAGCTCATCACCTTCCTGGAAAATTCCAGGTTTTCCAGCAGTTTCGGGAAATAAGTAGAGCCAGTAAGAGCAGCTGTGGGGAACTGGAAAAGGTGGTGCCTGGCCAGTAAACGTAGTCAGGAACAACTTTTGAGCACCATCCCATTTGGTAGTTGTCTAGCGCAGCGGCTCCCCAACTTTATTTAGACCAGATGTCAAGTTTCTGGGAGATTTCTGTGCCCCTTAGGTTGTGGTTTTGTTGTTGGTTCTGTTTTTCTTTACGTGGAAGTGTTACAGGTAACATAGAGCTCCATGGTCAGGAGCAGGACGCTTCCTATGATGCTGTTGGGTCACAACCACTCAGCTGTTTTATAGAGTTTTTTCAGACATTTTCTTCTACCCCCCCCAGAGCCATCCAGGTTCTTATTCTGAATACTGCATCTGTGTTTCATTTGTGAGTCATGAATCCAGCAGGCATGGATTTCATACGGTGATTTCATATAGCTTGCATGGAAAGATACTAAATTGTATCAAGTCCCCTGGCTGCAGTGCCCTGAAATAGTTGTTAAAAAATTGAATTATGCTGGATACAAAAAGTGGTAGCCACATTTGGAAAATTTGGTTCTAGGCTTTTGCAATTAAGAATAATAACAACAGTACAGATAGATAAACATTACTCCTGTGTGGAAAGCACAAGATATTTAAAAGTGCTTTCTGGATTTTTAGTGAAGGGAAGCAAATAAAAAATGATCAAAATGAAAGGCATTTTGTCTCCCAGGCAGCTAAAGCTTTTACTATAATATAGTAAGCATTTTGAATACCTACTAAGAGAAATTTTATATATATATAAAAAACCTACTTAAATGCACCTGATGATTACATACAAATCTATGTTGTAAAATACTTCTTCAGGTCTTTCTTTTACTATTAAAGACAAATGCAAACCAGTTTGCTCTGAGTTCATCTGTTGTTCTTGTTTATGCATCATTTTGATGTGCATACTGAGTATGTAGCATAAATACCTAGAGGAAGTAAGTGCATAAATATTTAGAGAGATTCCCCATCTGCAGTCAAGATCTTCAATTGCTGACAAGTACCTTCACAGCAGTTGTGACATGACGTGAGCTGATAAATCCAGGGATAAACAGAAGAAGTAGGTGAATTCTGAAGATTAAACCCAATCTATTTCAAAGTCATTGTCCTGATAACTCGAGCGATGAATTTAGTAAACAGGGAATGGCCCTGAATAGTAGAATCAGTTTTACACAGTATGTGCAAAGACTTTATTTAAAATTTTCTACAAACCATTGCATATTTCCAGATGCAATTTCCCCTATAATGTACTAAAACCTGCATCTGCAGGCAGCTTTTGCACCCGCTACACAGAAATGATGCTGTGCTGTTCTCTTACCGAGAGGAAGTTTGGGAGCTCTTTTTCCAGAAGGGTCTTCAGTTCTGCTTTGGTGAGGGTTTGCCTGTTGCCGTCCGTCTTTGCATACTTGTCAAAGACAGCAATGGTCATTCCCATCGCAGTTTCCAGCTGAGACATGTTGCTGCTGGAGTCCGGCTTTCTTCTGAACAGGAACAGCCTCAGGGCTCTCTCGGAGGATGGAGGCTGGTCTTAACTCTGAGGTGCTTTATGCAACTGTCCCATCCAATCAATGGTGGCACACCAGCGGGACACTTATCCCTTAGCAAACATCTGTATCTCAGCACTGCTTGGAGTACACACCTCTGTGCTGACAGCTATTCAAAACTCAAGCTTTGTCATCCTGGTGTGGCTGGTACAACCAGTTGCTCACCAATAGAAACCAGCCTCTCCTTCAAGATACACAATGTGACTAACAAACGAAAAGTCAGATTTTGATACTGGCTGTTTGCTCAAGAATCAGATTTGTTCCTTCAGATATCCCCATCTGAGCCGAGGCTTGATAGCCCAACTTTGGCAAAGTATATGCTGGCCTGCTCAGGTGGAAGAGGAACATCTCACTTCTCCTTCACTACCATAGTTAGGGGCTCTGTGAGGTGCTGCCTGTGCTGAGCCAAGAGCAGACACAGACTGCCCTCTCTGCCATGCAGAGGACCTTGTTGCAGACCAGATGGCTCACTAGCAGACTCTGGGGGTGGGATTCACCGGATCAAAAGTAGAGATCTGCAATGCACACAGCTGACTTAGTCCCCCTGGGCTTGCACTCAGGCCAGAGTGGATGTCTGAAACAGGTCTGATGAACCAACATCTCTCCAGGGCCGTAAAGGGAGCCTTGCAGAGCCGCTCCACAAAGAACTTGCTCAGATGAGGATATCTGAAGGAATAAATCTGATACTTGAGCAAACAGCCAGTATCAAAATCTATCTTGATCTGCAGTGAAATAACTTGTTATTGACCCTATGCAGCGTCAAACCTTGCAATAAAATGGACTGTACTGAAAACAAAAGGTCGCTCTGAAGTTCTGTGGTCCTCTGTGGCTTCTGATGAACTTTGTGGTTCGCTTGAAAACTGTGGTCCCCCCATCATTAAAACTCCAAACACACTGGACCCCCATCTACACACAACAGAGCCGTTTGAGGGTCTGTGTGGGGAACTGAGCGGTACATGGACAGTGTTAGCTCAGGTGGTGGAAGCTGATCAGCTACAGCTACACTGGGTTTTGAACAAGTTAAAATTTCTGGCCAAGCAGCAGGGTAACTTGGCCTCTGTCAAACTCTAGGTGGCTATGCTAGACCTGGAGGAGCTCATTTAAGGTGAATTACATCTACACTAGAGTCTGCAGAGTGGACACACTCTGAGCAAATTATTTGGGGGAGCCTACCAAAACTAGGGCATCACGCATGAATAATGCTGATGGACTCCAGGGTGTAGTGTTCTCTGTAGAAGACCCTGACTATGGATTCCCAAAATTGAACCTGAGTTTGGATGTCTTTGGACATACCTCTGCATTCTTGAAGATAAGATTCCACTCGTGTTATGCTATAGACAAGTTAGCAAAAAACAGTTTTTAATTGAGAAAAATTTTAAACTCCTTTTTCCCAGACGCCTATAGCCACCTGTTCCCCAGGCAAAATCTGTCCTGTGATATCTACAACATCTCAGAGCAAGACTACACATCACTAGTACATGGAAATCTAGTAACTTTCTGAAACAAAACCCCCACGATTTTCCATCTTACATTCTCCAACAAGGGATTTTGCATTTCCCAGAAAATCACGGCAACATCTCAGGCTGTATGCTTTATTCAAACAGTTCATGAGAACTATTTGTTCCTGTGACTTCAACCTCATGACATAGTTGCAACTGATTTGCATTAAGTGGGTAAGGATTTTAAGTAAAGTTTCGAGTTTTTACATTAAAGTGCATGTTGAAACCTGTGGGGTTCCTTCAGAAGAAGGAACAAGAAGAGAGCAAACAACTGGTCCTTGTTAGCTATGAACATCATCTGGTGTTTGCATACACACACAACGGCAGTCACCGGTGTGTCAAGTGCCAGGAACTTTTCTTTGTCCTTTTCTGACGTATATCTGCAACATGAATATTAAACATGGCCATTAAAGAAAAATCAATTCCTCCCTCTAAAGGAAAACCTAACAAAATAAAATGTCTACTTCACGCATTCTCATGCCTTTGAATCATGAACATTGCTGTTAGTTATACAGAAGAAGGAAAAAAAGTGCCCCGAAAAGGCGGAGGGGAGGTCATCAGCTTCAGTCAACAGGGTATGTCAGTATGTCTACACCTTTGCCACATAACCTTGCAGAAAAGGTGTCCTCATTCTTGACCCATTTTCCTCTGCAAACAAAGGTGACACACATTTTTTGAGAAGATGGCTTCAAAAGCGCTAAATCACAAACTAAACCACAGGGCTTGAATGTCTACAAACTGAAAGGTCATCACGGTAGCGCTGCCTGGTTGGCTTTTTTTTTTTTAACAGTGTGTCATATTTGTATTCATGCATGTGCATACACATCAGTACTGCTCAGACTTTTCAGTTCACACTTCTTGTATTGCTTAAATATTTTCTTACAGTTTGTTTTTCATTAAGAATAACAGTTCTGTGCACAAGGCACAGACTATTACAACTGCTTGCAAAAACAAAGCAGAGTACAAATAGGAGGCACACACAGGAGAGCAAGCAGTGTTTTGATGCCAACCCATCTGTCCAGCTCCCCAGTGAGATAAGCCATTTTCTGTGGGCTTGTTTAATATTATTATTTTAATGTGAACAGTACCCATTATTTGCTTCTTTCAGGTTTCTTTCTTCGAAGAATGGTATAGGCAACAGCTTGGATGAGTATTTATACAGAATTAGGTCTTGCTGTTCCTAACTTGGGCCAAAAGTTTAAATTATTTATGTGATACAAATATGGACTGTCACACACATAATTTTCAAAACCCATTCAGATATACTCAAATTTTATGGCATTTGGCCAGATGTTCAGGGTTACACGAGATTTGTGTGACCTTGTGCTGATTTTCTCTTAGAGAATAAATTTTATCCTATGCTCTTTGCAGCAGCGTCTGTTTTGGAAAAGTCTGAATAAATACATTTATCAACTCTACTCTAAAGAGCCATTTGTGTCACAGCCAGCTGAATAGCTGAAATGTTAAACTTCTATTAGAGCTTATCATCCCTTAAAGCTTATTCCAAAAGGTGCAGGAAGTTACATGAGAAGGACTTTTTGACAATTTCCACAAATCTGTTATGTATCTGAATGGAAGAAGCACAGGAGGAAGAAAACACAACCTGAAATGATGAACTCACTGTTTCCCTTAAGTTGTATCTTGGCAGCAGTACAAAAAGCACTTTATTTTTCTCTTAGCAAGAGGGTAACATCTGAACCATAAACAAGCATTGCATGTTCCACACTGAGATAAAATTATCAAAACCCTCAAATTTTCCAGTGTCCTGGATTGTTTGTTGAACTTAGAGTATCAACACACTTCTATTTACTAAAGAGCAAGGTTTTCCTTTGCGCTGCCTCTGAAAACTTGCTCTAAGTCTGCTTAACAGTTTTTAAAGGTTATTTCATTTCCGCAATGCATGGTAAATTTACTTATGTCTAGTGATTAAATGATGCGATTACTACATTGTTTTGCAAAACACAGTTAGAAAGATTAGACTAAACAGGCACTGATGAGGCATAGGCAGAAGAGGAGTTTGTACAAGCACGGTGTGATGTGCAGTGACACACCTTATAGGTTCTGTAAATTATATACATACAAGTTTTCATTATTTTATTATCATTCACATCACTTCTCAAAATATCCTTAAAACGTATTTCACAAATGCAATTAGTAAGCTCACATACTGTTTAAGTGAAGTTTAAAGGCAGGTATAATGGAGAAGACCAAGGTCAGCTCACTGGCTGTGTGACTTTCTGAGCTGAGAGTTGGGGTAATAACACTGTCGTCTGGCAAAGCCGTACCATGGGAAACGTACTTCCATCATTGCATGTTGACTCTACTCAAACACATTTATTAGTGCACTAGACATAGCCATATTAGACTGTAGAATCAATGAATATATTACAGCCAATAAATTAATATTTGCAGTGTACATACTTTTGTCTAGTTTTCAGTCCTTGATTGAATAATTTCCTGGATGCTATTCTTTACAGGTTTTTTATGCTTCAGTTTGAAGGTTCATGATATTAAGGCTTCCAAGATTACTTTTTTTTATTTTATTGTAATGACAGAATAGAGGTCACAACCTAAGGTAACTGAGTATTGTCCACTCACGTACTGTAGTCATGATTTCTAAGTACCGTGATTCCTCAGCCAGTGTCACACAAGCAGTCCAACTGTCATTTGCTCTACCTTAACACTTATAAAATCCTACTCGGATATAAGCCCATCATGCTGAGCTGTGGTGAGCATAGTAAAAAATTGTTCTATGGCATGGTCAGAAGCAACAGGAAAAAAAGACAAAGAAAAAGAAGATAAAGAAGAAAAAAAATAAAACAGAAAACAGAAAAAAGAAAAGGAAAAGAAAAAAAGAAAGAAAAAAGGAAAAGGAAAAGGAAAAAAAGAAAGAAAAAGAAAAGGAAATGAGCTGTGAGAGAGGATGGTTGTTTTGTAAACTTCAGAACAGACCAACTGGACCTTTTAAAGGAAGTTCCTATTTGTTAGAGAGAGGTAAAGACACGCGAGAATGACTCAGCCAATTCCAAGAAAGCTTTCAAAAGACTTCGGTATGCAAAGAGGAATATTTTGGCCATGTTACGCTCTCATGAACTAAGCAACACTCTTTTTCCTTTATTGTACAAAAACATTTTCTCAGAGGGAAGGAATCCCTAAGAGAAAGTTGCCTCGTGTTGACTGTCTGCGCAGGCAACACAAGAAAAAACCTTTGCATCCCCCATAAAAATATTTTTTTTGCATTTTAAAATATTAATTTATGCATACGTTGAAGAAACGAGAAGGGCTGACCTGCTATCACAGAACTGTGTGTAAAGAGAGGTGATATCCATATACACTGTCAGGAGGATTTACAAGGCAATTTGATCCAGTGGAAGCTCCCCAGGCACACACATTTCACAGAGCTGGCTGCTTTTCGTTTCCAGAAAGTAATCACGGGGCGTAGCGCAACTGATAAGAAGACGTAGGGCTATTTCAGAAGGCAAACACTAACATCGTTCTGTCATTGTTAACGGGGCAGCAAATGAGCACACCAGGCTCAGAAATACCGAAAGGTGGGGTGGGAAATGGGAACCAGAGCGTGCTTTTGTAACACACAATTTAACGCCAGGTTTCACTTATCAGAAAAAGAGAAGACCTTCAACAAACAGGGAAATAAAAAACAGACCTGCATAGATCTGGGAAAGTCCTTGACTTGGAGGGGGGCTCCCAACCATGAACAGACTCTTACCTAAAGCCAGAGGATGCTTGAGTGTGTTGAGGAAACGTGGTCATGGTCACAAATACAGGAGTTGCATTATTTTAGCCAAAATTTGTCTTTTAAATGTGTTTCAATCTATCTAGATGGACTACCTACTGGGTGCATTTAGTAGAGTAGCCATTTGTGTGACGATTACTGGTTACGGTGTCTCAGAAAAGGCCTGCGCCTGTCTGAGGTCCTCATGCTCAGCACCCAGGCCCGCCGCTCACGTAACTTTGCTACTACACTGCAGATCTGAAGGCAAGATGAGAAACCAGTTGTTATTCTTTCTCCCCAGGGGCAATCGGCTCATTTTTTCCCCGCAGAGCTTGAATGAAATGGTAGCTACTCTTTCCATTTCCTTCTTGCTCAATAGCAGTCCCTGTTTAGATTAGACCTAGACTCTAGATTAAGCTTAGTCTGTATTTAAAAAGAAACTTAAAAGGACAAATTGTATTTAATTTTGTACAGCTGCTAAACCGAGAAAGGAGAGTTATTCTATCTGAGCAAACCCAATCAGCCCACTGGTATTTTTGAAGCGTCTGTCACCTTAATACCTGACCTTTTTCTGCTGTCTTTGTTAGAGATGCTTATCTTGTTTTTCCTCTTTCCAGAATTAAAAGCTATAAAATAAAAAAGGGAGCAATACCTATTACTTGCTTTCATGTTTTATTTCCACAGCAGTTTCAGAAGCCCCAACCATGGACCGCAATCCTGTTATGCCAGGCAATGTACAGATACAGCATTCCTGAGCCAATCATTCAGCTTTAGGACAAGAAAGCACATCAGCAGGTAACGGAACATAGAGCATTTCAGAGCAGATGTACGCAACAATAACAATTCCTTGTTATTCTTTTGAACCCTTACGTTGTTCAGTTATATCTCTGTCCTCTGTCTTTAGTCTGCTAATAATGCTAAACACTTACTCCCTCTCTGCCTTATCCTTTTCATACTCCTCTACCTCTGTGGAGTTGAATACTTCCCGAGACAAAGTTATGAAGTAACTTTGATAAGAGTAGCTCTGGCTGTATAAGATGTTGCTGAGTCCTGCCAACTGGCTCTGCTCTGGAAAAAGGACAAGGAATTCATTGTTGTCACATCCCATCGGCCAACAAAAGCCAGGAGCGCCCAGCACCAGACCACAGCAGCCTAGCCAAAGCCTTGTTACTAGGATGTAGTAGTTCATCAAAATCCTTCCTCCCATCTCAGTATTTCATATTATGTAGAAAATGAGAAGCATTTATACATTATCACCTGTCCTTTCTCTTGGTCAGATAAATTGGTTAATGCTCTTTTGATCTGCGTATTCGTTTGTCAGTTGTATTTGCAGTTTCCTGTTTACAAAACACTGAGACAAGATTGCTTATTAAGAGAAATAATAATAAAAAACCCCTTTACAGCCGCCCTTGTTGTAACTACCCAAGACAAGCACGATGACAAAAATAAATTCTGATCATCTTATAGATTTCCTCTCTGGTTTATTTCTGCTGTTATTTATAGAGAACGTGGCAATATACCTTGATTTGGAGTCTGATGGTGAAATAGATGCAGCACACAAAATTGTATTTGAGTTTGAAAGCCCAGTTCATCAAGGCAGAATAAAACCAACATACAGTCCTGTTTAGGTTAGTGGAAACATGGACCCTGCGCACCCCGTGACACAGGGGGTCAATTTCCCCTCGGGTGGTATTTTTCCTTAAATTTGGGATCTATTTGAAGATTGCAGTCTTTAATAGAGGAGCAGGTAAAAACATTTTAGCTCAGACAGAGTATTAATTTAAACTTTTATTTCCCAAGCAAGGCTAGGAATTAGGCAAGAATTGCAATTCAAACAAAACCCTTCCTCTTTGCATAGATCAGACTTTCTATATAGATTTAGCCTATCTCCAGAGTTGCACCTGCCTAATGGAGGTGTGTTTTTAAACTGAGAGTGTTCTTAACTAGTTGAATGAAGACATCCTTAAGTCGATTTAAGCCTGGGCTGTAGCTGTTGAGTTTTTGAGAATAGCGGCAGTTTTGCAGTGGTTCTTGATGGCAGCAGTGCAGAGAAACCACTTTAGATAAAATCTGGTTTCAAACAAGTTTTAGTCAATCAAGTAAATGTCATTGCTGTTCTGACAGCACCGTTATCAGGCACAAGAACACTAGTCATAGCATCACACACAAACATAACTATTTTGCCAATACGTTGGTTGGGGCGCCTCATCATCCTGCCTGCTACCGAGGATCCTTGATGTGACAGAGCCAGGAATACCTGCTTCATACTCTTCTTCCACAGATGCTATGACAGGAAAGAACCCCAACCCAGGGCTTGGGAAAAAAGCATGGTTCAAGTCAGATTGAAATAACCCGTACCCAGTTGCTACGACTAGCTGCCTAAGTGCTAGGTAGATTAATTAAGCTGCAACTCCTTGGATCATTGTGCAATGGAGCAGGAAGAGAGAGAGTTCAGGGCTGTAGTCTCAAGTTGACTATACTAGCTCTCCAAACCAGGGTCATGAGCATGACAGAAACAGAGAGGGAGCCTCACTTGTAGGACTATGACTAAGCCAACTACATTGATGAGACATTAAAAGCACGGCAGAACACATATGGGGCTTTAGAATACATTGCGCCAGTCTCGTTCTTAAATTAGCATGTTTTAGCCTGTGCTTAACACAGGACTTTGAACCTCAAAGTAAACCAGAACGGAACCATCGCTTTGCAGCAGCCTGTTCAAGAGGGAATAACCACCGAAACTGGCTAGAAGCAAAGGCCCAGGATTCTCTTCAAGTTCTGTTATTAGGCAGATGAGCTTCTTATAAACTGAACAGTTAAATGGACAGCTAAAATTGAGATCATACGGGACACTAGAATGTGTGCTGAGGTTAATTACAGAGCTCTTTTTTGTTTTAAAGCTATCAAAATAACCATGAAGAAAAAAAAGCAGGTCTGCCTGCCCTGGAAAATCCTCATCAGGGTTTGTTGCTTCCTAAGTGGTACAGAAGCAGAGAAGATGTACACGGTGCATAGGTGTCAAACTCTTGTTGACTGAGTAGGACAACCAGTGGGAGCTCTGAAAATACTCTTCTGGCTCATAGCCACTGTCAGCCATAGATAAAAATAGGTCATGATAAATTGAGTGTAGTCTTCAACTGCCAGATGTTGGAAATTACCATGTTAACATATAAAATATGTTAATATTGCAGCATTCTTTGCTGGTAGGAACCACATTTAATCAACAATTTATTAATAGTGTCGTAATGAAAAGATGATTTGGAGACTATTAAACTGTGGCTTGGTGGCAATCTCTTCATTTAGTCATTTTCCTTTAACAATTCCCTGAATACTCTACATCTCCTCATTGTGCTTAAATAGAGAAATAACCAGTAATATATGGAAAGACCAGAATTTACCGCACTCACTTACAGTGCTGGTGCATAACTGAGAGCTTCCTTGGTCGGGGACCTGGGCTGAAGGTCATCACCCCTTTTACTGGTTATGACTTTCTTGTGCAGAGGACAAAGTTACAGGGTTTGTGGAAATCCAGAGTCTCGTTTGTGATCCTCAAGGGAATACGGCACGTGGCAGTGTTTCACCATGCAGTAAAGGAAACAAATCTGTAATAATGAGTTTCAGGACAAAACACATCAAGATTTTAAAGTGAATGAACTTCAAAAGGAAGAAAACAAAATCCTCTTGCTTTATTCAATTTATACATAAATATCATGAGATGTACTATAACAAATAGTTTCTCTCGTACAGGGTATGTTCACAGTGCAGTGATTACAGCGTATTTCAGACAGCAGTACATTCACTGCAGAAGGGCATTCAGGGAAGGTTACAGAACAGCCCAGGAAAGAGGATCCACACCAAACAGTGAGCCACAGTAATTTGAGAGGTAGCTTTGTGAACTGCAGTCACTATAGCATAGACAGAGCCAGAACACGAGCCATGCTGTATGGCCTCAAAGATTTCATTACAGAATATTGAGTATCAAGGCAGTCACACATTTAGACTACGCAACCTGTTTTTAAGGGCTCTGGGAAAGCTAGTCTGTGTCTACTGCACTGCCCAGGTACAAGCTGTAACAAACCTCTTGAGCAGTGAAGTCGTTTCTCCCTGCTTTGCTGGCAAGATGATCTAACCTCCAGCTAAGCCCTGAAAAAAACTTTAACAGAAGATGAAATAACCCTGGTACATAAATACATTCACATTTCAGATTATCTGCTCTTCGTATTCAGCAGTCCTTGGACAACTGCCATTAGCTTTGCTGTCAATACTCTTCACCTCTGTTCAGACCTTGGAAGCCAGGTTTTACTTACATTTTCAGTTTTGATTTTTCTTCGGTGATTTTTTTTAAAGTTTTAGAGCTGGCAAAAGTGGAACAAGTGTTAACACTCCCATCTCCTCCAAGCACCCCTCCTTCACCAGTTAGACAATAATTATACACAATAATAATATATATAGCTTCATTTAAACCTAGTATTTCATCGTGCGTAGGAGACTACTTTCTCTGGAAGACTTTTCCTGGTGTGTGAATGAATTAACACTAACAGTCCCTTTCCACAGGAATATAATCCTTTCTGGCATACCACTCTGGCTATGATGCGGTCAGCACTGATGACAGTTTCAGAGATCAGACTCCATCCTATGTGTAGTACTGTCTATTTGGTCAAATGATTACCACCACGTGCATTTTTTCTCTACCTTCTGCTATTTATCCATGGGCTGCCTGAAGAAATGCTTTTGTTGGAGAATGTTGTTCAGTCTAGAAGATTTTTCGAAGTATAATAATACATCCTTTATTATTTCTGGACACGGGGGGAGGAGTTGAAGACAGTCTTCTAAAATGACATACCCTCCAAATTCAGACTCCTTACAGTGTTTTGTTAGTGACAAAACATTCAGAGACTGCTTGGAACCAACCTTTTTTCTTGTATATTGTCCCGCTGACATGCTTCTGACAGGAAACTCACATAATCCATCCTTCAGCAGCAAATTATCATATTGTTTTCAGTTTCATAGTTATTTAGCCATATTTTGTTTAGGATGTTGTCCTTTTAGTTCTGAACATCAAAGTAGACGGATCCTTGTCTCATTCTAGACTTTTCAGCTGCCCTAGTTTGTGGGAGTTGCTTATCTGCTGCATTGAATACCATAGTCGCAGTGGATTTGTCATCTTTTCCTCTTGATTCATTGCAAAAAGAATCAAGTGATTCATAAAGTGTAGACACAGCCTTAAAAAGCAAAGAAAACTCCAGTCAAAATAACTTTTACCCATAAAGTCTATTTAAAATGAACTTTTACCCAAGACACAGCATTTAGCACAGCCCAAGCGAACAGAGAGAAACACAGGCCATGGAGTTATAATTTCAGAGGGAAAGAGTGTCTCAGTACTAACACTGAAAGGCAAAGTCTTCTTATGTTTGGATTCAATTCTCTTAGTTAATTAGGTACCAGGCACAAAGTACTTATTTAGAATACCAAAGATGTCAAGTTCCAGTGTAAACCAGGCTCTACGAAATCTGAAATGGCAAAGCTTTTTTATCCCCTTAATCATTTAACTCCAATATTTCCAAAAAGCTTTATCACACTGCTCCTTCTGGATGGATGCTCTTTTGATGCAGTAAACTAGCACACTGCTGCGGTATTCAGACGTTATTCTGGACTGTACAAAAATCATCCTGTTTTCATTTCCTAAGCACATGTAGGATTTGGGATCTTCAGGTAAGTCCTTTAGCAAAACCTCAGAATTAAAGATCTCCCTGAAATGTGCACAAAGAGCTGTGCTTACAGACATATCAAATCAAATTCTCAAGCCGACATGGCATAAAACAATAAAAAGGTGGAAGTCATGAAGTGGTAGCTTTTTGTCTTCACACTTGGACTTTACTATAGGGGTTTACTATTTTTGTTTTAATGAATGATGTTCAGAACAGAGAGAGGTACCTGCTGGCTGAATGTCAAACAAGAGGCATGGTAGGTGCGGCCAACTAATCTAGATCATGTTTCTATGCATTTTTGCACAACCAGAGCCCCTCAGGAGTGTGCTTCTTGTGTGGTTCCATGAGCTGGAAGTTTGCATTAATGCTACAGCAGTGCTTAGATTTGGGCTGGAACCTGCAGAACTTAGCAATGAAAAAATCATCCATTGCTCCAAGAATTCCCTCAAGAGCCAAATTCCCCTGCAGCTGGCAGAACTGTCTGGGAAACACTCCCTGAGCATCTCAACTCAGGAAATATGGGATGAATCTCCAGAGAGGTAGAGACGAGTGCTATATAGTAAAGCACAACTACAGTGGCCAGCTTTGCCATGGGGATGTTCACTCTCAGGTTAAGTTAACTTAGATACCTGGAGCTATCTGTTGTCACCTGACCTAATTGCTCAGTGTTGTTATAACATATGATACAGGTGAGAATAAAATCCATGCCTTGATTCAAGTTTTGTGACACAAGATTGCCTTCGCAACCCCAAGAATTGGAAAAAAACCCATGACATAAATTGGAGACTGTAAATAACCTTGCAGAGGCGTACAGAACCTTCATGTTCGCTGTTCTAGAAATGGTGCCCAAACCTACTCAGAATGTACAGCAAATTTCCAAGCTTAAAAAAAAAAAGTGTAAGCAACGTAAAAAACTAGTTTGAACTTTTTAGAGACTTACTTTTGCACAAACAGAAAAAAAAAATTAAACCGATCATGTTCTGCAACACAATTGAAAGGCAATGAGTGCAGCTCCAGAGACACCATAATATTTCCTCATCACTACTGGCTTATTTTGTTTGAAATATAGTGTCCATGCACATCGTATGTACTGGTTTTACTAATCTACTGGATCTCTTGAATGATTTATAAGATCCAATTATGCTTTAACATTTAAAATGATACCACTATGAAATCACTCTTTCTGCTTTCATTAAAATAGCAAAAGGGTCTGTTACATGAAAGAAAACACTGAACCTATATCATGACACATCACTGTGGCTAACAGCTGCTAAATTATAAAGCAACAACAAAAGACCTTTTATAATTGTATTCACACATCCTCTGGATGAGTCTTCTTGTCCGTACAAACCCTGAGCAGTTAATGGCTACTAATGAACTCTTCACTCTGCACCGCCTCTGATGCTTGCTTTCTCATTCTCAACCTCGTTTTCTTACATCTTCGTTAAATATTAACAAATAGAAGAGTTATCCATTTATAGCTAGTAATTAGAATATTTTATTACTATGACCAGACCATCTCATGCGTTGTGTTTTTAAAATTTTCTACTACGGTATCTCCTGTAAAAGCAAGTCTCTTAGCTTCAGTGGGAATCTACATATTATGGGGAATGAATTTTCCCAGCTATACATTTTCTGTTTTTAGAGTGATGACTATTGCACAATAAAAGATAGATATTACTGTTTTACTACCTGCATCCCGATATTCTCTCTCACCATGATTTCAGTACCAATATGACCAAATCAAGACTGAAGCCAGGTTCTCTAACAGGAGAATTCAGGAATCTATAAGCTCAATAAAACTGCAGTTGTGACCATGGGCTTTAGCATTTTACATCACCTCTGTGTGGCTTGTCCAAGCCTGTCCAGCTGATTGTAATGGAAATTGCGCCTGCCTATGCAAGAGTTAAATTAGGGTTTCCTTCCCATGTCCATTTTATGTTTTAATGTAATTAAAAGATGAATAACTGCCTGGAAAAAGGAGCTTGCCTGAAATCTGCTACCTGCTCTCAGCAAGTGTTGCCTGCTCTAATGGCCCTATGAGCTGAAGCTTGTCCAAGCCCCTTGAGCTTGGTATACAATTATACGTAAAGGGACTTTATTGCTGTTTTTTACTTCTTCAACACTTCTTTCACTCAGTCTCTATATTGATTATTCTCCACTTTTTGCTGCCCTCTTCTCCAGGCAATTTTAGAGTGTCATTAAATATAACAACAGAATCCAATACTTTCCTACTACATAAATATCTTTTTTCTTATTTCTGAGTGTTGTCTCTTGCAAGAAAACTTTTTTGCTTTAAACTTTTTTCATGTGTAGTAAGATGCCGCCCCAGGAACAGCAGCTTGTTGTGTGCTTTCTGTTCAGCACACCCCCCAGTGCCTCATTTTGAAAGTCCTTCTCTCATAGCTAGTCTTTTTATAAACCACTTACCCATTCAGCAGAATTACATGATGAGTTTTCCTCAGCTGCTTCGTTGGTGGATTCATTTCTCCCACAAAGTTCTGCAACTTCGAGCATCTGCTCCTCCTGATGCCTTCCTGCCGGCACAGAAAGTTGTGCAGAACCTTAGCAAAAACCAAGTTACAGTCACTGCTTGCTTACTGTCCATTTCCAGAGTCACACTGGTACTCTGCCAGAGCTCTATAAAGCTCTGAAATGAAGAGTGCACAGCTCTTGTAGAGCTAGTCTTGATGACAGGCGCTAGAGCGGTATTCAGCTTGCAGATGGAAACAGCTACTTTCAGGTTTCTGAACACCCCTTAGGCAATGGAGATCTGGTCAATAGAGGTTGTGCCATGGAAACTGATCAAGAGAACTGACCAGCTTACCCTTATGTAGACACCTAAAACAGGTCGGTTCATACAGAGGCCTCAAGATCAATGCCTGTGTCAACTCCAGTGACTGAAATAGGAGCTTTCACTTGCCTAAACCCCCTCCCCCTGCTTGTTTAATCTGCAAGCTGAATTGCATCACAAGTCATAGATATTCCACCTATATCCCTGACAGCTGACAAGCTGAGTAAGCCTCACATTGCAACGATAACACTCATGCTACAGTTACTGACGAGGCTGCCTTAGGTTATATGTCACTGGTCTGTACCCACCACCCGCAGATGCCCTACATTTACACTTGTCCTGTACCTTTGCCATTCACCATTTTTTCTTGTGACTTCTTCCATCCTTCATTTCAGGATTTTACAACAAACAATAATTAATTAAAAAAGTTCACAGCTTAAAAAACATCGCTCAGAACAATGTCCCCAGAGTCAGGTCTTTCAGCTGTCACTTCCAGGTGTCACTACCTAGAGTAAGACCATTATGCAGAGCGAAGTTCTGGCTCCTCACTTTTTCAGTCTGCTAAGAAATTATCAGAATTTATATCCCTTCGATATCCTAGACAGGTCAGTCTAAGTGATCACTCTTTCTGGAAAGATAAAAAATGGAGGCAAGTGGCTGCAAGAACGCTCACTTGAACTACAAGCTGTGCCTTCTGATCCCTCCTCTCAGCTTGAGGTGCCCCTAGCAGATCAGGACCAGGTGAGCAAATGTCATACATTGAAATTCCTCTTAGTGATGCCTCTTAAGTGCACCTGTCCAGTCATCTCAAAACAAACATCTAACTTTGAAAGTATGTGTTCATGGAAATATTCTCACTCACCAGAAAGTTCTGAGAGCTGTTTCTTTTTGTAGCAAAGATAGAAGCTTCCCACTGCCACTAAGAAAGGAATGATGGCCCATATTGCCAAATCTCTCTTCTTTAATGAGTGAGCTTCTGCAATTATATATTTCAAATAAAGTTATGTACTATTCAAAGATACAACAGAAGAACACCACCATAGAAAAAAAAAATTAAAAATTAAAAGTTACTTCAGGAGTGAACCAGTCCATCCCCCCACCCAAGTGCAAGGTCATCTATACTTCACCGTTCCTGAGGGATGCACGCTTGATGAACAGTAACATCAATCCCTCCTATAGCTCCTGCAGTTTGACAGTTTTTTCCCCCCAGTGTCTAATCTGAGTCCTTTCTGCTTGTACTTTAAGGCTATTACTACTTGACCAAGAAAGAGATCAGATCACTTAACTCATTTTAGGAGCTCAAATTATTTTAACTCTTTAACAACCTTTTACATTCATTTCCCCCCATTTTGAACACTACTTCATCCATTTTCTGCCACTGATGTTTTCTAAATCTTTGATCATTTCTGTGCCTCCCTTCAGACTACCAGTTGGCCAATAGTGTAAAATAGTGTCCAAAACTGGACTGTGCTGGATGAACGGAAAGGTTACTTCCCGTGACTTCACCAGTCAATATACGAGTGATGTTTGATAACGTTAAAGGTCTAGTCAGAGCTAGTCCCCTATATATATATATCCCACTCCTATTGCTGAAAAATTTAATTGTGTTTGAATACTCATTGTATTAATGCTTTTCAATGCTGAATTCAGAATTGGGACCTTAAATTGCTCGCCTGTAAAGGTTACCATATGACTATAATAAAATAAGGAGACACAGCCTATATAAAACATTTTGTCATAACAACTTTATGGACACAAATCCTTATAAATATAGAGCCCATACTGCTCTATCTTCCATATTGATTTATCTCACACTTTTTATTAAGAACTTGTAATAAAAAGATAAAATAGTTAGTAAAGGGTACATATTACTGAACAGAGTAACCGTGTGATTGTTTCAGCCACCCCTTACCACAAGGCAAATCCACTCACTGTCTCACATTTAGCCTACCAAATCCCTTCTGAGAAGGAATTGTGTTTGGGTCTTTTGTGAAATACACAGCTGATGCACAGCTTTTTTGTAAACGTTAACTAATAATTCCTCTTAGCAAACCCTTATACAAGAAAACAAACACTTTACACTGGGGGTATTAAGGCAGAGAGCTTAAGTCAATTGTCATTACGAGTCATTCTCTCTGTGTTTGTCTTATTCATCCCGAGATCCACAGCGTTGGGGGAGGGATGTGGGAGAGGGAGGAAATGTATAAAATAGTTCAAACTGAAGAATCTTTATGATGACAAGTTAAATGGCATGCATATGCGCTTGCTAGCTTACCTTTCTCTTCAACAATCACTGTTGTCCCACTTCCACATAGTTTCTTACAGAAAGGTATTTCAATAATTATCTCACAGTAGTAAAATCCTGTGTCATTTACACTGGCAGATTTTATCACTAGCACATCCTTGCTTTCATGGGTGACTTTGGATACATAGAAAAGTTTTGATGATATAGTTTTGGTGATGTTCTCTTTATTAACAAGATACCAGCTTACTCTGTACCTCACAACAGATTTTTCCCAAATACAGACGATTTCAGTGTAGTCTCCAATTGATAGATGTATTTTCGTTGGTGTTTGGATGACTGTTAAATTATTGGGATCTGTAGCTAGTGGAGAAATACACATAGATTTAAAAGTTAAAGCAGCAAAGAGGTGACATTACAGCTGTAATGTCTACAATCACAGTATTTAAAATAATGTTAATACTGTAAAATCATTATGAGATTAATTTTTAAGATCAGTTACTATTCACTTCTCCCTTGAACAATGGCAAATACTTTCTGGCTAAAGGAAATTTTTAATCTGGTGTATTAAAGCCCTCCATCATTGTTTGTGTGTAATAAATGAAGATCTGTGTGCTCGCTGATATACTTATTTTTTATTTTCAACAAAAAGCTTTTATAATAGAGGTTGAGTCTGAGTATTAAACACTTTATCTGCCAGATAAAGAATGACCAAAAGGAGTGTGCTTGCTTTGGCTGGGATAGAGTTAATTTTCTTCACAGTAGCTAGTATGGGGCTGTGTTTTGGATTTGTGCTGAAAACAGTGTTGATAACACAGGGATGTTTTTGTTATTGCTGAGCAGTGCTGACACAGAGTCAAGGCCTTTTCTGCTTCTCACCCCACCCCACCAGCGAGTAGGCTGGGGGTGCACAAGAAGTTGGGAGGGGACACAGCTGGGACAGCTGACCCCAACTGACCAAAGGGATATCCCACACCATATGACGTCATGCTCAGCATATAAAGCTGGGGGAAGAAGAAGGAAGCGGGGGGGACATTCGGAGTGATGGCGTTTGTCTTCCCAAGTAACAGTTACGCGCGATGGAGCCCTGCTTTCCTGGAGATGGCTGAACACCTGCCTGCCCATGGGAAGGAGTGAATTAATTCCTTGTTTTGCTTTGCTTGCATGCGCGGCTTTTGCTTTACCTATTAAACTGCCTTTATCTCAACCCACGAGTTTTCCCACTTTTACTCTTCCAATTCTCTCCCCCATCCCACTGCGGGGGGAGTGAGCGAGCGGCTGTGTGGTGCTTAGTGGCCGGCTGGGGTTAAACTACGACAAGGAGTCATTCAGAATGATTCATCAGTGAATAGTGAAAGACTCATCAAGATGAAATAAAAATCCACTACAATTTTTGTCACCATGTAGGAGTTCCTGTCCTGCACTACTTCTAATTAGTGAAAAAGTACAGCATTTTTAGGGTGGGTTCTTTAATTTTTTTTAAACTTCTTTCATTAAGTTTTTGCTGACAAGTAGTTAATAGCATCAAATTCACCTCCTTAGTTTAATAAGTATACAATATACCATTCAGACCACAGTTGTCTCATCAGGTCTGTTGCCTGCCTTTTAGCTAAGGCTGACTCAGACAGTATCAGAGGAAACTTTTTACTCTTTCCTGCTCTGAATCTCTTATCTCTCACTGTCCATATGCAAAGTGATCTACATGAGATACTGCGCAACACTGTACAAAATATTTTCTTCTGAAGTGAAACCACTGTGTGAATATCAGATAACTTTTTTTTAATTCTAATGACATTGATGCTCATCACAAAAGTACTAATCCTATAAAATCTATCCCCATGACTGCTGAGACCATTAGTTTCATATGCTGCATGAAGAATTACAATTTTCTGTTTTCTAGCACTTACACTATTAAAGTGAGGAACTACTAATAATGAGAGTAAACGGCATGATTTTCTTCCAAATATTATTCTGTTTGTAACTCAGGCACATTTCACAGCAACATATAAGTAATGGGATGATTTTGCTCCTATCTGGTCCTAAAACGGCATCTGATAAATTTTATCAGAATTATGCACATAAACTTTTTCCTTTGCCCTTAGAAAAAGTCACATATTTATTATACCTAAAGGAGTTAGGCACCTCTATTTTTTCCTCAATGCAGCGCTCAACAACTTGCAGAGAACAATATGGACAGCGTAGGGGTAATAAACAGCAGAAAAATGAGGGAAAGAATTGATGTAGTCTGTAAATGACAACTTAGAAGCTGTTCATGTGTCAGAGAACTGATCACTAATTTCAGTTGTTCTGTTCATTTGGTTTGTCGTTTAAAATACAGTTGTGCTATGGGCTGTGCTACATTTCTGTCTTGTCACGTTATTGTCTTTCTGAAAAACATCACTGAAAACATCCTTTTGCCCTTGTTTAATCTCTTAATCTCTCCCTTTTATTCTGTTTTTTTATTTATGCTGAATGCCTTCAGTATTATCCAGTGCAATTTGTACTGAATAAGAAACATGAAGCCTTATCTGCTTTGTATTTCAGTACCTACGTGATCTAGAAGAAAACCTCCTTAGCATTTTAAAATTCTACATTCAGTGTTTGTCACAACAAATATTCAAGTCTGAAGGTCTAAGAAAAACAGTGCTTGCATTAACCTAACATCATTTAGGGTGTCGAAGTGTAACATTTGTTCCTCTACACTTTTTCTACAACAATCTCTTTGTGAAAAGGCTTTTTGATTCCCCACGCATTTTAATTTTGATTTCAGCGTTATGAAAATATAGTTAACATCCTCCTTGTCTCTCACACAAGTCTATTTGAGGTGGATATACTGTGAGAAGTTTTTTTAAATCCAGCTCAAGAATTACAGGGGACTAACTATAAACAAAACAAAGCAAATAAACAGCACTTACCTAAGGAGCCAAAACACATTGTTAAAAGAAGTTTCAGTGAAATTATGATCATCATGCAGGATTATTAGCACTTGCATCAGGGTGTCTTTGTTGAAGATTGGCAAAACAACAAATGAAAGCATGTCAGATTTGTAGCTTAACTTCCTCTTCCCTCATGTGGTGAGGACGATAGAAACCTAAATGCAACACAAATTTTCCCTACACTCTTTGAAATTGCCGTCACAGATGTGTCTGGTTTAGAGCCCAGCTACCCTGTCTGAAATCAGAACATTTCTTCTTTAAATTTTAAATTGTGTCCTAACTGGTTACCTTTCAATACTAGATTAGCCTCTCTTCTGATATGACATAAAGAACTGCTTTTCCATACTTAGAGTGGTCTCATGTGAACGTTTGCCATTGCACTTCCGCAGTCCTTCATTTAAAGGCATTTTATGAAGGTGAGACTTCTTTAGCTACTGTGTACATGCTTGTCAGCAGCCCCTTCAGCCAACCTGATGAATCTTATCCAAAGCCAAAGAGACAATGGTTGTACATAGGTTACACTGATGCCAAGTATTACTCCTGTCTTTCCTTACCACACATTTCATCGTCATCTCACTGAAATCTTGCCTAAATTCTTCCCTCCTGTGAGAAGTACTTTCCTACTTCTGCCTTAACAGTAGCACAGCTCCATTGGCAGGGAGTGGCAATGTGCAGTGGCCCCGACATCCCACAACATCAGCGGGAAACAATCCAGGACGCTATGCTGTGTGTGCAATGCCTCTCACCATTACCTCTATGGGTGCAATTGCATTAATGCAATACCAGTGTCATGTATATTAACTAAGGCTTGTTTCAGGAAGATTATAAGCATGGGTTAAATAAAACGATCTACAGTTATGTCATCAAGTTAAGAGCTATGTTGAAACTCATTTGCCTTCAATTATTTAAAAAAAATTCTACAAATACAGATAACTGCATGCTGTTTAATGTTCTCCAGTACTGATTTTTGGCTCCAACCCAGAATCACTTACATTGCCTGGCCAGAGAAGTGGAAGACAAAACATTGCTTCTGTTTTCTCAACTTATCCAGTCTTATGTCCTTGACAGATGTTTCAAATGCAAAGGTACCAGGCCAGACAAAACTGTCCCACAAACTTGTTTGGTTGGATAACATCAAAATTGCAATGACAGAAGTTAAAAAATAAATTAAAAAAAAAAATTCAAATAGAACATGCTGAGAACATGAATCATTTAAATTAAGAACTTGGTAAGAACCTGTCCCCCACAAACTTTCCTAGAACTAACATCAGTTTTTAGCAGCGCTGGGCAGGTGTGCAGAACAGCTGAACTGCAATTTGTAATGAAGACGCAGCCACATTTAAAGCCAAAAGCATTGTTCCTTTCCATTTGTCAGCAACGAAAGCATGATGCATCAGCTCACCTGCTTCTCAGTGTCTACCTTACAGAAGTAGTTTTCAGTGTCACTGTCGTGGTTTAATCTCAGTCGGCAACTAAGCACCACGCAGCCGCTCGCTCACTCCCCCCCACCCGGTGGGATGGGGGAAGAGAATTGGAAGAGCACAAGTGAGAAAAAACTCGTGGGTTGAGATAAAAACAGTTTAATAATTGAAATAAAATGATAATAATAATATGATAATAATAATAATACACAAAACAAGTGATGCACAGTACAATTGCTCACCACCCGCTGACCGATGCCCAGCCAGTCCCCGAGCAGCGGCCCCCCCGGCCAGCTTTCCCCCAATTTATGTACTGAGCATGACGTCCCATGGTATGGAATGTCCCTTTGGCCAGTTTGGCTGTGCCCCCTCCCAGCTTCTTGTGCACCTCCAGCCTTCTCAGTCAGTAGAGCATGGGAAACTAAAAAGTCCTTGGCTAGTGTAAGCATTACCTAGCAACAACTAAAACATCCCTGCGTTATCAACTTTGTTCTCATCCTAAATCCAAAACACTGTACCAGCTACTAGAAAGGAAATTAACTCTATCCCTGCCAAAACCAGGACAGTCACTTAGATTGCCAAGTAAAATTAAAAATGAGACAATAGCAAAGATAAATGTCACAAAGTGCTGTAGGCTATCCCCATCTCTGATGGTACCCAGCTTAGTTAGCATCTTTTAGAGCTAGTGAGGACATAACAAATACTTTAAATTCAAGTGAATGAAAGGATATATTAAAGCAAATAATTTATACTTAAGGATATAATTTAATTATATTAAATATTTCTGTTAGCATTGAAATTCATGTTAGCTTTGGTACTACTGATCAAAGATGTAGAATAAATGAAGTATGCATGTGTAAATTCAGGGGAAAAACTAGTTTCTCTTGTATTTAAATATTTACATTTGTGCATTTAGTGTTGAGTTACACAGCTGGCAGCTCCAGCATGCAGAATATTTCGTCTAGAGACTAGGTGAAGCTTTTTCAATAGTGCTGATAGCAGCTTATATTTACTCTGAAAGATGCTTTGGTTCTGATCCAAAGCATCTACTGTCAGAGATGAAATGAACTAGCACACAGAAAAAGGGGTTGGGAAAAAGGTTTATTTTTAGCCCAGGTTACTTCATTGTACCATTTTACAACACAACCCCACAAACTCCCACCACAGTACTACTGAGTAGGTGGAAAAATATGGTGACAAAGTTTCTTAAGCCAGCTTGGCTGCCAGGATAAGCGCATCACACAAAACGACTACGTGGGTCAGGAAAGCATCTACAACAGAAAGATCCTTTTAAGTTTTCTTTTCTTCAACTTAATCTTAGTTAACCTTGGAAACTGCATGGATGAATTTGGATTCTGTAAATGTGTAACGTGACTCACCTGTGTGCTGGAGATGATTGCAGAGCAGCTGCTCGGCGCAGAGGCACTCTGTTCTTGGAGCGGCAATGACAGTTACAGCCAGTCTCTTCCGGCTGCTTTGCACAAAGCCGTCTTCTCAAACCTTTTCTTCACGGCGTTCAAACACCACCAGTGGAGGCATACTGAAAAATACATTCAAAACTTTTAAACAAAGAGGACCTAAACCCCCTCTCTCCTCCTTACCCATATGTCAGACTTACTTGAGAGCTTGTAACACAAGCATTAATGAGACAGCAGCATTTTTGAGGTGTTACTGTCAGCTGGGAAAGTTTATTAATCTACAGCAGCACTGACGAGAGTACGTGTGAAACTCAAGGTAGTCAAATGAGTTTGTAATTCTGCTGCATTGCAATAAGAAGGTGGAGCAAAAACCATTTACATTTATTTGTTATGAAAACTTAATCCGAAATTTTCGTACTTGAAACAAAATTCTGAAGTACTAAGTCAAAGACATGTTATGAAATTATTTTAAAAAAAAGGTTTAATTCACATTTGCCTTTTCAAGATCTCCTTCAAATCATAACAAACACTTTAGAAAGTTGCAGGTGTGCCGAAAGAAAGTTCTGGTGTAAATGGAAATTTGACTTTTCTTGTGCCTAACTCATGAATCTTCCCCTTTTCCGACTCAAACACAAGGTGGAAAGCATGCTATCACTTGGGCTTTTTATCCACTACCTAACTTTAACGTAACAGACCTCATAACTTCTCATGACAGTCAGTGGCATTCTATGTGCTCTGTATGATACATACACATTATTAATTTTGTCCAGCTATGACCCAAACAAAACCACCAAAACCTTAATTTGATACTGACTCTAGGACTCTTAGCACGCTTATTTATTAGCACAGAAAAAACACGCCTAATTTATTTTCCAACTGTGAATAAGAAATTACATCTATGTAGGAAAAACAGCTCTACAGCACAAATGGACTGACAAAACAAATATGCCAATTGTGGATACCACAATTAATTTTCAAATTATTTTTAAGAGAACAAGTGATTCTTTTACCTGATCTAGTGATCAAAGTAAAGTGATCTGTAAAAATTTCCTTTCAAAAGAGCAGCTATGTAATTCTTATGCAATAGGAAAAAACCAGTCAGGGTACTGGCATCAATACATTCATCAGCAGGAGTTTCTCAAACAAGATAAATGCTAGCATGGAAGAGGAACTATTTTCCTTAGCTTTAATTTAGGTTTGCACCTGGCTTAATGTAAAATAAAGGTTATGAATTAACTTTTCCTAGAAAGCAAAAAAACTAACAAAAAAATTATTTCTCTTGTGAGTCCAAATAACTAATATGTACATTTCAGCAATAGAAGTATTTGAGATCGAACAGGGCAACGGGAAGGAAAGTGGAATATAACAAACCCGACGATGTGTTTGCCAAGTAGGGATGAAACCTGTCATCTTCAGTGGTTGGAAGTAGTTTCCTTTCCATTTTGTAACCGAGGCTCATGTTTTTGCTACCCAGGCCATATCAGATGCTGAGCAATGCTAGAGCCAGTGGAGCCTAGAATCAACAGAGAAAACAAGAAAACGTGGCCTTGGGCACTGGAAAAGGAAATGGTAAAAAAAGGGGTTTTACTGAGAGCCACTCTTTGTCCCTGGACACAAATAGGACTCCACCAGCTCTCGAGGACATTCAAGCTTCTGCTCCTCAAAATTACATAGAATGATGGGAGGAATATAATTTGGCTTTCTGGGCAAAATGAACTGATCTCCCACAAGACCCAGAACAGCAGCATCTCAGAGGGTCTGCAGCCAGGAGCGGTGAGCAAAATGAGTTGTTTTCGGAAGATTCTGCATTTCAGACTCCTTACATCAGTTTCACTCTGACTGCTTGTCACATCCTCTCCTTCCCCAACACCCAAGTGCTTTGCTATCTCCTCCTAGCTCTTCCACTCTATAACTGCTACTTCCTTAACTCCAACCAAAATGAAAAACAAAGCTTATTTACCGTAGCACAAATATACTGCGTGCATGTGTGACTTTTTCCTCTGCTTATAACATTACATCACCCTTTTATGTGTCTCATCTGATGTATGGTTTGAAGTAGTATTTAAGTACAGAGTGGCCTGATTTCTATCAAGTCTTGATGTAGCACTGCAATACTTCTCCTCACTATCTTGATACATGTGAGGGAAGAAAAAGGATGATTACTAAACGGGTCCCTCTACAGAGGTTTGAATGCCTGCAGGCTTCCATTTGCTTGGGCTCAGATTTCTGAGGAAAAATAACATATAAAATATGCAATGACATCTTCTTCTAGCAGGAATGCCATGCTTTTTACAGACCACAGTCTTGGATGCCTCCGGTGCAATGCAAGATTTGACTCTGGCAAATTATTCCCTGATGGCCAATTGCACTGAAATAACTCCAGATAAAATATTCTGTGGTTTTTTTCTTGTTCCTTTTCTTTTAAATCAGAAAGTCTCCACGAATTGAAGTAGAAAGCCCCCCCCAACAGATAAATCAGCTGGTAATGAGGTATTCCTGTTCATAGTATCCTGCATACAGAAGGTTTTTGTAGGATTTGTTCTAACACAGCCTACTAGAAACATAGCAACCTGACATCTGGGAAAGCAGCGCCCAGCGTTAGCAGCTGTAGGATCCTTTACTGCTTGGCCGGGATTGACCATGCAATTGCCCACTGAAGATACAGTTCAATTTTTATAATCTACGAGCATGACTTGCTGTTACCAGCATGTGTGTTAGTGAATACCACTTCAGTCACAAAAATATGAATTGTAATCATACCACTGTGTAACCTACACAGCATACCCATTATACTACATGGCACAACCAAGTGGGGAATGAGAAAAGATGTACAAGCAAGGAAAATGACTTCGCCGAACACATTTCATTTCCCAAATACATACACAACACAAAACGAAAAATAGCTGCCATCATGCTTTACTGCATCCTAGTTACAGTGCTATATACTTCCCCTTTGGGCTTAATGTTGCAAGAAAATGGCTTTCACTGCAGCAGGGCAGGTTAGATTGGCATATCACTAAATATTTATAGCCAAGTATGAAAAAAAAACAATAGGAAATATGAAACAACCTTTCTTCAGTAACTGAATGTGGCAGTTTCTGTGGTGATTTTAATGAGATGCAACCAGTTAGTATACACAGGCTGCCTACGCAGAAAAATTGACCACCAGCGCAGCTCTTCCAGCATAACTACTTCACAATAGCTATTCTGGGAGAGTCCTTTTCACTGTTTCCTTTGTTCTTGAACAGTGTCTCCACATGGAGGAAATTATTGCTGAACAGTCGAAGTAAATCAGAACAATTTCCATAGTAAAATGTCATTTTTACATGATTCTAGATCTGGAATTATTAATTGACAAGGCACCTATTTTCCTGTTTTAAATCTATATATTTCCTCTTTCAGTTTTACGTTTCACTGGTCAGAAATACAGTTTTGTACAGTGTTGCACCAAGCATAATTCATCATTACCACTGCAGTGAAGTGACCGACTTGATTCTCATCTCAGCTATGTGCATTTTCATGGTGAATAAGTAAAATAAGTAGAGATGCCCAATGGGACGTGAACAGAATCAGATTCTACAGCTCCGCATCGATTAGAGCTAAGAAGAAAAACAGAAAAATGCAACTTTTCTTTTGAACATAAATACATACCAGCTATTAGGAAAGCTAGCCGCTGTCCAAGATTCCTTCTGCTGCTGCTCAATCAGATCTGCTTAGAATTTGCACTTAACTGCCAGTTTAACCCTAAACACAGTCCTCCATACTTAAATTCAACTTGGTGCTAATGAAACATTTCCTGCTACTACTGTGCATGTTCTTTGAGCCTGAGAAGTATGAAAGTTCACGGTGTCATAAGAACGGTGTTCCTGCTTCGGATTACGTGATGAGTTAGTTACTGGCCATGTGGCAATACACCTTCTGTCGACAGACTAGCTCCAGTTTACCCAGAACACAAGACTGAACATCCAGGACCGGGACACTGTGAAGCAAAGCCAATCAGTTCTGAACCTCAAGAGACACAATTTAAATGAACTTAGTGCAAAGGAATAAGAACAGTACATTGAATTTCAGTTTACAGCAAAGCACAAACTTTGCAGTTGTTGCCCAAAAGACAAAGTAGTTGAAACACGACAGGCATTCCTCCTTGCAGGTAGAAACAGAACGTCACTATTCTGTGATTTGGAAGTCATCTCCTCTTACAATAAAAACCCTAAGAGAAGACTCCTGAGATCACCACTAATTAGAAAGACAATTCAAGACTGCAGGACTAATATGACTTTGTCAGTGCTCAACAGTGAAGCATCACAGAAGCAATCACTTTAAAACCACCCACAGCAAGCACGACAACATTCAATATGCTTGCACTGCAACACCAAGGTCATTTTTGAATTGAACACGTTTCAGAAAAAAAATTAGTTGTAAATAATTAACCAACAAAAATACCCACAACTCAGGCCAACAGTTTAATTAAATTTAGAGTGTATTCCAAAAATGACTATTTCTTTCATTAACAGCAGTAGAATGTTTTTCAAGATCATCACTCATATCTTGAAACAAAAATTGGAAACTATTACATATTCACTCCTGAAATACAATGTCAAACTTTATTGACCTTGAAAGTATACAAAGAAAGTCCTTATTTCCTTTGGGTGAACAGTTACTATACAGTTTTCTGAGGTCTCTGTGCTGTTGGAGAGTCCTGTAAAACACAAAAATGTTGGTAATTTATTAAAGAAGCAGCTTTACTCAAATGTATGTATTATTCTATCTCAACAGTTTTAACTCATCCCTTCCTTAAAAGCTGGTGTTTGAGCAGATTCTCCTCCTTAAAGCTCTAAGTAGTATGAAGCCTAAGATGCACCCATTCATAATATTAAAATATACAACAATTCATCTGCTTTTCACACACCGACTCACACAGAAAACGTGAAATGACTCCCCAGTCATGCATCTTTTCTTCATCATGAGTAAACAGCAAGCAAGTGCCTAGCTGCAGATCAGGTAGAGCTCTAAACTCTCATCTAGCCTAGCCCAAAACCTCTGCAAGCTTTCTACAAGGCACATATATGGATGTAAGTGACAGTAAGGACAATGTCCAAGCAACTAACTGGAATGAGAAATGAAATGAGGTCACCCACAGCATTTGACTTGAGTGTCAGCCCTAGCTTGAATCATATCCACACAGTCCTTTAAGCTGATTACAGCGGGGATTTTCAACTGCAGCTGTCTGTTTTTCTGCAGCACAGGCTTAAGCTTAGATTAACACAACTCATCAGCATCTAACAAAATCAATCTGTGTCACAAGTATGAATTCATAAAGTAGCCACTTCTATCTGGACAAACTCCAGAACTTCAGAAAGATTTCAAGCTTTTTAACACTTCTAGACAAAACAAGCCATCAGAGAAATACAGCAGTCTAGTACTTGCAGAGAATCTTTGCTAAATGCTACTACTTGCAGGTTGTGCCAGATACCAGGTCTGTCATATAGAGCAACAATATATTTTTAATCTTGCAAATATTTTAACATTTTTTATTAGACTATTCATCAAGCTTCAACAGTCAACAACAATACGGACACCAACCACCTTATTCCACCTACCTTTGCTTGGATATTGTGCAGTCTTCCATTTCCACCGCTTCAAAGTGTTTACATCCCAGGTGCCTGTGAGTGATCGCTCTTCCACTACCATCACTGATCCTAATCCCTTTAGCAAAGACTGTGAGTAAAGAAAACACAAGGAATCAAACCACAGTTTATTGAGAATAGCATCACACTCAGTGGTCTAGTACACAGTTAGACCAGAGTAGAACTTTCATCTCTAGCATTGGTCTGTTAAGCAGAGCAGTAGAGACTTTAAAAATCTGCTAGGTCATGCAACACAAGGGCAAGTACAGATTCACCAGGCTTCAAACTAAGAAGCTGAGGTGCTTAGAGCTTCCTCTGTGTTGTAGCAAAGTTCAGAGCCTACTAATCTCTCCATTCAAGAGCTGAAACTCACACTGCACTTTTTTAAACAAAACAGAGAATCCTACACCTTGTTCTCCGTGTTTCTGTCATCACAATCAAAATTTCGTATTTTAAAATAATAACCCCTGCCATGTATTATAAATTAGTCTACTTCTATATGAAAGATCAAATAAACAAGAAACTGAAAATACACAGTACATGATGGAAGTGACCAAAGTTTCAACAGCTCACAGAAATAAACTATAGAGGAAAAAAATATTTGTTTCCTTTAATCCTGTCCACATTTCATTAACTATAGGTACAATTTGCAATAACTAAAGAAACAGCAAAACAGAATCTCACTCTGCACTGGTTAAGGTGTTGAAGGAAGTGTTACACAACCAAGAGCTCAACAGAACCAGTCCTACCGGTATTTATGCAGATCTTCATGCTGTGCCTGTGGCAACTTCATCTGAAGTAACGGGCTTCTGTGTTGCAAAGCTGAGTAAAAATAAGACCTGCTTCCCTCTGAGGTTAAAGTTATACTACTATTTTTGTATCCATCTTTTGCAGAGTCTCTAGCACACAGGATGTTTCGTTGCAGAACCAGTTCTCTCTGGAACAAAACCACCTCAAGTGGTATTCTGTCTTGAAGGATTAGATTTACCTTCAGATTTACCATCACAGGTTGAGACAGCACAGGATCCTCTCCAACTTCATACAAGTGCCTGATTCTTAGCAGGACACGACTGAAGTCTGCATCACCTTGCTTCTGTTTACCTTTAAGAGAAAACAAAATGCAAACATTTTCTTACTTTAAAAATAAAACCAACTTTTAAACTTTTTTTTTTTTTTAGCTTTACACTCTCATAATTTGAACTTAATTCCCATTTTTTAAAATTAGCAAGAGGACTAACATCAAGAAATACCGAGCTCCCACTGTTGACAGGAGTGACACTAACAGGCATGATGAACTCATGCAGGAGAAATATTTTACTATTTGAGTAGAGAAATCATACAGTACAATTAACTGTCTTGATAGAGGAATTTAACACTTTGAATAAATAAAAGTACTAGCCAGAGAAGATAGAAAGAAAAGAAAGCCAGCTTCTTTAAGTGTAACATCCAGCCACCATTTTGAAGGCACCTACCCATACGGATGCTGTGGACCTGCTCTGCATGATTAGAGCTGTATCTCCACCCTGGAATGCTCAGAGTCTGGAGATGAAGATTAGGTGGGACAGTTACAGGTGAACCATGGGCTGAATTCTGCTGAAGTTGTCTGGGTGGCTTCGGTTTATCTTCTCCATGCAAAGTGAAACAAAGCAAACATCAAACATCCATCACACACACAAGCCTGGCTAGGTACTGTGGAAGGGTAACGAGATTTTTGCTTTTTCTGCCAAGGCAGATGCAAAGCAGATGCTATGCTTTCTCCTCCAAGGCCGCCTGAGAAACAAGGCAGAAAGCAGCATGATTTTAACCGCTGAAGAAGTGTATTAGAGCTTTCCATAAAGCAAATTTCACTGCAGCTTGGAGTTGCTGTTCCACTACCAGGCTTCAGTTTTAGTTAGTAAGTCAAACAAATATTTTTAAAAGAATGACTCAAAAATGGTCATTAAGGACTCGGCATCCAGGAAGCTGATATATGGTGCACTAGCTACTTTGAACTAATTCCCTGTGTGGACATTTTGTTCTCATTAGATGCCTTAAAATTTATTCTCCTCTGAAAGTAGAGATAATTACATAAGAAGAGAAACATTTCATACACTTGGACAACATCCATGTTTGAAATTAATGCAAAGTAATTAGCAGGCTCTAAATCTGCCTCCTAACTCAATGTATACTAACTTTGCCACACAGGAGGCTCAAAGTCTGCACTTACAAACTTAACAGCATAAATCAGAGCAACATAAATAAGCCATTCAGATGCTAAAGATAGCACAGGAGATGGAATGAGTTACCTGATAATGCTCCAAACATTACTACTGGCCTGTGTTCTAACGCTAGTCCACTTGTCCGATACAAAATATTGGTGACAGCCTTGGTTCCTAAAATAAGCCAAATCACAGGGCGAACCACTGAAGAGTCATTCAAAGTGAGATTGTAATTCAGGTCCCACTGAAGGTTGTTCCATAGTCTCCTGTGAAGCATCACCTGTATTGGGAAGGTAAATGTCACGACAGTAATCAGCCATCATGCTTTACTTATATTATCAGCAGCCATGAAATTATGCTCTCCTAGAAAAAAAAAAAAAATTTATATGTTACCTCCACTTGTCCATTTCCTTGACTTGAGACACCATGAGCTCTTTCTGCAAGCAGCATCAGCCTTGTGGTATCATCTTCAATGTAGGCAGTCTGGACCATAGGATAATAGTTCTGAAAACACACAGTAAATCACACAGTGATAATATTAACCTAGCTAACAGTAATGGAGAACGAAGATAGGACACAATTGACTTTGGATTACACCTTTGTGCCTACCCGAGCCACTGTGTTATTCACGTATGCTTTGAATGGTCTCTTCTGAATCTGATATCCGTTGCTGTCGGTGTAGAGGAGCTGCCTAGTGTTCAAATTTGTGCTTGTTCTTAGAACTGCTTCACGATTTAATTCCAGAGGCCCAACGCTGTATTCTTGCTCTATCCTATGGCAAAGCAACTTCCCATCATAGCCTGCTGGTACTGTATACATCCTGGTATACACTGCATATATGTAATCCTGAGAACTAACATTACTATAAAAATAAGAGGAAAGAGATGAGTTTATAAGGTGGAGCACTTGATTGGTTATGTCAAGACTTGCAAGTCATTCATGATGTCATCCTACACATAGACAACTTTCTTCCCTGTTTTCTATATATTTCATGTACATGTACAATTATTTTTAACTTCAATTTAATTTTCAAATGTACAGATATTCAAGTGGAGTAAGTGATATCCTAAAATTTTCTTTAGTGTTGCAAGTGTAAAGAGGACTCTTCATTTGATTAGAGAGGCTCTGTTTTTCTCAAAATTAACAACAGATTTTAAAATAATTATGACTCCCCTAAGCAACATATTTACATTGTACAGAATACATGTATTTTTTCCATCTTGGCAACATTACTTTTGATGCAAGAATTCCACTGTTTTCCAAAGGTCCTTCTCAACTACAATCCTTGTACAATGCCATGTAAAGCAAAAGGCTTCAATCAAATAACCAGATTTAAAAGAGGGTGAAGGGGTTATAGACTGATATAATTTTAACACAGAAAAGTAGCTAGTTCATCAGGGGTCAGAGTGACCTTGTGTAGCATTCATTTCTCCTTTCTCTAATTCACTTGTAAGAAAGATATTCATAGTTACAAAAATGAACCATTATGTCCAAATTCCACCCATGTAAGACGTTAGCTGCAATTTTCATTGCATTGTATGGAACCAGGATCCCAACAGAAGCTGCACTACAAAATGAACCACAGAAGATAACTGAACAATCTTCACCTCCCTTCCTGCAGCAGTAGATAGCAGTTCTATCTATAGAACTATAGATAGTTCTATATCTTTAGAACTAGATTCTAAAGCTAGTTCTTTTGTCTAAATCCTAAACAGTACACAGAGCTTACTGTTTAGGAGTAACTATACAAAATTAATCTCATACATATCTACAGAGAATTAAACATTCCAGTGAAGTGAAGCTGTAATGGTGTTGTACCTGTAGAAATACTGCCGTATCTCTGTCATCAAATTTCCAGAAACCACTTCCAATCCCACTGCTTTTGATACTGGAACAGCTGAAGCATTTGGGGCAAATAAGTAGTTATCTGAAATGGGTCCTTTCATCACATCTCCATTCACATGGTACTCCAGGAATTCCTGGGTCAACTGGACAGTCTGGTTAGTCTCCCTGTGAATTCACAGAAGAGGAAAAATTATATTACCTACAAAGACATTTTGTACATAATAAATGCAAAGCTGAACTGCAACAGGAATGAGGCTCGGAATGTAAGAAAAAAAAAATATCTGTCTCCTCAAAGTGGATAACTGATTTTATAAGATTTAGGAAATGAGGACAGCAGAGAATTAAAGTGCTTCCTGTTAAGACATCTGTCAGCATGTAAATAAATGGAGATTCTATGTCATTTTATACTTTCGTAAAACAGAAACATCTTAAGACAGAATCAACATCTACATTAGCTCATTGTTTTGATGTGAGACCTGCTACAGGATCAAAACCTACCCATTGCACAAAAATTAGGTACACTGCACCATATTAATGAATAATCAGGTTCATTTAACTGACTTTGTAGCTAGGTAAATCAGCATGATGCAAGTTACCATATTTAACAGTGGTAACGGATATAATGGCAACAGGATAGCAAAATTTACATTTGCTCAGTACCTACTTTGTCTCCTCCTTTCTCCCCTGACGCTTACAGTTTAGCTATTCATGTCTCCATATCAGTGTCTTTGGAAAGTCATATGAAGGCAATCTGAGATGCTATTGCCCTCAGCTACCTGCTCTGCTCTTCGTTTGGAGCCTTGCTGGCAAAACAGGAAAAATCACTTCATCTGGCATATAAATTTAAACATCCAACCATTTTAGCTAGTGTTAATACAGGGACCTACAAATTGTAATGACTGAGGAGCAAAACATATCCAAGTCTTTTCTACTACTCCTGTTATGGGGCATTTCCCGTGCAGGAGCAGGACCTAGAAGTTCTAACTGTTGCAGCTAAACTTTGTAAGGCTTCATAGTTGTAGATCCCAAATTTTTTTTAACCTTTCTTCCCAGTCTGCCCTGATGCCTCACTCTTTCCCATTACCCCAAAGCAAACTTGCTGAAACTCAAACATTCTGGGCTTGCCTGAAGGCTAGTGAAGAAAGTGAATATCCCATTTCTCCTACACACTGAATTCCTGCTCTTGCTGCCTGCCAGAACAGGATGGAGAAAAATGGAATTTGAATTTAGATTTTTGTTCTTCCTCATTATATTCCTCATGGAATCTGGAAACAGTTAGGATCCGGAGGCACTTTGAGAAAGTACTTACTCCAGGGCTCTTAGTTAAGGCCCACCTATACTTTTAAAACTGGTATTTAACTATACTGGACAACAAGTTCTTGCTCTAGGAGGCAGAATTATGAACAAAAACACAAAGGTGAAAGAGGTCTAGTAGTCACTAGGCCGATGTCAAAGGGGTCAAAGTCTTCCATCAGTACATAGCTGACAATCTGAATCCTGAGCAGGCAAAAAAGCGGCACAGCTCCACTGAAGCTGAAAGAATTGGGCCAATTTGCATCAGCCAAGAAAGACAATCTGCAAACCCCAAATCTCATCTTGATTGTTCTTTCATTTTATCTGCCTGATTAAATGGAATTTCCTTAGTTGTTTCCTTTCAAAAAGTTTTGTAGTTTTCTACCATAGAAAAAGTGATACAGGACTTGCAAAACACTACTGATTAGGAAGAGAAAGCTCTTGCTTTATCACTTAAGGCTCATTGTGTAGCCATAGTGTATGTGCTTACTTATTTATTTTTAATACAAACACACATTCATAACCCTCTTTAGTCCTAAAGTACAATGAGATTTTGCTGATCTACTAGTTAATACTGTGATATGTCATCTTAGACCGACTGCACGGTTAAACAGGGCAACAACATTACAGAAATAGTATAAAATCACACCTATGCTAGTGTTGATGTTTCCCGTAGAAAGGAGGATGTGAACTGGAGATAAAAAAGAATTGTAAAGAATGTAAAGAACATTTTGTTAGTTAAGTCTCAGAATTAAGGCACATGATATACTCCTTGGACTTACTTTTACAAAGGGTTTTACAGAATCTGAAATATTATTACAAACAAGCAGGCAATCTCACCTCTCTGTAATGCTGTGCATTAGATTTGTGTTTTGGTCAAACAAGACCTGGTAGCAGTTGTTAACCACAGGAAGCAACTGTCGACTTTGTTGATCTGCACGAGTTATGTCTTTTCGTTTGTATTTGACTGATCTTCCAATAAATGCAGACTGCTTACCATTCAAGGGTTTAACATTGTATTTTCTGTAGCTCAGACCACTTATTGCAACTAGAATATACAGATCATAGGTTGAATGGGACTCCGCCGAGATTTGAACCTGTACGTTAACATACACAACAATGCTCCATTACAGAAAATTAATTAGCAAGGCAACTATCTTCATGTGTTGCAAGTCCTAAATTACAAAAATTAACTACTACTATAAAAAAAAGTTTCTAAACATGCCATTCTTATAATTCTCAATTATAATGTAGATCCGTGCTGCTTTTAATTGGGAGTTTGGTGAACTTGGATTAAGCTTAGCGTTTCTAGTGAAGGAAAGAGGGTCACTAAGCAAATTACAAAGTTAGATCTTATTTTAATGTGAACATGGAACCGTAGATTTTGATTTAAGATTGCATTGCAAAATGTCTATATGAGCAGAAATAATCACAAATTAAACTAATCAAATGATAGAAAAGAGACTGAAACATAAGGGACATGACTAGTGCAAGTGTGAGAAAACTTGTGGCAAGAGGAGGAACCACCCAGATGTGCCCTCGCCTTAAGCAAGGCACACAGAGAGGGAGGTAGAAGCATGTGGCATACTTTTGAACAGTAAACAGAACACCAGTGTTACTTAATATCAAAATACATTAAACAACAGTTTTAATCATCTTTCAATTACATGTATCCTGTCCATTAATATTTATATAATTTAGTACTACTTTTGGTTTGGGGCAAGAAAATGGGACTAGATAAATGCTGTACAGATTACATGGACAAAGAGGATAGTTATGACTAACCAGAAATTAAAGCAAGCTGCCTGTACCTTCACACTGTGGACTGGCATACGTCCAGTTACTCACACCGCAGACCTCCTAACCTTAGTGGTATCAACAGGGCCTACTCCCATTCTCTCACTTCACCATACAACTCACACATGCGGTGCAGAAGAAGGCAGAGCACTTGCCAAGCCTCAATTCCTCTCAGCCACATACTCACATCAGGGTTCTGAGCTAAAGATTTCTTTCTGTCAAAGAGAAGGAGCGTGTGATATGAATGCACTTTTGAACAGTACACACTGGAAGAAGACGACCCCAAACCACTCTCTCATTACTGGTTAAGAGATTTCATTTAGCCTCAAGTGACTATCCAAATGCATATACAGGTAACTTCTAGCAAAAGAGAGTACAGACCAACTCTAGAACAGAGAACTTTGTCTTTTTAAAATAAAGAACGACAGCTTGACTTTAAAGCATTTATTTCAGGATTTAGGATGCCCTAAATACATGTCAATCTCCTCCTTGTATCTTACAAGGCTAAAGTAATTCAGATGGTGGGACTTCTGGGAGGCAAGTGGCTAACAGGTAAGCATGACCATGCGCTAACCCAAGAGGCTGATGGCTTCCAGATAAAGGCAGTATGGTCTTGTGCCACTGGTTTTTTTTTATATATATATATATATATATAAAGGAACAGGAGATAGCTATTGTGTATTACTACCTGACTACAATGTGCCTTGATGCATGGTGATAGTCATAAGCCACAGATAAAAGAAACTGTCCAGCTGGCAGAACTTGCTGAGCTATCTGGCATTTCAGGGACAGAGGGGAGCATCTGGAATTGTGTGAGACCTCTTCAGGCCTTGCGTGCAGGAGGCATTCCTACAGGTTTATCAAGCCATTGATGATGATGCACTCTCTATAGCAGATGCTCCTGAGAAAGGCTAGTGCTAGCTTTCACTTGAGGCCACTTTCTTCCCTCCCAGGGAACAGCTGGCTTTGTCTTGGAGCTTGGCTATGACAGAATGAGCTGTCATATGGCAGCTGACTGTCACCAGTTTCTTTTGGGCTGGTAACTAAGACCTACATTTATTAAATCTCTTCTCCTCCCCAATCTGTCAATTGTACAAACAGGACTGTCAATTGTAGGGCAGGGCTTCAACCAAAAAGGCTTTATTGGAAACAGTGTTTTTTATAAAAAGAAAAGCAAGATAAGAAGTGCCAGATCACACACAGCAGGCATGCAAAAACACAAACCAAACACACTAGAAGAGCAGGAAGCCCTTTTGGACATTGCAAAAAAAAAAAAAAAAAAAAAAAAAAAATCTAGTTGAGAGAACAGGCAAGTTAAGGGAAAAAAGAAAAAATCACTTGAAGGAGGACTAGGAAAATCCCAGCTTGAACCGATACTTGGTTTTCACTGTAATACTATATTTTACCACACTTTGACAGGAGGTAGGATCAAGTCAGTGATCTGATCAGTCACAAAAACTGACAAGTGAAAGAAAAGCAACAGAAAGAAAAAAAGTTGAAGTACCTGTGCCGGTACAGAATGTCCCAGTTCATCATATACACTCATTGCCAAGTGGCTGACAGAAACCGTGACAAAGGTAGTGATGTTCCATGCCAGTGGATTATAGACAACAACATAGTGGTCAACATCTGTTGCACCTTTGCGCATGCAAACAAACAAAGCTATCAGTGACTAAAACGATGTATTTTTAAAATGTGATATTAAAAAGTATTTGAGATCTGCCTAGATACAACCATCTTACAAAATCTTCACATAAAACCCCGCAGTAAAACTTCATGACTGAAAAAAGGAAAACATTTTATAGTACTTCATAAAAACCTCTTCTACTTTATTCTTCTATTCTTTACCCAATAAAAAGAGACCATGTATTCAGAAAATGACACCTCAGTTGAATGTAAATGCATTTAGTGAAAATAAGCAGTTTACCACAACTTATTGTCATACAGTATTAACCTTATCAGTTATACAGAAGATCAAATGAGAAGACTGATCTAAAAACAATCCTGTAAAAAAAACAAATCAGTCTGTTGCGCAGCCCACAGCACTGCTTACATTTGACAGTTTAAAAAGTTTCCAGAGTAAAGATAAAAGGGAATGTACAGTCTTTAGAATAGACTCCTTTAAAATTCTTTTACTTTTTTTTTTACACAAGCTGGCAGTACACTATAGCAAAAACATTTCTTAACTGTGACTGTGCTTCTTACTGCATAATCTTATGTTGCACAGTAAGGTTAGTTTAGTAATTACCGCGATCAGCACCTCTTCCTCCCCTCTGTTTTACAATTGAGGTCTGAATCTGGGAGCCAGGTCTAATATATGCACTGGGGTAGGGTTCTGCCTAACATCAGTCTAAAGGTCCTGGTTTCAGATGCTTGAGATCTGAGAGCTCATGAGTTTGCCTCAGGTCTAGCAGGTCTCATGAGGCAAACAGGATTTTCCAGCCGGTTCACAGAACTTAGGTGGTACATAGTATGTTGATTGCTTTCCTCCAAAACATGATAGCTTTCATAAGCTAGCCTGAATATTGGAAGAGCTGTGTTAAAAAGTACCTGGTATTCCTGAGTCTTTAACATAAACAGAAGAATAGACCTCTCCGTTCTTCTTCGCATTGTTCATGTCAAAGATTATGGCAGCCATTAGCTTCTTTACGTTGAACATACCATACATCAAGTTATTCATGTACATGTCCTTCACCTTGGGAGACTCTGTGCCTGTTATACCATCGTGGTGCTGGACCTTACATTTAAGAGTAGTTTGAAAGGTCACAATACAACAGGATGACAACTTCAGGTTTGCATTTGTATTAACATGGTCCACTAACCTTCAGACTTATAACTGAAAATAATAAGGTATTACAGCTATATTCACAGATTCACATTTTGTCTATTCCAAATTGCTATATACAGAATGAAATGGTCAAAGACAAGATGCACAGAGATTTCCCTCTATACATATTCCTCTTTCCCTCTATACATATTCCTCTTTTAATATTTAGAAATTACTAAAGTTACACACTTAGAGGACAAAAAATAAAAGTTACCAAAAAAGAAAGAATGCAGCAAAAATACCGTAACAAGACAGGCTTTTCATTTCCTTCTAAGATCTCATGAATAACTTAGCCGACAAAATATTTATTACCAGCAAAAGCACTGAGGCCTGTAAATGGTTAATGGTATGAGGCTGATCACTTAGCTGCTGACCTTTGAAGAAACAAATCCGTCCTTCCTCTTCTAACTTGCAGAAGTAGAGATTATCAGTAGTTTTCAGTTAGTTCAGTTTTTGTTTTTTTAATTTTAAAAACCATTTTGTAAATAATAAAACTAACATTAAGAAAAGGAATTTCATATGCAAAACTTGAAACCACATACTCTTTCACCAGCTGAAGATAACATTTGCCAGTAACCATGTCTTGAATGCATGGCTAAGGGGCTGAAGTCATGTTTCAAGACAGTTTTTTGAAAAATTGCTTTATTTTTACTTATGACTTGCTAAAGGGGAAAGTTATTTCTAAAAACATAAAAGCACCTTGAGACACTCCAGCTGAAATGCTTAAGCAAAGCTTTGCCTTTGGGCAATAAACATTTTCATTCAAATTAAAAAATCAATCAATCTTTACCTCTGAAACTGCCCATCTAAGGCTCTGAAGTTGCTTTAAGGCTCCACATTTGCAAATAGAACTTGCTGGGTGTTTCCGGACATACTGTGTGAAAAAGGACTCTCCAGCATAAAGCAATGAACTTGCTTTCCTTGCGATTCCTTTTAACGTGCTCCGAGAAGTATAAAACCCAGTCCATGCTTGAAATGGCTCTGTTAAGAGTTGAACAGATCCAATAAATGTCAAAATACAATTTCAGCCATCACTTATTTGTTATTTATTAGACTACTACTGGTACAGCTTCTTACACGAAACCTGGTGTGGGTTTACACATCAGCCATCAAATGGAATAGTCATAAGCCCTACAAAGAAACACAGCCATAAAAGTGCACTTTGGAAAACTACAATCTTTCCTACCGGCCTAGTAACATGACTGTTGATACAAAGCCGTTATTGACTAAGTTAACCTGTGTTTGCAGAAATTTCTTCTTTGTGGATCTGCACAAAACAACTTTAAAAGTTTCACTGAAGCATATTTTATTACTCATCAATAAAGAAAGTGGATTATAATCCTTGGTTACTGCTTGATACAAGCCCTCTATATTCCCCCTTTTTAGTCAAAGGGATTTATCTTAAATTTCATTTCCTCAAAATGGAGTAGAAACAGTGACATGATAACATGACTCCAAACTACTGCAGCACTTCAAACTACATCAAAAGATGCCCTCAAGTGGTCAGTGGAAAGTATTTCAACAGTTAATTTGTGCTAATATCTTCCAGTATCCCACAGAGAAAACTAGGAAAACAAATATTTGTTTTTAAAACCTCCAAATCTCTACTTAGTGGTTTTTTTTTTTGTTTGGGGGAGAATTTTTTTTTAAATATACCTCTGATAAATAGTTTTCCACAGAGAAGTTGCAGAAAGTGCATATATGCAACCGTAACAATCTGCTATCAGCCTACAATCAAAGGCAACAATTGGAACATACGATCTTCTGCTCAAAAACTCCAGGACAAATTCTTTTTGACCTGAAAAATGCCAGCAGTTCAAACAGAATGAATTCCATTTCAGTTTTCAAGGTTACAAGCAGAAGAGTCACACATGCATACTAGCACAGTACAATGAATGTAGAGTAGAAAAAGGAAATACTTATCTGGGACTTAAACTTGAGTTTTCAAGGCGTATGTCAGAAGTGACACTGAGCCCAACAAGTGACTCATAGTAAACCAGTATAGAATGAATGAGAGAGGATTAATCATCAAGAAGCAAAACAGTATGTGGGAGAAAGTGCACTCAAATTTATACTGCAATTGCAAGGCACAGTAAGCCATTTGGGAAAGAAATTGCATCTACGTGTGGGCACCCACCTGGAACATTGAAGGTGCTGATATTATGCAAGCTAATGGCAATCCACTACTGCCTGTAAATTATGCAGTAAGATACAGGTAAGAGGCCAGATGTAAAAAGATATTAGCATTTAAAACTGGCAGTGCATTTATCAGCAAATCGTTAGATATGACATGATCCCTAGAAGGAGGTGAGTGAATAAGGGATCAGTCCATGCAATGATTCACAGGAAGCAACAGTTATTTTTATTCATTTAAAAGTTAACCGACATGTTACAGAATATCGGATGTATAAGCTAAATTTAGGTCGTAATAGTCTGAGATATACATCCACAGTGCCAAAAAATGTGATGAAGCAGTGGTAGCTACAATTATATAGAGAAGTATTTTAATGACACCAATGATATTTTAATGATAATCCAGGCAATGAAACAAATTAATGAGTTTAGAAACTGAGAAGTTAGCTGTGTCTTCTCTCTGCATACTTCAATATGAGGCCTAAAAGGGTAAATTTACTGGGGAAAAGGATTAAAGGGATGTTAGGTATGGCATGCCTTCTTTAATATCTCCCCAGTACTTTTCAGCTCCGCTTGAAAAGCTGAGGTAGTGCAAGTAAGAAACAAGCAAGCAACAGCAGCTGCAATGAACTTATGTCACATCATACTATGACATTTCAGAAATACAGGCAGTATTTTCACTTTTTGAGACTTCAGTTATAACACAATATCCCCCCGCCCCGAACTTAAAACTGTTTTCTTTAATGAAAAAGACAAGACCTTCTCCTAGAGCTACAAGAGACTTTAGGGGTTCATCTACATTAGTGTTTTGTTTGGACCAGGAACATGCTTTTGAAGTGAATCTATCAGTCGTCCTTACCTAGTATGCTTTGTGTTATATAAAAGATTGGTTTTGGAGCTCACAAACTGGATTCTTGACTGCATGTAACAAGCATTAATGCACGTTCAGTCCATATGACCAGATTATATCCAATTTTCCTGGAACTACGTAGAGTGTGGACATCAAATCCTCAGCAACAACTGTTTGGCTTTCTAACCACTGCTATTCCACTGTACGAACAAAGAAGTACCCTAAGAGCTTTCAGACTGCCTTGGTTACCTGCCTCGCTTCTCCTTCAGACATTCATAGATTACTCCATGTCGTGTTTACCATCTCTGCTCTAATCTATGCATAATCTGGTTCTTTTAAACAGTAACAATGAGACATGGCTCTATTTGGCCATGCATCCATTTCTATGTCTCTTTCAGTTCACCAGTTTCCTTTCAGTTCCCTGGATCCTGGAGCAACTGTGTCCTTACTACAGCTCATTTTTGGGGACGAGGAGGAGAGGCGTAACATGCGTATCTAATACTGCAGAGTACCTAGAAGACTACAGGTTATTTGTGCATGCTAATGTGTGGGAGGCAGAGAAAAGAATGAATTCCAACTTAAATGTCCAAACATGGAACAAATAGTCAAAAGCTGTATTTGAAGCAGAATGAGTCCTAGGATCTCAGCTTTAGAGAGTTCGGACAGGCCCCCTCCAATGTCATGAGAGACGACTTGTATTAGTTGTGCTGGTACACCTCTGCGAAGCACCTTTGCTATCACTGTTCTCTGCTAACCACTTTGCACTCTTTTTTTCCTTCATCCATCCACTCAAATATCTTAGTAAATTTCAGCCAGGTGGCCTAGGCCTACAGGTTTATCTCACCATTCACTGTTTTCACTGTAACAGAACCTGATTAGTGCAGTATCTATATGTCTCTTCAGGTCATTAAAAAAATTTGGATGACATTACACACTCATGAATATACTTTGTGCTTAGCTTTCCTTTGCACTCTCTACTGTTATTCAAAGACAGCAAACCAAAAATCTCAAGTTGGGTTTCTTGCCAAGTTTGCCTACTTCTATACTCTTTCTTTCAGGGTCTCTTCCTCCACCCATTGCTTCCAATGGTCCCAAAGAAATATTCCAACCACTGCCCTACCATCTTTCTTAGACCACTACGTTGGCATCAGCTTGTCTATTTAATGACACGTGGTAGTGTAAATAAATGTTGTAAGGAGATGGTGTTTTTCCTCTTACTTTATTTCCCATTTTCTCAATTTCCCTTTATTAACATTTTAAATATGTACATTTGAGGCAGACATTCTGCAGTTCTGAACTTAATTACCTGTTGAATATGGAAGAAAGTCTTGAGAGTCCCGAATTTCCCACGTAAGATTTCTGCTATAAACTGCTTGGAAGTAATCACCAACAGTGGCATACTGCACAGTCACTCCAAACTCATCAGAATGCTTGTTAATATAATCCAACAACAGGTCCATGTTGGAGTACTGAACAGATGCATTAAAGAACTGTTTGTCACAACCCTGAAATACAGAAAACAGAACAGCCAAATGACTTTGGGTCATGTAATTTAGAAGGATCTTTTTTTAACACTAGTCTATGTTAAAGTGGTATTTCTTGTGATCTTGACTGCCCATATAAAAGTTATTTGTTACAAAAATGTCCAGAATGGGTAGGGTTACTTGCACGTATCAGCTGATAACCAACCAGCATTACAGATAGGGAGAAGTGTGTTGACACACCATATTGTGCAAGAGCATGAAATTTCGTGGTAGTAATTGGAAAATGCATGCATACATGCCTGGAAAGACAACCTTTGTTTCTTTTCACACTGCATTTCTCCCACTTAGCAGAAAATATGGAAGTTCTTATTTCCTGCTCTTAAGAATGCTTACAGCTTTAGGAAGTGGTGAGGACATGATGTGAAACAAAACAATCTGGACAGAGATCCCTGTAGTACAAATGTCACACAATGTGTTGCTAATCCCCCATCACGACAGTAGACTATAGTACTTCTGATGCTCATCCAAATAGTTGAGAGAGGTGACACACTGTGTATTAAAGCCTCTTTTTTTTTTTTTGAGCATGCTTGCACAACTTCTGCCTTCTGTTGGAGGCGTCTCAATACAGACTATCTGCACATACAAACAGTTAAAGAAAGGCGTAAGTAAGCATGCTTTTGTTCAACTACAGTAGCTGACCAGGAAAATGAGAGTCAGCCAGCCATGGCACCATGTATATTCTTACGGTATCAGTATTACAGTGTAGGCATCGAATTGAAGCACAATAACATGCTAAGAAACCTTCACATAAAAAGGTCTAATAGAAGCCTTACAACACTGACACTAGTTTAATACATCCTCATCTTCATGTTCCTGTGCCTGAGGTAGAAAACATTGCCCAAGTCAATCCTGATCTCATTTTCAAAATAAAGATGCTCTCAGCAATTTGTCTTCAAAGCTTAGCAAATGCCTGAAGAAATGGCCAAAGAGGCTCTATTTTCTTTGCAGTCCCATCTTCCACCCCAACCTTTACCTGATGGGCTCAATGAGTTTAACCTGATGAGCTGAACCCATTCAACTCATGATGAGTTGAACCTGATGAGTTCAATTGAACTCAGAGGTGATTACTCTCCCTTCTTTCCCAGATATGAGTGCCACCCCATCCCTTCCCCATTTACTAGGTGTTTCAAGTAAGGTCACTGTCACATCCTTTATGAATCCTAGTGCACATGCCTGTCCCTCAGACCTAACAGGGTAAGTCACTGATCAGAAAAGTGGAAATTCTATTTCCAAACCAGAAAAGTTCTTCTGAGATACGCAGAGATCTTCTGCATGCATATAGCAGAAACTGGAAAACAACTTCAAACTGGAATGAGCTACTAAAACATATCAAACCAAATATGAAAAGTGCGGCAGTCAGTGCAAACCAGACTTCCTAATGTTGACTCCAACTAAATTTGTGGGGAAGAAGTCATATGTTTACCAGTCAAAACTACTTCACATTTGTAGAGCACTACTTTCAACTCATGATCCAAGAAGACTTCCTTATAAAAAGTAGATACTTTGCACCACAGAAGGGGATGTGCTGGGCTGGTAGACTCCACTCACACTGACACAGAACACGGTAGCTGAGGAGAACTGTAGTTCAGTAGAACAAGGATGTCCAGGAGAACGTGCTCTAGTTAGTCATCACATCCACTCACTACCTGAACAAAACTTTGCACAGGAATGCTATACATTACTGTACAGTTAGTTCAACCACACAGGCCAAAAAACAATCTCAAGGATCAGTTCCAGCCCTTAAGACAATTCCATACCCCCTGCTACATCTGCTGCTATGGCCTCTAGAGAGGCAGGTTTGAACTTTTACACTGCCCCACAGCTCAATGCATCCTCCTGCACAACTAGGTGCTTCAGATCATGAACAAACACTTGTTTGTCCATATAACTCATCACAAAAGTGCCAATAGTCTGGACGTGAGGTCTGACCTTAAGTGGGAAGGTGTGTATTTCCCGATTTTTTTAACTGAAGGAAAAAAAAAAAAATCCAAGTACTCCAAACTATTTGTAATCACAAAAAAATTGCTAAGCTTAACTATAGAGGTATCCGTGTATCTATTTCTCTCTACTTCTTTACATAGCCCTATGACTGAGTAACAAACTTTTATTACTTTGTTTAAAGCTCATTATCGCAAGCACACAAATCAAGAAGTCAGAGACTAAAATTTTCTTACATTATTGCAAAACTGCAGGTTTGGATCTAGACATCTGGAATTTATTCATACTATTCAAAACTCCCTCCTCCCCATTTCAGCATAACTTTCACTATAGCACTACTACAGAGTATTATATCCCACTTCTCCCCTCACCCTCTAAAAAAAAAAAATTCAATGTAAGCAACAGTGTCACAAACACAGGAGAAAAACAAATCAGTGACTCAAAGCTGCATCAGTCAGAAAATGTTTGTTCTCTTTGCAAACAGATATTGTGGTGAAATAGCCACCTTAAGAACACACATCATCCTTTAATATTGTAATTATGAGACCTACAGCATCCATCAAAATTCAAACCCAGACTCTACATTCAGTTTAGGCAGTTATTCTTTCCTAAGGACTTAAAAATAGTGAGAGCATACCAGTGTTATGTGTACATGTAGGACATAATTAACATAGCATATTGCTGAAAAAAGTGTTTGAATGACCATGCTGGGATATGCTTATGTTTCTAACTAAAATACAAAGACTGTATAAGAAAATGATTACACATCAATTAGAAAAGACGTTGTCTACCTAATGCGTAATACATTTTCTTGTAATGCTACTGTTTTTGTTAACACAGAGTTATGTTGTGCTAAGCAGTTAGGTAAAGAGATCATTTAAATAGACAAAACAAGGAGGGGAAAAAAGGAAGCAATATTGCAATATATAGTTTTGCAAGAGGTTATCTTTACAATTTTGCCATACTTCTTTCTATATTAAATAGGGTGGAAGACTTGGTAGACAGCTGGCAGACTGTACAAAGAAGTTCTAGTTTTTAAAATCATTACTAATGAAACATTTGGGCCACACTTCTTAGAAAAACACTCTACTGACATGTGGTTTCTACCTGTGTTTTTGCACTACATACTGTAGCAAAGTACCTTCTACTTACTGTTCATACTGTAGGTGTACTTGCCACTGCTAAAGCAAATGCTGATCATGCACTTACCCAAGGCCACAAAACATCACTTGTTCGGAACCAGGCTGCTCTCTCCTTAATGTTTGCCACCATGGTTTGTGCATACAGATGGATGTTAGTATCTGTAACAGGGAGACTCATGTTTGGATAAACACCATCTTTTGGTGGATCTGGGAAAGCTGCAATTCCATTCCAATAAAATCCTGATCTAAGTAGAAGGAGAAAGCAATAGGCCATAAACAGGATTTATTCAACTGGGAAAAACACATCAAAAGGTGCTGGGATAAAATGCAGACACACAGGGAATAAGCAGCAAAAAAAAAAATCAGCTTATATTCATTGCTAGTGTTTAGCATTTAGCATTTATTTGTGGGTGGAGGTAGGGGGAAGGTTGTCCAGTTTTCTTTTCGCACTGTGCAACTTTCCAAGTCCCTGCTGCTTGCTGGCACGGAACAAAGAAATCATAGGACAAAACAGCAAGCTTTGTAACAATGAGGATGTTCCCCCAAGTAGGCTTTGTTTACAAAGAGTATTGTACTGGATAAGCCAGTGAGCAAAATACAGTTTTCAAAAGCTCTCGGATTTTTTCACAAAGTAAATGGAAAATTTTAGTTGCTTTAGCTTATACACAGATAATATACACAATCTCAGCCCAATATAATGCTGAAAATCTCCCACAGAAAATCAATTAGCAATAGCCAAGTCCATACTGAGCTTCCTGGAGTTTTTAAATCTTAACTTTCCAGGCAGAGAGAAAACAACCCAGTCCTGCTCTGGACATTTTCTGTTTATAGCAATTGATTTGTTTCACATTTTTATTCTATATTTTTTTGATAAGGACTGACATGATATATATATATATATATCTATATCTATAAAAAATGTAGATGAAAGCTGTACCTGTGTTCCAAGCCTCCCGGTGCTAGAAAACATTATTTTTAAAGTCTGTCAATATTTTGAAGTATTTTTAATGCCTGTCAGTAGTAAGTGTCACTTTTTGACTCAGATCTACAGAGTCTAGACATCTCCTTGACCTACTGCAGGTCAGGAGAAAGCAGTAGGATACTGTTGAAAGAAAACAGTCAAAGAAAATACTTAAACTCCAACAATATAAACTCTCAGAAGTGATCAATATTTCTGCCTATTTGGGAAATCTTCAGACCTGTTTGAAAAAGGTATTTGCGATGGGGTACAGTAGCTGTACTGATCCATAACATGGGTGAAGATCTCCTGTCCTTCAGATAAGGAAGGAGAGCCCTGCCATACAAACTGAAGCTTCTGGAAAACAAAAAAGGTAAGAAACCATTACCCTTGATGACAAGCACAGAAATACCATCATTAACAACTTAAGACTTCAGAGTGCCCATCTTCTGTTCCACCACTTGCAAAACTTTAAATGTTTTTACTTAAGAGCAGCAAATCGCACCCCAAGCAAGGTCACATACTATATATAGGAGGCTACAGTGTTGCCTTTCTATTCAAATTGATGGAGAAGGAGAGGAGGCAGCACACTGCCAGCATACTGCTAAAATCCAGATGTAAGCCTAGCTTATCACAGGCATTACACCTCACTTGTTTCAGTGGGCGCTGAACACCTCTAAGCTAGGAAAGATCCAGATGTAGTCTGGATTGCACTGTAGTCAGTGGGAATCAATGTTTAAATCAACTGAAACAGAATTTTTACAGTTTTGGAAGCCTCCAGACTGTCATGTGCTAGAAAAAAAATTAGGTGGGAAAAGATTGTCAAAAGTTCGTAAAAGATTTTAGCAGAAAGGAAGTATTAGAATTCACTGCAAACATAAGGTGGTAGGTCCTGGCTTCACCAAATTCAACAGGAATTCTGTTTTCTTCAGAGACGCTTGAGTTTCACCCAAGATTCTTAAAAACTGCCTAATGGCCTGCTCATACTTGTGAAAGCCCCTTATTTTCACGTAATGATGACAGATCAGGGTCCAACATTGTGATATGAAAAGAAAAACATTTACTGTGTATGGGACACTGTGCAAGAGAAGGCAGAACATGAAACAAAAACTGAATTCAGCAAACAAATGATTAGCTGCCACTCTAACTGACCTAGTATTATTACTTTTACAGGCACAAGTAAGTGTTCCAAGCATGACAACCACTGCACCCAAACATACACACTGCACTTTAAAACAACCTATAAAAAACCCAACCTATCTAAGATTTTCTCAAGGAAAGCTGAAACCCATTCTAGATGCCTCCAGTTCCAACACTCCTAATTCAACGTCCACTTATGCTTTGCCCAACTGCCCACATTTTGTGTCTTCTTCAGGCTAGACTATATTTTGTCCTTGACCAGAAGTCACAAAGACATTACTGACCATATTACATGGATTCAATATATTTCACTATTACCACATGCAATCAGCATGTCACTTTTAGAGAAGAAATACCTACATTTTCTTGCACAGATCAGAGGGATGCTTATCTTAATGTCATGGTTGAGACTACTGTAAGTAGAGGCTGTCAATGGGTTCCATTCCTAAGGGTATTTTTACCTTGTTTTTCTGCATGTCAGCCTTCAGATCATAGTCAATCCGAGAAGTAAGATGAGCATTAAAACCAGCCAGAGCAAAAAGAGTTGGTGTTGTAGCTGAAGCTCCAAAAGGATCAACGTGCCAAGAAAACTGAGGCCTGATCCCAAAAGTTTCATACAAAAATCCATGGCCTTCTGCAAAGCAAAATTTGTTTACATTAGGAACACTTTTACAAGTTCATTTCATAAATTTAATAGGCATATAGTATTACAGATAAGCACTTAAAGGATAGCTCTTTGTTGCTGTTTTCCAAAGCATTTAAAGTTTCAGAAATTTAATGATTCACAGCAGAAAGTTTCACACTGACAATATTTATTTTGCTATGCCAGGTATAACTTATTAACATTATAAAAGATGAATAACAAAAAGGAATTATGATTAGAGACAGGCCTGGGAAAAAGTATGTAGATACAGATTAGGTTAAGGCTAATAGTCTGCATGAAAACAACAAGCTGGGATTTAGTTTGTGTTCACTCAAATCATACCACCCATTCTCAGAAAATTTCAGTCTCATATCAATGACAAAGGACAGGGAAGCCATTCAGTAAACAAAACTAATACGAATATGATCCTCAATCGTAAAAAAAGAAAAAAACCAAAGGTTAATAGCAATCTTGATACATGATATTATTTACAACCAATGTTATTAATTTTGTATTGAAATGAGTTTCAAAAAAAGAAACCCTCAAATCAGAAAGACCAGACAATACAATAAACTCAGATAAACTATTTAAATGAAAGTAAAACAACCAGCTAAGCAATAGATTTTACTCCGAACTCCAATATATCACACTAGGATCCTCATTAAAAAAAAAAAAAATTTGCAGATCTTAATTTCACAGTTCTGGAATCATGCTCAGAACTATTCGAAAACGCAACCATATCTTCCCCATTTTGGGGAATGGACTAATTCCATTCCAAATTTTAATATCACGTTTGAATAACTGAGGTTGCAAGGCATTCTCTTTTCACTTCATCTTTCCCATGGTTAATGTCTCCTCTAGTGAAAATATTCACAAAGTGTTTATTTTAACTCTTCTGACTGAAGCACATTTTAGGCAGAGTTTGCTAGGCTCTTCCAAAACACAGATGGACAGACATGAGAAGACATGAAATGTAGACCCCAAATGCCTGCACTGGCTTTGTCTCCTCAAGATGAACTCCACACATAATGCAAGGATACATTGTTTTGTTTGTATGTACTCATACTTAAACTGAGCAGAGTGCTTTCAGGAAAAAATAAATGGGAATTTTAAAATATATTAATACTTTTGTTCCTGCTGAATAAATTACCAAACTTGAAATTTTTTTTAAAAAAATTATGTTTATACACAGAATAAAATATTAAATTAGAAAATGTTTTTTGCAGCTAACTCAAATGAAAGAAAAAGCTGTAGTTGCATTTAACAAAAGGACTCTTCAGTCAATATTAGCCATTTCTTTGGAGAAGTCCTGGGTTCGGTGTACTAAGCCCATATAACAACCTTTAAACACGGGAGTCAGATGAGAAAAAAAAATAATGTTCATCCCAAGAGGAGGAGATCCCCTTGGCCAGCGTGTGATGTGGTGACTCACTGAGATGCAAAAGCATCTGCTATCCCTGCGCTCCTGATAAACACTGACAAGCAAGGAACAAGGCCAGTGGTGCTGCGCAGTTAGATTCAGCAAATGATAAAAGTGTTTTCTGACCCTTTACTCTGCCATGTAGAAAGCTGCCCAGAGTGTAGCCCTGAAACGGGCAGGGTTTATATCGGCCATAATAGACAGCTGGTGGTAATACACTCCCTCCCGCCCCAAAAAAGCATGCTACTCCCTCACGGCATATTATAGGCATCTATAGCACAGTGGTGGCATGATTTATCCTGTTTCTTTTTTCATTAACCAGATGGAGGTAAACGTAAATACTAGAAGACTCTTTAAACCATCAGATAGAGAGGTGTAACACACGAATGTCTGGAAGCAGAAGCTAGAAGATTTTCTATGGGAAATAGTGCATCTCTTGGAAATATGCACCTATTTCTAATAGAGGCTACTGACAACGATTACAAATGGGGGTTTCTTCATCAAGCAAGTCTTTCAACTAGGTTCAGATGACCTCTGACATTCAATGGCCCATGTTCTGCAGAAGACTTAGCCTAAACAATACAACCTCCCCACACTCTGAATTGCTACCAGGTATTTTCTTCCAGAGCATTTCATACCCTCAATTTGACCATAACTATCTTCTCAGGAGCTTAAGCTCACAAACACACACACAAACACACAAATATACACACGCAAAAAAGACCTCTGCTCCAAAGGAGTTTAAAACTGACCAATTAAACTGCAAGCCAGCTTTCATTAACCCTTTTGCTTACTGCAGAACTGTTGTGTTCGGGTTTTTTTAAAGCAAAGATTTTTATACAGATAACACACCAGCAAGTAAAAAATAAGAGATCAGTTCTTAAAGAGTAAGAAAATAATAGCAATCTTGGGGTGGAGAAATGAAAAACAAACAAAACCCCCAAGGTCATAACAATGAAAAATAAAAGTTAAATGCAAATATGCATACCCGTCAACTGTAAAATTTGATCATCAATTAGTGTCACAGCTTCATCATGCATCACTTGCCCTCCAATGACAAATTCCAATTGTCCCTCCTGAAGCAACTGATGGACCTATGACATTGAAATTAAGACACAGAACATAAACATCATTTCAGTCTTATCCAAAAAGGCTGCAAATTCATTTCAGATCACAGCACATTACCTAGACACAACACTTGTCAAGAAAGCATCCAGGACAAAAGTCGGATAAAAGGCTGCCTGTACTGAGTGCTATCAAAAGGAGAAGGGTGGAAAAAGCATACTAATGTGCTGTACAGTGCATTGATTTACCCAGCTTAGACTGAAACCAGGTAGCGAGCACGAAGGATGTGCTGCCAGGTAGACCCTGACCTTCTGGTGCTTCTCAGTAGGGCTGTTACCATGCCTTTATACCATCTAAACACCAGACTTGTCCCCATACACTGCACTGGCAGCAGCCTAGGATCCTGCCTCAAGGCAATTAGAGCTGGAGGATTAAAACAGAAGATACTAGTGCTTCTCCCAAAGTCTTCCTCCCACTGCATCTGTCTTGGCTTAGGAAAGGCACTGGGTGGCTGGATGAGAGAGCAATATGCAACGACATACAAGCAGCAATGGCCAAGCTCCTGGGGTTTCCTTTAGTCTACTACCTCTATAACAGTTTGGAGACTGAGATCTGTGGGATCCAGGAGGGAGACAAAGTGTGCCATCACACCATGGCCACAAACACATCCCTTCTACTCTGTATGCATCTACCTTGCCTTCAGAGGATGGACAGGTTGCTCAACTTGTGAGAGACAGAATGCTTTATTAAGAAGTAGTTATTCCACACGTAGCAGGCTTGCCTGCCTGATAAACCCACTGCTAACCTTAATTTCTGGTCTCTTTTTCCTAGTTTAAAAACTGTCAGTATATTACAACCTGTTCAATTATTCACAGTTTTTCTGGGGTTTTTTTTGGGTTTTCTTCAGCCACTAGAAACAACAAGTATGCCAACAAGTACAACTTTCAGCAAATGTGCTGGATGAAGGGGGGGGATGGTGTTTGGATGGAGGGAGTAATAGTCTGTGTCTCTTTCTAGAAGTGTTAGGGAGTCTTCTGTTTTTATTATAGTTACTTCGCTACCTAGAACTTCAAAGATACCTCAAACTTCCAACAAAGAAAGTTTGTATAAATATGTATTTTAATCTCCACCACCACCTTTTTTTTTTTTTTTTTTAAAATCTGTCATGTAGGATGCCAATTCCAGAGCTATGTTTATTTCCCTAGGAACCTTCAGTGAATGCCCCTGTGTCTGCTCAGATACGATGCCAGATTGTCAATTTTGATTATGATCATTTCTCTCTTTCACAATGTTGTGAAAATGCTTCAGGGCTCAGCATTCATAAATTAGTTCCAGCCAACTGTGGTGACTGATTAGCATGCTGGGAGACCAGATAACTGATATCTGGTGTCAGCACAGAAATGGTCCTGACCTACATGAAAAGCATCTGTGGCTATTATTCCCCATTTGGATGGATGTCCAAAAAAGATACCTCTGATCCAAACTTTGGGCCATGGAAACTTTTTTTTAATATAAGTTTTGTGGAACCACTGAGAGGCTGAAAACACAAGAAAAATAATTCAAGTAATTTAAATAATATCCAATCCTAGAAAAAAAAAGAAAACAATATCTCTAATGACAAGCACTTTTGCTGACCAGCACTGGGCAAAAGGAAGGAGGAACCAAGGAAACAGACACAGCAGTACTACAAGCAGCAGGCTGCTACAGTAGTAGAACATATCTGTGGTCCTTGGGACAACTACTACTATTCTTACATCAACTCACCCCTACAAACCAGGTAGAAGTGGCTACACATCTTTTTTCTCCAACTTAAAACACCCAGACATCAAGCCAGGGTAAGGTGATAAGAATGGTTCACACAAGAAAATATTGTGGAAATAACATGCACTGAGAACTTAGAGGTTCATATCTGGCTGAATACTGCTGCAATACATTTGACTTCTGCATATCCTCGTCTGAATTGCAAAATCAGCTTCAGTACCCAGGCTGTACCTTTTACTAGTTCTTAATGCTACTGCTCTAATCCAAAGTGGACATTCCAAAAGAAACTAGAATTAAATCCTGTATTCCAAGTGAAATACTAAATTTAAAAAAAAAATGGCAAAATTAAAACCAGAGAGCCTGTACTACAGAAAATCATTAATGCTAGAGCTCAAGTGGAAAAAGCAGGACAGTAACCAGAGTGACCTAATTTCAAGGTCCAATATTTGCAACCTGCTAATGTTAAAAACATGTCACTTATCAGCAAGCATTATAGCTCTTAAATATTATTAGAGATTAAATGTTTGACACACCGGTTTAAGAGGAATTTATTTTTAATAATTTTAATTTTCAGAGAAGCAACTATAAAGTAACCAGAGAACTGACTAAAAATGCATAAAAGCAACAATTATTAGTAATTAGGCTAGGAAATTAAAGGCTGAATCATATGTACTAGTTTTGCACTGAGGTCAAATGTGATACACATTTACTCTTCTGGATTCCACATAATAGCAAGAATAGATATTAGAAACACAGGTCTTTACATTTGGGTTACAGCAGCATAACGTACTTGAAATAAGATCAACTTACCTTAGAAAATTAGAGCACTCTTCTGTCCCTGCACAAAGTAGTTCCCATGCTATTTTCTTTAATTCCCCCACCCCAGACTTACAGTACAGTTTTCTAATTAAAAACAGACAAGAAAATTGTCCTTCAACAGGCAAGTATGGGCAAAACACCCACACAAAAACAGCGAACTGCCTATACACAGCAAAACCTCTCATACAAAGGTCAGCTGCACATAGGTTGTAAGCTATTATTTAAATACTAAACATTACAGAAAATTCAGAATTTAGTGAAGGACTAGGTTAGAAAAAACAGGCAAAAGGTGTCTTTTTTACATGATGCTTTAAACAAACTGAAATGTAAAGTACTGTAAGTAATATGCTGCTGTTGCCTGGACCCTGGTAACAAAACAGACCATGGAGTTCTGAGTGAGTACCTATGGGAAGCTGCACCTACCCTCTGGTTTTAGGGTCCAAAACTTAAACATCTTGTGCTGCAATGCAACACATGACCAGCTGCTAGGGTACCAGCGCAGTCTTTGATTTCAGTTTGTTTCATGCCAGAGGAAAAAAGAAGTGACAAATAAAACTTCACAATGTCTTTACTAGGAAAAAAACAATCCTCAAATTAAAGCTCTGAGGACTGAAAGGGATCACAGCTTATAAATAAACAAACCCAAGAAACAGTTATTGCTGTTGAATCTACAGTCACCTCTTTGCTGCATTTTCCTTGTTTACAAATGACAGGTTTTTGAGCAGTATTTAACTGGAAAGAAAAAAAGTTCCTTCTTGTGAGCAGTGTTAGGCAGCAGTTCATAAGCTTCAGATGTTTAACAGATATTGGTACAGCCTCTTTCAGAATCACCCACATCTTATACTAGCATGCCCCCAAATAAGAAAGTCACTGACGAAACAAGAATTGTAAAGTGTAAAGAGTCTTCGGTGCGAAGGTTACTACCTCCTACCGCTCTGATCTATAGTTGAGGTTTTAACCTCTTGCAACTGCCTTTAGAGTTAATGTCCTTTCATATGAAGTACCAGATTCAGAGACAGCTTACACAAGACCTGGGTAAAAAGAAAATGGTAAAGTACTTTGCCCCTTTTTGCCCCCTGAAAAGAGCGTGGATTCTTTGTTAGCAGGAAGTTTGGCTCTGGTACAACTTACCTGCTGCTTGTACGTATCTGTGGCTACTGCATCCCACCAGAGTCGAAAGAATTCCTGCTCCACAGCAATAAATTTGCGCTGCTTTCCTTTCACTAGCTCTTCTACAACAGATGTGTAGACATTTGCTGCATAAGCATGCATACTTTCCTGAAAAAAAAAAAACAACGTAGAAAATAAACTCTGTTTTGCCCATATTAAATGGGCTGTTTTGAACACTTATTGGGCTTGAGAAGAGACAGATCAAAAACCTCACATTTGTTGCACACTTCCTTTGTACGCGCAGAAAGACCGAGTTCTCTCTGGTTACATACAGCCTGTGGGCCCTTCTGCTCCAAAACATATCCTCTGACTGGGGACCTGACTAGATCATAGTGTAGCTTCCCCCAAGCTGAGCAGACACCAGTACAAGCTTTCTTTTTGATGTACTGGGAACAGCTTACCCTGTCCCTCATTGCTTACCTTAAATCAACAATGCCATAAATGATAAGACTTTGCACCAACATAGTTAATAAATGCACACGCACACTTTATTCTTCCATTTCTGCTCTTCTTTTGATGGCCTGAATTAGCAGAATTGTTTCTTCAGAGCGAGTATGACTCTGCGCTGCAGGTGTGCACTGCCAGTATAATACAGTGATACATATACTGTAAATTATACTATTATGGCCCTAGAAGCTTCAGTCATGAAAAATAACTCCATTTTGCTTGATGTTTTAGGACAGAGTAAAACCAAAATGGCAAAGGACTCTTAGAATGAGTTTGACTTGTTGACATGGAAACATCCAGTGTGAGAATTTGTGCATCTATCCTGTCTATGCCATTCCTAAAGCCACTTGTATTCCAGAATGAGGCCTATGGGTTTTATTGGAATGCAAACATGACAACTGTATCCATCAAATAACCTATCACACTGTTATATCCTATAATATGGTATCAAATGAACATCACGACATTAATTTTGAAGTTGCGCACATCAAGATATTTTATGTACGCTTATCCTTCCCAGAACAACTTCTGCTGACCAGATACACCCTTTACTTAATTTCAAAGTGATACAGAACGTCTAAAGACAACAGCAGAGATCCTAGAATTTCCTGCGATGTCCATGTTTTCTTGTAACAAAGTTATCTGCATGTTATAGCACAGTTATTTTAACGCTTCTCTACTTAAACTACTGGTACTTGCTTAAGAACGCACACCGCAATACATACACATACATCTGAAAGTGATTGACACACACATATCTCACCCACCTAAAAACTAATAGGCATGATATATAAAATATGAATCCACAGTTTTAATTTAGGCTAGTTTCCTATACAAAAATCACATTTTGACATAAGAAGGGGATGATGTGATCCAAATCAGAAATGAACTTTTCCTAACCCCTTGTTTTCCACAACTGAAATCCAGCTATCTTTGCAAAAATGCTAACGTGTCATTAGAAAAGGGAAAAAACATTTGAGTGTAGGAGGAATGGCTTAAAATACTGTAGTGCTTATCGAAATAATTACTTGTTCAATGATTTCTCGATCAGTTCTTAAGGGTTTTTTAAAATCAAGATTATGATTAGATGCTTAATACTAATGTGAAATTTTAACTAAGGGAATAGCTTTTAAGTTTTACTAATACTCAACAGTGACACACTCAAATGATTGCTAAGGAGTTTTCATTTTTCACTGGCAACTGGCTACAAACAATACATCCTAAAATTCAAGTATACGTACAATGATTACAACATCAGGATCAATTTTAGTTCTTAATAGTTAAGTGGAATACATTAGATTTTAAGAGCTTCAAATTTAATACAATACCAAAATATTCTGTGTGGTGATTTACTGAAAATATTTTCTTGAGGTATTTTGGAGATTAAGGCAAGACAGTCTTTATTCTGACTCAAACTACACTGGAACTAAGCAGTAAGATATTACCCAATCCTACAAAGTTTATAAACTCCAGTCGTCTGGGTGGGAATTGAAAGCAATTGTTCTCACAAACCAGGATACTTGCAAGCAACAGTAAGAATTTTCTTTCCAATTTATATCCTCTATCAGCTAATGAGATACTCTGAAACAATAAGCAGTGACCCAGTATAAATAATCAGGTAAGATTTCACTTATTTAAATATAGATTTTAAACTTCTACCATGATGTAAAAATTATTTTGTACTGCATTCTAGACAATGGTAAGGTGTCTTTCACACCTATGGTAAGATACATCAGTGAGATGCCACGTCTCATGTAAGTTATGGTACCACTGCTATTATCAGATTGCAACAGATAGCTTTCTTTGAGAGGGGAAAAAAAAAAGCTTTATTACACATCCAATGCTGGAATTCTCCATCAATACTATAATTTCCAGCACACAATGAAGATTGCTGTTCTGATACCATAAATGAAATGCTTATTTTTCACATTATAAATGGAGAAATGAAACACTAAAAAAATAGTATGTTGTCAGTCATGAGTGAAACCTAATAACTAAGCAAACCAAAAACGTAAAATAGGTTGGGATCACATTAGTATCCCACAGAGTGTTACCTTCAGGTTTCAATTTAGTACAGAAACATCTGAAACCACATGTAGCCTCTGTGGTTTTTGACTATAGGAATTGCTGATGCTTGTGACTTAATAGCAGAGGAACTGAGGCTTCGAGCAATTGCATTCTCAAAAAAAAAAAAAAAAAAAAAGATAATTATGTGTTTCATTTCCCTCAGTGGAGATCTTCGACCACTAACTGACCCAAAATAAAAATTAGTTTTGTGTTTCCTTATACAATTTCTGAGTAGGAGTTTGAAGTATTAAAGGAGAAATTCACTAATCTTTCCTGAAAAGGGAAGACAAAAACATGCATAGCAGAGATTCTTTGGTGAGCCATTAGCTCTTTTTTATTAGTTACTCTTAATTGTCTGATGCCATATCACTCTAGCAAGTGAAGTATCCACAGCATTTTTCACATAAACGAAAGAAATTCATACTAATGAATAATTCAGGATTTTGACTAACAAATATGAAAGGTATTAATGCCCCACCTGATTTATTTTGCTCTACATCTCATTTCTTTAGCAAAAATTATTTTGCTACTACATTTCCGTGGCACTAGGCTCCAACCCCACCCCAGCCATCGAGGACCTGGGATCCTGCTCTCCTCTCTAAGAACAGAGTTTTCCTGGGGTTTTGGCTTAGTAACAAAAAGACCAAGAAAATCTGCCACATAACCAAAGCACACCATCAAACAGATTGGAGATGTTACTTTAAAAAGAAAAAAAAAAATCCATCAGGAGCATCCTGCAGAACACAGGCACACGCAAACCCAAAATTCACGGGCAGAGCTCCTCAGCTAACCATGCCGCCTCCAAACGAGCGCGGGGATCCCGAAATACCAGGCGATGGAGCACACTCCAGGACGGACTTAGGGCAGGAGCCGCACCTGACAGGGATTTATGCGCTTCTCTGCAGGCGGGTAGGTGTTAGGACAGGGGCAGGCAGACCCCCCGCTGCCAGCGTTACACGACTCCGGGTAGTTCTGCAAGCTCGAAGGCGCACAGGGAGCTGAGCTGAGGTCGGGCAGCGGAGAGGCTCAGCCCCACCAGCCGACAAGCCCACCCCTACCCCAGCAGCCCCCGGGCCGCCCCAGGGGGAAGGCGGCCGCGCCGTTATCCGCCCCGGCCAGCCTCGCTCCGCAGGGGGCCCCACCTGCACCGTGTAAACCCAGCCGACGTCCATGTGGCTGTGGGCGACCACGAAGGCCCGTAGCTCCCCCCGGCCGTCGGCCCGCGGGAGGAGGCCGAAGAGCGGGAGGAGGCCGAAGAGCAGGAGGAGGAGCGGGGGGCGCATGGCGGCTCCGCGGGCGTCCCGCCGCACTTCCGCGTCCCGCCGCCCCGGCACCGCCTCCCGGCACGGCGGCCCCGGGGCGGGGAAGCAGGGGCTGGCGCGCCGCGGCACCGTCTTCACCGCGCGGAGGCGTCAGGCTCGCTCGTCAAGAGGAGCCGCTTTGTTCAAAACAAACCAAAACAAAACAACAAAACGCCAAGCTACAGCAGTTTTCCTTTAAGTGAGAGGATTTCGAGGCACGAGGGGTGACTGTCTCAGCCCCGAGCTGCTGTGCAGGTACTCGAGATCCCTACAGCAGGGTGCAAGAGCCCGTTAAAAGCACAGTCCCCGGGAGGTGCTGGTGGCTCTTGTTGATAACGCCGGGGCTGACTTTCTTATAAAACTAGATTGCTCAGAGACATGTTGAGTTCTGCATCTCGGATGACTATAAATCCTTAGGGGTTTTCTTGAGGAAATTCTTTTGAATTGAACGCGAGTTCTTTATTTCAGGGTATAATAGTTCATTACGGATTATTGTCTGCATCTTTGGAGTTTTGAAGTTGTAGCAAGATTAAATTTTATGTGGCTGACCCTTCTGATCCCATTTAAATTGGTTTTCTGACTTGTCTTACCGCTGCTAGCAAGAGGTGGACCCTGTGCTGAGAACCAAAAAGATAGACTCTTGTCTCTGCAAAAAGTCCTACTGAAAAGGAAAAAAATCCAACCCATAATTAAAAAATGTTATAGGGTAATCTAGCCCAAACAATCTCCTCAGAAGTTTTGTCTGCAGTTGCACCAGTTTCTGCCCAATCTATCATTGTGATATTAAAAGCCAAAACAGTTTATTTTTTTAAAACTTAGTATCACTGTAAGCAGCTCTATGATACTTTTTTTCCCCAAATCATCAGCTTAAACCTTTTCAGTTCCAAGAAAGCTAGTGCACATCCAGCAAACATATGGCTTAGGGATATATATACACACACTGTCTAAATGAACTGGTGATCTTTTACCTCAGAAGGCATTATGGTCTTTGTAATTTAGGTGACGTTCCCAGGAAAGCTTAAGTGTTGGCATTTTGCTTTGTTTCTAAAAGCAGCTGAGAATGTTTGCAGAGTGTTATTCCCATTTTAAACCTATTTCCTTCAGAAAGTGTAATTGTCCTCCTTATTCTTTCACAAAGGCCACAGTGTGACACTGTCTTGGATGCAGTAGAGAAGAACATAAATATTAGAACAGAATACTTTTATTAGGAAAAATTGAATCAAACTGCCCACAGTTTACACACCTAGAGGCGGCAGGAGGGTCTTCACTTGTGGCAAAAAGGGATGAATGTAGGTATATCAAGTAGAATTTATCCTGAAAATAATGCTTCCCCACCATTTACATACTGTTTCACAAACAGCAAAAAGCTAGATGGAGGAGCCAGCGTAATTGTGCCATGACAGCTGCCTACATTGGTATTTTATCCTCTTTTTGGCTCCTAATCTCTTAGTATGGCTTGATTATAGTCTTCCTGTATTATTTCTCAAGCTTTTCTCATTTGCCCATACAAAGTGTGTTTGCTCTCTTTGACATGAGCTGTGCTATACGTGGGCCTCTGACACCGTCACCTCAAAAAGACAGAAGACGTAGGCAGGATGCTGCCAGCTATAAGCTAAGCAGTCACAATTGTGTTAAATTAAATACCAAGAAAGCCACCTGGTGAACAGAACAATTAACACACCTTTGCCTTTGCCTCCTGTGGTGTTTTTGGGGTGGATGTCTGTAAGAATAAAGGTATTTATTAACATGTTCGCTCTAGCTGACTGTTTCAGTGTTTTAAAATTTGCCATTCCCCTAAACATTTTCCAGCAGAGGCAAAGGTCACTACACAGAGCACTTAAGCTTACTTGACAACAGGTTTGCTTTCTTACTTACCTCTTATGGGTGCTGTAAAGGCAGTTTGTGGATCCACAGGGGTCCATGGACCAGATGAAAACCACTCTCTAGCCTTGCAGTGATTTCAGCATATATAAACCTGACAATTTACATGGTATTTGCAGCCTTTATCCGTAAGATAGCCTACATGGCCTAGGGATGGTAAGAGAACCGAGGTGAATGTCGTGAGGAAAACACAGCTGCTGGCACTTGGTGTGGTGAGCCAGGAGAGGCCGTACGGACGCTAGCATGGGTGACACTGGCAAGGCCCCGGTGCGTGGTGTTCTCCAGGGCTTGCGTGTGTCCAGGCTCCTGGTGCAGCTGGGGATACCCACCTGTGGACGCCAGGCTGGCCGCTCCGCAGGCACGTGTGGCTGAGGCACTGTGAAGGGACACTGCACAGCCGGCGGCACCTGATCGGGAGTTCAATACTGAAGCTGAACCAACAGCAAGAAGGAGCCTCTACTCTGGGCCGCGGAGGGAGGCCGGGAGGAAAGCCAGGCTGTGGCGTCGCATCCCGCCGCCGCCGTGGCACGCCTCAGGCAGAGCGGCTGACCAGCCCCGCCGACAGCCCGCGGCGCCCCGCTGGGGGCGGCCCCGCCGCCCGCTCACACCTGTCCGGGCCGTGGCAGGGCCGGCGGTGCCGGGCGCGGCGGGTCCTGGCGAGGCTGCGCCGCCTCCGCCGGGAGCTCCGGGCGGAGCCTTCCCTCCTTCCCGTCCTCCCTCCCCCGGCTCCCTGAGCGCCTCGAGGCAGCGCTGGCTGCCTGCGCCGCCCGCTCCGCTGGGAGAAGGAGGAGGCGCCCCGAGCTACCGGCGCTGGGAGCAAAGCAAATAACAGTTCAGAGTACTGGGCGCCTTTCGGAGGGCAATACACATGTCCCACAAGCAGGGTATTTGGAAACGCTCTCCCTTCCCCCGGCCCTCCCTGGTCCCCTCTTATTCCTCCGTTCCCTCCTCTGCCCCCACCATCTCTCCTCCCCACTCCTCCGGCTCTGCCTCTCCCCTCCGCCGCCCTCTTTCCCTTCTCCCTTCCTCAGCCCTCTCCGCCCCGCCGGCCCTGGGTGCCCCCAACTGACTGTGCCTTTCCTCCCTGCCCAGTTGGCGGCCCCCCAGGCGAGAGCACGGTTGACTGGTGCCTCTACCAGCTCAATGGAGCAGCCGAGTTTGAGGTCTCTGAAGGTGAGTACAGGGGTGCTGAGGCGGGGCGCGTCCCCTCGACCACTGCCCCAGCTGGCGGCATGGGGAGAAACGTGGCTCACTGGTAGGAGAGCGGCTGTGGAAGAACATGGCAGCTGCCCCGGGGCGTGGGGCCTGTGGGGTGGCGAAAATGGCGTGTGGGCCCAGTGTAGGAGGGGAGGTGGGCTGGCAGGGGGTGGCCGCTGATGGTTTGCATGCACTTATGGTAACAGTGTAAGTGTCTTAGCTGGTTTTATTTTGGTTTTTTTGGAAAAGTCGGTTTCGTAGCTAGCAGCCTAGGTGGCATCAGTCCTCTTGGCCTTGGCATCGGTGGCTAATGGTGTGAGGGAGGTGGTGTAGTACCTGCTGGAAAGTTTTCTTTTTTTTTCCCCCTTAACTTTGAAGAGAGAGGTAACCTGGGAAGTTTTATTTTTGAATATTCTGTGATCAGAAAAGGAACAGCCTTTGGGTGCTAGGGCAAGAAAGTCTCCCCTCTGTCTCTGAACCACATATGATTCTGAACATGCAGAGTATTTAAACTTAGATGTCAACCTGTATTTTCCAGTATGTTGGATGCATAGTGTGCAGTGTCCGTGAGCATATTGCAGTGTCTGTTTTCCGTGAGTTGAGTGGAGCTAGGACCTCAACTCGATGTTTTGGTCTGTTGGTGGTACGCGTTTCTGAGGAGTGCGTTTACTGTTTGTAAGGGCTTAAAATGCATCACAAGTTCAGCTGGACTGAAAAACTTTACAGTGCTGAGGAAAGTGACACACTGTAATAGATTGGCTTCAGGTTAGACATTAGGGAAAACTTTTCAACAGTGAAGCACTAGAATATATGAGGTAGGTATACAAGGAAATCTCATTCACTTGAGATATTCGAGGTTTGTTTCACAAACATGGTTTGAAGTGATAAAGCTACAGATCTTGCTTTGGGGCAGGTAGATAGACTACCTGTTTGGGGTCTCTTTTAGCTTTATTATCTGTGATTCTGTGGGATGTGAAGTTTTGTGTTATGTCTTGTGTTTTGCTGTTTGGAGAAGTGATTTAAACCCCGGTGTACTAATAATAAGCTACAGCTTGATCAAGGCTTTGGAGTAAGTTATTCCCCCCCCCCCCCCCCCAGTTATTCCATGGTGGTTTATATTTCAAGGTGTATTTAATAGTGTGTGTAATTACACACACTTGCATACTAAAGCATTTCTCAAAATATGTTATGATTTTGTGCCCAGATTAATTTTTTTTTTTTTTTGTGAAACTGCATACCGAACCAGATGTGATGACAATAGGTGGGGGTGGAAATTACATCCGTGTGAGGGAGTGTAATGAGTGACAGCATTTCTTAGGCATCACAGAATGTTGAAAACAAGCTTTAGGTTGGCATTTACTTTCATTTAAAGATTTGAATGAGTAGAATATGCTTCTTAACTTTTATTTGTCTGGCTAAATACCAGTGTTTCAGCACTGCTTTGAGACTATAATGTTTTCTTCTCAACAGCTGTTTTATTCCTTTGATTTTTTTGGGTCATCTTTTGTCACATGACATAATTTTTAAAATTAGTTTGCTAACCCTGACTTCCGTTCTCTAACACTGGCAATTTATGGATGCCCAATTTTACTCCATTTAAGTCAAATGGAAATTTTACGTGTTTTCTCTTCTTTACTCAGCATGGGAATGTGTGAAATTCAGAGAACAGGAAACAGGCTGAAGCAATGTAATTTGGTCACATAAGCTACAGAGTCAAAGTCATCTGCAGGTAGTAAACGCTAGTTATATATAATCCTATTAACATAAACATAACATGCATTTTCCAGAATACATGTCTATTAGATGCCACTGCTATCTAGGAACACATACAGCAATATAATCAGCACACTTTGCAGAAGTGAAAAACAATATTTAAAAGAAAGGACCACTATCGCAGGTGGCTTGACCTCTTTTGCATGCCAATGTTTTGGATAAAGTCCAAACCTCTTCCTTTGCTGAAGTTTGACTCTAAAATAAATTAGACAGAGCCGAACAGAATCCTTAGCTTAAAATGGATTGTTCCTATGATTTTCAATGCAGATTTTTTTTATTTCTATCCTCATCCCAGTTCTTTTTACTTTTCAGAATGGCTACAACTGTTGTGATTGCTGCTGCACTGGTTAGGACCACCTCACTAATGGACAGAAGGACTAATTAATCTATATTAAATATTATTGTGTGTTTATCTATATATATGTATAGATAAACTTTTACATATTAATGTTCTAAGTTCAATGAGTCCTCTGGGCACCTCTTGCTGCTTTTGCTATTGAATGCCTTGCAGTACTCTGTCAGTTAGACTTCAGAATTGTGTTCTGCAACATTTCTGTCTTAGACTAGATTCTTTTTCCAAAAATAGATGTGTTAGATGAAAAACATTCATTTACATAACAGAAAAGTAAAATTGCATATTTCAAATGCAAGGAAAAATAGAACATAGTAAGTAAAACATCACAATCGAAGCCAAGATAATCATGTTTGATTTAGTTTTGCTGCCTTGAAACAAAACCCTGTTTCAAATATTGCTACTTCTGTAATTAACATGTAAGTGCAAAATATATTTTATTCATGCTAAAGATCTCAAAGCACTTTGCTCACATTAAGTGCAGCCTCACAAAAGCTGTATGAAGAGTAGTATTAAAGTATCCATTTACAGCCTAGCAAAATGAAGTATAGAAGTTAAGGATGTGATTTTTATAGAAGCTGAATGTCAGCTATTAAGCGGTTAGTACCTGAGACTTCTGAAAAGTCAAATCTTGTACCGTTTGCCCAGACTATCTAGTGGACTGTTAACAGGACTCCTTATTCCACACCCTTTGCTTTAAGTTCCAAATCACATTAACTTCTTGCAAACTTTGTATAAGTTAAAGCATGTTTGAAATATTTTATGCTGTGAATTCTAAGCTGGCATTATGTTACTCTAGATAGCATTACATTCAGTAATGATTATATGGTTAATGAAAAGATTGAGTCAAAAATCATATTTTTAGTTTTCACTCTCATCAGAGACTTGAAATTGGTTTACAGTGTAAATTTTCTTTTCATCCATTTTGTAACTTTATGCTCTTGTGTGACTGAAAGCCCTGTTAACATTAGTGCCTTGTGAATTGTGATGTGAACTTTCCTGTTACTTACCTTACGCTGCTCTAACGTTCTCTTTTATTTCTGAGTAATTTGAAGATAGATTTATTGAGAAGATAAGATGGATGATATACTATTTTGTTGTAAAGGTATGTTTGAATAATGTACCATTTGAAGGAACTAGAAGACTCGCGAACTGATGAATATGAATTTAATCACTGACAGGTTTACCTCCGATAGCTTTTTGTTTACTGTAGTTTACAATCAAAGCAGTAAGTCCTGGATTTGGTTCAATACTGTCTTTTCCACTATTACATGAATTCCATGGAAAACAATGTGATTGCACAAGCTTACAACTGAAGTAGTGTCCTTGTGAGTCATGCCTTCATTAGTAAGGTCTAATTAAATAGGAAGTCTCCACATGTGGATGCTTTCGCATCTCAGTCGTTTTTTGGCTGAACCAAACAATTGATTTTTCCTTGGTCTCTTATAAAAAGGCATGGTAGCAGCTCTTTTCTTAACACTTCACAGTTTGCCAACATTTCTTTTGAAGTATGATCACCATGAATGGATGTTGTATTTCCGAGAGGCCTTATTTGGAGGGGTATGCTTTAAAGTTCTGGGCTCCTAGTTGTCCAATTTGGAGATTTAGTGAAGTGAACTGTGCCTCTTGTGCACCCCACAATTCTGGGTTTCTTCAAAGGAAACCAAGGTGCTTGGAAGGGACTGGTATACCCCTTGTCTCACCCTAGCATACATTTAGGACACTACTAGCTTGCATACAGCACTGCAAGGTGCGTCACAGGACACGTGTGCACCCTAATATACCCTCTGATGCCGTGTATGTGGATGATACTATTATTCCAGTCCTACTTCGTACATCCCTGTTTATACATTCAGCAACTCCCTGTATTTCATCCCTCTTTATTTTACAGTCACTTATGTTGGTGTTTGGTTGGTTAACTATACTGATGTCTGGGAGCTGCTGAAGCGCAGGGAAGGGGCTCCTGTCTGAAAAGTGTTATCATCATACTTTGCTCCCATTATGATATTATATGTGGCTGCGTAAGACCAGACCCAGTAAATGACTATTTACAAGAAAATGTGGGTATTTGATTATACTTCTATTTGTTGCTGCACAATCTGACGTTAAGTTTCAATATGAAAAGTTCAGTATGATAGACAAAGAGGAAGGATTAAGGTATACTGAAATTATATTTATTCATATGATAGCTTCACTTCTAGTGATACGTACAATAATAGTCCATTTTGTGATATTTTTATCTATTGTTTATGGAGTCTTTGTTTATACATGGCGTGGGTTTTGTAAGAATCTTTCATTCAAATATTTCTGTAGATTACTATAAAAAAAGACTTACTGAATGACAATAAAATACTGGAAAGTATATGTACTTGTTATGAAAAGGAAAAGGTGAGTGGCTTATTTACATTTCTCATTTGTTGTTTCCTAATTTTATGTTTTGATTAAGAGTTGGTTTGATTTCTATGGAATAAATTAATTTAACTAAGTACATTAAGATAATTTAATTGCAATGATTTATAAAATCCTTGCTTTCATAGAGTTTCTGTTGGAACTTAATATGGGTGCTAGAGTGTGTTTTCTCCTAAGAGTCAGTATGTGTCATTTGACCGTAAAACAAATACTTTGTTAACATTTTGTTATTTTCTTTTGTAAATATCTGACTGAAGATGTTAGCTCCTTTTCAGTAACCTGAAAAGTGGTGTTGCTGTTTAGATGAAGCTTGAAAAACAGACTAAGCTTTTTTTTAACCAGGTTTTCAGATTTTCCTGCCCTTTTCAAGGACTCCACTCACTCCCTCTAACATGCTGTACTTGTTTGGTTAATTCTTTGGCTCTTTGACACCAGAAGTTGCAGTCTTCATCATCTCAACTTCCAGGATGTGGTCTTCAGCTGATTGCCTTTTTACTCTCTAATCTCCCATTGATCCTTTTTCTTTCCTTCCAGTCTCCCCCTATTTAATATCTTTACTTACATACTCAGTCAGGTTTTCTAGTTTCTGTTGGTTTCCTCAGCTTTGGTTTTACTTTCCCATTGTCCTCTGTAACTCTTCTCTCTGCTAAGGGGGTTGTGGGGGCGTCTCAGTCCGTTGACTGTTGCAGAGTCTGGCAAAGGGGTCTCCCGTCTGTGTCGCTGGAAGCATGCCATTTGCAGCAGGTGCCTGCATGGCAAATCTTAGCTCTTTTCCCTCTGTCTCTCACTATTTCCAGGTCTACAAGGCTTACCATTTTATATGATCCTTTCAGTTCCATCCAAATAACTCCTGGCAATTTTGGTTTTATCTGTGCTTGAATGATCAGAATTTCCTTGGGTGTTTCAGTTGGCCGCATCTTTTAAGATGCACTCAGTATACATATGAAAGATGAAATCACACTGTTGTGGACCTGATTATGCAGGTATTAGCAAGTAAAAAAATCATGCTTTCAAGTTATCTAGTCCAGAATTTAACAGGGACATCTTTTATGCTCCCTCTTTCTCATTAAATATGCAATAATTTAATTTATGTCATGATTTTGTTATAAACAATAACACTCATGAAGTAAACTGATTTCATTGGGGCCGCAACTTTGCCATTTATTTTGTGTTTAAGTCAAACATTATCATTCAGCTTGAATAGTGATGGGCAATTTAAAGAGTATAGCATTGCCTGTGGTTCTAGCTGAGATGCAGAAAAATCACCAGGTTTTCACAAAGCCTCCTCTTCCATTATAGGTCAAGTCAGAAAGCCAGGGTTCCTTTACGGAGCTGAGTTTAATATAGGGGTAGAGAGTACCCATTTTCTGATCTTTCCAATTCCAGTTTATAAATGTGTGCAGAAATTGCCCAAGCTGTCTTGGAGAATGTCTGAATAGCTGATGTGCAGAGAATTTTCTCCTACTGTGCAGTTTTTTTCTGTATGAACCTGTTAAAGCTGAAATTCCAAGAAGATAAGATTTTTCTGTTTCAAGAATTACAACCCAGAAGCTTAACATCTGCAAATATGAATTCATAAGTCATATTGCAGGCCATACAGGTGGGAAAGTGACCTGTTTTTAATATTCTTATTTATCAGTTCTTTTCTGTAAATGCATTTTTCAGTAAAATGCAGAGATTTAAAGCAGAAGTCAATATATTTTCTTTTGCATGTTTGTACTGTCTGATGAAAAAATTCCAAAATGATATCAAACTATTCAGGGGTTTCAACTACCTTTCTCTCCTAGTATACTACTCAGATATAAACTCCTTATTCAAAATAATGATCAGTAGCTCTCATCTTTAAGTCTCTGTGTCATTGCCTAATGGTATGTGACAAAGCCCCAAAATCATAGAATCCTAGAATGGTTTGGGTTGGAAGGGACCTTAAAGATCATCTAGTCCAACCTTCCTGCAATGGGCAGGGACAACTTCCAGTAGACCAGGTTGCTCAAAGCCCCATCCAACCTGGCCTTGAACACTTCCAGGGAGGGGGCATCCACAGCTTCTCTGGGCAACCTGTTCCAGTGTCTCACCACCCTCATAGTGAAGAATGTCTTCTTTATATCTAATCTAAATCTACCCTCTTTCAATTTAAAGCCATTATCCCTTGTCCTATCAAAATAGTGAAAGGTGTTATTTACTAGCCAAATTCTGCATCTTGCCATTTAAGTTGAATTGTCATTGTTTGGTGATCCAGAAGAGGGAGCTACCTCATAAATTTCTAGCAGTTTTGAACTTAACAGTCTCCTTTAAAACCCCTCATGGATTTTATTTTATTTTTTTTTTTTTTAAAGACTGAATCCAGAGATTTCATGTGATGCCTTTTTGGTCACTCAGTTCATAGTCTGCTGATTTCTAAGGACATCCTTAGAGACTTAGTTCTTTGATTTCCTTCAGTTTTCAGTATCAGTTCAGTGTTTGTCTTTAAATATTGTGTTTGTATAACACCCTAAAACCTTTGGTTGATATAATGATGGCAGTGCCTTTTATTTAATCTGCTGAGTCTTATTGAACGTAGATGTTTCTGACTAGCATGTCATGGATGTTTATAGACGTTTTCTGTAGCATGCAGGAAGAACTTTGTGGTGGCTGGCCTTCCTCAGTAAAATAGCAAAACTAATATGCACACTACGATGCGCTCTCTCTCTCTCTCTCTGAACTGCAATGCAATTTATAGTGAGTTAATACACCATTTACGGGCTATAAAAGTAAAGGACCATGAGGTATTGGGAGAAGACATTATAACATGAACTTATTAAAACTTGTACTGATGGTCAGGCAGGAGACCAGACTTTTCTGGGCATATTTTAAAGTGCATGATTTAGCTAGGTTCTGGTATTCCTTGGTTGGCAGAACTCTAGATTGCTACCTGCTATAATGATAAATCATGTCAAAGCTGTCATACCTCCAGGTTTGTTGGTGGTCATTTTGTGTTAGGAACTGATGCAGTGATGTGACTTTGTTTCCTAAGGTAACTAGAGTACTGAGAAACAGGTGAGTCTTTTTCCAACTGAATAATATGTTTCCTGGTTTTTGTCATTAAGAGCTAAGGAGGATGCTCTTAGGATTATGAAGCTTGTCTTTGTTTTTCATCAAGAAGAGTGAATATAGCACTGTGCTGCTTATTTCTTGGTGGATAAACCATCCTTATACATTTCATGCGAATTTTGAGGTGTCAATGGAGCCTTCTTTTTCTGCAGATAAATACAGGATAGTAAAAGTCCTTGCGGTGCCACTGAAGGGTGAGAATGAAGCATTTCATTTGTTATCAACATTGAATACTGCTGCATGTGGTAGTATCCTGCTGTTGACTTACTTCAGATTTCCAATTAGCAAATCTCTAAATATGACTGCTTTCATGGAAAGTACCACTGGATTCCATTCATACCTATACGTGGTATTGTCATGTGGCCTTCAGGTTACATATACAAACTGCTCTGTTAGAGCATTTAGACTTTACATTGGGAATGTTGTACACAACTTCTTAAACTTAAATGTACCACCATGGAGAACTCTGTGGCTTATTTTGAGTTATCTTGTAAAATACTTTTGAAAATGCTTTATGTATTTTTTACATGCACACAAACGTACGCACACATACTTTTTTCTTATGTTCATGCAAGATTTGTATAAAAATCAAAGGAAGTTGAATTAGATCAATGTACATGTGTTTGACTTTTCCTCCAGGAGGTTTCAGAATAAGTACATAAATAAATACTATTTGTTTTATATACATAATATTTTGCACACGTGTGATACATGGCTATTATAGTTCAAACATATATTTTAAAATATTTGTATGTTCTTAAAACTGATGACCTATTTGTATGTTTTTAAATCTTCTATTAAATACAATTTTTTTTCAGAATGTATTTGTTTCCCGGATGTTTTGGCTATGTTTATTTACAAGCACATTGTATAGAGGCTCATGTCATAGCGGATAGAGTTGACAGTTCGGCTGATTGCAGGAATATGCAAAACGTTAACCTCATAAATCTTTCTCCACCTATCGTATTATGTAATTTCTACAAAATATTCAGAAGTATGATGCAAAAGACAGTTCCATTATTTTAGTTGGAACCATTTTGATATTGCAGTTAAAGATGATGTATTCAGTTCAGAGACAATTATGTCTAGACACTAATAGGGGCCATTGAGTTGACGTTCTATTCATAGAGAGGGCATGTGTCATTCAAAAGGGAGTTGTAAAACTATTTAGGACGGTTGCATTGTTAGTGATGTGCCTTTCAATTTCAAACAACTACCATAACTAGTTACCATATTTAGTAGGGTCTTCTTGGAATCCTGAAACAAAAATAACCCACAATTTCTTAGGGAGATATGAATTATATTAATATTCCTTTTCTTTATACCCAGAATAAACTCCTGTGTTATAATTAGACTCAAAGATGCAAAGTGGAGGTGTTATTCTTGCAAGACTTAATGGTTTCTTGTTAGATCTGTCTTACTGAGTAATCTTCATGATCTTTGAAATTTTTAATACAGAGGCTGTTGTTTGTTGATACCTGTTTTTGTCCATCAGATAACTCTTATTTTTGAAGGTTCTCTGATAAGCTCTTGTGTTAGCATTATAAACTCTGCTTTGAAATTGAATGTTTATTCTGGAAATACCCCATGCTTCAGATTTTATTTATTTGCAAGAAGCCCTAATTTGGAGTCCTTCATAATGATATGCAAAGTAGATATAATCAATTTAAAATAAGAATGAGCTCACATTTTAAGAATAATTCTTATTTTTCATGCACTACAATTTGAAAAATTCAAAATGTGTTTTTTTTTTTTTCCCTTGAGCTTTTTCATGTGAACAGATTTTTTTTGTTTCTTAAGCTTGGCAAGCTGTTATTTTCAGTGCATACTGTCTCCTTTATTCTAAATCAGGAAAGCACAGCCATATTTCACTTTGACTGCTTTTCCTGGGTTTCTTAGAGATTTTGCTCCCTAAGAACACTTGCCCTAGTGGAACGTCCACCTTTTCTAAGTGGAAGCTAAGGAGACCTTGCGGGTTTGCCAAGTGCACTGAGAGTGTAACTGTGCATTGATGTTTCTTCAGAAAGGTGCCACAGTGCCTCAGGAACTTTGTGACTTTATGTTGTTTTCTGATTTCCCCCTCTCCTCATGCTCCTCCATAGTAATTAAAAATCTTACTTAAAATGTAATACCTACATTGAATTTTCTGGAAATAGCAACTGTGCAATGCAATTTATTTCAATTTAAAAGTACTGCAGTATTAACTTGGTATTTCCAATTTCTAATCTGATGATTTTAGAGCCCGAGTTGTTCAGTGACAATTCCAAAAATACGCAGGGATGTATTAAAGGACTGACCCTCTTTTTCCTGATGATGTCAAAACATAAAATGTACTAGTGGGGAAATAGCAAAAAGAATATTTTGGGTCAAGGAAACTGACCTCAAAGTTTGAGCTTCTTGATTCTACCATGAGACAAATCACCTCTGCTAAAGAACATCTCTAGTAGCAGTAAGAGGCTGTCTCTCTCTCCTATGCTGAGGTGAGTCTCTGTAGCAGCTTGTGACCTATATTACACGTCAAATGTCAGTCCTCAATACTCTTATGGCAGAAATCGCTTCCTTTTACTGCATGTTCATAACGTACCCAGAGCAATGCCTGTGCTGACTGGGGCTAGGCAATACTGACTTTGACAGCCCTGTCACACTTGCAAAGCACACTCATTTACAAAGAAGCTGCAAAGCATCTGACAAACGTATGAATATATATATCCTCTCATCAAATACCTGAAAGAAAGCATGTACTCAAACTTTGTGGTTAAAAAGTTAAACAAATAAAGGAAGATTGCAAAACCCCAAACTTGTAATGACATCATCACATACTACTATTTCTATAGGTACCCTGCCGCATTTGACTTGCAGGTTTTATGTGGCTCTATTTTACTGCTTGTGTATGCAGTGTGAGAATAATTAGAGATCTGTACTTCTCCAGACATGGCGCTGTGTGTTGTTTCTTTGGTAAGAATAGTTAAATACCTAACCATCCGTGTAAGTTCCTTTTTCCTTTTCATGGAAAAAACTGGCAAATGCTTACCTATGTTAATGTAACATTTGAGTTCAGATGATAGCACAAGTCAAGAAATTCAAAAATATAGTTCCCACAGCAACCATAATTCAACCTCATTGCTGTGAAAGCACAAAAGCCCACACCAAATACCATGTGGAATACTGCATATATGCAAGTGTGTGAGATACAGTTGCTAGGAGAGCCATAAATTTTAATTTTCAGAGGTATTTAGATTCATGTTTTATATCTAATACTATTATTATTTGTATTTTATTGAAACAGTGCAGTAATGAAAAACTGATGAAAAGAGGCCAGTTGGATTAGTGTATCTTTTTGCTTTCTTGTAATGTACAAACAATAGATTATATTACTATCTCTGCCTTTTTGTCGGGTTTTCCTTTATTTCTAAGTGAGTAATATTGAATGTGAAATATAATCTGGCCTGCTTCCTTATCTGATTCTATTTTTTCTCTTTGTTTAGCCCTATTCCTGAACTGCAGTTAATGAGGTCTATTCGTTTGCCTACCAAGGATAAATAAACCAGATATTTATCCACATGTAGTCATACATCTTGTTATTCAACCACATCCATAGCTTAAGGTTCCATTATAAAATATCTCAAAGCACATGGAATGTATTTCTTTTCAATATCTATTAGGATTCTTTTGGTTTCTTTGTTTGCCAGCTAAGTCTGCCAATTCTTTGATTTGGTCATGTTAGACATGTTTCATTATTATCACAGTTAATGAAGAGGTGGAAGTGTCCTTGTTTTGAAATTAGAAATATGTAAATATTTCAACTATGGTACTTGCTTGGCACAGAAGATGTTTTATAAATAATATTTACAGGATTTCCAGAAGTTGGTTGACTGAAATATCTATATGATATGTTTTACTTAACCTTTCAGATCTGGCCAGTGGAGAGAGAGACTATGATGTTTGAAGATTGGTATATTAAGTCCCATTCACATGGGTGATTATTATATCTGTAGGCTGGCTTGAGCATTCATGATTATTTAAAAAAAAATTCCCTTTGACTGAGGCATATGCTAATACCTCATAATTTGTTTGGAAAAAAAAAATCACAATGTAACTGTATCTCACCAGTCATTAAAAAAAAAAAAAAGTGACACAGGATAAGAAAGGTTAATGATACGAGTTTCTCTTCAGTAAACTCCAAAAAATTTAATTTGGACTTCATCTAGTTTCTACTGGACTGTTTTTTCCCTGCCCTCCATCACATCTTAGCCTGCAATATGAGCCCTTTTACGGCCAGTCTGGGTAAAGCTGAAAGACTGATTGGATGTGAAAATGTTCTCCTTGGGAAATCCTTGGATCCTGCCCTTCCCAGATAGGCAATCTGCTCTAGGAAACCTGTTCTGACAGTGCCTGTTATCTCTGCTAGGCAGATTTCTGTAGGGACTGTCACAGCCTACCTCAATGCCAGGGTTAGGGGAATTCACTCTGCAGCCCACTGCCTTCCCAAAGCTTTTATTGTTCTGTTTCATTTTGTTCAAAAGCTAGTTATGAACTGCACGCATATTATTGTACGTGTTTAAAGTTGTTAGTTCATATGAAATGCAGGTTTCCTTGTGTAAGAACTTATGAACTGAAGTTTGAACTCCATCTGAAAATTAAAACGAAACATTCCCAGTGGCTCAACAATTTGTTAATGGATAAAGACAGCAAGATTAGTTAAATTCTGGCTACCATCTGATCAAGAGTTGGTCTAGTCTTTCCACAGGGACTTTACTATTTCTGAAATGAGGAAGGGTGCTGGGAATTGTGAATCACAGGAATTCTTCAAGGGGCAGGCAGAGTGCTGGAATTTGAGTGGAATCCCGGGTAAAAATTTGATGCATAAGGCTGTATGTACTGCTGAAACAAGACGTCCTTCAATAAAGTCAATACCTAGGATACAGGTCTTGCGTAATAACAGTGTTGTGGTCATAAGCTTGCATCAACATCCTGATGACATTTTTGCTCCAGTGTATCTAGCTAGTATTTTGGGGCTTTCCTAAAGTATGAAAAGTTACAAGGGTGTTTTTATTTTCTTCTGTTTATCCTCTTACACCTAGTAGTTGCGGTGTTAGTATTTGAACTGAAATAAATAAGGGCAAACTTGAGTGGAAACTAAGAACTGCATTGGGATGATTAGAGGTAACTGGAAAACAGCAAAACATTCCACTTGAAATTGAGTTATTGCTAGTAAATAGTAATACATAAATAGACACAGAGTCTAGAAAACACTAAGTTTACATTCATGTTTCATTACAAATTGATTAATAACAGTGTTGCTGGATGATTTGGTGCAGCGATATGCTGTTATTTTATACAATTAATTGCTCTATTTTTAGGCCCAGGGAAGTGAAATGCACAGTCAATACTACCAGGGAGTGCTGGTGATCTTGGCGACCTCATTTTGTTTCAAGGTGATGGGGATCCTGTGGGAGAGAATGGCTGAGCAGGGAACTGCTTTCTGTGCAGTGGCAAAAGTTTCTGGCATTGTGAACAGGGTCATAGTTTCAACAGTTAACTGCCATCAGAAGAGAAAGTTGGTGTAACTCTACTAACGCATATATTTTTCCTCAAGCACGTGTTGTCCTCTGTGTGCATATGACCCCAGAGACTTGGATTTCCTAATGGAACATAGGACTTTGATGAAAGCGGATGGCCATGTCACCTCACAGTTCTCAGTGGAGAAGAAAATCTTCCTCGGTGGGATTAAAACCATCTGCTTGCGTCATGGGCTGTTAGGTGTGAGATACAATTTGACTTTCATTTATTAGTCGCCATTAGTAGACGGAGGGTTTTCTGGTTCTTGTTGGTATGGAGAATACAATGTTCCATCTGTTAGGGATTTTTGTCATTTCTCTTCATTTAAAAATATGTATTTTTGTCAATTACAGTTAGCTGGAAAGAATTAATGAAAAGTTTTTGCAATTTTTCAGTTTAATTTTTCAGAATTTAGAGTATTTTACATCTATCTGCAGTCACTTATTCTGTCATCCAGTCAAAATTACCACAAAGAAGTTTGAAGTATACTTGTTAACTCTGATAGAAGTTTTCTGGAGGAGTTGATAGTGCTCTCTTATTGAAGCTGGCAGTACAGTTCCTTTTGCAGGGTCGTATTTCCAGTTTCCAATGTTGACCAGCTCCTAACCATTGAGGCTAAAAATAATAATGATTCTCTTTCTGGGTTTGCCTCAGGCTGATTTTTCACAGAAAATTCTAGTCAAAACTATCTACTTGGCTTTGAGCATAAGCCTCACAAGAAAACGCCTGGTATCCTTTTGCGCATTAAAAAATGAAAGAATTCCATCAACCTTTCCCTTCGAAAAGCTGTAGTACTTGCATGCTTTGGAGCAGGAACATCAATTTGACACGGTGAATATAGTCAATTTGACTATATTCAGGAGTGTCTTTCACTATCTCTGTGAATACCCACTCTGCTTTGACCAATTTATAAACCTCTGAAAAATCACAGTTCAAATAGTCTCATTTAAGTGTTGCTAGAGGTGGTAGATAGATTTCCGCGCCCCATCCCTCCTTCTGGCGGTTCTGTATACAGTGAATGTTCCCCAGTGCAGAACTGAATTGACCTTTCTCTAATTGCAATTCTGGTCTGATTTGCATCAGAGATGTTTTTTGGTATTGAAGTCCTACAACTTTCTGTTCTGTCTTTTGGATGGCGTTGGAGCTTTCTGTCTGCTGGAGGGAGGCAAAGGAAGAACCTCTGTCTTTTGACACAGAGCAGGAACCGGCTGTCAAGAGTACCTTGGAAAAGGAAACTGGGGAGAAGGAATGGACTGGCACTGTAGAGCTCAGGTGGAAAGGAAATCAAAACTCATCAAAGCAAATGTGGAGGAGACTTGTAGTACCTGGTAGTCATGGTTATGTGCTGGCGCTGCCTGAGCAGAGGCTGGGAATGGGGTGAAAGTACAGCGTCGGGGAAAAGGCATTACTAGAAGGGGAGGAGAGACTCAGAGATCAGTCTCCTGCAGAGCCTAGAGTGCAACACAGCTTACTTGAGTACTGCTTCACTTTTGATAGTAGAAATCTGCATGGCATCATTGCTAGCATCAGAAGTGAAGCAGTACTCAAGTAAGTACATACTTTGGTAAAGTGCTTGTGGACCAGCTCTTCATTAAAAGTGCAGACTGATAAGTTTCTATAGCTAACAGTGACCTCCTTGGTTCAAGAGACAGGGAATTTTCCAATAGACTTTACAATTTCAAACTTGCAGGGGATCTGTGAAGGTATTAAGTCTCCTGTCATCTAATGGAATGTGTTTGCTTTTTTAAAAACTTGGAAATTTTATACCTTTGAATACCTTTTAAAGAACACTTCAGAATTGTCATATCAAGCATGCAATTGCCTGTGCAGCCTAATTTAAATGCCCTATGTGTACGAATTGTAGTATAATAATTATATGATGAGTGCTGTTTTAATTTTCACCCTGTTGAGCAGATGAATTAGAGTAGTGAAATGAAGAAGGCTGTTCTGTAGAAGCCCTGTCTGATCTATTGCAAAAATTGGAAGACATGTTGTCAGCAAAGTAGTTGATTGGTGTTTTGGAGAGCTGGGATCTATCACTGTCCCTGTAGTGAGGTTTCAGTGTAAGGTGAGAATCAGCACACTTTTAAATGTGTTGTCCCTAATCATGTGTTTTTACTTTTTAGATATCTAGGTTGGGATGCTGAATTGCTGAGTAGGCACTCTTACAACTAAAGTCAGTGGAAATCTGTCCGTACAGAAGGGTATAAACAATATAAAATATGTAAAGGATTGGGCCACATACTGAGTAGGTGGAGAAAACAAGACAACTGCAGGTATGACATTAAGTGAGCTATGTCCATTGTGTGTGTTGAATAAAGTAAGATAAGAAGTTTCAGATGATCCCAGCATGTACCAGTCACAGAGGTATGTACATTCCTGCACTTCATAGCTCCTGGTTGTTTGCATTTGCAGTGCTGGCAAATGACTTCTTAAGAATTGTGTGTATGAGGGAGAAAGAGGGACACTTCACATAATTAAATAAGTACAAAATCGGCGTTTGTTTTGGTGAAAATGGTTTGGCTTTACAGAAACATTTAGCATGAAAATGAGTATATTAAAGAAATAAGTTGAAATAGTTATCTTCCCGTGTAGTCTCTTGCTAATTAAAAAAAATACTGGTTTATCATCTTAACTTTTTTTCCAACTGCCTTTAGCTGCTTTGAAGGTCCATGCAAATACAGAAAAACAACTGTGTGAACATGGAAAATAAAAATGAAAGGTACTGGAGGTTTTGAATAAATGCTCACAAATTGCTATAAAAGACAAAAGTAAATGAAAGGGATATAATTTTCATAGGTCTATTTCAGAAATAATAATGTTGTGTCATAATTTTAAGTGGTATTAAAGTTATAGCAATAATTGTGAAAAAATACAGTCAAATTCACACATCATGCTTCACAGTAGACTAATAATATTTAAAGTTTAGAAAATCTGAACTCAGTTTCCATTCGTGCAAGTTTAGCTTCTGTTCCAGTCTTGAGGCTTTGGACTCATTTCTAATTGAATGCAAAATAGAACTGAAGTGAGAGATGAATCTTTGGATTTAGATGAGAAGTAAAGACCTTATCACTGCATTCAGGAGGTTGGCATACCTTCTTTTACAGCAGAGTCTCTCCATTCCGCAATGGTGAATACTTAATACATACAGGAACGCGAGTGAAGGATCTGAAAACTAAGATACAGCATAGCACATTGACTAATGCATTATGAAGTGGTGTAAACAATTTAAACTAAACTTATTAAAGTAGTGTTGCTTTCCTATTGTGTGTTTTCACTTGATTGCTAATTTGCAAAACTCATTGTATCTCCATGGGTATCTCTTGTTATTATGAAGTCACAAGGTTCTATTGTAGTTGTCTGTGGCTGATAATAATTAATACTAGAAAAAGTGCATAGTTACTTTTGCTTTTTTTAAAAAAAGGAGAAAATCTTTCAAAAATGAATTCTATCCTAATGGAAGTCAATTTAGAACCTACTGAATGCTACAGTAGAACTTTCATGGACTTCAGTAGGAGCAGAAATCTGGCTTTTCCTATCAATTCTTGCTGATGAGCCCACAGCTGTTTTTCTATAGGGAACAGTTGTAAAGTATTGCTCGAAACCGTGAAGTAGTAGCTGCTGTCTTTGTTCCCCTTTTTGGGGTGAGATTTGGGGATATAGAACATAAGATACTTCTCCTTTCTGGAAGTACTGAAATGTCAGTTAAATCACAGCTTTTCAAATCATCCCAGAGGAGATTTGCTTAGGATTTTTTTTAATACATGTAGTAGATGACAAGTAATAAAATCGGAAGGGTTATTTGTTGTATTTTTATGGTTGAGTCTGTCATATCATATTTTCAGACTTGTCAGTGGACAGTCAGCACTGCCTGAAGTCTCAGACATCAACGTCTGAGCACTGTGGAATGGCTGTGCTGCTGATTGTAGAGAGGGGACTTAGGTTGCATTATGATGATTTACGTTATTCAAACAGGAATTCTGATTGCGACAGCTCAGATGACTTATAGCGTGACCAGCTTGTCATGTATTTAATTATTAGATGTGCTGATAGAAGGAGCTGGGGTGACAGAAGTGTAATATAGCACAACCAGTTCTGCAGTGTGGAATGCTTGCTCTTGCCAAACTGCCTTGTGCTGACCCACCGGGTCCCTTTGCTAGCCCATTCTGATGCAGCTGATCAGCTAATGGGAGATTTTCTCTGTTTGATTTTCCCAGATCAGCTGCAGTGATTTGGCTTTTAGCAAAGTAACAATACATCATGTATAGAAGGAAAATCTAATGGGTAGGAGGTATGTGGTATGGTTTAAGCTGTGTCCTTCAGATACTGGGAAAATACAGCAACAGATGTGCAGGATTTAAACTGGTTATTATTCTAGTGCTGTAGGTATACGCAGATAGTTAAAATGTCATTTTTACAGTGTCTTGAGTAGCAAAGAGTTTGATCTTCTTCAAATATATTTTGATATTGCATTTGGTTTTTGTTCTTACATGTTGTTAGGTGTTTGTATTCCTCAAGGCGTGTTTCTTCTGAATTACATAAATACTTGTTTAGAATCTTACGCTTTATTCTTTCTTATTCTTAGATCTTTTTCATTCTTTATTCACTACGGTTAGAACCGTGCCTGTAGTTGCTTCTTTCTTCCATGTTGGCATGTAGAAGATGTTATCTTTTCTTGAGTCCATCATAGTGACACTTCTACTCAACAGTCAGCATGGTTTCTTTTCTTTATTCAAAGTCCTGTGAAAGTACAGTTTCAATGGTATGGGCTATCACAGGTCTTGTGATATGTACAGAAAATGGAAACTGCTGACCTAAGGCTGCAATTGTTATACATTTTAACTGACTATAAAAATACTTAAACTTTTCTTAAAGACATGATTTCTTTGCAGGCAGGTAGGATGATTAAAACCGTATATAATGAATGCAGGTAGCACCCATACAAAATTTTGTGCAGCTCTATGAAATCCTGTCACTCTCTGGATCCAGTTGAGATATATTGTCAGACAATGATAGCTGTCCCCATATGAGATGGGCTTTGTGCACATAGACCTCCAGAGGTGAAAAGCAGCTGTGCCACCCACCACCCCGATCACCTCCAGCTGCTCAGTATGATTCAAATTCCTGATAGCATCATGTGCAGGGAAATCTAGTCTAATTGTAACTTTAATGAGCACTACTCTGACATTATTTAAAACTTCCCTCTCAGCATGAGACTGTGTAAATATGCATACTAGATTTTGTGCGAAGACTCAGGGCTTAAATCTCCAAACTTTTCTGAGTACACTGGATTTCAAGGGCAATTGTCTGCTTTCGCTATCATGGTGTTTTAAATATCAGGGACAACCTTTAATAGATTTTTAAAGGTTTTAAAGGTTTATTTTTTTTAAAGAAATAGCACAACCCTTATTTTACAGCTTTTTTCTATATATACTGTTGTGTACCTCTGCACCTGTACTTTTTTTTGTTGGTTTAAAGAAGTGGCGTGTGCCTTCAGCTTTTCTTTGTTTTGCACAGAATAAAAGAAAGTGTTTGCCATTTATGCTGGTAGGGGGAAGAATGTGCACTCTATTCTTTAGGGAAAACTCTAGCCATGTCTAGTTTGAAGAGTCCTTTAAGCCTGCTTATTTGGTGCGCTCACTGTGCCTTGCCTTGGTACTGAAATGTCTGACAGTCATCAAAGATCAGGCAGGTGAAGATGTCAACAAAAAAAAGCAGCCCTTTGTGGATCTCTACATTTGTTTTCATATAAAAAACAAAGTAGTTCCACTCAGGGCTAACAGTCTTTATAGCAATACTTTTAATTCTATCTGTAGGCATTATCAAAGTCTTATGTTAATTTGGAAAATGCTTTTTTGTTGCTTTTTTCCAGTCCTTTTATATAGTGTAGTAATCTTCTGTGGATAAACATGCCGCAGAATATATATTTAATTGTACTCTTTTTTATTTTTTTTCTCTTAGTTCTGTCATTTGCCGCTTGACTAGACATGCATTGATTGCAGTTTTTCCATAGGGATATTTATGGGTAAAATTTAGAAAATACTCTATAATTGTAGATCGAATGTAGAGTATGAGCAGAATAGATACAGACTTTGCAGTTTTGGTTTTGTGTAATTTAGATTTCATGTATACAAATTAGGAAAACATTGTTATACTACCTAGGGGAGATGTGTATAAAATTGAAGTGTTGGAATCGTTGTGCTCAGTGTAATTGCAAGTTGTCACTACTTAAAAGTTAATGTTTTTATTAGACAAGTTTAAAGAACAGCATGAAATTGATAGTAACTCGCTATTGAAGGGAGGTGTTCAGTAACTTTCAGGAAAATTAAAAAAAACCCACATGCTTTGTTGTTGCCATTCTGTGCGAGAGAAAGTACATAGTTAGGAAATACCGGTTACTCTGGTTCTTCTGTGTAAAGTGTTGCTGACATTGTTAGGGTACGTGCAGTGAGTGACCTTGGATAAATTAGAGGCTATAGCTGGACTATTTTGGTGACGGTTGGTAGGCATTTGATCTATCTGAGCTCTAATATTAAGATACTACTAAGATAATTTAAAAATAGTTAATATTTGAAATATTTATTCTGCTTTTTGTTTCATGTTTTCATTTATGAAAGCTTCTGTTGGTGAAAGTTGTCACTTGTTGCTTTGATGTCACAGCACCAAGCTTGCAGAGAGACACTGAAGATCAGAAAAGTGAGGTGATTTTAACAATTTAGTCTGGCCTGTTTCAGTGTCTACCCAGTGATTGCAGCATTAAATGAATAATTTTTGATACAGCTAGGGAATAATTATCTTTCTATGAAGACAACTTTTAGGCCCCAAACTACATTATTCATCCTACTTTCAGTAAGAAATAGAGATCTTAATTTTATGGGGAGGCCTGTGTGGGAACAGCAGTTCTCCTGTAAGCTCTAAGTTTTATAACTAAGGACCTTAACGAGCAAACTGTTGTTGGCTTTATTGGGAATTTGCTTGAGTGAAAATGGAAAGGATTTGGCTCATTTACTTTCAAATACCTAGGTGTATAGACATAATTTTTAGTGTATTAAGATGCTTTATGATATTTCTCTTTGCTTTTATCCTTTTTTATTCCATGTACATCTGTTCACTATAATTGTACATCCTGGATGCTTAACTGAGCCTGATTCAACAACTGATTGCTCACATTGAGTGGTCCTTTACTTGAATGAACAGTTTTCATCCATAAAAGGAGAAATCCAGTTCTGTGCTTCCTCATCAATTAAGGATACCACAGTATTTTAAAATCCATTCTTAAAAATGTCTTCTGCTGTAATGCCAACTGATAGAGAGTGTAACTAGTGATGGACAGTCCCCATATGCCACACTGTTTCTATGTATTGTACACCATATCTTTGTGGACACAGCTTAACTTGCATTACGATTACCTACTCTTCTTTGTCCCATTGCTCCTTTGTTATGTGCTTAAAGAGTTACATATGTGACTGAAACAACTGTGTTGTGACTGTGAAGTTTATTTGAAGTGTTGTCCTAGTAAAATCTAATAAAAAATGATGTTTACTTCCATAGGGATTGTTTTGAAATTTGGAACATATGTACTACATAGCTTCATATTGGAAACTGTGGGAAAATGTCATGGATTTTAGCATATGTTTGAGGCCAATTTGTAAAATAACCTAGTCTGTGGATAATATATGTTTATTTGGAAGTTCTGTCTGATCTCTAGCAATAGAACATGGAGCTGCAAATCATCTTCTTCCAAGAAAAGCCCAAGCAACCTTGGTGCCTCTGCCAGATATCTCTGATTATCAGCCAAAATCATCAAGTCTTTGCCAGTAAGGTCATAAAACTCCTTTTTGTCAGACTTTTGCCCACAGCCTGACAACAGAGTGCTTCAGAGCTCTCCCACAAATGAGTACCGATTTCCCCCCCCCCCCCCCCCCCTTACCAAATGAACTTCAGAAATTAAATGAAAGAAAGATTTAATTGCTGTGCGCTGTGAAGCCCTTTGCACTTGCCTTAGAGCAACTTACTGAGGCATGGAGGGGTTCTTATTTCATGGAAAATGTCTTTTCCAGTCTCATCTCTGCTACAGAAGCCTATCACCTCTGGTTCCAATTCTATGCATTAGTATAAAAATTTGAGAAATGCAGCATGAATGCAACATCTGTCAGCGTTTATCAACGTCTTGCTAGTCTAGCTGATATTAAACCCACACGATGATTTCAGACATGCCCATATTGGGCTAATAGGGCATTAAGGAAGAACTGTGCTAGTTTCCTCATAGTAACCACTTAATCATCAGACTCCTTTTTTTTTTTTTTTTTTTAATTAACAGCTTAAAGGATGTGTGCTTAGAGAAGCCCAAAGCTTCCTGTCCTATTCATATAACTGTTTGTTGGTTTGTATTTAGAGCTTACAGTTCTGTATTTGAATTTTAGACGCTGAGAATCAAGATGTTCTTAAAGTGGTGTTGACTGTATTTTCCTGGCCTAATCTCAGTGGTGTGATAACTGAATCACGTGCATAAATTAGCTGTTCTAAAACGAGAAAAAAAAGCCTTGTACAAGCTGAGAGGGTTCATATTGCTATTTCTCAAGTGTGTTAAAAGGAGAAATTATACTAACCTGTTTTTTATAGTTCAGTCTAGCTACTTTATGTTTCTACTCAGAAACCAATGAATAAATCATAAGTGTTACATATGCGTTAATCTAACCAGATCCTCAAGGAAGACTAAGTAGAGCAGCTGTTATTTTTACAGCTGTAGCTCATAATTTGAGTGCTTTCCATTTAGCTAAGTATTCAAATGCTGTCTATTTAAATATAGTGTAGGATTTAGACTTGTGGTAAGTGTATTGATACGATACATCAAGCCTCTTTGCTTTTTTCTGAAGCTCTAATTTTATATCTGAAACTAGCATTTGAACTAGTTTAAAATTAACTTGTACCATGATCCCTTTGGAGAAGGCTTATGTCTTCAAATGTCTCTGCAATGCCTAGTTCAATTGTCAAGTTGAATCTGCGAGTTACTCTCTCAGAATAAGCATTAAATAAAAATGTTAAACTCTGGCTTACATGCAGATCTCCAGTCCAAGGGCATAGCTTCACTGAATTCTCAAGACCTTTGTTCACTGAGTTGAATCTGTACATGTTGAAGAACTGACCTCATAGATATTAAGGGAAGTCTAAGTTATTCTCCACTAAGTCATGGATAAGTTTAGATAGGTACAGCGCTTGCTATTTTGCATTAGGAAATGGTTGTGTTGGTCATTTCTTTCACATAAAGAGCAAAGATTTTGGTGTTTTGGCTAGGCTTTTTTGTTTCAGGACTTAGATGGTGACCCTGTAAAATTGATTTCCCTAAAAGCTATTTATGAAGGAAAATGAGATAATTTATATGTGCCACATGTGGTAAGTAATTACTGGTTTATTCAGATGATTTATGTATAAAATATTGTTATTAATTTTCTGTTTAATATTTAATTTGTCCCAAGTGAAATTGGTTGTAAATGCCATATGAAAACTCACTTTCTAGCTGTGTCCTCCTCTCATAGATACTGCATTTTTTGAGAGTACATTCAAGCTTTTCGAGGAACTATCAGTAACTCTTCATGGTAGAGATAAAATGCTTGTGTGTGTTTGAACAAGAAAAGAACAGGCTTAGAAACAATTATGGCAAACTAAATTTTCTTTACTAAAGTCAAAGGAAAGAAACAATTCATTATTCCAAAGATGCAGTGTGGTGGCCTAGCATATTGGGACACTAAAGAGGTTTCTGTTTTAGTTTGACAGGTGGTGGCATTAGGGTTATAATTCTGTTATTAGTCAAAGAAAGGCTGGGAGCTATAAATAAAATTAATTTGCTAGCAAACATGCTACTGAAGTACAAATATTCTTTTTCATTTGGTTATTTGGTACTCCTCTGTTCAACTGTGTAAGTCATTTAAATATAATCAGTAATTCTTCAGTCTGTAGGAACTCTTTATGTGATCAAAATGAAATATTGTCACGATCGCTTTTGAAAGATGAGGATTTAGAGCTAGGAAGGAGGGAGAAGGCCCTCAGCCATTTCCCGTGGCTTCTAGTAGTCAAACAGGTAGCATGAGCAATTTGTTGATGAGTGATGCCCTATGTAAGTACACTTTATGCCCAATTAGGTAACGACTGTGTATCACTTTATCAGTGAAGGGAGGAACTGTAATTGATTTCAGAGGGTTGGTACTGCACTCTGAATACCTTTAGAAGATATTTTTATGCTGGGCCTGTGAGTTGGTAGCGCCAGGAAGAACTTCACTGCTGATAAAATTCTGTCTGGGACTCTCTTGCAGTATAACACCATAAAATCAGCTTTGCTGGCTGCAAGTGCTGTGTTCCTCCTATTTCACTGGACTGGGGGAAGCTGGCACCATCAGCTGCCCTGTCAATGAGGGGGATGATCTAACTGTGATCTTTTCTGTCCCAGTCTGTGCACACAACAAAGTCCCTTCATATCCTGGCCCTTTGTGAGTATTTATTAAGGGGACACATGCACATTGCTGGAAGTGCTAGATGTTTTCTAATTAGCTGTGGAAAAAATCCTATTATTTTGCATAGCTTTGTGTAGCTGTGCTTCAATTCTTTGGAGGGATAACTGTTTCTGTTCCCTTCAGTGACCATGGAGCCCTTGGCTGCTTCTTGGCTGGCCAGTTTGTTTGATTGACCCATCTGTTTCACTGCACTGAAAGTCTTATGGCTTTTAATCATCAATACATGTGAAGGATAATTCAGTGGATGAGAAAAATGAAGCTTGTTGAAAATATGCCACAGTTGTTTCTCTCCGAGTCTGAATTATGTCCCTGATCAGATCTTTGGGGTTATGAAGCCTTCTTCCATCTAGGGACTTTTAACTGAGGTACTGCATTAGAAGGTTTCTGCATCAGCTTTTTCTGCTGTCAGATTTTTCTGCAATCAGACCTTGTAGTTGTTACTCAGGTACTCTAAAGCTATGTTGCCATAGTAGGGAGCTGGATTAGGATAGAGTCTGAGAGGAAGAGACTTCTGTATTCTCATTTTGGCTCTAATCTATGTCTATGCTTTGATCAGAACTATAATTTGCTGCAGCCATGGTTGCATTCTTAAAAGCTACATTTTTGGTGATTTTTGCACTTTTGTGATTTCATTGGGAATTAAAGTGTAATGAGATTTTTTTTTTTTTAAAGCACCTGAAAGACCTATCTCAGTCTTTTTGGCACCAAAGTTTAAAAAAGTCAAAAAGCCCTTAAAAATGGTATCCCTTAGTACTAAAACATCAGAAGTTCCTGTTATTTTGGTGTGATTGTAGGATGTGGTTTTCATTATTCCACAATATGCCTTGGCAGTTTACAGTGTTGTAAAGTCCAGAGGAACCTGGGACCTTAAGCGTCTGTCTGCCTGAGGAATCCTGAGGCTCACAAGCATGAGGTTTTGCAACGAAGACTTGGTTTATGGATCACAGAGGGGTTTGTTTTGCTCTGAGGGGGAAGAAGGTCCAGTTTTAACCGGATTTGGATGTAGGTTTCTGTGGGAGTCTTATTGACAGCTGCCTCTGTTGCAGATGGAAGCGAGACTGCACTTCACTCATAAGAGAGAAGCAACAACACACTTTATTGATGGAAAACAGTGAGTTAGAGTTCAATGGTAAAGGAGACTGATTTAACAAGATTTGATGGCAAGGTACACCTGATTATTTACCACATAGAGGACAGGCTCAGACAAAACTGTCAGGGGGACCCTCCCATTGAGTCATGAGGTTCAGAAAGGACCCCCTTGCTTTCCAGACTCCTTCTCAGAGAGGAGTCTAGGTGCGGCTGGATCCAATCCTAGTCCCAGACTTGGTCAATGGTTTATGTCTAAAGGATTATATATGCGCAATCAATCCTTTATATCACTTAGCTAAGATTTCAAAGTTTAGCATGCTATTAGTCACTTACCAAGTATCTGTTGCGGCAAGGAATCTCTCAACCTCGAGGCGTAACCTTGAGAGGTGTCCCTACTCAGGGGGAGATCCCACCGTGCAGGAGAGCTCAACGGGCTCTTGGGCTGCTCGCTATTTACAGGGGTAAGATGATTGACTCCTAGTCATATTTGCATACTGATAACTGTGGTTAGGTGGGCGTATTTCTCACAATAACCAAGGGCTATTGTGTTGTTATCTGGCTCCCGAATCCGCTTTGTTAATGGACGCAGCTATCACTATCAGCATCCATTAATGACCGCCCCTGGTAATTATCGCTTGAGGAGGGTTACAGGAGATAAAGATCAGGGTGGGCGGGGGAGCGCACCGTCACAGCCTCAGAGTTTATATAATGTTGATAGAAGGAGAAATCTCATCTTTATTCTGAGTATTGAGTTAGTTTGACTTTTTGGAAGCAGATGTTTTCACTATTGTCCATGTTTGATTTCCTCACAAAAATAATGATGTTTATTTGCTTTTATTCATTTAATCCAATGTGACATTTTAAATATGAATGTTCCTTTAAGAAACTGAAAATGTAGCAATAACTATTACAGTGTTAAAAACTTTATCCAGCTTAGTAACTTAGGAAAATACAAAGTAGTTGCTAAATGGGAAATACCAAATCAAACTCTAAATCCGAATGGAAAATAAGTTTCATCTCCAGAATAGTTCCTTCTTTATAGAATTTGATTCTGAGCTATAGCAGATATATATCTTGCCTTGAAGGTAAAAAAAGAATGTTATAGAATCATAGAATCATTTAGGTTGGAAAAGACCCTTAAGATCGTCAGGTCCAACCATAAACCTAATACTGCCAAGTCCAACACTAAATCATGTCCCTAAGGGCCACCTCTACATGTCTTTTAAATACCTCCAGGTCTGGTGACTCAACCACTTCCCTGGGCAGCCTGTTCCAATGCTTGATAACCTTTTCAGTGAAGAAATTTTTCCCAGTATAACCCAGCATTACTTATTTTCTTGTTCCTGTGTTCTCCAATTTATAAAAGAGGTATAGGATTTTTTTTGCAGGATTTTGTCTGTGTAATTGAGATTTTTAATTTTCTTTATATAGGTTTAAATGATAATCAGGAGAATACTAGGTCAATACCATGCTCAATAGACAAGGCTTATGATTTCATTAATATTTATAAGTTAATACTGTGCTCAATAAGCAATGCCTTCATAATTGGCCTGTAGGAAGATTAAGTAACTAAATATGAAAGGTTAATTTTAGAAAGTAACTGTCAAGCTAAAGGAACAGTGTTGTCAGCTGCGGTGCTTGCTATTCTGTTCAAGATGGTGTGAAACAACTGTTGTAGGACTATTTTGGGGAAAGGGATGAGGCCTCTTCCAGGGTTCAGGTTAGGTGAGAACAGAGACAAGTAGATATATTGTAGATAAGTTCTTATACATGTGATATTTTTTGAGTTACATTATCTTAAAAGCAACAAGTTCAATAATATAATTAGATCTTGGCAAAGAAGTGGGAAGTTAAAAAGATCGTTTTAGGTAATCTCACGTTCTCTGTTTTCTGTAGCATGAGAACGTTTTATGATTTCTCAGTGAAAAAAACCCAAAAGCAAAATTATTCCCTCTAAACACAGTAAAAGCACCTTTTCTTCTTAAAATGTTTTTGCTTGTCTTTCCTTGCATAAAGAATGCTTCCAGTCACAGACAACTGCATAAGTGTTAAAAACACTTTCTCCCGAAACATTGGATACCCAGGGGAGAGAGTAAGAGAGCAAACCACCTGACATGACAGAGGATCTAGAAACACACTGTAGGGAGGTGTTTCAGATGCTTTGGTGGTGAGGATAGAAGATGACCTCTGTAGATTAGAGGAACAGTGCTTTCCCCCTTGTTTCCCCTGTTCTTTCTGGCTGTGGCTCTAGCTTGCTTGCTTGTCCTTTACAGCAGTGCTACAGGGCACTAAGCAATTCAACAGGATAAAATTATCAGCACTTATGAGCAGTTAAAATCTACTGGCAACATATTTCTTCAGTCTTGCCTTGATTGATGAGACAGTCTGTGTATCTCTGGTTGTAATTTGCAGAGAATAACAAGCTCAGAACAGTATTTCAAAATGGCTTGCTCATACTGATACACAACTATAATTGGAGCAAAAAAATTATGTTTCAAATCCCCCAAGAATATTTCTTTAAAGGGTGTATCTAGCTTCAAGTATGGAGAGTCAGTATAAGAAAGACTAGGGAGTGCACTGTGATTACAAGTTAAACCCTTTATTGTACTTCAGTTCTGCAGTATCTTTGGTTATTTGACTTGCTGGCTTAGTCACAGAAATAGCAGTTTGAAGGGATATTCACATTACGTAGTCCAGCCTCCCACGTGAAGCATGCTGGTATGTGCAGAAGCTTTTCCTGTAAAGATCAGGATGAAAAAGACATTGAGTCTTTCTCTTGTCATCTGTCACTGGGTTCTCTCCCCCGTCTGTCACCCAAATATTTTCTGAACTTCCTTTTACAGCTGTCATGCCCATGGCTTCCCTACTTGTTACCCAAAATGTCCCTCCCTAGGTCTGTCTTCAGGTGAGCTCTGTCCTCCCTGATTTTGTCCCCAAGTTCCTGAACAGTGCTTTATACTCCTCCTTTTTTGCCTGCCCTTGTTTTCATTTCATTTCCTTTTTTTTTTTTTTTTTTTTTAAACTTTAGCTCATCAAAAAGCTTCTTCCTAAGCCAAGTGGGCCTTCTGCCAAAACCCCTAGCCTTCCCGCACAAGGGCCTCCTTCCTTCCTGAATTCTCAATAAAAATCAGGGAGCTCTTCTGGGAGCTCTTCCCCTTTGTGCCTGTTCCCCTGGGATTTTACTGTGCTGTTCCCTGGAATAAGCCTAAATCCGTGTTTCTAAAATCCCTCCCCACTTTGCTGCTTACCTTTCCAGCCTTTCTTAGTGTCCTCAACTCAGACACCTTGAGGTCACTGCAACCCAGGCCGCTGGACAAGGTTCACCTACTAGTTCATCCTTGTTTGTGAGCAGCAGCTTAAGCAGCGTTACTGCTAGTGAGCCTCAGCGTTTGTGTTAGGAAATTGTCAGCAATGCAGTGCAAGAACTTGGATTGCCAGTGTAGTTCTGTGTTGTCCTCTCAGCAGATGTCCAGGTGGTTAAAACCCCTCCACTTACTTGGTCAGGAAGTCGGTAACACATCCCTTCCCACAGCAGTAAAAGCTTTTTCTGTCTTGCCTCAAAGCCTTGGTCTCCATTCCCTGAAAAAAAAAAACAGTTTAAAGCCACCTCACTGGGTTTAGCAAGCCTGTTTGCAAAGATGTTCTTCCTAGTCCAGATTAGGTGGGTTCTGTCTCTCCCCAGCGGTGGTTCCTCACCACAGACTGTTGTGCTGTGACTGAGGAAACCAAATCCTTGCTGGTGACACCAGCTCTGCACTCTGGTGATGGTGTGTGGATGTATTTGCTGCTACCTGGGCCTCTTATCTGGTAAGGATTTATAATGTGTAAGGCAGCGTGGGGACATCAAGGATCTGGCTACATGGTGCAGAACTGTGACCTGCAGGGAGGTCTGAGCTGTAGTCCTGTAAAAGAAGAGAGTCATTTTAGCCTGCTTTGGGTTTGTTTTCCTTTTCCTCAGTTGTGCTGTTTCAAGCAGGTTGAGTGCTGCTCCATACTGCTTGTAGTATCTAAACTAGTTTGTTTGTCTCTGCAGAGCGTTGTGTTGTGAGTAGAATATGTGTCTAATCTGATCTTCTGCATAATGGAGACCAATTTTATTATCTGTATACATCTTCTATCTGATTTCCTTTTCTGAGTTTGGCCTGTGGAACTGATCTCAAGCTCTTACTGTGTGTTTTACAGTTACAATTATCATCTGGCTATGTTTTCTGTGAAATTACTAGTTTTCTTTTAGGGCTGCTGACAGGTTGGAGCTGCCAGGCTGTAGCGTGCAGAGACTGCATGTTTCTCTGTCAGAAGTGGAAAGCCCTATTTACATTTTAAGCTTTACTCAGGAATAGTGGCTGGACTGGAATATCATTCTAATGAGTTTAGAGGATAAATTTCTGGAGGATTTACAGTGCTTCTGTGTGGTGCCTAGCACATAAGGCTCTGGTCTATCTCAGGAATCTCTAGGCACTAGTAAAGTACAAATGCAAAAGTCACCATTGCATAGGACAGATTTCAGGTGTTTCAGCTTTTACAGTGGAGTGCTCAGCAGTGTCCTAGTGTCCTCTTGTAGCCTTTCAGAACCACCTTTGCGTAAGACAGTGCTGATTTTAGAATTCTAAGGATGGCATTTGGGTTGAGATCTAAAGATGTTTTCCTGTTTACGAATTGGAAGTTCAGCCTGGCTGCTTCTTTAAATATTTTATAACAACACACAGTCCAGTAAACTTACATGATTGCTTGGCAACATATAGATTCAGCCTGCACTGTTATGAAGACTAGAAAACCTGTACCAATAAGAAGATGTTCAAATTATCCTTATCTGCTTGAAGCCTCTTCCTTCACAGATGGGAAAATATCATGAATTCTTCACTTCTGTTGAGGATTGCTTGCATAATCTATTATTGTCTGTATGAAAAGCTTTTGGAATCTATGTGCAAGGCAATAAATTAACTCATAATACTTACAGGACTGCCAACTAATAGCTTCATGACCTTGAGAATGAAGATAGCAAAATGATATGTTTCAATAACGAATTTTTTGTTTGTTTATATAAAAATAAAACAAAATGGTTTGCACAATTTCTGGACAACAGAAGTTGACAGGAACTTAAATAATTAAAAATGTGAGGAGATATTTTAGCAGACATAGATTTGGCTTCAAGAAATAGCATGGCTAAATATGATAGGATCGGCCACAGTTCCTTAAAAAGACAAAAAAAAGAAAAAAGAAAAAAATCTTCAAATCAGTGTTGATGAGGAAAAGTTTCAGTTTTGGAAAATGGAGTTAAATGTGATCGTAGGGCATAAAATAAGAAAAATGAAGGAATCTCTATCAAGTAGCTCCAGTAGAACTGGGTGACTAAGCTGACACAGAGATGATAGAAATGGGTCAAAACATAGCTAATCTATGACAGTTTTAATGGCAAAACAACAAAAGGTATTTTGTAATTGGGAAGTGGATGACGGATAGTTTGTCTCTTCAGGTAACTGGCCGATGGAAAATCAACTTGTTAGCAAGAATAAATGTAAGAAGTATATCTACCCAGAGCAATGTAGTGGCACTGGAAGCTGAAGGGACATATTAGCCTGCTGCCCTGCCCAATCTAGTTTACTCAGCTAGAAGTTGCGTGATGTGTTTAGGAGGTCAGGCCAAGTCACCCGGGGGCTTGCTTATGAATCTTGGAATCGCTGAAACTCATCAGTCTGTATCTTTCTTCCATTGATCTTTATAGAATCAAAAGAATAACTGTGCTAAGTAGAAACAGCTCTAAAAGGATATGAAATAGCCACAATTTCCAGTGCCTAGCGGCCTTTTTGGATACTCCTGAAATGGATGCCTTCCACGTGTGTATACTGGTTACAGATATTAGGTATGCCTAGTCCAGCTAGTTTCCAGAATACTTTTGTCCAAGATTTTTAAAGCTGTAATTACACTTTTTTTTTGTGTGTCTGAGAGGTTAGTTTTGAATCACTGGAAAAAAATAAAGACGTGAGCATTGCTGTGAATGAGCTGCAATGGCTGGCTGAAAACACTGAATTCAGAGCTCAGAGGAATGCTGACTGGCTATTGTGTATGAGAAAGCTTGGTGTTTTCGGAAGCTTACAAACACAAAAATAAGATGAGCAGGGCAGTATTGCATAGAGAGCTTCAATTAAAATGAAATCATCAGGAGTTGTTCATAGATCTCTCTTGTGCTTGAAAAGAGGTCATGCAAGGTGTGTTTTCTGGGGGCTTAATAGACCACTCTGTCTTTCAGCAGTAAAGTTTTTGCCAATTACCCTATCTTTAACCTTCCTTTTATTATGGAAAATTAATTAGAAGGTTCTGGAGAGGAAATGGGCACTAACTGGGGTCTTTATTTTTTTTTTATGGCCTATTTAGCTTTGAAAGCGCGAATTAAAGTATTTTCCTAATATTTATAATTAAATCTGTCCTCTCATTCTCCTGTCTTGATGATTACAAAACAAAAGCCCAGACTGCAAGGCTTCAGCCTCTATAATGGAACAAACAGCAGCTATGTCTTTACTGTGCCAGCTGAAACAGAAGCATGAAGAATTTAACCAAGGCAACATGAGATGTACTGAGTCACAGAAGTCTCTTTAAAACAAAAATGTTGGTATTCACCATGTTTGGAAGCTGGGAGCAATATAAAACAGTGAGAGCTAATGTGATAGGATCTGGCTCCAGCTGTAGCGTTGAGTGGAGATTTAATCAGAAAAATGAAATAGTCTAATGTAATTTAGGTTAAGCTTACAAAGAATACAGCTCCTACTGAAATATTCTGAGGTTATTTTAGGTAACTGAAATTGCATACTAATTTTCATCCTCTTACTTAAAATGTAGTTGTCCCTGTTTGAAGAAGTTTACAAAATGATTAGCGGCACTCTTCCAGTCTTATTACCCTGCACAGGTAGGAAGTCTGTCTTTCTGTTTTCATCTGACATGGCACCTCCCTCACAGCTTGAGTCCTTGGTACGAGGTGTGTATCACAGATTGATAACCACAGAGCAGATGGAGAACAGAATGCCTGGACAGTTATTTTATGAGAAGATCAGGAGTTATGACTTTATAATCTTCCTTCTTGCTATTTTGGAGAGAAGCCATGTTTACTGCCTTTACAGTATGCATTAGCATAGCAAATTATGCTATCAGTCATAACGAGTAGTGGTAGTGGGAGAGGAGGTAAATGGTGAGATTGCAAAAGACGAGCCTGAACCTGAAGAGCTGAGAACCCTGATTGGAAATAAATGTTGATTATGCAGCCTGTGCACTGAAACATTAGTGTCTAATGATAAGTCAAGGCTGAAGAGAACGGAAACAATTTCTTACTCTGTATTTCTTCTACCAGCACCTGCAGACAAACTGAAACAGGAGGCATGGGTGTTTGGCATGTTCTTGTTCTTTGCGCAGGACATGGACAGGAAGCATTAAAGGAAATTGAGGGTTTTCTGCAGAAACATTTTTTTAATATAAAATCCATTTATTATTGGTATTAATTTTTAAGTAAACATACTCAACTTCAGCTTCAGCCTCCTGGAGTCAAATTAAGAAGTGATTTATTTCATTCCAATTGTGACATTTTTATACTTGTAGAACCAAGCTGCAGTGTTTGCTTTGGGTCAAATGTATATTGATTTTTCTTTATCTATGTGAGCTTTTATGATATTTTTTTATAGTTTGTAATTCAGGTCCTTTACAACCCCATCATCTTTCTTCTCTGTGAGTCTGTTTTTCTCTTGCCTTTCTTCTCTTTCATCTTGCAACTCCCTACAGCTCTTCCTGTTTAAGAGATCAGTACCACAATGGTTTAAAAAAATTACAGAGTGGATAGTAAGTGTCTCCACAGTAGCTGGTACAGAAAAAGGAAAAATTTCAGGGAAGTATTTGTTCATGAACTCCACTTCTGATAAATGGTTAAAATCAAAACATTTCCAAATGTTGTGTCTGCATATAAAACAACTGCAGTGAAATGCTGTAAGTTTTGCAGTTGTTATAAAAAAAGAACTTAAGGCAAAGGTCTGTCATCTTACATATGCTGCAAAGCAAAACAGAGCTCTGGGAACTTCTTGTATAGTATTGTTTTTGTTCCACTTTTATACTAGCAGAGGGGATTTTCATCTTGTTTAAATAACAGTGGCACATATCTTCCTCTCTTGTTCCCTGCCATTTTGATGAAGATTTTTCTATATTGAATAGGAGTTCACCTCAGATAACACACTTCAATTAAGGCTTCCTGCAGGAGATCGCAAATATCTGTTGCCATTCTACCTACCTCAACCTATGGGCTACAGTGGGGGAAATAATTCTGGAAAATGTCATGTCCCCAGTGTAAGCTGAGAACAGGTTACATTTAATAGGTTGCCCAGAGAAGTTGTTGGGTGTCCCATCCCTGGAAGTGTTCAAGGTCGGGTTGGATGGGGCTTTGAGCAACCTGATCTACTGGAAGATGTCCCTGTCCATGGCAAGGGGGTTGTAACTAGATGATCTTTAAAGGTCTCTTCCAACCCAAACCATTCTATGAATCAGAAGACGTAATAATGGCAATCCAAAGCTTTTTGTGGACACCTCGACGCTGCCGCCCCCCCCCCCCCATTGTTTTGTAAATTACAGCAAATTTCTGCAAAGAGCTCTGTGAAACTACAGAGTCAGCTCCAAAGTGCCTCTGAAGACTTGTCATTCCATTTCAGTTAGTAAGCTGTGACGATCACCATTTTCAACAGTGGGTCTCGTGTTGTCTGATAGTAATTAAAGAATTTCATTGTTAGTATTAATGACAAGCTTTAACAAGCATGTTCTTTGATCATCAGTTCCAGAGCCCCCACCTGATGGTGCAAGAGAAGAAAACAACCATAAAAGTGAGCACTAGAACACTGTACTGGAAGACAAATTACTGTAATGTGAAGAAATACAGAATAATGTGGATGTGGGAAACGAACAAAAGTATCTGAACTGGGAGGACAGAGCTGGTTGAATGCATCTTCAGCATGATCCCATTAAATCTTTTCAACTAGAGCCAATGAATTAAAATAGCATAGCGTCCCTCAGTCGTTATGAATGAATATATGGATACTCCTCTGAAGGTCTGTACAGTTTACATGCCTACTCAGTCTGCTTACCCAGCAGCTTTTCTGCTGTTGACGGCTTAAGAGATGCCCACTCTTCTGATGGTTTGTGTGTGATGTGCAAACTGGTTCGGCCAACAGCTGAACTGAGTTTGTGAATTCATTTTACACTGTTTACAGAACAGTTGTCAGCTCTCAAATACTGTTAATTTGCAACGGTGTCAGGTCAGCATCTAGAGGTGAATGTCTCCATATTCCTTTATGAATACCTGGTGCTACTCATCTTTGATTTATAGCTGTTTTAATTTTTTACTTGAATTCCTGTCTCCTTTGTAATTTTTCACCTTTCAAAATTAATTCAAAATAAAATGTGCAAGACAGTAGGTTTTCAGAGTGGAGATACTTCTTACCAAGTTTTTCTAATCCTAAGTTTTATAAGCCTGCATTTTCAGACGTTGAATTTGCTGGTTGTTTTCTGAAACTATTTAGAATTTGGTTTCAAATGTCACAGCAGGTAATTTATCTGTTGGAAGAAGACATTTCTTGTTGGCCTTTTTATTTTGTATGTGTTGAAACGCAATAATTGAAAATGCTCTTGCATTTCCCCACTATATTAGAAGAATGTTTCTTAATGATGTGATATAACTTCAAAGATTAATCACCCAATAAATTTTCTCTATTATTTTGATGCATCGCACCAACTCAGTTAGGATCCAGGAGTAGTATCTAGTCTGAAGTTTGTTTCAGGATACTGAGCCTGTTCTTTTTAATGTGTTTAGGTCTTCTTGAAATACTTTTCTTTGGCAGTTTCCATACAGTGCACATTTTTTGTTTGTCTATTTTTGTCATTATTTTTCTATATCTTTTATTATGACTCCTGTATACGATTGTTTTTGGTAAGTGCTAATGTTGTTTATGCTTCAGAAAATGTAAGTTCAAACATCAATCTGAGCAAGCCTTTTCACAGAGCCATGGCAAAATGAGAGAAGTAATAATTATCAAATGACTAAAAATACCAGCCAGAGGTTAGGGACGAATTTAAAAGCAGTGAGGAAATTTTTTTTTTTTAAATTAAAAGCAAATCCTAAATGGATTTGTCTGGAAAGTAAACTTCCTTTAATATTGAGAGATTAGTTGTTGAGTCCTGAATGAAGAAAGACAGATTCACAGCTCTCATATACCTCTAAGAACTGGTTCAGTCTTCTTTAAAGCAAATAGGGTATTTCCGATTAACTTCGAGTAGCGTTGAATCAGTCCTTTGCTACTGCTTTGTAGTCACTGGGGAAACAAACTTGCTTTCTCTTAGATACAGCATTTCCCTTAATGGGCCTCTGCCAACAAAATCCTTGCAACTATTGACAACTTACTTTTCCTGCCATCTACGTATAAGGAATGGTATTAACTATAGGTATTACCTTACTTCTTGCTTTCTACTCGTTGCCTATTTTATGTACAATAAAATGTGTTCTGAGTTTGAAAGATGTCTTAGGGCATCAGGAGTTTAGAGCCAGGGAAAGCAGAATTTTATGGTGCTTTTTGTGCTGGAGCATAATGTGGTTTTTTTTTCCCCTCACATAATTAATTCATTAATTTGTTATAGATAATAATGCTCTTGTGTTTCTTTATTTTTTAATTTAAACTATTATCAATGTGTAGGTATGCTTTGACCTTGCTTCTGTGAAAGGAAGGAATGTTTAGGAAGGGGTATGATCTTGCCTTGAGCTCCTAGCACATGCTGAGCTAAGAATGCAACTGGAGCTGTGGTTGAGACAAGAAACATAAAGATTTGCATCCATATGGCTAAACTCTCCTACTCTCCAGAGCAAAGCGGGATGATACATCTGAACTACCCACTGGTATGGTCCCTGGCCCATGCTATCCCCGAACCATTTCCAGGCACTGTGTAGGAGAGCACTAGCTGGCAAAGACAAAAACCATTCTGGGAGCTGTAGTAACAGCTTAACGGTACAGAAATTGCATGCTAACACTCAGACCCATACTCTGACTCTTTAGCTTAGCAGTGTAGGCAAACCACAGTGCCTCCACGGTGCCAGTTTGGCTTGACCCCACACTTTGCTCACTTGTGATAATTTAGCTCCTGCACTTCCTTTTGAAGTAGTTCCCTTCAAGAGAAAACTCAGGCACAGCAAGCGAGATAGTGTATTCAAGGTCTGCTCTAGGCAGTACAGATGTTAACCATGCCAAGTTTGACTGTTCTTCAGCACTGTCCCAGCAGTACTTGCATCTTTGTATGCCCTAGCCTGACCTACTTCTGTGCATGTGCCTTTGGCATCATGCTTTAATTCTGGTATGGTGCAACACAACTTTCTCAGCATTTCAAGCACTTTGAACTGAAAAAAAAAAAAACCCAACAAACCAACAGTCATTGCGTCTCAGGGGCACCATATGTAGCCCAGAGGAGTTACAAGCCGAGTGCTGTGCAATGTGAACATGAATCTAGCTGGTCTGAAAGGTGCTAGTCCACAGCAATGTGGATGTGAACCAGCCTACTTTAACTGGAGTAGGACACAAGACTGTCTCTGTCTGGTCCACAAACATGATAGAGATGTACTGCTGATCATACCATGTTTCGGTATGAGGCAAGCTGCTCTTGTTAAGAGCCAGCAGGTGTTCCAAATGTTGCCATTTCTTAGCAAAAGTTGCGATATGCTAATTTTCAGACTTAAAAGCCCTAACTGATGTTACATTTAAAAAGCACTACATTAAACTCTGAGATAGTCTAAGTAAAAAGCACTTCATTTCAAAAAATGCACGCCCCCCCCCCCCGAATTTCTGTTTTCTGATTAAAATGTATGTAATTATAAGTTGGGCTAAAATTGCTCATGCATAAGTATCCCTATAGACTATTGAAAATGCCCTGACAGAGAACACTGTGGACCTTCTTGCCACAGGGCAGGATGTTAGTTTTCATATGCTCAAGAACAATTGGATACATTCATGGAAGAAAGATCCAGGAGAGACTGACTGAAATCCAAAAGCTGTATTCTGAGGTAGTCCCTGACCTACAAATTGCTGGAGCCCAGGAGAGGACTCTCTATGCTGCCCCTGTTCTTTATATTCCTCCTGAGGCTGCTGTTCCTGACAGGATGCTGAGATATAGGGGTCTTTGAGCATGTATGGCTGATTTTATGTTCTTGTTTGCAGATCCCAATAATACCTGCTGTTGCAAGTGTTGGATTTTCACTCTTCTTCATGCTCAAACGTATTCAGTCTCATTTTAGTAAAGGGATAAGAGAAACTGCTGCAAATGAAGAGTAAATTCTGAATGTGCATCTTGTTGACGTTGTCCTTTACAGAGCTGGAAACTTTGTCATACCACAGTAGTATTATGTAAGAGAATGGGGGTGCATAAATGTTGCTGCAAAGCATACAAATACTGTATCATTGTCCCTTAGGGCTGATCTTCTGAAAGACACAAACAGAAGATGACTGTGGAATGAGAATGTAACATACAGGAAAAGAAGCATATTAAAAAATTGGCACAGTTTGGTTATATGCAAATGGTGGTATAGGTCTCTTCTTCTTTTTGCATGTTTTTTAAATGAAACTAGAGGTAAGGAATTTTTATAATGTTAATTTATACATTGGTATATTTGCAATTAAAACAGAGGGTGTGTGTCCAGAACTGAGTAAGCCAGGAATAAAGCGGAAGGGTGAAGGGGCCAGCACAAAAAGCCAGAGGAATCCTTTTTTTCCATCAAGAACAGAAGGGACATCCCATGGCTATCACCATCCACATGCTAGCTTTCTACATGATACCAGTAATAGGGACATTAATTTTGGCTTGTAATTGCAATTGATAATCAGTTTCACAATATTTTTGTATTTTATTTGACCATCAGTTGTGATTACAAGAAAATTGAGAACCATGGCTAAACTTTGTTCTTTAACTTGTGCTGCATCATATATATGATGAAAACACTTCTTCATGCCTTACTAAGCATATTGTAACTCTAGAAGGAAATGGCATTTGAGTTACATTTGTGGGCTTAAGTATAAACTACTTTGGTTTATAGATTTAAATTGATCCTGGCAGCTTCTTACCTTTCTGTTACTGAAGTTTTATGAATATAAGTTATTGGTTTTCTGCTTAAAAGTCAGAGGCTTGCTGGTATACCACGTTATGCTTTAGTAATACTATGGTGATGTGGATTAGTGATTTTGTATTTTTGAACATGTTTGATGAACACCTTTTCCAATCCTTGTATAGTGGTTATTTGCTTAATGCACAATTGTTTTTGCAGTTGCTAAACTCATCCTTTCATAGTGCCTATTGATTTCGAAGTGATACTTCTGCTTTTTTCCCAGTTTTTGTGACCTGAATGTATCTCTTGAGATTGCTGTGGTAATAACTTCTATTTTCTTTATCTGCTGTGTGTATTAATTTTAGTCTGTACTGATTTTAGCTATAACAAAAAGAACTAGAACAGAAGCACTGACCTATTTGTATTGTGTTAGATAATATACATCTTCAGTATGAAGTCAGGTGCATCTTCAAAATGGGTCATGTCCTGAAATCCTGACTAAAGTTTATTTGAAGTTCAGCATATTTTTAAAAATGAGACACAAAAGCCTCACTAATATGGTACAAAAGTGAGAAATTCACCTATAACTCCATTGTCAGTTCACAAATTGCATAAAAATATTTTTAAAGTCATAACAGTTAATTGAGGGTCTGTTCTTCCTGATTTGTCCCTAAAACTTCCGCATTTCCAAGTCATTTTACTAGCTGTTATTTAGTTGATAAGATATAAAAGCCAACTCCCAAATCTGTGCATACAGTAAACATCTCAGATTTTTATACAGAATTAGGTAATGTCCAATTACGTAATGTGCAACTTTATATACCTAGCTTAAATGTGACTTTAAAATAAAATTCCATATAGTGTTTAATATTGATGGTGCTGTTCAAATGATTTCTCCATAATTTTCCAGAAGTGTAGCTGATTTTGAACAGGAGTTGATACCTTTATAGATATAATTTTTTATTTTAAATGTACTAACTTTATTAAAGATGCTATATAAACAATATTAGTAGGGACAGTGTCCTGTCTGTCCTTTCAATATTCATTTATGTTTTATCTTTATTTATTATTAGATTCTGCATCTTTTGTCCTTTAAAATTTCTTCATGCAAAGGGCATTCCTGGGATTAATAATTGTAGAGCCTGGCCCCTAGGCTGTAAGTCCTTAGACTCGCTTTGAAACCTAGAGGCAGCCACTTTCTTAAACTGTGGTGCTTGCATTAAGAAGGGAAAATAACTTTTGAGTTCTTCTGTTTAGCTGTTAACATTTTATAGCTGTGCAGGCATGTCATGAAAGAGCCATGTCATGGTTTGCTCTGGCTTCTTTTTATTCTTTAAGTTCCCAGTGGGAACTGTAAATCCAGGTTCAAATGTGTCATTGAGTTGGTTATAAAATCTAAATTTATCTTATGTTCTTCACCTTTGCAATGAACACTGGAATACCTAAGTACTCTTATTAAGAAAGAGTCAGGTTTCCATTGCTCATTTATTCTAAATCTTTGGAAAATATTAGATGCATTCAACTGTTCCTTCTTCAACTTTTAAAAAAGCTTTAAAATCTATTTTATTTTGGTTTTTTTTAATTGTATATCTTTTATATTATTATATATTTATATTAATTATATTATTATGTATTTTCTTCAGTATAGATCTTTCTCTAATCACTAGTATCTGGAAACAGATTTGAAAGTTGGGAAGGCTAGATTTGAGAGGATCTGTTTGTGTAGTAAAGATCAGCTGCTTCTTTAGATGGCCTAATGTCTTAATGGCATATATATAAAGATACTTATGAGACCTTTTATTGCATGTTTGTGTTGTCTATTTTTAGCATTGTTTTTCAAACTTGTCGTTAGTTTCTGTAGAAATGCAGTGCAACTCAACTAGAATTTATTTTCTGTCTTACATCATAAATTATGATTTGGTGCTTAAAAGATCTTGGTAAAAGCTCTTTCATTTATGTGCTGGATACTCTCCTTTAACATGTGTGGTGTAGTTGAATTGCACATAATTAGTGTTTCAGAGTTGGTTGTAGTTTTTGTTTGTTGTTTTTAGGGGGAGTAAAATTACAAGTTTTAAATCTTACATAAGAATTTTCAAAATTATACTGTCAAAAGTATAATTCAAAAGAAGCTGTGCCACTCTTGCAGTTTTCTTCCATCTTTGGTTCTCTTCAAGGGCTGGGGATATGCCCAGAACAACACTTGAATTTTAGAAATGTGGTGTTAGTGCCAAGTGTGCCAAAGCAGATGCTCGTTTGTACAAGAACGAAGCAAGAAGGGCCCCAGTCTTGCATAATCTGATCCATGCAAAAGTTCCTATAGAATCAGCCTGCTTCAAGAGGGAGTCCTTTGTGAAATCGGTGAAGGTCCTTGTGAAATAAGGAATGGGATCAGTCCATGGTGTGGAGCCTTGATTTGTTTGTATAGTGCTGCTTTGTATTGATAGAAAATGGATAAAAACCTGGGTATAGAATGCTGAAAAAATCTGTGTAAAAAGTAGGACAAAGTGCTTATCAGCTTTGTGCAATTAGGATTGCTCTGTTGTGGTAGAGTTTTAAAATACATTTATATTTAGAATATTTATTCTTACTGAAAATTAAAATCGAGTGATATGATTCACCTTTTTTTTTGACAAACCACATAATTAGGGCTATTACCCATACGCCAGAGTGTTTAGAGTAAGGTCAGTTTTCATTGTAATTAATTGTGTGTTCGATTACAGTTCACAACACTTGATAGTAGAAATTTTTCTGCCAGTCTTGTTAGATAGGGAATATTCCTCTTGGAACATTACTTCAAAATTTGAACTTGGAACTTTTAAAGGTCTCCAGATCAAACAGGTTAGTAGCTATATGAAGAGTGTGCAGAACTTGACAGAAACCTATTGGGCAACACAGAGATCAGTGACAGCACTTTGCGTGAAGAAATGACCAAATCAATCAACTTATCCTGGGGACCCGTGGATTTTGATGAAGTTGTCTTACAACTGTTTCTTCGACATGCTTCACACCAGTGAAGGACTTCGTCCTGCTTTTCCTTATCGGCTGTGATGTGGTTAAATTGTCTGCCCTGAATGAAAACCTAATTTGCACATATTTTGGCTTGGGCAGTATTTCCCCTTTCTGTTCTGTGGATGGGCTCTTGGAAGCCATTTCCTTTGATAAGGCTTCTACCTCAATAACAGAAAATCCTACTAAGAAGAAAATTGATTGGCCTGGCCCTGATGCTTGCTTTGGCAGGTGTCAGTGAGAAGCTGCTGGATATGGGGAGGAGTAGAGGAAAGACAAGCTCTTATGAGAAATAAGATAATAAGGTAATATGAGAATAAGATAAATAGCTTATCAAAACAAGCTAGTAGAAATTTCAGAACATCTTTGATAAATAGTAATATAAAACTTTAGACACCTACACATTGTGCTACATAGAAGTGTGCCAAAAGATACTGGATATTCTGTGTAACAGTCGTTACCTTCAGAGTCCACTGCATGAAGATAACAGGCTGAGCGTGCAGCTTTGGATCTCCATGCATTGCTTTCAGTGATGTAAAAAAACCTGGAAATAATTGCAAATGAAATTTGCCATTCAAAGGCAGATCAATTGCATTCATTTTCTGTATGATAAGAAAGGGTAGCAGTAGCAGTTGGCTGCTAATTATGAATACGACATAGCATTTTTTAACCTTGCAATCTTCAATTTTGAGTGCTTATTTTAGGCATTAAGCTGGAAAAGGTTTGGAAGCAAGCCAAATGTCAGTGGTGTTACTGTTTTAGACTTTATCACAGCATCCAGTCCAAAGGATGCATCTGAGTCTTCCTGCACTTCTAAAGCAAATCCAAGTGGTTTCTTAGGTTTTGCTGATCTACCTATTCCCTTGTTGTATTCTTTTTTTTTTTTTTAATTATACAGCCATTTTTTGATGGAAAACTCCCCACCACCCTTTGACTGTACTAGCAAAAGGAAGAGATGTCAGAATCCTGTTAGCTTTAGTTTCGGGATTTATGTGATTTTTAACATTAGCAGCATATGGTTTACTTGTCTTGTAAATTGTATTTGTAAGAAGACATTATCCCCTGATCCTGCAAAGCTGAGAATAATGATCTGAAGTGTGAAGCCTGTGAAAGATACGATTCAGTATGAAGAGTGAATAAAAATCTTATGATGCTTATAATCATATGCACTAATCCATACTATCTAGGTATTGTTGGAGAATAAAAATAAAGAAGGAAAGAGTAAAATTCAATAACCATGTTTTTAAATTCCGAGAAATATTAATATTTTGAAATAGCAATATATATATGGGGGTTGGACTAGATGACCTTTAAATGTCCCTTCCAAACCAAACCATTCTATGATTCTATGATTAGTGTTTTAAATAATGCTCATTGAGTTTTGGTGGTTTTTTTTAAATACAATTTTTAATTAGCAGCTACACATGCCATTTGATACTGTAAAATTGGTCTCTTATTTTGGTACAGAGTAAGTAATTAATGATTCATCTGTTCTTATAGCTAGCCAATTTATATTTTATGTTGCCAGCTGGTTTATGATATGTCAAAGACACAGAGAAAGCTATCATGGGTGTACTACATTAAAAATACAGTCTTTATCTATTGGTACATAGATACAAACTAATCAGAAAGTGGAATTATGACCTTGCATTACTGAAGATATTATGAAAACTGCATGTTTTTAAAATTATGACAAACAGCATATAAGCAAGAAAAGACAAAAGCACTTAGTGGTTGCATTTCCACAAATGAGTGGAGCTTTCTGTAACTGGAAATGGAGCATTAAGTTACTTGCCAATGAGATTTTTACCAGCCCCCTTAACTGGATCGTCAATGTCATACGTTGGGAGGTACTTATATTACGGGGTGTTCTCTTTAATTTTATCATTTTTACTGTGTCAGCTTTTATTATCATTAACAACTAGGCTCACAGACTCAATTGTGTCCCAGCAGGATTTCAGATTATTCCTCAAATTACAGCAATTTGTCATGATGTCAATGTTTTTTAACCTATAACCCTAGGTTACCTACAGAGCCTGCAGAGACCGGATTTCGCATGCCACAGATTCAATTTATATTGTATGTAAACAATTACAGTGCTTCACAAACAAACAAAAGGCAGGCAAAGTCAAAACTAAGGGTCGAAGTCTAGCTTGTCATGAATCCATTCTAATTGGATTTTTTTTTTTTCCCCCCAAACGGGATACAGGCAATGCAATAGTATCGGCTCTTTACCATAAAATGAAGTAGGAGTGAGTTAGACTCTTGTTAATGGCAGAAACTCTACCATTGGTGGCAGCAACAGAATTTAGAAGAATCACTGTTATGACTAGTATTTCTCATGATACATGACTTTAAAAGTTTTCAAGACTTTTAATGGTATTATAAGAGAGAAACAAGCAAAATGGTCTTGAAGCTGAAAGAATGTTCAAGTTCAGGGACACCCAAAGCTGGGGAAGAGAAGGGAGGAGAGCAACCGTTCATCCTCTGGTAGCTCGTGTGACATCCCTAGGTGTCTTCAATGCTGGGGATGGGGACAGGTGGCCCGAGAGCCCTGAATTGGCCCTGCCAACTATGACGGCCAGAGCTGTCTTACAGGACACAACTGTGCTCATGCTTACCCGCACAAACAAGCTGTAGGACAACTCAGCTGCAGAGTGGAGGTTGGGACAAATTTACTGTCTTCATAAATTGTGTGTGGTATTGAAGTGACTGAGGGGGAATCTGATTGCTAAATGTAATGCAGAATTGCATTTCTTTTGTTGTCTTTTTATTCCTTTGTTACTATTTCAAATACTGCAACCATATGTTTACCTGCTCTTTTATTCTTGAACTTTGCCTGTAACAAGCTATTCTTACAGAATCACAGAATGGTTGAGGTTGGAAGGGACCTCTGGAGGTCGTCTGGTCACCCCTGCTCAAGCAGGGTTACCTAGTGCTGGTTACCCAGGACCACGTCCAGATGGTTTTTGAATATCTCCGAGGACAGAGACTCTACAACCTCCCTGGGCAACCTGTGCCAGTGCTTGGTCACTCTCACAGTAAAAAAAGTATTTCCTGATGTTCAGAGGGAACCTCCTGTGTTCCAGTTTGTGCCCATTGCTTCTGGTCCTGTCACTGGGCACCACTGGAAAGAGCCTGGCTCCATCCTCTTTGCACCCTCCCTTCAGGTATTTGTATACATTGATAAGATCCCCCTGAGCTTTCTCTTCTCGAGGCTGAACAGTCCCAGCTCTCTCAGCCTTTCCTCATAGGAGAGGTGTTTCAGTCCATCATTCCGGTTCCATTTTCATGGCCTTTTGTTGGACTCTCTCCAGTCTGTCCATGTCTCTTGTACTGGGGAGCCCAGAACTGGACTCCAGTGTGGCCTCACCGGTGCTGAGTAGAGGGGAAGGATCACCTCCCTCCACCTGCTGGCAATGCTTTGTCTAATGCAGCCCAGGATACCATTACCCTTCTTTGCTGCAAGGTCACATTGCTGGTTCATGTTCAACCTGGTGTCCACCAGGACCCCCAGGTCCTTTCCTGCCAAGCTGCTTTCCAGCTGGGTGGCCCCCAGCATATATTAGGGCCTGGGGCTGTTCCTCCCCAGGTGCAGGACTTTGCACTTCCCCTTGTAGAACTTCATGATCTTAGAGTTATTGGGCAAACTCCAGCTATTCCAGAGACAAACTGGGAGCTTTCCAGATCACTCTCTCTAATTTGGCAGAAACCCAGTTTTTGTTAGAGCTGGGTCATATACCCTCCCCCACCACTGCAAAGTGCTGGCTTTGGGGACTGGTGGTGTGGAAATGTAAGACAAATTTCTAAGAGTAGAAGGAATCACAGATCATCCCATAACTTGAAAATATCGAATTTTCCCAGGTGTGCTCTCCATTGTGTTTCAAGGACAAACACTGCTTCTCAAAACTTCTTTCCTGTTGGGTGTTATATAGTCTTTCCTTCATTTGATTTTTCATTACAACTGAATGACATCATTGTTTCATGAGTTCATGTTGTGGTATTTGAATGATGTCATCATAAGATCTTAATGACCTCATGGACTTACAGTAATTCAAGCAGTAGCAATTACTGGTATGGTCAGATCTCAAAAATAAGACTGTCAAATGTAAATATGAAATCTTAATGAGGTATCCATAAAATGTAAGGTATGGTGTATATACTAGTTCTGATTGCATTGTTTCTGACAATTGGCTAGAAGTCTGGCAGTGCTACAGAAATGTCATGCTGTTAAATAACACTATTGAAGTTTTTCCTAGCTTCAAATAACAAATTTTCCATTAGCCACATTGTTTCTACAGTCCTATGTTGGTATTGTTTCATTTTGATATATCTACAACAGTGATAATGCAGTTATTTCCAAGGGCTGGGGTGATTTTGCCTCTTTAAGCAGCTGTATTGCTCCCAAACTGTGTTTTCTGGTCGTATGTGATTCCTCATTCCTGGTGATGGAAGCTGTGAATGGGCTTATCCACAGTTTTGTTTGCCAGCAGCAGGTACGGGGCTCTTCGCTGGCTTCTTCCTCATTCTGATTACTGTCACCTCAAAGGTGGAAGGATTGATACTCAGTGGCCATCTTATATGAATTTCCATGCTCTCTGAAGCACCATTAACATTTTCACCCCCGTTAAACATGTCTTTCCATTTGATTCTGGATGATTATTTCCATTTTGGAAAATTTGCATAACGTGGCAAAATACAGAAATCCAACATTACTACTTGTGTGCTTCAGTCTGAAAACTGATCTGCATTTCAGCAAAATGCTGAATTTCAGAATGGTGAAATGCAAATTTTTTTTGCTCAGAATACAGAATCATTGTAGTGAACATTGTTTCATGCAAAGAGGCTATTCCTGGAAAAAAAAATCGCTAGTCTTTCAGAAGTTTGAGATTTAGGAGACCTGGCTATAGGAAATCACTTGCAGTAAAGTGGAATCTTAGTAAATCCTTGTTACGGTGAGTGCCCTGTCATCAAGGGTTATGCTGCCAAAGTGAGGGTGCAGGAGTCGAGCTCAGCGGACACCCAGTAAATAAAAATGATAGATTTAGGATTCTTGGAGCGTTAGACCTTTTATCAAATTATTTTGGTGTAGTGTTGCAAGAAGAAAAAAAATAGCTTTCTGGGGAAGCCTTGACTAGAACAGAATAAACTGAAAACAGTTTTATTATAAAAAATCTCTACAGTTAAAAATAGTTGTTTTAGTGAAATACAGAGGCTGAACATGGCTGCTGTGCAAAATGGGGGGATAGATTGGCAAAAATCTGGTGCGTCGGCTTCCAGACCCCCAGTTCTGGGGGCTGTAGCTGTTGCTAAGAAATGAGAGGCTCTGCCTCCTTGGGATTGCAAGAGCCCTTCTCCCCGCAGCCTTCAAGTTCAAACCCCACTTCAGTCTAGCTTAAAAGAAACTAACGAGACTGCAGTTCTTAAGTGTTATTTTGTAAATATGAAGTAGAGATCAAACCTCTGTGTTCTCAGCCTCTCCATCACTATAAGCAAGCAGCTGGTGAATGGCATGCCTTTAGAAAGGAATTTGGTTAGCCACAGTGTTATTGAAGAACTTCAATTAAGCTTTCAGGTTAAATGGCTTTTGTGTTTTGTATTTTACTTACCAACACATATAGATAGATAGATAGTTTACTGTGCTTTCTCTGAAATGATACTGTATTAAGTTACTGGTTTATACATGTGTTTGGTGAACTGGAAATGCTCATGTCTATCAGTTACATTGGTGCAAATGAAAGATAAATCTTCCCAGTTTGTTATAGATAAATTGAATAATTAAGGAGCCACTCTTAATTACTGTCCAAGGAGTCATAGAAGTTACAATTCTAAGTGTGTTACCAAGTAAGTCTTCAGATTAAATTTCTTGAAATAGAACTATGCAAAGTGCATACTGCCAGAGGTTTCTGCCACATCTTATTTGAAGGAATCATTTACAATCTAATTGCATCTGGTTAAAATTTTTAAAAGTGCTTAACTGATGTGAGGATGAGATTTATGGTTAGATCCTAAACAGGGCTTAGGTGTATGCTTAAATACAAATGTGATAAACACAAATATATGTAATCAAGCTCATCATCTGCCTATTTGTGGGAATGGCTAAACTTACTAGGTTGTTCCCATTGCTCCACTGCTTCTGTTCCAGTCCTCAGATCACTGGTCACTGTGCCCTTAGGCATGGTATCTCATAGATGGTCTTCCTCGCCCCTCCCCGGGGAGTTGTTCCTTGAAGCTTAGAGATACCATTCTCTTTTCTTTGATTTATAATTGTCTTAAGCATACCATTATTGCATTACTTTTCCCATGCTCTGGTCTCTTCATTGCGCTGGCTCAGCACTTCATTAGTTGAAATTAGTTCTTTCTGTTACAGACTATAGATATTTTAAGGCCTAGCATTTATGCTTGCTCAGCAGCTGCGTTAGTCCCTGTCTAGCTCTAAGTAAGGTGAAATATAGTTTTGCAGAGTTTAGCAAAAATTGTACCATTAAGTGGCCACCCCTCCCCCCCCCCTTTTTTTTTTTGTTAAAGTGGTTAGTGACATGCTAGGCCTTGGCTTTGCTTAGCAGACCTTTCTTTTCCAACAGCAAGTTGTGCTGAGGCCTTTTGGCCTGTGTTGGGTGAGGGCTACTGTTCCCTCCTTTGCCAAGTTGAATTTCCTCTTACACACAGTTGCATGTAGCTGTGGTTCCAGATCCTATTTGGATGAATGTTTCTCTTATGTGCATAAAGTAACTGCAAGTGCAAAAACTTGAACTGACCTCAAGTTGGGCTCAGAAAGCCCAAAATTTCCTTGCTGTGGTGAGCGTCTCAATCACTAAGACACAGATTTGTGTTCTTTTTAGTTGGGATCATTTCTGGTTCCACAAATACTGCATTTTTTGTTGACATCTGGTGCAACTTCAGCAGGAGGTATGGTAAACGTCCATACCCAGAATTTTTTTCTCTTGAACTAAAATGAAATTATATTGGATTTCCCATATGAGTTATCAGCATGCTATTATATAATAAGGTAAGACTGTCTCCCAGGTTTTTTTGGGAATATTTAGTGGCACCAACTATTAGGACTGTATTCATATTCAGGCTCTAGATCTTACATCAGCAAGCATGTCTCCTTTGTGATCTTATTTGAGACCTCTAAACTCTAGAAAGGAACGTATGTGCCTTTGTGTTTAGTGTTTCAGGGTGCTGATTCTAGGGAGCTCCGCCCTGACTTGGCAGTTTCCGCACTGGATAGGCTGAGCACTTCACCCCGTGTTTCCAGATTCTCCTTGGGGCCAGGCGCCTCTGCTGTTTTCATTGCAACACTTCATTTGTAGGTACTTAGTCCTTTATTAGGTTGCAAAATCAATTAATAACTTTCCACTTATACTCTCCCTTGTAAGTATAGTTCAAAATAAACAACGTGTTTTCCTTTATTTAATTTGCACTTACTATGTCTTGAGCCACAATAAAAATGATTCCTTTCGATGTTTGTGCTTCCATTCCTTTCAATTTATTCCTATAAGGGGTCTTCTCAATCATTGTTTACCTTGTAATTCTCTGTTTCCAATGCCAAATCACCTCTGTGATTTCTTCTTTTTTCTGAATTTTGATTCCTGCTGTTGGTGTGAGGGTGGCCAGAAGTGGAACACAACATTTTGGTGCATTTGCTGTTTACTGCAATGTAGTATGGGCTTTCATACTCCTCAAAATTTGGGTTTTAGCATGTCTTGCTAGCACTGAATGAAAATAAAAGTTTGCTTGCTTTCTACATTTCTGCTTACAAATTACTTTTTTTCTCACATCATTGAATGCTTATGTGTTTGTTTTCTGTTAGGTTTTTTTTTCTTTTTCTCTTTTAATAGCTTGAATTTGTTTTAGCTTTTGTTTTACCAAGTGAGTATTATTTCAGAGATTGCAGCTCTTACTGCAGCAGGTGCAGCATTTTTTACTGTACTTCAGATGCTACAGTAATTTAAATATTTGGATGATCTGGAGGAAAGGCTAACAGCAAAACCATTGTTTATATTGACGCAATTTGTTTCTGAGAGATTTCCTCTCCTGAGGCTGTACCAACAATATTGCAGTAAATTTTACATACAAGAAAAAATTTAGCACTGTATCATTTTCTAGAACAGCTTTTTTGTTCTGCAGCAGTTCCTTCTCACTGGTCCAGAATGGCTGGGGTCCACAGGTGTTCCCAAATAGCTGGATTTGCATGTCTCCTCAGTTATTGTAGAACAGAGAAATATGTAACTACTCTTTGTGGTGTAAGGTAACGCTGGAGAAGAAAAAGCTGTTTGCACTATGCCTATCTGAATTAATTAAACACATTGGTGGAAGGAAGGAGTCAGGATGAATGTCCTGTCATATGTCATGTCATTTCTCTCCAGTCTTGTGAAAAGCATAGTCTTTTGCGCTAAGTTCCCTTCAAAGCTGTCATCTTTGTATGAATGTGTGTAGAATGCAAAGACAGTAATAAATGATCCTGTAAGTTGATTTTGTTTAATAGACTTGCCATGTGCAGGAAGTGTTCTTGAATTATTATTTCCTGAAATATTTTGAGTTCTGAATTAGCAAAATGTTAGGAAGAGTGGCTGTGGTTTGCTTTTTAATGTGAAAGCAAATATAATCTGCTAATTTGATTTGATTTTTAATTATTTGCTTAAGTCTCAAAAATGTTTTAGAGGTGTTACAAATTCTCAGGCAGCTTCTGATATTTTATGACAGGTCATAGTATTTAAAAGAATTTCCTCTGTTTCCTCTCTTGATCTTGTGCAGAAAGTTTGTCTCTTTGTACCTGCTTTGATGTCTTTTCTCTTGGTTTTTTTTTCTGTTGAAATTGTTCAAGCTCCATCTCTCCAGGATTTCTATATCTTATCATCTTAATCCTCTCAGTATGCTGATTTTTGGAAGCTGTTTTAGAAACTGCTTTCCTTTTGCAGTGTTTTGACTGTGTAGTAGCCTCACCACACAGGTGCCACGTCAGGATACTGCTTAAATGTGTGTTTCAGTCCATTGGTATTCAGGAAGGATGTATGTGACTCTTAGCCCCTTATTCCCTCCCTCTCTTCCCAATTTCATTCTTGCACAAATATGCACGCAAGCCGGTCTTCAAAGTCTAAGGGAGTTCTGTCAGTGCTTGTATCCCCGCTCTAAATTCCTTTTTCAGGCCGCTTACTGATCTATGTTTTATAGCATCATTTCTTTGGTTTGTCCAGTACCTCTAAGTGACAACTTTGTACTCATTTCACACCAAGTGCATTTTTGTAGGTTCTCTGTTAGTCTCTTTTCAGGCTTTCCTGTCTCAGCTAGCTTCACGTCCCACTCCAGAGCCTGACATCTACAAAGTTATTTGGGATGTGGGTCGTCTTGTCTTAGGGTATGAAGTTAGTTTTGTAATTGCTGCCTCGCCTGGCTATGGAGTGATAGGTCTTGTCTGGAAACTATTTCTGACAGTGTGCTGGGTGAAGTGCTGGGGTGGCAGCATGCAGTTCAGCTCCTGAGGCTCTGCTGTTGTGACAGCACCCATCAGCAACCTCTAGTGCTGCGTGCTCTGGTGCCTGTGATCCGTTCATCGTGAACAGCCACTGAAACATCTTCATTTCATGATTTCCAGCCCTTTCCAGCAGGATTTTAGCTATCCTTCTTAGGACCTACCGCTGCTTTTCAGGTTCATAATTTTTCAGTAGCATGGATAGATTTCCTGCTTTTTGTGTGCGTAAAAGGATGTAATAACAATGTTACTTTGAATAAACTGCATGCATCACGATTTTATGGGCTTGCATGCAGAGGCATACATTTCAAAAGTTTTTCTCCCTGGCACAACAGTAGAACATGGTAGTGAGTTGCTGATGTTGCAGGGTAATTCAGAGAGAGGATACTATCACAGGTATCACTTTAGAGAAAAAGTGTCCCATGCACACCAGGCAATGCTAACAAGGTACATGCTGCCTCATACAGTAGGTATGAGGCAGCATGCAAGTGATGCTGTAAGTATTTAAGTTAATTAACATCTGTCTAAAGTATTTATAAAACTAACCTAAATTTGCAAAATTAATAGTATGTTTTATCTAGCATGTAATGCAATGATACCAACCCCAACATATTATTTCTCGTTTGGAATATATATATATATTTATATTTGTATTTCAATTTGAGAAACTGTTGGGAGCAGAGTAACCTTTGTTGTAAGTAGAGGCTAAGCTGGAAGTATTTGTTTCAACAGTTGTCCCCAACCCTGCCTTCCTCCTCAGGCTCCAGTTCTGTTTGTTCATCAGTGTGCCTGGCTTGCTTGGCAGTGACAGTGATAGATTTTCTATTTGGGACTCATCTCGAACCCTTCTTCTAGGTGGCTGTAGTTTCTACATCATCTTTTTTTGTGATGCTGGAGTATCTGTGGAGTAAATAATCTGCCTCGTGTTTTAGAAGACACGGAAGCTTGTTTTAGGAACAGATGAGCTTTATTAGCTTGGGAACAGTGTCTCATAAGTATCAGCGTGTTCAGGGGTCCTGCATCAGTCTCCATTTGATGACTGTAGTGGGGAAGATAGTATTTATGCCCAAGTAATTTTTTGTTTAAATAGGCAAGACAGTGGAAGAGTGAAAAAGAAGCACAAGGAAGGAAAATGCCTCACAGCTGGAACTAGTGCTTGGTCTTTGATGCCCCATCCTGTGCTCTTTCCCTTGGACCACTCTTCCCATTTTTGATGCAGTCACTGGATAGGCTTAATCTCCAAATTAGTAAGTTCTGGGAAAACTTCCAGCTTCTCCTTTTGGCATTTTGCCTGTTCTTTCTGCTTTTCCTTCCCCTATCACTTTGCAACCTTGCTTTCCATCTCTCTAGATAAATCTAGATCCTGTTGGAATCTGTTACGGTATTTTGAAATTTGCCAAATGAAAACTTGCCCCTAGAGTGTGCAGAACTCACTCTGTTCATGTTGATTAGAATTTCTTCACGCTCTTGTTAACTGGTTCCTTGCACTCATTAGCTGATAGATTACAGGATTTAGTTTAGATGTGATTTTAAACCACTAAAGGCCAAGGCAAAGATGCAGTCGCTGTCTCTGATATAGTGTTTCAGTGCCGTCCAAGGTTGTGAGCTCACGGGGTTTGGGCCCTTCCACACTTTTCCCTGTTGCCAGATGCTACTACAACTTCTGCCTGGTAGCTCCGGCTCTTTGGCTGCAGGCTTGCTCTGACCAGACTCAAGCCAGTAGATAGGAAACTGTTTATCTTTCCAATTTCTTCCTTTCTCCGAGGGGAACACCTGAAAGCAGTGCCCAGTGTAGGGTTGCCAGACTGTGGATTAACATGCTGTTATGGAGCTAGGAGAGGGCCGTGGTGTATGCAGCTATTGTGGTAGGATGGGGAGAGCTACTGCTTCCCAGCCAAAATGATGCAGTGGCCCTAGACAGGAGCTTGGATCACAGGGGGCACCCTGGGGACACAGGGATGTCATAGCTCAGGACATCTGTTCTGCCTCAGGAGGACTTCTTGCAGGAACCATTATGTCCAGACATCCTGGCTGCATTCTCTCAGTTGTGGAAAAGATCACTAAATTAGGCCTGGAGCTCTCAATATTGGTTAGCTCCACCACTATCACCAGCATGCCACAAAAAAGAAGAGCAAACCTGCTGGTTCCTGTGTGAAGAACTGAGCATGGTGTGGATTCAGTTCACCCCATGCTCTGGCTTTCTGCAAACCTTAAAGTGGCACTGACTCTGCTAGGGATCCTTATGCAATGTTCACAGGAACAGATAAGGTGAAAGATGTTGAAGGAAGTTGGCTTCTGTAATTTAAATTACTTGATGATAATTTTTAATTTCTTGTTTTCTAAAATTGCCAGGTGCTGGGAGGCATTAGTTTTATTCTGTGTCTAGAGTATGTAAGTTAAAAATAAATTATTTCTTCTGGGGAGGTGTTATTTTTAGGTTTAACACAGCAAAAGGTAGTGTGTTAAAGAAACTTCCCCTTTTTATCTTTGAAAATAGAATATTTTCCAATCGTGATGGCAGCCATTAGATTTTTCAGAATTGTTGGGCTACATCATAATTTTTAATATTAAATATTCAATTTAATATACAATGACTGAAGGGTGTGTATTGAAATGTAAATTAAATGCTATAAATGTAAAGATTCTAAACAATTACTGTTGAGGTGTTAGAATAAGACAATTATTTACTTTTTACTTAAGAGCTATGATATAATTTTTCTTTCATTACTTTTTATGTTAACTTTTGGCATATCTGTTTTTGTTTAGCTGTCAACGAATCAAAAATGGAATTGCACAGTAGTGCTGTGTATTATGTTATGTTTGGCTATTAGACAAATATAAGGGGGGGGACTATTCAGAAATGTGTGGGAATACAGAATTTTGTTTTTAAGGCAAACTCTTATCAGAGTCATTTATGATACACTCATTACTATCACAAAGCTATTAGATTAATTCCTTTGCCAGTAGGGCTCATGTAATGAGATGTACTTGAATGTCTTCAAAATAAGCAATGGTGGAAAGATGTTTGTACCATTGCTACTTTAATCACATGTGGGGTAACTTCCCTCCAAGGCGTACAGCTCATGCTGAGGTCTATGCCATCAGGGCTGGACTGTTTCTAAGATCTAACTTGTTTAAAGTTAGCTTGGGTATTTTTGCTGCAATTTGCAATGTAGATCTAGTCTCAAATATAGGGGAGGGTATGATCCAGACTGAATGTTCATTCTGGATTGAAGTACTAAGAGAGGACTCAATAGCAGAGAAAAACACTATTTTAAAGTTGGCATTCTTAAATAGAAGTAAAACTACTCAAACCTGAGGGAGTGGATTTGCTCTCTTATCCCTGGCTCAGAGCTCCGAGTCCCTTCTCTGTCATGCTGAGTAGGGTTGGAGGAAGACTAGGGGAGTAGCTTTTTATGACATTATAATTCCTTATTGCTTTATCCTTTTAGATGAAAGGCAGCCAATGAGCTCCAGTATTTCTGAACAGGAGTATGACTGTACTATATAATTTTATTTTCCTGGACATTATGAATAAATAAATAAACAGCAAAGCTAATTTGCTGATAGCCTAACTGGAGAAATCAGTAGCTAAGCTTTTTACATCTCTGTACATAAACTAGATATGCATAAAGGGAGAGAGCATCTGGCTCATAAATATTCTTCTTTGGTGAGCAAATTCAATTGCAATGAAATATAACTGTAAAGGGTTAGCTAAATATTTTGTTGTATTTTTCTGTAGCTGACTAATTGTATGTGTTATCTTATTCCATTTGAAGATGAGAAGAGAGGTCCTCCCTGTTTCACACAGTTTGCAGATGTTAGGATATGGTTAGAAGCAAATTCTGTCAAAGCGCTAAAAAACTTCCGACGACTACACAAACATTAAGTTAATATTTTAAGACAGACTGGTTTTGGTACAATCTGTGTAACTTCTAAGGATTTTTAACATCACAGTGCTTGTTCTTCAAAAATAATTAATTCAAAGTTCTGTGCCAATTCAAAATTCAGTTCCATTTCATTTAAAGCCATTGTGTTTTACTAAATGAAGTACAGAATAATCTGTATATGAAAAGTGTTGTTAGACAAAGAAAATATTTAAGTATTCAACCACTATTTCTTTAAAGTGCAGTTCAAGCTTAATTGCTCGAATTCAGACTGAGTGGTGAATTTGGGAGTGGTAAAATAGAGACTTGGAGTACCTCACGATGCTCTATTTCAGATATTGAGAGTTTAAATTATTAAAGGCTGTGCTCTGATGTAAGTGTCTAACAAAACTAAATAGAAGCTCTTTGTGAGAATGTGTTTGAGAAGAACAAAAACGTTCTGCAGGAGCAAAACAGGGTGGCCATGCGTTCAACAGGTGTTTATAAATAGGATCACGCAGGAACCCTCAGGACCAATTGCCTTCTAACACCTAATTCCTCCCTCTCTCACGCTGTGGGGCTTCCTGATGGAAATGCAATGAGCAAACATGATCAACAGTCATTCAGCCAGAGATTTGTTGTCATCTTCTTCAATTCCTTACCGCTGTTAGGCTACACTGTTATCAAATCTTACATTCTCAATCCCGTTTGTATCTTCGCTAGTTTTGATTCCTTCCTCAGGGTACTGCCTGCTTCCTGCTTCAATTTCTGGCTCCTTCCTTTTCTTCTTTCTCTACCTTCCCCTTTCTCCAATCCTTCTCCCCAAAACTCTGACAAAGTGAAATACAGGTTTCTTCCTCTCCTCAAATTATTTTCTCTCCCTATCTTATCAGGTTTTTCTCCTCCTGGCACAGATCCAGTTTTTGTTTGCTGTGCTCCTTGTAACTGTTTTATTTTCTTACTGACACCCACAGTCTGTACTGGCATCTGTGTCATGCCTGCCCTTGTCTTTTACTTTCCCCCTTACCTCGCACTCTCCACTGACACTTTCACTGAACAACTTACTCCGTAGAATGCATCTTAATACTCTTAGTCTCTTCCATCTTTGGGGAGGAGAAAAAAAAGAAAAAGCTCTTGACCTGCTAGGCAGTCTTCCTCCTTTTACCTCTAAGCTCACTCTAGTCTTGTTATGCTGTTATTTTTCAACCTCTTGAATCCAGTTTTTGTTTATTGCTGCTCTCCACAAAGTCTCTAATGACCTTCTTTTGAAGAAAGCTCAAAGCCAGGACTTCATCCTCATTACTGACTCACTGTTTACTTAAATATCTCTGCTGATCTGTACGTAGCTCTTCCATTTTATAGTTCGCTTGTAAATTCTTTAGGATAGGGCACTCTTTTTTTTTTTTTTCTGTGTTTGTACATTATTCAGCTCATTTAGTGGGTTGTTTTATGAGTAGGACTGTGAACTACCATGAAAGTACAAATAACTAATATGGTTTTGATCAAAGGTTCCTTTCCCCCCACCCTCTCCCTAGGTATTTGACCAGATCAAATTATGTAGGTTATCAGTGGGATTGATAATAAGTAGCATTTTTGCTACAAATTTGCATTGCGCTACAAATTTAGACCAGAATTTTGCTAATCTTTCTCATGTGAACTGACTTACTTAAGTCAGTGGACTACTAATATTTGCCACACAGTAAGGATTTGGCTCATAATCTTGGGGAAAGCATTTGCATGCACACAGGGAATATTGTCTAGTGTTTTTTTTAAAGGCTTCCTCCTCATTCCATTCCTCCTAATGAGGTTTTTTTAACTTTAAAGTGGGAAGAACAAGGTAAGCATGATCTGACCCAGATGCGATGCCTAAGGAAGTTGTCTATGAAGCTCTCTAATTCAAATGGCGAGAGGAGAAAATTATCTCTGTATGGGAGTTATTATTTGACTTCACAAAAATAAGTCCACTTGGCTCCTAGAAAAAATGAAAACACTCTTTAACTGTTTAAATTACACCTAACAAATAAGGGAAGGAGGCACAAAGTGATAAACCATAGAAATTGTAAACTTTCAACTGATTGAGGACAAATAAGGGGCAGTGATTGCTGTGCTTATGTGGAAAGGCAGGAACGTTCTCTCAGGCACTGTAGAAATTGTGGACACCCTGGTCTCAGAAATTTAGAGGTATTTACAAAGAAAATGATTTGCAGTGTCTTTTCACAGACTGTCAGTGTGGCTTTTTTGAGATTTTACACATCATTCACATAATTTGTTACCTATTTATTTCAATAATAAATTTTCTATATAATTCTTTTTCTTGGAAAGGAGAGAACACGTTCATTTTCGGTATGTTTGTAGATATAAATTATTCCTTTGCATTTTTACTCAAGTGTGTTGCTTGATTTTTGGGATCAAATGCCCTGCAAGGTGACATTTCTTCCAGTTTCAGCAGTCATCATAGCAATGGGAGGAAGCTGCTCAGTGTTACCTCCACAGAGGAATCCACACTCTCTAATGCTGTGTATCAAACTTAGGTGCCTGACTGAGAAACTTAAGCATCCAGTGTACAAAATGGAGAAAGAGAGGTTTCTGATTCAGATGCTCTTAATTGCTCTCCAAAAGCTACACTGAGTATATAGGGAGCTTAGGTTCCTAACAGAAGCATCTAGGTTGTTTTTCTAAGACCAGACAGTTTGACTATCTCCTGCACAGACGCTGAAGGGAAGTGCCTTCTTGACCCAGATTGGTCTAACCGTGGCATTAAATAGTTGAGTGTAAACTTGCTGTTTGTTGTACTCTTTGGCACTGATTCCAGTGGAGTTGGGATTTCATGTGCAGCGTGTATTGCTCACAGACTCTTTTGTCTTTGGAAGAACAAGTCCAAGATAATAAAATAATGTGGCAGGGAAGGGCAAAATAAACCAGTTCCATCACATAGATTAGGGTCATTTTATACAAAATAAATATCAGTATTTGCAAGGCCTCCTTCCTCATTTCAATCAAATCTAGGTATATTTTCTCATTCATTATATTTACAGGTTCTCAGTTACTTTCTGAACTGTAGCTGGTATTGTCATCAAGTATTTATGCTGTACTTGCTTCCAATAAACAGGTAGAAAATTCAGAATAATAGAATTCACTGTTGTCACGCAAAGCTGCTGGCAGGACTGGATCCTGGTTTTGGGATGCCACCTTGTACCTAAGGCTTCAGCTATGTACCAGGCCATGCATATCCATATCCATAGGGGAAAACATTGCTGATCGTGAGGCAGCAGGTCCTGGTTTGTTTGGTGTTGCTGCTGGCATGCTTACCCTCTAAACTGAGAAAGGGAATTGGTTTTGTGCACAGCCTTGAAAAGTTGATGGTACCAGTGTGTAAGCAGACAGGATATCCTGAAGTTGAAAGGATTTGGTACATGAACAAGCATGGGCAAAGGCAGCAAATGACTGAAGAGGGTAGGGCAGGCACTGGAGAGCTGCTGGTACCACCACAATATTGACTGATGCTCTCAATGCAGAAATAACACTTCTAGTATTGTCACCTACAAAATTTGCATATAGATAAAATGTGTTCTATACAGGTGCAAGTATTGAATAACTTCTCTTACTTTCCACCTTCTCAAATGTGAAGACTTTATAATATTTACTTGTCAGGTTGAAGATGGTTCTGTTTTATTTTGCTTCATCAATGAGAAAGGGAGAAAGGGAAGAAGGTCATTCCATTGCTATTCTTCTTTCTCTCCCAACCTTACTTTATCCTGAAATTCGATGTTTATCCCTGGGCAGGTTTTTACACAGTTCTCTACTTTTTCCAAAGTCACATGTCCATTTTATAGTAATGGCAGGGTACTTGAATTTACCTTTAAGAACCATACGTCCTAGCTTCATTAAAAAGAAACAAAACCAAAACCAAAAAAAACTGCGAGATTCATGCTGTAGTAATGCTGTCAACTGAATTGTATTTTTTGTGTTCAATTCCAGGGCCTCAACCACAGGACCATCCTTCTGTCCTCTAAATTGGTTTTGTGATTGCATACTCCCTTTTCATGCTGTAGTGGTGGCTTTGGTACACAGCCATTTCTTTCCTATTCAAATTTCTAAACTTCAATGGTGCTTATACCTTTTCAGAATACATGCCTCCTGCAGCAAACAGTTCATGGTTTCATGAGCAGATACTGAAAGTTTAAGGAAACTGCTTGTCTGTTCAGTTGAAAGAATTTTGCTGTAATGTAAACCATTAAACACTCAAACTAAAGAACAAGCTTTATTTCATAATCCAAGTGAGTAATTTTTCCTTTTCTACTTGTTTTCCTATTTCTGAGTGTACAGATTTCAGCATTGCTTTTTCAAGGTGATGGGATAATGCAGTGAATGAAAGTAGCAGGTCTAAGAAAACCTCATGACCTGCAAACATTCCCTTTGTCCAGCCTTCCTTTCCTGTACAGGGAAGCCACAGAGATTGTTTTCTGGCCCTCATTTTTTTCATACTTTGTAATTTGTCTTTTATCTACAAAATGGGCAAAAAATAGAAGATAAATAACAATTATTTTATCATACTTCTGCTGAATGGTTGCCTTGCCTCTAACGATTCAGTTTCATAGGCAGGTATTTGGCTACTTCAGTAATATTTATACAGGCTGACATTGAACGACTGTTGCTTTTGCTGCATATGACAGTATCGACTAGCACAAAATTGTGGTCGCACGTTAGTGTGCAGTATGCGTCAATGCAAACCCATTTAAGCAGCTTCAAGTTTTTTCTCCCACATCCCCTCCCTTAATTTTTTCATTGCCCATCTTACCAGCAGAAGAGCTAAAATAATTACCTGCAGTCTCATTTTTCACTTTACTACATGCAGATCTTGTGCGGTTGGGCAGCGAGCGGCTGACTGGGAGGGGCCTGCTCTGATGCAGCACAGGCATATGACAGCAGTAGCAGCAACAGCAATCAGAGCCCTTCTCCAGGCGGGTTTTGCTGCAGTACGCTGATTGCCACTTTACAGCATCCAGCAAGATCCCCAGCAGCAGGCACTTGGAGGAGACTCTGCGTGGGCACTTGTTTAAGGAGTACCTGACTAAACAATTGGGTTATTCTTTAACTGTGGGAGAAGTGCCTGTATTCCCTTCACGCAAGCTCCCTACTGGCTTTCTGCATTCATAATTTATTGGAGCCGTTTTCCCCTCCGTCTTTCTCCCGTTACTTCTTTTTCTTTCTTTTTTTTTCTTTTTTTTTTCCGATCGTTATTCACCCCCCCTCCCCAAATCTGTGCTGCATCACTAGCTCTCATTATGCTGTGCTCAGTAGCCCAGTGTGTTCTCCGCCTCTGCTAGGCAGTGGCAGCATGGATGGTGCTCTTGTGACGACCTCTGCTGATGCTATCAGTCCACTGCGGATAGGCATGCTGAGTAATCCTGCTGTAAATGGGCGAGGACACGGACACACGAAAAATTAACCACAGCTTTCTTCGAGACCACAACTATGTGACTGAAGGTAACAGAAATACTGTCATTATTCTCTTCTTGTATTGCATATTCTATGCCAGGAATGCACTGTCATTTTGGAGATACAGGCTGTTCCTTTTTTTCTTTTCTTTTTATTTTTTTTTAAAACAGGGAGACTTTCAAGGCATTTTTCTGTGTGATGTAGCAACAGAATCTGTTTGAATTTGCTAAATCCCAAAGGCATTCTGTCATGCTACGGCAGTATATGAAACTATATGAGCTAAAGAAGGTCTTGCATTGTGCTGAGTTTGTGCTAGTGAGGTGTGCAGCACCTGGCATTGAATGCACAGTAGCTGCAATGTGGAAGATTGGAAGCAGTTGATTACTTAAAAGAAGGTGAAAGATTTGAGAGCACTAAAGTAAGAGAAATAATCTGTAAAGTTAACTGTTTGCTGGTGTAATAAAGGTTATGCATCTCATTTTGGTAATTGTAGCCTGAGCATCACAGACATTGCCGAGTTGATTGTTCCTTAGAGAACCGTATACATTTAGAACGGATATGTAAGCATAATCTTTTGAAATACTGCTGCCTTCTTTCCATCTTCTGTGTTATGTGCAAGGTACATGAGAAAAGAAAAGGTACCTTCATTGTAAATCATTCAGTGGCTGGTAGCGTATTATATAGAAAGGAATTTTCCTGCAGGTGACATACATTAAATGCTGAGAGAATTTATCTTGAGACCAGTGAAATGGTTGGGTCAGGTACTGATCCATATTTCCTTGCCAGAAAGTTGGTTTAAGAGCAGGCCATTTTAAGATTGATTGACTGAACAGGAGAAATGTATTTGTAGGTGCTTGACTTTGCAAATATATTTGTGTGTGCAGAGTTTTAACAGCACTTTCCAGCAGCAGAAACAGTACTTCAGTGTAGGCTTATATAATATGAACATACTTAACAGCAGGGTCAACCAATACTACTTGAGACTCAGTCTCCAGATTCTGTCGTCATTTGATCAATGCTCAGTCACTTAATACTCCCATGCTGCATCCTGAAATGTGATCAGCTGATGCTCTCTTGATAATTGATGATTTGCATTTTTTTTAGAATGTAGAAAACAGCAGGATGATTTTGCCATACTGGGAACACAAAGTAGATTTTTCAGAAGAAAAATTAAAAAAGCTGTGTATTGTAAATGTTACCACTGGCTGGTGTAATTGTTTGCTAATCTTGCCTCTAGGACATTCTTTGCATTCTGGTTCATGTTTTGGTGCATTTTTTAATTTGTTTTGAATTTTTGGTTAATGCTTTTTGTCTGAATGATGAGTTATGTTTTGAGATGTAGTAATCTGTAATAACATTTGAAGAAACTTTGTCTTAAATTTATAAATTTATGCCTTAGATTCTGCAAAATGCACAGTATAATTACTGCAGTGTACTTGCTACATGTTGAGATTCAGATGTATATTTAATGGGCATGTGCAGCTATGTTAAAATTTGGACTTTCGAGTCTTGTCAGTTTTGTAATCTGAGGAAAATAATCCCTTATGGATTTTGCAAATCAATATTCTCCTCTTTTGTATGTTATGGGTGTTTTAAAAATTAGATGGAGGTTTTTAGTATTTTTGCGGACACTGCTGATGCAAGTTTTAGATTTTCTCACATTTCATCTTCACTTGATACTTTGATCAGAAGGACTGGATGTTCTTCCACGATTGCACATGGACTGACTTGTCTGAAATGGGTCAAAATATACCTTGAATATCAATGTCAGCCTGTATTATATTTTCCCTGTGATCAGAAGTCATCATGAAATATGTTGGCATCTGATTTTGAGGTGGATGAAGTATGGGAAACCTTCAGTAGCAAAGTGTTAGTTCTTCAGCTCTGACTGTGTAAAGTTTCTTGGGAATGCTCAGTTGGTCAGCTGTAATAAAATTCTTCACATCTGTTATACCTGACATTGCCACACCTTTTGAAGGATCATGAAAATCATGAGGGAATGGATTTATCTGTGAAATTTTTCCAGGGATACCTTCAGCTCAAAGAAGCCCATCACAAATTTTAATTTCTCATTGATATACTTTGTTTAAAATGCTTAATGAATACGTAAGCTAAACTGGTGCTTAAAATGTGCTTTGTTTGTTCTGTTTTGCTCGGTGTTTTTTTTTTTTTTTTTTAATTTTATGTAGAGATTTGGCTCCATGAAACAACCTTTAGCACTTCTCATCTGTAAAGGCCTGAAGTCCTTTCACAGTCCTTGCATTTGATTCTATGATATGTTAGTGCTGCGTGTATGATGGTAACATGCATATAGAAACGCAGTTGCAGGCAGTAGTGCATTGCTTTGTTATATTGGAAAATAATTTTATTGGGGCTGAACCCAAGTCTTTCTTTTGGCATCTTTGGCTTTTGTAATCCACTATTTAAAACAAAGACAGACTTTATATTGTATCCAGCGTATTAGAGAAGTTCCTGATTCGTTGTTGTCTGTGAATAACTACAATTTCCTCTTCTGTTTTCAGAGTTTTGAAATCTTGATAAGGGGTGTCCTCTGTCCTTGCTGCTCCATGCAGCAGACTAAATTCATTTACAAAAGGAGGTATTTCTGACCTTTATATATACCTTCTTCCTCTCTATTCCCTGAGGAAAGTAAAGCCAACAATAATCAAGATGTTGGGTTAACTATAGTATTGCTTTAGTTCTCTTCCTCTTTTACTTCTCCAGTGATTTAAAAAAAAAAATAATGGGGTGACACATGAATTCACAGGGTATAGGAAAACTGTGAGCCAAATCTGATTTGCTCTGCTCTTGCTAGAGGACCTAGCGTGTTCCTAACGAAACTGCTTACTTGAGCAAAGTTGGATTTAATCTCTTTGATAGGTCATTATTTTGTAACATTGGGGTTATCTGTATCACCTTGATGGAAAATTGAATTGGTTTTTAAATCTCAAAAATTACTTGATTTGATGGTTGATGTTTTACTGTTGATGTTACACTGTTTCTGGTAATAGGCATTATAGACACACATATGACAACAGTGACTACCTGGACTTGTTTCTCCTGTTACATATGCATATCTGTAATAAAACCAATGGAGTTAAAACAAGCAGGACTTGAATGATTTTGTCATTGTAAGTCTTAAAAGTATGTTACAGGCAATTTAATTCCAGCAGCAATATTCAGTAAGTTTTTTCAATGATCACTTTCAAAAGTGGTTTTTGAAGGAAACTGCTTTAATTGGAGTTGTTTGTGTAGGGAAAACAGAAAAGATCTGATGAGACTTGTAAAGAAAGAGAGGAGAAAGACCTGAGGCCTAGAAAATGTGACCTGTGAGGAAAGATTGAACTTTTTTATGCGAAGGTGGTGAAACACTGGGATATATTGCCTAGGGAGCTTGTGTAGTTTCTATCGCTGAAGTTTTTAAAAGCAGGTGACACAGATGTCTGTAAGAAATGACATGGGGATAGCTGAGCCTCCCTTGGAGCAGAGGGATGGACTAGATGACCTCTGAGATCTGTTCCAGCTTGTGAATCATTGCCGAGCTGTGTTTTATCTTTATTGCCTTTTGCACCCCAGGTATAGGACTCAGCTGCCCAGGAGGTGTTGTGTCAGTAAAATGTATTATTTCCACAACACCTTTAGAAGAACAGAGAAGAGAGGAAGAGGTGTGGTGTAACATGGGGAAGAAGATGGGCTGGATGAGAGAAACATGAGCCTTTGTTACTTACAGGCAAAGTCTGTTAGGGGAGATGGCAAGAAAATAGTGGACAGTGAGTTTTGGGGGAAGGGATAAAGGAGGGAAAAGGCTTGTGTGCTTTTGGGGGCAGAGAATGTCCTTCAGTCCGAGAGTTCCCTTGACATTACCTGTGCTTAAGATAACAGTAAAACTGACAGGACTGCTGATGTGCTTTGCTGTCTTAGGACCTTGGGATCAGCCACACAGGATCTGATTCAGAACAGTGAATTGTGTGGTGTGGCTGCTGTATTCTTGGCAGGGGCAAAAAGTTGTGGGGGAAACGATGGTGCTGCTCCTTTGACCAACTGCACAGTTAATTCAGCTACTCTGTATTTTACAGACTTAATGATTGACAGAGAAACAATGAACAAAATTCACTATCCTTACCAAACTGTTAAAGGATGTGATTCATATCCATGAACCCAAATTTATCTGGAGAAGTGCTTCTTTGGTGGCAAAGGCTTTCTTCAGGTTGTATGCAGACATGTCTAGCGTATTGATTCATCCCTGCCTTTTTATGGATTATCCCTAGTTTAGGAAGAAATAAAAAGTTGCTTATACTCTCAGTTTCTAGAGAGAGACAGGTTCCTCCCTTGGTCTAGGCCTGCAAATTCAAGTGAAGCCAGTGAGGTTGCACAGGTGCAGTGGGGCAGAGGCTGACCTTCACTATCTCGTCATTTATATGGCCGAATGGTGCAGATTGGTTCCATATGGCTTAACTTCTATTAAAAAGTTAATCATGTTAATGGTGTATTAACCTCCTCAAATGTGATATTTGAAGAATAATGAGAATTACCAGTGTAGTGTAAAACATATTGAATCATAACCATGTGAAATGTTTATTATAGAGAATGAAAAGAGACTTCTTTTTCCCAATGATTTTAAGGAAAAATCCTCTGCAGATAATGAAAACAGATTTTGGGTTTTTTTTTCCCCTTAACTAAAGAAATTAGTATCTCTGTTCTTCATTAATCAAAGTTAAGGGAAATTACCCATTTTCATCTGCCAAGAAGAAATTTATGTATGAACTTGTCTTTCATAAACATCTCAAATATGATTTCAGTAAGAGCTGGCTACCTGAGAGTATTGGATGAATATAGCAAAGAGGTACTGCTCTTCTGGCTCAGGCTCACCATCAGTCTAGTCTGTTCACTTATTTCTGAGAATGGCTAGTTAACAAGCTTATTAAGAAAAGTGCAAGAGGTAACTCTTCCTGTCTTAACCTCCAGCAATTCAGGATTTATGTTGTGAATATTGATGATTTTTATCTTTTTACAAAACTCATTTAGAAACAGTTTTAGAATGACCCTAGAAATTATTGCTCATTCTTATTCTAGTCACTTGTGTTAGTTATTTTTTTTTTCCTCAAGTCAAGTATGAACAGAGGTAAACCTTGTTAAGCATAACTTTGCCCCTTGTTAAACAGGATACAGTTATGTCTTTTGTGCACAGATTTGGTTCTTCTTTCATTCACAGTGCTATTCAGATGAATGTTGTGGGTAGCCTTGAAGATTTGGATTAATGAGGTTTATTCCATCCAAGTGATGCTGCTGACTTTGTAATCTTTATTCATGCAGCTTAGTTGGGAGAAGCCATGGAGGCAGGGCTAGAGCACAGCTGTCACACTGGCTTGCACTGAAGCCTGAACCGTTTGCTCACCCGCTCAAGCCTGCAGCTGGATACGTGGTTCAGCATGCAGGAAAATAAAACATTGGTTCTACCCGAAGCTTGGATCTGCGTAGCACAGACATTTAAGGCAACGTCCAGTATGGGCAACATGAGACAGCAATTTGTTCAGGCAAGCCTCGAAAAAGCAATATAGATTTAGCCAAAGTGATTACACTGTCAGCAACGCTTGTCACTATACAGTACCAGCTACACGTTCAAAGTACTCCACAGATATAATTTTCATACCACATATGTTAGGCACTCATAATATCATCATCTCTTTTACTTGCCAAATTTGCTTTCTGAAGAAATCATAATCAGGAGTAGGATTAGGACAGTTACGACCCTAGACTGGGACTTTGGAGTTTCTTAATTTGCTGTTCCCAGAATTCCCAGAGAGCAGGGACATGTTAGTGTTAACTTGTTACCGCCTCCTCAAAAGACCTGCCTCATCAAGGAAGGGGATAGTTTAACGAGCGGCTGTTAGATCCTTCTAAGAGAGCACTTCAAGCCGCTCTGAGCTGCAGGACATGCTTAAAAGGCATGGAGTTAACTTGGTTTGGATCTGTGATTAATGTCATGCCTCCACATGACAGTTATTCACCAGTGTCACATGTACCCTGTAAAACCTTACCAAGTGTGACTAAACTGGGTTGCAATCTTCCCCGTTTGCAAAGGCATAAATCTCTAATGCTGGACCGCTGGTTTTGGTGGGTTGCCCAGAGGGACTGATGGCAACCTTGTGTCTCTTTGCATGCATATATAATCAACAGATGATCTCCCACTCAGTAACTAAATAAAAACTGTGTATAGTTGCTGTGTAGTGTTGGAGGTCCTGGAGAAGTGAATAAGCTGTATTAACAAAAGAAAGAACTGTCTAGAATATTAGCTACATGATAAACAAGCCAAGCTGCTTCCTTGACAGTGAGTACACAGAGCTACAAAAGAACCTGGTTGTACCAATCTGGGGCTTTTCTCAGGTGCCAGCAGTGTCTGAGTGGCACAAAAGACCAGTTAGTTTCAGCAATTTAGCCTATATGCAGTTTATTCATACGTGTATTATGATATATAGACAAATATGGACTAGAAACATTATAAATAGAAATCTTTATAGTACATTTAACTACATAGCTACTATATGTAATAGATTTAGCTACGTATAAACCTTAAAAATGGAAGTTCAGGAGGTCAACACTACAGTGCATGTGTAAGATAAAATGCAGGCATAAAATATGATCTATGCAAGCTGTCTCTCTGTGCCAGATTTCTTTCTAATTGAAACTGACAATTCAAAAGCATTGAATAATGTAAAACTAAACAACACCATGCAGGTAGAGTCAGTGTCATCGTTCACTGCAGGAGCAGTTTATTTAGCATATGCATCATTATGGAAAGAAAACTGTACTTTGCAATATATTTTGTTTTCTATGTAGACCTCAGACATTTCAGCAATGTATCATATATTTAAATGGAGAGTTTAGAGAATAATAGATGTAGTTCTTATATCAGTTTAAATGTGAAACACAATACAATAACACTGAATATTTTATAGTAGAAAAAGAACTGAGTATCTTTTATTACAGCCATAAAAAGGTAATCAATTGTTACTGCTTACATTGTGTTACTACATCATTACTAGTTTCTGGATCTTTGAGACTTTCCTTCCACAGTTTCTTTCATCCACCGTAGTAAGGCTTTGTATAGAGGAGTATATGCTAAGAGAGGGCAAGGTATTTGCTGGCTAATATTAGTGTAGTTGTTTTGGCCAGGGAAAGGGTGGTAGAGTAGGTAAATATCTCAGAAAAATAGAGGAAATTATTATGGGGATTTTTGTTTTTAAACAAGAAAGGGTTTTAGAATGTACTTTTAGCCATATTGAGGCACTTTCTTCATCAACTATTTTTGTAGTCCTTAGGTTAATGCTAAGCTTGCCTTTAGAAATGAATGTGGTCTATATTACTGGTTCCTGGTGAAAGTTCCCCAATTCTTTACCAAGTACAAAAAACCCACCTAGCAAAGCAACCGTATATATGGTAAGAGAGTTCCTTTTCTCAGGAACGTTTCCTTGCTGAAAAACTATTGCACCTGTTATTTTTATTGCTTAAATGCAAATGAGAGGAGAATGTATTTTGCCAGTGCAAATACAAGTAATAAAAAATTACATTAAGAAACTCAATTCCTAATAAAATCTTTCAGCACAACATGTCATGCAGTTCAGTGACTTTTGTGAATTATTAATATGACAGGGATTTGGGATCTGTATTGTTAAATATAGCAGTGCTTTTCCTTTCATATTTACTGATGTATCTGTTTAAAAAAGAAAAGAAGATGGAAACATCTGTGTGTAATATAATGACATTTGTGTATGTTTCACTTAGGAACAGAGTACAGAAGAAAGTAAAGGACCGAGAGTTGGTTTATTATCCTCTAGTTCCAGTTCAACTCAAGTCTGAATAGTACTTAATTAATTGTCACCTTAATTCTTCCTATTTATAGTGCTTTTGTTGTTCATGTGACCCAGGGGTTGCAAGTAGTCAATGACTGTGCAAAATAACACCATTTGCATAAATTCTGAGGTTAATGCTGCCCTGTGATAGTACTGATTGCATTGAAGACAGCCATAGCATGCTCTGCCTGTTGGGCCAGTTTCTGGTAATAAAATAAAGATTATCAGTGTTCAGTTAAAAATAAACGATTGCTTATTTCCTCCTCTTTGTTTTTAATGGATCCATACTATTTCTCCCTAATACTTTAAATGAGTATTTCAAATAGAATAAAAATAGTTCTCAAACAGTGAGCTGGTCACCAATTTTCAATAATTTATTTCTAAACTTTTAGCCAGTCAATGCAACCTGACGTTACATTAACTTTGAGAGGTTTCAATTTATGATAGAACTTGGCACAAGGTCTTTAATAAATCTTGCCAGGGTTTTCAAATTTATAGCTGTAAATCAGGCTCTGTTTGTCATTATTTCATAAATAACTTCTGATAGAATGTCTTTATTTCTACATTGTGATACGATAAAAAGAAAAGTTTAACTACTAAATTCAGTAATAATAAGTAATTAGTAAAATTCAACAAATAGGCACAGTGGACTGGTAAATGCAGGGCAAAATTGGCTGCCAAGGCAGCACACAAGACTCTTGTCATGCTACAAGTTAATTTGGACACCCTGCTTGATTTGATACCTTTCATTTCTGCATGCAGATCTGTGATATGGGAATAACCAGTGTAAGATGAAGTCAGATGTGTATTCCGTAGTCTTCTTTTGAATAGATGATTTTGGTCAAGTATATTCTCTTTAATCAGCAGTGAAGCTCAAAGCAGAAGTCACATATGCAGTGTCTTTGAAATAGGTAGCTGTGAATTATTACTGTCTTACAGAAATTCCTAGAACACTTGATGCTAAGAGTCAAGTAATGGCCATACGGATGGTGGTGCTTCTTACCACTTGGGTGCAATGTGAATATGATTTTGTGCATGTTGTGTGTACTCGTGCTTTTGTATATATGTTACACTCACAGAAGTCTTGTGGATGACTGCTAGTATATATTTTCTGGTGTGTCTGTACTCCTTCCAGTTGCTATGCTTGAAATGTGAATCTAGAAGTATTAGTATGGCTATGCAGAAGTTTCAGCACTGGGAGATGGGACAGTAAGAACTTGTATGTAGGGCACCGTGTGTCTTTGAAGTCCCATATAATTCACAGACTATTTTGGTCTATGTATGTCAGTGTTTGCTGAACAGCGAAGTGAGACTTGGTCTGTGACTGGAGCGAAGCTTTCCTTATACCAGGGGTATGAGAAGCAGTGTCCTTGCGTTTTTGAGCTTCCCCAGTGGTGGTGACAAGTTGCGGTTTTCTGAAAAATTGATTACTTTGACATGGATTTTATTTTCCAGGGCTAGGTATGTATTTAATTGTTAGAGTCAACATTTCTGTGCTTTCGCTTGCAGTTCAGGAAAATGGGTCATGTAGAATAGAGGCCTTTTGTGACACAAATGTAAACGTTACAAAGGTGCTAGATGAAAAACAAGTAAGTTGCATCTGTTAGCAGTAATGATATTGCAAATCAACCAATTATATTAAAACTTTAAGATTGACTACCTGCAAGAATTTACACTACATCCAAGTGAAGGTTTTTAGTTGCTTAAACTTTTAACTGTCCTGCTGAAATTACTGCAGAGTATGATTTGTATGGAGTATAAACAAACAGGTGTTTGTTGTGTTGATCTTTTCCAGTTTTTCAGTTAGGTTGAAATACTGAGAATGTTTCTTTTACTTTTTCATACCTTCAAATTAATTTCAAGATATTTTAAATTTGGGATTTGGTTTGAAACTGCTTGTGGATGCAGTTATTGGCAGCAAATAGTCCGTTCTGCAGAGGAAGGTGTAGCCTGGGCTGCCTACCCTTCCTTCTCTGCTGCTCTTGGAGCCTGTCCCATCACAGGGGGAGTATCAGTTGAGAGGAGACCAGAGTGAAAGAGGCACTGGTTAGCCCACCAACCTAAGAGTCCACCTTCTTCAGAAAATGCTAGCAAACTTGTCCTGTTTTTAGTCCCTTGCTATTTGTCCCTTGCTAGCAGAGAGGGAAACGTCAGACCTGCCTGCTCCTGAAAGTGCAGGTTGCTGTGAGCAGTGCTGACTTCTGCAGGTGCAAAGTTACATCAGGGTCCCATCGCTGCTCCATGCAAACTGTTAAATGTGCACCAGGAGAAGGGTTAATGTTTTGGTCAGTGTTGTAAAAACTTACATAGTAGCGATGCTTACTGTAATGCTTCTTCAAATCAAGCTTTTTATAAGGCTTTTGTAATGTTTATGCACAGTAGAAGGAAAGAGGAAAATATGAGCTATAAGTGTATTGGAAAAATGTTTAACAGTTATCCTGGATGTACCTGGGAAATGGTAGTAATAGTAGTAATGTTAAATCTGAAAGCGGAAAGCTTTGATGCTTCTGCACTATAAATAATTAGTAACAAAGTTGATTGCCAGTGTGGAGAATTGTTTGCAGAGGGATTCATTCTGATTGTTAAGTGTAAGTATATTTAGATAGAAAACAATTTTTGTTCCTGAAAGCCAAGAAGTTGGTGTAAATTGGAGGAATTAGCTATTCAGGCTCCACAGAGCAAATGTCAGCCTGGTTATTACAGATGAGACTTGATAGATGTAGTTATATTGAGGTTAGCACAGGAAGCTATTCCTTTATTTTACATTTTAATGACTGAATTCAGTCATTATGGCTGGCGTATTATTGTTAGCAATTGAATTTACACAGTTTTCTTTAAAAAATACCCAGTTTGGCAGTTTCCTTTCCTGAAATGTTGCAAATATTTCTAAGCTCTTAATGTCCCTCTTGCTAAGTCACCTCTGATCTAGAAATCTCCATTCATAAATTTGTTTGTGCACATGAGCATATACATTGTCCAAGACAGTAATGTATCCAGTAACTCCAAACACTTTTGAAATTTTAAGACTAAATAGAAAATCTTATCTGAATTTTGCCAAGACTTAAAATGTCTATGTTAAAAATGCTTTTAACTTTAGAGCTACCACTAACCATTTTGACTGGCTTTAAGTCTGATTTTTCTAACGTATTCATCTGTCGGCTACCATTTCTAAAATGTTGTTTCATTCTGCAGCTTGACAGATTTAGAATAACTTATGAGAGCATATTAGTTCTGCAGTTTTACATTCTTTGAAAGATCTGTATCATAGGTTAATGGGGTCAGTATTTGAATTAACAAGTTGTTAACTGAGGATGCCTAAAATATATGATCTATCACAATAATAGAATCCAAATAATTGAGCTCGAGGAGGAATAAAGGGACTTATCAGAGTCTGCTTTCAAAACTGAACAATGAAAGTGTTCCTGTTCTTTGCCTTTTGCAGTTTTGCAATGCAGTCCAGAAATTGTGACTCCAAAATTTGAGGTTTTATTGTATAAGTGAAACCCTGTAGGAGTTTGCAAGGCAAGATCTATTAGTTAAATAGTGCTAATATCTGCATCCAAAATAAAAAAAAAAGGTAGCTAGATAAGATTTGACTACATGTGACAACAAGAGACACCTAAACATTTTAACAAGAACCTGCCATCATGGGTGGAACCTGCCGCTAGAAGAGGTGCAACACAGTTCTAGCAAACTTGAGCACAAGTTGTTTCACCTGAAAATAGTAACTCTACCAGTTTGCTCATCCTGGACAAGGAATTCGGGGAATTCTTGTGCTTTAGCTTGTAAGTGGTGGTTCTCACGCATTTGTGTAAAGAGTCATTGTTTTTTCTTTTCCTTGTTCTGTCAGAAACCTTCTGCTGGAGCACAGGAAGATTTTTCTGTAAGTGTTTTAGTTTTATTTTTCAATAACTGCTTTTACTGATGGAAGGATGAACAGAGTTTATTGACAGTGCAATAGTAGCACATGGGGCAGAAACAGAGATGAGGCAAAGCACCTGTTCATCCTAATAACTCTTAAAAGCAATAACCCAACAGTTCCCTGAAGCTTTTATCCAATTCAGAATCCCCAGAGCTCCTCTTTTCAACTTTGGGGCTACCCAGATCATATCCATGGATGGTCCATTTCTTCTTTTGAAGCTAGCTGCTTTAAAAACTGTCCACTTTTGATGTTGTGTTTCTGTAAACTGATTGTTCTGAGGCCAGCTTGTTCCTGCAATTCTGTGAGAGCGTCTCAGTGAAGATGTGTTCTGGCCTCCCTCTCTGTATGTTCTTTCTCTGTATAAAAAGAGAGGAGAAGAAAATTATTTCGAAAGTTTTATTAGCTTATGTTTCAGAGAGAAGAGACTTTCTGTGTTGCAGACAAACTAAATGCAGAAGTTAATATTAAAACAGAAATGCTTTGGAAGGCCAGTAAATACGTGGATAAGCATGCGGGTTCTGTCTGTACTCCATTTGCTGCTCCTTTTCCCGCCTGCAGTGTATCACAGTGGTGGTGAGTATGCCAGCCTCTCAATGCACCCCTGAATTGCTGCTGCTACCAGCCCTTTGTGTGACAACATTGGAAACATAACAATCACAGTTTTTACCCTTAATACTGCTTTTAAAGATTAAGTCTTTAATGAAGTTACAAAAAAGCAGGGTTAAATAATGAGCTCAGTGCTGCCATGGTTGGTCTATTAGCAGCAACCAAGCCTACTAGGGTCTTCAGCTAATTTAAAGCTATCTAGGTCTGCCTATACCCTATATAATCTTCCCAAATTTCTTTCTTCTGTCACTGTTTCTAGTTGAATTTCATCACACCAGTGTTTTTGGAAAGTCTCAGTTTACCATCATAAATACTTATGCCTGTATCATATATTTACCACAATAAATGTGATACAAGACACGAGCTATAGTTTCTCTGTGTTAATATGTTTTAACTCACAGATAGCTGGTGTTTTCTGGAATCTGAATCTCAGATCCAATAACATACCACACTTGAAGAAGAAGAAGGAGGATATGCTGATCAGTTCCTATAGTTTAAAATTTGGGCTGAATCTAAAATACATCTGTTCTTCTAGATGTCTGACATGTGGTCAAGACTGGAAATTATACAAGAGAGTATGGATATTTTGGGACTAAAAATTTCACAAGAATAATTTACGTTTTCCCCTGGTTCACACAGCCTTCTACCCAGGCAACAGATACTTTCTTAAACCTAGTGGTCTGCCTTGAAGTCCCCTTTCATGTGCTTCTGGTATGTGCCTTCATGCTCCTAAAGTTCCTTTGATCTCCTTTTGGCCACTTTCCAGACCATCTTTTAATTCCTTTTGTGACATTTCCATACCAGCTTTAATTCCTGCCAGAAGGCAACTGTTCCATCTCTGTTCAAGCAGGGCCCCAAAGCTTTAAATTCTCAACATGTCTCTCTCTGGAAGTAGTATTCCCTGCTCAGACTTTGGAGAAATCAGGAATATGTAGATCCACGCAGTGCTGGGGAGAGAAATAAGGAGACAGAAATATAGTCATTCCTTCCTTGACTACAATTTTTCTCTTTCCATTTGCTGCTTGACTTGATTGTAGTGATACTTGGCTTTTATCTGCAGTACTTGCTACTCCTCAAGCTCCATAAATCCTTATTGAAAAAAAATGGAAATCCAGCCAAAACCATAACTCATTTGGCACTCTTTGCCAAGTTCTTTCTGCTCTCTGTACTTATAGCCATTAAATCTTGTGAGTGCAAGACCTGGGATTTGCCACTCAATACCATTCTTTTACTGTCATTAAAGGACGCAGATGTGACTCATAATCATCTTGGACTTGGAGTGATTGATTAATCTGCATATGACCCTCAGGTGCAAGAGGAGGGTCGTTTTGAAATTTCAAGAGTCCTACTTCTGCACCGTTCTACTGAAAAGGAATTTCTGACTTAGGAAGGAGGCCTGGCAGGCTTCCTGGGTAAGGTCCTAGTTAAATAGGTTAGTATCAACAGACTCATCTGAAGAATAGGGTCAGGATTTTACCTTGTTACCATAAGGGGGAAGCTAGTGGTGTTTTCTTTTTTAAGTTTACCACTCTACTATAGAACTGGAAGTGATGGGAAATAATGGAAGTTGTATGAAGATTTTTTTTTTTTTTTTAAATTCAGTTTTATTTTTTTCTACTCTAGTAGGTTTTTAAAAAACTGAAATGCACTACTTATATTTGTTAGGACACTAAGATCTGCGTTTCCATCAAACAGCAACACTTTCTTCTTTAAAATCCTGACAGGTTGTAACAGCCTTTATGTAATTGTGGTTTAGTATCCAATGAAGTCTCTTAAGAACTTGCCACTGGCCTTAGTGGGATTGGATCAGGGTGCATGGCTTTGCATAGCTGTGTTCTATGTACACATTGTAAGTCCATAAAAATGTATGTCTGTATATAGAAACCACATATTTTGTGTGTGCTTTGAGAGTCCTGATTTTAATCTCTACACCTATTTTTTCTAATTACTTTGTACAGTAACCTTAGTCTTTTGTCTTCAGTACTACATTATATATGTTGTGGAAATTTAGTAGATAACCCCTGATACTGTAAGAGTTTTTTTGAAGAGTTTATCTGACTCAGTGCAAGAATGGATAAAGTAATAGCTTACTAAAAACCTTTCTGGGAATCTCAGTGTGCTGAATCTTCAGAGATTCAATACCATTACTGGTTTTGTTCTTTAGGACAAAAATAGGTAAAGGTGGAAATTTGGCCTAACTTCACTGTATTCAGAAATCTTAGATTCTACAAAGCTTAGATCTTTCTACATATTGTCAGGAAATGCAAGTACGTTCTGCAGTTTCATAAGAAAAAAATCCTGGGAGCTGAAATTATGTGGATTTCTTAAAGTTGTTAGTTAATTTTCTTAGGGTTTATTACATTCCTGTTTGCCAGCAAAGTGTATGTTTAGCCTATAAAGATTTTATTCTTTAGTCAAAAGAACAGATTTTCCGTAGTTACTATAACCATTTAGAATTATCATTTTGTTTCTTTGCATAATGGGTTAGGAAATCTACTTGGAAATTCTCATGCATAATATAATTTGTTAAATTTAGGGTACTGTTAAGATTATCCTGTTGAATACTGTGACCTTAATACTCTCTTTGCAAGTTTCCTTAGGAGCTTAATGTATTCAAATTTATAATAACAAATGGGTGCAAACCCATTTCTTTTTCTTTGAACTTTTTGCCTACTCCTTCTGTATGATTTACCATTGCTGCATATTGTTTTCTTTTAAATACTCTTTATGTTTTTGCTTGAAGCAAAGCTACTGTCCAGATTTTCTCTTTGAGGTAATGTTGCTTCAGGCTACTTTTTAACTTTCTGAAATGCAAAGTAATTGCAGTTCAGGTTTTAATTGTATGTCTTTTTCTTCTTTTCAAGAATATACTGCCTGGACACATTATCAGTTTGTTATTTAAAGGGCTGATAAATGTGTCTAAGTTGTATTAATTTATGTTGCAACAGAATTCAAATTAATGCTAACCAGAAGATCTTTCAATGGATGAGCAGCATGAAAGGTATAATTAAATCTCTCTGAAAAAAAATCACAGGATATTTCATGAATGTCAGTAACATAGTTTCAGCCCTTAAATAAATTTCTTTGTTACAGATACCTTCCAGGGTTATCTCTACCAGAACTGTAAAAAAAATGTATGTCTTAACAAAACAGTAATTCTTCCCCTTGATCTGCCCATTCAGGTACTTTTGGGTTTGTGCTTCGTTGTCAGGTTTGTATTGGCCCCCTAAATTATGCTTTTACAGCTTCCAAAAAGTTCATATTGTGGTAGTATCATGATGTCACGGTGTTTTTTTTGAGCTATGTGCAAAACATTTAGGTAAATACTTAATATTACGCCGATAAGGAGTCTCCCTGTAGTCGGTGATTACTGCTAAGAGCATTCCAGAGTGCTTTGGTTGAGGCATTACCTCAAAGATTAACCCACTATCAAGGAATAGACTATGTCTGAAGAATTAGCACAGTTGCATTGTTGGGATGAAAAATTGTGTGCCAAATGCAGAATTAGTCATTTAGAATCATAGAATCATTTAGGTTGGAAAAGACCTTTAATATCATTGAGTCCAACCGTTAACCTAGCACTGCCAAGTCCACCACTAAACCATGTCCCTAAGTGCCTCATCTACACGTCTTTTAAATACCTCCAGGGATGGGGACTCAACCACTTCCCTGGGCAGCCTTTTCCAATGCTTGACAACTCTTTCAGTGCAGAAATGTTTCCTAATATCCAATCTAAACTTCCCCTGCCTGGTGCAACTTGAGGCCGTTTCCGCTCGCCCTCTCCCTTCTCACTTGGGAGAAGAGACCGACACCCACCTCGCTACAACCTCCTTTCAGGTAGTTGTAGAGAGTGATAAGGTCTCCCCTCCGCCTCCTTTTCTCCAGGCTAAACAACCTCAGTTCCTTCAACCAATCCTCATACGACTTGCTCTCTAGACCCTTCACCAGCTTTGTGGGAGTGTATCAACCCCTTGTGGTCAAATCCAGTAAACTGTAGCGAAGAGATGAGTGACCTTTTCTAGCTCTCGGTCTCTGAAGCACACTTCTTGGTGCAAATGTTGTGTCTTTGTGCTTTGTTTGGTTTGTTAGTGACAAAGAGTGGGGCACAGTGATCCAACCCTTTGGAACAGGCATTTATTTGCTTAACCGTGTTGCTGTAGAATCTCACATTGCATTGGACACTCAAAGCTTGTCCATTCATCTCTGAAAATATCATGGCAGACAACCAAGGAGTGGAGGCTTAGCAAAGGGATTTTGTTCTACAGAACACCAGAGAGTTTCATGTCTTACAAACTGGCATTTTGTAGAAGTATGGGAACAGTGTATGTGGGACAGGGCCTCTGCAAGTCTATAGTCCAGTGTCCTACTGGAAGCATGATCTTGCCAAGACTATAGATCAAGTCAGCTGTGGATTTGTATAGTTGAGTCTTAAAAACCTCCAAGGATGGAGATGCCACAACCTCTTTGGATAACCTTTCCAGTTCTGCACTACCCTCCTAGAGAAAAAGCCTTTCTAAGTAGCCAGTCTGAACCTCCCAAGCTGCCACTCAGTTGCTTTTGACCTTACAACATCATGCAGCACTACCAAGACGTATTTGGCTCCGTTGCCTCTGTAATCCCTGTCAAGTAGCTGTAAACTGCTATTAAATTGCCCTTAGCCTTCTCTTCACCAGGTTAAACAAGCCCAGCTCCCTCAGTCTCTGCAAATGTCCTAAGCACCTGACCAACTTGGTAGGTGCTTAGGACTTTGCTGGATTTTGTCCAATTTCTCCACTTCAGCTGGGGGGGATTAGAAGCTGGACACAGTGTTTGAAGTGTAGCTTCATCAGTGATGAGCAGAGAGTGATTTCCCTCTGTCTGCTGCCCACATTCTTCCTAGTGTTAGCCCAGCATGTGGTTTGCTGATGTGAGCCCACTGTTGGCTCATATTCAGCCTAGCATCCAGGGTGACCCCAGGTCCTTCCCGGCCGGGCTGCTATGTTGCCAGTTGCTTTTTGGTCAGATGTGTGGAGCTCTTCTGCCCCAAGTGCAGAATTTTGCACTTCTCCTTGTTGAACCTCCTGAAGTTTCTCAGGGTCCATCTAGATTCTCACAAATGGCATTTTTTTGTTGCTTTGTCTCCCTTAGTTTGTAACTGAGAGGTGAAGCACTGAGTTTGTATTTTTAGTTATATCACTGGATGTTTTTAGATTGGCAATGTCTTGCAGTCCGCAGTGCACAATGAATATACACTAAGCTTGGATAGCACCAAAGTGAGTTTTCTGTATGTTTTATCATGAATCAATGTAAGTTTTTGGCTACCTCCAGCTGACAAGATTGTTTGAAATGTACCAAAGAGCCTTAGACCTTTCTGCTTCATGAAAGACTCGTTGATTCTTTCCTTAGTGAGAAAGATGGCATTTTTATCTAATACCTCAAATAGCAACAGTGGGAATTGCATTTAGTGTGTAGTGGACTTGAAAGAAATCAATATTCTTTTTAGCTTGTGTAAAAAAAAATCATAGGTTCTTAGCAGAGTCATAGCATATAGTATATTGAAACTGTCATTATTCCTTTTTCTGTGGAGACTATCCATTAAATTTAGGTACTAGCAACATCATTTCTGGATGCTGGAACGTAAGTATGGGCTCCCTAGCAGTGGTGACTAACATGATTCAGCTGTAGGTACAAATTGTCAGGCTCAGTTTTCTCCACCAGCTAAATGTTGGTTGGGGAGACCCAGGTGGGACTACAATCCACAGTAGTACTGTCCTTACACACGTGCAGGAAGTGGGAAAGGTTATGTTCAAGCACTACCTAAATGTTGTCACTGGGTGAAGAATGGAGATGAGGAATCCACTGCTGCAGCCATAGATGCGTGGATTAATTCATCTGAAGTTCCACACAATGGACTTCTCACCATTTCTTTTTCCAGTCATGGAGACTGAAAGGTAGGTTTTCTTCATTTCTCAAAGGGAAAATGAACTGTAGAAAACCCAGTTATTTCCATAGGACTCACAGGAAAATTTCTGGTGGATCTGAGAACTAAGTCCAGGAGCTATATTACAGTCCTTATGTACACAATAGATTCTACCCAATATTTAAACAAGGAAGAAGAGGGGATATTCTAGCTTGGATATGGTGGCAGGATGTGAGTTCATCCTAAAAATAGCATGTGCTTTCTGTGGAAGAGCTTTCTGTTTGAATTGGACTAATCTCTGGAACATATATCTCTCTCCTGTGGCAGAATTGTTTTCTTTTTTATTCCATGAACTACTCTCCCAGACAGTTAAAGTGATCCTACCTTTTAGAAATACCCTGTATGGTTAAAGTGCCTCTTGAAGTGCTTGGCATAGGTCAATGTAGACTGTAGGGGAGGTTTAAGAACAACAGCTAACTTGTGGGGAGAAAATCAGGAAGATGTAAGCAAAAGAAAGACTTTTTGAAGCATTTAATGCATAAGGTGCTTGTTTTTGAATGCTTAAGGCTTGTTTTTGAAACAAATGTATGTTACTCTCAAGGTGTGAAATGCTTGGCATTTGATGTTTTTGTAGATTACTAAAGCAAACAAACAAAAATCCACACTCTGACTGTTTCAGCTCTTGCTTCCCCCCCACACACCCAGTTTTAGCTTTTACCAGTTTGCATTTGAGGGAGGGTAAACGCATTAACAGTTGTGCTTTTGGGTGAAGCCTGTTTCCACTGATGCCAGTCTTTCCAAGGATTATCAGAAACTATCCCCAAACATTTCAAAGTGTTTGAGTTCTCTCTGTCTGGAGAGAAAAGTCTCAGTGATATCTGTGCATTGTTACTGTAATAGCTAGATTATCTATGTATCGTGGTCTTTTTGGGGCAGCTTTTTGGTGACTCTGAGAGGGGTTTAGGCAGTGTGAAAACCTAAGATCATCAGGGTTCCATGATGATTTTGGTTCTTTCTCATACTCCTAGTATTTATCACATAAAGAAAGGGAGCACACTTACTAAAATTCCTGTTAGTGCTTAGAATAATCACTGTCTTAGAAAGTGAACAGAACATCTATCTGTAGTGCTCAGGACAGAATTAATCATTGTCCTATTTCTTTGAGCCAACCTGCTGTATCTTATTTCATACTTAAATACTGGGTTTATTAAATATGGTATTATATATGTGACCAATTGTTATTATTTCTCTTGGAGATACCTCATCCAAATACCTTGGCCAAGGTCTCTTTATAATCATAGCCCATGGGCAGCCATAATCATAATCCAAAGTAGTAGATATTCAGAGAGACAAACTGTTTTGTTGCTTTGAAGTGGTTAGTATGTTGGAATCTGAGAACTTTGTGAAGAGAAAAGCAGTATACAGTGGTAAATAAAAACATAAAAATAAAAATTAAGAAAATGCCCTGTCTGGCATCTTTGTTCAGGATGTGAGTGATGCATGTCTGTTTTGCCCAAATAAGAAGTGAACAATTCTATTTACCCCTACATTTACTCTTTAGTATGCACCTAGCTGAAAGATTGAGCTTAAGTACTTGATGCAATAAAAGTTCGGTTTGTTTTGTTTTTTTTTTTTTTCCCCTAACAGAGTTCCTCTGCCATATTTTTATAATCGTCATTTTCTTGGCTTGCTTTCCATGCTTTTCAGCAGTTCTGAATTATACATAAACCTCACATGTATAGGCTTTGTTTTGTCTCTCAATTCACTTGCAAGATTAACATTGCTGTTGACCAAAGTTAAGCAAATGCAGTGAAGGCTGATATGTTTCCAATTAATTATTGGAAATTGTTCCTGCCTGTGAACATCAGTATTCAGTGCACACTCCTACCAGAATAAAATGGTTGGTCATTAGCTTCCAATTTTCTGTGTCTAAACTTGACATTTCCTCCAACAAAAACCATCATGGTACTCCTGAAAGATACAGAGAGATCACTCTTGGAAGCAAACACTTGTTTTAGTAAGGCTTTAGAGAATTGTTTTTGAAATTGAAAAACATTGCATTAATCACCACACTCAAAAGAATCATTTATTCACGTATTTCAGATAGAGGTTTTTTGGTCTCTTTCTCTCTCTAATGGACTGCACTTTGGTATATACAAATCATTTGTATGTGTCACACTAAAAACTGGTGGTTGGAAACCATTGTCCCAGCTGGAAACCATGAGGATAGTGGAAAGTTTCCTTTTTTCCTTTAAAAGTTGTCTTTGTTAGGATTGATTCTTGTGGTAACCCTATTTAGATTAATGTGGAAGTAAAATAAAATGCCTCTATGGAATGGGTGGGACAGGAGAAGCAAAAGAACTGCTTCTCTGTTAGGTAATTCATACGGTAATGGTTTCTGTAAAGGAAATGTGTAAAGAGCAGACTAAGAAACTTGCCGTTTTGAAAGGGTTGTAGAAGGGAGAGAGTTACCCAATGGCAAGTACTTGTTCATGTCAGAGTTGAAAGATTAATTTAAACATTATTTCCTTATTTATTTTATTTAGGCTGTCTAGTTAAGTTGATTCTCAATGGCCCTATCCCAGCTTGCTGTATAGGTAACTGGCAAGAGCATCAACTCATGAACCAAAGAATCCAGCTTGCTGGCTGGGCAGATAAACAGGGCGCCACGAAGATGTGAAAGTAACCCGAATACTTTAGTAGAAAATGGGGGTTCTTCACCACACCCCAAAATGTACTCGCTTGAAGCAGGCATTGTCAAATTCATTTCTTTTTCCTTCGCTTGTAATGTGGAAGGTGCTGACTGACAGCCCTGGAAATTAAGTCCTCTATTTCTCCACAGGACAGGTATAGCAAGGGCGGCAGCAATGCAAGCTTCCCCACATTGTCCTGCCAATGTTCCTCAACCCAGTTCTGAAGAGGTCACTTCTGGAGGTGAGTGGGTGGAAGAGTCTCTGTCCATGCAGTTATTGCTGCCAGGCAGTGGTTCTTGCAGGACAGGCTGTTGGACAGAGACTGCCCCCTTGTCTTGAATGAACCACCAGTCTTTAACAGATAATCACTTTATGTATTGTAAAGCGGCGTGGGCTGGATTTGTTGAGGTTGCATTATTCTGCTTGACTGCTGTCACATTTTGATATTTCTTTGTGGTTGGATGGCACCTTTGCATTTTTTTCTTTTTGCACTGTTTTGTTTTCAGAGACTTTGTCAATGCTTTATGTACACGTCTACAAAGTAGCATGCAAATAACTGAATGCAGTCTGGTTGTAAATGTGATGCAGAAAAGCAGTTACTGGGGGCAGCCATGTGTGCAAGGGGAGCTTTAGAGCACTAGACCAGGAGGCATGCTTTGGAACACACCAAAATATGATAAGAAAGTGAATGTTGGTTTCCAGTATCTAAATGAACTATTAGGTTTCTGTTGTAAAGCCGTATCTTAACATTTTCTCTCTTCATAGTTACTATGTAATTTAGATATTAACACCAATTAAGCTGGTAAACTAATGTTCTTTTTTAGATTATTTTACAATTAATGAAATCTGCCTATCTAAAGTTAGACATGCAACATTCTACACTACATGAAAGTAATGGGTATGTATTGCGGTTACAATAGATAGTTGTCATCTAAACCAGAAGATATGTGATAAGTTATGTGAGAGGAATTAATATGACTGATGCAAGTTTTCAGAACAAAAATAATGAGTGCTCACAAGTTTGGCAAATGGATTCTCATATACATTCCTGGATTTAAGTACTACATACTTCAAATACAGTGAGGAGTATTCTGTTTTCAGCCAAATTTACATCTCTTAAATATAGAAATACAATTGAGAAAATGGAAACAAAGACTTAGCAAGGCTGTTAGGTCATGGTATATTACTTTTGTAGCTTTAGATGCTGTGTGAAGGTTTTGCAACGACTTGATTGTCATTTGTAGTTGAGGCCCACAAGTCTGTTTAACTCTGCTTCTATGGCTGTTTGTAAACAGGTATGATAACAAGAGAACGTAGTACAATCCAGTAATTGTATAAATTTAGCATTATTCCTGAGTGTTTCCACAAGTTCTAGAATAAGAAGAGTTAATTTTCCTAACCAGAATAGACTTCCGTGAAGGGATTTCTTGCCTTTTTTACTTTAAAGGATACGAATCAGAATAGTATTCATTCCATATACAATTAAAACAGTTCCTGACTTCTTTTTTGTCAGGGTAGCGACGGATACAGGATTTGGTTCATAATTAAAATGAGTGATAGAGTCCTGTTGGTAAGTAATTTGGGACCGATCCATAAATTCATTTTAAGTGAAGAACAGTTTGAGGATCCTTGTCATGACAATACATGGCATTAGGTAGTATAATATTAGGCATATTTGCTAATAAGTCACCTTACTTAATGTTTGTATGGTGCCAATAAATCACATGGATTTGATTTTTCAGCATTTTTGAATGCAGTGCAGATTGCTAACCTCTTACTGTCGCTGACAAAGCCGTAGAGAGGTCCAGAGTTGGCCTCCCACACACCTGTGTGAACCGAGTCCAGAATTTCAGCTCAAACCTACCTCTACTTTTGAAGATAATTATACACCTTATCACAATTAAACCTTTTTTATAATAGACTTTATTTTAAATTCAAGTACAAAAATACAGTTAAATCATTGTCAGTACAAACACAAAAGAATGGTCAGAGACCATTTTCTTCACACTGTATTTTTTTCATACCACATTCATCTTTCTGTCTTTGCGTATGCTTTCTGTGAATTCTAATTAATATAGAGTCTGATTTTTCTACATACTTACATTGAATAATGGTGATCTAAAGGAGCATACTTGTAAAATAAGGTACTACCCAGAGCATCCTAGAGCAGGATAATCCTCATAACCTCAATCCTCGAGTTCTAACTTGTATAAGTAATTCTGTTGATTCCACTATGACTGGCCACACAAGAAAAGGCTTCAGCATTAGGTTCATAGTTATAAATCCCTATCTTAAGAGACAAGTTTTATTACCCTTTCTTTACCTCCAGTTATATCCTAGTGATTTTACAGCCTCGCTGGTTATGTCCAAGGACTGGGAGCAGAGGAAAGTTAAACTAGTCCTCGGAGAGGGTATATAAATATCTTTCCTGAATTACAGTGAGTTGGTTTGAGGCTTCAAGCTCAGTTCACAAACTCATTTTTCTCACTAACCACTAGGTAACAGCAGAGTTTAAGGGACAAATCCAGAATTTTAGGTCAAGTGTCAGAGGCAGAGGTTGCAAACAAGGAATAAGCAACTCCTTAGGTTCACATTGAATAATGTGAGGACCGCGCATGGTCACAGTTGGGAAACCCCCACACTAAAACGTTATTTGTTTCTTTTTTGTCTTTCTATCTGTGAAAATAATATAGATCTGTATTTGCATGTTGGTGATCCAGAAGGGACTTTGCTTACTCCCAGTCTGCTGGAGGTAGCTCTTGAAAAGCGTTTCCCTAGCAGGTTTGCAGCTAGGGCGGAGTACGTCAGGCCGCGTGTGATGATCTGGAAGGAACTGTGTAGTGTTAGATTGTTCAAAAGGAAGTGTTTATTTGATGCACTTAGAAATGTTTCACGTGTCAGCACCGGACTTCTAAAAATAAATGATTGAGATGCAGCAGAAGGAAACTCCTTCTAACCAAAACTTTGTCACTGGTGTCTGTAAGTAAAAGGGAGACTAAAGTACCAAAGCTATCGGAAATGAAAACTCATTGCTCAGATACCAGGCTGTGCAACTGATTTCATAGATTGAGCAGGTAGTTATCGTAGGCTCCTAACATGTTACCGTTTAGTATTATTGTGATCGTAGGAAGGAATGTGTCACCTGTCTCTCCAGGTTTCGTGAAGAACTAAGTTTTTATCCTCCATTCATCCCTAGGTTGGCAGTTTTAGTCCAGCCAAGTTCATTAGTGACCAGGATATCATTATCAATCAACAGCTGTATAACAGTGTATATGAAAAATGTTTGTTTATATATTTATTTAATTCCTAATAGTCTGCAGTGTTACTATGGCATCCGTAAAGGTTCAAGTGTCAGCACACATGGAACTCATTGCAGGTTCATTGCTGATGAACTTACGGGGCAGGAGATGCATCTTTCTGTTTGCACACAGAAACCCAACCCTGCCTGATACTTTGGATACTCCTGTAGTGCAGATAATAAGGAAATATGTATTTATAGCAATCTCTGTGCAAGGAACAAACAAGCAAATAGTCCACCACAATATCCCACAATAACAATTTCACCCATTTAATTATTTCTTTTGAGTGCCTAGGAAATGGAGGCCCACTGAAATTGCTTTTGAGAGTGTCACCTTTAATCTTGTAGCAGAGTATTTGAACTCAGCTGTTGAAAACAGTTTAACAGACAAAATACTGCAAACACAGGGTGAAGTATGCAGGCAAAAATGAAAAGGTGATACAGAATGTAAATCTTCTTTCATTCTTTTATGATAATGACATCTGATTATCATAATCACAAATACAATACAATACAAAAATCTAAATTTTCAGTAGAGTTTTTTCTACTTTAGTATGCAGGTACAGCAAATTAAAAGTTACCAGAATAAATACTGAGACCCTAGAATTGTGAGATTTTCTGAGGCAAAGGGAAGGTTTGTTTTCTCTTAAATACTGTTTGCAGTTTCTTTCTTAGGCTCATCTACTCTACATTTGGAGCTGATAGAGAATTTCTCCTGCACTTTAATGGCTGTTGCACCAGGAAGCTGTCGATTTTTGTAGACTTTCTTTTGCTTGCTCAAATACTTTAGGCTCTTCTAGGGAGATGAGGCAAATTAGCAAATGTCTTCTTTTTTGCAATACTTAAGAATGTGCTTCAGGAAAAAGAAAACTTACTTTTTTTTTTTAAAGGACAGATGCATCTTAATACGCACTTCAATAAAAATTAACAGATTGATTAAAATTTATCTGTAATGAAAAAAAACAGTGATTATATTCCAAGGAAATTGATTGGAACTTCCAGGAAAAAAAAATTTGAGAAGTTACCTGGAATCTTAGGGCAAAGATGGCTGGGATTTAGACAGTTTGCTGTAACATTGTCCACCAGATCCTATCTGTGGATATGTGTGGAGTGCTGAATGACATAGTGACATTTATATTGCTCTGTGTTTTGTCAAAAGGAAAAATAGCTTATTTTTCTAATTAAGGAGGAGAGAATGGTACAATGTATTCTGGCAATTTGTGACCAGGTTGGGAGAACAAGGTCCCGTTTGTTCACTAGGATGGGAGCAGTAGAGAGGAATTCTGAATGAAAACATTGATTCTCAATAACAGGTTGGGGGGGTTTTGGGGGTTTTTTTTTGGTTTTTTTTGAAAACTCCAAGATATTTTTATGAGTAGTGTCTACACCAACATTGTAATTTTGTGAGGAAGGAGTCAGCGCTAGCTTGCTTGATTTTGTAGGAATGCTGGAGTGAAGGCTGCCTATTTATGTCAGGGGGAGCATGATGGGACAGTATTCTGCAACCTCCAGAACTACGAAAAAACATTCAAAAGAATCCATGTAAGTGGAAAGGAAAGTTTAATTGTAAAGGGGTTTTTTGGTTGTGTGTTTTGGGTTTTTTTGGGGGGGAGGTTGGGTTGGTTTTGTTTGTTTGTTTTAAATTGAGTTTTGGCTGCCCAGTTCTGAACGGTTGGGAATAGTTTGAGGGTCTGTTTGGAAGAAATTGATTCAAGGTCGTCTCCTGCCCAGTGGCTGGTGGCTTGTGCTGCCCCTGATGGGGCAGAGGACACTGGAAGACCTTTGGGGGCCCTGTGGGGAGGCTGCTGGTAGATTAATGCAGATGCTGCTGCTTCCCCCCCCAGTGTCCTCTCAGCTAAATGCTTGTGCAGAAGAAAAGTGATGTTATGGCCTGTGTACTTCGCCTGTCCTAGTTATACAGCTGACAGTGCAGTGACTGTGCCAAGTGTACTGTGAACTTGGTACCTCTACCTTTTAACCTCATAGTAAATGTATAGGGATTTCTTGTTTGGAATAATCTCAGTTGCTGTGGGTGGTGCAAGTGTGTGGTTTTTTGTAGCTCGTAGAGGAATCTGACACAAGTTCAGAGCAGATCTCATGCTGGCTTTGAGCTGAACACTTCTGAGGAACACAAGGTAAAAGAAGCTGCAAGACAAATTGAGTTGTGCCTTGCCTGCAAGTAATAAAATTTTTCAATCCACTGTGCTGCTGGTTTCACACTGATAGGGATTATTATTTTCTAGTATTTCCCTCATGATGGTATTTTTTCTTCCTTAATATTTATACTGTTTTGCTTGTGCTGTTAGCTTGGTTATATAGGGTCTGTGTGCTGAAACTCTGCTTATAGATGAGGCTGTGTTGTAGAGATCTGTTCCACGCTTGACCCCAGCCATTGACTTCTTTTCACAGGAACAGGAATGAATAAAACGTTACTGTTATAATGTTATATATGGAAAAAGTCTTCTCTGTCTACAGGATCAGTTTTGTAGTATCAATGTGCAAAAGAAACAGCTGAACTACTGTTTCGGGCAGCTAACTGTAGAACTGCATGGAAATGGGAGTGAAGGAGTTATTGGTATCAATTGTTTTGGATTTATTGGCAGTTATTGGCAGTTATTTAATTGGAGTTATTGGCAATTGGTATTGCCACTGTAAAACAAAACCAAAACCTCTCCCATCCTGGAAAGATTTATAAACAATGCCAGCAAGCAGATCTATTTCTCACCTGACTGGGGCTTAGAGTTTAGGGTAGAATTTTTGTTGTAGAACAGGAGATCTTGTTTTGCATCATCTTCACAGAGCGTGTGACCAGTTACGCTGTGCTTCATCTGGACAGCAAAGTATCTCTTTTTCTTTCTTTCCATGAGCCAAGTAAATCTAAAATCTAAACTGAACATTTGGTGATAGGGAAAAAACACTGTTGTTGCTCACTTTTTTACAAGATCCAGTGCTGTACTAGAAGGCAGAGAGCACTGTGGTATGAAACCAAACATTTCACTGAAGTCAGTATTACTAATTCCAGCTAAGTGAAGATTTCCATGGGCTGTGTCTAAGACTGAGTATAATCTAAATGTTAGATGTCACTTAAAAATATGTGATGAATAATGGGATGGAGGCAGAGATGAAGTGGGAAGGGGAAGGAAGATGAGACTGTAATAGTAAAACTGTAGGGTATACGCATTTAGGATCACATTACTCCTTGGCCAGTACCACAGAGGCAGAAAATCCTAATTATGCCAGGAGCATGCACAGCCATGCTTTCAGTAGAAATAGCAAAGGAAGAAGGAAAAAAAAAATAAAGCCTTATGAGTGTTCTTGAGAAAGCGTCATATACAGACAGCTGTGGCGGTATGTACTGCATCTGCTCTGACCCAGAAAAGAACAGCTGTTGCCCTTCTATACAAGCTGATGCCTTCAGGGGTGCATTTTACAGAAAAACAAAATTGTGAGGGTGGGAATGGGTACACATAACAGGACAGGCTAAGCCAGTAAAGCTCTAACTTTGCAATATATATATGTGTATATATATGTAAAATATATGTTTATGTATTTGCAATATATGCAATTTTTGCTTTCCTCAAATTAGAATAAGGTTTTGCGTTTAATTTTAAATGTTTTCGCTTTGATCTGCCTCTTTCAAATCTGACTGAGGGAAACAGCATGCTCTGTTATTGAAACATAGGCTGCTCTGCCATGCGTCTCCTATTTTGAATGCTTTAGGATTGTTATGCGTTTCTGTAGTAATAAGTTAAATAAATAGACCTGTAGTAGCAATTTTGAAGATAGGAGCTTAGTGTGCACACATCTGTTGTGTATATTTGACACTTCCCCTCCCCCCCGCCTTCCCAATAAGCCTTTTGTAGACATGTCTTTTCAGTATAGTTAACCTGCAGTGCTTGGTAACGTTGACCATGGTTCTGTGACCATCATCATAATAGTCTGAATATAAAAGATAAAATCTTTTATCTGTTCAGTTTTCTCCTCCTCCTCCTCTTTTTATGGACACTGTCTCTTCTGGTGAAGTGCTTCTATATTGAGGACTCCACAACAGGTAAAGTTGGCAGACTAAAGTCTTAAATCTTGCTTGTGGTAGCTTCTACTATTTGAAGTTTTTGAGAATTGGGAAGGACTTGGCAGTACCTGAGTGTTAGGTACTGCCCCCACCCCCCACTGTTCTTGCTGGCAGATGGTCCTTTTAGGGACTTTTGCCAGCAAGTGCAAGTCAGGATACCCTCTAGGAGTGACTGCACTGGTAAAGATATTGGGCAGCCTTTCCTCTTTGCTGAGCTCAGCAGAACCAGGCTGCCAGTGAACCTGATGTATCATTTTCAAAGTTATTTCATATTTTTCTCTCAGTAATCACAGTAGCTGCAGAGGAGAGTGTTTAGCTCCCCATGAGAGTTGTCAAACATAATGAAATATGAAATTAAATGATAGTTACAAAATAAATGCCTGGAAGAGTGAGCTTCCAGTCTTAACGCTTCTCTGAAACAACAGAGGTACCTTTTAAAATATAAGCTTTAACATAAAATTTCTGTTCAAAACAAATATTCCGTCTGAAACATAAGCTCAGTTGAAAGAGTTTTGCAGGTTGGAATTATTTTCATGATGCCAGTAAATGCTGCTCTGTAGCACTACTCTCACTGCTATAATAGTTCTGTATATAACCCAGATTTAACCAATGAATATCTATTTAATAATTAATGGTTTCTTTTTGTGTAAAATAGTAGAATTTCATTTTGTGGATGAGAATTCCTCTTTTTATGTCAGATTCTATTTGAATATATTTCTTATTCTTTTTTAGTTTGTTCCAAATCCTCCCCTGAACGCTTGCCTCTGCCTGACCTCTACTACTGTGGATTAAAAAAAAAGGCAGAATTCCAGATGGTTCACTTCACAGAATGAAGGCACCTTTATTTGAAAGGCATTTAAGTATGAAACCAGTCATTTGAGTTAAAAATCCAACAAAGAAAATAAACGATCTTAATCAGCAGTCCTTAAAAATTATGTATGCAGTTTCAGACATCCATGAGTGGTAGTATGACATCAGATTTCAAAGACTTTTAAAGATCTCCCAAATTTCTCACAGGCTATCAGAGAGCTATCTGAGCTCTCTGAGTCTGATTAAATGTCTTAGAAGCCTGTGTTACATTGGAGGGTATCCCATACTTTATGATCTCTTTTCTAATTACTATAGTAGCATGCTGGTTTTCTGCAGCTATGCACAAGTGGGGTTTGGTGTCAGGTCATCAGAGAGTGGTTATAGAATACAGCAGGGGTCAGTCCTGCGTGTGCCCCTCATGGACCAAAGCAGATGTCTTTTAGTAATCTTTCAATGGATATCTTCCAAACTGCAGTAATCTGAATTCTGGGACTTTCTCTGTGCTCCACTGGGCTTGGAAGAAATGCTTGATAGAAAGAGATTATTTGCCAAAAGTGCCAGTGAAAATACTACTCTTACTCCCATTTTATGTGGTTGTGGTAATAACTGCAAGGTATCAGAATTGATGGGTGACTAAAAAAAAGTTTTTTATGTGAAAGAAGATTTGTATCAAGAAGATACCAACCATGATGATACAATAGGAAAAACCCTAGCCTCAAGAATAAAAATTTCCATTGACCTTGATAATGCAGAGATTTAATTGAATGCGTTGTTCAACTCTGCCATAAATCATGATCAGATGCATATGTTTCTTGTTATTTATACTGTGGTAGCACTAAGAGTCACTAGGCACAGCTGGTTCTGTAAACACACAAGGAGGTGGTTTCTGCCCAGAGGAATGTTAGTGTTAAGTATGAGACAAGAGACAATGAGAGGATATATTAAAACAGGGGGAACATGAGGTCACGGTGACTATGCTAGTCAGCACAAGAAGCAGCTGCAATATGAATCTGGCTGCCAAGTGTCTTTATTTGATGATAATCCGTTTGTTGCAGTGCTCTGAGGAATATGGTTTGTTTGAGCTGAGCTCAGAATTGAAGTTGGATCGAGTAGATCTTCCAGTCTCTGAAAACATTCTTCAAGTTGAAAATATTCTCGCGTTGCCCTTAATCACAATTTTCTGCAAATATCGATGCAATAATAATCATTAACACTATAATAACTGACTGAGCAACTGTACTCATACTCACGCAGTTGTGTGACAGTCTCCTTGGACACCCTGGGGCTCCAGCAATTACCCCAAAAACTTAAGATAAGCTAGAGAATGTTGCTGGTTACCAGTGAACTATGAAAAACGTTTCTTCTGATCTCTGACATGCTGGTTCTCCCTTCACCCATGCAGCAAAATATATAGAAACCCACCTGAGGGTTCCTCAAAAATCTGCAACATAAATCTGCAGAAAGAGGGAATCCATGGCAGTCATCTTGTTTAGACAAACTTAGAGGACTTCAAGTGGATGAGAGAGTCCTAAGCAATTTAATCTTAGTGTAAGTAGATTAGACATGGATGTTTTTTGTGTTTATTTATAAGATATGTACTGTAAAAATTTGTAACCGTATCGTGTAGTTTAAATGTAGTGCAATAAATCTATAAGCCTTGTCATGGGGACCTGACATGCCTTAAGTGCTCTGTCTGTCCATAAACGGCCCTTAGGTGTGGTAAAGGACTGGTGGTGCAGGGGTGAGAGGAGAGCAAAGTGCTTTCCAAAGTGACTTTGCAGCAAAGATGTTAAGATACATTGTCCACTACCAGACTCCAGGCAGATTCAGTTTCTTTCTCTTTCTCTGATGGGATCCTGTGCCATAATTGATCCATAATCTATCTTCAGAGGTTTTTTATGACACTCTCAGTTAAACCGGATTCGAATTGTGTTCAGCTGGTCTCAGCAACAGATGTCAGGTATTACTAAATAATGAACAGTCATGAATGAGAAAGGCAAGAATATTCACTCTGTAATCTTGGCCAAATTAATCTTTTACTCTATGCGTGTTTTTCAGAACAGTTTTGTATCTTTATTATTAGTGAAATATTAAGATATAGATAATGTATGAGTATTGCTGTGGAATTGAATACAATTATATTGGGAACATGTCTTGCTCTGGTTTACTTCTAATTCATTTTTCACCTATTATTAAATGTTAAAATAAAAAATAAGAGAATTACAAGTAGTGCCATAAATCAATATGTGTCCTGAACTGCAGAGCAAGTCATTTTTATAAGAGGGGAAGCCCCTGTATTTATAATAAATCGAGTTCATTATCTTTTGAGCTTCCTGATTAAAGTAATTAGTCATTTATGCTGATACAAAGCCATCAGTGAATACATTGCTTTGTTTCACAAATATTGAATCTTAAATTGTTTTGTAAGGGCCATCGGTTATAATCAGCTGCACATTGTAATGTAAATTGTTGTTTTGTTGGTGGGGAAGTAGTTTCCTCTAACCCAAATTAATACACCAAGCAACTCTTCTACAGTTCGAACAAACTGCCTTTAAGACTGTAACATGAAAACTAAAATACCAGATAGGACATAGCAGGTGGAGTTGGGTAGCGAGTCAGTATTAACTGATGCTTAGTGCTGAGGAGAGGGTCTCAAAGTTAGCGAGGGCTACTCCAGACTGTGCAGATGACTGCCTCTCAGGAAGACTTGCTGTGCGGGCTTCCCCACTTCTGCAACTGCTGTGCTAATACCTGCCCGTTCCCACAAACAGCTGCGGAGAGGTCTGGTTAATGCCATTCACAAAATCTTTGGAAGTTTGGGAACTGCATATGCTTTTATAACTGTAAAATACTGCTGTTACCTGAGGGACTTAAGTTTGGAATGCGAGTTCCTCTCTCCAGCTAGGCATAAAACACAGGTCATCGCCAAGCTAAAATTCCTGCACTTGAGCTATGGAAAAGCATGAACGAAATCTGACTTCCTCTTGCTCTGCTTTAGCTGTTGGTAAGATTAATCTGTTCTGGGGAAGGCTCAAGCACAGCTTATTTTTCAGTATGAAAACATTGTGTGCATGTGGAATGTGATAGTTTCTCCTCTATTTCCAGACATCAGTTCTGACTAATAAGTACTTGGCATCATTTCCACAAAAGTCGCCCTTAGTCTGGAATAAATCCATATATTGAGGACAAAAGGTGATGCTACTTGGAGAAGAGAAGTTCAGAAGTCTCCTAAGTTGTTTTTTGGACATTAGTTGGGTATGCCTATGCTCATAGGTAGAATTAAATAGGATGAGCTAAGTAATTTCAGTGTAAGTCTAGCTTTTCCTCTGATGGCAGTTTTGGTTTTATCAATACTGCTGTCCCAGACTGGGCGCTCCCAAGAAGCATGATGCTTGTGAGCAATATAATTCATTGCTGATTAATCTTCCCTCCCTAAATGAGATGACAATTCTGGTTCCAAAATAAGTGGCTTATTACTTATTTAAAGGCTTCCAGTAAGGACGAAGTTAAAAGTAGTTGAAAATAGATTAAATGGACTATGACCTATCACTGGCTCCTTCAACCTCATTCTTTTACCATACTTTCCCCTGTTCCACAGACTGTAAACCCAAAATGTTTCCCCCTGTCTTTCAGTAGCTGGTTTGCAGTTACTGCGGACACTATAAAGAAAATGAAAATGGATTAAGCTGCTCTTCTGATCAATGTCCTTTCAGTGAAAAGCATCACCTAATATAAAAAAAGGAAGTTGATGTTACAATAAGAGAAGTGTATGTTGTCTTTTCAAATTGTGTACACACAGTTAGGCGTTATACTGACTGCTTGGTCAGGTATTCTGAGAATTGTTCCAAATGCTGTCCCATACCAGGACGTATGATGTCTTTCTCCATGCTGTACAGGGAGTGTTGGCACTAACATTAATGCCTGAAAGCCACAAGAGCACAAATATGTTCCTTTGGATGCTGCACCTGTGATTTTTATTACGAACTGAAAAGGGTATTTCAATTTGGTTCTTGATCTTTTCTGTTTATATTAATGGCAAAACTTTCACTGATTGAGAACTGATGACATGTTACAGGATCTTGTGAAAACGTAACATTAGAAAGGACCTAATGATCTACTTTGACTAAAACTTTCATTATATTTAAAGAAAGAGAGTCTTTTTCTGATTTGGTTTCTATGTAAAATTCCAGTTCAAGGGTAATTATGAATCTCCAAACTCTTTCATTTCATATTAGATTACATCCTTTATTTAGGGTTAAAATAAGGGAAACCTTCACATCAGTTACTTTGGTCACCTGCTGTGCAAACTAATAATGCCATGCTAATCTAAAAAGGAGTGTCAGTCACAGTCACATTTGAATTTCAGTGTAACAGGAAGGAGACAATTAAGAGAGGGAAATTAGCTGAACTAGTGCAGTTTTGTACTACTCGATTTTAAAATCTACAGTCAATCAAATACATCAAGAATGGAAGGTATGTTTTTAAAGAGGCACAGGTTTGTTTACAGGAATGTTCTGTGAATTATAATTGTAAAATATTAATAACGAGATGTTACTATAGGTGCTTTTTTCTTTTAGCTTATACTCCTGTGAGAAATAAGTAATAACATACAGGGTGAAGATTTGAGAGATTCGGCTTAGAAAGAAGCGTAGTTGTGACTAAGTGCAGGTTAAGACATGAGCTCTGGCATTTTTTTTCCTGTTGTTAATGGTGAAACACCAAACAATTTCACAAAGAAGCTTAAATGTGCATTAGAGACAGACTTTGCATATGCTAGGACAAAGAAAATAGATATTTTTCAGAGATTCTGTATTTCTAAGCATTGTAGCATTGTCCATAGTAAAAAAAACAGGCAGACTACAAGAAGTCCTCTAAAAGGATGAACATTGTCATTTGAAAAGAAAATAGGTACTCGTGACTGTTCACCACCTGGGTATTAATGCAGCCAATTACTGTGTCCTGCCTTTCAAACATTATTATGTTAGAGCAAGAAAAGAGCCAATATTGTATTTTATATGACCTTTCTAATGCTATATATACACATATAGATTTGTGTTATTTGTCTCTTTGATTCACCAAATGTTTCTTATTTGTGGCTCAAGGCATTTATTTATTGCAATGCTTCAAGCTGCGGTAAGCAAGGTCATAGATTAAGAATTGATTTCCACAGTTGCTCTAGCATACAAACTAAATTTCTCTTGGTTGGTTATAAAAACTACAGCTGGGCATAAATTCAGCTTTTCAACGTTGTCTTGAAAATTAATGTTAAAACAAATGAGAAAATGCTCTAAGTATGTATTGCATGCTTAATTTAGGCCTTCAGCTAGAACCTAAGGAAAGCAAATTGTTTTTATGCTGCAAGCTTCTAAGTAAAACTGTGCTAGTACTGAAGGTTTTTTTTTTATTTTACTTTTCTTTTTTTTGTTACTACTTTCTCCCTTTTTTTTTTTTTAAATCAGATTTTCTGCACAGTTTTTGGCAAATCATGTTTTGATCAATATGTTGATTAGTTTCTTGGTTTTGTTATATGCTCCTAGAGTCATTGCTAATTACAATAAGAATGTGGGTTTCAAAATGGAATATAGTTTCTCTCCTTTGGAAACAGACAGTCCTACTAGAAATAGAAAAATCTGCTATTTTGTTAGCTTTGTCTCTAATGTGAAACACAACATCTTGTTAAACTGAAGGAATATTTAGACTGTAAACTGAAAGTTAACTAAAATCAAGGAGGTGTGTTTTGGGGGTGTTTTTAAGGTGTTCTTTGTGTTGTGGGGTTTTGTTTTGGGTTTTTTTTTAAGGTGTGCTTTGTGTTGATAATGATAGTAGAACTACACTGTGCGCAGCAACCAATTAGTGTAAATGTCAAAGATGTATAAGTCTTTGATGAATTTTTGCTGCAGATTCCTAATAACTATATAATAAATTTTAAATTACAGAAATTGGCTTCTTAGACACATCTTTAAAGAAAATATTTCTGATATAATACCCTGCCCCTGCCCTCCGTTTTTGAATTAGTACGCCTAGAGCAGAAACTGTAATATGTAGTGTATGTTTTCAGATCATAACCAACATCATCAGGTGGTTTTACGAATATTAGCTTGGCCTCTACTGTTCCTGCATGCGTCAGAGTTACTGTTTCTGCCATTAGCAGAGGAACCAAATGGCAAAATTATTTTTCTAAGATAACAGAGCATTGTGTTTGCTTGATGGGAATTCTTGGTTTGCAGTGCACAGTTCACACTGTATCTTATAGCACTGGCCCACAAGGAAGAGACTAGTGTGTCAAATGTTTTGTGGTACTCTGTTAAATAGAATCATAGAATCATTAAGGTTGGAAAAGACCTCTAAGATCATCGAGTCCAACCGTCAACCCAACACCACCGTGCCCACTAAACCATGTCCCTAAGTGCCTCATCTACACGTCTTTTAAATATGTCCAGGGATGGGGACTCCACCACTTCCCTGGGCAGCCTGTTCCAATGTTTAACCACTCTTTCAGTAAAGACATTTTTCCTCACGTCCAATCTAAACCTCCCCTGGCGCAACTTGAGGCCATTTCCTCTTGTCCTATCGCTTGTTACTTGGGAGAAGAGACCGACACCCACCTCGCTACAACCTCCTTTCAGGGAGTTGTAGAGAGCGATGAGGTCTCCCCTCAGCCTCCTTTTCTCCAGGCTAAACAACCCCAGTTCCCTCAGCCGCTCCTCAGAAGACTTGTTCTCCAGACCCCTCACCAGCCTCGTTGCCCTTCTCTGGACACGCTCCAGCACCTCAACGTCCTTCTTGTAGTGAGGGGCCCAAAACTGAACACAGTATTTGGGGTGTGGCCTCACCAGTGCTGAGTACAGGGGCAAAATCACTTCCCTGAGGTGGAATAGAGGCTGAATTGCCAACCCTGTTGCACGCTAGCGCATGAAATAACTTTCTTCACAGTGGTCACAATATGTATGTAAAGAAAAACAATTGGAAAGCAAAGTGCTGTGTGTGATGAGAGCAGAAAAAAGTTTGGCAGGTAAAACAGGTATGGCGTTATTTGAAAATATAAACTTTGTTAAGAAAAAAAATATGTGCAGAAATGAAGTACCTCAGACATAGAAATCACTCTTCTTTCCAATTCAGATGGATGTTTTGGAGGAATGGAGTTGTGAAATTCATCTGTTGGTGCTGATTCTTATCCCCTCCCTGAACTGTATTTTGCAGGATTAGAATACATGGATCTCCTTTCATGGCTGTTCCCAGCAAGCCATTTTGTTAGCCCTTGATCTTACTTTGCAAAATCTTGAGTTGGAGCTTATTTTGAGGTATTGAAAACTGAGGATTTTGTCAGTGTTTAAAATGCCCATGTCCTTAATGAACTTCCTTTTGACTTCCTTGAGATTTCCATATGGAGATATCTCAAAAAAAATGCAGCTTTGTGGTGAAATGTGGTGAATCTCTTCAACTCAGACTTTCTCTGGATAATAAAACAGTCTCACGGAAAGCCTTGTTAGGAAGGAATTATGATTATCAAGTCTGGTAGTCAGAAAGGCTTCTTGTTAGGGTATTACTGCAGGACTAACTCAAGCATGGTTATGCCTGACTGAATACAAGATTTCTGCCCATTTCCAAAATGTAGATTTCTTTTTTGGAAAGCACTTAAATATGTATGAAGAATCTTGGACTGATTCATTAACTTTGAATAAATTCCTATGACAAATGAGGGAAATTAAGAGAAAGCAAAAATTACTAGTTAAGCAGGACTCCTTGTGTGAGGTTGGCTGCTTTTAGAGGCACAGGACTAGTACAGCTGTATCACTGATAATTCATCGTAGATCCAGCTGACGGTAACCTTTGAGGAACAGAACCTTTTCAGAAATAGATTTGGCACTGGCCTCCTCTGTATTGATGTAGCAGTACAGATTTTCAGATTTTTTCTTTTCTCCCCTCCCCCTTGCCCCAAGATAGGGGAACTAGACAGAAGAATTACTGATCAGTTTTATTCCGCTCCTGTGATGAGGTTGGTATAAGAACATAACAGTGGTAGAAATCCGGTGGTATTCTACTTTTGGATCCTCCTTGAAATCAGATGTTTCCTAAAAGCTGCAAAGTCAGTCTCTGCAGTCACCTAATTCTCATGCCCAGTATGTTCTCCACATGGAACCATTCTCCAGTGACACCCAGTGCAAAACATTAAAAAACGGTGTTTCCAACAAACAGAACAGAAAAGGCTGGTGAGCAGGGAGAGGGAAGCAGTCTTGCCATTTGTGCCCTCTGCAATGTGCTCCAAAGAGAGAAAAGAATGGAGGGAGGTGAAGGGAGATGAGCGATCTCTTGTATAAACTACCTGAAAAGACCCTCTGAGATTTATGGACATGAGTCAGCAGCGTACATCTGGGGAGGGTCTGTCTAGCTGCAGCCTAGAAGTTTGGGCTTATGTAGGAATCTGTTGTGAAAAATGCTGTTTGAAAAAGTGCACCCACAACATGTATTTGGGACTGCTGGGGTCTTTGAGTTAGCAGAGAAGTGTGCTACTGTGGTGACTTTGGTCTTCCCTTTGCATTTTAATTCTGGCATGTTTGTTATCTCAGCACTTGATGCAAAATCTAGCAAACTCTATGATCTTTCTGACTTTAGTTGGAGAATTAAACTTGTAAAGTTCCCTGAAGGTTCAAAGTGTGTAAATATAAATATTCTTATCATACTTTGGGTTTTATGACACAATTTGTGCTTTTTCAAATGTTGTTATTATAATGTACGTATGCTCCAGTGGTGGTATTCTTTTACTTTAGTGGGGATTAATTCCTCAAAATCCAGTATCTGCAGCCAGAGGGCTAAACCAGATCATTTCAAAAGGATCAAGGGACCACAGTCATTTACATTTGATTGGGCTTTCTCGGACTCAGGCAGGTCAAAAAGATCAGAGATCACAACTGTATCTGTGGCTGGGGATCCTTCCAGTTTGTGGGATTGCACGGCAAGTACAGGGATAGCATATGCAGCTTCTGTGCACCCCACTGTACAGGCTTGGGGTCAGGCACTGGTCTGAAGAAGGCAGCTAATAACAGAAATTCATCTATCACTTTCCTGTCTGTACATCTCCTTGGGCATATAACTCCTTGGCATGTATTACAACAGCAGTGAGGCTTCTTCAACCACTCTGAAAGAAAAAAAAAAAAAATTATGCAAGTAGTATCTAGTTACGCATTCTTGACTTTATCTTCCTGCCACCCGCTGCCTTGCTCTGACATGGATGGTTCAGCAAACTACACTCAGGCAGAAGTTGTGAACAACCGGTCTTGCCGAGACTCTTGCCGAGCCTCCTTCTGTGTCCTGTTCCCTCAACACCAGAAACAACTTCCCCAATACCTGACAAAGACTTCAGATTACAAAACTTAAGCAAACATATTCATTGCTTTTTTTTCCCCTCATGATAGCATTTTCATCAAGGACCAGATGCCAGCACCAAATGATGGTTTGGTCCCAGGTGGCTTTACTTTCCGTGTGATGGTGGAAAATGGGATGTACTGTATGGTATTAGCAAGGGAAAGGATTTGGATGAGCAAGAAGCAATGGCTGCCAAAAAATGAAACTACGTGACCAAAGGAGTCCTGGTACTGTAGGTTTTGAAGGCTCTATAATTTAAAAAGTATCAAACTCGTTAGTGCATCCTATCTCTTTTAAAACAACTTTAGTCATACCTCATTCTTCACTGCTTCTCTGCTGTGGAATTTTTCCTTTGTGATAAGGTTAACTTTAAATGTTTCAGGTTTTTCTCTCCCTAGTAGAAGGGGTAAACTCACAGCCAACAGAGCCAAGTGTGAAGCAGTTCTGCACTAAGCATTCCACCTCTGTGGTTACCCCACTGCTGTGGTTACATTTGAGCAGCTCTAGATTTCAGTACTGCTGCATCAATTTGCTTTCAATTTTTAACTAAAAAGTTTTCATAGCCAGGGAACAGAACAATAGGGGGTGTTGTATCCACCACCACCCCCTCCCCCAAAAAAAAGGTTCAACTGTGAGTGAAATGCTATTAAAAGCAACATTTGTACAGATGCCAAGTGGGAAGAGACAGCAGGCATGTAATAAAAACAATTATTTTGTTTCAGAAGGAATATATGTAAAATAATAAATGATTTAAAAACAGGTTTTCTTCTGTTTCTCTTCTTTTAATCTCAGTTTTCCGTAAGAATAATAATAGTAATTTTCTAACTAGGCAACAAAGATTTTGGTTCCACTTAATGTCTCAGTAATCTTCCATGGAAATGCTAGTATTTTACAATACTGATACCAAATTTTAGTAATCAATCCTTGTGCATTGAATGTCTTGAAATTTACTACTTTCTGCACTTACAGGTTTTGATAAAGGCACAGAGACTTCATTTAGTTGGTTACTATCAGGCAAAATGAGACACTTTATGGATTTTTCATAAGGACACATTTTTGTTTAGAGATGGATGAACACATTAAGTTGTGTAGCACCTGTGTCTAAGTAGACATAGAAGCAGGTATTTATGCCGGGCACAGGTTATTTTTCCTCCAGATATGTAGGCATAAAGCCTGAATAAAAATGCAATGTTTAGGTTTTAGACATTGCACAATGTCCTTTGGTCAGCAGTTACTTTATACAAACACAGTTTCTGTATTACCATGCAGGAGGACTGTAGCAATCATCATAAAACCCAGGGTTGGCAATGAGAATATCGGAGCAGAATAAGAAGACCTTTCCAAAAGGAAACTTGCCAGAAAAGTTTTTTCATTTGAAAGGCTGTGGTTGACTTTCTCAAATTATGGTTATTTGCTCATCTGACCCATTTGTCCAGTAAAAATAGTACTAAATCCTGTGACATCTACAGTAGAGCTTTTTTGATCATGGGAATCCAATATTCATTGCTTGATGGCATTTGCTTTTATAAACAAGAACTACGATTGTTAATGTTCTTGCGAGTATCCTAAATCAGCATTTGGAACATACATATTTCAGGTATGAATATGCAGCCAGAGCTTGATACTATAATCGCTGTGTTCCAGTTATTTATTTGGTAAGTATTTTCATATTTTTAAAATAAAATGTATGGATTTTTTTTTACCAAACTAAAATTTTTGCAATGGATACTTCATCACTAAAAATCAGAATTATCATGGCTCCTTTCTCAGTCTTCAGTCTTTTGCAAATTGCAGCAGCATACCTTCTGAAAAACATGAATGCTGATTTAGAAGAACACCTTGAATCACTGATATGAGTTTAAGAAGAGGTGTCAGCAATGTAAGATGGCTCTACTACAATTTTCACTCCATGGAAAGTCTGCTCAGTGTTTTGCAGTGCCATGCATGCTCTGTTACATGGCATATACCTACACTGGCTCAACCAGCGGAAAATCGACAAAAACACGCAGATGCCGAGAGAGATGCTTGAAGAAGTTGAAGAAGTAGAGGCCATCTGGTGTGAAGCTTCTAGGTATGCCCTTCTTTTAATCAACAAAATGACATAGTACTTGAACTATTGATTTTCTTTTACTTGGTGTCTGAATACAGATTTGTTTATTATACTTACTGCTTTCTTGATAGAAAGTTGAAGAAGGGAGTTGAACAAATCATACGGGGCAGTTCATGTTAATACAGAACTTTTTTCCCTTTTCCACCCTCTCAATAAAATGCACTGGCATGGAACAATTTGAATGCAATCCTGATGATGTGGAAAAGCAAAAGAGAAGGCCACAGACTTGCAAATAAAACTTAATTGTTATTTGCTTATTTGAAACTGGCAAGGAGACAGCCAATAATACATTGCTCCGTGACTAGCTCTAAATTACTAATGTACCTGAACTATGTTTTATGTATCACACCATTCATGTATTTGATCATTATTCTCTCATCATGTTTTATGTTCTTGTCCTGTCTGAGTTCATTTGTGGCAGAGAGAAGCCTCTGTGCTCTTTTTGGATGGCTTTTGGTTTCTGTTTTCCTTTCTTTTAAAAATAATCAGATTGCAAATCTTAAGTGGGGTTATGAGTGGTGGAGGTTATCCTTACTTTGCTGTCTGGATCATGAGCATCTGATACATGACAGTTCTCTGCTTGCTGCAAAACTACTCTAGTAACTCCATGCTGTTCTGATTGCTTTTTGTCTTTTTTTGCCTCTCAAAGGCACCGATGCGTGGATGTTTCTTGACTCATTAGTACTTTTTTTTTTAATCCATTGAGAGTTATTTCTCTTTTATTCAAAAAGAGAAGGAGGTGGTAAAAACTAGCTACACTGGAGCAGAGTAATAGAAAAACAACTAGCTATTCAGACTCAGTTTAGGAAAAAGATATTCTGTTCTCTTATTGTCTTTCTCTCAAATAAGCCAAGGTGTTCTTTTGTCCACACCCATCTTTACACTTTTCTTCTTTACACTCATCTGCAAATCAAGACCATTGCTAAACTGAGATGCTCTCTCTACCTAAACTTAAAGTGACCCTAGGAGTAGTCTTAAGAAAGCGAACCCACGTGATCTGTGTGCTTTCAGTCTGTGTTGCTGTTTGCAACCTGAATGTAATTTGGTTTCACAGTACCCACAGAGTGCCAGAGAAGAGCTAATCCTGTAGATGGATAGTATATTGCTCCATATTGCCCATTCCTAGTCCTGTCAGGCCATATGAATAAGCATGGCTCTGTGCTGAGGCTTCCCCCCTCAATATAATCCTGGAATTTGGGCTGATGCAACCTCTTTATACGGGGTGGAGGGTTTGTACTGTGAATGGCAGTTGAATTTACAAGTAAAAAGAAGCTCAGATACCCACTGAAAAGACTATTGATATAAGGAGCTGAGATACTGGATGTGGAACGAACTGACACACAGTTTTGAAAGGTTGGGGGCTTAAGGGAGAAATTAAATGACCTCTCTGTAGTATAGCAGAAATGGATCAATGGCTTTGTTTTTATGTTTTTCTTTGAAAGATATCATCTGCTGGCTGCAGAGTGAGTGGATCCAGCTTCCTTCTGGAGCCTGAGCAAATCACTTGAGGAAGATCTTGCTTTCTGCTGTGTCCTAAAGACAACATGGAAGGGGAGAGCATCTATGAGGTTGATTCTGGAGATGGACTTGGAGGTAAGGATGCCTATGACTTATTTTGCTTTCATCCCAGATGGCTGGTTACAGGAAGCCCTTATGACAATGGACCTCGGAAGCCACAAAAAGCAAATATGATAAAAGATGTCTACAGTTCATTGATTGTATTGTGTCACTTTACAAGCAGTGAATAAAAATTTTTGAAAACAACTGTGTCCTAGAGGAAGTGGCACACCTAGACACTGCACGTTCTAAATGTTATTTAGAGTCTGAGATGTCCTAAAGATGATGCAAACCCTAAATACTTCCAATAAAAGTAAAGGCATGTAGCCTTTTCTCTCTTTTGTTTCTCTTTTTTGTCTCTCACCTGCTGAGTAACTGTATTGCACACACTGTCCGTTTTGTTTGTATTTTTTAACTGAACTGCAGAAAATGGCATGAAATGGTACTGACTGTCTTCTATACTAGTGACCCATGTGTAGATGGAGACTTTTCATTGACCTAAAATAAAGAGTTCTTGTTTTTACTTAGCTACTAATTCCACAGGTGTCCTTGGGCAAATTAGCTAACTTCATTGCTGTGGTTTATCACCTTCACAATGGGGTGAACACCTTCTCAGAGAAGGTAATATTACATACTTCTACAGGGGTGAACACCTTCTCAGAGAAGGTTATATTACATACTTCTATAGGGATGCTGTTCTTTGTGTATAATGCAGAGGACCTTTGACAGAGTTTTTGGGTAGATCCATCTGTTTTAAATTCATGGTTTAACACAGCTTCTTCTGAGATTAACTAATCAAACACATTTATCTAGTTTGCAGAACACCTTGAGCTGCCTAGGTCAACTCACTTTTGAACTCAGAAGTGTAAATATTATGGGAAAGAATGAGGTTCTACATTAGAACGTTGTAATAACAAAGACTTGGTGTGCTGCACATGTATTTGATGGTTTAGATGTTTTCCTGTGACTGGATTGTAACCAGGCAGACTGTTTTTTGCCTGAGTGTACTGTGCTTGTGCTAAGATGCCCCCTTTTGTGTTTAATACTTTTGTAATACTGCTGATAGGGCCCAGGAAAAGTATCAGTAGTACTATGTAGTTGGAGGTGCAGTTTCTACTGTCCTACCGCTGAGTTTCCTTCTCATTAATGAGTTGCTTCCAGACACTCATCAGTTGGACTAACATGCAGATATATATCCTTAAACAGTTTACTTTTTTGGGGGAATTTTGCACTGTTTTATAGAATGTGATTTAAATAAAAATGTGACTTTAAAATAAAGCAAATGTATTTTGGAAGATAAAGGACATGCATACTTTCAGAGATGGGTACATCGTTCTCAGTGGTGTATAACAAAGTCTGTATACACCTTCTGTGTTATAAATACATACTTTGAGATACGTACATATTGAGCACAAATATATGGTTACAATTAGGCTGATTTGATGTCTGAATTATGATATATCAGAGACTTAAGACAAAACAAAAATGTGCCCATTTTCAGCAACATGAGTACAATGTCAAGCAATTTACCAGTATGATGAAATCACCTCCAAAAAACACAGTATGTTTTGTTAATTCAAGGACCGTGGTCTCTGATGGAAGAGTTTCCTGGGACCATAAACTCCCTGTGAGGCTGCATGAGTTTGAGGGTCAAAAGACCTTAAGAACTTTGTGGCCATTTCTTGTCAGATCCAAAAAAATAATATTAACAAAAATATTACCCCGTAGTTCATTATTTCATTAATAGAAAATCAGGCCACTATTTTCAGATTCAGGAACCCAAAGTAAGGCTGCTCTTCTCGTTTTAACTGCAAAAAAGTGTTTGGATTTTCGTAAGTGTGGGTGGCTTATAGCACTCCTTAATGCCAGTAAAAGCTCAGGAATGATGCTTATAGAGATCAAATAATTAATTTGGTACTGTGGAGTTATGTACTTAATTCAGACTCCTTTGGTTTAAAAATTAGCCCTAATATTAAAAGCAGTTTAGGTAGCTGTGCTGTGGGCGTTGTACCTGGTCCTCTTGACTTGATGTTACCTCATAGCAGGTTTTGAATGCCTCTAAAATAATGCACAAAGAAGAACAGAGCTGACTTCTCTCCTGGTCTATAAAGCCAAACTCAGTGAAGGTCCTTATTATGCAGTCAAATAGAGTCTTCAGAGTACAAGCTACCCCAAATATGGTGGAGAACAGACAGGACTGTAATTCTTCACTGTGCAATGCACTGAAAACCTATTATAGCTGACCTAGAACAGATGGGCACACCTACTTCAAAGCAAAGACTTTATAGCTTCAGTTGCCGAGGAGAGATTTCTGCTTTCTTAAAATGAAAGAACTCTGTGGTGGGGTGACCTTGGCTGGCTGCCAGGTGCCCAGCAAGTTGCTCTCTCACTCCCCCTCCTCAGCAGGACAGGGGAAGAAAATAAGATGAAAGGATAAGGAGAGGGACATCACTCATCAATTACTGTCACAGACAAAAGAGACTTGACTTCAGAAAGATTAATTTATTGCTAATTAAAAATATAGTAGGTTAGTGACAAAAAACCTCAAAACTAAAACCACCTTCCCCTCACCCCCTTTCTTCCCAGACTCAACTTCACTCCTTCCTTCCTGACTTTTCTGCCACCTCCTGCCACCCTTGAGCAGCGCAGGGGAATGGGGAATGAGGGTTACGGTCAGTCCATAACACTTTGTCTCTGCTGCTCCTTCTCCTCATGTTCTTCTCCTACTCCAGTGTGGGGTCACACTCAGGGGATACAGTCCTTCACGAATTTTTCCAACGTGGGTCCTTCTCATGGGCTGCAGTTTTTCAAGAACTGCTCCAGTATGGATCCTTTCCACTGAGTACAGTCCATCAGGAATGTACTGCTCCAGCGTGGGTAACCCACAAGCCACAGTTCTTGCCAGAAAACCTGCTCCTGTGTGGGCTCCTCTCCACAGGCCACAGCTCCTGCCAGGAGCCTGATCCAGTGTGGGTTCTCCGTGGGCTGCAGTTTCCTTCAGGGCATCTCCACCTGCTCTGGTGTGGGGTCCTCAATGGGCTGCAGGATGGATATCTGCTCATTGTGGTCCTCCATGGGCTGCGAGGGAATTTATGCTCTGGAGCCTGGAGCACCTTCTCCCCCTCCTTCTTCACTGACCTTGGTGTTTGCAGGGCTGTTTCAGTCACACTTTCTCACTCCTTTCACAGCTGCAGTTGCGCAGCTTTTTTACCCTCTTAAATGCGTTATCACAGAGGTGCCACCAGTGTTGCTGATGGGCTCAGCTTTGGCCAGCAGTGGGGTCTGTCTTGGAGCTGGCTGGAACTGGCTCTGTCCGACATGGGGGCAGCTCCTGTTCTGCAGTCCCCCCGCCACCAAAACCTTGCCACGTAAACCCAGCACACACACTGTTATTCCAGAGCAATATGCTGCTTCAAGTGTACTCCTTACAGACCTGATGCAATTCTTAGAGGGTGTTGTCATTAAGTGATTGTCTTTATTATCAATATCTTGGCTACTTTGATGTGTTCCTAAAAGTAGTCACTAACTTGGACAATGTAGAGTTACGTATATTTGGAGATGTTTCTTTAGAAACTTTTAATCCTTTTAATTATGGAGTGATATGATTATTAATTAAAACTAAAGATCAAGCTCTATTATTGTTCCGCTTCCGTGACTTGATTTTTCAAAATTTAATCCTGTTTGTTTTGGCAAAGAGTCTGCAGTATCTAGATATATATGCAGAATCAATACCATAGCACACATTTTTCCTTGTTCCCTGTACTGTATTTTAATAAGAACCTGAAGATTTGCTGCTGCCCAAAAGGTATTATGGGGAAGAGATTGGGGAGGGGTTAAGCAACTTTTGTGGTTCTGTTGCGTTGTTGATGTTACACTAGATCTGCTTTTGGCCTGGTATTTTCACTTGTAGCTCTTGTTCAAGTAAAAAATCCTTCCTGCATGTTAGCAAGGATGCGAGCCAGTTGCTATGGTACTCAGCTTTTTTTTTTTTTTTTTTTTTAACCAATCGGCTTGCTTTTGTGATGATTCAGCCCAGAATAAAAAATCGGCCACGCAGACTAGAGCTGTAATCAAAAGAGCAGCTATTGTTGGCTTGAAAATCTATAGAGGTTGGGAGAAGAGCAGAATTTGAGTTTCAAGAAAATCACAGTCTGTGTTTATGGTATATATTCTAATGTGTAACTAAATGCTAGTAATGGTGGTAATAGCAGTAGTCCTTTTTCAGGATGATAATAAAAATTGAATCACTGGACTAATTTCTCTATGTTGTTTTATCACACCAAAGGCATCAGTAGTTTCCAGCTAAAAAATTATCAGGTAGTTTTATTCTGTGGCCATTTTTAATTGCTTTTCATTGTGTTAGTAAATGGTAGTACGTTTCTGACAGGATATTATTTGCTAGTGGAAGATTACCATACTCTGCCACTTGTCTTCTCAGTTTTAGCATTGCTGTTTGGCTAATCAGAAAATTTTGGAAGACTGCTAGATAATGTAGAAGGACTTTAAAGTCATAATGGTGCTGATACATAGCTGCAGTGATCCAAGGATAAAAGAAAGACAAGGTATTTAAAGAGAGGTATAGTCTGATAGATGAACTATCCAAAAAGGGAGGACAGACTTTTGTGGGTCTTCTGCAGGTTTTAAGAAGCTCTTGTCTGCTTGAAGGCAAGGTTGTTCTCCTCCCCACCTTGTCTGCAAATAAAGATACCGCTTCTTTTGTACAAAACAACTTCTTTCAGAAGTCATGGCTATACCACAAATAAAACTTTTAAATTTCAATTTAGAAATCACTAGAAATCATGCTTGTAAACGACAGTGCTACAAACTAAAAGGCCATCAAAATCTAGACAGTGCAACTGATAACAATAATAAGTACATGAAAACACATATTTGAATTTGGAAATAACTAGACAAAAAAGGTAAAGATTTACTCTAGGAATGCTTTTTGTCTGTGTGCTCTGTACAACACAGTGGCACAATCCTTTCCCAGTGGATAGCAGGATCTACTGAAAAAGCCTTTGCTTATTACTCCCAGAAGTGTCATGAGAGCTTTCGTTTTCTTTCCCAGAGCCTTACATGGTACCCCTTCTTTTTATGTATGCAGGTAATAATGTCCCACTGTGGACTAAAACTCTGGCAGTGAATAATGGTATCTCTGCTCTCACTGAGTATGAACAAAACCACCTCCTAGTTATCAAGGGTTTGACTAAGAATAGTAACTGATCGATGAAGTTGAATCTTGGAGAGGCTTTAAATGATGCTGGTAGACAGCATGAACTTTTCCACTTCTGTAATAGCTCCATTTCAGTGTTTGAATTCCTCATTGTCACTGGACATCCAGGTAAACCTCAGCATGCTGTGTGCGTGCCACCAGAATAGTAAAGCAGTCAGCTGTGATGTTCAGGAAATACAGATTTCTAAGCATATGGTACATGACTTTGCAAGAGATAAAGAGGAAGATGTGCATCAGCTCATCAAACACAATGAAAAATCCACCTTCCAAGATAGTACAAAAAAAAAAAAAAAGGGGCAGAGCAAAAAAGACTTGTCACAGCAAACTAAAAGGAAGAGTAAAATTCTTCCTTGTTTATAGTAAGTAGTAAGTCTTAATTTATTGCACTGGGATTCCTGCATCCAAGTAAGTGGAATGTGGAGAGCTCCCCATTGACTGTTTAGCTAAACAGGCTAAAGTCTTTTTGGGTCAATTATTAATTTTTATTTATGTCAAGTCTATGCTATAAACACATACTCATGGGACAAACTCCCACGTTTTTCAGTGAAATGAAAACCCTAGAAAAATCTGGATGGATCAAGAGATTTTCTTAGAGTTTATTGTTTTGGATGGCCAAATTTAATATATGTGGTGTTTCACATTTGTTAGTTGCCACTGGATGTCTGAGAACATAAAATACATACATCCAGGAGATAGAGTTTTTAAGCATGTCCTCTTTTTACAAACACAATTTTAGTGGCACAGTTCACTGATGTTTTATCTTCTGATGTTTTCAGATGAGCTTTTTATTGTTAGATGAGCTTTTTATTGTTTATTAGTGTTCTTTAACTTATTTTTAAGAGCTATATACTGTTACAAGATCTGTATGAATGGCCAGCAGTCATTATGGCGTTATAGTCATTAGAGTATGGCAGATAGTTTTGCACTATAATAAATGTGGGATATGTTATATTGGTTCTTATCTTCATTTAGGAATAAATTTGTAAATACACAAGGGAGAGCAACGAATGAGGGACATATAGAGGCATGTATAGAGGGCACTTATGAAAAGTAATGCTAATTTTTAACCATTGCAGATATTAAAAATACTGTGGAAATCTTCCTGAAGGTGATTATGAAACCGAAATACTCATAAGCACATTGCCAATATTTAGCTGACAATTAATGTCTTTGGTGGGGACATGGTGAGTTTATTAAGGGATGATGGTTTTAAATGTAAAAGCGAAAAACCTCAACAAATGACTCCTAGTGAAATGATAGAGATACGACTTGCCAGAGTTCTCGTATAGTTGTCTGCTGCAAATAAATGCTTAGATGAGGTCTTCCAGTGGTGGCTTAGATGATCTAGAGATAAATTGATTTATTCTTTATTCAAGCACCACAGTCATTGATCATATAATTTAAAACATGTTGAGCATCTAAAATACTTAAGCCAGAAAGTGGACAAGAATATTCAAGCTCTTGAAAGCATTTCCTGCAGTGGCCCTTGCATTTTAATAGTTCTGCAATAACATCTATACAAGATATCAGTTTTAGTAGGTTTTGGGGTCACATCTAAAGTGCATGTATATTCCTATATGCCTTCACTTAGAAATTGCCCTTGACTAATAATTGCCCATGTCTACTTGCTGCCCAGCTTGCAAGGCAGGTCATAAGGGACGGGATTTCATTTAGTAGAGCTCTGCCTTTTTAAGGAAAGTGCAATGTAAGAGATGGGAAGTGTATTTAAATTTGGTTATATAAAAAACACTCTGTGCACTGATCTGTTGTTCAAAGACATGGCTTGCTACATGTCACTTTATTTACCTTTCACATGTTGTATACACATACTGATAGTTCTTCGCTGCTTATACTGAATCTTTGCAAGTAGTGATATACACCAGTCCCCTGCTAGTGTAAGTATCATAGCTCCACTGCTTTTGGAAATTATAATAGAGATATGATGGTCTACATACCCAGAGGACTTGCCCCATTTCCACCAAAAGAATACTGTGGGCTTGATTCAGATTCACCATTTATTAAAAGTACTGCTTTTAGTAGTGCAAATATAAGTAGAAAGAAAACTCTCTCATGAGTAGGATGCATGCAGATACACACCTGAGTAACTAACTGGAATGGATTGCTGCTGTCTGGACTAGATTCATATAATGACAAATGCCTTCATAAAAAAGACTGCTTTGATACAGCACTTCATCTTTCTGAATTTCAAAGCTCTGCAAATTTAAATATAAGCATGGGTAAATAAGCATTGAAATCATCCTGGCATGTATAATAGATTTTTTTTTTTTCCCTATTCAGTACTTGTATGTATTTGCTTTCCAATGTATCTTCTAGAAAAGAAAGGCTTTTGAAGAAAAGTGAAAGATACAAATTAAAATGGAGAATATATTTCCACACGGATCCATGAGTTTTTTCTCTTTGATGCTATACAGACCTGGGATGAGGGGTTGATAGTTTGGGCTGCTCTGCTTTGAATACCAATATTAATATAAAATGGGTTCCTTAACTTCCTCTCCTTATGTTCTGATGACAGAAATACAGTTTATTTCTCTGAAATAGAGCATTTTATTTTATGTTTGTGTGATTATTTTTTTTCCTTATCGCTTTTTCATTTTTTGTTAGGAAGATCCTCCCTTTAAAAGGGAAAGAGCACCTGTTCTCTAGATCCTGTAGACTGATTTTCTGGGGTCCATTTTAAATTTTATTGACTGAAGCAGTTAATGCTTCTTAAAGCCCTGCTTCAACAAGCATTCTGTTGAACTGTTCCTGATGGAGGGTAAACTGATTAATCTGAGTTGAATCCCTTCAACAGCTGTACAATGGGTTTCACACTAAGGAATTCTCAAGGTACTTAATTCTTTCAATGACTTAGATCAGGACTGAACTATCAGCACCTCCCTGGTAATTCTAAAAATAGTACCTCCTTCTTTGGGGTTAGGAGTATGAGAGAGGAAACTCTCTTGAGTCTGAACTAATTACACTGATGGAAGTGAATATAGGACCTAGAAAGATCTGGGCTGCAGCTTGTGACTTACACTCTTGTAAGACTGGGAATGCCCACTGAGGAAGTATTTTTCTGCTATTGAAAGTGATTGGGAGAACAAGGTGCTTGCTTGCTTACAGGGTCAACAGTTTTGCTCCTGCTTGAAAAAATTATCCTTAGATGAGGAAAGTTTTCACCATTTTTTTGTCTTGAATTTCTTTGTTTTTTAGGGAAAGCTATAAGGAAGCTTGTGCACAAGGCGACTCTGGTGGCATCTAGAATCCTCAGATTTCCTTGACTGAATCCATCTGGGTTTAGCCCTAAATATAGTAGACAAGCTGCACTGCTTGCACTGATAAATTATATCTTCCAAATGATAGACCAAGGTACAGTCATGTATACTAACCGTTTTTGATCTCATTTGACTCTTGATTCTGTTGCTTTTTGGGTAGTTGTGACAGTATGGTTTGTCCCCATTGTTGTGGACTATCTTTTCATCAGTACTCTCAAAAAAAATGAATTGAAAGAGACTTCTGGCCTGGCTCTGGCATTTGATGTTGCCAGCTCCTTACGAGTCTGCAGCTTGGTGGGAAACTTGAGATTTACAAACTTGCCTTCAGCGGCAGCTAGACAGTGGGACTGTTGGCAGCACAACTTTATTTGGTTTTACTACCCATGGAAGAGAAAAAAGTGAAAACCTAAAACAAAACTCCACTTCCTTTTGACATATATTTTCCATTTACTTTGTATGCTCAGCAATCCTAAAATGAAAACAGACTATGTTCTAACAAAGCATAGATTTTGACTACAAAGTAACAGCTGTATCATCAAAAGAAAAAATAGATCAATAAAGTACTATTCTAAATGATAGTTAATAATTAGGTTTCTTTATATCTGCTTTGGTATCTCAGCTAGCTGTTGGAATGAGCAAGCAATCTCAGTGCCAACTGGCCTGCTTTCTGAGGTCAGAACTTCTCTTTGCTTTGTTTTAGATGGGAAAATCTTCTGTCTCCTACCTGTGTCTCTTCTGAACTATAGGGGAGATAACTTTAATAACACGGAATGTTACCAGTTTCAAGATGTTTTTGGAGTGGTGGTGTTGGTTCACATTTTAAGACTTTGGTATCCAACAGAATATATTGCTCTGCTTGGATCGTCCATGACATTTAAAAATTAAGACTGATTAAGCATTTTTTAAAATTGTCTTATTTGAGCATGACATTGGTTGAATATTAATCCATTGCACAAAGGCTATTAAAATTTTGATTTTTACATGGTTTAGATATTGAGTTGGAAGACTTCAGAGCTGTCTTTTCTTTTGGCCAAAGATGAGGGGGAACGCTTCCTGTGTGTGTCTTCTCTGTTCTTTCATGCTGCATGTTGGGCTGTGGCTGTTTGCTGCCTTCACCTTCAAATGTTGAGCTTTATCCTTATTTTGGTGCTGTGCCCAGATACAAAACCTTCCAGTGGCTTCTCCCTAGTGCACAAAGTATTTGGGAGAGCATCTGTGGTCTGGAATGGGTGGTTGCAAGCTCAGACTGGCTGGCACGTTTGGCCCCTTGTGAATGTCCGGGTCTTGCTAAGGGAGATCCTATACCAACCATAGCCTAAATCATCAGCTGACCACAATAAAGAAGCCTGTAGGTCACACACAATTTGTGAGTTGCATATGGCTTTGAAGTTGCTATGTAAAAACTGCTTTCTGTTGTCTGGCAAAAGAATATTAGATCTAAAGAATGAATGCCACTGGTGTTCAGCCTTGCAGAGTTAGTCTACAGATGGTTCTCCTTTTGAATATAATTCTTTTAAAATATATGTACTTGCTGAGAGGTTAATGAAAGGTTCCCATAATTCTCCTGTTTAATTAGTACAATACAGCAAATAATTGCAGAATATGTCTATCTTTTCAATTGACAGCAACAGGTCACACCTTTGGCACACAGATAATTGGTAATTTTCTGTGCGTATCATTAGTGGAACAGGAAGATGGGTACATCTTTGTTTGCTGGGTTGTGATAGTGTCTGTGACATTCAGCTGGCCTGTAGTGGTCTGTGTCAAATGCTTCCCCTCCTTGTCCACCGCCAGTGTTTTGTGATAAGTCTTTGTATCTATTGTGTATCTATCTCTTCAGCATTTGGCAGGTCAAAGCACTTGGATGAGGTAAATTAATTTTCTTTGTTCTAAGAAATTCTGATGTTATTTAATGATAAAGTATCATGCTCCTCTCTTTATTTATAATCTTTAGGAAAATTCTGACTGCCAACAAAATAATTTCTGAACAGGAAAGGCCTTTATAGAGGTTCCTTCTACTACAAGAGAAACAGTGGACATCACATTGGAAATATCTGGGAGCTGGCAAAGGAAATGGAAGCTAACCATAGGCTTTGGCATAAGGCTGTGGAGTTTAATGCCTGCTGTGGAAGTGCTGGATGTGGACAGGCTGTCCTCCAGCCCCTGGTAAAGGAGTGAAGAGTGGATGGCTCAGGTTCTCCTTAACAGCACATTGCAGCAAGACTAGGGCTGTTGTGGGATGACAGACTTCTATTAGTATAGATAGTACTATAACTAGTAAAATACTGAAGGTAGTTTAAAATCCAGCTAATAAATGAAAGGGATTTAATAGTTGCTAATTACAGAATTTAGAGATACCTGAGACACAGGGACATTTTTAATGTTAAATGAAAAACATGTTTAATGAAGTCAAGTACCCAAAAGTTAGGAAAAGTTGGAAATTTGCTCATGTTGTTTTTTGTCAGCTGCTTTTGTATTCAGCTGTATAATCACAAGCTAATTTTACTTTAGCTTAGTAGTCACTCAATGAATTAATTAAATGTATAGAAAGGTATCTTGAAAAATAGGCATGGCAAATGAGTTTCTTCTATCATTGTTTTTGAGAGCTTGACCCAAAAGTTTTCCCTTTATTTGAAAATTCTTCATATATAACTAAATGTTTTTAATAAAACTCAAGATGCTCCAGCTAGATACTAGCTTGAGTTAGAGCATGATGATATACAGATCATCTTATTAGCTCCAACTGTTCAGCACAAAGGGCTGAGGATGAATATCATTGGAAGCAAGTAAGAGAGGATGCAGACTTGAAGTGTTCAGTGGAAGAAATCTCTAAGTTGTTTTTGGAGAGGACTGGTTGTGCTAATGTAGTAAGCACACACTAAGACAGAGACCTTACAACATAAGGAGAGAAAAGTTAATTTGGATTTTCAACTATTAAAAGGGATTCTATGGAGATAAAGCAGTTATTAATAGTGTCATGGATTTAATACAGAAGGTAAATCTGATCCATTTAGGAAGAGCAGTCCATATAGTTAGAGGTCTCCGCAACCAACGGGCCTAATGGATTTGCTGCATTGATGAAATGGTGCAGAGTGGTAAACATGGTGGGAGATAAGGCAGAAAAACAGGAGTAAGCAGATCTTTGAATCTCATTGAAATTCATGGCAAGAGCATGGATTTGGCACAATGGAGGGTTTCCAAATGAGGCTTCAGTTCCTCACACCAATGGGCAGGCGACAGGACTGTTGTTATTCTGCCATGTTCTATACAAGGAGTGAATATAATGCAGCGTTGCATGGTGTTTGCTTTTGTAGTGGTTCATTTTATCTCACTGCATTCCCATCTAAAACCACAACAAACGTGGTTAGCAGCTAAAGTGATGGTTCTTCAGCAGCAGCATACTGATAGGAACTTTTATGTACACTCAGCACTGTAACGTCATTGAACACTTGCTCGCTGCGCTGCTATTTAATGCTGCTTTAGCTGCTTCTGACAAGTTGATATACTGGCACATCAGGATCCTGTATTGGTACATCATAGGGAGACAGGATGATCGGTAACCATGTTCCCTCGCAGGGCAGTGGTTATAAATACACTTCAGGAGGAGATCACTTCTTAGCCTTCTCTTCTTGCTCTTTCAAAAGATATTTTCACTTTTCTGTATTATGGAGATGGTGCTAACGCGAGCAGTCTCATACTGCATAATCAAAGATTCCAAAAACCTGATGTGCTGTCATGTGTCTGTGATTATGCAGTGCTATGCTTTCTGCCATTAAAATGTACAAGTTTAATAACTAACGAACTTACATTTCTGGCAACTTACTTATGTACTGTTCCTTTGTTATAAAAATTAAAAGTGAAATACTTGGAATTTCCTTGGGAAAACAGGTAATTCTGACCTTTGAAGAAAACACAGAAAAGCTCATATCCAATACTAGTATTAGTTATTTCATTTTAGTATTTTCTTTTTTTCTGTTTGGGTTTTATTTCTTCACCTATTTGTGTAATGAAGCCATTAGCAAGTTTACATTGGGGCAGCAATTAATGAAGATTAGTTTAAATATTAGCTTAAAAAAAAGTCATCTGCCACTTAGTGGATGGGAGAAGTCATGATTAAAGAGTTAATATAATGACTAGGTAGCACATTTGCTCTTCAAAGTTTTAAATACTGTGTGAACAAAAATTGAAAAGTGGCAATCACCTTCAATAGCTGATTTCTGTCTTCAGAAGTTGTGTAGGGTCTTTTTAAGTTCTAATGTAGCATGTAGTCTGGACATAGTCTAGCTCAGACTAAAATCTGAAAAAGTAAGCAACTGATGCTATTTTATTTAGTAGTTATTTTTAAGCCCCCTTATAACTACACTTCACAACTTTTTGTTATCTGCTTTTTGCCAGCATAATTTAGATAGCTTGCTTTAATAATCTTAGTCGTTAATATATTGTTGCTCGATTGCTCTGCAATGGGGACAGATTTATCTTCTGATTAATACAATGATTTTAGACTAAAGCACATGGTCAATAAACATGTAATACAGTAAATATAATGAAATGAACAAACAGCAAAAGTGTAAACAGAACAAAAAAAAAAAAAACCAGAAGCCCTCCCCCAACCTAAAAATGAGCAAATCTCACATCGACTCCTCTCCATTTTGTAAATAAAATCAACACACGCACACACAAGGTAGTATATCCTTTTACAGTCTAAAAAAGGTCTGATTTTGGAAATGGATGTTCAGCTGTCACTGAGCAGTACTTTCTAATGCTATCAGAATATTCTGCTAAAGGGGGAAAAAACCCAAACCTTAAAAGGTCTTAAGGGTTATTGAAGGAGATCTGCATTCTTTCTGTTAAATTTAATTAGGAATTTAGAATATGTTTATCCAGGTTTTACCCGTTAAACTTTATGACTGATAAATTTGAAAACAAGCATTCCATCTATAAGGTAACTACTTTTGATACCAGATTGCTAAATGGAAGGGCAGTTATATTTACGTCATTAGGATGTGTATGTATGTATTCTTCCCTGTTGTTTCCTAGCATTTTCACTGAACCTACAGCATAAATAAATGACTGTGTAAGCTCACAATATCTAATTACATTTTATGTTTAACGTGTGTTTTAAATAATTTTCATGCTTAGACTACATAGGAGACCACTTCTGCTATGGTAAAAGTAAAATTAGGATGTTGTCATGCTACTCAGTAAAAACTAGGTGCCCTAGGGGCACTGGATTACAAATTGGTGGAGTTAACTCACATTGTTTCATATAGCAATTAATTACAATTTAAGCATAAAACCTGTTGAAAAAACCCTTGCCTTTTAATGATAAAGTAACAGAAGGCCTGGATTAAATAGTGGGTCATTGTCTGCTAAGTCTATGAGCCATAGGATGGTCTATGGTGTTGGTGGGTTTTCTTGTTCTGGGTTTTTTTTTTGTTCACAAGGACCCTTGTTGTCCTATTAGAGTTAGCACAGTCCTGACAGTAGCAGCTCCTGTGGAGTACCAGCTGGGGCTCCTTGCAGTATCCCCTACCGGTTTATTTACGATACACCTTTGGCACCAGTATTTGCTGAGACCACACTGTTCTTGGGACACTCTTCATTGAAGTCAAGCTGTTGTAACACCTGGTCAGCATGTGGAAGAAAAGAAAAAGAAAACAAAAATTGTGGGTGTGGAGAAATTAGGCGGCTATCATTGCACTGAGCATTGTGTCTGCTTGCTGCTTTGTTTCTGCCGCAGTTGCAGCAGAAGGGGAAGCTCAATGTGGTTATTGATGTCTCTCAAGTACTACAGATCCTTATCTTTCTTTCTTATCTGTTGTTTAATTCTTAATAATTTGTAATAAAATACTCAGCTATCTAGTCCACGGAATAATACTTAGCTGATCTGGTTTCCCTACAACAAAAAACTAAACCAGCCCTCATGCAGATATTACAGTTGCATTGCTCACTGAATTTTTAAGTAGGTTGTTCTATTTGTTTCCTGTTGATATGACCAATAATATATTGGACTTTAATCCAGCTTGTAGAAAACTATTTGATAAACAAATGTGTCATCTAGGAAAATGAGCATCATTTTTAATAGCTTGGGAAACTGCTATGTTGTGAAACGCTTTTATCAAAACTTTAATAGGCACGGACCTCTTAAGGAAACAGATATAAGGCAGGGAAAGAAAAGACTGCTGTGGAGACTTAGTTTGATTAAAATGTTTTGGTGACGAATCCTTAATTATTTTAAAGAAAGCCACAGTGGGGTCTTTTCTCCTGTGCTGATAAGAAACTGGGAAGTTTTCATATTGCATTCAAATGTGTGATGTGAAATGAATTAGTTATTAGCTATATCTCCTTGGGGCATATGCACTATAAATAGCTTTTCCAAGCCTATTGCTTTATTCCGATCTGCACTGTATTGTCAAATTGCAGACCAGAGTAAAAATGTCTCCAATTAGTTGCACTCTGAAGCAATGCATATGATACAGACTTGGCTTTTGCAGACCAAGGTTTATTTTTATGGTACACAAGAAAATGGAGGACTCCTTGGTTCACTGACCCCTAATTTTTCAGTCCCAGGAAAAACAAAACACCTGTTGTTTCTATCACCTGTGATTGTTGTCAACAGCAGCAAGAAGGGGGAATCTAGGTTTAATTATTGAATAAGATCTAGAATACTACCGGTAAGGGTGGAAAAAGGCTTTTTAGTTGGGGCTGTGAAAAGCCCTTATGTGAAGCAAGGTATCAGCTGTATTGGCTTTATGTTTTGTCATAACAGCAAATATAAGTGAACTGGGGCCATAAATTAGTTTACAGCTTTGGACTTTGAAAAGGGGTCTGATTATAAACCCAGAAGACCATGATGTTTTCTGTGGTACATGAACTATGGCATGTTGTTCATCTAGAGTTTTGTTTTGTAAGAAAAAAGGAGAGGCCACTGTCCTTGCTCTTAACACTTACCCTGCCTTTACACTAATGAACCCAATGTACTGGCCAGGATAGCTCCAGAGAGATTTCCTTTATTTGCAGTTACCAGAATCTGAGGGTGTTAAAATTGCCATGAGCTTAATTCTCTGCCTGTTCAGTTCAAAATTCTTATAAATCCAGGATTATACCCTGTGTATTACTCTTTCACCTTTCCAGACAAGACGTGAACTTCAGACTGTTGAGGAAGTGATCACCCTAAGGAATCTACATCTTCATGTTGATGTTTATAAAAGCTATAGCTACTTTCTCAGTGTTGAAAATGACAGTTTGAACAAGAATGCTTATTGCCACGTTTTGACCATTTCCTTGAATTTTTAGGTATTCCAGGACTATTCATAGTTGTGATAGATAGTGTACGGACTACAGCAGTGAAGGATACTGTGGCAAACTGCCACCCAGCCAGGTCCCTGCCATGGCAGCCTGGCTGCTTGTACTGCCCTTCAAGAGTTGTGAACATCTGGTGAAGAGTCTCAGTGTGTAAGGTGGCAGCAGCAGCTGCCTTGCCTTCTCAGTTGGGTAGCAGCAGCCTTCACGCAATGTGAAGTATGGTGAGGGGAGTTTGTGAGTCAGTTGTGAAGGAGATATCCCCAAAAGATCAGCTTCCCTGTGGCTTCCAGGATTGCAAAGTCCTGGATGATGTATTGCTTTTCAGTCCTCTTTGGTGCAGACACAGTTAATGGGTCTATGCTAGTTGTCTAAATCTCAGAGAATGGGAATGCCTGTTCTCAAGTACCACATTGCCTGTAGAGGTTTCTAAAAAAAATTGGTGCTGCTTCTGTTTTGAAACACAAGATCCCTGAGTGCTTAAGTATGCAAGTCGGAAGTGCCTTGGCTTAAAGTCACCCAAGTCTGACTTAGCTCTGATTGAGGTGGACTCAAACTCCAACTGAATCTATGGAGGGTCCTGAGCTGCAGATGTGTTCAGATTCTTAGCGAATTCCCTGAGCTCATGCTGAGCTCTGTGTGGAGCTGCCTTGTGAGTGTCCACCTTGTTTGGTAATGCTGTAGAAGAGGGGGAGAAAATGGCAGGAGGAGGGGGGGCCCTTTTCTGTGCACTACCTGTGTTGAGGCAACTCGGGAACTGAGAGAATTTGGTTTCAGACTTAGCCCAGGGGAGTTTGAAGGCAGTGGTTCCAATTTAGCTTTCTACCAGGTGAGAGGCAAAGCTGGATTGGGACCTTCGATGTCCCTGCTGTCAACTGAGCCACCACCCTGGGTGGTGATGGACAATCTGCTGATAGGATCTGTGATACCACCACAGCAGGCTCTAAGCATATCCCATACCAAATGCTCCCCCAAGTGTTCAACACCAATTGCACTGTCATTCATCCTGCTTTGTGTCCCTGGTCTCACTGGAGTGTGGCACTTTGTGGCATCGCAATATTTCTTTCTGTATCGGTATCTCGAGGTTCAAATTGCTACCAGGCAGCCAGGACCCAAGAGCTGAGAGTCAGGGAGAGAATAACAAAGGTGAAGGCTGGCCCTTGAGTAATTAGCAGCAGTGTGGGGAGGTGAGCAAGTGTGCTTAGATACTCTTCTCGTTACATGAATGAGCAACACACTTGTTCATTTGGTTGCATCAATAAAATGGCATAAGACAAAATGCTATATTGCTTTACAGTGGCTGCAAATTTTCTACTGGGGTGAAAAATAGTACAGGTTTAAAATACATTAAATATTTTCATGTATTATGGTGTATTTTAACTTGCTTGAGTGATCTTGCATGCTGCCTTCGAGGGATATATCATAAATACAATTATTATTATCCTTTACGCCAAAATGACATTGACATTGGTCGAGATCCTCAAGCAAACTGAATAACATAGCTCTAGTGAAGGAAAAGGACAGATTTGGTACCTTCTGTTTAAGTTGTCAAGGTTGGCTGAATTCTCAGTTAATTTAAAATCCTGCTTTATGGCCTCTATTACACAGGTTTCTGCCCCCTCCTTGAAATCTCTCTTCTGGAGTGACAGAATGTAACCATAAATGTTGTTGCCTTTTGTTGATTTTTTTTCTGCTTTATTGTATGCGGTTTTGGTTTTGTTCTTTTTAAAGTAACAATCCGTGTTGCTTCATAGGCTTGTAGGGAGGTTTTTCTACTTCTTTTTGCTAGTAATGTAAGTCTTTAGCACTGGATGAAAAAACAGATTGAATTTTAAAATGCAAACAGGGTCCTCATTTTCTGTGGCTGGCAAACTTTCCCTTTTATCCCTCAGCCAACTTCTGTCCAGTCCACTGGTTCTCCTCCTCTGTGTCATGCTTGCTAACTTTTGCAGATTAATTTTTTATGAGATACTATTAAAATGACTTTGGAGATTCACATAAATTCTCTCTGCAGCTTTCACTTGCTCTTTGTTGTTGTGAAGAATTTGCTGATATTTCTTCAATGCAGCCTGTATTCTCTAAATCAGTACCGAGTGTTTTTTCTAATTTGTGCATTAAGTAATTTCAACTTGATTTTTTAATGAAGTAAAATATTAAGGATGTTATGTAAACTTTAATCATGAGGGAAGGGAAGCAGAGCAAGTGTATCAATTTTGCTTTGTTGTTTACACAGCTACTAAATCTTCACAAAGTAAATTCAGCTGAGTCCTGCCTGCCAGGAGCAGCCCTGGTAGCTCCTGTGCCGTTGAGGTGCCTTTCTGAGATGCAATTCTTTTTCTTTGTTCCCTCAAAGTACAGGGGCAGCAGTTTCAGATGCCCTTCATTAGCAGAAAACTGTGAAATGAGGCTTTGCTGTTTCTCTGCCTCTTTGGTTTGTTCCCACCGGAAAAGGAGAGTAGACAGAGTCTCCCTTTGCACTTCTAGATACCTGTCCTTGAGTGCTAGAGTCTGAGCAGGAATTTATACTCATATGGGAGGAAATTACAAAATGAGTGGTTGTGTTTGGTGCATGTTTCACTCTTTGAAGTCAGCGGGAAAACACAATTTTTTTGCAATGCCCCAGTGTTTTGCCATAAATGACTAGAGCAGAGAATTCACGTAATCCAGGCTCTAAAGCTGATCAGAACTGCAAGACTGGAAAGTGCCGCCCCTGTGGTACTGGAAAACGGGAAGATGAAGGCTAATGGGAGGCCTGCGTGGGGGGTGGGTGTAAACAGCCTGCTCAGTCCTAAACTTGTAAAAGATTCACGTCTGTGGTCTCCAAGGTGATTTTTACATTTGAGACAATAATGATGAGTGTCCTTTACATTTTTAAGAGTTGCTGAAAATTATCTAGTTTTATGTGTTTAAATATTTGTATTGTGCAAAGCTGTGCCTACAAACCGAAGATATGAGTTAGCCCTCTATTTTGTTCTGCAAAGCAGAACATATTTTAATATCTGAAAGTCTTCTGTAAGGTAGAGCCTCCTAGATTATTTTAATGTTTGTTTGTCTTCTAGGAAAATCTTAGAAAGTTTTTATTGTTGTGAATGAATTGATTCTGCTTTGTTGCAATTTCATTTTAAGGGACTAGGTCTTATGTTTGGGAGAGCTGATTTAGGGCCAAATTTGCCATGTGAGTTTTTATCATCTAAAAACCTTATAATTTGCTTGTGGTTCACTTTTGAGCTGCCAAACTGAACATAAACTGAACCTCTGTTACTTTTCTAATGTAGCTTGAAAGCATTGTCATTTATTTAAGGATTTTCCAACATTTATGATTGGTAGGTAGTGCATGTATAGGTATGAAGGTTAATTAAATCAAGAGGTGAAGTTTGTAGAACAGGGAATGCTTCATTAAGCCCTGTGTGAATTAACATGTACAATCTGTTTGCAATACCCCAAGTGCCATTCACTGAGACAGTGTAATTACAGCTTACACACGGTTTCATTAGTTTGTGTTTCTTCTACTGTGGTTGACATGTATGTTGTCTTCACTGAAACCCGGGAATAGAGGAGGGTCTGCTCACTGGTGGGCATCTGAGCATACTGACATTCAGCAAATCATTTTTCCTTTGGGTTCTAAAATGTCTTACCCCAGATGTAATTAAGCTTGTAATTCATCAACTGACACTTTTTTTCCCTCGGATTCCAGATCTAGCTGAAGACTTGTGAAATAGCTCTTCTTGTACACTTTTTTTTTTTTTTTGCTTTAAACAGATGGGGAACAATAATTATCTTTCTCTACTGCTAGTAGTTCATTTTTTTGTTTGGGTTGTTTTTTATTTAAAGTTCATTCATTTTTATTTCAGGGCAGGATATTATGACAACCTAAAGATGCAGTCTTTAAGACACATCTCTCTTTAATGTGCATGGTGTTTAGGCAACTATGAAATCTAGGTGGCTGTGAAGATACGGGGGCTTCAGTGAAAATTTAACTGTGTAGATTCCCAAGAGTTTCTTTTAACAACAACTTCTGCTACCAAGACTGTGAATGCACTTAAATAGACTGAAGTGTTATCACCAGTCCAGGCAAATTTGCATCTCTTTTGGTATGCATTTAGTTGATTCCCAGAGAAGGACTGTTAAAGCTCCAGTTATGATCTCTGCAGGTCAGAGACTAGATGCATACATAAAAATCCTGGAAAGCCATGTGAACATACTTAATATTACCTTTGTGATAAGTCCCACGGGCCTATTCAGGTGAGAGAAATTAAAGATGAGGAAGCACTTGAAGGCACAGGTCTGTAGACAGAAAAGCAATATTGATGAGGGTAATAAAGAGACTAGTGAGGAGGAATGAATGATGAGCTTTATTGCAAATCTTATCTGTAAATTATTTCTTTATATTAAAAAAACCTGCATAAATGTTCTTGTGCGAAGTTGTCAGACTTATGTAAGAAGAGAATACAGCTGGGATGTAACAGACGTAGCAGTAAAACCAACCTTCTGTTGTCCTCTTGTCCTACTGATATCTTTAAATATCTTTAAAAGGTTTATGTTTAGAACTACTGTATTAAGAGAATACATGTTACATCTATGCCATGTGGTATCCCAGCTCTGCCAAATAATGGCAGGTGCCAGAGTGGTAGTGATCTTCTGCCATCAGTCCTCTGGCTGTAGTCTGAAAATACTGAAAAGCTTAGGGCCAGAACTGCTTTACCCTTTGTTGCCTATTGTATTTTTTGGTATCTAATAAAGTAATATTAAAATATTTCACAGAAACTGCCTGCCTAAATTTTCTCATGGCAGGTATCACAGTGTTTTGTTTTGAGATGACGACGTAAGTTAGTGTCTGTGTTCTTTAGGTTTTCGATAGATTGCGTGTATCTCCTGATTTTAGTGAGTTCTAGTATTTTATAATACATTTCATGTAAGACCATTCCCCAGGAAAAGTTAGCAATAAAACATGTATGAAATTATACATGGACTTAAGTTAGATCTTACCAGTATATAAATTATTGCACAGACCTAGGCTGATGTAACTTCAGAAACCATTATCTGACAAAAACATCCTAAATCATCTGACAGTGTTTCAGAAGTAGCATGGTTTGGGGCAGAACTTCCAACCTTTGAGCACATAATGAAGAATTACAGGAAAGCAGATGAGGGAATAAGGGACCTAAAATGTCATCCATTTGCACCATGTAAGTCCAGAAATAGGTCTCAACGCTGCTGCACGGCACCAACTGCATGGCAGGCAGACTGTGGGGAGGAAAAACTAGCATGACAGCTCTGGTTTTAGGCATGGTGTTTTGTGAATTTATGCATTGGGATACTATTGACTATTAGCTTTAGGATGAGGCATAGGAGCTTTTAAAATATATATTTTTTTTATATTTGGCCTTTGAAGTGAAACTGTCTTTTATTTGGGTCAGTACAACATACATCATGACTAAGAGCAGTTAGCTGTGTCTTCTCAAAATAAAAGGCCTTGTGTTATTTATTCACTTCAGTGCCACAAGAGTGTATGATGCCTTATAGGTGCTTAAAATGAACATGCCACCAGAATCTTATAACTTAGACAGTGCACAGCAAGAGGTGACAAAAAAAAAAAGGCAGGTAAGTACAGGAAGCACGAGGGTTACAGTGGCAAAAGCTCATGAAAATGCTTTCATGTACCAATAAAAGCTTTCACTTATGCCTCACATATGTTTCCTCACTGCATGTTGCCTGTGTGTCTTGCTGGTTATTTGATTTTTGGTTTTGTTAATGTATTCTACTTGTAGACTTCGGTCCTGATATTGTTTCCCTTGAAGTCCCTGGAAGGAACTCCTAGTGATTTAAACAGTGTTGGATCAATCTCAGTAAGGAAAGACTGTTGGGATGTGGTAATGAAGAAACTGGCACTTTAAACTTCTTTTAAAAGGAAGTGTTTTGTTAGAATGAATAATGAAGCACCCTGTAACTCTTGTTCATGTAGTAGGTGTAATATTATGTACAAAAATAACACATGCTTCATGATAACTACCCAAATACAAAGTGGAGGGGTTTGCTGCTGTTCTCCTATTAGCATCCCACTTACCTCTAAGTGTGTATCATTTGTCCAGAAAAATGTTTTATTTTCCACAATGTTGAGATTATTGTTGTGAGGCTGTGGAATTGTTTTGGGTTTCTTTTGTTGCTGTTTTTTAAATATATCTTTCTTTCCCAGCTAGTAAACTTTTGTCATAATTAGTGCTAACTGTGGATAAGTGCATAACTGCATACATCTCACTTGAATCGTATTGATCTTGTCTCAGTGATATTTTGTAGTAGATTCCTAAATACTTAGTGTAGAACATTGTTATTACTAGCTTGAAGTATCATTTTTGTCCTTTAATGAGGTTTTCCTTGCCCTTGTATCATAAGAAAATTTCAAATGATTGTGTTTGCACAAATTGTTGCTTTATCATGTCTTTAATGTTATGCCTCCAGTATTATGCCTCTTGCTTGTGTCCCATCTATTTACTTTTATCCTTCTTCTGTTTCTGCCATATCCTTTTCAGCAGTATTATCATTTCTTGTGAGTTTGTGTAATGTTTCATTATTCTAAAGGGTTCCCATCAGCTTGATGCGAATTTCGATTTTTAAAAGTTGAAAATCATTTAGACTAATGTGCTCTGCATTGACAGAACGTATTCTCAAATTCATAGGGCAAACAGGATACATGTACATTACATGCTGTAAAATGTGGAGAGAGGAGCAGACGACTGACATTTGTGTCTGAGTAGCAAATGGTAGAGTCTGCCTTGTAACATGTATATTTCTGTTTTAAATTTTATATGAAGGAGAACCACAGAAGTGGAGGAAACCTATTTCCCATTCTATGGAGATCCCATTATTTTCTGTTAAGTGGATTTGAGGGAGAAATTTCTTAACTATTCAGATATGTAAATATGCAAACAGACAACTCATGACAGCTGCAGAAATATCTGACTCTCTTTAAAATATTTTTAAACCCCATTTGTTTGTGTCTTTTATATCCCTTCAAAAAATTTATCGCTGCTGATTTTGTTGATGGTATATACCTAAGAAGCACCAAACAATACAAAAACATTGTGTATCAAATGGAAACAGATGTTTAATAAAATGTAATGAAATTTATTCACCTGTTTATGTGAGTGCTGCACATGTTTGATGGGTGTAACTATTTATTAAACAGCTTGCCCATGTGTTGCCAAATAATGGATTAAATTCTAATAAGTCTGCTTAAGGAGCTCTATGCTCATGAATATGACATTTAGTCTATTTACACCTTTCCAACTGCATTAAAATGTCAAAAAGATCTATTTTTGTAATATAAGTACCTCAATTCTTTTTGGCATTATTTTCTGTAGCTCATTTTATATGCATATCTTTCTTTTATATTATCATCATGATGGTATTAATTTGGATGTGCAAATTAGCTCTTCATGATGTTGTCATGTCAGCATCTGGATTCAAGATGTGCTGTTTCATAAGCATCACATCCTATTGCGTTTCATCAGAGAGTCCCCCTTTCCTAATCTAATTATTCATAAGGAACCTTGGGGATCGTGCTAATGGGCATCTGAAGCTATAAAGAGTAATGAAAGTGGTTGTGTTACTGCTATGCAATTAAGTATATATAGAATACCATTCATATAATTAAATTCAGAATTTTTACCACTCTTTTTCTCCTTTATAGTACATTAATTATTTCTCTGAAGTTAAAAATAATACTAATGGAGTTTAAGAGCTTTTTACGAGAGTTGCAGCATTTATAGTCACAGGTTTATTTTGGCTTTTATTTTTAAAGGCCTTCTGCAAATAAGTAGCCAGTGGTATGAAATTATTTTTATGGATTTTTCATGTTTTATGTGAAAAGGGGGAGGATGTTTCTGATTGAGGCAGAATTTGAACTGCTGGGAAACTGAGGGGGGGATGTGCTGTGTGCTTTCCATTTTATATTATGTCCATTGGTTTGGCTGGGTGCAATACACTTTATGCTGCTGCTGGTAATGTGTGTCAGCAGTCATTGCAATTTCTAAGTTCAGCATGACCTTTGGTCTGGGTTCAGTTTTCTGTCTTTGTTCATTTGGAGTAAGTGTTTTGATGAATGAAGATAAAGTATTTAGATCAACTAGTCAATATGTTTTCCGCTGATAATTCCATATTAATAAGTGCTGATGGTTAGTATCTTTAAGGTCTACTGACAATCTGATTGAAATCAATGGCAGTTTTGCCTCATTTAGTTCAATGGGAGCAAGAATGAGTCTTTAACCAGCAGAAAATTATAAACGCCAATCTCTGTTCATGTGTCGTTCAGTATGAACAAGAGTTTTTATGGTGCTGTCAGGCTGAAAAAAATCGTTTTCTTTTTTGATAACAAAGCTGCATTTAGCTGAAGTAATCCCTAGGTAGCCTGTTAGAGGTGTTCCAGCTTTGTTATTCCCAACAATAGGGAATGTGGCCACTTGCTGATTCTATTTAAGTAGTTGCTACTGCTCAGAATAGCTTCGGAGACTGCTGTGCTGCTGAAATTCTGCTGCAGACATTCTGCATTAACCTAGTTATCTTGAATTTTCATGTGAAATTCAGACTTTATTTTAATGCTCTGGAGTACATGATATTAAATACGTTGTGCAGTTCCTTTTTCCAGAACACTAGTGACAGCCATGATGTTCCATGGCAATGAAGAGGCCAGGGATTGTGAAAGCATCCTCCATCTTTGATTATATACGGCTGGTTGGGATCTCGTCGTATGTTCTGGACTGCCTTCCTTTTCTTAACTGTAAAAATCCCACTATCATTTTAAAATTGCTCTTCTGCGTCATAGCCTACTACAAAACTGAGTGGTAGCTTCATAAAACAACTCTTCCAGGATATCCTCTTAGTTTTCTCCCCAGGTACCCACCAGGAGAAATGAGCCGTGAAGTTTGAGTGAGAGTTTAATAGGTCCAAGTCCTGTCTGACCAAATGACAGAATGTCAGAGAGGGACCGACAGCTTCTCTCTAATCATCACTATAGAAGCAAAACGAGAAAAGAAAGAAGGGGGAAAGTGCACAGAAAGCCTGGTCTCTTGGCTAGATTTCCAGATTGCTTAGGGCTTTAAAGGTCAAAACCAACACCTTAGGTTAGTACCTCCTTAATTAGTAGGAGACAACCTTTAGAGCACAGGAATAGCATGCTTTTGGCATTACTCAGCAAGCGTCTGCACTCTACCTGAGTTTGTGCTTTAAAATATTCTTAAAGTGCAGCACTATATTGGTAGGTCATTAATCTACCCTTACAAAGGCAAGTAAGTTTTGCCACCAAAAGAAAAAGTTATATTCATCTTACTGTCTGTACAAAATACTTGTGGTGCTTGGTCATATTGGTGATCTGCACAGTCAGGTTAACACTGCCAGATTTTGTACCGTGATTAAGGATTCTGATGCAACGGCTGGCAAATTTTCTAGCCATTTTCTGCAGCTGACCATTGCTGTTCCCATTTGCTCATGTATAAAACTCAGCATCGCTTTCGCATACCTTCTAAGCATATTCTCTGAGATAAGACATGTCTGAAAATCAGTAAATGAGAAAAGAAAACCTTCAGTCCAGTCAAACAATCTTTTCTGTTTGTTTGTTTCATTTTACAGTGGTAAATTTTATATTCTTATATTTATATTTTTCTCTGGTAACATGTTTTTCCACATTATTTTGGTTTCCTTTGATTACAGGGTAAAATCCTTAATTCTCTGCACTAATGTATTAAATAATGACCAGTTGAAATAACATTCTCATTGGCTATTGGTTGCTTCCTCCTCTCCCTATTACTTTTGCATGTTTGTTTCTCTATGTAAATGTGAAAATAATTGTTTAGAACAATTTAGAACAATAAAAGATCTGATTTTGTATTCCTGCCTGGTGTGTACATATCTTCACTCATCCAAGTAATCCTGGGCCATGGACAGTATTTCTGGATAGTCACCTAAAAATTTAAATAAAGAAAGCCTCTGCTTGAACTTTGCATGTGGTTAGTCATTTGTTAGGCTTGACTTCTAATAATATTCTTTTGTTCTTGCACTTTGTATACAAATTATTATTGTAATGATCCTTAAGTTTAATTTTGGGCAAATCAGATATGGGGACGTTTGCTGCCCATTTCATTGTCAAATCAGTTTCTGTCTCTCCTCTTAAAACCAATTTCCACACACAAGTTCAAATCCCTTAGATCAAGAATATGCTCATTTACAAAGACTATAATTGATTTTTTGGCCCTGTTTTTAATATTTTGCACTGTAAATGACATCCCAGTGGAGAATAATCATCATACAGATGTTTGAAAGCTCCTTCCTGCCGAGTATGGTAATTGAAGTCTATAAAGTGTCATCAGACTGCACCTTGTTTCTAATTAGTACAAGGCAGTTTCTCTTGGCTTTGTATAGTTTTACTGGCCTCTTTCCTTCATTATTTTACCAGCTGGCTTGTAAATCTTGTCAGTTACTCAAAAAACAGATGAAAAGCATGAGATTTTTCTGGGTGGTTCATAGTGTCTTGCTTTCCTTTATCAAAAATACCAATTTTTATATGGTTTGATGCTGACTTTCTGAAGCTATCAGTATGCTTTTAGCCCCAGCTGGCCAGGTACTACTCTGACATCTTTTGAAGACTCTTCATCTCACATCATCAGGAGAAACATTAGTGCAACAGTAAATTTCTTTCCTCATAATAGGGCCTTTATGATAATGATTCTCACTTGTCTATTTTCTGAAAAAGGAAAATTTTTGGTGACTGCTTGATGGTTGGATATTTATGGCAGACAGTTTCCCAGGGTATACTTGGAACAATCAACAGTGGGATGGAAGTGGGCAGATAAAAGAATTTCTTCTACTGAAAGGAGCTCAAAGCTGTGCAAAATCACTGGAAAAAGCAGCTTTGCTGCCTGTTTCAGCTTCCCTGTGTGAGTGTACTCGGGTACAGGTCAAATCCTGAGGTCCTTATTGAGGGTTGGATTGTGCCTCCAAAACTGCATCTCCCTTGGTAGGTTAGTTTAGCCTAAAGTAGTGTCCCTGTACTTCCTCATGTCTTTCTGCAAGCTCTTTTTGCCTTAAATAATCTGGGAGCTTATACGACTTTAGAAGAGAGACGGAAGTAAAGAATTTGCAGGCTCTGGCTGCTTTCTTCAGTCATCCATTCTAAGCATGGAAGACCAAAATAAGAGCTAGCTCCCTTTGTGATAAAAATCATGATGATTTTTTTTTTTTTTTTTTTTTTAAGGTGAAATCTGTATTTCTGCCTTACGTGTGGTGAGCGCCTTGTCTGAATACTCAGGTAGCACATCCAAAATTTGTCATGATGCATTGCCTACACAATTTCTTGTTGATTCCAGTTGAATGACACTCCAATAATGTCAAAGTCCACATTTTGCTTGGAAATTGAGGAGGTTCAAGGACACCTATGTGAACAGCTAACAGACAATAATTTGTTGAGCTGATTTATATTCTAAGGCACCAGACTAAGATTTAGGAGGCTGATTTGATCCTCTCCAAATGACAGCATCCTGAAGAATAATTTTGTTTCTACAAAATTTCTGTGTTTGGGAAGAAAAACAATACGCAACAGCTGTGATCTGGAGAAGGCCTGTAGTGTAAATAATTACAGAACTCCTCCTTACTGGTTTCAGTGGAAAGTGTACTTAGTACTTACAATATATTTAATACAATATTGTTTCACACTGGACCCTCCAGTTAGTGCAAAGCGTGTGTAGAAGCAAACCTCTTTCTCACATGAATTAGCTGCTAATTGTGCAAGCTCATATGAGGCTATTAAACTAAAAACAGCATGTATTTGATCTGAGGCAATGTTCCTAGCAAAATGCAGGGACATGTTGCTTTCTGATGTAAAAAGAGTTTATTTGCTACTTTTCTGATAAGTATTGCATCACTTAGGGATAACAATGTGAAATAAAAATGTTGTAGTGAGCTAGTTTCTTCCAGGGTTAAGAAATGGTGTCTGGGTCTGCATCTGTCCCCTTTACCGCAGTGTGAAGTGTGGTGGCAACAGCAAGCTGGTGCCAGGCCTGGGGAACACGGTGTCTCTCTCTACTCAACCAGCCTTTGGCAAATTTTCCAGCTTTTACTCTGCGGTTCTGACTTGAGTAAAACTTTCCCCTTATCACAGTCCTTTGAACAACTAACCAGTGTGTTTCTCTACTGCTTTGCCCAGAGAAACCTGTCAACACCTTTTCTCTTCATTCTGTATTTAATGGATATGTCAACATTGCTTAATGGAGGATGGTGAAAAGGTATGTTTTGTAGTTAGCTTTGAACGTGGCAGTGTGTCTTGACAGCAGCGATGTCTCTGGCACAGTGTTGCGCTGACATTGTTATATTGGCTCTGATGCCAATTCAGTCAGTACTAGCTCAGATATTCCTCTGCAGTGCTCTTCTGCAATGCATAAATACACCCTCATGCAAACAAAAATTCAGAAGCATCTCAACTACATATCCATCATTTGTAATTATAGTGGGATTAAAATAGACTTGAGGCTTCATTTGGCCTCATGCCTCAGAGCTGCTGTGTTGCAGCAAAGGCCGCTCTGCTTCGAGAGCACAGCAATAATTACTGTGGACTGTGTTTAGACAACCGGCGATGATTGTAAGGCACAGCTTCAAGGATATTGGGGGTGGTTGGAAGCCTTGCGCTTCTTTCAAGGGCTTAGATGTCTAAATGTTACCTGTGTGGGCTGCAAATTAGCAGCTCTCAAACTATATGGCTCCAGGAGGCATGGCCTTGGGGAAGGTGCCTGCAGATTCATGAGCCATCACCATATGCTTTGGATCCCCCCCTGATATGAGGAGGCTCCTAAGAAAATTCTAGTAGGTCTGTCTTTGTACAGGAGACAGAAATCTGACGTACTGATATTTGTTTTTCCAGACTGTTTTGTTTTTAACTTTTCAGCTTTAGCGGTATGCTGGCAGAAGCTGTATTTTGCATTTAACCTTTTGATGAAGAAGGAATGATTGCGCTTAGTGTTCAAACACGATAGGCTTGAAGCTTTGAAGTCCATGTTCTCCAGTTGTGAACGCAGTGGGAATGGTCCGAGTTCCCACTTGCAATAGTGTGTTATTAGACTGGAAAGAGCTTTCAGGGCTGTTTTAGGTAATTACTACGTTACCTGCATACTGCTACATTCCTCAGAGTAGGAAAAAAATCTGAAATTGCCTGACCAGCAAACAGTTGCTGTTTTAGACACTGTCTGTAGCATTTGTAATATATGCTGATCTAGTCCTGTTATGTAATTGATGTCCTTTGGGGATATCCCAAATTCCTGAGGCTGTTATCAGTGTTTGAAGTTTCTTTATCAGACAGACTGGGGAAAGGTGCATTGATTTTTAATGTCTTCTGTTCTTTAAGTAATTTTTTTCTAATGAGTAATTATAGGAATATGATGCATTTAAACTTGAGGGCAAATTTATCGTTGGGTTTTGCACACTCTAGCTATCTAGAATTCAATCCTCCAGGGCCAGGAGTTCCTTTAGTTCCTGACATAATAGGGTGATTTAGCATGCTCTTCATTTTAAGCATGTGAGTAATCCCATCTTTCTTCACATTTATTTAGTTGCAGATATATATATATATATAAAAAAAAGACTTTGGCCTTTCGTGAGCTGAATCTTATGAGATGAGCTTTTAGACTAATGTAAAGTTGTGTAAGCCACTACTAAATTTTTATATTATTTCCACACTCGTATCAAACCTTAAAGCAGTAGGGTTGATAGTGAGGCTGATACGGAACAGTTGTCCTGTTCATTTTAAAACCAGCTTAGGAGCAGCCTTTGGTGTTCTATCAGTAGCAGCAACCCATGTTAGCACCAAAAAATCTGATTTTTCTGGTCTTGGGATCGTTATATAAACTTGCTGAAAAGATCTTGATGCAAGTAAGAACTAATTGCATGATCTTTGAGCCTGGCTTTAGTTTACATCCTTAAGCCAGCCACACTATCTGGATAATTCTGAAAGGTCACAAACATTGATTTCAAAGGATGCTTAGAATGGATCTAATATATCATGATGTGCGTGGTCTTCAGCAAACAAGTATTAGGCTCTCCCAGAAGTCCCACAGTTATATGATCTTGTGACAGATCCAGAGGCAAATCCAGAGTTGTCAGCTGAATTGCCTTTGGAGCCTGCCAAGCAAACAGATGCTAATGTTAGATGAGTATCTACACGGCTTGGCATGGAGCTCCCGTGACAGCCAGCAAGCCCTGTGTGTGACCTTAGCTTGCTTGGTCCACTGCTGGGAGTCCCAGAGGAGATGTCCAGTGATATATGTTAGAGCTGTATGTTGCTCACAGTATTTGGATATAGTTTATTTGGATCCTGTAGTCAAAGTGTCTGATCAGTAGATTTAAACACTGCCATCTACCCTCCTGCGTTAAGACTGAGAAAAGCAAATGCAGTTTGTTTTCCCTGTGCTAGTTCTACAGGCTCCAGAGCCCCTTGTACTCTAGGAAACCCCAGCCTCTGCCAGTTGTAGCAGAAAACCCTAATATAATTTGACATAGCAAAGTGTGAGTGTTACTGGTCGATGTGCAACACTGATTCCTATGAGTTGCAGTCACTAAGTACATCTGCCTGAGCAAAATGAATGTTTGGGCGCACTGCGACCAGCTGGCGTGGAGGGGCTGGTGCTTGCGAGGGTGACGTTCCACTGTTTCCAAAACATCGTGGCTGTGTGCGTGCTACCTGTTGAAAAATGTCCCCGGCTTGTGATAACCCCTGAGCCACGCCAAAGCGGTGTTTGGGGCAGAGCAATTTATTGCAGCCTGTCAAGGTCCACTCTTAGCAATTTAACAGTATGAATCATAGCACTGCAAAGCCCAAGAATGTCCTGGAGCTCTCCTTCATTTACTAGCTCCAATATGGCTGTTGTCTCTCTGCTTTCCTTGCCATCACTCGAAGAATCTGGCTTTGGTCCAGCTCCTAGCTCCAGCCCTTCATGATTTTTAAGATTATATCAACATTCCTTCTCCCCTGCCCCCCACCGCTTCACCCAAAAGCCTGCTCAATGGGGCTTTTTCTTCCTTGGGGTATTGTATTGTGAGGCTTTGTTTGTTAGGGCTCCATCAGTATATTCATTTAACAACATGCATACTCATTTGAACTGAATGCAGGAACATTTAAGTCTCTAGACAAGTGATTAAGAGCTTTATTAAACAGAAATGTTTTGCTGAGCCACAGCCTGGATTATGTGTTCCTTAGTATGTGTATAATCAAAACTGCTTCTCTGATCTTGGATAAAAACTCTGGAGGATCTGTTTCATTTTTTTCCTTTGTGTAAAATGGGAATGCTAACATTTCGTTACTGCCTTCCTTGGGTTGCTGGGGGGTTAATGCCAGGAAAGCGCTTTGAACATGAGAACTGCTGTGACAGAATTACTGAGAGCTTTGCTTCTGGAATTTAATTGCTCAGTTAAGGGGGGGGGGGGGGGAGAAGTAGTTCAGAACCAGCTGGCAGTGAAATTCTATTGAAGTTTGTATGTAATACATGGGAAATAACATTCATGTTGAATCTGGCTATTCAGGATTGTATTTTAAATTTTGGATGACTTTTCATTACTCTGATATATTTTAAATTAATGATTTTCCTTTAAAATTCTAAAAATGGGTGGGATTTTTTTTTGTCCTTGTTTTATAATAGCCTTTTAGCAAAACAATGTTTGCTTATTGTAGATCATTGCAGTTATTATGCACAGGCATAATCACTTCTGACAGTGAAAGTAAAATTAGTATATTTTAATAATTTGTACACTTTCCATTTTTAGCATTTATTTGCTGCAAAATGAGGGGTGAGGTTCAAGGTCTTTCTATGCTCTCAATAAAACCTGGTTGCCTAGCATTTTTAACACTTGGCAGCACCATTTCTAATCTGTCTTTTGCTGGCAGCCAGGCTGTGCAGCTCCTCGGTGGGAAGTAACATGGAGCTGAGCAGAAGCTCCCAGCTCAGGCAGGCTTCCTTCTGTGAGTACCAGTTTAAACCCTGCTCTGGAAATTGTAAATACATAATGTGATGCCCATGGCGATTTTTTCCTTTTTGCCCTTCAGTGTTGGTTGGAGTGGACTGGCACGTTTCCTAATTGCGCTAATGTTTATAAAGTGGAGTGTTTCAAGCCTGTTGCTGGATCCTTAGCTTAGATGACTGCCTCATCTGACAGCAAACACAGAAATAAAGAAAGAAATGTCCAGCTGCATTTTTTTTTACTAGAAATCTCAGCAGAGTAAATTACTAGTGTGTGTTACACAGTGTAAGCTGTGAAGAAGCTTTTAGGGGATGTGATGTTTAGAAGTTTTCTGTGCATATCTTTATGCTAAAATAGAGATTGATCTGCAGTGTTTTCTTGGTTTTAAGTGTTGCTTGTAAGAATAACTGTGAGCAGTGTTACCGAATGGCTTAGATTTACTGAAGGTGAAAGGCTTTCTAATGAGTTTTCCAGTTTGTTCAGGTTGAACAGGATGGAGGGATCAGTGCTTCCCAGGCGTAGCTGCTTTGGACGTCCCCAGCGGCTGAGGTACCTGCTGGAAGCAGGGCTGGAGCCAGCCCCTGCGTCACCTGTTCGTATGCAGGGAGGACTGCCAGTCGCACAGCACTGAGGCTGCTCGGTTACTGCAGATGATGCAGTACCACTATTTGGGAGCCCCTAAATAGGTATTAAAAGGAATTGTAGCAAGCTTTTTATCAGTGCACTGAGTATTTCAGATTATGAAGGCACAAAGCAGTGCACTTAGTGACTTCAGCAAGGACAATAGTAATGTTAATTAGGCATTCTGCAGAACTAACAACTGAAGCTTTGCAATGTCTCGCTGATCTAAGCAGGTCACCTTGAACATGAAAAAAATGAAGTGCATGTAAACTGTAGCCAAAATTTTGAGAAATGTGTCCTAATTTTCAGCTACACCACATCTGACAAATGTTCCTTGACCTTATTTACTACTAAGTAGTGGAAACTTTCCATTTACCTCAGTGGGCAGAAGGTCAAGTCTCTTTGGCCTCTTTTCCTGGAGGCCTTGTACTCTGTGGGAGGGAACCTCTGTACTCTGCCAGAACCTCTGAAATAAGGGCTTTGAGCTTTTAAATTAGAAATAAAAGGGTGTGTGTGTGTGTGTCACTTTATGAAAAACTGAATCTCAGTGACTTGTATTCAGTATGAAGTGGTTTTTTAGCACAGAGCACAGAACCCAGATAATCTAGTTTACATATTTGTCCTGTGTGCAAAAAAATTTTTTTCACATTGACTGTGCTCCAATAGTTGGGTGTCATTTCCTGATTTTCTAATTTGAGAAATACAGCTAGAAATTAGCATGTGATTAAAAAGCTGTTGAAAACATTTTCTAAGCTCTTAAAATAAATACATACAAAAATAGTGGAGAAAAAACCCCAAATCTATTAAAGCTCAAGGCTAGAAACAGTAAATCATAGTGGTCATAGGTGCTCATAGAGGGGGTGCAAATTTTGGATTTGGTTTTTAGATTCTGTTTCAAGTAAATTCTCTCTTTGAGTGAGCACTGAACCTACATTCAAATGTTCTGAATGGGAAGGTGCTTTCCTTGGTCCCTGAAGGTATAGGAATGCATGGACCTGTGAAACTTGGTGGTATTGTGATGGTCTCATTATCAGCCAGGGCTGATGCAGGCCACTGAGGTGTGTATGTGTAGCATTTCTAAAATCTAAAAATTGGAGATTAAAGATGGAAAAAGGGGAGAGATTTGCTCAGTGCTTGCCAGGATTTGAGGTTAGGAAATTTGTTGCTGCTTTTTTTTGTTTTTTTTTTTTGTTTTGCTATTATTTACTACCATCCCCAGCTGAAGTGTTCTTGTTTCAAGCAGCCTTTCAAGAGTTGTTCAGCATTCAACCCTGTGGTTTTGGATTTCACATCAGGAGGAGATTGTTATACTCAGGAAGAAAGGTGATACTTAGCCTGATAAAATTCCTTGTTCTTGCTTGGCAGGATTAAATGGGGCTGTTTGGATTTTGCCATCGATATATTTGTTCTTGCTAGCAATGAAACCAGGCAAGGTGTCAGTTAGGAAATCAACTGCATGAAGTGTAGTGGACACACATCTCTGGATTTCATTCTGTTATTGGTTGATCACCTGGTTTCACTGATCCCTGAAGCACTATTAGCATCTATGTTCGAAGTTTGCTTTGGTCAAAATCAGCTTCCTGTTGTGTTTTGCATTGCCCATACATCTAACATGGAGCAAATGCTGTTTTGCAGCACAAACTCCATCAGGTTTTAAAGCCATAATAAAGGAGAAAAAAGCAAAGCGAAAGATTTGCCAGGGTGACAGATAATCCCAGGAGCAAAGGGGCAGATAGATCTTTCATTTCAAACTACTTTCTTACCTTCTGCTGTGGCATTTCCTTGTGCTCGCTCATGCTTTCTCAAGCTCTCGTGTGTGCATATGCCCTCTCATCTATGCTCTTTTGTGCCCTTTCTCATGCTCTTGCTCTTTTTAACATGTTCGCGTGCTCTCTCTTTTTCTCTCTCCATCTCATGCATCCTTGTGCTCTCTTTTTCTCTCATCTGTCCTTCTCATATGGCCACCCAAGTGTGTACTGGCTTGTATCCTACGTTGTTTTGGTGACTTGGAGAGGTGATCAGGTAGGTTGTTTGTAGGTCAACAAAATGTCTTGTCTACCAGTAGAGTGGAATTGGCTTTCTGGTGTGTTGGCTTTTAGCATTAAGTTTCTGACCCAGCCAGCCAGTGTGATGTGTGAGATATTGCATTGTGTTTACCTGAATTTGGAGGGGTGGTTTCTGGTGTCATACAATCCCTGGATCCAAGATGGTAAATAACACTGCTGTGAACCACAATGAATGCGCATTACAGAGTCTGCTGCTTCAAGTAGGAAATTTTTATGTTTTCAAGGATCTCTCTGCCAGCTATTTCAGAAAAGAAGGATTCATCTGACCCTCATACCTTTGCGGTTTTGCATACCTTGTTTTCTAGCTGCTTGAAGAAACCTTTGAAACTCCAGCTTAAAAAAAAAAGTAGCAGGCTTTTTCTTTCCATCCATTTTTTTCTTTCCCCCCCCTTTTTTTTTTTGTCCAAGTCTAAAGTAAATTCTGACAACACAGCTTACTGTAATGGCCTTCCCTTCACATGAGATACTGTAATACTGCTCCTCTTTTATCTACCATTTGTCCTTTTGTTTTATGGCTGTCTTTGTTGCAAGCTGCTTTGTTGTTTCTTCCACATTATGCTCCTCAGGGACTTTCGTATCAGTATGACTGAACATTGCTTGCAGCCATGCCAGATTGTGCTGTGATCTTATTGGATTTCACAAACCAAGGTTAGGCCAGGTCAGAACTTGGTTGAAATAACGTAGACTACAAGATTGCCTGCTAGCCACTGGGAACACGCACAACAAAAACCTGACCTAGGTGCTGATTCAGTCAGCTCAGGCTGACAGTGTTGCCATGCTGTTTGTGGTGGATGTGATAGAAAGGAGAAGTTCTGACCTGTTCTGGCTGGTAGGATTTCACAGCTTTTTTTTTTGAGAAAAGCACTAATGTTAATTCCAGTGTTCTGGCCCATTCCAAATCCTTTAATTCTCTATCAGGATTACACTGCAATTCAACAGAATATTATATTCTCTGATCTTCTTTTCCCTGTACCGTTGCGTGATGTTGTTTGCCCTCAAAACTTGCTACTGCTGTCCAGAAAGCTGCATTTCTGTGCTGGGTGAAATAGTTTTGAGATTTTCTTTGCTTTCCTGATCTTCTGAAGCAAAATAAAGTATACCAGGGCCTTCAAATGAAAGGCCCCAGAAAGGTAGAAATTATTAGTAAAAGTAACATACAGTAAATTGTAGTTGAGCTTTTCTTAGAGTTGCCTGATGTTTCTGACCAAAAGACTGTATGAAGATGAGTAAGTGTGTTCAGACTTTGCTTCACTGAGTGCATACTAGGTGGAAAATGGCATGCAATTATGCTAGAGTGCCCCCAAATGATGCAAAGGTTTATTATATAGATAAGGCTTTTCTAATTATTGTAAAGATATTTGAACCTGTTTGTGTTGTATAGGAATAAGCTATTAAAAACCCTTAAAATAAACCTGTAAGAGGCTAGAAAGTGAACATCGAAAAGTATGTGATGGTGTGAAATAAAGGCCAGAATTTATTTGGGCTACATGTACCAACTTTTGTTTCATCCCACCCCACACTGAGCCTGAGGGAGGGCTGCTGGAGGTTTTGTTTGCCTGCATCTGTGCTGGAACAATACTCATGAAGTTGAGGGAAGAGCAGTACAATCAGCTAGAGATATCTTGATGTGCACAGATGTACATTGATAGACTTAGATCTATTAGAAAAGCTGAATATATCTAGCTAAGCAGCAGCTGTTGGGTACAACATAGCCATTAAGCACATTTAAAGAGTGTAAATTGTGAAGCTGCAGAGGAATTAGTTAATGAGGTACAAAAGGGCAGAGGTGACTAGGAGTCAGGGAATGAAATACTTCAGACTGTATCAGGAAAAACTTCTTGTCAGTTTAAGCTGTAGAGTAACGTGATGTCCTTCTATGAATATGTAAAATTAGTCTGGGGAATGAAGTCTGTGATACCTTGCACCTGCTGGAACAATTTGCTGTGGCAGGATGTGGAACAGATGACCAGGTGTATACCCCCCTGGAGTATTTTCATCTTTTGAAGGTTTTCGGTTTGCTTTTCTCAGTCAGAGTCTGTATTTTGAAAGTCCAAGTTGTGCTTTTTAACTGTGAAAATGTTAAGCATCGTGACTTTTAAATCCAAGTTTATATACATTTCTGCATAGACAAAATGGGGAATTTAAAAATGGAGTAGGAAGATTAGTATTGGATAAAAGTTGGGATCTGCAATCTGATTGGAAGCATTTGCCTGTTGGCACTGAGGTTGCCCATAATTGTTCTTAATAGGTAAATTATCTCTGTCTCTGATAATCCTAATCGTTAGTGCAAAGCTTGGCACTGCCAGCAGAGATATGGAAGGTGTAGTGCAGAAGGCGGCTGGAAGGAGTCTTTCATCTCTGCCATCCCTTGCCAAGGGCTAACTGTACATGCAAATTCATCAGCTCTTCCATTGTGGAGCATTTATATATCCTGGAAAGAGTGAAATCTGATAGTTAATTGCTCTGTACGCTCAGGGGGCCGTTCTCCAATGGAAGAATCTGCAGGATGGGACCCTAGTTGCTGATGTTGCTACAGCATTAATAAATACGTAGGGAATGTTCGGCAGAAGGGTATGGAGAGCTTTGTTGATTGATTCTGTTCCTACCTCCTCTGTCTTAGGAAGAGCCAGCCTGGCTAATCTTTTTTTGTGAAAACAGCATGACTAATGTTCGCCTGCTGAACAGATTTGCTGGATAAGATTTTTTTTTTTTGGCTGTTGTTTTCAGCTGTTATTTACAGGATCAATAAAAGCGATTTTCCAATTCAAGGATAATTTTTTACCAACAAGCTGCATAGCCTCTAAGGTCGGAATATTGGATCTGCTCTTTGTCAGAACAAGTTAATTTAAAAATGATAGGTAGTTTCCAGTTCAGAATTAGTTTTTCTAATAGAAAGGAGGGATACATCTGGAAGAAACATCTTGGCGGGGAGAGAATTTTGCCTCAGAACAACATCATTACATGCTGCCCACAGATACTTAATGTTTTAGCTGCTTTTCTTTAAACAATAATGACTTAACTGCACACAATATTTCAATGACAAATGCAATATAATAACAAAATGCAGAGCTGTTTTATTATAAGCCTGGTTCAGTTACTATTGAAGTCTGTGCAAATACTCCTATGGACTTTACTGGGCGTTGGCTGATGCCCTCTGTAAAGTGCAATATAATATTTTGTGACCATTGTGACCAGAGAAGAGTATTTCATGCCTTTGTAGAAGTATTCCGGGCCAATAGCAAGTGGATTCACACATATAAGTTCAAATGACATTCATTCCTTTTGCACAGTTATTTTATCTGATTCTTTTGTGACCTGTTGAGAAAATCACATATACATTACACATGCGCATGCATACACACACAAATACACACATATTTAATAGGTATTACATCCCTCCCCTCTGCATTTACCCTTCTCCCCCACTGATAAGAGTCTCCATTCTAAAAGGACTGTCAATATGAGACTTCTGCAGTTCTGCCTGTATGGTTGGGGTAAGATACAGCTTTAAATTAGTAAAATCATGCAGGCGTCATTTTATAAACAGGAGTCCACACCTACTATCAGTATGAATTTTGCAGGGTAAGAATAAAATAGCCAAGAAATGTCCTTCCACTGGAAGCACTACAAATGAACTTTACATACCAGAAAAGTTGATTAGATTTTTAGATTTAAAAAAAAAAAGCAATTTTTTAGATGAAACTCAACCCATCCCAAGCCCCAGAGCATCACCAACCATAAGCAAAGTCTCTCTGCTCTTCCTGTACTCTAATAAGACTAGGACTTTTGGGGTTATTACCTAGAAAATACACAGTTTGTGAAACTCCACATAAAAATCAAATGCCATTAACTTTGAGAAGCTTTGGGTTCAGACCCCCAATATTGTAAGTCGTCATCTTCCATTTTTCTCAAAGTCTACACATCTATACATTTTATTCAGCAAAAAAGAAAATGACATTCACGCTTTATGATTCCCCCTTCCTCCTTTATATATGTAGTGCATGGAGGAAAAAAAGAGGAAGGTTGGGTGGTTTGTTTGGTTTTGTTGTTGTGTTGGGTTTTTTTTTTTGGCAGAACAATTTGATAGTGAAGATTTCTTAAAAAAATAAGATATTTTTCTTTACCATGATTAGGGTAAAGTTTTCCTTTTTTAGATGGTGAATTGTTTATAACGTTCCAGTAAAAATCTGGCTTTTGGATGGCTGTGTTGCTGATGAGAGCTACTGGCAATAGAAGCTTTCTAACACTCAACTGCTAGTTTATTAAAAGAATAATAGGAACAGATGTTTTCAGTTCATAAAATGTATCAAGTAAATGGTACATCCACTTGTTATTTCAATTCCTTTGAATTTTAGTGAACTCATTTGGGGCTAGGTTTTCAAAAGAGCTTAGCCCACTGTCACCTCATTCTTCTCAGTATAAACCGATGGATGATGAACGTGTTTGAAAACCACAGCTTTTTATGCCTAGAGGGGAGCTGCTAACTACTGACGCTTCTAAAAATCTGGCCCATGTTTCTGATGAGTGAATACTGATCATTATAGAGGATTCATACATGCAGTCTCCGAGTAATACCCTGCATTTGTCTGTGATTGTATATATGATGGCTTCTTAATTTACTATTGCACCAGTCATTTTAATTTAAATTATGCTAATAGTGTAGGATTAACCGTGGATTATGATTCTAGCATTTACTGTCATACAAACAGAAGAACCCGTTCTTTTGCTCCTACAGTCTCTTTCTTCCTTCTCATCCTGACATATAGTAATTTGTACTCAAGACTGGCCTCAGGTTTTGATGAGGTTTCTTCTTTAAGCTGGTGCAATTGCTTAGGGAAAGGGAGTTGTTGAAAATTAGAAAAAGAAGAGACTGGGATCTTTTTATCTTCTGATGACACATTTTTATGGTGCTGAAATGATTTACCCAAAACGATGATTTGAATGGGCTCTTGCCACCGTTGCACAGTGAGCAGTTCTGATTTTGCCTTCGTTCCTCTGTGGTAGGACAGGCTACATGTACTTTGCTTTTGCACTCTTGGCTCAAACACATATTTGAGAAAACTAATGCTAGAGGGTTATGTTAAAACCCTCATAAAGGGTGAAGAATAAATAATACGTGCAACAGGACTGAGATGTTATGTTGGTCCTTGCTAGAGAAAATAGCAGGAGGCCAATGCTGTTGCTATCTCCAGTACTGAAAAAGGCTTTGTAGCAGCCTGAAATTGCTCTTCTTGAAGCATAACCTCTCCAGAGATCTCCTCCACTCCCAAACTGCAGATGTGCTGGAAACACAAATTTGCCTCGTTATGTTTGCACTTGTTTCATTGTGTAGCAACCTCAGATTGTAATGGCATGCAGCCTGTTTGCATTAGTGACTTGCTGTTAAATTCATCTGTGTTCCTTCAAATCCCTCATTTGTTGCATTTTTTGTGGAGTGCTTGATATTTCTAATATGTTAATGTTGTAGTAGCAGTCTAAAATTTGCCTTTTTTCTCTTTTTCCCTCCAGCTGATATTATTTCTACAGTTGAGTTCAACCATACTGGAGAACTGCTGGCTACTGGTGACAAGGGGGGTCGGGTTGTTATATTCCAAAGGGAACCTGAGGTATGTGAGTTACCAATGTAGTCCTTAAGAGCTTGCTAAAACCTGGCTTTATTTTTAGTACTTTAATTGGATTATAAACAAACTTGTTTATAATCTCAAGATTCAGTAAAACAGAATATCACCTCTTTGGAGAGGAAGTGAAAGAGGGGACGGATCTTTTACTCTCAAGTTTGCTGTCCCAAACAAAAATGCTTCAAAGCTCCAAAATTCTAAGCTAAGAAGAAAGAAGGTTGTTTTTGTTTTACTTCTAAGTTGTTTTAATAGCTTTTGCCTGTTTGATGGAACCATTCCATTTAAAACAATGCCTTTGCCTTATGTTTCACTTTTAAATTCAGTCCATCTGCAGTATCTTTTGTAGAAAGCTTTCCTGAATAATTGACATTTCTTTGAAAATTCTGCCTTTTATTAAATGTTGCTTCAATACTTACAGGAAATTTCATTCCTGTGGAAACAAATCTGTCAATATCATGTTTTAAATGAGAAATTAAATTACACTTTTAATATCTTTATATTTATAAGGCTGCTTATACACCTTTCCTAAGAGATGGAGATATATTGCCATCATAAACCACATGTTTTGTTGTTCTTATTCTCCATAGAGTAAAAATGAGCCTTACAATCAGGGGGAGTACAATGTTTACAGCACTTTCCAGAGCCATGAACCTGAATTTGATTATTTGAAGAGCTTGGAGATAGAAGAAAAAATAAACAAGATCAAGTGGTTACCACAGCAAAATGCAGCTCACTCACTTTTATCAACAAATGGTAAGATAGATGAGAGTATATAGGCCATATCAGCATTTTGCTCTTGTGCATTTTAGTGCTGACTGTATGTATTTGTTCATTTTAATCTACTGTTTTAGTAATTTCCTCTTTCAGAGTTTACCAAGACTGTCATACTGACTCTGATATCTGTTATTTATGTATTTTATTCATAGTCATAGGGTTTTTCCTATTGACTATCCATAGACATTTAGAGCGCTATCCATTTTTGCTATTAGCATGCAGTGCTATCCTGAAATAAATTTTGTGACAAAGGCATCACCTTACTCAGCAGCTGTGTTTCACTGGGGATTTAGAATTTTGTCTGCTGTATTTGTCATAACTTTTATTCTTTGTAGATGTGTAAATGAGTGTAGGTGAGAGAGATGAATTTCTTTTTCTTTTCATTCATTATCATCAGAATGGTTTATTTAAGTTCTGAAGAGTTACACAAATCTTTGGAAGGCAGCAGGAATAATAATAGGATATTGATACTGACTCATCTTTCTAACATGCTTAAGGCCTATTGATTAAAAAAATGCAGTATTATTGCTAAGAGGGGATATGCAGATGTGACATAGGGGGAAGAAACTGAGTGGAGCCTAACATGCACAGGTGTCATTTAGGAAACATTTGGATACCCACAACCTTTATTACTGCTGGCGATGCATGAGACAAAAATATCTGATTTTAAAACTTAGATCTCATGGTAATCAGAAAAGAATTTTTCTTGTAGAAGTTCGAGCATAATTGGGAATTGCTGATAGAAAAATAGTGTAATTTCACCTTTGGGAATTGACGCTTTAGGGCAAAGTGATTACTTCCAGTTAAAATTTATAGCAATAAATAATATTTACATTTATTCACAGTAGATAGCAAATTATTTTGTTTTGTAGTCTGTTTTCCTTAAAGATGTCTTTTGACTTTTTGGGGGCACTGTTGCAATAGTTGAAATGAAACGTATCTGTTATAGCTAGGTGATTTGTGCTAATTTAATGATTAGTCAGCTAATTATGAAGTTTGGGAGTTTACTTCTGCACTTCTCCCTTGCTCAAAATATCTCTTCAACTTCAGATAACTTTAACTAAGAATGGCTTCTTCCAAGTGCATGATACAAAAGCAGATTATTAAAAGTAAACCTCTCCCTTTTCATTTTAAAGTTTGTTTTTGGAAATGCTGAGGAATACAGCTGAGCCCTCGGGTACGCTGCTTTTACAGTTGGCCTAATAGACCTTTATATCCGTTTTCTGGTTGATATTAATATGGGAGGGGAGAAAGGAAGAAATAATCAGTCTTAGTGTTGCCATGCGTTAATCCAGTTGCAGCCAATACTGAGCAAGCCTAGGACCTGACAAAATACTTTGACCTCTGTTTTTCCCCCTTCTCAATTCTGGAGCATCCTGGCAGACCTTTTTATGGTGAGGAGAATAGAAGTGGTCCCACTGGCATAACCTTTGGCTTTTGGCTTTGAATTACAAAACATTTCTTTGTGCCAAGGAGGATTCCTAGCTTCCTGGCACAGCAGGGTTGAAGTCTGAAGATTCACCTCTTGTCATACTCTTAAAGATAGTTTTAACTTTAGGATACAGAAGGTCCATGTTGAATTCCTCACTGTCTCACAGATTACCTGTGAGAAGTCATTGACAATGTATATCAATTCCATGCCTATAAAAAGGGATAATAGTATTTTCCCTAACTTGTAGAAAATGAAGGCATTACCTGTCACACATGCTCATATTGGGCAGATTGTAGAAGCATCTTGAGTACTGGTTTATATTTACTAATTTCTGAGCCTGATATTTTAATGCAATTTTTGATGTTCTGCTCTCTGGTAGTTTAGGATCTAAAGCACAGTTTTGGTCAGAAAAATGAGAACTGTGAAACAGCATACTTTCTTTCCACAGGCACAGGTGGACAGTGCCCACTGAATTTGCTGGAAGGAGCATCTCTCTGTTGGGGAACATGAGGGGAGAGTCTGTCTAAATCTCACCCTCAATATATGAGACTTGATAGGTCTGCACCTGCCCAAATCTGTTTCTGTCCTTCTAAGGAGGACTTTTGTCTGAGGCTGTTCCTGCCTTGGTTCCTTTCCAGTTCACATGTTACCAACAAGTCATCAGCTAAGCTTTGATTGCAGCGTCTGAATTAACGGAGGCAGAAGGAAACCACCAAGGCTTTCGAATCCCACTGTGGATTTGCAGTGCTTGCAGTTAGCAAATTTCTGGCTTGCGCTGTGAAGTGAACTGATTTTGTAGTATAATAATAAATTATTAGGATTCATTGGTATCTTTTGTACCAGAATATATTGGGGCCACTTTCGATGTGAGCTACATCGGGTAGATCAGAATTTGGCCCATACAGATCCTTTCATCTGAGGATTTCAGACTGCTTACCAGACATTAATTAATTTAAACTTCACAACACCCTTGAGACTGAATGAATACTGAACCTCACAGAGATCTTTCTATATTTTATGAAATATAAGCATGCTTAGAATTTCTAGGGAGTTTTTAAAGTCCAGAGGCAGATGAAGGAGAAGAAAACGAACAGCTGTAATACCCTTAACCGCTAATAAAATAGTTTTCACTCAGGAAAGGGATAGGTTTATCAGTAGCAGTCAAGTCCAACAATGGAAAATTGTTTGTGTTTTTTCTTATAATTCATTTTACAATTGCTGTATTTATAAATTTTAGAATAGATAAGTAGGAATGCACTATTTACATGTAATAAAAATCTCAAGTGCATGACATGGCCTATATGTATTTTTAGTAATTAATTAACGTGACTGATACAAATGAAATGTATTGCATATTTAAATGGAGCTTTTTAGTTGCAGATTGAACTAACCTTTTGTTCTGTAGATCGATCAATTGTAATATTTTTGTTGCTTGAAAATTAGCATATCAATACCGTTAGGAGATGCATAATAGTAAAAACACTCAGAGTAGTGGAGGGATTGATTTTGAAACAAAAGAAGGTTAAAGTTAAAGTTGCTCTAGAAATGCAAAACGATTCATGTATTCATATATCCGGCCTTTAAAATGTTTTGTACTATCATTTGAAAGAAGTATTTGGATCAGCCGCACTGGGGAAAGAAATGTGCTCTGCTATGTACCTGGGGAAAGAGGGGTAAAGGAAGAAAGTGGGACGAAATCAGAAGTGATGCAGGAACTGAAGTTAATGAAAGCTGTGGTGGCAGCTGAAGTGCAGAAGCTTTGGAAAGGCTTTGGCTGCTCCATGAACAGATGAGTGTGTCGTGGTTTAATCTCAGTCAGTAACTAAGCCCCACGCAGCCGCTCGCTCACTCCCCCCCACCCGGTGGGATGGGGGAGAGAATTGGAAGAGCACAAGTGAGAAAAAGTCGTGGGTTGAGATAAAAACAGTTTAATAATTGAAATAAAATGATAATAATAATAATACACAAAACAAGTGATGCACAGTACAATTGCTCACCACCCGCCGACCGATGCCCAGCCAGTCCCCGAGCAGCGGCCCCCCCGGCCAGCTTTCCCCAGTTTATGTACTGAGCATGACGTCCCATGGTATGGAATGTCCCTTTGGCCAGTTTGGCTGTGCCCCCTCCCAGCTTCTTGTGCCCCTCCAGCCTTCTCAGTCGGTAGAGCATGGGAAACTAAAAAGTCCTTGGCTAGTGTAAGCATTACCTAGCAGCAACTAAAACATCGGTGCGTTATCAACTTTGTTCTCATCCTAAATCCAAAACACTGTACCAGCTACTAGAAAGGAAATTAACTCTATCCCTGCCGAAACCAGGACAATATCCACCCCTTATTCTATACCATCTGCGTCATGCTCAAGTCTCATATTTTCCAGTACATTTTCATTAATCACCACCCCCCTTTTTTTTAATATATATATACACACACACACACACACACACACAGAGATATCATTCCCTTCATCTGTGGGCCATCCCTCTAAAACGTTCGGTGAGTTCATTTAGTCCATGACTTCGAGCTCCATCTGTCATAATAATCTTTCAGGGCAGGAAAAATGGAGATGGTATGTGGTGTTGGATTGTTTCATGTTGAAGTCAGTTCTGGTACCATCATCACTGTGCTTTGCTTGGTTTCACTGAAGTTATTCTTCATTAGTCTGGGTGATTCTTATTGTAATAACATTAGTATGGCATATAATATTATTAGTATTATTAGTATATCTGTGTATTATTAGTATAACTGTTATAACTATAATTAGTACTTAACATCACATAATTCAGATCATTGGCTATTCTCACCCAAAATCAAATCCCCTTGAGGTACACATCGGACTTCCCCATCCTTCCGCATTATCCACCAAGTGCACCCAGGTCCTTGAGCAAAAGCAATCCCACGGATGGGTTTGCCTCTGCCCGAGGCAGGAATAACCCAGACTGCCTTCCCCAGCATATTTTTTATGTGCACTACAGGGACTTTATTCCCATCTGCAGTACGTAAAAGTTCTGACTGGGCAGGGCCTGCTCGATTGGCAGATCCCCGAGTGTTGACTAACCAGGTGGCCTTTGCTAAATGCGTATCCCAATGTTTGAACGTCCCGCCACCCATTGCTCTCAGTGTAGTCTTTAACAGTCCATTGTATCGTTCAATTTTCCCAGAGGCTGGTGCATGATAGGGGATGTGATACACCCACTCAATGCCGTGCTCTTTGGCCCAGGTGTCTATGAGGTTGTTTCGGAAATGAGTCCTGTTGTCTGACTCAATTCTTTCTGGGGTGCCATGTCGCCATAGGACTTGCTTTTCAAGGCCCAGGATAGTGTTCCGGGCAGTGGCATGGGGCACGGGATATGTTTCCAGCCATCCAGTGGTTGCCTCCACCATTCTAAACACACGGCGCTTGCCTTGGCAGGTTTGTGGGAGTGTGATATAATCGATCTGCCAGGCCTCCCCATATTTATATTTCAGCCATCGTCCTCCATACCAAAGAGGCTTTAACCGCTTGGCTTGCTTGATTGCAGCGCATGTTTCGCATTCATGGATAACTTGCGCAATAGTGTCCATGGTCAAGTCCACCCCTCGATCACGAGCCCATCTGTATGTTGCATCTCTTCCTTGGTGACCTGAGGTGTCATGGGCCCACCGAGCTATAAATAATTCACCCTTATGTTGCCAGTCCAGATCCACCTGAGCCACTTCAATCTTAGCAGCCTGATCCACCTGCTGGTTGTTTTGATGTTCTTCAGTGGCCCGACTCTTGGGTACGTGAGCATCTACGTGATGGACTTTTACAACCAGGTTCTCCACCCGGGCAGCAATATCTTGCCACAATGCGGCAGCCCAGATGGGTTTGCCTCTGCGCTGCCAGTTGCTCTGCTTCCATTGCTGCAACCACCCCCACAGGGCATTTGCCACCATCCATGAGTCAGTATAGAGATAGAGCACTGGCCACTTTTCTCCGTCAGCAATGTCTAAAGCCAGCTGGATGGCCTTTACTTCTGCAAATTGGCTCGATTCACCTTCTCCTTCGCAGGATTTGGACTATTTCCTTCCCTTTTTCAAAAACTTCTCCTGCTGTGTTGCCCCACACGATGATATCATCAATGTATTGCAGGTGTTCTGGAGCTCCACCCTGTTCTAGTGCAGTCTGGATCAGTCCATGGCAAATGGTAGGGCTGTGTTTCCACCCCTGGGGCAGTCGGTTCCAGGTGTGCTGAACGCCCCTCCAAGTGAAAGCAAACTGTGGCCTGCACTCCGCTGCCAAAGGGATTGAGAAAAATGCATTAGCAATATCAGTTGTGGCATACCACTTGGCTGCCTTTGTTTCCAATTCGTATTGAAGTTCTAGCATGTCCGGCACAGCAGCACTCAGCGGTGGCGTGACTTCATTTAGGCCACGATAGTCTACTGTTAGTCTCCACTCTCCATTAGACTTCTGCACTGGCCATATGGGACTGTTAAAGGGTGAGTGAGTCTTGCTGATCACTCCTTGGCTCTCCAGTTGACAAATCAGCTCATGGATGGGAATCAAGGAGTCTCGGTTGGTGCGATATTGCCGCTGGTGCACCGTGGTGGTAGCGATTGGCAGCTGTTGGTCTTCGACCTTCAGCAACCCCACAACAGAGGGGTCCTCCGAGAGACCAGGCAAGGTGGACAGCTGTTTAATTTCCTCCATCTCCAAGGCAGCTATACCAAAAGCCCACCGGTACCCTTTTGGGTCCTTGAAATACCCTCTCCTGAGGTAGTCTATGCCAAGGATGCACGGAGCATCTGGGCCAGTCACAATGGGGTGCTTCTGCCACCCATTCCCAGTTAGACTCACTTCAGCTTCCAATACAGTTAGCTGTTGGGATCCCCCTGTCACCCCAGAAATACAGATGGGTTCTGCCCCTATATATCTTGATGGCATTAGGGTACACTGTGCACCAGTGTCTACTAGAGCCTTATACTCCTGTGGGTCTGATGTGCCAGGCCACCGAATCCACACAGTCCAGTAAACCTGGTTGTCCCTTTCCTCCCCCTGGCTGGAGGCAGGGCCCCTCTAATCCTCATCACAGTACTCATTTCTCATTTCTTGCACGTATGAGTCAGAAGTTTCTTCATTAAGATCAAGAGTAAGATCAGCCCTTCTACTCTCTCTGGGGAACTGCCCGCTGGAAACTGGAGCAGCAATTTTCCTGGAAGAACCTCTTTCTGTGATTGTTTTCCCTTGCAATTCACGTACCCGTGCCCCTAGGGCTGCAGTAGGTTTCCCATCCCACTTCCTCATGTCCTCTCCATGGTCACGCAGATAAAACCATAGGGTGCCCCGTGGTGTGTACCCTTTATATTCTCTCTCTTGAGCAAAAGAACACTGACTCCTAATAGCCGAGATACTGGTCCGTACAGGTGGGGAGTAGGACCTATCCTCTTTGAGTTGCTGGATCTCCCGGGACAGTTTTTCAGACAGTTTCTCCACAGCCGAGACGAGGGAGGAAGAAGGACTTTCCTCATATTGCCGGAGTTGACTAGCCAATTCATCCACTGTTTGTTCCTCTCCATCTTTCCAGGTCATCACTGCCAATGAATTGGCGTATGACGATGGTGAGCTCCTTATAAACTTCCGCCACATGGGTCGTGTGCACTTGACTTCGTCTGGATCTTTGGATAGTTGTTCATTGTTCAGGTCATCATAAATCACCTCCAGCACAGCTAATTCTCTCAGAAACTGGATACCCTTCTCCATGGTGGCCCACTTGCTTGGGCGACATATGACATCTTCCTTAAAGGGATACCTTTCCTTCACGCTTGACAAGAGTCGCCTCCAAAGGCTGAGGATACGTGTCCCTTTTCCAATTGCTTTGTCAATGCCCCCTTCCCTAAAAAGGGATCCCAGCTGCTTGGCTTCCCTACCCTCTAATTCCAGGCTACTGACCCCATTATCCCAGCATCGGAGCAGCCAGGTGACAATATGCTCGCCTGGACGGTGGCTGAAATCTTTTCATATATCTCGCAGCTCACTCAGGGATAGAGATCGGGTGGTCACTGCCTCGTTTATGAGTTCTTCCTCTTCCTCCTCCCCGATCAGCGGCCGGCTCTCCTCCTCCCGTTCTCGTGATGGCCCTTCTCCAGGGTCATCTGTCTCGTACACTTCTTCCTCCAGCCCCCTTTTAGAAGAAGCTTCTTCCTCCCTTACTAAACGAGCCGACTTCCGCTTCCAAAATTTCTTCTTGTGTACAGGGGCGACTGATACCGGCACAGGCTGGTTCTTTGGTTCAGCCACAGGGCGTGTCGCCGCGGTCGGAGTGGCCGCAGTGCATGTCGCCGGGGTTGGAGTGGCCGCAGGGCCTGTCGCTAGGGTTGGAGTGGCCGCAGGGCCTGTCGTCGGGGTTGGAGTGGCCGCAGTGCCTGTCGCCGGGGTCTGAGTGGCCGCAGGACCTGTCGCCGGGGTTGGAGTGGCCGCAGTGCATGTCGCCGGGGTCTGAGTGGCCGTAGAGCCTGTCGCCAGGGTTGGAGTGGCCGCAGTGCGTGTCGCCCGGGTCTGAGTGGCCGCAGGGCCTGTTGCCGGCATCTGAGTAGCTGCAGTGCATGTTGCTGGGGTCGGAGTGGCCGCAGGGCCTGTTGCCGGGGTCTGAGTGGCTGCACGGCCTGTCGCTGGGGTTGGAGTGGCCGCAGGGCGCGTTGCCCGGGTCTGAGTGGCCGCAGTGCGTGTCGTTTTACTGTCAGAGCCAGGGACCTTCTCTTCCCTTTGAGGGCACTGAATGGTGTTGAACAGGGCTCAGTAGGCATGGGCCAGGCCCCAGCACGTTGCAATGATCTGCATCTCTCTGGAGTTGCCAGGGTGACAGCATACTTTTTCCAAATATTCTACTAACTTTTCAGGATTCTGCACTTGCTCAGGGGTGAAGTTCCAAAACACTGGGGGTGCCCATTGGCCTAGGTACTTGCCCATCTTGTCCCACACACCCTGCCACTCATAATTATTCAGCCTTGGGGCAGATCTCGGGATGATATTCTTAAATTGCTTACCAACTTTAGACAAAACCAAAACAATATTCCCAAGAAGTATTAATAGAAGTATCTTAACTGCCCAAGGATGTTCAAAATACTGAAAAGTTACTGTAATGAAGGAGGAAACATCATAGAAGAAGGTAGTGACACTGCCATTCTGTATTTCCTCCGTAAAAAAACTCTCAGAAAAGTTACTGCAATTGCTAGTTGTCTCCACGAAATGGTCTCTGTGGTACAGTAACGGCTTCATTGCGAAATTTACATACCACACTAACGTCAAGGTCAATGTTCTAAAAACAAACCTCACAAGCGAGACATCACTATTCACTGCAGACCACAGCAAACTGCAAAACCCAACACCAATCTTTAACATGTACAGCAGGAAAAAGAGCGCGATGCAGATTATACAAATCAATATCGAGAACAGAGAAACCAACATTGTGACCCACAACTATTAACAGATATAAGTTCCTTAATACACTCCGGTTAATCTGTTATTATCTCAAACCCTTCGAGCCCCACGTTGGGCGCCAAAAAGGCCTGTCGTGGTTTAACTTCAGTTGGCAACTAAGCACCACGCAGCCGCTCGCTCACTCCCCCCCACCCAGTGGGATGGGGGAGAGAATTGGAAGAGCACAAGTGAGAAAAAGTCGTGGGTTGAGATAAAAACAGTTTAATAATTGAAATAAAATGATAATAATAATAATACACAAAACAAGTGATGCACAGTGCAATTGCTCACCACCCGCCGACCGATGCCCAGCCAGTCCCCGAGCAGCGGCCCCCCCGGCCAGCTTTCCCCAGTTTATGTACTGAGCATGATGTCACACGGTATGGAATGTCCCTTTGGCCAGTTTGGCTGTGCCCCCTCCCAGCTTCTTGTGCCCCTCCAGCCTTCTCAGTCGGTAGAGCATGGGAAACTAAAAAGTCCTTGGCTAGTGTAAGCATTACCTAGCAGCAACTAAAACATCGGTGCGTTATCAACTTTGTTCTCATCCTAAATCCAAAACACTGTACCAGCTACTAGAAAGGAAATTAACTCTATCCCTGCCGAAACCAGGACAGAGTGAAACAACCGTTAGAAGCTTGGGGACAGATTTTTTTCAGGAGAAGAGTTGGCATTGATTTTTCAGCCTAGAGGGTGTTAGGGTTGGCAGGTTGGGTGCGCGATCAGAGTGGGAGTGGACAATCAACGTTGGGGAAATCTGCAGCTTCAGCTACTACAAAACCAAGGAGAAACTCCATCTGAAATGTTTAAAACTTCTATTTGTTGGCTTCAGAGGCTCTTTGCTAAACAAGAGGCATTCTTATTCTATCATCTTATGCTTCACCCATCATGAAAAAGGGAGAGTTTAGATTTAATTCCATTCCATGTAAGATTAATATATTTTTCTCCCCACTTCTCTCTTACCCTTACAACAGAATTCTCTCAGGTTTTTTTCTCAGTTATTTCTCAGCTGCTTTCCCTTAGGAGGGAGAAATATCTCATTTTTCACACAGCCTTTTGTTTGCTGGAGCTCCTGATGTTACACCAATGCACCACTGCCCATTCCCACAATAGGTCAGGCAGGTATCGTTGGTGTGTCTGTCTGCTCCATGCTCTTCTTTTGCTGTTTATAAGTAACCTATCAAACTGGCTTTAATATCAAGATTATTTCCTTGCAAAGTCAAATTGTCAAACTGAGCTTCAGCAGTGAGCATTGAGTGTTTTTGGTCTGTTCCACCTGCAAACTGCCAAGCTGGATACGAGAGCAGCATGTGCTCTACATGGTTGGTCCGCTACCAGTAACCTCTGACTTGGTTTGAAGGTACGGGATGTGCTTTATGAGTATTTTTTCTGTTGGCAACATTTTCTGGATGTGCAAAATAAAGTGACCCAGACTGTTTCAGCACGGGACTTGTCTAAACCAAGGTGTAGAAATTTCTTTAAGGATTATATTGTGAAAGATGAATAACCACATTCAGAATTCCTATGCTGACAATTGTTTGTCTTTTCTTTTAAAGATAAAACAATCAAGTTATGGAAAATTACTGAAAGAGATAAGAGACCAGAAGGGTACAACTTAAAAGATGAAGAAGGAAAACTTAAAGATCTTTCTACAGTAACATCACTGCAGGTAAGCTGCTGTCTTTGTCCAAAATCCAGTTGTTTCTGTACGAAGAAGGTAGTCATGGGTGCTAACTCAGTAAAAGATTTAAGTATGTACCTAATGCTAAGCATATATATGATTATTCTCATTGAAGTTCTAGCTGACTGATAAGGTCTTGAATCTGTCACACATTTTCAAGTCACAAATGCTTTATGATATAGTGACTAACACAAATATGTTTAGAGAGTTTATGTCAGTTTTATTCTTCCTGATAAAGTTCTCTCAGCGTGAATTAACGTGCTTTCACACAGGATTCTTTAGCCTGGTGTGCTGGAAGCAGTCTACTTGTAATTAATATTAAACAGTGTTCTTACTTCATTCAGAGCAACTGAGTTAAAGACGGTACACCAAATTTCAGTCTCATCTTTATTTCAGTAGTATAAAGGAATTATGTCCTATCTGAAGAGTGGGATTTGCAATAGTCTGTGCTTCAGTGAATGTGAGGTTCTGCATTCATGGAACTCATATAAGCACATATGATAACGTAATAGATTTTTGCTCTCAGATTTAATGGCTGAATTCACTCCAGGTGTTTTGGCAAAGGAAGTGCTAAAGGTTAGAACTGGAAGGCTATGTTGTATAAACGCTACTATTTCTTTATTATTAGAAACAAACAAACAACCCCCACCTCCAAAACAAGCCAATATTGTCTATTGTGAAAAAAGCCTCCAAGGTGTAAAGATTAATGGGGAATATTTATCCATTCTGTATGATTAGGCAAACAAAACCATTCCAGATTGCTTATAGTCTGAGAAGTCAAAGGCTGAGCGAACCATTGTTTTGTTCCTTTAGTGGCAAGCTAAACTCAAAGCTTTAACTTGTCTGTGTTCCTCTTTAAACTATCTTGTGGATTGATGTATGATAGATTGTTTCTGATGTGTGTTCAACAACATCGAATACTCCCAATCATGGACCACAGCCTTACAGTGTTTAACGCTTTAACAATAGGGAATAAATTGACAGTGTCTAGTTATTGAAGCATGACATTGAAGTGACACACAGGGAAATAATGAGGGCGCAATGATGAGTAATAGTCTGTGGTCTTAGCTTTTCAGGAGTATGTGTGTACGTACGGTATGTCAATACACATGTTGGCTTTGTTTTCCAAGACTTTGTTTATTATGTTTTGCTGAGATTAAAACCTTTTCACCACTTGACTTTTTTGAGAGAGACATCAAGTAGCAAAAGAAATACTGTGATTTACAGCTAACAGCAAACTCTTTAGCAAAAGCAAAATACTAGGACTTCACTGCTTGTCAGAGCCAGAGCCTACTGCATATGTGGGACAGTAGCTCCTGCTGTGGGACTGGCCTGTTCTGTGGCAGCTGCCAGTGCCTCCCTTCCCATAGTCCAGGCATTCCAGTGCCTGCTTTCCCACAGTCCAGGCTTTCCATTGCTCTGCCTGGCTCTCCATGGCTCTCCTGTCTCTCCCTTCCTCCTTGGCAGGGATGGCCTTGCCCAGCAATTCATCCATGGGGGAATTCAGCTTGCATACATTGTTGAGAAGTTTTATAATGTCACAGTCTTTGAATGCTTTCTCTCCATTGAAACTCTCATCATCCTAGCAAAAAATTATTTAAAATCTTACTCCTTTTCTGGTTTGTGTTTTGTTTTTTTGGCAGGTGCCTGTATTGAAACCTATGGATTTGATGGTAGAAGTCACTCCCCGGAGAATCTTTGCTAATGGTCACACCTATCATGTCAACTCAATATCCGTCAACAGTGACTGTGAGACATACATGTCAGCAGATGATCTCAGGATTAACCTCTGGCATTTAGCAATCACAGACAGGAGCTTCAGTATCCTTTATTGTGGTTCCTTGCTCAGTGTTGATAGTATTAGTGGGGCTTAAGAGAGCTGTTTTAAAATATTTTTCTGCAGATTTTAAAATATACCTTTACTTATCAGAATCCCTGCAGTATTTGCAACAGAAAATGTTCGGATATCATAAGAGACAGCTAAGAGGTTGCAGAAATCAGGGAATTTTATGTGAAAAATAACAGTCTTGGAGTTGGTTAATGACAAGTAAATAGGAAACTGATGCCAGCTGAATGGTAACTATCCACCTGATTAGAATACTCTGTACTGTTATTTCCTGAAGACATTTCATGCTGAGCTACTCTACCTTGTTTTGCTGAAAGGTCAGTCCTTACCCTGACCGTGCCCCCTGTTCTCCATCATCCTGCTTTCCAGAACCCTAATGCCTGAAATGTGCACGGTTTGGGGATAAGTCTCAGTTGCTTTGCATGAGTTGTTGTGTCTGTGATTAATGCAGTTGTTGCTCTATCAAGTGCTGGCGTCATCCTGAAAGCTGCGTTGTGGGATCATTCCAGTCATCTGTGAGGCTGCCCCTTGCACTGCAACAGGGTGGCTTGGAGGAGGAACAAAAGAAAATGTAGCCAAGAAAAGTGATTCTCTGTGTTTTGGAGAACATAAAGGGACCAGTAAGAAGAGAAATAGGTTATGGGGCTAGCTCAGAATGTTGTGTTCCTTTGGTGATTTCTTTTTAAGTATTTCAAAAGAAGTTAGAAGACTATTTCTCTGTGGATTTGTATGAGGGACTATTAGACGTCAAAGTGTCCTACTGGGGGCAAATTCCTAAAAGAAAGCACCAACGTGATGGGGTGTTCTCCCTGCCTCTGGTGATTGTTTATATTTCTTCCTTCATAGGCCAGATCATCTGTGAAGCTTAATCCGTGCTTTGTTAATGTCACAGGAAACATTTTCATTAAATCAAACTACTCTTAATGTCTTTAAAAAACTGCCTTTGCAGGCTCAAGTGACAGGTGCCTTTACCCTGGGGACTGTAGGGAATATCTCCTCAGTTTGTTTCCGAACTCGTATTCTTTTTCTGTCTTTCACCTGTCTAGATTAAGCAAGCTAAATGGTGCCTTCTTTAATATGACTGTTTATATAGGACCAATTTATATGTGGTTCTTCAAAGTCCAGCTATGTCTGCCTTCGATATCCAAGCAACTGTACTTCCATTCTTTAGTAAGAGAGAACAGAGTAGGAAAATCGTTTGTCAGCACACCTATATGGAGTAGCAGCGTGTCTCCTGACAGTGTCTTCCTCACTGTAGCTTCACCTTCCAGTCTTGTCTCTGTCCTGGACACTTTTATACGTGGCTACTGTGTGTTCTCCTCTACTGTGTATCCTCCTCTTTCTTCTAAAGCAGAGCAGTGAGTCAGACCAAGCACAGCAATCTCTGTATGTCTGTGTATGATAACCAGATCACACTCCAGAATACTTATACAAGATAAGTCTTTGCTTTTGGCAATCCCTTTTATTGTGTTAAAAGCTGTTTTATAAACTATGGCTTGCCAAGAGAAATATTTCTGACAAGTTTTAAAAAACCAAATAGTTACTATAGTTCATGAGGACAGCATGAGTTTTTATTAAGTCATTTGCCACGCTAAGAGCTTATTGACAGAAATATCAGCCCCAAATGAATTTTTAAACCCCAAATGTGTGTAAATCTTTGAAAAGAAAAGGTTTACTATGGGAGTATTGATAGAATCAGAACAAAAGTATTGTGAATATGGTAGTGTAAAATAATTCTTAGCATTTATGCAGAGCTTTTTATCTTCACATCCTTTGTATATGTTGATCAATTTATCCTTACAAAAGATTAAGAGGCTGGTAGATAGATGAATTTGTCTACTATTTTGTGGATGAGGAAATTGAGGCAGAAAATTTAAAGAAATTGCTTATGAAAACTATAAATTTCATAGCCCTGATTAACAACATTTCATTTGCCCTTAGTATGAAAACACTTGTATGCAGGCTTCAGAACCACTTGGCCTCCAATAATGTTTCAAATTCTAGCAATATACTAGGAAAGAGCTGAAAAACAGACTTAGTCTTACAATCGTAACTACTACCGTATGTCTTGATGGAACAGCATGGATAGCAAAATTATCTGAGATTGAATTAACTGTTTAGGGTGTTATTGCTTCTACTCCTGTATGTTCAACTGCTGTGTTTGGTGACAGCTGCATGGACTCTGTTTCAAGCATTAGCACACCCCTGTCGTTGAATATTTACTGATAAAAAGTGTTTTAGAGTTTCTGATTGAATCATTGCTTTAACTCTTAAAACATGATACCATTTATAGTAGCACGCTCGATTTCTGAGTATGTTCTAAGATGATGATGAGGGGGAAATTAAGAGTGTGTTTCTGTTTTAGGATAGGAAACTTTTCCTGTATCTGGGTGGCTTTGGGATACTTACGTGGATGACTTTGGAATAACTGGCTTTCTATCCTGGATTGGGATACAGATATTGCTGCTTCTTTTAGATACACATGAATGAACATCTGGGAGGACTGTGATGAGAGAGTTTAGGCAGTGATAGGAGAGAACGCTAGGTAAAGGGATGGTCAATGCTAGGGGCAAACTGTTCTTGCTAAGCTGGCCATGGTGGCAGCAGATTGACTTTTGTGGCTGGATACCGGTATGTATTCAAGAGAGCAGACCTAGTTAAATAGGCTGTATCCACTTCTGTTTCAGACAATATAAGCTGTATCTGTACTCAGTTGTCCAAACCAGATCATCAGGCAGATTACTTTTACTTAATTCTTTGATAAACAGAAAAGTTGAGATAGATGTTCCAAAAGAAGGTGAGATAGTTACAGAATATTGCTCGTATTGGGGAATTAACTGGGAGACCACGGTAACTGGAAGAAGGGGATGAGTAAGTTAAATTTGCATCAGTCTTTCCACAGGTATCTTTTTGTTCATATAGAGCCCTGTAAGTCCATGTAAAATTGCAGGGGCACGTTTTCCACTAGATTTCAACATCTGTCCCATCTCTCCTACAGGAAACCCAGTTACATAAAACTCTCCTGGAAGTAGATGAGCTTCTGGTAAAAACATTGGGTGTGCCAGTTGCAATTAGGACTAGACATATTAAGATGAAAAAATTCTGCCAAGCAAACAGTTTAAATTATAAATGAATGTTGGTGGGCTTGGTGCCTTCTGCAACACACTTAGGGGGACAGGCAGGAGGAGGCTCAGGCAGTTTTAAAAATGCTTGCTTCACATCTTTTTACTAGATGCAAAATGGAAATGAAGCATCTTGCTGTTTTACATGCAAGGCTTGATTCCTTGAAATACATGTTTAAAACAATAAATAGAAAACATTTTGGTTTGAAGTGGCATTTGTTAATAAGGGATCTGGCTGTGATGTGTATTTGTCTTTCTACTTTCCCTCAGAGGCAGCACTGCTACATATAATGAACTACAATCTGTTTACCCAAGAGTCTGGTTGTGACAATGACACAAACAACAAGTACAGTGGTAGAGTTTCTGGACATTCAGCTCATGTTTGAACATCTTTACAAGTTGCATGGGAAATGCTGGAGAAAGAATGGATTAGCAGTGGTATGCTAGGGTGTTTTTCAAGTAAAGTACTTTGTCTTATAGAATTTTATTTGAGACCAGTTGGGTTATAACCATTATTTTAGCAGTTTTACAGATCACTGAGAATCGTTCATTTCTTTGAAAATGAAAAGACAAAGCAATGCAGATATTAATTTAAACCTCTTTCTGTCTTCTTTGGAAAATATTTTAAATCAGCTTTGCAGACTTTGACCAGAATATTTGCCTTAGGTAAAGCCTTAGGCAAATAAAGTACAATTAGTGGTTTTCTGGTTTGCCTTTGTATTAGCATAAACACTAACTGGGGTAAAAAGCAGACAAGTGAGTTTTATGCTGTGGCTGTGTAAATTTTCATGAGGAATAAGCAAGACTGCTGTACGTTGCTTCCCACTTGGAAGCAGCTTTGCCCAGTATTGTTTGGGCAGGAGGAGGCAAGGGAGAGGAGGAGGTGAGAGAACAGGAAGGGGGAAGGTCAGCTGGCAAATAATTGCACATATGAGGCTTTTCTTCGCTAAAAAGTTTAATGTGTTTGGTTATGTTATGGAGAACGAGAGTCAGTGTCCTTAATTATGGATGATATTCTTCATTGGAAAAGAAGTGAGGTAAAGGTTGCTGTATTTGTTAATATTCGGTCTGAAATGGCTTAGCAGTGTTGCCCATAGCTTAAGCTTTTAGATAAGTCATCTTGGGTGTAGTGAATGAGAAAACAGGACTGCTGGAAGCGTATTCATAAGGCTTACTTCACATCAGCAGCAATCTTTGGACTATCTAGCTGTACTAAATATTCTTTATGAGAATGTATTTGGATTGCTCACAGAACTATGTTGCTCATAGCACTTGAACTCCCTTCATTTCCTGGTAGCACACTGTTTCACTCTAGAGGCTGTCATGGCATTGCTATGGAAACAACATCACCATTTCCAGCATGTACTCATCTTGAGACTCATCTTGACTAAAATACTCATTTCTCAGTCAGATCAATATAGTCCAGGGTTACCCTGTTTTAATAAAAAATTCCTTCTTCCGTGTCCCAAAAGGGTTAAGCTAATTAGCAAATCACCATAGGGCCTTCTTATAGTCTAATGTATTCCAGTATTTGAAGTATATCATGGATAGTCAGATCGTTAGGCACCGTATCTTGGGGAAATTAATTTACTTAAGAAGTAAACAACAACAAAAAAGAAAAGAAATAGAAAAACCAAAATAACATGGTACATTGATGGAGACCACGTCTGTGGCAGCCCATTGTGCACCTGAATATAGTGCATATATAGGGCACATATAGTGCTCTGGGAGCAGCCCCCAGGCTGGGAAAGATAGATAGCCTTACCAAATTCCTGTTACCTGCCTCAGTGCTAAGCATTTGAATGCTAAACTGAAAGCAAATCTGCAGTATTCTCTTGGCATTTGCGGAGCTGTAAGCTGGCAAGTTTATGCCCTTGAGTGAGATAAGGTTGTTTCTATAAAAATTCCTCAGCCAGGATGACTGTGCACAAGCTGTGTGCACAAGGATGCATTTTCTGCGCTCTTGAAAAAATGCCTTTACTGCGCGAGAACCTGCTGCCACCCCCACCCACAGCACTGTTTTCCTCAGGCATGCGCTTTCTGTTTGGGGAGATGGCAGACATTATTTCTCTTCTTTTGAGAGCTCTGTGTAATACATTTTAGCACTTCCTATTCTATCAAGAAAGATTCTGCCAATCTGTATCATGTATTTAAAAGGTATATATTATACCATGGAGTCATATTCTAGCTGAGTTGCTACTCACAACATTTGAGTAGCTTTTCCCCAAATTTGTGGTGGCGTTTTATTCTTTACTTCCCAGAGTCTCTCCTTCTCCCACATGCGTTGTCTCTGTCTCTCTCTCCTTTAAAGGAGAATGAAGATGTCTGCAAAGCTCAAAGCAGGTCTGTAAGTTAGAAGTAGAGGATTGCAGAGGTACTATGCACCCTGTTTTCATGGTTTGGCGAGCTCTTTTAAAGTGTTACTATTGAGAAATGGTTGCTTTGCTTTTCTAATTAAAACAATCCTATGTGAACAACTGTTGAAAGTAGCTTTTTTCCCTCAAGCTGATTAGATTCTGGATTGATGTAATGCACTCTTTAGTCTCCACTTTTTTTAGCAGGGGAACACTGGTCTTCTAGTAAAAATAAGAGTTGACAGTAGTAAAAATAAAGATTTTGACACCTAACTCACATCTGAGTACTGTCAACTGGAGGTTTTCTGTGCATTTTGATAAATGTTGAATTGTACTCTAATTTGAGGTAAACTACTAGAAATGCTGACTAATAGCTCCAGTGCCCCATCTTGCAAAGCCATGGGGAAGAACAGTATGTAGAGGAAAAAAGATAGAAAATAAAAAAGAAGAAATTCTATTGCATGAAACTTGTGAATACACAAAGTTCACACCAAGTATCAATACTTAACTGTTAGGTTCTTTGCTACATTGCTATTTCTCATCTGCCAATAATTGCATTGTAAACTGGTCATGACAGAGATCTTTCCTCCTCTGTATTACTGAAGTGGTTGACATACTTTAACACAATTAAATACTTTGCAATAAAAATATTTTAAAATAATTGTAATAAAATTTTGAGGTTAGTCAGTCTTAGCCCCACTTTTTAGACTCAGTTAAACAAAGACTGTTATAGCCAAATAGGTTTGCTGGAGTTTCCACCCAAAATCTGAATATTGCCCGGCGAGATTCCACTTTCTGTTACTTCCATCCATATTCTAATTCTGCATTAGATAAAGTGGCAAACTGTTCAGGAGAGAGAAATCCTGTAAAAAAGGTAACAGAGATGAAGAAGTGGTAGGAAAATGGTTTTGTTTTGGAAAAATAGAAGTCAGTGTATCTTTGCTCTATAGGATCTGTTAACTGCCAGAATGCAATGGGGTGGAATTTCAATGAGCACCAACAGAGATTTTTTGCTAGGGATCACTTGCTTTAATGGACAGAGAAAAATAATATAGTGTTTTCAAAAAAATATATGACAATTCTAACCTTGCAAAAGGTAATCAGAAGCAAAAACTTTGTTGCCCAGTGAAATGAATCTTTACATTGCCAATGCTTAGCATTCAGTCATTTGATGATGAATTTAGGAAAAGGGTTGTAGTACTTAAGCCTGCTTATTTCTCCCAAGAATTTGCTGTTCAAGTTACTCTTATCTGAAGCAATGGAAAAGTTTTCCATTTGAAAAATGACTATACTAGATGGAAATTCATGGTTATCCATTTAGCAATGATTAGCGATTAATTTGAGGTTGTTTTTAAGTGATGTGATTTTTGAAGCTCTGCAAAATGGCAGTTTCCATTGACTTTGCCTGTTAACTTTTGGGTTTGAGATCTTTCAGCTTAGAGTATTTGTGCATTAAAAATAAATTATTTTGAAATTACCTATGCAACTGTAGATACCAAATCACCCAGTAACTTGAGGATCATTTACACTGGTGTAGTTCAGTATTTAGTTTTGCTAAAATGTGATTAATAGATTGGCAGAAGATACTGTAGTTCTTGCATAGTTCCTATTCGTAATGCTGAATATTTGTGTGTCAGCAGAGCATCATATGTATGAGTGGCAACAGATCATAGGTCATATACTGAGGCTCAGGAGTAGGAACAAGCACCAGCATAAAGCTTATAAAGTGCTGCTGGTGGGACCGCAAGAAAGTGCTGTCCTGTATACATATGATGGTGCTTAAGGGTATTAAAAGAATTCTTGAAATCGTGAAAAATAGTCCCTCATTTCTGGAAAGATTCTTTGCATTAAGTAGTATAAGAAATTCATATAGTCTTTTTCAGATGCCCCAGAAAACTAGAGGATAAAGTTCTGTTTTGTAGGGAGGCCTGAGATGTGTTTCATATCTGACTAGAGTTTTCATGCTTTTTACATACTGACTTAAAGCTTACCAAATACATTAAGTTTATAAATGGTTGCCTGAGTTGGGCTCTTCCATACAGTATTTTTGGGCTTTTTCAATTGGTATCGTGGACCTGGAAAAGCAAATATGACTATAATATTTGATCTGACTACAGTAGTTATTGAAGAAGAAAGAAGGATGTTTTGCTACTGTCAAGGTGAAGTACACATATGTTATTTCTTGTCTAAAGTGCTGACCCACCCAAATCCTGATATTCTCCTTTTATTTTACTCTTGGTGAGCTTATCCAGAAATAAATCCTTGATTGCATGAAAGTAGAAAACACTTTGTGTGTTTTTTAGTTGTTGGGAGGACTTCCTCATTGTACTGAGAAGTTCACAAATAACGGTATCTGAAATAAACCCCACTGGAAATCAAGACACAGATTTGTAGTAACGTGGGTTTAGAATAGCTTGAATTTCCAAATATCAAGTTTATGCCTCATCTTAGAAGATCCAAGGACTAGGAAGGTGACTGAATCTTTGTTAGCCAACATAAGAGTTAAAGTAAATTTAGTCAGTATTTTTGGAGACAAAAAAGGTATAGTGAAATGCATTTTGGCCTCTTTTATATTTTTTTCATGCATCAATTTGCATTTACTTTATATGATGTCTGTAACATTAAGCCTCAAACTGTGATGGTTTAAACAAAGTACAGTAACCACTTTATGTTAAAATGTTAACTACATACCACACCTTACCTATGTGTACAAGCAAAGCTAGGCAGAGTTCCAATGTCAAAATTGTGTATGCACTGTAAAAAGAATATTTTAATATACATTAAACTGGAGAAAGACATCTCTTAACAGAATAAAACCCAATCATTGTTTTAATGGAGCTGTTAAGCAGTATTACTAGATATCAATGATCAAATAAAGCCTGATTTTTCTTTAAGCTGTTTTAGATTCTGCAGGGGTCCACCCTAATTGGATATGTAATACTAGATAAATAATAATTAAGAAGAATATAAAAGGAAGAAAGAATGTTCTGACTGCTAGACTGGGGACCACGCTGGCTCCATGGGTGTGTAATTAAACAATGCATCAGGCACCTGTTCTTTGTAACCACTGTAGTCAAACGTGGCATAAAGTAAAGAATTTTAAGCTTTAAACAAAATATCTCATGTGACCACCAGACTAAGGATTTTAGAAATGTGGTAGCTGGGAGAGTCCTTGATGTGTGTTTTTGCTGCCTGTTAGGAAGAATGCAGTAGGGGTTCTTCTATGAAAATCACACAAGAAATGTTTTTAGTGTCAATTGAGGAATAAAATTAGTAAATAGGTAAGTATGTGTAACTGTAAGTTGTCATCTTCTCTGAACTGTATAGAATCCCGATAGTAAATGGAGCCTTTCATGAACTCTCCACAGACTCATTTGTAAGAAAAATTCTGTGTGTCCCTAGTGCAAAGTGCCAAGAGAGAACTGCATTTCTAGGATCACCTAAATGACTTTGTCTTGTAGACACTAACATAGATACAGCTTCTACAACAGGCATTGGATTGGTTCTTCTGCTTCTGTTGAGGTAAAACTACGTCCAGTTTGGACACAACAGTATTTCTGATGTGGTCATCATTTATCATAGCATATCTTAATTGAGTACAGTTTTTAAGCTATTCAGAGCAGGAACAGTTGTGTGTTTATATGTTATCTTGTGCAAATTGCAGTCTTTATAACTAACTGCTGTAATTCAAATAATAGATAATAATTACAGCAGTAAGGCTGTGTGAGTAGGGACTATAAGGACCTTAAGGATGATTTGTTTTCAAGAAATACAGAGGAGTCTCAGCATCTTTTAGGAGACTTTAAGTCCAGATTTAGGGAGCTCTGAAAACCATGAATAAATTTGCAAAAGTGGTCTTTCAAGACTTTTGTTTGGTTTTGTTTCTTGCCAGAGGATACTTTGTGATCCTTGTCAGAAACAGTTGCTTTTTAACTATTCTCATCACCTTGAATTGACTCCTATCTCAGGAATTTGACTGTCAGCCAGAGAGAACTGGATGACAGAGCATTCTGATAGCCAAAGGAGCGATAATCAGAGCTAAACAGTATTTTAGCATTGAATCACTGACTGAGACCCTCCTGCCATACAGCTGAAATGTACATTGCAGCAAAAGCAACAATACATGGCTGGAGTGTCAGATAGCAGTGTCTTCAGGGCATGGGATAGTGCTATGAAAATATTCCCTATCTAGCCGTCCTCCAAAAATAAATAAATTGGAAGAGTTGATCCTGGCTGTGAAAAACTAATTATAGCTGAGGGCTTTGCATTCTTGGCAAAGACCAGGCTCTTCCTTTTTCTGGAGTTGCTTTTAAAGAAGTTAATTTAAGGTGATTTGAGCATAGCTATAGCCTTGGGATAATTACTGCACTGCAGATTTATTGTTTAATAAAAATATTAATTTGTTAATCAGAATACATAATTTTCTTACTTATCACTCCTGTCCATACACAACTTGAATGAATAAGTATGTGATTATGTTATCCTTTTAATGGATTTCTTTATCTAACCCTCTGTCTTCTCTAATGCAGTTGTCCCCAAATAGAGACCCATACCCATTATTTAGTTGCTGCAGAGGTAAGGAAAAACATAGCCAGAGGCATTAAAACATTCTTGGTTTTTAAACTGTATAGTGAATTGAAAAAAGGAAAAAGAAAATTGGCTGGAGTTGCAGCAAATGATAAAAAGTAGTGTGAAATCCTGAGCCCGTAAAAGCCATTTCAGAACTCTTTAATAGTACATTAAAGAACAGCACTGGGATTTCACTGTATTCATGTGTTTGTAGAGTGATCTAGGCAGCGCAACTATAGAAGATACTTCGAATTTTACAATAGGTGCAAAGATGTCTTTTCACAGATCGCCATAGAGCCAATTGCTTTCCAGTTTAATTGGGACTGTTATTCTTCTGATTGTAGCAAACAAGTCACTATTTTGTGCCAGGAATGCCCTTTAAAATATCATTATCTCAAGCTTTCTCAAGTTTATTGCTATCTAAGAGAGAAAGAGCACTTAGTAGAGCTGAAATGAGTGTTAGCATCATCAACCAGATTTCCTTTTTCACCCTAGTGGTTTATTCCATTAGAATTTTCAGGTTTTATCCCGAATCTGAGATCCTTAGCAAAGAGGGACTTGGGAAATACAGCAAGGAATATTAAATTACAGATAAAGGGTCAAGTCATGGAGCTGATACTCAGCTCATGTTTTAGTGTAATGTGGCTGCAGTCAATGAAGTTATTCCTGTGGAAATGGCTAGCAGGATTCAATTCAAGATTTATTGTCTTACTAATTTTATTTCTTTAGTTGATGAGTTTTAATCAGTATGGTGTCATTGTGGAAGCTTTTAACTGTTTCCCTCTGGATTAATTTCTCATTGAAGCATTTTAAAAATGAGCCATTCTCTATTGTCACAGGTGCAGGTGGTGTATCCAACTTGAAAAACATGTATTATGAATTTATTGAAAAAACCATTTACACAGTTCTAGGTACAATTATAGAAAAAGATAATGTATAAATAATTTAATCAGCTCTGCCAGAAGGGAGAATTCTCTTAAATGAGTCTAATTATTCTTGTTCCCATGTGAGTTTGGACTTGAAATTAACCTTGCAAAGCACAACCTTTTGCGGAGTATTAACATAAAGAAGAAGAAAATATAACTTGCTTTGCTCATTGGCTAAAATCTTTTCACTTGAAGAGTATTCCATACAAGAATGGAGATGTCATAAAAACGCTCACATGGTCATCTCAGGTATTGTAAAGCTTGCAGTCTGTACCTCTGTGTTCTGTTTGAGTCTTTAAAACCTTGAGACCATGGAAGCTTTTCTCACTATTGAAGTAGCCAGGGTACTTCTCATTAATGTAGACATTTCTCTCTTTTCTTTTGTCATAATACACACTGGCAAGGACTGAGCTTTAGTAGTGCCATTGCATGTGAAATTGCAAGAGTTAAGGGAGGTCACTTCTAGGACCTTTGGAATAAAAATGCTCTGTAAATAAAGGCAATATTAACTTTAACAAAGTTACAACACCAGAGTTAAGAATATTTTGACTGTTTTCATACTGACTACAAGCTATGTGACTTGTCTGGAATCAATATTCTGGAGGCACATCAAGCAAACAAACAGGCATACAGCTGTGATTATTGAACCCCTTTGCCTTGGAGAATAATCTTGGTGTTTCAAACTCCTGGAACCCGTATTTCTCTGCAGTGCCTAGAGACCAAGCTGATGGGCATTTTTGTAAATCCTTTCACATAAATTAAGCAACTAGATAATAAGTCCTGCCAAAAGGTTTTAATCAGGTGTTTTATATAATTTAATATAGATTATTTGGAAAACTTTCACTATGGAGTTTCTCATGACACCTGAATCTGTTCCTCATTTTCATTTTCACATTGCTCATGTTCAGGGATTTCTTGGCAGTGCAAAGTTAGTTGCAGGCAGAAATATCAGTATGAATTATGAATGGAAACCTTTATTAGTATTTTTAAAGGACCTATTTTTCAGAAGCATCTGGGTATTTTTGAAGATAGTTTTACTTGACTACTTCCATGCCGGGAAGGGGAGAGCGTTATGCTCTAGAAGACACCTCTAGCTAGATAATTTTGCAAAAAAATGAGTCCTTTGTGACTTGAATTGTAACTTCACTTAAAATATGGAATTATTCTACTCTACTGGGGTACAAATACTGCTGTATTGGGCTTTTCTGCAAGGTATATGGAAGAATAAATTGCATATAGGGAAAGAATCCCCCCTCCCCCAAATGCTCTAAATCTATACCCTCCTGCTGGAAGTTCTGTGTCAGCCTTTTAATAGGCAGATCTTCCTCAGCTGCATGGGATTTTAATACTTATCAAGAAGAAATTTGATGGTATTACCTGTTGGTGCACAGGTTATTAATTAAAAAAAAAAAAAAAGACATTTTATCTCTTCTTTCCTGTAAGTTATGTGGGAAACAATCCTTGGCTACTTTTAAGATAGAGTTTAGAAAGTTATATATGTTGTATTTCTCCATACCACCAGGGACTGGATTCAGCAAACCAAGTAGATCCCTCTCAGTTCTCTTTTAAACATCTCATTGATTTCAGGAAGGAAGGTTTGTGAATGATGAGATGATATTGCTTTAGTTTATAATTTGTCCTTGCCTTATTATGTTGAACTTGCACTCTTTTCTTGGAACCCTTGCTAGTATGTGATACATGGTGCCACTTACCGTACTGCATAGAAGAGTACTGCTTAAGAGAAGCTGAGCCAGGTGACTTAATACGTCTCTTCTATTAATAATTTGTATGTACCTGAGGCTCTTCTGCTATTAATCATAATTCATTAATATGCAAATATATCAACTAAATATGCCTTTGCAGCCTTTCAGTGATTGAGTACTGTACGCAGGAAAATGCAGATGTGCATTTATGAAGACAGGTCTTTCTCTGTTGACTCATCCACTTAATTTTGCTCTCAGCCGTGTGTATGCAGATAATGATTTCTTTGCTCTTGAAAATTTGAATGTGCATATGGTTGTGGCTAAAGCAGGCATGTGACTGTGTCTACAGATGAAAATGTGGGTGTTCTGTTCTAAAAAACAAGCCAAAAATTCAGTTCTTAAATAAATTAAAATTTTCCAGTATCTACTTCTAAATTCATTATTCTCTAAGTAAATTAATGATTGCAATGTATATAAGCAGGCCTGTCTATGAGAAAGTTTTGACATGACTTGCACCATTTTAAATACTGTCTTTCCTAGCAGTGCTATTCTACAGTTCTCTGCTTTCAATGCTTATTCAAATGTTGCAGCTACTCCGTAGGCAGTTTCTCTTATATATTAGATTTGTTTTTCTTCAACTCGCATACAGCAAAGTCTGTGACATTTACTGAATGTATGGCAGTAAAAGCAATTTCCTAAAATTTGACTAAGTACATTTAAAATACGTTGATTGTTTTTTCAAGTCATATTTGCGTAATGGAGACTTGAGGCTTTCTTGCTGCTTTCTGATTTTGTTTTACTGACATAATAGGAATGCAAAGTAATTCTGATGTTACAAGGATCAGAATGAGATCTCTCAAATTCAGAATGAGTCTTTAGACTGGTCTGCATTCTGGGGAAAAAATTCCAAAAGACAAATGTAATAATAACAAAAGAACCTCTCAAAACCAACTAACCAAGAAAAGAACGGAGTGAAAACTCACGTGCTTGGAGTACTGTGGGTAGGGAGGGGAGAGACCACGAAAGCAGAATCCAGAACTATTGCTCTTGCTGACCCTTAAGCTGACTTTTGCCAAATCTTTGCCACTTCATGCCTCAGTTTCATTATCTGTAAAACACCGACACCAATACTGGCTCTCCTTTGCTTTGAATTTAATGACTGGAAAATGTTTCCTAATACTACTTTTAATTTCTTGCCGAATGTCTCCAATTCCGAATGAAACTTGAGACGGAAGGTCCAGGAGTTGCAGCTTTGGTTCAGAAGTTTGGTATTTAAGTTCTGTCCCTGGCTTCCTGTTCAGCCTTGAACAAATCTTGTTAGTCCCTTAGTCTTGAGGGACTCTGGTTCCTATCAGCTGCCAGTTAAACCGGTGCCATCTTGGTTCCTAAACACATTTAAAGGGTCTGAATGTTGACCTTTGTGCTCCGCATGTTTTGTAAGTTTTATGGTGTTAGAAGACAGAAATAGAAAGCTAAATTAGGCACGAATCTGGCTGAAGCTTTAGATATTAGATTGTGAGGAAGCACGGCCCATCTTGTCCTGACAGTGGTATGCCAAGTATAAATGTGAGGCTGTTGCCCAAGGAGCACCGCTCCAGCACGCAGACCTCCTTATTATCCACACTGTATAAATGTGTATCACCAGTAAGAGAGGGGGATGTACTGAATATATCATCGTATCTCTGGGTGAGCTAGATCTCAACAGTAGCTTAGTTTTTATACTTCTTGTTTACCTAACAAGGCCAAATTCTCTTTTGTAGCTAGTTCTAGCTGAGTAGCTGGAAAGTTTATTGCTACTGCGGCCTCTTAGCTATGACCATGTCTTCTTTCACTAACATCTCTTTTTCATCTAATTTAGGCTGTAATCCTTGAGTTAAGAAATCTCAGAAGTCCACAGAACTGTATTAACATTAGTTAATCTCTTCTTTGTATGCACTTTGTACTTGTTCTTTATATTATGAGCAACCCCTTTACTTTGTGTTTGCACAGCACCTAATGTAATTGTCTATGACTTGGCCTTCCACATAAAGCTAAAAGCCCATAGCAGGTTTTGCTCTTTCTGTATCTCATAATCCTGATACGAGGAAAAATACAGAAAAAAAGCTGTCAGAAGCCTTTGTACTATCATAATGGCACTATCTAAACACCTTTGATGGAGACGTTTTATTGCCAATCAAAATCAAGCCATTTAAATTGATATTTTCAGCAAATCACCACCAGTATGAGAGTGTTGCCAGAGTTCCCAACTCCAGTATGATGTCTGAAGAATCATTGTTATAAAGACCATGGAACTAAAAATGGAACTGGGCTGACATTGTACTACTAAGTAATTTTCAAGTATGGATCAATACCTTGCATTAGCAGATATTAGGTCCAAGACAGCTCGAAGGAACACACACTTGTGCAGCGGTTTCTGCTTTTGTGGTTCAGAAGAGTCAAATGGTACAGACAATGTAATTGCAATTCTCTGGGCTTTTAATAAAACACATACAGTACATGCTTTTAGTGGAGCAGTGGGCAAATGCTGTGTGATAAAAAGCATTGACACTGTGGCTATTAGGAGTACTTAGAATATAAATACTGGGTCATCTCTCTGCCTAAGGTAAAACACTGGAATTTGAAGAAAAGGCCAAATCCATTAACCTATTGACAATCCATTCCAGAAACTCTTGACTCTTGGACAACAGGTCTGAAAGTCTCAGATTCAGAAGCTGGACCCTATCCAACGGTGTCCTTACTGTCATGACATGCCTATTGTAGAATTGTCATTCAACAGTGAAAACATACAGTGTATCTTTAAGAAATGAGAAGAAAGGAGTAAGTGAATGGTTATTTAAAAGTTAAGGCTTGCTTCTTTCTTTCGTAATAAGATTGATGTAATCACATCATGATGTTATCAAGCTTACTGAGGCCTGATTCTGTCCCTGCTCACCTGATGTACACAACCTGCAAGAAAACTGTAGCCATTTGAAATTAATTCCCTCAGCTGGCGCATGGTATAGGAATGATATAACCACCATGTAGGAAGTGTAAAACTGGTAGAGCTTGATTTTTAAGCATCATAGTTCCCTCCTTGAAATGAAAATAGCGTGCACTAAATGACTAACAGAGGAAACCACTCAGAGTAATGCTTATATTAAAAGTGTAGAGCCTCAGCAGGACCACAGTAATCGATTACCCTAAACTGAAGCGCTGGCAGCTTCTATGACTTGCTATTGATTTCAGCTACTAGTCAGTGAATCTTTCTAGGACTAGGCTGGAACGTAAGTGTGAGATGCAGACAAAATTAGGAGCTGGAACAAACCTTTGTGGAAAACACAGGGAACAGCCAGGTTTGGGAAGATATGCTAAAGTTTATTTTTTGAAAGTGCTTAAAAATTGCAACAACCCAAGCAGGGGTAAAAATGAAGTGTCACAACAGCATATGTTGAAATAAGACAGATGAGAATTTTGGTTTTCTTGTGAAGTTATTATGGAAAATTCTGTCTGGCTTTCTAAAGAAAGCCTCTCTCCTCCATTGCAGTTGAATAAAGGGGGGGCAATTAATTTTGTTTCTGTAGCCTTCGTCTGACTATACAAATTATTTCCTTCTTGAAGTGAACCCACAAGTCATATAAAAATGATTCCAAAATAATGATATAAGATTCAGTCCTTTATATGCTATAGCTTGTGAGTTGCAAGTTTGTTTTCTACAAAATTCAGTTTCTTGTAGAATTCCTTGATGGTTTCAGGAGGACGAAGCAGCTATTTCTTTATGCATACAGTTCGCTTCAAAGGGAATTTAATCTGTTTTGAGGAGACTGCTGTTTCCATTATCATACAGGGAAACTCATTCTGGAACCTTTTTTGCTCAGCAGGAACCATATGTATTTTCCACATTCTCGTTATACATGTTTTGGCATGAGCATAAAGCAGGCGTGCTCATTTATTTTCTAGCTGATCAAGAGAAGAAGTCTGATTAATGTGAATTTTGGATCAAGGTGAGGGTCATCTTTGTAACCTGCACTAAAAGGAACTTTATGGAGTGACTGCTCCCAGAGGGGGATATTTCTGTTAGATCAGTGGCCCAGAGGCAGTGGAACAAATCTTCTTCCTCCTGTCATCGTCATTTTAATATCAGCTGCACAACAGCCGCACAAAATACTGGATTAGACCTAAACATACCATGTAACTGAATCGTGTACTGAGATCACAACCCTCACACTGCGTATCATTGCAGGTTGTTAATCATGCCTTTCCTTATGCTCTTTCCTCCTTCCTTTCCCACTGTTTTCCTTCCCTCCCTCCCCTCCCTCAGATCTTTCCCTAAAGCCTCCTTTCTTCTCTCAGTCAGGTCCTGTCCTGCCTGCTCACTCTTCTATGTTATACCTCTGTTTTTGAATAATTTTGGGAAAGCAACATAGACACTCTTAGCCAAAGTTAAAGGTCACATTGCCTTAGAGTATCTTTGGTGCCGTTCCCAAAATTAACTCTTTGTAGCTCTACTAACCCAACTGTAAGAACATCATCTCTCACCATTGTGGTCTGAAACATACTAGACCTTTCATCTCCATTTTGCTGTGGAGAGCATCTAGAAAATCTGTTGGCCTCTTCATAGCTTTATCCCGTTTCCCTGAGCTGAGCAATGGAGGGGAGACCTGGTATATAAGACGGCAAACAGTTGGGTTAGGAGGGACAGACCTGTTCTATTTTTGGCGAGCAAGAAGGTATTTTCTGTTCCTTGTTTTAATGTTAATGAATTAAGAGACTGCCAATGCATTCCAGCCCATTGCTGGCAAGGCACCAGTTCAGCCTTCCTTTAGTGCAAGTATCTACACCAGGGATCAAAATGCCTCGTTCTTGGCAAGCATGTGTGGGAGTCAAAGCAGCGTGAAGGTCTTTTTCCATTTTCTTAGGGGAAATTCCTACCCTGTTCAGGCACAGGAACACCAGCTTTTTTAGGACAACAGAATTATATCCTAGTGCACTGCCAATGGTGAACTCTTTGGTCTTTCTGTCTTAGATAGCTTTGGTCCTAGTTGTTTTGTCCACGCTCTGAAAATGAACCACACTACATGTGGTACAACAGGAGTCAGATGTGACTGGTATTTCAGATGTGAGTGAACTGGGGGAGAGGCACCGTGCCCCACTCAAGACATCCCTCCATGAGATACGATTGCAAGGGAAGACGATAGCGTAGGAGGCGACTTGACAGATTTGTGCCGTTAGAATACTTTTCCTTTTAGCAATGGAATTTTCATTTAAACAGTTTCTGCCAGATTCCCTCTTCTTTGAGCTCTTCAAGTTCACCAAAGGGCCTGTTTCTGAAGCATACTGTCTGGTCCAATTTTTTTTTATTTTCCTGCCATGCAACGTTGTGCTTAAATGGAAGAAAAAGACACAAAGGGAAGATGGAAAAATAGAAATGCGAAATGTCTCGTGGGAGATGCTTGCCCTTACCATGTCATGCTAGTTTAAATACAGTTCCCACACATCACATGTCAAGCTGTACTTGATTGTTTTCAAATAGATGGCAAAAATCATGAGGGGAGGAAAATGTTCTTTTGTGTGACATGTTCTTCTTTTGATACATTGGGTTCTGTAGCTGTCAAAGCAAAGGCTGTTTTTCTATCTATTACTACAAATGTATTTGGGGTAAGTCTCTTCTGCAACTCTATTCCCTTGATTGTTTACTTCAGTACAAGTGTTATTGTTTTATTTTTTCTAAATCTAACGAAACGATGAATTTTCAGTGGTGCATTTTCTCTGTGATCCTCAGTAGGCAATGAGGTTCTTTCTCAGTGGAGATTTAGATCACATCTGGAAATGCAGTCTGTTTCAAGTATTTTCTGCTTTTCTGGCAGAAATGTGGCAAACACAGAAGCATTTGTGTTTGTGAAGGAGAATGGAATATTTAATTTCATTATTCAGCATAGGGTTATTCATTTCATGTAATGAAGGGAAATTCATCAATATTGTCTTCAGCATCCAGAAAAATGATACTTACCATGACTGTTTCACATACTCTATTTATATTTTATATCTTTCTCATCACTCAGCAATTATTCATTTCTCTGCTGAGAGGTGAAATTCTTGTATTGAGTTACTATAATTTCTCTGAACTCCTGAAAGCAATTCAATCACTGAAAGCAATTGCTTTTACTTAAAGATATTTCTTGAGACAGATTCACCAAATACAAATAACTGAATAAAGGTTATTTTTTCCTGTTGAATTTCAAGAATATTTAGTGATGCTTTATAAAAGGGGTAAATCAGTGTTGCTACATCTTAACATTCATTACACTAATATTAATCATGATGGATTCTTGGAGATGGATGCAAATGTGATAGTGCAAGTAAGTGGGAATGCAGTTGAAATGCAACATTAATTCATTCCCAGTTGTTATTAAATGTCACAAGATATTCATAGTTTTGCTGATATTTTCCTTTTTAAACTACTTGGTGTAAAAAACCGCAAAACATCAATGTGATGTATTTGTCTGTGCAAAGTCATCAAGATAATTATCTCTGAATCTTTTGTAGTGTGTTTAATTTCAATGTAGTGTCCCAGATCTGCATTTTTGGGAAAGATCAAAGTACAGAGTGTAAAGGTGGTGACAGACTGTAGCCCATTCCCACAGAAATCAATTAAAGGTCTTCCATTTGGGAAGTGGGCAGGCTTAGTATCGTGATATGTGGTTTCTCTTGCCATCAGTAAAACAGATTTTCTCATTTATCTTATCCTCTGAGATGTTCAAATTTTGAACATCAGCTGATTCAAATTTTATGTTTGGGGAATCCAGGCACTGAGGTGATTTCTGTTTAGGGCACTGAACTGGGACTTAGTAGATCTGGGTTTGTTCTGTCATGCATTTCCCATGTGATCTTATGCAAATCCTTTATTGCCTCTCACACAGCCTCATCAGTAAAATAGGGTAATGTTACTCTTCCTGTTCGAAGGATTTGTTAACATTTGGATGGCTTATCTACAGCGGATTGCTGAGGGCCATATGAAAATATAAAATCTTATTTAAATGTACTGCTTTACATATAAATCCTTCTTTCATTTTATGCTTCTACACCTACTGCTTTCTTATAGCCCCCTCATGGGACTCTTTCTTTCATTCTTTTCTTTATAAGTAATCTTCCACAGGCTGGCCTTGTCCTCCAAATACATGTTAATTGGGTCCTGTTTTTTAAGCTTACCAAGGCAGGTAATATGTAGGAGTGGATATATATGCATTGGAGAGGCACTATCTGAGCTGTACTTCATGTGGATAATCTTTGGTGATCCAACTGATAGGTTTGTGCTTGGGAAACTAGATCTTTTATGTATTTTTGTTCCAGATATGTCCACTTAAATGATTCAGATGTACAGTTCTCAGTCACAGAAATTCATATTGATTTCAGTAGTGAGCATTGTTTACATAAAAACCCAAGAATGCCATTTCAGATACTTCTTTTGCAAGTATTCAAATAGCAAAACCAACACTGTGCGCATTTTTTTTTTAGAAAGGATATTATATTAATATATATTCACACAAAACTATCTGCATAAATGCTTCTGTGTTTGCCACATTTGCCTTTGCAAAAGAGTACATTTATTGTTTGAGGCCAGTGAGCCTTTACTGGAGTGAGCAGATCTGAGCTGTACATTGTTACCTATCAATCAGTATTATCTGGGATAGAGCAGTGATTTCAACAGCAGCTACAGCAGATATAGCTACCTGCTCTCTATAGTGTTAATGAAAGTGAGAATTCCATATCCCCTGGAATACTGTTTCTTTGATGCCTTTCTTTGCACAGCATGGACAAGTATTGACCTACTAATGGCATCTGCTGTAAAACCGTTGCTGACTGGTGGCTCTTTGAGTTTGGTGTAGATGGGGCAGGTATGGAAATTTAAAAACACCCGACTGCCAAACAAATGAGTATATCTTTATCTAAAAGCATTAAATGTATGGACATTTACATGCTTCCTTCAAGAAGGCAGCAAGAGTCATGGTTTACCTGCAAGCAACTGCATTTTCCTTAATGAAACTTCCATTCAGACATTGTAGATATAAAGCCAGCCAATATGGAGGACCTGACGGAGGTGATTACAGCTTCTGAGTTTCATCCCCATCACTGCAATCTCTTTGTCTACAGCAGCAGCAAAGGATCCCTGAGACTCTGCGACATGAGGGCATCGGCTCTCTGTGACAAACATTCCAAGCGTAAGTCCTTGCTTCATTGAGCCCCAGATGTCATTAAAGTCTTATTATTCACAGACAGCATGTAGATGTGTGCATACCCCAGTGTATTAGCTTCTCAGTTGCAGTTGCACAGTTGAAAAGAAAACGGCAAAAGGAAGAAAATTTTCTCATCTATACAAGTATTACCTATGAACTTGATAACAGTCGTGTCTGTGACTGGTTGCCCTTGTGGTTCTTATTGCAGGGATCAGTGAAGAACCCACAAGTCTCTAGCAAAAGAGAGATGATTCCTAACAAATGAAATATTGGGGGAGGGGAGTATTTAAGTAGATGAGCATACTGTTTTGAATACACAACTGTTGTTCTGAATACTGCAGCAAGGAAATTTTGTCATTCAAACTGCCTTCAAAATTTTGAATCCATTTTCTAGATTAAAGAATGTCAGAGTCCTTCCTAAAAATTTAGCCCAGCATTCCCTATATGTACTTTTTCAATAATGTGTCTGTACAGATACAGAGGAAATAATGCAATAAGTAATATTGGGGGGGGGGGGCGAAGAAAAAGATATTGTGTTGGTATAGAAAGTGTCATCTGTCCTAAAGTGATTTTATGTAGCCTGTGAGACTTTGAGACGGAGCCACCAACTCATGACAGTTCATATCTGAAACCTACATAAGAACAAGGAAGTAAAATGTTAAGATGTGGGGCTGTCTTTGTTCTCAAAGTAAAGGATGAAGGAAAATGCATGTTAATAATGTCTCGCTGTCGGCTCTTTATAGTCTAGATAAGACAGAATATGGTTCTTCCCACCAGTAATCTGGCAAGCCTGGGCACTTTGCCTTGTGCAAGCAACCTGTTTATTCCTGATCTTCTGAGACTGAAAACCACCAGACGAAGGCATTGTGTCGTGTGGCTGGTTCCTGTTCGGAGCTGAGAACCTAATGAATGAACTGTGGTGGCTCTGCTTTAGCCACCTTCAGGACTGGGGCTTCCAGGACACTTCCATCTCACAGAATTGGGTCTTCAGTTTCTTTTGCAATGTTGAAACATTGAGAAGGAAATTCAGGAGAAATTCTCGTAGTGCCGGGGTACATAAGAGGTTTTGTGTCATTCAGTTCCTACTTGAACCTTTTGAGGTAGGCAGATCTTACTAGTAGGGGCAGGAGGGGGGGAAGAAAACATTTGAGGATTTAAGTGTGACATAAGTGGTGCACAGATTTAGCACACAAGCTATGTTTTTTAACTGAAGTAAATGTACTAAAAAGCCTATGACTAGGCTTTTCGGCTGCAAGGAGAAGTGCACGTGCCCAGAACCTCTTTGGATGTCGTCTCCAATTCTAGAAAATAACCTTTCAGGACAATTTCCTAAGCAAAGAAGTGTTTTACCTTAGTTAGCTGTTTCCCCTTGTACTTGTAGGGGGAATTCAATACCATGAAGTGAAATGCGAGCATGATACAATCTAGCACATTGTTGTGAGTTATCCTGTCCCGCTTAATTGTTTAGTTCCATAATACTTTCATTTCTTCCTGCTAATAAGGCCTCCGTGCCCCTATAACTCAGTGCCAAATGCCAACCGTAACTTATTAAAACAACAATACAGTAACCCTGGATGAAAGAAGGCATTTTATGCCAGAAGAGAGTGCAAGGTCTAATGGTCATTGATTAAACCCCATTTTCCAGTTCTATGAGTTAGAAAATAGCCATTTAATGTAGTATTGCTGCACTGAACTCATGTCAAGCTCATTGAGAAACTGAGTGTGTACAATACAAAATTGATACAGCAGTGGTAGAACTTCCGGAATAGGCCCACATACTGCTGGTTGGAGTGGTTTGATATAGCTCTCGGTGGGAAGGAAAACTAATTATATAAAGCCCATAGCAACCTAAAAGGATATATCATAAAAACCAATCAGTCTGGGAAATCAAATATTTACATGATAGTCTCTCTAGTACCTTCACTGTGCATCTGATTCGTCTTTACAGTTGCTTTACGCATGGTACATACGCATGGTCAGCACCCTACTCTCCTAGATCAGCTTGCCTTTCCATCTTTCCCCATAACTGACTTCATTTCTCAACCCACACAGCTACGACTGTAGTCACTGTAAACCGTCATCTTCTGCCATGCAACCCTACTTTCTTAATTCAGTCTAATATCACTGTGCTATATTTCAGATGCTGTTCTGAGATTGTAATGGATGTATATATTTTTAGGGATAAAAGATCCAATGTAAAACTTACAAAAAATACCTGGATGCTGAGCATATGTTGTGAACTTTTGGTTTTACTCCTTTTTCAGACCCTTTGTTATCCAGATCTCTATAGCTGGGCTAAAGTCAGTTGCAGCTTTTGGGGGAAGGGCCCTTCCATTTGTACAAGTCTAGAGAGTGCCATTAATAATTACTGTGCCATACTGTATAAATAAATTACATACTAATATCTGTAGTGTAAGTCACTGACACAGGATGTTAATAAATTATAGTATTCCTGAAGATTTCTGCTTTGCTAAACTCAGTGGCAAAATCTCTCTGTTCGGCATTAGTGACAGCAACACTACAAGGTTTCCCGTATAAATCTTTCATGGCTCTGACATGGAAGAGACAAGAGACTTCTTCCATATCTACTCATCCTTGGTGCCTATGCTGAGATTTATTAGCAAGCTGCCAATTTGTGTGATGAGTTGTAATGGGGACCTCTGTCCCTTAGAAAAATGGTGTCAGACCACCAAATCCATCCATAAGGCATTGACAGAATATCAGGTCAGTAGCTGAGTTTTAAATGGTCACTGAGATAAGGTGTGATAAAATGTGTTGTTTTTCTAATAGACTACCTGAAACTGCTTCTTGTAACACCTCTTCAATAGATCATGCAATGCTGGGCGAGCAATCAGAAGCAAAACATATGTGGCCATTACAAATGGATATCCAGGAAAGTCCAATCTGTAACCACAGCGGAGATACATACATTATACTGTTCTGTGGTATTATCAGACTTCTCAAGTAGTGGGAGAGAATTCCATCAAAATATTCTGGAGAGGAGGTGAAAAAAGAGATGCATGTCCCTGCTTATTTAGAGTATTAGAGGGATGGCAGTAAGGAAGAAGGTGTTCTTGCAGTCCACGGGGTTATAGGTAAAGATTTAAAACAGATCAGTTTTATGGAGGTCAGACTCAAGCAGCAAGAAATAGGGAATTAATTTAAATAATATTAATATAAATAGTATTTAAATAATTTTTGGACGTGAGGAAAAATTTCTTTACTGAAAGAGTGGTTAAACATTTGAACAGGCTGCCCAGGGAAGTGGTTGAGTCCCCATCACTGGACGTATTTAGAAGATGAGTAGATGAGGCGCTTAGGGACATGGTTTAGTGGGCATGGTGGTGTTGGGCTGACGGTTGGACTTGATGATCTTAGAGGTCTCTTCCAACCTTAATGATTCTGTGATTCTATGATTCTAATATGGAAGCTGTCATCTAAACAGTGTGTGTGGCAAAACACCCAAAGGTCATCTTTGAGGTGTTATTCAGGCAACATGCATGGCAATGAAGTGTAGAAAGAAGGCAGTATACTGGAAATCGGTGACAGCAGCGAAAGAAGGGAAGCTAACAGCTGCAGAAGTATTCATTGTTCAAGCAGTTAGCTGGGAACATCCAAGAAATAAAAGAACTGCCCCCCACCCCAAATTCCATAAATTCTCAGGCAAGGGACTCAGGTGACAAGGAAGACAAGCATAAGGATACTGTTGCAGTAAGAGCGTCCTGACTGAAAAATACTTATAGCAGTATAATATGCAACTGTTCAATTAACAAATAGTTGCTAATTAGGTTTGATCTTTTCTTGCTAATATTATGTTCAGAGCTCCTTATAAATGTGCATGGAGATAATACCGTTCTTCCAAACAGCTTGTAGATTAAATAGGTACATATGGCTGTTTCAACAAATCATCTAATAAAGCAGTCAGCTAAAGAAAACTGAGCTTGAGCATGTGAAGTCAGAAAATAATGAAGAGCTTTTTCAGTAGTTCATCAGAATTATTAAATTCAGAATTAAGTGGTAAATAGAAACTGTATAGTTATGCAACATGGAAATTTGAGTCACTCAAGAGTGTAACTCCTATTGATATTCTGTGTAATAGCCTTAATATCTTAAAGTTATTGCATGCTTCAGAAGTTATAATCTATTTAAATGCTGTATGTTACTTTAAGGGGTTTTTTAGTGTTAATTTCTTAGTATGTATTTGTAGACTAAAAACCTATTTCTAATTATCCATTACCCATGTGCAAAATTTACAACAAAATACCTCAGGGAAGGCGGAGCTGCAGTTTCAAGTTTATTGCTCCGTGTGCCGTGGTGGTCTTTAAAATACAAACTTTGGGGTTACATAATGCAGTTAGCCTCTGTCACCATTAGTTCATGCTTTCCATCCTCCATACAGACTTCGCAAGCTTCTGACATCTGGGTCTATAACAGGAGCCGTTTAGAGCCCCCCTCCCTTTGACCGCAGAAGCATTTGTAGATGGCAGGCAATCCTAACAGCCATCTTCTCTGGACTCACCCTGAAAGGGGCAAAGCATGTCAGCTGGTGTCTTCCCAATTCCATGGCACGGATAATCAATATCTTAAAAGTATAAAATGGTCTTCGGAGCAATGCAGAGTGAATTTGGGGTTTGGTTTGTGACCCAACGATGCCACCCAAAGATGGTGATGGTGTCTTTTTTCCTTGAGAGTCCTCTACCACATTTTTATTTGAAATCCAGGCATGAAAGAAATGCCAGCCCTTTCCCAAGGATAAATGCCACTATCCTGTCAGTCTGGCATGTAACTCAATTTGGTTATTGGCTGGTTTTTTTGAGATTACCTTTGATTTTAAACTTAAGAATTCAGAACTGTGGAATTAGCTAAAACAGAAATCAAGGATAATCTACTTGAACATGTTGAATTTTTAAAATTAAATTAATTATATTTACCAGTCCTTTAAAGGAGGTTGGAATTTCAGAGACAAGACAGCTTTCGGACCTCTAACTGAATATAGATTATCTTTCATTTGCAACAGAGAACACCCAGATGCACAAAAAAGCCTGTGACAGAATATCCCTGCTGGATTTGCTAATTAATATTGACCTTTCCAAATGAATGATGCTTATTGTATGACTGGGAAAGAGACAACTTGTTTTTCTTTTATGTGAGCTTTACATTTAAAACACGCTTCTTATTTCTGCATCTGATCTCATGTCAGGTTATCATCTGAGACAGAGACAGCTGGCATTCTCCCTTTGTGCATTGAGAGGCCACTGTCAAAGTAATGTCCACTTCAGGCAAAATCTGCAAGGTTTCATGTGACAGGAGTGAAACTTATCTGAGCTTCCGTAATGATTTGACCCCATGCTTTAATAAAGGCTTGTTCTCCTTATCCTAATTCTGGATTTATTTTATAAGCATGCACCACAAAGGCATATATTCATTGCTGATTTTATATCCCCAATGAAAAAATGTGCCTGTGTCCTGATAATTTTGTAATTATGACTGTCACTAAAGATCTGTTACTACAATTTCACGCATGCTAAACTAGATCCTGGAAGGGATCCTTCCTTGCGCAGGAATCCCCTTGAAATTTGGTGGAAGATTGCCTTTAGCATGGGCTCCAAAGCTTCCATTCTGCTCAGTTTGGATGAATGTATAATAAAGACATTTAAAACATGGGTAATGAAAATTCAAAAGTGTTTCTACAGAAATGCAATTATGTCTATATAGTATTTCCTCCAGTTGTGCAAGATATGTTAAAATTAAATCAGAGGAAGAAAAAACCTGATTTATGTACTTCTAGCTATCAAATAGTAAGAGGAAAGATAAAAGCCTGAAGCTATGGTAAATGATTTATGATTGAAGAGGTGTTTCATTAACCCCTCTCCCCCAACCACACACAGATAAAGCAAATAATTGCTGTAAGATTGCTTTAATTATTCAGTCTATTAAAATTCCTCTCTTGTTTGCTTAATTTTTTAATAGCAACAAATACTGCTTTTCAATGTCTCATGAAACCAACGTTGTTCTTTCAAGATCCTGTTTCACTGAGGAAACCCCCCCCCGCTTATCATTAACCGTATATATCAAGATTGGAAAGACTTATGCATGAATTTGGCTGTAGAGAAGTAGTAGTTTTATGTCCCATTAACTCCATGGGATTGCTCGCAGTACGTGGCATTAAACACGCACATAAGTCTTTGTGAGACCGAGGTTTACAGAGGCTTGATCTCCCAGATTAGCTTTGCGTTTTTTCACTTCCTTGCTCTCTTTAGCACCATTTCTCTCTATTAACAAATTCACTGGCAAAGTTATATTAATATAAGCAACTCCGTAGTGAATCTCCCACCCACTGATCTTTAGCTATTGATCTGGCTTTGCCTTTCAGCGCTAATGCAGTATCCCTTGTGGTTTGCAACAAGCTGCAGCAACTCACTGCAGATGGTAAAACAGATTCTTAAATATTGATTTGAGGCTCCACTTTTAAAAGCCATACTCTCTAGAGGTATTGATGAGAAGCCTGGTTTTAATATTGGGTCATTGGATAAAGTGCTTTATGGTAGGTGGAATTTCAGTCTTGTGGCGTGGAGGTAGCTTCAGAAATTTGCTTTTACTCGAAGAAGGAAAATGATGTGTAAGTGACCAGGGCATGAAGAGGTGCCCTCTGAATTATATAAAAACAAATAGAAAATTGAAATATAAAAAGATACTACTCTTTCAGTTCAAAACAGGATAAGCAACTACAGGCTATGGTAATATAAAATGTTAAATAATTGTGTTTAGTTGTTTATACTTCATGTCTTATAAAATAATTGTATTTTAGATTGCTTATGAAGGTGGACTCAAAAATTCCCACACGTCTATAACCGTATTAATCAGTGTAGAACATGAATGCAAGATTGACACATTAGCAAAACATCCTCATCTTGAAAGAGAATTTCTGAAGGAGGTGAATGTATGAGTGGATTGGCTTAATACAAAACAATAAAACATTCAGAGGTAGTGGAAGATAGAGTAAATACTAATGGTAAATCAAACCATTATCATAAACAATGAAGCTAAAAGGCATAAAGAGACCATGAATTTCAAAGGGAGCTTTGCAATTGGTCCTGATTCACTTAGAATGAACTCAGGAACTCTTTAGTATGAAATCCTAAAGTAGATTTCAAACAGTGCATAATAATGACTCTACCTGGGCAGACCAGAGGTCCTTCTAGCCCAGTATTCTGGCTCTGATAGTGGGCAGTAGCAACATCAGCAGAAAATGTAAGAACAGTGCAAGTATATAATCTCTAGCCTCTGTAATATGCAGTTGGAAACCTGGGGTTCAGGGACTTCATTGAGAGCGAACTTACTGCATTTAACAATACTCAAATGGATGTTTGGGGTTTTTTTCCTTGAATTTGTGCAGTTACTTTTGAACCTGTGTATAATTTTTACCATTCACAATATCTTTCAGTAACGTCTTTAGTAGCTTAATTAGGCATAGTATGAAGAACCATCTGCTCTGTACTTACCCTTTCCTAGTTTCACTTGGTGACCCCTACTTGTTGATTGGAAGAGACAGTGTACAAAGTGAACTGTCGTTCCCTATTCATCCTTTCCATGCCACTCCTAATTACAAACCCCTCAGTCTTTCCTAGGCTGAGGAGTCTCAGTCTATTTAGTCATTCCCTGCATGGTCGTTGTTATTGCCCATTTTTGTGTCTTCTTGAAACCTCTACCACATTAGGGATAAGACCAGAACTACACATAGCTCAAGATGTGAGCACATCTTGAATTAAATGGCACAAAAAAAATAATGCTTTCTGTGTTGAAAGATAGTAACAAGTGTCATGGACTTAAAAAAATGAATGTGATTAGTATTTTTATATAAATTCAGTGAAATTTAGCTTAGGTTTTTTATACTAAACTTTATGAAATACATATTGTGGAGCGAATCACTGTCCTGGGAAATGGTGCTGATTTGCCATCTAAACATATTAGAGTGTAGTTAAATAATTTGTAAGACTTTTAGCTTAGGATCATGTTTTGTGAGGAACATTTAATTAGCATGACCATGTATTCCAGAAAAAAAAAATGTTTAAAAGTGTTTATTTATCAGCTATCGGGAGAGCATATTGGTTCTTGTTCCTTTTGCGAGTTGCTGTGGGTAGTCTGTCAAGATGGGTGAAATTCCATATATTTCAAAGTACCGTTTTGCAGTACATTTTAATCAGGTATTGCAGCCATTTTCATTTGGGATCTGAAATGAAAGAGAGACTTAATTTAGATGACAAATTGTTTGACCTGGGACTGCATCTGTTTTCTATGTTTATGAAACTTAAAGCCCACTGAGAGATTATCTGATCGACCACCAGTATTTCCAGGTCCAGTTGAAATACACCTGTTGTGTGTGTGCATGTGTAGCCCAGAGGTTATCTGAAATAAGTCCTTAATCCAGCCTAACTGCAAACTGTTTGCATATTTGGATAATAAAAAAGAAAATTATTCTCCCTCTCTTGTTCCAGCATCTTCACTGGTTCTGGCTTCTATGGTCCTCCCCCTCCTCATTAACCCCACTGCCTCTTTTTCCAGTGGTGCCAAAACTGTCTTCACCCATTCGTAGCTGTGACCCTTGAACAGGAACGGGACAATTTTCTACATCTATTAGCTGTCTTTGGAGGGAGAGAGTGAGTTATTTCATGGTGCAGGATTTCCGAGGACTTAAATCTAAGTAACAGCACTTAAATGCTGTAAAACTAGAAGTTTTCAGGACAGGATGCAAACTATTAACAGTATCCTCTAGAAAAAAGCTTTAATAAGTTATTATTTGTTCATAAGTAGAAAGAAAATAGCTTCAGAAGAAGCTTTGTTTTTCTGCTGTAGAGAATGATTTAGGCTGCTTATAATTTTATCCTATGAATGATGGAATTTCTTACCAAATCTGTGGAGCTGATAAGCTTTCATCTTCAACTTTTCCCTGGTTTTGTTTTTGTTCCTCCCTCTCCAGATAATCACATGTTCTGCAATATATATAAGCATGATTCATCTTTGCTTTTCTTTTTAAATGTATTTGGCTTTGTAATAGCAAAAAGTTGGTTTTATCTGTAGTTCTACTTTTGGTCGGCAGTAACAGAAATTTTCAAGGTTCATATCTTTATGCCTTAAGGAGTACAGAGCGTTATCATCAAGGGTCTTCTCCCTTGCTAGTTCTGTTTTCCTCTTTGTTGTGTTTACTGGTATTTCACAGTAAACCCTTGCAGTTATCATTAAGTGCTCAGGCCACGATAACAAAATTTTGCCAAAGCTTATACTCTATGTTTCTCTCTTAAAAACAATGAAATATTTTTTTAACTGAATACATTTGACATTTCTTTTATCCCATCAATCCATTACACACTTATAAATTCAGGTCAAAAATAAAAAGTAGCTCCAGATAAACTTTCATTATATTAGATAGATAGCTTTTCTAACCCTTGCCCCATATTATCTCAGATAGTGTTATTGCTTTCCCTTTAAATAGATCATTCTTCCTTGTGTTTTTAAAAACATTATTCGCCTTTGTATTTTGGATCCATCTGCCTTGCAGCAGTGCTGTGAGTGCTTGTGGTTTTTTTTCATCCAGGCAAAAGAGCGAAGGTAAGAGGAAAAGGAGAAGTAGAAGGACTGTTGAAAATTCAGCTGAGGCATTACCCAAGGTCCTATAGTATAATGTAGAGAATCATGCGTACTCCTTGTTGCGATGATTTTGGGAGGAATACAGGATTTTGTATGCTATATTGGATTCTGATACTGCACCCACCATATGAACCATTTTTAGCATTATTATTATTTTTTAAAGTTCACATATGCCAGAATTTACACCCTGCAATGATTAAAGCTCTGCCCAGCAAACAAAATATTAATTTTCAGTGGTGCTAGAGTCTGGAGAATACAAAGAGAAAAACCTTATGTGAGGACATAGGTTTTTATCTTTTCTGAGGCTGAGTTTTTTTGGCTGTTGTTGGGATAATGGATGGTTGACTTGTAAAATATTTTTTAGTTACAATCTACTCACTACTTTTCAGTGGAGTGCACACAGTAGTGCTGTTTGATTTATCAGTTTCTTGTGTTCCTAGCTGTTTGATATTCCTCTTTCACAATTACATATTTGGGAAACTGGAGTATCATACAGCAGTGAAAGGTAGCTGGCAAAGCTGAAGAGGAAGGCGGTATTGGTGACCACCAGGTCTCTCTCCAGACCGTTATAGTGGGATTTCAAAGCATGCACTCACACCTCGTGGCCCTTGCAGTTTGTATGGTGTGTGTTGAGTGGAGTGAGACATTCCAGTCTACCATTATCAGACGTTTTTTGCAATTAATGTAAAATTAAGAAACAAGATGTGTAAGGAAGGTTACATTCACATGTGTAGCCCTAATTTTTGTCAGCCATTAGTTCTTGTTTAGAATTGAACTTGAAGATTAGTTTGGGTTTTGTTTTTTTTCTTTATTGGATGTGTCTTGTCCAAAACGTATAGCTTTCAAGTTTGTGGAATCAGGCCCATATTAAAATAAATGGGAAGTTGCAGTGGTGGCACCTACAACACCCAGAGTGCAACTCACTGGCTTGATGAGAGCCACAAGGGTGTTCGTGGGAAGTGCCTGTGCACCACGCTCTTCGTAGGTACTGCCTGAGGCGCCTGCTTTCTTTTGGCCAGTGTCTGGAAGGGAAGCTGAGTGAGATGGACCTTCCCACCCACTCTAGCTGTTCCTGGCTTGTTTGGTTTTTTTTACTTTAGACATGTGCATATAGTTCTGCATGATAAATGCACACCTTAGAGATGCCTTTTCTATCCACTGATTCTAAGGAGAGTCTCCCTGTCTACATTAGATCAAAGAAATTCAAGGAATACTAAGAATTTTTTTTACAAGAGATGAGAGTTTGTTTTTCAGCAGATGGCAGTTCCTTTTGAGAAAGAAGCAGCACATTTTTGTGCTGCAGATTTTCTTCAGGATTCAGGAAAACAGTGCTCTGGCAAGTATCGTTCACCCAACCACATCTTTCTCTCCGAAGTCTGGACTCACTTCTGTGAAAAGCTACCCTGTTTTTTAACTTGTGAGCAGGAAGCCGTGCAGAAAGGGATTGAACATTTTTATTTCCCTAAGCAGCCTTCCCAGCTTACCTATGTATCTGCCAGTGGAGTAAGGGGCAGGAATGGCATCTTCCTTGGAGGCTCCTCTCCAACACTGGCTGTACTCAGAGATGTGCTCAGCTTCCCTCTGTAATCCCATGATATTTCTGTATTCCACAGTCCTGTCATCAAGGTCATATTTAAGTCTGAGCAGTGTCATGTGAAAGCTCAGCACACTACACCATTTGTGATTCCTATGTTCATTAGTTTGCAACTAGACAGGTAGCTTTGTGTCTTTCATGTAATTAGCACTGTGAAGGTTATCAAGAACAATATTCATGAAAGTTAAATACCCTTTTTCATGGCAAAAGTTAGTTATTAAGAAGTTAATCAAGAAATTAATCAATGAGTATAATAGAAATTGTAATCAAATCTCAGCAAAGTTCTGATTCCAAGTCCTGGTCTAACAAGTTTTATTTAGATATAGAAAAGTAAGCTAGATTTGAAGTCTTGTGGTTTGGGTGCTGATTGCCCCCTGGCATAAAAGCGGCCTCCAGAAGGTTAGTCTAAACTGTAACAAACAGAAAATGTGTTTCCAGTGCAGGCTGACAAACCTGATTTTGCAAATGGTGGGCTAGCACTGTGTTTTCTCCTATCAGGTTGAAGAGGCCAGGGTTGAATCTGAGTTGCTTGCCTGAACTGAAGTCAAAGTCACGTGGCTGTCACTGCTGTCCTGTTTCCAATTACTCAACTTGTATTAGCCAAACTGAATGAAGACTGTGCTTTTCTGCAGTGTGTGCATAACCTTATGTTGATGCTAAACCAGAAATAGCTAAGACCCAAGGACGCTATATCTCACCTTCATTTCCTGAGGCCAGTGCCTTGTTCTGGTTGCTCAGGCATATGCTGCTAGCTGCGAAACTTTCTCTGTCACACTGGGAGCTGCTGCTTAATTTCCTATAACAATTTTCCTGGCTTGGTTATGCTGACTATAGGAACTATCTGCAGAGAATTGCTGCTGCTAAAATTTCTGCCACTATCTTTCTTTGTGTAGTGATATGAGACTTTCATGCCTGCGTTAGTTTCTGCAGTTAATTAATCTAAGTCTTTCTAATACTTACTGTGGTAAGGATAGAAAAGCAATAAACAGTGCAGATAAGGGATGAAATGGTTTAATCTCATTAATTAACAAAATACAGAGTATCCAGGTACAAATATTACTCTTTTTCTAATCGTTGGGAGTTGGACGAGACACACAGAGCCAAGAAAATATATCTTGCCTATAAATGAAGGTATAGTTCAGTTAGTGTGTGGTTTTTTTTTTTTCTTTCCTGGTTTTAATAGCAACTTCACATCATAATTAGGTGGATGAAATTCCTGCCAGCCAAGTACATAGTTTGGACAGATTAAAGGGAAGAGGTATGAGAAATGATAATTGCTTTGTGCTCGTCAGACTTCTATTGAAAATCTGACAGGATAATTACAAAATACCTGCTTTGCAGAATGTCTAGGCAAATTTTTAAAGAGCTATTTAAAGTTGTTCGTTTACAGTCTGTCTGAAAAGAAAAGTTTTTTCCCCCTTTTTGAAGTAGTTCATTACCATTTAGATATGTGATACATGTTCAAATATAGACCTTATTCTCACATGCATGCCTGGCTGCCTTCCACTGCCCACCCCCAAAGAAAATTGCCCATAATTTTTTGCATTACCCCACATACTTCACCCACATACTCACCCTTAACTTTCAGCAGAACATTATTTCACCTGATGGAAACTATAACCTTGTTGCTTTCAACAGTCTGAATCATAGTCATAGATAAATTAATTGAGAGAGAAATGTTCCAGTGGACTACACAAAAAACCTCTGTTTTGACTGACAGTAAAAAGTTGTTCTACTTTCAGCACGTTTTCATGTCTCATCACGTGGCTTTTCTTCACCTGCTTTTGAAACTTAAAATGACACTCACCAAATTGCCAATTTTCAAAGAATATTCTAGACGTAGGTGCCAAAGCCCTACTGATTTTGCTGAGAACTGAAAGACCCTGAAAGCCTGACTTTCTACTAAAGTTCACCATATGAGGTCATTTGGATCACAGGGCCACAGATACCTGCAGAAAGGCAAAAGAGTTGCTCTAGGCACCTGGTAGGCAGGGCTAGAGTTAGTGCAGGCTTTTGGGGGAAGGATGAAGAGACCTTGGTGAGTGGTGGACCTGTAACAGATGAAGTAGAGCCCACTAATACCAGTTGTTTCAAGTTCCTGCAATTCAATGTGAGTCATCCAGTATCATTGTTATATACAGTTGAACAGGGATGACCAACCTCCCAGCTACAAGAGCTAGACTTCTCTGTATGGAGGTACTGTAAGCAATATTTCATGATCCCCTGCCTTGTTGGATTGTGCAGCGCACAGATCAGCTAACCAGCGTGTACCAGACATGACCAGTGAGTAGCCTGCAGACTGGCCAGCTGGTTCTGGCAACCAGGGCAGGCTTTGAGTAACCACCCTTCCCGCGGATGCCAAGACCGTTGTGAGACCACATGTACACCTTTCATGTGACAGGGACACCTGAATTTTGGTTACGTCAGGAGACAGGACGTGGGGACTCCAGAAAGGATGACCATAGATGAACTGCCTTGCTATAGGTAGCTGTAGTCAACTAACTGGAACATTTACGTAATTTCCCAAAGTGATGCTTTGGACCCATAGCTATAAGGTTAATTCTTGTAATATTTAAAGCTTACAGTTTGTATTTTTATATAAAGATAAAAGAATAAATAAAGTGTGGGCGTATAATTAATTCTATATCATGTTCATTGGTACATTGAACTACATTGTTTCACAAGAAATGCACAGTACTTATTGTACAACAGCATTTTTTTATAGAATTCTAATTTCTCTCTTGCTTCTTTTTCTTTGAACAGTTTATGAAGAACCAGAAGACCCCAGTAACAGATCATTTTTTTCAGAAATTATCTCTTCAGTGTCAGATGTCAAATTCAGTCACAGCGGTAGATACATGCTAACAAGAGATTACCTCACTGTCAAGGTTTGGGATCTGAACATGGAAACAAAGCCTGTAGAAACGTACCAGGTAGGTATCTGCTACGTCTTGAAATGCAACAATATAAAAGCATCTCTATTCAGAACCTGAATATTTTCCTAAACTTCTCATTGCTAGCTAAGAGAGCTGCTAATCAAGGTGGTTAAAAACCTCATAGTGGTGTCCTTGTAGTTGCAAAAGGGCAATTTCAGCATCAGTAAGGAAGTGTAATGCCTGGGGAGTCAGAGTAACACTCACTGTGGATTGGGCCCTTGAAAGAGACAATGCTTCTAACAAGGAGAATAATCTCTTCACTTTGGCGTCTGTTTTCAAATGATGTATTTCGCTATTAACATTTAAAAGAAACTGAGGAAAGGATTTTGTGAGTTGCTTAGCATTCTGCTCCCATTGGGACTGCTGAGAGTTTACACCTTTGTCATTTCAAAACTTTTTTTTAAAACTTCATCTATGCATTTCTCCCTTGTGCCTAGTTCTAGAAGCGATCAGTGTTAAACCCTAACATCACCACTGACACAGCAGTTTGCGAATGCCAGACAGACACATCTGGTTGCCTGAATTCATTGCGATATTATCCAGACAAAATGCCGGTGGCTCCAGCCAGCACTGAGTTTGTACTCTGACATCTGTTCTGTTTGGCAATAGAGGGCTGAGCTTACATTTTTTTTGACTCTGCCTTGAAGAAGGAAAATATGTCTGTGACACAGAAACTGCTTGTTATGAAAATGCAATGAGAAAAAGCTGCTAAGCTACTACAGAAGAGTATGCAAAGTAGGAAAAATGTCATTCATCTGGCTCGTACTGGTTACGTAGAGACAGTCCTATGACACTGCTGGAACAATCCCTTGTTTCCTGTGTCTGTATAATGGCAGGTGGGGTACAGGAGTTCACAGTAACTATTGTTAAGATTGGTTTTAAAATAACATGTAATGAGAGGTTGGTAGTGTGACTTGTCAAAACAACCAAAATTTGACATCAGTAACATCGGAGGTGTTTATTAGCTAGCGTTTAGTAGACAAAGTGGGCCCCAGTGTTTTCCAGTGCACCCATTACATTTCGGTGGATACTCTTCAGTGTGTGTCTTGTTAGCATTGGGAAGTCTGAGCCTGTATACCTTTAAAACTACAGAATTGGTTTTGCTCTGAAAATGGCAATGCTTGTAATGCTATATGTGTTAGAAATGTTGATATGCTGTGAAAATGAAGTGGGAGGGTAAGGGCGAGACTGTGTTTTATATAACAGAAACATACCTTAGATTTTATACTTATGATATTGGAGTAGGCAACCTTGTCCCTGGAGAGGAATAGCTGGTCAAGCCAACCTGTTTGTCTTGACTTCGACATCTGCTTTTATTTCCTTGTGTAGGTAGCTGTGAAACAAGCTGACCACCCTTAAGTCAGTCTAAACACCCAACAGTGGGGCCAATTAAAAGTTATATTTCTCCATGCTAAGATGTGGAAAATGAGTATAATGTAAATTTTTCAGTACTGATTATTGCAGTCAGAAGCTTATTAAAAAAAAACGACCCACAACAACAAAAACCCTGCAAATATAACAGTGTTCTTGCTGCCTTACTTTAACCTATGGATTGCATTTCATTTTCAAATACTTATCCAGTGCCTTGTAAAGAGTATACAGATGCATTGCTGAGCGTTGCTGCGGACTAAAGGAGAATCTGGAACTCAGGGGCCTTAGGAAGCCAATAGCACAGGACTGCATAGGAGTCACCCAGTCCAACTGCTCTGGGCAACTTTTCATGTTTTTCAACTGCAGAGAGTAGAGAATTCTGTTCTTAAGAAAAAGTGGTTTAAATTACTCTTTTAAATAATTTGTCTTAGAGGTATCTCTCTCTCGCATACATAAATCTCATATATAAACTTGGAAATCTCTCAAAAAGTTTTTTGTGGTGGATCACCCGAAGGCAACAAATAAACCTAACATTTTCAGTTATGTATCCACATAATTATGATGATATGTATATCATTAAAAGATTAAAAGATACTAATTAAAAGATTGAATTTCTCATTTCATCCACTGCATGGTAGCCACTTAGATATTGTCTAGCTGAGAGACTCATGAAGAGGGTCACAAAAGGAGATTTCCCCACAGGGCTGTAAGAAAGAGCGAAGTCTATAACTGTACTGCTTCATTATCAGGTTACAATTTTAGCATCACAAAAAAAATCGAATTCCTCATGCAAGTTCTTTTCCTTATCAATGCTGTGGCTAAAAGTATGCTATTGCATAAAGCAGCCTTGCTGAAACACTTTATCTGCTGACAATGATTCAACATGATTTTCTCCTGTTTATGCTTCACGTAAAAGAAAAAAGGGCAGAGTATGGTGCACTGGGCAGCACTAAAAAAGCAATACAGTGGAATGGCCAGTGTTTGAAAGTTGCAAGGCAGCCTTGCCTAATGGGATACTCTTTTGATGCTGCCCAGGTGAATTACCCCAGCAGAACCATACCAGCAGCAACCAGAGGTGAACACGTTCATAGCTGATAATAGCTTGATCCACTTTTGGCAAGGTCTGTTGCATAGGGATTTGGACTAATGTGTCACTTACCAGTGCAATTCCTGATTGTGACTATTCCATCCCAGTGAAATAGCTCCCCATGTAGTCATGTTGCTGTGTTAGTCTGGAGCACAGAATTACTAGATAATTCCATGAAGGTCTGACCTAAAACTGTGCAGTGAAGAAAAGGAGAATGCCTTTTGTAATTAGTTAGGAATTAATTTGGTTGGGATTAAAGTACTATTCATATGTGGTAAGAACAATATGTAACAGTCAAGGCAAATGTGATTTTACCCTCAATTGGTAGTGGCAGATGAACATGCAAACAAGCTAAAAATGAAGTGTTTCTTCCAGTTAGTTTTTCATAGTCATTCTGAGGGTCTGAATGTGATCAAATGTGGTAAAGGGTCCACATGAAGAGCAAGATGGTTGTTCAAGGCAGTAGTGCAAGTTTGCAGGCAGAGTCAATCAAGAAAAAAGAGCCGAGACCTTGAAGAGATCAGTAAGAAATCTGAGAGAGGAACTTCAAAATGCTTTTTGACAGAGCTGATAGAAAGGCACAGCTCCAAGCTGTGGAGTTGGACACACTTCGCAAAGGGTGTATACGTGACAGTGGTCATGACAGATGGCTGCTGGCAATGGTAACAAGAAGACGACCCAGAAATGGCAGTCAATGAGGCAAATGCGATCTACTTCCTTCTCCTGCCTTACCCAACCTTTCTGTTTCTTCCAAGTGTTGGGAGCTCACAAAGATGATAAAGGAAAGAACTCCAGTTCTGTAACAAATTACACTGCTAACATAAAAAGGCTTTAAGTAAAGAGAAAATGAAAGGATTTAATTACAGAGGGTCCAAGAAACTGCATCAGTACTAAAAGCGTTCCAACCTATTACTCACCATGAGGGTAAATGCATTTAATTGTGAAATGTTTTATCTGCATCTATCATTTGCCTATTATTTGGTGTATAAGACATTATCTGTTGATATACAGCTCAGTGTTCACTCATCTATTAATGAAAATTGATCCATGATTAAAATTTGTAATCCTTAATAACCTTACGTTACAAATATTCTTAGGATACTGTACAATTTGGCTACTGAAAATGGGTTAGTTTAAAGAAAATATAAGTGAAAGGTCATCGTCCCTCGTCTGTTCTTGATAGAAGTTATCTTACTAGAAGAAATGTTTACGCCCTCAGGCCAGAGAAGGATGCTGAGCGTCCATGAGCAGGAACAGTCTCCCTGGACTTGCAAGAACCAGTACCTCTGTATGCCAGAGCTAAATTATGCCCCTCGGCTATTGGATTGTTATGTGTGCTCGAGAGGCCATCTACACATCTTTGTTTTACAGTTTCTACAACAGCTAGAAGAAAACATCAGGAGTGAAAGTGCATTAGTAAATTCACCTAGGCAGGGATTTTCTAGCTCATTATTTCCTTGCGGCATGAAACCGATCATCCAGAGGGAAAACTAATCAAATTCAGCAAAGGATTGAAACAGTTTGCATGAGATCTGTCTCTTTATGATAACCCTTGTTCAGCAGAGATGTGTGGCCCAGAGGAGAGGTCTTCTGCTGGTTAGTCCCACTTTTCAAGTATGTAAGTGAGAATTTACAATGTTGGTTTTAAGTCTCAGCCAAATAGGAGATATTCTTGGGCTAAATTAGTGTTCTAATTTGCAGCCTGTGCAACTGCAACCTTTTACTGTATTTGGCTTCTGAAATACCTTACCCAAATATATGTAATACCATATACTACAGGTTCTTTTAGTAGAGCCAAGTTCTTTCTGCCACAACAAGTGAGAGTCCACTTATCTTGGAATATGACATTTTTGTTACTATTTAAATTAGATTTCTTGCACATTAATTAGCACATCTAGGGTATCAGCTGGTGAAATGTCTTTGGGAATTAGGCTAGCACTGAGAAAATCACCCAAGCACAAAACAAATATGTTGAAGAGGGGTGGTCTGCAGCCTGCTGAGGGAGGTATGCTTCATGCCTTCCTGCAACAATAATTCTGTAGCACCTGGTTAATTGGGCTGTGGAAAAGTACGGATAGCTTCTGTAGAGTTTAAACACAGTATCTTCTGCAAAGCTACCAATCCGTGCAGCATATTTTGAAGGTGAACGTGGGAGATAAAGCAGAGTGTGGGGCAGGTGGTTGTGGAGTTTTATATTTTGTTTTATTTCAAGAATAACAAGTTATTTTCTTTGAAACAGGTCCATGATTACCTTAGGAGCAAGTTGTGTTCCCTCTATGAAAATGACTGCATCTTTGACAAGTTTGAATGTGCATGGAATGGATCAGACAGGTAATCCATCCTTATGTCCATCACTGTCTTCATTTAGCAAAAGAGCTCCCATATGATGGGGAACAATCAGAAAGCAAAGTGTTACACATGGTTATTTTCCACATCAATTTACATCTTCACATATCAGTGTTCAGGTTGATAAAAGGTGTTTGGATATCGGTGCGGTTGTGTCTCTGACCTCATTAGACACGATGTATACCTTGTTAATCTTGGCTCATGCCTTAGGGGAAAAAACCCCTTCAAATTCTGTCCGTTTTCACCAAAATCATAAGTAGGCTGCAAAAGTTAAAAAGAATGCTGCCAAGTTGCACAGCCCCACCAACACACTAAGGAAGCTTGTGTGATCCTGTATTTACACATGAGCTGCCTCAGAAATCCAGTTCATTTACTGGAAACAGGGAGCGAGGAAAGGCAGTCACAGGCACCCACTGATTCTCCACAAACTGCTGCCACCTTCCCACTGACCGAAGTAACAGTTTCTTCTGATACCTACCCCCATCAGAGCAGTCCATTCCCTGTGCACTGAAGGAGAGGTCCTGTTTTTTATCTTGGACGTAATATCTTGTTGAATATTTTTATAAGAAATATTGGCACAACAAGTCACAGAGTGCGAGCGAGAATGAAATGTGCTAATGCCATAATGTTAGCAAGTGGTGGCGGTACTTTGGGGAGTAGGAATATTCTACAGGAAGAACTGAGCAGCCGAGAGGACTGGGATAATAAAAATGGATGAAATCCAAGAGTATAATGCAAGATGACAATTTTAGTTAAAAGAAAACACAAACCTTCATCTTATCAGTTGGAAACAACTCACAGGGACATTCATATGCTAGGTGACTGTGGAAGGGGTTAGCAGTCTACAAAATGCATGTGAAAGAGAGCACAGGAGCCAATTTTGAATGGCACACAGTGACTTCTGGCTCAGCAGAGGGTAGGAGCCAAGAGGCAAAAGTGTGGCACTTGCTGAGAGCCTGGACCTATGCCTTCAGCTCACTTAGCCTTTCATTTGGGAAAGAGAAAAATGGTCCGTCTCATTGTATTTGAAGCAGGCCTGCCCCCCTGGACTGGGCAAGGACTATGAAACAGAGTGTGGGGCAGCTGTGAAAAAGGCAAATAAGATCCTTAAATGGGCAAGACTGGGATATCCAGCAGAGAAGGGAGTAGTGGTGACATTATGTTAGGGTCTTATTCAAAGATCTTTGGACTGCAGTTACACATTTCTTGTCCCTCACCTCCAAGGTGGATGAACTAATTGGGCAAATGGACAGCTGCTCTAAAGAGAGGAGAGGGCAGGAGTTTGGTTTTGATCAGCTTAGCAAAAGAGAAGCCAAGATTATACTTGCTTCTAGTAAGTATATCAAGCAGGTATACATAGGGAGGAAGAGGATCTAGCTAAGATAAATGTGAATGATCATGACAGAACAGCAAATAGGTATTGAGTGACAACAGGTAATCATAGCCTGGAAATTAGAGGTAGTTCATACCTGTTCAGACAGTGACAGTGTGGAGCAGTCTTCCCGTCCTGAGTAGTGGAGATGTAAGAAACCCAACTGTTTTCATGATGGTGCTCAGGAAATTTGTGAAAGCAGTAATATGAGACATTGGTTAAAATGACAAGTGTCTGAACTTGGAAGTGCAGAACAAGGTCTCTTCCAGTCCTGTGTTCCACAAATGCAGGTAAAGTGTAATGCTGTACACTGTGCGAGGGGCATCTTCTCTTTGGACTGCTTTCCTTTGCTCAGTTCCTGTACCTGCCCAATGGAGAGATTCTGTCTTTACTAAGAAATAAAACTTTTACCTTGTATCATTTATTATGCAAATGAAACTATATACTTCCATTATCTCTGTTGTCTGCATGCCAGGGTAATGTGTTTTCTGACAAGGATTAACTCAACATTGAGTATCCTCTGTGATACAAACTGCTGGCCATTTAAAATGACATAGGTGGACCACACTGGGCAAAATCCTTCCCAGATTGCTATGACTGCAACTTGGGCACCAGCTGTTGTGGAAATGGCTTTGATATGGTCAGAAAGTGGGAATGACCAACAGAAGTTTTAGGGGAAGATCCAGGTTTTGGAGCTTTTCTCTGAACCTCCCAAATCCATGCATGAATGGATGTTTTAGCAGAGGATTGTCTCAGTAGACTGGTTACTGCTTGAGTTTGGTCCTACTGGAAATACCAAAATAAAAGCTTTCTTGGAAATATGGATGGTGCTGATCCCTGCCTAAATCTGGCACTGAACAGCGCAATCAAATAATTTAGATATTGTGAAACTTTGTCAAAGATTCAGGGCTTTTTAAGTCCTTTCAAAACATTGTGCTTATCCTTGATGGGAATTCCCAGTGCATTGTACAGGATGGACAGCCACATGTTCCCAGGACTGGAATCTTTCTCCTGTATTTGAATGAAATGCTGCCATCCTCATTAGTGCGGTAAGACCACTCTGGATAGTTGCCTGGTAATAATAGAAATATTATTCAATATCAGGATTTAAAGTGAGCGTAGTATTTTCGTTCTTACTTGACAGATCAGACAGATCAATGCAGTGAGTAATTATTAAGTGGGAACATTAGATTGTGGGGGCTTCATTTATTGTACTGCCCAGACACTGGGGCGTTGTTAGTCATGCACAATTACCAAACCCGTCACTAAGCACAATACACTGCTCTTGATTGTAAGAAACTGTTGAGTAGAGTAGCTGGCAACATTTGACAGAAGATAAGGGTTCTCTTTAATCTAGTTGTTTCTTTTTAAGAGTCAAATGTATCAGCACTGATGTTCATTTTTTGATGAACACTCTTCTGAGGTTCTTGCTTGTGTGTATGACAAGTATGGTATTGTTTTGCTACGCGCTACAAGGATTGGTTTTTTTTGGTGGATCATAATTTAAATTATATTTGCGTACCAGTAACTCTTAAAGAACAGTTCATTCAAATACTGAGGTCACTTAATTTGATCCTTTTGGTATGTATTTTTTTAAAAAGGACTACTGCTAAAGGCAGACAATGCCTATTAACAGTGGTACTCTTAAGAGATGCTGCAATAGAATATTTATATAACAGTATACATAACACTAATAACTGCAGCTCTAAACACGTTATTTTTATCTTTTGCAGACTTTAAAGCTACAATGACAATTTAAGTGACAGGCTTGTTCAGTTAAAAATGAAAGCGTATTTATTATTTAGGTGAAAATACTTTTTATTAATTTTTGTCATTATTAAGGAGTTAATCTAGGCTATGATAGAACCTGATGATGAGGCTGTTTACGAAAAAAAATCAATGTACGTGAGCTCTGATTAGAACGTGATTGATGCTCAGTTACTCCAATGAACAGGAACTAATACGATCAGACAGAGCTGATCTCATTTGCTGAAGGGCACATTAATCACTATGTACTTTGGCAACAACAGTGGTCAGGGGAGGGAGTCAAGCAGGGGTCTTACACTAATTCAACCAGATGAGCACATATTATCTGTAGTTGAGTATATTACACTAAAATCATGCCATCTTTATTGTATATACATCATTACACGACTATGTAGAATATGTGAGCCCTATTTATACACCGATTTAATTTAGTTCTTCCGAAGTCAGGTCTTTTAATAATGACCCACAAGACACTGTTTTCTCGCTGTCAACCATACCCATTTTGCTATTTCAGTTTTACCTCAAAAATTAGCACTTATGGAGCTGTTTGTGAGTTACAGAAGCCAGTAAAAGAAAAAAATAGTGTAGTAATTCTACATGGTAGTAAGCAAATACCTTAATTACTATTCTTTTTTTTTTAAGATTTCAAATGAATGGGTGTATGGGAACCCTTCCAGGGAGACTTCTGAATACCATCATGATAAGTGATATGCTGTAAGCAGATGAGTGAAGTCACATACAACTGTTCAGTCAGTCCTTTCCTACTGAACTGTCATTCATCCCACTGAATATCCGTCAGCCTTCACTCTAATCAGGCGGAATTGGCAGGTCCCAGTGGATGAGATGTTAACAGTCTATTCCTGTCTGGCAGCATGCTCCATGCTGGAGAACTAGAAGACATCATTTTGTTCTCAAGGCTCGGCATGTCAAATATTAGCTTGGAAGGAATTGGGGATCCCCTGTTGTTATTCCCAGTCTTATCCCAGTCAGCTGTACTGGAGTGCCACAACCCTGAATCCGGTGTCTCAAGCTTTCCCATCGGCATACTCCCCAGGAGGTTTAAAGAAGTTCCTTCTTTGTGATGGGGAGTCAGTTGCTGCACACAGCGCAAAATAAAGCAAAATTCCCCAGTATGCCAACAGGCCCCCACTGTTTGCAGCAGTGCTTCCTCCTTTCCCTTTGTCATAATAAATCTCATAATAAATTCCCATGAAGAGTTTGAAGAGTTTTCCTGGAATCAATCCTTTCTTCTCATAAGGTCAGCTTGTCACAAAACCAGATCTGGTGGGCCTTGCTTGTCAGTCCCAGGAGACTGCAGATGTGCTGTTCTGCACTGGTACACATGCTAGTGAAATCTTGCAAATTTAGGGGCTCAAAATATAATTGGGGAGATGGTTTCAGGTCAAAGAAATGGTCCCTTTTCATGCTGGGTGCCTTGAGGGACTACTTTGCAGAGATTTAAAAGTCTGGAGGCAGGCTCTGGTGGAAGCTGCTCTGAGTCTCCTCCCCTCACACTTGCTTGGATTTGATGTCCTGCCTCTCTTGCTGCAGGGAATGAAGATCTGCTGCCACATTTGCAGTGAGGGGCAGGTTAACAAGGCTGGCTTAGTTTTTCTATCATCCTTAAGCCTGGCATGCACTGGTCCTTGAAGCCTGCCCAGCCTTAGTCCTGTCACACCATCCCATGGCTTCCATGGGCTCTTGAGCAACAGTGGAGGGGGGAAACTATGCCATGAGCTGATTTCTCCAGACAACAGAAATCTGCAGGTGAAGAAATACTGTGCATCTAGGAAGACTAATCTGGGCCAGAGTTAGCCCAAAAGTTATTATAAAAGAGTATTTAAAAAAACCCCAATAACACCGGCACAAAACAATGTGAAGCAAGTATGGTTTGGTTTTTAAGCAAGCCTTAATTCCAGCGGATGTCCCCAGAGTTTCAGGGCAAACCTTGACATCCAGGAAAGCAGCTGAATGAAGCAATTTTGATAAAAACTGTTGCATGCAAGGATGGCCACAACACGGATGACATTTAAGAGCTCGGCTTGCAAAAAAGAAATCTGAACAAAGTATGGGAATAACAGATATGAGAAAGACAGAGATATGCCAATTCTTAGTGACTGACATGTTTGATGAAATCTCAATGCCTAAAAAATATTGTGGAAGATCTCATTGATGTTTAGTACAAATGATGAAGTCCTATTCAGATGCCCCTGAGATTGGTGAAGTAGGGAATTTTTTGGCCTTCCAACAGAAGCAGAACTTTAGAGAGGGAAGCCATGTACTGAAGCATTGAATTTAACAAAGAGTCATTACCAAAAGCAAAATACTGAGAGCCAGATGTTTTAAGGTATTAAGATGCTTAAAGATGCTGAAGCCATCAGTAGTTGTTAGAGTGGTGCTGTAGACCCTAAAACTCTAGCCCTAAATTAAACATCAGTGGTACAACTACTGGTTGTCACGTTCAGCCCAAAGGAGAAGGCAAGGATGGAAGCCCAAAGCCCTCAAGGACTGAGCAAGTTGTCTGTGAGAGTAAGCAAGCCTGGAGGTAGTGGGAGATGGCAAAGAAAGGGTAAGCAGTGAGACCTCCAAGAGTAAAATGAAGAGATGAGAGGAAAAAATAAGGAACAGAGAAAGGGAAATGACAGAGTAAAGCAAAAGAGACAAGACAGCAGGGAACAGAGGATGAAGCTAGGGAGGACGCTTCACTGGCAGGAGAGAGAAGATACAGTGTTCTTTAAAAACTGTAGAGCAGGGTAGAGGGAAATGGAAAAAGAGGAGGGGAGGAGGAAGAGAGGGAGGGAAAGGAAAACCTAACTGGAAAGTGTGGTAAAGACCAGAGTCAAGATTGTAGGGGAAGAAAGAAAAAAAGAGAACGGAATGGCAACTAGGGAGGGAGTAGGAAGAAAAGTCAAGATAATAAAAGTAGGATTGGACTGTACTGGGGGTTTCTCCTTCCCCTTTTACCTTCTGTAAGAATACATTTGTCCTGCTTGTAAAGAAAAAAAAATGGATAAGGCTTTGGGCCATAGCGAACCCGTGTGAGGACTGAAGTTTGGCAGTGAGATGCCTCAGATTGTGTCGTTAATAAGCAAGAATGCCCCAGTGTCAGTGCAGGCTGGACGAATTAGTAACATTTTGTGTTGTCACTCAAAATACGCACATTTGAAGAATTGTCAGAAACCTTGCTTGGAGCGGCTCTAAAAGAGGGAGCAGAGACTACTCCGTGTGCTCCGGAGAGGAAAATGAATTCCCCTCATGGGGCAGCGCAGGAGGGTTAGCATGGAGCTGTGCGAATGCATTTGGGGCCCTGCAGATACGGGGTGTTGCCTCTCCTTCCAGAGCACCAGCTAGGCTGGTGAAATGTAGGCAGTGGTAGCCATATTGCTGCCATTGGGGGTTTTTCTTGCTTTTTTGCCTTTTTTTAAATTATTTTTTTAAATCACGCTGCCTGTAGCTGTGGTGGCTTGAGCTGGGTACAGACTATCAGCAGCTTTGCTCCAGCCTGAGCTATCAGTACTCTGCTCCTCAGGGTGCACCAGAGTGTTCTGCATCCTAAATATCCCTGCATGGATGAGATGACGGTACTTCTGACTGCGGGCAGCACAATTTGTAAACCTGCTTTCTGAGTAAAATTAAAGGTTGGTTAGGCAGAGCTTTTCAGGGCTGCTCCCTTACACACCTATGAATTAGTGTGGGGAGTTTAGGGGTGGGGGTGGGCGCTTTGTGTAGTTTCTTGAACCAGCCTCACTTGCAAGGGTGATGTGCAAGCACTCGTCATAACACTGCTGTACAGACCAAAGAGTCTGGAAATAGAGAACAGATTCTTCCTATACTCGGCTACAGTTTCTATTCTTTTAAAAAAAATATATATATATATATATATATAAAAATTTCTCCTTCTCGCATACATTCCATTATTGTATATTATATTTTCCTAAATGGGAATAAATTGCAGGCTTATGTCTAGTTCTCGCTCTCTTTTATTGTTATTTTAAGCAGCAGGTAAGGTTATAATCCATCTGTGTTTGTGACCTTGAACAAGAATGGGCACTTTCTCATTTACATAATGCTATTTTTTACTGAGCCATTAAACTGCAGAAAAACAGGGCTAGCATGGAAAGTAGTCATCTACATATGTTAAAAAAAATAACTGCAGTAAATCCAACTAAAAAAAGCAGACTTTTTAAAATATGTGAGAGTTCAAGAAATTAAAAAGCAAATGGACTGAAAAGGCAGTTTTACTGCAAGCAAAACCTCCTAAAATAAGATTCTTGACGAACGCCTCTCTGTGCATTTGGTGCATTGGTAATCTGCATGAAAACTGCTCCCCTGACAGTTCCTGCCTTCATCAGGAGGGATGCTCCTCATTCCCCTGCGAACCACAGCTCTGCAGCCCGTGGCACAGGGTGCCCCAGCGTTATGAACCGGTTTCAAAATGTTGCCTGGAGGGAAAAAAAACAGTACTGTGCTGGGCTGTTTGCATCACAAATTGTGTATGTTAGCGCCGAGATATGAAATAACCTCGACTTTTTCATGTTGTGAATAACCATTACAGCAGGAGCTGTAATGACAAGACATGGTGATTTGGAAGGAGTGAAACATTAGATTTACTGCTGTTGATTCAATTTCTGAAATGGGCACTAATCTTCATCAGTAGGCTTTCTGCAGCTTCTGGGATACATTTTATCAAGCTGTCACACTGACTCTCTTGTTTTTTAACTTGTGATATTGTTAACTTGTGCCTTACTAAGCAGGATTGTGCCTGGTCTTTGCGGGCGGGGAAGGTAAGGGAGACCTCACTGCAGACAACCCAAGGGCAGGTACTGCTTCTGGAGAGCAGCGAGACAGCTCCCTGCCAGGGCCGGCTGCAGCTACATACGGACAAGTGCCTCTATTGCCCATCCCTAAACTCGGCAGCAGAGCAGCAGTGCAGCCAGCGGTGTGCTGCCTGCAGACCTCAAGAAAGCAGCCTCTCGACAGGGTGAAGGCTGTAGGTGAGCTATTGCTGAGGACAGTGCATGCTGTGTCTCTGTGCTACACCTCTCTGATTTGCAGCAGTTTCCTTTAGCACTTCAGGAGCTGCAAAAAGCTTAGTGTGGAATCAGCTGTCATCAAACTCCAGTATGCCATCAGCAAACATGGAAGCAGGATGGAGCTGGCAGTCCTGCTAGTGATTCACAGCGTACAAATCCAGCTCACCCACTCTAGTTATGCTACAGTGGCTCTGAAGCGAGTGGAGCTGCTGTCACTCAGTAGCTGTAGTGCAAAAGCCGTTAGCTGCACAGCTCCCGTTTGTGTGTTTTTCAGTATATTATTCATTTGTATTGCAGTAGCTTCTAATGGCCCCAAATGAGATCAAGGCAACACTGGCTGGAGGCTGAGCATACAGTGTAAGACAGCTCCTGAATCCAGGAGCATCTAATCTAATCAGCTAGTGAGTGTTTGTATGACAGAGAGTATATTTTATGCCTTACTCTCCCACGATTGCATATGCTGTGGTCTCCTGGCCAGTATGCTGCTCGACGCAGATTCCTCCCCAAGTGGGAAACAACAGCAAAGTGCTAAAGCAATGTAACTGTCAGATGGAGGTTAGTTTATTAAATGCGAAGCACGTGAAATATGCTCTCTTGGGCTGTACTAGAAAGGAAAATAGTTCCTGATTGCCTGAGTCTTAGAACTGCACAGCTTTTCCTGTGGAGACCTGACCGTTCAGGGTGGATTCCCCTTCCAGAATGGAAATTCAGAAAAAAACCCCCTATTTGGGGCTGAGACAGGAGAGTAGAGCGTGGCCCTGGCTCTGCATATAGAAAAAGTTCACAGGGAATGAGCTTTCAAACAAGGCTCTGAAACCCATGATTATGCTAATCCAATAACCTGAGGCCCATGGATGAAATCCTGAATTCATTAAAGTTAGTGACAAAATATCCTCCCCTTGGGACTGGGGGAATGAAGCAACTGGCAATCCGTTATTTCAAACTACAAGCTGATTAATGGGGTAATTTTTATACAGATCGAGGTATGTTTTCTGATCCTTTCTCCCAGACCCAGAAATATATCCAGACTTGAGTCTTCATTCAAACTTCATACAAGAGATGACAGAATCCTGTTTATCAATGTGTTTATTTCTAAGAAGCGTTGTAAGATACAAATTTTAATGGTGTTTAGACTTGCAAGGTCTATGGCTTCAGAAGGGAAGAGGGTTTATTTTGGAAATAAATTTACTTGTGCAAACTCAGTGTGATTTTTCAGAACCTTTCAAAACACCTTTCTTCAAAATACTCACTAAAATACATAATTATGTACTAAATCTTGCTATTGTATCACAAGGTTTGAAATACTTGGAATTTTTTTTTTTAAATACTGTTTCTGGAATCATGGTAATCTCACCTTTCAGAAAAGGTAGGGCTCTGGAGAAAGAAAAAAGCCTGGAAATTATGAGCTTTTAAGGGTCATATAAAAGCTGGAAGGTAATTAAAAATAACTTATTAAAACTTACTACTTTTATTGTCTTGTGAAGTCAGTCTCATGATGTCAGGGTCCTGACATTTGTGCATGCTTCAGGATTCCAGTTTTGGGGTAACTGTAATTTTCATTAAGTACTCTAACAGAGAAGGGGAAGACATTGGTAGAAGAAAACTATTCACTGTGAGGAGTACTGGGAGAAATCCCATTTTATATTCTTTCCCAGCTGAAACCAGAAGATGTCTAATCCTAAGGTTATTAGCTCAACTGTCCTGATCTGGTCATGTTAGTAGACATCCCACAAGCTGCTGTTTAATTTTGTCTTTGTTTTTTTTTTTCCTCTCTCTCTCTCTCTTTCTCTCTACAGTGTGATAATGACAGGTGCATATAACAACTTTTTCCGAATGTTTGACCGAAATACCAAGCGGGATGTTACCTTGGAGGCATCCCGAGAGAGCAGTAAACCACGAGCTATTCTTAAGCCCCGGAGAGTCTGCGTTGGAGGCAAACGGAGGAAAGATGACATCAGTGTTGACAGTTTGGACTTTACTAAGAAGATCTTGCACACAGCGTGGCACCCAACTGAGAACATCATTGCTATAGCAGCGACAAACAATCTGTACATATTTCAGGATAAAGTGAACTCAGAAATGCACTAGATTTATCAATATCCCTCTATATTTACAAACCAGCCTCTTGAGAGTTGTAGAAGGATGTGATCGTCACAGAAATTGTGGCTTCTGTGGTGGGATTTGTAGGTTGTATCCTTTCATCCCTCAGCCTGTATCATTGTTGGTGGCAAGCCAACTATTTTCCATCACTGCAACTGTATGAGTAAAAGGCACGACTGCAAATCCAGTACTGTGGTCTGTATTGGTTCCTTTAAACAAACGGGGGTATTTATTCACTTTGGGAGCATTCCTGAGGAGGGCTGAGACTCCTCAACTCACGTCAGTCCTTGCGAGGGTCTCAGTGGTTCACAGGACCATGCTGTCCTGGTGCCCTGCCTGCTTTTGCAGTCCACAGCGTTTACCACATTGTTAGAGCTTTTTGCCTCAATCTCTTGTTATTTTTTTCTTTCAGTAACGTTTTCTTGTCTTTCAACTAAGTCAAGCCCGTTTGAGTGAATGAATAGCCACATCCCTTTAGAGCACGTGGCACATTGGAGGGGCCTCATAGCAATTATAACTGGTAGCAGAATCCCTGCTGGTGAAAAGCTGCCCTGTCTCACCGGTCCCATTCCCATCTTCACAACACCCTCTTATTTATTTATTTATTCACATTACTAACTTTGTGCTTCAACTTAACGAGCGAATAAGTGACAGACTGGTATAGCTACTCAGCCAGCTTATTTTAAGAGGTTCATTCTCCATAGATTTCTTTGCTCTGTTTAAAACAATAACTAGTATCTTCATCACGTGGAGGACTATTAAAAAACATGGTATTACCACTCCAGAGGGACTGGCTGGTCAGGCATAGCCTGGCAGTTAACACCCGTACTACCATTTGGGGGTTGGAGTTCTGGAAACCTTGGCTAGAAGTGCTGTCCTTGAAGGCAACGATCGACTTCAGTGGGAACAAAGTTACGTCGCTGCTAGACACTTCAGAAAGTCCCTCGTTTGTTGATTGCAGGATGGTTATTTTAATCCTGGCCTTTGGGGAATACAGGCAATGCCATGGTAGCTGTAACTGTAAAAGAATGGTACTGGGAGAGGTAGCACTGCTCAGTGAATTTGAATGTTTTAAAATGAGTCCACTGCTGGGTGACAAAATTATTCCTGGAGAAATATGAAAAATCAAAAACTCCAAACCAAACAAAAGCCTCTTCCATATAAATACCTTTAGATATATCTCTGTTTTCAAATGAATAGTGATGTAAATGGAAAATGAAAGTACATGCAGTCGGTGTACCACATGCAGGAATTATACGGGAATGGTGCAGTGGGCAGGGAGTCCTCTTAATCCAGGAGAATAAAGTTCTGCCGCATCCCTAATAGCTCTGGCAGGGAAATTAATATCCCAAAGGATTTCTCCTCAAACCATGAATAAAATAGCACAACTCAGATGGCCTGTTAATCTGCCCATATTAAAACTTCTCAGAAAAAAAAAGTCTTTAAGCCATTATGCACTTGTTTCTTGGTAAGTGGAGAATGTGCTGATGAAGGGATCTGCATGCTTTTATATTTCGGTTTGGGGGCAAGGGTGGGTGAAAATCTGCTTACAAGAACTGAAAAAGTCTACAGCTTTTATATGACATCTTAACACAACACATGAAATCTGTATGTTTGAAGTTTTCTAGATCAATGCTGTATATTTTATGTGTAGAAGCACAAACGCATGTGCATCAGTTTCCAGGCACACTAAACACATACGGTATGAAATGTGTAGGTTAATTTTAAAGGGAATGAGGAATGTTTGTTTATAAAATACTGTATGCTGTAGCAGGCATGGACAGTATATGTACATATTTATTCTAATGAAATTTAACAACATTTCTTTTCTTTTTCTTTTTTTTTCCCCTTGTAAAAAAGGTTTAAGAATGTGGTAAATTGTATAGAAAACTTGTTAATGCCAAACTACGGCTTCAAGGGTGTCATGCAATTTCTTTGACTTTTGGCCTCCTCCATTAAACTTTGCAGCTAAAAAAAAAAAAAAAATTGCTATCAGCTCATATTGGCATTTACAGCTAGAAGTACTGTAAAACATATATTTAGCTTTTAACATTCTCGAGTAAGATTCTATAGATAACTTATTATAAAGCAGATCTTAATACAACAATTTTTTTGTTTTTAATTTGAAGTACCTTACTCTGTTACAGCTTTGGGTACCAAAAAGAACATGTTAAAATTAAATAAAGAAATATATCTTTGGAGCTTTATAAAACTAATGAAATAAATACCCAACCAAAATACCATGAAGTGATTATAGAGGAAATAAATAGAAACCTTTCAAAGACCAGTATTCCATTCCTGTCTTTGACATCACCACTACAGATCGGTTTCCTGGTTTCTTGAATGTATGGAAAGTTAACATCGTCATTGTGAACGTTTCCAACTTTCTTTCTCTTTTTAGTTTGAGCTTTCAGTGGTGTAGAGTAAGTGATGGTAAAGTTGGTAAATCTGATTGTTTTGAAAGCTGTTGTTCATGGCTGCATTCTTTGTGTTGCACAAATTAGCTAACTGTTGTTGAATAAAAATATAAATATGTTAATACCAGCTTTTTCAATAAAACTACAACCAAAAAGGCATAAATAGATGACTTCAAGGCACAGCTTATTTTTAAGGTAGACCTGAAAGGGTTGTTTAGCTCCTTTTACAAAGGAGGAGGAGTCACAGGGATTGGGACTCACAGGGAGAGCTACTACATGAACTTAAAGTGTTGTGGCAGGTAGAGAAGTAAACACAGTGCTGCGAATGGGCCTGACCTGGGGGTTTCGGGTGATGCAGAGTGTGCGCAGACAGTTACAGCAGAGCTGGAGGTAGACAGGCTTTTGGTTCACACCTTGGACCAGCTTTTTCCTCGGCTCGTAGCCCAAGATAGACTTTAGGAGATCTGAGCCTCAGTCTCCTACAGATGGAATGAGAGACATGCGCAATGTGAAGGGGCGCACACAATCACAGGGTAAAAAATGGCATTAGTGTCATCACTGGCCAGGTTGGAGACCTTCCAGCACAGAGGACCGCAAGGGCACGTCGGGGATGTGTCCAGGCCTGACCTCCCAGATGAGACAGACATTGGCCCAGGTGACAAACCAGAGGGCTACCAGCAGAGCAGCATCCCTCTTTGCCCCCCCTGTCCCCCCCCGGCTCTCTTTCTACCTCTACCCCAGAGGAAAATTAAAAAAAAAAAACAGAAAAAAGAAGAAGAAAAAAAAAAGCTGGCTTGGCATACACACTTAAAGCTAGGAAAGCATTCACTTCCCCGTCCAAACTGATGCCTGACCCTCCCCTGTCATCGTGATGCTTGCCCCAGATCTTGGGCTCTTCTTTGGAATCTCAGTCTAAGGCAGCTAACCCTGCCTGCATGTTCTACACAGAGCCCTGGGCTGTGAGAAACCGCCTGGGCATCAGCACACACGAGTTGTTAGACACTGAAAGGCTAAGTCCTTTTTCTGGATGCAGACCAGAATAAATTTGCCTCAGCTGTTAGATTAGGCAGTGTGTTGCTTTGCACAGCTCTCCCAGAGCTTATGTGCTAATTTTTTTCCTCCCCTTTTTGGGAAGACACAGTCAATCCCACTCATTTAGGTGGACAAATATGACTAGGCACTGAAGAGAGACAGCTCGGCTGAAAATCAAGCAATACACTATTTACCTTTCCAGTTTCTCTTTTCATCCCCAAATACCCAGTAAAAGCAGGAGCCAGATGGCTAACTCTCACGCTTTTGAAATTTTCACATGCATACTTAGTAGCCGCATATGGCAATTTAACCCTTTATGGTTTGGGGGGGTTATTGGCATGAGCCACCTGCTTCTTCTGTTTGCGGCCAGCAAGTCGTCTTGCTTTCAGGCAGAGTTAAGTCCTTTGGAGCCTTCCAAGGTTGTGGTTATTAATCCCTGATGAGAGGGCAAGTATAAGGATTGTTTGCCTTCTATGTCCAATTTTCAGTAACATTACTATCATCAGTTTGCTCCCACTCCCAATAGTAATCCTTTTCCATTTGCAGTCTTCCCAGCAAATTGCATTAGGTCTAAAATTAGAGCATGAATTCACTTATCTTGCTCATGTGGTAGAACCTCAGAAGGCAACAGGATCACTGGGGTGGGTGAGATTCAAAAACTTGGGCCTAATTTTATAAGATGCTTGGGACAGGGTATGTTTCTTCGGTTTTGTGAAGCCATGAAATGGTCTGGATATTCTGTACGGGACGGTTTGCCGTGCACACTGGAAAGGTTTGCTTTCAGAGTGCACCATGAGAAACCTTTTCTTAGAAGTCATTTGTTTTTTCCTTCTCTCTGAAGTTGGAAGTGGATCAAACTTTTATTCACGTGAAAGTGAGCACAACTCTGGAGGCTCTTAGAGATCCTAAATCTGGCCTGTGATGCAAAGCATTTCATGTGAAGCACCTGACTGAGCAAACTCCTCAGTTCCCTCAGCTATAAAAGCTCCCACGAATACGGATCAGCCAGGCAAGGTACAGATAATTACTTGTCTTGCTGTTTGCCAAGCGGAGACAGCCAATAAGTAGGACAAGATCCTTAAACCAACAATTCCATTAAACAATTATTTTAATTATCATGGTGACACTATGTATTCTTTTTATAACACGGCCGCTAAAAAGAATAAAACCCACAATAGTGACTCCATCAAAGGATGCAGGGTGGTTTTCTGGACAGCCACTCCTCGTTTTAAGACTAGTGCTAGTAGCATGTGCATGTCTTGTGCAGCAGCCTGCTCCAAGATATCACAACAGATTCCCAAGCAGATTAACTTCAAATACACCTTCTGTGGCTTCATCGTCATTTCTCCAATAGGAAGAACAACTCTGGGGAAAAATTAACTGTAAATGATAAATAATAAGTAATTGAAACTGGAATTAGGGTGTCAGATTGGGGGGCAAAGAGGTTGGTATTCTTCCATGCTCTACCTATAAAATAAATGCTGCCCAAGCAGGACAGCAGAGTGAGGCCCCACTGTCAACAACTTGTGCCAATGTTCCAGCCCCAGCAGGCCCTTGCTTTCATTTCTCCTTGGCGAGGCTTGAACACCCCCAACAGCTCTGCTAGGTGCCCTGGACCAGGCTCCTTCTCACTTTTTGGTGGGAAGATGCAGAAGGAAGCAGAGGTTTGCCTCAGATAGGGGAGATACTGGCATTGTGATCTGTTTGCAATACAGGAGACGATGCTCACAGTAAATTTATGCACATCTCGGATTGTCTGGTGGAAGAGGTGGGGAGGAGAACGTTGCCAGTTCAATTATCATCCTCTGACATCTCTGCTAACATCTCTCCGAGATTAACAGCTGCACTCTCCGTTTCTCACAGCTATTGATCTGCAGACCCAGATAGATGTTGCTGCATCAATTGCACTCTGTCAACATGTTAAAAATATTCTCTGCAACCTTACTGGCTAAAGACTTACTTCAGTATGAAATAAGAGATAAGCTGCACTATTTTATACCACCTTCTTCCACATATTTTGTGAACAAGTAGGGCTCAGTTAGGCTTCTTTTTAAAAAGTTTGGCTATTTTGAGCTGCTATTTTAATATTGCTGATGAACGTCCAGGACTCCAGTGCTACTTTTAAATCTGGTATCTCTTAATCCTTTTGTGGAGCTGCCAGAAATCTCTCCTTGCACAGCTTATCCTCAGGGAAAGTCTGTCCTGTCAAACTCATCCCAAACTCAGACTCTCCTGAGATCCAGCCTTCATTATAAAAGAGCAGAGGAGGCAGTTCTTGCTCGGGAAGGACAACTGCAGCCTGAAGCTCTCTAAAGCGGGGGGACAGAAAGATTTTCCTTGGTCCCTCTGCACGGTCCATCTCCAGCCTTATCCCCTCGCCCTCACCCCGCGCTGCCTGCCTGCCTGTTCCCCCTGCATTGCCTTTCTTTCCACCTCGTCCTATGACTCCCCACGTTCTCCCTTGGGCCACATCCAGTGGCCAGAAGCCACTAAAATCCCATTGACTCCTACCACTGGACCAACCACAGCCACCTCTGCAGGCTGCAGGAGCAGTTTCTCATTGGCATAATGGTAAGTGCCCTGTAATCTCCCTGTCTCCCGAGCTGTCAGAGAGGAAAGCCCCATTTGCCAATATACTATATTTCAAGTGGAAGATTTACAGAATCAGAGAGATTGTATCTTAGCAACCACCAATGCATTAAGAAAGCAGTTTAACCATTTAAACCTTCAATTAAAAAATCTGCCACAAAGAGGCAACTGTCATGTACGAGACACAAAGCCTGTCCAGCGATTCACCAGGAGGTTCACGACCACCTTATGCACATCCACCTGCCAAAGTGACCCCGCGTGAACCTTTTCCCTTCCCAACACACAGGAGTCAGGTGCTGTTATGGCCCATACCTACGTCGTTTGCTCTCTTGCAGGAAGTGAAGTGGAGAAAAGGCATCTTTTTGCAGAGAAACCCTGAGGTTTTGTATATTGGTCTCATCCCCATAGGAGCCAAAACAAGATCTTCAGGAGTTTCGAAGGGGGAATAAAGAAGTCCCACAATGAAAACAGAGTGAAGTAGGCACAGGGCTGTGATTGCCCTACATGAGATGCTATGATGCAGCATCTATTCCCTGATTTGTACAACTTAGAAATGCAATCTTTTACCTTCCAGGGTAATACCTTAATTATCAGCCTTTAGATAGGCCTTTCCCTCAGTTCTCTTCTTCTACAGATTTGGGGCAGACGACAGGCCAGAGCCAGGCCTCTCTCTGCATTACGTGGACATCCCAAGCACCAGCCCTTGTGAGATTTTCTTACCATACCTGCAGCAAAGCTGAATTTCATCCTTGACCTGACAAAGTTATAATAAAAACAATAGGTCTTCTGCAAAACTTAGTTTAGATAAATCACCATTTTCTGCCCCAAAAACTTTCTGTAAAAGAAGTCTCACCAGCTTTTAGTGCACATCATACTGTATTTTACATTATTCTCAACTACCTGATCCATGTTGTGTGGTGACACACTGCAACAGCGGGATGAACCCCAGCATACTGCAAAGGGGCACCTTTAGTTTTTGAAAAGGAAGGCCATAATCCCCAAAAGGGAGCTGCTTGAGAAAAACACTCAACAGGAGCAGTGCGGAGTCCCTCATCCACAGACTGAAAATTTTTTGCACAGAAAGGTAGGTCTTAACCCATAACCATAATCCATAACCAGCCTCTGAAGCGAGTAGGAGCGCGTCTGACATTGCAAAGGCAGGTGTTTGTATAACCCACAATGGTGGGTTACGGGATGAAATGCGGCAGCCGTTGTCTTTCTTGCTCCTGCCTCATAGATGCACTATTTTGGAGAAACTTAATATAGTAATTAAAGCAAAATTAAAGCAAAAAAAGAAATTCTGCCAGGACAACTACCGGTCCCAAAGAGTACTCGTGGTGTATGAGAACTGTGATATAAGGCACATGCGTGTACTCAATGTATCCATCTGTGCTTAAAGACTGTGTTACCTCTAAGCTGCACGGCAGAAGAGCTGCCCTGGGCTAGAGAAACTTCAGGATATAGGACTGAAACACTCCCATGGAGATTCACTTTTTAAACAACACTTAAAGATCAATTGAACTGTTACTAGAAGCAGCATTAGGAGAGATTTATGAATCATCCATTTGTAACTCTAGGAAAGCATCTTCTGTAAAGAGAAGACTGAAAAATCCATTTATTGCAAAACCATTTGCTGGGCTCGTCATCTGTCTCTCACGCTGGTGCAGGGGCACGCTGCACAAACAGCGCGCTAGCCATGGACTGCGTTTGGCGATGAAGTTGGTAAATTCCTTGAACATATTTCCCGCCAGTATGTGCTTTGAAGAAAATTTAGCACCAAAAGAAAATAAACTTGCTTTGCATTGCATCCTTTTGATTGAATATGTTTTGTACTTGAAGTTTTTTTTAAAATAGAGGGCTCTTAGAGTATTCAGACAGTGACACCCATCCTGACTTTCAGATGGTAGCTTCAGCTTTGATTATAGACAGATTCTTGATCAGAATTCGGTCTGTAGACTACTTCCAAAGCACCTAAGCCCTATTAAAATAACATTTCCATTACCTAATTAGTTGTTTGAAGCTATTTTCTTTGATTATTTATTGAAGTTATAGTTTGTCACCTCAGGCAACAGCATGGCTTGTTGTCGTGGAAACATCTCTGCTGTCACCAGGGCTGAATAGGGAGGGAGGAACAGGAGAGGGAACTACAGAAGAGATGCTTTGTTGAAATGCTTCACTCCTCTTTAAAGTGAAGAAATTATTTCAGATAAAGACAGGCCACACTGAGATCAACACACACTGATTTCTGAGGTATTAGGGGGCCTGTGGGCTTGGTTCAAGCCCTTTCTAATTTAGCGTGACACAGCTCCTGCTGGCAAGCACTGTCGTCTCCCATGGTTAACAGCAACACTTGCAAGGCCCTTTCTGATGCCAAACTTGCTATTATTGCAGAAGAATCCTGCCATATTAAAAATAGAACAAAACCTCTCTAACAGCCTGCTGTCATCTCTCTATTTGATTTGTAAAAGATGAAAATTCAGACTTCGGGGGTTTCTCCTATCAGCCTTTACCTGGTGCATGGTCTTGACACAGCCTTTCTGCTCTCCCCAAATCCATGCATTAATTTATAGTGCATGGAGATGTCAAGCAAGAGTTGCAGCTGGAATTTCCCTTAAAGCAGCATGTCTTCTAGCTAAGTTTTAATTAAACTCTGCCACAGATTTTCTATCTTTCTTATTGTTCAGGCAACAGAAAGTTAATAAAAAGGTTTAAGCTACGATAAGCCTGATGATTATATTTTTGGCATCTAACACATGAAGAGACAGGAGAAAACAGAGTTTCCACCAGAAGGGACATCAGGACCGCATGTTGTCGCCACTCACATTACAACAGAAGCAAACAATGCAGATCAACACTGTCAGATTTACGTTAAAGATCTTAGAGACAGGAACCTCCTCAAAAAGATGCTAAACTGCAAAGCAGCCAGACCGCACATTTCGCAAGTTCGCCATGCACCGTTTCATATACTGGTAGTTTATCATTACGCAGTGTTTTATCACAAGGAAAAATAGATTTCTTTTTCCATTTTCGTGGTCTTGGATTGCAGATACACTGCAACGGTGACTTTGCTAGTCATTTGTGTAACGTTGTTTGTAACGGGGGGGGAAGTGGGTCTACAAATGGTTATCTATTTTTCACAAAAGATTTTTCTAATGGCATTTCCTCTCCGAAATGGAGTAAAACCAGAACCGGATTCTTTTGTTCCTTGGCGGTGCCCTCTGGAGAGAGCAGCCGAGGGAGCGAAAATGCAGCGTGAGCCTGGAGTGCCATCTGATGGCACAAAAGGCAATCCACACCGGTGAGGTGGTGACCAGCGAAAGGACACGTACCCTGTGCAAAACTGGAAAGTACCATTTTCTTGCAAAGAGCACTGAATAGATAAAGCAAACAAGCACACAGAGGCTCCAGACACAAACGTGCTCTCTCTGGAGGTTAATCAACCACATCTAATTGCTAGGCAGTACCCCTAAATGAACACAACATTAGCTAGACTCCCCAGGACTATATTTTCTGACTTCTTAAAGAACACAGATTGAAGAAGTACAACTCATCAACAGTTGGTTGATGACTTGTACCGCGTTGCTTTTGGCATCCTACATCAAACTGCCGATGAGAACTAAACCTCTGCCAATAATTAAGACTGGAAATGTGAATTGTTAATTACCTTTGTACATCATTCACTGATGTCTCCACAAAGCCAATGCAGATGTCACTAACACTGTCTAATCCAGCTTCATAACTAATGAAATGCCAACCAAAATGAGACTGTAAACTTGGCTATAAAATGACGGGATTTTAGGTCAAGCTTAGGTTTTTCTAGCCCATAAAGTGCACTTCCTCTTAAACTAATTTGTTTTCCTAAAATGTACACTGCCATGTAATTATAAGATTCAGGATCAGGGTTAAGAGAAATATCACCAGTCATAAGATTGGGAATAAAATCAGATGCATTGGCAACACCACAGGAACTCAGCTGGAAATGCAGCTGTGGAGCGGACGCCCTGTGCCTCAGATGGAGCTATGGAAGATGAAAGGGAAGTGTTTTGTGGCAGAAAAGAGGGCGCACCCCCAGGACTCCATACTCTGCACAGCAAGAACTCACAGTGTGATCTAAGTCTCCACTTGGGGCAAATTGCCAGTCCTTACACAAAAGCTTTTCTCCCTGGCTTTGGTTCTGTGAGCCTCACGCTGTCTGAGATGGCACCGGTCTAGAGGTGACAGCTGCTTTATATTTATCCATGGAACAGCAAGAGATGTGCAATCTAACGCTGAAACACAAATTCTAGATAGTAGGTGAATTATATCATCACAAAGGTTAAAAACTCCACTTCCCACGCAGGACACTAGATTTTAAGACGACATATTTTTATGACCACCATATACCCACACAACTAGTTATGTGCAAATCTACTTCAAGTTATTCTCTGTAGAGTGTAATCATTTAAATTCCCTTCCTGTCCAAGTCAAATGGACTTTGCAGTCTGAGCTCACGAGCAGAGGATGCACCTAAAAGCTGGCAATAAAACATTATGTGACATTAGTGTCACGTGTCACTGTGTCAAATAGAGGCTTCCCAAGAGCAACCCACCGCACCATTCTCTCTGCTTTTATATTACATTTCTCCTATTGCCAAGTGTTTGTTTATTTATTTGTTTGATTTTCAGCCACACTCTTTCTAGCTCCCAAGTTGTGCACAGGCTAAAGTGGCTTTGGAGGTGTGGTGCTTCTATCTCACAAATGTACATCATTCATACCACTCAAGCAATAAAGGCAAGTACTGAGAGGAGCATTCTCACTGACTAATTTCAGGCACTGCAGAACATCCTAAATTAAGATTCCATCTATACAGTCAGTAGAGGACAGGCTGTGTTGGGGAAGCTCAAGCCACCTGAGAGTTTCCTCTCCAAACGGCCCCTGAAAACAAAACCTGATGCACATTATCTAGAGACAAACAGGAAGATACCAGCACCTTAATAAAGATGGTGTAATTAGAACAAAAGTTGCAGCAGAAAGTTTTTTGCCAGGAGCGAGACCCCTGCACTGCCTGGGAGCAGGAACGGCCCATGCTGACACCCCCTTCTGCACGCAGGAGCAACAGGGCTCCGGGCCAGGATCAAAGACCTCCAGGTGGTGCAATACAGCCCAGCACCTTCTCTATGAGTTAGGGATCCCCCCTGAACAACCCAGCACCATTAAAGCACTTTGCTGCCCTGGGCAGAAGCTACTGTCACCTCACGGAGTTTGTACAAGGTGCCTTTTCAGCACTGAGACTTGACCTTCACAGCAGCAATCCCACCCACACAGTGCCATAAAAAGACATACCATCTCCCAGCAGAGAGCTCCTGTCAGCGCCGGACCCAGGATAACACGGCACTGGAGTAGGCATCCCTGCATGTGACCTGGCCCAATCTTTATTACTGGTGGCAGGTGGGAAAGTTCAGAACTAACTGAACGCAGCCTCCCTTGGTAAATCTGTCCCCCATCACACCGGAGCAGTCACAAACCTTTGGGTAGAGCCCTCTCTTTTCTCATTGCAATGGGGATCTGCAGAAGGGAGGAGGATGCAGCAGACTGTAAACGTATTGGGGCAGACGATCCAGCCAGATCCACCACGAGGGCATTGTTTCTGCTGTGGCTAGCGTGAAGCTAAGAGAACCATCTTCAAGCAGATAGTGCCACCACTCTCCAGGATGACACCTATGAACGTAGGTCGGGCTGTGAATGTCTGGGCTGCCAAGTCATACTTGAATTACTAGTATTCTCATTGCCCTGGGAGCGTATCTTAACTTTTTGTGCATTTGAAGACAGTGGCCTACCGTCTGGAGACAACTGTGGGAAAACCCACTCGCTCTTCAGGAGGAGTAGTGCAAATGCACTGGAAGACACCAGAATTTCACGGCTGTATTTTCCTCGTTGCAAAGTGAGACAGTTAAGGAGGAATTCACATCCCAACCCACAGGTCAGCTGGGAAACAGGGAGAGGGGATTTAGGGCTAGAAGAGTCTACCAGCTGGCAAAGGCTGGGGGGGACCACTGACATCTAGTCCCAAGGATATGCTGCTTTGTCAGGACAGCTCTAGGGGCACGTTTACGTGGGTGTGGGCAAACTGAAGTGTCAGGTGGCTCTGGTGCAAAAACGATGTATGCTCTCACTGTCCATATCATACACAGATATTCTCCATATTACTCACGTGCTGGGCACACGACTGCTTCTTGGCTAAAAAGCTGATTATCAGTAACCTCCTGCTCTTTTGTTTCTATCATATTTTGGGAAGTGTGATTATATACACACATGCTTTTTCAGTAGGATTGCAAAGATCCTCAGTTTCATCACCATCAGTGGCAGCCCTTCAGAGGAAACAACCCGAGTAACTCAGTACTCAAATCAGAATGTGCAGTAAAACACATCACTTACTGCACAAATTTAAATGAAATTTTTTGTTGGATGAAAATGCTGAAATGAGTATTGTGAAGCTGCAATCTTATAGAAGCTGCTTCCTGTAGCTGTCAGTCAGAAGATATCTATCCTGTGTATTTCCTTCTACACTCATGTAAAATATTTTCTAAAGGAAGGTTGCAAGCAGTGTTTCCACGTTCCTGTTCTGCTTCAAAACCCGAAGTCCAAGTTTATTAGAGGTGGTGAAAATGAAAGTTCCTGAATGGGAAGCTGAATCTCATCTTTTCCAGATCAGGCTATAATTTAGAAGAGGAAGTTGCAGGATGCTAATTATTTTTTTCTTTCCCAGAATAAAACCTAATTAAATCTTTTGAGTAATAATATGAAACCAAATGAACCATCTTAATTAATGCACATAAACAGTAAGGTGATTTGGTTCTTTGGTTTCTAGGCATCCTATTTGCATTTAAGTAACATTTGTATGCATGTAGGAAGTTGTTAGAGCAGGTATATATCTCTTAACAAGTTGGTGAGTTCCACCTAATTTTTGCTGCATAGCTTAATATTTTTCTAACTTAATGGTTAGAAAACTTAGCTGGTTAAAACTTAAAATGGTTTCTAACTTAGCTGGTTTTCCTTTACAACTATCTGCTGTTCAAACAATTGGAACTGTGAAGCTGAGGTCAGAGCATAGCCTCTTTTAACCTCCTTCATTTGTTACTGAACGTGACCCTTACCCTGAAAGGCTGCAATGAATCTCAAAAGTATTAAGAAAGCATTCACAATCTTGGAAACTTATTTTGCCCTTTTCAGTGGAAACAGAGAAGCCAAAAGGCAGACAGATATGGGCGTGCTCTGGATATTGTTTTGCTGCATATTGTTTTATGTCAAAGGCTCAAGGTCATCAGCTGTGTAGGAACGTAAGAAAGCATCGTGCTACCCCAATGGGAACATTCTTATTACCCTGTATTACAAAAAAACTGCAAGCAAATTTACAATTAATAGCACCTACTTTATGGCACTTAAGAGAAGACCAGCTAGTTCTAGGAAATAAAACCACATGTAATTCCTACAGATCTACTAACTTCCCTCTCTGGAAGAACTGGGCAAAATGCAAAGTATAAACTCCTTGCATTCTTGCCTACTGCAAGAATCTGTTAGTCATTACAGAGTGGGCTCTTAAATTATTCAGAATTTCTATATGTGTTTTGTTGTTTTTCTGTGCTTATAGAAGAATGTACCAGTTTGGAGAACAAGCAGTACTTTTTCATGTTACTTTGAGGATTAAATTAAAATAATGAATATTTACTCTAAATTCCATATAGTCTAAATGCTAAAGCTGAGCTTACAGAAGAACAGCTGAACCTAACTTAGATGTGTCAATAGCCATGTAATATCCTCCTCCTCCTCTTCAGTTAATTAATACTAATTCAAAAGATTGAATTATCAGCCTAGAGAAAGGGCACCTATCTTTGGAACTGTTTATAATTCATCATGTCTTCAAAACTGAATAAGAAAATAATAAATGTAGGATTAATTGAATAATTAACAGCAGCTGCCACATTCTGTCTCTCTCCTTTCCAATCTAGAAGATGGACTGGTTTGGAATATAGAGCTGTAGCACACGAGTGGAAGGAAGTTATTTTGTGCTCTGTTTGCCTGCAAGATGTGAAGTAGATAGAAACACCCTTTGCAAAAACACCTTGCCTGGAATTGCAATTGCTTATTAAGTATTAGCGATCTTGGGCTTGTCAGCTGAGATACGATTTAGAAGGAAAAGATTTATTTGCTAAAGGTTTCAGAACACTGAACACTAGACCAACAAGAAAATGGAGTACCTATCCATCATGTTACTGTATCCTCTTTTTCCATAAAAATAGAAAAGCATGGAGAAGGAACACTTGAGAACTGGACATTAAAGGGTAGTATTTAAAGGTCTTGAATGCAAATTCACCTCCTCTTTCCTCTTCAGCTACACAGAAGAGCTGAAAACGTATGGAAAAATGACCTCCTATGTGCTAGCGTTCAAAACTTTCCATCTCTGTTGGAATCATCTGAAAAATTCAGCTGTTCCCATCAACCTGTCACTACAGAGCACGTGAATTATTTTTCCCAGGATCTAGCTAATTCAGGGGTTGTTTTTCACATGAGCACATAAAGAGGAATTGTGTAACTTGGAATCTGACCAGTACAGGTATCAATATACTTGAAGGAGCTCCCTCCCTCTGAGGGACTAGAGAGCTTTAGCTAATAATTCTAAGTTTGCAAATGTAATAACAGTTGTATGCCAACATCCCCTAATTTCCTCAGAAAAGGCTAAACTATAAGTGTCAGAGTTGTTGGAGTTAAGCCTCATAACGATATTAAGTTACAGACGGGAACTGAGGTACCTGGATTAACCCTTTTGTCTCATCTTACAAAACAACTCTTTCCAAAGAAATCAATAAAATACCCTCCCTCTTCTTGTAACACTTCCCACATCTGACTTCAGTCAATTTTTCCTTTTCAGGATATGCAGTAAGTTCTTCAACATGCACCACAGTAAGTCAGTAAATTGACATCCTTACAAAGAGCAAAAGCTAAAAACAGAAGAATTTTTAACATTAGTTCTGAATACCAAGACTGTTGCCATTTTCCTCCTGACAAACATATGAATAGAAGTTTCCAAATTATGTGTATATAAGGAAAAAAAGTAAAAAAACCCCCACATCTTTTGTGCTTAAATTTCAGACCCAGGAAGAATGTTTAGATATTTAAAAAGAGCCTATGGATGTTCTAGCAAAAAGGGGAGAAAAGGCTAAGTTTGGCTTATTTCCAGCCAAAATGGGACCAGGTAAGCAAAACTATGTCAAAATTTGCATTTACCTGCTACCTTACACCATTTCTTTTCCCCAGGTGGAAACAGAGAGATGGTTGACAGTTTTCAAAACTAGAAGCACCCGGAAGACATGATTCTACTTCACAGATTTTCTAACGGGCTCAAACACGACTACATGGCTGTGGATGGTGGAGGCTTCTGCTCTGCAACGTCAGGCTTGGCTCGCTGCCTGGGAACCGGGCAGCACGCCTGTAGGTGCCTTTGGCTTCTTCCCAACTGCAGCCCAGGGTGATGTTCAAGAGGGTGCTCATAGTTGGAGTGCAGCCAAATGCCTCATTTTCCCGAAAGTTTCCCCTTCTCTATCAAGAGCGTTCACTGATAACACTCCCCCGCACCCCAACCCCCCAGCGACGACTGATATGCAAAGGCAAATAGGATCTAATGCATCATCAGTGGAAGAGTAGTCTGGGAAATAGCGCGATGTATCTGTGAAATACAGTCATCCAATGGTTAAAAAAATTAGTGAGTCACAATGAAAGCAAGGGTAAGGAGCATGTCTAGATTTCAGATACAAAAAACTTCACCTGGCGTACTCCAATTTTATTGCTAGCTTGAAATAATGTGAAGTACAACTGCAAGTATCCCACACCAGAACATTTTGGACATTCTGAATTTTCTAAATTGTATTTTTCAGTGAAAGCTGTTACCAGCCCAACATAAACAACTGCTCACAATGTCAAAGCATAATGAACAAATGTTGTACCCATTTAATTCAAGTTTGTTTTTTATGTTTATTTGCACAATACAAATCATTTAACAAACATAATATTTCAGTTTCCACTGTAGACTTTTATGTACTATTTTCAGTTGCTTTGGCTTGTCCAGTACTGGTACCACCTCGATACCAGCCTTACTCTCTGATGTTTGTCCTTCACGTACCAGCATGTATTACACCTTAGTGTCGTATGTGGAGCTATCATAACTAAATCAGAACAAATAGCATATTTTGTACAGAATATTTAATGCAAAATGGAATCTTGAGGACTTTTTACAACCTTGCTGGGGTGTGAAATGGTGTGCCCTTTCAAAAAACATTAAAGTCACTATCTTGTGGACAAATAGTGAAACAATGAGTTCTGTACGCAGATATCACCACCAGGTACTGACTGTAAGATCACTTTTTTCTAGAAAACACCAAATAAATACAAGCAATATATGCAACATAAGCTGTTGTCAGCTACCTATTCTAAGTCATACCTGTGAAAATACAAATGGGCACGTTGTGAATATTTAAAGAGTAAAGTGCTTTAACATCGAGCAAGTGAATGCATCTAGTGTTGTACCACAGGCAAATATATATCCATTTTGGACAAAATAGTCTCCATGCAATTAGTCAGCAGCAATCCCCTGCATTCACTTATAATACTAAACTAGTATATATCACTTCAGTCATACGGGTTTTAAGTCAGGATACAGTGTGTACACTTACAAAATTCAACCAATACACTACATTAGCATACATTTTGCGCATTGCTACAGCAAGGTGGGTTTTTTTGTTGGTGGTGTTTTGTTTTTTTTTTTTTTTAAAAACCTTTTAAGAAGCCAAACCTTTGGTAGTGTAAATGCAGTGTACACTGAAGATACCACTGAACCAATATGAGAGCTCATTATGCAGCTGACAGGAATGGGAAGAAGAAAAAATCAAAAGCGAATTTAATGGCTTTATGCACTGTGCTCCTCCAGTCATGCTCTATTTTCACATGCCTCCCTGCAGGTAAGAGTTTAGACATGCAATTCAAGCAAGTGATTGCTTTCAGTTCAAAGACAGGCCATTTACTGCCAAGACGACCCTCCAGAATTGTGCTGAATTCAATTATACTTCCTTGCCTCAAGTTCAACAACACTTTTTTAAACTCACTGCTTGCCTTCAGCACAATATCTTTGGTTATATCATCCTCCTCTATAGACTTGGTTCCATTTTTGCTACTGAAAGGCATGCCCACAGTTATTTCAAATTTGTACCGATCAAACATTTTCATGTGGCAGTTATGCTTTGTCAAATACTTGAGACGACACAATTCTTCCTCCTCTAGCGTAACATTTTTGGGGTCACAAAGAGGGTAGGTTTCACCATACAAGCATCTCATCCAATCGCCAATAAAAAGTGGAAGCATATTTATTGCAGATTCTGCACTATTGTCGATTTCTGTCACGCGCACATATTTGAACCGCCCAGTCCATGTCACTCTGTGTCCTTCCAGGTGGCTACATAAAATCTGAGTACGTGCCATGTTAGTCTCCTTCCACGACCGGGGTCCGCAGAGGAAAGCATACTGATTCCATGTCAAGGTCGAGTTGTAAACTTTCATTCCCTCTGATCGATACACATAGAACCAACAGAACAACACTACAGCTGTAATCCACACCAGAATGAGTTTCACAATCGAGCTTCGAGTGAGGGATTTAACCATTTCAACTATAGAGAAGTTAACTTTCGTCCACCATCGGAAGAGCAAAGGAACAGTACACAAAACCAGAGTCACTACAATTTTCATGAGCTCCAGAGACACAAACCACTTAATGAAATGGATAAGACACATCAGCGCAATCCCTACACCTAGCACTGGGAGTGCAAAGAGAAACAGAAAATAACCGATTGACGCACGAATGAGCCCAATGCCAGAGGAGTCCCGCAGAATGACCACAGAGAGTTCGCACCACATGAAGCAGACCAGATATGGGACCAGGTAGCAGTAGGTGCCTTTAAAATTCCGTAGTTGTGCCATTCTAAAGAAAAGATAGAACAAGTACAAAAACAGAAGGCATGGGATGCTTACATTTATCACAAAGAAATGGCCTACAGGAACAGTAAAGAAGGTTTTACCTAAGAATTTCAAGTAGCCAAAATTGCCAGGTAATACCTGCAATAGGGATAAGCAACCTGCTGCTATCTCAGTCATTAACGCTCTTCGTGTGTAAGGTTCTGCACACGTGCTTAAACTCATGTAACTTGTCACTGTGAAGAAAACTGAGACAGTAGCTAACTCTGAGCATGGTATACAGTCTTTGCTTGCTATAGGGAAGGAAAAAATGACAAAGAATACCGAGAGTAAAAAATAAATGTATGGCTCTAAGTGATTCCATCCAAAGTTCACCTCAGCTTGCTCAACATCTAGGTTTGGTTCAAAACGAAGCAGTAAGTCAGTCAAAGTGCGGAAGTTTTCCCAAGCCTTACTGTCCTGAAAAACCTTCAGTGTGCAAATCACCATAGAAATGAAGGACAAATAGAATATGACTAATGGAATAATGAAGGCAAAAAAATCAATTGTCAGATTACTGATGATGAAGAAAAAGATAAGAGCATTGATATGGTGTGTTGGAACAATGGTAGACAGCCAATGCATTCCTGCCTTTGATGCAATATCTATAAGGTATTCTTTAATTTCCATAACGGCATGAAGCGGATATTTTACAACCTGGAAAGAGAGAAAGAAGCATTTTATTTATGAGCAGTTTTGTATCTTTACATCACAGATATTCTTCGCAGAAGCAGTAGCAGCCAGTTGTCTAACCTCAGCTGACATGAAAAGATTTATATTTCAGATGAATGTTGCCAATAAAATGCGATTACTTCGTCTGAGATTATTAGCTCTATTTTGATTAATTCAGTTAGATGAAGCTCAGAGGCGATTTTGATTTCAGGAAAGATGTATTTCATTACCTTTGACACATATAATTAAATGGCTTCCTAGTCAAATATTCTGCTCTAACTTCATACTGAAGATAAACTACATGGCTGCAGTCCTGTACTGTCTTAAGTCGTTACTTGAGCTGTGAGTACTGTAGCTTTACAGCACTTAACTCTGCCACTGCTCTGCAAGGATTATGCTATACATTCTGATACGCCTATACACTACAGGAAGCAGTGCGTTGATTCATATGCACTCATAGGAAGTCTTCACAGCTGTGGTTTATCTTTACAACAATTCTTCCCAAGCATCTAGGGATGCAGCTGTCAAAATCTGGTTTGTAAGCAGCAGAAATATCTTTAACTATAATTACTACACATTTAGGGATTCTTTTAACTCCACAACAGTAACTGTACAGGATCTTAAAATTCTACCTATCTTACGTGGCATTTTCCAACAGAGTCACCAGACAACAGAGGAACTGCTGGATCAAACCCTCTCCCTATGACCAACCACACACTTTGCATAGGATCAATAAAAAGGTATGGGTTTTTTCAAACACATATTCAAATATTGCATCTGCACGTTAGATGCTGCAAACAATCCTCCTTGCCCCATAAAAAGATAGTTTTTATGTTTTCCCAGAACTTATGCTTTTATATTATCTCGTTCAAGGGAAAGGCCAAGAACGCTTCAGCAAAGATCTATGCATTGTGATGAACTGGGGCAACACGCACAATGACTTGGGCATAAGCTTATTTATTAGTGAAGGTTTCCCTGTTCTTCTTCATAAATGCATCTCTTTCAGAATATTAGTTATTCAAAAGATTGGAAAGAGATACCCCTTACCCCCCCCCTTTTTTTGGTCACCCCTACTATATGATAATGGACAACAAAATGACAACAATTGCAACAAAAACTCTCACGTCAGCAGCTAGAAACCCCCTACCTTGCTTCAAATTTATACCAGTATTGAATGCATGCACCTTAAATCGGTATAGAAAACCACTAACAGAAGTTCCACTATTCTTGAATTCCTTCATAATAGAACCTTTTTCACACCTCAGGGCTATAGATAATTTTTCCCCACCTGCTTGCTCCTGTTTGAATAAGAAAGATATGAAGCATACAATAACATCTATAATAAAAATACGGCTGTTATGATAGGGACATTTAAATCCTCACTGAGCTGTAATGAAGGTAGATTGCCCTCTTCCAGGGAAAACCTTTATCCCTTTCTCTTAATACATGACTCATATATATGAAACTGTAAACATATATATGAATCATAGAATCACTGAAGTTGGAAAAGACCTCTAAGATCATCGAGTCCAACCGTCGACCCAACACCACCACCCACTAAACCATGTCCCTAAGTGCCTCATCTACACGTCTTTTAAATACCTCCAGGGATGGGGACTCCACCACTTCCCTGGGCAGCCTGTTCCAATGTTTCACCACTCTTTCAGTAAAGAAATTTTTCCTTACATCCAATCTAAACCTCCCCTGGCGCAACTTGAGGCCATTTCCTCTCGTCCTATCGCTTGTTACTTGGGAGAAGAGACTGACCCCCACCTCGCTACAACCTCCTTTCAGGTAGTTGTAGAGAGCGATGAGGTCTCCCCTCAGCCTCCTTTTCTCCAGGCTAAACAACCCCAGTTCCCTCAGCCGCTCCTCACAAGACTTGTTCTCCAGACCCCTCACCAGCCTCGTTGCCCTTCTCTGGACACGCTCCAGCACCTCGATGTCCTCCTTGTAGTGAGGGGCCCAAAACTGAACACAGTATTTGAGATGCGGCCTTACCAGTGCTGAGTACAGGGGCACGAAGTCAAGTCCAAAAAGAAATTATAGTAACAATTCTTGTACTGACCTATATAGACTAAACATCAGCTTTGAAAGTCAAGTGCAAGTCACCTCTGTCTTGTCTGAAATGCGTAAGTTAAGAGCCCTTCAACATAACCTGTTCAGTATTGTCTTTTTACCTTCAATCGCAGGGGTAACTCTTCAGGAGTCTTCCCTGCCAACTCATCATCCTCCTCTTCCTGCATAATCAGGTTAGATGGGATGATTCCCTTTGCGTACTTCTTGGTGATTTCAACAAAGTCATCCAAAGCAATAAATTTCTTAGCTAAAAGGTAAAATGAAGACTGAGTAAATAGTATCACTACAACACTGTACTGATTATGAGTTGGAATATTAATTTTCTTTCCTGGTATTAAAGATGATCTACTCTGGGCTTCAAAAACCGAACTACCGATAACACAGGCTTACCTCGCAAGTTGTTCCGAGATCTGTGCTGAAAACAACAAACTGCTTGTGCCAGCAATATATGACTACTCTAAATCTTGTCAGACCAGCAGGTAAGTTTATTATACCGTTAAGTAGGAGAACAGACTGAGTGAATGTAACTTATCTGCAAGCATTCCAAGGAGAAAAGACTACTGGATTAGGTCATACAGTTTTAAATAATAAGCTATTGTATCTTTGGTAACTTCTTGAGAGAAATCTTTAACTAGCAGCCACATTGAAAAGAAAGAATTGTACAGGAAGAGTAATGAATTATCTGTATGTTATTAACGGAAAAATTGACTTCTGATTTGGCATTTAACAGTCATTTTTCTGAGTTCAGAAGTTACAGACATAGAATTATGGGAAATGCCCAATTATTCATATCTACAAGACTAAATATAGATTACTTACAGTGTATTAATTTAATACGCTATGTGGCTATACAAAGGGCCTCCCCCAACCTATATGAACTGTGATCTAAAACAGATAGCCAGCAACAAAATATGCTTTGCTCAGTTGTACACAGAGACAAAATTTATCACTCTGCCCTGGAAGATCCTTATCCACTCCTGTGAGTGGAAGCGAGGCAAGAGGTTACTTCAGAAAACTCTAGGGATGCTGCAAGACAGAAGATGATTTATACACTGCTTCAAACTCTTTCCACAGCCAGTTCCTTACATTAGCATGGATTAGCTAGTTTCTATGGTAGACAAGCTTGATATCGTTTGTAAAGGAGGATAATTAACAGCAACTTTTTTCCATACACTAAAGCAAATGACATTGCTGTAGATATGAAAGACTTTTGAATGACAAAAATCTGTAACACACCTCCTACATAGTAGGTTTAGCTAGTCGGCTGATACAAAGATATGAAAGCTGGCCTGCTTAATACTAGTTTAAGATTCTAAAGAGACAGAAAACTGAAGTGCTTCGCTAAATTTAAAATCAGAGGATTAGTGGGTTTGAGCCTATTAATGTTTTAATTTTACAAAAATGCTACATTTATAGAAGTTATATATAAATATATCAGAATTTAATATTCAGAACACTGTAGATACAGAACAAAATAAAGTAACATGTCAAGATACCTGCTACAGGAAGAGGGGTGTTGAAAGAGCTCAATAGAAAAACAGCAGCTTACAATCTAGCTTTTGCTTTAATCTCACAACATGGATGTTGCCTTTTGATTGCACTTTTACTTTTTTTATTATTTTTTTTTTTTCTTCATTGCATGAACCCGTATTTCCCACAAAATACCATCTGGCATGCCTCCCAAGAAACAAGAAAGGATTTATTTTTGCTAACTATTCTTATCATTCACAGACTGTAAGGCGACATTGCTTGGCACAAAGCAATCAGTGAGACTCCTTAGCTGTCTTTGGTGGGGTTCAGATCAAGCCTAATACCAAATGTGTCATCTAAATTTGTTGTCCTATTGGGACAAAAGATACAGTGGTAAGATAGTCTTTTTGGTGTGGAATCAGCAAGCAGACATGGTTAGAACCTCACAAAAATTCCTTAATGGCACTTTTACAGGACCATGGGACATCCTGAGAGGGAAGGAGTTATTAACTTACTATGTATAGATGGCCTATCCAATGTCATGACATGTATACTCTCAGGCACGCAACAACTGTCCTTTGACAATGTCAGCTCTAATCTTCTGTTTATACCTCCCATTAAGGATACCCCAGATCACATATCTGGAAACACATATCTGGCTTAAAAATTATCTTCCAAGTATTGTCAATGTATTAAAACTGAAGGAAGAGTCTCCTGCTGGCAAGATAAATGGAGAAAGTCAGTGGATCTGAGAAGTAAATGCTGGAGAGTAACAGCTGTCTTGTTCATCCACGAAAAGATAAAAGCTCTCTAGAGAAGAGGTAACAGCTTAACTCCTACTTTAAGTGTTTGATGAAAACTTTTCGTTTTAAATGTTATTAGTATTTTGTCACCCGAGTGTCTCTTAAATTGATATAAAAAGCGTATGTTGTAGATTTTACTTTATTATTCATAGAATTTTTTCTTCAATTTGGTTATGACAAATTCCCCTGCCTCCCCCATCCGCCATAGAAAAAGAAAAATATGCACATCAATTTCTGCCTACGCTTACATGTAGGTTCATTTACTCTCCTGTTATTTTATCTGCCATTTAAGCCTTAAAAAAAAAAAAAAAATTGCCAGTTCCTTTTCTGACACTCTTTGAATTACTGAAGAATCCAGAACAAAATGACTTGCTTTGCACTCACGCTCTATCAGCACGTGCTAGTTCAGCTAAGGGATGGAAAGAACACTAGTGTCATCCATTAAGCACCAATGCAACATAGCTCCAATGAGCCCAGATACATCTGCGTTACAATACGATGACCGGACCATGAAACACAACAGTCTTATCCTTGAAGAACTATTTCTAGCTTTCCAGAAGTGGCAAACGAGTCACAAGAACAGCTGACCTACTCTCACAGAAGTTTTGACAGGACCACTAGCTTGGTCTCCAAAACACTATTTCTCCCTGCCACCTACTCCTTCACTTATATACACAGGCACGTGTCCCTCCTCCTCTTTTACTTCTGTGAAAGTTAACGTAAAACTGAAATACTCCATTTTTCTTAGGAATGTTATTTTCAGAAGTCACCTGTGTAATGAATACAATCCTTGAAGGTAAAGGCCAAACTGACCTAATGAAATGTAAATCTAATCTTTCAGGGACTTTAAACCTGCAAACCCCCAGATTTGGCTCACTAATCCCCTTATGATGCTTTAGTTACACATTAATACACCTATAGTTGAGAATATAAGTAATATGCTTTGCGACATTTAGAAATGCTCTTCAAGAACTGATCTAGACTGCACATGAACTATTTCATATGAGCTACTGCATTTCAAGAAAATGAGATTTTCCCGACAATGATTAATCGAACCTTATGTTAGATAGTGTTCTTGAAAAAACTACACATGCTGCATTGTTTATAATGCATTTTCTTAATCTAATAATTTGACTTTCCTCCTGAAGGCCCAGCAGCATAGCAGCATGTCTTAGGTATGCAGGGCTAGGGAGAACTTTATTTCAAGTCCAACCCCCCACCCTCACCATACCTTACAAAACTCACAGATTTGGGTCTACAAGTCTGACCCTGTGTGTGTTCAGTAGTTTAATTCTCCCCACTACATGAACTAAGCTGCCCCTAAAGTTATGAAAGGAGTATCTTGGTGCATCCCTCCTATATCAATCTTGAACAAATATGAAAAGACAAACATTAATTATAAGGGAATGGCAAACAGAAGCAAGGCAAATAGAATGAGGGATTTCTCTGCATTAAATGGTTGCATAATTAATTCCCTTATTGTAATCAGAAAGCTTAGTACAGTTTAGAACTAAAAAAACCATTATTGAAAGTGCAAAAATTTTTTTGCTGAATAGACTGGTAAGTGCTGGAAGGGCAAGAATATAAATATACAAATGACGTGCAAACTCCTCTTAGTATACTAATCACTGACAAGTTCACTGCAAGTGCGATGTCTTGTGTGAGTTCACATGCAGATCGGTTATTTACCTTGCACATACAATAAATTGACTCTATCCATTTATAGCAATCCAAACTTGCTATACATGCTTACTCTGGCAGCACAAAATTGCTTAGCAAAACAAAAAAGAAACCAAAACCACAGGCAAAAATTGAAAACAGCAGCACGCACTCACATTCACTGCTCACTAATCGCTCCAGCATTCTTCTCTGCTTCTGTACCGACTTTGGGACCGGGCCAGGTTGCTTCTCAGCATCTGGTTCAGTAACAGAAGTTTATGGAAAGTCAAAGCAGTCAATCAAAGCGATCAAACAATAACTGGAATGTTCTTTAAGCTGCAATATCTGGAGAATGGTATTTCTTCAAAGTCAGGAAAAGACAAATATACATATAAACAGGTAAGAAGTGGCTATATAGCTTTCTATACTGATATTACTATATTAGAAAAGGGAACAGCGTTGACATAGCTAACACATACCGCTGTAATGGCAGAGTGAGCCAGGTGTTTTGAAGACTGGGTTTGTAAATTGAAATATCTAGTAAGATATCATCAGGATGACTGTTAAGGAAAAAAGTCAAACACAGCAAAGCCATAAAAGATTTATTTTCCAAGGACAGCAAGTGTCGAATGAAGATATTTTTAATATTTGGTCCCTTGAATGAGTGCTTAACTGAATCACAGCCTACAGCAAGAGTTGGCGGGCCTTTATGAATTAACTTTATTGGTCCAGAGAACACAGTTATTAAAAGAGAGTTAGAGTCGTTCACACTGTTACTTTTGCTTAAGTAGATCATACTTTTACCTCATGCCTGATTGTTTATAAAGCCCTTTAAGTTTCTAGCTGTATTCTGCCTCTAAGTATATATTTTATCAATACCATAAATCAGTTCATAAACAAACCTTCATTGTCAACTTGCCCAACATTTTCCAGTAGTTCAGAAACTGCTAATTGCTTCTTCTTTTTTGGGTTTAATTTCCAATACATGACTAAGGCAGCTTTCCTCACAGCTCTCTCCAAATCAGTCTCAGATGATAATTTTTTCACTTCTTGCTCGTTCTCAGAAGTGATGCCTCAAGAAAAGAAAAATACATTAGATAGTATTATCCCACACCCATGCAGAAATGACAGATTTGCCCACAATTCATTTTTCTCAGCTGAGTCTGAAACTTCTCAAGTTTCATTCACATCTTGACCACCTAAGTAAATGACTCAAATGCCCTTCTGTGCCCATTGCTTATCAAAATCTAATCACATTGCTTAAGTTTAAACTGTACTTCAAAGACTGCGCAAGACACGCATTATCCTTGTCTTGCTTCAACTTTTGAAGTACAGCAGTTCAGGCAAAAGGTGGTGCGGATACGCTTGTGACATGTAAAAGGCAGCAAGAATTTAACGAAAGGTTTTTTTGGTTTTTTATTTCTTTAAATAAGAGTTCAGATAGTTGGCAGACAAGGGGAGACCATTCCAAGTGTGGGAAGTAGCATGAAGGAAGACGTGAATTTTGAAGTGGGAGAAGACAGCAAAAAAGACCAGTTAGGACAGAGGTTGTAGAGGGGCAAAAGAATGAAACACCACCAGTGTAGGTGGTGCGTGGTTATACATGACCTTCACAGTCATAGAAAAGAAGCTTCAATGAAAGGTGGGGAGAGGAAGAATGAGCATGAATTCCATTAAGGAATTCAAGCAAATAATTAATATAAATGCTTTTACGAGCAGTATCAGTAATTAATGCTTTTTCAATTACCTATCTGAACATGCTGTCAGCAACCACTCACATAATTTTGCCATGATCATTCCCATCGTATTGTAACCCCTCTTTTCAGTGTTAAAATGGATATAGTATTATTTCAGATAAAGTAGGAAGCACAAGCAAAAAGTCTGATGACCCGTACCTCTTCTGTCTGCCAGGCATCTACGCAACAGTTTGACAGCTTCTCTTCGGCCCTGCTTAGCAGCAAGGATGAACCAGTCAACCGCACTACAATTGTTAAGTTCCTCATCCTCCTCTTCTGCTAATCTTAAGAAGTGTTTCCCCACCTAGAATAAGTGGGGAACAGAATTCCTTCAATTACTGAAATATACTCTACTCTCGCTCTCTGTCTCTCTCCCCCCACCCCCTGGAACTCAGCTAGAATAAATTCTCTCTGAACAAAAGGTCAAAACACTTGCTCCTAGCACTAAAGAACATAGCTGTAAGTCGATCTTCTGCAGAGAAAGATCAGTTTCCAGAACTGGAAGCAAGATGGAATCGCAACACGTTTGGCCAGGTCAATGAATTCATTGCCACTGGTCTTCGAGCATCTAGCAGGATCAGGTAAAGCTCCCGGTGTTAAGTTTTCTTGAATTCTAAAAGTTTTCTTGAATTCTTTTCCTCCTATAACAAGGGTCAGACAACACTGCTAGCCTCATTTTAGAAACAGAAAAATTAAGTGTAATACCCCGGTGCCCGTGACATTCACAAATTCAGATGAAGTTAAGTTATTGACAAAAGGCCTTGACATGGAAGGAGGCTTCAACAGTGAAACCTCACAGCAGTTTAGCCACCAAAGGTCAAAGCAAACTCAGGATTAATTAGTGAACAGAAGAAAACTAATACTGCTTAAGCATCAAGCAATTTCAGTGATATAGCCTGTAAAACCCCTCCTATTTAGGATTACAGAAATTATTGAGCAGTTGCCTGCATTATTGTTTTACAGATAAGAAAAAAAAAAAAATCACCTTTTTTCTTCCTTCTATAAATTAAAATATATGGCAATATACTAGTAAATATATTTATGCAATAGCATGAAACACTTCTGCTTATCATACCACAAGGCAACAAAATGTTAAGTGGCAGAATGTGGCCAAAACTACTGGACATTTTATCCGCATGCCTGGAGAGGCTGGGAAATGCTTTTGCTTGGTTCACTGCACTCCTCCTCTCCCCACTGTTACTTCAGTTACATTCTAGGAGTAATTAATGCAATACCTTAAGAGTACAGCTCCGTAAGTCCACAGTATTATCTGCTGAAAAAAACCTATTTGACAGTTTCTCTGAAACTTTGCCTTTGGTATTACCACTAAAGGTGACTAAAGAAATGCATTTGAAAGACATTATTCCCATGTAGATAAAACACACTGATATCATCAAAAAGATCTTTTTCTTCCAGTAAAGGTTAGGTCTCCAGTCTTGCAGCTGGTTTCATACACCTAAATGGGTGCTCCAACAACTTCTACATAGATAGTTATTGGGTAGACATCATAGTGATTAAACCCAAAGTACATACACAGTGAAGCTATCCAAAAACATACAGAAATAAGAAAAAAAAAAAAGGACTAAGCAATCCAAAAGTCAGAACTAAACAATGATTACAACGTCATACCAGAGTTCAACAAGCAGTGCACAGATATAGTGGCAGATGAAGAAAAGAGCATGAGACACAGAAAAAAATTCAAAGTTTCAGCAATTGCCTGGTAATTTATCACCCAACTGCAGATGTACCTTCAGCTATTTATTTCAGAAATGAATTGCTTGAACAAGCTACATGGTAAATAATATCCTCTGACAAGAACAGCTGTTTCTTGAGCATGTTTATATTTATAGCCCTTGAGATTTTGACCAAAGCTTCAAGAGTAGTAGATGCGGCTCTTAAGTTTATAAGGATCTCTTGGACATAGAAATTCGTATTGAAACATAAACTAGCAGATTTTGGAATTAGTCATATTGCACAAGCAAAATGTTAGCATAACACCTGTTTTATGATAGAAGTGTTTTTTGGCTTGCCTGTGGGTTTTTTTTTTTAATTGTTCGTGGTTTGTTTTGTTGTTTGGTTTTTTTGGGGAGATGTTTGGGCTTTTTTTTGGAGGGGGTTATTGGGGTGATTTTTTTTTTTTTTTTAAGTTCATTGTTAAGATTTAACCATCTACCCCCTCCAAAAAAATCCACAGAACCCACCCCCAAAATCTGAGCAACAAGAAAATATTTTCCCTTTTTTTGATTATAAAATTACAAACTTTTTTGTGTATGTTAAAAGTTTTGGTAGCAAAAAACCCCACCTCCAAGTCCCATAACAAACATCAAGGCTTTCCATGAAATACTACTGGAAGATCTACCAGCTCCCTCCAAACAAGCCCTGTGCAACAGCCACCTTTCACTGTCATAGCAAAGCTCCTACACGGAACCACATGAAGATGGCTGCAAAGCTCTGGCCTGCAGCAATCAAAGGAGAAAGAACTGATGGGAAAAGGCGTTAACCTCAGATTTGCCATTTCAGTAATGAGGGATTATCTCTTTCCCATGAGCTGAAACTGTGAAATGAAGTCATAGTTGGTAACAGCTTAACACAGACCTTCATACTGTACTTCTCTAAAGGTTGCTCTCACCTGTGGGCTTTGCTAACCGCCTCGGTTATCTCAAGCAGTCCCCTTGCAGACATCCTCCGGTTAAAGACACAGAGCTGCCTTTTCTCCATTACCGAATTCCAGCTGTGGGCGTCTCATTTACATAATTGCTGTACAGTTATTTCTCAATAAAGAAACTACATAAAGCTACGGTAATACAGGTTGACAGCCACTCAGAGTGCATTTATTTCCATAGGCATTGCAGGGTTATTTTTGAATAAACTCATAGTAATAACTACAAGCCAGTGAACCGAGTGATTTCTTGTGTTTGACTTCGTAATTATTAGCACACAGCACAACAGTGCCATCTCAGCCTCTCACTTGTACTGCTACAAAGGTAAGAAATAAAAATAGATTTTTCTAACCGATTCTAAAGGGACATATTCAACAATAGAGAAGAAACATATTTTTGTAGGGTTTTAAAAACCAAAAGTTAATTCCCTCTCCGCAAGTCACAAGAAATTTGATTGCACAGAAAAGAAATTACTATTTGGAGTTCCTTTTCAGGCAGTCAATTCATCCTGAGTGCATACTGAAGCAAAATCGTATGCTGGATCTCTTTACGACAAGAATCTTATTATTGTGTGGGAATAGAAAGTGTACACAGTGAAAGAGCTACAGGAAGGGAGTAAAGGTGGAATGAACTGAGAAGGATAAAAAATTATTATTTATATACATACATACGAACACATCATAGGCTTAGATTACATAAGGTATTTCTTACTCAACTGGAAGTTATGTCCTGAAAGAATATTTATGGGGTTTGCTTTCTTTTGTGTGGAGGAATAGAGCCAAAACGTGGATTTTACAGCAGCGATTCCCTCAAGGCTAAAGCTTCATCCTACACAAAGCCACCGGCTGTTTCAAAGGTGAGGAATTTGTTACTGTCTCGTTACAACTCCAAGGACAGCCTGCCCCTCAAACAAGTTGAGATGGAGTGGGGAGTGAGCCTGGCGTTGCTATTTCTTTGTTTTTTTGTTTTGTTTTTGTTTTGTTTTGTTTTTTTTAACCAGCTTTAAAAGGATTACTTTCCCATCCCCACCTTTTATTTTTATTTGCAAAAAGAGTGGTGATCCTTGGAGGAAAACCCAAACCACCAACGAGCATGTAGGAGACCATAACCACTCCTTTTTGCCATCAAAGCTGAAGCTGGAAAAAAATGCTCGAGTAAAACACTAACCAAGTTAAACACGAATTAAAACCCTTCTAAACAATTTTAAGCTATTTATACTAGACCAATACACCAGACAATGGAATGCAGCGGAAAACTGGTACAATTTTTCTAAAACCTAAGGGACACCTAAAGTGCTAATACATACAGGGACAGAACTGCCATTATAATTCAATTATATCTGCCATCACAGAACTAAACATAGCTAATTTCAATAAACAAGGAAGGGCTTCTTTTCTAAAACGTGTTAATTCAACAGAGAAATGGTATAAGAGCAAAACATCAACCAACCTCTGTTCCTGCTAAAGCACCTCAGTGGCAGTTTCTTCTACAGAGTCCAGCCTAAGAGTCCTGGTATCTTTGCATATAGCGCAGTGCTGAACCAACCGCATTTAATAGTCCCTATCTGCACACCTCCACAAGTAACTCTTTGGCACGTGCTTTTAAAAAAAGCAAAAGCAGTTCTGTACCTTCTCCATGCTCTCAGCCTACCCTCCCCATTTTCACAGGCATCCTAAAGGCTTACTCAAGAGTTGGACCTGAAGCCAGTAACACTCCCAAGCAAGCAGCATTTCTTGAGGCAGAGAAACCATCTGGCATCACCTTTCTTTGAATAGTTTAAGAGCAAAACAGATACAGTTCAACTAAAGAAGAGATAATAGTTCTGCAGCAGAGAGTGCTATTTTTGGAATTAAGAGCAAACAAGACTGGACAAAGAGCATATAAAATTACCTCCGTTTGTGCTTTTGGTTCTCCAGCTTTGGCCCTCTCAAGCAGTTCCTCAAAGAGCACTTCAGGTTCTTCCTTCATGCCCTCTATAAATTAATTTGATAAAGAAAATTGTTTACTAGCAATATTTGAAAGTATTTTATAAATAATTGCTACATGTGGTTGAAGAATTAAAGGATTATATCTAAAAAATCCACACGGGTGTTTTGCAAGAACAGTGGAAATGAACTCATTACAATATTTACACTCCACCTCAGTGTTGTACTTCAGCATGTTTACCATTACTTGTTATTTGGTACCTGCCACAGGATGACACATACAGTTTACAGTTTCTCATTTATTTCCAGAGGATTCATTTCTCAATAGAAGAATATTCATGACAATAAATATGAACACACGAGGAACATGTAGTATGGATCAGCTTTTGTACTATTACTATTCTTACTCTTGATAGCACTTCAGTCTTTCACCTGGCAGCCTCTTTATTTAGTAGTGAAGCCTTTTCAAGAGTTTTGAAAAATTAACCAGCCTTTAAAACATGTCCAGCATATTTGAAAGCTCAGCTCCTCAGTCTCTGGAGCACACAGAAACTAACAATGATTACACCTTATAAACCTCACTATTTTGTGTCCAGCTCCACACTGGCACCTAATTTTTTCTCCTTTCCTATCCTACTGTACACATACAGACTTAATTTTTTTCTTCAAAAGCATCATATTGCTCCAGCAGTCAATCGTAAAGAAAAAAAAAATCTTGAGAGCTTTATCTGACATCCAGTGTTTGTAAATAATGTCATGCTGCGTGCTACTTGATGAATGAAGAGTAAGTTTAATGGAAAAGCTGACAAAGGCCAGAACTGCTACTTTTTTATGAGAAGAGTTCTCATAAATTAGTTTGGAAGAATTTTAAAAAGAAAAATCAATACAACTTGTACAATTTAAGTTGGGTAGGCGTAAGAAAGGACAACAGACCACTAATTCAGAGTAAGTTTTACCAGCCAACATAAACCCGTGGCTAGAAAGGAAGAACTTTCACTTTTTTACTTTTTGTTTTACTTACTCAACAGCAAGCGCCAAAGCTTGACCCTTATGTGCCACATTACCCTGCAAGGTCACCGAACACACCGCGATGCTTGGTAGCTATGTACTGAGGGCACAGACAGCATGAGAAAGCACAGTTAGGAAGCAAAGTTTCCAAACATAGGAAACGAACTGAGAGAAGCTTTCTGGCATCTGCTCAAAGTTACAGATTTCAGCCTCTGCGTAATACAATAATAATGCGAGGCAGCAATAATGCGAGAAGCTGGTAAGGAGTCCCGCTAGCTGAGGTGCCATTTAGTATCAGCTCTTTTTCAAAAGGTGGGAGAAGGAGAAATAAACCCGATTCCAAACAATCTCCCGAAGAACAGGGCTACTTACATTCTTTAACATCCCTGGTACTGGGACTACTTCCAAACAAGAACAGGCTACAAGCCAACACTTTCATTATGTATGTGGATGTATTTTAACAAGAGCAAAGCATGAAGTAAGTTTTCTCCTTCACCATGCCACAGTTTTGTCTGCCAAGCTCCACTTGGAAAAATACTCATGCCAGATTATAACATGTTGTCTGGCTAAACAAGGCACATAATGAAAAATAATTTTCATTTAGTACTCGGTCTTTTCAGAAAGCTGTAAAAATATTATTGTAAAATAGGCAAACACCATCCCAGCAAAATTAACCACTTAATCTCCTTGCTCTGATATATAACCAACAGGAGTGAACTCTAAACAAGTCAGAAGCCTGTTTTCCAGATGGCACCACTCACACCAACAGACATCACTCGGGCTTTCCGCTTGCAATAAACAAGAAGTTAAAGGAAAGAGCATGTTGTTTGAAAGAAACATAGTATTCATCCATCTACTACCCCACTGAAATGAATAAAGTTGGGCAAGGCAGTACTTTTCTGTTTCGTCCTGTGCCTTCACATTCATTAACTTCTTTCGCATCAAAATTTCAGCAGCATCAGTCTTGGCTACGGATTTTTTTTCTGTTCAGGCTTTTCTACATGTCGAGTTGAGACCACCACAGATATTTTGGTATACTCTGGATAAATCAATATAGGAGGCACCATCCAGAAGTTAGTGTTTGGTAATTAAGTGGAATTTTACACACCCACACAAAAAAGCAAACTATAGAAAGCAGTTTGCTAAACTGATATAAGCCCTAATAAGAAGAGTGGTTCTCCGGCAGCTTATACAGGCAAAGTGGCTTCCTTTCTCTTCTGCTCCACTTGTGACACATAGGAGCATGGCACAGCTCTGACGCCTTCCACCTCCTGCTCAGATGAATGTTTGTTAGAAAAGAAAACTTATTACAATAGAAAGCTGTAAAGCATTCCAAGTTTGCTTCTTCAACACCAGGATATAGTTACTTTATTGTAATCACATTGCAGATTAACACGTACATACTGTTCTTCGCAAAGATGGTAAAAAAAAGAAAAAAGCAAAATTAAAGATGTGCAGCCTTATGGTCCAACTACCACCTTCACTGAGAAAAGAAAATAAAACGTGCTGGTACTGCAGCAAACTTACTGAAATGTTTGTTCTAACAGAGCTGACTGCCAGGGAAAACAGCTTTCTGCTGTTATTTTCAACCTACTGACCAATCCCTCCCGCCCACTTATCACTTCTATGTACTCTCACATGTGACCTACAAATATAAATAAAAGATAGTTAATTAAAATTTCGTCTGTGGGTTGGTTCTGTAGTTGTAGGGCAAGGGCGGAAAAGCAGGTTGTGGAGTGTTTCGGAGATCAAATTTAGAATAGCTTAGTATCATAGTGTTCCCATAACTGGCAATATTTTTCCTTTGCTTAAAGGATAAGCAAGAGGTTAAATAAAAAGATAAAGCGTGAACGACTCAAGTTTTGTGGCTGACATATCAATTTACTTTCTCATAAAGTATTTAGGTCAGTCCCTTGAAGGTAAAAAGTCCAAAACACAGTCAAAGCGTGTTTTGGAACAGGGATGGAGAACACATACTTTCTTTCAATTCAAGCTCAACACTATAACAAGTACTATACAAGAGTAAACGCACCCACCATAAAAATACCATAAAAAGTGGTGATCTATAACTTATCACCCTTGTTCTCAAGCGTGTTTTTAGTTGGAAAATGTCTTGATGTGTATTCCTCCCACATAAGAGTACTGCAATGGAAATGCTGTCAGTAGAAGCTTTTATTTTCCAGCTTTGCTAAAAACTCTTATCTTTTTAATGTCAAATTTTACTCCGTCTTGAATATAAAAGTTTCCAGAAGAGAGGAACATTCATCTTACAATACTTCATGTATCTTTTATGACAATTAAAATAGGCTTCACTAGCTGTTGTGTGTCAGGTGTGTTTATATAAGCCAATGAAGTCTGTCAGTTATTCAAGGTTCACAAGCACTGCAGTCATTCAAATGACAGGCAAGCGAAAGCACACAAGTTTTAGGTGGCACGTAGCATTCATATAAGAAACAAATTAAGACAGGACAGGGATGTGAAAGCATGGTTAGTACTTAATATTTGGCTGTAGTTCCTACTCTGCCACCAAGACCCTGTGTAAACCTTAGTTCATCAGGCTGCTCTGTGGTTCAGTTCCCGATTTAGTTAATTCTACCTTCAGAGAGATGGGTCACTCAACACAAATTATTCTGTGGATACTGGAACAATGACATTATTAATAAAATGTTAATGTTTTATTTTTATTATTCTGCGTGATTAAGTCTTAAGCTTAAGATATGAAATGATATGGTATCCTTTAATTTTCTTGGTTCCACTCCAAAAAAAAAGTAGAAAAAAAAATTATTTGTGATCTGCAAAGGATGAAGCAGATGTCGTTCCAAGTCTGCTGCATTTATGTCCTCATATTACAGAAAGCATTTGAACCTCTGAAGGGCTGCAGAAATATCCACTTTTGAAATTCAGGCTTTTCATTTAACAGGTTAAAGCTGTCACTTAAAACCTATTTTATTAAAGCACTTACTAAAAAAGACTCAGTACAATGAAATTGATAAAGACCTGTATGCATTTCACAGTCATATACAGCATTTAGAAGAGTAAGCTAAACCTGCATATTATTAGCTGATAGACTTCAAAAGGTGCTATCAAAACATTACTAGAGTAATTTCTGTTTACTAGTAAAAAGTATGTTTTACAACTCCAGGAAAAATACTCAGAATATAGAAGTCTAAACACAGCTGTTTAGTTTTCATCAGCCTGTTTACAACCTACCTATATAAAGACTACTATTTACTTTCTGAAACTTTGCACATTACTTGGCACATTGACATAAAGTAAGATTCCAGCTTTGCTGCTATAGGCTTAAATGGAAATTTAGCATTCATTTCAGCATAGGCAGGCATTTTTACTGTTTCTGTTAGGTTTTGACCAGAAATAGGAAATGTCACGAAAGGAAACATTTCATTATTTTAAAGAATACTATGCAATACTATGTTAATACTATATTAGGATGCAATTATTGTCCCTTACCTCTGAAATTTAGCAATTAAATTGACAAGAAGGCAGTTAATCCATAGTAGGGGATTAGTCCAAGCGAAATTGCAAGATATCACTGCTCAAAATCTTTAAGTCACAAAAGGAAGATGCCATCATTGATTAAATAACATGTATAGGCCTCATCTTTGGACTACATCAAGGATTAAAACCCAACAAACTCTTCAACATTCATACAAGGTTTGAAGAATGGATTTACACAACCTAGATAAGAAATCTTTCCAATGCAAAAGGTTTTATAGACAACCAGAGTACGCTGTGGTTGCTGTAAGATTTTCTTCCCCGTATTCTAGCACAAATCAGTGACAGATGCAATAGATTCCCAACCTTTCCAATACCCTTCACGTATACAACTGAAACATCATGTGTGTATCATTGTAGTTAGGTCGACTTGTTGCAAAATGTCTGATGATATATTTAGCAAAATGTTTTACACACACTTTAGACAAACGTTTCACAAAAAATATTTTAAAAAAATTTTAAATTACACTGTGTATGACACTTCCATTCATGAATTCTAAAATATTTAGAGGCACATAAATAATAATCAGTTCACTTAAGGAAAGATTTTTGTTGCATGTATACATACAGAGTGGATCACACACACACCCCCCCCATATCATATAAAACAACCTCAATTTTCTAAGTGCTCTTCTAACCGCTAGGAATCACTGCCTGCCTTAAAAAAAAAATCTATTAAAGTTATTTCATGCAGAAAGTGTCAATAGAGTGCATGTTGAATAATAAAAGTCTTTGTTGATTTACTTTCCTACCAACACAAACACATTAAAGCTCTCAGCAGAGTGGATTTACCCAGAACAAGGGAGTTTTAGCACCTTGCCTGCTATTATCACCCCCTGGCCAGGTGCACACAGCTCGCTCTTCTTAGGTCACAGCTACAGCACCTGAATTCCAGATAAAACAAGAGGAGAAAGACCATGAACAAGGAATACCAAAGTGAAAAACTGGTATTTTAAAGGATCACAATCTCTTATGCCTTTTGAGCTTAAGATCTTATTTGTTCATGCAGTTATTGGGGGCCAGCCCCGAGACAGTTATGTTATCATGGACAATAAATCATTTTTTACATAAACACAAGCCGGGCACATCCAAGTGCTTTGAACAGTGGAAACCTAATGAGAACAGGATAAAAGGAAAACTGAAAGCAGTTTCTCAGACAGGAAGCAATAACGAAGACAAAGTATTCATTTGAAATATATAAGTTTAAAAGAAATTACAGGTTTTACAAGTGAATGTTAAAGCTGCATGGAAACTCTACCGAACAAAAGATTAATGCCTTAAGCAACACCCACACTAAGTGTACGAAGGAAACCTGTACGCCATACATACTTTATATGATCACGACTACAAGCATTCACTTGGGCTCAGAAAAGAAAGTGACAGGGACGTGCAGGAGGAGGAAGAAAAAACCCATGTGTTGGGGAGAATAAAGGATTTGAGATGACAAGATACGAAACAAGATTTCTGGATTGGCCTTCCCGTTTTATTAGTAGAGCAAGTGTTCCTGAAGTGACTGAAAAAAGTCAGGAAGAGTTAAGCGTACGCACAACACATCTGATACGTTCAGTCCTAGCCAGTGGTAACACTTCCAAGCTCACAGAATACACACCTAGAAAAGTACATAAACATTTTCACCATTTCATGCAAAGATTTGACAGTTGCCGCAGATGAAAATTGCTATCAAGGTGGCCTAGCAAAGTGGGCCAAGCAACGATAAGTAATCAATCTCACAAATGATCTTGCAAATTTTAGGGGTTTTTAAATACAGGATTTTAAATGGAGTTGCCTTGATCTTTTGTTTGAATAAACACAACTAAAACACTGAGAAAAGTAAGAGCAGCAAAAAGGTCAGAAAACAGCAATAATGACCTCAACCTACCTCCCAGAAAGTATCACATTCAAGAATGATATCAAGATAAGATTTAAATACATTTAATAAATAACTTCATGAAGTAACTAATCAGGGAAACCAGAAGACAGAATACAATTTTTGCTTCTAATTCAGCAGTGCACAGAACCTAGTTTAAGAGGATAGTGAGCCACTCTGTAACAGCAAGTTAGATTTAGTACCCAGATAGGAATGTCAAGCAAAAAATCTGCTACAGTCGTATTTAGAAGCAAAGCCAGATTGGAAGAAAAGAGGAGAAAAAGTTCTTAGAAATAAGAACGCATCCTTGTAAAGCTAAGGTCATGCCAAACCAAAGAAAAATAGAAAAACAATGAATTTAAAACATATACCATGATAAATCAAGAGAAAAAGGTCTGGAGAACAACTCAATGCAGAATCTGTTACTACATTGTATGCCTTTTTCAAGCACACAAGGAGCATCAAGCTTAGCAGATTATGGGACCTACAGACACTTCAAGGGCAATTGAGTATTTGAAAAAACAGAAGGCTGCAGTAAAATAGATCTACTAAAACATGGGTTTTTTTTTCACCGCCTGGGAATAGCATTGAGAAGCTCCTGTGCAGCAGTCTCAAACATCTTCTTTTAAAAAGAAGCTATGATTTCTTTTAATTGTGTTTAAAACTGTAGTTTCTCTTAGTTGTTTATCCAAGTGTTCTATTGAAGTATATACTGCAGTGTGTAGCCTCTCACTTAAAACTGAGAAATGGAAATCTGCAAGTACGATACCAGAGGGATCCATGATAACAGAGACCATTAAATCTGATACCCATACAAGGCAAATTCATAGAAGAAAAAAAAAAATCATAAGCCTGTGGAGGGGGCAAAAAAAGATATACTGGGTAAAATCAGCAGATCTTGTGTAAAAAGCCTTGACATAGATGTCCCTGAAGGAGTCAAAGGGTTGGAGGACAGGCAGATCCAGCTGGTATTTCTATCTCCAAAGGCAGTCAGTAAGGCTTCTCACAGAAGTCCTCTAAACAAATTAGAACGTAGGCTGTTACATGGGTAAGTAAGAGATTAAGAAATAAAAAACAAAGAATAGCTCACTTTCTCCCAGAAGAAAGAGTATCAGTTTAGACACGCAGGGATATACAATAAAGCCTCTATTATTCAATGCATTTATGTGTGAATAAAAAAAAAAGGGGGGGCTAACATGGACATGAGAAAGTCTATTGATGATCCTGTGTTATTCAGGCCAAAAAAACCCACCTCAGAATCGATTACTACAAAAAAAACCCCACCAACCAAGCCAAACCCAAACAACCAAACCCAAACAAAACCTGAAGAAGGATTTCATGACTGATTAAGTGACAAAAGGCCAGATGAAATGCAGTAAATGCAAAACAAGACGACACCTTATCATTGTACACACAGTGATAAGCTCTGAACTATTACCACTCAGAATAAAACCTTGGAGCTGTAACAGACTGTTATGAAAAAAACCAGCTCAGTGCTAGTAAGACACTATTATCGGGGCTTGTTAACCTGGGGAGGAAACTGAGGAGAATGACACTAGACATATGAAGAATTTGCAAAATGGAGAAGGTAGAGACTATTCAATGTCTTACCAAATCCACAACCTAAAGAGCATCAACAGGTTAAAAGTATTTAGCCAATGCCAAATACGAGTTTAAAAAGCAACTGGACAAACCAAGGGGAGAAGAAAAATCCCAGAAACGAAGATCTCGCCACTGAGCAAGGAAGTCTCTAGGCTGCAAGGTGCTAAAGAATAATATTCTGAGAAGGAAACAGCTGCCATTGAACACCTTTAACATCTCAGTAAAATATGAATAATTCAAATAAGGACAGCACTAGCACTGTATTTAGAAAAAGCTCCCTGACTCTAACAGGCATGCTGTAAATAATAGCGTAAAGGATTTTCATGAAAAAAGATAACAAGAATCTTGAACCTGAAAAAGTCTGTCACCATTCAGGTCCTCCAATATTATTCCTGAGCATTGATAGCAACTTCTGTGATCCTTCACACACAGTTCACAAACTGTTAACACTCCAGTGTTAGTTCAGGTAGGAGAAGAAAAAGCTAGATGGCATCCAGAGGAAGAACTGCACTTCGTATTTTCATCAGCTTTATCCAGTAAGCTCTCTACTTAATGTTTTGTACTTATAAAAAGTCACAGGATGTCAAGCATTTCCCTCCGCTCCATGTTATTAACTGACAAGAGTAATTTACATGTTTGATTAAGAGTAGTGTGGAACAAGCTTTCATCCACAGGTCCTTCCACCAGCTAAATCACTGGGGTGGGAGCAGGGAGGGAAGAATGTCATCTTTGACATTAGATCTTCTCCCACACGTGAACAAATTCTCCATACACCATGAAGTGTACTGATGTCTGAACTGATCTTTGTCACATTGCACAGCACTGTACTTACTGGAAGCTTCAGGCATACATCAGTTTACTGCTTTAGCAAGAAGGCCTTACTGTAATTGAATCTGGAAGGAAGTACCGTCTGAATTACAAAGAAAACTACTTGCTTTTACTTTGAGAGGATACTAGTATGAATAACCTATGTTCGCTGCTCAGCTCCACCCCTCCCACCGTGCTCCACAAGGTAAGGTGAACAAATGTGCAGCTGGAGACAGACGTGACACAGAAAAGACAGATATAGGATTAGTTACTGTACTTGAAAAAGCCTTTTCCATGACTTTCGTTATGATGAACTTGAAGCTGGATTTTTATTTTATCTTTTATGCCTAGATTTCCACAAAAACATGCCTCTGAAGTGCAACATGTAAAGCGTGTCGCTTACTTAGAATAAAAGTGCCTAAGTAGTACTTGCAGATAGAGTCAAACTGTTCTAGTATCATTAAGTTCAGAGTTATAACTGCACTCTGTGCCACAAACTTCATCAGGGAAACTAGAGTTTATATTAAACTGTAGCTATCTGACCCAGCACTGGATTTGCTTGAAAAAGAAACAGCTAGTAACAGCTCAAAAACATGCTACAAATCCTGTCCTAAAGGAAGTCAGGGTGGTGCACAGAAAGGATACGTATCACCTTAATTATTAACATAAACATCCACAAAGAAAGTCAGCTTGCTGGAAGCCCGTCATTTTTTAACATTCTTTTTTCATCCTCAGTTTGCATTTAAGGACCCTAAAATGTGTTCTCTGTCCCCTGGATTTCAATGCCTTCTGTAGAATAAAGCTAAAATTAACTAAAAGACTAAGGCGTCTTAAAAAAACCAAGCATGCATCTGCTAAAGACAACCCACCTGCAAAAACTCTGTATTGCAGACTGCTTTGAAGCGTTGGCATCTTTCGGCTCTGGCCAACTGAATGGGATTCTCAAACCACTGTTCTAAGGGAATTCTGTCTCCTCCTTTCATCGGTCTTGCTCTCTATTCCTCCAATATTTACCTTTGCTAGGGTTACAGTCAGAAAGAGAAGCTGTTATAGCTTCTTATGAAGTCAGTAGAAGTCTTGCTACAGAGTTCAAAACTATGATAGGACTGTATTGTAATCGTCTGGTCTTTTTGGGCTACTTAAAAAAAAAAAGAAACAAAGCATGACTAAAGCATCAGAAATAATAGCCTGTCACCAAAGTGAAGCAGTTAATTTATGTTAGGAGACAGAATGAATTTACTTTAAGAAGTTCACAAATTAATACACAAGCTATAGAATACAATTTTCTTGCAGATTCTCAGCAATAGCTCATTTGCTAATACAAAGAAAATTTTACAGTGTTGAAATCTGAAGATTTTGTAACATTAGGTAGGAAGCCAGCAACAAGAATGCATGCACATACAAAGTAAGTAATGCAGGCGTATTTGTTCAAGCAATAAATAGTCAAGGAAAAAGTAGGAAAACAGAAGCTTAAGGGCATGCCTGCCCAGGGATATCAACCAAAACCGATATACACAAACACATTTTGTGAAAAATCTCCCTAGAAGGTATTTCTTTTGGAGTCACGTCCTATATAATAGCTCCAGTCCATTTTGGAAGTGTATGGTGGCAATTCTGATACAGTGTTACACAGGATTTTTTGCAGGAAAAGCTCCTTCTGTAAGCATAAATCTGGTAAGTTTATCAAAACCCAACAAATTCAAAATTTTCAGGGAACAGTGCACAGCTTTTTATTACAGATTTTGTTTTCACTATGAAACAAGCTTTCTAGAATCTCAGACGCACTTAGGAGCAAAGGCGTACACATTAGTGACAAAATAAAAAATCCTTTCACTTGCTAGAAGATGCTATGTAAGCATATCTCCAAAGTGAAAGGTGTTCAATTTCTTTCTTTCAGGAAAAAGATTTAAACTGTTCATCCACAGGTAAATTGTCTATTATCAATGTGCTTTTAGAAAAAGTTGATCTGTACATTTTGTAACAAAAATTAAGGATCTAATAGCTTTTGTGTGTCACTGGATTGTACTGTTGAGCTTTCAATGTTCAGTGGAGCCAGTTTGACTCTCTAGAGAAATCCTCCTACTCACTTTCCACAAGCTCCAAAAGTTCACTGGTATTGTGTGCAGTACCTATGTAGGAGTAAAGTTTCTGGAAAGACTGACATTCCACTTAAAAGCAGGCATTAAGCATCACGTCATAAACACGATTTGTACATATAGAATATAATGACACAAACAGAGGAACTGACTGGAGAGGGAGAAGTATATTGTACAAGCGTCATTGTTTTGATAAATGGTTTTATTAACCTTAGATGCTTATTTGCTCATCCATGAATGTTGAATCCTTGCATCCATTCAAAAGCCTCCTGGATTCTTATCTTAACTGCAAAGTAAGGGCTTGGTACAATAAAGAGTACACTGCATGTTTTTCTTCTATGTACTTGAGCTTCCATGGTGAGATCTTAAGGTGGTCCTACTTGCCCCAAGAACAATTAAAAACATTTACATTAGCATACATCGCCAAGCATTCTATTTTTAAAGGTGATAACAGGGATGGGAGTTAGGGGAATAACATTTGTTTACAGAGGTGTTGAAGTCTAGGACTCAACTCTGCTTTCTCTGGAAGCAGCAATGCATTTGTAGATAGGATAATAGTCTTAGTCATACCACAATTGCAAGTCATCAAATAGCATTAAATTGAAAAGGGAACACTTCTGTACCCCCACAAAATGAAGGCAAATTGTCAGGAAAGCAATAAAAAAAAAAAAAGCACGTAGGTGGAAGACTAAGAGTGATGGTATTATAGAGACTATAAATTTTAAAAGTGGAGGGAAAACTATTCTTAAAAGGTTTTTCTTTCTAGCATAGCTATTAATGTACAACGATCATTTAAAGTCATTAAAATAATTTTACACACAACTGAGACAGCCCTGCTGCTTCTTTATGCAGGCATCTCTGATTAAATCCTTTATGGATGAGCTGGGATAAATCTAACATGTTCCAAAACTGGAGAGTTAAAAATAAATAAGCTTTTTGTCATTTCTCAGTTGATAATCATCATTATCAACCCTCCCCACCAAAAAAAAAAAAAAAAAAAAAAAGAGAAAGAAAAATGCAACCTTTAGAAAAGCATTGCGATAAAGAGTTGAGATCATGTGCCTCACCAAGGCCACATATTTTTGTAGGTGAAGACCTGAAGTTATCATAACAACCTGCGCGATGCTCAGTGGAATTTCAGCAATTGTGCAGCGGAGGCTCCAGACACAGACACTGTAGCAGTTCATTAGCTTACCGTCAAAATAGAGTGGCCCTTAAAAACGACCAACCCCAATTGTTTTGCAAGTCTGCAGTGCCTTATTACCTTGCTTAGTAAGCACTTCTAATAATTAACTGACTTTGCAAAGGATTGATTTTATTTCTCAGTTTACCGTTTCCAGTCTCACCACCTAACTTTCACAATGAAGAGGGCCTTCTATGGCTGCAAGGGGCCCTCTAACAGCACAACAGTTTCAAGTATCTCCTTGATTATTGTAGTGTAACAGGGATTTGTTGCAGTTTTATTTGAAGATGAATGTACAGATATTAGGTACTTCCAAATGCTTTCCTCCAAAGCCACTGCAAAATATCTACAGAGATTAGCAGTTCTTGCTGCTGATGAATGCAGATGCGTCATATTAGAAAGCTGGTTCAGATGAGGAATGTACTTTTAACTTTCCAACTGTTCCCATTTAATGCATTTTGTGTGCACAGTGGAACATGCATACTGGATTCCTTTTGGAGGAAACAAAATTGAAAGATTGTATTCCAAATGCTAGATTAAATTTTTAAATGTGTACAATAGGAACGATTTACAGAGCTATTCCTATTTCACTACATGATTTACCAATGTGAATACGGCTCTTCCCTTTCTATTCTTCATCTGCTCGTTTCTATCCCTCTAACACCCTGCAGCTATGCTAGAACATTTTGTTATCATAAATGAACACAGATTAGGAAATCGATCCACCTGAAAAATAACGGGGGAAGATTGAGCTAGGGTAGTTCCCTTAATCTGGTTCATTGTGCAAACACAAAAATTGTTATCAGCTGAAGAAAACATTTATGCGTTTCAAATGGTGAAAGAGGCAAAGATGGAGAATCTTTCCTCAAATAAATGGGTGTCCAATCCTAGTCCCATGTATGGTAAACACACCAGCATGTTATTGACAACAATAGCAGCAGACCTGAAAAAGCCAATTCTCATTGTTCTGTACTGACTATGACTATGTCCCAAAATTTTATTTGAAAATAGTCATTAACTTTTGTTTGGATAGAATCCTTTCTCTCCCACAGCAATGCTTAACAAATGAGCTTTCCAGGAGCCTGAGTAATTACAGGTAAAGTTTGAAGGGGCATTAATAAACTGACAGATAAATTGTTAAGTAATTAATATTTCAAGGCATAATCCTCCTCTTCTAACAATCAAAGATTTTTCTGAGATTTCTTCAAGCTTTGCACAAACATTTCACTTTGCTTCAAGAGTTAGTCTGTACAAGCAAACTGCCAGAAAATGAAGACACAGAAGTGCTAAAATAGAGCTTTGAAGCAAAGGTTAACACTCGGAAAATATTTGTAAGTTAGAGAGGTTCCCTATTTGTTAGCTACCATTTAGCAATGTGTTTGAGACGCACTGTTGTACATTGTTACAATGCGCTGTAAACTGTTCAGAAGAATTTTTTTGTACTATTTATAACTTCTAAGTCATGCAATTTATAAAATAATTCTCTTCCAAGAGATACAAAAAAACTCGTAATCTTCCTAAGTACAAGCAGAACTCCACACATCTACAAACAAAACGTAAGAAATTGATTTCTGTCTGCAGAGCTCTCAGTACAAATACCTTCCCCATATGTTCTCAATTCTAGAGCAATAGATTTGTACGTATTTCCTTTACAGCAAAACATGGACAAAACAAAAATTAGTTCCTTAACCAGATATATTTCTTCAAGCACTGCAACTTAGCTTTCCAACACTCTCAAAGCTTCCCAAACTCTCACCTTTGAATTCCTACCCGATTCCTCCTCTCCAACCTTACTGGCTAGCAAATGTACATGAATGATGCAAAAAAAGAAATAAAATCTGTTTCATCCACATATAAAAAATTATCACCTTCACATTGCCTCCCAGATTTCTCTGTTATCCTAGGATGTCCTCTTTTACCTGCTGACTGGCAGACAGTCAATTTTTAAGACAGACGCTTTACATGCTTGGAAGTACTTTAAGCATTACAAGAAACGGTAACACCTCCAGATAACCTGCAGCACAATAAATATTCACCTAGGGTGAGAGTCGATCCGGTTCAAGTTACCATTATAGCTGACTTGAAGCGGTTACTTTAATCCAGACATCCCAGGGAAGTATCCGATCACTATCGTATTGTGAGAAGTTTCTCTCAATTCTGCTTTCTTTTCATCTGAATCAAAAGTGAAACATCCACTGGGCCACAGAAAGCTACTTTCTAGCTCAGCAATACAGACCGCTTACCTGGAGTGTGGGTTCATGCGTCTGTTCCAAAGACGTTACATTAATAACAACAGTATTCAGATACTCACATGCTGACTAAGTGAACATGCTGACGGTGCTTTTTTCATCGCTCTGCTCTGTGTACACAGAGGAAACGGTTCCACTAGCAAGAATGATGTTTTTAAGCCTATTTGGAAAAGCTGGTGTTGGGACCTGCAGAGCTCTCATCTGAGCAATTTCTTTTTGCATTGCTTTAGGGCTGTATCTGAAGGAAGGATGGTGCATAGAGCAGATGAAATACAGATGCCAAAAAGGGGTATGTAGCAGCTGGACAGAAACTGAGGGGCCTGTGCACCTGGGAAGCATAAAAGTGTCTTAGGAGATTTGAGTCTTACTCTGCTTCAACAAACTTCACCAGGCTTCATTAGCAAGCAGCCACTGCTCTTCCTTGCTACACACCACGTTCCTCTTGGCACAGACTACTAAAATAATGGCAGAACTTTTTTGTATAAGCAATTGGCAACTCTCCTGTAATTTGCTTACATGAATACTGATGACTCAATGGTTTTAAAATTTCAGAAGCCCTAATTAGTAGTGTATATGCTTTGCTCACTAATAAACTTCCTGTCCAGGAACATCCATGAAAGAGTAACATTTTTTTAAAAAAAAATTATTTATTTTTAAACATGAGAGTTGATGTATTGATATTCATTCCATTCCTATCACATAAACAAAAACAATAACTTATATAGGCAGAAGTTTTTTAGAGAATGCAACAACTTTGGGTAGAAATAGGAACACCCTCCTTTTTTTAAAGCAATAGAAACAATATCTACAAATCATCTCAAGCTCAACAACTGAATATTGTTTTCTTCATTAAATCCAGATTTGATTTGCACAATAAATTCTCAAAGCACTGTTGCCTCCCATTGTGAAATGAATTATACAAGGAATAAACAAAACCACTATCTAATGATACATTAGCAGAAGAAAGATTGAAGAACTGCTACGAAAAAACCCATAGTATAGGATTTTGATCCAAATGAAGTACCTGGGCAGCTGAGGATGTGTGTGTGCTTAAGTGCTTTACTGGGTCAGAGCCAGGGCATTCATTAATTTGCTGGATTATACTGCAAGATATGGATCATGATGCAGGAGTAGGAGATGGGCGTTTCCAGGAAATAAATTACTTAACGTTCATGTTGATGCTATAGCCTTACACAGCATATATAAGTAGAGAATGGAAGATAAAGCACAGATCAGAAATACAGATACATTGGCAAGAATATTTCAAGAATCACCAAATGGTTGAGGTTTGAAGGGACCTCTGGAGGTCATCTGCTCCAAACCCCCTGCTCAGGCAGGGTCACCTACAGCCGGTTGCCCAGGATCATGTCCAGATGGCTTTTGAGTATCTCCAAGGATGGAGACTCCACGACCTCTCTGAGCAACCTGTCCTAGTGCTTGGTCACCCTCACAGTAAAAAAGAAAAAAAAAAAAAAAAAAAAAAAAAGTGTTTCCTGACGTTCAGAGGGAACCTCCCGTATTTCAGTTTGTGCTCACTGCCTCTGGTCCCGTCACTGGGCACCACTGGAAAGAGCCAGGCTCCATCCTCTTTGCACCCTCCCTTCAGGTATTTCTATACCTTGGTAAGATCCCCCTGAGCCTTCTCTTCTTCAGGCTGAACAGTCCCAGCTCTCTCAGCCTTTCCTCATAGGGAGAGATGCTCTAGCCCCTTCATCATCTTAGTGGCCCTTTGTTAAACTCTCTCCAGCCTGTCCATGTCTCTTGTACTGGGGAGCCCAGAACTGGACACAGTACCCCAGGTGTGGCCTCACCAGTGCTGAGTAGGTCACCTCCCCCCACCTGCTGGCAATGCTTTGTCTAATGCAGCTGAAGATACCAGTAACCTTCTTTGTGGGAAGGGCACATGGGCATGTGGTAGATATCTTGAAAGGCGGTTTTACCTCAAGCCTAATATTTGAGATGGACATTGTACATCTCCCCTTCTCCAACAGAAATTATAGCTGGTTTATTAAAAATTAAGTTACTTCTATTACAAATTTAAGTTTGTAGAATTTTGTGCAAGATATTTAAGTCACCAATAAAGAGAAGTGTTCTACATGTTTAATATTTATTGAGATAGCTTTCTGTACAGCAATGTGCTGGTTTTTCTGTCCTCTTTTACATCATTCAGAGTTACAGTCATCATCATAGTGACACAGAGAGAGTATTCAAAGTAACTGACTTCTTAATCTTCCAAGAAGTCGGAACAGCCCTTCCCAGAACATTTGTTCTAGCACATATGTCCTTTCATACAACCAGACCACAACATGTCATGGCTAAGAGACCAGATCCTTCACTCTTCTTAGATCCATCAGCAACTTGAATGTTATTTATTGGTAAAGGCTCTAGTGATTCCAAGGAATACCTTCTCTATCAGTTTAAATATTTTGAAAATTGCTGAAGTGCCAATTTTCTGTTTGAGCCATCACTTTTTTCATATTTGTTTCCATATGCACATACGTGAGACTGAATTTGCACTTCTATTTGTACTTTTCTGAAGTCCTACTAAAATCCCCGGTTTTAAGTTCTGATGACCAGCGCCGCTGTGGGTGGAAGAAAAATTCTCTGCTTCCTTTCTTTTAAATGAGTTTTCAGTTCTAGAAACTGTTAGTATTATGACAAATGACATAATCCAAAATAACCGTAGAAGAAAATACCAGATGAAGAAACATGATCTTATCAAACACATTTGCTATCTAAATCCACTAAAATCTTGGTTGTTACAGACTCCAGCATGACACAATGGCAATAGTAGCTCATTCTGCAGCATTAAATACTTGCGTATATTAAGATGGGGATGGAAAGGGCAATGACAGTGGCACCAGGCACTGAGAAGATTTTCATGGGAAGAGATTTAAAGTAATCAGGAATGAATCACAACTGAAATGGAGAAATACATCAATGCTCGAAAGTCCTCTTTTATAGGGGCACAAACAAAAGTGTCTATAATACAAAACTGCATAGGGATTATTAGTAAATACACAGGCCTGTAAAGAGAACTCAGATAAAACTGAGTATGATTTTAAAAGTCCAATATTTATATGGAATAAGAAAATCTCCAAATGAGCTAGAGAAGAATACCTGACAGAATCTCTGTGTAAAACACCACTAGATTGATAGCTTGTATTAATTTTCAGACTCTTGCATGAATGTGGGCACCAACAACAGAAACCTGTTTTCCTCTTTCAAATCATATGACAAAGCCCAAGATAACTCCATACCATATTCCTAATATTGTTGCTATTCTTTCCCTGTTGAAGCTTACTAAGAAACTGGAGAATGGAGAAAGGAAGAAAACATACCTGTTAGCACTGATCCTAAATTAATAATCATGTAATTAACGTTAGAAGTGTCAATTCTCCACCATCTCTGAATTCTTTTACAGGTGGGCGAGATGACAAAGTTGGTAATGATACACTGAGGCATGTTAGAAATTCAGGTATCCATAAAAATTCTCCTCCATCTGGAACGTGCCTTTTAGTAACAAGGAACCCAGAAGGTTCCAACAGTCAATTCTGAATTAGGTGCAAACAGTAGATGTGCTAACACAGCCACAATATTGGCCTGAACTACGTGCAGAGCTCAGCTGCATCCGATACATGCCATGTAGATATTCACACATTTAATGATTTTAAACTCTTGGATAGCCTTATTACCTTCAATAGAGTGACTCATATTTATGAATGTAAGGGCATGCACATAAGCAGTTTCAGAATCAAAAGTCCAATTTTAAAGAAAGTTAAAGAGCAGTAATCCTGCTAGACCTCAAACATACGACTTTCTTGCACAAGTGTTAGATTACAAACTGAATTTAAAACTGGAATTCAGCAGCTGAATACAGGAGCCAGATATTTTTCTTTCTACCTTTTGCACGAGACATTTCTCTTACCCCATCAGTTTTCACAATCTTTGAAACTCAATGGGTTCGCACTGAGGGGGGTGGGGGGGGAAGTATCATTCTGTCTTTCAAAGTGTATCATGATTCTTAATCCAACTTCTTATCTGCCTGCTAATCCTAACTTAATTTCTGTCACTCTGGTTTCATATATCAGCTTATTATTCCCTCAGTCTACATTACAGTAGTATCTATTCATCTATATTAGAATTCATATTAAAGCTATAGTTAGCATGTGATCTAGCCAACTAAAAAAATTGAATCGAAACCTTAATATTATGCTAAATTACATTTAATTCTTCCTGCCAATTTTTCAAACAAACTTCCTTCCTGTTGCTCTGTACACATAACAAAAATTGGGTGGGAAAACTCAAAAATATGCACAAAGTAAGATGCAGAGGAAAAGTCTCCTCCACAACAACAGGTTAAGAGAAATTGGAGAAATTTATTTTCCTACTTTACAGTGTCTCTTTAAACAGAGTTTAAAATACATACACACACAATAATCTCCGAATGTTTAACATAAGCCAATTTTGCATAAAAATTGCTTTCATACTTACCATTTTTTCCAGCTTTCTCCCTGCTATGGGAGTAGCCAGGAACTGAAGAAGAAAAAGTTGCAGTACCTCCTGAAGATGGTCCAGCTTTCTGATTGTTCTCACTATGGTCCACAGCAGCAGCATTGAGCTGGGACCTTCCAAGATGCAGCTGGGGGTGAGAGGGACTTGAGGAGGGATCAGGATCTGAATTCATTTTAGCTGCAAAAGAGGAGAGTAATGATTAATTATCAGATAGTAGGGTTACAACGTAAAACCAGAGTAAAAATTTAAAATCTGAATATATTTATATAATTTGTTGAACAAAAAGCCTAGAAAAGGGCAAGAAGACTGATAGCAACTTCAAGATGTATTTATACATTCTTCAATAATTCCAAGCATGAGCACCTATTGTTGAATAAGACTGACCATATATAGCATTGTGCCAGAATAGTGACTGCCTTTTTTCTTAACTAAATAAGAATTGACTTTCAAGTGTAGATAAGTGCTGAAGTTAATGACTCAGTCCTGAAAATACTGCACATAAATAACTTCTTTGAATCCGATGTTCTACTATCACAAGCAAAGACCAGCCCCTAACTTTTTATGAAACAGTATTGACATGTCTATAATGATAGAAAAATTCACTTCACATCAGGCGCCTGGTTCACAGCCACCACCTAATCAGGCGACAGAGAAAGACAAGAAAGATGGCAAAGGAGGAGAAGGTGTAGAACTCTGCTACTGGAAATGAGGAGAAGGACACCACTAAAAATGCTCTTTATAAACACTTCCAATTGAAATACACACGATCCAAAATAAGCTGACTCTATTTACTACTAAACTACTATGCAATTTTATAAAAAGTAGTATTTATACAAAAAACCACTAAGGCAGGGAGGGAAAGGCCTTACAACTCCTTACAAGAGAAGGCCTTTTAACTTCCACTGTAAGCCTCTCCTAAACGATGAGGGGATCTCTGTTCTATAGTAAAAAGTTCCTTAATTCAGTAAACATTTATGAAAGTGCTTACTGAAAGCTTAGCTTTTACAAGACAGGAAGTAGCAAGGTATGCATGTACTGCCCCACTGTAACACGTAGTAACTCTTGCTGCTTAAGAGCAGCTTCCCTATAGTTAAGCAATTCACAAGGAACATTGTTAGGTGTCTGGCTACAAACTATATTTTTTAATTCTGTATGTTCAGAATACTGACCTAAAGATGTCCTTGTAAAGATGAAAGTAGTACAGCCAAAATCAAAGATACAATACCTAACTCAGCCAACAACTACTTCTACTTAGAGAACACTAAAACCACAACAGGATGCCAAAAGTACCAGCAATATTACCATCATTAAACATATTCTGTGCAATTTAGACAACTTGCTTGCTAAAATTAAGCTTCCCTAAGCCAGAAAATATTTTACTGATACAAGTAAATGCATTTCTGTATTAAGTTTCTACATCAAGTTATAAATAAACCGACACAGTTCAGTTCAACCTTTGTACAGTCCTAGGAAAACACAAGAGATTAAAATACTTTCCCAGTAAACCAGCATGAGTATTTTTAACCATTATACAATCACAAAAGTTACTTTGCATCTGGTTTTAAACTTGACCTTAGCGCTTTGAAAGAGAGACGAGTAAGAGAAGACAGGCTGAGGCTCCAGCCTAGCCAGCAGCGGCGGAGGATGCCTTGCACAGCGAGGCTCCAGCTCTTTTGGGGCGGACCCCTTCCAGAAAGGGGAACTGGGCAACAAAGGCATCTCTCCAATACACGTGCGATGAACAGGAAAACACTTACCTCGGTGTTAGTTAGCCAGCAAAAAAACACGCCCATCCCAAAAGTCACTCTGCACTTGTCCTATAAAGGACACCACCAAGTTTCCCTACTGCAGGCTTAGGCGTGAGCAGAAGCGAGCCCTCAGATTTGATTTTAGCATTTTTTCTAAAAGCCTGGGAACAGGAGGCAGGGTAAGGCTTTCGGGGAGCCCGGGCTTGCCTAGAAGCCAGCCGGCGCTGCAGGAGGAGCTGGGGGCCACCCGCGGGCCCGCGCCGCTTCGGGACGCCCGGCCGGCCGCGCCTCGCTGCCGGCGGTGACTCTGCAACTACCGCTCCCGGCGGGCGGGACGGGACGGGAGACCCAGAGTTTACTCGACCTCGTTCCCCGCGAGGTCGGAGGGTGCCCGGGCGGCGGCTGCCACCCCGGAAGGCCGGGAAGCCCCGGCGCGCAGCCGGAGCACGGCGGGGGGCGGGAGGGAGGCCGGCAGCTCGGGCCGTCCTGCCTGAGGGTCCCCGCCCCAGACGCTCACCGAACCCGACAGGGCGAAGTCACCAGCACAGACTCCCAGCAGCAAGTTTCCCCCGCAGCTCCGCAGGCGGCTGGGCGCCAAGTAGGGCCCCACTGGGAGCCCGCAGCACTACGGGGCGGCCCCGGCCCGCCCACCGGCCGCGGCCCCCTCCCCTCCCCGCCGCGCTGTGCTGAGGGGGCAGCGCCGCTGTCACTCACCGCCCGCCGCTCCCCGGGGAGGCCTTCGCAGCTGCCGGGCGGGGCCGGCGGGAGGGGGAGGAGAAGGAGGAGGAGGAGACGGAGGCGGGCCGCGGCGGGCCGGCGGGTAGCGGTAGGGGAAGTGGGCATTGCTGGGGCGGCCGAGACAGAGCGATGTGCGCAGCCTCTTCCTGCGCTGCGGCAGCGGGCTGGGGGCGGCTGCCCGCCGGTGGGGGACGGAGCGGGGGTGGGTATCTTGACGGGGGCGGCCGGGGCGGGCTCGGGCAGCTTCAAAATGGCAGTGCGGGGTGTCAGGGGCGGTGCTCGCCCTCAGGAGAGGGTCCGCGGGGCGGTCGCTGTGAAGCGGCTTCTGGCGGGCCGTGACGTGGGGGCGGCCTGGAAGCGGCGGAGCCGGGCCGCCAGTGCTGAGGGTGGGACGCCGCCCCGAGCGGTCAACGAGTGTCGGGGGAGGCGCCTGGCAGCTTCCCCCGGCATCGGCCCTGAGTTGTCCGAGGTGCGGATAAAGCTCTTCTCCTTCTGGGGAACAGCAGGAAGGGCTTGGGCCAGCTCTGCCGATGTGCCTCGTGTTCGCGAACGTGGAGGCCGGCAGGGGTTGGTGCCCTGTCAGCCGGGGTGGGCTAAACCGGCTTCCCCCGAGCCTGAGAGGGGGCACCTTCCCCCTTACGCAGTGTTCCTCCGTAGAGAGCAAGAGGAGTGAAAAGAAGGGGAAAAAAGGGTGGTAATGTAGTAACTAGTTATCTCTAACTTACTGCTACATACACTTGTACTTCTGCCGCATACATGGAAAGCTCCTGGGCTGGTAGTGAGCTGTAAACTTAGCTGCAAGTGTTGCTGTTGTATTGGTAGTAAACTTAATTCTTTTTTGAAATAATACATTACTTTTCATTCTTGAGCTACTTTAAAATAAATAAATAAATAAATAAACAGATCAAGGTCCCTACACGGTACTGTGAATAGCTTCTAATTAGAAAAAACCCCAACCTCACAAACTCAAAATAGGATATTAAATTTAAACTTCAGCCATTCATGTGAGTAATGTAGTCACTTAGGTTGATTTTTCACAAGTTCCAAGTTTGCAGCAGATCATGGGGAGCTACGATATGTTTCATTTTTAGAATGTCGGTTAGATCCCACTTGTTGATGTCACGGCATGTTGGCTTTTTTGATCCCCAAACAAAAATGTGGTCCCCAGCATCCTTACTATTTCCTTGCCTTGGAAGTCATAACAAAATTCTTCCTTTTACCTAAAATAAGTTTCAGCAAACATGAAATTAAGCTTGTTTACTTCAAATTAAAATAAAATTTGGAAAACAGATTTTTAAGAAAATCACTTGAAGTCTGAGTCTAATATGGTTTTATCAGGAACATACAATGCCTGCCTTGTGTTATCCGTTTAGTTGTTTCTTTTGACTGACAGTATGACTTAACTCTGAAATGACAAACTTCTGCTGCAATCTGCTCCCCCTGCTATTCACATTTGCTTCAAGATATTATTCTGTACAATTGATTTGATATTTAGTGGGTGTGCATAACGGATGTAACTTGCTTAGGGAACAGGTGGAAACGAGGGTGGTAGCTGGAAAAGTAACTAAAAAGGAAGTGCAAAATGAAGCCTCCCCTGCTGCTTGTGCCCGCTCCTTTCCAACACAAGGCACAGTCACACATGGCATAAGCCATTCCAGAGGAGCTCAGTTCAAGGTTAAAACTGCTACACTGACTACTGACTTGCTTAACAGTGAGGCTCAATGTAAAATAGATTCTGTGGTTGCTTATGGCCAATCTTGCATTGAAGATGCACATTAGTGCCATTGCTGAACTTGATCAGGTCCTTAAGAAAAGGCCAACTAAACCTTTGCAGTAAATGAATTGTCACACACGCCTTATATGCTCGTGTACACATTATATAAATACATATAACATTACTGAGAGTAAACCAAGCTCAAACATGATGGCAGCTTCCATTATCAACTCCACTAATTTCACTTTGGCTTACACTTTATCACAAATGATTAGTTCCCATTTGGCATTGTCACAGTTGCCAATTGTTACAGCTACAGAGAAGAAACATGGAAGTACTGTAATAACTCGTTGCAACACCTTTTTTAATTTCAGTTGCGTACTGTGACTCATAGAATCAATAGAATGGTTGAGGTTCGAAGGGACCTCTGGAGGTCATCTGCTCCAAACCCCCTGCTCAGGCAGGGCCACCTGCAGCTGGTTGCCCAGGACCGTGTCCAGATGGCTTTTGAGTATCTCCAAGGATGGAGACTCCACGACCTCTCTGGGCAACCTGTGCCAGTGCTTGGTCACCCTCACAGTAAAAAAGAATAAAAAAAAAAAAGAAAAAAAAAGTGTTTCCTGACGTTCAGAGGGAACCTCCCGTATTTCAGTTTGTGCTCACTGCCTCTGGTCCCGTCACTGGGCACCACTGGAAAGAGCCTGGCTCCATCCTCCTTGCACCCTCTCTTCAGGTATTTCTATACCTTGGTAAGATCCCCCTGAGCCTTCTCTTCTCCAGGCTGAACAGTCCCAGCTCTCTCAGCCTTTCCTCATAGGGAGAGATGCTCTAGCCCCTTCATCATCTTAGTGGCCCTTTGTTAGACTCTCTCCAGCCTGTCCATGTCTCTTGTACTGGGGAGCCCAGAACTGGACACAGTACCCCAGGTGTGGCCTCACCGGTGCTGAGTAGAGAGGAAGGATCACCTCCCGCCACCTGCTGGCAACACTCTTAATGCAGCCCAGGATACCATTACCCTTCTTTGCGACAAGGGCCCATTGCTGGCTCATGTTCATCTTGGTGTTCACCAGGACCCCCAGGTCCTTTTCTGCCAAGCTGCTTTCCAGCTGGGTGGCCCCCAGCACATACCAGTGCCTCGGGTTGTTCCTCCCCAGGTGCAGGACTTTGCACTTCCCCTTGTTGAACTGCATGAGGTTCCTGTCAGCCCAGATTAAAAAAAAATCCTATTGCAACAAAAACAAAATTAAAAAGGTGGCAGTTCAGCCAGTTTCTTTTTGTACTAGAGAATCAATAATCCTTTTACAAATATTTTGTAAGTTTACAGAGTGATGTTTGTTGACTTTAGCTGATTTCTGTAAACATTGTTTACTCAAGATATGATAAAATGTAGTAGGAATGATTGCCTGAACATCTTCGGTGCAGTACTGATATATAGGCTGAAATTAACTGCTTTTCCATATAATCATCAATGACTTCTAGAGATAAATTTGAACAGGGACATCTAATGATCTAAGCAACTCGTATGTCGCCTCTGTTAAACTGCATGTGATACAAACTGACATTTTCACATTCTGTTGCGAAATTTGTATTTCAGCATCTAGGCATGTGTGCAGTATTGAAATGTTTAAGAAAAGTCTGTCTCTTGGAAAATTTAATTTGTAACAGCAAAAGACAAGATCATGATAAGCAACATTTAAATACAACATTTTGTTATTAAATCAATCAATTAAAACTGATTTACCTATTAATTAATGTACCTATTATTCATTACTGAAATGAAATCACATTTGTAGCACTGCTGGCATACAAATAGTTTCTCAGCAGTCCAGAGAAAAAACTATTTAATCAAACTAAAACGAAGAGATAAAGCAGCGATCATCCAAGAAAACAGACCTGCATGAAGTATGAATCATTCCAATGAATAGCCTTCAACTCTGTATGTTTGTCACAACACCTCTGAATAAGAGTCCATTTCTTTAGTCCATGGTACACTCAGAAACAGATTTGACGTAATTAGTCTGGATGTTTCTGGAATACGTTAATCCTAGCAAAAATATTGTCAGCAGTGCTGCTGTTGTAAGAGTAAGAAGAGCTGAAAAATTCATAGAGAAATGCCATGTGCATCTTCAGTAGTTATATATTACGAAAGGAAGTACATTATGGAAATAAAAATATCTGAGTGATGCTAAATAACCTGTACTAAAAGCCATCTTAAAGATCATCTCTTTTTTTGCCCCACCTTACCAATTAAGAGAACAGCTGTTATTTCAAAATAATAGGTTTTGTTGTTTACTCTGTTACACCCATTTTAACAGTGTAATTTAATTGATGGAAGCATTACATCAGCATGAAATTAGTGCAATAAAAGCTCCAGCATACCTCATGAATAGCTGGGTACTATTGTTTCATTAGACTAAGGACCAACCTGAAAACAGACCTTTTTTTTTTAAATTTCTTTTTTGAAGGCAGTGTGTAAAAAGCAGCAGGTATTTTCTGTCAGAGCGAGCTTAATACATTAAGCATACTGAGATGATAGACGTAGAACCTGGAGAACGAACAATGTGCTGTCAGCAACTAAGAAGTTAGTGCTATTTGGGATGGACATATGGGAGGAAGAATTAATAAAGGGCAAGGGTGGGAGGAAATGGAAAGAAAAACACAAGAAAGTGGGCACAGAAAGCAGGTAAAAATAGGAACTGAGTTCTGTGAAGATTGGTGATGAAGACTCTTCTTCCCAGATCTGCATATTAAATACACCCCTGTCACCTCAGGGTTGGAGTGGTTTTTGCGTAAGTACCTGTTTTCATGTGCTAAAGTATGTAGGGTAATGTCAGCATCTTTCCTTGTCCACTGCTCTTTTAACCTCTCTCTATTCCACTGTCCTTATGCCAAATACTCTTTGGATGGCAGCACGCAAGTAGTATTCATCATCGTTGCTTTATATAAAAAAGCAACACTGTCATTCTCCCATTAACTCTCTCAGCTGTGAGGAAAGGGTCAACATTTTCCTTTTCACGAATACCTATGCTATAGGTGATTTACGTGGCATAAGATGTTCAGTTTTGCGCTTATTTCTCAGCTATCTTTTCTAATCATGGACATACACTGTGAAAAAGGAAAAGATTTTGAAAACAGGCACAGATACGACCAGTTGCCACACAAGCGGTAATTAAGGCTGTGAAGGTCTGACACAGCAGCTATTGGGAGTCCTGGGTTGGCTGCAGTCCCACAATCTAAATGGGACTTGGCTCTCTAACACCTGAAGCTGCAGCTGAACCAAAGTTGTACTTGCTCTGTTCTGCTACAGTCTAGAAGAAACAAGGCACTTTTCCTAGAGGGAAGGAATGTTAGCTCAAATCTTTGTACACAAAAAAAAAAGCATCAAGTATCAACAAAGTATGGAACTCTATCTTAATCAATTTGGTGTTGCCAGAGATGAAATTTGGTCTAAAATTAAATTTGACATATTTAAGCACTGATAATTTCTTGATAAAGGTAACTTCTCACTCTACAGTTTGTAAATAGTTTGTAAGCAAATGAGGTTGCACTGAGAAGTACCATGGCCCCCCTCAAACAATGTATTTAACACAGATGAGTTTGCATCAACCTTTCAAATTGCCACAAATTTCGCCCTGTGATTTGATCCATTAGAGTTCTTCCCTTTGCAAGTCAAGCATAATCTTTTGCTCACAGTGACCTCTAGTGTGAATGAATGAAACAATTTAGTGCAATCCAAGGTAGTGCATGTAGAACATTGTATGCGTTCATACTGTTACCTGTTTAAGGGGACACGTATGTGTACCATCTGTTTGACTATATGACAGACTGCTTTATGGATTAAATAAGCATGCAAAACATGAACAGGAAACCGTAAAACCAAAAACATTCCCTCAGCCATACTAAATAAAGAATTTAAAGATCTTTCATGATTTCTGTGTAATTTTGTTTAGATTTTTATTAAAAATGCCATGCACGATTCAGGTAATTTCCAGCATTTCCAAGTGCCAGAGATTGCTTTTACTTTCTGAAGTACAGCCTTGTACTGGACTTTGTATGAGAGAGACAAATCAGAAGGCAAGCGATGCAAGAATTTCTAGAAGGACTGCTGTAAAATGTACAGATTCTCCAAACCCTGACCCCAATATAGTTATGAATTAATTTCAATATATTACGTACATTTTCTTCACACAAGTATATCGGAGTAACCATTTCCCTCCTCTCTTTTGCAGAACAATTTGAATGGATTAGAAAAAAAAGCTCTAAAGCAAAGATTTTTCTGTTCAGTTTCTTCCAAATTGCAGGAGAAAAGAAGAAAATGGAGCAGATCATTATAGAGAGTAAGTTAGCAAGGAATAGTCCTGGTAGTTGGCAGTGTTAAATCTGGAATTTGGCAGTTAAAGGGAATTTAGCTCTGGAATTAGCTAATTCAATCCCTGAGTATTAAGAATTAAAGCTATAGAAGCATCTTCCCACATTTCAGGAGGAAATAATCTTTGGCTCACTTTGGACAAATAGGAATGACCATTTCTTTGTCAAACAGACAAGTTCACATGGCTTGAAATACAAAGCGTTAATAATTTGCAAAGGATGCTACAAAAATTTTTGTATAAACTACTTTCTGTCCTTTCCAGGGTTCCATCTGCTATACAGCAGCAAACATAGACATGTTGTTCTCCATCCACAAAACATTACGTATAAATTGCTGTCTGAAAAATTGAGTTGCTACATCTCAGTTTCAGGCACGTTTAATGTAAAGGATTCTGTAATAGAGATTGTGCATAACAATTAAATAATTAAAAATGTGCAAAACTGTCACATTGACAATTAACTTTCTAACAGGAAAAGTTAAAGTCCTATACATGTCAGATCAAATTCTGTCATATTGTGGCTTTCAGTGTTTTAGTCAGGAAGCCTTCTTAGGGACGTATTAGTCATTAAACTTTCAAATCGCATTTATGTCAATATTGTTATCTCCAAATCTCACTGCTTCCTGCCTAAAAAGCTGGCCAAAAAAGCTTATTTCAAAGCTTTGAATATAAACACCTTGACAGAATTGTGAAAAGAAAGTGAAGTGTTAAGGAATTATTAAATAGAGAATTTCAGAATTATCTGCAAAGTTCACATTATTCATTGTCAGTTACATAAAATAATCAAGAGATAGGGTTCAGTCAATTTGAAATGCAGATTTAAACCTCTGTTCTTTGTCCATTAGGCTCTTATCTTCCCAAAACCTTTTACATACAATTTTTCTACTATATATTTCACTATGCTTGTTCAGATTTTACTTATACATGTCAGTACTCCAATCCGGTTGATTAACATCAAAAGCAGTGGAATTTACTAACTTTAACAATGACTTTACCTGACATTAAAAGGAGTGTAGGGACAGGTTGCAGCTCTTTAATAATGCTGTTTTGTCATAGCAAATGCAATCATTTAATTATTCTCATGGTGCCAAATGCAGTTAGTCTGTATTCTCACAGGATGGTGTTGGTCAGCTTGAGTAGTTTCAACATTTTCACAATCCTATCTGTAATTACTAAGTTACACTTACAAGGCTCCCACCAGGTGGCAATAACACTCTTCATTCTTTAAAGCATTTGCTATATTTTAGATGGTAGAAATGTATGTTATGTACTGATTAGAAGGAAAAAATTGTGATTTATAATAATGTGAAGGTGATAGAAAATTATTTTCCTGAACTCTCAAGGAACAAGCACTTACGAAAAGTCATTTTTAAGTCATTTGTAAGTGGGAACAGACTGCAGCGTGCTGGGCAGTATCCGTTGTTAGGTTCTTAACATCTATTTCAATATAAATACAGGTAACATATTCCACTTGATTCCTAAGAAACTGGAATTGTTTAAATTTGCCTTTTGATGAAACCGCAGAGAGCAGACAGTGTGAAATGCTAATTTACTAGTGGGAGCTTAAACCTCACAGAGGTCTCACAATTTTACCTCAAATTTCGACTGATCAAATTCACACCTTCAGCTACAAATTAAATGCTCTTTTTAGACTTTTAATCTAGATATATTTCTCTAAGTGCTGTACAACTGCTATATTCCTATCCTGTATTTCTGGAGGAAAAAATATCTGCACACATGCACTGTAAGACTCCCATTTGCCAGAAGTGGTGGACTTGCTGTGCACTCACTTTTCAGATGCTCTGCACATGGTCAGCAATCTTTGTACGACACGTTACAAACTCCACCTGCAGAGCTGGGCACCTGCTCAGACCAGCAGTACAAGTTCTGCATACTCAGGGTTTCCAGATTTATTGCAGCCCAGTTAGAGTTACTGGTCTGACAGCATTCAAAAAGTCCTCGACCAGTCAGAAAAATCCTCAGATTTCTCCTAGAAAAGTTTCCAGGAAGAAAAAAGAGGGCATGTCTGAGGAAACCAAAAGATATAACCGTTGTGGTATCTCAAAACTAGTCACACAATAGTTATCTGACTCTTCAGTGTCTTGTCACGCACAGGCATGCCATGTGCTCAGTTATTTTCTTGAGTTCCCTATGATAATACATGACAAGACTTAAGTGTCCAAATGGTCTTCACAAGGAATGGAGAGGACAGCATCTCATCAGTCAGGTAGAAAGTCCTAAGGAAGGAGGTGGAGACAAACACTACAAACTTTCTCACACAGAGGAAAGAGTTTGGAACAAATGCCTGTTTCTGCTCATATAGTACAACCTATGGTAGTTTTTAAGAACTGAGGTCATCTTGTATACTTTACATGCAGTTCTTTTGTACATTTTCAGTCAGCAGAACTCTTATGTCCTGGCAATATACCCATCATTTAATAATTTCCACAAATCCTATGCGAGTAACATAATTTTTCCTGCTCCCTCACGTAGAGGTGTACATACATAAAATTTCCTAAGTATTTCCAAACCATTTCACTGTAACCTCAGAAACGGTTGGACTTGATGATCTTCAAGGTCTTTTCCAACCTAAGTGATTCTATGATTCTAAACCAGGACTGGTCAGAATCCTTTCTTGTACATTCTGAATTTTTAACCTATTGCAACTTGTGTGATCACATAAACTGCCCATTTTAATTTTTTTCCCAAAATGCTTACACTTGGCATAAAGAAAAAGCTGCTGTAGGAAAAGATGATAGCAACATAGGCATCATTTTTTTCTATTGTAGTTATACAGAAGTTGAAATTGCAGAGAAAAGTAATTTGTAACATTGGTTGAAATAGGATATTGCATTTGGTTCAGGTTAAGGAAAATGTAAGGTGATTTCAAGTTACTGCCTTTGATGTAACAGCTTATGAAATGTAACTGCTAGTTTTATCTGAGTATATCATGAAACATCCATAAACCTGAAAAATTATATTTAATACCAGTTTTAGTTTTCATGTGTTTCTAATAGGTTATTGGAAGAAAAGCCTTTGAACACAAATAGCTAAGACAAAAAAGCTGCAAAAGTTATTCTTGAAAAAGAACGTGAGTTAAGTTTTCCTTTCTTTTTCACTTTAAAAAAAACAAGTCTAAAACATGATTTGCATAGGCAACGTTGTATGCAGAAGTAAAAACTTTACTGCCTTCTATATTCTTGAATAATCTAGTAATATTAAGACACATTCTGTTTCAATGGAAGGAATCATTAAAGTATAGGAAAGTTCCAGCTCCAGAAGCTCACAACTTCAAACCATCCTATACGACAACACAGTTAAATATCTAAGGCGCATTCTCAACTAAATAGGCATAAATAGGCTTCACTAGGAACGCCTAATAATGGTGTAACTAATTCACTGAAATAGAGCTTATAGCGATAATACATAAATAAATAAATAAATAAATCCTAGAGCTTATAGTGATAATAAACATCCCCAAACTGCTGAAGTCAGGTATATATTATCATAGACCTAATATTGTCCACTCTGGGATGCTGCATTAATGTTCTTATCTTGCTTACTCACAGAATACTTTTTCTTTCCTTTTTTCCCCCTTTTTTGGGAATACCATTTACAATGCAAAACAATTAAGAAAAAGAGTAGAAAAAACATCTTCAGCCAAATTTTGGATCAGGGCCAATTTAACCCTCAGGATGCCAGAGCAGAGTACAGGTCATAAATAACAGCTGCCATTCCCTTTCAACGATACCATCGTTCTTTGTGACAAAATTGTTCTCTGCTAAAGCTGTATGAAAAGGTGAAGGACTACTCTAAATTTCTTTTCACAGTGGGAAAAAAAACAAGAGAAAAATAAGGTCTGTGCAACTGCACTCTCAAGACCATGCTATTCTGCATTCATACCTATGTCCATACCTAGATATATTAATACTTCGCATCTACAAGACATAGAGGACATAGTCAAATACTACATACATACCTGAATTTTATCCTTCTTTCACACTATTCAGCCACCTATTCTAATGCAAATGAAGTATTTTTCCTACCACCATCCTTCTTCAGGAATGATGTCCAAAAAGCAGGAGGCAGCCTTCGTTGAGTGTCACTAGTGGTGCAGTGTCAGCAGTGAAAACTATGTGGAGATGCACTGATGTTCCTCGTACTTTTCTTCAGTAACTTCTGGCATGTATTTCTTGCCCCATTCATCCTAATTCCCTGCAAAAATCTCTTGTCCACTGTCCTGGTTTCGGCAGGGATGGAGTTAATTTCCTTCCTAGTAGCTGGTACAGTGCTGTGTTTTGGATTTAGGGTGAGAACAATGTTGATAACACACCGATGTTTTAGTTGTTGCTAAGCAGTGCTTACACTAGTCAAGGACTTTTCAGCTTCCCATGCTCTACCGACTGCGAAGGCTGGAGGTGCACAAGAAGCTGGGAGGGGGCACAGCCAGGACAGCTGACCCCAACTGGCCAAAGGGACATTCCATACCATGGGACATCATGCTCAGTACATGAACTGGGGAAAGCTGGCCGGGGGGGCCACTGCTCGGGGACTGGCTGGGCATCGGTTGGCGGATGGTGAGCAATTGCACTGTGCATCACTTGTTTTGTATATTATTATCATTATTATTATTTTATTTTATTTCAATTATTCAACTGTTTTTATCTCAACCCACGAGTTTTCTCACTTCTACTCTTCCAATTCTCTCCCCCATCCCACCGGGGTGGGGGTGGGGAGTGAGCGAGCGGCTGTGTGGTGCTCAGTTGCCGACTGAGGTTAAACCAGGACATCCACTTATTTCCTAGTGATACTTTCTACTTTATGTATACCATCACCCTTCACTTTACCTGCCCCACTTCCAACACACTCATGCCTGTAGAAATATGTCTCTGTCTACATCATTTCTGGATCCAAGCAGACACTAGTATCACTAGTAGCACACTGATGCAATTTCTGCCTGAAATTTTACACACTTTCTGATGCAAATTTCCTTTGTATTTTTGGCACAGTTAATCTACAATGCAGATTAACTACCTCTGGATAAAAGACAGTTGATTTACCACATACATTGTTTTTAAAATCATGTTATTCCAATTTAATTCTATTTTTTTTTTCTTCTTTGTACTCAGTTCTTCATCCATCAGTATTTGGTTTACCAGAATTTTGGGCTGCCCAGTATGCAGTAAATGCTCTCACCATTAGTGCTGAGTCAGATACTAGCAAATTCTTTGGTTTGGCAGACTGTACGCGATAAATACTTTTTTTTTCTCACTGTATTGTAAGGTCATATTTGTTCTGCTGTATGCTCTAGGTTATTCTAGCATTACTGTTTGCCCAGATTCTTATTAAAGATGTATGATGGACTGCTTTTTTCCCAGGTAGATTGGTATTTCCAAGACGAATCTTTTGTCATACCTTTTCATCCACACACTTAAACTCTTTGAGTTTCATGCACTTCTTTCCTCTTTACATGACTGTATTCCTGAATTATTCCTAGAATTAGGTTGAATGTCTCTGTTAAATCTTATATAAGGCTTAGATGAGACTAAGACAGCCATAGACGCTTACGATTTCTTTTCCCCCCCATATGTTAGTTTTCTATGTGTTTTGATTAGAAATGAACAACAAAATGTTGTGCAATAAAACGCTTGGAAGATGGAAAATATTGCAAGACTTTGGGAAAGAGATAAATACTGTCATACATCTGCAAAATGGTCTGGAACCTGAGAGATGGCATGTTCAGGATGGCAGTGCACCCCTGCTGTGTTCACTGCAGTGTGCATACGAGCAGTCAGTGTGACATACGGCTGTGAATCCTGCTCTATACAAACACTACATGTCCTGGCCTTGTCAAGGTGTTGAGTTTTTCCAGTATTAATGCGTTAAGCTGGCTTAAGTTACGGCTGTGTAAAGAAAACAAGGGTTCAGCAATAGTTTCAGACCAAGAGTCTTGTAAACAAACATCATGAACAAATAAATGACAGGCAGATTTCAGCCTGCAGGCTCAAATAACAACTGTTTTACCAGTTGGGAGTTGGAAAGAACTGAGTAATTTTAGAAACATTCAGAGCCAGTTAAAAGGCAACAAGCATATAAAAGAGCTATGAATATTTTTAAAATTACTTGATTTCTTCAGAAATGGTAATTCTTGATCAAAATAAGTTGCTACGGATCAAGCAATATTTGGTGGGATGAGAAATCCAGAGAGAGAAGCCTGCAGGAAGAATTGGCAGGGAGCTAGGTAGACTTTCCTCAAACGGAAGATGGAGACACAACCGGTATGAAAGATGTCTGTGTTCTATTGTTTCAGAACACAGCTTCTTGCAATTTTTTAGTTAGCAATGCTCTATGACTAGGAAAATATTTGATAATTGCTTGCCAATTTAATTGCCCCAGAAGAAGGAAAACTAGATTTGGTAAGGTAAATCATAGCTGATTCACTATAGACTGCATCTTGGGTCCAATTATGAAAGCAGGAGAAAGAAATCACCTTGACGGACATACGCTATTTGAGATCACAGTCCTGAACAACTGGACTTTGAAAAACCAATCAGCCTGAGAGAAAATTTCTGATACTTTAGACAGACATAAGCTTATGTTAGATACCTGAAGTCTTGTAATTGATATCAAGTTTCTTTTCTCCTTGTTCTGAACAGGCTGGCATTAATTCACAGGAAGGCTCTTAGAAGTCTTGAAAGGTCTTAAAAGCTTTTGTAATCTTAAATATGATTTGTAGCTGTAACTTCTGTAATAATAAAAGAGAAGATTTATCACAGAAAAATGGTGTATTATCATTCAGTATTTGCAGATGAAACTGAAGGAGCGCAAGAAACGTGTCTGCAATTTCAATCTTTAAAAAGAATTTCTAAGTAACTTGAGAGCCACAAAATCCGTTTCCAGCTCAAAATGTTGATTTCTAAAACTGAATAAAAGCTGCTTAGCTTGAGGACATAGATGATGGCACAAGAAAATTAATAATACTTTAATTGTTGGCTCCTAATTTGATTCTTTCACAGTAGGTCAAACTTGAAAACAAACAGTCCAGTAAATGCAAATAAACATTATTAGTTCTTTGTTTCTATTAAAAGTGTTACGTCGGTAACTGGGTAACTTCTTCAGAGCAACAGTGAATTCTGTATAATGTTAGCAGAAGTTAGAGGAAAAGGGACTTCAGTTTTTCATTTATCAATGACTTAAATGTATAAACACAGAATCATCAAGATCAACATGTAAATGGAACCAGTAAGACTAGCAATAGTAAAAATGTGAGGTTCAGAACAGCAAAGACTGATCTGTGAGTTAAATAAATCGTTACAGTCCTACTTTTGCCATTGAATTTAGCTATGACTACCTATGCCAGAGCTGAGGTTGACATAACTGGAGGATGTTCTACAACATGAAATGAAAAGGGTACTGCACAACCATGGTAAACCAGGTAGCTATCAATAAATCAGGCATCCATACAGTCCAATTTTGTGTAGCAGTCTTCTATGCGGACTGAGGAAGAAATATTCCCTGCATTTTCATGTGAAGCCCAGCATCAGCAGAATAATTCTGCATCCACAGGGTGTTCTCTATACCTGCTGCTGTGGGACAGAGGAAGTATTTCACTCTAATTCCTAACAAATTAATGTATTTAGTTGTTCTTGAAAAATGTGTTCCCCTGAATAGCATTTTCCAGAGAATGCCTCTTTCAATCCTCAGAAAGCTCTTTTTAAAGTTGCCTCAAAGGCTAAACACAACAAATAAGTTTTTTGTGGTTCTAAATTCTCCAGGCCAGAGATCGGTGCGTGAATGTTCCCCTTCTGCCACAGGATTTCAAGGCTTCAAATTGCCACTGAAGATACAGAAAGAGCTATTGCCTATTGACTTAGCGAGTTTCCCTAGATCTGTACTACAGATGCTCTTTGCTCCGTACCCCTCAACATTATTATCCATCTAATCTTTGGTTTTCTTTCCCTCAGAAATAGGAGGGCTATGTTCAGTCAACCTATTTCTAGTATACTGAGTTAAAGCACCAAATGCATCTTCACACTTACAAATTCCTCTCTACAGCTAAAAGATTCATGATTACACATTCTATTTTATAAGCAATAATTTGCCTTTCACATAGTTTTTAATATGCATGTCCAAAAGCTTTCTAATCATACCATTCCCAGATAGATTCAGCAACAGAATAGAAGGTTACACAGCAGGATTGATAGCCCACGCTCCAAAGTTGTAAAAAACACCTGCAAAGACACTTACCTACACTAAGGAAGCCTGGAATCTAGAAGAGGCATGCATTACCATTTGAATTCTCTTCTCTTTATGCATGTCTTTTTTTTTTAAATCCTTCCTTTAATCATTTCTTTGTTACATTTCTACTCATACAGTTACAATTTTCTGGCTTTGAAGAGATAAAGACCAACACTGAAGATTTTGTGTGAATCCAGCAGTGATGGAGGGGAATCAGTATTGTAATACCATGGGTTCTTTTAACACTGAACAGAAATAAATCTGTATGTTTTAAATGAATCATGTCAGTCTACCTAGACATATTTATAAAAACACCAGCATTAAAACAAATTATGGTAATAATAAGCAAAGCTTAAAACCTCAAGTGTTACAAAAGAGGAGTCAAGTCTTGCACTTGGGAAGGAATAACCACGCTAACCAGTACAGGCTGGGGTCCAATAACCCACACTAACCAGTACACAGTGGAGGGGCAGCCAGCTGAAAAGCAGCTTTGCAGACTAAGGCCTGGGGGCTGTGGTGGACAACAAGACCATGAGCCAGCAATGTGCCGCTGTGGCAAAGAAGGTTAGTGGTATCCTGGGCTGCATTAGGAGGAGCGTTGCCAGCAGGTGGAGGGAGGTGATCCTTCCCCTCTACTCAGCACTGGTGAGGCCACACCTGGAGTGCTGGGTCCAACTCCAGGCTCTCCAGTGAATGGCAACAAAGATGGGACCAGAACATCTCTCATATGAGGAGAGGCTGAAAGAGCTGGAGCTGTTTAGTCTGGAGAAGAGAAGGTTCATATATATAATGTTTATGATATGTAAACATATATCAATGTTTATAAATATCTGATGGAAGGATATAAAGAAGGCAGAGTCTTCTCAGTGGTGCCCAAGAGCCAAGGGGCACAAATCGAAACACAGGAGGTTCCCTCTGGAAGTTTCTCAACTATTTTGTTTTCAGTTACTGAATTTATCCGGTGAATATTCATTGAATCTACTGAAAGCAATGGGGTCTAAATGCCAGCTACTTGATGTACATAATACATAGATATAATGCACATGGTTGCACAAATGCACTGCCAAGTTAGGTATCTTAGCCTGCATAAGGGAAAAAAAAACCCACTTAAAAGTTGTAAGAGAAGTTCTGTAAAGTACTGCTTTCCTATAAGGTGCTCTTTTGCTATGAAAAGACCGGGAAAAAACCCCACAAACCCCCAAACCAAAAAGCCCACCACCCTTTAGATGTCCAACAAAATAGGTCATTGTTTCATTCCCCTGCTTAGATGAAAAAAAAAGCAGAATGGTGAAGACCAAAAGTATTTAGTAAAGCTAGCGGCTAGCATCCACTAAATAACAAGTAATTCAGACCCATTATTTGCTGAAAGGGGAAAATTGCCACCAAGGGTTAGAGAGAGACTACACTGAATAGAAACAACTACACAGGTAATGCCTTTAAGACTTTTGGCAAATCCTGATTCCACAGATAAGAAGGAATTTTTTATGTGATGGGACTCTGCAAATGCATTTAATACAGGTGCATACGCTCGGTAACTCTCATTGCTATTGCAAGTCCATTTCACAGACGTGCATACACAGAACCCCTTTGTCCTCTTACTTTCCAGCCTCAAACACTCTCAGAGGATGAAAGAAGACCAGCTATGTTCAACTTCTAGCCCCCCTAGCTCTATTATAAAGGAACCTTGTTTCTAGAGATATACCATTCATCCCCTCTTTTCTCTTTGGAGTTCCCCATTTCAATATTTAAGGGAGTTACTTGAGAATTTCAGTCTGAGCAGCGTTGTTCTGTAGTAAGGTCTCTTTCTTCAAAATGAGAGGACCAGGGTTGTCTTCTTATCTGCCAAGAGTTGCATGTCATACCTCTAAACTGAGCACAAACATACTCAAACTAGGGTTGGAATCAGCTGGGAACAGAAGGTCGGTCATCAGAAGACATACAGATCGCGAGTGAAATGCTTCCTCAAGGATGAAGGAAACCCTGACAGTTACCTGAATGTATGGTGAAGATTTATAGCGGAGACATATAAACAGAGAACAATGCAAGTGAAAAATGAATCTACCACAATAAGAAGAGCAGCCAGGAAATCCATATTCCCCTTAAGCGGGACGGAGCAATGAGCTCGTAAGCCACATTAACTGCATCTCACACATGAAAAGGCACCGAGTTTCTTGGGAGAGACAGGTATCAGGACTGAAGTGCCGCCTTGCCCTAGGCCTCACATTTGCCATTTTCTACAGCTTTGTTTCTCTATCTGCAAGAGCTACTTAACTGCCTTTCTGAAGGACCTTATGAATTGTTAAATAAGGCAAAGATTCAGAGAAAGTTACTATTGTTTATTAGGCAAAGTGCTATACTTGGAGAAAAGGCCATCCGAGCTCATGGACACATGAACACTCCAGGTATATGAAACATTTCAAAATTTGTAAGCTATTAAACACTAGCAAAAACCCACCTAAAAATTAGGCTAATGTTTTTTAAGCACTTACTTGTACTTACATCTTGTCCCCATTTAAATTGTTCATACTAAGAATACAGAATTTAACATTAAAGGCTACAGTAGTGACTTTAGATTTTTCATACGTCCCTCCCCCCAAAAAAACCCCCAAAGCCAAACAGCTATACAGAACAGTGATTCCTTCACAAAGAGCTTAATAAGACAAAAACTCCAAAGAAATTAGGATGCAAATAAAGGCAAAACCCACAGCAAATATACTTAAAAGGACAGGAGTAGGTTGCAAAGGCAAGTATAACTGTGGTCTCTCCTAATATTGGACCTCTTACCTTTGTATCCCTAATATCCTTTCTCTTAGGTCCATGTATATTTAAGCAAATGCTTACAAAATCCCATTGAGGTAATATCAGCTATCTGGCTTTTAACACGTGCCATCTATTCCTCTTCACTGCTAAAATGCAGTTTTAATGCACTTGCATCAGTCACAGGTATAGCAAGAGATACGCTTCTGAGATACACTTCCTAGAAATACTGCTCCCGGTGAACAAATAAATCATTTAATTCTGACTTTCATAAAAAGAAAAGGAACGCTCGCACTTTTTCAATATATGACAGAATCTGCAGTTCCCTGTTTGCATTTCCCTCATTTTCCCCAATATATTAATCAGAAGATACCATTATACTTTGTATTGAATGCAGAATTCAGATGTACTTTTCATTGAAGGAGATTACCTAGCTTCCTCACTGGAATTAGAATTTATCAACATAGCTTAAAACAAACAAAACACAACATTTTGCACAGCTTACTATGGAGGATTGTCTTCAGTCAGTCTCCTGCTGACTTGGTTAACTGCAAAGGAAACTATTGAAAAAAATCACTGTATGATTACAGAAACACAGGACTGGAAGAGATTCAAAACCAATCCTCTACTACTTCTCTCCCTGTCCTAATGCAGGATCCACTTCTCTGCTGGAATTCATCCAGGAAAGATTAAACAAAATGACTCCTCACTTTCAAAGACAATCTGCTACACTTATTCTACCATCACAATGATTCCAATAGTTTGCAAAAAAATGCAAGATGGAATTTAATAGGAACAAATACAGGATGTTACATTTTATACAGCTAATCTATGATCTAGGATAGGTCAGTAACAGGATGGATCAAGAAGCCAACACAGGGTAAAGAATAACTGGCTAGGTAGCAGTACATTGGGGATCACATTAGATTAAAAAATGATAAATCAAGAATGTCATTCTATTTCAGATAAAGGCAAGTGCCATCGTGGCATGTGAGGCATACAGGAGGTAATCCTTTCACCACTCAGGATTGTAAGGCCACAGCTGCCACACTTCAAAACCCAGGTCCGTACTTTGGAAAGAGGCGAATCACATGGACAAAGTCTAGAGGAGAGCAGTGAGTGATCAAAAACCTAGATGGAATTTAGGAAAAAGGTGGAAAAATTAGTCTTTCAGCCTTAGCAAAGAAGATACTTCAAAATATGCAAAATCTCCTGCAAAGAGAATGCTTTTAGTGCTCAAGGAGGATAGAACAGGTAGTAATAACTTGCAGCAAAGGACATTTAGATTAGACATTAAAACTACAAGAACACTGAAACAGACCATCTGTACAACCATCATCAGAGGGCTTTTTTTTTAAGAAAAGGTGATACAAACTTCTATAAGGAATATGCAGGTATTAGCAATAATGCCTTGGAGAACATGATAGTTCAGATAATCTATCAAAATTTCATCCAGCTCTGAGATTTTTATCAACATTCCTTTATTCTTCAAATGTAAATAGTTTCTCAGCTTACCACAAAGGGTATTTACTTTGTGAACCGCTTCTTTTAAAGAAGGTTTGAGAAGCCTCAGAATGTTGATACGTGTTCAATTCCATTTGAATTTTGCAATATATCACTTTTAAAAGGTATGATATTTAGAATATTCCCTTATTATTTGCTACCTCTGTCAATCTCACTAAGTTAACCTAAAAAGGTTTTTCTGCTGGACACAGCTGAGACCACTGATCAGACTCACTGATCAGAGTCTTGTTTATTTTAGTAAGAGCCAAATTTGGATATCTGATCAGCATGATGCTTTGCTTGCTCAAAACATTGCTTAGCTAACACAATGGTTGACAATATTACAGTTAGCAATTTAAAAGCCAGAAATACATTTGTCTTCTATTTTTTGTACTTTTGTTGACATACATATGTGAATTATTGCATTAATTAATCTTCATACAATCTGCTGTTTACACATGTTCAGGGTGACATCTGGTTTTAAGATAAAACTTTCAATAGCAGAGTGGGAAGAAGAAACAAATCTTCAAGAAACTCTTGGGGCACTGGATAAAAAAAAAGGATGAATTTAATTCTTAATTTAGATTTCCTTTAGTTATCTTAATCTCACCCTGAACTTCTTTGGTGGACTGAGAGGGGGCGGGGAAGGTGTAGCAATTTTAATTTTTTTTTTTTTTAAGTTATATGTCAAGACTAAAAGATTATTTCATTAAAATGCAATTTGAGGTTCACAAAATTTTCTAGGCTACAAATTTTTAACTCACCTAATTTTTCCTCTGGGCCATTCTCAAAGTCTTTAGAATATGCAAAGATTTTTTATGGTTAGGGCCCAAACCACTTGAAATGATTCATATAAGAATACACTCTAATAGGGCAAGTTACCTAAATAATTCAATGCTGTCATACCCTTTGATAGGTACGCAAGGAACTGAAAGATTTCATTTCATTTTCCCTTTAGGCCAGAGACCATTTCTTTTCTGAAGCAGGGAAATACTTTGCATTACACTGCCTCACAACTGGCACCACAAGGCGTTTTATATACACCGTGCCTGACTCATTCCATTTGAGCAAGAGGGGCATCTGTAGGGGATAGGCAGGCTAAATTCCAAATGTAGTTGCACAAACAACTTAAATAAAAAAAATAAACTAGGGAAATGATGCAGAAATGCTGAGCACCTTCTGGGTGCTTTGCCAGATTTACATGGCTTTACCAGATTAAACCGATTTTGTACACTGAGCTCTGGGGTATTGACAAACAGTGTTCTGTTCACTTGGGGTGTTTTTTTTTCTGCAATCTCCTTAGATGGGCTTTGGGAAAGTGGAAAGACTGTACAGAGTGAATCAATTTGCATACAATACCTGCAGCATAAATTTGTCATCTCAGCAGCCCTCTCTTTTTGAAGCAAATCAGGAAACATAACCAAAGGAAGAGCCACAGAGGGAAAACCCCATGTTACAAAGTACTGTGGCCAGAGCCAGCTCTCAGGTGCCTGGATGGAGACTAACCAAGCTGCCTTCAGAAGCAGCATAGCCATTAGCCCAGCAGGCTGTGAACTAACCAGCTCACAAACAGTGCTAGCTTAGGGATCTCAGCAGTTCAGTCACCCTCTGTCACTGACTACCCTTTCCTCAATTATATATTCTTTGTATCTTCTCATAGCCTAATTTACATATACTTTCTACTATCATGTTCCTGCTTGATCTGTTTGACCCACTACTACATTACCATGGCTAGACAACAGTTGACTGGACCTTTTTCAAACTGTTGTATGTATAATATCATCTTATGGGAGTCCTCACCTCAACATTCTCATCCTATTGCTCTTTAACTGCACCTACAATTACACAGTTTAATTAAATTTTGTTTGACATCCATCCATGTTGTTTCTTATTCTTTATTTGCAATGTGATTCCCCCCTCCACTACAAAATGATAGTGGCAATCTACACCAGCATATATTGCAGTTGGACTAGATGATCCTTGTAGGTCCCTTCTAACTGAACTATTCTATTCTGTTCTGTTCTGTTCTATTCTATTCTATTCTATTCTGTTCTGTTCTGTTGTATACACTATATCCATTCTTGTTTTGTCATATCAAATACATACCTTTTGATCAGTCTTCTTTTTCTCAATTCTGATTGTGCTGCTAATACAATATCTTGAAGTGCCCAGGACAGCAAACTACTGGGATAGCTGTCAAATATCCGAGTTCTGGAAGGCATTTTTCTGAAGCCATCTAAAGAAAAGAGGTGGGGGAGAAGACTGTTATAGATAAAGGTCACTAAAACTTGTCTGAGGCCATAAGAAAATGTAAAAACATCCCATGTTATTTGGACAGATGTATATGTTGACACAATCTTAATTATTCAAGTTGTTACTGAACTCTGGGCAGTGTACTTTAAGACATCAGTTGATTTTGTACCTTTTCCTAAGGACAAACATTGAAAAGACAGAGCTAATGTCATTAACCCAGTACCATGGGACCAGTACTGTTTAATATCTTCATCAATGACCTAGACAGTGGGATCGAGTGCACCCTCAGCAAGTTTGCAGATGACACCAAGCTGAGTGGTGCAGTCGACACGCCAGAGGGATGGGATGCCATCCAGAGGGACCTGGACAAGCTCGACAAGTGGGCCCGTGTGAACCTCCTGAGGTTTAACAAGGCCAAGTGCAAGGTCCTGCACCTGGGTCGGAGCAACCCCCGGTATCAACACAGGCTGGGGGATGAAGGGATTGAGAGCAGCCCTGCCCAGAAGGACTTGGGGGTACTGGTGGATGAAAAGCTGGACATGAGCCAGCAATGTGCGCTCACAGCCCAGAAGGCCAATCGTATCCTGAGCTGCATCCAAAGCAGCGTGGCCAGCAGGTCGAGGGAGGTGATTCTGCCCCTCTCCTCTGCTCTGGTGAGACCCCACCTGGAGCACTGCGTCCAGCTCTGGAGCCCTCGGCATAAGAAAGACACGGACCTGTTGGAGCAGGTCCAGAAGAGGGCCACGAAAATGATCAGGGGGGTGGAACACCTCTCCTGTGAAGAAAGGCTGAGAGAGTTGGGGTTGTTCAGCCTGGAGAAGAGGCAGCTTCGGGGAGACCTTATTGCAGCCTATCAGTACTTAAAGGGGGCTTATAAAAAAGACGGCAGCAAACTTTTTAGCAGGGTCTGTTGTGACAGGACAAGGGGGAATGGCTTTAAACTAAACTACTGGGGGGTAGATTTAGACTAGATACAAGGAAGCAATGTTTTACACTGAGGGTGGTGAAACACTGGCCCAGGTTGCCCAGAGAGGCGGTGGATGCCCCATCCCTGGAAACATCCAAGGTCAGGTTGGATGGGGCTCTGAGCAACCTGATCTAGTTGAAGATGTCCCTGCCCACGGCAGGGGGGTTGGACTAGATGACCTTTAGAGCTCCCTTCCAACCCAAACTATTCTATGATTCTATGATTAAACCCTGTCTAAACTTTCTGCTTATTGTAGCCTGTTTTATTGAATGTAGGTAAAATTACCTTTAAAGTGGTATAAAGAGAGCAGAACTATATGGACAATTAATAAAAATTTTTTGTTTTTACTGTAAGATTAATCATATCAGATACAATTAATTTTTAAACTTGAGAAATACTTTTATTTTCCTCTGTTGCACATTAACCTGTCACTTAGCAGAGGTTAAATATGCTTTTATTAAGTACAAAAACATCCAAATTCTGCACCACCAAGAAATCTACAGACAGCTAGGAAAAACTTCAGTTATTTTGCCTTTGAGCATTTAAAAGAATATGATAATACAGGAGCGATTTCAGTATCTTCACTGACAAATATCATGCTAGTGCATCACCGGGATGAGTAATGAAGTGTCTGTTTCATCTTCCACAGGGTATAACTCACTGATTCCAGTATCTTCTCCTTTGGATAGCAGCTGGTCCTATCCAATTTCTACCTCAGAAGAAAAGACCACATTCAAGATTCAAAGTCCTACTCTGTCTTTAAAGAGAGCTGCTTTCTAGTGAGAAACAGCAGACCTTGCAGATCTCCTATGCTCAATTACACCCCGGTTTCCAAAGATATACAAATACTTGGATCCTCTCCTCTTTTAATAGGGAGAAGGGAAGGAATTTATCAGGCTATTTATTTCCCTATCATCCTTTCTTTCTTCACAAAGATGAACTTTATGACAGCAACTTTTTTTCATTCTATGAGAAAGATACATCCAAGGGAATCCCTCAATATGCCCCAAAACAAAGACCTTGCAGTTATCCGTGCAACAGCAGTGAAATATTTCTCGATTTTGTATACTGATTGAAGATTTTTATCAGTGTGTGTAGCAGAAGCTGTGGTATTTCTTAATGAACATTTCCAACTAGCTGCTGTCCTTTAAAATAATGTATAACCCTGTATTATGTCCCGACTGCCTGCAGTTTTGAATACGCAGATACAAGAAAAACACATCTACTTTGTAACCACATAAACTGCTATAGAAGTACTAAAATATTCAAGATGATTAAATTCTGATATTAACTGGCCAATTAATAATGCATATTTTCTTTTGTTTTTTCCTTTGCATTTGAAGTTTCTATTACAGGAATACTACAACTCAGAGTTGCCAAACATATAGAATATTATCAATATATATAATACACAATATTATAATAAGATCTTGTCCTTAGAAAGTTGAAGTGGCCATTAAGCAACTCATCCTTAAAAAGAAAGAGTAAGAATCATGAAGAGAAAAAAAGGTCCACCAACATTTCATGTTTTTAACAGCCATGTTTAGCAGCCTTTTTCCAACACAGCTCTGAATAGCTCAGTACATTATGTACTAAAGCAAGCGTGAGTGAACCGCAGGCACACATCCTCAGAGAATTCCTTCTAAGAAGTATAATGGCTGTTATTTTTACTCTTTTAATCCCTAGCCTCTCCTTATTACAGCTAATCATCTCAACGTACGCATTAAAGAGAGCTATGCAGGTAGCACTAGAAATCAATTGCCATCCAAAGCCCTAGTGCTTACTTCTATAGCAGCATCTCTGACCAAACATGGGTTAATATATTGTAAATCTTCAGTTTTCCCCTTTGTTTTAACATGAGTCAAATGCTTTATTCCCATATTCCACAGCATAGTCATTAACTTCATCTATTTATATTGTAATTTTTAATTTGATATGTGACTGCACAGCAAGGCAGCTTTTAACCAAGTCAGCTGTACATAAAACCTGTAATAAATCCTAATTTTAGGGTCTATATTCCCAGGAAACTCTTCCCCCTCTATTAAGGAAAAAATGACTTCTCAAAAACAGGTGCAAGAAAATATTAAAAGGGCATACATATCCACGCAGCCACATGCCCACACACAAAAGAAAGGAATATTGTACAATCTACTCAGTGCAATACAGAAATGTAACTTATGATTGTTAAAACTACATTTGGAAGAGAACATATTTCAATTTTTAATTGCAGTCTGATTCCTTTGGCTGCTATTGATAACCGTGCATGGTAAGTATTCCCTATTAGAAGCACATGTTCGTAACTCATGCTATTTCTGGATATTCTACCAACACCCACCTATGGCAGAACCCGTCAACAGGGTGAGAGAGAGGGAAGAACATCTCCAAGAAGACATACCGCAACTTGTCATATCAGTGTTTCTACCATTTGTAAAAGAAGATTTGGTTCTGACAAAATACGTGTTATAGAAAGAATTTGTTCGATGCACACGAGGCTGTAGGCAGGTGTAGGCAGTTTTTGCCCTTGGCCAAACTGAACGGTGTCCCCCACCAGTTAGAGTAGCACCTTATGAGCTGCAGACACCAGCACCAGTTTCCCTTTTGAATCAGCAGATACAAATTCTGTGTTTTGAAATTCAACATCATGGTAGGTGATTTTTTTTGTGCGTGTTAACGCCACTATCAATTTATACATGACTGCACAGCAAGACAGATTCTCCAGGGGTATGTAAGTAGCACCTCTGCTCTGGGGCCAAGGTAGCCTTGACAGAGATTCACCCACGATGCGGAGAGGGAGCCCAGGCATCCCATACGCAGACACTTAGCAGGCCAGGTCTCTGAGCAAAACACGTCTCAACTACTACAGCAAATCAGGTCAGCTCTTCCCAGCAATCCTGAATCTGAATAAATAGTATTTAAAAAAAAAATTAAATGAATATGAAAACATTACTGTTTTAAATGAAAATCCACTGCAAGTTTCACAATGCTGCAATAACTTAGAAGAATAAACCTCATTCCATTTCAATGACTCTGAATCTCCCAGGCTTTCTGAAATGGATGTCTTGAATCCAACTTTTCTAGAAAAATCATTCCCATAAAAGATCACACCCAAATCCTTTTAAGTGGATAATTACCGTCAGTCTACTTATAGTTCCCCCTAAGAGTAGTTAATTTTTCCTTTCCTGTCCTGAGCAGTATTAACATTAATAATAATCAGTGCTGAGCAGTGAGAAGTTTTAAATATAGCCATATATTATACATAATTGTTGTAGTGTTGCTATGCACTATTGTATAGTTGCCTGCAGATGGCTGCATTTCAATGGGAAAAAACCATACTGTGTAAAAATTAAAAAAAAAAAAAAAAAATCTGTCCTTAGATGTGTATTTCTGATTTCTAAATAATAATAATAATATTAACAATATTAACAATAATAACAACAGCAACTACAACAATAATAACAAATAATCAATGCAATCCTTTTACATTTACAGCAGCAGATAATCTGGTCCCCTGTGTGTAAATCAGTTTCAAAAGTGCTCTAGGATTTTTTTTCATAAAAGAATCTAAGAGCTTAAAGCATTACAGTTATTCAGAGCTGAAGTTTTAAAAACTTTTCACACTTTTGAGTTTTGACCGAGCAGGAGGACCACCACTGTTTACAAGGGATTTTTATTACGATTAAAAAGTTAAGGCAGATTTAGAGCAAGGATTCTGATATCCTTCTGCTAGTCTGCAGGCTTAAAGCTCTTTACAATGAGTGTATCAATATTAAAAATGGATTAACTTTTCAATTATGGTCTGTCCTTGAAATTTGATTTTGCTTTCTACTTCAGATAGTTACTTCAGCATGAGTACATGTCATGGTTTAACCCCAGCTGGCAGCTAAACACCACACAGCCATTGGCTCACTCTCCTCCAGTGGGATGGGGGAGAGAATTGAAAAAAAAAGGTAAAACTCGTGTGTTGAGATAAAGATAATTTAATAGGACAGAAAAGAAAGGGATAATAATAACAATGATAAAAGAATATACAAAACAAATGATGCACAATGCAATTGCTCACCACCCGCTGACCAATGCCCAGCCAGAAAGAAAATTAACTCTATCCCAGCCAAAACCAGCACAGTACAATAAAGTCAAAGTGCCTCTAATTCTAAACTGCATAACCGTAAAGTTACCAAAAGGTTTCTAATGCGTGTTTAAAGTGTTAATTCTAAGTTTCAGTTGTATTCCTCCTGAACTAAACGAAGAATTTGCATTGATTTTGAGGGATTCAGAACAGAGCCGAATATTTTCTTGCTCATGTCTCACATAGCGCTTTTCAGATTCAATATTTCAGTCTGCTTTACTAATCACTAAAAGCAGAGTTAGAAAGCTGGTAAGGCAATAGCCAAGCAAACTGATAATGTATCGGCCACTGGCTGGGCAATATGTTTCTTTTCCTTTGCAGACGTCTTCTGTATTTCACAACTGTGCACTCCGCGTGTGTTTTTCAGAAGCCTCCCACATTATTGGGGACACCACAATTACCAGGATATACCGGGATTAATTTCTGGCTGACCCACAGAATTCCTGTGTGAACTTGGGCAAGTCTTGCAGGACCCAGTTGTTTTCTTCCAGTAAGATACAACACTGATGAAAACAATCAGGTCAGATTTTGAATCTTAACTTTCACTCAATATTCCAGTCTCCTGGATATTCCATGTCCACTAATAGCATTAGTTCTTTGGGGATGAGAACATCTTTACACTACATCTGTGCAGTGCAGACAGTGCAGTGGGTCCCTCAGCTTCTAGACATCAGTGGATATCAAACAACATGCTCTCAAAAGGATGCTCTAGGGTTCATGAAGTGACGGTTGCTCTCCAGCTGAAGGGAACAGCAGGTTATAGAGCCGTGTCCGACAGGAAGCAAATCTTTTTGACTTTGTGCAGGCAAGAAGATGATCACCTAACCTTACTTTTAAATGAAGCCCAATTTATGTAAATTAAAAAAAGCTCAAACACTTTTATTAATGAAAAATACTGAAAACAAAGTGCTAGCTAAGTTATAAATTTCACCTTATTTATTTTTAAGTATTTTCAAGCAAAAATTATTTAATAAGGTAAGAAAATAATTTGCATGTAACAACCCTATGCACCAGCCCATTATAAGCAAATCCTATATAGAACATCCTGCCTTTCTTCAGAACACAACACTGCATCCTTGCACAAGACACAACATCAATATAAGACCATGCATATATTATTTAAGAGCTCAAATTTCCTCTCTCCCTGACCAGGGCCACAACTAAGGCCCAAAATTCCTATTCCTATAAAGAACAGTTAGATAGCAGCTAAAACATAACAAGCTGCTTATTATGGTTTCGTTAATCCAGACTCGGAACACAGCCACCAATAAATGTGTTGACATTTTTTAAGAGCATATGTATCAAACATTTATACCTGAAATCGTCTTGAAAAGTGGAACAAAAAAACTATATGAAGTAATTAATGCCAGCTGGAACATTAAATTCTTATTGATTTTAAAATCAAAAGCAGCATTTTCTCTATAGAGGAGAAACTTTCAGGGTTATTCTGGCTACAAGAATTCCTTTAGCTCCTGTTTGAAATGCCTCCCTTTGGGAAGAGATTTGTTCAAACATCGCTTCACGCTGCCCAGCAATGCATGTTCCCTTTTGGTCTCAAAAGGCGGTTCTCACTGTTTAATTGCCTTTACTGTTAAACTGTGCGTTCCACCTCAGATTTGGATTTGAAGCATTCAGTTTGGCCATCAGTAGTGTTATGGTTTTATCCGCTAGACTGAAGTGTCCCCTTATCAAATTTCTGTCACTGTGTTGCAGCCCAGCTGTCTTTCTGATGTACCCCATCAACCCACTTCTTTGAGCATGTTTCAAGACCGACACGTTTCTTGTATTTGCAGTTCTTCTTTCAAATCTCTCTAGCTATTTTCTCATATCCATCTCGTCTTATTAAACCAAGTATAGACCTAGCACCCCAGCAGCAACCCCACAAAAACCCAAATAGAATGCTAAAACTGCTTATTTTCTCCTTGATACTGGGCCTACTTACACAAATACTGCATTAGCCATCAACATGACATTGAGCTAATTATCGTGACCGTTCGCACTCCCTGATGTCTTAGTATGTAGCTAACAGAAATACATTTCCGCTGCGTTCACTGGGTCAATAACTGAATCCGGATCAACAGAAATACACTCGCAGACAGCATTTTAGTAAAGGCACGTTCAAAGCCAATGTACGGCAGCGCAGAAGAGGCAGTCTGGTTTGAAATGCGCAAGCAAAGCCTGGGCCCGGGAGCCTCAAGCAGCTATTCTGTTCCATTCTAACAAAATAATGAGGTTTTAAATGGTATTAGGGTTTACAGCCGTCTGGCACGGATAGTGAGTGCTAGCAGTTGAGTTAATCTGACAACTCCGTGTCTAATTCTTGTGTGCTACGGTAGGGTGTAACATAAAAAATTAAACCGATAAATCCTTCTCAGCACTCTATTCCTGATGCGCACGGTTCCGCACCTATTGAGGTGGCAAGCCGAGTAAGGGGGGTACTACGCACGTCCCGCTCGAGCCGGAGCGACTTCTGCGCACACGCTTGACTCAGCGCGGGGGGAAGTTTCCCGGAGCGGGAGCGGGGCCCCGGGGAACCCGCCGAGGTTGAGAGCGCCGCGACCCGCGGAGAGCCGCGACCCGCGGCGGCCCCGCCGCGCCCCCCCTGCCCGAGCGCCCGCCGCTCTCCGCCGCGGCGGCGGCGGCGGCAGCGGGGCCCCCCCGCCCGCTCGGGGCGGGGCTGCGGGGAGCGGCTCCGGGCCGCCGCCTCCCGAGGGCGGGCCGCCGGTGACAGCTGGGGAGGGAGCCCGGCGCCGGCAGCGAGGTGCGGCTGCCGGCCGGTGCGTCGCCGCCTCCTTCGCCGCTCCGTCCGCATCGCGCCAGCGGGTCCCCCCGGGGAAGAAGCGGGGCAAGGGCTTGGCGGGGCCCTGCCGCCGTCGCCGGCCGCGGCGTGGGTGAGTAGCGGCGGCGGGAGGAACGAGTGGGTGATGCGGAGGCGGCGCGGAGGACGGGGGGGGGAGGGAGGGTGGATGGATGGATGGACGGACGGACGGATGGATGATGCTGCCGCGCTCGGAGACTTTGATCGCGCGAGGTGCCCGAGGGGAAAAAAAGTGCAGCCCAGGGTGGGGCGAGGCCGTGCCCGCCTCCGCTCGCCCCTCCGGGCCGGTGACCCGACGGGCGAGGAAGCGCCGGGAAGGGCGGCCGGTCCTTGGCGGGGCTGGGCGCTGCCTGTCCCCAGGCGGCTCCTGCCCGCCGAGGGGGCCAGCTCGGCCGGGCTCCCCGCCTGCCCCGGCCCTTCCGCAACTCCCCCGCAGCCATCAGCGAGCCGGGGCGCGGCCGCGGTGGGGAAGGGAGAGCCCCGCACGCCGCGGCTGCGGGGGCTGCGAGCTCTCCGAGCCCCGAGGGAGGCTGCCCGTGCTCACCCATCCCTGCCGGCCTCCCCGCGGCCGGTCCTGCAGCCGCCGGTACCTGCCGGAGGGCGGGATAACGGTGCGGCGCATCCCGGCCCCCCCGGCCGAGGCTCCGCCGCCCTCCCCTCCTCCCGGGCTTTACCTGGGGCTCGGGCGGGCGTCCCTGGGCGTCGGCGGGGCAGGCTGCCGGGGGTTTAGACCTGCTCTTGCAAGCCGAGCCCTGCTGGCATGGGTTTTCAAAGAGCAAATCTGAGGCCTGCCCTTGGAGGGCAGGATGAGGCCTTTATTTTGGTTTTTTGCAGGGTGCTGGCTGGCTGATATTTACATAATATCTCTGCTTAAGAGTGACCTCTTCTCTAATTGGAGCCTTCCTTTCCATTTTCTATGGCAACACTACAGAACAGATCGCTCCGGGGGGTTGGATGAGAGGAGTATCTGCACACAGTGTAATTTTTGTTTATTGGTTGCCCATTAAGACTGGTTTGTCCTAGTGAATGGGTGAGATTTTGAGAAAAGTTCTTTACTTCAGTCCTTAAAGCAGCCGTTAGGCCTGTGAGCCACTGCAGATTTGCGGGATCTCTATTTAGAGAGAGGATGGAGTGGGCACGGGTTTAACAAACAAGCAAGAATTATTTTTGTTAGGTATTTACAGATTATCAGTCATACACTACTAGCCTGACCGATGACTTCCATGTACCACACTCTCTAATCAAACAATCCTAAGAAATGATGTTAATTTAAACAGATGGTATTTATTTTTATTATTTATTTATTTTAAAAATTCATAGGATTATTAGAAGGAAATCCTAGCAGATTTTCTAAGGGGGAAGAAAATGAGTCCCGCTTCATTTCAAGATTCCTTTTGCTCCCTGAGATCCCTGCCCTATGCTTAGGACCCATCATGTATACACAGTAATGTCTTTTCTTACATGATTGGTCTCACTGACAGTAAGCATGATGTGCATATGTATTTATGCAGGAATGGGACTCTGTAAGGCTTATTAGGATCTACTGTGTTTCATCTCCATGAGACACCAGTTTCTGTTTCAGGTTTTATATGGCTAGGGGTGAATACGCTTTGTGTTGGTTTTCCAAAGCCTGCTAAAATTAATGTTTTCTGGTTGTAAGACGCACTAATTCATGGTGCATTTAGGCAGGAAGGTTTTTATGAAGACTTTTAAATTCTGCTTAATTATCTTTTGAGATGGTGCTTTTGTTCTGCATTTGAAAATATGCATGCCTTACTATTAATAATGCTAAAATTAGTTACTGGAATACACAAGCTGTGATATTCTGTAGGGCTTAGAGCATTTGTTTTCAATCTCTGCTCTGTTTGTATTTCTCGGTCCATTGGGATGACTTTGTTTCTTGCACCTGAGGTAGTCTGGGGTCTTCTTGGGTTTGGGGTTTTTGTTTTTGTATGGGTGCAGGTAGTGAGGATGTTAATATGAAGAGAATAGATATGTTGGAGTTTTAAACAGAAGGGCCAAGAATCTTGGATCTTCTAGAAGAGGTGATTCTCCTTATGGGTGGGGAGACCACAGTTTGGAGAGGTGCTCTACAAGTTTAAGGAGGCCACCCCCTAGGACTCCTTCACTGAGGCACTGGGGCTTAAGTCTGCTAGTACCATAAGAGACCACTGGTATAGAGATTTGCCCAACATGTTTAAGTTCTCCTGCATGCAGATAAAGGCTTTTTTTTTTGTTTCCTTTTTGGAAATGCTCTGAGCAATGCTCATTCTCCCCTTAAATGTATGTTCCTTTAGTGTCTTAGATTGTTGTTATGGGAACGCAAGAGTTGGAAATATCCTCAAAAGAGGCCATGGGTTGAACCTGAGGTAAAAACGAGGCTTGAATTGGAAGAGATGTGCTCTGTTAAAATGTTAATCTCAGTACACAGTGATGGAATAGAGGTTCCTCGTCATGATTTTTCTCTTAGAGGTCCATCTTGTTCAAGCCCACTTTCTGTTTTCCATGGTTAGTATATTTGTGTCCCCAGCACCATCTTTGTTACAGTTTAACTTGGCTCTGCTGTCAGTTTCTGCTTTTAAATATTACTTGTCAGCATTTAAATGCTTATAGTTATTTTCATGTATAGATTTTTTTTTTCTGTTGAACATTTTGATTAGATTATGATAGAAAATAGGAGGTGTAGGAGTAGCAAGTATATTGAGGAAATAAATGGGCCCGGGCCACATTTCTGGACAGTGTAAGGCCAGCTGGAGCTGGCATAAATACATGTCAGGGAACAGAATATAATGAAGAATGTGAGGTTGGATTGCCTTTTTGTATAGAAGCAAGGTTGGTTGCATGCTGCCTCCCTCTGAAAGGATATATGGACATGTACCACTGATTACTGCGTCTCAATTTATCTATTCATTTATTAATTTTGAACTAAGGTTGCTCTGCCATCAAGGAAACAAACCATTAAATCCTTCCTCATGTTCTTGTCTGTAATCCTGACTTTTTTTTTCTCTCAACTTCCATTAACTCTATTCTGCTTCATTTTGAAGGGACAATATGCAGCCTTTATTGCATCTTTAATGTGCACAAACACATTCAATCTCTTTTGTTTTTCATTAAAAAAAAAAGTTCCATATTTAGAGCAGTTGCTGATTTATGGTGCTTAATCCAATGTTACTCTGCATTATTCAGGAAAATCAGTTTCACAGTCATTGTTTCATAGTTTATTCACAGGTTACAATAAAACGTCATGAGTTCATGATCTAAAAAAGTGCTTTTTTCTATCTTGGGAAGGCTTCCCCCTGTATGCAAGTTTTGTAACTTACTTCTGTTTAACTTTTGCTAAGATTTTTTAAAATATAAAACTGTATGAGCCCTAATGTCAGTAATAGGGAAAATATCTATAGTAGTTCAATAAAAATGATACAGATTCATTCTCAGTGGGGCAAAATGGAACTGTAGTAGTAGTTTAAACTCATTTTTAACTCATTCTTTTTTGGTGATACTTACATCCTTTGCACATTATTATGAATCATAGAACTTTTTTTTAGCATATGGAATGCTTTCGTACGCCTTTTTTTGAGCTCACTAAAACTTTAAGTTGGTTGCTTCCTTACTTGCAATATTCGATCTCTTTGTTGGTCTAATAAGAATGGCAGCTTAAGAGAAACTTCTGCTATGTGCTGTGATAGGTGAGGTCTTCCTCTTTTCCTCTCAACACAACGCCAGCCTTATAGATCTGGCATTTCATTCCACAGCTACCTTTGAATTTGACGCATTCTTTCTTTACCATATAGGCTCTCAAACACATGCATAAATGCAAATGAAGCGCCAAATGTATTTGGGAAGCTCCCACCTGCAGCTGGTTGTTTAAGTTAGACAGGAGTGGGTAAGGTACTTGATGTAATGAGGAGTACAATGTGAAAGGTTGTTTTTCCAGTTATTTTATTTTTGTTGGTTTTTTAGGCACAAAAACTTGTAGTCACTATGTATCTTGTTAACAGCTCACAATGGGAAATTATATGCCAATAAAGAGAAGATACAGAATGGCAATTTCTAATTTATCTTTCTGTCCTCTGGTTTTGAGAGGTGTGCCTGATACACATTACATAAAAAACATATAAGCATACGCACACATGTAGTTGTTTTAGTCCTGTTCTAGTAACATGGTGAATAACCTGCTTAACTGAAACCAGTTTCAAAGTTAAGCAAAAATCACTTAAATGGTGAGATGTTTAGAAATAGCGAATAGACTTTTTTATATTGGTTATGTCCTCCTCAAAAAGCACAGTCCACATTGGTTTGCTTTGCTTTGGTTTTGCTTTGTTTTTAGTGGAAGGTGGTTGAAGAGCATCTTTGTTTTGTTTTGATGATAAGAGAACTTTGATATAAATATTACTTGTTTTGTTTCTTGCAGATGTTTTTAAAAATATATATATAGTCTGTGAGCTGGCATTCTGTAATCAGTGTAAAATTAAGAGGGGAGCTATTTATATTATCAGCTCAATGTGTATTTGTTCATGTGTTGCTTACTTGTTCCCTACTAAATGCTGGACGTAGCCACAACTGTAGGAGGATCAAGATGTCTCTCATGACTGAGGTTTTCTGCTCTGTTTTCTTCTTATTTTCAGTCCACCTTAACAGTATTTTGCCCGTTCTCTAGCACCCTACCCTGAAAGTAAGGAGAATGGGAGCTGTTTCAGAAAGTATATTTTTCATATTTCTCAGTGCCATTTTGACTTAACTTTCATCCTCTTGGATAACTGACAGCTATCCTCCATTTTATTTGTCTTTGACAAGACATTAGTATTGGACATTTTTAGTTGCTCTTCTGATAGCTGTTACCTTTCCATTCAGTACGGAAGCGTCACTAGTGTCACCCGGCTGTATTTTGCAGTTTCACTTTTGATTTGGCACTGATGTTAAGCATGTGCTGCAGATGAAATGCATGGCTTCCTGGGTGTAACCTCAATAAATGGTGTCTCTTTAGCTAAGGTAAACATGGTTGTCAGCCTTCATTATGGGCACTGTCTGCATATCTGGTTGCTTTGACTTCGCTATGCAGGTGGGGAGGTGATTTTTTTTTTCCCCTGTGAGTATAACACACTCAAGTTTAATCCTAACATTATTTATTTAAGATGAAGTGAGCCAAGTGGCATGTTGGTGCAATTGAAACTGAAGTAGTGTTGTTGTTGTTGTTGTTGTTGTTGTTGTTGTTGTTGTTGTTGTTATTATTATTATTATTATGGTGAGAATAAGAGCGAGCCACTGCAGAGCAATCTTTCTTGGGTTCTTCCAAAATTACCTTGTTTCTCTTCCTTACTGATGAGAACGAGGAACATCTTATCTATCTAAAGTAGACCTATTTTAATAAGCCTTTCCAAAATGTCAGTGATTATGAGGCTAAGATTTCATCTTCTTTTTCTGTTTTCTATCTAGAGCCATATCCAGCATCTGGTAACTGTTTATTTACTGTACCATAATGCTTCTATTTATGCTAAGAAAGTGTGAAATATTTTGCATTTCTTCTCACTAGCTTGCATTTGAACTGCCATCCAAAGGTACAAGTCTTGTTTTCTTGTGAACTACTAATTCTCTGAACAAGCTTGTTCTCCACGTTTATAAATACTTGTGGCAATGTGATGCACTTGTATCCCGACTCTAATCAGGACACGTTTCTGGGGTGGAGGTTTTACTTTGTGAGACAGTGGTCCCTGTTCTGTTTGATTCTCTAAGCTGGAAGTACTTCTATGATTTTGGAGTAACATCTTCATGTAGCTCTTTCTGCACTATCTGGATGTAAACACACTGTGGTCCCTATCAGGATGGAGAGAGCGTGTTGTGATGTGTTGCTTCTCTAAATCGCTTAGAAATGAGAGATGAAACCCCAAGAACACAGCTTTTTCCCTATCAAGGTGTAAAGCACCACTTTCACAATGTTTTTACCTTATGTTGATCTACTTTGAGTCACATCTTGGCATTTCCCGTAGAACAGATCGTGTCTTAATCATTCGTTGCTAAACTTGTTAGGTATAGACTGTATTATAATTATACTCTTGCTAATTTAGTGTAGCAGACCTTTATTTCTTAAAGAAGAATTCAGTCATTTTTCCTCTCATATCCTTTCCTGGACTCCCTATTTCTTAAACCAAAAAGAATGATCTGCAAGTGCATTTTATCCCAGCTTCTTATATCGATGTTCTTTGAGATTTACTCATTTTAAGAAAGATCAGAGTGAAAACCTATCTGCACTATGGTGAAAGAAAATAATTCAGCTGACCAATAAGCATGATGGACTTAATTCTCACAAAGGCAGACTTCAGCTTCTCTGTGCAGCATAATCCTTCCAGAAGATAATCATCCTATTAGCTTTTGCATGAGGCTTTGGCCGTTACCACGTAGGATGGGGAGGGAGGATGGGATGCTGTGCCCCAACACTTAGCGTCTGTTCTGGTAATTCTGACTCTTTTAGTAAAATGGCAAACTCTAACTAAAAACTTTAATTACATTTGCTGTAGCCTGGCTTCCTACGGAAATGAGGCTTAAATGCTTCTGCTGTCTCTTAGTCCCCTATGACTAATTTTTTGCATTTGTTGGCCAATTTCAAACTGCATTTGTAAGAAGGGTTGAAGTCTCAAAGATGAATCTCCTGCTCCAGAACTCAAGATGTATATACTTGACTGGGAAGGTTAGATGAGCCTTTTTGTATTTTTAACCCACTTTCACTGTTGAATGGCATTGACTTGTGTTCTCTGCAATGAGTTACCTTGAAAAGTGAATATGTTGGCGCTATTTCTTTTATTCCTGACATCTCATTATATCCCATTATTAATGTTTTCTGGTGGTTTTTTTTTTTGTTTTGGTTTTTTTTGTTGTTTGTTTTTAATGGATTGCCATCATATGTTACAATTTCTCAGGACTTTTTAGATTCTACATTCTACCAGACAGGAAGTCAGGGCTATTGCTACCTCTTGTAGTAAAACCCAAAGCTTTCCTGCATTCAGCTGATGGTACCAACCCTGCCTTTACGTTAATAACAAATATTCTGTGCATATATTGTTTTTTGAAGATTTTTTTTTTTTGCTATTGTCCACTGTGTAATAAAGCCTGAAATATCTTGTTTTTTCTTCTACTTTTTCTTTTTCCCATCTTTTCACCTTAGCCTTTCCTAGATGACTTCTAGTCTAGAATATGGCTATTTCTGCACCACAGTGGGGAACCATGACCACAGCTGTGGTTAGATATATCTGAGCTAGACTTAGTCTATCTATTTAGCTAGCTATTAGGAATCTAGCTATTGGGTAACAAAGCAGTGGTTTCTAAGAGTAAAAACAGTAAATGCAGAGAATTTTTGTGTGCGTTCACAAATGTGCACTCAGAAAATACTTCAAGGATTAACATAACAGATAAATACGTTTGTGGAGACAGTATATCTGATGAACTGGATGAAATAGAAGATTCCTGCATACTAGCACCATAACATAATTTCACAATAATGCCAGATTATGCTTTATGAGGGGAGGTATTGGAGATGTGTCTGATTTAAACAGTGTTTAAGCTCTAATCAGAGTACTTAGTGTACTTAATGTATATAATGTCCAGGAAAAGAGAGAGGCTAATCCTTCAAAGAGCACAAAAGCAACATAGGATTCTAATTATTTGCTGTTTCCTCACACAAAGCAGAGGAATATCTAAAACTTTTAGAGGGAGGTGTCCCAATATCACTGTAGGTAATAAATACTGTGCATTTCTAACAGATTTAGATCTGTAAATCAAAAATCCTGTTGGATGTCAGTGAAGCGGAGCCTTAAATATCATGATTGTCAAGAACAATAATTCTCATCTGCAGAAAAAGCAAAATATACTGCAGGTTTGCTCTTTCATATCTAGTATATCTAGCTCTTGTGCATCTGATGCAAAAATGCATTACTGGTTCAGCTGCCACAATCAGCTGTAACCGGCATGTGGAGTAAGGGAGCTGGAAAAAATCCATGGTCCTGCACTGGAATGCAGTAATTGCCAGCTCCTTACTGGGAGGTGGGACCAAGTGAGTGAATCTATCACAGCGTGAAGCTTAGATCTGTGGAATAACTATCCTGCCCTAGTTATTTCAGATTTCAGATACCCTGGAATAACCTCTCTGTTTCTCAAGGAAATTATTTTTATTGGTATATAAATATATTGGGAGAAGGAAAAATTAAAATGTGATGTATTCTGAACTGACTATAAGAGAATAACCATTTCCATGGTCAGTTTTCTTGTGAAAACAAGTCTGAAGAAGCTGTATGGGAAGTAGGTAAGTCAATAATTGTGAGAAAGATTCAGAAGGAGATGAGTGAGTTAAAAGAATATGCTACAGAGAAAATAAGAAAGAGTGGGCGTCTATGTAGGCAGCTTTGTTGATGGCAAAATGCTACATGTTCTTATTTTGCTGTGCGCTTTTTCATGATGGAGGAATGGATGTTCTGCACAGTTTAAGCCATGTCATTCTGTTTTCTGCTGTAACTTTTTTTATGTGGAAGGAATCATTAAGGCTTAGATATATTCTTTAGTAATGAAACTGTACAATGGGAAACTCTTCTTTTTGAGGGATCTTGAATTACACAAACCATTTTTTCTGTTTCCTGTTTTATATTGCCTGAGATAGACCCCACCCCACAGGTGATATAAATGTTGTCATGGGTTCTCTCTTGCAAGGGTTGTAGTTTTTTAAATAGAAAAATAAGAACCCACTTGGTACTGACTGGTTTGATTCTGATCTCAGCTACAGCCTGTGTAACGTGGATCCATCATCCATACATCCATCAACTTTATTGCATACATTCTGGATTTACACTGAATGTAAATAACAACTGGTCTAGGCAGAGAGGTTGACAGTAGTAATTGCACTCTGCAACTGTGACCAACAGCCTTACTTCTCTGCATGGGAAGAGCTGCTGCAGTTTTGGGAGTTTGAATGCATCTATATCCTTCTTTAATCTGCAGTAAAGCCTAAAAATCGGATTTTTTTTTCCCAGCTTTTAGCGTGGCCCATGCCACAAGTATTTCTGACTGATGAAACCTGCCCTGAAAAGTGGGACTGTAAGTGGGTGCTTGTATGTGTTCTTAAGATTTTAGTAGACAAATGTGACTTTGGGGCCACAGTCCAAAACTTCAGTGATTGAAGAGGTGTGCAGACCTTCCTCTTGGTATAAAACTAACCCAGTACATTAGTGAATTAGAACATGAATAAATTCTATCAAGTTGTATTGTAGTTCTGAGACTCATTAAACCGCCTGTGAACATCCATGTCACAAAGCTTCGTATGATCCATGCCTACGTCGCTAGGACTTCGTTGGTTGTGCTTAGTTTTGTTGTCAGTTCAAGAGCTAAGCCCTTCTCATTTGAACTGCCCTAGAACTTACTTGTTAGCATTTTGTCAGTAAGCTTCAGTGTTTCTGGGGAGCAGTATTCCTAATCCACCAATGTGTTTGACTTCCAATTGCATATGCTCTCTGTTTGAGTCTGTTTCATTTGGTGGCAGAGCTCCTGCCTGGATGAAGTTTTCCAGAACAGGGGCTGTATGTATAGAAGACACTGAAGATGCACAAGCAATTCTCTGTTTGTTTCTGAACCTCAGAGGTGTTGACAGGTCACGGGGGGAACGTCTGTGTGCTAACCTGGCAGAACACAGTTACTGGCTATGTGTTTTTGCCAGTATTGATAATTGCTGTAGATTCTTGATAGACTGACACTTTGGGTGCAGGACAGGCAGTATATAGTCACTGCATCACAGCACCTAGTAGATTTTGGATGCCAAGAAATGGCTGTGCATTTGAAGCAGGGGAATTCTTACAGTGTATACATGCAATGTTTTCCTCATTCTTGCCAGTGAGACGGCTAAGGCAATAAAGAAGGCAGTTACTATTGTCCTGTGAGTGCTGGTTTATCAGTTCACTACAGGTCTGTGAGCCTCCAGTTCAGTATTGGAACGCCAGTGTTTGGTGCAAGGCTTGCAGTCAGTTGCACAGGTGGTGTTCCTGGCTACTATACCAATGAAGAAAGTAGGTTTTGAGGCTGGTCTTTCTGAATGACTCTATCAGTAACGTGTATGCCTACAGCTTTCATGTTGCGTGGAGCACATAAGCAGGAAAGAATAATGCTGATATTTTTATAGGTCTCAGCTGACCACAGTCGTCTTCAAGAGTATCAGTGTGGAAAACCTCAGATGTTGTATGTTGGGTGCTGAGGTCTTTCTTCCCTGTTTTTGGCAAATAGGATTTAACTTTCTCCTAATAACATATCAGATTGTCTTTCTTCATGTTTTGAGAACTTTTGTGTTCATTTTTGCTGTGGCTTGTGAAATTGTGCTTGGCTCCAAGGTGTTTGGTGGAAACGCTGCATGCCATGTGCATTTAGCTGGCTGAAGGTGCTGCATACAAACACGTGATGATGACCACTGCTGTCCTTGTAACTTGCTATGCAAATAGCACATATGCCACTCCAGGGACAAAAAAAATGTCACTTTTTTTCTTTATATGAGCCACTGTTGCAGAGATGATAAACATTTAATCTTAAAATAAATTTTGCGGCGGTGGGAGTCTACCTGATTGTGTTCTGAATCCGTTGAAGCAAACTGCAGGCCTCTTCTCCATATGGGCTTTAACCTGATGTCACCTTAGAGACCTGTAATATGGTGGAGTTTGCTGCCTTGTGACTTTTCTGGGGTAGCACATAAATTTGTATTACAGGCTGGTTGAACAAAATGTCAAGAGCAGAGAGATGGCTTGTAACACGTGTTGAAATTCCTGGACAAGCCTTCAGTGACTATTAATAATTTCCCCTCTATGGAAAACTGTCAAGTAGTTCCTGATTTTTTTCCTCTTTTTTTTCAGGTAAATATTTTCAGTATGCTCAGCCGAGATGTTGTGGCTCATTGACAGCAAAACTGGTTCCTTTTGGAATATGGCCCTGCACACCCACTCACACGTCTCTGTCTGCAGATCGCCTGGTTTGTTCCTGCTCTTCTTCTCTCCTTGCCAGCAAGGTCTTTTCTAGTGCCACTTCTGTCCCCTTTGAATTAGAGCCAGTTGTACAAGACCAAATGCCCTCTAGCTTGTCATCCCTTTACAGAGACTTCATCCCATCCATTATGGAGCTTTTATCTCTTCAGAGGTTTTTAAAGCATATCCCAGCATCATCTTCTGTGCTGTATCAAAGCTTATAGATCACACTGGAGCAATATATACTGTGATTCTCTGGTTAGCTAATACCATTCTGCATTGCAGTATCTAGGTTGTTTGACTTAGATGAGCAGGATGTTGGGAGAAATGGTGCCAGCCATGTGGCTGAAGAGTTAAATGCTGTTTAAATCCACATAAACTAATAAATAGCTGAGCCCAAGAAGAATCTGGGAAACGATTTACAGGAAATACTGGCTTATAGAGCTGTAGGGTGGCACTGAAGACTGTCAGCCCTTGGTTCTGTCGTCTGGGCTTCAAACTGGATTGGGTAGTACCTATGCAGATGTGAAAATGAAGCTTTAACCTATAACCATGGCAAGCTGAGGTTCAAAGCCAGCTCTAGATCTGAGATTTCTCTTCTGGATGCTGTTAGTAGTATTTGTGCTAATAAACAGCTTAGAATAAGCTTGCAGTGTAGTGAGAAATATTGGTCTCAATGGGACTGTCAGTTTAAAATAAGGTTTTGTTTTTAGCAATTTACAGTTTCAAGCAAATCAATTAAATATCAAAGTTTCATTACTTAAGCAGTTCAATTAAATTTTGCACTTCTTTCTCTGGTTTTGTAATGTTGGAGTAGAGGGGCAAATGCTGTGGCATTTGTGCTCAAAAACATGTAAACAATTTTTTTTATTGCAAGGAAAAAAAAGATAGCATTTCTAATAGCATTGGGTTGCATGGGGGCCTTAACCTGCAAGATATGGCCAGACTTGTGTATTTGCATGATTTTGCCTTGGGTATACCTGTAGTGAAGCCGTGCAATGCGTTTCAGAATTGATGCCTCCATCACTGCAACTTGCAAAGAGACAATCTGCAAGTTGGATCGGACTGTGACTCTGCTTTCGTTCCTGAGTATATGTGTGGGGAATAATAGTCTCCGTACAGAGCTTTATTTCATCTTTTAATGTCAGGGGAGTTTGATCTGCTGCTTCTGTGTTTCGAATGCTCGCTGTGGAAGTATGTCAAGGAGACAAAACTGTCATCCTGTTCCTGATAATGCAGAAAGCAGAGTTCTCAAAACTGGTGGTTGTTTAGTTATCCTTCTGCCTATCCACACGGCAGGAAAGGAATAAATTCTTTTGTCATCCTTCTACATGAGATACTGAGCCAGCAGGAAAATGCCGTGTTCATAATGTTGATCTGTATGTAAGCTGGAGCTCAGCTTTGCATTTTCTAACATGGCTAAAACTCATTCTGGTTTTGATAAGTAGAATTTATATTCAGATGTCTCATGTCTCCATGCAATAATATGCATATTATTTTATACTTAGTTGATACTCCTCCTCTTCTTCCTTCATAGCATGATTTCTCAGTTATTGAAGTTTTCCTCCTTCTTCATGAAGCACCTAAGCCTAACTTGAATTTCAGCTTTTTCTGATATCTGTTTCATTCTACATTTCCTTTTTACATAATTGCTTCTTTTCTTCCATTGAGATTATCTGTCTCTGTAAGATGGAATATACGTTTCAGTCTGCACAGATCATCTGTATGTGCATTTGTGTAATACACTTTTATTAATATTCATAATATGTCTTCATAGTATGCAATTTTAATCATAAATGTTAATATCAGATTCAAATCTACCCATATAATGCCAAAGAAACATATTTTGTAATAAATTTTACTGCTGTTAAACATGGGATTTATCTTTCTGAATTCAGCATCAGCTTTCTACTTGAAGATCGTGTCATCTTGGACGACTTTAAATTTACAGAGAATTTACAGTGTTTTTGTTTAATGAAATTTTTCTGAATTGTCCTTACACTAAGAAAAGTGACCATTTTTCTTTCTTGTTAATAGCAAGCTACTTATTTTCTAAGTTCTGATTTTGCTGATAGTTAGCTTGCTACTAACTTACTTTTTTTTTCTTCTTTTTCTCTTTGAGTGAGTGTAACCACCCTTCTAAATTTTAAATACGTTATAAATTTTTTATTCAGAGTTTGAGGCTTAGTCCACGTGCTGAGTCATTGTTTAATGCCTGGTTTTCCACTGAAAGTATTGTTTGCTTCTTGGACATACAGATTAGCTTTCTTGAGCTTGGGAAGAATGCTAAAAATCAGTCTTTGAGTATATCAAACAACATTTATAAAAAATTATCTTTAGACTTCCCTTCTCAATCTGTCACCTCATTGTGCAATATATGATATACACAAAGCCCTGGGTGAATGGTGCTTGTGAGATGGTTCAGCATCTGGCCCTTGTTGTGCAATTCATCCCAATGACCAGGTATGGAACAGGATTCATGTCTCCCTCTCTCCCAGACTGAGCTGCATTAAAATTAATGTGTTTCATGTTAACAACCAAGCCAATGCTGAAAGTACTGATAGATTGGAGACAATGTACAATATTGCAGCGTTTGAGATACATTCAAATGCTGTCATATTTAACTACTATTTTTCTGTTTTAAATTTGACAGATTGAAAGTAACAGGTTAATTGCTGAATATGGAGGGAAACAGAAGAGAATTATCTTCTGCTCCCTTTTCATGTTCATGTTGCTTTTCCACTTTTGCAAAGGGCAGCTTTCTACGTTTCAGATGGTAGCTTAAGGCAAGAAAATCTTGGCAACAAAAGTCTTCACAGAAAGCTTGGGTACCATGCAGGTTGCATTATGCGAAGTGTTTACATTGCATTCTCATGGTGCAGAAACAGTGCCTTAATTGATAGGTGCATCACATGGTGGAAGAGATAACGGGATTCACATTCTGTCTCATTCCCATCACAGAATAAAATCTCTGATCTATTTGTATGTAATGGTTAAACAAGCTAAGGGCTCAGATAGATTGCCAGTCATCAAATCGGTTGTTCTCTTCCCTTCTTCCCATAAGCTTTGTATTCTTTTCTTCTTTTGCTAAAAGGAGACCATTATTTGTTTTTTCCTGTCATCATGTTTTTTGATAAAATATTTAAGTAAAATAAATGTAAACTGTTTTTCTTTGAGGGACCTCATTGTTTCCTTTGTGCAGAGCTAAATTAGTGGAAGAACTTTCCACTGGACTATAGCCTTAGTTTTGCAGGGAAATAATTAGCATTTGAAGCCAAGATACTATGGTCTATTGGCCTTGTTTGGCTTTGGGAATGCCATGTCTCCATTCCTGGTATAGTCGCTGTTCTCTGAATCTTGAAATCTGTGGACCTGATAATAGCAACAGAGAAAGGCATCCTAGTGCCCCAGAGAAAATGTGATGGTCTGAAACTACATCTCTTTGAACGGCATTTTTAGTGCTTTTCCTGTATATGCAGTATCAGTAGACACAGTGTAAAGAAAGCAACTAGTGACACTGAAATTCAAACTATTTTTATACATATATCAGTTTTGCATTGTGATCATTTATTGAGATGATCTTCAAGCTAACAACCCTTTAAATATAGCCAAATCTAGAAACAACAGGTACTGAAGTGTGTAATGCAATGACAAATCATAATGATGAATTCTTAATTTTTTCTTCTGTTTGTAGTTGGGACTTTTATTATTCCTGTCCTTGTTTCTTGCATCGCTGTTTTACATTTCAAGCTGTGCTTGATTTCAGACAGTACTATGATTGCATTTGGCAAGGTGTTTACAGTAGGTGACGGGTCAAACAGCATGTTCTGAAAACCTTCATCCTTTTCCCTGCTCCACTTTACCATCTATAATCTTAATGTGCTGCTTTTTATGTCACTACAGCTGTCTTTCAGCATGAAGGAGTGAACTAAACTCCTTTTAGAATTTCATTAATGCCACTTTTGATCAGTTGGCAGACGTTACCGAGTGACCGACGCTCACCCTCGCCCCTGCTGATCCCCAAGTGCCATATGTGTCTGCGAGACAGGTGGCTGAATGCAGGACTCTCCAGTGGGGAAGCCCGACTCTCAGCGGATGCTCTCTAAAAGATGAAGACATTTCTAAGATGGATGAGCATTCTTGTCGGTAGATTTTTAAAGCAAAAGAGGCCATAGTGATAATAACTCACTTAACATATAAAGCATCTTTCAGTAATTTCTGCATGCGTTCATTAACTTGTAAACATAGGCATCTACTCTCTCTGTGAATGCTCTAGTTTCAACGAACTTACCAATTTCTTTACTTACCTAATTCTGTTGACTACTTATTCCCCTGCCTCAGGAATCTCTTGGTAACACTGTGACTATGGCTACACAGCAAATATAATAAAAATAAAGCTTCTGTGTTATAAATATGCGTTAAATTAGGCAGAAGTTTATTTTTAGGTTACTGATTAGATTGATGATCGGCACGTTTAACAAGAGCGTTCTTTGTGCTATGCAGCAATTTTTACAATGAAATTGTACTCTCATTATGACATGAAAGAGCAGGGGGCTTGCTGGCAGGCATTTCTGGGTTAGGCTGCGGTAACTCATTAGAAGCTCCTAAAGCAGGATTACATAAATGGGACCCTATGTTCTCAGGTTAAATATAGTTCTGTAGTTTAATCTAATACGTGGCTACCATAAAGTCACCCTATATTGACTGACAGTAGTAGTCTGATTTGTCCACCTTTTCAATGCTATGCTTAAAAACAAAACAACAATGAAAACATAAATAAAATTCACAGGTGAATCTTGCATGGAATTCATTGTGAATTTATTGCTATTATTTAGGGAGTGGTTGTTTTTTTTTTGAATGAAAATATTAATTAACTAGTCAGATTGGAATAAACTTGAAATATATACAGCATATCTTTCATTAATCTATTTTTCACTTAATCAAGTTATAAAAAGAATTTCTTACTTTTTCTGTTTTAGGCTATAATCTTGAAGGGTGCTTCAGCAAAAGTACAGATAACACTAGCTATAAAAATCTACCAATTAAAATTTATAATTTTGCAATATATCACAATCACAAAGACAGTAAAGGAAATGTATGCAAGGTAAAGGAATTTATAGATTCCCTTGGCCTCTTTTTGAGAACTGCTAGATTTCCATTAAAATGATGAACTGAGTCACTGACTTCTAGAAGCAGTGTTCCTTAGTAAGATGTTGAATATTATTTTATTTTATATTACTACTCTATAAATACTTAACTACTTGTATCATTATTTATAAGCACCATTTTCTAGGGACATTATTCATCAGCTTCTGGTTTCCATTCAAAAGGTTGAAAAAAACCCCCAAACAAAACAAAAACCACAAATGCCCTTTTCCTAACATGAGAGTTCAGGTAGGTTTTAAATAGCTTTATTTATCAGTTTCTCTGTAGGCCTCACCTTGACCTGCAGTCAAAAATGACATTTTTCATATAGTTGGCGGGATGCATAACTCTGTGTGTGTTTATATGGACCTGTATATAATACCGGTTATACACAGCAGTCAGATAGATTGAAAAGATTCTTGCCAGTGCCTTGATTAAACTTTCTGGTCTTAAAAAGCCTGGTGTTGGCACCGTGAGGTTCATTCTGACGGCATCAGTATCGATTAGCTGTTGGGTAAGCAGCACCCCTTTTGACAGTGCTGAAGTCTTCAACTTCTGTCTGTTATACCATGAGTTACATTTCTTAGTGTAGCATTGCTTTTTATCTGTGAACATGTGGGGACACACTAGAGGTAAAGTTATGTTCAGTTCCAAATACCAGGTCAGTGCCATGTCTGCTAGAGGTGCATATGCACGTCTAGAAATGAGCACGGTTTGGCATGACTGAAAGCCTTAGCTGAAGACACGAAGAGCATAATTTATATTCATAATGCCTGTTAAAATTTTTTTTCTCAGGTAAGCTTGTACAAGTCTGATAAGGTCATGCCACGTCCACCAAGTGCAGTCCAGTTATAAGTTCAAGTTATACTAGTAAACTTGTTTTTTCTTTGAAAAAAATGTGAGTAGCTGGGAATCTCAGTCATAGAATCATAGAATCGTTTAGGTTGGAAAAGACCTCTAAGATTGTCGAGTCCAACCATTAACGTAGCACTGCCAAGTCTGCCACTAAACCATGTCCCTAAGCGCCTCATCTACACGTCTTTTAGATACCTCCAGGGATGGCGACTCAACCACTTCCCTGGGCAGCCCGTTCCAGTGCTTGACAACCCTTTTGGTGAAGAATTTTTTCCCAATATCCAATCTAAACCTCCCCTGGCACAACTTGAGGCCATTTCCTCTCGTCCTATCGCTTGTTACTTGGGAGAAGAGACCAACACCCACCTCGCTACAACCTCCTTTCAGGGAGTTGTAGAGAGCGATGAGGTCTCCCCTCAGCCTCCTTTTCTCCAGGCTAAACAACCCCAGTTCCCTCAGCCGCTCCTCATAAGACTTGTTCTCCAGACCCTTCACCAGCTTCGTTGCCCTTCTCTGGACACGCTCCAGCAGTCTTTCTATTAATTTGCTGCATGCAGTAAATTTGCTGGCTTTCATATGTTCTTGCATTCTAAACAGAGGGTTTACATTAGCAAGTTAGTGAGGACATAAAAATAATTAATTTCACACTCTTCACTTTACTAATGAAAAGGAAATTATTTATTGACCTTAATTAAAGACTAGGAGCTGTGGAAGTCATATTTGGCATATATAGTATGAACCCAGTTCTCACTGGATTATTTCCATTAGAGACACCTCACTCTTTTTATGACAATCTTCTAAAGCCAGAAGTAAAGTTGTTCTTATGTCATGCATTAGAAATGTAAAAAGCAAGATCTCCGTTCCCAAAATGCAAGTAATGTGATTAAAAGCCAAAAGTAAGACTTCTTCTTTTTAGCTTATACATTGCTTGTAAGTTGGTCAGTGTTGCGGGTTTTCACTCTCTTCCCCATATCATGTGGGACAAATTTTTGACCGATAAATGTTTTCAGAGTACTTCAGGGTTTTTCTGGTGGAAGGAAGCTGAGATATCTTGAACAATAATAAGAAAATATGGGGTTTTTTTCTAAATAACAATGATAAGGTACACTTGGTCTCAAGTACTAAATTTATATAAGTTGTTTTCAGTAGAGCTTTCCTAAATATGGAATCAAAGATCGGAACTGGAGAAAATGTTTCTTTTAAAACTTGTAGGGGACAAATAGACTTGATTATTGCAGCACATTCTATTTCCATTGACTTAAAACTTTTTTTTTAAACCTCAGCTGTAAGGCAAAAAACAAAAGCCTGAAAAAATGGAAAGGTTTTATTTTTGAAAAAATTTTTTTACAAACTTTTTTATTTAAAATAGATTTCATTAATTTTCCTTTTTTATTATTTTGCCAGGCACAGAGCAGCATTTGTGAAGGACTTGTGAAAAATCACATATTCCCCCACTTAACTAGTAAATTTTAAAAAAATCCTGGCTTTTTGTTTGCTTCTCAGAAAAACATCTTCTCAGTTAGCATCTGAAAATTCAGCTAATACTTCCTTTGCTTCCTCTTGAATTTTAGTCCTTTGGAACAAGGACTACTCTGTACTATTAATTCTAGCTTTGTTGTCAAGGCAATAAATGTGATAATGCAGCCAGTATGTTCTAGCATGTGTTAGAAGTATTGTAGACAGGTGACATATGCTTTAATAAGATGTGGCTTTGCTAGTTTGAGTCTGTCTATCCCTGAGCTTTTTATCTGTACCAGCTTAGGTGATGTTAAAGATGATGGCTTTTTTCACCCGGACAAGACTCTTACAATATTCTAACAGAAAGCTGTTTTTTATCCCTCAATAAAGACAGCATGTTTATGTGACAAGCAGTCCCATTTTCATCTTGTTCTCTGAGCATTTCTGAAATTCCGAGTAATAATAATCATTATTGCTATTAATAAACTGCTTTGTCCAGGTCAACTTTGAAACTGATTGCTTTTCAACTCATACAGTAACTGATGCTGCCCTTAGAGTATTTGGGTATATGTTTAATACTTTGATAGATGTTCTAGAAATAAGTACTGTAATAAGAAAATTATTTTCACGCAAATTTTTATCTTCGGAGTATGTGAATGAACTCAAATTGCCCTCTATAGTCTGTAAGAAATTCAGCTTCTCTCTTGCTAACAAGATATTCTGCAGGTGTTACTATAAAAATAACTTCTATCAGAAGTCACTTCATCTAATTTATGTTTTAAATTATTTACAGTACAAGATCTGCCAGAAATGTGATGCGTGGCTTAGTAATAAGAATGCAAATTCACAAACTTCATATTTTGAAGTTAGAAAATGTGGCGAGGAGCTGTAAGAGAGTAATTTGTAAGGCCAGCAGCGACAGGGCAGCTGTATTTCCGTCTGGAATTTCCCAGGCAGAAGAACGTGCAGGTGCACTGCATTGGATTGCTATTGCATGCCCTAGGTGGCTACTAAATGCATCAGATTTACTGTTCATGGACAGTAACTTCTATCTTCGAAGTCTTGGCTTGCTCACTGTGCATCACATACGTATAGTGAATGAGTCCAGATTTTTTTTTTTATATCCTTGGCAAGTATACAAATTCTTTCAAGGCAGGAAAAGTGAAAATGTTCGGGTAAAATCCAGGTCATTGGTGCCTTGCATCATGTTTTCTATCTCTAGTTCGGAATGGTCCTTGCTGTGAGACAGCCCTTCTCTAGTGCTTTGTGCAGGCTGTTCCTATAGGTGTCTTGCTCTTGGTGGTAACTCCACAGTTAGAATTCCACTGTATTGGAGGAAGCACGTGTTGGCAGCACTTTATTAGTGTGAAATCAGTTTTGTTTATCTATTTAGTTATTTATCCCTCTCTCAAGACCAGCTGAATTTAAATAGCACTTGTATACATCTGTTTATCTTAAATTTTTGCTAAGAAAGCTGCTCAAAAGATCTCAAGGTGGTGTTCCACTTTATTTTCTGAAGTTGGTTTACGTAATGTTTGTAAACATACTGGGTCAGCAGGCATGATTGCATCACGGCCTGAATATTGATTTGTTTTCCCCTCACCTGAAACCAGGCAGGATACTCTTTTGTGAAAATTCCCAGATCATGGTGACTATATCAGGCCAGAGGGGAAAAAAAGAACAGCAGTGTCATAGCATGCACATAGACCTTTGATTTATCTCAAAGTATGGATGACAAAAAAGAGCAGCAACTAAATGTGGAATGGGCTTAATGTTTGTAGCATACCGTCATTGTTCTCTAACTTCTGACCTACTGAATAATGGGTTTGCACCAGTGCAGTGTGTTTCTCCATCATCATTTGGATTCCTTCTTCTCTCTGCTATTGTTCCTTTTTAATGATACTTTGAAAAAAAAAATTACATCATCCTTTCTTTCCTGTATTACTTCTACTTTTTGAATTTCCATGTAGGCTCATGAAGTCCTCTCAGCCAGAAGTTAGGAGAAATGCTGTTATATACGCATGCTCTGTTCTTAACTGTCTCTGAGTTGGCACCTATGGGCACTGTTGGAGGCAGGACACTGTGCTAGATGGGGCTGAACCTCTCTGAACCGGTATGGTGGTTCTTAGCAGCGCACGATTCTTCATTCTTAGTGTAGTGCTTAGGAGAGGGCATCTGGAAGTCTTGGGTATAATTGTTACCCATATTGATAATTGATTTTAGTGGAGTCATATAACTACAGGAATAAATGAGATAAATTAAAATGCGATTATAATGTGGAAAAGGGAGCGAACAGGCCATGCTATAATAATAACAATAATATTAATAAACTTTAAAAAAAAATGAGGGGGGAGAAAGACCTACAGATAGGACGAGCACAAAAGAAAGACCGATTTTTATCTTTTTCATAAGGAAGTAGTCATATCCGATGAGATGAAAGAGTTTTCTTTGTATACACATAAGGATGACAGTGAATTAGATCCACTTTAATGAGCATGGCAATATAGTGTCTGTGTATGACACAGTCACTTGGCAATACTAATCTGATCTGGGCTGGCCTAAGCAGATGATTGCATTTTTGTTGAATTAACCAGAAGAGATGATAGGAATGACAGCATGGTGCTGTAACTTCCAAACAGCTGAACTTGAAGGTTTACACTTTGGGATTTTAAATAAGGAGTTACAATTTTCACTTTATAATTGTGCCTTCTCCTGACATAGCAGACAGCCCCATGTTAATATCTGGAGCCCAGGTACTGTTACATAATTTGGTTTTGCTTTTTGTTTACTAAGCTGTCCTTTTACTGTGAAATATTAGCTTAATTGTGAAGACTGAGGTGTTTTTGCTATGTGGTGGAGTTTGCATCTGACATCTAGCGCTCTCAGCTTTCTCCCTAAAAATGTTGCTTGCTTAAGAATAAAATTTTGGAAACTGCTTAAGCTTGAATAAGTGAAAGTGGGGAGACATTGGTAATAGTCCTTTACCTTTGGATGGTTCTGTTTTCAGGAGAGAAATTAAATAAAAATTATTGTATAGATGTCATATTTCTTTGATTGAAAATATATTAAATTTGCCAGTAAGAATGCCAAGATAAATATTCACTTTTTAGCAACAACTACTGCCTTATATTTATAATACCCCTTTGCTTCACGAAGTTTTTTCCTGGTAGTTCCCAGCAAGAGAGAGGTCCACAAAAAACCCGATTCACAAGAAATGTTACTTAGTATCTGAACACATACACACTATTACAAGGTAGTTTTTTTACTCTTTGTAACTAAAACAATTTCTTCTTCCTATGGAGTACTAGAACTTTGCTTATAAACTACGTTCAGTATCTCATAGGTTCAACTGCTGGCTTCCGTTCCCTGCCCCGTGCTCTCAAGTGACAGCTTCCCGTCTGCTCGCTGTTCCCAGAGAAGGAAACCATCTCATAGTAATGGTCTGATTAGGATCTCTTTTAGTTTATCTTTTCAGAAGGATATGAAATCAACCAAGTTTAATTTTTTAAAGGTCTATTTCTGAGACGCAGCTTGTCCCTGGCCTATCTTACTTAGTCCTAGCATCTGCCCATTTCTGTCGTTATTGTGTCATACCAAGTCATATCATAGCTTTTGCAAATATCCCTTTAGTTTTCTTTTCCATGATACTATAAAGGTCTTGCAGATATTGGAAAGTCCAACACTGCGTGCAGAATATTGTCCAGTGCCCAAACAAATTAGATTGTTCCTTTTCCTTTAATCTCTCCTCTTTCTAGAAATCTCTGCAGCATTTCTAATAAAGGGCTCAAAGTCCAGTAACAGTGGGAATTCCTGGAACTATCTATACCACTTTAGATGATTTAAAAATCCATTATTTGCCAAATGCACCCATTTAGTGCAAATGTAAAGGGAGGAGCATGCAGATATTAGCCGTGTTTTGGAACAGGTTAAATGGTCTTAATTTCTTCCTTCAAACAAAAATGATGACTAGAAAATGCCACTACATTTTAGGCAGGAACTCTATGTAAAAGCAAATGTCGTTATCAGTCCTTGGGTCTGTTTACAACAAGTTATAAAGTACAATTTGTTGGATTTCTCTTCATTTTTTACAGCTATGTCTAATTTCATATTGTCAGCTAGATCAGTACGGATATTTAATTTATAAATAGCTGGAAAAAATGATCACATCTATTTGACTATGTGGTTTTAAATTTAAAAAAAATCAGGTGGGCTGTAGGACATTAAAATCTCGTTAGATGTTTAATAAGCAGGAGTGTATGAAAAAGCTGGAAGTGGGCTTGTGATACAGTTTAGGCCATAATTTAATGAATGTTTTGGAAGCCAACACTGCGATTGAACGAGGTTTTCCAGCTCTCCCGCCATGCCCAGCTGCTTTTTCCTTTGCCAACCTCTCCTTTGTGCTGGCTCCAGCGTTTTTCAGATTATGAGATGAATTGGTTCAGGGAGAGTGATAAAGGTTAAAGATATTGAGAAAGGAAAATGGCTCACTTTTAGCTTGGATTGGTTCTCTCTTTTGGCTTACCACAGCTGTGCTGGCTCAAGGTAGTGACAGAATTATTTCTTTTTAAGGTTTACATTGGCTTAAAGTGTTCATGAGACTATGGCCTTAATTGCAGCACGGTGCAGGGAGGAGGGAATGTGCACTCTCACTGTGTGCCCTTCTAGGAGTTGCCTCTGATATCACTGACTAGAAGCTTCTCTCAGGGTATTTGCTTCTGGTACATGCCTCAGCACTCATCTTTTGTGTCCTATTCCTCTCCTCGTTTCTGGCGTTCCTCATGACCATTTTCCCCAAGAGCAACTGAGCATTCCCCCAAGATAACTGACTTAATCACTGATGCTCCGCAGCAGCCTTTGCTGAAGTTTAATCATTTTCACTCCTGTGCTGAATTCTGCGTAGCTTGGGCAGTGCGTGCTGCTGCAAAGCTGTTGGAGTGGCTGAGTGTCTGCAGGCTGCGGCAACAGCATAAAGTTATATGACCATCAGTAGGTGCTGGTCTGGTGAGGCTATAGGGAAAGCCTGTATTCATAAAGACATTGAATTGCCCAAATCTAAAGGTGCAGTTCTCAAAATGTCTGCGTAGTAACTTCCACTCTGTAAGCGTCTGAGTTTCTAAAAGTAAACTTTGTGTGTGTCTGTAGCTCAGCTTTTGCACTTTTCCAAGTTAATGCAGATTTTTCATTGCTAAATTAGTCTCTGTTCACCAATGTTTAACGTAATGTGTGTTCCCAAAAGGGACCGAGTCAGTAGGTGCATCATGCTAATGTACACTGGTAAATTGTGTGTGCCTTAAAAAATGTAATTACTGGAATTTTTGCTCAGAAATACAATTAGAGGGAGTGTTAGGGTCCTCTTCTGTGGATCTAGAAGTCTTTTGTTCAAATCAGAAGCAATCCGAATACAAAGTATTATAGGATGCCAGTTCCCTATTGAAACTAGGTCACTTTGTATAAAATAATTAAAGATGTGTTGGTCCTTAGGGAAGGACCTAGATCTCTAGACTAACGTTTGGGGCACTCAGCAGAGAATAATGAATCACTCGTTTGCTGGGCAAGTATTGTAATTGTTATAATTGTGTGAAGGGCTGTCACAACACACTCTTCCAATTGCATCCAAAAGATAAAATCAACACCTGCTTCATTTTTGAAGAAAAAGGCATGGGGAATTGAACTACAAAAGAGGGTTTAGAGCTGTATTAAGTGGAGATGCCCGTCTTAGGAAATCTTAGTGTCAGAAATACAGCTTATTGCCTGTTTTCTGCTAAGGATTGTATAGAGAGGGAAAAGTTAACTTTCCCATTTATGTAGAAGGAGAGGAAGGGCCGAAGGCTGGATATGCCACTTCTCTTAAGTGATTGGCATTTGAATTGTACATTTTGTGATGCTGCAATTGCCAAACCCCTCTGTGGATCCAACCCAAAATCATTAACTAAAAATGATGTAACACAGTCACCATTAACACATGGTGCAGCTCCCAGCAGTTCAGCATGCTGCCATCTCAAATATTCAGAACAACCTTGAAACTTAGAAGCCATGTCTGTTTTTTTCCTTCTCAGTAGCAGCTTCTGGACAGAGTTGGAAACACTTACTATTTACCTCTGAAAGCAGCTTAAATGACGGTTACTTGAATGCTGGGAATATTGATGACCGAAGATGTTTGTTCACTTAATGCACTGGGCAACTGGAATAGCAGAGCCAGAATTATAAGAAAACATAATGAGTAATATCAAAGAACAGTGAAAAGTTTAATGGCAGCTTCTTTATCAAGTGTTCCTAATTCATTCATTAATTCATTGTTCCCAATGACCTTTTTCTTATTAACGGGATTAAAAAGATGGTCTGCTAGCTGACAACAGTAGGTGATGGTTCTTAACTGCAGCAAAAAATGACTTGGTATTGGCTTGTCTCAAGGTAAAATGTCATGAGGCTAAAACAAAACCATCAGATGAACATATAAAGAACTGTAGCATCCTTACATAGTAAGACTGAGACCTAATTTAGCCCACATGTTGGACATGTCATTCATATAGCAGTGAACCCACCATGACTTATCTGTGTAGTCTCCTGGTTCCAGTAGTGAAGTGTCTTTGCAAAGGATGGCAGCCTCTGAAGTTGTGTATCTTGGGGATTCAGCAAGTTAGATAAAGCAATGTAACACTGACTGTCGTCAAAAGAGGACTTGATGCTATCATGTATTGCAAAGTTTTCTTATAAGCCCTGAAAAGTGAGGCAATTAATGTGGGTTTTTTTGTACCTAATTTTAAATTAATGCAGGTAATACCTATGTACACCAGTATCAAATATTTTTTCTGTGTACATGAGACAATCTATTTTAGGATTGCTTTGGAGGGCTTTTTTCCCCTCTAGCTGGGAACATCTCACCTTTTTACCTGCAAAGCTAGTTGCCCCAAGTAATTTGAGTAACTAATTTGAAGTAGCTTTCTGAAATGCAGAAAAAACAGTAAACGTAATTCTTTCCAGCTGTCCAAAAAATGACACTAAAATAGATTCTCTATGCCTATAAATGTAGCAGTTTCTGGTATTCTAACATTCTTCTGCTTTGAAGCCCTGTACTCACTTCAATTTTATCCTGCCATAATCATTCTCGCATTGCCGTTCTTTTCTGCAAATATTATAAACTCACTGGAGTGACGGGGAGGGCAGATGAAATGATTGAATTTTCATTTTCAATTGTGTGTACATAATATGGGTCACCTCTTCCGAGAGGGTTTGTATACTGAAATGACTTTTTTTTTTTTTAAAGATCTCTATTTCAAGTGAAGCAATTTCATAATCACTGGTCGGAAATTCTGCTTGTACTCTAATTTGTTTCTAAAGTAGGCAGATTAAGAAGAAATATCAGTTACATAAATATGCAACTGTAGATGGTAAGGGTTTACAGTCACCAAGTATGCTAAAGATGATGCTGACACTAAACTTTGTCCTTTGGTATAAGGAGGAGCAGTATAAATAGACTTCTAAATAACTCTTCTTGTAGAATAAGTGTATCACTGTTGTACTTCTTAGTTTGAACTTCAAAAATGTTTTTGTTTTTACTGTGTCATGATAATGTTGTATCATTAGGTAGTTTTCCCTTCTTACTCTGATGTAAGTAATAGAAAATGCAATTGCATTATTTAGTGACTATTAGAATAATTCTTCGCCCTCCTCCTGAATATATCTTCCAGCAGCCAGATAGCATGCGGAGCAGCCAAGTGGTAGTTAGAAGCAATGCTGTGATGAAGTTCTCTTCTAGGCTGGTGCAGGCAACTGAGTATCTCCAGGATCCATTGGAAAGCAAGGCAGAAATTGGAAGTCAATGCATGCAGCTGGGAATGCCCTACAAAGTCAGGACACCCCTCGTAAACTAGCACATCTAGTTATGCAAGGCTCTCCTGGTATTTTATGTTCTCAGGAAGGCAAAAACTGTTCTGCTTCTGTCACTGTACCACAGCAAAACAGACTTTCTGCAGGATGATAAATGACAGATATTTATTACTATTTGACACAGCTGCATTAAGTCTGTTGCTGAAAGAATGACAATAATTATTATCTTTCTTTTTTAATTTCCAAAACATCATGTAGCAGGATTTCATTTAGACATGAAAGGTTAAATAGGTTAAATCATGTTACTTCTTACACTATCCACTCATCAGTTTGGAACATTGCTATTTTGATTTGAAGAACTTGCCAGAGGGTAAGTTCTTGGCTGTGGATCATGAATATATAAATCTTTACCCCACAATGGTAAATTTTACTCTCCTTCTACATCTAAGTTCATGAACGAGAGTATCTTCTGCTGTGATGACATTCTGCCAGAGTAGTAAGCTCTCAGACCTTAAGAACATATACGTAGTTTAGCATTTTTTTTAAATTACTGAAGAACACCATATCCTGACTATTCTTGTGAATTATAGAACACTGATGAATACTATAGTTTGTAAGGAAGAAGCAGAAAAAATAGGATGTATTTTGTTCTGTAGTTTAGTTGAGTTTGAAGGATAGTTTGTACAAATATACCAACTGATAGTACATTTTGTGGTAATAAAACATTTTAGGCAAGTCATGTAGCACTCCTATTTCACAGCATGAAAATTTCATAGTGATTTTAGAAGTTGGCTTTAGAAGGCCAATGAAATCTTTTCTTCATTTTTTCATTACAAGAAATAAATAATACATTTGGATTTGTTAAGCCATTCCATTTCACAACATGATCCTCAGTGTTAGTCCCTCATGTATACTCCTCGCTGTACCCAACAGTAGCTAGCAATAACCAAAATGAAAGCAGGAAAACAATATTTTGTTCATTTGACTGCATTATATCCTCTTAGTATTTTAAGTTTCCTGTTAACTGTCCAATGTCTTCACATCTGCTCGATCTTTTCAGACCTCTTCAGTTTTTTGAAGAAATAAACTGCTTCTTGCTATAAAACGTCAGTCAGATATTCCATTTAATTCTTAGTCTTGACTCTGTTGTAGATGCCTTTGCGTAATGCCCTCGGGCCCTGTAGTAACTGCTCTGTCTCTCTTGTCTTGTGTAACAGGAAAGTTTGTCCCAGATAGAGAGAGATTCCAGGTGTATTTACTTCTACTAGGGTTGGGTTGGATTGGATTTGTTTCCTTCAGATCACTGTTTTTGAAAAAGAACTCTTCTCTTCTTGGAAAGCATAGAGTATCTTACAACATAGTGCTGGTGTGCCTCATACTCAGTCAAAAAGTAGTAACCAAAGTGGTTCAGTGTTCATGTAAGTCACTGAGTGCTCATGCTCTGAGATGCAGCGTGGTTTCAGTTTGTATTCATGGTTTTATAGTGCTGACCGTTGTTCACCAAGAATGAAACATGGGCTGTTCCATAAATGAATGCAATGCAATTCACTCCTCTGCCAAAAAGTGCTCCTTTCTTGTTTTAAAGATAATTCAAAGCAAAGCACCTGTGCCAAATATGTTCCCCCCCCCTCCAAATATATTATTCTTGAAGTATCCTAACAGTTCAGATAGATAGTCAGATGATCAGGTTGTGAAGCTATCATCATAGTGTTTTGCTGACAGATTTCTAAGCTGGTTAGTCACCTTGCAGATCATAGAATCATAGAATCATTGAGGTTGGAAAAGACCTCTAAGATCATCGAGTCCAACTGTCGACCCAACACCACCATGCCCTCTAAACCATATCCCTAAGCGCCTCATCTACACGTCTTTTAAATACTTCCAGGGATGGGGACTCAACCACTTCCCTGGGCAGCCTGTTCCAATGTTTCACCACTCTTCCAGTAAAGACATTTTTCCTCACATCCAATCTAAACCTCCCCTGGCGCAACTTGAGGCCGTTTCCTCTCATCCTATCACTAGTTACTTGGGAGAAGAGACCGACACCCACCTCGCTACAGCCTCCTTTCAGGGAGTTGTAGAGAGCAATGAGGTCTCCCCTCAGCCTCCTTTTCTCCAGGCTAAACAGCCCCAGTTCCCTCAGCCGCTCCTCATCAGACTTGTTCTCCAGACCCCTCACCAGCTTTGTTGCCCTTCTCCGGACACGCTCCAGCACCTCAACGTCCTTCTTGTAGTGAGGGGCCCAAAACTGAACACAGTATTCGAGGTGCGGCCTCACCAGGGCCGAGTACAGGGACACGATCACTTCCCTACTCCTGCTGGCCACACTATTTCTGATACAGGCCAGGATGCCATTGGCCTTCTTGGCCACCTGGGCACACTGCCGGCTCATGTTCAGCCGGCTGTCAACCAGCACCCCCAGGTCCTTTTCCAACAGGCAGCTTTCCAGCCACTCTTCCCCAAGCCTGTAGTGCTGCATGGGGTTGTTGTGGCCGAAGTGCAGGACCCGGCACTTGGCCTTGTTGAACCTCATACAATTGGTCCGGGCCCATCGATCCAGCCTGTCCAGGTCCCTCTGCAGAGCCTTCCTACCCTCGAGCAGATCAACGCTCCCGCCCAACTTGGTGTCGTCCGCAAACTTACTGAGGGTGCACTCGATCCCCTCATCCAGATCATTGATAAAGATATTGAACAAGACCGGCCCCAAAACTGAGCCCTGGGGAACACCGCTCGTGACCGGCCACCAACTGGATTGAACTCCATTCACCACAACTCTCTGGGCCCGGCCGTCCAGCCAGTTTTTGACCCAGCGCAGAGTACACCTGTCTAAGCCGTGAGCCGCCAGCTTCTCTAGGAGAATGCTGTGGGAGACAGTGTCAAAGGCCTTGCTGAAGTCCAGGTAGACCACATCCACAGCCTTTCCCTCATCCACTAGGCGGGTCACCTGGTCATAGAAGGAGATCAGGTTGGTCAAGCAGGACCTGCCTTTCATGAACCCGTGCTGGCTGGGCCGGATCCCCTGGTTGTCCCACAGATGGGACAGCCAAATCTAAAGTTGCAGAAAGGTTGCTCTCTCTTTCTTTAATAGTGCTGCAGGTGAAATGAAGTCTAGCTCTGTTTGAAAACAGCAAAACCCAGCAAAACCCAGCTGCTTTGAATTTCATCTGTGAATTATTAGGGTTCTACAGTGACACTTGTTTTGTTACTTAAAGGGCAAAACGCCATTGTAGAAGTCAATAGCAAAGTTTTTAATGCTCTTGATGGAGCCAGGAAATTAACACAATTACTCAAATCATGATGCATATACTGTCCAAAGGCAGCAGTATAACCTGAATAGAAAATAGTGTCTTTAATTGCCTCTTACTCTTATCTGGATTATGTGTATCTGTAAGAAGATTTTAAATCAAAATAAAAAGCATTGTGAATCAAGCTTTTAAATATAATTTACTGTAGGAATTCAGTTACTTTGTATGATTTTATGTGGCAAAGGATTGTTTTTTACTTCCCTCTGAAATTTTTTTAGTTAGGAAGTATTTCTTTTCTTTTTTAAAGGATACAGTTGATAAGAAAAATCACTTTACAAAAATGCTCTATTGTAATTCTGCTTTTATAACCTGTTACCATTTAAGTGTTTTATTTTTTTACAGTCAAGATCTTTCTCTGGAGCACTTACTTTTTTACTCCTCCTGCACTTTAAAAGCATTAATATGAATTATGTCCTATTGGAATACTGATGAAGGCTTTTTGAGGGAGGAAGGTTGTAGGGTGTTGCAGTAGTCCACCCTGCATCTCTGAACTTGTACGCTGTTGTTCAAGAAAGAGTTGCTATAGAAATGTGTGTTGTTTTTGTAGTACTAAGGCATTGATAGAATTTTACAGTAGTGGTCTCAGAGTTGATTTTTGAGACAGGTAAGAAAGGCTGGATGGACAGGGTGTTGGTAATGCTAAGGTCAGTGAAGTGCACCTTTTATTTTGACATGTGAGAAATACCAGACTACAGAACTGCTCATGCCTCTCCTTGCCTGAGAAAAGTGCTGTTTCCACTATACATAATAGTCTTAATTTGTTTGGACAGAGGATGTCTGATGATAACCCAGGATGCTTCTCAGGATTTCATCAGATTAATTCAAGGTTACAGGAAGCTTAAAAAGCCTTCCCAGTTATCCTGTCGTACATGAACTGTTTGATTACGCAATCAAATTGAGAAAACTTGGCAAGAGCAAAGCTGGAACACTACTGAAAACAATTAACTCTGCCATAAATCATCATCATTAATGTATAAATTCATCTTAACAATAGTGTGGTTTTGTTGCTGTTGTTAGGAAAGCCCACTGATCTACACACCTTTGGAAACTTATTTTTTGCTTAGATGCTTTTGTCTGTTTTTAACCTCCGGTTAGCTAATGTAAGTGTTCAGTACCAGGACAGGTTTTTTTTCAGACTGAGAATACTCTCCAGATCTTCATAGATTTTAAGAAAAATTTAGAAAAGCCTTTGTACTCACTAACATTGAGATATATTTTCTGTAGTTTCCCCAGCAAGACCTAATATAATGAGAAATAACAAATAAGAAGATGCTATACTCAGTCAAGCAAAATGAAGTTGCCAGAAACGACTAGAAACCCAGTAACTTATTTAGGGAAACAGGATTTTGTTATTTATCTATCCCTACCAACAGAAGTGATTTACACGCAGAAAACAATCATAAAACAATTTCTCATTAACAGCAGCCATGACTCAACAACTCCATGTATAGATGGTTACAGGAAAAGTAGGAATAAATCTACGCAGCTAATGAAAAGGAGGTAATAATTAGACAAAGTATTCTAATGTATTTAATAGAATCTTCTTTCATATCTTGCTGTCGTGGTTTAATCTCAGTCGGCAACTAAGCACCACGCAGCCGCTCGCTCACTCCCCCCCACCTGGTGGGATGGGGGAGAGAATTGGAAGAGCACAAGTGAGAAAAAACTCGTGGGTTGAGATAAAAAACAGTTTAATAATTGAAATAAAATGATAATAATAATAATATGATAATAATAATAATACACAAAGCAAGTGATGCACAGTGCAATTGCTCACCACCCGCCGACCGATGCCCAGCCAGTCCCCGAGCAGCGGCCCCCCCGGCCAGCTTTCCCCAGTTTATGTACTGAGCATGACGTCCCATGGTATGGAATGTCCCTTTGGCCAGTTGGGGTCAGCTGTCCTGGCTGTGCCCCCTCCCAGCTTCTTGTGCACCTCCAGCCTTCGCAGTCGGTAGAGCATGGGAAACTAAAAAGTCCTTGGCTAGTGTAAGCATTACCTAGCAGCAACTAAAACATCGGTGCGTTATCAACTTTGTTCTCATCCTAAATCCAAAACACTGTACCAGCTACTAGAAAGGAAATTAACTCTATCCCTGCCGAAACCAGGACACTTGCAATAAGCTAAAAATAGGTAAGACTGCAAATACAAGTGTGTTATACGCCATCAGGATCAGTAATGCAAAAACTTAATTCAAAATTAGCTGCTGATGTTAAGTGGAGCTTCTGAAGAGTTGTGATATGAATGCAAGCAAGACACTATAGGAGAAGGTCTTAAAAGTGTGGGTTGATTTTTATGGTGGTACTATTAAATAAACAATTAAAACTGAACCAACCATGTCAGGGGGCAGCCTGCCAATGGAAAAGCAGGCTGAAAATTATCTCATTAACCAAAATCATCAGGACCTGTTCTGCCACTTTTTGAGCAATCTTTTTAAGCAAAGAATTAACCTGATTGGTTGGTTATTGTGGTTTCTTTGCCTTCGGGCTATCTGTCTCCCCAGTTTGGAAAATCCTTATGTTCACCCCAGCTGTCTGTCTCCCCTGCAAGCAAACCAACAAAAAATGTCCCCCCTAAGCCCCTTTGTTCGTCAGAGGGAGTCCTATTGGAAATACTGTGGAAATCCAAGAAACCAAGTACATCTTGAATTGAAGAAAAGCTAGTTGCTCAGTTGGTAAGATCTTTCACAATAAATAATCCAGAAATAATTTCTCAAGGTGTGGGGTGGATCTCCTGATGCTTTTTGCCTGTTTGAAACACTGATGCATTGCTTTCCGTTATTTTTATAGAAGTAGTCCATTCTATATATAGTTTCCTACATTGGGGGAATTTTTTTATTTATATGTGTGCACACAGAAATGCAAATTTCTTTTTTATAAAGAGACAGAACAGTTTGTTTGTGGTTTTTTTGCCTCTGTTCTGTCTCTAAATGGGATGACAATTAGTTTTCAGGGCTGGCAGCTAGTTAGGGAGAGCAGGAGGTAAAAATGTATGTTATGTGTATACGGGGAGATAGATCAAATAAATTATTTGGGGAAAAAGGTTTCAGGTTTTGTTACTGGCCGCTAATGAAAAGAGAAGTTATAATGTATTCTTAAATGCTGCAACTTTAAAATTTCTATAGGAACTTAGTATTTGGGGTTGGGATAGGTATATATGTCTTCTAGTGTAACCCACAGTTCTATGGGCTTTTTGTGTCAAAGGCTAGGATTATGATCTATATTTGCACTGTATGACGTGCAAGTGATCAAGTGTCAACTATGTTGTTCTCTAGAGTATTTGTGATCTGCATTATCCTTCAGTCATGCAATTCTAGTGCTCTAAATTGAACATCCTGCACAAGAAAATGAGGCAGTGTGTATATTTCTCTTGTTTAGGGGAAGATTTATCTGCCTAAAACTCCTTTGAAAATGGGGGATATTGTTGCCTTGCCTTGCTGCTTAGCAATGCTACGACTATTTTATGTCCTACCTATAGCTTTGTAGGGAATATTGCAGTCTCCTAACTCTTTCTTTCTGCAGCCAGCTGAATTGATTTGCAACTAAAACACAGAGATCAGCCATACTTTTAAATTTTGCTGGACATGAGGATGAAAACTTAATATACTATTGTGGATCTGGATGAAACCAGTAACTTAAGTATGCTGTAGGGAATGTATGCTGGTGCATTAATTTTCCTGCAGACCACTAGTAGCTGCAAATACTGGCTGTGAGTATGCTGGCTCTCACAGGATTGCCCAGGAGGACCTTCTCCTTCCTCACCTTTCTAATAGGTAGATTCTTTCTCTCCCTTGCCTTCCCTCTCTCCCATGCTATGTTTCTTGTTCTTAGCTATTCCACCAGCCCCACGTTCTCTTCCAAGCACCACTGCACGTTCAGGAGTCTTTTACATAGCGGGAGATACAAGTCCTGTAAATCAGTGTATCGAAACTTAAGTGGCAACTTAGCAGAGATGCTGTATTTCTGTTCTGCTTCCTGGCCTATTTAATGTTAATGCAAGTTGTGCATGAATAACGATAGATTAGGACTTTTTTCTTTTTTTTTTTTTTAACCAAAAAACCCCCATTTTTTTTTTTTTTAAATTGCAAGCAAAAATGTTAGCAGGGATCAGCAATGCTATTGAAGATGTAGCTAGACTGTTTTACAAAGAAGTAATATGACCTAATGATATGCCAGCAGGTGGGGAGTTGAAAATCTAAGTAATTTGTTTTGTAATCGGTAGCCTATAATCCTGCTCTGTAAATAAAATTAAATCTTTGTAATGAATTGATATAAATTAGAGAGGATGGAATGGACTAAGCCTAAGATGGGCTCTGAATTTAGGGTTGTTTTGCTATGAAAATGGTTTGTGAGCTAAAAGTACTGTTGTGTACATTTGAGGGGGAGTTATGCTACTTCATCCCAATGTATGCCTTAGGATTTTCCTTTGGTCCTGGAGACAGAATGCATAGTTATTGGTTAAGTTTGTTCATAATGTGAAAAATTAGTTAGAAATACAATATGTTGATACCTTTTGACAAAAAAACTCAAGACACCGACTTCTGAAAAAGCTTCTAAGTACCTTTACATTCTTACATAGTGTTTACTGTAAAGTCTAATGGGATATTAAGAGAGAAAAGTTGAGGCAACTAGGAAATTCATGCCTTACTTCAAGAAAAAATAAGGCTTTCATAACAAGATTAGTAACAGTTGTTGATGATGAGATTTAAAGGGATTGTCCTAGTTTGTTCTTTCACAGACTGCTTGTGTAATCTCGGGCAGGTTTTAAAATCTTTTTGCCTCAGTTCCCTACTTAGAGCATTCCTCATAAAAAATATAAGCCATTTCTTTCTTTTTTTGTTGAACCTTTCGGGGGGGGGGGGGGGGGCGGGGGGAGAGAGAGAGAACCCCCAACAACTTTTCAGAGCTTTTCTCTCTTCCTTTCTCTTCTAGGGAAGCTTCAAGCTGTTAGGGCTCAGGATTTCAATAGAAATAGAGGGACTGAAGCTATGAGACAGTAAGTTTCTGCAGGATTCCTTTTATTTCATTTTAAGGGAAAACATCCAAAACAAATTACTGTCAGCCGAACTGCCTAAATACTTAAGTTTATTCCTTCCAGTTTTAAAGCATATGTACCCATGCAATTGCATGTTGGGTATATGAAGCCATTTTCAGTAGAAAGTGCTGCTCGACTTCCTCCTGGTCTTGCTATGGAGTGAGGTAAAGAGCACTTCTTAACTTCAGCATTGTCAAGGGTGAATTCAGCTTTGTTAGACCTTTTCCCTTTTAAATCTTCCTGATGTGACGCTATAGTGTGGTTGACATGGACTGAGGAAGCTATAGCCTGGTTGATATGGGCTGATCTGTGCCGCTGTACCGGTACTTCCCTCTTTGGATAAAAGACACAAGTATTCTTGTGTAGATGATAACAATGAAAAGAGCCTGAACTACCCTTCTTAAATATAGACTTCTGTGTTTCCTTTTTGATAATGGAGAGTTGGCTTTTATATAAAATAAACATGCACATAATAGAACCTATAGACTAGTTTCTAAATATAGATTTGATGTGATTGGTATCAATTTAGTATGTTTGGAAGGAAAGAGATTGTGGCATAGAATGTCAATTAACTGTTCTTTTAATCTGAGAGTGGAGCAGAAGACTTAAGTAGTGTCACTGTATCATGCAGAATGTATTTTGACATCATAATCTCCTAAAACTTCTTGAAATATTTCTGCGAGGACTTTCTTTTTCTTTTTTCTTAAAGATGCCTACATATGATTTGCATCTAAAACAAACTTCCGTAGATGTAAGACTCTATTTCATTAGCCTAACAGTTTTTTGTGTTCTGTATGTATTATTTGAAATAGAATTTCTGCTAATACTTACTGCTTTAAAGGAGTTGCATGGTATTATTTTACAGACAGAATTTAGCCAGCCAGTAGGTAATGGTACAAGTATACAAAACTTTGAATATCTTTCATGGAGCGTTGCTGATATGCATGGAGCATTGCTGAAATAATGGAAACTCTGGAACATATGTGTCATTCATATATAATTTCCACATCTTAGTTTGTTGTGTCCTCTTTAAAAAAAGCAAAAGCATTTACAGATTTTTTCACCCATGTGTTACTGTAATATTAATATCAACAATATCAATAGGAATATCTATGTAATATGAATATCAGCTATGGTTCTATGACTGCAATTGTGTTGTGTGAGCTGTGTCTTGTGGCTTCAAGTGTGTGTGTGTGGACATGTGCACCTCTGATAAATCTTTGTTTCATGTACTTGCTACTGCAACCAAATGAAAGAACAAATCTTCACCAGTCAATAGTTCTTCCAAACTGAAGTGTATTGGATGCCAGCTGAAATGGGGAAGAAAGTGTAAATGAGGAAACTAATTTCAGTGATTTGTAAAGCAGAATTGCTGACGATAGTATAACAATTATAAATAAACACATTTTTTGTCAGTGTCCTTTAGAGGATTCATGTTTATTGTAAGGTGGCATAAAAATGTTCTATATAAAACCTTGTATTTTTGCAAGAAAGTTGATGTGATCAATGGCAATTTTGCTGATTCTGATTAGTGAGGTATGTGAATTGGTACTCACCTAACTGTTTTCATTTTTTTTCTCATCAGCTCTGGCAACGTGAGTTTTAAACCCTTAGGAATTTTCAGAAAGCTGAACAGCTGTGATCAATGTCATGGAGTGAGAAAAATAATGCCATGCCTTAGTTATCAATTTTCCTGAGCCTTCATTAAGAAGTAGTTCCAGTGATGTTGAGGAAAAGCCCTCAAGATATGAGTGGAAAAAAATGAGGTGTATCTAACAGGACTTGTTTTTCCTACAGCTTTAGGAAATCTGCTGTATAAATTACTCTCAGATTGCTTTTTCTTTTCTCTTTTGTGTTTTTTTCTATGCATTTCAACATGACAACCTGACATGATAATACAGGGTGAAGATTATAACCAGTCTTTAGGTAGTTATTTCATCCCTCTTTCATCCCTCTTCTTCCCAAACTGTGCTTTAGTGTCCGTTATTAATTTTTGAAACTAGAAAGAGGCTTGTTCTCTATTCTTATCCAATGAAAAACCTGTATAAAGACTTTGCTTGGAAATAAAAAGAAAGTAACGGCATAATCTTTTTCAAGTGGTACTCACTTTTAAGGGGGAATCATTAAAACTTAACTTGGTAAAAATCATATTTGTAGGAGATGTTCTAAAAGAAAAAGCATAATATCGTCTTCTGCTAATCTCTCTGTCATTCAATAACTTGTATCTAATTAAAACAATTAGATTTACAGAAAACAAGACATAAATTAAGTTTTGGATTTTTTTTTTTTTTTGGTAAATCACTGAATGGTAGCAGCTAAACCACTGGAAGCCTCCGCTTGTAGTACTGGCTCTAATGCATGGATCCTTAGTCTGATACTTGATCTCAGGTAATGACCAGTACCATAACGTTTCAGAGAAAGAGTGAAGAAACCTTAAGTGCAGGTCTCATTGTAATCTTGAGCTGACACATTTTTATATGTTTTTGTAATATTTAAGGAGGAGTGACACAGGAAGACTGTGTCGTACTGCGTTTTATCTAACACAGCATCTAGTATCTGGGGTAAGAGTAAAAGCAGGGGCAAGAATGTGAGACACTTCCCACTTACTCTTCCATTCTCCAACTGTTTGCAGTTCAGTGATTTTCTGTGCTGAATGTGGTTTCTTTGTATTTAGCAACCATCACTGGATTATTTTTCCCCAGAAATTTGTCCATTCTCCCCCTCAACCCATGTAAATTTCTAGAGCAACAGGTCCTTTCAATTATTTTCATTACTTTGCTGCCTGTTCCTTGAAAAGCCACGTTCTGTTTTTTTCTAAATCTGCATCCTACTGCATTTTTGTTCTAGAAGAGAGTGACCAGTTGATTCCTATCTATCTTCTTCATTATATGAATACCCCCTCCTAACTGCCTCTCTTCTAAGCTGAAGAGCTCTACACTCAATTTTCCTTGCACGGAGCTCTTCCATACTTTTTGCCTTTTTTTCCCCTCATTTGCTTTGTTCTTATGTTTATCCCAAGACATCTGCTGTTGGATTAGTACCCAGTTAGTGTCAGAGACAGTATGCTAGACTAGATGATCTTGGTCTGAGTCAGTATGGTTATGCTTAAGTTTTTCAACAGCCTGTGCTGTTGTCTAGTATTGCATATTGTATAAACAATACAGATGGTGAATCTGTGAGTAATTTAGAAAAATACATGCAGAAGAAAGAAGTCTGGTTCTCCCACCTACAGTAAAGTTTACCAAGCTTTATATTTAGCAAGGATTCTTCACACGTTCATTAAATGCTCGTGTTTGGGCCAACAGTTTGATTGACCAGACTGCTACTCAGATATTACACAGATTTTGCTAGATTTTTTCAGGTATGGTATCCTAACTTGAATTCATCTGACTCATCTGTTATGACAGAGAAATTCTAGGGGGTCTTACTTGTGTGATGACTCTCAGTGAATGTTGGTCATTTCTTTCTATCCTTTCTGTTTACAAATAAATGAAAGTAATGCAATAAGACTTCTGGCAGGTTATATACAGACAGCAAAGACTTACAAGCTATTCATATCTGAAAAAATTATTTAAGATTACCTTTGTATTGTTTTTTTATTCCTGTTACATATCTTTTTAGCTTTTGTCTTTGTAGTGAAGGTGCAATGTTTTGTTTGCCAAGGCTAGTGGAAGGAAGGGAATCCCTTAGACTCTATGTACTTTGCCTTCTGAAGCACTTCAAAACCTTTTTTTTGAGGGGGGGGTTGTTTGGTTTGGTGGTTTTTTTGATAGGTGTTGCAGATCCTATAGTGTCACTTTTTTTCATTTATTAACATTACTGTGGAAGTTGATGTGAGATAATTTCCTTAAGTTCACAGCCCTTAGGCTTTAATGTGTGACCCCTGATTTTTAGGATGTCTTAATGAACATCTCTCTCTTCAGATTAATTTCTATCTTATAATTTGAAAACTGTAATTTAACTTACAGCCTCAGGTCAGAAAGCTTCCTTAGGTGAGATTATAGGTATGAAAAAACAATGCTGTGCACCATTTCTTAAAATCCATTGCATATTTTAAAAAAATCATTACTATATAATCTAAATTTTTAGTATGAAAATCCAGCTGTGCCATTTGACTGTCATACTTGCTGTTTTGGCAGCACCATTCTTTATATGCCCATGATTTGCTGACAGCTGAATATCAGGATGCATATGATAGGTCTTACTTCTTTGAGGCGTTTCTATTCATGCCCTAATGTTTCAAGTGGTACGGCTGGAATTTCATTCAATATTCCAGATGATTTAGGAGTCTGATTTTGGATTTCTTGAGATTAATAGTTTAAAAGGCTATTTGTGCTTGTGTTAGAAATACAGTTGCAAGACAGAGAAAATAAAGGAATTGGTAGGTTGTTGGATGCCCGTACCACAGTTGCTGTCAATGTGTGACTATCTTGCAGGTTCAGGAATATTTTGCGGATGCCCAATTGTGAGCATTTTATTTTTTTATGTATCATCTATTCTGTTAACCTTTTCTGGTAGTGCAAAATGGTTTTGATTGCTGCGGTCTCTGTATGGGTGATTCAGGTTTCTACCATTCTCTCCACATAAGAAAGAAGCAGAGCTTGCTTGCTTATTTATTTATTTTTGGTCTCTGCAGTTTAGAGACTCTAATGAAGACCAAAGACCATGCTGCCAACATAGTATTTGTCCAACTACTCTATTTCTAAGTTATTTTAATATCCAAATGCAGACACTTTATTGACCAAAATCTTAGCTCTGACAGTGAGGAAACATTAACGTCAGTAGTAAGTACTCAAATTTCTTTTGCATGTGATAGACTCTTGTTGCACAAAAGATCAGGAGCTTCTCTCGTATAAAGTTTCTTGTAAGTGGGGAGATAGCTTTAAAGACTGAATTAATTACCTGGTTCTTTTCAGTTGGGTGTCTGATTCCCAAATGTGTCTCAAAATCTCCCTCTCTCCCTCATTTATATTAATAGAGAGAGAAATATGTTCTTTGATTAACATTTTACAATATGGGCTTCCTTAATAAAGATCAATTTATCAATGCAGAAGTGGAGTGTGGTCATAACTTACTCCTGTAAAACAGAGCAATACATAATAAAAGATTATAAAGAAATCAATATGGTGACCTGACTGATAGGTCATAGTCAAGCTGCATCATTAAAATGTGCAAACAACTGTTTGGAATTCAGTATTTTCTTCTAATATCAGTAAATGATACTGATGTACAGGAAACATAGAAAGTGCTAAGCTGATGTTAATCTTACTATGTCAGTCTATCATGTACAAAGCAGGTAAGGTACAAAATCAGATCTTAAAATGGCATCTTTATATTGTTTGCATTTTTTATCATGATAAAATGCATGACTTGTGAAAGTACCAACAATTTTCAAGTCCTTAATCCACTTTAAAAATGCATTTTATAAAGGCAGCTCTGTCAAACAAACATGCTGTATTTCAACATGTCAAGTCAGTTGTGGGCACTGAAGGATTTGGTTTTGGGAAGTCTTGAGTATTCTCAACTCTTTTGTAGTGAATAGGCATTTGTGTTCAGTGTTTTGCTATATCAAAGCTGCTGTAATAGGACTGTAGAAGTTTGCAGTTAGTTGAACAAATGCAGCATTTATGTTTTGTGTTCAACCAATGTATGTTTGCCATTTTCAGAGCAATGCCAGTTAAATTAAAACACATAGTGTGTGTGTGTGTCTTGTTTTTGTTTTTTGGTCTCAGAAGTTATGCTGCCGAAAAGCTTGAATAATTGCAGAGGAGTCAGTAGAATACTGATCAATTACTTATTGTGTAATGGACTGATGCTTAACAAGAAGATTGTCTGTATTGTCCTTGAGCGCATAGAGAAAAATCACTGCTGGTAGTTGTGCAAATAGGTCCACCATCGTTTGAGATTTGAGGTGATAAGGCAGATGCTTTTTGTGTTGAACTGCATATTGAGATGGAATAAATTCGGAGCAGTCATTTCAGTTGGGTGTTTATCTCCTCCCCGTTGCACTGTGTCCATGTGTTAGTATGCCCAAATATTAAATGTTCATGAGCTGTATAGTATGCACTAATCTGCAAGTGTTTAGAAGAACATCTCTCAAATGCTACACTGGAGCAGGGAGCAAGTTTTTCTTTTCCTACTTCATTTGTATTTGATTATTCCTGCTCAGATGGAGGATGGGGCAACTCTTTCTGCACCATCTGGCCAAAGACCTATGACAGAGTTGTTTTCAGCAATAAAGCTGTAGAAAATTTGTAACATTTGGTTTTGTTGAAATGTTTACAGTGTATTTCAGAAGTGTGTGAAAACACTGTTTGGTAGTTGTTCACCACCTATGTGTTTGTACAAATAGTATTATTTGTTTTCTCATCTCCCGTATCCTTCTTTGACTAAATCAGTGAATTAAAATGGAAGGAGAATTTGATTAAGTATAATGATGAAAAAACAGTCAGTGAAACGAAGTGATTTTTTTTGGTCTGTGGATGTTACTTTGGGCTAAGTTGTAGTAACTGCAGGTTCCAGTGTCTCGTACATTAATAAGGAATACAGGAAGGGAAAATATAGTCTGTGTTAATTGTCTTGGGGGATATGTCATAGAAGGTCAGGGATAACAGATCCCTGTTATCTGCTCTTAAAGGAAAGAGTGGGTTCTGCAAGTTTCAAGAAAAACTGTAATGCTTAGTGGAAGAAGCTCTTCTCAGAACAGCCTCAGCTGTTGAACATGGGTATATTTTCAGTGCACCATGAGCAACGTAGAATGTGCTGTGCAGAGTGGTCCTATACTAGTGAGAAATGAATTGGAACAGGCTGCTGGGAGGGGTTTGCAGGATGCATCCTTGGAGGTTTTCAAGGCAGGCTGAATAAAGCCCTAAGCGATCTGGTCAGACCTCAGAGCTGCCCCCCTGAGCAGGACATTGAAATAGAGACCTCCTGAGGTTCCTGCCAAGCCGTGCTGTCCTGCTATCCTATCACCTGGATAACCAAGAATTCTCTCCAACAGCACTGCACAGCGTTAACTGTCACTGCTATTCAAGCATGGGGACACTGGTAATACTAACAAATAAAAAAAAAAGGTCTTTTCATTTTTAACTGTTAAGCTGGTCCTGTAATAGCGAACTTGAGACTCTTCCTTCTTCCTTCCTACCCAGACCCTCACACTGAAATACTCAGTAAACTAAGACCTGGTTCATTCAAATGGAGACAATAAGGGAATATCAGAATCCAGCATCTACCCCAGGAGTATTCTTCTTGATCTGCCCACTGCAGCTGTCTTGGCATGACAGGACTATCCAAACAAAAAATACTAAAAAGAGGCTAACAATGTTGACATAATGTTCACTGCGTTGTTAAATTCAGTGGAAAAAATGTATTTTTATGCGCATTCCTGTGAAGAGCAATGGCTTAAGAAGAAAAAGTGCATTTGTTACAGAGTCAGTGTTGTCAACATGTTGGTTTCATTTAGTAGCTTCCCACTACAGATACTCAACACCAACCTGTTGACACCAGCTATGAACTTTGAGCTGATTACCTGTCACGTTAGGAAGGCTCAGTCTTGCCAGAGTCATCCTGGAAAAGAAAAAAGCATGCAGTAGTCCTAGCACCTGCTGGTGTCTTCTATCGGAGCAAGGTGTACTGCCAGAAAAACTAGAATTAAAAAATATGAAAGGGAAAAAAAAGGCAAACTCCCCCCTCCCCCCGCCCCCGGCGCCCCGGAACTGGTTACTCTTACTCAGTGGTTCCTTAAAAATGTGCCAGGATCTGTGAGCACATGTATTTGCATGTGTTTTGTGTTTTGTATGTCATGTACAGCTGTTTTCAGAATGTATTGAGTTAACAAATCGTTGGTGTTGTTGCTCTGCCTGTGCTGTTTGCATCTTGATTTGCAGCTCATCAAACTATAAATAAGTAGTTCTTGATTGTTCTGGAGTTCTGTCATTTATATATTAATAAAATTTACAAAAGCATATGCAAGGATAGGAAAACATAGTGGATTTTCCACCTCATTTGAGCATCACTTCAGGATGTAAATTTAAATTCTGACTTAAAATTTAGTTCTGTAGATCTGAGACACATAATGACTTTCATTTTTTTTGTAATTCTTGATGAATATGAGGTTTTAATCAGAAATTACTAAAAACAGCCCATGGAAAAATAAGGATTTTTAGTTGGTTGGGGTGTTTGGTTTTTGAGAGATTCTTAACACTCTGAATTCAATGAATATTTTCTGGATTGCTTGTTTTATAGAACCACGGTTTTATTTCTTGCGTAGATGTGCAAGCCGAAGTGATGTTTTGCTTGTACGAAAACAGGTGATTAAAGCCATTCAGTTATAAACTAGTCTGTTAAAACCTTTGAGAAGACAATGTGTGGTTTAGATTGGAATTTGGTACCCTGGCTGATTTCTGTCCTTAAAAAGAGAGAAGCCCTACTGTGCAGTGCTGTGTTTAAAGCACGCACAAAAAATATTGCAAGTACGGTGATTGATAAGGCAAGTGCAGTGACCATTAGATCATTGCCCTTTCAAAATGCCTTGAGACTCCTCTAAACAGTCAAATTCTCTTAGCCTGGCATTTAAGTGACCCTTACATTAGTGGAGAGACATTTGAGAAATACTTTTACAGAACTGACATGCAATGCAGAGATAAATTTATCTATCCATACCTCCCCCCAAAGAAAAAAAATCTGTAAAGGAATAAAAAATGTATTTGGACATTACTTGGTCCATTGTCCTTCTTAAGAATAGGATGGATAGATAAAGCACTACTGACATATATTTGTTCAACTTGTTCTTAATTGCCTGCCGATCGAGGTGACTTCTCAGAAAGATTTAATAGATCTTTCTAGGTTTCTTCTTTCTAGGTTATCTACCTCTCTGGATAGCCAGTCTTACTGGATCCCCCCTCTCCCTCACAGTATCTATCCTAAGTCTTACTCCTTTATCATCTGCTTCCCAGTTAACCCAGTGAGGAGTTTATTCCTCTTTCTCTTGGCAACAACCTTTCACAGATATGAAGACTCTTACCACTTCTCTATCTTCTTTTATTCAAGGTTAACAATCCTAATTCTTTTCAGCCATGCCTTTTAGGCTGTTTCTTGTGGCTTCCATCTAGACTCCTTAAATGGCCTATTTCTGCACAGAATTGGATGCAGTACTCTAGGTTGAAGGTAATGAAGGGAATCACCTCACATGTGGGGTTTATTCTTGAAGACACCAGCTGTATTTTGCCTGTTTGCAGATGTGGTATACTTTAGACACTAGTTTTTCTGCTTTTTGAGACAGATGCACAGTACGTTGTTAAGTTCTTAAAGGTATTTCTGGGTATGTGCTACTTGGGACCTTCTAGATAGTCTGGTTAAGATGTTGCAAGTGATAACTTATCTGCTTTATTTATGCTCTTACTTGCCCAAATTAAATTTTCTTCTTAGTTATATATGTCTTTTTGTTAATTGTGGGTGATAACATAAGAATTCCTTCTCGAAGCTCACGTGGTAAACTTTTCTAGACATAATTCTAGGCTTTGGCATTTCAAACTCATCCTTTTTTAATATTGAGAAAGTTTTGCAAATGAAGTGGTTTATTACATATAATACATCATGTTCTGTAATGAAATAGATGATTATATGTAGATGCATGGTTTTATTTCAACTTTCTTTAAAGGGAATTCGAATCTGGTGTCTTCTGTCCTACTGGCAATCAGCTAAGAAATGTGAAAGCTGGTGTTACGACTAATGAAAAACATATTTACGTGCCTTTACTAAGTGTTTTTGTCGGTTTATAGCTCCCTGATTCCTCTAAGAAATTCTACTAATCTGTGTGATGCTCTGAGTAATGGGTTGTGATTTCTGGGTTAGGCAGAGGGCATTGAGGAGCGCTCGCTCAGCTGGAGGGCTCCCTTGGCTGCACAGCTGAGGCTCAGAAGCACATGTTTGCCCAGGAGAGTGGTGTCCTGCAGTTGACGTTCACTGAGAGGCGCTGATGGTCCAACAAAGCCAGCAATTTGCTATGCTTAATACAGTTATCATTTGTAGTGTAGATTGGAATTTAATTACATTTCTCAATCAAAAATTTCTCAATTGGATTAAAATCCAATAAAACTAGAAATGGTAATTAGCAGGAGCCAGGTCAGGGGACAACTGTTTTTAACTTGTTACCCTGCCTTTGTAGTTTAGGCAAGATCTGAGTTGAATAAAAGTTCTTATATCTGCTCATGTTTTTTGTCAAAACTAAATTACTTGTTCATGTTGGCTTAATCCTGGCCTCATTTTGGAGACCGTCAATTATTTTTTAAAAAAAGACTATAAATACAGTATGTTACATAAATATATTTTCAGTGCTAAGAATAGAATACGATGTATCAACTCTTTACCTGGATTCCTATTGATCAACACATTCATATTATTGATTCATTAAGTGTCTATTTCTATCTTAGAAATCTGTGGTGCTGCTCTTGAATCAGCACCTCAGGTCTGAAAGTTCAGTCATCAATTTTCTCAATTTCAACAATTTCTTATTGGGATGATGTAATACTACTTACAAATTTTTTAGTAGCTCTGCTCCTTAACAAGCATGATTGGAGATATTCTACAGGTTACCACACATTTCCAAAGAGAGGTTTAGGGGCGGCTTCCCATTTAGTCCATGCCTCCAGCCTTTGGAATTAGAGCAGATCGCACTAAAATTTCCAAAAACAATTACCAAGTTTCATGGAGCTTAGAGTAAACAAGTAGTGTATACATAGGAGAATATAGTTCCGTGTGTGTAAATCATGTTCTCCTCCCTCTGCAAACATGCTGATCACTTGCTTGTAGCAGTACTAAGTCATATTTTATAAACATCAAAACCAAAAGGGAAGGCATAATTTGTCCTATTGCAGTACAGCAGCCAGAGGATCTCGTAGGATAAAGTGGTGACTTTCTTTCTCTTACCTTCTGGGTGAAATAGTACCAATAAATATCAATTATCTTATAGGTAGATTTTCTTTTCTCCCCAAATGTTACCGCTTGGCTTGGTGTTTAAAAATTGATGATAATTAGGTGGCTAAGTTACAGATATTGTATCCAGTAAACCTTAATTAAGTTATTTTTTAAAATTTTAAAAACAATTTCTCCTTTGTGTGTTAAATGTTCAGTGGTCTGAAATTAATTAACTTTGAACCCATCAAATTTGAAATACAATAGCATTTCATACTTAGCAATGTTCCAGTAAAAGGTTCAATTGAATTTTGTTTGTTTTACAACAGCTGTTAAGCTTTCAGCAAATAAATTGCCATAGTTAAAGAATATCGTAAAGAATCCCACAAGGATTTTAAGAAGCTTCTGAGTGAACGTTGGCTGTATGATGACAGAAGAAATTTAGTGCAGGTTTGCTCAAGGTAATACATGTGGAAATGAAGAATTGTAATGTCTGCTAGATTTTAAATTATAGTAGGTACATGCAACCTAGTGAACAGCTTACTTAAAAGCCTTTGGGCCGTGCTGAACCAAAAAGAACAAACCCAGCACCCTGACCTATTAGGTGATGGGCTCAGAGGGTGGTCATTGGCACTGTAGTGCCCTCTCTGCCACATAAATGGTGATGTCCACAGCATTAGTCCTCTATAGGCTTACCTTTTAACAAAGGAAATCTGTGCCAGGAATACAAGTTCAAAGTATACATCTATGCATTTTAACCCCTTTAAGGACTTCTAAATGACACAATATTAAAAATGTGATGTTTTCCTGGTTTAGAGAGAAGATGCATAAGAACTGCCATGCTGGTAAAAAAAATTTTTATCTTGGATGTGTGTATGTGTATATTTTATATATATTTATATATATTATATAAATATATAAAATATTGCTGTGTAGAAAAGGACTAAGTGTACGCCAGCTGAATTGTATCTAAGGACTGCATCCCTTTTACATGGCTTCTTCAACATGCGCACTTCTGCTGATGGTTGCACTTTCCTTGACTTTATTGTTCCATTGTCCCTAATAAATATGGATACTTTGATGCAGTAGCATGCATATGTTAGTTCTCTTTTTCTAGTAGATCTTTGCTGACTCAAGCAGCAGTCTATTTCATCTGAAACTTTATTTACTGCGAGGTTTTTATATAAATATGCAGTAAAAAAAGGGTGGTATTAAGCCAAGAGATTTATCAGATGTGGGAAAACCAAAGAAAAAAAAACAACAAACAAACCTGAAACCAGACAAAGAATTTCTCAGAACATTTCTGTTCAGCATTCAAGTTATAGTTAGTAATGCAATGCACAATTTTTTTTAAAAGCTTATTATTTTATGTTTTCTATTAAAGGTGGTGTTATAAAGAAAGTGGAAAATAGATTAATACTTTTAACTGTCAGGAAAACAGAACAGGTCATAGTATTGCAGATAATTTTATTTGAGATAAACCATCTTAACTGAATTGTGAATAAAAATATTTGGTACGATGTATTTGGTATTGCAAAGATTTTGACTTGATATTTCCTGTCATAATGTTAGAAGAATATTAATTTCAAAATTAACTTGTTATAGAGCAAACAAATTTAAAACAAGTTCACAATTCTCCTGGAACGGGGTTTACTCTTCCCCCCCCGCCCAAATTTAGTAGGGCAGCAGGACATTTAAAAAAAATAAGAAAAGGGAGAGAGTGGGCACGTGAACATCAAGCTCAGCATCTCTATCTGCAGGTCAGTGAACTTTATGAGCTGGCAAAGTAAAATAAGCTGAGCTATGTCACTGCTGGCAGGCCAGCAAGGATTTCAAGCTCAGCATACGTCACTATGATGAGAGCTGCGAGGACCTTCTTTGTGGAAATGTTAGGAGCAGGTTTGTGTCTGTGCCTGGTCCCCATACTCATGTTCCTGAAAGGTGGATATTTTGCACGTTTGTATGAACAGATCTTTGAAATGCCAAAGGGAGTATAGCAAATGCAGGGAACCCCACCCTGCTCAGGGTATGTCCCCTGTGCCCTGTGCCCCTCAGGCTGGCTCCTCCCTGTGTCACCACTGTGGAGCGTGCGTGTTTTACTGGGGTATTGCACATTCCAGCGAAAGTTCCTCCTGACCTTTGTGAACAGCAGTGTAATGCTTTGGTGGGGTCACTGTGTCTGGGGCTGAGGGACCAGGACGTTAGGCATCCCAGAAGTGGGTTTTCCTGCCAAATCTGTAGCCATTTCTGAACAGTGTTTAATGACAGCATCCTGCTTTGGTGTATAGCATATGTGCTACTGTGTGTATGTAAATTTTTATATATGTATGGTATAAAAATGTGTGAGGAGAGGAAGGAAAAAGGATTTCAGACACGAGGCTTTGGGAGGTATGTTTCTACTTTTAATTTATTTACTTAGTGGAACAGGATTAGTTTCTCTAATGTATCTTGAGAAGGCCATGACAGCCATATTTTTAGGACACAGATTTTCATAGCTGGTAATTCCAACTCCTGCTAGGGAGGCTGGAAGCTGTACTTCATGATATAAAAGTGAAGGCAAAGCTCTGTTAAAATATAACTCTGTGGATTCCTATCTGTCTGTTCCTTAATGACCAATATTGCTCCAACATTTTTTCCTCAATCCCTGTTTGTAGGTGTTTACTCCTCAAGAAAGGACAGTGACTCTAAACTGGCGAGGCAATGTTTGCAGGCAGGGGCGGCCCCCTAGCTTTTGTTAAATCCAGCCCAGTCTTGGGCATGCACTCTTTTCATCAGGTCTGAAACGCAAGAAGCAATCTTCAACGGCCAGCTTGTCCTGAGCTAAGAAGACTTGTTCTGACTTTAATTAGATATATATCAGCCAGAACATCTCTAGAAGAAAAGGTATTTAGTACTCATGGCATACAAAGGATATTAATGTGATGAGGAGGATGGAAAGAAGTGATGAGGTATTTGTCTCCAGTGGGAAAGAGAGTGAGTTTATTCTCTGTAGAACATGAAGATGGGAGAGGAGATGGGGCAGAGGGAGAATATAATCCAGTATATTAAAAAAAAAAAATGTTTTGAGTTTGTAGTTTTGGTACCCAATAGTCTTAGACTTTCTTTTATACATGTGAGGTGTGGCTTTGGTGCTGCTATTGAATTAAAGAAGAACCAAAAAGCCTTTGGTCAAAGACTTTGCTCTTTCTGTGCATAGCAGTAGCTGAAACAGGGCTTGTAGTGTTCAGTCTTAGGGACTGAAAAATCTATGGTAGATAAGTTGCACTTATCGACATACATTGATTGCCTATTTTAAGAAATATCACTAGCTCTTTGCATCTCTGGATACCTAAATACCTTTTGACTGGTAGATGCATTTTCAGGAATAGTTGTAAAATTTTATACGATCTGTTGTGAAGCATGCCACTGTCAGACATGAAATCCTCATGGTAGAGACATCTGAAGAATTCAGTTTGGTAAATAACTGGACTGGAATTAACAGAGAACTAGAATTTAACAGCCAGCGTGCTTACACGTTACTGCATCTCTACAGCACTCCCTTACGGTGCTTTTGGCGAAATGGCTGGAGAAGGTTGTCACTCCATTGCTGGGTAGTTGTTCCGTAAAGGCAAGTACCTGAAGAGCATTTAGATTGATTTTTTTCTTTTATTCTCCCATCCTCCATCACTATGATTTTAATTGGAAGCAGCTCTTTGTTCATGTAAAACTAGCGTGAAGTCCTTTACTGAAAGATAGTGATGTCTTTGCATCAAACAGTGCCTGTTTCAAACTGTTATGCTTGTCTTTGTTTAATTGGACTTGCCAAGGTTTCTGGGAGAATGAAACTTCTATCATCTCCTCCTGCGAATCACCTCAACATGCTGTCTCTGAGTACAAAAATCTCCTTTTTATGAGTAAGTGGAATAATATGCTAGCTGGATTCTGATATTTATTAAATTTTAAGTCTTTGTCAAAACCTGGAAGAGAGCACTGAGAAGTGCAGAATTTGCAGGTGTACGTCCATGTGTCATTTTTATGATCATTATGAAGCCTTTATTGAGCACGCAGGATCCGTGCACTTCATAGCTGCTATGTAACTGAGAAATGTAGATACTTGTAACTTTGCTGTTAGAACTGAAGCATTTACTAATAATATACTACAAACTGAACATCAAAGAGGTTGCTCACCAGAGCAAGGTATCTTAACAGAGCTAATTGATGCCGTTAGGTATACAAAGCGCAGGTTTTCTTCCCAGGCAGGGTTAACTGCTGAGCTGCAGTCCAAGCACACACCACTGGACTCGGCTGCCCCGAGTCCTTTTCACAGTTTCTTGCTGACTCACTGGGTGACCTTGAGTAAACCTCTTCCCTTGGCGTACGCTGTCTGCAAAGGAGAAGTACTAGCAATGGCCTGTGTAGTTATTCTTGGATGACGAGTTCTGTGAAACTGCAGATTTGATGTAAATGATATGTTTTGTTTCATGTTTTATTAGCCTTACGGTAGGCACTGTGTGTCGGTAATAAAAAGGAAGATGGGGTATATGTGTCGAGGGACAGAAAGGAGGGAACTGGGATGGAGGGTTGATAACTAGATTATAGGTGGGGTGTTGAACGACTTTATCTTTGGCTTCCTTGATTTTAGAGTATATGCTCGTTGATCCTGCAACGCTGATTCAAAGTTATTAAGAGGGCTGTGTTTTAAAAAGCAAAAATAATAGTAAGAAAAGCTAGTGCTGAAATTTAAAAATCCAATTTCTCCCAACTTAATGTTACTTCTAATTTGACTAGGTATGGCTTTTTGTGTGCATACATTGTCTGTGCTCAGGAATATACATCTTACGGAATTCGAAAGAGAGAGTAGCATTATGGTGGACTGTCTCTGTAAAGGGTCTTTGACATCTTATCTACCCCCTCTTGACAGATAATTTTATCCTGTTCAGACAGAATATATTCTAGCTTTCCAAATCTTTGACCTGTTTTAGATAGCTACTGTTCTTCCTTGTTTTGAACTAACTGTCCAAAAACTTACTGAGTTACAAGGGTTTGTAAAAAGAGCAGCCCCTAAAGCCAGGAATTTGTCTCAAATTAGTGGAAAAGTTTAAGGGAAATACTATGTGATCCTACAAGATCTTTGTAACATTGTAAAGCAGAAGCTTATGCTTTTCCAGTTGTTCACACAATACCAGCTTCCAGCTGGCAAAGATCCTCAGTATACCACTTGGCTCTCATTTTGGTTGGAATTTTAAATGTGCTGATATCAAATTTTCTTTTATTGAACAACATATTTTAAGACTGCTCGTACCTGTAAGGATCTGGCTTTTAAAGGGAAGGACTGCCATAGAGCTGCAAGAAAAGTTTTTTAAATAGTTTGTCAAAAAGTCTGAAAAATAAAATGAATACCATGAAGTATCGCTGTTGTGACACAGGGCAGACTTCTTATGAGTACGCAAGGCAATTTAAAGCAAGTGCTATTATTTGTATCAATGGTCACATGTGACTGTTTCCAAACTCATGCTAAATGCTGATGTGAAAATTTCTTACTTTTTAATTAATCATATCCAAGTCAATTAAGCTAAATAAGTAAATTCTAGCCTTTGCGTTCGGGGTTTTCAGGGTTAAGATATAAGAAACAGACTTCAGGTTGTTAAGGCTTAGGAATCCAGTTGTTTCTGTACAGGGCCACCCATATATATTTGCTGGTACCCATATAAATGCTAAATGAATGTCATACATATTTATATACTGCATGAACTGCTGAGGCAAAACAGCAAATAAACAAGCCATATTTGAGAGAAGCTAAAAGGCCTGAATAGCCTAATAAATCTTGCATTAGACTTAAGTTTAATAAATACTAGGCCCTGAGGAGCACCAGTGGAAAAACAGAAATTCTTTTTGGAAGCCGAAACCTTTGCTTTTCCATCGTGTGGACATACAAATATGTGCAATTGCCTTATCTGTGACAGATGTATGAAGAATCCTTGCTCAGGCTTTAAAACTGCAAATTCTCTAATATCTGAAATAGCAAAGAAGAGAGTTAGTCCATGAGTGAGCTTATATTCCCTTTGAGGGCCAGTCTAATTGGCAATCTTACATCAGCAACCTCGGTCACTTTGATAACGCGGTACTGAACGCTGTGTGTGGGAGTGAGGAGGAAAAATAGCCTTGTAAACCTTCATTGCTCCAGACTATGTCTTTGAGTAAGCTGTGTAAGAGCAAGACAAAATAGCTTCAATTGCTGGGTCAGTCCAGAGCACAAAAAATGATATTCAGCAGCTTGAAACTGATTTGGAAGCAAACTACTGCCAATAGAGAGCAATGGCACAACATCTCCCTGCATTCTTATCCCATTCAAGGGGTGAGCCCATAGAGTCTGTGCGGGCTGAACTCCCTACTGGTGAAGCACCAAGCAGGCAGAACAAGAGTCATTAAGTCAAGGAATGAGAGTTGCACCAAACTGTTTCTGAAGCCTGTGCACGGCTGGAAACTCCCCCTGGAGCTGTTTATCAGGCAGAAAAGGCTGTATAGCAAGTGTGTCAAAATGCATGAATTTGTTCTTAAAAGTTCTTGAGTAAACTCACTGGTGTTTAAGACAGTATAAAGAAAAGAATATTCCAGCAAGTTTCTTAATGCACTCAACACTGCTCCTACTGAAGTGCTAACCCCCCCCATTTTATCCTTCACTGGAGATGATGTAGTATGGATGGTTGTATAATACTTTGACATTCCTGTCTCTCTTGCATTTATATAAATCCTATGGTAACATAAACATTAATGTTATACACGAAAAAGGATAGTCTATTTTTGTAAGGTCTGAGAAGCCTAAGACCTGTTAGCTGTATGGAACCTATCTAGAAGTTAATTTGGTGTGAGAGAAGGGGTCTTGGAGGGGAGAGCCTCCAGGAAGTAGGTTGGCTCCTTTGGCAGACTTGGGAACAAAAAGAGCCCACAAACTTGTGTAAACAGGCTGAGAGGTGTCACCAGTCACAGCCTCCAGCAAGGAAATCTGAGTCAGGGAAAACATTTTATGTTGAGTGTTTTATTATATATATATCTTATTTTTTTAAATGTATAAAAAGACTGGTTCTTAGTGTGAATGAGGCTGTGTAGTCTCTGGCCATGTTCACTGAAAGCTCGTTGAATCTGTTTTTAAAAAAAATACGTGGGACGTTAACATGCCTGGTATTTAATGAATACAGAACGTCATTCATAACTTTCATTATTAGTTAATTACTGGTAGTCTTTAAGGAGATAATTTCACATGGATGACTCTCCCCCACCCAATTACTACTTCATCCCAGTCATCTTAATTACCGAGAAAGTTATTGTATATCTTTATTACACGTAAGCACTATGTAACATAGAGAATATAGATTTGTCTGCTTTTGCACACAAAAGCAACTGTGTCCTGCAGTTTGCACACCATATTTGTCACATAAAATCTAGTAAATACTGTAACTAACTTATTTTCTAAGCGTGTTTTATGGTGTTAAATCGACTGTACAAGCAAGTCACACGCACATTCTTCTGAAACACCTGCTCAAGAATTCCTATTGCTTCCTACTTCAGAAAAAAGAGAAAGAATAGGAAGATTTTTCTTTGCGTTGACAATCCAATTAAAACAACAAGGTGGCAGGAACGATATCAATTCCTGTGAAAGCACTGTTGCATGATGCACTGCCTACCAGCCATTTGTAGGCCCTCCGTCAGGGAATTGTGGCACAGTAATCTGCAGTAAGGCAATACAGAATGACACAGAAACAAATTTCAATTGTTGACCTGTTTTTGGTAGTCCACCATTGCTGGCAGAAGTTTAAATGAATCCCAAGGAGTGACTTGTTATGGGGATGCCAAAACAGAAAGCTATAATATAGAAGAGGCAGGAAGGTGAGTGACTACTCTTATGTCTGTCGTTGTTTCTCGTATCCAAATAAAAATTCTGTGTTTCGGCCACCAAAGACATATGTTGCAATAAAAACAACAGATTGAAACAGATCAGGAAAGTTTCCATCAGTGTTCCTGGTAGTTGTCGAAGAAGTATTTGTAGGCGAGAACTTGCTGCTTATCATGTCTTTGATTTCTGCTGTATTGACTTCGAAGTTGATATTAAAAATAAGAAGTAGGAAAAAGTACCCAAAGTCATTCTGTCCTCTTTAAGTTTGTTCACTATATAAAGGATGGAGATGGTGGTTGTGCATTTTTCGAAGTGCATGTTGCTGAGGATATGTGGAATGGTCTATAAATGTCACGCCACAGTATTTTCTTGCTAAGTCTTTGTGTTGAAAGGGGATGCCTCTGTGGCATGATCTGTTCTTTTTCTACCTTGGGCCGTGATGCATTCACAATATTTTACATTGAAGTTTCCACTTAGATTGTCGTTGTTTTCTGGTGATTCTTTTAAATATCATTTTTCTATCTGCTTTTGGTGCAGCCACAGCAGAAGGCATCACATTTTCTGGTTGTAATACGGTATATTAGGTGGAGACTGAATGGGTAAAGGAGAGAGCAAGTGATGTATATGGGATACAAGTGTTTGTTTGCTGACGTGTTCTGGCTGTCGACATGTCAAGTCCCATTCATGAAGGGCTGCATCTGTGCCGCTTTTATTTATGTGTGATTAATTCTTTGCTCTGCTGGAAATCCCAGGGAATCTGGTACCAAAGCAAACATGACATTCTTAGAAATCAAAGACTAGAGGCAAGAATGGGAAGATGCAATCTTCTTGCATGTAATTTGTATGCCTGACAAATATATGTCTTACTGACAAATTATAAATCAAATGAATACTATGGATATAAAGCTTTACACTGGAAAACAAGGTACTGTAGTAAAACGTCATGAGTTTTTGGAAAGAAGTACGCTTTTTTAATGCTTGAACATTTGGTGATAAGAAGGAACCCCCTTCCCTCCCTCCTCTGACTGTCGATTAGAATAACTTCTGACAAAAAGCCAATGGTAATGTACATTCCCATTACAAAGCATTTGCCAAGCAAAATTTCTAGCAACTACTGCAGAGAACTCACAGATGTGCTCAGCACTGTATTCCCAAAGGAACTGCCTTTTATTTGGGTCATTCTTGTCACTGTCTGCCATGCTTTATGCTTAGTCATTTTAAAACCAAAAAGCATTGTTTCCAAAAAGTCTTCAAAACGTGGATCAGCTGTACGAGGATATAGGGAGGGCTTCCGAAATACTCAGGGAAACTACTTTGCTGTTATCACGTGCTAAGGATGTGATTGTTGTTTATCTTATTTTTCTGCTCTGAAGATTAGCGTTGGACCCTGCCTGTTGCTGTTTGAGGTGTGGAGGACAGGAAGGAGGGTTATTACCTCTCTTGTACTGAAAAAAGAGTTGAGATTATTTTTGCCCCCCGGCTTGTAGTCCACAGACCCTGTATGTGTGGACTGTATGCGACATCACCCCAATTGCCAGAGGAACCATCTCTAAAATAGCTAAAATCTCTAAAATAGCTGTCCATCTTAGTGGGCTTTTTTGTGTGTTGTTCCCCCCCCCTCCCCCTTCTGCAAGTAGTGCACTCTGTTTAGGAGTTAAAATGGACTAAAATGTCCCATATGAACGGATCTGGCTAAAATCTCTGAGAATCTGAGTGCTTTCCCTATTCTGGGAATCTAAAGGAATGGGTGGAGGTTGGCATCAGTGTTTACTCTCTTACCTTTACATTTATTTTGCTCTCAAGATGTGGTGCTACCTGACATGATGGAATAATGTGTCAGAAACAGAATTTTCACCAAAGATTCTATGTATTTCAGTTTGTAATTAAAAAAACCCAAACAAACAAACTTGGATACTTTCTGGCCTTTCCTAACTATTTGGGAAGTGTTGACAGATTTGCAAGTCATTGCCATGTAAACAGAAATAAAACCTTCATGTTTATAACACTGAACTTTTGCCTAGAGAGCCATTATATAATAAAGTATGTAACTGAATCAACTTTCTTTATTTAGTATGTACTGCCATAACTACAGGATATGAATATGTTGGTGACTTTTTTACATTGAGTGAGATTAGTCATTTATTAAACATCAGCTCATCTGTCAATTTTTTTCTATAATACTTTTGGTTCTTTGAGGAGTTTTTGGCATGCATGGTATATTTTGAGTTCTGAATGAATTTGAACAAGTGTGGTTTATGTTCTGTTTTTTGTAGATTAACAGATACATTTCCACAGCAACAGTTTCCCCTCTTCATCCTTCCCCGCCACCATTGGAAGTAGATTTAGCTTAGCAGTTACTGGAAATGAGAAATTAAGTATCCAATTATTTTAAGTCATTTTTGTATTACCGTATCTTTTAAGAAACTATAGGAAGATTACTGAAGGATTATTGGGTTGCAGGTTTCCAGTGGTTGCTGGTAATTTGTTGTGAATAGCACTCCAACAACTTTGAATGGCTGGCATAATGAAATGTTTCAAGTTTGCCATAGTTTCTGCACGACTTATTGCCACTTAGTCTTCTTTTTTAATCTCACTGGTATGCTATGTCACTGAAACATCCACTTTAAAAAGTATATATTGTTACATTACTATACTATTTTTATTATATATGCTATTATTGCTGCAACTTGAAATTGCAGGTTCTAGATCTATATTCATCCTTCTCTCAAAGCTTTTGTAAACACTGTTCTCTTTATATAGGGAGGTCACCTGGCCAATAATATTATTAAGACACTTTTTATTTCCAAATTTACTAGAGAATTTAAATACAACTGTTAATCTGAATGGCAAGTTTTCTAGAATCTAAGAACTTCTCTTTTAAACGAGCTGGTATTGTGGAATGAATAGATATGCTAAAACTTAAATACATTTTTAAATGTAGAAAACTTACCTGGATAACTTTTGAATTTGAAGTTGTGTGTGTGGTGTTGGTTTTTTTTTTCTTTTGAGACTTGAGATTTATACTGTGGGCATTTAGCAAGAACTTTGTTCTAACGCTGTTTTGTTGTCTTCTTGCTGGCCTGATTGCTGTCTTTACTTGTCTTTGACAAGTATATTCTTGCTTTCTCTTAGACGTTTCTGCATTTACATGTTAGTGTGGCAAAACCTTCTCTTTTCCTTTTATTCATATGTATTCAAATTGCTTCCTGAAGGCCAGATGAAAGTAGCAAAATGTTGTTTTATGTGGAATAACGATATTGGAATATTTACAAACAGGGCAACTCAAAAAGGATGATGAAGATAGGGTAAAGTCAGACGTATCTGACGTCATAAAAAATAGAGGCTCTTGGCCTCCCTCTCTCCCTGAGAGGCTTGTTACTATATAAATAAATTGAACTCCTCTTTTCCATCCTTCTGTGCTACTTAAAGATGCTGACTAAGCTGTTTTAGCACTTTGATCTCCTGCCATGGTCTGGCCCTAGCTGTACTTTCATCCTCTTCAAAAGTATTCTCTCACAGCAGAGAATTTGGCCCTAAGGAAATAAGTATGCAGATTTTTGTTTCCATTAAATACTGCCTAGATGGCTGCCTTTATTGAATGAATAAGCTGGTAAGTTATTCCCCGAGGATTTAGTTTTTAAGCCACTAACAGAATTGACTCTGTAACCTTTAACAAACCACTAGAAATGAGTGCAATACTTCCCAGCAAAGGAAGTAATTTAGGAGTTACGTTTTTGGGACTGGTACCATTGGATGCAAGCCTGACATATTTTGTGTGAAGTACAGCTTTTTGTGAAGACTTGAACTGTGTACATGGTAATAGATATATCCGTCATGTTTCAGTGCTGTTCGGATGTGTTATCTTGCCTGGCTTCTAGCTCTCTTGCCCAAAAGGCCAGGGACTTTGATCGGTTCTGTGTCGTGTCTTCCAGCCCTCTGCTTTGGAGACCCCGGTATGGGCATGTCTGCACTAGACATTGTTGGAATTTGTTTGCCTTGTCTGAATCACTTTTACTCAATCACTGACTTACGCTTTAACGCAAAGGGCATACCATGAGAAGATTTATTATTTAGGATACTCTACTCTGTTTTCCCTACTCCACAGCATAAATAATGGTGCTGTCATAGGTGTTTAGAGACTCTAGGAAAACTGGGGTAGATGATACTCATTAAGGAACTTGACTTTCTTTTAGTCATTAAGCTTTCAGAGTGCTATTTTCCATGAAGATATCTCCATAAAGATAATTTTATTTCTGTAAATAGATTTTTCTGTGCATGGGAAATATCAATCCAAACTAACGTAGTGCATAGCAACAAAAATTTGAATGCTTCTGTTGTTTCCCCTTGTGATCAAAATAAGTTGAAATATTATCAAGAAATGTGAAGTGAAACAATATCAAGGCTTTGTGCATCTCTTGATTATTTTTTTTCAAAGAGGAAATTGTCGTCATACCTTCACTGTACAGGAGAGTTAGACACAGAAGAACAGAATCCAGGTTTTCTGAAATTCAGTCTTGTCCTCTTTTCAACAGGACACACGAGAACTTCCTTATGTTGGTATATTTTTGGTATTTATAATGATCCATGGCAATGGTCAGTCTGCATGTGACAATGTATAGGTGACCACCATGACAATTTAAGCCTGTAGCCCACAACAAATAACTGGTGTTGAAATGGAATACAAATTTAGTGTTAGCTATGCTGAGTTAACAGTCTGGATTGACCTGGTCTAATTGTCAAGTAGCTTAGCAGCTTTCATCCTGCTTTCATTGAGGACCATCTAGCAAAGAAGACCATGAATTAGACTCTGCATATATGTTCTTAATAGGAAGATGATGCCACACTTGTAATTTTACATGATATCTTATTCTGCTGCATTTTGTTACCCTATGTAAATATTTTTTTTTCATTGCATTGCTACCATCAAAGCTGTTAATCAAATCTGATTTGGGTTAAATCTCTTTTCTTTTGTTTAACAGATGATGTCACTAATATTGGTCAGAAATCCCTCCTTGCTGATGAAAAAGAGAATGTGCCAACAGGAGTAGGAGTTGTGGTGTGGAAGTCCCAGTACAAACATACCTAGTGACTTAGCTACTGGTGCTGCTCACTCTTCACCTCCTTAAGTTAGAATCGAACACAACTGCCTCAGAAACCTGTGGACAAGAAAAAGGTACTGTTTGTTGCCAGCATGTTGGTTGGGTAGGAAGAAAATAAATCTACAATACAGATATGACATTATCAATTTATTAGAGACAATATCATTTGAAGCTTCAAGTTTGAATTTTTTTTTGTACTGGGATGGACTTTAAACCCGACCAGATTTTGCAAGCAGTAAAATAAACCAAATCTGTACTAAGTTTTTATCTCTGCTTTAATATGGTTCTCTTTACATAGAGACTTTCTGTGTTCAGTGAATAAATTTCTTGATATGAACATTTTCTTACTCATGATTTTTCTTTATTAATTTTGTAAGGCATTTCTCCCTCCCACCCCCCACCCATGGCATCTAAAATGTGCAGTACAGAATGTTGCTCAGTGTCTTATGTTTATCGTATGCTTGGTAACTTGACCACTGTCTTACTTCAGCTATACCTGTCACCATTAATAAAGAAGAAGGGCTTAAATTGCTTTGGTCTCAGTTGGATGCTAAGCTTCTTTGACAGACTTTCCCAACCTTCTGTTGACTTTTATGTGTTTATAGTATGCACAAGTCTGGGTATTCAGAAGGCAGCTATACATGCTATGCATAAAACAACACCACAATGTTTCAGTTGCTTCGAGGGACCATCTACTGTATGGGGAAAAGTAGCAGTTTCCTCCTATTGGAGAAGTATGGTAAGGATGACAGTTTAACACAATGCCTAATTCCTGGCTTTTTTATCTTGTAGTAGTCCTGCAGTGGAACTGCAGTGATGATGCAGTTCCTAGGATTAGGAATATTAGGAGAACTCGGCAACCCCGACTCTGTGTAACTGTCCTTACTGCAGCAAAATGCCATTGGCCCCTAGAAATGATATTTTTATCTGGAAAGATGTTGCGAATATAGCTGACGTTTATCAGAAAACTGTAATGCAGAAAGAAAAGGAAAGCCCGGGTAACCCAAGAAGTATCCTTTCCCGGTGGATATTTTGTAGTTCACATATTGAAATTGTTGCCTCTTTGCTGCTCACGAACCTTGCCGTCATATTGGGTATAGTGCATAGTGAACGCTTACTTTTCATTTCTGAATGGGAGGGTAAAGTATGACTCTAAGTAAGGCAAGTGCTATGGGAAATGACAGCTGTAGAGTGCATGATCGTAACTGAAAAATTCACGAAGAAGGAAGGAGTAAAGTAAAAAATATAGGGTACAGAACATGCCTTAGGGCTCCTCTGGGTAGTATTTGCTTGTCTTCTATGACACTCAAGTACAGCTAATAGTTCATTAGTATCTTTGATTTTAATGCTTCAGAGAATTTCATTGTAGTGTAGTCATTATAAGGCAACATATAAAGAGTGAAGAAATATGTCTAAAATAATTTGGTGTTCATTAATGTAATTACCTTTTACTATAGAGAATAGTTATGGTAACTAAATTTGTTTGGGGGGCAACAGATAAACTAATGTAACCCTAAATTCTCTCTTCTGAATTGGGAGGGCAGTTCAACATTTACTTCTGACTGGGTTTAACTCTTTATGGTAAATGCATGAGGAGCTTCAGTCATAGATGTATCTAAATAAATCATCTTCATATCTACTTAATAATAACAGAAAGTAGATGATGCTGATTTTGAAAAGAATTAAAATGCTGAACTCTAAAACCAGCTGTTGAATATTATAACTTGGCTTTCTGCTAAGGTGAATGCGTTTTTGGTTTTTTTTTTTTAAATCTCAAAGGAATGCTATTTAAAGATTTCCCTTCCCCCTCCTCCCCCCCCGTTGGCCTTTAGTCTGTCCTGTTCCTGTACATCCAAACAGTTTAACATAGATTAACAAGTTGATTTAGACTTAATATTTTATTTAGCTGACTCTGCATAATGAAAATGAAATGCTCAAAACATGACAGTGTCTTCAACAACTAATGTATTTTGGAAAGTGATTTTGTCATGTGCAAATTATCTATAAGAAGGCTTCCTATTACTTGGAACTAGCTTATGAAAATCTGAGCAGAGGGATTTCATCCTCTGGATTGCTTATGCACGTTTGGCAAGTGCTACAGGAAAAAACCCCTCCCTATCTGGTCCCTATTTGTTTTATTTGATTAGTCATATTTCTTGCATATCAATGTCTTATTTATTTGGCTAGACTGTTTGTGATATCTCCAAACTGTCTCCTCAGAATGGCGGTGTAAACACAAACATTCGTGCAGGAATGGTGCTGTTACGTAGTGCAGCTACGTCCGGACACTGCTTTAGAGAAAGAGTGGCTGCTTCTGTGAAAAATTAGGATTGCTGCAATGTGTTTGGTATAGGGCCAGGCACATTTTTAAAAATGGCTCTTTCTTTGTTTTGCTGACTGATTGTGAAATCTGCCAAAATTTATATTTTTCCCCTCTCTTTAAATAGATGGGAATTAAATTTAGGTAAACTTTGGTATTACTCTCATAGTTCCACTTTTTCTTAACATCCTTTGAACAATCCATCTGTGCTGACTAATGCTCTGTACAAATATTACTTATGTTCCCTGCCCTGTGATTACAGATCCATTGCTCTTCAAACACAGAAAAGAAGTGCTACAACATGGTTGTCTCCGAGTAGTTTCTCTTACTTGCAAATATAACAAGGTAGTACATTTGGGTAGCTGATAGCTGCACAGCTGCTGGCAGAATTCCCACATGTGTTTTACCATTAGATAAGCCTGTGGCTGGTAATGGTCGTGTCGAGATAAGATAGGCAATGTTTCACTTAGTCATCTAAGAGTACTTGTCTGTGTGTTGAATGTTTGCAAGAGGTGTTAAAAAGAAAACTAAACAAACTTTTCCGACACCTTGGAAAGGTCTTTCATATATTAATCTGTCCGATATTAAGCACAAGAGATCTTCAGGCTATTATGAATCTCCTTGTCTATTCATAAATATGAATGGAAAAAGAAGGTATGAACCATGAGAAACCTGTAGCCTACATGGTATGCATTCAGTAAATAGTAGTGAGGGATCATGAAGTTGGCAGTTTTGACAATTCTTTAGGATATACTGTCCTTGTAATACCTGGTGCTTTTTCTTGGTAAGTAGGCTTTCTCATGGTTATGGTTGTCTTTCTAGCTTTTTGTTTGTTTTTCTCAGCTCTTCCATTCAATTAATTTTTAACTTCAATAGCTCTGAACGATGTGTTATGGATATTAAATAGCTTTGATAATGTCGTTTGATTATGGCAATATATGGGGGGGAAGCATGTTTTATGCATAGCATTGTAAAAGCGTTGATTCCCAGGAGAACAGTTTCAAAGGACACTATCTCACCACCTGAAACTTATCCTTTCTGAAGGAAACCCGTGCTGTGCACATACACACGTACTATATTTATACATATTTAAGTATATTATGATGATCTTTGTATTACCAGTAGTCTTGAGCAAAAACATATTTTAAAATGTACCTTTATGTGTTTCCATATTATAATCAGCTTGGACAATAATAACCGATTTCAGGTTGTTACTCAGTAGCTCAATACTGCAGTTCTGCAATCAGATACTGTAGAGTGGCATAATGTATTATTTTGAGGAAACTGCTTTCTATCAGCCTTTTGTTTAATTCATGGAGACCTTTCTGTGCCTTTTCTGTCTTGTGTGATCTTTTTGTTCATCCTATATTTTGCATAAAATTTGGAGTCAGTGTGCCTGAAAAATGTTACATACTGAAACACTCCCATCTCCCAGCTGAGTTCACTTTTTATTTAGTGTGGACTGTGTTCTGTGTTTGTGTCGAAAACTTTAACACAAACTAGAAAGTCTACCTCAAGTTTGTTTGAAAAATTACTTCAGACGTGAACATATTTGGTAGAATCACATTTATTAACATTTCCTATTCAAAAACGTATTGGTAGCTCTTGTGTGTGTTGGTTATAGCAGGAAACAGAAATGAGGAAAGCAAAATATGGGGAAGAATTAATGTCTCCTAGGACCGTACATGTGAGTATAGAAACTGAATTGAATAAAACAGAGCATCAGCCCAGCAATGCTAGTTAGCAAATGCAACCCACCACAATGAAGACAAAAACCCTTTCCAGTGAATACACTCTTTTGGGTCTGGATGGATCTGAGTAGCATAAATATACTTCATGACTGCAGAATTCACCGATGGCGTTCTGATTTGTGTTGAAAAATTGCTTGCTCGTCAAAGATGTTAATTTGAAGAGGCAGTATTAGCATAGGGTACTAGGTGGTGTCATTTTCAGGTATTCTCCTAAGTTCTGTTTTATTCACTTTCTGTAAGTATTTTGATCTTGAAGAAATACATTTTGTCAGCTATGAAGTCTGAACTTTATTTCACTGGTTGAATCTCTGTGATTCTCTTTACCTGAATTATTTTAGATGTTGGGACACTGTTTAGAGATTGTATCCAAACTAACAAACAGATGTATTCAGCATTTATTGTCTGGAAAAGACACCATATTATCAAAACCAGAAGTTTTACTGGCTATTGAAAATTTATCACATTTATCATTAGTGACCTGCCCTGGGGACAGTACTGGTTCATGATCTAGGAAGAATTCTCTCTATTTACATGTTAGGAAAGGGGGATAAGAGAAGCTGACAATTCAAGTTTGTTAAAGAGTGTGACAGATTAGTATGTCTGAGAGGGATTTCCATGTAGACAGAATGATGGGTTTTGTAGGTGTGCTCTGAAGTCAGGACCATCAGGGATGCAAATCCGTATTTAGTCCTGAAGATGACCAAGATGGAAAATGTTGAGGGGTTGAGGGGATCAGAATTAATTAAATCATTTGAATAGGAGCAAAGTTTAGATTTGATTAGTTGGCAACCCCTAAGCACAGTGCTGTGCAGGCTTGATAAGCGTCTTTGCCACAACCCTGCTAGCCTGTGCACTTCTTCCTGCTGTTAAAACCAAAGTAAAAGTTTTGGGGAGGGAAATAAATTCTGCTTGACTTATGTGAAATCTATCTTAAAATTAAGAAATGCAAAGGGGAACCAGGTGAGGCAATATACTGACTTGTAAATGACAGGTGTCCAGTCTGTAGCAGAGGCATTTCTATTGCTTCATTGAGGAACTTGCATTTCTTTATTGAGGAGATACTTTATTGCCTTCTGGTTCTTTCAGACAAGAGGTAGAAAGGGATGCAAAAGAATTATAGTATTTTACTGTTCTTCTGAGACTTACCCTGGTATTGTTTTGCCTTTGGGATCAGTTGTGCTTTATTCCATCTGTTCAAAAGTGGCGGTTTAATATTTCTTTGCTTTTCAGGAAACTGTGGAAAACTGACTTCCCATCTTTCTCAAGTAAAAGAACTTGCGTTAAACTGTTTGCAAGAGTGCAGTTGTAACAGTTTCCTGCACAAGCATAATTTTATATTTCCCCTGCCTTACATTCAGTGATCTATATACGAATGAATTTTTAAAGTTACTGGAAGTCAATGAAAGAGGGGGAGCAGGGAAAGGGGGTTATATTGCTGGTGGAGAGCAGTTTCCAAGTGTGCTGGATGTTATTACAACAGAAGAAAAAAAGAGGAATTTGGTAGTAGAATGGTGGTGGAGAGTATTTGGGCATTTCAATTAACTTCCAACAATCAATCTAAGATTTAAAAGTGGATCCTCTAGTCAGGACGGTGAAAGGAAACCCATTACGTAGCTCTTTACTGGTGAAGACCTGCATATATCAAAAAATAACATCTAGTTATTTCCTATCTTTAATCCCTTACATTTGGGAAGTGTTAGTGAAGATCTTTATGATTTGATGTTTCCAGATTTTTACTGCTAAAAATATAATAATACATGTTTGTAGCATAGCCGTTTGAATTGATATTCCCTGGAGGGAAAAGAACATGGTCACACTTAAGAGCTCCTGGTTTTCACATTGTTCACTGAAGCAGGCAGGCAGCATTCCAGCATTTCCCCTTCCCTGTAGAAGGGCAGTGTATGCAGGTAACAGCTAGGTCTTGATTTGTGTGTAACGTTCAACTTTCATCTCACCCTTATTTTTTCTTCTTCCTCTTCTGATATGCACTTCTCTTTCCTTTCCTTTCTTCTGTCTGTGAGAACTGGTGGTTGTGAGGAATGAGCTGGGACAGACTCCCCAGGGTGCTGGGGAATAACAGACAAACAGCAGATATGACTCTTATTTAGGCTAGTGATAAGAGGCGGACTACATTGAGAAGATTAGCTCTCTTCCTTTATTAGAACCTTCTTAAGGAGGCTCCGTTCTGGTAGTCCGTTCCCCAGGATATATTCCACCCACACCCCTTTCTGCCCGTCCCGTCCCCCCCGCAACTTTGGAAACTGCTAGTTAAAGTTTTGCTAATATAACTTTGCTGTTTAAGAGGTGAAAAATTGTGGTGTTACTGCCACAGCTGTGCTAACCTTAACCTTAGAGCAAAATCTTATTCAGAGATTCAGCTAAAGTTTAGGGAGGCGATGTGTGTTGTGGAAGGAATAGTTCTTTTGGCAATACCTATTTTCATATTTCTCCACTGAATGTTCATTAAGACTAAGTGTGCCTGTAAAGTCACTGCCAGCACCCTAACTTTTGAGGCTTCCCTCTGCCACCTCTTTTAGGGGATGAGGTGGGGAAAGGGACAGAACCGAATACTAAGATCAATTCATAGCAGAAATTATATGAATATATTTTTACACAACTGGATGCAAAGTTAGGAATGCTTGAATAAAGATTTTTGTCCATTGTCAAAGATGATTTACAGAACCATTTAGACTTTGCAGAGAATGGCCTTCTTTGCAGGCACCATGGGAAGAAGGAGGTTGTGTTCATAAGAAATGAAGCATAAACATCTTTCATTCAACCACAGGGACTCCTGTAAGCTTTAAGTGACACGTCTTGGCCTCAACTTTACGTAAAACACTGTACCGTCTTCATGGTCTGCTCTCTGAAACAGCATACTGAAATGAAAACTTGATTTTCCAATGAAGGAAAAATGTTATATAGGTAAAAGGGATAAGGATGTTTTCCTCAGAGTGAACGATAAATCACTTTTTAATTCCCCTAAATGACCAAAACAGCCTGACTATGACAGCATTCAGCAGTTCGAGATACATTGCTAGCAGTGCTGTGCCCCCCATAAGTTGGATACCCCCATAAGTTGGATGTGCAACTTCCTTACTAGAAAACTCAAAATTGCGTGTACAAGTAACCTCTGTTCTGTGTCTAACCATTCTTTCAAATTTAGGCAGCTTTATTTCCATATATATATATTTCTGTGCATTAATTAATTTCTGAACTTCAAAATACTTTGGGACAGTCTAAACTGGGCAACAGTCAATCTCATAGTCTATAGTGGCTTGTTACAGAGTAATTCTGGGGTTTTGTATTTGTATCTAATTGCATGTTTCTCTCTTTTTGAGCTGAATTATGACTGAGTTTGTCTTTGTTTTTTAACGTTCTGAGGTATGCTATCCTTAAAATTATGATTTCGATACATGTATCTGGATAAAAGTATTTTCTGCAGGTCTTCACGGCCATCACATTGAACTCTAAGCATCTTCAGAAAGCACATTCGTACTTCTGGTGGCCGGCTTGCCAACAACCTTTCCAACAAGCCTGGCATGGTTTGAATCAAATTTGCTGGCAGTTACCAGAAGGATGTTTCATTGGTAGTCTTCTCACGATGGTAAAGTGTTTTCAGTTTGTGGATATTGGAGGTTGGTTACACAAAGAAAGTCTTTAGTTCACAAAGTTTCTCCTCTGTGCTTTTCTTGTGCTTTGTCGTGCTTGTCTCTGTCCCATTTAAGCTGAGGAAGAAATGAAAGTTTGTCTCCAGGCTCTGGCTGTGTTAGTATCTAGCTGTGCATTTTACTGGCTATAGTTTTAAGCTGCGGCACTGCTCCCTTACGGAGTTGAGAGAATTGAGAGAGGAAAGAAGCTGTTGTCTGGCTGAAAGATCCAGTTTAAATATTTTATCCCAGGTGATGCAGTCCCATCAGCCTGTACTGCAAAGCCAGAGGGACCATTCACTCAAATATCAATACTTGAAATGCCAGCATTAGCTGGCTGATTATCAGAGCACTGTTACGAGAAAGTTAACAGATCTTGTGAGGGAATTGCAGTTTTGTGGGACACTAAATTTGACGGTTCCTGCCAACTAACAATCGCATCCAGATATGCCTTTTCTCCTCCTTACACTTGACTTCTCAAGTCTATCCTACTGATTTACAAAATAATAAAGTAAATATTCAACATTTGGTAAAGTGTTAGACTACCCCATTTTTTCTCCCACTGAGGTTGCACTCTCTCTTGAGTCATCAAATTGGGAATCTGAACCTCTCTCCACAAGCTTGCCAGTTGTTTTGCACATTTCCTACACAGCTGTTATCCCTGAATTTTTCATTTTTCCAGTTTCAGGTTTTAACTCTTCTAACCCTTTACAATAAAAATAATAATAATGATTAAAAAAAAAAAAAATCCAAAGAACCTTTCCTGCAAAAATCAGATAAATAACTAAACAAAAGCAGTCCAGTATAATCCAAAAGCCTAAGTTTGGCAGGATGATTAATCTGTGGGGTGTCAGTGACAGTGAATAAAGATACTAGAATCTGTCTCTGTGTTTGCCATTTCTCTAGCCCTAATTGGGAAATGCTACAACTTGCCCTTTCTTCCTGCTCCTGTTTTTGCTCTTAAATACTATGCTTTAAAGGGAGTGCTGCTCCTCAGTGAAAGCCCGGGGATCTCCCTGCATCACAGGGTACAATCAGAAGGGTAGGAGGCTGGACGTACGTTGCGCTAGACGGCAGGCATCTTGTCAGGTCTTCTGCGTGTGCTCAAAAGAAAGGAATTGGCACAGAGATCAGAGGAACAGCTCTGCCTAGAGCTGCCTCTCTGGGGTTGCAGTTAACCCAGCACCCTAAAAGGCTCTGACTCTGTAACAGAGCTGAGTTTGGAAGGTTGTGGAGGGAGGGTTTTGTTTTATTATTTTTGGTTGCATTTGAACTTTACCTCTTTGTGCTGTTGTCCTTTTGATTTTATATGTGTGACAGGACTGCTCTTCGTAGCAGTTTGTCTTTTAATGTGCTTAGTAGGGTGATTTTAATGATTAATCCACAAAACAGTGCTACAAGTGAAATTGGGTAAATACTAATTAAAAAATGATCATTCACTGAAGCCAAAGAATATTTTTTATTTACTTTAAAGGTCTGGGATCAAGCTCATAACTTTTTGAGAAAGGATTCAGGTCAAGCTTTTAGTAACTCCTAGTATATTAAAGTGTTGTGTAGTGCAGAAAGGGAGTTGCAGAGTGCATCTGCGTAGGGTCTTGAAGGGGCCAGCAGAGCTGAGGGGAGGTACGTGGCTACAGCGGTTTGGAGGAGATCTGGTTCAGTTCCTCTCCTAGGTGGGCTGTAGTGGAGCCAGTGCTTTCCACCATTTTTCTGCATGAAGACTATATAATATTGTATTGTAAGACAGCTGTACTGCTCACTGGGCACTACACAGATGTCTCCAAACAAGCTGTGGTGTTCTGCAAACACATTCATAGTGCATATTTGCCTCTGCTTTTTGTTCCCATCCCGTTATGTAAATTTGTTGTTTTGATTGTTCTCTGCTGTTCCAGTAGCTTTGACCTGATGAGCTGTAGTGATTTGAGGAGATTATCAATTTCAGGATATCAGACAGGGGTCTCATATCTGAGGTTAGCATTTTTGCACCCAAAAAGTTGCATTTCTGTAGTTGCTTGGCAGTGGAATGGCAGTGACAATTGTCTGTAGTCACAGTAAATAGTCCATTCAAAGTTACATTTTTGAACTGGTCCTTCATTTGCCCTCAAAAATAATCTGTAAAATCAGAGGCCTGTTGTTCCTTTAAATCCTTTTCCATCATGTAACTATTTGGTGTTTCCTATTCTAAATTGCTTGCAAGGATTACTGAAGATACTGTCCTTTCTGTAAATAGCTTTAACACAGATTTTTAAAGAATTGTATACATAACAAGTTCAAATTAATCTCAGTGACTAAATGCATATGTGATTCCTTCCCTTCCCCCTGCCTTGTCCTCTTCAGCTCAAACATTCCCTTTTACTTGTGATAATTTCTTGTAAGTTAAGAGCTAGCTTTGTTTTTGGATGGGCTGCTTATGTCCTTTGACTAGAATGAGGCCATTAATATGCTGGATGCTATCCAATGGCCTGCAGTAGTACCAATCAGAAATAATTATTCAGTGTTATATGGTTGTTAGCGGTAGGTACACATATGTTTGAGCGTGGGCATAGGGTTTAAATGAGTTTGATATACTTAAATTATTTTTTTTTGTATTGGTGGCATGCAGTGACTTGGAAACATATTTTAGTTGCATATTTTAGTGTTTTAACAGATGCATACATGACACAGGTGAAATTCATTCTGAAACTTGCCAAACTCTAGTTCTGTTAACTGCTCCGTAAGGACTTGGAAGGCAGCGATTTGTGATGGGATGTTAAAACGTGGATACTGATTCCTGGGGGCAATGGGCATTTTCTGAAAGACGATGGAGATACAGAATCTCAGCAGATCACCTTTCCTGAGGTGCCATTGAAAAAAAAATCATGGAAGCAATTACTATCCTTGACAGAAGAGCTAACTGACTTACCCTGCGGATGAACACAGTATTTGTGTCACCTGTTATGACACCTCACTCAGAAGGTTCCATAAAAGCCTAACTCATGCTACACTGGAATCTCTACCAAGCAAAGAAGCTACCTCTGTTCAACATGGCTCAACAGGATTACGTTACTATGAGCTCTTTCAGCAAAACAACAATGAAGAATGCTTAGAGTTTCTTGACGGTTGCTTTCCACATAGTCTGGACCTATACGTATATTGTTATTAAAGCAAGAATGACTCAGGACTGTAGGCTGTGAATCTGCAAAAATGAATGTGGGGCTGTTAGTTAGCAATAAAGATGTTTTTGTTTTTATCCACCAAAAAAACCACAAATGGCACATACAAAATTGTTCCACTGTAAGGAAACTCTGCATTTCCCTAAGTGGGTTAGGATTTAAAATAACCCTCAAAAGCTCTACTGTTACAGAAATAGATTTGTCTTTATAGGTAGCTAATGAACGGGTATCTAAAATGTGACTAGTCTACAATATACTTAGAAAATTATTCTGATAATTTTTATTTATATTTTTTGGCTGGGAAACATATTATTTTACACCCTGTAGAGATGCTTTTGCTTTTATCCATTCAGTCATGTTTTATTACATAGGACTGAGAATTAAAGCAGGAAATGTAGGTCATCTGAACCATAGGAGAAATGCGCCTTGGGCATTGGGAGCTATGAACGTTGTCTTTCCCATACAGTCACGGGTTGATTATGACTGGGTTTTAAACTATAACATAGGTGAACTGGCAGTTACTTCTGAAGATAACATTGTACCTGTGTCCACTGCATTTATTATTGTCAGGTGCTAAGGTAATAAAATTTATTTTAAACTTCTTGAATATTCAGAATTGTGCTGTACGAAGAATGTACTTACGTCTCATGTTCACAAGCATAATAAGAGTTACGGGCAGCCCATAGCAGGCTCTGCAGTGTTATAAGAGAAATGTTGAAATAAAATGAAAAACCACTATTTATGTGGAGGTGAAGCATCTAGTTGAAGAAGCTTTTTCCCCCCCGCCCCGTATCTGTGTTTTTGCTTGGTGTTTCAGCTGAGATGACTCATTAACAACTTCACCTTCCAAAAATCATGTTGAAGCTGAATAATGTTGTTCAAGTCTGAATCAAGACTGGAATGCTGAATTTTGGATGACACCATTTAGTAAATTTTTCTTGTTAACATGTTATTTTATCCATATTTATTACTTGAGTTTATGGGTGTACTTACTATTCCTGTTGATTACTGTTTATTACTGTAAGAGTCACTCTCTAAAGAGATAACCCTCCACTTATTTTCATGTATTCAGTAAAGAATCATGTTTAAAGACTTGCATTTCTTTAAATGGAGTTATTTTTCACCAGAAAGTATTAAGTTCCTTCTTTTCTTACTCTTAAGTAATCAAAATTCTTTGATGCTACACTTTCACGTTTTTTGCAGTAATTAATTTTTCTTTTTTTACTGTTATGTTTTATTGATATTTAATATCTAGAAGCATCATATAGCAATTCTTGACCTAGTTCTAGGCCTTTCTTGCTAAAACCAGAGAGATTGAGGTAGTGATGAAGTACATCCTTTAAATCTGTAAAGCAAATAGAGGAGAAATTGGAAGTTATGATTGGAACACTGTTCAGCTGATTGGTTTTCCAGGTACCTTAGAAATTTAATGGATTTCCCAAAACGTGTAACACAAATGGAGTAATAATTTGTTAATCATGTTAAATATTTTGATCTCTCATACGCCAATCCCCCAAACTGTTGAACAGTTGATTCAAATCCAATCAAGTTTGTTTCTTTTGTTGTTGTTCTTTTTCTTGAATTACAAGTGCCCCTATACCTATCAGGTAAAGTGAGACACTTGGTATATTCTAGAGACTGCTGAAAAGGTTACTTGTGATTTAGAATCCATTACTCTTTCCTATCCTTTTTTTTGTGAAATATAAAATATATTCAAATGATCTTAAGGTTTGCAATAAGTGTGTAGAACTCACAGCGCAGGAAGTGGCTATTTTTATTCATGGAGCGATTGTGGGACTGTATTGTGGTGGCTTCATGAACTTGCCTCTCAACTGACATATGGTGAGTTAATAAATAGGTTGTTGGTTGAAGCTTCTGAGTCAGTAAAGTCAAATTTTGTCAGAGTAGAATATTTTTTCCTTCTTTTTTTCTCACTGTGTTTAAAAGTTGGTTGGTTTTTTTTTTTTTTTTTTTTAACCCTGACCTTTATCCAAACAGTAAAAGTGGGTAGTCAACTAGAAGGGAATCTAGGCACTCACTGGTTCTAACCCTTTCATTTGGGAATCAAGATGCGTGCTTTTCTGCTGTAGCCCTTGTGTGTCTGGGCTTTGTGCCTCTCTGAGTGTATAGAGAGGCTTTGTGTTGCCATAGTTCCTGCTTTTGAACTAGATAGGCTGGAAGATTTATCTAGGGAAGAGTAAAAATGGAAATGTTTCTGTGCCCACCGATGCAGGTTGATGGGTTGTTTTGGGTGGGGTGTTTTTTTTTTGTTTGGTTGGCTTTTTTTCTTAATGCCTATAGGAGAAGAGGGTGATTTTCATCAGGTTCTTGGTCTAAGCTTTTATTTTACCTGAAAAGATTGAGAACAATGTTTTGAGATTACCTTTTTTTTTTTTTAAATGCTAAAGAGTACTTCAAAGAGTAGTGCTGAACTCTCTATTTTTAAGGCTAGTTTAAGTGCTAAATGTAATTTGAACAGCTTTAAATAATGCATGTTATATTTAGACCCCCATATTTTCAAAGGTAGATGACAGCATTATTCTGGTACCTTACCATAGGACCTGATTTGTTAAAGGATTTGAGTGATGGTGACTCTGGGATAGAATATGAACTCTGCAGTCATTGGGAGTTTTACATGACCAGACTTCAGAGACAGGCCATCCCCTGAAGTGCATAAACAGAAGTTTAGATGTTCATATTGAATGGTCTAGTGTCTTCATAATATGCTTGGGAACATGGTACGGCCAGGAGAGATTACTGTTACTGAACAAAATATATGTGGTCATTTCAAACAACTCCATATTTCAAATCTCTTTTTCGGTTCTCTGGATGTCATGTATATCCACATCAAGCACAGTTACCTCACTTTCTCGTTTTACTGATGGAGAAGCAAACGTCTATCATTTAAATGTTCTTTATTCCAAACTGTAATTGAGATGGGGGTGGGGTTTAATGAGGTTAAAATTCATGTAGCCAGGCCAGTGAGGGATGTTTTTGGTTTCCTTAACTTAGTTAATCATCTACTGAATTAAATCATATATAATCTGGCTGCATCAGGAATATTGTTTTAGTAAGGATTTCAGGAATAATTCCTTGATAGTATCTGAATACCCCAGATAACCTTTGAGATAAGGAACCATTCATCTCCCCTTCCACCATTGTAAATGTTGTGGAATTATTATAGATTGGATTTGCACATCTATATTATTTCAGATTTTCTTTACAAATTGACCAGGGAAATAACACTAGCAACCGATTTTTAATTCAAATTTTCCATACAGTGAAGGATTTTGGACGAAATATATTGATTAAATAGTCTTTAGTTTTAGTCTTTAGCATCATAGAAACTCTATAGATTAATAGCATGAAATTCCTGTATTAAGAATAATAATGCCTCAAGTTTCTTCTACTCACTGAAGAGTTCTTTGTTTCAAGTTACTGTAAGAATATTGGTAATTTATTTTTCTTGAATCAACAATTATGTGTAAAATCACAGTAGCACCAGTGTTTATTTGTTTTGTAAGGTAGGTTTGATACATAAATAAAATTAAAATTTAACTCAGTTTCCTGATTTTTCATAAATTATGTATTAAAAATGCTCACTGTAATGAATTTAAGGAACAGATTAAATTTTATTGCATAGGATAAATCGATAGATTATTAAGTTTGGAAGGAAAGACATCTGATATTACAAAGCAAAACAATGCTTTCACTTAAGTTACTTTAGCAAATAATTGGTATAGTTGATCTTTTTTCAATTGCTTTTTATAAACAAAAGAACTCCGTGGGAATATTTTCAAGCAGACTGAGACTTGGTGTCCTGAGTTCTGTTCACTTTTTGTCTGACTTGACTTGTCATTTTGAGCAAGATATTTAACTCCTCGATTTTTGTTTACCAGTCCTTAAAAAGGAGAATAAAACTTATGTATTTAATGGAACTCACCAAGTGGTGTTTGTCTGTACACACCCGAGGTATTAGCTGTCCACCCTTTAGAAAGTATATGCTAAAGAATGCATGTGATTTTCATTATAATACAATTTCTAAAATAACTCCCAGGTAGAAGTAGGTTGGAAAGAGCAACTTACTGTTTGAAGGCAGTTTGGGAGCAATTTTCTTGGAAGTATAATACTCCAGGAATGTAGTTCAGTATTAAAGTAGGAACCTCTCTGCTTTGTCGGCAATTTAATGATGAAAATTATGTGGACATTTAAAATGAGCAGAGGACATGGGTTTGGAAGCTAATTCAGCATTGATAGCACTTGTTGCTCAGTTTGTTCTTGTGGAGCACCAGGTTATTCTCAGGGGAGAGCAGAGAGGAAAAAAAAGCTGCAGATTAAGCTTCTGTAACTACTCATGAAGCAAATTAATTGTGGGATTTCCTAATTATTGGAATTAGGGTTCGTTGTCTGCTATTGATATTCTCCTTGAATATTACCTAAAGCTGATTTAAATAATTGAATACTTTTTAAGCTTAGAGGCATGCTGGGGAATGAAAATGAAGTTAAATCATAGAATCATAGAATCATTAAGGTTGGAAAAGACCTATAAGATCCTCGAGTCCGACCATCCACCCAATACCTTCATGTTTTGATTAGGGCATTTCAAACAGTATCAACCCTGAACATAAGCAGTTTATATATATGATATTTTTAAGAAGTAATTTTAAAATTTTTTCCAGTTTTGTGATACCTTTCCCATATGTCCTGGTGTTGTGAGACTTGATGATAATTCTGAATAATACATTATAACTGATACATTAAGATGAGAAGTGCTTTCTTCTTACTACAGGAAATAAACTATTCCCACTGAAACACCACCAGCCTCAGTTAATTTATGGTTGTCCCTGTGGCTCTTGGGAATCCTGAGCATGGACCAAGTCAGGTCTTGAATAAGATAAGATTTATGTTTATATGCTATATTCATCATAACTGTAAAGAGTTTTATTTCTGTGGACATCCGATTACAGTGGATAGAGTTTAGATAAGGTGATGAAATATAGTGTAACTTCTTTTCTGATCTATTTCTTTCAAAGTCTAGTACACTATGCAATATAGTGTATACTACAAGGAAGTTCAATGTGCTTTAAAACTGGATGTTAAGTCTGATGTTTGATTCTGCTCAATGCTGTAGTCTAATTCTGTTCCCACTACTTTGTTTCTTCCAGGACATGAGAGACTGCTCCCACGATGGCAGAGATTTGTGTGAAAGATTTTGTTGAACACTACATGACTCTTAAATGCTAAAAGCAGAAGGCACTAGCTGGTAGCTCAGTGTGGAGCAAAAATTTTATTTTAAACTTCAAAGATAATTATGTCAAAGAAAAGTCGTGCCAAGGGAGAGAAGTCCGACATGGAGATTGAAGCCCTGCAAGCTGCTAATGAGGAGCTACGAACTAAACTAACCAACATCCAGATAGAATTTCAACAAGAAAAAAGCAAGGTATTTGTCTGTCTATATTTTGTGATCATTCTTCTTAACAGTAGCACTGTTTGAAACCATCAGATCTTGAATCTCAGACTAAAGCACTACTAAAATGCATTAGCCTTAAAAGAAAAACACGTGACAAAGAAGTGAAATCAGAAGAACCACTGATGAACTGAAATTGATGCCAACTACTTTAAATAACGTGCAAAAGGAAGTGAGTATCCCCAAACATCAAGTCACTGAAATTTGCAGTCGCAGCAATACAAATGGCGCTAGCTTAGTGTGACTTAAAGGCAACAAGGGAGTTTTGTATTTGATCTTAGCACTGAAAACTGTATGTTGTAAAAAGAAGTGTCTTCAAAGTCAAACGTCAGCATCATATTCAAAGCATGTCACTTTAAATGCCTATGGAGAATTTAAATTAACTGGAAATCATTTGTGTAGGAGTCCTGATTTGATTTCCTGAGGTTATGTGTGCCATTGCTCTGAGCTGTTCAATGATGCATCCGATTGCTAATGAAACAGATGCATCAATATTTGCTATCTAGCACATGTTCAACAGGTATTTGAGTAATCAAGAGAACACCTAGGAGAAATTGTTCATTCATGAAGATTAGCATTTACTTTTATATATCTCTGTAGCAGTTTAAAATATGGACAAGCCAATAAGGTTATTTCTATTCTATTAGTTTATTAATCTCAATTAGTGCATTTGACTTTGCACAAGACGGTCCTGGAGGTGAATCCATGTGGAGATGGATTTATCTGTGTTTGTTTGGTGATACTGTAGTTGCAGGAGTCTCAAGGACTTACCAGTGCAACAAGTATGCACTGAAAACATGTTCACTTTATATAACATAGCTTTGTTCTAGCCTTGTTTCTTTGTATCTGTGTAAAATTTGGAACACCTGAATAATAATATTCCTGTATGTTCTAGTTTCTTTAACAACCTTGTGTGATACTCAGCTTTGAATGGTCTTATTTTTCATATTTTAATTAAAAAAGCAAACAAAAAAACCCCCTACAAATATAATCTTCAGAATTTATTTCTTACAGAGGAAAAAGAAACAGTGAAGCCTTAATTCTTGTTTGACTGATACAATAGATTCAGTATATATCAGCCAACTAAATTGTGTTGCCTTGGAAATTTTTTTCTTCGCAGACTAAAGCAAAAGTCGTATCTCTTATGGGTCAGCAGTATTGATGAGTGAACAGAAAAGTCAGGGTTTTTTGCTATTAGCTTCCTCATCTAACTTCTCCTACTCGTTTGATATAATGAGAATAAATTATAAAACAAGAGTGGCACAAACTACTTGTGCTACTTAAAACCGCACACCATGAAATTTACTAGTGGCTGATACCCTTTAAAATTGAATTTACCAGCTGATAAATTATATTATTTCGCTGTCATTTTTAGTGTCTCAGTGCTTGTTTGGAAAGAGACTTGTAGGCTGATGGTACATTACATTACATTACTAAATTTTTCTTTTTTATGATGCTTTACCTGTAATAGTGTCAAGTTTAACTCTGATTCACCTAAGAGTAAAGTGTAGCTACATGACCATGACAGCTGTAGGAACGTTTTCTATAACTAGTCTGCTGATTTACCTATATCCAGTCTGGTAAGAGTTGCTTCAGTTTGGTTACCTGTTCATCTTTCTACAGTTTGAGAATTTCATATTTTCTGGAGTATTGAGGTTGTTATAGGAGACACATCTGTGTATTGTGCGCACATGTGTGCAGAGAAATGAGTGAGCTCACATATGTAATGTTTAGGTGAATATGAAAGAGGAAATTACAGCCACAGTGCTCTAAAATCCTACTAAATATACAGTGCAGGCCGCAGTAAATTCTGTGGCATGTTGGAGTGCATTTCTGGGAGGATGGGGGGGATTAGGTCTTCAGTGTCGTTCCTACATCTTTGCTGTAGTGTTTGCTCTGAATCATTTAAGTAGAATTGAACCATGTAGTTTATTTCCCACCATCAGGGCAACAGCCTGCTCTCTGTCTGTGCAGCAGTTATATAGGATGCCTTGACTGACAAGATGAGTAAATTAAAGGCATAGAGATTTTTCCTCTTTAGAGTGTAGCTTAAAAATGGGTAAGAAAACCAACAGAAATTATGGCTTGGTATCAGAAAAGTAAAAACAGTGTGCCTAGAGAATTCTAAATAAATTAGATGGCTTTATTGGCACAGAGGTAAGAGGGAATGCGTTGAAGCTGCTAGAGAGACAGCTCTGTGGCCCGTGGGACATAAACTGTATTAGGAAAGGTAACAAACTCTTGTGGGGCCAATTCATTTAATTTAATTCTCCTAAACTATTTTGTCCCTCATGTATATGCCTATATTAATGATTATCTTAGGAAGAACCTTCTAATTGATGAGAGACATCACAAATGGAAATTAGTCTTAACATACTTCTGCCTGCAAAATACTGGTTTCTTTGAAATAAAATTATACCCAAGAGACATCTCTGATCCAAAATTGGTATGTTTGCAGTTCTTTGAATGTGCATCATTGTGGATCTTGCTGGTGGTGTTTTGGGCCTCTGGTGTATGAGCAGCTGGATTCATTTATGTTGCCAAAGGGGTGAAGCAAAAGTTGTGGCCCTGCCTTAGTTCCCTTTTACTGCCTTTTGTTTTGGGAACACTTGTTTGATGTGTTTGGGCAGCCTGTTGTTATGTAGCGTGTCCTCTTGGGATTGTAGGTTTGCTGCCATCTGCAGAGAGCCTGGAGAAGGAAATGCATGAACTGAACGCAGGCTCACAGACTGCCCTCTGCTAGTGGAAATGTTTGGTTGGAAGGCATCCAAAATTTGGGTGTCAAGTAACAAAAAGAGTTGACCAAAGCACAAAAATTATACTTATTTTAACATGGATGGAGGCAGGACTCGCTCTAACTGAACCTTAAAGTCCGGTGCAGTAAGCACAAGGAGCTGCAGTGAATGAGCATGGCCTTGGCAGTCTGAGTCAAGAAAATGTGAATCAGCTCAGTGGTTTTATAAATGCCAATGCTGAGATCCATGAATATTTAGGAACAAGTATTACAAAGTACCTATTCCTACTGAGATGGTTAGCAAACATTAGAAGATAGTCTTCCAATACTTTGGGTAATATTTTGTTCCTGATAGCAAGGTGTTATAGTGTTTGCTCTCACTATTGCTCCATCTTCACCGAGTTCTGCTATTGCTTTTAAATATCTATATTCTGCTTGTGACTGTACATTTATAGAGTTGCTATCGCAACACATCTAGGAGTTAGGATAAATGAGATGTTTCAACTCAGTTGCTACTGTATCACCTCACAATTTTATAGATTGTTTTTGTAAGTCCTCATGGTTTTCCCAGATTTCTTTGGGGGTTTTGAGCTTTGATGTCAGATGTTGAATCTGTGTGTAACAGTGATTCTTTGTAAGTTGAAAAAAAATCCATTTTCAATATGTGAAATTAAAAAAAAAAAAAAGAGATAGCATGCCATACTGTCAAAACAGCTTTATTTACTGGGGATTAAAGAAGTCATATGGAAAAGAGTTATGACCAGTATGTATAGAAGAACTCTAAATACAGCTGTTGATTTGAGAATCCAGGCATACCGAATACATATAAAACCGAATGTTATTCCCGTCTGCTATGTATGGAATAAGAAAGGAGCAGGTTAACTTACTGAACTATAAGGAGTGTACTGAATAGCAAGGAGGCACTAGGGTATTGTAATTGGGAATGAAATATGGCAAACCTCTTGGAGCAGGGAAATGGATGAAGTGTTGGTAAAACCATGTATAGTTACTCCTGCCACTACTGACTGGGATTAAAGGAAGCACATCCCTTTGGGTAGGTTGTTTCCTGACAGCAGTTGAAGGGCATTTGAATTCAGCTGTTCTCTACTCTTGATATATAAATGTAAATTCTCAATACTTAACAAAATCACTAAAATGAGAGAATTTTGGGTATCTGTCAAACATTGGACAGTAAGTAACAAAGTTATTAAGAATAAATGTGGCAGTGTTACTTCAATCAGAATTCAAAATTATTAAATGAGTGAATATGCTAGACATGATAATGCGATTTCTAACCCAGGTAAAACAGATATTGGAGAGGAGTGAAACATCAATAGACAGATACTAAGCAATGATTATCCTTAATTTGGAAGAATCAACAAGAAAGGATGATAATTAAACCTTTTAGATGGTATCATGTTGGAAGAGGTTGACAGAAAAAACTGCAAGAGATCCAAAAAAGTCTGATGTTACAATGTGATCTGCAGGAAAATTCTACTCAGAACTGCAGTAGGGCCTTTAAAATTAATGTGTCTTATCAAATTACATATCTAAACTATTTAAATCTGGACTAAAAGGACAATCACTGGAGTCTTCAGAAGTTTCTAGGGGATCCAAATACAGCACAGGGAAAAAGAGATATGTTTCATATATTCAGATATGAGCAGAAACACATTTTCTGTGATCCTTTGATACTGTTACATAATCTGGAGAGTTTATGTTAAATGAAGTGGAAACGCTTGAGGCAGGAAAGATTACAGTAGATGTGGTGCCTTGATTTTTTATTTATTCTTTTTAAAGAGTTTTTTAAATTTTTTTGTTGCTGGAAATGGGCGTGCAAGAAGAGCATATTTATGAAAGTGGACAGAATAAAGAGTGAACACAGGAGGCTTTTTGCTATGGAGAAGGAACAATGAGTAAGATCATCGATAAAGCAAGCAGTAGAGGCAGATGGAGTGGAAAAATGGTGACTGAGTGTACTGGTTTTGGCTGGATAAAGTTAAATTTCTTCATAGTAGCTAGTATGGGGCTATGTTTTGGATTTGTGCTGGAAACGGTGTTGATAATACAGGGATGTTTTTGTTATTGCTGAGCAGTGCTTACACAGAGTCAAGGCCTTTTCTGCTTCTCGCCCCACCCCACCAGTGAGTAGGCTGGGGGTGCACAAGAAGTTGGGAGGGGACACAGCCGGGACAGCTGACCCCAACTGACCAAAGGAATATTCCACACCATATGACGTCATGCTCAGCAATAAAACTGGGGGGGGGGGGGGGCAGGTTGGTGGGGGGAGCCGCTGCTGGGGCACTGGCTGGACATTGGTCCATAGGTGGTGAGCAATTGTTTTCATTTGCATCACTTGTCTTTCTTGGGTTTTATTTTCCTCTCTCTTTGTTTTTTTTTCCTCTTTTCCTTACAATTTTTAAAAATTATTATTTCTTTTTAATTATTAAACTGTTTTTATCTCAACCCACAAGTTTCTTTCTCACTTTTACCCTTCCAATTCTTCCCCCATCCCACTAGGGCGGGTGGAATGAGTGAGCAGCTGTGTGGTGCTTAGTTGCTGGCTGGGGTTAAACCACATAACTGAGCAGTGAGTACAAGTTCCATCAAAGCAAAGTCTGATATGGTGTAGTCATGTCTGATTGCTGCTTCTGCCACTTCTAAGCTCTTATTAGAGAAGGAGATTCAGAGAAGTGGTTGCCTGAAAGCAGAAACAAGGTAAAACAGGTCAGATTCTTGGACAACTGGAAGCAGTAAAAGCTACATTCAGAAGATGCATTATGATGGATTTTAAGATGCATTATGATTAGGCTTGCCAATGTGACGCCAATCTACAAGAAGGGCCGGAAGGAGGATCCGGGGAACTACAGGCCTGTCAGCCTGACCTCGGTGCCAGGGAAGATTATGGAGCAGTTCATCTTGAGGGCGCTCACAAGGCATGAGCGGGACAACCAGGGGATCAGGTCCAGCCAGCACGGGTTCATGAAAGGCACGTCCTGCTTGACCAACCTGATCTCCTTCTATGACCAGGTGACCCGCCTAGTGGATGAGGGAAAGGCTGTGGATGTGGTCTACCAGGACTTCAGTAAGGCCTTTGACATTGTCTCCCACAGCATTCTCCTAGAGAAGCTGGCGGCTCACGGCTTAGACAGGTGGACTCTGCGCTGGGTCAAAAACTGGCTGGATGGCCGGGCCCAGAGAGTTGTGGTGAATGGAGTTACATCCGGCCGGTCACGAGCGGTGTTCCCCAGGGCTCAGTTTTGGGGCCGGTCTTGTTCAATATCTTTATCAATGATCTGGATGAGGGGATCGAGTGCACCCTCAGTAAGTTTGCGGACGACACCAAGTTGGGCGGGAGTGTTGATCTGCTCGAGGGTAGGAAGGCTCTGCAGAGGGACCTGGACAGGCTGGATCGATGGGCCGAGGCCAACTGTATGAGGTTCAACAAGGCCAAGTGCCGGGTCCTGCACTTCGGCCACAACAACCCCATGCAGCGCTACAGGCTTGGGGAAGAGTGGCTGGAAAGCTGCCTGTTGGAAAAGGACCTGGGGGTGCTGGTTGACAGCCGGCTGAACATGAGCCGGCAGTGTGCCCAGGTGGCCAAGAAGGCCAATGGCATCCTGGCCTGTATCAGAAATAGTGTGGCCAGCAGGAGGAGGGAAGTGATCGTGCCCCTGTACTCGGCACTGGTGAGGCCGCACCTCGAATACTGTGTTCAGTTTTGGGCCCCTCACTCCAAGAAGGACGTTGAGGTGCTGGAGTGTGTCCAGAGAAGGGCAACGAAGCCGGTGAGGGGTCTGGAGAACAAGTCTGATGAGGAGCGGCTGAGGGAACTGGGGTTGTTTAGCCTGGAGAAAAGGAGGCTGAGGGGAGACCTCATCACTCTCTACAACTACCTGAAAGGAGGTTGTAGCCAGGTGGGTGTCGGTCTCTTCTCCCAAGTAACAAGCGATAGGACAAGAGGAAATGGCCTCAAGTTGTGCCAGGGGAGGTTTAGATTGGACGTGAGGAAAAATTTCTTTACTGAAAGAGTGGTGAAACATTGGAACAGGCTGCCCAGGGAAGTGGTGGAGTCCCCATCCCTGGAGGTATTTAGAAGACGTGTAGATGAGGCACTTAGGGACATGGCTTAGTGGGTGGTGGTGTTGGGTTGACGGTTGGACTTGATGATCTTAGAGGTCTTTTCCAACCTCAATGATTCTATGATTCTATGATTCTATGATGCTATAATTGGGAAAGAAGCCTGGAGATTTCCTAGTGGACTGATGTGACCACTTGTCACGCCAATAAAAAGATGAAATCAGGCCTGCAAGTTCCTCAGAAGTCTTTCACTATCTTCCTTAAGTTTGAAAGATCTATATTTGCAAGTTTAATACTCCACAGAAAAGTTATTGTATCCTAAAAAGTAAGGATTTTTAGCATGTTTTTCCCCTGAAATAGTTTAAATTTTGTTCATTTTAGCACAGAGGTCTTGCAATCCAGTTGATGGAGAATTTATCCTTGACACACGGAATCAGTTCAAATAATTATCAACCTTTCATGTTGAGCATCTTCATCTTTTTGTTCTGACACTAGCCTGTTGCACAGTAATTTTCTCTTGCTTCTGCTATAAGATGTATCACTTTACCATGTCACTTCGAAGGAGGAGTTTCAGCAGTTACAAGTCATCCAGTGCCCTAAGACTGACTGAGTAGTCTCTGATATGGAGACCAGAGCGTGAGTTTGTGTTTGGGGGGACAGTGATTACTGCTGCTGTTTCTACCCAGCTCCCTGCTGTAGCATTGTGTGGAGTGCCTTTCAGACTCAGCTTTCGGGATTGCTTGGCACTTCTCTTCCTTATCCTTGGACGCCATACCAGTGTAGACATATTAAAGTTGATCCAAGTAGATCTACGGATCTCCTGGATGAATCTTTTAGACCCCTCCCCCGCCAAGTGGATTTTCTGGAGACTGCAAAGCTGATTCCTTTCCCATTTCAGTATCAGCCCTTTTTAGCTTATAACCAGGAAAAGATCAGGCAAACAAAGCTGCTGCACTAGAGGTGACACCTACGGATTCAGTGTGATTGATGCAAAATACCTTTTCATGAAGAGCTTACCCAGTGGCCTAGCAACAGCTCATTAGTCTCAGATGCTCAATTAAACACCTTGACCCTAGTGCTGGTGAAGGAAGATTGCTAGGAAGACAACAATACTTACCTTTTCTAGCCAGCTGCAGGGTGGAAGGTGTGTACTCAAAGTAAGTGTTTCTTTGCAGCCTGGAAAAACACAAGAGAAGGAGAAAAGGAAGAATTGTGCCGGATTTACCTGCCAAATTGGAATTTCAGAAGCATATGGCAAGTTGACTTTGTATGTCTGGTTACAACCTGATAATACCAGCATTTCCCTGTCTAATCGAAAGTAAATTGAGTTGGCTCTGAACATGGAGCAACGAAACCTTGTGTTATCCTGGAGAAGTGATGTTTCAGAGCACTTTGCTCAGGAATATTCAACATCAGGCCCAGAAAAATATATTTCTATTAAATTTTGTTGAAATTCTTCAGATGATTGTGGTTAGAGCAGGCTTAAGCTGCATTGGTTACCATTGGATTTATGTGTACAGGGACAAAAAGGAGAAAGAAAGAGAGAATTTATTACTTTTACTGGTTTTGTTATTTTGTCCTTTTTCATGTCACTGGAAACTTGATCAGTATTAAAAAAGGTGTTTTTCTACACATTTTCCAAAATGAGGCATTGGGATTGCTCTACTCTGTTGCAGGGAATAAATTTTTCAAGATATTGCTGTAGATGTTACTGCAATTCAGTGAAGCCATGTTTAGTTGCACAGTATGATAGACAATTTGCCATTTTTTAAATTTCTTGTCCTTTTACTTACAATTATATGATCTCTTTAAAAAAAGCAAGGTAAATTCAGATTTTTAAGAGAAACATAAAATATGCTGCCGAATATGTTCTTTCTCTTTCAAATATCAGTTTGTATTGGACTATGTGACCCTGCTTTTGAATGTAAAAAGGTATTGGGGAATCTTTCTGGTGATGGTAGAATCCCTGTGGAGTTAAACTACAGTGTACGAATCTGCTCAGTATGTGTTTGCAGTGATGAAAAAATGTATTTGAACATAAGTCAGTGTTGTGGTTTAACCTCAGTCGGCAGCTGAGTACCACACAGCCGCTCACTCACTCCTACTGTTAACAGATATAAATTCCTTAATACACTCCGGTTAATCTGTTATTATCTCAAACCCTTCGAGCCCCACGTTGGGCGCCAAAAAGGAGTGTTGCGGTTTAACCTCAGTCAGCAACTGAGCACCACACAGCCGCTTGCTCACTCCCCCCCCCGGTGGGATGGGGGAGAAAATTGGAAGAGTAGAAGTGAGAAAAACTCGTGGGTTGAGATAAAAACAGTTTAATAATTGAAATAAAATAATAATAATAATAATAATAATAATAATAATAATAATAATACACAAAGCAAGTGATGCACAGTACAATTGCTCACCACCCGCCGACCGATGCCCAGCCAGTCCCCGAGCAGCGGCCCCCCCGGCCAGCTTTCCCCCAGTTCATGTACTGAGCATGACGTCACATGGTATGGAATGTCCCTTTGGCCAGTTTGGCTGTGCCCCCTCCCAGCTTCTTGTGCACCTGCAGCCTTCTCAGTCGGTAGAGCATGGAAAACTAAAAAGTCCTTGGCTAGTTTAAGCATTACCTAGCAACAACTAAAACATCGGTGCGTTATCAACTTTGTTCTCATCCTAAATCCAAAACACAGCACTGTACCAGCTACTAGGAAGGAAATTAACTCTATCCCTGCTGAAACCAGGACAGTCAGCAATGTGCTCTTGCGGCAAAGAAGGCTAATGGTATCCTGGGCTGCATTAAGAGTGTTGCCAGCAGGTCGAGGGAGGTGATCCTTCCCCTCTACTCAGCACTGCTGAGGCCACATCTGGAGTGCTGGGTCCAGTGCTGGGATCCCCAATACAAAAGAGACATGGACATACTGGATCAAATCCAGCGAAGAGCTATGAAAATGGTGAATGGCTTGGAGCACCTGATGTACAAGGAAAGGCTGAGTCATCTGGGACTGTTTAGGCTGGGGAAGAGAAAGGCCTGGGAGGACATTATCAATGTGTATAAATACCTGACAGGGGAAATAAAGATGGAGCCAGGCACTCTCAGTGGTGCCCAGTGAAAGGACGGGAGGCAGTGGGCATAAACTGAAATACAAGAAATACCATTTAAATGTAAGAATTTTTTTTTTTTTTTTACTGTGAGATGATTGAACACTGTAACAGGTTGCTCAGGCAGATTGTGAAGGCCATGTCCTTGGAGATATTAAAAATCTAACTGGACATTGTCTAGAGCATCTTGTTCTGGTTGACCCTGCTTTGAGCAGGGTTGGACTAGATGACCTCTGGAGATTCTTTCCAACCTCAGCTATTCTATGACTCTATATTCCCTAACTCCAAGCACAAGTTATCTAAGTACAGTGCAATTAATTTTTGAAAAGCTAGTGTAGATGCAGTAATATTTTTAAATGGAAGACCGGTAAACATGTACCTTTTTTTTTTTCTTTCTCTTGAAGCTTACAAATATTTAAAAGGTAAATTTCTTTACTGTAATTTAAATAGTAGAGATTCCAAAGTCTTATGGAAAGATACAAGATTTTCTTCCCAGCGTGTGGTTTTCATTGTGCTGTACAACCTGCGGTGTAACTGAGCTTTCAAATTTGGAATTGCATTGCACAAAGCATTGTGGAAGTGTTAAATGTGGTCCAATTAATTCCTTCCTGGAATCCATGAGGAACAGGATAGGGGGATTGAAGAGAGGTAGGCAAACACAGAACTTTGTCAAGAAAGGAAACTTGTTGGTTAACACAAACAAACAAACAAACCCCAAAACAAACAAACAAAAAACTTCAAAAGTTTGTTCTTAGTTGTTAGAGAAGCTAAAATCTAGGCTGAACTCTGCCAATCATGACAAGTGCCTTGTATCTTGGGTTGCCATTACAAATATGTTCCCCCCCCAACATTTGGCTATTATGTTTCTAAAAATGGGGCCAGTGTTAGGGCTGCCTTTTTCATAGCGACGAGTGGCTTTCCTTAGGGGTCGGTGTTGGGACCGGCGCTGTTTAACATCTGTGTTGGTGACATGGACAGTGGGATTGAGTGCACCCTCAGCAAGTTTGCTGACGACACCAAGCTGTGTGGTGCGGTCGACACACTGGAGGGAAGGGATGCCATCCAGAGGGACCTGGACAAGCCTGAGAGGTGGGCCCGTGCAAACGTCATGAAGTTCAACAAGACCAAGTGCAAGGTCCTGCACCTGGGTCGGGGCAATCCCAAGCCCAAATACAGGCTGGGCAGAGAATGGATTGAGAGCAGCCCTGAGGAGAAGGACTTGGGGGTGTTGGTTGGTGAGAACCTCAACATGACCTGGCAATGTGCGCTTGCAGCCCAGAAAGCCAACTGTATCCTGGGCTGCATCAAAAGAAGCGTGACCAGCAGGTTGAGGGACGTGATTTTCCCCCTCTACTCCGCTCTCGTGAGACTCCACTTGGAGTAATGTGTTCAGCTCTGGGGCCCCCAACATAAGAAGGATATGGATCTGTTGGAGCGAGTCCAGAGGAGGGCCACGAAGATGATCAGAGGGCTGGAGCACCTCTCCTGTGAAGACAGGCTGAGAGAGTTGGGGTTGTTCAGTCTGGAGAAGAGAAGGCTCCGGGGAGACCTTATAGCAGCCTTCCAGTACCTGAAGGGGGCCTACAAGAAGGCTGGAGAGGGACTTTTTACAAAGGCATGTAGTGATAGGACAAGGGGTAGTGGCTTTAAACTGAAAGAGGGTAGATTTAGATTAGATACAAGGAAGACATTCTTCACTATGAGGGTGGTGAGGCACTGGAACAGGTTGCCCAGAGAAGCTGTGGATGCCCCATCCCTGGAAGTGTTCAAGGCCAGGTTGGATGGGGCTTTGAACAACCTGGTCTAGTGGAAGGGGTCCCTGCCCATGGCAGGGGGGTTGGAACTAGATGATCTTTAAGGTCCCTTCCAACCCAAACCATTCTATGATTCTGTGATTCTATGATTCTATGATCTTTGGTTGCTTATGTCCACAGCAGCCTTGCCTAAGTGAATAATTTTTAATGGCATGATCCAATGCACGCTGAAATTTTAATAGAAAGGATGCTGTTGGCTGGACACTAGATTACACTGTAAGTGTGCTTAAATAGGAGTAGAGTTTACATATTTTTTAGAAAAAGCAAACCATACAGACTTCTTTTGTTCTTGTTGAAGGAAAGTTGCTATTGCATTTGATTTTTAAAATAAACAGTAGCATCTTTGCTTGTTGGCCTCACCTCTAGTAATCCACCTTTTTCACAGTTGGCAATAAATTGCCTACTGTAACCTGAGTTCCTGGCAAAAAGCTGTGCGGGGAGTATCCCTCCCACCTCCCAAGTGATTGACTATTGTGCCACAAATAAAAAATATCTGCATTTATATCCAAGAGAAAAAAAAAAGAGGTAGTCCTTAGTAAGTTCTTATCATAACATTTTTATTGGGGCAGTGGTTCAGTAGCACTTGGAAACATATATGGGTTAATAGGTTACGTTTTTTAGGAAATGTGTAATTTTAAAATTATGTCATTGACTCCAGTTCATAAAACTGAACTATTATATTTCTGTCTCAAGTGCACAAAGTACCTTGTCAAAGAAAACAACACCAGATGCAAATATTGTATGATAATATAATCATATTGTTTTAAAGAAAATCCTTCTTTCAGGCACTGTTCAGACATAAGAAAGGGAAGAAGCAATGACATTTGGCATTATTTTTCCAAGAAGCTAGCATCTGCTTTGGGCAACAATGTTGTATCAGTGTGCACCAATTATTAAAGATTTAATTTAGAAAGGCAGAAAATAACTGTTTTATTGGTGCCCTGATATCCTGCCTGACTTTGTTTCCCTGTTGGCTTAATTTCTTGGTGATGCTTCATGTTCTGCCTATGAACAGAACAGCTTTCTCAATTTAAAAAAAAAAAAAAAAGCCAGAAATTAAAAAAAGACAAATTGCTTTAAAGTTTAAGTTCATTTTGAAACTGAGACTTAGGCATATGGGGAAATGCCACACTACTATTTTCATTCAGTCAGTTGCTCTGGAAGCCAGACATGTACAGATCTGCATAGTGTGTGGGATAAGAGGGACGGAGGGAGTGCGGGAAGGACAGCTTATGGCTTTCAGGGAAGACCTAACAGACAGATCTAACTTTCCATCTTGTCTGACAAGAAGCAATAACAAGAAAAGACTTTTAAAGACCTTGAGAACTGGGATGCATCTTTTTTACTGGGTCATGAGCAGTGATAGGCATTTAAGATGCAGTGTAAAAATCCAGGGGTTTTAGAAGGATTCTTATTCTTCTTGTTTACATTGCTCTTGCTGAAACTCTGTAGGTAGGATGACTAGATGATGTGTGATAACATTCAGTTACTCTGAGTGGTTTAATATGTGTTGTCACAGACAGCAGCAATGCATATAGATGTTGCCTTCCCTTAATTCAGTGAAAGACAAAAAAAAAATTGAGCAACTATGCCATTTTGTGTAACAGTACTCCTCCAAAATTTCAGAATCCGTTTCTTGTATATTAAAAATGCTTTTAGAAAGTCACATTCATTAATAAGTTGTATTGAAAACTGCCTTTCAATTGCATGCTTTATGTACCATATGACTAATTTTAAATTACTGTAGTTCTGGAGGTGTATTTACTGTACCTATATATGCCATTATACAGTTTGTTTTCCGATGTTGTTGTTACAGGGTTTCATTTCTCAGTTTCATTTCAGTTTTCTTTGCTCACCAGTAAGGAAATAACCAGTAGATTTAAGTGAATAACAAGTGTTGGTTCATCTGCAAATTTACCTATAAACTCATCCACTTGTGACAGTAAATAGGTGAATAAGTGGTTTAGCTTTGTCATAGAATCATAGAATGGTTTGGGTTGAAAGGGACCTTTAAAGATCATCTAGTCCAACCCCCATGCTATGGACAGGGGTAGGACAGTCTTAGACTCTCCTGTGGAATCGAGTACCCTAATCCAAACACTGAAAATCAGTGCTATCCACTGCAGGCTTGGAACTAAATGTCGTCCCACCAGAAGAAGTAACACATGGATATCTCCTGCAGAAAATTTCCAATAGCCAGACTTAGCAGTTTGGGAGGAAAAAAAATACCAAAAAATCTATCTTTCTTCATAAAGATACGTTATCTGAATCATCCTGGAGTAGAGTAATAGTATCTGTGCAACAAAATCTGCTTCTGATGGTGTCTGATTCAGAGCTGTTGCCTTTTCCACAGCTGTATAGTGCTGTCTCAGCTGGTGTTTATTCCACAGTGTATCTAGAAGATTACTTTCATGAAAACATAGATACCTACCCTCCCTCTCCTGCTTCAGCCTGTTTCCTTTTTATTTTTATTTGATTTGATTTGATTTTGTTTAAGTCTAGAGTATGTTTGAGTTGGTTAAACAGGATCATAACATCTGCACAGGGAAAGTCTGCTGTCCCTGCTGTCTGAAGACTTCAGGTAAAGTTCAGACTCCGGAAATCCTACTGTCAGTGCTGTGGGTTTGATGAGTAATGTGTTGGTCTCATTTTGTGGTCACTCTTAAATTAAGTAGCAATCTTGGATTCATTGGATGAGTTATATCTGAGGCTTTTGAGTTAAGATGTCCCATTTTTCCTAAAGCAAACACAGAAAAGCGCCTCTTTGGATCCAACCTGCTTTCAATAAACAAAATAATGAATGTTTCTGGGCCTTTCCTGAACTAGTATTATTGCTTTTAATTAACCCTTTACTTTTGTTTTGACTGTAGAATCCAGAACCATGCAAAAAATAATTTAACTATACCTTCATAGTAAATGATAGTCTGAATATTAATAGAGACCTCCCATCCTTTCTGCACTAAGCTGAGGCAAGTTGCAATTCTGGCTTAGTTTAGCATAAATTAAATGCATTGTATGACTACAGATCCCAGCTTTGTATAGCGTAGATGCAAGCAATCTAGGAATGTTGTGACAGTGACTAACATCCTGCTGCTCAGTAACCTCCTTTTGCCACGAAGCACTGTTTGGTATGTATGACTGTATTGCCACTCAAGGTTAAAACACAAGTCTTTGAAATCTCTGCCTCTGACTTTGCTTTAGATGAGAAGTACATGTAGAGAGCCTGTATTTTGGCAGTCACTGTGATAGGGATAATAGAAAGATGTTACTGACACTACATATGATGAAATACGTTATAGCCTTTCTGGTATACTGTAATAGAGAAGCAATCCTTTCTCATTTTTTTTTTTCTTTTTTCTTTTTCTAAATTAATATCCAATCCCACTTAGAAAAAGCATTGCTTTCCATGCAGCCTGCTGAGCATCATTTTATAATGAGGTTTCATCACAGTGGGTATTACTATAATAGGCTATAAGACCTTTCCCCTACTCCCCCCACAACCCTTAGAGTCACTGGCCTATATTTTCTGAAGTGTCTGGGGACTGTGCATAGCCTCAGTTTTGGGGTGTCCTGTCTGAGGCCCCTTGAGTAGACTTGATTTTTCAGAAGGCCGATTCTTTTGGCTTATCTAATAAGGATTTACTCATTAAAGTAGCTAAGAAATTAAGAAATAAAAAAATCAATGTCTTTTTTTTCTCTCCTGCCTGCCCCTTTAATTTAGTTTTTAGTCCCCGTGTTCCTACTGATAAGAACGCCCCTTTGTTGATAGGATCTCTTCTCTCTGTTCCTTCAAGGCAAGATCCTTTCTCATCTGATTAGCAGGAAGTATCTTAGGTCAAGTAGTGGATTCGGGTGTAAGAATTTGTGACTCAAATCCTAAATACAGTATGTGTGTAAATTAGGTGATGCAATCTATGCTTGTCTGAGCATCCCATCTGTAGAACAGTGATAGCGCTGCTTAGCTACAGAAGGATGTTGTGGGAATGAATTAATTGAATGTATGTGAAGATCTGAGTCACTATAAACATCCGTGAAGTATGGTCCTTCAAATGCTAGAAAGTTTTCTAGCATTTCCTTCCCAGCATAAACAGAAACTCTTTTCTCTCTGTTTGATTTGTTTTCTGTCTGCTTGTAGGGCACAGTAGAGGGGTTATGGATGAGAGTAGTCTGGGGAGTGGTTGGTGGAGGAGATAAGGAGAACTAGATTGGATGCTGCTCAGTTTTATTTTATCACCTAAAACTGTGAGAACTTGTCACCAATAGCACATCTCCATAGCAGATTCCTGCACACATGCATGGCCTTTTTCTGGCCCTGATTCTCCAGTTGTGTACTGGAGAGAGAAGCGTCAGGTATGCAGTCTTTGCTTTTGAATATTCAGGATGAATATTCAAAAAGCAAATATTCAAAACATTTTTAGTATCGTTTTAGAAAAAGCTCCCTTGAAGACTTTTTAAAGTGTAGTAGCACTTGTTAATCAATATTTTATATTGATGTTCCAGGTGGGTAAATTGAGAGAGAAAATCCAAGAGGTTAAGCAAGAAAGGGAGCAGGAGCAGCACAAGCACACTGCCTATGTTTCTGAACTGAAAGCCAAGCTCCACGAGGAGAAAATGAAGGAACTTCAGAGTGTCAGAGAGCTACTGATCCGGCAGCATGAGCAGGAGGTAGCGAGAATGGTGAAAATCAAAGATGGTGAAATTCAGCGTTTGCAGTCAACAGTCAATGTCCTGCGGGACGGGGCGGCTGACAAAGTGAAGACGGCGCTGCTGAGTGAAGCAAAGGAGGAGGCTCGCAAGGCGTTTGACGGTGAACGGATGAAGTTGCAACAGGAGATCTTGGAGCTGAAATCTGGCAAAAAGCAGCTTGAAGAAGCTTTGAACAACATTATGCAGGCAGATAAAATGAAGGCTGCTGACCTGCGCACGGCTTATCAGTCCCATCAGGATGAGATTAATAGAATAAAGCGGGAATGTGAGAGAGAGATCCGCAGGCTGGTAAGTTCATTAAGTAATGCATGCTTATTTCAATTTATAGCAGGTATTAGTATATTGCTGTATGTGCCCATAAATACCAAACCACTCTTTTGCAGTGACATCTTTCATCAGTGCTGGTTGGTACAGTAGGCCTCTGTTTCCGTTACTTTCTCCTCCTTACAGCATAGATGAACCTCGGCTCCACGTTTAGCCCGACCCAATCCAAAGCTTTATGCCCCACCAAATAGAATATGGGTGAACCAAGACTTTCCAGGACAAATTTTCTCAACAGATCAAAGAAATAGACTTTCCCTTTCCCACTTGCTCAACTATATTTCCTTATGAATTCCTGTTGATCAAAACAGTCAGGTATTGCTCATTTGGCAATGCAAGAACACCTTTGTGAGATGGCCAAATTAACTTTTCAGAGAGCTTTTATATTTATATTGGAGGAACCAACTGTGCTGAAACAAGACAATGTCTTTGTTTCTTCCGCATCATTATCTAGGTCATTCGATTTTAAGCATTGTTGCCCTTTTTTATTTTTTAAAATTTCTGTTTTTTCTATTGCAGCGGAAAAGTTAGGGCCTAGGACAGCAGGCTTTTTTCATGCTTCATAAACCCTCGGACTTCAGCACAGATGGCAGACTACGCTGTTTGTATAAAATCGAAAACCAGGCAATATTTCCCAACAGCAGGTGCCCCAAATATTTCAAATTATGCAGCTTTGTAAAATGTAAAGAATCTAAGATGGGCTGTTCACCGTAATACATTTAGAGAGTTTATCATCAGACAACACTTCTGCTTGGTACCACGATATTTTCCATGTATATATCTGATTGCTAATCTGTCTAAACTAGCAGTACAATAGCTATGCAAATAAAATCTAGAATTATAATAAGCATAATATTTATCATATATCAAGAAGTACAGACTTTAAATGGAACAAAACATCAGTTTTCTTGAGAAAAATATTTTACCAGTTTGTGTTTACACAGGTAAGTCCTCTTATTTCTTGTATTCCTTAGGAAAAATGATGGTGAGGGCAAGCTACAAACGTGTAATATCTGTTTAATGGTGGTGATTTTCTGTCTGAGACAATGAAAGCTCTTAATGCAGCTAATAGTTATGCTTTAAATAAATTGGGGGTTAATCAAGTCTGAGGCGTATCATTTCCTTGATTAATTAAAGACCACTGCAAAGATTGACAATGTGAGGTTTCTGTAAGCATAGTTTCTTTCATATTTTGTTCCATATTATAAAAGTAGAATTTTAAAATCCTGACTATAAAGTTCAGGTAATTTAAGAAAGTGTTAAAGAGGAGAGAAGATTGCTATGTTGTGGCCTGTGTTTTTCTAGAGAAGAGTTTCTAATTAAATTTAACCTTCTCAAACCCAAGAAATGGTGAGGTGAGGCACCCCAAAATCTGTCGTCCCAAATTGCCCCAGTAAACACACATACGCCATGTCTTTGGGTGGTATTGTAAAGGAACCACTTTTCTTTTCTCTTTCAAGAGTGGATACTTTCAGCCTGCTGCAATACGAAGAATTCAGTCAGAATTATAATTGGAGCCTTACTGGGCCTCCGTTACTCCATGCATCTAAAAAGGTGACTGTATTTGGAGAGCGTGCAGGTGGCTCCCGTTTCCTATTCCCAGCCCCAGAGGAAGCCTGGCATCAGTCTCATGGGCTTTCACTGGAAGTGTTTGTGCCTTCCCCCCTCAGCAGAAGTACAGGGGAAAAATATCAGGAGCCTGGTGTTGCCTTGCAGTGCCTCGACTCCTTTCAGATGATGAATTTCAATTTTTTCATTAAATTCTATGGGTTGTTTTTATGAAAGAGAAGTGTTTCTTCTAGGAATTCACAGCAATTTAGGCAGTTATTGCATAGGGCACTCTTTAAATCTGGGGCGAGGTAAAAAATACTGCAGAGTTCCTAGATGCTGCTCTCTTCCTCTGGGAGAGCAAGTGGGATTATAGAATCAGACCATCAGGATATTTCCCTCCCTCCTCTCCCCCCCATTTTAATTAGTGCAAGGCATGCTTGCCTTCACTTTCAGATTAACCGTATCAGCTGCGGATTTGGGGTACTCGGTTGGTTTAGTTCCTACCCTTGTGGGATGAAATGGCAAGGATGTGGCAGGCAGTGTTATTAATATTAGCACAGTTCTGTAACTGAGCTTCAATTAATGTGCTTTTTTGTATGTGTGCTGTGTTTTATGGCACTATTAAGAAATCAGCATCTTTGGTATTAACGGCCTAAATGGGCTGGCCATACTGTAATTCAAATTCAGATAGAGTAATTCAGGATGCAGTGTCCGATTGTCTTGTCAGACTTGGTTGATTTATTTTGCATTTTAGATCACAGGTTAGTTTTGCAAATGTATTTCATATAGATATTGCAGCTAAAAAAAATAAAAATCAATATTTTTACCATTGTTTATAATACCCATGACTAATTTAAGTAAAATCTTGCATTTTTTTGGCTTGCCGTCAAAAAATAAAGTAGCGAGAAAGGAAAAAAGCAAAATCCATTGTCTGTGAATAAATGGATATGTTTACATTGTGTGCATAAACAGCCATGCTTGTATTGTACAAATGTCAGTATTTTAGAAATATGATTAATCAATTTTGAGATTGTCTTCACAGTTTTGGATTGAGCCATGAAAAATACCCAATAAGCCTCAATACAAACAAGATTGGATGGGGAAGATCCTAGTGCCTAATAAGGGAAAGTAAAATAGCTATCTGGCAAAAAATGTAACAGACTTTTTCTCTGTGCGGTATGAAATTATATTGGAATTTGTCAGTTCCTCTAATTGACTTAATATAACAGCGATATAAATGTTTTCATTAATTTAAGGAATGTTTGTGGACATGGATTTTTTTTTTTCCCCCAAAATATAATATATTCTTGCTGTATATATGCATCAGCACAATGTGCTGGCAGCTGAAAAACTGGAAGTAAAAATAGCTAGTAGCAAACTGGAGAGAGAAGTGAAACGTTTTAGAAGTAAAGAGACAACTTGGAGAATAAGATAAGAAAGCAAGAACAGCTATTACTTAATTTTTTCAGCCAATATTTTCTGAGTAGTTGAGTCTTAACAGTTGTATTGTTCTGTCAATGTAGTATGAAAACTATGCTGATACAGACTCAGATACTTAAAAAGAAATAACATTAAAAATCAGCAAATAGGAAAAAAGAAAAAAATCAGAAATAGCAAAATGAAAAATAATCTGCATGAAGGAGAACTGTTAAAGCCTGTTTTTATGGATCAGTTTTTTTTCAAAAAAAGAATATATGAAATAATAATTACACTTTTTCATTCATGGAGCTTCAGTATAAACAGCCCCGAAGCATACATTCAGCTGAGGGCTGCACAGGGAAGCATGTACATACCTAAATAACTGTATCGACAGACTTCTGTTTTAATGGCACCCTTGTAAGCAGCATGTCTGGTTTCCTTCTGAGGTCTGGGCTGGTACAAGGTAAATTTAATATAAACCCAATTAATGGTGAAGAGAAGTTGAGTTTGTTAACTTGTGTTTATGAAGTAGCTTACAGAGCAGAAATGCACTACGAGGGCATTTAATGTTTTAATCTAAATATAAAAAAGTACACAAAATAACAGTATATTTCAGCCAATTTTGTTGGGCCTCAATTAAGCTTGTAATTTAAGCTTGTCATTTAACTGACATTGAGTTCTAAAATCAGGTTTAAAGTTAGTTTTTTTATTAGTGGTAAGTAAAGTTTCTCTCTTTTGCCTGAAATTGCTGAAATAGCATGTTCAAATTGTTGGTGAGTTTTGGCAACAGACCAACCTTATTCCGTTATCAGCACAGCTGTGAAGGAGGGCATGAATATTAAGTATATCATATTAATTAGAGGTTACATTCATTCTGGGACTACCTCGACACTGTTTTGAAGAAGGCCCTTACTTTGCAAGGCACATTTCTCTAGATACTCTTTTTGCAGAGATAAGAACAATGGACACTTTACAGCGCTTGTGGACGCTTACAGTGCTTGCCTTGGAAAATATATGCAAAAAAACAATCATTAAAAGTATATTGAATTCTGTCATTGCTGATTTACTCATTTATAGTATTTCTTGAATAAGAAGGAAAATGAATGTTTACTTTATCAGACACTGTTAATATAAACATAATATTTTACCTTTGGAATAAACAGATGACACTTGCATCCTGTATTTTGTGGTGTAGGGTTTTAGTAAATATTATTTCCTCTATTGGAAATGTCTTTAACATCAAACCTTTCACCTATTTTACAGACAAATACCGTTCAACCTTGTTAAAATCTTTGCACCTATGGCCTTCCTAAATATTCCTAAACAGCTTGGATTGAAATGAATTGAAAGACTTATTTCACTTTAATGTAAAATAGTCCCAGTTTTCTTAACCACAAAATCAATGTAAAAGAGTCCACTGATCTGATTAGATGCACAATCAGATCCATGATTAAGAGGGCACACAGTACACCAGATGAATTAAATTTGCTTATCTCAATTGTATTCTCAAATAACCTCATAAAATTTTCTAGAGTAATGTGACATTACTGCAGATTCATAATTGCAAGGAAAAAAATCCTTTTGCTGTTAATGGAATCAAAGTAAAAGAAATTGTTTTGAGGAGTGTTCAAAAGTTCCTATCAGCCATGATTTATGAAGATAGATGCACTATTTAAGTGTCCTTAGTCTCCTTAATCCAAATTATCTAGTTGCATGAATTAAAAACTCCTTCCAGTGTGGAATCCTTCTTCTGTTCAGTGTTTCCCAATTATATGTAATGCAGTACCTGGAAGAATGTAATTCAAACTAATAGATTAAGCAGTTTTTAAAGGTAAAATCAAGGCAATTTTGCTTAAACTTCTGTTCAAGGAACAGAAAAACCCTCTGCTGAAATAAGTTTATGTACCATTTATATAGTGATTTTTTTATTCTTATTATTTTGGTTTTGTGCCTGTGTATAACACTGTATCTCAGGATTTAAGTGAAGACTTCTGAAAGACTGAGAGTAACATCTTTTCAGAACTAAAAATTAGATTGTTCCACTTCAGGACAAACCCAAATTTCAACTCAAGTCCTTCACAAGTTAGTATTTTCTAACCTTGCACAGCTCTTAATGTGTTTGTCTGCCTATAAGTCCTTAGTGTATTACTTAGCATTGGCATTCCATATGTGAACCGCAGTAAAAAAAAAATTTAGATGGTGAGGGTCCTCTGAAGGTCATCTGGTCCAATGTCCTGCTTGAAGCAGGGCTGCTTTGAAAGTTGGATCAGGTTGCTCTGGGCCTCCTCCAGTCCAATTTGAAAATCTGTGAAGGCAGAGATCCATAGTCTCTGTGACAACCTGCCCCAATGCCTAGTCACTGTGAAAGTTCTTTCTTCTTCCTCTTTCTGTAACCTTTGATTATTACACTTGTCCTTTTGCTGTGTATCTCTGAGAAACGTCTGCCATGTTCATCCCTGTATCCTCCTTTAGATAGTTGAACAGGTATCTGCAATTGTAATGCATCCCGCGGTCTTCTCTTTGGCTGGCTGAGCAAGCCAAGCTCTCTCACCCATTCCTTGAATGCCGTATGCTGCAGCCCCATAGTGGTCTTACTGGCCTTCCTCCAGTTTGCGGCACTTGTGCCAGCTTGTCAATATCTTTTTTCTGTGCTGGGGAGCCCAAAAGTGGCTGCGCTGCTCCTGGTGTGGTTTCACAAATGCTTAATAAAAGGCTAAATCACTTCTCTATCCTTCTGGCTACATTCCTCCTGATTTGGCCCAGTATCACGTTAACTTCAATGGTTGCAAACTCTCACCACTGACCCATATCCAACTTGCCCTCCAGGACACCAAACATTTTCCTTTTTTCTTTCTTTTGTCTTTTCTTTTTTACTTTCTCCTTGCAGAACTGCCAACTTCAATTGGCATCCAGCCTTTTCTGTTGCAGGAATTTAAACCCTCCCGGGGGCAGGACATTGTATCTGTCTTAGGAAAACTTTATGAGGGTTTTTTGGCCCATTTCTCAAACATGTCAAAGTGCCTCTGAATGGTGCTCCTGTCCTCTAGTGTAGTAACAGCTCCCCCAAATTTTGTATCATCCACAAATTTGGGGATGGTGCATTCCATTTCTTCATCTGGGTAGTTGATAAAGTTGTTAAAATTTGTTATTGTCTTCAAATTTTAAGGGGTAAAATTTAGATGACCAAATAAAAAGCTTTTGCCTTCTGAGAGATTCAGCAATTATTTTTTCAGTAAAACATGACAAATAGTAGGAGCAAAAGTTTAACAGGCCACCAAAACCCCAAATTACATCCTTTGCAGTGGTGGCAACTATTTTCTAATAACATTCACTTTCTCCTGCATTCCCGTTACTAGGATTTTGCCATTTTAAGGCAGTGAAATTTGTATCTTTAGGTTACATTCATTCATTCATTGTCTCTGAAAATTCTGGTGCAGTTGGCTCTTGGCAGGGGCACTCCGTGATCCCCTGCTGCCCTGAGAAGAAGGATGGAGCCTGGCCTTTCTCACTTCACTGGTGCAGTGGCACATATGCATGAGTTTTGTTTCCTGATCAAAATTTTGAATTTTGAGACTGGAAAGCTGAGTTTTGAATCATCCGAGTGTGTGCAGTCATGCACGGTTGGGTAGAGCCCGCTGTGGCATGCTTCTTATCAGCGCTTAAACCCGTGTGTATTTCACACACAGCTGCTGACAGCAAATTGTAGGCCGCTTCTCTGGATTTTGCCATCTGTTTGCGATGCGTGTTTCAGCTGCATTCCAAGGCTGAGCTAAACTCCTGCAAAGACCCTTCCATCACCTCCAGCATTTTAGGACTGCAAATAATACTTTGCTTTCCGTCCTCTGAAGATTTATGCTTGTCCTCTCAGGAGCTAACAACATTCCACCCGGGCCTTGTTTTTTCCTGAATTAAGCAGATCTAATGACAGCTTTTTATAGTGCAGGCTCAGCGGTTTGTGTTTATTCTTAGTATTTTCTAAGAACTCCGTTATGGTAGGTAGGTCACAAATCTGACTTTTATATCTTTTACAAAATATGGAACAGTATTAAAAACCCACAGAAATGATGTATGGTGTGGCAACTGGACAAAAAACTCCTTAAGTTTGTATTACTCGGTCCTTCTATATTTTCCATCTTTTTGACTATTTATTCATTGACAGAGCTATAATGAACACATGTAATAGGTAACAGGAGAGATCCAGTAGTAGGGGTTGTAGTCAGCTACAATAATGCAAGGTGCTTTTGAGAAGGATGTGAGAAACCTCCTATCAGTAAGTTCTGGAATTGTCTGCCCACATAGTGTTTCTCGTCTAATTTATCAAAACTTTTAATATATCCCTTACATATGAGATTTACACACTTACAAAAAAATACGTGGGAAAAGCTATTGGAAGAAAATATTGACTGTTGGTTTAGAAAAATTACACATGAAATTAAGAGTAAGTCCCATCTACCTGTGTGTATGACCCTTACTTCTCCAGTGGATGGCTGGCATCTTCTCTCCCTCTTCCCCTAAGGTTCCTAAATAAGCAGCAAACATTTATTTAAATAGGTGGCCATGTCTGGTGTAGAGAATGCTATGCACAACACAGGAATATTTTATTTCCTCCCTCCAGGTGGGCCTTCACCTTGGGGTATTGTTGTTAGGTCTTAGTGTCCCTTTATAAATGCAAAAGGTGTTAATTCCATTTAGTTCTATCTTTAACTGAGTAGCATCTCCTTTTTGTTTTTCCTAGTAACTAGCAATCCTTCTGTCAAGATATCCCTATTTTTAGTGTGAAGCATTTAGTATAAAGATTAATTCAGTTTCTTCTGGATAAGAGTACTGTAGAATTTTGCTCTGCGGTTGGCTAGGAGATAACTTTGATAAGGATGGGTAAAGAGGAAGGTCTTACACTTGGCAATGCAGCAGCTGGCTTTTTCCACTTTGAAAACTGAGTATGTCCCTGCCTTGATAGATCTGGCTTTTAATTCCCTGGGAATTTCTCTTTCAACTTTGTGAGAGGCTAAAGTTCCCCCAAAGGTCTCTGACTTTTCTTTCACTGTAGCTGTTGAAGTGTGGGATAATTGGCAGGGGGATACTCTTTCCAATGGTTGGCTTGGTTTTCTTTCATGTTTGATAAATATTATTAAAACACTTACTTCTGCTCATTTCTCATAGCTGTTAGGAGGCAGTTAGATACCTGTTCTTAGGAAACTGTGTAATTTTGACACAGGCTATAAATGCTAGCTCTTCATTGATATAATGCAGGTAATTGCTGTGTTCAGCACCTAACATTTTACAGCACAAACCCCATTAAGAAATGATACTTTAGAAAGCTGTAATTTTAACCAAGAGCTCCAGAGTTACTTATGCTATCCAAGGTGATTTCTCAGTAATTCCTTCTGCAGCTGCTTGTGGATGATCTTATTTTCTTTACAATCCTCTTTTGGAGGGTATTTCTACCACTTCTCTTCTCAGCGCATGTAACTGAAAATGAATTCTAACCTCATGTTGCTCCACTGCCTTCCTATCACAGCTTTTTGTACTGAATTGTACCATGCTTAATTGCATGAAGAAAAATGTGGCTATTCTAAAATGCTTTAAAATCCATGCAAAACAGAATGTAAAAGAGTTCATGTGACCCTGTTGTATTGTGTAGCTGCAAAAAGTGGGCAAATTTGTTTTAAACTGAGAACAAATCTGAAAGCAAAGCAGCCAGTTGGAAGGAATTTCTGGGTAATGTATTTGATTTAACATAATACCTGTGAGCCCAATGCATGGATTGGGATCTCATGCTAAATATGTCAGAAGAAAAGGTGGCTCTACCCTTTGTATTTTAGTGAGAAGTCTCAAATGAAGAGTAGTACAGGGAGGAATACATGAAAGCAGTGGTAGGAGGTTAGTGCAGTCAGCTTTCAGTTGCTTGTCCCAGCTACATTGTGCCACAGATGCAGAAACCTCTTACAGGCACCTGGTGAGGCAGGTCCTGCACCATGCTCCCTGGACCATGAGGGGTTGAGGAGCACAGTGGAAAGGCATCTGCTTGCTCAGAATCCGGTTGTGAATCATCAGGTGAGAACTGATTCATCCAGGTATATTAGCTTCAGCTCAGTGCTGGCCTTGACATACCTGCATCGCTTCCAGTAGAGAAATTCCTGCATTTCTATAATGTGCTTCCTATGTCTTAGGTTCTCAGGGATTTCTTAGTTTAGATATCCCATTCGATGACCAGCTAATAGATTGTGATCTCAGCAGTGTAATAACTGTTAAGTATTTACAGTTTTTTTCATAGTTTCCTTTTGTATTTTAGAGGTGTCATGGAAAAGGAGAGATTTGAAAGGAAGTTGAGGAGGGTTAGTCCAGGTAACTAAATGGATATTTGTGGAGCGTCTCTTCAAGCAGGAACAGTGGCATGGGAGAAAACATGAAAATGCATGACTGCATATATGACAAGCTGATATTGGGGAGGGGACATAGCATGTTAATATTGGATAAGGGATGAATGGGCTCCAGTTAGGCTGTGAACATCTTTGAAAGTGAGAGTGATTTTTGTTGTTGTTTAATGTAGTGAAAAGAAAAACAGCTTAGAGAATCCAGAGATGAGAGTTTTGTGGTTGAGAAGAGCATTATTAACAGCAGCATTCACATTGGATGGTGAGTGGGCAGGACTGCATTTAAGGTCAGAAAGGAGAATGTTGCAATGACTAAGGCATGATATAAGAACTCAAGTAAAAGTCTACCTCTGCGTATGGATTTTAGAGCTGATAGGCAAAAAGAGCCTTTAGAGGTAATCAGATTGCACCTGGGAGAGAACAGAATTAAAGATGACAACTATTTTAGGTATGTAAGTGATAAGTAGTTCAGGGATGGTTCCCTAGTGGTGTAAAACAGACATTAAAAAGCATAAAAAAGAAAGGAATGCTATGCATGGTACAGTAACAAATTCTGGATGCTGTCTGGTGAATGAACATTGTAGTAGAAGAATACAGGGTTAAACCTTTAAACTTGAGAGGTCGTGAGAGGAGCACTAATTGTTATTTCACTTAAAAGCCAATGATGTTCAGCTTGTCTACAGTAGTCATAAATGACAATTGGCAAATATCTGAAAATGTGAGTGTGTATATGTATGTGTATATATACATGTATGTACACTGTGTGTGTTTGTGTATGTACATATATACACATATGCATATATATCAGAGAGAGAGAGAGAGAGAGAGAGAGAGAGACCAAAACATTTATGGGAAAAACAAACTTACATAGGTGGAAAAGCTGACAAGCTTTAAGCATACAGCTTCTTAATCTGCTGAAGGGCTTCCGTACCTGAAAGCTAGTTTCTTTCCAACTCTGTCACTTGGTCTAATAAAAAATATTTCTTCTCTTTTAGACCATATGTATTCCTAGACAATCTTGGCTATGACAGTGTTGCTTCTACAACATGTATTTGATCAAGATAGCAAGCAGCAAGGAACGCAGATTAATCCATTTTGATTTTCATTTACCTAATGGAAGATACTCCTCTTCCCACTAAAATAAAGACCATAATACATGGTCTAATTACATAAGGCTGTTTTCTTTTATGCTGCCAACTTTTTTTCTTTGTGTAACCAAATGTGGCAAGAATTCGAGAAAAGAGTAGTTCTCCAGTGGTACAGAACTGACATGGAGACTTTCTGTGAGCTTTTACAACTAGAATATATAAGACTAAGCTAAGCTAAAGTCTTTTGGGAGTGGTTGACCTTTCTTCTCTAACTGTCAGCTTATCTTCAGTTTAAACCTAAACCATATCTCTTCTTTTTCTAGTCTTGTACCTCCTCTTTCTTTGCCTGCCTGCCCCTTGACCTGCCATCTCTCCCATGTGGAACTGAGGGATGTTGTATCCCTGTAAAATATTTCTCTTCCTTTTTTTTCCTTCTCTGAAGTAATTTGTACACTCTGTTATAAGTTGTACTCTCTGTTAAGAAAGCAGACAGGGAAGATGAACAAGTTTGCTCTGTAGTGTGCAAGTCTGAAGAAAGATGGTAAATCTTTGGGTCAGGCATTGGGGTAAATTTAAGAAAATTGAGGCATTGACTGGGTTGATGCAGTTACATTGGAGAAATCAAAAGTGTAACTGTCCCCTTGAGGAAAGGAGAATTGTATTGTGCCCCAGGCTTCTGAAACCAAACTTAAGGTAGAGGCGTTACTGCTGCAGTTCTGTTCATCTTTATCAGTTTGTTATAAGTTAGTTGCTTAGAAATTCTTCCTTCTGCTAGTTTGTGCTTATAAAAAAATAAGCACTATTGCAATGCTCTGTGTATTTGTGTGTGTGCGTTCTTGTGCATATGTTTACATGAGTAAGAGACTCTCTAGTGCGTACCTGCAACTTAAAATATAAGCCCAAAATAAAAAAGGATGTGCAGCCATTGCTATTATATTGCTACTTTCAATTATTATCAGTCTCAAAGATTTTTCTATTTGACTGAAACATGGGGTGTTTCTTTTTTTCTGAAAGGTTCACCACATGTAGATTTTTGTAGAAAAAACAGTAGTAGGAAGAGCAGAGGGGAATTCTGCCTTCTTCCCTGCCTTCCCCTAACCCCCACCCCAAAGCCATGCTCTTTCATGGCATTTCTCTCTAATGTGTGTGAGCTTGTGTGCTTTGATCAATGGAAGTGTGTGTGAAGGGTGACATGGGCGTGATTTCACTGGTCACATCTGTTTCAAACGATCTCTTCTGCTGTGGTTCAGCAAGTAGCAGTCTGTACTGAGATCGTTGCTTTCTTTTTTCTTCCAATTTAAACACCTATGTCATTCCATTTACCATTTAAGTTGTGAGAATATGAAGAGTATGAAATGTGCTACTAATTGGGTAACTAAAATCAAGGCTGCCTATGTAACCTTGGTTCTTCCTTGTTAAATGTATGCCTTGCATGGTCGAATTCCTATCTCAATTGAATAGATGTTCAGTGTGAACACCTGTGTAATTGAAAGCGAAACTGTCCACAGTATTTAGTTACATGACATTTTTTCCTCCCGAGGGGTCCCTGATAGATCAGTGTGCGTGACAGATAGCATTCAGTGAATGAAGCAGCTGCTTAATTTTTGTCATTGCTCTTTGCTGCACAGTCCCTCTGAAACTCTGCATGTTGCGAATTCTTCCATTAATAAAAACTGCATTCTTTTCCTGCAAGTCCTTTTTGGCATACTTGAAAGTCTCACAAATCTGAATTAACGTACTGGGAAGTATTATACCTATTTACTGGATGAGGAATTGAGACCCAGCGACCTTCCCAAGTCAGGAAAGAAATCTCCATCAGAACCAATCTTCATCAGTTCCAGCTGGAACTTAAAAGTAGTCTAGACCAGCTTATTCACTTCAAGTCTGACCTTTTTATCTTCAATCATGACTTGACTTGCTTCAGCCAGGCCATCTCCTGCCACTCAGGTTCTGTACACAAACTAATTTCATGTCCTTTGTAGACTGTGAAAGGAGTAAGGCAAGAATCCTGAAGAAGCAAATTGTATCTGATCGTGTAATCTGATTGTGTTAATCCTGTACATCATTCAGACTTAACTATAAGTTACTTCTAACATTTCCTTTTTTTCTTTTTTTTTGGTATAACTTGACATAAAGGACTTCTATGGATGTAGGACTACAATAAACAACAAATGTATGGTTTAACAAGTTCATGATTTTATTTTGTATTTTCAAATAAGATTATAATAGTCTTATTTCCAAAATTCCATGGGTTTATGTTGGCCAAGAAAACAATTTAGTAAACTGAAGGAGATACAGCACAGTTCCAATAAATATATTGTTAATGGCTAACATTGTTGCTAAGAAATCTGTTTCTATAGTAACTGCTGCAGATTGTCACTTCCTCTAGCATTTGGAATAGTACCAAAGTGAATTTAACACTGATGCTGCGAGGGACAAATCCTACGAGAGCTGCAGTAGATCACTGCTAGCAGTATGCTTTATTTGGTATGGAGATGTATGAACAACACAGTTCAGTAACTGTAGAGGGTGTTTAAGAACTATTTCTTCCTACCCTTTATTCTAATGCCTGTGTGCATTTGCTTTTTTTCCTTCTATACAAAGACTAGTCCTCATTTGAATCTTACAACAAGGGCACATAAAAATACATAGGTATGCTTAAGATTTTAAGTTTAAATGTGTGTGTGTGTATATGCTACTAATTTTTAAATGTTTGTGAAGAGATTCACCACGTGTGATTTTCACTAATAAAGAGGGAGTTAACATGGGGCAAATGTGTATGGCTCAAGCTTTAAAACAAAGCCCAGGTGAGTTTTAAAGGGTGTGTTTGTCTTATCTTGTACTAGCCCTGTGTTTCTTCTCTGAAACATAGTGAAGGGAGATTTTTCTTCTGCTTATAGAAGTGTGTATCCTCAGATGAAGTGGATGATTTCAGTGGCTATGTATTCTGTTTCAGAGTTTGCATCTATTTTTGTTTGTCTCTTGGGTTGAGACTGCACCGAGCAAACTCATCATCAAGTGAAGGCTGAAAGTTTTTTAAGGGGAGGGGAAAAGGCTTCAGAGGAGATATATCTTCTTGTTAGCAACCATAGTTTGGGTGGTGGTATAATTCTGAGAGAAACAGAACTTTGTTTTTGCAAGCTTGTGGGTATGCATGCAGTGAACACTTGGAGATGTTACAGAAACGTCCTTCTTTATTTCCGTTTTCCAGATGGATGAGATAAAAGGCAAAGACAGGGTGATTCTGGCTCTGGAGAAAGACCTTGGTGTCCAGACAGGCCATACACAGAAACTGCTCCTTCAGAAAGAGGCTTTGGATGAACAGCTTGTCCAAGTGAAGGAGGCAGAACGATACCACAGTAGTCCTAAGAGAGAGCTTCCTGCGGGAGTGGGGGATATCACCGAACTGATGGGAAGCCCGGTAAGAAAATTGTGTTTTCTTCAAATGTTCAACACAGGATAATTGCTGCCTGGGTGTTCACATTGGTTTTGTGGTTACTTTTAAAATACTGGAAGGACTAATTCATGGTAAATGGCCCTGCACTGCACTGTGCTGTTTCATTGATGATTTAGAAACTCCTTGGACCTCTTGAATTTCAAAGAATGTTGAAAAATATGTGGATATAGAACTTTTAGAATTTACATTGTAAGCTTCAACTGTGAACCCCATTATTTTCTTAGCTATGAATTTCATAACTTTAGGAATTATTTTAACCAATGGCAAATAGAAACTATACTTCTCAAAAACTGAGCCATGTTATTTTAATCTGTGTCCTATGCACTGGAATTGTTTTAGCCGATAGTAAGAAATCTGGTGAGAAGTAACCAGTAATACGTGAAATATTACTTATCTAGCTGCTGGGTTTTTTTCAAATTGTTAAACCTTTACATACATTTCACAAATAGATACTTTTCATGTAATATATCATGTAGTATTTCCACAGGATGTTATTGTTTAGTGTTTCAGTTAACTAAAATAAGTTTTCCAGACATTGATGTACAAGTCTATATTAAATTTACACAATCCACTTGCTAAACCATGATATTAAATTATGGATAGTGAATTTTTTTTAAAAGGTAATTTTATGTATCTATATGTTTTTGATGTAAAGGAGCAGCATTTGGATGAACGAGACATGCGGAGATTTCAGTTAAAAATCGCCGAACTGAATGCTGTAATAAGGAAGCTGGAAGACAGAAATACTCTCTTAGCAGATGAAAGAAATGAACTGGTAAATTAATTAGTAATAACACAGATGGTGACTGGGAGGGCATCTTTATGGTAAAAGATTTAATGTTGGAAAGTCAGTGTTATAAATAATTTACAAATTAGTCCTGGTTGGCCTCAATCAACTATATCTAAATATAACAGAGATTTCTATAGAAATTCACTTTGTGACCATAAAAGACATGGATGGAATCTCTCTTGTTCCAGAAAAATAAAAATTTATAAATTTATTTTGGAGTCATCATAATCAAATTGACTGCTAGCTTGCCTGTGGCACTGTGTAATGATGTTGTGTAAAACATGCATAATCTATGCGCTTAAATTACTGTATTAATCTTTTTGAAATTTGACAGTGGTTTTGTGACATGCTTATACTAGCTAGGAGTTAAAGAAGTTTTCTTGTGCTAGTGATGAAAAATCTGCCATTTCTCAAGGGAAATCTCTTAAGTAGGTGAAATTATCCTAGGAGAGCGATAGTAACTTACAAAAGAAAGGATATGACACAAATTTTAAGAATGAATTTTATTAGCCTGCATCGCTACTTACTTGCTTGTACTGAGGTTAATGGTAAAACTCCCATTGACTGCAATGGGAGGTGAGTTTTAACAAAAGGAATTTTTACATGTCCTCTTATAATGCCCTAATTCTAGTGGCAGAGGAAAAGATTTTTCATTGTAATCAGATGGAATTTTTTCCTCATGCAACCTATGTATCTGATTCTAAAATAATGCTGTTATGTATGGTGAGGGCAGAAGGGGAGGGCACTCTTGCCACGTGTCAGTCCTATAGGTGAGTGAAGCATTGACATCTTCCTCCTTGCTTTGTCAGACTTAGCTCTTCCTGTTGAGATATGAAGGCTTTGCTTTATGATAAAAGGACTTAATTTAGTTATGACATCTCAGTGATTATCAGAAGAACTAGTTTTTGAAATCTTCTTGTCCAGCATCTTGGCTGAATCTAAATTGGTGAAGTCAATTGAAAAATGCTAGACTAAAATTGGATGAATTGAGAACATAATCTTTTTCTTTAAACTTTTCCTCTTTAAATAGCTGTATAGTCTAAACTGCCCTTTCATATGACAAAAATTGATTCCTCGTTAACAACGTAAGTTTCTTGGGGTAAGAAGAACATGCGTTTTAGCCTGGGTGCAGTTCACCATTTTTCCTACTTTGCCTAGGTGCTGAGTGTTTGTTGTTTTGTTCCCCCTCCCCCCGCCCCCCGCCTTTTACTGCTACAGTTGCTTTTCTCTGCTCTGTACTCTCAAGAACATCTTGCCTTTTTTCAAGATTGCATTATATAAAGACAAGATAATTCAGCCTCCTAATCCTTTCTGCGGACATATGTCATTCAAAACATCCCTGAAGAATGCTGAAGTACTGCAACATCTATCCTTCAGTGTCCCTCTAGATGGAGGGCATGTACAACGCGGTGAAATACTCTTCTTGATGCTTGACCTAGAGGCATAAGAAATGTATTTTGGAAAAGATATGGAGAAGGTTTTGTCCTATTGTGAGACAATATTACATAAAACCAGTAATATCAGTAAGCTTGTATGATTAAGCACTGTGAAAAATAATTTTCTTCTGAGAATGAAAGAGAAAACCAATACTCAGTGAAATTATCTCAGGAGAAAGATTATCTTTTTCTCATTTCCAGTTAAAGCTCAGTAAATTGAAACATCTTTTGATTGGAAAAAATAGATTTTTTACAAACAAAACAGCTCAAGGATTAATGAAATAGAAAGAGTGAAATATTGAATACACACAAATGCACGAAAGGGCAGTAATTTGCTTCACATAATTGTCTAACATCATAAAACCACAGGAACAAAATTGAGGAGCTTGAAAATGTCAGCAGAATGCTGAGATTGAATCTGTGCCCTCTGGCTGACTTTCTCATTGCTCTAATTACACATTAGGTATAGGGTTTTTAAAGTAGAGTAGGAAGAGTTTATTCCTACTAAGGGATAGTGAAAACGACTACCCTAGAGACCTAGTTGCTCACAAGAAGCTTATATACAACAAGATTAGTTTATCAAGAAATCACTTTTATGGAGCATCATAAGTGTTTTCCAAGAGCAAAATCCAGTGACCAGATCTAGTGTTTTTGTAGATTGTACAAAAATACTATTTCTTATTTGTTTGGACTCCTGTAGCTCTTAGTTCAGCAGTAGTCTGTATCAGATGCCACTTAACAAAAGAACTAAGCTTTCTGAATGAAGGAAGAAGGCAAGTAAAAACACACGTATTTCTTCTTTCCTACAAGTATAAACTAAAGCACAGCTAACTTTGTTCCTTTGCCATTTGCAGCTGAAACGTTCTCGGGAGACAGAAAGTCAGCTGAAGCCTTTGGTAGAAAAAAATAAAAGGATGAGCAAAAAAAATGATGATATGTTGCAATGTATCCAGAGAATGGAAGAGAAAATAAAAAATCTATCAAGGGAAAATGTAGAATTGGTAAGTAATCATCTCTGACATCATGTTATTAGAACACATTACACACGGTTACTTTTGAGGTGGAAGTGCTTGTAAGGCTTTTGCTCTAATACAGCCGTTTCAGAGTCTTAAATTCAGCCAATGCAACTGAATATTCATGCTCTAAATTCAGAGTGGCATGTGCTTTGTGTTGTATCAATTCACGCTGATTAAGGGAAAGGATCACAGATAGATAAAGTGTGTTTGGAGGCTATGAAAGTGTATGACTAAAAATCAGCTTTAAAAAATGCTGCTTTTATGATTAGAAGTCAGAACTGAGTTTGAGTGCATGTGCCAAAGGCTCTACTATGTTAGATAATTGAGTTCACTTGTCTGCTAATTTTGTCCTAGACTATGTTCTTTGAGTCTGTTTTAAAATATCTTATGTGAGATATTAACACTGAGGCATACAGAATGTGTAATATTTTTTTTGTTGAAAGAGGCCTTATGTTGTAGTAGAGTCTGCACTGACGAGTCCAAAGAATTCTTGATTACTACATCATACATGAGAATTTTCCTCCTCTTACAGCAAGACACTTTAAAACGTCATTTATGTTTGGGTTTTTTTCAATTTTATTTTAATTTTTGTAGAAAGAGAAGTTATCTGCACAACCAGCACTGAAGAGGCACACATCTTTGAATGATCTCAGCAACACACGGGAGGAACAAGAAATTGAATTCCTTAGACTGCAAGTCAAAGAACAGCAGCATGTTATTGATGATCTCACAGTGGTAATGCTTATGACTGGTATACATACTTGCATGCACACACATCTATAGGCAAGCTAAAGATCTGAGAGCAGTATTTTAACTCCAGCTGTAGTAGTGATACAGAAATAGTTCTTTGGCATTGAAGGGTTTTTGTTATTTCTCAGGTAGTGAATGAATTTCTTTGGAATGTGTATGAATCTTTGTATTACAAAATATTTACCTGTTACGAGCTGCTTGTGAAAAGAAGTGCATCAGTCCATCCACCTTACTTGCAAAATTGGCCGTCAACAACTGAGGAACTTGAGGAAAGGACACGTTCCAAAACTTATCGACTGAAACGTGTTGGATGTAGACCCTGGTGCAAACCCAACCACTCCCCTGACCTAGAAGTTCTCCTAAAAGAAAGGAACATGCAGGATGGCATTAATTTCACCTAACTAAGCATCTCTGAGCTGGCCACACTAGCTGTCTTTATAACAAATGGAGAGAAATATGCATGGTTCATCTAACCAAAAGTAGCAGCATAGTTTAAGATTAGAATTGCACAGCTGCTACCTTCTGACTGTGAAGCCTACTTAAAATGATGCTCATAGATGTTTGCACTGTTTGATCAGGACTCTTGAGTTATGTTAGTGGTGTCTAGTGCTATTTAATGCAACTTATGATACACCCTTCTGGTGCTGGCAGAAATGATATATCATTTCTGAGAGACCCCCGCCCTTCTAGAGCAGCATCTGGAACTCAGGCAGACTCAGAGCATCTCGAGTGGCACTACTGACTGCTACAAAATGGGAAAACGAATTTAAGGTCATTCTGTATAAATAGAAAATTAAACAATTGGATACAGCATTGAAAATAAATATAGAAGATCCAAAAAGATAAAACAACAAGATGTGTTATTGCTCTGTCTGGAACATTGTCTCTATTATTGGCAGTTCCTCTGAGATTTTGACCCAGGATTTCTCTCTATAATCAGTGCCAAAGATTGATGTCTGCGTGCATTCTCCAGTGTTACAAGCAGTAGGATGTTATTCAGACACTATGATGTAGGGTCTGACTCACAAAGCAATGCTGCTTTACCTTCCAAATACAACTGTACAGACAGGGACTATGACATGGTATTAAATTCCCAGTATATGGCAGATACAACCTCACTTATATTTCAGTGTAAAGTGGGTATGAAAGGACTCTCTTTTTACCCTCTCAGACAGTAACCCGAGGAAATATATTGTATCCTGACTTCGGTCAAATAGTATTGTGTTTAGTGTGAAAGTAAAATAAATAAATATTTTAAAATATGGTTTCATTTTGGCTTTGTTTCCTATTTACAGATACTTTTCCACTCGCAGAAATAAGTTAAATTGTTAACTAGGATACTGCTTTGGTTGGCAGTACAAACTAATTGATGCTTTGCCTTCGATATGAATGCAGTGGAATTCTGCACTTCCATTATGCTTTTTAGCTATCTTTTCTGGCTCAAAGCACACCTCTACACAATATAAATGTATCATAATTATCAAGAATGACCCACATGTCACATACCTGATTAATACAAAATTCATCAGCTTACCTCCAGCTGAGACCAATATGATACACAGAAATAAGAACGATAGTCTTAAGCATTAGGGTTCTCTGAATTGATTAACGTTGTCAGTTGTAGGATATCTTTGATGCTGTTGAAGCCATATCAACTTGAGCTCTCCCACAGCAGTGGTGTTCTGGTCAGGACTTAAAAAGAAAGCTGTCAAGATAAACTCAGATGATTGCAAAAGATGCTAGTGATTCAGCAAATGGTGTTTTTTAATTGGCATTATTATTGTTCTGGTAGCTTGATGTATTATTGAGACAGTAAATTAAGCAGTCTTCTTACAAACAAGGTTAGAAACAGGAAGGAGTGGGGGATTTTGGAAGTGTTTGTTCATTCTGCACTGAAGTGAGAGGAAAGTCCAACTGTTTGGACACCTGCTTGGGATGCAGGAGACCCAGGTTAAAGCAGGGACTGTGCCTTAACCAGGTACCTGAGGAGGGAGCATTTTTCTCCAACACTATGAAATTCATCTACGTGGTTTCAGGTTTAGCTTAATATATTATATTATTCTGCAGCTTGAAATACCCGCTCCATTCTACCTTGGCAATCATTACTTTTCCTTATTTTGAAAACCACATATATTAAAGGTGCTATATAAGTTGTTGTGCTTTTCTGAATTATTTCGTATTTTCCAAAACTTCATTCCTGGAACAATGTGCTGATAAAGATGAATTATTTTATTCTGATTTCCCCTGGGAGCTTCCTGTTTCTCTAGTTTCTGAACTGAATGTAAAGCAAATAACTCTGAATACAATAATACCATGCAGTGAGCAATAACTGCTAGAGAAGCACTTGGAACTGCTATCATTCTTTTAAAAATAGAGGTGCTGCAAACAAAGATGCAGAGCTAAGGAAAGAATCAGGAAAACGGCAAGGAGACAGATCACCTGCCTCCTGTGTTGGGTTTTTTTTTTGCTTGCTCCTTTGCATTTTTTACCTTCTCTTCCTCCTCTTCTCCTTTGGAATTCAAGGCAGTATTCTTGGGCTTAAATGTTCATAAACCCTGCATTTTTCCAGTTATAACCTCCTCCTGTTACGATATAGTTAATTGTGATCTTGTTCCAAAGCCATGGTAGAAAAAAGACACCGGCTAAGTTGGCACAGACTGAGCGCCTTTGGATTTGAGACTTTTGCCCTACAAGGATGTCACATGTAACACTATATCTACATACGCATGCTTGTAAATCGGAGTATGCCTGATATAATGACTTGTCATTACTAAGGCTGGACTCATTTTTAGCTACCGACCTGCTTCTTCAGGATGCTTGAACACTGGAGTGAGAATGTGAATTCTGTTTCCATAGTGAGCTTCTTGGTAAAAGAGTCAAAAGAACTGTCAGAAATCTGTGCCCAGTATTTAACAAAGCCTTTTCTTGCCAACTTCCCATCAAGCGTGTAAAGTATATGGCTGAAGGTTTGTTTGCTAAAGGGATAAAGTTGCAGTACAGCGTGGTGTTATATCAACATGGTGTTATTCAAAAAAGATAAAGACATTGTCTTTGTGTTAGCTTTACCATAGGCTTTAAGAAAATTTTAATGATATTTCTTTGTGTTAGACATATCTAAATATTTTTTAAAAGAAACCCATACCAAAATGTTCTCTTTCCTTCTAGGAAAGGGAACGGTTATTACGGTCTAAAAAACAGAAGAGGAAAAGTCTGAAGCCTCCAAAGGTGAGCAAACCTTCGGTTTCCGTGCATTTCCATTGTTGTGAACAGTGCTTGTTTCAAATATTGCCTGAAATTAGAGCTCTACTTAAATTAATGGTAAAATTTCATATAATTCTCCTGTTTTTTCTAATGAGTGCTTATTCACTTTTTCTTAGGATAAATCAGGAGCTGCAAGTTTTGTAATGCACACAAGTGTTGTTTTGGTTTTTGTTTTAAATAAACAATATAATTACATGTTTAGCCATTGTGGCCTAAATATTCAAGTGGCTTGAGGCCTGATGATATAATGACTCAAAACAACTACCATTTCATAGGACAAATACTCAGTCCTTTTTAAAGAAAATACACCCTTTAAACTACTCGTACCAAGTTACTGCTTAATCGCAATTGAAAACTAACTCATGCTAGGGATGTTATTGAAATGATATTTCTGTATGTGATACATAAATAGGAAAAAGATTCCAACTGTTTTTCTCTAGTAACTATTTTGCTCTATAACGCAAAGTACAACAGAAAAATTTAGATTGTAGAAACAGAAAAGTTTTGCTTCAGAGTGTACATTTAATGTTTATTGTGACATCTGCTTAAAGTAATTAATTTGCTGAATAATGGTTTTTTGTGAAGTTGAACATTAGCAGCCTGGAACTTGTGAGGGGAGGAGAATGGGGTGAGAGGGAGAAAATAGCAGTGAAGAGTGGAGAGATGATTATCATCTGTATGATAGCTTAAGATACATTCTGTCATAAATGGGTGCTTGTTGTCATTGTGTTCTGCATAGTATATTCTTGGTGACCTCCAGGTGGTGCTTTTTTATTGCTCTGCATTCTGTAATACCTGTATTACAGAAAGATTTATCCTTTGGGATTCTCTGTTTCAGCGGTAATTTCTTCAAATTATGCTTCTAATAATGATGTATCTTTTACATATGAAGAAAGAAAAATTCAGAACAATAAATCTTGCATACATTTTTCTATTATGTAATGGAAGGCTGATAGACTCCAAATATATTTACAGTAGCCCTGAAGCATTCTTTCTTGGTGTAGTATACCTGGAAGTTTGTGTGTTGAGAGCGAGTTTAAAAACAGAACATAAAATTAAATATATATATACACACATGTAACTAATACTATAATTTTTGTAGTCCTCTTTAATGATAAGCCCTTACCCTATTTTAAATTAATTGTGTAAGATCTTTTGCTAAATTGTAAAGTTCCTAATGAAACAAAACTAGTTAATTTTTTAGGAGTTGATAACTAGTGATGCTAATTTCTGTAGGCTGAAAATTCCATAATTATTCATTTATGTCTTAAAAATGTTCTGTGTTAATAGAACTTCAGCTGACCTAGACTCTGTACCCTTTCCTTTTACCTATTTTCTCTTGAGCAAGCTGCTGCTTTTGTGGTATCCTCTTCTTTTCCTTATTGACCAAAGCAAGAGTTGAACAACATGAGGGTTGGAGAAAATGTGCATGATACCATTAAAAGATTTGTGGCAGTGCTAATTCTTCATGTGGTAAGAGTACTATAATTGGGGGACTTCGGCAGAGATTACTGCAGGCGTTGTGTGCATAAGCAGCAGAGTTAGTAGGGGTTTGCTTCTTATTTATGATATGATAGATACATCAGAAAGAACAAATCAATCAGTAGCACACATAACTCCCACTAGTTATTCCATCTCCTGTCTGTTAGCTCTTCGGTGCCCATATGAAATTGGCCATCTGAAATTTTATTTGATGCTCTCTCCTCAAAGGAAAAGCAGGACTATTAAACAAAAACAAGTGCAAAAGAGAGGGAAAGTTGTGAGAGAAGAGTGAATGGGATTTGCGGTGTGTTGACCCTGGCTGGATGCCAGGTGCCCACCAAAGCCGCTCTATCACTCCCCTCCTCAGCTGGACAGCAGGGAGAAAAATACGACGAAAGGCTCGTGGGTCGAGAGAAGGACAGGGAGAGATCACTCACCAGTTACTGTCACAGGCAAAACAGACTCGACTTGGGGAAATTAGTTTAATTTATTACCAATCAAATCAGAGTAGGATAATGAGAAATAAAACCAAATCCTACAACACCTTCCCCCCACCCCTCCCTTCTTCCTGGGCTCAACTTCACTCCCGATTTTCTCCACCTCCTCTGCCCCAGCGGCGCAGGGGGACGGGGAATGGGGGTTGCGGTCAGTTCATCACACGTTGTCTCTGCCGCTCCTTCCTCCTCAGGGGGAGGACTCCTCACGCTCTTCCCCTGCTCCAGCATGGAGTCCCTCCCACGGGAGACAGTCCTCCACAAAATTCTCCAGCGTGAGTCCTTCCCACGGGCTGCAGTTCTTCACGATCTGCTCCAGCGTGGGTCCTTTCCACAGGGTGCAGTCCTTCAGGAACAGACTGCTCCAGCGTGGGTCCCCCATGGGGTCACAAGTCCTGCCAGCAAACCTGCTCCAGTGTGGGCTCCTCTCTCCATGGGTCCACAAGTCCTGCCAGGAGCCTGCTCCAGTGCAGGCTTCCCACGGGGTCACAGCCTTCAGGCATCCACCTGCTCCAGCGTGGGGTCCTCCACAGGCTGCAGGTGGATATCTGCTCCACCATTAACCTCCATGGGCTGCAGGGGGACAGCCTGCCTCACCATGGTCTTCACCACAGGCTGCAGGGGAACCTCTGCTCTGGCGCCTGGAGCACCTCCTCCCCCTCCTTCTTCACTGACCTTGGTGTCTGCAGGGTTGTTTCTCTCACATATCTCCCTCCTCTCTCCGGCTGCAGTTGCTGCTGTGCAGTTTTTTCTCCCTTCTTAAATATTTTATCCCAGAGGAGCTACCACCATCGCTGACAGGCTCAGCCTTGGCCAACGATGGGTCTGTCTTGGAGCCAGCTGGCATTGGCTCTATTGGACATGGGAGAAGCTTCTAGCAGCTTTTCACAGAAGCCACCCCTGTAGCCCCTCTGCTACCGAAACCCTGCCACATAAACCCAATACTATACTAGTTATACTATATATACTAGACTAGTTATTATATAACTATATATGTAGTTTCTAAATGAGCTAATTCCTTAAGGAAGGAAAGAAGTCATCAGTAATATATTTATTAATGTCCTATTACCTGCCATCGTATTAACGTGTAGGCTATTCACATGTATATGCAGTGTTGACTTGGAGTTTAAACACCATTGATGTTAGCTTCTAAAAATCCAATCCTGGCATACAGGCTGGTTTCCTTCCAGGTCACCTGTGTGGTCCTGTGAGAATCAAAATCCTCAAAGGGAGCTGTTTTTCCCACAGTTTTCCAGCAGTTTTTTATTTGAACAATCTATGTAGAATGGACTGCTTACCCAGATGAGCTGTTGGGATTGTACCATCTTCGTCCTCTCTGTTTTTACAGCCTGTCTGCTGTGGTTTAACCCAGCAGGCAGCTAACCACCGCACAGCCGCTCGCTCACTCCTCCCCCCTGCCAGTGGGATAGGGGAGAGAATCAGGAAAAAAAAAAGTAAAATTCATGGGTTGAGGTAAAGACAGTTTAATAGGACAGAAAAGGAGGGGAAGATAATAATAATAATAATAATAATAATAATAATAATAATAATAATAATAATAATAATGATAAAAGATTATACAAAGTAAGCGATGCACAGTGCAATTGCTCACCACCTGCTGACTGATGCCCAGCCAGTCCCCGAGCAGCGGCCCCCCCGGCCAGCTTTCCCCAGTTTATGTACTGAGCATGACGTCACATGGTATGGAATGTCCCTTTGGCCAGTTTGGGTCAGCTGTCCTGGCTGTGCCCCCTCCCAGCTTCTTGTGCACCTCCAGCCTTCTCAGTCGGTAGAGCATGGGAAGCTGAAAAGTCCTTGACTAGTGTAAGCATTACCTAGCAACAACTAAAACATCGGTGTGTTATCAACATTGTTCTCATACTAAGTCCAAAACACAGCACTGTACCAGCTACTAGGAAGAAAATTAACTCTATCCCAGCCAAAACCAGGACACTGTCTCAGGAATCCAGATGAAAATGGTAGAATTCATCTAACCAAACATTTGCAGTGCTTGGTTAGATGTCATTAATGGAGGTGAGATATAGACATCTCACTCTGGACAGAGTGGTAACATTAAGTGGTGATTGTTCTCCTCTGGAAGTAGGTATCTAAATAGGCCATATGATTTTTGTCCTAAAATTGCCTATTTCTCTGCATGGACTATAAAGGCAGTCTAAGATGAGTTGCTTTATATATAGACATGTACAGTGCAAGTGTATTTCTGTCTATGATCTGTGCAAGATTTTTATATCATACAGATTGTAACCTATATATAATAGTAGAAGAAATTATGGGTGTATCTGTCCTAACCAGCCACTCAGAAGGAGAAATTACTGACGTAAATCTTTGGCTTTGCTTTTGAAGATTTATTAAATGTAAAATTAGCATTAACACACTGAATTACCAAGTTTGGCTGTTGCAGCTGTATCTTTTTCCAGCTGTGTCCCACTTCCCTTGACAAAGTGAAAAAGGAAATAACTGGTGAGAATTAGGTTTCATGAAAGTGGTCAGATAAGCTCAGACTAGAAGGTATAGAAAGGTTCCTTTTTTGTTCTAATAAACAGGAACTCGGTGCACAGGGTGAAGACTTACACTCATCTACTGTTGCAGCTTCTCCTAAATGGGTACTTTTATACTCCAGCTTCCTTAATTTTCAAGGTACTCTGACTGGACAGTGTCCGTGTTTGTTTTCTAATATGAGTATTTTCCTCACAGTGATTCCTGTTAGCTAGAACAGAATCCATGGCATGCCTTTCTCCATCTTTAAGATAGCTTGTGTGAATGATCTGTCAGGCTAGTCCAGTAGCCTTTATAGCCCGATTGTGTCTAAATAACATTAGTTCAGCTGAGAAGCTTTTGAAAATACCAAGGATTTAATTTTATTTTTTTTTTACAATTAGATGTCTGTGTTATTTCTGGAGCTCTGTAGCTGCACTAGGTTACTGTTGCTAGTGTAGCTTTATCTGAGCACTCTTTTAATTACCAAGGGGCACAGGAGTCCATAGAACAGCGCTGGCAACCGGCTTGGGTTCCCCAAGGAAAGGAGCAGTGTAGTGGGGTAGGGCTTTATAATCTCTCTGGTTGCAAGGTGTTTAAAGGAGTAATATAAGGACTCTGTATAGTCAAGTACTGTAGGATAGTTTTCTCTGAAGTGAAGCAGCCTGAGCTGATAGAGGTTGTTGGGGTTTTTTTTATGTTAACATGCCATTGGGCTTGTGAGGAAAAAGATGTACCGGAGGTGAATCTTCTTTTGCTGTTTAAAGCATGCTTTTTTCCAGGTGTTGTTTTCTTTTTCTTTCCCCGCCCCCCCCCCCCCCCCCCCAATTTTGGTAGTGAAATAACCGAGAAACTCCAGAAACAGTATTTTGGGGGGTTTGTTTATTTTTGACACGTAGAATGGAGTTACAGTGATTCCATGATTGATGGAGTCACGCATTTGAAAATAAGGCATAATTGCCCAGTTTGTTTGGAAAGTGCAGGACTCTACGGATTTGTTTCTTTATTTAAACTTTAGTAAATAAACTGTATTTGTGATAGTGGAAAGCCTGCACACTGGTGTGATGGAGTTCATGTTTCTTGTTTTATATTTTTCTTTTTTTATCTGCCTCTGTGCTTTGGTGTGCCTGTATTTTTCTGGCTGCCAAGAAATGACATATAAGCATGAAGGTAAGAAGTTACTGATTAGCTCATCTGATTGCATTACAAGGAAATTAATCTTGGATCATTTTCATCATGTTAGATTAATTACTTGAAAATGAGATATTTTAATGTAAAGTGAAACTACTTTAGCAACAGAGAAATCAGATTATTTATGTGTAAGTATACCTAATCCAAACCATTAAAATATGTGGGTATCTTGAAATTTGCGTACAATATGATCTATGTGTCACTACTGATTTATAACATTCTAAACTTTGATGTTTACGGAGCATCATATTTCAGTAGAAGTGTTGATACTTGAGTTATAAAGACCTAATGCATAATTTTACTTTAAAATTATGTGAAAACATCAATATAAATCCACATGAAAAATACTTGCTATTAAATGCATCGCAGTATTCAGTGGAAATTAGAATTGAAACCAGAAATTTTCAGCAATTGACATGACTATTTTCTCAATTATGAAGTTATGATTTAGAAGTAACAAATGTACAAATCAATATAAAAGAATCTTTAAGTTGTTAATTGAAAATGCTCCCATTTTTAAGAAAAGTTTGAATAAAACTTGAATGAAAATAGTGTATAGTTGCGAAAATCCAGTAAGTATTGTACATGCTTGTATATACTTTTGAAAAAACATTATGATTCAGCTTTTGAGCTATACGTGGAATCTCCCTGGGAGTCAGTGTATTTATTTATGCCTTATTATGTATTATAGTGTTTATCAACAAACTTTGTATGAATCAGATGTCTTTTTTTCTTTTTTTTTTCTCTACAGCTGTTCCCTTATCAGTTAATTTGTTCTGGTTTTGCTGTGAATCACTTCTTGAAGCTAGTTGCTTCAAATACTAAATGATCAACAATAAAAACAGCTATTTTGTAATTGTGTCATGAAGAAATTCATACACATGTGATTAATATACAGTGGTTAAATACCTTATCTCTGTTTGTTTGTCTTCTAGCCTTCCTTACAACTTGAGGGGAGCACCATTTGTTTAGCCCTGTTTTCAACTCCCAAAATTTACTTCTAGCATTACTGTTGGATGATTGTAGGCTGCAACCAGTATTCAGTGTGGGAGAAATGCTGGTTGGGCCATGTCCCAAGGACTAATTACACCTCAGTTTTTGTGGTAAACCTTTGTACTTACGAGAGAGGAGTCTGAAATGTTTGTAATTTGAGTGTGAGAGAACACATTGGCTTCTGGATAAGTCTTTATATTTCTAGAATAGAGCTTAAACCAGTTCCTCATTTCCTTTGTTGTGTTGAGTAGGACAGAACGGTGAACAAACTGGTGTAGCATGTGAATGCTGGAGGAAAGAATTAAATTATCCCAGGGAAGTGTTTGTCTTAAGCGCCTTAGAGATAGCTCTCTAAGGATCACAGTGCTTCCTTAACTGCGTAATGTGTCTTTACAGACACAGGTTTTAGTACTATAACTGCACTCCTTTTCTTTACTTGTGAATATACTAAGTAGCAAGTCTAGGGGTCTAGTAGCTTGCAAAAGGAAGGTTGTTCAAAAGCTCTTTGCCTTCTGTGCTGCATCATATTTATCTGTATGGATAAGGGTAACCATGATGTATTTGGAAAAGATGTGGCTTTTGGGGAGCTTCTTTTGAGTGCATAAACATCCTTGCAGAAGGAGATTTTAGTAGAACCAGTTAATTTAAAAATGCAGTCTGAATGATTTTTTAATTTTTTTTTTGAAGGGCTCGTCTTAAGTGAAGCAATTAAGTGGTTCGGAACAGGGTCTTGAAGCTGTCTTTGGTAGTTTGAGTGGGATTAGCTGTACTGTGAAACTATGATGGAGTTGTTTAGCTGCTGAGCGATGAGATTGAGACCTGGTGGACCGTGGTAACCAGGGCTGCAGGCTGTAAATGGAGTGCATGGTGTCAGGCATGCAGGCATCAAGTCACACCTACGAGCTGGATTTTATGGTACCACTTAATTCAGGATAGAGAATTTTGGCTGTTGATGACAGCTGTGCTGAGCCAAAAGAATATATTAATCATTATGGGCCTTTGTGAGAAAGTGAAGACAGTACTTTGTAGACATACTGGAAGAATGTATAAAGTTAGATAAGTCTAGAAGACTGCAGTGAAAGGTAAACCTTTGGAATTCATCATGAGATAGGGCATTATAGACAAAATAAAACCTTTCAATATCTTGAATGAAACTGATAACTCCCAATTCCATTCACTTAGCCAGTTTGGCTTTGCTGAGTTCTAAGATGTCTGATGTTCTGAATTAATAACAACTGATAATTTTTTTCATTCTTTAGGCTTTTCTAATGAACAGAGCTTTTATCTCCTCACATGCATTTTAAAACAAAAAACCAAACTGTGACATCAGGATCTGTGATTCAGCATCAAGCAGTGCAAAAAAAAATGGAGACAAATAGACAGATTTTTCTTCATCTTCTTAGAGTCACCTCTCTCCACTAGCCTCCCTGTCTAGAATGCTTCATAACCTGACTCCATTTTTCCAGCAACACCTTTTTTTTTTTCTTTTCTTAATTTTCCTGCTTCTCTGAGTTTGTGTTGGGTTATTAGAACACTTGTATGGTGTAAAAAGTTAGGCTTTCTGTTGATTAATAACCATTAATTTTTGTTATTGTTATTTTGGAAGGGAAAATACTTGAAAAACTTTTTCTAGTTAAATGTTTAAGCAACTTTTTTTTTTGTAGCAGCAGAATTTTCTGTGGAAATTTGCTGCTTTCTGAGCATATGTTAGGAAACTGATGGAAAGGGGGCTCTTAAAATGGTGAAAGAATTATTGCAGTTGTGATGTTTTATATAAAACATCACATTTTTCACAATGAACGTAGTACTATTTATTTCCATTGGCTACTCATTTTCTCTAGTTTTCTGTAAGCATGCATTTAATTGATTACATTGTGTAAAATTTTTAAAATCTGCATTGAAATGCTGTTTTTCCCAGTTTTTTTGGTTAGTCATAATATTGGAGCGAACTTTTGAAAAAATTGAGAATTATGGTATTGGAAAAATAAATGGAAAGCAGCAATTTATACTTTTAAGTAGGATTTTGCAAAATAGATATTATAAATTAATCTTTTTTTTTCTTTTTTAAAATTAGTATGAATGACAAAATTTTTTCCACATTGTTCTTCAGAATATTTTTTCCCTTTTGGTTCTACATCTTATATGTTACATCGTACCGAGTTACTTTCTTCTGAATAGATATTGGATTCCTCTACTGTAAATCTTGTAGGATCTGTATGATTTTGGTAATTAGCTTTTATAGTTTTGCTAAAGCATTATTCTATCGGCAATTACCCAGTGCTGTGTGCAGTTCAGTTCTTGGATGTTCTTATACAAACGATGTTGAAAAGTAGCTAAATTAATCAGAGGACAAGGGTTTACAAAGGAACCTTTTTTCTTCCTTAAATACTAAAATAATGGTCAGAGAAGACCTTGGCAACTGCTTCCTGGGTCACTGGGGTTTTCCAACTGTTTTGCTAGTAACTAAGAAAAACTAACTTTTCAGAGGCATGTTGTGGAGACATTTTTTGGATTTGATGAAGAATCTGTTGATTCAGAAACATCATCTGTAACTTCATATAACACAGATAAAACAGACAGGACACCAGCAACGCCAGAAGAAGATTTGGAAGATGTAAGTAGTAGGTGATTTGACATGGAGTATGAATGCAAACATTTTTTTCACCTCTTCTGCCACAGAAACTATGAAAGATTTGGCAGAGAATTGCTTTGTTTTGTTTCAAGTCCAGTAATACATCCACAGTCATTGCAATAGAATTAATAAGATAATATTCTGCCTGACAGATTTGGCAGATATGCAGATATTGGGCTGAGAAATAAACTTGTTTTTCTCAAACCCTTTCTTATTAGTCAAAAGAAAATTAATAGGCACGTTGCTTTGCCAAAAGTCAATAGTTACTAGACAATAGTTTGCCTTTCAACCTTGTAAGTTATTCGACTGTTTTGATACAACCAGGATTTCCTTCCTGTACTTACAATACTCAGAGAGGCTTTTGCAATTCATTAAGGCTTAAATGATCATAGGTAGTAAATACCCACTAACAAGTTTTGTTTCAGCTCTGTGATATGCACTGCAGCTGGCCTACTTCAAAAGATTGCAGGGCTGAGGACAAAGTATGAATTAGATGCTCTTTTTCATCTTTCTTTCCTGTTCACTAACTTGTGCCTAATACTGCTCAGTCACAAGAAGCTTCCTATTTTTCTAGGCTTAATATCTAATAATATTGTAATGTAATCTCTTTTCCTTGGAGCTTGAGTTCCTGGAGCAAAAATTAATTAAAGGGAAGGACATTTCTTGCCCTCAGCATTATAGGAAAGACCTTGAAAGTGTTGATTTCAGTTGGTCAAAATTCAAAGAAAATTAAGACATTAAAAATACTTCATGTTAAAAAAAAATTAAAAAACCTTCTTATGGCTTTTGAAATATAACTTCTGTGTTAGAGTGCTTGTGCTGGTAAAATGCTTTACCCTGGCATTGTAGAGAAAAAGAGTAAGGAGGCAGTGATGGACTGCATGACGAATAGAATGAACCCCTTCTGAAGCCCCTGTGGCTCTGGAGTTGCTGAAGACAGTGGTGCATAGAACTGTTCCCTCTCATCTTTCCCCAGTCAGTTTCTTCCCATTTCTGTACGTTACTGCCTTATATAGTAACTTTTACTGTCCTGAAATTGTAAGGTAGACACAGTTACTGATCCCTGCATTTCTGCATCATCCTCAAATCATCCTTCCTTCCATTTCCACTTGTTTTAGTTTTTTAAACCTGTATTAAACTTTGAGACTCAGTGTGAGTTGTGTTGCTTGTTGTGTTTGTGAATCTATCTGTCTATATAAAGAAACCCATTATCGTATATATTTATACAAAACCACTTTTTTTCCCTCTTCATTAAGAGCACACCTAAAGAAGAAGCTGAACTAAGGTTCTGCCAGCTAACAAGAGAGTATCAAGCTTTGCAAAGAGCTTATGCATTGCTTCAAGAACAAGTTGGTGGAACCCTGGATGCAGAGAGAGAAGCAAGGGTAATTTTTTAACTGAAATTTCTTTTAACTCTGAAATCATTGAAAAAGCTGAAAAAACTTGGAATAGCAGGAGATATCTTTGCAGGTCAGTGAAATGCAAAGCGCAATGTTTTTGAGGATTAGAGGATATTATCAGTAAAAGGACAATTTAGATTTATCTGGTGCAATCAAAACAAAGATATAGTTATACTTTATTCTAGCATGCATAATGTATTAAAGATTTCAGTAGTAAGACGGTTTTATTGAGAATGATATCTCAATTGAACCTGCAATTTGGATAGCAACATGATGGATTTAAAGTGAATTGGAGAATAGGTTGTTATAAGTACTTAGGTACTTTTATCATATGAGTATATTAAAAAGCTGACCCAAATCTGACAAAAGAATTTTTTCTTCCAAGTGTTTTGTCAAATATATGAAATCATAATTCGTTTTGAAAAAAAGTCAGTTTGAGAGTATTCTTCCACTAAAAAGTACGTAGCTAACTGTTGTTACTGTTAGGTCAGCATGTGTGATTGTTTAGTCACCCTGAAATAGATTTTTCTTTATCCTCACAGCAATCTCTGTACTATAGGTATTTGAGGTGTGAGAGAGTATGTATTCTGTTTTCATTTACCCTTCTGCCACCACTGTGTTTAACCGTTTAGTGCAGAGATGAGGTCAGCAGAAGTCATGCTAACATCTTCCTTTCTGTTTTTTCCAAACTGGGGAGGAGAGAAATCACTTCGTAATGAATTGGTGAGCTCTGACTCAGTCCCCAGATCTATTAACTGAACAGCAGTGGCATCAAAAAAGAGCTGAGTTAACTAGAGGCAAAATTTCTTCTACTTTATCCCAACTCCTTGCAGATAGGGGCATGTCTAGAAATTTAGTGTATTTACAAGTCACCCTCTACTTGAATGACTATTGTGATCAATGACCAAAGAACATGTAACATCCAAATGGGCAAGCAATAGCCATAGGGCTGGAAACTTCATCATCTTCACCTCGTGTCCTTCATTCTGCATCAAGTGCAGCTTGAACCTGTAGATTACTGAGATAGTTGACTGATGTCATTGCGAGGCCACTCTCAATTATCTTTGAAGGGTCATGGCAATTGCGGGAGGTTCCTGAGCAAACGTCACTCTTGTCTTCAAGAAAGACAAGAAGGAGGATCTGGGGAACTGAAAGCTAGTCGTTCTCACCTCAGTCCCTAGGAAAGGGATGGAGCAAATAATCATGGAAACCGTTTCCAAATGTCTGAAAGACAAGGTGACTGGGAGTGATCAGCATGGATCTACGAAAGGGAAATCATGCTTAACCAGCTTGATAGCCTTCTATGATGAGATGACTAGCTTGGCAGATGAGTTGAGAGCAGTGGATGTTGTTTATCTTTACTTTAGTAAGTCTTTTGACACTCTCCCCTGTAAGATTCTTGTAGACAAACTGAAGCACAGACTAGACAAGTGGACAGTGAGGTGGACTGAAAATTGGCTGAAATGGCTTAAAGCGTTGTGATCAGTGGCAGAAAGTTCAGCTGGAGGTGTGTCACCAGTGATGTACTGCAGGGGTTGATACTGTGTCCAGTACTATTTAACCTCTTCCTTAATGACCTCGATGAATGAACAGAGTGCACCTGCAGCACGTTTGCAGATGATGCAAAATTGAGAGGAGTGGTTCATACGTGAGATGATTGTGCTGCCATTCAGAGGGACCATTCAACTGCCTGAAGAAATGCGTAAAGAGGAATCTCATTAAATTCAACAAAGGGAAGGAAAAGTCCTGCATGTGGGGAAGAGTAACTCCGTGTACCAGTACAGACTTGGAGCTGGCTTGCCAGCAATGTGCCCTTGCAGCAAAGAAGCCCCTCCTGGGCTGCATTAGGAAGAAAGTCCCCAGCAGACCAATGGAGGTGATCCTTCCTCTCTACTCAGCATTGATGAGGCTGCATCTGGAGTGCTGGGTCCACGTCTGGGCTCCTCCAGTACAAGAAAAACATGGAAATATGGGACAGAGTCCAGCAAAGCGCCATGAAGATGATTAAGGGCTTGGAGAACCTGATACACAAGGAGAGGCTGAGAGAGCTGGGACTGTTCAGTCTGGATAAGAGAAGGCTCATGGGTATCTTATCAATTTGTGTAAATACCTGATGGAGGGAGTAAAGAAGATGGAACCAGACTCTTCTCAGTGGGAACCGGTGAAAGGACAAGATGCAACAGGCACAAATTCAAATACAAGAAATACCATTTAAACATAAGAAAAACCCTTCTTCCTCTGAGGGCAGTCAAACATTGAAACAGGTTTCCCAGAGAGATTGTGGAGTCTTCATCCCTGGAGATATTCAGAACCGCACTGGACAAGGTCTTGAGCAACCTTCTCTAGGTGCCCCCCCTGCTTTGAGCACAGGAGTTGGACAGGAGATCCCTTCCGACCTCAATGACACTGTGATTCTAAAAAGTGGTTAAGCATTAAAAAAACCCCTGACCTACTTCCCGCCCCCCCAAAAAAACCCCCCAAATCCCAAAAATGGAAAAACGTGTTAAATATTGTGAATTATTACATATTACTGCCTTGCTACATGTGGCCTTCGTTGTATGGTGCCACTGCAACATGTTGCTAATAATGCAGAAAGACAAAGATTTTAATGTGGTTTAAAAATTACTGGTGGGGATGGACTCAGTTTATCCCAAAGGTAGGAGCTGCCACTAGCTTAATGGTTCCACTGCTTATAACAATTAATAAAATATTCACAAAATTCTATATTGCTAGATTGCTGATGGTTATTAGGCATACACGTGCACTATTTTGTCCAGGTAATTTTCTCCGGCAAGCATTTTAAAATCCACTTACTGAATATTCTCAGGTATATAAACAGCATGCTTGTGGGAGCAGAATTTCTGTGTGTTAATAAGCAAAGCTTTCCAGATAAAAGTTACAGAAGAATGTAGACTGCTTGACATTATCTGGAGTTATTTACAGCTCAAAAAGTTAGTCTGTTATCCTCAGAGCCAGTATTTAGAAGATTCAGGGTTTACTTTAAAATGTGTCATGTTTTGTTTTGGGTTTTTTTTTCAAGGTTCTTTGAAGTGTCTCTCAACCAACCTTAACTTTTTTTTTTTTCCTGTGAAATACAGTTCTTATAATAATCGAATTGTTGCTCTATGGCTTTATTTGTTAGAGTTCTCAGCATCTTACAAAAACCTAGTCACATTTGACACTCTTTTTAAGTAGGACACTTAGCCAAGGAAAGCAATAAGGACTTTGGAGATCATTTTGCAAGCTAGAATTGGGGCGGGGAGCATAATTACATCTACTATTAAAGTAAGATTTCAGAGGCACTCATGTATTTGACAGTTATGAGAGACCATTATACATTTCCTTTGCCTTCATGGGAAGGGAGACCCTGGTATGAATATTTTTGTAATAGCTTTTTTAAATTTTATTTTGCAGGCATTTGCAAACTGTCCCTCTAGTACACTTTGGAATTGTTGCTCTTTCTTTTTAATGAAATTTTGGATTCTTTTGTCACATCCATGCAAATCCATCTTTTGAGTGAGTCAGAAGGTAGCTTTTTGCATGGTTAGTTTTGTAGGGCCCAATGTTCTGGTGGGATGAACATTTCCTATTACTTTTAGATGAGGCTTAAGGTAAACAACAAGGACCCAAAGATGCAGAAGGAAATCCTTGTAGGAATTTTTGAATTGCTTGGATGAAAGAGTACCTGAAGTAGGATGGAAAAAGTACTTGCAGTAGCTCAAGGAGCCTCAGTGACTGAAGGTCTCCAGAGATATCCTTTGGTTTATATCCTTTTTGTTTAGTACCTTGTATGATTCAGTCCTTTTTAGGGCATCACTGGACTCAGGGGGTAATACCTACTGTAGTGTAACAGTTAGTGTAATAATCATGTAGAATGAGGAAAACTGATTGGCGTGTGCTGTTTATTTGATATATAAACTGTTTTGGGTCAATATATTTTATTTACCTATAGGCCTTTTTCAGTGCTTATTGCAATTCTCTTTCTCTCTTGCCCCTTTTTTCCCAATTGCCTTGAATTACTAAAGCTTATGAATAGCTTCTTAGAGCTCTTTCAGTTCCTAACTTCTTTTTTTTTTCCCTGGGAAGAGCTTTGTCACTGAATATGTGATGATAACATCTTTTTAGGCTAGGAAGGAAAAATGCTGTTAAACCGATGGCTTTAAATATTTTGTAACATAAACACAAAAGCCATTATTTTAATGAAAAGCATTAAAAGCTGACTAGACAGCCCATAAGTGGGTAGAAAGTATCTTTACTTTGATTCTGTGTGTGATTAAATCTACCTGTCTACCTGGATGTGCATACACACACACTTTTTAATCCTTTTTTCCCCCAGACTCGTGAACAACTGCAAGCTGATCTTCTCAGGTGTCAGGCAAAAATTGAGGACCTGGAGAAAGCTCTAATTGAGAAAGGACAGGTAAAAGGCTCTCTTAATGTCCTCTACGACATCATTTTCTCCCTTGCATGCAGTGGTGCCCTTGCCATCTTCATTGCTTGCTGGTGTGTTAGTGTGACTGATGCAGCTTAATTGCTACTCCAGCAATAGATTACTTAAATAAAGGACAGTATTATGTAGGCTAAGAAAATGCCATTAAAGATTCATTTTCTAACACATAATACGCTAAAGCATAAGACTGAAATAACTGCATGTATGTGCATTGTAAATTCTGTTCCCATTGTCATTTGGTGCAGGCTTTTCTCCTGTTTTCCATTTTGTTTATATTTGTTATAAATTCCAATAAAATTAATATTCTATATTCTATCTGGAGAATATTTTTGGTGTGTAGCATAGAAAAAGTCAAAAACCAAATCACTTCCACACACACTTCAGCTAGAAAAATGAACCACTTGGTGTGCCTGGTTAATGGAAGCCACTTGCGGTGTTACTCTCTGGAGCTTAAATTCGTAGAGGACCCAACTGCTTTCAAATTCCCATACCATCACACATGGTAAAATTAGGCCTTATGTTTCAGTATATCTTGTAAATACTTGACAAAGATGTGGCTACTGATGCATATTTAATAAAGTCTAGGATCTGAAGACTGATTAAAGGTTATGAGAGTGCATTTAAAAGAATCTCAGTTGCATAACTGCTAGAACGCACTGAGAAAGTTGGGGAGAAGTTATTTTACGCTTTGTTGTTTGAAATAACAATTTTAAAATTGCAGGTAGCATATGGTAATAAAATAAGATATAGGTATCTATAGGTATACATTTCAAAGACTAATGATCCTGTAGCATTGAATAAAAGCAACCTACGAATAATGCCAAGTTAATGGTATTAGTATTTCTATGGTTTATTCTTTGTAAGAAAAACCTTTCTGTAAGATTCTGTATAAATACAAAGGTTTTGGGACCATATTCAAGTTAAGGATAAAAATTGTTTATGCTAGCTTCCACACAAACTACAATTTGCTTAGTAAATTCCCTGTAAATAAAATATTACTAAAAATAGAGAATATGTTATCAATCTAAAAATGATGGCTCACTGAGCTTTTGGAAAAATAAATGGGACTGAAGACCTCTCGAGGATCTACTGCTGACATTTTAGTGTGTTGATGATAAAGGTGTTGTGGGCAAATTGCCGTGTAATTGAAAACATTAACAAAATAGTTGACTATTACAGTGTAAAATGTAAGTGCTGTGTATGTAAATAAGTGAACATGGATACCCATGTAAGAAAGTACTTCTGTGATTTTGCTTCCAGAATGGTACATCAAAAAGATATGCCTGGAAGTTAGAATTTAATTAGTTATTACTTTATGAGATTCATAACCACATTTTCAACCTTGTATCTCTTCGTAATCCTGAGAAGGCCAACAGGGACGTGACAAGGAGCAATATGATATTGTCTCTAGTGGGCTAGTTTGTACGCTGAGCATTAGCTTTCCACAGAATTGGTGACAGCGTCTTCCTGGGAGCTCTAGCACCTGCTCAGTTCTCCTGACCTGTTAGTATTTACATTCAACAAAATAAATGGTTGCGATGATAAACTGACTTCTTTGTGCACTATGTGATTTTTTTATTTTATTATTATTACTTTGTCATGTAGGTGGTCATGGTAGTGATGATGATATAATAATGCTTGTGAAATGTTCATTCGGGGAACCAGTCCCTAAAGTACTTTTGAAAAGGAAACAGTGAATCAAAAGATCCTAGTGCATTATCCCAGGAACTTTTACTCTTACTTACAGCTTTAGGGAACAGAAGCAGCAAAGACCTTCACAATTTTCCTGAAGTCAAATTCAGAGCAGGAGATTAGAATCTTATTGTTAAAAAATTATTTGAAGCTTGGCTTATAACTACTCGTGTAATTTCAAAGTAAGTGTCAATGGCTCATGTTAATATCTCGATCAGCTCGATCTGTCAGAATTCCCTTAGATGTAAAATAAGACTAATAATCCATTTTTGCAAGGTACATTGAGGTGCATGCATAAGAAACATTATATTAAGGGAAGAAATTCTTATAAAATATTAATAGTGGTAAATAATAAATCTCAAAATATTGGAGTGTGTAATGTGCCAGATGGATTTTTTTTTTTTTGAACGCTCAGCTCTCTCAGTGTGACCTGGTGTGTACATAAATACAGTCCCATTGAAGTTAAGGTTTTCTCAGAAAGTTGAACTGAACTAACTTCGTCAAGAAAGACACAAAGTTAATTGTCAATAGGGCAAATTAATCATTTTTTTCTACTTGTGTCAACTGGAGTAGTTGAACCTGCAGGTCTGATGTAACTGTTGAACCTGCCTTTTACCATATGCATGCATTGGGCTGTCCACCCTAAGTCTGTGAGCGCAACTCCTTGTTCATTCCTTGACCTTAGTAAAATGCTAGTTAAATGTTAAACTAGACATTGGATTTTATTTTCAATATTTCTTTCAAAAATTCTTGACAAATGTCATGCCTTTTCAGTACTCATTTTAGTATATTATTCTTAGTATGATACTTTTAACGTCATAACCCTGAAGAGCTTGTTTACTGCATGAAAGTTAAAGTGCACTTGCACATTCTTATATATGAGTGGGAAAAGGAGAGAGAACAGTAGAATATGAAACTATAGTGGACTGTAGGTAGAAAAACTAACTTTAAACTTTTTTTAAAAATGCTAATTGGAGTAAATATTATATCATAATGTTTTAGATTTTTTTGGTTGACATTTCAAGGCTAGTTAATGGGCTGGGATATCCAGATTTCATTAATTTCTCGTGCAGCATCAATGTGCAAATACCTTGCTGACAAAGAAAGAATCAGCCTTAATACTTTAGTAAAGACATTTAGATGTTAAATAAATTGTCCTTTTTACCTAGAAAAGAATTTGATCTATAGTTAGTATGGCATATTAAGTGTTGGCTATTGTTTTATTAAACTTATTAGAGCAGTGTGAGCTAGGTTATGTAAATACTTTTCTCTAGAGGGAGAACAGAGCGAATTTGGCTATTAAAACCCATTAAACCAGAATGTCCAGCTATGGCTGGAGTGAGTTTTTGTAACTTGGGTCTTTAAAGGGATATTGGATGAAGCCTTTTGAAGCCATGGAAAAACCTAAAAGGAAAGATCAGCTTTGGAACAAGTGATCAAATGGAAATACAGTTTTCAAATGGAGTATAGAATATCTTATATCCCTTCCCTTCCTCCATAGCCTTGAATTTCTTATCACAAACACTGTGTATTGGCCTGATTCTCACACTTTTAGCAGAGGGCAATCAACGGCATACCACTGAAGCTTATTTTCAGTCATTTGGGGTAATTAAATGTTTTTCTTACCTTTCTCCATTGGGATTTGCATTACAACACTCAAAATGGGATGGTTTTGCAAGAAAGTTCCCAACTCTTTGCAATGGAAAGAAATAGTTTTGAGTTAAGCTGAGTGAATAAATGTTTTTAAAATGACATAAAATATAACTGCGTTCACCCACAATTGTTATATGTAAAGATTTTAAAGTGTATGCTTAGCTGGAACATATTAGGAAACAAGAGACTCAGCTTCAGGAAAACAAAGGAACTTTTATTTTCTCTGTAGTTTAAAATGCTAGTTATCCTGGAAATATTTATGATAGCTTTATTTTTTTATGTGTGACCATTTTTATACTTGAACTTACAATGATGTCTGAAACCTTCTAATTATTGTGGTTATTCATTTGTCAAAATGTATATGATTTTGATGTTTTTAATCCTCTTCCTCATAGGATTCAAAATGGGTAGAAGAAAAGCAGCTGTTAATCAGAACAAATCAGGCGTTGCTAGAGAAGGTACGTGTTTAGAATCTGGGAATATTTTCACAATTGCTGTCCTTTATCATAAAAGGAATGGTAAAAGGAAATGAACGTACTAAGTACTGGAACATCAACATGAAAATTGCTTACTTTATTTCTCTCCAGAAACAGAAATTCTGATGAAAGTCTCTGATTAAAGTACCAATATGCTTTTGTACTCTTTGGGAATGGAAGCTGCTCTTTATTGTGGAATTACATGTTGTATAGCCAACAGTAGAACCCAAGCTGGCTGATGTTTCTAGTGTCCAACAAAATACTAAAATATTAAGCATAATGTGGAATCTTGTATTTTGCCAAACAGTTACACAAAGATTATTATTGTCATGATCACTAATAAAATTGCCTTCTCCCTTCAGCCTTCCTTTTTTTTACAGTTTTCCCACACATTAAGTAATACTGATTGATTTAAGACTATTGTATCATTTACTGTCTGAGATACTCAGAGCTGACCATCCTCATTGTTCTTCACTGATATTGGTGGGAAAGTTAGCTAGTACCCAGGAAGTCAAAGAATTATTTTTGTTAATTAGTAGCTCAATATTAATATAGTAGGAATAAGACAACCAAAGAAAAATTCATGACTAAAAGTAGCTACAGCCAGACTTAATTTATTCAGACACTTACATGGGTATTATAAGAGTTATAGTACATTATGCCAGATGTTACACTTCTATTTAGTAGTATTTACTTCATACAAATAAAAAGATCACCCAGTTAAGCTAGACAGTAGACCAAAGCTATTAGTTGGCATAATGAATTTCTGTCATTGTTAGTGCCCCAAAGCACAAATCTAGAAAATTAAAAAGGAGGCACTAAAACCCCTCCATTATTGTCTTTCATATACCATGAAGAGTAGATGTCTAGTTATGCAAAGACAATGAGAACAGTCTACCCAAATGTTAATGTAATCCAGTTTCATTCACTTGATTTTAAAAGGAAGCCTGTACTGCTTAACTTATTTAGATGTAATATTCATATAACTTTTCGTACTACTGACTTCCAGATTAGTATTGACCGTTTTCTGCTGGCAGTTCTCGCAAATATTTTCTGATGTGATGTTCCTTCTTTATTTCTAAGACACGGCCCAACTTCTAATGAGAAAGTGAAATAATTAACAGCTTTGTCTAAACCCCTGGCCTGTAACTCTGTACAGTACCTTTTCTATTGCTTACGGGGTGTTATGATGTTGTGTTTGTCTTACAGATTTACAGAATGGAACAAGAAGAACACCAGCTGAAGAACGAGATGCAAGATGCAAAAGACCAGAATGAGCTGTTAGAATTCAGAGTGCTAGAGCTTGAAGTAAGAGATTCTCTCTGTTGCAAACTCTCAAATGGAGCAGAAATTATGTTTGAACCCAAGCTGAAATTCCTGTAAAGATTACTGATGTCTGGTGCATGTTTAAGGGAAATCACTTAGGTATCTATTTTTTAAATGTTGTATCTTGGGATAATGAAATTGATACCACTGCCTTAATATGTTTTGGAGAGAGTGCTCACTAATGTTTATAAAGATGTAATATAGCTAATATATATTGCATATAGTTTGTTTTTCATCTAATAAAATATTTTGTTTTGCAATATTTTGCCTTTTTTATTTGTTTCATTTCCATAACTGCTCTTTTCCTGCATGTAAAATCACTTGGTATGTATAGTACAGCCTTGGTTGACATTGTTTAAATTAACACACCTTCTCACGTCTTGCATGCAGTGAAATCTAAAGATCTGACACATCCATCACTTTAATGTATAATTGCTTTTAATTACATTAAGATTGACAACATTAATATGAAGTAAAATGATCTTAAAAGAACACATTTTGATAGCAGCTTTGAAAGAATTTCTCTTACCTGAAATCCATTTTCTGATTGTGTAACATGGTCATGGACTGGAAATAATTGGCATCAGTCAATGAAAAAAGGAAACAAAACCCTCTGAGAATGTCAAAGTGGTGAAGCGCGAGTACAACTTCTGTATGTGGAAGTAGTATGTTGCCCATAGCAAACAAATTCAATACTTTGCATAAATGAAATAACAGTGAAATTATTTGAACATGTAGCATGTGATTACAGTAGAAGGCGATGGTTCTCATCACCTTGTAAATGGAGCCCATGTTGAATTTAATAACACTAAACTACTTGTGTGTGATGCACAGTTGTCACACGGTTGTATTGCCTGATAACACATTGTTCAGTTTCAAAGATCATCAGCATTCTTAACACCATTTAGAATAAACTCTCCAAGAAACCTGTCATTGTCACTCCTCCATAGTTTTCATCACCCAGCACGTTTCACCAAAAATCTTGGCATGTGTAACTTCTCTGATAGAGATGAAAATGTCATGTCTTCCTGTTACGTGGATGTTCTGCTTTTTGTCTTTGACATTTCTTAATCTTTTTTTAAACCTTTACTTTATCAACCATACATTTTGATGTCATAGCCCATTATATTCAAAATTATGAATGTAGGATATTAGAATTTCAGTAGATGTTTGGAAAAATAAAAATGCTTTCTAATATATATCTTTATATTTTATTAAGCAACTGTAAAGTAAAATACTGAACAATTTAGCATTTGAGTTGGCAGTCATACTAGAAACTGCTTCCTAAAGTCTAAGTGTTCTTAGAAATAAAACAATCCAAAAATTTTTCTTAGGAAAAGAAAAAAAGTGCTTCAATACATCCTTCATGAATGTCTTTTTCACATGGAAGAATCACATGAAAAATAGCTCAGTGTGATGTGTCGAGTTTTGTCATGTGCCAAATCTTTAAGGACTTGTTTCGCAGAATAACAACGGAAGTATTTTTGTGTGACTGCAAGAAAAGATTGTTTTCCTTAGTAGGCAAGCATTTAGACACAAATGTGACTAACAATGTGAATGCTTTAGCAAAATGATGAATGCTTCTGGTAATCATGACAGTATTTTTTTGAGAGCAATTAAATTATTTCGGATGAAAATTAGGCTAGAGTAGAAAACATAAACATTTGTCTATCATTTAATGCAAGCAAATTCAGGTGAGTTTAATGCAATGAAATAATTTTTTAAAAAATCTAAAATGGTAACTGAATTTGGACAAGAATTAAGCTTCTGGTGTTGGATTACAACAGCTAGGTCATTTAAGCCCATTTCAAAATTAGGCTGTTAATGCAAAAATTATTTAAAATAGAGCCTATGAGGGGGAAGATTGTGCAGAGTACAAAGATTTTTTCCCTCTACGTTGTAGTTTCAAATTAGGTTTAAGCTAGTTAATGAACAAGAGTTGCCATGCTTTGTAACTTGCTTAAGTGAATGCATGCAGCCTGCTTGCCTTATCAATTAAAGCACCTGAGTTAGGAAATTGGGCAATGCATGGATGGTCATAGGAACTAAAATATTTGCGGTAGCTCTCTTTCATTATACTGTCAGAAACTGAAGCTCTTGTTGTCAGTGCCTCCTCTTGTAATATGGAGAGGAAATCTGATTTTCCTCACTCGTGTTCCCATGGCCATAGAGAATTCACAGTAAGACCGGCACCTTGGCTGCCCAGACCCTTCAATCCAGTCATTTTCACAAGCACGTTAAAATTTAATTTCAGTAAAATTGCTTATTTATTGTTTTACCCTATTTCTGCCTTCTGAAGAAATAATAGGTTGGTATTTTGAAGAAACACATGAAAGTCAAGTAGATGGATAAGTTTTAGAAATACTGTAGTTTTAGATGTATCATTTTTAGTTTTGGCACAAAGAACATCCTAAGTGTAGAGTAGTGCTGCCTTTCAACATATTCTGACATCTTGGGTTGTGCAGTGAATAGGATTGGGGATTTTACATGCTCTAACAGAAAGGTTAACTGTAGAATAAACAGGGAGCAGATACACAGCTTTAATTTTATTGAGAAAATCTTCAGTGATAATATTATTTCATGATGGAGTTTGAATTTTTTTCTGCAGTTTCTTCTTCCTAAGTTGTTCTTTGTTCCATGAAAGAAAGCAATAGTTAAATAAGGTTATAACCAACATAAAAAACTGCAGAGTTTTTTAGGGCTCCAGTCAGTTATTTGGCCAGCATGCAAGGGTTCCTGCATCTGAGGAATGTTGGTTAACTTTGCAGAAACTGCGTGTGCATGGAACCACTTGGAAGCTAACACCATTTTTGTGCTTAGCTAAAGCCAAAATCCTTCAAGTATGGTGAAAGTAGGAGGAAATACCATATATTTGGAATGTGAATAGGAATCTGACTTTTTAATGTGCAAGTATGTGTTGTAAAGGTGGGAAACAAATGTTTACATATAATCATGCGTGTTATTTTTAAACAAAATCTTTTCTCAGGAGAGAGAACGAAGGTCGCCGGCATTTAATCTTCATATAACCACCTTCCCTGAAAACAATGGAAGTGCACTTCAACTGTTCTGTCAACAGGAAGGAATAAAGGTATATGTAGAGCATTAGTAGCAGTTGGATGGCCAGGATCTTTTTCGGAATGACCAACCCAATATCCAAAAAAATGGTTTGCCATCTTGCTGTAGGGAAGAAAATCTGAAAAAATAAATATAGTAAGAAAATATATTTTTAACTGGGGAAAGGGTTTCATAAGAATATGATCTGGTAGTCTGTCAGGAGTTCATCAATGAAAATGAAGGCTGGTCAATCAAGATAATTTACATTTGGTCTGGAGTACTGCTGTAAAAACATTGCAGAGAAGAATGTGATTCATTGTCAGGCTTGCTACAGTACTTTCTTCTTGATATTAAATGTTTTCATCTAAGGTCAGAATATGACGTTCACCTATTATTTTACACCCAATTTAGTGAAGCAGCTATGCATTTTGTTTGTTGAATTAATATGCTTAAGTTATTTGCCTAGGCCAGGGCCTTGAAGCATGAGGCGCCTGATCGAAAATTTATTCAAATAGGTGAGACTCTTATCTATCATTTTAGATCAAGCACAAGATAAACATTCAGATCTCACTTGGTTAGCTTCTGCTGTGAGGAAGCAAGAATTACTCTTTTCACTTCTGTTCTCCCTTGTATAGGCTAGCTGCACAAATTGATTTGCATGCTGGTTTACTTAAGACTGAATTCAAACTTGCTTTGTCAGTAAAGTTGCACAACAGGCCAGGGTAACTTTTCTACGAGTAACTAAAGTGGAATGTCTCTGTGTGTTACATACTCCATGGCACTCACTGGTAATTTATGCTTGTATTTGTAACTGTGTTTACAAGTCCTCTTACAGAAGGCTTGTTTCTATTCAGTGCCTTAATAAGCACAATACTATCTGTAGTGGAAATAAACTGAAATAAACTGTACATATTGTTAGGGAGCTGAGTAGTCTAAAAGAAAAAAAAAAAGTTAAAACCTGATTCTTACCTACAGGTTTGGTTGGGTAGTCATTTCCCAAACCACACCAAAAGTCATCAGTTAGCGTATTACCTTTCAAGTAGAGCCTCCATGGGATGCCAGACCTGCTTTTTAGCTTATCTGTTATTCTAATTTGCATGTTGGCTGTAGCAGGTACAGCTGACCAGGATCTAGAATTCATATTTTTTTCTATTGTCTTCTGTTGCATTCCTAAACAGAGGTGTTTTTTTTCAATCTGCCTTTCAGTTCACTTACCTGGAAGCAGGGGCAGTCACCTAATACGGGCATACTGAAATTGTTGACTTTTTATATGTTTTCAGTGTCTTTTGAAATTGTTAGCCATCAGTAGAAAATTAGATTCCAGAATGATGCAAAATCTGATTTGGTTTCTAAATCTTCCTATATGCTTCACATGGAAATAAATGAATTAGAATGAGTATTTCTGGCTCAATAGGTGCAAGAACTTGCATGTCTTACTAGTGAAGAATGGAATTCAGTGTAACTGATCAGCTAAAGAAACTTCCATTCAACATTGTCAATGCTGATCATAATCAATAGTTTTGTTTTTAAGACGGATCCAAACACAAGTGTGTATTAAGCTCCGCACCATTCTAAAATTACTGATGTGCACTGTTTGATAGCTGATGTAACATTTGAAGACACTGCTGAGGTGTTTGGGAAGAGAGGGAAGAGAGGGAGGGGACTTCTCAGGATAGACCAACTTGAACACAACACATTATTCCTTTTTGGAGCCAGGATGGACTAATTTGTAGATTCTCTCCCACATCTGTGTCTAGTCTTCAGGAAATCTTTCATTTCTTATTGAGCCTTCCTCACTGCAGTCTGATAGGGACAGAATAATGAGCAAATATATTCCGGTGTAGCTATGTAATTTACAAGCATAGCTAATTTAGCTTTAAAAAAAATTAAAGATTGATCATCCTGACTACCGACATAATGCAGTTGCACAACACATAGATGCAAAACAGCATGTTACGTACTGTAAGTAATGAAACTAGTGAGCCAAGACACAGCCCTCTGAAATGTTGGCCTCTTCTGAAGTGCTGAACATGAGTAGAAGTTGAGGGTGCCAGCATTTAACAAGGCAGTCTTACTTTATGCATGTGCATTAAGCATTTTGGACTAACATGAACTGGTCTTTGCCCATGCTCTCAAGCCTTCCTACCTTCAAATAGCATGGCTGCATACAAGCTGTCAATGGGAATGATCCCTGGTCCGCGTTAACTTGTGGACCACACTTTGGATAGTTCAGGAGGATGTGATTAGCGCAGGTTAAACAGTTCCATGAACCTTTTCAACAACTTTTTAACGTAGAAAATAGAGTTCTGGGGCCTATGAATGGTCCCTGGCACTTTGTAAAATAGACATCGTGTGAATTTATTCCTCTCTCTTTTTGTATCAGAGGAGTGTTTTTCTTGATTTCAGTGACCAGGCCTTAATAAGGATGGTTTGTTCACTGCTTTTTGTGGATCTGGGGGCTGACTGGCAGAGAAACGTGGCTTTCTACTCACAAAGGTTATGAGCTGATAGTGTTTGGAGGAGCATGTTCAGTGCACCGTGCATACTCCCTTCTGCCACTGTAAGGCTGATTCGAATCTCCACTTTTTTGTTTAACAAAGAAAATAAAAACCAAACCACCCAACAAATCTTCTTAGCAATTATTTTGTTCATGCTCTCTGTCCTTTTAACTTCTGTACCTTGCTGTGCTTGATGCTCCACTCCAAACAAACAGGAAAAAACAGTCCTTTAAGCCTGTTCATCAGTTTTGATCTTTCATCTGCATACATCAGCAGGATGATAAGTGTAAATGGTACCGGAACATTCTGCCCTCATAAACAGACATCCAGGTTGCTTGCTATAATCAAGAGTGACATTTGGATTTGTCTCTGAAAGTATCAGTAACACTTTTGTAATTGTGATGCAAAACTAATGTTTCACTTATTTACATTTCAAGTCTTTTTGCATGCAGAAGTGAATAAAGGGTACATAAAATGTAGCATATAAAAACTGTTTCTCACCTACTTTATAAAAAATAAGTGTTGAACATCTTTTTCAGGACGTGAATATATCTGAACTTATGAAGAAGCTAGATATTCTTGGAGATAATGGGGTAACAAATTTTTCATTTCAATTATACCTCTAGTTTTACGGTTATTTGAAAGCAGGGGGTTTTTTTGCCACAGCAGAAAATAACATTCAAGAAAATGCACAGGGTGATTTTTATATGTCTATATTTGTATGAACAATATGAATGGTTAGGTATTACTTTTACAAACTTAAAAGAAAATCTTTCCGTTAAACTGATGCTAGTGAAAAGTGTATTTTCTCAAGACAGGATTTGATCTTGGCTGAATGACATGGAAAAAAGGCGCTGTAGTAGGCAGAGGGAAAAGATATAAAACAGACTAGAGGAGAAAAATAAGGAAGTCAAAGCCAGACCAAATTATTCCTGAATTTTTCCTCTTGAGTAGTAATAGTAGCACCTGCTACTGTGAAGGATGCCTCTGCCAGGAGTGGATTTTCTGGGAGAAAGGGCAAGGATAACTGGTTCCCTTTCTTCCCCTGTATTGCCATATACAGTATAAAATCCTGGTCATGCAGTTGGGGCACAAATATTCATGAAGCTGTGTCCAGTTCATAGGTAGCTTTAACAGTCTGTGGTCTTTATAATACTAGTTTTAAGCTCTAAATTTACTTTTTATGTTGAAAGTTCTGTGGAGGTTTCTATGGTACTTGCACTTTCTTTGCATTGTTTTCATTAATGGGAAGTCTAGCTCTGAAGTGCATGAGGGGGAGATTCACTTGCTGCAAGGCTATAGTCCAGTGAATTGGCATTTTTCTGGCTAGAAAAAAAAAAGAAATTTCAAAATCCCTGACAGAAACCACTTAATTTTCATTGAATAATGAACTATTGCAAAAGTGTTGTGGGAATGGTGTACTGAAATAGAGTGGAGACTAAGTACCCTTGGTTTAGCTGTTAATACTTTCAATCATGGGATCCTTTCTGGTCATGTTTATAAAATCCTAAATGTTATAGCTGATTTACTCTTTAAAGTACAGTTAAAATTTATTGCATGTGTTAAAGGATGGATTTCCAATCCAATTTAAAATGCATCTTTTTGTATTTTAGAATTTGAGAAATGAAGAACAGGTTGCAATAATTCAAGCTGGGACTGTGCTTTCCCTCTGTGAAAAGGTAGAATTCAGTAAAGATTTTTCTCTGCCTAAAGACTGACCATGTCTTCTAAGATATCACATAACTTTGCCAGGGAAGCATGGCTTTTCTGTTCAGGTCGTCTGGATTGGAGCATGTATTCATCCTTACATGACTGTTGGAATTGTGATGTCTTGAGGTAAAATCAAACTTTCAAAATAAACCAAATTTAAAAATAAAAACATATTTTGGAGATATTCCCTTAGAATATAGTACTAAAAAGCCACTGAACAAAAGAGACTTCATTCTCAGAAGTGCCAGTGTTCTCAGCTCTCTGGGAACAGGGTGCTGTGAAGTCCTCTGTAAGTCGTACCACCATGGTCCATTGTGGGCTCATTTCTGTGTATGACTGGAAAAGCTCCGAGTGGTCTGTGGTCCTTTCCTCTGTGAGTTAGTGGGCACAGGTAGCGAAAAAGTAGTTTGTACAAGATAGGTAATCAGTCAGGTCACTCAGTTCTGCATGACTAGTTCTTTACTTCTCCAATTACACAGAGAATATAATCTGTATATGAATAAAGATGACATTTAGAACTAAGAAAGACTCGCCTTTTTTTCTGAAGAAGCTTTATGCGTCCTTTTCATAGGTTTCTATTAAATCTTTCCTAGATGCATTTTTGAAATTCAGAATCAGAACATTAAAATTAAAATTTGAGCATTTTGTAATAATTGCTTTAATTGATATAATTTTGATAATCTACTTATCTAAATATCTTAATGTAGATAGTCTAAATTAGGTAATTTAATAATCATTGATTTAAGTGAGTGATTCTACAAGCAAAATAAAAATGAGGAAAAGTGCTAAAATCCCCATGCTTTTCATTGCATTATAGCATTAAAAAGAGGAGGTGATGACCATAACACTTTACATCCAATAAGGAAAGCGGAAGAACCCCAGTACACAAGGCCATGATAAAGAGCCAAACCGGACAGACTTTAGGGACTGGATTGGGTTATTATTGCTCAAGTAAATTAATGCTTGTGCAGAAAGTGCCACTGGAATTAGGGAGTTTGTTTAATTTGTGTCAGAGTGGTGCAGAATAGAACATACATTTTGTTATCTATAAATTATTTCCATTAGCAACTGATCACAGCAATAAGGGATTGGAAGCTTTGTCAACTGAAATAATTCCTTAAATGAATAGAAACATACAATTACAATGGAGACTTTATTTATTTATGCTAAAGTTGGTCTATAATTTCATTTCACATATTTTTTTTCTTTTTTTTGACAAAAGTTCCTAGTTTGCCTTAACGGATTTTTTTTGTGGTCTTATCAGATAATCTGGTTATTACAGAAATTGAACACTCCATCAGAAAGATGGAGATTTTAGTTTTATCTTGTATAGGTAAATGGACTGGATTTAAAGAATGAGATGAAAATAGTTCATGTTACCTATGGACCCTATCCATTTTATGTGATTTTAGTGAAGTGCCTCACAGTAATCTAACAAGTACAAGCTGATAGCAAATTGAATCAAGAGGGTACTCTGGGAAGCATGAAACCTTTTCCTCTTTTTCATGGTGCACATTTGAGGTACAGGCTAATCAAGTGACTCTGGTTTTCTCAGTAACAGAAGGCACTATCCATGTCCAAAGTTTACAAAGACAAAGAATAACAGAAATTAGTCTTATGCTGTCCTTAACAAAACAAACACGATACCAAGTTTCATAATACTGTGTTTTACAGCACAGACGTCGTCAGGCAAAATCTGATAAGTAAGACTGGATGATTGTTTTAACATAAGTTCTATTGGGTGCATATACTGAATTTAGATTAAAGGAAATTTAAAGCAACTCCACTGCCTTCTCCAGCGTAATGTAACCATCTCGATGTCCCTCTAAATAAGGGCCAGACAGCTTCCCATATGCATTCCTATAGTTGCTTAATTACAAGAAACTATCATATATAATCATCTCGTAATGGGATCTTTTGGTAGAGAAATGGTACTCAGTCACAGCTCTTGTGCTAGTTATATTCACGTGCTAATTAATCACACTCAGTGTTTATTTAGGTCAAATCTATTATACTCAGCCACTATAAGTGATCTTTTGGAAATGAAGCAAGGAAAGTTTCTGGGTTCTGCTGGCACAATTCCAGAAGCTTATTTTGAATGCTACAACTGATTATGACTCCTAAATACATGGTTGTCTCTTCTGTGCCTCTTGGTTCCAGAAAGGCTTACAGGTATAGGAAGATCAGAATCAGCATTTAGTTTTGCATATCATTCATACCTTCAAAAAAATTAGACCTCTAATTTTTGCAAATAACCCTTCATTTGCAAATATTGAGGGTAGCTGTGAGAGATGCTGAGGACTTTCCATTTCTATTGATTTCAAGGGTTCAGAATGCTCACTGTCTTGCCGAATGCTTTATCAGCGGTGAGACTTTCCTTAGGAATATCTTCAGTCTGTCACCTTCGAAATGAAGAAAACAAAGATGATGAAAATAGAATCACTGGGGAATATGGTGTTCCTGTTCACTTGTTTCAGTTCTGTACAAAGCTAAACCTACTAAACAGATAAAACAAGTTTACATTTTTATCCACTGGTCTCTTAAATAGTGGAAGGTCCAAAGGATGAAGTAATGAATTCACATTTTGCTTGTTTGTAAACTTATGTTTGCAGATTTCCTGTCTAAATCTTTGGAAAAAAATGGATATGTCATTAATTCCTCTGAGTCTGAGCCCCAATGAATTCACCAAAACCCTAAATTAAAAAAAGTTGATGTGTAATGCTTACCAAAAGAATTAAATAGGAGTAATCTAGTGTTAGTAAGCAAAGCATTTGAGGAAAGTGATAATTATCAGTGGCAAAGCTACAGTTGGTCTTAATGGGAGCTGGTGCTACAAAAAGAAGCATTAGTCTAAACTATACTCTCTGTAAGCTAGTCATTGATCCTTTTTGTAGACCAATAAGGAAATGAAATAGAACAATTCAGAACTGAGCATTCCCATCCATTCCAATAAACTTAAATACTGAATATTAATATAATCCTGGTGATGGTTAGTAATTAAGCACAAGTAATTCTATCCATGCATTTAGCTATTACAATATGTAATTTTACCTTTGGAATGCAATGGCCATTCTTCCTAATTCTGATTCTTTATCACCAGAATGGTAAAGGATTCATCATAGCAACTGCATGAACTTCCATCTGTCTGTCGGTTTTATTGTTCCCTCTACATTACCAATGTTTTAGAAGTGAGCCTTTTCCCACGAAGGGTGCAGCAAACTGTGCAAAATAAAGGATCGAGTTTGCCACCTTGCCTTTTGTTTAGATTGCCATCTGGAAAAATGCAGGACTGGTGCCCTGAAATCATATGATGGTTTTGCAAATCAGGCCAACCAGCATTGGGTATATCAAGTTGCAAACAATCAGGTTAATTTTGCATTCTTCACCCAAGTCTATTTTGTATCTTGAACTTTACAGGGGGAAAACCCTTTAAGTTATTGTAGGAAAACAGCCTCCGCTTGTTAGTCTTTAGTATGTTTCTACAGTCCTTCATTCTGCCTGTGTTTTCACAACCTTGTTCATGTGTAACTTCAAAGTGAATAGACAGTGAGGGGAATAATATGCCTGGGAGTGTTGGCAACAAACTTGCAAAATGTTCAGTGCAAATTTTTCAAAAGCTCTGTTTTTATCATTTTTTATTTTTTCCTCCTCACACTGCTATGTTCATGTAGTGGTTAAAACAGATAGAGGGGACAGAAGCTGCACTGACACAGAAGATGTTAGACCTGGAGAATGAAAAGGTAAGGAACAGTAACTAAAAATATAATTCATTTAGGCAAAACTCATCTCAAGGGAACGTGTATAGACTTCATCACAGGTTGATTTGCTGCCTTTCTCTGCTTAACAATTGCTTCATGGTAAAATTGGCACGAGGTTTCTAGAATAACTTATTGCTTGTATTCTTTGGGGTGGGAGGGAACTGTCAAAGCTATACAGAAAAAAATAGCAAAAGATACACAAATTAGGACACAAAGGCATAACTTTACAGAGCGTATTAACCAAAAAGTGTGAAATTGTCTTTGTGCTTTCTCTGTTTATTAATTTGTCTGGCAACAGCATCGTCTTTTTAATCTTGGGGTCATGTTAATAGAATTGTCAAGGATATTCCTTTGCTCTCTGGTATTCAGCTTCTGGACAAGTTGTAAAGACCTCTTACTCCAGATGACCTTTCTTGCCCCAAGGTCTTCATGCTTAAAGACAGAATGTTTTCTCAAAAGCAGTTCTGTCTTGCATAACAAACTCAGTGCTATACTGACCTTATTTTTCAATATGTTGAACAAAGAGTTTTGGAATGAGTGGTTTTATTGGTTTACCGTGCATGCTGTGCTTCTCATCTTCAAATGGCTTTACAAACACTGATTAATCCTCGCCACACCTTTTACAGGTAGATAACTAAACAGCATTACATTCATCTTAAAGAATGGGAAACTGAGACAGGGAGGTTAAGCGATTTGCCCAGGGCCACTGAAGAAGTGTGTATTTGGGCCACAATCAAAAAAAGAAGTGCTCAGACTGTGTTCTCTGTTGAGAGTAGCCTATCATACTGGTTGTACTTTAACACAGGTATGATCCTTTCGACAATTATTTTTAACTTGTTATGGAAAAACGCAAAGGTTTTGGAGAGGGAAAGTGCCCACAAATACTAGATTCTTTTATAAAAGGAACTGGAAAATGATAGTTTCTTTCTAACTTGGTTTACTATCTTCCCACTTATTTGTGATGTTTTCAAGACTTAGAATCATAGAATCATTAAGGTTGGAAAAGACCTCTAAGATCATCGAGTCCAACCGTCAACCCAACACCACCATGCCCACTAAACCATGTCCCTAAGCGCCTCATCTACACGTCTTTTAAATACCTCCAGGGATGGGGACTCAACCACTTCCCTGGGCAGCCTGTTCCAATGTTTAACCACTCTTTCAGTAAAGACATTTTTCCTCACGTTCAATCTAAACCTCCCCTGCCGCAACTTGAGGCCATTTCCTCTCGTCCTATCGCTTGTTACTTGGGAGAAGAGAACGACACCCACCTCACTACAACCTCCTTTCAGGTAGTTGTAGAGAGCGATGAGGTCTCCCCTCAGCCTCCTTTTCTCCAGGCTGAACAGTCCCAGTTCCCTCAGCCGCTCCTCATCAGACTTGTTCTCCAGACCCCTCACCGGCTTCGTTGCCCTTCTCTGGACACGCTCCAGCACCTCAACGTCCTTCTTGTAGTGAGGGGCCCAAAACTGAACACAGTATTCGAGGTGCGGCCTCACCAGTGCCGAGTACAGGGGCACGATCACTTCCCTACTCCTGCTGGCCACACTATTTCTGATACAGGCCAGGATGCCATTGGCCTTCTTGGCCGCCTGGGCACACTGCCGGCTCATGTTCAGCCAGCTGTCAACCAGCACCCCCAGGTCCTTTTCTGACAGGCAGCTTTCCAGCCACTCTTCCCCAAGCCTGTAGCGCTGCATGGGGTTGTTGTGGCCGAAGTGCAGGACCCGGCACTTGGCCTTGTTGAACCTCATACAGTTGGCCTCGGCCCATCGATCCAGCCTGTCCAGGTCCCTCTGCAGAGCCTTCCTACCCTCGAGCAGATCAACGCTCCCGCCCAACTTGGTGTCGTCTGCAAACTTACTGAGGGTGCACTCAATCCCCTCATCCAGATCATCGATAAAGATATTGAACAAGACCGGCCCCAGTACTGAGCCCTGGGGAACACCGCTCGTGACCGGCCGCCAACTGGATTGAACTCCATTCACCACAACTCTCTGGGCCCGGCCATCCAGCCAGTTTTTGACCCAGCGCAGAGCACACCTGTCTAAGCCGTGAGCCGCCAGCTTCTCTAGGAGAATGCTGTGGGAGACAATGTCAAAGGCCTTACTGAAGTCCTGGTAGAGCACATCCATAGCCTTTCCCTCATCCACTAGACGGGTCACCTGGTCATAGAAGATCAGGTTGGTCAAGCAGGACCTGCCTTTCATGAATCTGTGCTGGCTGGGCCTGATCCCCTGGTTGTCCCACACGTGCCTTGTGAGCGCCCTCAAGATGAACCGCTCCATAATCTTCCCCGGCACCGAGGTCAGGCTGACAGGCCTGTAGTTCCCCGGATCCTCCTTCCGGCCCTTCTTGTAGATGGGCGTCACATTGGCAAGCCTCCAGTCATCCAGGACCTCCCCCGTTAACCAGGACCGCTGATAAATGATGGAGACTGGCTTGGCGAGCTCCTCCAAGCTTACTCTGGAGAGCCCTGTATCTGTTTAGCATAGCAATCTGAGAGACTGCATTGCCAGTGATTGACTCAATTGTGAAATGAGTTTAGAAATAATATTCATTATCAGAAGGGCTGAGCTCTGGTTTAGTTGTCTTTGGAACCCATGTTAAGAGTTTGAGATCCTGTTCTTGTTTTCTTCCCTCTTGCTTTTTGTGGCCAGCTTTTACAACAGCTTTTGGAGAAGTAGCATGATCAGGGCAGCTGCATTGCTATTCTGGGATCTGTTGGTAGCTCTGACCCTCTGTATAGTCTTGGGCAAGTCAGCCTACTTCTCTGGTGCCAGCCACTTGTAAGCACATTAGGACCAGGCCTGTCCTTTACTATGCGTTACACAGTGCACGCTGGTATTGCATCTTTTACAACAGCCATGTAGCTGTTGCTTTAATCCACATAAGAAAATAATGCCACGTGGGTAGTCAAGGTGGGATTCACTTGCATAAACATGGTGTCTAATGCCATATTATATTCTTCAGAGTTCTGGAGATGTCCACAAAGGGCTGAGAAATATGTCCTACAGGACCTGTTGGAGACCCCTGCCCTTCTGGACTAGCAGCTGAAGTAGCATACCCTAAAATGGCTATAATAGCAATAGATGCCCATCTGTGGGTAACTGAATTCCAGCCCCAAGATCAAAGCCTGACTTAAACTTTGGTTCTACTTTCAATATTAATTCATAGGCAATTAAAAGAACTCCAAGTTTACAAAAAACGTGAATAATATTATAGTTCTTATACAGCAAACAAATAGCAACTTATTCCTCTGAGTCCTCTAATACTGGTCTTGTGTGTTGCTGCTCTCACCAATTATAAGCTGCTCTTAACAAGTGGGAGATCATCTATAGTCATTTTATGGTCTGAACCCCTCCCAAGCATTAATTTGCTGATCAAAATGGATTTGTTTTAAACCAGATGTTTGGAGTGAGAATTCATCATCATGGTTCATGCTTAGGCAATTTCAATGCCAGTGCTACACTGACAGCGGACAGAAAAACTGTTGGAAATCCACATATATGTCTGAAGGTAAAATTTGGCCAAATAAGTGACTTTGGGGCAATCTCATATCCAATAAAACTAACCAGACCAGCAACATTTGATTTTTTTTTTTATACTGTTAATAAAAGCTACAATCATCTTAAGAATCCTATATATTTAATTTGGCCTTTATTCTATATGTTGAGGAAATGCAAGAGTTTGTTGAATAGAAAAAAGAATGATGAAAAATATTAAATTCAATCAAAGGGCCTCTCTGCTTTCTGGACTACTACTTCTTTTTTGAGCATGACAACCTGCCTTAAAAGAAAGCTAATAAAATCAAGTAACTATTTTATCTTCTACTTACTATCATCCAAAACACTCTAAAGGCATGTTTTGCAAAAGCACTGTCACCAGTCAGTTCCCACTTGACTGTTCAGGCAACCACTCAAATGTCCACAATTTTCCTGCAACGTCATGCTTTTGGATACGGAGTTCCACTGAATTCCCAGCCTGTGTTGCAACTGCAAGGTTTTGCTTCTGTGAAAGTTGGTGAGTTTCATTTTAAAAACAAAACCAAAAAATCCCTGTAAATCCTAGGTATGTTGAAAACTTCTTCAGCTCTTCAGCTAAAGTCACTTAACCTCTCTGGGCATCACTTTACCCATTTCAAATTGGCTTCCTACCTTTACAAGTTGAGAACTGACCTTTTACTTCTGCTTCAGTCATGCATCAGGGAATGTTGCTGCAGAACCCAGCTAGGGCCCTGCATGTTCTGGCTTTCTGCCTAGAAGAACAGGCTAGACAACACAGATTATTGTTTCCCCATGATTTCCTTAAGGGTGCACATTGGATAGTTTCAGAGAAGCAGTAAAGTGCCCTCACTTGTGTTTCTCTTTCCTCCCTTGGCCCACTCTGTGAAGTAATGACTATTGGACCACATGCATGCACACTCCCATTCACCTTTCAGCCCTTGTGTGCACTTCTGTCAGGTCAAGGCAGGTTTGTACACTGGTGTAGAGGTCTATACTTTGTAGGTACAACTCGTTAATGAGATACACGTATTTTAAGTGCTAATATTGTAAAATTGATATTCTAAATATCCTTAGGATGAATGTGGTCGTTTGCTTTCAAGTGGAAAGCTCACATAAAAATGATGGCATTTATGATTCTTCATGAATTAGGATAAAGAACAATCACTCCCTTGTTTTTATTATTGCTCAGGACCTGTTCAGTAAACAGAAGGGTTATTTAGAGGAAGAACTCGACTACAGGAAGCAAGCTCTGGACCAGGCATACATGGTAGGAAAAGATCAGTCATTAAATTTTCATGTTTGAACGAATTTGATAAAATATAGGTGGGTTTTTTTTCTTTTAATTATAAATAGGGTTCTTTTTTAATTGATTTATTTTTCTGCCAGACTAGGAAATCAAATACTACTTAAATGGAGACTTAGGAAATGGATTATAGTATTTAGAAGTGTAATGTTTTTGCATTGCATTTTTTTTTCTAAAATATGTGACCATCTTGTTAGTACATCTAGAATGGGAAGAGCTGGTCTATGTGTGCACAAAATTATCACTGGTAAAATACACCAGAAATTACTTTAGAACTTTTCCAATTTTGCTTTTTCCTAAGCATTTGTAAATATTTCTGCTGCTAACCTATCCCAAGTTGGGAATGCCTGTTCTTCCTACACGATTCCTTCCTGTGCTGTCCTATCCAACCTTACCTTTTCTAGTTTTCAAAAGGGAAGCTGCAACCTTGCCTTCCCGCAGGCTAAGCAACAGTTAGGAATTAGCTAGGAATTGGTAAAACTGCACACCCAACTTTGTTAATAGTGAGACTTCAGGGAATCAAAATACAATGGCCTGAAGAATTATTTATACATTGTAAATATTTCTTATGGGGAAAATGTTTTCAGAAAAGAAGCGAGGTCTAGTGCTCAGAGCAGATAACAGAGGTAAAAGCAAGCAGGCTCTATTTCTAGCAGTGTGACCTTGGGCAAGCCATTTAACCTCTCTGTGCAGCTGTTTATGCATCACTAATATGGATAGAATTACCTACCTCACAAAGGTGTTATGAGGGCTAAAGGGATGTTGTCAGATGCTCTTGATCCAAATATTGTCAGTCTGGATGCTGGTTTTTAATAGGATCATACTAACCCCAGTAATCAGCAAAACACTGCCATGATTCCTTTCTTTCTTTACTCTTGGGAATACAGTTCTCCATATGAATATAAAGTTCTCCTGTGCTCTCTGCTTTGCAAAGTACTGCAGTTTTGGTCAATGCATGAGAATCTGGTTAGGAATCTGGCAAATGGCAAGAGACTGATGAGGGATTAGTGTATGCAAGCATACAAGTGTTCCTGTCTTCATTGCTTATGGCAACTTGGAACTAAGCCAGTGACGTAGATTTTGAGCAACGGATGGCAGGACAGCAGGGCCAGAGAGAGGGAGACAGTAAGATGTCTGTGGCCACAGTTCTTCCTGTGGGCTTTTTATTTTATAGGATGGCTTAACAATTCAGTTGCAGTTGAAGGGAATCTGTTAGTTAGCATTAATTTTGTAATGATGAGCGTCAGAGGTTAGGGTTTTGTTACATATTGAACACAGACCTATCATCTGAATCATTCTTAAACAGAAGAAATCAATCATTTACTAGAATGGGAAGCATTGCCTGGGTGTAAGTCAGTGCCGGGAGGCTACATGCACTCTGTGTGGAATGCTCCTCACTGCTCACGACTGCTGCTTTCTGTCTACCTGTCTGTGTCCATCCTTCCCTCCTGCCTAAGGCTTCGATTGCTAGCTTTCTCCTCTAGCTGTTGGTGGGTCGTTTGCTTGTCAGATTCAAATGGCAGCCTGTCTGTATGTGATTTGGGTTGCATTAGAAAATCCAGGAGCTGGAAGCCACGCTGTATAATGCCCTGCAGCAGGATCCAGGAAGGCGGGCAAGCGAGTCGCTGACCGAAGCCCAGAGGGAGGATTTGCGAGCTGCAGTGGAGAAGGTGCGGCGGCAGATCCTGAGGCAGAGCCGTGAGTTTGACAGCCAGATCTTGCACGAGCGAATGGAGCTGCTGCAGCAGGCACAGCAGGTAATCCTGGTTCTCTCTCCTCCCCCCTGTTGGTGTTACCTCTGTGGTTGCCACCACTGCCCATACAACAACATCGCTTCACCCTCACCTCGTTGAGTTATGCTTAGTCTATTCATTGTATTGCTCCCGGAGAGGAGCAGTGTTAGGACCCGGTTGCACTGGGCATGGTACGCACACAAAATGAGTCACTGTCTCACTACAAGGTCTTGTTGCACAATCCGTTTCATGTGTGTACAACCACACAGTCTTCCACAGGGCTCCAAGGGGAGCTTGTTGCAAGTTTAAGGCCTAAATTAGAAAAAGCTGGAATGGAAGGTTGTAAGAGTGTAATACTATGAAAAGAGGAAAGGCAGAAGCAGTAGTTACAGGAATAATTTTTTAAAAAAATTTTTTTCCCCTTCTATTTCTTTTAGCTATTTGTGAAATCTTTTAAAATTAAAAAAAAAAAAAAGGAAGTCTTAGGAAGTCTTTTAAGAGGCCATTTACAAGCCTTGATGCCTTTAAATTAGTTCAGAAAAGCCTTGTCTGTCTAAGCCACTTCCTTAAGGACAAATACTGACAACTTGAATTCAGGCAAGTTCCTGGCAAGTGTGGTAATTATTTTCTGAAGAATCATTTGGTAGGATTGCTAGTTTTTCTGTGCAAATATTCAGGGAAAGAAGAGAACTGCATGTCTCAGGGTGTTAATTATTCCAGCAGGAATAATTGTTCCTAAGGATTTTGGTTCCTCTTTATAGTAACCTCTGGAAGATGCAGCCAGATGTCTTAGGTCTTGAGGACTGCCCTCCAGTTGCTCTAGCTACTTTCTGTGCAAATCCGGAATCACATATTGTAAATGCCAAACTCTGCTATGTAGATGTGTTCAGGATGTTGTTGCTATCTCAGATGCTGGTTACTGGGGCAAGGACTGCATTTAGTTTAGTTCAAGCCCCTCTCTGTTCAGATTGGCTTTGTAGATTAATATAGACCACAACTCATGTAATGTACTGACCTGGCACTGTTGTGTTCATCTCCTGTCATCCTGCAGTGATGAGAAATGCTTATGGTGCCAGTGTTAGAGCTGAGCTCTGACTTCCTAGAAGTCTCCTTTCTCATACTCCTTCACTGTGTTCCCTTGGTTTGGAACATGTAACACTGAGATCAGGAGGTGAATTTTTTTTATGGGTGTCAGATCAATGATGGTATACAGAAAGCTGGAGAAGGCAAGCACCAGCTGGTGCTAAAAGTGTCAGAAAGAGAGAGTAGAGTAAATATATGAAATTTGGTAAATAAGGATGCAGCCAGAAGTTATTAGCTTAATGTTATTAGTGTAGCTGAGAATGGGGGGGGGGGGTTTGCCAGTCTCTTAGTCTGATTTCCTAGCCAGATATCAGGGGTTTAATTTGGACTATGTTCTGTTTGGTCCCATGGACCGCTCACTGTCAGTCAGAGCACTTCAGGTGCACATCTGGAGCACATCTTCAGTTGAGTCCAGTTCATGTATTTACAGATTGCTCCACAACATAAAGTTAAATATGATGAGTGGTGTGGCAGAAAACTTCACTCCTGCTGTGAACAAAAATGCTAGCGTAAACATAGCCTCATTAGCCATGGATGTTTATGTACCTGTCTCCAGATCCATTTTATACTGTGTCATTAGAATTTCATGTTGTGCCCATGTAATTAGACATGCTAATGTCACAGCCCTACAGGACACGTTAAACTGAATTCTACTGCTTACTAAGGAGCTAAGTATTTTAGTCATCTATTTTTAACCCCCTGTAGTAGACAGGAAAAACAAAGGCAAAGATGGTAGTTAATTTGCCTGGGGTATGGGAGATTAACAGATTACATTTGAAATCCTTTGCTCAGTTTCTTCTTCTCAGTTGTTTTCTTCTTGAAGGTTGTATTTGTGGGTCCTTATGGGACCAGTGGTCAACACTGATAACCTAGTAGTTGTACGCAAATGTCCACGGCTTAAAAACAAAAAAACCAACCAAACAAACCCCCCTAGCATGGATCAGTAGTGTCACAGGGCTAATTCTCATAGGATTACTTTCGTCTACACTAGCAGATGACAGCAGCTGAAATGCTACAAAAAAGAGAGCATACCTGTGTTGGCAGAGTCCTAAGGTATGGATGAAGCTGCTCTAAGTATAGTACATCCCTAGATGCTACATTAAATTAATTCCCTCTTTTCTTTTGCTGACATCGCGGCATTAGCAAGCACCCATTACTCTTTATTCTGGCAAAACTGTAGTCTAGAGCTGGTCATATTTGTACAGTCTGCAGTGCCGTTACAGTATCACCACCCTTCTTACTCTGCTGAAGTAGAGGTTACGGCGAATGATAGGACAGCATGATGGACCTGCAAGACTTAATACAGAATGTCCTTGTTGCAAACGTTCTCAAACTTTCCCTAAAACAGAAACCATGTATTAAAGACTCCAAATTCTCTGAAACTCTGGGAGTTTGATCACTTCCAGGCCTGTTTCTTTGTTTCCATTACCATCTGGTCTGCCTGATACAAGGGCTTCAAAAGAACAACTCTGCTTATCCTGGCAGGCTGGCTACAACCTTCTCTGAGTCAGAGTTTCTGTGTCAGACATGCAGAGTGGGGGTCCAAGAAGATCTGATGATGGAGAAGGAGGAGTTCTCTCCTTCTGCATGTAAATGATCCTTGACCATACTGCAGGCAAGGCATGTGATGAACGCTGCAGGTAGGTCTGCAGGTTTTCATTATAGGTGAACTGCTTCATGCAGGGACTTTGAGGATTTAGCTTGTGAGATGCTGGGTTTACAGAGCTGGTAAATGTTCTTCCTGGGGAATGTACTGTCTGAAAGGGACAGGGACATGCATAAGACAGTGGGTAAACTGTTGTCTAAATGGGAGCCTGTGCTGCTTTATGTGTGCTTCTTTGTCCAGATATAAAGCCTTAGTTCTTAGCCACTGGGTATTGACTTTGTTCCAGTGAAATAAATACATTTCAGGATGTTAGGCCCTGTTTTACATTGGTAGGTCTGTTCATCTTGGGCATGTATAGCCCCACATTATTGTTGTTCATTAGTATATAAATGGAACCATTCATGTATACCCATTGTGTATTAAGGAAACCAGGCCTCTGTGGAGCCAAACTGGACTCTGTGATTAGATCTGCTTGCCAAGGCATACAACGCTTTTATTAAACCCAGAGTGCAACATGCAGGTCTGGAGCACAGATCCTCAGCTGAGGATCAATATGAGTACATATTGACAGTACTCCCTTTAAGTCAGAGAAGGTGCTTTGATTTACACCATCCTCTCTATTTGGAGGAGGCAAAATATGTTAATTAAAAATTTGTCATGAGCAGCTTGTGATATTTGCTTCTAGCCATAGGGTATGTGCAGTTCTACTGCGTTCCTGCCTATATTGCCATCAAAAATGTCTCATTGTGCTACATTGTTATTATAAGCTTTTGTCAATCAGCGTCTGGTTTGTTTTTAGCAGGACTTCATTTAAAAGTAACATTTGCGCTCTAGTCAGTGCAGTGGCATGACTTTTGTGCATTTTGGAAAATATGAAGATCATTACTAGCAGGTTCTGTTAAGAAGTGTAATTTTTTATATATGTCTAACATGCTAAGCCATTTCTAGAGAGAGAAAAATGTGTTGGTGTAGCTATAAAAAACATCTCTGAGAAAAAATATTTCAAATGGAGCAATACAATGTGTTTCTGAAGTAGTGATATCAACTTCTTAATTAAGCAAGCAAACAAACAAAAAAACCCCAAACCCAAAACCAAAAAACAACCACCCAGAAAAAAACAACACATAAAATCCACACAGCATCATGGTTAGATCACCTTAAAAATATATTGTGATTGTGTAATCTGCTGAAATTAATAAATATTTAGAGGTCAGATTATGCTTTATGTAAACCAAATGGGATCTAACTTGAAATACATTCCTGTTGGTTTTACTGTAGCTGCTTCTGGAATAAGAAACTGTGGAAAGCCGTCAGAACCAGGCTTTAAATTAGGATAGATTAATTCAAATTGCACTGTTGGCAGTATTTAAACATGAAGAAAATTTATAATAGAAATAGAATTTATTCTGATTTCATTTTAAGTTATTTTAAATACAAAGAGAAGCTAGAAAATCCTTGAAGGACAGCAGATTGACACACACTCAGTTCCAGAAATGGTTGCTGCTGATCAGAAAGGATACAAGAGACAGATTTTATTAATGTAATCCAATAATTTCCCAGAGCAGTCTTATCTTTGTATAAAATTGTAACAAAAAAGAAGTAGAAAAGATGTGTTATTTCATTGCGTCATCAAAAAGTGTGAAACTTTTTTTTTCCTCTGAGTTGCACTGTAGTACTGTACTAAGCTGGGGGTGTTTTATTCTAACTTGGGTTAGAATATTCTTGGATGGAACTCAGTTTTACAGAGTAAAACAAGCCATCACTTCAGTTCTAGACCTGAATATAATACATCTATGGAATGCTGAAGGCATCCAAATTCCAACTCTAAATAGTTGGAATATAGCTGTAAATATTTTAACTATGTTTTCTTTAAACTATAGCATTTAATCCTATGACCAGGTTGGATTATTCATCGGTAATAAAAGCAGAAATTGCCACTTTATTTGCACATTTTACTAGAAGAAGGCATAGGACGATCCTTTAGGACTAAACAGGTATAACTCAAAACTGACGTCTGTATCTCACTGCCATAGAGAAGGATTCACTGCAAATGCAATGCCTCGGGCACTTTTTTTCATGGATACCAAGGAAAAAGTCAGAAGCAGTCATGTCTTTTTTCATCCTGAAATGTCAAAATATAAATATAGCTTGAAATCAAGAAACACCGAACTAATTTCCTTCACTAAGTTTCTTCTTCGTTCCTTTTTTTTCTGACCTGAAGAGCCAAGTTCTTACTGCTTAAAGGTCAAACAAAGCTATAGTGGATGCCATTCCTCCATGAGTTCTCCCTGCTCTCTCCTAGGTAGGACACCTTTTTCACACTGGGAGAGTAGTTTGTTTACAAATCCATAGGGTTGGATGTCACCATATCTATAAGGTCATATTAGCTCAGCCATTTGGAATACATATTTGGTTTTTTGTTGTTTTTTTTCTGAAAACCTTCATTTAAAAAAATTGCCAGTGTGAAGTAGGAACCTGAGATTTGCCACTTGATGTACTATGGATATTCAGGTAAAGCTTGGATAAATCCAGCAGTTGTTCTGCTCCCCTTTGCTGTGTAATCTGTTACGGTTGATAAACCATCTATTTTTCACCCAAGGAGTATTATTAAGGTTTAATGTTTGACTGGGAAGTCTCTTGGGGGAGGGAGAGAGGGAGAGAGGATGCTATGCTCAGTGTACCTCATTGATAGGCATGAGGGGGTGTTGTCTTAAATTTGTCCTCTTTGGCACATTGCCTTGTGTCAGAGAGGACAAATTAAAGACGTCACCTCCTCTGGCATGTTGCCTTGTGCCAGAGAGGCTGGCTTGGTCAAACCTCACAGCTTTGTCACACAATTCAGAAAGTAGGTAGAAGTATTACTTACACAGTAATAATTGGGGAAAGTCTCAGATCATTTTACATCCAAATCTATATAGATACGTTCTGTTTTAATGTTTTTATTTTAAATCTGAAATGTTAAGGTGCTAGAAAAGTTAATTCCCAGCTATTTGCAGACAACTATACATGAAGAGGAATACATAGGGCAACCAGTGTTTTTTTTTTTTTTTTTTGCAAATACTAATGCTTGTAGTTGAGAAATGTTTGGTGCTTTGCTGTTCAACATATAACAGGTTACTGTTGATAATGCATTTTTTCTATTAATGAATTGCTCTTATAGGCACCTGATATCATAGCTGTCTAACTGTCATCTATATTCATCAGGCACATCATGACTAGGTTATTCAGAGTTGACCGGTGGTATTGATTTGTCATGCAGGAGTGAATGTTGAGTCTTTCAAGGCATCATTGCTGCTATAATGACAATATCACAATAAACTTCTGTAATTTCCCACAGATGACATGCATGGCAGATGAGAGTTAATTTTAGTCATTTCTATATGTTTATCTTACAGTGTTTCCTTATGTACGTTTTCTGTATATTTAGGCTTCAGATCAAACCATCACTAAGGCTAACTGCCTTAGTGATGCTACTTGTCTGAATAAGTGGTGATAGCAGGACTGGTGTAATACCTACAAAATATATCTGAAAGGTCTGTGCTTCCTTTGTCCTAAACAAGGTGTGATTGAGGTTGTACTCAAGTTAAGAGCAACTGTATGCCTTAAAGTAATGTTAGAATCAAGAAAACTCTCATCTGAAGTTTGAATGCTGAAATCCTCTCATTTGAAATCCTGAATACCCTATGTTTCTTAGGAAAGGCCAGTGGGAGCTGAGGAAAGGCAAGTCTAAAAAAGAAAGTGTTGTGAAGTTTGTTATAGAAGTGAAGATTGTGTTTTTGTATGCACAATTCATACATATATCATGATAATTAGAATCATAGAATCATAGAATCATAGAATCATTGAGGTTGGAAAAGACCTCTAAGATCATCGAGTCCAACCGTCAACCCAACACCACCATGCCCACTAAACCATGTCCCTAAGCGCCTCATCTACTCGTCTTTTAAATACTTCCAGGGATGGGGACTCCACCACTTCCCTGGGCAGCCTGTTCCAATGTTTAACCACTCTTTCAGTAAAGACATTTTTCCTTACATCCAATCTAAACCTCCCCTGCCGCAACTTGAGGCCATTTCCTCTCGTCCTATCGCTTGTTACTTGGGAGAAGAGACTGACACCCACCTCGCTACAACCTCCTTTCAGGTAGTTGTAGAGAGCGATGAGGTCTCCCCTCAGCCTCCTTTTCTCCAGGCTGAACAGTCCCAGTTCCCTCAGCCGCTCCTCATAAGACTTGTTCTCCAGACCCCTCACCAGCCTCGTTGCCCTTCTCTGGACACACTCCAGCACCTCAACGTCCTTCTTGTAGTGAGGGGCCCAAAACTGAACACAGTATTCGAGGTGCGGCCTCACCAGTGCCGAGTACAGGGGCACGATCACTTCCCTACTCCTGCTGGCCACACTATTTCTGATACAGGCCAGGATGCCATTGGCCTTCTTGGCCGCCTGGGCACACTGCCGGCTCATGTTCAGCCGGCTGTCGACCAACACCCCCAGGTCCTTCTCTGCTGGGCAGATTTCCAGCCACTCTTCCCCAAGCCTGTAGCGCTGCATGGGGTTGTTGTGGCCGAAGTGCAGGACCCGGCACTTGGCCTTGTTGAATCTCATACAGTTGGCCTCGGCCCATCGATCCAGCCTGTCCAGGTCCCTCTGCAGAGCCTTCCTACCCTCGAGCAGATCAACGCTCCCGCCCAACTTGGTGTCGTCTGCAAACTTACTGAGGGTGCACTCAATCCCCTCATCCAGATCATCGATAAAGATATTGAACAAGACCGGCCCCAGTACTGAGCCCTGGGGAACACCGCTCGTGACCGGCCGCCAACTGGATTGAACTCCATTCACCACAACTCTCTGGGCCCGGCCGTCCAGCCAGTTTTTGACCCAGCGCAGAGCACACCTGTCTAAGCCGTGAGCCGCCAGCTTGTCGAGGAGAATGCTGTGGGAGACGGTGTCAAAGGCCTTGCTGAAGTCCAGGTAGACCACATCCACAGCCTTTCCCTCATCCACTAGGCGGGTCACCTGGTCATAGAAGGAGATCAGGTTGGTCAAGCAGGACCTGCCTTTCATGAATCTGTGCTGGCTGGGCCTGATCCCCTGGTTGTCCCGCTCATGCCCTGTGAGCGCCCTCAAGATGAACCGCTCCATAATCTTCCCCGGCACCGAGGTCAGGCTGACAGGCCTGTAGTTCCCCGGATCCTCCTTCTGGCCCTTCTTGTAGATGGGTGTCACATTGGCAAGCCTCCAGCCGTCCGGGACCTCCCCCGTTAACCAGGACTGCTGATAAATGATGGAGAGCGGCTTGGCGAGCACCTCCTCCAGCTCCCTCAGCAGTCTCAGGTGGATCCCATCCGGCCCCATAGACTTGTGAGTGTCCAGGTGGCATAGCAGGTCATTGACTGCTTCCTCTTGGATTACGGGGGGTTCATCCTGCTCGCCGTCCCCATCTTCCAGCTCGGGGGGCCGAGTACCCTGAGGATAACTGGTCTGCCTGTTAAAGACTGAGGCAAAGAAGGCATTGAGTACCTCAGCCTTTTCCTCATCCTCAGTGACAATATTCCCCCCTACATCCAATAAAGGATGGAGATTCTCCTTGGCTCTCTTCTTGTCATTAATATATTTGTAAAAACTTTTTTTGTTGTCTCTAACGACAGCGGCCAGATTGCGTTCTAGCTGGGCTTTTGCCTTTCTCATTTCTTCTCTGCACGACCTAACGAGATCCCTGTACTCTTCTTGAGTCGCCTGCCCCTTCTTCCACAAGCGGTAAACTCTCCTTTTTTTCCTGAGTCCCAGCAAAAGCTCCCCGTTCAGCCAGGCCGGTCGTCTTCCCCGCCCATTCTTCTTACAGCGTACAGGGACAGCCTGCTCCTGCGCCTTTAAGGCTTTCTTCTTGAAGATCGTCCAGCCTTCCTGGACCCCTTTGCCCTTCAGGACCGTCTCCCAAGGGACTCTCTCAACCAACGTCCTGAACAGGCCAAAGTCCGCCCTCCAGAAGTCCGTGGTTGTGGTTTTGCTGCCCCCCCTCCTTACTTCACCAAGAAGCGAGAATTCTATCATTTCATGGTCGCTAAGCCCAAGACAGCCTCCGACCACCACATCTCCCACCAGTCCTTCTCTGTTTGTAAACAGCAGGTCGAGCGAGGCACCTCCCCTGGTAGGCTCCCTTACCAGCTGTGTCAGGAAGTTGTCTTCCACACACCCCAAGAACCTGCTAGACTGCTTCCTCTCTGTGATGTTGTATTTCCAGCAGATGTCTGGGAAGTTGAAGTCCCCCACGAGAACAAGGGCTAGCGATTGAGAGACTTCTGCCAGCCGCTTATAGAATGCTTCATCCGCCCCTTCATCCTGGTTGGGTGGTCTATAACAGACTCCCAGCAGGATATCTGCCTCGTTGGCCTTCCCCCTCATCCTTACCCATAGACACTCAACCATACCATCATCACAATCGTTGAGCTCTATACAATCAAAACACTCCCTAACATACAGGGCCACCCCACCACCTCTCCTTCCTCGCCTGTCCCTTCTGAAGAGCCTGTAGCCATCCATTGCAGCACTCCAGTCATGAGAGTCACCCCACCATGTTTCTGTGAGGGCGACTAAGTCATATCTCTCCCGCTGCACAATGGCTTCCAGCTCCTCCTGTTTGCCGCCCATGCTGCGTGCATTGGTGTATATGCACTTGAGCTGGGCTATCGATTTCTCCCCTGGCATCGGCACGCCACCCCTCGGCTCATCTCTAGCGAGCCTGGTTTTATCCCCTTCCCCCTTCGAACCTAGTTTAAAGCCCTCTCAATGAGCCCTGCCAATTCATGAGCCATGATCCTTTTTCCCCTGTGAGACAGCTGGACTCCGTCTGTCACCAGCAGGCCCGGTGCCATGTAAACCTCCCCATGATCAAAAAAACCAAAATTCCTCCGATGGCACCAGCCCCTGAGCCACGCGTTGAAATTACTAACATGGAAATTTGCCATTTAAATATCTGAATGTAAAATAATCTAAATTTAATGCTAAATAAATATTACATGATGCTTGGTTGGTTTTTTTGGGTTTTTGGGGGGTTTTTTGTTTTTTGGTTTTTTTTCCTGATAATGGGTCTAGGCTGTCAAGGACTCAATTTTAAGATGTTGAATGTGTTTTGTCTTCTGAGCTCACATAGACTTAGAATAGCCATTCTGTGCAGATATGTCTAACGTGGCTTTAATTATTGTTTTTCCCTAATGAAAGCAATAGGACTGCTGACATTCTTCTGTTAGATATCAATGTATGATATAGTTTTACTATAGCATAAATTAAAAGACTCTTGGTGTTAAAAAAAAAATCAAGTTTACTAGTAAATATTAAGCCATACCTTCATGTACATATAGTCATTCAGTATCAGCTTATAACAAGTAGTTATTTTAAGCTAAATGCATTTATAAAATTCATTGATTTACTAAGACCAATGTGATTGAATACATACTAACTTTCATGCTGAGAAATGCATCAGTGCAGCTGCTAAAAGGTTCATTCTCCTCAGGAAGGCAAATAAAGAAACTACAAAGGTATAATAAAGATTAACAAGAACAATTCTCCTACTTCAGTAACTGTTAATTGGATTATCAGGTTTGAGACTGCAGAACACAGATAGGAATGAAATTTTTATCTGCTATGTAAAGAAAGACCTTGGTGAGAATCAGAGAGGTGTGGTATATCCAAAATGATCTATTATTATCATATTCAACTGACTGAAATTTATATTAATTTTTCATCCATAAAGTAAAACAAGAAGGCAACAAAAATAGCTTAAGCTAATGCTGTTACATTGTGCTTGCTTGTTTCCTTATGACCATTATGCAAAATCACATTCTAGGAATATGGGACTAAACATATAAACATGGGAACATTCGGATTCCTGAATCCACACCCCTTACAGTAGCAGATCCAACAGCTTGAGTAAATGCATGTGGCAATTACATATGCAAATTGTATTGTAAACACAGTAGAGGCTTTTAGACAGCTGTTAAAATGCTTTAGGTTTAAAAAAAAATCAAGAAAATAATATATTTATTTTCATTAAGGAATTTTATCCATCAGCTTAGTGATTTGAATAATAGCTAAAGGCAAGTCAGTTTATATTAATCTTTGCTTAAATTTATGCATGTAACATAGTTATGCTGTTCACATTATTAAAGATCTTACATACCTGTGTCTTAATAGTGTTGAGAAGCTGCTTAAAATAATGATATAATGAAACAATATTGATTCTTCCCTTTGTCAGATTGATAAAATATTTCCCTTGCTAAATTTTGCTGCAGAATGAGATACATTCTTGATCATAAGCTGGCTTCAAAGATTCAAAACGCGGTTCATGTCTGATCTAGTCCATCCATGGCGCCTATCTTGTGAATGTACATCAGTCTGAACCTTTCCAGCATTTCAGAGCTGGGGCTCTAAGCAGCTTAGCAAATCCTTCTTTGTCTGCTTTGTGCTAAAATTATCAAATTGTTTTCTTGGATTTGCTGATGAACGTAAATCCAATCAGAGTGTGTCACAGGAACTATTAAGGTGATTTCTAAACCCCCTTATCAGTACGTTCTTGTGTTTTCACAACTGTAGTAGCATGGCAAGGAGCATATTTTGCAGCCAGATAAATTGATCTTCTTGACATTGCTGTCAGTAAAATAGTACGTTTGTTTAGATGGGCTCTTTACTTACACGCTTATCTAGGAAACAAGAACATCAATTCTGCAGCTTGACACCTACATGAAGGATGAAGTGGTCATTGTTGTCTAGAAGATGAAATTTGTCACAGAAGTTCCTTTCCTGGCAGCATTTTCCCCATTTGGCAAAGCTCCTTGAGGATTTGAAGCCATCCAAGATGTTGGTTCAGGACTGTGAATGACTGGCTAAGGCTATGAGTGAATTGGAGAGGACAAAAGGCTTGGATGAAGAAGTCCACTTCATCTAGCCTGCATCACTATCCAATAAACAGAAAACACTGAAATTCTCAGAATCTGTGTTTGCTACTAAAAAGGTACCTGGGAGATCAGGTCAAAAAACCAGAATGTGTGTAAAGGACCATGTAATTGTAGAGATTGGAGACACCGTCCATTTCTCATCAGAATGTGAGGTATCGTGAAAGAAAAACTAAAACAAATGAGGAAATACGCACATTTTGGTTGCTTGGTGGAGGAAATTTGGACCTAGCATCTTAGAGTAGTAGGGCACTTCATTACATCTCAGATCAATTTTCTTTCTTTGTAATGCTGAAGTTCTTCCCATGACAAACTCTCAAAATTATGACAAATCATTACTGGGCTAATTTATTGCCTCCAGCAGAAAAATGATAGCTCTGAGACTGCAATCCAGGGCTCACTGAGCTCAGCAGAAGGTTTTCCATTTATTTCAGCGCTCCTTTACAACAGGCACTGTATTAATGGAAACGGTACTTAATGTAGATGGATTGCTATTATAGCACAAGTTGGGCACACGTACTTCGTGTGTACTGTGTGGCAATACAATTAACTTTTTTTTTTTTTAATAGAGCAATATTTTTGTTTTGGCTAAACTATTCAATGATGTTAAGTAATGGAAGTGCAATACTATCGTTTCCACTATCAGCTTCATTATTTGTATTTCTTTGCTCCATAATGCAAGCTGAGTTTTCTAAGCCCGTGTTACTGGAATTTCTCTGTTAGTGAAAGTAGAGTAATATTTCCAGGCACACATCACCATCGTGCGGCTTGCATTTCACCTAAACCTTGATTCCTCAGACATCCCAGAGATGTGGCTTGCAACCTTGAGGTTGCAGCATAGCCCCAGGAGCCAGACCATGCTAAAAATTACAGAAATTCCCTTTTGAAATCAGTACCTAGCTGATGAAATGAGGGTTATGAGCATTTAGGAGGAGTCGTCTTTGGCACATTAGGAATCTTCTGCTGAGAAAAATGTTTAATTTCCTGCTTTGGGGCAATTTGACAGCCCTTTGTGTTTGGGAGCTCTCCAAGCATTGGATTGAAGAGAAGGAGCAGTATATGATCACTGCAGTCAGTGCACATGTAATTTATACAACTGGAAATGACTGATGGTAAACTTCCCTTTTATGGCTCTGTTCAGTAAAGTAATGTCATATATAGTGCCATGTTAGGGGTGCTTTAGCAGACTTTCAGTCATATGCCAGTCTTCGCACTATAGACTTCCAAAGGAAATGTATGCTTTGGCTGCCTGAACTTTCTGGATGTTCTCTCTCTTACCTAATTGTTAGCATTTTTAGGCTGTCTATCAGGATTATAGCTGTGCCACCTACCTTTGTATATATACGTAACTACTATTAAGAAAAATTTTATAATGGAAATTAAAAGTCTGTTCAAATTGCAGTTAAGTATTAAGTAAGGCATATGTTGTACATCTTTAGTGTCTTTGTTCTGTAGCTGTTTGGAAACGCAAATGGTTTCACAGCTGAGCCTCATTCCTGACAGAGCTGAAGTTGCTGTTCCAGCCGTAGCTTGGCCGGCAGAGCCATCTGCTGTTAACTCAGTACAGCAGTACGGCCCTTTCAGCCCCTGCTGCTTTCTGGATGCTTGCAAGCACTTACTCAGAAGTGGCAGCAAACTTCATTGCTAGTGGAAGGATGATTTATCAAGTAGGTACCTGCCCTACTGAAACGGATGCTCGTCTAACCCTCTTTCCGAAACTCAGGGGAGCTCCATGCGGGTGAAGGTAGTAACAGGGAGTATTCACCAATCTACCCATCCATCATCCTGAAGTTTTGTGAGGTTTTATTTGCTATTGCAATAAAATCAATGACAGATTAGTATTCATTATTTTGGCAGGTTGGTTTTGAATGCGGTCGAGGTGGACAGTGCTAAGAATCCATGTCCCTAACGTTTACGCTCTTCTCTTTCATGGTTACAGTTTCATTGCACTACTTTTGTCTGACTGTGGCTCTTTGTTTGCCTACAGTAATTCCTTTGTACGGCCCCATGATTTGACAACACAGTGTTATTCTCATGAATCCTGTCAGTCCCGAAAAGGTGCACTCGTGACTGAGGGGCAGCTATTAACCATAGGAACACAGGAATTGCTAGAACCCAGCAGAACACGGCTCCACTTTGTCCCTAATCCTCACTCTGACTGTGACCAGTGCTAGTGGGTTTAAAGGAAACATAAGCACTGTACTGGTTTTAGATTATCTATCCATGTCTTCTGTCCCTCCCTTTTTAAAAAATGAGAATAAACGAAAGAACAGCCTGCGGCTTTCTTCTCAACCAAGACTTCTCAATGTTTTGATAGCAAGATATAGCAGATTTTGTTGCTTCCTCACATAGTCTTTTGTGCAGTTGAAAATGCCCTGGATATTTACCCTGCAAAGTTCCTGAGAGCCTTGTCAAGGATAGAGCCAAACGCATCTTTTATAGCACAACTGTTATAACTCTATATGACATAGGAGGAAAAGCTTGGCTTACTGATCATCAATTTATGCCCTGAAGCATGAAAGTAGGTAGAATTTCTTGATAACAATGAAATAGTTCTGTGCGATTTGTTGTCACAGTTATGCTTTTGCAAACATAAACAAATCAGAATTTATTGAAAGCATCTAATCAAGTGTTGAAAACCTGAGAGTGAGTCCACAGCTTCTTGATTGCTAATTCTTGCAAATAAAAGGAACAGTAGATAAAGATGCAAATGCTTATACTGAATCTCAAGCAGTCCTGCCTTTGGTCTTAATTAGTATGTGTAATTTTTCTGTAATTTCCTTCTCTGTAATTTCCTTCTCAGTAGTTTAATATAACCTTTGACTGAGGAACATCTCTTGCTACTTCTAGAAGGTACTTTTTTGTTAAAGCTAGGATTATTGCATGTAGCTTACATGTATTTTTTAAAGTCATATTTTGGAAATTGTTATCTTTCTATGATCAAGGTAATACTGTAAACACAGATAAGTACAATAGGGAAAAGAATTATTTTAATGTGTTAAATACTGTATGCAGATGTAAATCTGTTTTTTCCTGCCAATATATTGCATATATACGTGTATATTTTTAAGGCCATCTCTGCAGTTACATGCAAAGAAATGAGTTAAATCAGATTTTTCAGGATATATATATAGCTGAGCTAGGCTGGTTATCTTCCAGTGCTGACCCTGTGCAATCAGAGGATGTTGATGGGAATAGCTACGCCCACTTCATCCTCCTGGATAAGCCTCCCTACAATACTCCAGGGGAAAGCAAGTAAACAACCAGAAGTAAACAACCCCAAGCTTTGATACCTGATGGAAAATTCCAGCCCGCGTTTGTGTTTTAGAACAAATTCTGACCTGTCTAGGTTTGAACTCTTAATTTCTGTAGTAAAGAAGTTGGTTACAAAATCTTACTCATTTGCAGCATAAGTCTTCTGTCATTGTGATTTCCACTCATATAAGGGGAATACTAGCTATTTAAACACTAGTCACCTGTCTTCAACATATTATCTTTAGGTGACAAGTCTGGAACAGGTCTACATATACACACGTATACACATAAATATCTGCCCTACAGGCTATATCCACCCTGTATATATCTGTCTTACTGACATAAATCTAGTTGTTTTGAGGATTTTTTTGTAGATTTTCACTGCTAAGAACTTCAATCCTATGCATATTCCCTTTTAATTGCTAGGTTGTCTTTGTATTTAAACTGACTTTTAGGAAAGTGTATATTTCTTCACCTTAAAACTATTCTCTATCTTTTGTCTCACAAAGTTTAACAATTATGATGGGTTATGGGTGGGAATTGGAAAACAGAAGCCTCAGCCCTTTTTTTAAGAACTATTCTGAATAGCTGGAGAGAATAGCTGAATAGCTATAATCTTTTGAAAAGATTAAAAATTCATAAGGGAATAATAACATCTCAATTTTTACTTAATTAACAGAATTCCCAAATCTGAAAAATGCCATCTTATCCTAATTAACATGTTCTTTTATAAAAGAACACTTGCTGTAAACCCTGAGGTGAGAAAGCCACCAGATGTTTGGGGGCTTTTTTATTTTCCTTTTTTTCTGGAGGTGAGTTCTCAGCAGATATTGAAAAAATATCTCACATGATGAATCTTGAAGGTGAAAATAGTATTTAAAAATATTGCTTCTCTCCACTTATCTCACCATGGTCAAATTTTATCACAGAGCATAGCAGGACCCCCAGAGAACTGAAGTCTGTCACTCAGCTCTGGGACGTGGTTGTAAGTAGGAATCAGCATAACTGAAATGAGTGGGAGAGAAACAAGAGTGTAACCCGATGGACCAGAGGTCTCAGAGGTGGTTACATCTGCCTGCTTCTCATCCCGTGGCTTTTTACAGTGATTGTAATATCCCTGGTACATGCAGTATATGAAGATGATCGTTTGAGAGATAGACTTGCCTTGAGCAGGGAGTAGATGAAGTATAAATCAGTTCAAATGTAATAGAGTGAAATTAATACAGCTGTGCTCGGGGCATTTGTTACTGTCAGCAAAACTGCATGCACTCATGTCACACGCGGGTAATCTGGTTTGTGCTTTTATGATATCTGGGGAAATCTCTGAGCAATGCAGCATGATACAGTGGAGGTTTTGACTGACTTATTCTGACTGCATAACATTCAAAACAGTCATTTAAGCAAAATCTTTTATTTTAAAACAGCAGCAACAATAACAAAGCTATTGCTTGTGACCTGTCTGCGGTATTTGTGTGGAGACTAGTATGCCCTAGGCAAGGCGAACTGCAGGGTGGATGTATCTCATCTTTGGGGTAGCTCCAGGTTAGACTTGAAATGTTCAGGCCAAACTCTGTAGTTCTCAAAACCAATACAAAATGGTCATTGGATCAGCTGCTGCCTTGCTGCGACTGTCCTGGGCTACCACGAGTATGGGGCATTTCCCACTATTTGAGGTCTTTGAATTGAATGCAGGGAATCAACGTTGTGTCAACGTCAGTTGATCACACAGGTTTATAAATAATGATTGGATGTTGTTTTGAAAGAGATTCTATTGTTCAAGTCAATTTGGGAGTAATTGATTTGGGAGTGATGCAGCAGCTGCTACATTAATTTTATTTGCCTATGCATAGAAATTAGACTAAATGATAATTTCTCTTTCAAAGTTCAGAAATTGCTAATAACCTTAACTATTGTAGGCCCGGCAAAGGTCAGGGAGTTAATCCTGAAAAAAGCTGACAGTATAAAGTTGCCCCTTGATTCGCAGTGGCTGTTAGTAGGAGATTCCAGGTTTCTGCTTATAAAAAAAGTATTTATGAACTTACTTTATCTGTAACAAGTACAATATACTATAAGTGTAATAAAATGCATCTTCTTAATGTAGAAGTGCAGAAAAATAAAAAAAAAAGAAAAAGCAAAGAAGTGTAACTTATAGAAAGGAAACAAGGGGACAGAAATAAGATAGCATACGTGGATCCAACAACAGTCATATTTTTGGAGAACTTCTGTGGAACTAAACAAGGAAAATCCTTAAAAATACAGAGAGCTACACTGAAGGAGACATTCCTTCTGACTCTGGTGGGAGGTGGCTCCGGTAATAAGACAGAGCTGAATCTCTGGATGGTGACTTGGTGATGATCTGAAAATCTGTGCGCTCTGTTTTTCTGATATGGCGTGACTATGCCAGAAGCATGGTTATGTTTTACAGGAAATTAAAGTAGAGAGTTAAAATGAAATGTAATAGTATAATCTGCTGACTGTCTAGGTAAGTAGAAAAACTTCCAGTAGTTGCAGAGAAAGAAGTGTTGTACTTCTAAGAATTTTGATGCTAATTGGAATTGTCTGTGTGTATATGTTAAAATTATGATTAATGAGTGGTGATGATTAGGCTTCCTTGTAGTAAACATGATGTTCTAAATGTGCAGCTTGTTTAAAATGCCATGGTTTCATGGGAACGTGGAGCAATCCTGCCATGAACATGCCTAATACAACTGTAAAGGAAGTATTACATTAATAATGGGCATTTGTTCTCTTAGTTTTTAATTTATTTCTTATCTTTTTGATTCATATACTTTTCAAATTAGATATAATAATTTCTATTTTGCTTTTTCCTGTTCCAGCGAATTCGAGAACTAGAAGATAAAATAGAACTTCAAAAGAGGCAACTCAAAGAAATTGAGGAAAAGGTAAATAAACTCCTGGGCAATGCCAATGGATATTTTTTTTCCATACTAATTTATTTTTCTCTGTTGCATTGACGTTAATAGTACTTAACCTAATATCATGAAATCTATTTTAAAACAAGAGAGAGAAAGTTTGAGTTCAAGTCATTGCTGCATGAAATGAAGCTCTGTCCCCTGCTCAAAATTATTTGCTATCTGGGTTTTCTATCAAGTACTGAAAGGAATCAAGGGGTCTGGAAAGACACTAGATGAGAAGGGGGAGGATTTGCTGTGGTTTAGATCAAGAAACAACATAAAGATTTGGTTCTGTTTGACAGGAGCGGTTAGCTCAGCCCTGTTCTTCGGATAATACTGCTTTGCAAAACTTGCAAATACTGAAAATTAAAAAAAAGTTAGACGTGCATGTGGCGAACACTGCAAAAAAAAATATTTCTTGCTTTAAGATAGAAACAAGTTCCAAATTAATATTCTGGATCCAAATTTTCTCCTCTTTTGAAGGAGCTCTGATTGAGGCTAAAGACAGCAAAATTTGGGTCACTGTGGTCCCAAGAAAGAGGTGGTACGAGTTTCCTGGACCATGGGCTCAAGTGTTTCCCAGGTCTGTGGAGTTTTGGCTGTTCTGCAGGGCATAGGCTGACAATGGGGTTTTCTCTAAGCTCTAGCAAAGTGTTTTAGTTACGTTGCTTTTGCTAAACCAGTGCCTAGATCCCAAGATGAGTCACATCCTCTCAGGTTCATTTTCTCCGGTACATATGGGTACATACCTGCTGCTGGGCTGAATGGAGAAGTTAGGGGAGTTTTCAGTCATTGTTTTTTTCTTTCGGGATCAGAATGGGATAAAAGAGCAAAAGGAAGGCTTTGGGGGGACTCTGAAAGGGAATTGGAAGAGGTCAGTGGGGTCTGCAGAACTGAGAGAGGCTTTGAGGAGCAGTGCGCTGGATGTGGGGAGGTTTCTTCCTCACCCTTCACTAATCTCACTGTCCCTTCATCTGCTCTCAGGATGTGGCAGTCCCTCCTGTGTCACCCTCTGGGGGTATCGCACTTCTAGCAGCTACTCCAATTCCCTCAGCAGCTTCCTTGGCCCCTTCTGCTCCCACAGTAGTTGTCTCCCCTCTGCAGTACCTCATCCTGCACTTTTTGAACCGTGATATCCAGCTGGGTTTGTGGAAGAGCCAGGAGAAGAGCTGTGAGGAGCTGGGCTGTCTGCTGCTGTTTCTAATTGTCACTTAACATCACCCCCCACTACTCCCTGGCTGGGGCTAGTCTGTCTGTATCCATTGGGGAGGCAGTGGTCCCCGTTTCCACTAGCAGAGAAACATAGGCAGTATCCACCCCTTTTAAAGGGCTCTTTTGCTGCCTTTGCCCTCTTCTGCCCCGGACCACTTCTATACCTGAAGATGTTTCTCCCTAGCAGCCAGTGATGTCTAAGATGCTACAGTTAACTCCTCAAGGTAGAGAAACCTTGAGGGATAGGTGATATCTCTACATGTTAATTACTGCAAATATTAGTGTTCATCCACCTATTCTAAAACATCAAAATCTCTAGATGTTGCTATTGCCAAAATGTAAGCCTTTAATCATTGCCATTACAGTTTACAGAGTAGGTATTGGATTAGACAGACTGCTAATTTTGAAAATGGAATTTAGCATTATCTGTGCTGGTTCATCTGTGCAATGGATGGGGAAAAGTACTGGAAAAGAAACAGCTTAATCACAAGCTTAGCAGAAAGCTGGTAATGAGGTAAAATGATTAACGTTCTCTTTGCCTTAATGGTACATTAGCAGGAGACCTCAAAAAAGCTTCATCATTTTCTGTTATCCTTCAACTCCTGGATGGGTGGAGGGCTTCCTTCTATCTGTATTACATTTGAATTTTTTTTCCTTGGGATGAAATCCCATTCTGAATTTGACTGCCCGAAGGAAGATTGTGTTGTCAGAGAATCAATGAATGATATACTTCTACTTCATTGTTCTTCTGTAGGTTTAATATGTCAGTGGGTGCAGACTTACACCTACATGCCACTGATACTGAGCACAATAATTTCTTGTGTAGAGAAGTCTTATGCTTCTGAAGGAAGGGCAGTATTTATAGCTGAGCCTCATTGCTAGTTGTAGCTAAGGGCAATGCACCGCTTATAGTTAGTCATGAGTGTGGCTTTTTATTTTCCTTTAGCAATGGATTCAAGTTTTAAGTTTTATGTAAAATTCTGTCAAATCAGAACATAAAGATGACAATATTTTTGCCCTATAGATTCTTCAGCAAACTGTCCTGCTTCTAAAGGCTATACAAAAGAATAATGTAAAATCTCAGTTTTATTCTATGAGTTGATACATGAGGAACAAATGCTGTTTAAATACGTCATGCTTTTCTCATAACTGATTCTCTACCCTTTAAGTTGCATTTAGTTTGTGCTCTTGGCTTGGTAAGTCTTGGTTCAGGAAAGCTTTCAGGTGTGTAATTATAACTTGCTGAACTGTCACAGAGCCGAGCCTAATGTTTCTGAAGTTACATAAACCACAGATGTTACTGTTTGTAAAGCTGCCCTCAAATACTGAATTTTGTACCCTGTTACCCCTTTTTAGAGTAAGATTGGTGTACTGTATCTCTCTTTCAGATCAACTCAATTAATATTGATGTAAGACTAATTGCTGTAATGTCATTGGATTTCATATTACATATCTTACATCTTTCTTCTTTTCTTTTTTCCTCATTTTCTTTTGATCTTATGTTATAGTTTTTGTTCCTTTTTTTGTTTTTTTCACTAGCATTCATTCTGTGGCCTTGATGACACAACTGAGCCAAGACGTGTGGTTGGTATTCTTGATATTTCTTTGTACTCAATTTTTAACTCTTAGATTTTGCCATGTTTTGAGAATAGTCTTCGTAAGACCCTGAAACCACGGGGGAGGGTATACTGGTTTTGCTTGCACAGAGAGGAATAGTCACCTATAAAATCCAACTTGGATGCCTTCAGTTACCTTCCTAGACTTCTGCAGAAGGTCACTGAGTTTTCAACAAGAAATGATTTTGCATTCTAAGATACTGACTGCCCTAACTGCAGTGGGTGCTTTTCAATTCTGCAGAGCGGGTACATTTTGTCTAAAGTTCAGGTACTGCTGTAGGATCCTTCCTTCTGTCATGCAGGATGGGGAGGTGGCAAACACTGTTTGGCTTTCAGTTTTGTTTTCTAAAAAGCCCTGTAAGCGTCACCACCTATGCAAAAAAGGGGTTCATTTTACTTCCTCAAGATCTTTGAAGCCGTGAAATAGCTTAGGAAATAATAACCTAATTTCCCTTTTATGAGGCAATGTGAAGGTTGCAATGTGACTGACCCTCCATGTGCCGATGCAACATGGAAAGGGCAAGGATAAGAAACCCCTGTGTCTCTCCCTTGAGACACTACCATCATTCCCACTATCCTTTCCACAGTGTCCCGGTCCTTTCAGCTCAATGCAAAAGACAGAGTTAATTTCTTCAGCTATAGCAGGAGCTGTAGTTGCAGTGCTCACCTTTCACACAGAACAAGAGGGAAATACAAGTCCTAGCCCTCTTCCCTGGAGCAACGCAAGTTGCATGCTGCCTTTCAGTAAGGATGGTAACTCAACAACCTAACTGTTAGAGGATTAAGCTATGGTTTAAAACTATTGAATATTTACACAGTCTTTTTGTTGTTGCTGCTGTTGTTTTGTTTTGGTTTTTTTTTTTAAACTGAAAATACACAATGTTTTTACCTTTACAGTTTTTCCAAGTTTTTTCTTCTTTGGAATCTGTTGCGAATTATGTTTGTGGAATCTCCTTATAGTAGGAGATGTGGTTAATCAACCCCTTTGAAACTGCTGTTAAGCACTGTATGATGAAGAAGCATGGTGACAATAGTTACCTGAAAAAGCTATTATATTTACCTTACATTAAGCTTGAAACAGTATTTTCTTCTGCCCAGATCACAAGTACTTTTGAAAAATCAGACCTGTGTTATCATGGGCTCTTTTGGGGGTTTATTCAGCTCCCAGTACGTTCAGTTATCATCTTTCTGTTCATGCTCTTGACAACTGGCTCTGGTCTTTCATTACTAGCACTGCTGCATATGTTTTATATTTTGCAATAAAATTATGGTAGATGCAGATGGGTGGAATGTAATCCAAGGGTATTATTGATTTGTTATAAGTGCAGTAGCTTTCTTTTGGTTGCTAGATGGGTGTTGAAAATTAGTTGGAATTGAGCAATATTTTTACAGCATTTTGAGCATTCCTTTTGAAATTTCCTTTATTTTGTCAAAAATTGAGCATATGCTTATAGAGATGTTTTTGAAGAAAGGAGAAGCTTTGTGGTACACTATTCACCTTACCACAGTTTGAGCTCAATTTTCTGTTCTGTGGAGATCGGAAGGGACAGATGCTATTTTGATTAATATAAGTTTGAAAGAGTAATGTTAAAGGAAGTCACTAAACTATTGTCTTTGAGTTTCATCCAGCTTTTTTACTCCAGTCCTGGTTAGAGGTGCTAACATCTGGATCAACATACCTGTTTTTAAACACTGTGAAAAGTATACTGGCCAAGTTTAGAGACACTTTATATACATTCTGTAAACTTAGTGAGATCACCAGCATTTTAAAAATTTCATTTAAAATATTTTGAAATACTGTTAGTTCAAAAATTTTTATGAATTCAAGGCTTAGGCCTGATCTATAGGCTTCCGTGCTGATACAGCTGATAGTTATGGGTCCCCTTTGGGGGAAAAAAAAAGAAAAAAAGAAAAAAAGAGAAAAAATTACAAGTGTAATTAGTCTCCAGAAAATACATTGTGCTGATATAACCCGCTATTCTTCCTGTTAACAGCAACTATTTAAGTAGTTAAATTTAAGGCTGGTGACAAGCATTTTGAGGGGATAACACAGGGGTAATGGTTGTGTAGCCGTATAGCTGCTCAACTCTCACGTTTCTAGGAGTGCACATCATATTATGGTGCTAGTGTGGAGGGCAATTTCCTTTAACTCATCTTGCCAGAGGTGACTCTGTGTCTCTGATTGATGTAACACAGCAAAGCCTATTTTAAGAGACTTAACTATAGACGGACTCTTGAACATTGTTCATTATTTCAAGGCAAACCAGATGGTTTACTGATAGTAATTTTGGTTCTTGTTATTTCGAAGCTAATATAAAACTTCTAGAAAGAAATTGTGGTGTCTGTGAATTTAGGGCTGGATGCCAACACTTATTTCTAAATTAATGTTACCTATCTAAAGCTCAGCAGACTTCTTTTTTTGTTGTTTTTGTTTTCTGTTTTTGTTTTTGTTTTGTATACAGGCTATTAAAAGAACCTATGGAGTGAACAGCTGAGTCCACGTGCAAAAATATAGAAAATATTTATTGAGCAGCTTTAAAATGGTGCATTTTTTTTCATAAAACAGTTTGCATAATACTTGAAGCTGCAAAATATTTGAATTAAAAATTAGAGATTTTTTTAAAGGTATAGCTTCAAGCTGGAATGATTTGATAATCAAATAAGGACCAGCACATCATAAACACTGAAAAAAAATCTAAACAGAATTTACACTCTCACACCAATCAAACACTGGAAAAAATACAAGTGCAATTACTGGCTGCTATGTGAACTGTTATCTACCAAATGGTTTTCTTACAGTACTGAGATCTTTGTCTCCATACTGCATGCTTTCAACAAACGTCGTTTGCATTTCACCCAGGAAACACAGGATCTCCTTTTTAATATCTATATAAAAAAGCTAAGTGTTTGACAATAAGTTCTCTATAGTAAATAGCTGACAGGAAAAAACTGTTCGAAGTTGGAAACAAATAGAGATTTACAACCCTGCAGTGGTAAAATTCATACTAAATTCATAAGCTGGAAATCCACAGATGGAGAAGAGATGGGTTTTGGAGAAAGGCAAGATGGTAGATTGAACTAAGAAAACTTTGAAGTGAGTAAGAACTGTGTGGGGGGAATGATTTTTTGAATGTTTCTTGAAAATTAAGGCAATAACTTGTAAAGATAGCACTGGGAGAATGGAAGATCCCGAGGTGGCCTGAGAGGTCAGGAAAAGAGAATGCATGATGCGCTGTGCTCAGTTATCTCTTCAAGAAGAAAGAGGAGCTTGAAGAAATGGGTGTGTAGACAAATGTGATAAGCAGAGGAAGAGTTGGAAATAAATATTTGGAAATCATGGCATCCTCCCAGGTGAAATAAAAAAATGTTGACATTAAGTCAACCAGGAAGCAAAAATAGCACAACCTCAACCAGCAGAGGTAGATAAACAGTCAAGGACATTGACCACCTGAACTGCAAGAAAAATTTTGGGTGAAGCACAGATTGAAAAAATTAAAGTTGAAAAGGGTTGTTTAAGATGGAGAATGGTTAGAAAATTCAAAAAGGTTAGGCTTTTCTTTCAAAGAGGGAAAAGCAAATCATTGTTTCAGAGCTGGAAAGGCAATATGAAGAAATAGATAATTTTAATTATTTCTGGAATGTTGAGGCAAGCTCAAAATATTAAGAGCACAATATTAAAAGATAACTTTCTCCTCCCTCACATTTTCTTGAAAATCATCTTTGTGTTAAAAGGGCTACATAAAACGCTACAGAGAAATAAATCTGCTCCCATGGACACACTGGACTCCAACATGAATGTAGAGTGGAATAAGATGGTTACGATAATACATCAGACAAGGTGGAAATTATGATTGAAAAAAATAACATGAGGCAAAGAACAACCCAGGCAGCACAAAGAAAACTGAGGAAAAGTTTTGTCATAACAACTGAATATCTCACTGTTGGAGGTGCAGGAATCAGCCTCAAAAGAAGCCAGTTTTCTCAGATAATTTTTAGGCTCTGAAGTAAGACCAGGGATGTACTCTTCACAAAGAATCACCAGATGAGATCATTTACCGGCTGAAGGAGCTGAGGCACTTCACAAGAGTAATTCAGTCAGAGGCAGCAAACTGTGGCTCATGTGAGGGTCTGAATAACCGTTTCCTGGTACAAAGCACAATTTAAATTGGAAACAAGGATCATGCAGAAGTTTGGAAACTCGATCCCCAAAAGAATGTGTTGCTCACAATGTGTTGTTCAAAAGGAACAAGCATTTAGAGAATGTGTTTTCAAATACAGATTTTTCATGTTTTAGTTAAAGCTTTTAGCGGTGTGATGACGGAATGTGGAAAGTCTCCACCGCAAAAGCAAGAGTTTTGGCATTACTCTGAAGAGAAGGACCATAACTGGAGATAAACAGAGCTTGGGATAACCAAACCAGATGCTGATGAAGGAACAGAAATTGGAAAGTGTGATTCACTTGGCAAAGAAACACTCTTTTTTCTCATAGATATAGTTTTGCTCATCGCTGCTTTGGAAAAGAAACTATGAGCACAAACGTGGGATGGTCACAGCATGTGGCTGCAACGGTAAGCGCACTGCAGAGACAGGAAATGGTCTTGTTACAAAGCAGAAAAGGTACGAGCAGTTTCATTTTCTTCTTTTTTTTTTAATGTGTTTTGCTTCATTGTAATTCACATGATAGTTTTCTCAAAGAAACTGGCTGATTTGGGTGACATTTTCCATGGCATTGATGATATTTTTATTCTGTGCTGAGCTAGCAGAATTTGTAGTTTTGGAAAACTTTCCAGTCTTACTATCCATTGCATATTGATATTTATTATAGAGCTGGGAACAGGTATAATGACTATACTCAGTCCATGCAAGATGCTGGGCCTGATTTTTATTTTCTGTGACACAGGTTTTCAATAATCTCTCCCAGCTATATAAACAAATAAGGAAACAATAAGTTTCTCATTTCTGATATCAGTCGTAACAGCTTTCCTCGTTTTATGCTGAAGTACTCGGTAGTTTTCAGGATGAAGCAGCAGAAGTGTAGAGGCCTAATGGATCATGAGGTTTGAGATCAACTTTAGAAATTGTTGTATTAACTTCCATTATATCAGTGAATAAAAATGCACTTATAAACAAGAACATGTAATAGAAATATGTGAGTGGAAATCAGTGTAATGATTTTAAGTGTCAGTTTATTTCCTGCCTGGTCCATCCTCTCCACTTTTATCTGTTGGCTACTTTCTGCAAAATATACCGCTAAGAATTTTTCTTTTTACAGCTTATGAGTTGGATACTAGACTGGGGCAGAGATGAAAGTGACATGAACTTGGCTTCCACTGTAAATTGTTAATAAGCAGAGTAACAATGTCCACTATTATTATATATTCCTTTTGCAGCGGTGTTCAGGGATGCCCATTGTCAGGGAGCAGGATGTCTATTCACTTTGCAAATAATAAATACAGAGAAAATATTAGTGTCTCAAGGAGCTAAAAATCAACGATACTGTTCCATTTGGCAAATTATATGGGCCAGGGGAGAGCCATGATTATGTTGACAGGTCTCGGGAATGCATGGTCTCTGAGGAGGGACTGGGCTTGGTAAGACTAGAGAAGATCACAAAGTAGTTTGAACTTTGTTGTCCATATGGATTTATACTTTCTTTGTCTTTCCATACTTGTAGCTTTTAAGTATCATGGCTTCTCAAGGGACTGAGGAATGGCTGAATCTTTTCAGCTCTATGTCCTTGTGTGGCTGATGTAAGGCCAGTGAGTGATACAATGGGCCAAAATAATAAATTTTTATGTAATTCGCCATATATGTGAATAGCACATATCAAAACATGGGACAATAAGAGAAGAACTGTTTGTTTATTGTTTTTGCACTGATTTTGTGCTATTTTCTACTTTCAGTGGCAAAAATAACTGTTACCTTTTACTTCTTCTTCTTCTTCTTCTTCTTCTTCTTCTTCTTCTTTGCCCTGTAGATTCAGCATTTGTTTACAAAAGAAAAGAAAAGAAAAAAAGTATTTGCATTATTTCCTGGAGAATAGGTCCAAACTTAGTAGTTGAATTCCAATTACAGATCCAATTCCAAATCAATACAAAAGTAGCAAAAGCAAAGGTATTTCACAGATGCCGGTTATAGGACTAAACTTATTGAAGATAGTTTCTGTAAATGAAGGTGAACAGCAGGCTGAAGACCTTTTAGAGCTATTGCTAAAAGAGGCAAAGGAAAAGAACCAAACTTAGCTTGCCTTCCCAAGCCCAAGTTTAAAAATTCCTTTTAGGCACCTGTCAGAGGTGAAGTAGACTTCTAAGTAAAATACTGAATGCAGAATTCCAAAATACCAGTTAAATATACTGAATGTTTCTCTGAAATAGTCACAGATTGCCTTTTGAATAGGAAATATCCTTTTTAAATCTTGTATTTTGAAACAATAAAAATATCATACATTTATCCAAAATAAGTATGATTTTTCTTTTGTGATAAACATACTCAATTTTATGAACTCCTTGATTTAGTAGAAAATTATCCTCTTGTCAAAACTTTGATGCCTAACTCCATGAATTAGTCTAATTGAATCTTTTATGGGGATCTCATGTTGTGAACTGCAGCTCCTTTCATACATGCTGAATTACACTGGGGCTAATGAAATGAGACTTTATCATAAATAATATATGTGTTCAGAATCGAGAAGGACTGTTCATTTGATCATCAGAGGCTTAGACTCCTTTATTGCATGCTTAGACTGCAGTACATTGAGAACCTAATAATTTGGCATTTTTTCATCATGGATCCTTCATCTGGGAGAGAACAAGAATTTTGTTACTGTATTAAAATGCGCAGTAATGAAGGATTTGATATCCTGAATTTCAATGTTAAAACTGATACTTCCTGGATTTTCCAGGAATTAGAAGATGCAAGCATACCTGATGAACAAGTAAACAGTGCTGGAGAAGAGAATTTGAACCTCAGAATAAAAGAGCTGGAAAAGTCAGAGCAAAAACTGAAAGGTGTTCTAGAAGACTACATGGAGTCAGATTCTGTCCTAAGAAATAGGTAAATAAAAGGTTTTTTTGCATTCAAAATTAATGTGACATGACAAATGTACTCTTCCCTTTGTCCCATGTACTGGCTGTCAAATGATACATGTAAAACTAGCAAAAAGAAAGGCTTTATGTGTTTTTAGGGTGCCTGATAAGATGCATGTATAAGTGTTTTGTGTAGCTGTCAGAATAGAAATGCAATATTCAATTTTTTGGTTTTAATATTTAAATTGGATTTACAGCATGATCTAAAATCTTGTAGCAAATAACCAGACAGCTTTCTCAGGATGTTTCATTTTTAAATATTCATAAAGTGTAAATTCTGCTTGTAAAATATATCCCTTTCCTTTTAAGTTAAGATTTAATTTGAAAATTTGTGTTGCAAAAAAAGTTCCTTGTTTCCGAAAGCTTCATCTAGTTTAGTATGTTAATGCTAGTCATTACAGTAACTAAAGGTGCCATCAAGCATTAATTATGCAGTTGACTAGAATAATAAGATCAAGTTTTTGATAGTCAGCAACTGCACTGTTCTAAACAAAGCCAAATAGTTAAAAGGATAGAAAATATAAATGCCAGTCAAAATAGTTATTTGTATAATTTCTTAATTGCTTTGATTCGTCAAGGGATTTGGCCAGAAATGTTTTAATAATGGGCTTTTTGTCAAAATAATAATGAAACTTTTTCAAAATAGAAGCTTTTGTAGGAATAGGCCTGTTTTAACAAAGGTTTTTGGGGAGGGGAAGATGGGAAGAACTTTATTTAAAACCAAAACAAAGAAAGTATGAGAGAACAGTTCAAGGAGAGCAAATGACCAGCTGAAACTTGCCTGGGATATAGGAAGCCCATTTTCAGGGATCTTAGCTAGCCAGTAGAAAGAAAAGCAATCCTGTGCCTGAAGTTCTTGTGGCTGAAGCACAGACAGATGAGATGAGGAACGATGTGGAAGGCAGAACTATTGGAAAAAACAGAGAAGCAGAGTCAGTAGCTGTAACTAACCAGGGCAGAGTTTTGGGCTGATGTGGTCCAGTTTCCTTTGATATCAGTGTTAGATTATGCAGTGCCTGTGGTGGAGAGGGCCTCATCAGGTTCACTTTGATACGTGAATAGGTACTTATTTAATGATGTGTTTTCTGTCTTAATCCTATTGCTTCAGAAATATGTTTTTATCTGAGATTTTTGAATGAAGGTAGTATTGTCATGCTGGGATGGAGGTAGCAGGAAATTTTGGCAGGTAGGGGCAGTAAGACAAAGCTAGAAGATAGAAGTGAGCAGGGGAGCCGAGTGGAAGACTGTTGAAGGTTGAACGAAGAAATTCAAGGAAGAAGGTACGGTCCAGGACAGTCCTGAGAGGCACAGGGGGTAATGTGTGCATCTCTGAGATGAGAAAAGAGGAGGTTTTAGTACCTGCCACAGGAAATGAGAGACTGGAAAAAAAATTTCCTTAGCAAGAAGAGGATGTTTTGGAATTCACAACTGTTTAAAGCATTGAGAAAATTTTGATGTGCATGCTGAAAAGAAAAGGAAAACCTTGAGGAAACCATGAAGCTTGCTCTCATAAGATTATCTTAGGTATTCCTCCTGTGTAGAGGAACCCAATCACATCACACCACATCATCTTACACTACCATTTTAATAGCAACAGGTGAAGTGAACCTGTATTTTGTCAAAATCCAGCTTTGTGGACAAAGTCAACACAGTTACACATTATAGGTTTCAGTACCCACTGTGAGGTATGTTACAAGTAAGATGTTTTCCCTTCAGTCAGTAAAACACATAGTTACTCGTAGGTTACCTGTAATCTTAATTTTGATGGGAATCATTTACTGTCATCATAAAATTTGAATTTGCTCACCGTGAACCTAGCAAAATCCTATTATCAAATACATGTAGAGACCAAAGTGTTGTGGTTGTCTTTATGGTAAGTTGTTACTTCATATAGCGTGCCAAGCTTCAGTGAACATTAATCTTGTAGATGTGTTTGCTTATGGTTTTCGTATTCAGCCAGCAGAGAGAGAATTAACATAGATGTTGTCTCCTGTTTTGAGTTTCCAGCATAATGTGCAAATCCCAGTAGACTTTTAAAAATTAAGTGTTTGTTATTAGTGATCAACAATTTGTTACTATTTTATTGTTGGGAGAAAAATGGAAGAATAAAGATAAATTGATGCACTGCTGATGACTGCTTATCCATCCGGAACTGTACTGTGTGGTATTTATTTTGGACATGAGGAAAAATTTCTTTACTGAAAGAGTGGTTAAACATTGGAACAGGCTGCCCAGGGAAGTGGTTGAGTCCCCATCCCTGGAGGTATTTAAAAGACGTGTAGATGCGGCACCTCGGGACATGTTTTAGTGGGCATGTTGGTGTTGGGTTGATGGTTGGACTTGATGATCTTAGAGGTCTTTTCCAACCTTAATGATTCTATGATTTACTTAGCAAAGATCTTCATTCTCATTATCACAGGATGAAAGAGCTGGAGCTGTCACACAAAACACTTCTTGTGACGATTGATCAACTAAATGTGAAGTTGCACCAGGTTGAAAATGCAAATGTGCGTGTTAAAGGGAAACTGCGAGACATTCGGGAGGACCTGATCAACTTGGTGAGGAGGATATTGTTTCAAATGACCTAGTTTAGCTTCTCTTTGTGGTAATAATTTTTAAGTCAATCTCATCTCCAGTGACCTCTCTGTTTTTAAGCAATAAATCATCTCAGCCTTTCTCTTTTTCTACAACCAGAGGAATCAGAACTTTTTGGTCTTTTCTGCCCCACTTTCTATTTCTCTAATGTTTTTGACAGCACTGCCATTATTCCTCTCATTCGGGCCCTTGATCTTTGAGATATATGCTCCCACTGCCTTCTTTCTCCCCAGAACCCACTCAGCGTACTCCTTCTCCCTAGGTCAGACTTTATCTTTCTAGCCCCATAATAAAGCATTTTTTTGATTCCCTACCAACACAGCTAACACAGCCTGTTTTCTGTATAAAATGCAGCTGCTCAGCTTGTCATCTGACTCTTGAATTGCTCATGTATCTTCAAGCTGGGCCCCACCTGCTGTTGCATCCGCTTTAAGCTTCCTGCTTAGCTTTGTGTCCTCTTCCAGCTTTCCCAGATTGGTTTGGGTCTTGCCTTCTTTCCTGTGAGGCACTGTCATGTGGGCCACCACTCTGCAGAGCCCTGCTGGTGCGAGCCCTCCTCTGCAGAGTGACCTTCACTGGAGCAAGCTGACTTACTCCCTCATTGCCAAGAACGTCCCACTGCTGATTTCATGCCCTCGCAATCCCCTCTCCCCATGTCTGTTGTGAAATTGTCAGCTCTGCAGTGGAAAGCCTTCAGTTCTCCCAAGTGCTAGTACTTCACGTAAATATTTTGTATCAGAAAGGTCAGCTGTTGGCTGGTAACACATGTAACAGGCATTTTTACCCAGTTTGCACAGCTCATTGGATGGATCCATGAAAATAGAGAAGGAATGAAAGTTATTCAGGGATGGTCTACCATGAAAAAATGTCTTTTGATTCTGCTTATCATAAGATACACTTTCATTGTCTCAGCATTTTAAGTCAAAGTTGAATACTCTGACAGGACACTAGTACTATGCAGTACGACTCATAAGTATGAACAATAGTCTTTGCTTTTTTATTTAAAAGCGAAATGTATTTTTCAAGACCTGGGAAGCTTAGACATACATATATTCCCATCAACAGTTAACCAAACTATTAACTCACACCTACCTGACTTTGCATAACATTTCAGCCTAGTGTTCCTCCTGTCCTGTCCTTCCTGGTAAACCCCTTCGACAGGAAAATACTGGAGATCAAAAAGATTGACCTAAGGAAGTCCTTGAAGAAATACAGCAATGTCTCTGTGCCTTCAGTCTTGCTTCAAAGTTGCCACAATGGCACTATGATACTGGTGGCTCTTACTCTGCTCAAAACAAGGGCAGCATGTGAATCACAAAAGCCTCCTAAGTCTTCCATTGACATCTTTCACCTCTGTATGTCTCTGTGTTCAAACATACTTTGGTGCAAATGAAAATACCACAGTCTTTCTCAAACTGATTCAAAAGGCATCTGTTCCTTTCTCCTTTTCCAGGGGGTTCATAAAAGGAGCTGACAGATGACAGGTATGGTGAAGGGCAAAGGGCAAAAGCTTGGTCTCTGAAAAGTGCACTTGTTTTCTATAATAGAACCACAGCTTCTCTGCCTGTAACGCCTCAGTGCTACACTACTGTCAGTGTTAACGATATGTTACTGTGTAGTTCAGAGCTGGTTGTATGAATTCCATTTCAAAGGTTTCTTTTGATTTAATGTGTACTATAAAACATGCAAAAGGAAGTGTTTAAAAACTTCCTGTATTTCATGTAGTAGTAGATGTGGGTGAGTTTGTGTTTTGTTTGTTTGTTTCCTACTGACATGTTTCAGTGATGGCTGAAATGACAAAACAGTAGGTCAGTTTTGCTCTAAATGCAGGATTTTACTTTCTTTTAAAAATGTCTACTTATGTCATTCCTGAGTTTTCAGAAAACAATGGCAGAATTATTGCAAAATTAAGAAAAATTATAAGGGAAGAAGAGATTTAGTATTAAGATGTTAACTATACAACTCACTGAAATTGTAGGTTGAAAACCAAGAAAAGTCAGAGAAGAAGCAAAAGGAAAAATTACATTGGTTTCAGGAGCAGCTGAAGACAAAAGAAGATGAAATAAAAAGCCAGTCAGAGTATTTTGAGCACTACAAACAAAGGCAGACACAACAGACAGCAGTGCTGAGAGAAAGGGAATGTTACCTTCGGGGTGAGGTATCTAGGCTGGAAAAGCAAGTCCTAGATCTTAGTGCCCATATTGCGCTTTTGACATCCAAGTTAGAAGAGGGAATGGTGCAGTATCTGCAGCAGAAGCTGGAATCAGCATTCAGTGGGACTCAGGGCTATAAACGCCCTGATGTGGAGGTAATGGAATTGAAAACTTGCATTGAAAATGTGGAACATGACATGAAAAGCCACCTTGAGACATTTCAGCAGAATCTGAAGTTCTTAAGGGAAAAAGAGGAGGACAACAGAAGAGAACAGGCAGACCTGCTGACTGAACTCCAGTGCTCTCAGGACACTGAAGACTTTCTCAGAAGAAAATTGGAAGAATCTCGCCATCATGTTTATATTCTGAAATTATCTGAAATCAAACTACAGGAAAAAATGGAAGAGCTTTTGGATGAAAATAGGGCTTTAAAAGATCAAGGTAGAGTGAAGCTGAAAAAGAAGAAAGAAAAGGACTCACGACTTAAAAGATTGGAGAACGGAGATAGTGGCATTGACCTGGTAAGTAAAAATAAGGCAAAATACAGTTTTTATCTTTATCTTTTATCTTTATATCACCCTGGATTACACTTGCCATTAGATGTGCAATCGAGATGCAAGTGTGAGGCTTGTTTCCTTCCTGCATTTTTTTCCCTTAATTTCTGTTGATGCATTAGTACTTCACGGTGTCTAATTCATACACACTAGAATCAGTAGTTGGAGCTTCATTGCATCAGTGCTTTTATTAGGTGCACATTGAGGGCACTTCACAGATCTTGTTTCCTTAAGTTTTTAAGTGACATGCCCAAGGCAAAAGGTCTCAGTTGGCACTAGCAGTAGAGCCCAGGAGAACTTCTGATACCTCTGATTTGTGGACACCATTCAGTGGAGGAGTACACATATGGTTGGGTGAGTTTTCATGTGTTATTCATGCCCAAACACTGAAGAAAAAAGCACAGCTGACAATAAATCTTGTCTATGAGATTTTCTGGATAATGGTAAACAAGGGAAGATGGATACAGTATTCATGACTGGGAGTGAGTTGAGATATTCAATGGTTTGCAGCTCCATAGCATTGTGATATGCCCTGAATACACTGAATAGGACTCGTTTGCTTCAAGCACTTCACTCCAGCATTGTGTGGGAAAGCTCTGCATATGCTGTAATATGGCATTCAGCCTCTGCCAATTAATTTTGCCGACAAAGAACAATTCTTTTCACAGAGAGGATTCAGACAAAGTTTTATTTTTTATGCACTGAGGTGGAGGGTATTTTTATTTTGAGATTTGTTAAATAAAGTGAAATCAGCTAAACCTTGCACTCAGCTACCCCATTCAGATTGTGACCTGATATCCCAAGAACTCTCCTGATTTTAACTGCACTTAACCGAGAGGTAATGGGCATGAACAAAAACCCTTTAGTATGGGGGGACAATCACACTGTGAGTATTTCCAGAACTGGGAGAAGGTAGAGAGGATCTTTTGTCCGTAAAAGCCTAGAAGAAATAAAGGCAAAGTTTTTAACTTGGTAGTTGAACGCAACTTTGCAGACATAGTGATTTTGTACCATTAGTGGCTCTGTAGTCCCAAAGAAGCGAGCTCCAGGAGGTTGTCTTTGTGTGAGAGAGAAAGAGTGGTAAGATCATCCTGCAGTACCTGGCAGCACATGGGCGACCTTTGTGGAGATCTGTGCCTCACTGCATGTCTCTCCGTAGCTGCCCTGAGGTGGCAGAGGACTGACTGCTGTTGCTTATTTTTATACTTAGCCTGAACCATTGCTACGGTTACTTTAACTAGGGAGTTCACTTTCTTTTGGGAATGAAGAATAAGGTTTGAAAATATTTAAGATATTTTTAGAGGGACCTGCACTGAGTTGTACACAGGTACAACAACCAAGTGCACTACAAGGGGACTGCCCAACTAAAATCAGGAGGGCTCAGAGCTTTCAGAGCCAGGGAATAAGTAGTGGAGAATTACTATCAGTTTGAGAAAACTGACATAGGGAGAAAGTAAATGTTGAATTATTTGAAGGTGGTAAAGCAAGATATATCAACTGACTAATTGCCTGAGACTAATCCAGAAAGTCTTCAAGAAACAAGACCAAATCGCTTTCATTCTATGCTGTACCCTAATAAAAGGTTATTTTTTTCCTCTACACAAAGTTTTATAACCATTTCTTTTCTAAGTATTAATTTACAGCTGTGTTGTTGTAGGAAGTTACTGAGTCTCAATTACCCGGTCTTTGGTATAAATGAACAGGCCATAATTTGTGTTAAGCCAGTTTACTTTGTTCTGCTGCACAGTAGGTTGTGTTCCTTAAATGCTGTATGTAGCGTCAGCAGCATCAAATCTTATGTCTTCTGCATTTCTGCTTGTATTTTCCTCCTCTTTTGGTACTGCTACTAGTTCACTTGGATTTTTCTAGTAGAAAATGGCTTGAGATAGCAGGAAAATAATTTTGATATCTATGATAAAAGGAGGAGGGAGACCTCTGGTGTTGTATTATAAAAATGAAGAGGGTTTTTTCCCCTCATCTTGTGTTCTACTACCACCTATTAAAGTAGAATTTCCTAATCTCATTACATTGGTCTTGTAGTATTCAAGCCAAAATAGTTAGAAGAAAAATCCTATTTAAGCTCATCATACTCCATGAACAGCTATAAAAAAAAGAAATTGTGTGCAATACAAGAAGGATTTTCATGCTGCAATTTTTCTGGAAATCTGCTCATATATAATTTTTTAGTGAAAGAGTGAATGGGATCATTTGCCTATTTCACAGCCAGAAAAAAGTTAGTTTGTGAAGACAGGTTTATCAGACCCCTGTGGAATACACATGGTATGAAATTCCTCAGTAAACACCGTGTCATTTGAATGCCAAGCACATCAGTTATTCTTGAAAACTAGCCTTGGTCGTTATTGCATCTTCATGCAATAATATTGGATCCAATTAGGTATTTTGCTCTGGTACTGTAGAGGGGAACTGAATCTCATGGAGGGGTGTAGTCACATCAATCTTGTCAGAAATTTGAATTTCCAATATTAGTATCAGGATCCTGTCTGCAATATTCCAATTGCAGCCTATGCTTGAATGAAAAATGCACAAAAAAGCAGCTGGTACCACGTGGCTGTGTCTTGATTTATCAGGCAGTTTCTAGATGTGAACATTAGAGGCTTGTTGAAGGTGTTGGTGAAGGAAAAGTATGAAACACCAAGTGATGCACCTTTCTACAGCTTTCACATGACAGCTGAGGTTTTGATTTCACAGTATGGTGTTCCTGGCATCCAAGCATTGCATCTTTTATGTAATTTTGTGTAACTTTCTTTTGACAGAACCCACATATCAATAAAGAAAAGATATCTGGGAAGAAATAAAGGCAAACTTGCAGGCAAGGAATGAGTGTGTTTCAAGGAATTAACATTAGCTTCAATATTACTGAGAAAATGAAGGAAGAAATCTTGGAAGTGTTGTGGTTTCCACTTAAGTCATGCATGTCAGGATCTCATAATAGGGCACTATGATGTGGCAGCTGACTTGGGTTGAAATCAAAATTATTCTCACTGGTGGTCCTGTGGAAAATCAAGTGGCTTCTTCTGACTCACTATAGACTGAAGACTTTGAAGTCATCGCCTTTCCTGTCCATATGTAATTTTACAGCTGCAGCTCAGCCCAAAGGAACCAAGTTTGTTTTCTGCTGGCATTTGATGCAGAGCAGTGCAGGAAGACAAAAGTGACTGTGTTGGCTTGTTTTCTGCGCTGTAGCTGTTTTGGCTACCACCTCGATTATGTGCTTTGTTGAGAAAATCAAACCTGAGTCTTCTGTTCACTAAAAATGAGCACGGTGCATGTGAAATGTGACCTGCTGTATATCAAGCAATAAGGGTATCTGCTTTGCACCAGAAATTGTCACAATTTCCAAGTTCAATCAGGGAGGCAAGATAAATGGCAAGAACAGAATATGAAATTTACAATTAAATTACCAATGGGAAAGAATATTTTATTCGGAACGATTATTCTACTTTGAGTTCTTCCAACCTAGGAACAGTTGTCTTTGTAGCTGGGCACTGAACTATTAATCTCATTCCCTACTTGATTGGACTTTCTTTTCTCTTTGTTCATGACCATATCCTTAGTCTCTGTTCTGATAGTGTTCCATCTGCGATCTGACGTATTACATGCTTATTACTCAGATTTTCTTCCTTAACTCTTTGTAAAGTATAAAGGAAACATTAGGGGGAAGTTTAAAACCACGCCATTTACTAGAAAATGTTGGAATGAGAAAATTGTTTTAAATAATAGCAATTATAATGAAATGATGGGTCTTTTGAATGTAAAATAGCAAAGGAAATTTATGTGCCTGTTTTTCATATCAGAAACATGGTATATTTATGATGTGGGTTTTTTTTTTCTTTTCCTCCTCCTTTTCCCATTAAGAATGGAGATCTAATCCAGGATGACACTCAAAATCTGAAATGGGGAGCAGTCTTGAATTCACTCAGAAGCAGAGCTACTCAAACTCCAGTTGTGCTGCTACATGCTAAAGAGTCTGGTATGAAAACAAACTGGAATTTTTGCTTTCATTTCTGTGCAATAAAAGTGAAGATGATTTCATTCATGTGGTGTGCATGACTTAGAAGGTATAAGACCTTCTAAAAACCTCCTAATCTGGAAACTGTATCTTGGGAAGGTGAAGCAATAACTATTTGCCAGTATGATACTAGCATTTAGATACGAGCTTTCTCAAGAAATCCTAGAACTTTCAAGAAGCTGCAGAGATGAGTAATTAGGGGATACGTCCCATGTCCTGGCTGAAGTACAGTGTTTGGGAATGCTGTGCATCAGTCAGATTTGCTTTTTAGACCAAACAACATGAAAGCTCTGATCTTGGCAAATTGTATCAGGTAAATTCTTCCAACATAAATTAATGGACATTTTATAGCAACTTTCAGTGTATGCAAATGCAGACCTGCACTGGATAATTTTAACCCGTGAGTTTAACCCATGAGTTTTCATCTACCCACTGTAATGAGATGTATTTTCCATTTTTAAATGCTTGGAGAACTGGGGGACCCTAAATATACCTTATTTTAGAGCTTAATATTTATGTTTTCTTGTGAAGTTTTTTTTCTTGTTTAATGTCGTGCTTATCTCTGCATCATTGGTGATGTATGCTTCTGGTAGAGAAGGTAGTTTTGAGCTTACTCTCACTAAAATACTGTTCTGTTCAAAACATCTGGTCAGATGTTTTTGGGTTTGTTTTTCATGTAACTATCTGGGAGTGGCATTACACTTGTCCAGTGCTTTACCATAACAGAAACACCAGGATGTAGCTGTGATGGGCTAAAGCAGATGGAGGAGCTACCAGAAGAACTTCTACCAGTTTTGGAACACAATTCCAGTGCCTTTGAAAAAGTTACTGGTCTAGCTGAGATTGAGCAGGTGAGAAGAAAAGTTACCGCTATTCTTGCTATCTTTGTGCACAGTGAGTCTGTGAATTTTGAGATAAAATGAAGAGTTGGTGTATTTAAAGATGAATATAAAAGTAGCTTTAAATCATAGCTACTAAAGATGTTATTCAAGATGAATACAGGTGTGCACTAAGAAAATGATTGACTTATTTGTACCTTATTTGTATCATTACTCTCATTGCAAATTTTAAGTAATTTGAAAACTCTTTATATGGAAATATTTTTTTCTCATCTGCCTGTAATCAAGTATTTTATGGTTGAAGTGAAAAATAAATTATGATTAGCAACATAGAATGATATATCTTAGCTTATATTTTTCAGTTTGAAACATTTCTCTTTTGCTATTACCAGGTCACCCTTGGAACAAAGAGGGCAGGTACTCTAGAAGATAGTTTCACTTTGTTCAGATGTACCCCAAGGTATTGTGCAGCAAGACTGCTTCCCCCTTCCTCTGAGAAGTTAACTAATGATGAGACAAGTAAGGAAAGCAAAGATGAAGAAAACTTTTCTCTCTTGAAGGAGCAAGCTATAAATCTGCCAGCAAAGACATTCCCTGTTTCTGTGGTTGAAGCTTTGATGAGGAAGAAGCCCCAACTTACCTTGTTAGAACCTGAAAGCTACCACATATCAGCTGTCACCACTGTGAAGAAAGTGAGGAGTTTGGATTTCTGTGAGGCAAATACCACTCTTTGCTCTGATGGCCTCTGCCTTGTTGCAGAAGAAGGATTTTCTGACAAAGCTTCTGCACTTCTTCATGGAAAGATGCCTTGCACTGTGACTGAAATTTTCACTTCATCTCTAGAAAAATACAACATGGAAAAATGTTGGGAAAACAAGCAAATTCTGCCAAAAAGCATAAGTGAAAATAAATGTCTGGATAAAGTTGTTGATGATGGAAAGTATCACCAAAAAATCTTTAGAGGGACAGCTAAAGGAGAGGAAATACAGAATGAGAAAGCCCAACCACAACAGCTGACCTGTGCTCCTGAGGAAAGTTCTAAAGTTTTAAATAAAACTGAATTGATCAGACCTGGGAAGCAAGGAATAGAAGCAAAAGACAGCCTAGGTAGCCCACAGGATGTCCAAAATTTATCTGTTGCTTTTGAAGACTTGAAGAAGCATTTTGAAGGGAGTCCTGAACTAATGGAGAAACAAGGAAACCTCTCAGAAATCTGTATCTCTGATGTGAATAGGTTATATAATGGAGAAGACATAATCAAAATGGAGGAGAAAGGAGAGCAACCTCAGAAACCAACTCACCAAACAAACCCTTCCAGCAATCTTGGCCTGAAAGAAAAGAAAGACCTGAAACTATGTGAACCAAACGAGAAGAATCCCTCATGTCAAAAAATAGCTGCTGAAAACATGCAATATACATATTCTCAGAAATTTTTTTGGTCAGAGGAAGAGAGAGATCCGCTAAACACATTGTCTTCTATGCAGGAGAGGGCTGTGTGCTTAAGCAAACTGTTCCTATCAGGGAGCAATTTTTATGAGTGTTTCTGTCATCTGTCACCACTGGAAGCTGGTAATGAACATAATGCGAAAATATATGCACTGGAAAAAGTGGTGGCTGTGTATTCTCAGAGGATATTTCTACTGATGCAAGAGAATGAAAATTACTCAAAAAAAGTCTGTCTATTACAACAGGAGAATGAGAGATATGCTCAGATGATGTGTGCACTGGAAGAAGAGATGGATGCATATTTTCAATACATTGTAGCGGTAGATGATGCTAATATTGTTTCATTCCAAAACTTACTTAATGAGAAAGAAGTTGCTGGTGGATGTTATAATGACTTATCAGAAGAAAACACCATGAGCCCAGGAACATTTTTTGTTGAAACCTTCTCTAAGAACCTCTCATGTGTTGAAGAGAAAAATAGGAATTCTGAAAAAGACTCATTGACAATTGCATCAAATAAACTTCCCAGGAGTGTTTTGCCCCTGGATGGAAGGAAAACGAGGTATTTCCAGCTGCTTTCTGACCTGAAAGAAGAAAGAAGCAGATGCTTCAAAGAAATAGCTAAATTATTACAAGACAAGGAGAACTATGTAGCAAAATATAATGAATTAATACAAGAGAGAGAGGGAAATTTACGAAGAATATCTCTTTTAGAAGGTGAAAAAGAAACTTTATTGGGATGTTTGGCAGAGGTAAAGCATGAACAAGACAAGCACAGGACCTTGGTTTCAGATCTTCAAGAGTGCAAAACCAGCTGTTATCAAACTATTTCTGATTTGCAGGAGGAAAAATGTGTACTGAAAAGAGAAATAGATAGAATCAAGAAAGAAACTTCAGAACAGCTTGATGAATTTCAGAAAGCAAATGCAAACTTTATTTTAGAAAATAGCAAATTAAAAGAATTAGTGTCTTCTTTGGGTTTCACCTGTGAAGAGCTGAGAAAAGATAAAAGTTTGGGAACAAAGGAAAAGATAGTAAAACTAAAAGAAGAAAGTCAACAACATGGTCTTATGCCAAAGAAAGTTGAAACGGCATGTAACGTAACTCAGACTGAAGAAGAAGGAGTTCTGGTTATAGACCCCTCAAACTATTTCCCTGGAAAAGAGGTAAATAATAACAATGAGGAATGTTATCAAGCAGGATCTTCTAAAGAAAGGGGGAGATATAAATGTCTTTTGGAGGACAAAGCTAAATTAACTTTGTAATATAGAAAATGTTGTAACCTCTCATGTGCTGGAGATCTGAGGTACTAAAGTTAACTTTGAAATAGAAGGCAAAATACCAGAGAGTTTTTTTTCTGAATATTGTATTAGAGAGTTTTAAAGTGATACAGCAAGCTACAAAGTTAAAAATAATACTTAAAAGAGTGCATTGTTCAGGCATTTTTAAAATTATTTATCTTCTTGCAAAAGTAAAAGCTTCTGGTAGAGCAAATTAATTTCCACAAACTTCTGTTACAATGGTGAAGTATTCAGGGTTGTGAATGTCTTATTTAAAAGTATGCACATGTTCACTTACTGACTTTTATTCTGACAGTGTCTATGTTTTTTTACTTTTTTGATTTTTATGAAACATATGCCCAAAGACAGGATCTTTACTTATAGGGGATTTCTCGTCCATGTTTTTCCTCTGTAGTCATGAATCTTACAGCACAGTGAATTTCTTTGGAGATTACGATGTTCTTGTAAAAGCAGAATTATTACTTCAGTTGAGAATAATCAACAGGGAAAGATTTATCTCTAATATCTGGATTTTATGCAAATGTTTTTAGTAATTCAGATAGAAGGAAACCATATATTGTTCTGTAAAAACCTGTGTGCCATTTTGTATGGATGAAAGGAGTCACATCTTTCTGTTGTGTATCCAGGGCAGCATGTTTGAAAGCTACAGTGTGATGAAAGAGCAAGTCGAAAAGGCAAAAGAAGAACTAAAAATACAGCAAAAGGAATTAGAAAAATCAAAAAAAGAGGTAACCTCCTACTCTGATGTAATTCTGAGGAGCAAATTTGTTTTCTTTCTTGTTTTCTTACATGGCTGTTCTTCTTTCTGCCAGAATTTAACACTTCTACAAAACAGGGAAGTCTCTGATCTGCAGAACCAAAACGTGCCTCTTTGATCTTTCAGTTGAGTGATGATAAGCACAGTTATTTGTGGTTGGCCAGAACTTCAAGTGAAGCTGCATTCCTCCAGCACACTTTGACAGAAGCTGAGTGCTTAATAAAGACACACAGAACAAACTGTCTGCTGTGGCCATCTCTGGGCAGGCTGCTTCCCTCCCCCTCGCTAGGAATGAGGAGGAGTAGAAGGCAGTAGAAGCACTGAGGACTACAGCAAACCTGAATTCAAAGTAGTTTTTGAATGAGAGGCAAAATGATGTGAAATCTGATACTGTCAAGGGGTCTCGCTATATCCAGTGATGGTGCAAAGCATGCACACTGCCCCTTCTCTCGACATCTGTGTAGTAAACACGAAGTCCAACACCACCTATGTGGAGACTTGTTTGGATGGGTAGTTCTGTGCCTGTGTAAAGTAAATCCGCAGTTTTAATACCAACCAAAGAAGCTTTCAGTATTGTGCCTTTCCGAATGCATTAGCTTTCACATTCCTGTTTTTTATTGAACAATCTCCAGTGCATGCTTATCTAAGCAGAAATGTATTGCTTTTATGGCAAGTGTGTATTTACGGGGCTGTTTCAGGCAATAACAGGCATCGCTCAGACTCCCTGTGGAAAAACCACTGGCAGCAACAATTGTGTTGAGTATGTAAAAGAGCAGTAAGATTGATTATACATGGTGGGTGTACATAACGGTTGTCCTTTGACAGCTGCTTTATAAGACTTCCCAGATTTCAGGTGAGGCAACTGGAATGAAGGGGTGGATTTGCATGGGTGATGGAAGGTTAGGTAAGGACTTCTAACCTTGTAACATGAACATGAAGAGATCATTTGATTTTTATTTATTTTTTAAAATCTGATTAACTTGGGTCCTTCTAATCCTTTTATGTGTTACAAGGAAGTTGTGTGTTACAACACCTTCCTCAGTTTACTTAAAAGAATGTGAAGCCTTTGCTTTCAGAAGCAAGAAGCAATGATCTCTCATATGAGGGAAGGAGCTTGCTGTCAGGCAACTGGCTTATCTACTGAGTGTTGTGGGGTTTTTGTTTTTTTTGTTTGTTTGTTTGTTTGTTTTTCAAAACTACAGTTGGTGTGTATAAGTGGAGAAAATGCATCCTAGAAGAAATATAAAGGTGAACATATGGAGGGGTTTTTCTCCTCCTTTGCATTTTTAATTTTTGACATTTCTCAGGAAGATTTTTTTCCCCCTATCTGATAAAATCTTACTTCCCATTTGCTCTGAGGGCTTTCAAAGATGTAATCTCTGAAATTGTGAGTGCATTCACCCCTGCTTTTTTTAGCTTTATTCAGAATACTCAAGGTACCTTCAAATTTAGAAATCAATTTAAAAATTGATCTATTTTTCTGCATAGCTCGTTAGATGTGTTTCTATAGGACTTACTGTAAGAATCTTACTCATTTCTTGTAATAAGATTATAGTGTATCGTGTAATTCCATTAACTTTAATCAATTTACAACAATTTAAAACTTGTGATGTGGAGATCAGAATCAAGTCCATGGTTGTAAGCTGGTATTGAGAAATGATACCACTGCTAGACTAATTATACTCAGTAATTTTGCTTTTTTTATTCTTCTCATCAGGCTCAGAAGTGGTACACAGAACTTGGCTTTGCTGAAACAAGATACGAAGAAATCAAAACTCGTTTGACACAGGTTCTCTCAGAATTAGACCATCTTAAACAAGAAGTTGGGGACAAAATGCTTGGAAAGCAGCACTGCAAATTAATGGTATGTATGTAAATGGAATGGAGAAAAGGATATTCCTTTGGAGGGAGTGTTTTGGATGCAGACACACCCATTATTGTTATTGGCAATAGATTTGAAGCAAGTATAGGGCACTTAGAGCCACTGGAGCTACAAACTTGAAAGCAGGCAGACATCATGCAAGGTAGACTATTTGTCTGCAGGATAGTCCGAAGTCTGTAATGCCCATGCATAGCCCAGACACCTCCATTTTTTAGGAGGACTCTTGTCCTGCTCTCTCTAGCCAGAATCATTTTCTGAGGCACGGATTTTCAGGTGGCCTTAATGAAAGGTGTTTCCCTTCAGTCCCCTCTGCCTTTCCTGCTCTGCGGTTGGAGAAGTCTCCAGGGTTTCCAGTATTTGGCCTTTGTGCTTTCTATCCCCGGGTACTAGATTTGGACAGACAAAATGAAGCTGTGATGCTGGACATTTTGTGGAGCAACTTCCACTGCAAGTGAGTGTGTGGTGTGGATTAATGGGGAGTCGAAGTCTGTGGAGCTCAAGGTGTGTATCCCCAAAATCCAGGAAATCTTTCTATCACATAGCGGGGAGAAAGTCTTATTGGACTGTATCTGTATCACAAAAATTCTGGTTTTGCTGTAAATGAAAGTTTTTTCAATTTTCAGGTGGCTCTGTGTCTTGATAATGTTTTTATGTTTTCCACCAAAATGAAGTGTTTTATGGAAAGACTTTTAATTATTGAATAATCTCGTGGAAGCAGCTTTCATAAAGACTTTTCAGCTAGCCTTGAAGTTATTTCTGTCCTCCTTGACAGGAAAACTGTAAAGAAGAAATATTCAACTTTTATCAGCTGGAAAAGCAATTTTGTAGCAACCTACAATATTTGCAAATTTAGTTTGAACAGGTTAGATAGATATGGCTTTGGAAGAAAATAAAAACACATTCTGGAAAATGTAAAGAATCTGGGCTCAGTTCAGTTGCCTAACTGCCACTGTTTATCCCATTTAAATGCCTTAGGGCATCCTGGCTGAGGGTGTAGTTGGCCACCTGCAAGTCCTATGCAGTTATTTCGTATTAGCTTGTATACCCTACGTGGCACTATGTGCTGATGTTTAGACAACTGAATTCTGACAGTTAATTGAAAATGAAGCACAGATGTTTCATATCATTACGATGTATTGGCATGTAACATCTTAAAACCATGAAATCTATTTCAAGTAAGAAGAAGAAACTCCCAGATTGTTTGAAAATATACAGAAGTGTATCATGGTGTTTTGTTTAAGCTAATACTTAAGCTTTTGGAGGCATTTTTGGGCAATGGAGCTTTAACCCTTTTGTTTGGGGACAGTCTGGGGCAATTATTGCTTGTTTTATTGGTCACTGAATTAAGATGTTAATTATCTCTATGACTCACATGGGAATAAAATTCATCAACCTTGACAGAATGTTTGTACACTGGAAAAAGTGCAGGTCAGCCTTTCTTCTGAACCCCCCCCCCCCACTTTTAAATCCCTCCAATAACTAAACTTTTCATGTTAGTGTTTATTAATGAGTAGTATATATTTATGCAATAGTGCGATGTTGTTTGATTTGGATCTGACTTCTTCATCTGATTTAATTACTTGTTTTAGGGTTAATATCAAATTCGTGAATACACGTGTCTTATTCCGGGGTCAAAGATGCAGTACATGTGCATCACAGAACTGGGTTTATTGTTCAGTTACACTATTTGATGCCACAACTAATTATCTGCATGACTTAAGTCCATTATATCTTAACCAAAGGATGTTGATTTTATTGGTACAATTAAGCAAATAGTACAAATAGAAAATAGAGTAGATATATTTTAACAAAGGTTGTGACTTTATTTCAATAATTGTTTTTTAAAATAAACTTTCTAATATACACCAAGCTGTCAATAGTGGGTTTGTGTGAAATCGTTAAAACATGACCTAAGTTTTTCTAGATTAAAAAAAAAAAAGATTTTTTGGCACAATGATTATCATGATTATCATGCTTTTCTAGCATCATTTTTCTTCCTGAAGGCAATTTTGTAGACTGGTGATCCTATTCTTATTTTCAGTTAGTTGCCACCCTTGTCCAAAAGTGTTTTTCATCCCACAAAGTTATTAATAAACTCTGATACAGTAAATCACAATAATTTATGCTTTTTCCTGTTCTACCCTTCATTTTCTGGAAGACCTCTGTCTGCAATACTTGAAACTAGTGAAGATGTGAGCACTCTGGACCTAGAACTTGAGGTTGGGAGGTCTTTGAGATATGACGTGTTTTGAGCATGTCTTTTAGGACTTTGTACATATCTCATGTTTTACAGCCCCCGATGCCCAGGGATCCTAGTTCTCAGCTGAGACTCCAAAAGGCTGTCATGATATTACACGCTACAAATAAAAGAGAACTAAGACAATGTGCTCCAAGATTACTGCTAGGACTCTTTGTTTTGGTGGTGCTGCTATCAGAGGAAACACCATTTAGCGTAAGAGTATTTGGGGAAATTTTCTGGGATGTTGAGGTGGCCTTCTGAACCATGGTACTGTAGTAGGAGTTAGGAGAAATATGTGGGTGAGCAGGAAGGGAGCAGGGTACTATTTACAGCTTTGAAAATGAAGAAAAGAATTTTGGATGAAATGCACACAGTAAATAAGGTGCCAGTCTTCCCCAGTGAACCGCTGACTCCTGTCATGGCCTGTAGCCAAAAAGTCATATTCCCTCTCATTTTCTCATTGGGTTTTCAGACAGCACAGCGCACACAAGAAGAGGAAGATTTTATTTTTATTTTTAATGTTTAGACACCAACTCCAAAGACTAGAGATCTTGCATGAGAGTGCATTGTGTTAAATGCTACGCTTTTGTTGTTTCCCAGTCCCAGCTGCTGGGTCCTTCACCCTTCTAGAGCTTGACTACACAACCCATGGTTACTGTTAACTGGGACATCTGACAGAGTGATCATAAATAAACCTCATATGCCTCATTTATGCTTTAAAACTACAGAAAACTGCTAGCAGGGCAGCAAAAAGCAAGAGGAAAGAGGGAACTTCTCTCTGTCTTTAACCTTCAAGAATTCTTTTATTTTCCCACCTCTTTTTTGATTAAGCATCTTCAGTCAGGGAGTGTTTCCATTTTATATTTAACACACTTTTTGTGTGGAGAAGAAGAAGATGAGGAAAATACTATGTCTCAGACTCATACTCAGGCTTTTATCACTGCAACCCTGGTATAATCAATCTTGATGTGTCCAACGGTTGCTATTGTTCTTTTCTCTTAACACAAGAGGGAGCCAAAAAGTTTGGTACGAAGCATGCACGACTTGCTTGAACGCTGTGCATAGAGGACTTGCTTCATTAGGAAGAAGTATGAAAATGTCATATTTCTGTTTTCATCTGTGTTGCAGTGATGTGTTGCAGCCAGATTGACATGATTTATCACTTCAGTTTGCTGTTTTCTATGAAATGGTGCCTTTAGTAGGCTGTAGTCACCAAGGGTGTCAAAGTTGGAAAGGCTGTCAGAAAGCGAGGGAAAATTAAACTGTGTTGCTGTGCATCACGGCCAAATATTAGCTCTTCTCTCAGCTGTATCAATGATAATAACCATTAAAATCAAACCATCTTCCTGCATATTTTGTCAGAAGGTTATATGGTTTTACCACAGTATATCATAGGTCTGACTAGAATTTTTAGCTTAATTGCTGAAATGTTTGATCTTTTTAGACTTGCTTATATAACATGGTATCAGAAATCTTGAGCAGCTGTGTGTATCAACTCAATATTTTTTGATATAAGCATAAATGTTTTTCACAAGACTTTCTCCACACTCAGATTTTCCTTATTCTTAGTCTGCATGTTTAATCTGATAATATCACTTCTAGGAGCTGACCTTGTGATGCTGACCATCAATCTAAAGCTCTCACTAATCCTTTCAATCGAAGTGCATGAAATTGAAAACAAAATCGGAGAGTGGGGGAGGAGGAGTTAAATTCAGAAGCTCCTCCTTCCACTTGTTCTGTACCACTATTACTGCATTTTAATGTAATAAATATTTTCCTTTTAAATGTTTTTAAAATTTTTACTTAAAATCTGATTAGTTTTATTAATAATCTTCCAAAACAAAAATATAACTGGGAGAGTGGCATTTGCTTTCTGAGATAAATATATGTGGAAAAACAAGGGGCATATTATATAGCAGTTGGGGCAGGAGACTGGGGACTTTTGGGTTCTATTCGTGCTCACTGTGTGACCATAGGTTGGTCACTTAATCTGTCTGTGCCCCAGTTTCCCCAGATATGAAATGATTGTAATACAATACTTACCTTGAAGGAGCGTTGTGAAATCCCAGTCCTACACCTGCTCTCACAGAGGATCAAGAACTCCTTGCTCATAAACAGGTTTAAGATTAGTGCAAGATATTAGGGCTAATATGTTTATGAAGGTTTGAACTTACATGTTTTATATCAGCTTTATTTTTTTTTGGTGTGTAAGGTAGGTACATACATTGATTGAGGGGTTTGGTGCTCTAAAACATGATTGAGAATATTTTCATTATTTTATACATCTAATTTGAAAATCTGTGTACTTGCTCCCTAGCCTGTGTACACTGTGAAAGATGGCCAGGAAATAGAGGAGAATAAAATAGCCAATAAGAGATTACAGCAGCAAGTGCTGACCTTGAAAGCCCAGCTCAGGGACCAGGCTGCATTACAAAATCAGTTTCACAACTTGCAGAATGAAGTGGAACTCCTTCAGGCTCAGCTATGTGAAAAGGTATAATAAAGCTGTTTTCTGTGTGCTTAAGTGGGTGGGCAAATCTGAGTTTAGACTTCAGATTCTACCTCTTTCTTCTCAAAGGAGAGAACCAAAATAGTCTTCTTTCCTGGTAACAAGTCTGAGGATAATTAAATGGTTTGCAGGTGTATAAAAGTACCCCTGACTTCAGAGAAATAAGGAAAAGATGTAAACTGCCTGGGTAGTCAATGTTATGGAAAGATGATAGACTATAATAAAAGTTGCTGCCAGTCTCTGCTATAGTCCCCATAGCATAATTCAAGCAAAGTGGTGCTGAAATTCTTACAGAGCCACTTCCTTGACTTGAATTGGCAGGATTTTTAACATTCCCGACTCTCTTGTTGCACTGTATCAGATTAGGAAACAGTGAGCTAGTGATAGAATTTTGATAAGAGTTTTTTCTAACTTTTTTTTGATCCAACTGCTAGGGTTACACAGTAAGAGTTTCATTAACACATTTTCAGTTAGGTGTGTGGTTTATATTTTTATTAATTGACATAGTTGTTCTGGTGAGAGCCCCCATGTATACACAGGTATACTTACATGAGCAGTTTTTACACTTGTGCATTATATTTCACCTGGCAATCCGAGCAGGTACAGGCATTAACATTTGCAAAGCTACTGCCTTATAGTGTGACAGCAAAGCTACTGCTGTCAGTGTGACTAGAACTGCTGAACTCTTAGGTAGAAACAAATTCCTGCTAGGGCTTTTTTCCCTTAGAAATTGTTTCCTGTTTCTTTGGAAACTATTTTTCGAAAAGGGATGATAATTACAATGTGAGCCAAATTGGAATTGACCATCATACTCTGAAACAACTAGTAAATGGCATTTTCTCAATAGTATTCTTCATACTATGATACGATGTCTAGAACATGCTTCTCCTCTGTCTTTCCTCTGAAATACAAGAGATTATTTTCTTCTCCCTACTGGGTGCAAGTTTCATCCTACTTCCTCCATGGTAAATTGACCTGTTCTACAGTTTTGGGGTTTTGGGGGTTTTGTCTGTTTGGTTGGTTATTGTTGTTGTTTGTTTCTTGTTCTTTTTTCCCCTAGCCTTGTCGTGTGCTGTGATTTGCTTTAAACCAGTCCTGTATGGAGGGTTAGTGGCTTCTCTGAGGCATTGATTAGGATGCCTCTTAGCAGAATAGTGGTGGTAAAATGAAATTGTTTTGTAGTGTTTGGTGTCTGTAATGATGGATGGTGCATATCAGATGGTAGGTGAGTACAGGGTGAGACGTGCTATCCATATAAATGGGCAACTCCTAATTGTTCTGTTGCATTGGCAAAGTGTTTTGCTCCATGACTCATCAAGAACTGAATGTCACCAGTGCAGGGACCTATTGCCAGCTTTTTATTTGTTTCCTCAGTGCTAGTGCGATGTAAAGACATGTCTCTTCTGTCCTATCTACTTACGTTCCTGCCCAAGCCCACAATTTATTAGCTGAGGACCATGTGACCTCTTTCAGCATAACCAAATTTTCATAAAGGGAGTCTTTTTTTTTTATGCACATAATATATTTACTGTAGGCTTTATATAAATACAAATTGTCAAGCAAAATGAGTGCAAACAAATCTGTACTTTATTGCCAAATAATACTGTATTGATTTGTAGTAGAAATGGATTTTACCTGACAGGATACTGAATTTTTTCTGCATAATCAGAAAGCAAGATTCCCGTGAATAATAAACATTTGAATCATAAGGTACAGAGTAGGTCATCTGGCTCACCTCCTAATAGAAGACATGCATCGATTGTGTCAGAGCAGAAAGTTGTTGATGTTCACTTTTCAGAGCCTGCTGTGGAATACACATTCAGAAAATCCCTCCTTGTTTCTTGCATTCTACAACATAATATAGGTAAGAAAAGGGAAAACTTTTCCCCAAAAGAGTATTTTGGAAGATTCACAGAGCAAATGGGAATATAGAATCATAGAATAGTTTGGGTTGGAAGGGAGCTCTAAAGGTCATCTAGTCCAGCCCCCCTGCCATGGGCAGGGACATCTTCAACTAGATCAGGTTGCTCAGAGCTCCATCCAACCTGACCTTGGATGTTTCCAGGGATGGGGCATCCACCGCCTCTCTGGGCAACCTGTGCCAGTGTTTCACCACCCTCAGCGTAAAACATTTCTTCCTTATATCCGGTCTATATCTACGCCCCAGTAGTTTAGTTTAAAGCCATTCCCCCTTGTCCTGTCACAACAGGCCCTGCTAAAACGTTTGCTGCCATCTTTTTTATAAGCCCCCTTTAAGTACTGATAGGCTGCAATCGGGTCTCCCCGAAGCCGCCTCTTCTCCAGGCTGAACAACCCCAACTCTCTCAGCCTTTCTTCACAGGAGAGGTGTTCCATCCCCCTGATCATTTTTGTGGCCCTCTTCTGGACCTGCTCCAACAGGTGCATGTCTTTCATATGCTGAGGGCTCCAGAGCTGGACACAGTACTCCGGGTGGGGTCTCACCAGAGCAGAGTAGAGGGGCAGAATGACCTCCCTCGACCTGCTGGCCACGCTGCTTTTGATGCGGCCCAGGATACGATTGGCCTTCTGGGCTGCGAGCGCACATTGCTGGCTCATGTCCAGCTTTTCATCCACCAGTACCCCCAAGTCCTTCTGGGCAGGGCTGCTCTCAATCCCTTCATCCCCCAGCCTGTATTGATACTGGGGGTTGCCCCAACCCAGGTGCAGGACCTTGCACTTGGCCTTGTTAAACCTCAGGAGGTTCACACAGGCCCACATCTCGAGCTTGTCTAGGTCCCTCTGGATGGTATCCCATCCCTCAGGTGTGTCGACCACACCATTCAGCTTGGTGTCATCTGCAAACTTGCTGAGGGTGCACTCGATCCCACTGTCTATGGCATCAATGAAGATATTAAATGGTACCAGTCCCAATACGGACCCCTGCAGGATGCCACTTGTCACCAGTCTCCATCTGGATATTGAGCCATTGACCACCACCCTCTGGATGTGACTATCTAACCAATTCCTCCCCCATCGGACAGTCCACCCATCAAATCCATACCTCTCCAGTTTAGAGAGAAGGATGTTGTGAGGGACCGTCTCAAAGGCCTTACAGAGGTCCAGATAGATGACATCTGTAGCCCTTCCCATGTCCACTGATGTAGTCATTCCATCACAGAAGGCCACTAGGTTCATCAGGCAGGACTTGCCCTTGGTGAAGCCATGCTGGCTGTCTCGAATCACCTCCCTGTCCTCCATGTGCCTTAGCATAGCTTCCAGGAGGATCTGTTCCATGATCTTTCCAGGCACAGAGGTGAGACTGACTGGCCTGTAGTTCCCCGGCTCTTCCTTTTTTCCCTTTTTAAAAATGGGGGTTGTGTTTCCCCTTTTCCAGTCAGTGGGTACTTCACCGGACTGCCACGACTTCTCAAATACAATGGATAGTGGCTTAGCAACTTATGAGTGCATAATGAAGGATACCAAGTCTTTAATGTGATGCTGCTTTGATGAAATAACCTCACTGATATAGGGCTCCATCTAAAAACATCCAAAAGCATTTGGTAATGCATAAGACCAACATTAATGCTAGTAGGGCAGTGTTTGTGTGCCAGGGCCTATCCGTGTACAACCAACTCTTTACACTGCTTCATCTTGTTTGTGATACAGGGTCACACAAATATGCAAAGTGTACACCTTGGAAGTCAGGTCTAAAACAAATAGCAAAAAACTGCTACAGTATTTTAAAATGACTCTTGAATGAATTGATACAGAATGGTTTTCAACCTTTCAGGAAAAAGAACTTCAGAAGAGAAAGTCTGAAGCGAAGTTGACGCTAGCTCCTCTGAAGGTACTGTATTTTCCTGAAAGCCAATGCAGGACCTACACAAAGGTGTATCCCTTTGCTTACAGGCTTGTGTGCGTGTGCCTGCCTTCTGCAGCTGCCCCTGACTTAGCTGTTTGCTACTGGGCTTTAGGCAAGGGCTTGCTGACATTATTGCTATGAGTGCTCTTCAGCCTGTCAAAAGGGTGACCTTGCACATGGAAAGGGAACGTCTCTTTCCAGTTTACCTGTGCACACGTATTGCTGTTGCAGGGTGCAGAGGCACCTAATGGCCTAGAAACCTAGGAATGCAATCTGTAGCTTTGGGTCAAAATGTGTGAAATTACAAATCAGATACAAAATATAATCTTGCAGTCTCAACATGGAGTGAAATCAATGTGTATGTGTTCATGCCGCATAGGCTAAGCTGGCTTGCCTCACCCGAAAGTGCCAGGAAAGAAACAGCTTCATTACCAGGATGCTTAGTGAATTTCACAAGCAAGGAATTATTAACTCTGCATTTGATGAAGAGGTGAAAAACTTGGTGAATGACGTGGCCCTGGCAGAGTACACAGTCACTTTTACAGCAATGTGTGATCAAGAGGTAAGTGTTTGTACTTCCCTGTAGGATCCTTCAGTTTCCACTATTGTGTTGTCAGTGTTTTTTTTTTTTTTAAAGTGTTTAGTGAGACTTAGTGTGTAGTTATAAAATATATCCGGGCGCTTAATATAAATATTGCTTCAGACAAGTCAGTGCGGTTGGCTGTTTTACTGCTGTTTTGGTCAGAGTTTAAATCTTCTGGAGCTTATCACAAAGTATGTCAGTGCTCCCTACAACAAACACTTACCGATATTTTGACAAAATATCTAGCCTAGTGGATAATGCAGCACATGATACAATTTGATTTTAAATATGAATTTTGCATTTTCTTCCTGCATAATGCATTATCGCAGCTTTCTGAAGAAATCAGAAAAAAGAGGTCTAGAATGAATCATTTTAAGATTTAAGTCAACTCAGTGGACATTCATATTCAACAGGGACTTACTTGTGTTTCACTGGCAAGAGGAAAGTGGTTCAAATGGGATACGCTCTGCCTTACACCTGGTGCTGTTCAGCATTATCATTAATAGCTCGGATGCTGGGAATATACTTTGTATTTTTGGGGTAGCACCTACCCGAAGACATTCTTAAGGACAGGAATCTGAATCTGGCAACCTGGAGAAACAGGAATTCCCTTATAGTACTTCAGTAATCTTCAAGCAAGATCCTTTTTTTCCATTCAATTTCTCTCTTTTATTATTTTAAACAAAGCCTGTAAAAATAGCCAAACAGTATTTGGTAATGTTTGTGTCAAGTATACTCAAGAAGAGTCTTGCTGGTTAAAAGGGGAAAAAAATAATGTATTTTGCCTTACACATTTGTAAAATATTGGGGAAGTGGTTGCCTACCACAGCAGGACACGGAACGTAGGTTCATACTGTTTTTTGTACTTAGCTAACACAATGCACTGCAAAATAAGTACATAAAAATAATTTATTTTTCAATGACATTGACATCTATTTTTCATCAGCAGAAGTAGAGATGCTCACAATGGGCATATAGTATAGTAAATCCACAGGATTATTTGTCTGATTATTTTACATTTTTACACACAGGGTGGTATTCTGTATCACTCCGAAGAAGCTTATTCTTCTAGTGTTATTAAGTGTTGCAAGCTATCACTCAGTCATACTTGTTTCTGTGGCAAGAAATAATTTAACTGCATGTTAAGGAAAAGGTAGATTGATTCTTCAACATAAATGGCATTCAATTTCCCTGTAGTAATTAGGAAAATAAACGAGAGAGTTTGCTGGTTCATAAACTTTTTTTTTTTTGCTTGTCTTCTACTACCTATGTTTGACTAGTCGAGGTTTTATATGCTTTGAGTTTTTCTATGCTTCGGCTTTTATGTGCCTTCATATTTATATATACCATCATCCTATCGTGAGCAACGCTGTCAATGTAAGATGAAAAGGCAGTGTGGCTGCAGGATGGGACAGGGTTCTGTGTCCAGCTATGTCTCCTTTGAGTATGTCAAGTCTGGGTCCACCACTGTCTCACCCAAGCTCACACTGAGAATGAATGTTTTATGTGACAGTAGTTAGTAACTCATCTGTCAGAAGGGAGATAATACTTCACTGCCTTCCGATATTTTCTCAGACATTGCTGTGATAAATGAGCATTAGTGTAAAGCTTCCCAATACAATAATTATCAAAATACTGTGCATGTTCACACTGTCTCCCTGAATGTCTAATTATCACAAAACTTATCAGCTCCAACAGGAGAGAATTAGATTGAATCTATATTCTGATGGCCAGTGAGTTCATTTGTGATGTAGGAGCCCTGCATTCAATACCCTGCTTCAATACATATTTAGCTATTCATGCTAAGTGGAGCACAAACCCTTTCCCATAGTATCCAGCACCGTAGTGGTCAGAAGTCCCACTTAGGCTCAGGTACACTGGGATTCAAACCTGGGTTTTTTGGATCATGCAGAGAACGGGCTGGCTCTTGCTGGGCACCATGACACTGAACTTTGGGCCATTCTGGTCTGTGATAAGTACTGTGGTAAGTAATTCCATGTGTAACAGGGGAAACGTTTCCTGCCAAGGCAGATCTGTATGTTCCCATGAAAAATTTAGGTCTCTATGGATCAGTTTTGCAATGGAAAACATTTCAGTGAAAAAATGTCCAAGTGTCACTACTCCTAATTGAATAAATAATGGTTACCAATCAATCACAAAGAAGAGAGACCATTTCATATTCATGTGATACATTCCTTTGGTTTTAAAAATCCTGTACTGAATTCTGTACACATATGTTAAACTGAGCTGACTTTTCATCTTTGAGGATTCATTTTTTGCATTTCAACTCTTATTCTCGCTGGAATTCACATCTTGGATTCCAGATCTATGCCCAGCGTGTACTTACATAAAGCTCCTTTGAAAGCTCATTCCCTTCCTTTCCCTCAGATTTTCACTTCTAAATCATTCCTAACATTTGAACGCTTCTAGAGAAAACCTGGTGGATTGATGCTTTTCCCCCCCCGCCTTCTTAAATTAAAGATTTGCAATTTATTAATTTATTAATTTCTGGACCCAGTGACAAATGGAATGCTGTTACACATTGGCAGCAGACCTGCCTGCTTTGGCTTACTGATGAATTTCAACCAAAAGTTTGCAGTGATGCATGAAGGGCTAATCCAGCGGCCTTTGAAGGGAAAAAGGGCTCTGTATTCAATTCAGTGCCTGGCCTTTTCTAGTTCAGTAAGTAACTTTGTGCCTGGTTCTCAGAAGAAAATATATTTTAAAATTCTTTTAAGAACTCTTTTTTTTCATCTCTATGTGGAAGATAGATCTGCCCTCGCTGTGTGCTATGAAGCTTCAGCTTCAGTGGAGGGCTTATGGGCATCAACAAGTTACTCATGCTTAAAGATGAAAGTGAACTTCAGTTCTTTGCTCATTCAGGACACAATGGATGGTTGATCATTCCCTTCTGTTTGCCAGAAGTATCTTCTTCCTAATGCTCATCCCAATTAAAATACTAAACCATGAAGGCAGTGTGATGCAAAACCAACCATCTTCGGAGCTTCTCTTCAGACTTTACTTTCAGTGTACGAGACTGTTCTCAGACACTACAAATCACTGTTGTCCCAATGGCTTCCTTTTGCTGATTCACTCTAAATGAAAACTTCAAATCAGTCTGGTTCAGCAAAACAGCACACATTTTGAGTTTTGTCATTCTTGATTATTTTCACAGCCCAGTGTTACATTCAAATATTTTTGATTGAGAAATAAAATTTGCTTGAATCATTATTTTGTTCCGGCAGTGTACTTTTCACTGAGGCCAGATAAACTCTGAAGTTATCTGTTCAGGAAAGAAAGTCAATTTTCCTTCTCTTAATGTTCTTTTCAAGTCCCTGTAAAGAGGACTAGATCTGAATGACTTTTCCTCACTATAAAACTGTACACCATGAAGCTCTTTATTTGTAATTTAGTTTAATAATTTAGTGTAATTTCATTTAATTTTAGTTTGGTATATCATAATAAACATATACTATTGCTCAGAAGAGGTTTTATTTCAATTCTTTTTCATCCAGAGAAAACACCTATGTCACTGTAGTGAAAACAAAAATTGTGTGCAGGATGATGAAGAAAAGCTTCGTGTCTGTCTCTCAATTTTGAAAAAAATAGCCTTTTGGGAAGCCATATGAATGACAGTGTATGTCTAATATGGACTTGAAATTTTTGGAGGCACGAAGAAGTTAATTTCTAAGCCTTTGTGATATATTTTACTTTGAAAAGACTTTGAGAAACCATTGGAGCCCCTTGTAGTGGAGCGATAATAAATTTGGGCAACTGACATAATTAAAACCTTGTCTTATTTTGTGTTTAGAAAATGAAAAGCGTGTGTCTGAAGAGGACACATCCCAGGGACAAGGGCTGCCTCCAGCGGGTGCACGTGGCACTTGGCACAGTGCCATAGCTGGGATTCACATGCCCAATGTCAGACACAGAATGCGTGGCCATTTTTGGCCTTTTGTCATGTCCTATTTTCATCATCTTATTGGAAAGGCCTTGGCCTCATCTTTCTTTTCTTGCTGTTGTAGAATTAGTCATGGACATTATTAACAGTGATTGTTTCGCTGCCTTTCCCAGTGGAAAGTACACAGGACAACATTCATCAACTGATGTTAGACACTCGCATTCACTAAACGGCTAACGAAAAGGACTGGGACTGGGATTTGCAACAACTGGTTCACCTGGGTTGGTAACAGCGGGAAGCAAGAGAAGATGCTTCAGATAACTAATAGGAAATGTGAAAGAGGAGGCTCCACTTCTGAATTTAGGTGTCTACTTGCGGTTTAAGAAACAGACTTCACCTAGTTTGACTTGCTTGAACATGAGGCTGTGTCCATGCTGCTTTTGATATATTAGAGAACCACACAGAAGAGCAAGAGAGCTTGGCTTACCCTTCACGTGAGCTCATCCCAGCCAGTGCAGCTGTGCTGTATTTTGGGGCCTTTTCTCTCTCTTTCAGGTTGTATGTGGAGTATGTTCAATTCTTTCCCTCAAATGACTGAGCCAACATGTCCTGGGTTTATGTCAACAGCCTCTGTCCAGATGACTGATGGGTGTAATGGATAATGCTGCTGTACTCATTCACTTCAATTTCTCTTGCTCTGGAAGACTTTGACTTGATGATATATTTTATATATTCTTTCCATCGTGGATCTGAAACCATTGTGGCTACTTGCCCCCATTTCTCAGGGCTGAGAGGGAATTTGTGCAAGGAGCATAGGGATAAATGGTAGTGCTTTTTATTGCTTTTCATCGAGTCATCTTAAACCTTATGGATCGAAAGCTCCAGGCAAAGAATGTGTCCAGTGCAGTGAATTAGTTGTTTTACAGAATAGGGAATAAATGCGCAAAGAGTATAGCTTAATCCTCCTTTGTATCAGGGGATTTCTTCTGAGATACTTTTTTGGTAGAACAATGCTTCTTTTTTTTTCTATTTCTACTCATTTCTTTGCAAGAAACCACTTACTGCTTTCCTGTGAATCATATTTGAAGGAAACAGGCCTGAAATAACATTCTCTGATGCTCTCCTTAAAATGATTTGTGCATGACTGGTGAGATCAGAAGCTTTTCTGACACTGAGGGTGAGATATATCATGCTTGATGTCTGTACTTCAGACAATCACATCCGTAGTCTGTCTTTTAGTAGTCAGTGGAGAGAAAGAGATACTTACAAGGAGGTATCCTGCCCATTTCAGGTATCTGCTTTAGGTGAGGTGAGAAGAGTTGGAGAAGCTGGACTCCGGTGGTTGTGAAGGGGGCCAGGAGGAGATACGCTTCGGTCAGATGAGTCCCACCCTCCGAGGGGAGAACGAGTTTAACTTTGGGGTTTCAGTCTTTTGGGGACAGTGCTGATCAAGACCAAGGGACCTTTCAAGACAAAGTTTTTTGCAGGAAGAGGGTTCTTTTTCTGACATTACTGAAAATGTGACTTAAATCATTGGAATTCCAAGGGGATGAAAGAGAGGAGATGGTGGTTGTTATTTAGTAATTTTTTTAAACAAGGGTAAAATCCATTGCTGAGAGATATGTTATTTTTGACCTTCAGAAAGATTATTAAAAATACTGAAGGGTATAAAATATGCATTAAAAACACTTAAGGGCAGCCTGGCCTTTCCAGTGAAATAACTGATAAAGCTCTTCAATAATTATGTAAATGGCTGTTTGTACAGAGGGTATCTCAAGAATTTGTGGTGGCTGAGGAGATGGTACATACTCAAGGTTAGTGCCATTTTAAAGTAAAATTGGGTTTGGTTGACAAAGATTTAGATCTGTTTCCTGACTGCATACATAATACAGATATTTTAGCCGTGGTTTTTGCTCTAATTCATGGCCAACAGCATGTGTTTGTCTAGAACGGTAAACGCAAGTAGAGTAACAGCCATGATTAAAAAAAGAAAAGCTTTAAAAACTACCCTTCCTTTATTTTCTGATAAATGTTAGAATTTAGATTAAGATAAAATGTGCAATTAAAAATATCCAGATGAATTAAAACACTTTATTCTTATCTCTGACACCACTAACTTTTTATTTTTGTAATGTTGGGGGAAGGTGATGTTTGGTTTCTTTAATGTCAATCCTTTCTAGAACCTGGCAGTATGCAAGTTTACACTTCTTCAGGTTTGGTGGAGTATCACAATTCATTTCCTCCTAGGTGGAATAATATGTGGAAACTTTGGAGGAAAGCAAAAAATGTCAAAGAAAAACGGAATCAATAGTGTAAATAAATAAATAAAAATTTAAAAAGGGAATAATTAACTAATGGAAGAAATTCATGTCTGGACATTGAGACAAAATGCAGGATTTTTGCTTGGCTACATCCATACTGCTATAGAAAACGTGATCTTTAGTGTTTCACAGAGTCTTATGAAACACTGAGGACGAGCGTTTTTGAGAGAATCATACTAGCTTTCAAATATAGCGCAGACCATACTGTGAAAACTTCGCCAGTGTGGTAGCAGCTTCACTCATCAGGGTTTGCATTAACCCCCCTGTCTACTGAGTTTCACTACTTTGGCTGCAGCAGAATTCAGTAATCCCAAGAGGCAAAAGAGTTTGTGAGTTGGACAGTTGGAGAAAATAGAAGGCAAGGAAAGACCCTGCCAGGAGGTTATTTTTCTAGAAATAAAATGTGGCAGTGTCACAGCTTTGATTTGTGTTTTTTCTGGTAGCTTTACCAGCTCTTCTGCTTACGAGGAGGACAGTGATTTGACTTTGCATGGGTCATTGAGCTCCAGAACTTGTTCTGCTCCTGCTGACTCTCATCTATCACCAGGGATGCTTCTAACTGTGCTTCCTGTAGTGAGGAAATTCTCGTCGAATAATTTTAGATCCAATCTCTTCATGCCTCAAAACATTTCAGGGCTGCCCTTTGTAACCCCTTCATCGCTTTCAGCCAGCCGGCAGTTTTTGTGAGTGCTGGGGAGATACTGCACTCATAACCTTGGTTAGAAACCAAGGACTTCTGAAACCTTCTTTGGCTTCTGTGTTTACAGGGGAACATCCAAATATATAGCTTTCACTTTCCAACTGATCTATGCCTCTGATGCTAGGATATGATTGGGTATTCATGCCACCCTACCTAAATAAATGCTGTATCCAGATAGTGTCACAGACTCTCTCTGTAATCAGTGTAGAGAAAGTAAGTCTTTTAGGGAAGAGCAGCAATCTAAATTATGTGCCCAAAGGTAGTCAATATGAGTGGTCCGTCAACTCCTGGATGTCACCGTCTTGTTCCCTGGCCTGTTGTTCAGCCTCAAGTAAATGATCTAGGAGGTAGCTGCTACTGGGGAGTGTCTCAGCTGGCCAGACATGCTTGCATTTGGTACTTTTAATGGGACCAATGGCCAGAATTCAGCAGCATTGGTTCCTTCCTCTCATGGTGGGGAGCCAAGAACAGAAGGTGAAAGGGATCAAAGCCTGTGTTGATTGCTTGTGTTTACCACTCGCATTTGCTCACGCAGTGTATCCTGGGGAAAGGTCTGTCCTGCAGCACACCGGGTCTAGAGACAGACAGGCACAGCCCACCCTCCTGACCCTATGAGCTGAATAGCAGTGTGTTGGTGTACTTAAGAATCATAAGACACATACTTCAGGGAGCCCATGAGCTTTGAGGGTCACTTTGCAAGCAGGAGAGGAGAGTGATGAGCTTTTTCAGGTCTGGCTAGCTTGTACACGTCCACAGTTGGGATTCAGTGTCACCTCCAAGGCTATGGGACAGTACAGCACCACTGATACCTGTACACTCTAACCCTGGTGTCGGAGCTGCTCTTGAACTGCTTGCAAGCAGCATGTTTCTCAGAAAGCTCCACGGTGATCACTCCTGCAAGACTCTTTTCTTGGCAATGGCAACAGCTTACACACCGTACATTCTTCTTCATGCCATCATAGAATTATATTTTGATGGATGAGCTTGTCAATAAATGCTTATCTTTTTTGGGGGTCACCAGAGCAATCTTACACCACTATGGCATTTCAGAATCCTTTGTCTGTTTGTTTGTTTTTTAACGGACACAAGTGATGTAGCTAATGCTCATTAAAGATGTACAGAGGAAAAACTGTATTATTTTAAGCAAAATGTGTTTTATATTAAGTAACCATTCCTGACCTGGCATATTTATAGTATTTGCATTTCTAGAGCTTTTGCAAGAGGACTAATGACAATGAGGTGATAACTCATAATCAGATACATTAATTTTGGAAATCAATAAATAACTATTTTTAAAAACCCAAAGGCTGAAACTGTCATTAACAATCTTAAATTTGTTTTTCTGTGCAATTGCAAGAAAAAATGTAACATTAATCCTGTAGCTTTAATAAATTTGAATTTGGATGATAAAATGCTACTGCCCTGTGATAGTGATTTACATTCAGGGGGATCTTCTTTTCCTGCTTGCAACTGTTATGGAAAGGTGCATAATTAAACAACTGCCATTTCTCTCTAAATTTGGCTTCAGTTCAGTGAAGACATTTGAGAAGGATAATGTTTGTTGTTGTGTTAAAGTTGATTTGGAAGTGAAATAATATCAACTGAATTAATATTATTTTTATTCAGAATAGGAGGGTCTGCTTAAGAGTTCGTGCAGTTGAACTAATACACTTTTGAAGTCCATTCAACTTAACTTTCTCAAGCAGTCGTAGGTAGACAAATCTGAATTTGTTGCGTAGTGTGGAGTGAGAGAATATGTGTGCGAAAGAATCATGTTAGAAATTTTGAGATTCTTCAAGAGGAGACCTAACATTATGCAATTTTTAAAATTAGTATTTTTTCCTACTTTTTGTCTAGGTTTTCTTAATATCCAGGTGCAAATTTTGGCTGTAGTTAAAGCTTAGAGATTTTTTTTTGTTTTGGGGAAGAGATGATGAATGCAGGATTCCTTTCTTAGACAGATGCAGGAATGCCTCATATTTAAAATAACCGGTATATTATCTTTTTTCTTATTTTGGTAAAAGTAGTTTATTTACATTTAATTTCTGTGAACATTTATTGTAATGAATTCATCCAAGTGGCTTCCACTAATCCAAAATAAACATCGTTGGAAAACTTTATCTAGCTTGAATTTCTGAAAATGTTATTTTCTCTTGCAGATGCTGCCTTCTTCCATAGGCATTTCGAAGGCCAATGGACAGCCACAGGATCATGAGACATGTGTCAAAGTGAATAGGATGACTGAGTCAATACCTGCAAACTCTCAGCAAGAGGTGGATAGCACCGACAGTTCTTGCATCATTCCAAACGTGTGTGCTGGTTCTCCTATAAAATTAACAAGTCCAGAGAGGATCATAGCTTTGTATCGAGAACTAAGACAAAACCGTCGCAAAAATTGCCAGGTCAGTAAAAATTTTCTCATTGTTTTTAGTTTACTGAAAGCTATTATTCTTGGCAGTCATTTTACAGATCATACAGATATTTGAATGATTGCTTCCAGAGATGCACAGTTGATTGTTAGTTTAAACAAGCTGAGGATAACAGATGCTTAATGTTTTTCATTATGCATTTTCTTCCCCATTGTTTAGGAATGGCTTGGGGCTTGTAAAAATAATTAAAAGGTTTTGTTTTCATCATGGTGTACTCTCTGGTAAGACCATCTTTGAAAATTGTTGGATGTTTAAAAAAAAAAGTTATGTTGATCTTGTCTTACCTTTTTTTCCCTGCAATTCTTTTTTTTTTTTAGTGATCCAATTATTCCTATGCCCTGAAGCTCTTTATAGTAATTTCCATTAACTGCAGGAATCCTGTTAAGAACAGAGCTGATCAATTGCAATTGCATTTGTGACAGTTTGCTGCTAAACTAAACATACAGGAGATTTCACCCTCTCTGAGACAACATAACTTCTCCATAATTGTACAGAAACAAAATTCAAGTATGCAATACTGGAGCCAGGTAGCCTCTAGCTCCTTTAGTTACAAATATTATTCTACTGAATTTCCTTTATAATCTTGAATTAAAATAAATGTAAAAAAACAAATAAAAGCATAGTTTTTGCTTTTGGCATTAATAGTTGAAAAAAACATGCAAGATACTGAAATTTCCTTTTAGTTAAGAAATTTATTATACAATGAAATGGTGACTCAGAATTCCAATAACAGGTGAAACCCTTAAGTTATTTAGTCCAGGGGATATATGTGACAGTTCATATCCAGTTTCCTGATCATTTTCTTTATCACAGTCACATACAAAAAGAATCAATCAAAATATTGTAATAAAAAAAAGAATTATTAGGGAGAGCAGAATGCTAGTAGTTCTTTGATTGACGTGATCTTTGTAAACTCAGGGATTTTCTTTTTATATACATCATGTGAGCTTTAATTAAATTCCAATGAAAGCATGACACAAGCCTACTGTACAATTATATGGGAAGCTACAGCTGAAATCAACCACAACGCATAGAGTGGCCTGGGACATCCAAGGTTATGTTTTCTTTTCTTCTTTCCTCCTCAGATACCTTCAGTTGTCTCCCCCAGCTCAAATCTGAAGGCTGACTGCAACCTGCCTGTGATCCATGAGGAAGCCCTTCGGCCTCTGCTGCCAAGGACGAAGGATGCACTGGCGCCTCCGGAGCGTAGTGCTTTCTGGGCCACGAAGGGGAGGGATCGGTTGTCGAAATGTGATGATGTATTTTGGGGTCAAATAGGAAATCAGCATGCAGGTGCTATTCCCCAGGGAATGAAACAGAAAAATGCCATTATGAATAAGGCATGGCTCTCTAGAGAAAAAACAGATGGCTCAACCTCAGCTACCACAGCAAAAAGCTATTTGTCAGACGTGTTGTCAGCAAGTAATAAAGGTCGAAATCCTGTGGGGAGAAATCAGCTGCACGGGAAAGAATAAAATCTGCAGAAATAAAACAAGGTAAAGCATCTTAGCAATGTGATTTTCCCATTGTTACAAAAGTACTAAATCATTTTTTAAAACAAAGATATTTCACTAGTTAGCATGGCCTAGCAATTAGTTTGAGATGACTGGAAAATTTACATGAAAAAGAGCTGTAATACATTTTATGATCAAAGTTTCTTAGAACATTTGAGGTCACTGAAACCTATGGATTTTTCAGTAGCCAGGCTGCCTCCCCATTTTTTTTTCACCGCTTGTTTCTGATTTGCTTTTCTTTTAACTGAGACTGTGAAACAATCTATTAAATCACTTTAACTTTTATGCATAACCCATTTCTTCAGTGGCAAGTTCTGAAAGAACATCTGGCTTGTGTGACTGTTTCCTCTGGAACTTAAAGAAATGTTGTGTCATGGACTTTCTAGAAACACATTTTACAGAAATTTGGGAGTAATTTTGCTGTTAGTATTTCTTTAGTGTCTTGGGATTTTTTTGGGGGGAAGTGTTCAGGGTTTCTTGGGGTTTGGTTTTTTTTGTTATCCTGCTGACCTACAGCAGGGTACTCAATATATTCCTGTAGGTGGTACTATCTGTAAAATAGCATCCTCCAATTGTTACGTTTAAGCTCCTTATTCAAATTGCAACTTAACTTGAGTAGTCTTATGGGACATGTTCCTGACCACTTTCTTCAGGAGACCACTTGGGCATCATGAGTACAGTAACAGCTGAGTACAAGGGATGGATAATTCAGGCTGCTACACCTACAATAGGGAGAAGTGAATGCAGTGCCAGGCCAGCTGCACCAGCACAGCTGTGACAGTGCTTCCTCGTAGTCTGGCCCAGAAATAGATGTGGTCTGGGCTGCAAGAACCTTTGATGGATCCTGGTTATGGGAGGGAGGAGGGAAGAATGTGTCTGTGCAGATGCATGTGTGCACTAACACCGGTTGACTCCGGGAGGTTTAACTGAGCATGGTTGTAAATTCCCCAAAACACTGAAGTGCCATTTATATTGGGACCCCACCAGAGTTAACACTTTTGGAAAACCTCCATTATTCAAATCTCCCAGCTATCTTCATTTTTATTAGAAAAGGGCATTTTTAACACACAGTAATATGTGGCACTGTTCCTGTGCTCATCCTCTGCCTCCATTGATTACCCTAGTTTGTTCATAGTACATTACTACTTTGTTTGATACAGCTTTTCAGGAGCCAGAAACAAAATGGTTTTGAAGAAATATTAATGCGCACACTCACACTTTATTGTAGGAAACCCATCTTCATTTGCTCGGTAAGGTAGCGGTGCAATTGCTTACAGCAGTAACTGAATTGGTCTTCATCCAACATATCTTTAGAAAATACACAGCAGGTGCCCAGGGGAATAGCCCCTGGAAGTGATGTATTGGAGTGCTCTCTAAGCAGAGGGGACACTGGTGAGGTTCCAAGATCTGGGCTTTTGCCCTCATGTGTCTTTCCCTTCTTCTTAATGCCTGGCCAGCACTTCTAAAGACAGATATACCTGATACCCAGCCACCAGCTACCTTGTTAAATGTTAAGATATTTTTATGTGGAAAAACACTTGTAAATATTTAACACGGTAACTTTTATATTGATAAAATGATGCTTTAAGAATTAGCACTTATGAGAACTGCTTTTTGAGCTTTATCTTGCTGACAGTAAAGTACAGGGCCTGGTAGTTCAGGCTGGAGGTCAGATTGTAACGCATGAAGCGTGCTAATAATAAGGGTATTAATAATAATACCCTGTCATGATAAGATAGTCTTCGTTATCCTAGCGTAGCTATCTGCTTTGTGATTGGCACCATAGTAACTTACCATAAAATTAAGACTTTCTCAGTCCAGTCCCTTTCTATCAAAGGCAAGGGTGGTTCATTTTAAATGTCAGACTTCATTTTAAGCTAATTGGGTTATTTGGCCCCATTCTTCCTCCTGCTGGAATTAGTAATTTCCTGAACAAGGGCTGCAGACACACACAGGTGTAGATGGGGGAACAGACACTTGCAAGCATATTGCCTGCATGGAAGCACTGTAATGCAAAATGGATTCAAGCAATTCCTCAGGCAAATGGATTCTGTGCTGGCACTTTGTAGCTTTGCTTCACAAGTCACAAATTTCAGTTAAAATCCTGTAGCCCCTTGTGCTTTTAATTTTTTAAGACATCCATTCTTCCTGCTACAAAGCATTGTTTAAATATGTGCAGATACCACAGTTGTCATTTGGGCAGCTGTTTCAGCTGCTTTTCATTTCTCTTCAGTAAAAATGCAGGATTTTAGACACTACAGTGGAGGAATGCTAATAATTTAACAGCAAAGTTTGGAGTACTGCATGCAACAGCATTAGAAAAGGTGGTTCAGCTAAAGGTTTTCTTATTTAAACTTCTGTCCTACTCCATTTTTTCCCACTACTGAATGTGCAAATGAGAAGTGATAGTCAGATTATGCCAAATAATTATGCGCTAATTGATGTACAAGAAGATTAGATGATGCATTGCACCATCAAACAAGGTCTTTCAAATTCTTTAAACACAGTCATTTATAGAAACCAGCTCCAAGACGTACAGTGGCAGGCCAGATGGTTCGTATATTGGTGTCCTGCCAAGCTGAGGTCCTTTGGGAGTCTGAGCTTGCTGCGTGACTCATACAGAATAATTAATATTGCCCCTTATTCTGTAAATGATTTGGGGGTTTTTGAAATTGAGGGTAATCAGTAGCAATGTGCTTACAGAACACATCTGAAGAGTTGACTTGTGCTGAATCACCTGCGATCTGCTGTTTGTCATCCATGGACCCGCCTGAGCCAAATGGCATTATCTGTGCTTGACTGGATGATCAGGACACTTGGAAGGAAGCTGGACGACTGTGTGCTTCCTACCGAGAGATGCTCACTGAGCCTGCTTCCCATTCAGGCTCTTCCACTTACAAAGAACTTGTTTGAAACAGCACAGAAAACTATTTGCTAGGATCAATAGTTCACATCGAACAGGTGTTTATTAACATATTTAGGCAATATTTGCCCAGTTCTTTTTTTCTAGACTTGAACTCCCCAGTACTAAAGTCAAAATATTTCATTTTAGCAGCAAAGTGATCTCTTTTCTCTCTAGTTTTAACAGAAGTATTACTTAGAAATAGAATATAAATGCAATACATGGAAGTAGCAACCTGAAATGGTGCACAGTGCTTTTTAAAGGCCATGTGAAAGATAAACTTAAAAAGAAAACTCATGGTGTACCTGAGGCTACAAATGCACTGTAGAGTAGTTTGTACCCCCTTTGGGGGAGGAATTGGAATCTGAAAATCAAAAACAACTGGAAGGAATAGTCATTCTCCTATGACAGGTATAAAAAAAAAAAAAAAAAGTCTGTCACTTTCTTCCACTGAACAAGCAGTTTTATGTAATCAAAGAAAACTAGTAATTCTGCACTTGTGCTTTATCTGTTTTACTCTTCTCTGGTAGGAGAGGTCATAAACAGGGAATGTAATGCTAGTTTTTATGTTCAGATGGAAAGAAACAGAACACCTACAATGACAGATCATGTGTATTTTAAGAAAGTTCTCTTTAGTCAATGCAATTTTGTATTAGACTACTCCTTCTATTCCTCTTATTTTTCAGGAAAAGAGCATTCATAATATTTAAAAAAATAAGTCACTCTGTATTTTGTCTACGCTCACCTGTGCATGCAGTCTCACTTAACTACCAAGAATTCATTATGCAAGTTCAAAAGGTAAAGTTAGTTGCCAGTTACATTTTAGGAATGTCTAAAACAGACATGGTTTGGTCAGAATCAGTGAAAGGAACATGGTCTGCATCCCTCTTTGAGAACTGGTCTGCTGGGGAAGGCCTGGAAGGCACTGGAAACTAGGGAAGATGACAAAACTCAGTGTCTTTAAAGTAAATGATGCCAATGTCTACTCTAGGTTCTCCCGGAGATTAAACATTTGTAGAAAATGGAGAGGGGTTGCTCTGGAAGCCTGCCACTCCCCATCTATTGCTTATCTTGTGCTATGAAAAGCTTTTATGTGCATAGGAGATTTGGGGATCAGATCTGATGCTCAGCCCGTGGTAACTCAGTTCCATGCTCAGGACTGATATAAGTCGGACAAAAACAAGTTGCCCATGATTAAATTTTCCATAGTCCTTAATAATTCCTGTTTATATTTTTTGGGTAGCAATTCTGATTTGTAAAAGCACTATCTAATATCTTCTTAGTAACAACCTTTTCATTTAGCCCATAAGCTGATGGATATTAAAGCTCCTAATTAAAACCAGATAATGCATGAAAGATTTCTACAGTGCAGACCTTTCTCTTAAGGCCCGATTAAACCAAGAAGCTCCCACATCTGTTTGTACAACTATATTCTCAGCAGGTCAGGCAGCTGGTAGCATTAACTTAAGTCCATCTTTCTTGCAGTAGCTTTTTCTTGGGAATAAAGAGAACAGAAAGGGCTAGGACAGAAAATGGAATATTTTGGAAACCTTGTCCTATTGCATTTAGCTAGGAATATTGTCTTTCCCCAGTCTGTGGCTCTGATCCTATCAGTCAGGATAATGGTGAACTATAGAATAATGTGTTTGTTTGCATATAAATATGTATAAAATATTTATGTGCATATATATATCTATATAGGTATAATTGCATGGGGTTTGGCATAAATAAAGGTAGTATAAAATAAAAGGGAGAAGTAACTTTCTGCATATCTTTCTCTTTTTTTTCCTTTCTTTTTTCCTCTCTTCTTTGGGATTTGCTAATAGAAGTAGGGACATGAGAAGAGATTGATTTTTTTTTTTAATTATTTTAAAGACTGAGTTTAAACCTCAAGTTAAGAGGAAACTAAGACTATGCAGTGGAAGTTCTGGTTGTACCTTGACTCCACTGCAGGTTAAAGTCCAGGTATGTATCAATCTGTCTTCCCTTTCCCAAATACACTAGTTTCCATGGAAAGGAAACTCACTTGCATGCTCCACCTGTCAGCCCAAGTGTGGATGACAGTGGGACCAGGCCAATGGGGGACACTTGCCGTATAGCAGTTTAGATCCCCTTTGCCTCTTTTGCTGCTGAAAGAGAGAAAGAAAAAAGATCAGTGGTTGTATAAAATATTCTCAGTACATTTTTGTCTTACTTTCATATGCATAAGCTATTGAACCTTTACTGGGTAGGAGTTAGGCACTACTAGGGAAAATGCCAAGCTCCCACAGTGGAAGCTAGACTGACTTGCACCCTTGTTAAAGATCTCTTCAACTGTAGCCACTGTCGTATTTCACGCAATATAACCTATCTGCCTTCGGAAAGCTCAGTGTAGTGTGGCAAGTTCTTGAGAGAAAAAGTTATGACTTGTGAAGTAAGCAGCTCTTAAAAAGAAGAGGGGGCAGGCGGGGGAAAGGAAAAAAAGAGCTAGATGATCTTATTACCGATGATGGGTCATGTTCACCAGGGTGCCACAGCACCTCGGTTTCCGTCTGGTGATCCAGAGCACCTGCAAGCCTGGCTTCTCAGGCACTGAAACTGTGTTTATGTTCAAGCCATTAGTGAATCAGGTCAAACACCTAAGGATGGAGAGAGAGTTCTTTTTTTGGTGGGTTATTGGGAACATTTAATCAACAATTACTCAGAAATTAAGATGTTATCTGTTCTGCCTAGTCACTGCAGTTTTGGTCATGGTGTGAGAACATGGAACAGAGTAAAGGGGAATTTCAGTAAAGGATTCCTTGAAGTTCACTTGGGTTGGACTTGTACTAATTGTATTTGGACAAGAGCGAGAAGCTTTGAAGTGCCGTGGCCTCAGCATATGGCTGTCTGGCAAAGCCTTCTTTAAGTGGGAATCTCCTGGAGCACATTGTCGATTTTTGCAATGTGGCTCCGAGGCTGAAAGTCGCGAGTGATTCTTTCTCACCCTTAGTGAAAGCCGCAGCTAGAAAGGGAGGACGTGGCCATCTCTTGTTGCCCTCTCTTGCCCCCGCCATCTGCTGGGTGCTGCCTCTCTGCTTTCCCATCTGTGGGCTGGGGACTCTGTCTCTCAGCAGCCACATCTTTGTTTCCAGCTGGCTGCAGGCAGTCCCTTCTGGTGAGTGCGCTTTAAAATCTAGGGGTGAGGCTGCCTAGCTGGAGGGGACTGATAGTTTGTGACTGTTTGTGCAGGGAGCTTTGTTTGGGGGACACAAAGCTGTTCTTGTCTCTCAGAGGAGTTGATTTGTAGGAGAAACTGCGGTCCATCATGTGGCTGCTCTGTGGTAGTAAGGAGCTGGTGTCTGCTCATCTTTGCCACCCTTACAATTTTACATGCCTTTTCTGTGCTGGATATGATCATCAAGATGATGTGGCTTCTAAATGAACAGTTAATTAGAGATCTTTTGTGGATGGTGCATCTTTTGCAAATGGCGGTTTCTGGATGAGCAGACAGGTTGTCTGATATATGTGAGCTGGGCAGAAATAAATAACAAATCTACTTTATATGGCTCCTATATGATCTGGGTACCTCATCACTTTGCAAGGCAGAAGTATACTGTCTGTATCCTATAGCTGCTGAGCAGAAGCATAGAGAAGCCAAGGTCTAACTAAAGAGCTTTAATTAAGAGCACATTGAGCATTATCAACACTAAAATTGTGTTTACAATTTTACAATTTACAACAACCATGTCTTCATGGTCTCATGAAGGACAATTCCTAAGTCTGAGCTGGGAGGTAGAGGTCTTGGTCTTGTATTTTTTTTGATGGCTGCAGAGGTTTTCATCCCCTAATTTACCTCTCGTAGCTCATCATGGCCCCATTGCCTCCTATCCATGAATAGAAATTGCCATCTCCTCAAACCTGTCACTGTGGCTGCTCAAGTGATAAATCCCTGAAACCATTTCTGTCAAAATGAACCTGCTAAAGAGCAGATGACCACAGAAGTTCTGGGAAATAGTGGTGTGTGGCAGGTGGTTGGCCCTGAGTGAGTGTTGGAGAGGGTATTGGAGGCAATAACCTCTTCAGGTTTTTGAAACCTAAGAAATGAAGCTGCAACTGGCATGGACAAGTATCCCAGTGTGTTAGGTAGTCTGAATTAGGTTCAGAACAGAAAGTACTTTGTGTCATGGTGCTTAAGAGAGCCAGAAAAAATCACTGCTTGTTATACCTGACATCTGCATCTTTCCCAGAACAGCACATTCCTGTAGTCCCCCTTTTAGATGTCTCTGTGAGACTGGAATTTGCACTGACTTTTGCATGTGGACAGAAAATTGACTCAACATTTCCTGGTTCTTCTCGGGTGACGTGACATCTTTACCAAGCTACAGAATTAAGCTCTTTACAGCTCAGCCAACACTGCAGACCTTCACAGCAGTGACTGTCAGAGATGTCTGTCTCCCAGGCAGGGAGTTTGTTATCTTGTGTTTAGGAACTGAACTTAATTCATACTCTAGGGAGTGGGATTCCTTGGAACATGTATAAGTTTGAGTTAGTCTCCTGGGGTCCCTGACAGTCATGAAGAGAAATCAGCACTTGATTCATCTCATCATAATGTAGGTCTAAAATAGGCAAGATGATCTGCACTCCAGAGGTGCCTTTTCAACTCACTGACTATAAAGATGAATGGAGGGGCACTGCCTCAGATGTCAAGTCTACACTGCTGAAGAAAGGGAAGGTGATTCCCACCCAAAGTACTGTAGTAGTAATAACTGTGACCAAGGTCATATGGGACTTGGTTGTGACGATCTGGTAGTGCCTAGCGGGACAAAGACTTGAAATCTTCCTCCTGTGTCCTAGGTGACTGCTCTGAACACTGGACTAGCCTTCTCATAAGAGGTAATGGACATTAACACTCTCTTTTTGTGGGAACCTCTCTTTTGTGTTGTTCTAGCTCTTTTTTGAACGTCCTGCCTGAGGACTCTTCCTTTGTACTTACACCTTGGATTAACGGTATAGTTTTGTCTCAATTTATAGTCACCAACTCTGTTGGATTCACTGTAAGACATTTAGGTACCAGTTTATAAATATATCAAATAGGAAATAAAATGTGTATGTAGATCTGAAGCCTTGTTGACCTGGCAAATTCTCCTGAGGCCCCGAGAGATCAGAGACAGTATTCATCAAGTGAGGCATTGAGCATATGCCGGGTCTAGTGCTAATACTCGGGAGTTTTTGCATAAAAATAGGCTGGATTCACCATTCTTTATCTGTGAACTGTGTGCTCCTCTTTAGTTGTGCATGCTTCCCCTTGAATAGCGTAAAATAGGACAATGCAGAAGAGAGGGCAACAACTTATAAAACAGTGTATTCAAACAGACGGATTCAGCCTGAGCTGTGGAGAGTTTTCTTCAGTGGATTAGTACCTGCAGCGCTGCCATTCTCCTGGGAAATCATGTAAGCACATGTGTTTCCTTTAGAGGGATTCTGACCTCTTTTAGGTACTTCTTAATTTCTGTGTCCTAAGTAAGGTGATACTAAAGCAAATCCTTGTTGGTATGCTTCCTTGGGAGCTTTACAGAGTGTAAAGGAGGGAAGTAGTTTCTGCTGCTCCTAAATTAAAAGCAATCGCTCAAATTCCTGCAAGTCTCTGGAAGATGACATGTCTGCTAAGAATGAGCACTGCTCTTTGCACTGGCAAACTCGTTGCTGGGGAGAGAACAATGTGATTGTCAAGACACATCTTTCAGTTTAATAAACCATTTTGAGAAGGTGGCTCTGCCTCAGTTTAATAATAGTCCTTGAAAAAAAAAATTTCTAAACTAGCATGAAAATAAACACTCCTTTTCTATTTTGAAGTAAACCTACTTTCTTCTGCAGTACTGGGGTACATTGTAAATTAAGCCTTTTGTAGACAAATGGGATATGAATAAGACAATTGCCTTAGCAGTATTATTAGGGGTAATAACTTCTGTTGTGGATAAATCTGACCCTTTTTGAATGTAAAAACATTCATATTTTATTTCCTAGCCTAGCTTTTCCCTCACAAGAGGTTGTCTTGTCTGTAAGACTTATTTGAAATGTCATGATATATGTCCTACTATGAATTACCACTTTTGAGCTCTCAGTTGAACAGAGGTCGTTTAGTGCATCTCAACTGGATACTCTGGAAGCTTAACACTGGGGGCTCCTTCCTGCTCCAGAACGATTGTTTCAGGACTGATTACCAAGTCACAGTGTTGTATAAAATGTCTGAATCTGCTTGCCAATTTTCTCCTTGATTATCAGTGGAAGGAACTGCATTTCCATCAGTGTGCTTTACATTGGGACCTCTTTGCATAGGGGTCTCCCCTCCCTTCTGTCCCTTGGCAGAGAGTTTATACTGCTCCCACAGTCAGTGCACCCGGTGTGTTTTCCCTTGGCAGTGAAGTCATTACATCCCCAGCCATCGCAAAGCTGACACCCATCCATCAACACTCAAAGAGAATAAAACATCAGTCACATGGACTTCAGGCCCTGGGAGCTGCACTGCTGTCTTCTGCACGTGAAGCCATGGGATCCTTGGTAGTTTTGGATTGCTGCAGCTGAACTCAGTGTTATTTGTTAATGTCCACACCATTAAAAAATCAGCTTCTAAATTATCGCCTAATTTATAGGCCCACCTGATAGACCTATGACACAAGTTGAACTCATGTTCAATGATTAATGTGAAATAAAAGGTAATGTTATGTGGTCCAGTTAGATTAGATGCTCTTGATCTAATCCTGTCACTCAGCCACAGCTGTTAACAGTTTTATATCCTCATAAAAGACTGTTCCTGTGCTGCTGTAGGTTTTCAGGCTGAAAGAAAATCATATTATAACAAAATATGTAGCCAGAGCTTATATAAATCAATAGGATAGGAGATAAACATCCATAAACATAATCAGAAATTTATAGGAGGATATGCTTAAACAAATATGATTTTTCCCACATAAAATGTTATGGAGATTTTTCAAAGTCTTAAGAAGGCATTAGGTATCCAGATTTCATTGCCTTTCCATTTTAGTTGATAACTAACTCCTCTTATGTCTTTGAAAATGTCCCCTAAATTATTGAATTTGATTATACATGCCATATATAATCATATAGGGCCAAAGATGAGGATTCTTTGTGATTTTTAAGTTTTGTTTTTATTCAATGCAAATTTCCAATTGAAAAATTTACCCATGGGACAGTCTAAATAAAAGTAGCTGAAGAACCTCAAGGTGGTTTCACTGGGACTTGGTAACATTCACCTTTGTAAAACCTGGCAAGTGATAGGACTGTTGAAAAGGCTTTTTATCACCCTGGGCATCAGGAAGCAGCTGCAGAGTTGACTGCCGTGTCACAAGGACAGTGTAATCCTCAGTCACGTGTTGGACTTAATGGGAATTAACAGATTCCAGAGATCTTAAATGAATGTTCCCATTAGGTAGGAAGGACACTTCTCCCGCATTTTGTGGGACAAGATCAATATCTCATCAAGGAAACCTTCGATACAGAATATTTTGAATGAACAAACGATAAATAATATTCTTTTAACCACGCTTGGGATATAGGAAAAAGAGGTTTCCTGGTATAATGAGTGATGAGTAGAACAAAGATCATGTGGGAATAAAATGTAGCTGTTTGATCCATTTGATAATTTCCATCTGGATGGCATTTTCTTCCCTCAGTAAAGGGAATGGGAGCCGCCTATTTCTAGGCAATCTGTTCAGTTTCTTTCATGGAAAGGGACAGTTTAGCTATTCCTTCCATATGGGCATACATTATTACATCTAACAAACATGTTGTTCTTCTTTCATTTTATTCAGACCCTCTAAGCAGTCTTAATTCCTGGGTGGGTTGGGATGGGGATTGAATATCCTTTTTTTTCACCCTCCCCTCTCCAGAAATCAGTAAGGGAGGGGAAAGATTCCCATTATTCTGTATAGACAGGTGCTGGTTAATTTACTAAAACAAAAGAAACTTTGCTGGAGGGAGCGGAAAGCAAGATGATGATGGGCCCAATGATGCTGGAGGAATACAGGTCTGCAAGTGTAGCTCCCTGCTATCGTGGGATCCGAGTCATGCAATCTCTGTCATAAATTAAGCAAGCTCTACCTCAGGATTCCCCCTCTAGAACAGTAAAATATTCTAAACATTAAAAGAGTCATTATAATCTTGGCTAACTAAAGAGAGACTATTTTCTTAGTACAATGACATGACATCGGTTAATGCTGCATTTTTGCCACTGCCCTGGGACTACTGGATCTTGGGCATTTTTAGCGGTTTTTTCCTATTTGTGTTTTTTTGTCTGAGGCAGCCTGGGCCCTTTGATTAGCTTTCAAGGGGATATTTCAAGTGTATCAGAGGGGATACGCCAGAGCTGCTCCACTCTGACACCCTGGGTGGGCAGCGAGGTCTGCACCTTGCTCCCCTCACTGAGCACAGTCATTCCAGCATGAATTCCTGTCGCCCAAAATGTCATGAGGTACCCAAGTGCAATAAGCATGTAGGCGCTGGTGCTTTGTCCTTGGAATACTTTTATTTGAAAAGTGATTCTGTCCTCTGCATCGTAATTTTTTTGGAAGTGCTAGTGTCTAAAACCTTTAAAAAAGTGCTGAAATCTCTTCCTAATATCCCTGTGCATAAAAGCAGGAAGGAGCAGTAGGAATTGCTGCTCTGCTGCTTGTAGTTTAAGAGGACAATCCTATTTTCTTTATGAAAAACAAGCTTGGAACTTTTTTCCTTTGGAAAACCCATGTGATGTAGTCCTGCAGAAATGGAGTGTTGTGTGACTGGATGGGGCCAAGGAAAGGGGCAAAAATTAAGAAAAGGATATGACTCAGTGCCTGGTATTTTAGGGCCACACCTCCTTCATCCTCTTCTTACTACTAGTCCCTAGATACAGCTTATTCTCTCTTTTGGTTTGGTGTGACTTGCTGGGCAGCATCAGAGCTCTGATTTTAGCAGCAATTGCTCCTTAGCATTTTGCACCTGAAATTGTTATTTTAAAATTTATCAAACAGCTGTAAATTGAGGCCTCTAGCTTGCAAATACTTGCATGATCTAAAGAAGTCTGTGAAGAATGATGACATTCCAATTTCAGTGGAGGTTTACACTGATTCAGGTAAAGTTCAGTTAGGGCCTGGTTCTCAGAGGATTTCAGTGCCTTGGCAATCACATATTTCATCAGTGAGTTATGAATTTTAGATTTCAATGCCTAATTTTTATCCATTGTCCTTGCTACTTGCTGGTTATGTTCAGACTGGACACAAGTAACCTGTGAGGGCACAAGCTCTGACTGCTTACATGGTGGGTTTAAAGTGAGTCCAGGCCATGAAACTCGTGTTTGGGATGTGCAATCCAAAAGACCAGCACAACTCCTAACTTCCAGAAAAGATTTTTTTTTTCTTGTTCTGACCTTTAACAATCTGCATCAGTGAACAGAGCCAGGGCGCAGGCAGCTGGTAGGAAGGCGCTTGGCTCTTTCGCAGCCTGCATCTGATGCGCCTCCCGCGTGGGAAGCTGGGGTCCCACCAGACCTCACCTGCCAGCTCCCCAAACACAAGGTTTTCCCAGTACGGTGAAACCAGATCTCCTCTCTGCTGAGAAGATCTGAGCTTTCTTGTGGCTGGAAATAAAGGATTTAGCCTTAATACTAGACTGGCTTGGCTGTCCATCTCCTTCAGGAGTGCTCCTAAACTCTTGCGGTGATGGAAAAGCCTGGTCAGGTTTCTGGTGACATGGGGTCCCATTATTCGTGAAGTCCACAAGCCACAGTGAAATTACTAAGGATTTAGGCCTAGCAGGCTGAGTTGGCTAAAAGTGTTTCTTTCATACTCACTTTAAAGGAGGTAAAGAGGGAGAGGAAAAAGACGTAAGGGAAGAAACGGTGGAAACAAGAATCTGTCCAGGAGCAGAAGCAGAGGCTGGTGGAAGAAGAGAAGAAGTGGTTCTGGGGGAAAAGGCTAGAAGGAAAACAGGCAAATGTGTGTCAGGTAGGACAAAGATTTGTACTTGAATCCCCATTTCTCAATTCTGATGACTGTGTTTTATAAATCTGTATGTATTCTTAATTCTTTAGCATGTATTTAATTCTTCAGTAAAGCATAGTTAAAGCCAGAAACATTATGGTTTGTGGTGAGGCTACAAACAGCTTTCTCCAGTGATGGAGGGCTTTTTATGCTGCTAAATGACCCACATCAGAAACAAATAATGTAAGTACTGTAATTGCTTGTCTTTCTCTATGTTGATGTTTCCATGGAGCATTTTCAGTTTGTTGAAGGAGCAAAGCACCATAACACCAGAAATATTCTGGGTTGCCTTATGAGTATGTTGCTCATGTAGTGATTATGAAGGGAGAAAAAACATTTTTAATTAAATTTCTTGTGGGTGCATTTTAAGAAGCAAATATCATATGATGCATTAGGCTATTCTTTTAAAAAGGAAAAAAAGGACAATGTGTGGAGTCTCCTTCTGTTCCCCAGAGTTTTAAGAACTCATGGCTGAGCCAGTTAACGCACACATTTTTCGTGTGAAATTCAGTCTCGCCATGCTGGAGGCCTTTGTCCCTCCATAGCACACAGCCAGGATTAGAAATCTTCAGGTGGCTTGACTCAGATGTGGTAAATAAAATGAGACAGCAAAACATGTTGTGTACCAAGGGCTGGGGAAGCACGCGTGCCCGGCTGCGTGGAGCCCAGGTGCTGAAGGACTTCTTGAGGAGGGGAGAGGGAATGGGTCAAAATGAAGAAACAGGTGTTGTCTAGGCAGGAATTCCCATTCATTTTGTTTATTCACCTGGCTGTTGAGGAAACCCCATGACAACATATGTTTTCAGCTGACAGCCTTTTCACAAGATTAGCTGTGACAAATACAATACCTTGTTTCCCATGGAGAGAGCTGATGTTTGTTACTGCTGTGTCACTTCAGTTGCAGTTGTGAATTTTCTTTTTCTCTTCCTCTGAAAGTAGCTTTGAATGAGACAGAAGTAATATCTGGTTAGCTATCACAAGTTAAACAGCCAGCTGAGTTTTCCTTCCTTTGCCAGAGCCCTTAGAGCTCACTTTGTGCTCTTTAAGATTTTATCCAGACAAATCATGGCTTTTTCAATCCTGGTGGTGTGTGACAGTTGGATCTGACTAATATCTATGCCTTTAATGAGTTATTAAAGTGGGCAGCATCATTAAGAATTTATTTTATGCCTTGAAGCCTTTTTCAGACCTTTTTGTTATGAGACAACAGCAGCTACTGCTGGCAAAAGGGGCTTTGCAGCTGCAGAGTTGTGGCAGCACAGGGGTTGTGCAAGCTGTGCCTGTGTGGTACCCCTACACGTGCTGACGCTGTGGTGTGGACATCCTTTGAGCAATTAAGTTACAGCATTCAAATTATTGATGCAGTTATGTTAGGCATAATTTCCTAAAAATTGGCTTTATTCTTACTTGCAAGGTTACGTCCTCATGTATTCTGCAGACATATACTAGAACACAACTAGTGAAGGCAAATAGCCAAATTGGTATGTTGCTTCTCATGCTTAGAGAATGGAAACTTGCTTGTGGATAGAAGGATAGAAATAAGCTTGTGGATAGAAAAGGAAGATCCGTTAAAAAATGAGCCAGCAGCTGAAAGCAGATACCTTGGGGAAGAGAACAGGGCAGATTGATACTCCCCAGGGCTTTAATCAATTGCAGCTCAAGGAGTTCCTGAAGCAGAGCTGATTCCTATTCATTCAGTGAACCTTGATGGATTTTTCTTCTATTAGGTTGTCAAGTCTCTCTTCAAACCTGCATAAACTTTTTGTATTTGCAGTATACCATGGAAAGGAGGTCCACCTCTTAATTACATGTTAAGAACCACTTTGTTATGAACCTGTTACCAATTAGTGCACCCTGGCTCTTGTAATTTCTGGTTTCCCTCTCCGCTTAGATGTAATTTTACCCAAGATTCAGTCTTCACTGTAGAGTGTAAGGTTTGCACAAGAATCTATCTAGCAAACAGCAGCTTTGTTTACTGTTAGCTTTTGGACTCAAATTTCTAAAGCCATTTCAGGCCATATATAGAGTAAACATTTTTGAATAGTCCTAAAACCTTTCTTCTCCAAAATTGCAGGCTTTAGTGTAAATGGCCACTTACTATTTTTTCTTTCTTTTTAAGTAAGAGAAAGTACTCACTGGGCCAATTCCAGAGCACAGCCAAAACTTTTGGAGGTATGACTGATATTGCAAGCTGTGTTCCTTATCAGAGCTTGTAAGATAAATCAGGCAATGTTTGGTAGTGGAAAGGTGCACTGTTAGGAAATAAGGGGGTACCATTTCTTTTCTATTCTGGATAAGTGCTTCCATTTGAAATATTTTACATTTATCATGTCTCTGTCTCCTCTGTACAACTCCAGAGTATTTTACATTCTGGAAACCCTCAGCTGCACAAATTATTGTCTCAGGTTAAAACAGACCGGGGCAAAGTGAATATGAAAAACAGAATGAGAGTCTGTTCTTGTCAACTCTTTAAAGCTGTGTATGCACAATTAACATCTTCATGATTCCTCTTCCTTTTTCAGTTGCTACCTGTTCTGAAAGAACTTTTAAAGCCAAAGTCTTTATGTCTTTAAGACATATTTCTACCCCAAAATGCCCAAATACTCATTCTGCTGTTGAATATAAAGAAAGACAGTCAGCCTTTTCTGGTTGAAGTGTTGTTTTTCTCAGATTCCTGCCTTGAGAATTTAGCAGCTATTTTTTCAGATATTGTCTTTTTTTCCATGCTATATTATTACACCTGCTTCTTTTCATTCACTCTTTTGTCTGTTAAACACAAGTCCCCTTCCGTTACATTAATTTCACTACCACATGTGAACCAACATTTTAATGGAAATTTTATTAGACTGCCTAGCTAATGCAAAAGATAGTGACTGAGATGAGTAACTGTTAATGTTTTTCTAGTCTCCAAAATAAAGAATTAATAGGGAAATTCACAGTATTGGTAAGGCAGTGTTGCTACTAGAAAGCTATGCCCCTGTTGAACCAAAGCATTTAAAGCATGTGCTGAAATTGCGTTGTAACTTGAATGCTGTTTTGGCCAGGGGGGTAACAATTGACTTAATAGTAAGAACTCAGATGAAATGTTGTACTGAACTGGGGATACTGTTAAATTGACTTTCCTCACTAAAAAGGAGGAAAGCTCCAGTGCCTGCATTTACGCCATGTCAGTGATTTGAAAAGGTAATGAAAATAGTACTCTTGCTGTATGTTTTTTTGTTTTCTCTCCAGGGGTGACTTAGCCAGTTGGTTTGGTCTACATTATTAAACAGTGGGGAGAGGCAGCCTGATGGTTGGTTCAGAGAGATGATAATGAGTTAGGATTTTGCAATATGACTTTCCTTGCAGAATACAAGGTAGGCTCAATGCAAATGAATATTTAATGTTTTATCTCAAATGATGTTAAATAAGTTTTATTTAATTTTAATGCTGCTTTTTTGTATAGTTTCATTTAGATAGAGAAAACCCTGTATGCTAATTTTTAGGAGTGTTAATTTTCAAATACAGCACATCAATCTTGAAACACTTAATAAAATCAATATAACTATTTCTGATGACAGAAATCTGACATTTTTTGCACAATGGTCACTGACATATAATCTATTCTGTTGCCTTACTGAAAAAAAAAAAAGCCAGCAAACCAAGTAGAAATATGTCATCAGGATAGTTTTAAAATCAACTATTTAAAATTGGTCTTAATATAATTATTATATTTTTAGCTGAGATACCAAGTTTAATTATATTTCCTATTCACACTAGAAGGCTCTCCATTGGTTCTGGTCCAACTCTTGGACTTTGACTGGACTTGGCTTGTACAATGTTGCCGAGTCATCCAATTTGTATCAATTATTTACCTGCCTCTCAGGAACTATGTAATGCTTGCTCAGATCACGTTCAAGATCCTCACACTCTTAAACCTAGTTCCCCTTTCACCATGCCTTTAAAATATAGCAGCTTTATCTTTTACTGAGGTACAGAGAGATTAAGTCCAAGGTCATGCAAACCAGGGTATCAAAGTCTGGTCTAAAACCGAGGGCAGTGCACTAAGCACTGGATCTCCTTATGTCAGGAAGGGAGAGTTAAGAAATTAAGTTTTACCCAATACAAATAAATGTATTAAAAGCTGATGTAATTTTAATGGGAAGTTCATTTATTTGTATTAAATAGATTTAATTCTTGTGAAAGGTGCCAGACTGATTACCTGGTAGATGCAGGAATCCTATATTCATCAATAGATACAATAATTTACATTGATATAGCTATTGAAAACTTGTGTAGGCTTGAAAGAGATACTTTTCTACAAAAATGAGAGTTTATAGTCCATACTTTGATCCTTTGGTTGCCTGAATGCTTGCATTACTGTTAATGGAGGACACATGCTATTGGATTCATTACGAGCATCTGAGTACTTCTTTCCTACCTGCTGCTCCATCTTCCCCTATCACGAATCAGAGTTTCCTCACTTTCACAGTAAGTTCAATGTTTCCTCTGTCTGTCCCATTATGTCCCTTCCCCATTTCACTGCCTCCAGCACCCCTACAATTCTGTTAACCATTTCTTATGGCTCCTGACAACTGGCTGGGCAGGAGACAGTACTTGCTGCAGCTCACCTGGGTCTAGGTATGTGCTCATTTTAACCAGCACATATGTGCTGACTGATTCAGGATCACTTGCCCCTTTTCTTCTTAAGAAAAATGAAATCCCTTTCCAACCAACTATTGAAAATGCGTTCTATTATCAATATATAAACTTAGTACCTTGTCTTCTTTTTACTGCTTCAGTATAGATGCAATATTAAAGGTACACAGGGTATTCTGCCACTATTATCTGTAGTTTGAAATTATGACTCTTTGCAATTCTTCCACATCTTTCTATGCATAATTAATTTTAAATAGATGTCTTTGCTGCCCTTTCCAGTTCTCTAAACATAGTCCCCCCAATGAGTGTAATGTCACTACTCCTAGTCATCCTGTCATTTGGATTTATGCATGTATTATCTGAAATGACTTATGAACATTCAAAGGGATGTTGTTTCCATCTTCTTATCAAGGGCTTGATCCTGCCTTATTAAAGACAATAGTAGGCCCATTTTCTTTAGTAAGAACTATTTCCATAATACAATAACTTCCATAACTTGTGGTTTAAGAAAGATCGCTATATATACATGCACATTTAGGAGCAGCTGTTTAAGCTGTTTAAATTGTTTGTGTTTCATCATGCTAAGACAGTAGTTGAAGAATTATTATTGCTCATGGTTACTGTATGTTTGTATCTGGTTTTTTTTGGTCAGTGTTTATACTGTGGTACCCAGGAGAATTTTTTGCAAGCAGAAATCGTAGTTTCATGGCTGAAGCCCTTGCTCAGCATTACACTAAGAGCTGATTCTTTGAGCAGTCCCCTCAAAATCCATTGCTTCCTGAGGATTAAGTTGCACCTTGCCATGCAAAGCTGAAATTGAATCCTAATGGCCCAAACTGAACTGAATGGACTGAAGATGTAGACACTGACTTAAAAGAGAATTTGGATGTATCTGTGCAGCCTCAAGCAGAGGGGAGCTGGCAGGAACGTGTGCCACTTCATTTACACAGGAAACGCTGGGTCAAGTCAGAGGCATTCCTACAGCTTTCTGTAACACAGGCACAGGCAGACCTAGCTGGCAGGTTCCTGTGAAAATCTGGAAATGTACCTTTTGCTTGAAAATAGCATGAGATTTGCCTGAATGCTAAAGATGCTTAATTATTTAGAGATGCTTAAGCAAGTCAGTTACCTAAATATGCATGTGGGGAGGACGAGAAGAAGAGTAGTGACTATAGGATTTGGCCTAATAGAGTTAGCCTGGGCTTTAAATTTTTGCATGTACGTTACTGTTTCTGTTTGCCTTTCTGCAGTCATTGGTGGGTGTGAATCTGAGGATGGGCTTGGAATCAGACATTAGAATTATTTTAATAGGACAATTTCTAGTCAGTCATGTGAATACCACAGCTGTGCTAGGGTCAGAGAGGCTTTTATGTTGCTCGTTTCCAAGTCTGACAGCAAATCTACTTGCCATTTGAGTCCACCTGGTTAAATCATGATAAAGTAGATGCTATGAAGCATAAATCACCCTTTAATATCCACCTAAGACTTCAGGACCACCAAAGGCAAATATCTATCCTATATTAAGTCATTTAAACAAGTTGTGGTTTTTACATCAACTTTTTACCTACTTTTGTTTTATGCCATGGTTTTACACAGATGAGAAATTGCATAAGTCTGCCAGAGTTCAGCAAGTACTAAGGTAACCCAAGTCTTTGTTGAAAGATATTATTTATTCTATGAATATTTAATGTGGAGGAACCATTGAATTGCATAATTTGATAGACATGGGTGTGCTGCTCCCTGAATACCTCTAATGCTCTCATGCTTTCTTCACTTTTTAGAAGCGATGTAAGAGAATAAACACCAAATGCTGTGTTCTGGAAAAAAGTGTGAAACAAGATAATAGTACTTGGTAGTGCACATATATTTTCCTGGCAGTTTTGCTGAAACTCTCTTGGGGGCTCAGTGGTGTCTCTTAGCCAGTTGGTTGCTCAGGGGCTTACTGGCACATCGAGGTTGGTTCTCAGGACACGACATGTGATGTGCTTTCTCAGACGCACATTAGCTTCTCCTGGGATTTGTGGTTCTTCCCCCAGTGAGCCCCTAGCAGACATTAAGTTAGTCTTCATAAGCAGTGGGGTGAGATTAGGTCAGTTTGCTCTTGGTAGCATTACTCCTGGTTAGCCTTCTCCATGCTTATTGTTGCCTCTGAATGCCGAGGCAGCTTCTGAGTCTTTTATGGCAGCTCTTTAATGACATAATTTGCAGTTATTACTGTAAGTACACTGAGATTAGGTTTATTTCTCTGAGCTACTTAGAGTTCACCCTGAATATTGTTCAAAACAAATTCTGTGAAATCACCATGCATGCTGCTTTACCTATATGTCCTTTTTCCCAGATGTCTTAATTGTGTCATTATTTGATTCAGTCTGTGATCTAAAAATGCGTTAGCTCTTTAGTTTCTTTTTAAAGAAACTTTGTTTCTCATGTCAATGCCCTGTATCTGTCCTTAGGAATTCGGTAGCATACCTTCTCCCACTGCAGATACTGGTTCCTTTCTCTGTCTTCCTACCTATGCGTCGCCTGTATGTGCGGGTGACAGGAGTAGGATAAAAGAATATGGAAATGCCATAAACCATACGGCCATATGACAAATTAGTTTATGTTGTCCCTTTGGCCCCTGCACCTGATCTCTGTTCCAGGGGGCTCTTCCAGCACTCCACGCCACTGAGCTAGGAGCTGCCATTAAAAAATATAACAGGCAAGATCATTTTTTTTCTATTTCTTACGAAATTCTCAGTTATAAATTGTTCTGTTGTGGGTCCTGTGAAGGGGGTCAAGGATATGTCAAGGATAATTGTTAAAGTCCAGGATATTATTGTACTCTCTCCCACAGGAAAGGGAGAACTTTTTTTCAGTGTGATTTAACACTTTCAGTTCCCTAAAAGATTGAGATCATAGACTTGAAGCCATAATAATTTTTAGCATGAAAGAACTAATTTAGTTTTAAAACAATTTTATGATCTTTTGTGAGCTTTTTACAGCAGGAGTGCAGATGCCAAAACCTAGAGCAGTGAAGCCATGAAGTACTTTGCCAAAAACATATTTTACAAATTTCTAAAGAATGACAAGTAGAGAATAAAGACTTTAAATGGTAAGGATATAAGTAGACCTGCGTTACTCACAAGTGGTCTGACATTCCTGTGTAACCTAAGTGTCCTAGAATAAAATAAAACTTGATGCTATTTCTCCTCTGTATCTCATTTCATGTACCCCATATTACATATACATGTTATGTAGCACACAAAGTACTGCAATCTCTGCTGCTGCAATCAGGTAAAACTCCTTTCAAGTCAAAGGATTATTACTCATTTACTAGCTTGGTCTAGTATTGCATCAGAAAACATTGTCTACTGACTAGTATTGCTAAAAAGGCTGTAGGAAACTAACATATTTTGCAATTAATATTTCTTCTCTTTCCAGACTGTCTTAGAAAACTCATGCTGTCTGTGTACGTTTCAAATCAGTGTTCAAACTGCTGGTGTTTCTGGCTTGGTTTCTGAGAAGACAAGTGTCCAGTGCAGTTATAGGAGACAAGTCCCGTGATTTGAAGCTCAGCCTTGCTCTGAAAAGCAATGGCCTGTTGCCAGCTCTTGTAAGGTAGCAGTGGTACTCTCCATTTCAAAGTGAATGCTGACGTTTATCGTCAGAGCATCTCTGTGCGATACCATGCTATTGTCTTTGTTGCAAAAGCATCTTTAATTTAAATATATGCATGTTCTAATAAGGAGACACTTTTACACCAAAGAAGCTGTAAAGGATCAGTAGTACATTAAGATAATTCAGAAGAAATGCAAAGTGTTTGAGTGCTACTTTTTTCTTTTAACTGAAGCATCTGTTTGTGATTCCTGAGTAGATATCATGTATCTGGGTGAACAGAGTTTCAGTGTCTCATTAAAGGCAAGTTCCAAGTGGCAGCAGATGGAGTTGGAGCTAGGATTAACTGTAAGGAAAGTGAGAGCTGAGGGTGTTTGCTTTCCGTTTTAAGAATCAAACCTCCTGCCCTGGTTAACACTGAGATATTTGGATTTGATACAGATTGATAAGGAGATTACCAGAGCAGGGAAATAAAGAGCAACCTCAGATCACCTGACTGGGGCCTGGTTTTATTCATTGTACCATGGAAAAACTGTTAGTACGGGCAAAATAAAAAAATACTCGGCTATGGCAAAGTTTGCTTTGAGAATTTAAGAAAATTAATATATAAAGACTTGTGGGTTATAAATAGAGGGAGTTCCAAGTTTGGAGGATCTTCTGAAGCTTTGTTAAGAAAGTTATGTTTTCTCTTACTGAAGAAAGTAAGAGGCAGACATTATGTCTTAGTGAAGAGTGGAGAAAAATACTGGCAAGGTAGAGAGTGTCTCTGGTAAAGAGATTTTAGCCAGGTCCTTCCATGGTAATCCAAATGCCTCCAAAAATCAGGTTCCTGCAGCGCAAGAAGGAAAAGAGTGAGAAGATCAGATTTCCTCACCAAGAATGTCTGGTCTGTAAGATGTGACATCTGAGTTTGACTTTGGGTTTTTCTGTGAAAGTGTTACACAGCTCTGGCTACCCAGAGAAATCCCCCTGACCCAAGCAATTCTGCATTATACACATCCTAGAACACAAATGGAAATAATAACTGCCTGCTGTTACATGCCCCTGCACGCAATGATAATGATAGTTGTTTATTTAAACGTTTTTATTGGATCAGTTTTTGAAATGCTCTGTAGTGCTTTTGAAAAGCCACCAAGCCAGCCCATCAGCAGCAAGCTGTTACAGGTCCCTTTATCTTAAAAGAATATATATGATATTGTAACTTTTATGTATGAATAGATATTTAGGTCTAAAGGTGATTTTTTTTTACCCAGATCAGATTGACTTATGTTCAGGCGTGAACGTGCTTTGTAATGTTCCCTTCTTGCTGTTGTTCTGCCTCCAGAGAGGAGATCCTCCGATTTATTACTCCTGGACATGCCTCCCACATTAAGTGTCCCTGCATTGTGTGTGTCCAGGGGAAGGGCACAGGCTGTGCTGTACATCACCACAAAAATGAAATTAGTCAGCCTGTTAGATTACAAACACAACACAAATTTACTCATTTGAAACAGAATCTTGTTTGCTTTTGGATTTTTTGTTTTTACCTTTGAAATCAAAATGGGAAAACTGTTAATTTCACACAATTGCAGGCAGCATTAGTCTTGGTGACAAATCTGAAAAAATAAAAGGAGATAATCTCGATCCAGACAAATAAGAGAGGGATGTCTTCCTTGTTTATGCTGTATGCTAGTCAAGGCAAAATAATTTTACCCACCTAAATGAGAAAGCAGTGATTCTTGGGTGTTTATTGCTATACAGTAGAATCTGCATGTTTGGTGGTTTATTTTTAATTAATGCTTGTAAAGCTTTAATTGAAACTCTTCACACAAGATCTTTAAAGTCTCTGATTATATTGACTAGCTTATTCAACAGATGCAGATTTAATACTTTTTAAAAAATCTTTAATATAGTTTAAGACCCTTTTTTAAAACGTAGATTTCATTTGACCTATGCCGGATAAAACTGACAACTCTCTTGGCAAATACCATACCAGACTGTAGTAAGGAAGTGAACAGAAAGCTAATGATAAAGAAAACTAGTTGCCTTGGATAAAAGCAAAAATTCTGTGAGTGCTGATGAGCAATACTTTTTTATTTCATAGTTTTATAAGAAATGATCAATTCACATTGTAACGGGGACAAATTGATCCAGCACATTCATAATAAGTAGGGTTGTAGAGGGCATCTCCAGAGGTGAAGAACTGATGTTCTGTACACTGTGTCCCCAGCTGGACACTCAAAGGCATGCTTCTGATCATCTTTGCCCCAGTCTCTTTTGCTGTTGTTTAGAGAGTTCATCTGAGGGAAGATGCAGAGCGAGCAATGAGAGAAAAATACAAGAAGTGAAGTAACACTTCTCTTGGGCTGCATGGGACAGTCTGTCAGCTTTCTTGAGCTTCATGATCAGCAAGAGATGGAAATTGTTATTTAAACTTTAGCTAAGAAATATATACTTACATTAATTGTAACAACGTAGGTTTTGTTTTTAACTATAGTAGATGGAATATTTTTCAGATGGAAACAAAACTTTCTTTTGTGAAGGTGGCTCCTTAAGTTGTGTATTAATTTATGCAGCACCATTTATGCAGTGCACTACGTATTAGTGATTCCCTTCTTCCCAGATTGGACCTCACTGATTTTTAGAAGGACTAACATGAGGAGTAATGTCTGCAGTGCCAGATTTACAAAGAGGTTGGTGTAAATCCCTAACTTGCATTCAGACTGGATGTGTTGGCCTGAGTGTTTAGTTTGCACTTCTGAAATTAATCTCCTGTTCCTCCCCTCTTTCCTGCGCTATAGATAACATAGTGGAGTAGGCAAAATGGATTTCTTCTAAGTGAATCTAAACTCTAAATCTAAATCTAAAATGCTCTCCAGCTGCTGATGGCTTTCAGTCCATCAGACCAGACTACAGCTATTCCAAAATCAAGCCCTCAAAACATGTATGGTATGGATATTGAGTCCTTAACACCAGCTTTCTGCTCTATCTGCTCCTATTACACTTCATTACTTGCTAAGTTAGACAAAGCCAAAAACATTAATGGGAATTTAACATTTTAACTGAGTTTTAGATGGTTTTGTAAATCACTAAAGGTACCTTCAAACACCTCAGTAGGTCAGGCTTTATGACAACAAACTTGTTTTCAGTGCTCTGTACCAAAATATTAAAAAATTGTCTAAATAAAAATATATTTCCTTTCTTGTATATATGTTTTACAAAATAGGAAATGCCTTTAAAAGCAGGTATTTGCTAAAAAAACGAAACCAAAAAAATTTTGTAACCATGTACTTTTCAGACAGTTGCAAACATATGGTCTTTGTTCTCATACAATCTTGAAAAAGCTGTGGTAACTTGGGACCAAAAGGTTATTTGCTGTTAACAGTGTATTAAATACTTGCATGTTTTTAGCTGCAATAAAATAGCTCCTGTTAAAGTCAATAGTTAAATACAGTTCACTTCAGTTAGGCAGGATCAAAGCTTGAATGAATACACAAACAATTTCCTTCTTGCTTGTGGTGCTCTTCATAAAACGTTCCATTTTTATCCTTTACACATAAGCAGAGCCTCCTGAAAGAGAGCTTTGTTTCAACATCGGGAGCATGCTACGCTACCTCCGGTTGCAAAACCACTTTAATCTGGAGGTGACAAACAGGAGAGATTAATGGCTTCAATTTGGACACATGAAGCCAAGTTCCACATTGATTCTTTAACAGAGGCAGAACGGATGTGATTGCCTGGGATTTAAGAAAGAAAATACTGACTTGGTTCATGAGCTTAAAATACATTCTTATTTAGCTTAAAATATTTTTAATATCACCATAGAGATGGGAATACTCTGTACACTGCAGTGCCATATCAGCAAAACTGCTGAAGTGTATGTTTAAGCATATAATGAAATTTCATGAACTTCAATAGCAAAAGACACTTAACTAAAGGTATGGATAACCTGAGGGGTTAAGCAGGTGTTTAAACGTTGGAGTAGTTCTTACATCCTTGTTTTTACAAGGAGACAATTAACACACAGAGAGGCCAAGTGACTTCCCAAGAATTCTGGGGAGGAGAAAGAAGTTGAATCCAATTTTCTTGTGCTTTAGACACTAGGTTAGACTCAAGTGTGACCTACAAAGTCACGCTTAAAATGCAGACGGTGTCAGCATTGCTATTTGTCGATGCAAATCCTGGTGGGATGGAAAAAAAACCCAGTCTTTGCACCACTAGGGGCTTTTACTAGACATGTTTTTAGACAGATATTTTAGATAAGATATTTTAGGTTAGTTTTATCAACAAAAGTGACTGAAACTTTTAACACAAAAATAATTTATAAAAATTTTAGGCAACACTTTGACACATCTGTGGATATTTTTCCTTGTCTTTGTGTTGTTTTTAGAGACTGTTTGCCCCTTTTCTGCAAAAGATGAGGGACATGGGCTAGGATTCAAAGGAGGGTTGCAGAAATGATGTTGATATATTTTAATTGCTAGTCAGCGTGCTGTCCTCTTTAATGAAACCTTTTCTTAAGTCAATTAAAATAAAAGGCTTAGAACACAGGAGGGTGCGAAGAGGTGATGAGAACTGATGTACGGTCGTATTAGCTGGAGAGATGTAATATTCATTTTCAAAGGCACAAGGGAATGCAATGGTGATGGGCCGAAAAAAACCTCTTCTCATCTTTCTGTTACGCTAGGAGCATAGAAAGATTTTTCCTTGGTGGTTGATATGAGTGATGCAAAAAGTGCGGTCTAAGACTTTCTGAAGATTAACTCGTGACATGTGAGACCGCAACCAAGAAAAGCTAAGCACCATTCAGACCTCTGTGACGGTGTGACATACTCAGCATTTGTAAAAAAACGGGCCATTTAAATATAGCTGGGAGGCTAAGGAAGGCAAGTTTTAAAAATCTTAGCCAAAAGCCTTAAAATATCAAAGGGAAATAAGTCTAAATGTTACAAGTGTGAAGTTAGACGTATGGTGTGATGGTTTTTAGGTTGGTGTCAATTATGCAAGTTGATTGGAATTAAGTAGAACTCTATCAATACTGGGAAAGCAGGTGGATGGACCCAATTTAACCAGTTTCTCCCCTCCACAGCCTTAACTGAATATCTTTGAAATTAGTGTTTTTGCTGGAAAATGGCTGTGGAGTAACAAAAGCAAATTTTTCACTGGACTTGCGAAGGCCCAGCCTTCCTATACTGTCTACGGATTGCAACAGAAGCCGTGAGAAAAAAAGGCCAAATGCAGAAGATACAAAAGCTCTTTGTTAGCTAAATCACCCACAGTAAGAAATCAAAGCTAAAAAACCAACCAACTAACCAACCAACCAAAAACCCAACTGTCCATCTGATGACAGAGTTGTTCAGTCCAAGAATCCCTTAAGCCACTGTCTGCTTTATGAGACTCCAAGGGCAAAAAAGCTTCTTCATTTTGTGTCAAGACTGCAGTGATAGAAGATTCTAACGGTGGATTTAGTTCAACCCCGTCAGTTCCTCCACTGATATTGGTGGGGTGTTTTATAGTGCATGGCTTTGAGGCACTGCATTTTGAAGCTCAGTTTCCCTCCTTCCTGAAAATAGAAAAGTAATCCTGCTGCCTTTGGGAGAAGCAGTTGGCTCAGAGAAGAATTATATTAGCATGACATATACATAATAAAAAAAAAAAAAAGAAACTTGCCCGAGAGAGAACAATGAACATTTATTTACTGTCTCATGGAGACAGAATTTCATGACTGCATGGAAGGTCACCATGTGACTTATATGCTACTTAAATCTCACTTGAAGGCCTGCTGTTCTGTCTCTTTTGCTTGGATGATTACTCAGAATGAGAATTTCTTGCCTGTCCTGGACCTGAAGCAGTTAAAAGCCAGATAGAGCTACCCATGCCTTTCTAATACAAGATCATGTGTGCACACTCAGGCAGTTTGTGTAATAGTAATGAAGGAAACACAGACTAAAACTATGCTTGCTGCCTGCCATTCTTATAGTAGCTGAACCTGTATTTTAATGACACTCCAGCAAAAGAAAAGAAAAAAATTACTTTGGTTCCCAGTGTCTCCCTCCACGTACATCTCCCTCTTGTCACAATCCTGGTTGTGTGAGCAACTTTCATCTGGCCCTGGATTCAGGAGCAATGTCTTCTTTTGTCTCCTGAAGAGCAGTCAAGCAAACTTTTAAATTTATGTTGATCTGTTATGAACTTGTAGTAGACTGCTGGCAAGCAAGTCTGAATGAAAGTTAGTGACTTCTTAAAAAGAACCTGTTGAGTACAGGAAAATAAAAAGCAAATTGAAGGAGAATGTGATCTCTGTGCTTAATATTCCGTAAGCTGGCTAACTAGTTCTGAGTTTGCTTATTTTAAATACTGTGGAAATGTATACAATCTGCAGTCTGGTTAAGAACTCTAGCTTCTACAGGATGCTAATAAATTGGTCAACCATACTGTAAAATGTACATTAGTCTTTGGACTTTATGAAGTAGTTTAATTGTGTGCTAAACTGAAAATAGAAAATAAACAGCAAGTTTAAATAATGTCTTAATATATTGTATCGTGTACTCTAGTTTAGCATTTAAAGATAAAAGTATTTTGAAAAGGAGATGATAAGGGATAAATGTAACATCATGAGTAGAGTATGGATGAATTTCATAGACAATTAGTCTTTAATCTTTAAACTTTCCTATTCAAGGCTATAAATACATTAATTCAGCCATTGGCTCTTCTTTCCTATCTTGATTATGCAGGTCACACAGAGGTTGCTATAGTAACTTTGCATCACCAATGTAAAGACAGTGACGGATCTGCCTATCTAGATAAATAAAATAATCGAGGGGTGCTTGCAACCAGCACCCTTACTAATGTAATGCCTAGGTCCGTTGAATGAGCACTCAGTCCCGCGTGGATTAGGCCCTTGACTTGTGGAGTATGAGAAAGGCTGGCACTCGAAGCCAATTCCGTGTGGAACAGGTTAGTAATTACAGAGGTGCTATTCACTGGGAAAGCCTGTGCATTATGGCATATATGATCTTCATTTGTTGCAGTCTGCAATCACACTATCAAAGACAGTCCGGTATGGATCCCATGTGTGCACTCAAGGAAGCAGATATTGTTCGGATATTTTGAAAACCAAGAAAAGGTGGGTTCTATGAAGCTGAGGTAAGTCCATGTTGTTGAATACAGTTGTTTAAGCACACAGCCTGGTGCTAGTGAGGACTAGCCAACTTCATCTTACGGGAGAAAAGACTAGATTACACAGCAGTTAGGTAACAGGCGTCATTAAATGCTAGTGCCGGTCTGTCATGGGGTCCTGTCCTGATGATAAAGGAATGAGAAGTTGTAAGTGGGAAAAAGCAGCAGATTTCTGAATTGGATTTGCCCGTGAGTTGAATATTTCTCACAGTTACTCCAAGGGCTTGAGTCCCAGCTGAAGTTTGCAGTATTTGACCCACGTGAGCGCTCTAGGGGGAAAAATCCTAATTTGTATAGCTTTTCCTATCATGAGGAAGCTTATTGTGGGACTTGCTTTCTTTTATGAGGCCTCTGAGTTCTCAAAAACTTGTAGGAAATTTGAGGCTTTTCCCCTAAGCTGGTTTTAGTTAAATCTGTCCACTGGGTACAAAAGTAATGCAGGGATGCAGGTACAGAAAGGCACAGCAGTGATGAATGCTCTGTTTCCACTGGAAACCAAGCCTAAAAATACTTCTGTAGCCACAGCTCAACTGTGCTACCAATTGAAGTTGCTGGCTAAGCCTGTGAAATAACACTCAAGCCTAAACCAGTGAAATAAAAGGAGTTAAAATTGTAGTCTCTCGTGAGCCTTCGTTCAGCCTTCAGTCCTACAAAGGAAACCTCTCATTGCTTTAGAAGGGTCCCAGCTCTTTTCCTTTTTGTCTGGCCTTGAAAAGCCAGATCAGTTTTGTGACTTGCTTTGTTGAGACTGTCAGCCCGCTCCCTGCGAGAGGCTGCTGCTCTCCTGGCAGCTTTCTGCAGGGGGAAAAAGGGAAAGAAAGATTCTGCATCAGCAATTCCATTCGTATTGCTTTCCTTCCCTCCTTCCCAGCACAAAGGTGGTTTTGTTTGTGCTCAAGAGCCAACTAAAAAGTTTGGCTGTAAAATGAGCTCTCCTCTGGAGAAGAGGGAAGGGGTAGAAGACGGGGCATGCGGCTGCCGGACACAAACTTCTATCCGCTCCCTCCTCCAGGTCATGGCTAGAGATGGCTTCTGCATTAGCTGGTGGTTGTGTTGTTTCACACAGCTGCAGAGCAGCTAATGAGACAGCAGTTGCTGCTTTTGAATCCTTGACAGAAGTAATTTAGTAAATTAGAATATTCTATTCTAACAGGAGACTAGGAGAGAACTTGAAAGAAAAGGTGCTTCCCCCTTGTTGGTGGCACACAGGGAACAGGAAGGTTGGGTATTTGTAATTTGCTCACACTGGTATTTGTTTCAATTCAGAATCTTTGGTGCTGTCAGAAAAGTGGGAGAGAGGCAGAGCAGTTAACCCTTGCAGCTCACACCCACCTAGGCATCTCAAGACAGTCACTACTCCAGCAGACTGAATAACATTAGACTCTTTGAAATAAAAATTCTCCCAATAGTTCCCAATATTTCCCACTGATGTGTAGTCTCTGCTGATAAAATAGGTTCTGCCCCTGAAAAGCTCTTATTCATATTGCTTGTTCCTTGTGTAACCAAGGATTTGCAGGATCAGAGAAGTATCCACATTATTCTTCTTCCTGTCAGAGGTGAGGTAGATATATTGAATATAGGGGAGTCTCTTGTGTGTATTAGTCTTATGAAGATAGCCACAGGCAAAGCACTGCTGAGCATATTTCAAGGTTTAGACTACAGTGATAAGAGGATAGGCATGGCCCATATACCCAGGGCAGTCGGGCACCAAAATCGGATGGGTAACTGAATGCCCAACTGTGTGGTTAAATCCCTTGGGCAATGATGGAGGAAGTTCAGAGGAATGTGTGTATTTCCTTTTGCTTCTGCAAAAGACAATGGTTTACATATTTTGAAACAAAGAAAGAAAATGTAATGCCTCCGTAAGAAATGTTAATGAAGGGAGTTGTTGTGGTTTAACTTCAGCCAGCAACTGAGCACCACACAGCTGCTCACTCACTCCCCCCCACCTCGGTGGGATGGGGGAGAGAATTGGAAGAGCACAAGTGAGAAAACTCATGGGTTGAGATAAGAACAGTTGAATAATTGAAATAAAATAATAATAATAATAATAATAATACACAAAGCAAGTGATGCACAGTGCAATTGCTCACCACCCGCCGACCGATGCCCAGCCAGTCCCCGAGCAGCGGCCCCCCCGGCCAGCTTTCCCCAGTTTATGTACTGAGCATGACGTCCCATGGTATGGAATGTCCCTTTGGCCAGTTTGGGTCAGCTGTCCTGGCTGTGCCCCCTCCCAGCTTCTCGTGCACCTGCATCCTTCTCAGCCGGTAGAGCATGGAAAACTAAAAAGTCCTTGCCTAGTGTAAGCACTACCTAGCAACAACTAAATCATCGGTGTGTTATCAACATTATTCTCACCCTAAATCCAAAACACAGCACTGTACCAGCTACTAGGAAGAAAATTAGCTCTATCCCAGCCAAAACCAGGACAGGACTGTACCTGGAAGTTGTCTGTTGCCATTCTTTCTGAGCTTAGTGCCCTTTCTCAGGCTCAGGACTATGGAATTTGCAGGATAATCAGCCACATAATCCTCTGCAGCTCTGTATGTTCAAGCAAAGGTATGGGATTGTCATGGTTTAACCCCAGCCGGCAACTGAGCACCACACAGCCGCTTGCTCGCTCCCCCTGCCCTGGTGGGATGGGGGAGAGAGTCGGAAGAGTAAAAGTGAGAAAACTCGTGGTTTGAGATAAGAACAGTTTAATAATTGAAATAAAATAAATAGTAATAATAATAATAGAAGAATATACAAAGCAAGTGATGCACGATGCAATTGCTCACCACCCACCGACCGATGCCCAGCCAGTCCCCGAGCAGTAGTCACTGTCCCCTGGCCAACTCCCCCCAGCTTCTATACTGAGCATGATGTCACATGGTATGGAATATCCCTTTGGCCAGTTTGGGTCAGCTGTCCTGGCTGTGCCCCCTCCCAGCTTCTTGTGCCCCTCTTCGCTGGCAGAGTATGGGAAGCTGAAAAGTCTTTGACTTAGTATAAACACTGCTTAGGAACAACTAAAACATCAGTGTGTTATCACGTTATTCTCATGCTAAATCCAAAACACAGCACTATGCCAGCTACTAGGAAGAAAATTAACTCTATCCCAGCCAAAACCAGGACAGGGACACAGAATGTCTGGGTAATTAGCCATGACAATCTCCTTCCAGCTTTTTTGGCTAAAAATGACTTAAAGAACTGACCTTCGTCTCTGGTGTCTGGTACTGCAGGTTAAATGCTGGTTTGGGGGTTGAATGGAGAGAAAGCACGGTCATTCTCTTCCTCATAGCTGCCTGCACACAGACGTGAGCCATGGAAGAGTCTGTGGTCTGTGGAGCTGCTCTCCATCGGAGGAGCACGCCAATTGAACTGGTTCATCCCAGTGCTGTTGATGAATCTTCCGAAGACATCGCATGAAAATCTATTTGTAATGGAGTGAGGAAGGGTGGAAAGAAATAAGGGTGAATGAACCATTTCATTTTAAAATTAGTTCATGCTTTCAGTGAAGGTCTATTTTTCCCTGTGAGCTTGCCAACATCCCTTAATTCATATCACTTAGAATAAAATGACTTCTGGGTGTGGGGAAGAATTGAATTGTCTTTTCTGTATCGCTAAATAATGATTACCTAGGGAGATACAAAATGTAAATTGGAAATGAATGAGGTATAGCTGGTAATACTTTAGATGTATTATCTCCAACATGAGGCCTTCAGTCAAAAGAGAAGGTCATCTGTTATCGTTAAAGAGCACTGCAGCAGTTATTTATATTTTAATTTTTCTTCTTTTTTGAGTTGAATTTTCTCCTCATAAACAGTGCAATGCTTTTCTGAGGAGATGTGTGCCATGACTTCTTGTTAGATTCCCTAAATTATATTATTTTGTGATATAATTTATGAGATAGAGAAAGCAGGGGATCTGTGCTTTGCTGAATGACTGGTCTTCACTGTTTTTCTGGAAATGTGTGATTTTTCCCTTTACTTTCTTTTCTGAACTATCTCTCTTTGTACAATTGCTGTGTAAACAATTCAGAGCATGAAAACATTAAGCCTCACTTCCAATAATCTATGTTCCTGTGTTGGAACTGAATTTTTTCTTTTCTTCCCTATAGATCATTACAACATACCTTACTTTATGCTGAGTCAGACAGCAGTGTAGAAGAGGTACTAATTAGTCCCGTGAAGTATCCCTCGTGCTTTGCTGAATGACAGAGGGCATGTTTCTTAAACTCCAGACCTCGTTTTTCACATTTAGAAAATAGGGCTGGAATTATTGATGGTAATAGCGTATAATGTAGCGAATCCTAGTTACTTTGGGCAAGATTGTACTGGAAAAATGTGCTGGAGGGACAGGAGTATGGCCTGCCTCAAATTCCTCTCCAAATATTCCCAATGATAACAAGCAAACTGGAAGCAGATGGAGACTTGTCTCTTGTCTCCTGTTTGCTGAAGTGAAGTGGGACTGGTTGTAGTTGGTCTCCGTACAGACCTCTGGGTTTGTCTTCCCATGGAGCAAGAGGGAATAACCGAAGCTTTGTGTCTCGTGGGGCTAGAACGGTTCTGCACTGGTGAAGACTGGGGTTAATAGCATGAACCATCCACCAATGAAGTGCATAAGTAACAGTGGAATCGCTATTTTATTGAACTCTGTTTTTCTAGTTGTTAATTATACTCCTTCTATGTTTTTTCATGTTTAAGCTTTCATTACACCTAATAAAATGTTTGTTGTTACCTGCTGTGATTTTGAATAATTCATGGTATTAGTATGCAATCTGCGACCATCATATATTCCCTCTGGAGAAAACCGAAGGTTGCTTCCCTGACTTTTGTGTCTTTGAAGGTGAATGGAAGGCAGGGTTTGGCTCCCATAGTCTGTTATGAGACAGTTAATTTTGAATCAGACAAACAAATTAAAGAAGGAATAATGAGGGTATAGTAGTCACAATATTTTTATGAAATATTTTTATGAAATAACTTGCTAAGATAAAAGTAACCTGAGTAAATCAGCCCAGGACCTCTGTAAACAAGTGTCTTGTAGCTTCAGTTAATTGTTTCCGCAGATGTAGTCAATGACAACATTGTGTTTATCCTACAGCAGCATTACTGCAGCTCTCAATTTCATTTGATTTTGTTTCCTTTTATTAATGGATGGGTTAACCAAATCTAAAAATAAAAATCTACTTTTTCAGTTATGACGGATTTTCTTACGTGAGTTCTGTGAGTTGCCCTGGAACCAAGAAAACAAGACAAGTAAGGTCAGAAAAATAGTGTCACGCCAACCATTGTTTCTAGTTTTTTGGTCCCAGCTTAATACTGGATAAATGATATGGCTGAGGAGTCCAGCTGTTAGCTGATACTGGCAGGTAACTTCTGAACAAAGATAGGTGTGGTATGTTTGTTTTGATTAGAAGAGAGACAACAGGAATACTTTGCAGTGAAGAGTCATTGTGTCAGAAAAACATTAAAAGAATGTGGTTTTCTCCCCCATCCTGGCATGTGCTCTGGAGTCGCTTTACTCTGCCACTGTGCTTTGTCGCAGTCTCAGGATTGCATTGACTCCATCTTTATACAGCCTGCATCAGCCAAGGTCTTTCAGAGTGCAAGGCTGAAATCTTCTTTCTGGCTATCTTCACAGATAGTTACGAATATTTTCTCGTTTTCTATACAATGAAAATGCTAGTCCTCTGAACATGAAGCAGACCAGTTTAATGTTAAAACAAAGGTCGTTCCTAAAGGTTAACTGCTTTATAAATAGCCAGATTGTTCCCTCCACTCACTACAAGTTTGCAATCTGCTTAATATATGCACAGTCAGGGAAAAGCTGTAAATATAACGCTAAAAGCAGACGCTTGGAACTATTGCTCTTGCTTTTCTTCAGCTTACACAACTGTTTGCAGTTGCTTATTGCCAACAGAACTGTTGTGTCCTAGTACTTTGGGTTTAATCTTATAAGTCTCCTGAATATGCTGTTCCCATTCCAACACTCTCGAACAGATCTGTGTGAGGAGGGTTTGCAAGACCAAGTCGTTAACTGAAAGCCACAAATACATCACCACCTGCTTAAGCCATCAGTCTAGAACAGAGCTAGCTCATGAAGTTATGCCAGCTGAAGTCCTGGCTAAAAAAACCTAGTAACCAAACATTTTGGCCATAAGAAGCCCGCCCCTCAAATCTTATCCAGACAGATCATTCCACCTGCTTCTCCCCTTGCAAATGATTGAAGTTCCCTCTTCCAGAGGTTTTCCAGTGAGTCTTGCTGATCTTTCAACTGCAGCTTTATGTCCATTGATAGCTCTTCTTTTCTTATCCACCTATTCAAAGCAGAGCCTAAAATGTGCAGAGGTTATCTGCATCCGTAGACCTCTCTGCAGGCGGACCCAGAGGATCTCTGACTGTAAATAGCATTCTTGCTCCACAGGCATGTAAATCCATTGAAGGTGATGAGGTGGTCCAGGAAATGGCTGCCCTCATAAATTCCTGGGACTGTGTGCTCGAGGCATAGTGTCATCTCTGATACCTGTCTGCCACTGGTGATCTCCAAGAACTCCTTATAAAATTATAATCTAATGCATTAACAGGCTGTAGGAGGGAAGGACGTATTTTATGTGAATTTAGTCAGGAAGTCTTTGAAACTAATTGCTTAAAGGGGGTGGGGAAAGCTGATGGAGTGTGATAGACATACAGAATTTTTTTTTCCGGCTTTCAGAATAGATAGTGTTGATTAACTAGGCTTAGTATAGCACTGCATATATTAACTGAGCATAAAATTGCTCAGTGGCTGAGCCTGCTCTGTGGATGAACTTAACAGGCTATGCTCTAGATTATATTACAGATGCAAATTTAGGAAGTTTTAGAGCTATACTTCTGCAGATAAAACCATTGTTTTTGGTGAACTTGGTATCGAATTATTGTCCTGGCCTAGTGTCAATATTTGAATTTGTGGTAAAAATGGAATCAAATGCAAAAAAAAGATGTGAAGCCATACCTACAGAATGGACCATTTATTCTGAAAAGTCTCAAACCCAGGAGTAATGCTAGGGAAATCCTACTTCACATATGCTACTCAGCGTAGGTACCCCTGAGAGATGTCAAAAGCTTGTCTGTCAATCAGCCTGCTAGTTTACGTGCCAAGTCCTGTTTGGTCTTTCTGGTTTGTGCTTGCCAGTCATGCTGACTCATCAGCTAGAACAGTCTCTGATCTTTCTTTGGTGCTGCTCTGGACATGGTCTACCATTCTGCAGGTGTGGGCTGCACGCCTTGTTCCTAGTACATCGCCTCGCATTTAACCATATCAGAATATTTATAGAAAATCAGTGATTTCATTTCTGTACTAGATGGAGGCTGGAGTTACAAGTTAGGGTTAATTTTTTGGTCTAGAACTGGGATTTGCGTAGATGTCTACATGTATTTGATACCTGAATAAAACACATTATGGCGCCTACTGTAGTAGGTCAAATCTGTTGTTCTCAGGTACGAGTGCATGTCATGGATCTATGCATATTTCATTTCAGCGTGAGAGCTGGGCATCTGCTGTTGACTTGTGTCCCCTTCCCTGCACAAAACCTTGACCTAGTTTTAATGGAGAGATTTTTACAACATCCAAGTCTCCTCCATGCTGTGTCCTGTGGACATGTATGAAGTCCCTGACTATTGCCATGACCATTTCACAGGGGTGACTGGTGGATGTGTGACAAAAGGGAAAAGGTCAAACGAAAAGGCAGAGCAAGAAACAGCAGTGAGAAAATGTGATGGAGTGAACTCACAAGTTAACAACTGACCTTAAAACAGTGTATTAAAATACAACTATCATGAATTAACTCAAAATCTTTTCTTTCCAGAAACAAAACTGCACTTGAATGGATGGGCACTTGTGAATTTAAAAAAAAAAAAAAAAAAGAAGCCTCATGAAAATGATCCAGTGTGTCTGATTGTAAGCACCAGGCTGAGAACATGTAACAATTACAGGTCTTTGGAAAATTGAAGACTGATTTCAGTGGGTCTCCTTCAATAGGAGAAAAAGATGGATATAAGCCTTTGATGAACAGCGCACAAGGTTATGTAGCAGTCACAGCATATTCTGTCTTACTTATTTGGGACAGAGAGCCAGATGCATCACTGTTACATAAGCCTGCTGACCTGCATAGAGAGCTTTGTGGTAATAGGAGTTTGAGAAAAATAAATCCTGTTCAACTTAGCCAACATGAAGATACGAAATTAGCGTCTTTTTAAGTTTTGTTGCTTTCTACTTGCTTTCTCTGGAGTTGTATGGCTATACAGGTATGTTTAAAGGGGGAAACCCCACAAAACATGTTATTCCCTAAAGGGCTTGGTTTCGAAAATAAAATTGGGAGGGCATGAATACCTGGGATAAAGAGGAAGGGTGAGGAGGCAATAAATGTGATGAAAGCTCAGTCTGCTGAGTAATGGTACAATCTGTATGTTTAGGGAACAGGACCACAAGATGTGTTGTACACCAGCCATAACAGCCCGTTATTTAAGTGGTGCAGCATGAAAAAAGATCATGCCATTTTGCAGAGGATTTTGATAGATTTGTTTAATTTGGTTTTATTCTGATGTGAAATGAAAAGGAATATTTTTTCAATTCTTAATGAATAGAACAGAATATTTTCAGTTGGAAGTGACCTACAACGATCATCTAGTCCAAAGTCAATGACGCCCGAAACTGGAGGCATCAGAAGCTCTGAGGTCCCCAGCTCAAGGAAGTCTGTCTGGATCCTCTGGCTGCCTGGGATGCCAAGGAGTTGCACATTTCCAGAGCTTCCAGACTCCTGCTTCTTTTCTTTCTGCCTGGTGGGCTAACAGAGAGCTGGAAGCCTTGGAGTTTATGAGCAGGGATACTCTGCTCTGAGTTTCTTGGCATCCTGCCTAATGAGATCTGTAGAGGAGCCAGCAGCTTAGGAGCTCTGCAATCTCTGAGACAATCCTGGAGCAATAACTTCTTTCAAACTCCCACTTTCTGTCAACCTGCCAGGAGTACTGTTGAAGAGCAGGGAAGGGGACCTGGCAGGAAATCAGGCGTGATTCCTGCAGCCTCATCAAAATCAAATGTTCCATGCAAAATGTTTCTGACCACTTCTAGTAACCCCATGCAGAAACACTAACATGTCAGCACCTGATGCTGGAGGTCCTGCATCCCCTTGCTTTAGATATAATGGGTGCAAAGCTCAATGAGGCAGAAGAGAGGATGAAGAGATACTTACACCATCCTAGTATCTCTGTACTTGGGATGTGGGTCAGCTGCAGCTCTTCACATAGCACTAGACTGCCTGTAGTCAGATGGCCTACAAATCCCAGTTGTCCTAATGGCATTGAAGGACATGGTTGTTCTAGGAAGGCTCTTGAGTAGCGTAGCGGCTAATATGATGGTACTGGAAAGGTAGGTGAAATACATGTTGGCACTCTGCTTTTTCCCATGCTTGCTTTATGATTGACCCTGAGGTCTGTGTCTGAGTAGAGATATTGGTCCAAACTGTGGACAGGAGAATTGTCCGGGCACATGTGTGTCCCAAGCATGTACTCAGAATTCAATACAGATATTTCCAATGTAAGTTATAGCAGCCTAAATGTTACTGTAATTTATACTTATAATCTACTGCTACAGAGTGATGTTTCAGCAGCTGGGGGTCCCTGGAAGGTGAGCATGCTCTCTCTTTTTCTAGCCCTAGAGCAGGGGGATGATAATACAATAGGCCTTGTGGCTCACTGTCATGACTGTGGCCCCTGCAGGGTGAATTAGGACTAATGGTGCAATGCAAAACTGCCCAAATGACAGAGAGAATCTGGGACACTGCATTCATCTCGTCTGATTTCCAAATTTTTCAGTGCTCAGGGGGACAGGATTATAACAAAGTTTGACTTCCTGCTATGTAGGTCATATGCTGTATGCTGAATCCTCCACCACAGGGGTAAAGCTGGACCAGGGAAACTTGCTTTGCCTTTCTAAATATTGATGGGAATAGCAAATGTTTTTCTTTTATTAATAATTTTCAAGTAGTTAGATTTGGGATAAAACCATTTAGACTTTTACTGTTGGTGATGCATTAAAATATGTTGCAGTAACAATGTGTTGCAGTTATTAAACTCCTCAGTCTTTAGATTGCTGCCTCTGAGCAAAATTCACTGTTGGTCTGGAGGCTTTCCGGGTGATGAGTGGACTGCCTGGCTCTGCCGTGGGGTGTTCAAGGGTACCACCCCCCTAGTGCTCCCGCGACCACAGCTGTGCATCCACTGTCTCTGGCAGACAGGGCTGTGCAGGCTGACAGACAAATCTACTGTGGGTTGATCTGGGAACAGGGTGAGGAAGTAACCACAGAAAGCCTACAATGTGCCCACAGACTTGTAATGATATTGCTTTGATTACTACTTTTAAAAAATATCCAGCCTACTCTAGCAGTTATTCTGGCTTGTAATAGGCCTTTGTAAAGATCAGGCAAAACAGAAAAGCTCAAATACTTGTGTGCTCCTGTCTTCCTAACCTTTTGCTATGGGGTGCAGGGCATCTAGAAATCTTCCTTGGATGCTACTTAATCTGTTCTGGATGCACATACATCATTTTTCCCTGCATGTTTGGAGGGGTAGTGGGATACAGAAATGCTTTGCTGCAATGTGAATTCACTTGCCCATTTTTCTTAGGCTGACGGCAGCAAGGCAAACCTGCTGATCAGTTACTCGTATGACTGCATTTAAGGGGAAGATATTTCTTTGTTACTGCTGCAGCTCTGTTGCAGCAATTAAAAAAAAGTGTCTAAGGAGGAGGCAATAACTCTGAAAGCGTCTTTAGTGACTGAATATTATATTCTACATATGCAGTGTTGCTGCTGATTTTCCCAGTCTCCTGTGAGTCATAAAATCTTGTCTCTTATTGAGTGAGCCATTCTTAATCACCTTGACTTTAAAGAAAAAAATGCCTGTGACTCCCCCTAAGTCAAATAATTTAAATGAATGGCTTTCTGTAGGACATTTGTAGTGCTTTTCAGATCATTAAAATTCCTGAAGGACAATGGGCAGGTCCCCATTTGCAGGCATCACTGCTGTCCCTGGGACAAAGCCCCTCTGGCCCAAAGGTTGCTGTGGCTTAGATGGATGCAACCCTTGGTCTTCTGGGCAGCCTTTACCCATGCAAATGTGAATAGGACTGCCTGGGAAGATCGTCTGGTAAAGAGATAGCATGCTCCAGAGACTGAAGGGCTCAAATGGCTTCTACTTCCAAGGACCTTATCTTGTCCTGCTCACAATTTGTGCTCTTCTGTCCCAGCAGGTCTTTCAGATTTTCATGGTTGTACTTACCTCCTTGGCTTCCCCAGTATCCCCCACAGACCAGGGTGCTGCTCTGAGGCACAGACTTTCCCCTCATAGTCTGTTGATCCAGTTTGCAATGCCTTGCTGCAAGGAGGCTGAATCAAACTCAGGAAATGAAGCAAGTTTTTATGAGGTTCATGGCTGTTACCTATTGCAAACATATCTGTTCCAGTGGTGTTCTACAACTGGTCTGTGAAACTGATATTACACATTACCAGCAGAACCTTATCATTAAGATTTTGATACTAAGGATACCTCTCTGAGAAACTGTAAGGGAAAGGAGTGGCCCACCAGCCCAAAAGGTTTGGAAATAATCAAGTTGAACATGCTTCTATTGCATATTTTTTTTTGGAGCTGTGGGACTGTTGTGGGTCAACCTGACTGTTGCATATTCAGCACTGTAAGAAACACCATATGTTCCAGTTGCAACTGGATGTATTATGGTGCTAAAGCACACAGTGAAGCACATTAGATGTGAAGTATTTCTTGTGGTTGTTGCTACTCTCTGTTACTGTTGGTAATTTTTTGATAATGCTCACTTCTTTAATTAATCTCAGCAAAATATGCACGTGATAGGGAATGTCTCCATTTTTGACTTGACAAGACAATCCTTCTGGAATTTGCTTTTTCATTGTATCGAGTTGCATTATTGTTTTGAGATGTTTCTCAGAAACAATATGCCTGCTGCATAGAAGGTACCACACTGCTGCTGTATTTGGACATGTCGTGCTGTTATTGTCTCTATAGTGTGAGGTTAACTCATTTGTATTAGCCTTTAAATCCATTATAACTGTCTTAATGGGAAAGATGTAAATAACAGTAAGTTCATGTCCTCGATTTACCTTAGCACAAAAAAGAGCCTATATTTAATAAGTGCTGTCAGATTTTCAAGGCTAGTAAAAGCTCTGGGGTATATAAATGGGGTGGTGCCTGTACCACCAGGAAAATCGAATTGGTAAAGTAAATAGGGTCCTGTGGAAGATGCTTTGAATACAAGGGTGTTTTAGTTGTTTCTTATTTTAAATTGGAATAGGGCCACTCTTTAATTAGGACTAGCACTGGGTGAACTCTATCATAAAAAAAAAAAAAAATTCCAGCTGGTTTTTCCTTTTTTTGTGTGTTCTCAACAATCTGTGATCAGACTTCGAGGTTTCCTAGTTTGTTATTTTAAATTTTTGGACTGCTTCATATCAGCGTGTTTCACCCTAAGCTTCTTGGCAAGCTGGCTTGCTTTGGCTGCGTTCTCAAGATTTTGGGTTAGCGATTGATCTCATAAGTGTATATGTTACTGCTGCCTGCCTGCAAAGTTGTGGAATATTTGATGAGCAGGAGGTTAGACATCGGGATTCTTCTCTAAGCATTTGCATCTCAAAGCTGCAAAGGATTGCAAGGATATTATTTTAGAAGACATTTTACTTCTGTATATATTGATAGGCCATTAACAGAAGAAATTAACTTCCAGAATGGCACTCAGCACAGCAGTGAATTCTGTTTGTAAGATTCACATTTGCAAGATTCACATTACATTTGTAAGATTCACATTTGCAACCCCTGTTCACTGTGGTTACCCAACCCTAATTAAGACCCTTAAGTTGTTCTTCTCCAAACAGTGTGAAAATGAGTGTGTGCGTGACATTTTTCTGAAGAGTTCAATAACATTAAATAGCAGCACTGCTTGTATGTTGTACATTGACCATATGCAACTGTTAATGAAACTAATGTATTTTGCATAGAGTATGGTTAAGACAAACCTCATTCATCACTGCATGAATTCATTTTACCAGAGTTACACCATTAGTTTCATAAGAAAGAAACTGGCATAAAGCCAGAGCAATGATGTTGAATAAGATCTATAAATGTAACACTATTTAGTATTTAATACCTTTACTAAGCACAAAATTGTAGAATAACATGATTTCATTTTCTAACAGAAGAGAATATGATTTATTTGTGGTTTTCAATATCCATGGTTGGTTAGTTAGTTGGTTTTTTTTTCCCTGGGATGCAATTGGTGTAGCTTTTCCTTTCTTCTGAGATATAGGCAAGCTCTGTTGGCCTTTGGTTATAATTGGGATCAATATGTCTTCATTCATAGTTTAATGAGATTCACACCTCTTGAGCTCCAATGTGAATCCATCAATTAGAAATGAATTTTATAAGCAGCAATTTGTGAATGAGAAGACTACACTGAATACTATTTGATTTTCTTTTTTCCAAATACAAAAATCAAATGTTTTTGCAAAGTATGCTCTTGGTTAGATAGCATTTCTTTACCAAACGGCTAAGGGATCCCATGTGTATTATTGCAAAATGCAGCTTTGCAACATTTCCTTCCTTGTAATCACTTTCTTTTTTGCCAGTTTTTCTATCTGCAGGTAATGAAAAATTTTCTAAATAAAGATATTTATATTTTAAAATCAGGTACTATAAAACACACACAAAATATTTTATGGTAGATAATTTCCTATTAAAGTGTGCATGTGCCACAGATGCATTTGATTTTCTGTAATTAATAGAAATGATAATATGACTGGATGCTCACTGGATTATATTAGTTAGACCAAGTAAAATATCTGTAACTTCATTATCAAATATTAAAGAACAGTACAAGCCTTCATGCCTGGCATTTTCTCTCATTTGTGCTACTGTAGCTCCACAATAATGATAGAAGCCAGTGGCACTTCAGTGATACTAAAGAAAGGATAATATGTGACCCTTGATAAGGGCAGAGACACAGCAGAGTAATTGTTTTATATTTTACAGCAGAAACTCTTTTCAGGTGTGCATAGTATCGTCTTCAAATATTTGTTCACAATAGCAAAAATATGTGTTTCCTTGCTGGGTATAAAGACATTTTTTTAATTCCTTGAATTTTGCACTTTCTTTGCTTTAAATACCTCTAATGATACAAAACAATGGAAATATGGTGTACCCACCCTGCATATCAGGGCTGACGTATAGAGCACCCACTGTGTACTGGTGACTTCAGATCTTTGATGCTGTGTGTTACATGTTGAGGAAATGTTCCCAGCATGCATTGACTGAGATTATTCAGAAGCCTGAGTGAAGTACTTGGAACTGCACGATGGTCCACTACCTAAACCCACCTCAGATACTTGGAAAGTTAGCAGACATTATTTTGGTATGTTTTTACAGTGGTATCACCATATTTCATGTCCTCTTTCAGATGATCAGAATAAAATAACATCCTCCTTTTTCCATCTTTATCTTCTCAATGGAAGAAACTACTTAACTTAAAATTGTGTGTGCATTAATTAATTAAAAAAGAGAACAGGGACTCTCTGAAGATGCCGTAGAGATTTTAGGATGTGTGTACAGTCCTGCAGCTGTTTTTTTTTTTCCCTTCCAGCCCTGCTGTTGTTTATCTTTAAAGTCTCTATATTGGCTTGTTTCTTTCTGACTTTGATGCACACTCTGAAACTTTTGCAAAGCTTTTACTGCTGTACCTTCCTAAGGGGAGCAGGGTGGCTTCTACCCTGTGCTTTGCAAGGGACAGAGACCACTGACCCTGGCAGTGGACACAGAACTCTGCGCTCTGGGGAATGGATTGGAGTGGAGGAGTTAAACAGGACAGCCCTCTTTAAGAGGAGGTGCAGTTGGTCAGCATTAGTTCTGTTCCACCAGTGTGAGCTGAGGTGGATGAGCTTGTGCAGACCAGTCAGTACCATTTCTATCATTGCATTCTTTGTATCGTCTGTCTCTGAACAAGCCAAGCTGGCCAGGGGATAGCAATGGCCTTGGTTGGCGGTACTGGTGCTTTCTGAGCTTCCTTAAAAATGTTAGTTTAGATACTTGGGGGAGTAGACCACTTGCTCTGTGAGCAGAGGCCAAGGGACCTCGACTGGTTCACCCTGGAGAAGAACCAGCTTTGCAGGGACCTCACAACAGCCTTCTGAACCTACGATGAAGTAATTGAGAAGATGGAGCTGGGCTCTTTGCAGTGGTGCATGGTGGGAGGATGAGACACAGTGGACATAAACTGAAACAAGGGAGGTTCAGACTGAATATAGGAAAAGCATTTCCCCCATGAGGACAGCCCAGCAGTGGGACAGGCTGCCCAGGGAGGTTGTGCATTCTCCATCCCAGGAGGTTTTCAAGATTTGACTAAGCCCTGAGCAAACTGGTCTGACTTCATAACTGACTCTGCTTTGAGTAGGTTGATCTAAATGACCTTCTGAGGTTCCTTCCTATGATCTTATAGTTTCCTGTTATTTAGCACATGAACAAGGATAGATGAGGAGGATTGGGAGCTAGAACAAATAAATGCTGGTGGCTCACAGAGGTGGTAAAAGATTGGAGAACATCAAGTGAGTGCATGAAAATGGATTGCTGATCTTTGTTATATTGGAAATGATTCAGTCCTGGCTTAGAGAGCAGTGCACAGTCTTATCACTTTTATGTTGCAAGGTTCCCTTTAAGGCTCCAATGTCATGAAGAAATCAGTTTTGTTTAATGACCTTCTAGATTAGTAGTTCTTTGTGTTGGTGACTGATTTTGCTTGTGATGTGAAGGAACATGAGCCCAGCCTCTGCATCATTGCTCAAGCATGTGCTTTAGCCCTAACAAAGACTGGGAGGCCAGCAAATTTCTGAGCACCAGAAATACCCATGTGGAAACTCTTAGGTCCATTATTGATAAACACTCAGCTGGTTTTTGATCACTGTGATGCATGGTTGGAAACTGCACCTTTGTGCTTAAGCACTGGAAATGCTTGGTCGATATTTTTCTTTGGTGAAGTGACATGGTGAAGACGTTTTTTATTTTCCTCAAGCATTTCACAAAACAGACTCCCCCCCTCACCAGAGTAATTACAAAACAGTTCAGCAGTGGTTTATGTTGCCATACTGCTTAGTTAGATAAGTGGTATGAAGAAAAAGAATAAGAGAAGGATGAAGGATAAATATGTCAGGGACTTAAGACTGCAAGGAGCACAAGGTTGCAGAAAGACTTGGAGTACAGAATAAAAGGAGGGACAAATAATGGCACATAGGAAGGAGGAAGGACAAAGAGGATGAAAGGAATGTGAAAGAGAAAGTGAAGAGTCTGACAAAAAGAAAAGAAATATAATTGATGGTTAACATTTGAAGAAAACATGATAAAAATGGAAGGAAATGTAATGCAAATAATGACTTTTACGTTTGTAAATGCTCCCTGGTCTAGCAGTGCATGTTTGGCAAATATTCTTTATCCCTGACTTTGGAAAACTGGAGAACTTGGTTTAAATTTAAATTGGTGGATAACAAAAGATGCGGTCACTAAAGTGCAAAAAAAAATATAATCACTGAATGAATGAAGTTTGAATCAGATTTCCATTATTCTGGCCACACTGTTTTTCAGACCTGATACTTTAGGGACATTTTTTCCTTTGAACAAGTCAGTAAACTGACAACTGACAACAATGGGTGGCTCCTGTGCAAGCAATTGAAGGACTAAAATTGCAACCTCTCTGTCTTCTAAAATAAGGCTAAGTTTTAGGAGCACCTAGGGACTCATCCTTCTGATCCTCCCCAGCTCCTATGCACAGTGACGGGATCACAGAGAAGAGACTATGCATGAGTGGAAGGGGAGAAACAGGAATATACTTCAGACTACCCCAGAATACAAGACCAGGTCTGCTGTTACTAAGTCATATTTCTCTTTGTAATACTAATTATAAAAGGAAAAGCGCCAGATGTCCTGAAAAATCCTTGGAAGCTGTGGGTAGCAAAGGCTGTAAGTGTCTTAAGAAGGCTGCAGGCAGCTTCTGGTGTTGTTTTGAATCAGAAGCAAGTCTGAATGTTTGCCACCTTCTGATCCAAGATGGAGATCTGAACTTGGGAGTGTGCAAGGGCTCCAAATGCCTCCCATCGCTAGGACTCCTACATGTGCTCCTGCCCAACTGGCACTCTCCTGGCTCAGTTACTGATTTTTGCATACCTCACTGGTTTTGTGTCCTACAATATCCCATCTAGCTGCTTCTCCAAAAACAATGGCCTCCCCTTTATTACTCTGCTTCATTCTGCAGGATTTTTTTTCAGTTCTGTTCTTCATGCTTGGAAAATCCTTTCCATCCTAAAGTACAAGCCATAAAGGCTCTCTTCTTTCCCAGTTTTTAATTTTTCTCTTTTGGGGGGCATGTCAGTGAATGGGACATGTTTTAGTAATGATGGTTAATTACTATCACCAATTGGTTTTTACAATAATAATTACAATATACCATTTTTAAAAATTCTGTATGTTATTATCATTTCCTATACTCCTGATGTACTAAGATGTATGTTTCTCCAGTAGACATCAAGTTTTAGACAGCGTAGGCACTGCATCACTGGTGATATTTAACAGTAATAATGACAGCCTCGGTGGAAATTGCAAAGCCAGATATAATATTTTGCAGGCTTTGAAACTTAATATCTGAGGAAGAATTCAAATGAAGACTATTGCTCTGGGAAGAGGCATAGAAATAGGACTTACTTGGAAGGTCGGATTTGTGATGGCTGTCATCCCTGGGATGAACTTTATCCACGAGACTACTTCTGTGGATCCCTGCCAAGGGGATTATGAAATGGTGTTGGGAAGGTGGCAGGGGGTTTTTATGCCCATATTGATAAATGGATGACAGGAGCTTGTTTACAAGAAGGAGTAGCAAAAGGGAAAAGCATGGGATGTGCTTTTCATCTTAAAATCAGTAAATCGTGGGAGAATGTCTCAATGTGTTTTGAACAGTTCAGTTTCTCCGTGTTCTCTTAACGCTGCCATTATGTTATGTTTGTATGGAAGCACCTAGGCACTCTTCTTCCCAAATGCTTTAATTTGGTCTTGAATGAAGGACAAATGATCCCTTAATTTGTGAAAATCCAGATACTTATCTTATGCTTTTGTGTCTTTTTTTTTTCCCTTCCTTTTTTTTTCTCCTTCCTCTTACCCAGGGAAGAATGTATCAGTCACACAGAAGAAGCAATACTGCTCTGAAGGAATGATGAAAGGTGCTTTGACCTGGTGGTGAGCGCAGCTGCTTCATTATGGGAAAAACTGAGAAGTTGCCCTGACTTACCATCTGCCACGTTTTAGCCACCTCCCGTAGTGGAAGCTGGCCATACGGGCCGACCCAATGTATGGTTTGAGTTTTCATTCTGTTTTGTTTTCTTGGGATCTCAGCATTTGCATTTTAAAGAAATTATCAAGTTAAGCACAGATCTCTGTCTTCATGGGTCTGCTTGTGTGGGCATGTAATATCTTCAGCCTCATATGGCTTTGAGCATTCCTGAAAGAGCCTTTGATCTGAGTTAGGACGTTTAGTATTTCTGAGGACGTGGTATTTGAGGGTACAAACTGTTTAGGAAATGAGACAGAACTGCATTTTTACAAGGGTAAGTAGGAATTGGGAATGTACTTCATGTGCAGTGAGAGGCACTTGGAACATCAAAGCGCTGTGTCCCAATACTCTAGATTGATTATTCGACCACATGAATAGGCCACACTGAATTTAACTTTCAGATAAGGTATTTGCATGCATACATGCTTCTCCTGAAACAGGTGTGTTTGTGCACAGTGGTAGTAGTACACATGGTGCAAACACATTTTGCAACCACACTGCACAATACAGATTTATGCACCCACAACCCATACTATTCATATCTGGGTACCCATTTGTGAAGGCAGGGAGATGTGAATGCAGGCACAAGACTTGTGCATAAGGGATCATATGGGTACGTCCATTCCTTCTTTAACTAAAGGCACACAGCACTGTTGAAGTCAGTGGCAATACTCGTGTTGTCCTGAACGGGAGCAGCCATGGGTACTGCTCTCTCAAACTATTCCTTACAGTGTAATGACTTTCAGTTTTGATAACTGTTTTATGACTTGTACATCCTCTTTTTTTTTTTTTTTAATGTTGAGCTAACTGCTAGAATGTGCTGTCTTTACAATGCCCAGTAATTCCAGATATCCTTTGAAAGGAGGCAGAAGGATAATAAACTGTGGAATCCCAAATCAGATTAATGTAATGTGCATTTCTAGGTTATGATTAGTAAAAAGATGACACGTTGGCATGGTAACACTTGAAGCTTAACTACAAGTTCTTAAAATAAAGCAATGACATATGTGTAGGCTTGCATACTATCCACCTGAAAACATACATCATCTCCACAACACTCAGGCAATTCAGCCCTACTTCTTACTTTTGAATTAAGCGAACTAAAACATCATGCCTCTTTCCTAGTATTTAAACATAATCTCCCACCGTAAATTATAAATGTTGGTAATGAATCTGTCCATTTTGTAACATCTTAGGCTTTCTGCCATTTGGTTTCATTTTAAAATGATTAGCATAAGGAATGTAGAACATGCTTCATTCTTTGTGGTTTGTACTATGCTGATCTCCTTTAAATTCTGCCACCTCCTAATATGAAAATTGTCTTACCGATATTGGAAAAGTCTGATTATTAATTAAATTGATGGACCAGTGGGTGGATTTCATGTGGCTGAGGATCGGGAATTAAAGTCCTAACTTTACCTCAAATCATTGTAAGAAAGCAGTAAAATTTTTAATGTGAGGTTACTAGCTGAGACAGAGAGCCTAGCTATTATTTTCTAGTTGCCTTATGGTGAAGAGAAAAGTGTTGTCTAGTTGTTACAGTCTGTTTGGCTTTCTTTCACTAAGCAGAAGTTAACTTGTTTAGATGTGCTATCTGTGGTAAATGTGCCAGGGGATGCTTTATGTGTATCATTGTTTTGTGTTAAACTTTCTCAGAATGCAAAATTGGGCACTTTGTTCTGATTGCTTTATATGCACAATATTGCTTTGACCAAATTCCTTACAGTCAAAATTAAGATGCTGCTAAGTTCTGCGTAAGTAAATACAATCTTCTTCTGTCACCCTAAATAGACAAAATGGGCAGTGTTACATGGAAAATATGATTTCTTTGACAGTTCACTTATTTATATATACTCTACTGTATAGAGCATCGCAGGACATTGAAAATACAGCTTATAGTATTTCCACAGCTCCTTACGCAACCTTTAAATCCTGAATTCTGTTCTTCACACCACTATGGATAGCAGATGCTGGAAGTACAATGATTGACTCTGGCATGATAATCACGGTACATTCAGAATAATACAATTGCCAGGAAATATTTCACGTACACAGCAGAGTTCCCAGGATAAGCCTCCTGCTAAGGCATGGCTGATGTTTGTCCTTGTGGCCTTTTAAAAAGTGGAAACCCTCATCTGTGTTTCATAAATCTACCTGTATTTCTCACTTGAAGATGAAGGATTTTAGTATTTGAATTTACCGTGGTTGTGGGGTGGAGGGAGGGAGGGACATGTGCATGCTGGGTTTTGCCACTAATCCTTTGGAAATCCTTTAGTGCCTTAAGGAGGCAGAGGGGGAACAGACCTTAGGATTACAGAAACTTGTTCAAACCTCTTTCCTGCTTTAGCAGAATTCCTTTAAAATATATTGTGCCTTTGGCTCCAAACATATTTGCATTAGAAATCAGTAGCCGTGGGATTATGGACAGGAATTTTTGTCCCTGCACAAATGATAGGAAAGAGAGTATACTGTTTCTTACATAGGATGTGAATGAAAAATGTAGCTAACAAGTTCTGCCATTGGAATCCATGCATAAACCATTATTTGATAGCTAGGGACGTTGCAGGTAAAGCCAAAAAAAAAAAAAAAAAAAGGAGACAATTTAAATGTGCTGGATGAAATGCTTGTACCACTGAATGACTGGCAAATTTCCACTGGCTTCCCTGGGACCAAGATTTCATGCTTGCTTCTACTTGGCCTAAGGAATGCTCACATATGATAGATACTTAAGCATCATGCTTTAATGTTTTCTATGCACATAGGAGAGGAAAAGAGAGATTAGTAGTTGTGGAGACCTGCCTTGATTTGGAGTTGTTGGGATCTGCGCTATAAATCTCTGTTCACTATTGTTTCATAGACTCAACATAGATTCTTGCTATGGGAATATGAATATGCAAATGTAAATTCCAATGTGAGAGGTTACTGAGCAGTGTGCACTAACTGATGACGAACAACTACATTCCTCTACTCTCTGAATTGTGGTTTTGTCTTTTTTAAAAAGAGGGAAAATGTAGTTAACAGGTGAAAGATACTCCTGTGCAAAAAAAAGCCTGTGTGAGGCAATTCACGTACTCACTGATGGTCCTAAGCAGATCTTAGGAAAAGTTGAATAAGCTTTTAGCTCAGAAGTGAATTTTACCTTTTAGGAATTAAGAGTGATTTGTTGGTACAGACTGGGAAAAAAAAAAAAAAAAAGGGCAAAAAATGAGGACCTGAAAATAAGAGTGGTGGTGGTCTTCTATTTTGCTCCCTGTGATGACAAGCAAGTTTTAAAGAATATGTAAATAGTTAAAAGAAAATCATTACAAGGCTCACAGTATGTAAGACAAGACCCAGCATGGAACAGATTTTTATAGCTTGTTTATAAATTATGCTTCTGTCTTTTGTTTGGAACTTGGAAAAAGAAACCGTGTAAATTAAATAAGGAGTAAAGACTTACTACACACATTTGTTTGACCCAAACAAAGATATTTCCCTACCTCCTGAGGTATTAATGAGAAATCTGGGATGAATAATGTATGGAGATCTTGCCTTTTGAGCTCTAGTGCTGTGCAGCTATTTAACTCTTTTGCAGAGCCAACAGTGGGACGGTAACCAGAAGTCACAAAGAGCAGTTGTTAGGGCCACAAATCGGGATCCATTTGAAGAGGTGCCAAAGAATGCACAAAAAGGCTGGGGTTTATGGTGTGATACTTACTAACCAGATGTACCAGCTAGACTGGGGAGGGAGGGGTGTTTGTAAATATATGCAAAAAGTTTAAATTCTGACCCATGACCACCCTGTAACTGGGTATCAAATTGGTCTCAGCTAAGTGAGAAGCTTCAACAGTATGAGAGAGGCCACTCTTGTTTTGATCTGTTCCCTTAAAACCTTCTGGATAACTTTTCAGCAAAGGTTTCCGCTCTAAGACATTTGTCATGGATATCAACTGTGCATATGTATTAATTTTCAGTGTAACTAGGGAAGATACAGAATTGTAATGAAGTCACAAAGTCTACTTGATGATTATCACAGATTTGTAACTCTCACTTAAATTATCTAAGATATGTTGACATTTTATCTTGTTAACAAGATGTATTTTTCTATGTTAGTTAAATGTATAATTTGTATAATTTTGTATATTAAATGTATGCATATTTTAAATTAAAAACTTCATAATTTTAATTATTTTTAACTCTAAAATGGTGGTGGAGCTTCTGAAGTATAGTTGTAAATACAACTGTATCCCTGGATAGCAACCCAGAAAATCTCCATTTTGAGCAAGGGGCCACCTGGTCTGCTAACAGGGTAAGGAAACTGTTACTCCTGAGCTCTTGCTCCTCTTGGTGGAGGAGCTGCCATTCAACTTTTGCCGATTTAATAGAATTAATATGAATTAGCAGAATACTATGGGCTGGATCACTGCTCAGGAAGTGGGAAACCTGAGCCTTCCCCAGCTTGTGGGCTTTTGGATCCACGGTTCCTACATGTCAGGAGACAGTCCAAACCACCCATCTACGGGATGGGCTTTTATGGGGGTAGGAGGACACTGCAGCCAGAGATACAACAGTCATGTAGAGCAGAGAGAGGGAGGCTGACTCAGTGACTTAGTGACTCAAGTCACTCCTCTGGGAGAAAGAAAACTTGGGTGTCTCTCACACTCACTCCCTTTGGGCTGTTCATGCCTTTTTTGTCTGATGATTCTGTTGTAAAATGCACAATAACAAAAATAGGTGCAAAATGTACATCGCATATTCTCTGAGCCCCTGCACCAGGGAAGTCCTGTTCCAGCTCATGATGTTCACACTGTTGCAAGAAGTGTTCCAGCTACAACTGGAGCCAAGCTGGTAAATGATATCTTTCTTGTTGGACTTCTGTTGAAGGTTTTTGTTGTGTGAAGCGAGCATGCCTCTAGGTTTTCTGCTATCTTTCATCTAGTCTATTCGGAATATAATTTGTCATTGATGCTATATCGATATAAAGATTAAAGGTCCTATAGGACGAGGGTGCACTTCCGATCAAGTTCTGTCCCCTTTTCGTCAAGCTATGTCAAGACAGGATGAGATGCAGTGTCTGCAAGAGAATATACCAAAGCAATATATTTCTCCAAAACTGCATACATGTTTTTAGGTAAACTAGCAGGGTGACAGGGTATCAGGCTGTAACTGGGTCTGCTTCTGTAGCACCTAAAACTGCAATTTTATCTTGTAGTGAACAGAAGAACAGTATGCATCTGTTGACTTAGAACACAGTTTTTAATAAACTAAGGGCTACAATATGAAAAAAAAATCCATTTAAAAACAAAGAAAGTCTCTGATATGATTTTATGCTTATTACTAACTTGAAAGTTTAATGCTGTTTTCTAAAGCATTGATTTGACATGTTCTCTGAGTCTTGTGCTCTCCTTATGTATTAGCATTAAGATGAATGTCCTAGCTTAATACTGAAAAAAATATCATTATTCTTTGTTATTTCAAAAAACTGAGCAGTTCTAGAAACCTGAACAATGTTACCTAACTAGATCCCAAGTGTAAACAGAGTCCATCTTTCTTAGCTTTATGGATGTTAAATAAAAGGTGGTCTTCATTCAGCAGACACATGCACTATGTACAACGTATTGGACCTACTATGGGACCATCAGAAATTTTTTTGGAGGTTCAAATTAATCTCTTGATTGGAAAGAAATATCTCATAAAATGAATAATTTTTCCAATACTTACAAAGACATGCAGGTCACACATCACACTCCATACCACCTGCATATTTCACTAACTATCAGGGTTTGATGTCCTGTGGAGGAACAAATTGACTTTTTTTTTTCCCAACATGATCAATAAAACTCAATGTTACCATTATGAACAAAAAAAAAAAATAAAATCAATATTTGTCTACATACAAGAAAAGAATTTTAAGGAAGCAACAAAGCAATGTCCTACAAGCTATACTTATTTTTCCACACACCAGTGAAACCTCCATATGGTATTAGTGTTAATGTGGTAGCAAGGTTTATTAAGCGAGTTGTGGAATCCTGGGCAATATATGCTCAGAAATGTCAGTCATGATGCTGCAACTACTAAAATCAGTATGTTACTAACCAATGATCAGTGAGCTTTTGACTAATTCCCTAACTCCCCTCATGCAAACAACACACAGTGTTCCAGGGCATTCAAGACTGGAGGTACCACTGCATTATAACAAATGCAGAAAAGAAAGGTGTTTTCCCTTGATGTGTTTTGGCAATGCTCAAGTATGTTACATCATTGCTTTTTACATGGTTTTGGTCCAGGGGTAGTTAATTGTTCATGAGAAAGATGGTTATCTGGACTTGCTTCTGATGAAATCCCAGGGACCTCTGTCTTTAACCTCCCACTTTTCCTGATCAATTTATAACTTGCGATTTTTCTCGTGCTGGGACTACCAGGCATGCCTGTGGGCCATAGACAACAGTGCTGTGTGGCTGGGCTTGTATTCAAATGGCATAACCATGTTGTACATGAGCAGTAAACAGGTCTTGTGATTGACCCACTGCTTCAAATCTGCTTAGTCATTTCATCTATCTCAGAGCAGTTTGTTCCAATATATTATTTCAGAGCAATGGAAATGTTCCTTATGTAACTGCTGGGGTATTCAAGGCCTGTCAGAATTGTCTGAGATTGGCTCCATGTGCAGGAGAGGAGTGTCCAAGGTGTTGTGGTTTCAGTGGATGATCTCCTCAGGCATTGTAAGACAGGTAGAAGTGTGAAGATGGACTTTCTGAAGTGGGCTGTGCTGAGACTTGAGGGTAACACATTCTTCACCCCTCCTGCTTTAAGAAACCCTCCTTGATTTTGGGAACTGGCATCCCTCACAGCGATCCTCCGCCTCAGGGTCCCGTGGTTGCCCCTCGTTTGCCGAAGCGAAAGCCAGGCGAGAGCCGGCCAGGGCCGGCCGCCCGGGGATGCCGCCCGGGGTGCTGAAGGGACAGCTCCGCGGGAGCGCGCCGGCCTCCCCGGCTTCCGCGGGGCTCCGCGGGGCGGCGGGCCGGGCTCAGCGGGGCGGCGCGCCGGGCCCCGCGGGCGCCCCGCCGGCTCCGCGGGGGTGTCGGCGAGGCGGCGCGCCGGGCACTCCGGGCTCCGCGGGCTGGACGCCGCGGTCCGCGGAGCCGCCGCCCCCCGGCGCCCCATCCCCGGCGGCGGAGCCGGCGGCGCAGGCAGCGCTCGTCGCGATCACTTCCGTGTCAGGGCCGGCCGCCGCCGCCGCCGTGCCCGCTGCTTGCGCGGCGCGCTGCGGGATCGGACGCCCTCGCAGCGCCGCCGCGGCGGGGGGGCGGCGGGGCGGAGCGGGGCCGCCGTCGTCCCCCCGGGGACCAGCTGCTGCGGCAGGGAGAGGGCAGCGCCAGCCCCCCTGCCCCGGGGGCCTGGGGCTGGTTGTGCTTCCTCCCCCACCCCGGCCACCCCTCCTCCTCTCCCCGCCGCTCCCCCTGTGGCCGCCGACCGACCCCGAGCGGCGGGGGGCAGCGCGGAGCTGGCCCGCCCCCACTCCGCACCGCGGGCTGCCGCGGCCGCGCCCCCCGCCCGCCCCCCCCGCTCGGGCACCGCCGCAGCCTCCTTCTGCGGAGGGAGGCGGGGGGAGTGTGAGTGTGCAAAGTGGGAGAAACTCCCTCCTGCTCGCTGGGGGGCTGGGGACATTCTGGGCTTTGCTTTTTTTCTTTTCTTTCTCTTTTTTTCTTCCCCCCCCCCCCCGAAGCCACGTAGCAGCAGGTGACCGGCACCCGCCCTCCGGGAAGGACCCTGTTTGCACCGGCTGTGTGTGCATGTAGAGGGCTCCCTCCTCCCCCCGCCTCCCGCCCCCCGGATCATTCTTTATACCGGGGGAGCGTGTGCACTGCGGTCCTTGCTCTGGGAATTGCTGCTGCTCTTCCTATTCGTCAAGGGCTTTCCAATCACCTGCCTCTGCCACCCTCTCCTCTCCGCTCTTTGTACTTTATTTTCACGTGCTCTTTACTAACACGGCTATTTCTAAATCCCGCTTGGATTTATTTCTTTCTCTCTCTCTTATTTTTCTTCCTTTTTTTTTTCTTTTTTCTTTTTTTTTTTTTTTTTGGTGTGAGTGTTCCGGGGGGTGGGTGGGGGGAGGGAGGTTAACGTTTGCATCTCCCTAAGGGAAAGATCCCAGCAGCCAACCCAGCTCCGCCACTGCTGCATCCATCCATTCATTTTTATGGTCACTAGCAGCCTATCCCGGTAGTAGAAGGTGCAGTGAAGTGGGAGGCAGAGAGAGAGAGGGGGAGGGAGGGAGAGATCCGGACAGCGAGAATGGCCGAGAGAAAGAGGAACTGGAATAAAGAAGATGACCTGCCTGTGTATCTAGCTAGGCCGGGCACGACAGCCCAGACACCGCGGCAGAAATACGGGGGGATGTTCGCCTCCGTGGAGGGGGCCTACGAGAACAAAACCATCGACTTCGACGCCTACAGCGTGGGGAAGAAGGGGTCCCGGACCCCGCGGAGCGGCAGCCGGCACGACATGCTGGACGGAGGGGACAACTACAGCGAGACCGCCAGCGACATCAGCGAGGTCTCCGGCTCCGTCATCAGCTCCCCGGGAGACCGGGAGGACAAGACCCCGGGCGTGGAGATCAGATACCCCGTGGGGAAAGAGCTGCTGCAGGGCCAGGACAATGGGCAGGTGAGCGGGGCCGGAGCGGGGCCCCGGGCCGGGGGGCGGGAGCCGACGCCCCCGCTCGCCGGGCGAGCCGTGCCGTGCCGTGCCGTGCCGTGCCGTGCCGTGCCGTGCCGTGCCGCAGAGCCCCGCTCGCCGGCGTGGGGGGACGGGGACCGCCTTCGCGGGGGAGTTTCGGCACGGAAGGTCGGGGAGGCACGGACCCCTCCTCCCCGGCACGGTGGTGCTATAGGAAGAGCCTGGCTGGCCCCTAAACTATCTCACTTGCCTGAGCTTAGTGGGGGCGGGGGGGACGACCCCAGAAATCGTTTTCCTTTGTAAGTGATGGCGATGAGTTTTCTCCGTTTCCATTCCTGCCGGTAAAACGCTGCCCATGCCGGGTGGGCTGGAGGGCAGCCCGGGCCCCCTCGGCGCCTCCCCGCCGCCCCCCGCAACAAAGCAGCCCCCGCTGCACGTCTGGGCTCGCCGGGAAAACTCCGCGGAGCCTGTCCCAGGCACAGACCCCAGCTCTGCCCCGGCCCCGGCTCTGCCCCTGGCTCCCCCCCCGGCTCCCCATGCGCCTTCATTGTCTCCCCGGCAGGGAGCGCGTAAAGCGGGAGGGTCTGCCGAAATCTTTGCCCGGGGGGTTTCCCACCTCTGGGGCTGCAACCTGGGCTCATATTGTAGACTTAAGGAAAAAGTGAGTCCGGTGGGACTGGCTAGCCCCTGCCAGCTGTGCTTCTCCATCTTAACCCTGTCTGTGGCACGCAGGCTGGAGGCAGACCTGGGGGGCTGGCTCTCCTGGGAACCGGGGCTGTCATTGATTTCCCCTTAGAAAGAAATGCGTCCTTGCAGTCACATCTCTGCATAGATCCAGCCTTATCCTTAGCACCCAGCCTGGAGGCTGTATGGCCTGTCCACGCTCTGCTCTTTCTGCAGGCTAAACTGAGAGTTTCCACTCTTTTCTCCCTCTCTTCAATTTGAGCATGAATGGGGCGCTGGTCCTCTCTGGTCTGGGGGCTGGGTGCAGGTGCCACACGGCCTCCCGTACAGCCCCGTGGGTGCCTGCTGTGGTGGGACACTGGGGCGAGCAGGCAGGGCTTGGTGGGACACTGCACCTGCAATGGTGCCGCTTCACTGCAACGACCTCAGGGTTGCCTTCAGAGGCTGCCAGCTGCAGTGCAGTCTTCTCTTTCCCAGCTCACCTGAACCCCTGTGTCTTTTCCATCAGGACCCTGGGGCAGTGGGAGGGCACGGCACACCCTGAACGTCCCCCATCTTCTGGGATATCCCTGATACCTCCTCCCCATCTTCCCTGCTTCCTAGTTCAGCCTGGGACTCAGGGTAGTGAGCACATTGCACGCTACCTCCCTGGATCTCACCGTGCTTCCAAAGTTGTCTGGCTGTGGATTGGACTTGGCGGTGGGGGTGGTGAGGAGGAAGTTGGGGGTAAAGTAGGCAATATTTGGTCACTGGCTTAGGAGGGTGCACTGTAAGCAGCAGCCATGTGCCTGACCCCTGCGCAGCGGCGGCCGGAGCTTTTTGCAAGCTGCGAATGGTGATTTCAGGGGATATGTGTCAGGAATGTGGCCTGGGTGGGAAATGCCTTGTATCTGCGTGTGTGTCGCAGGGGTGTGCGCACTAAGAGCCCCTGTCTGCTTGTCGGGGGGATTAACTTGGGTGCAGCTTTGCAGTGCCTTTTACCCGTCCTGCAGTTGTTCATAGAGCCTTAATCAAGCACCTTGGGTGGAGGGAGGCACTCTGTCAGTCAGAAAAGACAGAAAGGTTTCAATTAGCCACTTTTCCTCTCCAACAGCTGCTGGCATAGCATCTACCGGGCCTGACCTGGCTGTGCTGGGCTGTGCCAGCCCCCATGCCCTCCCTGGGGACAGGGCAGAGCAGGGAGCGCCACTGGGACAGTGACAAGGAGGGCAGAGCAGGGCAGTGCCATAGGGGCAGAGCAGGGCAGTGCTATGGGGACAGAGCAGGCATTGCGATGGGGACAGAGCAGGGCAGTGCCATGGGGGTCAGTGCTATGGGGACAGAGCAGGCAGTGCCATTGCCATGTGCTGCGCGGTAGGACCCACAGCCGGGGGTTACCCCCCCCCGGACCCCACCCTGCGGGAGCCCACGCGTGGGACCCCGCCGGTGACCTCAGCGTGCGAGCGGGGCGGTGGCGGAGCTGGGGGGGCGGCGTTTCCCAGCGCCGGTGCGGGAGGGAGGGAGGCTCCGGCTGGATTGATGGGCTGGGAAGGGGGGCCGAGGGGGTAGGGGTGGGGGACAGGAGGGAAGGAAACGCTTCCTGGGTTGAGCTGAGCGAATCCTGCTCCGACCTGCAGCCGGGAGGGCGCTGCTGCCGCCGGGAGAGGCAGCGCTCGCCGACTCCCCCGGGAGCCGCGTCCCTGTTTTATTGCAGCCGGAAAAAAAGGTGCCGGGCTTGCCTGGCTCCCCTTCCTCTGGGCGAGGAAACTTTGCCTCCATTACACAGCTCTGCCGGGTCGCCCCCGCCCCACCCCATCACCCGACCGGGCTCTGAATTATTATTCCTCTTACTACCACCGACATTTTTCCGTCGGGCTCGGCTCGCTCCTCGGGGTGTGTTGCGTGCGCCCGGCGCTAGCGAGAGCCGACATGTCTTACCAGGGCAAGAAGAGCATCCCCCACATAACGGTAAGCGGATCCCGGCACGCAGCGAGCCGCTGCCCTCGCTCCTTTGTTAGCGGGGCGGGGAAGGGCGTGAGGCGGCCGCGCAGCGGCCGCGGCCGCGCAATGCCCCGCGGATGGCGGCGGGGAGCCCGCCAGGCTGCGGGGCCGCGGCCGAGGTTCCCCGGGGCTGGGTGGGTGCAGGCGCCGGTGCCCTCTTCTCCTCCTGCTGGAGCTCCGGGCTGGGAGTTATTTTATTTTATTTTATTTTATTTTATTTTATTTTATTTTATTATTTATTTTTTCCCTTTCCTCGCCCTCCGCACAGCCGGGGCTCAGCGCTGTGTCCTCGTTCGCCAGCCTGGGGCCGGGCGGCGGTGGGTCGGGGCAGGGAGGGGAGGGCCGGCGGGAGGCTTGCCCCGGCGCTGGCGGGGCCGGGGGTCGGGGCCCGGGGCCCGGGGGCGGCGGTGCCGCCCTCCCGAGGAGCAGGGCCCGGGGAGGCTCGGCCGCCGGGCGAGGCAGAACAAAAGAGGGAGGGGACGAGCCGCAGCACAACGTGCCCCCGCCGCCGCCGCCCCCCGGCAGCGGGCAGGGGCAGCGCAGCCCCCCGGCGGGGGCAGGGGGCGGTGGGCCAGGGTGGGCTGGGGGTGCGGAGAGATGGGAGGTGGGGAAACGGGGAGGGGGGGGGGGAAGCGTGGAAAATCAAAGAGCGCCATGATGCCAGCACCAACACCTCTGCGCGCTATTAATACATCAGTCATGGTGGGGATCAGAAGTCGAAGAGTTAATCATAACCATCCTCTTCTGATCTGTGCCTATCTCCCGTTAGATGCTTTCATCCCCGAGCAGGACTACAATAGAGCAGGCTTTCCGTGGCAGAAAGAAAGGATCTGGGATCCTTTGATTCAGTATATTGTTTCCCTTAGATACGCCAGATCGACAGGGCTGGGGATAAAGAATAGGCAGAGCTGGCGGGGAGGGCGGTTTCAGGGGAAATCTCCCCGGGAGTTCGGTCACACAGAGATTTTCCCCAGAGCCTGTGTCGCTCTGCAGGCTGGTGCGTGGTTTCCTCTCGGGGGGCCGGGTCAGTGGGTGATGGGGTCACTGCTGCTGTGGCACCCGGGGTGGAGGTGAGCAGGAAGCAGGGTGAGCTGAAAGAGACTTGGGTTCGTGGAGCTTTCCCAGGAAAGCTGGCACCGCCAAGGGCGCTGGGAAGCAGGGCAAGTTTCAGTAGCTGGAGAATGGGCTGACTGCTGGGTGTGGTGGCTTCCTGCGCAAACCTGACGGTTGAAGGCATTATTTGAGCCAGTGTTACAAGGCTTGTAACATGTAATCATGAGGCTTTCTCATGATTTTAAAAAAATCCTTTAGCCCGAATATTTGGTCAGGAGGGGAACAGCCTCCTTCTAATGCAGAGTTTTAGGATACCAAAATGGTGCATTTATACAGTTTTGCACTATCAACAGGCAGCAGTGCCTGGTGGCCAAAGCTGAGCCTGGGTGTTGCGATGGCTCTTTGGGTGATAGCTCCTCTTGCCTCAGTCCTCAGCGCCTCGTGTGACTTGCAGTTACTGAGGGTACCTCTGGACTGGGGGAGGCCCTGGCTGCCCTCTGGGTGAGTGTCAGTGCTTTGTGTGTGGCTCAACCTTCATCTGCAGCTGGAGTGTAACAGGTTCCCACCCATAGCTAGTTGTTTGCTCTCCAATTTGTTGTAAAAGAAGAATCTGGAAGAATTATGAGTGTTTGCCTTGGAATCAACAGTTCGTTTTAATTTCTTCACTTCTCACAAATTTCCTTCTCTGTGCTGGTGAGAGGATTGCTGGAAAAAAGAAAGCCCAAACCTCAGCCTGCTCTCTTTGAAATGGGATGTGTTGAAGCTTCTATAAATGAATATTCATTAATGCTAGTGTTGAGTTTTGTGACCAAATCAAAGGCATAAATTAACATTAGTGAAGTTGGCAGGCATCAGACTTGGACTGCCTTTTTTATTTTAATGTTTTACACTTCTGGCCCTTCTTCTCCTCCAGCAAAAGCAAGTCAGACACTCTGTGTTATACCTTGTACACGCTGCCCGTCCCACAAGAGCCCACCGGATTTGTCTGCGTGTATCTTCTGAAAGCTGTGTTCCAGTATGGTAAATCAGATATTTCATCCTGCCACTAAGGAAATACATTGGAGCTTCAACCCTTCTGGGCTCTGAGGAAATGTGATAGCTCTGTAAAGTTATGCAACAACAACAGTGATGATGAAATCATATAAAAATGTCATTTGTTACTGTGCTTAACATTCCACACACACACACACACTCCTGCTCTTTGGAGCTACACCAGCTCCTGGATTCATTGTAATAGTGAGCAACGAATTTTTGACAGTGTCTTGTGCGCTGATACTTTGCTGTGGATTTTCTCGTACCAAGCCCGTGTTACTTGCATGGGGCCAGGAGCCATCCCATGAATCCCATGCAGCATCCAGGCTCGCTGTTGTTAGCTGAGCACCAGCACTGCTCCAGTGTAAGGTGCCATTCAGTTGTGAGTCAGACTGGAGAAACTGGGCCCCTTTCGCTGTAACTACTGTGGGAAGGACCTCTGTATTTGAAGCACCAGACCAGTCTCTGGGTTATGTAAAATAGAGATGCACTGAACCAGTAAGTGTAAGCACTTTGGTCATGTCCTCTGCACTGTGTTGAAGTCCTTGGGGGGGGTCTCACTCCCCTGGTTCAGGAGTGTTAGCTGGGGATGGAGCAGGGTGTGCATAATGTAAGGGTGGCCAAGAATGCATCTGCAGGAGCATATTTCTTACGCTATGTAGTACAGTCAGCCACCACATCCATTGCTGAGGTGCTTTTCTGCATGAGGTGGCAATCTTTTGTGCTTCAGTTGTGCAGGTGTGCTCTCACGCAGACCAGATTTTCCAGGATACACCCCCCCGCCCATTGCTTTTAACATCACTATTATACTCCTCTTGTGCAGCATATTACAGGGAATCAATGGGGATGATGACACTGAAAGATCTGTTGCAAATTATTTTGGCTTGTGTGTTTTGGTAGTGCTCGGCACTTTTCAAGCAAGGCCTGAGCCCGGGTGAACTCAAAATTACAGTATATACAGAACACAATTTAAAAAAAGCACGTGGCATGTAAAATGTCTGTTACAGGACTTGTTTGTTTCAGTAGCGATTGCAACCATTAAAAGATAATCAGCGTGAGCTTAGTGAAGAGGAGGTGTGAAGACAACTCTGCTGAGCAAAGGGAGAATAGCTAGTCACCAAAGCAAATGCAAGGAGGGTCATTGGAGAGGCAAATGGTGCCTGTATCTCTTAGAAAAGGGAATAATATTCCTGGGAACGGTCCAAGGGCTGGCATATGAATGGGGGAAGGAATTGCTGGTCCTGAGCTGGCAGACTGTAAGGCATGGGGAGACAGAGCTCAAAACCGAGGTGTTACAGAGGAAGGATCTCACTATTGAGCTTAGCAAGTAAAGAGAAGAGCTGGCACAAGATGAGAAAAAGAAGCAGATGCAGAAAAATGAAGAGAGGCTGGAGAAATTCAGAGGAGTGGGCACGGAGAATAATTTTAGTTGTAGCCTTTTGAATTGATTGACGTGAAGAGAGCTGAGAAATAAGTAGGCTTCAGCTGAACATGGCAGAATACTTTGAGAGAGAAAAAATGCATTCGTCTGGACTTTTGCTGTGTGAGACTTTGGTCTGAAGGGTCAAGAGGGTCAAGATGGGCCACTTTCTGTTTGGCCTGAGCAAAGCGCTGGGCTAACGTGAGGTGTTCTGGTGTGAGACAACAGCAGTGTGAAAGCTGCCAGCTAATTCACTTTGGACACCGGGGGGGACATGTCCTACAGATGCAAGACATGGTGAGTACCTGGAATGGGGAACCAAAGTCCTCGTCTAGGTTTGGATCTATTCCATATCTCCCCTGGCCGTGCTTTTTTCCCCACCCACCTTTGCTTAACAATATGAAGATACACACAGATTGGTGTGTGACTTGCCAAAAGTAGTTTGAGAAGCCTATTGAGTGCTGAGCATGGGAACATGTCTCACATTATTATTCTGCTATTGGCGCAAGATTTGGACTGATTTAGACAGCACTTTTTGTCCTGCTCTAAAACACCAAGGCCTGGGACTTCTGGATCCCTTCTTACTCTTGGATATTTGCTTAATACTCAAAGTTACTTTTTTCCATCTGTAACTGTCTAATAGACTTGTCCCCTCTCAGTTTACTCATCTGTCGATGAACATTTGGAATTCACATTGCATATTGCACTGGACTTCGCAGCTCTGGAGATGCTTTAGCTGTTTCAGTAGAAGTTGTTGGACTTCCAACCACCATTTCTGTGATTCTGTGATAAGTCTTTTCCTGTACTTTTTCTACTGGAGAAAAAGTGGCCACAGTGTTTAAGCCACTTCCATCTGGTGTCTTAAATTACATTCAGAGTAGGTCCTTCTGGTCACATTTCTATGGGGATTGAAACCTTTGGCAGAGGGACAGAAAGAAGGGTTTGGGGCAGTGATGCCTTTAACTGCCACGACGAGTTTGTCAGTCGGTGCCCTCAGCAGGACATCAGGGTTTTCAGCGTCATAGCTGGTGCCACCACGGGGAACCGAGCTGCGTTTTGCTGGAAGCCGGGCAGGTTTGGAAAGGGGACAGTGGCTGTCTGGGAAGACAGCTGATGCGGTGAGGTGGTTGTTCAGCAAGTCTGAATCTCCTTCTTACAAGTGCCGAGGGTGACCGCTGGCAATGAACCACTTTCCTGACAGGAGGTCAGGGTCTGTTTTCTGCTTTGCTGCTATTTCTTTCATAAGCAAGTTTATACATGTGGTAAAAGGGAGAAGCTTCATTTTCCTTTGTGGGAGCAGGAGCCAGGAGAGCCCACTGGCTTGTGAAGCAGTCAGGCACTGAGAGTTAGTTGGGATAGATTTCTTGCTGCTTTTGTAGGTATGAGAGAGATGGAACAGAGATGAGCAGCAAAATAATTTGCAGGTTTTAATCTTGCAACACATAAAGATGGTGGCCTTGTCCCCTGGGACAGAGGTACTTCAGGATTACTTTTGCTTGTCACTTGATGCACTTGTCACAAGATGAAGTTTTGATCTGTAGTGCATGTCCTGATGAGGTTTAAGGCCTCAGCTCTTGCTCATGTTCCTACCGAATAATAAATGTCCCCATTGATTTCAGTAAAGTCTCTATGTAAAATCTCTCTAAGTAAAGCTGATCACCCTTGCCCAGCTTGCATGTGGCTGGCTAAAGGAGTACGCAGTGCTCAGAGCTGAGAGACTGTGGAGGGTTGTTCATGGACCGGTGCTGGTACCATGGGAGGTAGAGCAGCAAGTATTGCAACTTTCTATGACTTGCCGGAAAAGTAGATGTGTGAGGCAGTAAGACATCAAAAAGTGTCTAAGTGCAAGCAATATGCACCTGTATCCACCACGTTTAGTCAATCATGAATTACCATTGCTAACATCATATTCAAGGACATTTTCTACTATTCTGTTTCCCTTGCATCCACCTCCTCTGTCAGAGAAGGGTTCCTTCTGGTCTTAGCTGGGTTTCGACTGTGGCTGGTGCCGAGGCTGATGTGTCCCGGTAACCTGATGCAGGTTTCTGACTAGAACTTAGATAAAACTCATCTTCGGTTCAGTTGCACACTGCAGCCAGCATGCTGTAAATTGCTGTTATTTTTTTTCCAAGTTTAACCTTTCCTGTGAATGGCTTGCTGAGATTTTGAGATCAGCTCTGATTGACGTAACCTGTGTGTAAGCCAAGAGATGGCTATAACAACACACAATGGAAGGTTCAACCCTCCAGCCCATACTTAGGTGAAACCCCTGCTGATGCCAATGAATATTGTCATCAATAAGATGTTTGTTGTGCTTGCCTTCTAAAAGCAAAGCAAAGATGACATTTACAGTGAAGAAATCCCCATGGAGTTAGTAGCTGTAGGAGTAGCCCTTTTAGACTATGTGATTAAGGACTGAAATTGCTAGCTGAATAGAAAGTCAGGTCTCCAAAGGGGAAACAAAAGAACATCAGATCTTTTAAATGAATAAAGATGAATGAATATATTGGCTACAGACCAAGACACAGCATTACTACAATCAACATAATCCTTCTGAAATGAATTGCCATATACTGGCGTGCATTTGTTAAGAAAAGGACCTTAAAAGCAGGATTCTCCATTAGTGGCCTATCGGAAATGATGCCTCAAGGATACAATGTTTTACAAGCAATTCCCTGAGTTGATTCAGGGATCACCCTAGCTAAAAATTACTTCCTATGGAGGGTAACCTAGATGTGAAGTTCAAAAGGAAGGATAGTGCTGATTAAAAGCAGATCTTCTATAAGCAGACAGTACTTCATGAAATCCCATTTACAGCTCTTTGATCCTTGTGAAAGGATTTTAAGCAAGCATTCCTCTTGGGAAGGATGTCTTTCTTCTTCTGCCATTAAGTTTTAAAATGTTCCTTATTTGTAAGTACTTTGTTAAAAGCAAGGTAATTTAACTGTATTGTATCACAACTGGGTCTGAATCTGACCAGCTCTGACAATAGACAACCAAATATATCTACAAAAGAAATATCTTTTAAATCTCTTGTACGTTATGGGCAATAACTCTGTGAGGAGGAATGCACAGAAGCACAGAGGAGCTCTGAGTGCCTCTCTCCATTGTCTGCCAGTGAGACTTTTGCCTTTGAGAAACTTCCCTTGCAAATTGTCTTCTTGTGGAGATTTGGCTAATCAAGGAGAACATAAACTTCAGCCTGTGGCTTTTGAACCTTCCCTCTAAATTGGGGATTCTGTGTCTTTTCTAACTCTCAGTGGCCTTTTTAAAGCCTTAGCAACAAAGGATTCTCAAATGCTAAAAAAGTAAAGATTAATGCCTTGGCTGCAAGTGTGATAACGTAGCCTTATGCTTTCTTATTGTCTATTGCCTTTAATCTGATGTCTTTTAAACCACACACATTTATAGGCGGAGAACTGGAAATACAGGTGGATTTGGAATTTAAGCTGTTTTCAAATGGCTATTTAGCATAATATCCTTAGTCATCTTCAGGGCCATTGACTAATCTGGTTTTTAGAGAATATAGCCATTGTTGCTCTGGAGATGTAAGGACAATGCTATATTCTAGCAAGTCCTTAGAATTATGCAAAGGATGAAATCACTGCTGAGGGTTTCCTTCTCCTTTAGCCCTGGAAAATCTGGGGCTAAGAGTGTTGCAAAGACTTTTTCAGTTGGCAACGGCTGCAATGCAGCAATCGTAAAAGTCCAAATCCAAGAATGAAGCAGTGCTTAGACCCACATGCTGAGTATGTTATATGAAGTTCATTGTAGCTAAATTATAAAGCAAACTGTAAATAATTAAAAAGACATAATTTACTTGATTTAGAGCTGGAAATGTAATAGATAGACATTCCTTTCATGGAAGAAAAGGAAAAATATAATAGCATATATCAGAATTACAGTCTGGGCAGATGCTGCTATTTGATGAAAACACCACTCTTGAAATCCCTTTGAATCTTTTCATATGACTAGAACAGATAATGGCAGATTCTTTCTTTCTCTCCCCCCCCCCCCCCAAGCTCCATCTTGTACGGTAGAGGTGTGGTTTTCTCTGAAAGATGCCTGCAGGTGCAGTACCATGGGTACCGATACTGAAGAGAAGTGTGTGATTTGCTATAACTTTTGCTGCATTTTATTTTGACATGCTGCATAAATTTGAAATAATATTTATTCAGTAAATCTTATGTCACTTTTATTTCTTCTGTTACTGTGTTTTTTAGTAGTTCCAGAAGCAGACTGAGAACTGCATATGTAAAAAATGTATTTGAATTTTGTTGTGTGTAATATTTTTAAATACCTGTAGCTCTGAGTGGAGTAGGTGAATGAAAAAAGGCTAATGTTAAATTTCTTTGCAATTATTCCTGCTCTAACATTTGAATCTAACATTTGGATCATATTTACAAATAACCCAGAGTTGAGTGATTTACTGACCAAAGGAATTTGACTTCACTTGTAATTGCGCAGAGCCCACTGCAGATTTCAGGACTGCAGCAGGGCTCAGGCTCATCATCCGGCAGGTTGATGCAGACGCTGCTTGTCTCTGCTGTCCTTGTACCATTGGGAGCGTATGAAAATATGGACACGCTTCACAAGAGCTGAGCCAAGCTGATTTAAAAAACCTAGCAATACAGGCAATTTGTACAAATTGTGCCAGTCACCAGCTTACAGATGTTTCGTGTTGCTCTTACTGTAATGCAAACAATAGTTGTAAGGGAGCGAAAGCCACCGCCTCGTGTCTGAGCAGCCGGCCCCTCCTCCTGCAGCAAATGTTGCTGAGTTTGTGGCATCTCCTTCTGCTGCCATGAAAATTGCTGTCATGTCACGGACTAAGCTCTGTGGCTTTGCTGCCAGATTAAGCAGGAGAAGCTAGACCGCGATTAGCAAAAAATCACCAGGAAAGCAGCGCGCAGGGTTTGAAAGTGAAGAGCTGTGAATAATAGGAATGGCTGTATCATACTCAGCAGCGAGCTGAGCTGGGAGGTGCCAGAGCGCTTGTAAAATGGAGCTGCAGGGAGACAGAAGATAAGCATCGTTGCTGTGCTGATGCTGTGTCATAGCCAGGCACAAAACCCGGAAGCAAACAGCGTTGCATCGATGCGGTCGCATCATTGCAGCAGCGACGGGTGGAGGAGAGACACCTCAGCTCCCACACCCCGCAGTGATTGCTGAGCAATGGCATGGATTTACAGTGGTGCTTTCCGTACCTCCCATGTCAATGAGAGCTGTTTTTTTTTTCCCCCTTGAATCTTGGCACCTAATGAATTGCTTAGTTTATATGTTCAATACAATACCCCCTCTCTGTTTTGCCATGTTCCCTCTGTCTGTCCTTGGCAGGCTGGAGGGAGGAGAGGGTCCAAGGCAGCTTCCCTTGGCTTGTACGGGGAAGAGCTGGGCTGGCAGCTTCTTGTGCCAGGCAATGCACTGAAAACTTGGTATGGAGCCCTTAGGGCTCAGCAGGCAGGGCACCAGTGACGGAGACATCTGTTAGCTGAATAGAAAGGTGGCAGCCACCCTATAAAGGCTTACACTATTGTCACCTCCTGAGCTGAGTAATGAGCGCATTGTTGTTTGCATTGTGAGAGCACCCGAAGGTCACCCCAGTGGCTGAGAGTACATCTGAGAGCTAGACAAAGAAAGTGTCCTGCCTGGAGGGGGTTACAGCTGGGAAGGGGAAATATGGGCCAGTACTGTGTGATTAATTCATGAGCTTCAGGTCACTCCACCCTGCTTTCCCCAGGGTGCTACAGAGTGTGGCTGTCCTCCAGCGTGGAACATTGTCCATGTAGAAAAGGACTTTGGTCCCTAGTTTTTCTGGACGTTTGGCACTTAGTAAGAAAACTGCAAGCAGGCTGCCTGACATCAGGCCCCCAGTAAATAATAAATGGCCTCTGACCATTCACAGCTGAGCTGCATGCCCGAGGAGGCTAACCTACTCCACAGACCCTGTGTGTGCCCAAATTTCTGTCCGCGATTTCATTGCAGCAAGTACCAGTGACCTAAAACAGTGCAGGAGCGCCCAGGCGTCGGTGGCCGTGGCATTGGTGCAGGGTGGCAGCATCCCTTTGCCTTCAGGCCAGGGCTGTGCCTGTCCTTGAAGCCCATGCTTAGGCTATGGCAGGGAATGAATACTTACATGCTGACCAAGGGTTTGTGTGAAAGTTTATTTCATGAAGAATATCTCAAATTGCTTGTCAACATTAACCCATGCCTCCCTGCTAATCAGTTATGTTTGTATAATTTTTCCAGCATGTTCATGGAAATGCATCTGTCTGGGTAGGTGCACACAGGCATTTGGTACCGCTGCTTTGGCTAAGGACAAGCCACCCCTGGTCCGGAGCAGGGTGTAGGAGGCAGCGCCTGTTTGCTTGGGCACAGCATACTCCTGGGGTGTCCATGTGGCACTGAAACCCCACCTGGGTTGCTTGTGCCCATCAGCACCATCTGTGTAAAGGTACCCTGCTTTGCTTGTGCTCCTAGCTTGCAGCAATCTGTAACGTGTCCTACAGACACGCTGACACCTTGAGCTGTCAAAACCCTTTTTATTCTGAATTTGCCGATTTGCTGGAATGGAAATGCGTGTCGGAGATGTTTCCACATCTATCAGGTCCTGATGAAAGCTGGGTAAGGCTCCATGGCATCTTCCCTGGTGGCTTGGCAAACTACCTCGGGAGCATCAAGATTTGTGGGTTTTTGGCAGCCTCGTCTCCCATGGCTTCCTGTTCCTGGCTGGGGGCAACCTTAGCCACAGGCCAGCTCAGGTGCAGAACCTGCTCCCTTTTGCAACAATTTTGAACGGTTTGTATTTTCTTCTGAGAGGGAAGGTGTAAAGAATTAAAATGTTGAAAGTCTCCATAAAGTGCAGTTTTCTTTCTTCACCAGAATTTCTTAGACCCTCTGAAATTATGAAGGCGAGACTTCGTAGCTAAACATTCAGTAATCCTTTATAAACTGTAAGTAAGGCTTAATTTAGTGGATGACTCACATAATTGAGTGCTTTCTTGAAACTGCATTTGTATCCTTTTTAGTTTCAGATTATTCTAATACCTAGTTTTGCCACTTACATATGTATATTTATATATAAAAACGTATAAAATCCTTATGTCTACAATTATTTTTCTGGGGTTGTACTTCTGCTTTATTTTTACGTCTGTCTTATTTTCCCGGCCTGTTACATTTGTTTCTATTTATTATGCATCTTCTCCTGTTTTAAAAGAAATAAAATGTAGGACATTTTGATGACAGTGTAGATTTTTGACTCATTAGCATTGACAGATGCAGTGCTCCGGGAACGTTCCCTGCCCGTATCAATAAGCTCTTGCCTCTTGTAATTGGACAGTATTAGTGTTTAGGAAGGCAACTGAATGAGCTTAAAAAGAGCTCACAAGATGATGGTCTCCGCAGGTCAGCAGGTAGTGTGATAAATCATCACGGTGAGGAGATGCAACTGCCAGCATATGGCAAAATAACTTACTAGCGTTCAGGGTGCTGATTCACAAGTCCTGCAATTACAAGCGGCAGTAGAGAGCCTGGGGAGAAAACAGGGAGCCTGCTCTGGCAAATTCCAGACTGAGGACTTGCATTCGTCTCCATCCTTTAACGAGAGGGTACCAACATCTGAGGCAGGTCCCAGGGACATATTTCATTGTAGTTCTGGGCCTTCGTTCCCTCCCAAGGTCATCTCGCTGCTGCAGCACGTGGAGAAAAGCCTCAGACCTTCTGTGTACATACTCTTTTGTCATGCGCTGTATTTAAAATGTCTTTTCCCCCCTTTTTTCTCCCCTTAAGATGTCTGTTTCTCCCTTTTTGCTTTTCTAGAATGATATAGAGAGCTATAGAGGCTTCAAACCTGCAAAATGGTCAAATACAAGCTGAAAAGTAAATATGCTACATGTAACTGAGGAGTTACATTGAAGAAAGGTTGTTGTAACACCCCTAACTCTGACTTGGGGCTTTTTAATCAATACATTTTTAGGAGGTCTGTGTCGTTGTCCTGGTTTTATAGATGAGGAAACATATCAACTTCTTTAATTGTTTTCTAAACTGGGAACTTGGGACATGCATGGTTTATATGCGTGAGTCATCTTGTAATTAAACCAAGAATTGAGTCTGGGGAGAGGAGTATAAAACATGGACAAAATGGAGATTCTGAGTTATTGTTTAGTGAGCCAAGGAAATAACTTACAATAAATGGCATTTTTATGTATGAATGGGAAAAGAAGGTTCTGACTGCTTTAGAGTTTTCCAGCATTCACAGTCACTTGGCAGAAGTCTTTCCAAAAGCATTATGTACTGAAGTTACAGACTTTCCCTGTCTCTGGGTAGGTGGTAGAGTGCTGGCGATTCCAGTATGACTTCTTCAATGAGGGAGTTCAAATATTGGTTCTCAGGAATATGCAGAGGTAAAATTTGCTTTCTGTAAAATGTATTTTTTGAGAACAGAGTGTAACCATTTGAATAGAGAAAAATGGAAACAGATGATTGTTGTGAACAGTGCCCCAGCAGACCTGATATTTGAACAGTTCTTCATGGGAAAAAAATGTTTGCTTTCTGGCACTTCAGAAAAACCAGGAGGCAGTAGCTCTGCTGTTTGTATGATATTTCAGGTAAACCAAACTTTGGAGGCTGCACTCCCATCCTCATTCTCGGACTAAGTGAGATACGGCGTGAGGAGCCTCAGTACAGAGTGCCCCCAACTAATCAGCAGCCTTTGACCTGCAGGAATCACAAATTAGACAACAATTCATTCTTCATGCCCACTAGAAACTAGATTTTCTGCTGTGGGTCTGTAACACAGTACAGGAGGTCCAAGCCGTGGACCGTGTCCCTTGACCGCCTCGGTGGAGCAGCCGAGTTGATCCTGCTGAGCTGATGTTGCATAAAGCAGCTCCCCTGGGCAGGAATTTCTGCATTACAGAGCTCAGCAGCCTCTCCTGACCTTGTCCATTCCCATTTCAAGCTCTGTTACTCTTCCAGGGGTGCCAAGAGTCCCAGGTGAGCTCAGCTTGGCTATTCCAGTGTTGGGCAGTTTATTCTGGGGCCTTCTGTTCCCTTTTTGGCCTTTGTACAATAAGGTGGTGGTAAAAAGGGGATGTAGCGGGATTTCAGGTGTTTTCATGTACAATGAGTTCTGCTTTGAGGAAAAAAAGACTGTGATGACCATGAAGCCTCATGTTCCAAAAGTCAGAAATAAATACTCAGTGAAACTATGGTTTTCCTCTCCACTGTCTATGTACCCACCTGAACCTGTGGCATAGACCTTTATATAGGGTAAGTGCTTTGATGTTAATGGCTTTCTATATAATACAAGCCTATTTGGTATCATCAATATGTTATTATGTTTATTTATTTCAACAAACCCACATTTCTTCCTTTTTTTTTTTTCCCCCAGAGTGACCGACTACTCATTAAAGGTGGAAGAATTATCAATGATGACCACTCCTTCTATGCAGACATATACCTTGAAGATGGACTTATAAAGTTGGTTTTTTTAAATATTGAACTTTTTTTGCATGCGTGTTAGTATAGACTACTGTGATGGTGCTGACCTGCAGCCAGCGTCTTGGTTACCTCTAGATGTGGGGCCATAGTAAAGGAGTGTTTAATTATGAAATTCTGTCATTTTATCTTTACTAAGATTAGATAAGTAGAAAATTAATTTACTGTAAGGTGAAGGTATTTGCTTTTCAAACAGTTCAATCCTAGTTTCTTCCAAAATAGTCAAGGCAAGTAGGCTCTCTCAAGATATAATACTAAGGACAATGGATATTTTTCAGTCCGTATATGACAGAAGGCTCATTACAGCTTTTTTCTCCACACCTAATCAGGGTGAATGCAGCCATTCTCTAAAGGATTGTACGGCACAGAAATACGCCCCGTGTTACACAGTGCTAATGGGGACCTACTCCTTCTCAATTCCCCTGTTGGTTAATGCTGAAGCATAGCATGTTCTGTTCGTACAACATTGTCATGCATTGCTCATATGTCCCTTTTGTTTAGCAAAGGCATATAATCTTCACACAATTAGACAGAAAATCCTACTGATTTATGAGGATATAAAATACAGGAACTGAGAAAGTATTCCTTAGGTGAAAAAACATAAAATACATGTTACTGACAGCCTGGGAAACAGTAACAGAGATGTCTATTCATGTAGCTCTACTGGTCCTACCTTGGCTTAGTGGAGATGGGGGTCTTTAGTTTTGCAAAGTTACGTAGTGTGTACGAGCACTCTGATGTACACAAGTGTTGTGGTTTAACCCGGCAGGCAGCTAAACACCACACAGCCATTTGCTTGCTCCCTGCCCCCACAGTGGGATGGGGGAGAGAATCAGAAAAAAAAAAGTAAAATTTGTGGATTGAGGTAAAGACAGTTTAATAGGACAGAAAAGGAAGGGGGGAAAAAACCCCCAATAATAATAATAATGATAAAAGTATATACAAAATAAGTGATGCACAATGCAGTTGCTCACCACCTGCTGACCGATGCCCAGCCAGTTCCCAAGCAGCAGTCAACCCCCCCGGCCAACTCCCCCCAGTTTATGTACTGAGCATGCCGTCACATGGTATGGAATATCCCTTTGGCCAGTTTGGGTCAGCTGTCCTGGCTGTGCCCCCTCCCAGCTTCTCGCTGGCAGGGCATGGGAAGCTGGAAAGCCCTTGACTAGTGTAAGCACTGCTTAGCAACAACTAAAACATGGGTGTGTTATCAACATTATTCTCATCCTAAATCCAAAACACAGCACTGTACCAGCTACTAGGAAGAAAATTAACTCTATCCCAACCAAAACCAGGACAACAAGGATCAAAGCCTTTTTCTTGACTGCTAAACATTTTCACTAGTGACCTAACAAGTTTGGTCTCCAGAGGCTACAATTTAATGCACAGAAACATAATTATGGTTATCTCATAAATAATTCATTGCGTACTTGTTTTCAGAGCTCCTTTTCTTAAGAATGTATCATCAGATTAGAAGTCCGATTCTTTATATATCTGTGGCTACTTACATTATTCATGATTCAGGTTATTATAACAGAAAAAAATTCTGAATGCTTGTACCCATGGACTATGCGCTTTTCTTTTTAATACTGCGCTCTACTTTTCCAGTTGTAGTGTTACTTGCATTGCAGAAGTGGCAAAAGGAGCATATCGTTTTAAGTGGAGAAGGCACAAAATTATGAACACGTATATTTTTTTAATAGCAACAATCAACCAAGTTGTACTCTCTCTGATAGGCATTTTAGTTGAGTCTTTCACTGCTTTTGTTTGTTCAGATGCAGATTTCCCAGTAACACTTGCAAGCATCAGAACTGATATAACAACTAAGTGCATGAGATGCTGCGAGTCTGAAACTGCTGTGGATTTTTTGCCTTGATTCCCGAAACGCAATGGTACTTGGTAGGTAGGTTAGCAATGCCAAGCTTTCAGCTGCCCTGCCATTTAGCAGCCCTTGCTAGGTGCATAGTCTCCCTGTGAAATCCATGCATGGATCCTTACCTCCAGAAAGTATCGCAGCTGGCTGAGATAGCTAGGATTAATAATGAATAGACAGACAAGATCTTAATTTTTAAAATGCCTTTATCTTTGCCTAAGGAGGCAAGTTTATTGTTCAACACCCTGACTCGTTGAGTCGTGCCTGGTTTCCTGGATTTAGATGACACGAGGTTTTTCTTTGTAAACTGTGCAAGAAGTCCTGCTCTGAAAAAGTAGCTGATTTGTGAGGGCAGCCTGGTGTGAGATGGGCTTGGGTCCTAACTGTGTTCAGATGATAAATTCTGCAGTCTAGGGAAGCACTGTATTTTCTGGGATTGGTCTCTTTAGTTTCTCCAGCTGGAACTGCCCATTGTGTCTAAATATTTAACATAGTTGTTAAATGTTGCTCAAGATCCTTTGGAGCAGGACCTTGAACCTCAGGCATCCGCCTTTCAGTTGATGCCCTAACTCTCCAGCTGCAGATCCTGCTGATAACACAGAATTCTTTCCACAGAATGGAGCAGCCACCAAACCACTTAGCCCAGAATAGGCAATAGTGTTCTGGTTTTGCCAGGATATTAAAGAACTGGGTTAATTTTCTTATTCTGCAGTGGAAACTAGTGGAAAATAGAGTGTTGGGTTTCTCTTGCTGACTAATGAAATGAAGTAGGGTCTTTTAAGGTTTATGTCCCTGCAGATTGTCCTGCAGAGAGGAATGTAGATATACCTTGAATGTCTTTGAAGATTAGCTATAGTTTGGAGGATGGTAGATGCTTTTTCCTACCTATCAATGCTCAAACTGGCTCCCTAGGTACAAGGGAGCAGTGGTGCATGTGGATTTTTCCTAGCTGAAACTTAAGCCCTGCACACTCAGGTGACAGCTGAGAGGCAGTTCTCCGGTATCTAAATAGTAATTTAGATATTTAGTAATTTAAATTGCCATTGGTATGTAAATAACATATTTTGCTTACATCTATCCTGTCTCTCATTTCCACATGAGGAAATAAGCCTTGGTCTCCATGCCAAGCGGCCGGTCACGATCCGGTGCTTGCTGTTCTCTGCTCCGTCCCTGCCAAGGGGAAGGGTCGGGTCCCTCTGGGCTGGAGGGGACTAACAAGTGTGCAGGATGAGTGGCTGGGGACGGGGTCTCCAGAGCTGGGCAGGCGATGAGCCAAGTTAGGGGGAGCATCAGATGCCTAAAAGAGATCTGGGCTTGATAATGACAGAAATAACTCCACTGAGTTCTGGGGGAGGTTTTCAGTTTTCTCAGGTTAAGCTTATGAAGAGTTGAAACCTGCTGTTTCCATTGTGCTTTAATCAGCTCATGTATGACAGAATTTACCAGCTCATACAACTGAAGACAGTAGACAGCACCAGCTTTCTGTGAGTCTGAGTTTTCTAGTTGCTGGTGCATCAGAAAACCAGCTCAATCATTTGTACAGTGTCTAGAATACAATTATCTGTGCTATTGTATTTTTTCACCCACAAGTAACTGAACCCCATTCTTATTAACATACACTTAGCATTAACAAGTGAGCAATTCAGGAATCCTGTCACATTATCTCTTACTCTGTGTTCTAGTCAGTCAGAATAAAAATAACCTTGAATGCCAGTGAAGATCAGCCTTCTCCCAGCCTTAATCTTGATGCCAGGGCAAGAGATGAGACAGGCTCCTGACAGGTAATAGCGTAGTATCATCCACAAAGGCCATTTGGTCCCATGTCACTTCAGCGTGGCTGACTTCAGCCATTGCCAAATAAGCTGTTAACTCAACTGTACACTGAAAATAACAAGCAATGAGTCATCAAAAAACTTCCGTACATACTTAGCACTCTTTCACTTCATTAGGATATGTGTTTTCTTGAACGGGGAACTGGTAGGTACTGATTGTGGAAGAAACTAAAAATGAATTGCTTTTGTATTTTTGTGTAGGTTTTCTTTAATATTGTTATTTTCATAGGGTATGTAGTCCTTGGAGTGCAATTCCACCTCAGACATATTTAAAGGAGATTGGTCATCGTAATTTTTTTTTTCCCAGTTCAGTTTTTTAGCCACCCGAACACTGTACAAAGGTTGAGGATTGTTCTGATTAAAATCTGGGGAGTGGATTCAACTAATGAAAGTTAGTGCAACACCATTATTATCCGTGGGGCTACCTAACTTTATACAAGCTTTCAGTGTGCTCATGGGTTGGAGTGCTTTATGGTATGCCTTTGCGAGTCCGATTTTAACAGCAGAGAAGCTTCTTGCAGCTTGTTTGTGCACTTGGATGTGCTGGGCTGCTGCTGGCTTTTGCATACATATCAATTCCCTGTTTGTCATGGTATCATTAGCGCTCCTCACAGCTGTAACAGGTTATGACATGCTCCCAGTGCTATACGCGTTGATGAATATTAGACGCCAGACAGAGTGTTGTATGGCTGCAAGCCGTGATGCTATCAGCTCTCACGAGTAAGCCCTTTTGGATTTGTTCAGTGCTGAGCGGCTGAGACCCAGCTCGGGATGCTGGCGGGGAGTTTGCTCACCAAATGGCTGTGCTTCCCTCCAGCCAAAACCCAGAGCACCGGGGGAGCCAAGCTGCTGGAGGTGACATTTTTGCATAGCATATGAAACAAATTCTTGACCTCTTGGGGCTATTTATTAACTCTGGCGGTTTGGCCAAATTCCAATGTGAATAATTATCCCTGGTTTTTTCACTGGTTTTAATTAACGGTTATATTCATTTTCGGTTCTAGCTTGTTGCGATTGGCTGTTAATCAGTTGCTGTGTTTTGCTCCGTAGGTGGGAGTTGCTTTTTAATATGGGAGAAACAGATTCAGCAGCTCAGATGTCTGGGGTATTTGTTTAGCTGTGGATAAATGTTATTTTATCCCAGACAAAAGGAAATTAAGACAAGGACTGTGTGTCTGTAATACGAGATAAACTAAGTGAACTTAAACTACCTTCTAGTGATCTCTAAGCCCAAATATATTACAGCGTAGCAATGCAGAGACATGGCTTCCACACAGACCCATACATTTTCCTGTTTGGCACCATGCAAAGTAGACAATAAAAATGTAATGTGGCTTTAAAAGTTAAAGGTTAATTTACTCATAGTTGTGTCCATGAACACTAAAAGTATTTTGATTGTAAGTGTCTGGAGTTTGCTTGCTATCAGCATGGGGGACAGGTTAATATTTTTAATAGTGAAAAAAAAAAAATACCCTGTTTTGAAGAACTGAAGGGGAAAAGATTGCAACAGGTAGTTAACATTTTTCCACACAGTTATGCAGAATGTTTCACTAAGTTTTAACTGTAAGAGGAGGATGAAGAATATGTGACATGGTAGATTAAAGGTGTTTGGGTCTCTTAAATATGTATTTCTGTATCTTAGGATATTTAGATTTCTTTTTAAGGATAAATTTGCATTGCTTGGTTACAAAGTAATTATAACTCCTTTCTGACGTGCCTTGTACTTCTGCCATATATTTACAATTCCAGCTTGTTGTCATATTTGATTTATGGTTTTCTGTTTTCATTTAAGAACTTAATCTACAAAACTGGAGCCTCCAAAACAGCGTTAGCTGTACATATTTGTAATTGTTTAAAGATAGGAATCATATAAAAAAAATAATTTTTTTTAATGCTGGTGCATTACGGCTTCTTTATTGGCCACTAGAGCAATGCAAAGCAACCCGAGCATGCGGCTCAGCTAGGCAGGCTCGCGGATGCTTTGTTCTGCTAGTGCCGTGCAGAGTGGCCAGAGCGGGTGTTTGAGCTTCACCTTTCCTTTGGGGTCCCAGTTCTTTCTGTATAACCCCTAGGTTCCTCTCCCTTACAGGCCTCAGATAGCTTCTGTCCCCTGTGCTTCTTTGTTTAAGTAAAATAATATTGGCTTTCCTTGCTGCCTAGGCAAATAGGAGAGAATCTGATTGTTCCTGGAGGAGTCAAGACCATAGAGGCTAATGGGCGCATGGTTATTCCTGGGGGAATAGACGTCAACACTTACCTGCAAAAGCCCTACCAAGGAATGACTGCTGTTGATGACTTCTATCAAGGCACAAAAGCAGCGCTAGCAGGGGGCACCACCATGATCAGTGAGTACTAGCAATACTAACTCTTCCCACCCCAAGCTGAAGCTCGTGTAGCACATCTGGGGATAGCTACAGGAGGCTCCATGCTGATTTTCTGAGATCTTCTGCAATGAATCTTCAAATTTCTGGGCACTGTGTTGGAGATCCATTCATCATTGCCACCGAGGGTTGGCCTGAAAATGAACCTACCCTCAGAGAGAAACAGTGGCATGGGGAATTGTCTCTTGGATTTCCCTCTGAAATACAGAACAAGCACTGAGGGATAATATACCTACTCTTGGGATTTTTGAAAAACAATGTAATAAGTGCTGTAAGTATATGGCACAGAAAATCTGACAATCTGTTCCCACCTAGTGATGTGTCAGAGGCTTTGGAAATAACAACATGCTTATTTATGAACTTGGGTTTGGCACCAGGAACTGAGGAAGTCCTTACCAGAGATGTCCTGGAGGAACATCTTTCTTGGTGGAAGGGAGAAATATTTCTAGTTGTTAAAGACCCTTCTTCTCTCTACCAGATGGCAGGACAAGGTTTATCTCTTTCCTACTCGCAGTGGCTTGGCCCTTGGTTTGACTTTGTGAGGCAGTTGTTCAGGTGGCATAAATGGTCTTAGCTTCCTTGTGCAGAGGAGCTGCCCAGTGGGGTTTTACTCCCACTGAATTGGAATATGGCTTTTTTTGCTGAGTGGTGTTATCTATTAGCTATGTTCAGCAGCAAGTATTAGCTGAAAGGATCTCTGGCAATAAGCACAGAATGCACTGCTTTTCATTACTTTTGTTAATAATTTTTTTTAGCGTATGTTCTTCAGTTGAGGCTTCCTGTGCAGCATTAGGTTTGCAAATGCTACCGATAAGCCCATCTTGCTTTGTTTCCATACTTACTTTTGACCTAGCCCTGCAAAGATAAGTATATATGCAGAAGCAGTCATGTCTCTATTTGATGTCAGTAAACGTTGTGGCATCATCAGATGCAGAAAGCCTTGAGACAGTGAAGATGCATAGTTGCAGCGTACTCGATCTGCCATATAGTGTGGCTTAGTGTTTGTGCTCTACATCGTCTCTGTTCAGACCTTTGGCTATATTCCCAAATCTGGCTGCTGAGAAAGCATTCGACATCTCCATCGATACATTGGTAAGGCAGAGTGGGCCAATTCAGTGACTACAAGGCAGTGGTTAATAATAATGCTTACTGTGAAATACGTAGAAATGGACACATCAGACAATAAATACAGGTAAGTCCAGAACTTGTGGTCTCTTACAAAATGGTAAAGGGAAAACCAAATGTTTCCTAAACTGAGAGATGTTTGGCTCTCCCACTGTGTGTCTATTGCTGCACCGAGCAGGTTGCCAGACTCAGCTGTAGTATAGACTGTCCACAAAGTCTGCTATACCTGAGACAGCAAGACCTGGCTAGCATCCCAAAGTTACAGTCTCCACACAAACTGCCTCTAAGGCTGCTGTTCTGGCCGAGATGCTGGAAAGCTACTTACAGGTGCTGAGGAAATCTGAACAGTGTGCAGTCTGGTTAACAGACACTGAATCTCTTTTTCAGTTGACCACGTGCTTCCAGAACCTGGATCGAGTTTACTGACCTCCTTTGAGAAGTGGCATGAGGCAGCTGACACCAAATCCTGTTGTGATTACTCTCTCCATGTGGACATCACCAGCTGGTATGATGGGATTCGAGAAGAGCTGGAAATACTGGTGCAAGACAAAGGTTAGTAAGTGAAAATTAGTAGTATTTTTTGGTTTTATTGAAATAACATATGGAGGTGAAATTTTGAAGTATTTTAATGAATGCATCATCCAGAACAGAAATGCACAGGTGCTGGTTATGTTGCCCAAGGTTCTGCACTACCTTGGAACTTTCGTATTCACTTGCTGCTGTGTAAAATGGACCTAAAACAGTGCATTAGTGCTAGTCAGCAGCAAGGCCAATGGAGGGAGTAGGTTTACCCCAATATAGGCACAGAAAATTAAGATGTGTATGTTGTCAGATACAAATGTATCTCTTTATGCTTGCTTGTACATGTGGAAATAGGCTCAGACATTGCATACTTAGGTTTTCTTTTAAGGTAAAACTCAGAGATCAGCATTTGGGGTAATCAGCCCAGTCACCTTAGATCCTCTGTTTCATGAATGGAGAGAATGACACATTTAAAGGTAGCGGTTCAGATTTTAACTAGTCTGGAATCTGCCCATTTAGCTGCCTCAGATTTAAGCCCAAATATGAAGGGCACATGTGTCTGAGAAACTGTCATCACAGGCTCGATCTCATTTCTCAGCAATGGCTTAGGATAATTTACTTGGTGAGACTGGATTTTTTTATAAAACATGCCTGTATTTTTAAAATAGGTTCAAGTTATTAGAAAAAAGAGAAGCTAAAGTTAGGTACCTAATATTGAAAAAATGTCCTGATTTTCTCAAGTGCTTCGTCTCCAGTGGCTTTCCTTAAAGTTACTAGAAGACACTTTGTTTCAGGACTTACAAAAACCAGGTCACTTATTTAGGAATCTATTTAAGACACGTACGGGCTTGATTCAGTTCAATTAACAGGTCTACTATCATGTGAGATGCTGTAGGTTACCCTATCTGGACTCCAGCTACCACTCCAGAACAGTACAGATAAAACCTCTCATAAATCATTTTCCATACATGCCAGCTCAGTGTGGCAGTTTCATATATGGAGGGCATCTTGGTGGCACCAGATACGTATGTGTGAGCAATTGAATCTAGTCTTCGGAAAATAATAATTTTATCTAGTTCCTTAAAATTCTGCCTAACAGCATGGATTTTCAGTCCAGAAACATATTTTTTCAAATATTTTTTACTTGATACTTCCCTTGAAAATACATGGATATTAATTAAGAAATATTTTCTGAAATGATATTTAGCTACCATGGGTAAATCAGAATGACCCTTGTGTTGGGAAGTCTAAGTAATATGTGTATGCAGCATCTTTTGTAAGGTGCAGTGCTAGTGATTACTTAGATTTGAAAAATTCTCTTTTTCTAGGAATGTACTATCAAAGTAGAAAACCAAAGCAAATTCCTATTTTTGAGTGAGCAGTTGTTTGCTGATATACTGTGGAGGTGCAGTCACTTAGGGGAATTTATCCTATATTGCAGCATGCTAGCAGTACATGTGCTGTATAACAAGATTTTAGGCAACAAAATCCTTCAATCAGCAAGATTACACGTAATTTAGAGAAACTGCAGCTGGTCTTACATAGTTCTTTATAATATAGGTGATTTTTACAAGGTGATGACATCTGTCAACACTGATGGTGGCAAATCTGTGCTGTTTCCCTGCTATCAGTGTTAACATGAATATGCTGCTGTGCATTAGCTGACTGTACTCTCAGACAAGTATACTGTGCCTTGTTTCAAAGGTTAGATACTATTTTCCAGAGGTCCTGGATCACAGATGGCTCAGCACTCCCAAATGTGCCTGGGGGCTTACATTAAAAGCCTGGTGCAGACAGTTAGGTTAATAGTTTTCTCCAACTATTGAAATGTGAGTTTTCAATATAAATCTGACCTGCCTTTCACTCTTCAGAGGAAGCAGGAATCTGTTCATCGGTTCCTGAACCGGGATGCGTGACGAGGCCCTTGGTGACCTCTTTGGTGGCAATAGCATTAGGAGGTCACGTTTGTTCTCATGGATGCTGCACTATGTCTCAGGCAGTCAATGTGAGTTACTCTCGTGTTAGGAGATGCAAGGTGAGGGCGAGTGTGAAAGCACAAGCACAATAGGAAATATTTCAGCGTGGCAGGGGCTTTCAAATGAATGGATAATATCTGCTGATAACTGGAAACATTTGAGCCAGCTGGTGCAAATAGACTTGATGTCAATGGAGTGACACTGGTTTTCATCAACTGGGAATCTGGATTGAATTTGTTCTGGGCTGATTGTCTGGTGGGTGAGTTAGCCAAGTAACAGGGCTCAGTTAATAACATTTCAATGCCGCATGTGCCTAATACAATCTCGGCATGAATAACAGGGGAGCTCACAGAGCTGCTGTTGAGGTGCCCTGTCATGAGATATTATTGAATAATTAATCAGTTTTAAATCAAGACAAAGCTAATTTAAGGAGACACAGGCTTTGGAAGGGCCTGGAGATTTTGTAGAACCAAATGTTGATTATAAAGACTCAGGCTTGTAGCATTTTGGCAGCTAATTTGGGACTGGGCTTCTCCAGTACATGCAAAGGAACAACAGCCTGAAATGTGTCGACAGACGCCTCACTCATTCCTTTAACTACTGCACTTTGTCACTGTTCAAAAAAGCCTGTAGCACTGTCTGAAATTTGGAGAGGATCCTGTTGAGTATTCCTGGTGCGAGAGCAAGCAGGACATTAACAAGATAAGCATTGAGGTCGATAGGCCATGGACCAGGTCTTTTGAAAAGCCACATATTTCCAATGAGTAGATCGAGACACCAGACCAAGGTGTTAGGCAGAGTCTCATCTTGGATACCTATATATGTAAATTGGTGTTATTTTATCTTGGTATCTTGTAAAGGTACTCTCTTTGCAAGGCAGGATGGTTCAAACCATCTCTCCTGTCAGCTGTAAAGGCAGCCTGTGAGGTGCTCTTCCACTTTGTATGTATCTGATGTGGTAGCCGAGGGCGTAGACGTGCACTTAGATGGGAGACCTCTGCTTCTGCACTGTGGGAGCTGTCGGTAAGGGACAGGCTCAAGATCCCATGGCGGCATCCCTTCTACTCTCACTGACTTCAGGGAGAACATTAACATGAGTGGGAGCAAAACTCAGTCATTTTATCAAGGTCTGAAAAGGGCCTAAGAAGATACAAAGGCAATAAAAGAAAAAGGAAGAGAATATATATTACTTGGGTCAATGTATGTCTTACAACCACAGTACCCAGAGAAAGCTGCCTTATCTCCTGCAGAACTGTGATTAAATGAATTACCTTTGGCTAGATCCCAGTGGATAAAGGAGAGCAATAGGTAACCCAGCTCTTTGCTTACAGAGAAATGTGTATGAGAGGATTCAGTCCCGTGCCATCACTGAGGCCAGTCAGCCTGGCTTGGACCAGCCTTGACACATCTCTCATTGCTTCATGTGTGCGTGGTCACCTGTGCAGAAAGGTGGCTCCCAGGTGCAGCTGACATCTGAGACACTGTGTGGGTTCGTGAAGAGAAACAGAGCTTTCCTCCAAGGCAGGTTGGGCAGATGTGATCAGTCAGAGGGGAGATGGTGCTGCAGGCATGAAGCTGTAAGCACTGACCCCATGGAAGGCCCAGTCAAGCTTAAAGGTTTTAAAGCAGGGACATACTAAGTACATTGAAACTGTAATGAGGAATAGGCTGAGGGATTACAGTTAGTAAAGACCACGCGTGTTTTCTGGGAACTTGAGAAATACGAAAATAGGAAGAAAGGACAGGCTCACAGGCTGACGGGGCTCCACAGTCCAGGCTGGATTTGCTCAGCATGGAAGTCAGCAAGGAGGGGCCGGCTCCCGCTTCGTATTTCTCCCTGAGCTGCCTGGCTTTAGCAGGAAGACATAATACCAGGGATCATTTCAAGGTTTTATCCTGCGTGTATCCTAGGGTATTTTAATCTTGTAATTGTGAATAAACAAATTCTCTGTGTGAGTGTGAACAGCCATACCCTCTGCCTGAGGATATCTGCGCCTTCTAGACTCATGAAGGAGTTACATCTTCATCAGAGAGCCTTATTCATTTGGTGTAGCCAACTTGAATAACATGAACAGATCTCTTTCTTCTTCCTCTTGCCCCAGGAAGCACAGTTTTCATGACAGCTATTTTGAAGTGCAGCATATATAGCTTAGAGAGCTTAGAATTTACTTTTCTTTTTAGCTTGAAAACTCTGAGATCAGTCCCTATACCAAACTGAGGATGTTGTCAGCAGACTAAACTAATATGAATTCTTATGTACAGAAAATATGAACAGAAGATGTTTGGAATTCCCATTCCGTGAGAATACCAAGCTGTGTAAATAATCAAATCTTTTAAATAAATAGCAAAACTTGTAGGGGTTTGAATACAGTTGGTTCTTAGCAACCAACACTCAACACTAGCATTTCTTACTGATTTCTAAAATTTGGAGCTGTCATCTTTCATGGGTTTGTATGACTGCCAACATAAATCCTTCCATCTTTGGAAGGTGGAAGGAGAGGTATGGTGAGCTGCCCTTGTAACCGGTTTCAGGCTTTGCTTCTGCTCCTTCCCAGTGTCTATCATCAGCTAAGCTGGGTGCTTTGGGCAGTAGGATCAAGAAAAAGTAAGTCTGTATGCAAATTCAGACACACAGTTCCTACAGCTTCTCAGCACTTTGGGGAAACTTAACTAGAAGTTTATCTATTAAAAAGCACAGTTTCAGCTCAAGCTGAAGTGTTTTTTCTGATTAGCTAAAGAAAGCTAAAAAGAAAACCAGTGATTCACAGAACGTTTCACAAGTTTTTTTAAACTTCACAAACTTTACATGCTTGCTTTAGCCACTATCGCTTGTCTGTGATTTGTCTACAAGCAATCTCATTTGCAGTGGTGGCTGGGTTGCTCCAGGGCTGAACACAGGCAATCCACAGAGTCTAACAAATTCCCCCAGAGAACAGGGGATTCAGGCTTCTAGTGCTAGTAGCTGTAATGCAGCTGTGGAGCCATGCTTTATTTCGGGCAATCACTGGTGAAAAGCCTACTCTGGACAAATATTCTATGACCTATTTTTCCTGAAGTTTTTGTTCAAATACAGTTTAGGAATCCACTTACATGGCAACATCTTTGAATTTTGTCTTGGAACAGGTGTGAACTCTTTTCAAGTCTACATGGCCTACAAAGATCTCTATCAAATGTCCGACAGCCAGGTATTGCTCTGAATGCTTGTCATTGCTGTGATCTGTCCTCTCTCCTGTGATCTTCCTCCCAACACTTGAGGAGTTGCTAAGGTTGAATCCCAGAGAAACGTTCCCACTGACCTGAGTGGCACTGGGGGAAATGTGCAGTGGAGGAGTTCTCCTCTGGAGCGTCAGTGCCAAGCAGTGTTGAACATCTGCATGTGTTCCTTCAAGTGTACGACATTCAACTTCTGCAAGGATTATCTGGTGTCTCCCAACATTGCAACCACTCAGCACTGCTCAGTATTTTGCTGTGCACTTTATTTTGCTGTTACCTTTCAAGAACTCTAGGTCAGAGAGGGAAGAAAAGATGAAGCACTCGAGGCGGTGGCAGTTTTAAGATTTCAGGAGTTTCTCGGTTGCTGCAAACAGCTAAATGGAGTTGCTCTTTTGGGAGAGGTGGCCTTTTCTCATTAGGGCTGGAGATAACAATGAGCTTGTTTGTCCAGAGCTCATTACACATTCCAGACTCTTCAGCTTTCCCATTCATAAGTACCAGGTCATTGTAAATGGACAATGGCATCTGTTAGTAATAATAATGTTTGCTTATTCAGTTGAGAAAATGTTTCTTTCTTACTTATTCCCAGAGCTGTAGCTCTCGGTCTCTTAAAGAACTGTTGTTACACCTCCAATCCATGTGGTTTTAATTGGAATTTTAGACATAATAATATATAAATATTCTCTGAGAGGCAGTGCCTGTTAAATTCAACTCCCTGTTGGAATTGCCAAGAGAAATACATCAAAATGTTTAATGTGTGGCTAGACTAATGCCTGTTACCTTGTTTAAATGCTCATGTTGCAGGCTGTGTATTCCGACCCATTCAATGCTAGCTGAAGTGCCCTTGTGCAAAAGTGGGCACTGAAGAAACCGTGTCTTCAGTATTTGATCTGTGTTTGGAAACTGGGCTCCCATGTTGCTGAAGTCTGGTTTAAACAGGGAACACGTTAGCTGAATACCTTTTGGAAAGGAAACTGAATTTCAGTAGATCTATGCTTAGAAATTCTCAGTAAAAGCAATAGGATCAACTATTTCCATTCTGTAAGGATGGGTTTTGAATCTTACAAAGCAATAAAAAAAAGGATGCTCTAGAGAAAATATTACAACATTTTAAGATTAAGAATTAAAGATGATGGTGAAAGCTTGACACTATCTGCTCTAAGAAGATGGTGCAAAATGGCTGCACTTCAGAAAAGAGGTGTTTTAGCTGTACTAAAAGTGTCTGTAGTCCATGGGAATACTTCCATTTTACATTTGCTAAAACTATGGAAAAGAGACTACTCACTAAACTTAGGCTTGTGTGGGAGGGTGTGAAGAGGTAGCCCTGCAGTACAAGAGGCTGGGGAAGGCACTATGTCCGAGGGACATACAACCCCGCTCGGGACTGTTGACCCTGTCTCGGTGCAGAAGGGCTGAGGCTTCTCCTGGGGCTGGCTGGTGTGTAAGGGGTGGGTCAGTCAACACCAAGCAGTGAAGCTCTGACTCTATGTAGAAAGCCAGGAGTGGAAAAGGGAGATAATTCGCTATTTGCCTAGATAATTACCAGCATAGAAGGAGCAAAACTGAGATGAACAGAGAGGTATGAGTGTTAAGTAATGTGTTTTCCTTATTCAGCAGTGTTTCCTTCTTTGTACTACCTGCAGCTTTATGAAGCCTTTACCTTTCTAAAAAGCCTTGGGGCTGTTATCCTGGTTCATGCTGAAAATGGAGACTTGATTGCTCAGGTGAGTGAACTGTCATTTTTGCTTCACTTTGTGAGAAGATAGACACAAGAGAGAAGTAAAACCCTCCAGTCAGAGTATGGGTAGGAAAAAAGGAACTACCTGGTAAGTGCCTTAATTGGGCCTGATGCCCTACACACCACTGGTGTAACCCCTGGGATGAGAGGATGGAGGCCCTTCTGCCTGCTTTGGCAGAGCATCTGTGAGGTAGAGCAGCGATCCAGACAGCTCCTTGCCTAGGCAGCAGATGAAGACTGGATGAGGGGGGCAGAAGGAAGCAAGAAGAGCTCTTCTGAATCTGGCAGAGGCAAGTGAAGCAGAACAACGTAAAGCCTTGTTTCAGAGATCTCTGAAGGTTGAGAATAAGAGACCACCGTGATCTTCTAAACATTTCAAAAATGTGTGTTAAAGTGTAAGTCATGCTCTTTGAAGATGCTTGTCAGAACCAGGAAACTGGGCTCAAATTCAGTATGTTCCATTAAAATGTCCTGGATCCCCAGTGCACTCTTTGCAGGTCAGGTCCCCTGTGTAGGTACTGTCCTCACACTGGAGTGTGCTGTAGCTCTGACCTGTGCAACAGAGGTATCCCAAGGACAGCAGTCGATAGTAAACCTCCTGCTGGTCTTTCTATAAAGCAGAATGGTTGGGTTTGGGTCAGTATTGTTATGACTCTATACATCTGTGGCAGATTAATCTTTTAAGGCTGTGTCGTGGTTTAACCTCAGCCGGCAACTAAGCACCACACAGCTGCTCTCTCACTCCCCCCCAGTGGGATGGGGGAGAGAACTGGAAGGGGAAAAGTGAGAAAACTCGTGAGTTGAGATAAAGGCAGTTTAATAGGTAAAGCAAAAGCCGCGCACGCAAGCAAAGCAAAACAAGGAATTCATTCACTCCTTCCCATGGGCAGGCAGGTGTTCAGCCATCTCCAGGAAAGCAGGGCTCCATCGCGCGTAACTGTTACTTGGGAAGACAAACACCATCACTCCGAATGTCCCCCCTTCCTCCTTCTTCCCCAGCTTTATATGCTGAGCATGACCTCACATGGTATGGAATATCCCTTTGGCCAGTTTGGGTCAGCTGTCCTGGCTGTGCCCCCTCCCAGCTTCTTGTGCACCTCCAGCCTTCTCAGTTGGTAGAGCATGGGAAGCTGAAAAGTCCTTGGCTAGTGTAAGCATTACCTAGCAACAACTAAAACATCGGTGTGTTATCAACATTGTTCTCATCCTAAATCCAAAACACAGCACTGTACCAGCTACTAGGAAGGAAATTAACTCTATCCCTGCTGAAACCAGGACAGGCTGTTACAGAGATGTATTACTCTTCTGATCCCGTGTACGTGCGTAGAGCCCCTCTGAGGTCCATGAGGCTCCGAGTGAGCTGACTGATTTATCTGCTGAGCTCTTTAGCTGCTGGTTTATCCGCTAAGGACTAGGCTGCAGAGCTGACAGGGAAATTACAATAGCTAAAAACGAGTTGTCTTTGAGATCTGGACTAGGGAAGCCACCTTGTCTCATGGTTAAGGGAGAACCTCAAGTGAATGTTTGAGTGGTTGGGCAGTGTGTAAGGGCTCTTGTCCACATGGATTTATTTTGTTGTTTTTCCTTCAGTGGGATTCTGTCCTTAATCTGCCTGGTAGGAATTTACCACCTTTGAGAGCCTTCTTTCCCTTTTCCCTTCAAGTTTGGCCAAAATAACCACTGGGCTCAAAAGTTAATAGTGAGGAGTCAAAGCTAATAGTGAGGAGTCAACAGGCACATACAGTGCAGTTGTGTCCTTCCCCCGCTGAAACCAGGTGAAAACCCTCATTTGGATTCAAGAGGAAAAAAAAGATGATTCCCCCTGAAGATTAGCATGATTTAAAACTACCAAAATATATAATTTATAGTTTTACTACAGTATAAAATATCCAGTAGAACGAAAATTAAGAAGAAGAAACATAATAAGTCAATATTACTGTAGGAATGGCAAAATGAAACAAATCAAATGCCAGCCATGATGTTTTGGTATGTTCCCCATTAAAATCAAGGTGCACTCGTGGAATTGCATTTCTGATACAAATCTATTTCAGTTACATTTTTCTTTGATCAGCTTTAATATAGAGCCATGGAATATGAACATACAGGACAGAAAAATTATTAAGTAAAGAGGAAGTAGTAAAGAAATGTAAATTATGTTACACATCAACATATTTCTTTGCCATTGCCATGTCTCATAAAATCAGTCTTTCCTTATGCTTTTATTTAGAAGGATTATTTGGACAGTGAAAAGAAAGCTGCCTGCAGGGAGGTTTTGCAGGACTATTCTGTGTGAAAATCCAAATTTGATCTTATCAAACAAATATTCTATCTTACTAGCACTATCAAATCCTCTTACAGTGGGTAATTTTATCATATGATCTGATTTTATGACTTCCTTCAAGATGCAAAGCTATCCTTTGTGTTCCGTTCTTTGCCATCTTGCTATTTTTTGTGTTATATGGTTGCAACTTTATTTTTTGTTGTATTTTAATTATCTGAAATCTTTAACTGGCACTATTCAGAGCTGTTGCATTAATGATGTAGAACAGCTATTTTTAAGAATACCTATGAAACGTTATGATTTTCTAACCAAAATAATCGTAATTACAGAGTCAGATTAATACATTCCTATTAATGCCTCTTCAGCCTTGATTGATTGCAGCAAAGGCAAAAGTATATGTGAATATTAACTTGCTCAGGTTTTGCCGCAGTATATTGGTAACGTGCGCTTTTCACCCTCGGGGACCTGGGATCAAATATTTATTAGATGACACAGTAAAGTATGTTCGGTAACTTCATCCTGGTCTCTAGGGGACATTTGTCTGTATCACAGAGTCATTACATGTGTTGAACTTGGCTCATTAAGACCTGTGAGCAGGGCAGGCCAGGGTTGGAGGTACGTCAACAGTTCTGGTCCCACTTCTGCTCTGCTGGCAGACCTGGATCAACCTCAGATCAGAAGTGGTTGACCACCATTTTCTACAAAAAGGAAAATTTATTCCAATACTACTGCTTGACCTTAAATTAAAAGATAGGTGAAGCTTTTCGTCTATTTTTAAAAAATTATCTCACTGCTGTGAAGCTTGATAGGCACAGATTTTTTTCTGACAAACCCCCATTGGTCCTAAGATGGGCTTTTTGGTGTGGGCACAGTCCCCTCACAACTGGAGGGCACTGTTTTGCTTTCGTGAAAACATAATTTTAGTGATTCACTCTGTAGGGAAAAAGTGTTAAGGAAAACTGGATGCCAAAGGCAAGACTTTATCTGGTGAAGTGTCAGCAATGCTGAAAGTTTAACAAAGATAACAGCGCTTCATGGATTGCAGCCAGAGAGGAACTTGTGCGAGTGAAGAAAGAATCGCGGGCTGGAAATATCCATAATTACTATTTAGTATATTGATTGAAACCTGTTCCCTGGGTTGGTGTCTAGAGAGCAGAGGAGATTTCCGATGGTGCAGCCCAATGGCTCGAGGCACAAATATGCTCTATCGCACTGCAGCGACAAACCTTCCCCTGAAATCTGCGCTGGCTGAGTGGAGCAGATGCCGGCGTGGCATGGGACCAGTTTATAGCCAGTGTTTTCAGTCCTCCTCCCCTGGCAGCAGGCTTATGCAGCTGCATTTACACAGACAAAAAAGGGGCAGTCAGACAATATGGCTGTTAATCTGCCAGAGGATGCCTGGTGCAAGGGTCTCATCCTGGAGCGGTTGTCAGCATTTACCTCTTGTGTTGTAGGAACAAAAGCGTATCCTGGAGATGGGAATCACCGGACCCGAGGGACATGCCCTGAGCAGGCCCGAGGAGGTAAGAGACTTCACTCATTTTGTCGTTCATGGAAATATGTTGTCGAGCATGTGGTATCGGAGCTTGGCTTCTGTATGTGCAGATGATAGATGGATGCGTGGGGAAGGGCAACAGTCTGCTTCTCCCACGGCCTCTTCCAGTATTATTCAAAGCCTTGAAAAGTCCAGGTCCCCTTCAGCCTGTTTGTTAGCCTGAAATACTCTTTTGCTGCTGCAGCAGGTGCGTTCCCTCGGTCCTTGTACACTCAGGAGTCACAGCCCCTGCTGCCCCGGGCACGGGCGTGCATGTATTTTTGAGTGTGACCCTTATGATTTGATTCATGACGACAAAAGTATGGGCTTATCAGGGTAAAAATCAGCAGTGCAGCTTGTGGGTTAGGCTTTGGAGTAACTGCATTCATTAAAATGCTTTGGCTGAAAACCTCCTATAAGATGCATGTGTATGTATATACATGCATATATATATGTATATACCATGCATGTGCATATGCCCACATATAAATGTACGTTTATGCCGGCAGATACATTTGTAGTAGAAATGCAGGCTGTAGAAATGCAAATATGTGAGAATGGAAAGATGCTGCCAGGCAGCTCAGCTTATGCAACTCTCTTCTAATAAAAGATCTGGCAAGGATCGTCTCAGGCATATGGAAAGCGTTTCTTTAATGATAAGGAAAAGGTGGAGACGTGGATGTCCCTTAATGTACACAGTTCAGACCGTTAATGGGATGATGGAGGGCGGTAGTGGGAGGTGACTGTTTTCCTTGAAGACTAAAGAGACAAGGCCCTGGGGATTTGAGGCTAAACTTGAAGAGATTGTTGTGGTTTGCAGATCTTTGTATAACCTCTCCCCAAGGCAAAGGAATCAGCTTAATCGGTCACATTCTTCTATTGAACTGTTTATGTACTTTTTCATTTTGCTGTTTAACTTCCACCTAAATTATTCTAAAAGAATGGAGTCATTTCCTTTTAATGAGAACAAGGGCCTAAGGAAAATCTGCATTTGCAGTTTCCAGAAAGGAATATTGCGTCTTTCTGACTGTGCATTTGACCATCTCAGCCCCAGCGCTGAGGTACAGAGGTCCTGCCTCCTTCCCTGGTCTTCTGCAGGTGCGTTTGGGGCTTCCAGAGCAAATGTTGTGATTAAAGTCCTAGGAAAACCTGAAGCGACAGTCTGATTTAAGAAAAAAATATTTTACAAAACTGTGAAGAATTAAGCCATGTGGTTTTGGAAGGCTAAATTGCTCAACTTTTCTAGCACAACTCTTGGAGAGAAATTTCTGCACCAACGAGTCAGTATTTTCAGTCACTGAAATGGACTTTTAGGAGTTTTAGGTATTAAATGCCGATACTGTGAGTCCATCTGGGAAGGAGGTATAAAACTGATGAGTGGGAAAAGGAGTCTCCAGAGCCCCTGGAAAACACTGCTGCTCTGTCTGAAGATGACTGTTTCGTGTGCCTACGTCCCAGATGGCTCCCTGGGAGGAGATTGCCCTTACGCTTGCTGACAGAGGGGACATACTGGGCGATGCTTCAAAGGCTTTTATGGATTATGGGCTAAATTCAGTCCATAGTGCTGAAGCTGCTGTTTGAGAATACTTTACATTCACTGTTATCTTATCCTTATGTAAAGATTGCATAGGGTAAGCTGCCAGGGACAGCTCGGAGGTTGTCTCCGAGCTAGGGCAATGTTTCCTTGCTTCGTTCTCCTTCCAACTGCAGGGTAGAAGTCTGAAGCAGAAAGGTGGGAGGGAGGTAAGGAGGAGACCCATCAGCTGCTTGGACGTGACCTTTCCTGGGGTGCAGGGAGCCAGGGAGCTGTATTTGTGCTGGGGCAGCTGTACCCCCCATTAGCGAGTACAGCCTGGCTGAGGTTACTCCTAACGCGAAGTGACTGAGGTTGGGTTAGCTCCCTGTTTCCCAGCACTGTGTCTTTCTCTATGGAAAAAGCAGAATCAACCCCTGAAGAGTTGTTGCTAAACAGTGAGAAATATGGCTCAGTCCTCCAGTTCATTTTTTCTTCAGTCTGCTTTTGCAGTTAACTTTTTCCTCCTTGTTTTCCTCAGCTTGAAGCAGAAGCAGTTTTCCGTGCCATCACCATTGCCAGTCGAATAAACTGCCCAGTGTACATCACCAAGGTGATGAGCAAGAGTGCGGCTGATATCATTGCACTGGCCAGAAAGAAAGGTAAGAGACTTCCTTTTCTCCCACAAACTCGCTTTTTTGTTGAATAGAAGCTCAGTGGAAAAACCTGTACATCTTGACCCAAATCACAAGATCTAGGGAGCAGTTACCAAAGAATGGTAACGCCATCACAGACCCTAAATATTTATGGCTGGGAAAGATGAAGGGAAATCCTTCTACATTTTTCGATTGAGAAACTGTCCCCACAAATTGTCCCCTTGAAGATTGTGTTGTAACTCTTCTTTATCCTGTCTTCCCTTTTACCTTTCCCTTAGACTGCTGGATCTCTGTTCATGGGAGGGAGATATTTTCTTCCTAACAGGGTCTAGCACATCATCTGTGCCTTTTGGGGGTATTTCAGGGTATTACCCTCTGAGGGGTGGCTTGGGCGGTGAGCCTGCTGTTAGAGATGCCTGGTGCTTGCTCCTGGGCTCGCTGCTGGAGGCTGACCCTGTCAGATGTGCACTGGGGACATCTGCGGGTTGACACTGCTTGCTGGGGCCGTGGAGGGATCCAGGTTACAAAGCACCCAAAAGGGACTTGTGAGCCTGGTGGCAGCCACTTTCAAAGCTGCATTTGCAAGTCAGGATTGTTCTGCTGGTTGATGCTACAAAGCGTGTGAGCAATATGGAAAAGCCAAAGAGCAAAATATCGTCTTGATATCTGTATTCTTGGAGACTTGGAGTATGGTGCTGGGGACCATATGCTGTATCTGCTGATGCTGTGCCCAACCTGGGAGTAGTAAAAAGGCATCTGTCTGCTGGAGCCCATCCTCCACCTAAATGCACTCCGAAGCAGAGCAACGTAGAGAACATGGCTGTGATTAAAACAGTACAAATTAAAACCAGATCTGAATTGTCTCCTTCTGGATTAGAAAGGGAGCTTTGTAAATATGCTGATCAAAAGCATGTGTAGCTCAGAGAGCCTCCTGATTAATTTTTTATCAAACGGACAAAGCCAGGACTGCTTAATTCTCTGGGAGCTACGCTGGCCATGTAACAATGCGTAAATTATACATGGCTGCATGCAGCAAGCAGTATAATGTGCTGAAGAGAGGGTGGATTGTAATCAGTTCCTGTATATCTTTGCTTTCCCCAAGGTCCCCTTGTTTTTGGAGAGCCGATCACTGCCAGCTTGGGGACAGATGGGACACATTACTGGAGCAAAAACTGGGCCAAGGCTGCAGCTTTTGTGACCTCGCCACCTCTGAGCCCTGATCCTACCACTCCAGATCACTTAAATTCGCTCTTGGCTTGGTAAGACCTTCATTTTTTTTACAGGCTGATGGTCAGGCAAGTGCAAAAACCACATGGGATGGAGCATCTAGGGATCAGCTCAGTTTCCTTTAGACTAGTCTCATACACGAAACAGCAGAGAAGGGCCCATAGAAAACCAGGGATGGTTATATCCCTGTGTTTAGGCTGTCAGTCAGGTGAGCAGGCATGGACTCTCCAGCTCCTGGTTAGCCTGTTAGAGAAGTAACTGCTGGTTCTTCAGGAATGAGTTCTTTTTCTTTCTGCTTTTCAAGTGATTCCTAGTTGTACAGCTAGATAGTCTTTAGCCCAGGACTTCAAATGGGTTTTCTCCCTAGTTCTCTGTTTTCTCCAGCCAAATTGTTAATATATGATTGGATGGCATCCTCACCATCCAGCATAAGCAACAGCCTGCTGGATAGATCCCCATCTGTGAGAATAGACTCAGTTTTAAGCCCCCGGTCATATCTGGCAAGCACAGCTCCTGAAATCGGCGTTGTCCCTGAATGCAGAGATACCTGGAACCGAGAAAACCTTCCTGGTGCAATTTTTGCCAAAGCTGGAGCAGGGCTGTAAGCTGTGAGCACTTTTGAGAATTAGGCTGTCCTAAACTAAACTCTAAGTGTTTGTAGCAGAGTTCAGTGGTTTTAACCCCTGTGTATTGCAAACTTCTGACTTGGTAGTTTGCCTTCATCTGGGACGGACCAAAATCATAGAAGTTTACTTGTGTTTAGTTCTTGCAGCCGTGTTTTTACTTTTAGCTTGCCTTGTGTCTTTATAGGTTCCAGGGTCCTCAAGCTGTAAGTCGGCAAAGATAAGTGGTACATATAGAGAAGGTATGTCAGGCAGGAGAAAGAGACCAGAGTGGATTACAAAGGAGACTGCCAGGGACTCAGGTGGAGACAGGCTGGTGACTGGAGGCCGTCACTTGACAGGATAGGGGTATGGGCCGACTCTCTTCAGGTTGGTAGGGAGAGGGTTATCACTAGAGAGATGAAAGGAATGTGGACAGCAGAGGGAGAAGTGTCTTTCTCATATAGAAAAGAAGACATCAGCAATGCCTTGCCAGCAACCCAGACCGTAAACTTATCCCTGAAAGTATTTCCTGCCTGTATCCAGCTGTGGGTCTTCTTTAGCTTAAGCAAAAGATCATCTGCTTTGAAATGATAGGGACATTCACAGCTGAAGTCCCACCAGGACAGATTGCTAGTGCTGGAGTGAGGAACCCAGCTTACCATTCAAAACCTTATTTAACGCCATGTGGTGGCACTCATCTCACCTGCTGCCTACGCTTTCTAGGGTTTCCAATGCTTTAGACAGAGCAGTAGAATTTCAACCCTAAAAGTGACCCATTGCTCTTCAGAAAACATTTCCCCCTGAGGTTAGTTTTCCACATGACTAACTGGCAGGCTGTATGGCAGGCAGTGCCAGCGTGGTTGGTAATACAAGGCCCTGCATGTGTAATTCAGGCTTGGGCAGAGCTGCCCTTTAGGTGGATGGGGACATATGTGTGAAGGGAAGTTGCCATCAATCAGTGCCGCTGCTGCGGTGCGCACATCTCTCCTTGTACACGGCGGGTCAGGCTGTGCAGTCCCCCAAACCCGGGTTTTAACTCAGCTGCCTTAACGATGCTGCATTCATAGCACTATCCATGAATGCACAGTTGAGCTCTGAGTTACATGCGTTTCTGGTAAGAATACGCAGGAATTTGTTCTGTTGTGATGGTCTGGTGGCAGAAATGATTTTCCATAATTGAGCTTTCTGTTCCTTAAAACAAGGAAGAAAAATGACTTTTCTGGTCTGATCGGGCACTGTTAGCACTATAAAGAGTGAACCTCATTGTGTGAGGGTAAGGCTCTTAGCCAGCACATGTGAATGTGTATCAAAATGTTTGGCTCTTTACTCTATCCGGCGTGGCTATGTGTTTTCTAGAAGAGAGTCCCAAAATAATAGTATGTGGATCAAAACAGATTAGCTAAAATAGCAAGAGAATTTTTAGAACTGGAATCCAAATAATGACTTTTTTTAACACTAACATCAGAAAGACAAACTGAGGAGTCACAGAAGTTTTCATTATCCTCCAAACATGCAAAAATGGCTTTTTTTTTTCTAGTGGCTTAAAGTCCTAGATCTTAAATGACAGCAGCTTAGCCAGCTTTCAGTTTTAATACTTTAAATCTATACTGTGAAACTGAAAAAAGAACTGTATATTTTATCAGTCTTCTGTGCATTTGTGGGGAATTTTATGCAAGGATGATGGTAAAGACAGTATCTCACTTTTCTATTGCACTGTTCATCAGGAGACCAATATTTTACATTGATTAAAAAATCCTTACAACATTCTTCCTCTGCAAGCACGCAGCATACTGCTTGTGCTGTTTTCCACAGAAAGTGTTGATTTTTCACTTTGAAAAGTTGAATGTGTAAAAATCTAGCACGTCTCATGGGGTTTACAGATTGGATTTGCCTCATGAGATTTGGTCCTTGTTTCATCTATGGGCCATGCACCTGAGGTAGCTTTCATCTTCCATGGTGCACTGCTGTGTTATTGACGCTGTGATATGCCATCTCTTCTGAACTAGAGATGTGAGATCTTGGTGCTTCATGGAATACGTAATCTGCCGTGAAAAGCCTTGTTTATGGTGAAGAATAAGACGACAAGGTATTGATGTGGCATTTAAAGATACACATATGTCCACTGTTAATTCCCACCACTCCCTCTTTTGGAGATGTTTTCCATGGTGATCCCTTCTTGTCTGTCATTTTGTCAGCTGATCTGATGCTCATCCCCAATTTGACAGTGGAATATATCTAGACAGTAGGAGTGCCCGTGTGGTTAACCCGGAGGTGTTAGGTGGCTCTTGAGCTGCATGCTTCAGCTGCAGAAGTCTTCTGTTGACTAGGCAGGGGAGTGCAGTGCATGTCATTAAATGTCATTAAATGTCAGAGGAGAAGGAAAACGGAGTTCAGAGGAAGCAACTCCTTTTCATCTTTCAGGTGTAGGAATTAATAGCCTGGTGTAAGAAGCGCAACATAACCTCAGGGAAATGGGCCTGGCTGTGACATTCATGTTTTCATGGTTGTATTCATCAGAGTGCAGAAAAGAGAGAGAGGGTAAGCCACAAGAAACTTAGCTGACAGAAGAGCAACAAAAAGGAAGAAATGGCATTGCAATCTTCTGACTTTATTGTTGTGTTAGAATAAATGAATGTTTAACTGGTAGATTTTGTTTAATCCTATGGAGTAACACCAGACAGTCATTAATAATCAGGAATAGCTAAAACATAGCTGCCTTTTCACTATTAAATACATGGGTTTGGCTTCTGCTAAAAAATGGACGGATGGATGTGAGCATGGTGAAGAACCAGAAAAGAGGCCAAAGGTTCTTCTCTGACTGTCAGCAATCATTGGGGCTGGCAGCCCAGAAAATGGCATTAGAATTACTGATGTGTGACACTTCTTTCCTCTGTACGTGGCTATTTGTTAGCTTGCTGGAATCTGAATTTGTGGACCAGAATCATTCAGATGTTTCAGAGCTGGAACTTACATAATAGGTTGAAGAAAAGGATGGCAGGTTCTTGGGGACATCGTCCTTCTGGAGTGATAGAAGAGAAATCGTAGTGTGTTTTAATGTGCTTGACTCCTGTAAGCTTAATCAAGACCTAAAAATATCACCTGTTTCCTGTGGATATTGAAGAACCTATCTTCTTTTTTGTCTTTCTATTTTTGCACAATTCTGCATATTGGTTATGTTCTTCCTCCTTATTCCCGAGAGCAGCTGTGATCTAGTTCTGCTCTCTGCAAAAAGATTTTCTCTAGGCTAAAGAAACAACTTCTTAAATGACAGCATTATTATTTGGTAGCTCTTTTTGTGTTTTACTCCATGCTTTTTTCTGTGTAAGACCTTTAAGTTAGATAAATCCAGAGCACATATTTGACTTGCACTATGCCTTTCTTTGTTTCATTAGAAGACTACCTGATAAAAAACTTTCCTTTTTTATTTTCATGTTCTGCTTTGGAAGGTCAGACAAGAAATGTTTGTGTAAGAATTGCAAGAAAAATATGTGCAGGGGAGAAATGCAGGGAAACAAGCTTGATGCTCATGACTTGCATTGTAAAATTTGCCATTATTTTTCAACATGGTTGCGAATTAATTTATCTTCAGTGGCAGACATTTCATACAAGCTTCCGATCATTTCCTTAATCCTAGAGTAATCCTTTGTCCTGGTTAGTGGGCTTGTGCCTGATCTCTGTTGATAAGCAGCCTGAAACCTGAGAGGGTTGTGATCTGGGAGTTCAGGGTGCTCCTGGGGGAAAGTGGAGATTGTCCAATGCCATTGTTGCTCTTCAGTGATCTGTAGCCAACACGTAAAGGCTGCTGACATGATTTACAGCCTATGCCTCTGGTGTGTAGGCTTGAAAGGTCCATTCACAGCTAGTCTGGGACCAAGGTAACCTTGGTGATGCCTGGTCTAAACCTTCTGTGTGTTAACTCCGCAGTGGGGACCTGCAGGTGACGGGAAGTGGACACTGCCCGTATAGCACTGCCCAGAAAGCCATTGGAAAGGACAACTTCACTATGATTCCTGAAGGGGTCAATGGAATTGAGGAAAGAATGACTGTTGTCTGGGACAAGGCTGTAGTAAGTAATTACTTGCTTTTATGAACTAAAAAGAAATTGAGTGTTGGCTGAATAATGAAAGCCAGGAGACTCTTGGCCAGTACTTAAGTGACTTTCTAATATATTTCTGAGAGTTCCCTGAGAGAGCGCTACTACGAGGTGAATTGTTTATTTCAAAAACCTTCTCCAGTTTTATAAACTCAGGGCTGTGTTTCACTTTTGACACTGCAACACTATCGTTTTTTATTAGACCTGAGGCTTCACAGACTCCACCGCTCAATTTTCCAGTTGTGTCAGAGTGGATGCTTCTCAGAGATGCAGGATCTGGAGCAGTTTAATGATTTTGAAGTGGACCCTATATAAATGTGATGAATGGATTGTTTGAATTTGGGAAGTGTCTCATCATTTTTGAGAAATTACAAATGGATGGCAGCCGAGCCTGCGGCTAGACGATAAAATGCTTTGAAGGAGAACATTGCATGTAATTCATACTGGCATATTTTGTGGTGGGGTGCCGGTATAAGTTAGCAATTTTTTGATGGTTCCATGGATCCTAATATATAATGAAATTCTCCCTCCATTGTCCGTGTGTCCATACACACCCATGAACACACACACACACACACACACACAATTACCTTATATTGCATTGCGCTCGAATGCATATTGCAAACTGGGAAGTGGTAGTATTTACAATGCTCTCATGAGCACTTCTCCCAGACTGTGTTTAATAACCACTTTCTTCAGGGACCGCTATCGAGATTCCAAGCACAGAAGCAGCTTCAGGTATCTGCCGTGTAGGAGCAAAGCGGGGAAGCAGGCAAAGTGCAGCCAGCCAGTGATACTTCCCTTTCATTATTCCCATGAAGGGAAGGAGCTGCAGCAAGGGCTGCAACATGGGATTTACAGGTGGTAACATTCAGTCCTGCACCACTGAGTAGCTTGTATTTTGCAGATCTTATGTTTTACCAGGCAGGAAAAAAGTGTTTATTTAATATTAAAAAGTTTGGCACTGTTGTTTTTCCTTGGAACATTGTTCTTGCTTATTGCCAGGGAAGACCCCAAAATACTCTACTGAGAAATCAAAATGCTGTTGTGTACAGCTGCTATTAAGCCATCACTGACTGTATAAAAAGTTCAATTGGTGGTGACATTTCTCCAGGCAAGGACTTTATAATTGGGGTCGTATTACTTAGATGTATAGGTTTGGTAATACTAATAGTAGAATGGACGTAATTTGCAAGAAATGTTTCTAAAAGAGTCTGAATCTTGATCTTTTCTCATAATACTCATGTAAGTTTCTCTGTTTTAAAATCGTTAAAACATTTAAATGGAAATTGCTAGGGCTAGCAACAAAACACACTTAGGCATCAGTGTGTAGAGAAAGGGATCTTAAATAACTGAGCAACCTGATCATCTGCATTAAGGTTTTATTGGCTGCTCTTTGGGTGCCAGGAATAACACATTCACTTATTTGAAACTCCCAAGTAATGTGCCTTGTATAAAGTCCTGCTTGATAAAACCTGTGTTTCATGCAACATCACCATATGTATGAACCACGTGCCTCCCCGTATCTCCCTGATCGTTCGGCACTCTACATAGTAAATTCCCATTTTACAAGCTTATTTTGCTCAAGTCACGTTGTTTTTAGGCCACAGGTAAGATGGACGAGAGCCAGTTTGTAGCTGTCACCAGTACCAATGCTGCCAAAATCTTTAATCTGTATCCAAGAAAAGGACGGATTGCTGTAGGATCAGACGCCGATGTGATTATATGGGACCCTGATAAGGTGAAGACCATAACAGCTAAAAGCCATAAATCGGTAAGGAGAAAAGGAAAACCAGCAAGAAAAAAGAAATGTCACTGTTGCTTTTCAAATGTTGATGTAATTCATGTGAACACCAAATATATGGGATATAGAGGAGTGGGGTAACTGCCTACTCCTATTCTGAAATGGGTAAATGTCTCAGAAGATGAAAGTATTGAAATTTTGCATTGGAAGCACTGGGAGCAGGAAGTATTTCTTTTCTCTCTGCATACACCATTGCACTATTTTTGCATGCTTGTGGCAGGTCTGTAAATAGGTGTGAATCAGGTCTGCAGCTGAGGTTAGTAAAGCTGTGATGATAAATTTAAAACCATCTCACTTTTCTGCTTACCTGAAAAGCACCTGATATTATAAATTGCACGATTAAATCAACAGTATTCTAAATTATGACAGATGATTAAATATTTTGATAATACAGCTCTGAGCAGCTTCACGGCTGGGATTTTCTATTTCATTCCAAAGCTTTGCCGTTAGCGCAGAGTACCGGTGACTCACAGTTGCTTTGATTTTGGGTGTGACAGCTTTTATCTTATGTATTGTGTATTTCAAAGTTGTTATCTTACTGTTTGGTGCTTTGGTCTTTTATATTGAGGAATTCTTCCAAACGTTTTACTGGAAATCCAGTAATATGGCTTATATTAAAAAGGAATAAACCTTTAGAAACCTTTAAAAAGTAAGTTTAGGTGATTCAGTTTTTATTTCTCTGTCTTGGGATCTCTCTGTATTTTCAAGAAAGTAATAAACACCTGGCCTTTGACAGTCATTCCCATTTAGATTCAGGCTCTCCTGGTTCTTTCTGGCCTTTTCCAGACAGAAATATGTGTGCTGGTGCCTTTGAAGTTCCCTTATACAGGGACAGCACACGCATGGTGGGACCACGTCCTCTGGGTATCTGGCAGCCAAGTCACAGTTTTCCTTCTTATTAAGGCTATCGCACTTCTAGAGACTTTGGATAAATACGGAAAGTCCTCAAAAACAAATGAGATAAAGCCCTGATGGAAAGTGGGCAATGGAAAGGAAAAGTCTGATCCAGGAAAGTCTGATCAGAGAGATTGTTTTAAATCATCTCATATCGTAAGGCATTGCTTTTCCTTCAGACAAAACAATTTTATACGTGTCCTAATGGCAGTTGTCTAAAAATATGACTACAAATACAGATTATAAGTTACGAACTGAAAGAGATCTTGTACCGAACTTGCGGTGAATATGTTGGTTGATCCCCAGGCCGTTGAGTACAACATCTTTGAAGGAATGGAGTGCCATGGTGCCCCACTTGTGGTCATAAGCCAAGGGAAGATTGTGTTTGAAGACGGAAATCTGCACGTAAATAAGGGAATGGGCCGCTTCATCCCTCGCAAACCTTTCCCTGAATATCTTTACCAACGCATCAAAATCAGGAATAAGGTAATGTCAGATATTATTTAATCTTCTTTCTAGCCATACCCTCTCGGAACCACAGTAGCACATGGTTTTTATTATTATTGTGCAAATGTGAGTCCGTATCAGATGGACTATATATGACTTGTTTAAAAAACGACCACAAAACTGGTTCCTCTGCAAGTGTGAACTGATGTAATATAATTAACACTGTGAACTTCAGTGGGTAGAGCATATAATTGCCAGTTGGGCATAATTGCCTTCTGTCCAGCTGTGCAGGCTTTTGAAGGGAGGTGGAATAGTGATAGAATTTACTTTTAGTTAAAATTCAGGAAAAAGATAAAGCTTCTTTGGGAGGAGGGTTAGCTGGAAGAAAAACAGAATTTTAAATTGTTACTGAGCTTTGCATACTGAACTGCCACACCGCAGAGAAGAAAAGCATGTAAGCCAGAGATACTTCATTATATTTGGCATCTCTGAACTGTTGTTGGTACATTTGCTGAGCTGAGTATTAGCAGCATTCACAGCTCAGAAAACTTTTCTCTTGTGTTTAATAAAAAGCTTGGGAAATGACCAAGATTAAGGCTGGGTCACTTCTGGTTTTGAATTGTATCAGTGCTCCCCTGTTGAAAACCAATTGGCTTAGCACTAGTTCGTTCAGGGTTATTTGGAAATTGCTTCTTGCCACTGAGCAAGAAAGTCACTGTGTGAGGACAGGTAACAAGACAAATGGACTAAAACTCATATTTTCTTCAACCAAGCACATATCATAGCCTGTGAGGACGGCAACTGAAATTAAGACTACGAGCAGGTTGATAGTGTTTTATCTTTCATCATTTGTTATACAAATTCTGTCAAGCTGTGGGATGCAAAAGGTCTGCACTTCTAACGAGAAAAGGCACTGTAAAAATCAAATGCACCTGCAAAAGTTTTGCAAAATACCAATCAGTATTGCACTTTTTTTACATTATCCACTTAGATGACATGGGCCTTCTCTTCACGCTCGCCTCTCAAGCGTTTAGCACGTGGGAGTGCTATATAAATTAGTGACGATGTCATTTAAATACTGAAAACAACACTTTAAAAACAAGTATCAGAGAGTGGTGTCTTATACCAGGAGTTTGCACAAAAGTAACTGTGCTAAGTAACCTGCGTCTTGCAAGCGGGCCTGGATTTTGGGAAAGACCTTTGATTTTTAGATACTTAGGAAAGATCTACAAAAGGATGAGGAAAGGGACTAATATTTTTGCTTTTGCAGCTCCCTCTGCTGCCTGCTGAGAGGAAGGGACAGCAGATTCATGTCCGCATTTCTTTTCCCACTATTGAATTTTATTGATTGGAAATATTTAGAAAACCCCAATGATGGTCATATCAGCCACCATATGAATATGTCAGTGCACGACAAAGGATTATAGAAAAAACATGTCAAACAAGGGGCTGCAAAGCTGTAACTGGCACAGGATAGCAGTATAAATTTATCCCTGGAGCACGGATAACAGTATAAATTCCTGCCTTTGTGGGTCCCTGGAAGATGGATTCATTGCTGTGATCGAGAGCTGCTCTCTTCTGGGCATTGGTTTTGGCTCAGCCTGTGAGACGGTGGCTCTTCTGAGCCTGATGTCCCCGTAACCAAAAGCAAGGAAAATGCATTGATTTCTGTAAGAGCTGGATCAAAGCCCTGTGAATAGTGTCCTTCCTATACGGTATTTTAATTTCACTGTTAACCTGTTGGGGAAATGGCTCTGAAACAATAATCTTGTAAGCCACAGATTTCTGATCTTGATGAGCTTTGGACTCTGCGATTCAGTGGCTTCAGGCTCTTCCTGAAAATTGGAACTGTTTTTTAAAAATATTATGTCCTAGATTCCTGTGATTTTAAGGCCAATGAGGCTGTTTTGATTGTCTTTTCTCATATTCCTTATAGGAACTGTACAGGGATAAAATCTGGAGACCTCAAACTGAAATCAGAGCTCAAATGACAGATACTCTATTGACAAATAATGAAAGATGGGTCCCATGCCACAGTCTAGCGTATAATTGCTTTTCTAGTTGATGACAAGAAGTGGAAACTTTTGAAATTTTAATTTAAAAATTGCCACCACTTTTCAATGAGTTCTAATGAAGATAATGAGATATCTGAAGGGGAGGAGCAGAGGAAATACAGGTAGGAGTGAAATTGCTGCAGTCAGTATAGTGGGTATCAGTCTTGCAACAACCCAAGTGGGATTCAGCAGCTGAACCAACCCTGCTGAACAGCCTCTGAATGGAGAGAGAAGAGGTGATGGTGACTGATCTTACTTAAAATAAACATCTTAGGTCAGACCTGTTGTTCTTTCGAATCCCATTTCTCCCCATTGACTGTGAAGGAAGCCTAATAAGGATCTCTCTCTTATAATTTTTATATATATAAAAACGGAGGGAGGAAATGTTATAATTTCCTTTATATATAAAGCAGACTGCAGCTTTGATGAGAGTATAGATGTGTTTTTAATTCAGCTAATGCAGAATATAGCTCTGTGCTCAGTGGTCTCTGCATATAGGCAGGAGTATCATTAGGGAGCATTATCAGAACATTCAGTGTCTCGATTTTTATTCTCCTCTTGATCTAGGTGGGAGGACTGCAAGGAGTCTCCAGAGGAATGTATGATGGGCCTGTGTACGAAATCCCAGCTACACCAAAATATGCAACTCCTGCACCCTCAACTAAATCCTCCCCTGCCAAAAACCAGCCCCCACCAATCAGAAACCTCCATCAGTCCAATTTTAGCTTATCAGGTAAGTCAGCCTGACTCATCAGAAATGTTCTAAAGCCACGAGTATGGATTATTGGTGATAAATTTCCATTATAATTACTTCTTTAATCAAATATGAAAGGATTTTATATACTCACATACATGCATATACTTGCATATATATATGTAGGTATATATCTGTTTTTATGCATTCTTTCCCTAGGAATATTTTACAAATTGCCAAATATTCAAAATGTTTGCAATCTAAAATTTTTCTCTGCATGCAGTCTTTTAATATTATTTACTTGGCCCATTACAATTAGCTGAGGTGTCTGGTTGATGTGGCTGAGGCCCCTTGGTGGTATTTACAGCTGATGGGACTTGGGTCTGGTGCAACCCACGTGGCTCAGACATCTTGGATTTCTTTCTTGCTGCTAGAAAGAAAGTTTCTTTCGGAAACTGCTAGATATGGAAACCTCAACTGTCTTGTCCGTGGTCAGCAAACCATGTGCAAAAGCTATTCATATGCAGATTAGAGTAGTTCTTGTCCTCTTCGCTCTTGGTGCCCAAAACATTTTCTATGGTACATAAGAAACGGACTGGAAAATCATCCTTTGGGGTTGTTGGAAATAATTCTTGTCATCTGAAGACAATTACAAGTGTGTCAAATCCTTATCCTTCAAAAGTCTACAGCCCAATTGGTAAATAAGTGGCTCCTTACGATGTTATGAAAGTCGCTGGATTTTCTCCCCTGTGGGAGCCAATGGTGGAGTTTTCCTCCCTGACAGATCCTGTCTTTAGAAACTAAATGAAACTTCCGGAAGAAAGCCCAAGGAGAGCAAATATTTTAAAAACCCTTCTAGTGAGTTGAAGTATATTTTTGCCCATACACCTGGGGCCATGGTGAGCACATACAGATACATAGAGCTATATAAAGCAAAAAAAGTGCTTAGAAATTTAACCTATAATAATAATAACCGATAAGTGGGATTTTCATAAGCATCCAAAGCTGTGGTTTCGCAGTCCACTGCTGGATCTGGGTACTACCAAGGCATCTAGTGGTACGCATTTGACCCGAATCAGGCAAACGCATGTTACTGTGTTCTTATGAAATTAAGCAGAACCGGAGACTACGATAGCACTTAAAATGATCCTACGCTTTTATGGTAGTCTTACATTGCCTTTAGGAAGCTGAGTGTGATCAGACAGTATTTAGCCTGGCAGAAAGCTTGCTGTCACCTGAAGCTTAACCTTTCAACCATTTTAAAATGCATTTTGAAGTGGGTGTGAGTTTACATCAGCTCAGTGCTCCTTTCCTCACAGATTTATGATCGCTAACATCAGATTTACTGTACTGTTGACCCATGGACTCAGCAGGGACAGGTATTCTAAATCAATGAGGCAGGTTTGAAAAATCCACTCTGCATACGTTTTCAGGTTTTTTTGTAGCTATAACAGTAATATTTTCTGTCAGGGTCTGATCTCGCAAAGGGAACCCAGTCTGTAGGCTGTCATTCCAGCATGGGCTCTTCTCCAAGCCAGTGGAAAACAGTTCCCCATGTAGGGTGAGCATCAATCTGATCCCAAACATTTAATCCTACACTTCTCATCGAAGACAACTGGAGCTAGGCACAGAAATGTGCCTTGAAGGTCTGTTTAGCACTTCAGTCAGGGATTTGGCTCAAAAGAAACCAGCTGATGGTGGTGTGAGGGGCACTTAGCTGGAACGAGCCAGGTAAAATCTCACCGCTGATGGTTTTTTCCTTTTCATAGCTTTGTTTCCTGATTTTCTGTTGTTGCAGGAGCTCAGATAGATGACAATAACCCACGCCGTACTGGCCACCGCATCGTGGCACCTCCTGGTGGTCGCTCTAATATTACCAGTCTTGGCTGAAAAATGATGATGGACAGAAACATGAGGATGAAGGATCATGGGAATAATGTCCGTTCCCTTCAATATCTGTGTTATCGAACCCATGGTTTTATCTGGTACTAATGGAAATAAAAAATGAAATGTCTTTCTTTTTTTTGTATAGGAAGAGGTGATAATAGTGTGGTGTGTTTGCTTGGAACTACTTGCCTCACAATTGTGCTTTCATGCCATAGTCACCTTAAAGCATGGTGCTTCCATTGCCCCTTTAGTGACTACAGGTTTTAGCTTCGTCTCGTAACTGAATGATGGTTCCTTTGCACCGTTTCGCTGTATTAGAGTAGTTAATGCATGTTACTGAGTTATTTATGCAAGTTGCATTCTGTGAGTGAGTCCCTTTAGAACACGTTGCCAACAATTGACTAGACACAATGCCAAGATTAATGTCCGTATTTGAGAAACACCACCAAAAACACTTATGAAGGAAGAAAATGGCCATCTTGAAAGTATGCAGTAGAGTAGTATAGGCAGCTTCTGTTTCATCTTTAATTTATTATAAACCCAAGAAGCACTTCTCTCAGACACAGAAAATCATCGGGACACGTAATGACAAATCGTCTCTGTAGCACCTGTCTGTTCCCACTCAGTATGTTCCAAGTCTGTGTCCTTCTTGTTTCCATTTTAGACAGAGCCATAATTTATACATACCAATGCCGTTGCCACCCCTGCAGGGATTTCTCCACCTGGGCAGTAGTGCTCTCCTTCTGCATGAGATTTTTGGTACTTACAGATAATCCAAGTTGCCGTCGGATTTTTAAAGTTTTTTGTACAAAGTTTTTCCTTTGTAATCACATGCATTTTTACTTACTCTACCGTATCAAGATCTACTAGTCGTGGTTCAATTTCTGAATTCAAAGCTTGTGAAATAAAGGAAATGAATTGATGGGTAAGCGTCTTCCTCTGCTTTCCAGTGCTGTTGCTCAATGATTGAAAATTTAGAACACAGAAACTCAAGAGAAATTGTCTTTTAGGTTGACATCATGTAAAAGAAGGAACCGCCTTAGATTACAAGGGGTGTTAAATGTATAGGTGTCTGCATATGCATACTATAGCATGCCATAACCCGTCTTAATTAAATAGAACTCACAGTAAAAATAAACTTACTGTTTACATTGCAGCTGCCTCAGTTTTGGCCAAAGGAGACCTAAATTATCTTTCCCCCAAGACCTTCAAGACTGCATCTGATTTGCTTGAAATGGTAATTGATTGCCATCATCTTACCTGTAGTACAGAACCAGTATGCAGTGCTCCAGTTTGACCTAAGCTATATTTGACTTAATACTGGTTTTCTCTGCTGACCGAACCGGGACAGTGTTTAGGCATGGCATGAACAAGACATGCTGCAGGTAAGGTGAGGAAAGTGGACTTGAATTCTCTCTCTAAGAGTGAAGGAAATGCTTTCTCTCACAAACTATGTAAAGAAACCTTTTCTATCACTTGTTACTTGTCTGATTGTGTTGCAGATGTTGTGGGAAGAGTGGGCTACGGTAGAGGGTGGGGTGCTACAAAATTAAGCAGGTGAGCGAAACACCTTCCCTTGGCCTTCTACCATTTTGCCCTTGTCTACATTACAAAGCTGCACCAGGAAAAGTCTTGTAGCAGCGCCGTGCCAGTGGAATGGTTTTATCTAGCTGAGATGCTTGACCACGTAGCACCGGTCCATCCTTTCCATGCAGCAATAAATTGTGTTGGCACAGGACATGTGGTGCACACCAGGTGCATGTGGGACATAAAGTTTTGGAAAGTAGCCTACCTGAAGCCTGTCATCTTATTCTGAAGCCAGTATGCTATCACCTCCAGCTTGCCCGGGAAAGGAACCGCTACCCTGGAAAACTCCATTTCGGTCAGCTTGGTCTGAAAAGCTGGCAGCAGAGCCAGTCTGAATAGCCGGCTTTTCCTTTTGCTTCGACTTTGATCTGAACCAGTGAAGAAACGTTGCAATGCAACCTGAAGTGAACTGAATTGATTGCTCCCAAAATGAGAGAAAAATAAGGCTTTTCATGAACAACCCCTTCTGCTAAGGAGTCAAATTCATGTTTCCTATTGCCTGGAGAGTGCCCTCATCCCTAGGCTTGCTTGCTCACTTGGTAGTTCAGGTATTTTATATGAAATAAAACAACTTGCTCACTTGGTGGTTCAGGTTTTTTATATGAAGTAAAATAATGCTAGCAGAGAAGCCTGAGGACAACCTGCTCTGGAATAACCCACAGCCTAGCAGGTAAGGCAATCCTGAAATGCCAAGTCTCCATCTCTACTGTCCTATTCCAACCCATTTGCTGTGAGCGTTGACAGAGCCAGCAACAGTTCTGGTAACCTAACCCTGACAATAGAAATAAAACTGGTTTGTGAAACTATGTGGCAAATTTGACAGAGTGTGAAAAATTTGCAACTGCTGGTTACAGTTCCTTAGTGAGTTTCTTGCGTGTATTTGTGCGAGTAGCAATAGTTGCTCACCTCCAAGTAAAACGTCTACTCGATCTACGAGGCTTGTCATGCTTGAAGTGACAGAAATAATTGTTGTGTAACTAGTATTGACAGGTTCCACTTTTCCTACACACTAAACAACATCCTAAACCAAAGAACCCTTTGCCTACAAGGTAGTCAAGATCCACTGTTGTTAACATGCATTTATTTTTCCATGGTGAAGTGTCCGTGAATAAATACATGTGTGGGTGTTTGAGAGGCACTTCATGGTTCAGTGCTTCTGTGCGAACAAGACTCTGCTTGTCAGGTCAATGTAACTCCGCTATGATTTCTCCGAGGAGAAACAGGCTAGAGTGCCCATGATGTTCATAAGCTCCTGCAGCCTGACTGCTCCTGCCATGCCGCTGCTGAGGGACAGCCTGCAGGAAGCCTGTGGATCATATGCTGTCCCTTGGTCTCTCCACACTGGACATGCAAGACTACCTGGATGTGATTTAAGCAGCATTTTTTTGGAGCACAGGTACATTACTGCATGGTCACCACATGAAGTGAAGGAGTCCTCACTTGGATGGTGTATTTGGTTTGCGTGGCAAGGTTCTGGTAGCAGAGGGGCTACAGGGGTGGCTTCTGTCAGAAGCTGCTAGAAGCTTCCCCCATGTCCGATAGAGCCAGTTCCAGCTGGCTCCAAGACAGACCCATCGCTGGCCAAGGCTGAGCCCGTCAGCGACGGTGGTAGCACCTCTGGGATAACATATTTAACAAGGGGGGAAAAAACTGCACAGCAGCAACTGCAGCCAGAGAGAGGAGGGAGAGTATGTGAAACAACTCTGCAGACACCATGGTCAGTGAAGAAAGAGGGGGAGGAGGTGCTCCAGGCGCTGGAGCAGAGATTCCCCTGCAGCCCCTGGTGAAGACCATGGTGAGGCAGGCTGTCCCCCTGCAGCCCATGGAGGTTAATGGTGGAGCAGATATCCACCTGCAGCCTGTGGAGGACCCCATGCTGGAGCAGGTGGATGCCTGAAGGAGGCTGTGACCCCGTGGGAAGCCTGCGCTGGAGCAGGCTCCTGGCAAGACCTGTGGACCCGTGGAGAGAGGAGCCCACGCTGGAGCAGGTTTGCTGGCAGGACTTGTGACCCCGTGGGGGACCCACGCTGGAGCAGTCTGTTCCTGAAGGACTGCACGCCGTGGAAAGGACCCACGCTGGAGCAGATCGTGAAGAACTGCAGCCCGTGGGAAGGGCTCACGCTGGAGAAGTTCATGGAGGACTGTCTCCCGTGGGAGGGACCCCATGCTGGAGCAGGGGAAGAGTGTGAGGAGTCCTCCCCCTGAGGAGGAAGGAGCGGCAGAGACAATGTGTGATGAACTGACCGCAACCCCCATTCCCCGTCCCCCTGCGCCGCTGGGGGGGAGGAGGTAGAGGAAATTGGGAGTGAAGTTGAGCCCGGGAAGAAGGGAGGGGTGGGGGGAAGGTGTTTTAGGATTTGGTTTTATTTCTCATTATCCTACTCTGATTTGATTGGTAATAAATTAAACTAATTTCCCCAAGTCGAGTCTGTTTTGCCTGTGACAGTAATTGGTGAGTGATCTCTCCCTGTCCTTACCTCGACCCACGAGCCTTTCGTTATATTTTCTCTCCCCTGTCCAGTTGAGGAGGGGAGTGACAGAGCAGCTTTGGTGGGCACCTGGCCTCCAGCCAGGGTCAACCCACCACAGATGGTTACTGTGATATACTGTCAGAAAGCTGGCACATGCTATGCCATGCTCACAGGGGGTTTAAACCAAGCAATGTAAGTGGTTCTTCTCTTACCACCTGGAGGCCTGTTTCACAGCAATACCCCTGCCCCTACATGGCTAACCTGTCCTTAAAAAATAAAAGTGACAATAAATAAAATGTGGATTAGCCGGTGATCCGGAATACATCTGCAGAATAGGAAACTATACTTGAGTTTGCTCCCTTGTAAGAGCACCAAGCTGGGAGATGTTCAGTTTGTGAACTTGTGGGTGGGGAGCTACTGTTACCTCAACTATAAGAAGAAAGCAGTGCAAAGCTTTCATGCTTTTTGAATTGTCAAGCTTCTAAAAAGTTGCAGCAGGGGTATGACCTTTTAATACCTGATATAGTCCTAATGATGTAAAACTGGCTCTTCCCTACTGCCATTTGCAGACCCCTTAAAATTAGCCCCTATGACCAGTCTGAGGACTATCTTTGTCCATCAAGTGATGTGGAAGAGAAGGCTGGATCTATAGATTGTTTCCTGAGTGACAGTTTGGACCAGTTTGTCTTGTGTTACAGTTTGTCTGCTACAGAGCACTGCAGTTACATGTTTAAATTTTAGTGTTTGTAGCAAAGTCTGTTAATTATGATGCTAAGACTGTACCAAAACTGACAGCTGTCCCAGCCATTAAATGTTTCTCTTAGCAATATACTGATCTTCATCCTTAAGAACTAAAAATGCAGACTGGACCAGGTCAGACGACCATGTTCTCTGGGTTCCAGTAGCCAACAACATAAGCTTAAGGGAGGCCAGAAGAAAAGAGCAAACATATAATGCTAATATTCCTCTGAGTGTTTCCCTCATTTTCAGTGTCTTGTAATTTCTTGAGAAGTAGCAGCATCTTTGTACTCTGTAGCTGTCAGTGGATTTTTCTGCCATGAATTTATTTGCCAAGGTGCTTTTAAACCTATGTAAAATCTTGGCATTTATGGCTTCCTGAAGCACGGAGCTGCACAGCTTAATGCATGATGACAAAGTGTCAAGCTAGTCTACTTGGCACCAGCTAATTCTTGCCATTTAGACCTGGCCAGTATTAAATCTCAGTGATCTAAACAAACTGATTTGAGGATAGTTTTTCATTGTGATTGTGGTGAACTTTGCACAAGCTTTCCAGATACATGTCAGTGATGACAGTGAGGGGTACTCAATTAAAAATAAATTGTGTATGGGAGAGGGAATAATGCCTTACAATGTAGTAAAAATGCAGAGTTTGTGATACTGTTTTGAGTATCACGTAACTCATGAAGCATTTGCAGTGATGTGGATGAAGTAGTTAGGCCTCAGCCCCCTGCCCTGACTGCATATTCTGTAATGTTCTAGCACAGTGAGCTGTACATGCAAGGCTAACTTTAAATACATAGTCATATATACTGCTTTAAAAAGCTTTAAGCTTAGCAGCTTCTTCCTTACAACTGGAAGTAAGCCAACCTGCGAATACATCAGCGACTACAGTGCTGTTTCTGAAAGTCTTCAGCTGGCAGGGTCCAGACCCTTGTCCCCTGCTGATGCTCTGCAGTCCAGCGGTGGCCACAGCTGCAAGGGTGCCGAGACCAGGAGCCCTCCCAGCGCAGAGGCAGTTCCCAGACTGCAAGGGGCAGGCCGGGCAGCGGCACTCTAAGCCCTTCATAGCCTCTGCTGAACACATGGAAGAAGCATTTCTTCAGATGGAAGAAACACGACCAAAAAACTGTTGTACATAATGATCTCTGGATGTTAGAATGGCTCCCAAAGACTGTTGTAGATGCCATGATGGAGAGAGTGAAGGTGTTACCTGGTGCTTGCCCTGGTATTGGGTTACTGTGTGCACAGGCTGGATCAAAGGACCTTTATGTGTGACTTAGGACTGCTTATGTCAGGAATGAAACTGCCCATATTGCACTGGAGCTGGCACCAGCTTGAATATCCCAAGTAGAAGTCTTTTAGTTGCACACCTCTTCAGTGTGGTCCAGGCTGCCTTTCAGCAGGACTTCTGCATGATGAGGCTTTCCACATTTTTCTACAGCAGAAGGACCGCTGTGGGCTATTTTGAGTCTTGCATAATATTCAATGCACTGAACAACTCTAACACCATGCCTAGAATTTGTTTGAGATACACCCTTGTCATAAAGCTGTGAATGCGGTTGAGCATAATCATAAACTATTGTAATAATTGTTACCCCTGCTGTTAAAAAAAGGAGAAAAAAGGCACGACATTTTTTCCCTAAATTTCTGCAGCAAGTGTTTTTGATAGGTAGCTGCAAAGCATGATCGAAGCTCCTTGTGAGCCTCTCTGGAATAAACTAAAGAGAGAGTGCTTTATAGATTTACACCATAAAGCAAGTGTTTTGAGCTGTGACTGGCACCTAGGTACTCCATTTTCCCCCATCTGACATCCACTACGCTGGAGACTGCTCTCAGCTGGCAAAACTGCTTAGCAGTTTATCTCCCAGGGACTCTCTAGGCACAATCCCTGGCTTGCAAGCAATTTCTACCATCCCTTAAAACACAGGGAAGATACAAAGGGGGGGGGAAGCACCAAACATTTCAGTAACACATCAGTAGGAAGGAATATTAGAATCATGGAAAGATTTAGGTTGGAAGATGTATCAACTGGAGTCCAGCCTCCTACTCAAAGCAGGGCTAATTTCAAAGTTAGGTTGATCAGGACGTTGTCCAGCTGAGAGTTTAAAGTCTCCAAGGATGGAGCCAACCGTATCCTGGACTGCATCAAAAGCAGCGTGGCCAGCAGGTCGAGGGAGGTGATTCTGCCCTTCTACTCTGCTCTGGTGAGACCCCACCTGGAGTCCTGCGTCCAGCTCTGGAGCCCTCAGCATAAGAAAGACACGGACCTGCTGGAGTGGGTCCAGAGGAGGACCACAAAAATGATCAGGGGGATGGAACAGCTCTCCTATGAAGAAAGGCTGAGAGAGTTGAGGTTGTTCAGCCTGGGGAAGAGAAGGCTTTGGGGAGACCTTCTAGCAGCCTATCAGTACTTAAAGGGGGCTTATAAAAAAGATGGTGGCAAACTTTTTAGTAGGGCCTGTTGAGACAGGACAAGGGGGAATGGCTTTAAACTAAACTACTGGGGGGTAGATATAGACCAGATATAAGGAAGAAATGTTTTACGCTGAGGGTGGTGAAACACTGGCACAGGTTGCCCAGAGAGGTGGTGGATGCCCCATCCCTGGAAACATCCAAGGTCAGGTTGGACGGGGCTCTGAGCAACCTGATTTAGTTGAAGATGTCCCTGCCCATGGCAGGGGGGTTGGACTAGATGACCTTTAGAGGTCCCTTCCAACCCAAACTATTCTATGATTCTATGGATGTTCTGCACTCTCTCTGAATTACCTGTTCCAGCGATTCACTTTTTTCATGGCAAAGAATTTTTTCTTCCTGATGAGTAACTGGAATGTCTGTGCTGAAATTTGTGACTATTGCAATAAGCTGTGCCCATTTGGCTGGTGATAAAGTATTTCACAGCATCAAGAAAAAAAATCTCGGTCTCTGTACTGTTCTGCATTGGCTCAGAAATAAGCAGTCACATGGATTTAAACTGAACTGAGGGGCCAGAAGTAAAGAAACCCAGTCTGTAATGACTATGTCAGGAGGCGGGAGGGAGATCTTCAGCATCAGGATACAGATACTGACTGTTACTATGGTTAAAGTTGAATAACATAACAACGTAACATAACATAATATAACGTAACATAGAAGTTGAACAGTGCTTAACTGAAGAGCAACTGTTGTCAGCTTAGCTTGGCATTTCCTACACTTGTTTCTTGGTCTAACAAAACTCCTTCTTGTTCAGTATCTGCATCATTGACAGGGAGTGATAGCAAGTGTCATGCTATGCACAAAATCTGCACATGACTTTAAATAGGACAGTGAATCCATGGAGTAACTCAAGGAGACTGAGAATTTAGTAACGGGGGCAAGAGTAGCAGGAGTTTTTGCCAGGAAGCTAAGGCAACTTGATGGGAAAAGAGAAGAAATGCCTGTTTGTAGAAACTCCAGCGCAGGATGTCGGGCAGGCAGAGCAGCGCAGCGCCGGGCAGGGAGGTGCCCGCACCCGCGCCCGGGGGCGGTGGGGACTCGCGGGGGTCTTGGTGAGAGCCAGCACCCTCCTCGGCTCCCTCCAGGTGCTCCCTGCCCGTCACCTCCACACCAGCAAGGGGAAGAAAACCTCCCTAGCTGCCCGGGAGAGGGCACTGCTGCCCTGCTTTTGGGATAATCTGAACCTTTCCACGTTTTCTAAGTGACAGAAAAAGCCATTTCAGCCCTGCCTAGCCAAAGGAGTCACAGTGCAATCACGGAGACTCTGCTCAGGTGATTAGAGACCTGGTTCAGGTAATTAGAGACCCTGCTCAGGTGATTAGAGACCCCGCTCAGGTGATTATGCTGCATCCTAACTGTGACAGGAGCCGCTGCTGCGCTGCGTGGTTTAAAACATCATCAACTCTAATAGCAAAGCTTCCTTCTTGCTATCTATATAAAGCGCACTGCAGAATTAAGATGTTCAAGCAGAGGTAAATAGGCTGCATCTGTTTAAAAAAGGGCACAACAAGCAGCAAATAAAATGTCTGGATCAGGAAGGCAGAGAGACCATAGAGCCCAAGTACAGAAATACCAGAATCAAATGCTTGAAGTGGTACAATTTAGAAAAAAGAATTTTTACAATGATCAAGGTGAAAATTAACCATTTAACAATTCTGTGTAACACGCCTGCTAAAGTCATTTGTGTGGCGGCACTTTTGTCTGAGGTAAACTGCATAACTGATGTAGTATTTTCCATCATGCACCAAAGGACAGCCTTTTCGTTAGCAAAATGTATGTTCATTTTAGAAAGGCAGAAAATTTTCATTTCATGAAAGCTGTAAGATTGCTTAAGTGGGGCAATTTATTACACAATACAGGTGCTCTGTACAGCTAGTAAGAACTAGCTGCTTTGCATAACAAGAATTCCCATAGGAAATGTAATGAGCATAACAAAGTATGTTGGAAACAAAAGAGTGTACTTAAGGAAGAAGACTAGAAAGTGAAGTTTAAAAAATGAAACAGTAAACCGGTTTTGTCTCACTTTTTCCTAAAAATTCCTAAATTTGAAATCTGAGACAAACGCAGAGAAATACATTTCTAAAAATCTTTGTACAAATTTAAAAAAGCATACATAGCCTTGGAAGCAGTAAAATATAACAAAAGAGAGACCAAATTTAATCTTTTGACGTACCAATACCATCTGAATGAAGTCTGTTTACGTATTCTTTACATTTCTATATATTTTTGTTAGTTCAAAGCAGTAATCGCAAAATATTAAGACCTGATCTACCACATTTAGGGCTCAAAAGCCAACGGCACATCACTATTATAATGAAACCTTATTGAGATGCACCGACCTGGGCACCAGCCTAGTGTGGATCTGTTCTGCTATCAGTGCACTTTCCTCAGGGATATTCCTAATCTAAAACTATCTCCCCTTCACATTCCCCAAGCGACCTGGAAGAGCTTATATTAGAGAATTCCTTGTTCCCCCTCACCAAAACCATGTGGGAATGCTTTATTATCAGCTAAAGGAACATGGGATTGATTCTTGGTCTTGTAGCTAAAGAAGATTTCTCGGTTATTATTGATGTTCTTAGTTGTTCCTCAGTAAAGCAGCTCAGTAAGTATTTATAGCTGCTGATATTCCCCAGAAGAATGGTTTGGTACTCTGTGTTCAGACAGCTCATATAAATGCTTTTACTACCTGTTGCCTCTTTTTTTTAGCATCTTTGAGCTTTTACTCGGTTCAGTCTCCCCTTCATGTGGACTCTGTAACCTCTCTCTGAAAGAAATAAACAAGAAAAATAAAACAAAATTGTAGACAGAGTTTTTCAAACGCTACAGTTCTCTCTTAAACTACATTAAGTTTGATAAGAGAGGAAAGGCGCTTGCTATGTAATTATAACTTCTGCACTCCCTGGTTTCAGCTGCCCCTGTTGAGGCTGCCAAAACAAAGTTGCAGAAAGATAAACGTTCCTTTGTTGGGTCCCTGTTCCCTACACACGTAACCCTTGTTGGCTGTGGGAAAGGAGTGTGTGAAAAGGGTTGATGGCATCAGGGAAAGGAGCCATCTCCTGAACTCAGTCCCAGGCTGAGGTCACTCAGGGGATAAATACTTTTCCCCAAAGGCCTGTGGCTCCTGAGAACCAACTGTTTGCTTTGCCTGTCAACAGGATTTTCTCTGCTCTATATATCAAGCCCCAGCGACCAGCTGGCTGGTTTGATCTGCCCGTAGTAATCAGCTGGCATCTTTCAGGTTTGTAGCCATTTCTTCTCCTCTAGTTAGCACCCCAGCATAAGCCAACTGAAACATCTATCAAGAAAATCATTGTTAGAGCTGCTACCCTCATCAGCCAAAGACTGGCGCTTGCCTTTGTTCCTGAAATAAAGGTGGAAGTTGAAAGCCTAAATACCACAGACCATATTTTGGTTGCTACATGTCAGCCTAGTTCCATTGGATTCACTTGTCTCTGCTGATTTATGCTGTCTGTGACTCAGGATTTAAAAAACCTAATTAAAGGAAATTTGGAAACAGTATTTCTCAACCTAAAATCAAAGTTATTTATAAAATACGTAACAGCACAGACAAGCAAACTCGGACGATTTTCCTAAATTTAAAAGAGTATGGGGGGGAAAAAAAAGGTCAAATACATGTGAGAAGTAAGTATTAAGGAAGAAGCTCAGCTAGTGTAGGTGTTCTATTTTGGATTTGATTGACATACCTGTTTATGAAGTAGATTTTGTACTGCTTTTTATAAATAGTTTTTCACATGCCCATTTTTTTTAGCCTCTACTGTACCTGCATAAGCCAGAAGTCAGTCCAGGGGGCTCCTGAATATTTTCATGAGAATTATCTTTGTCTTCTGATTCTGGTGACTGAAAGCTCTTTCTTTTTGAGTTTGTTTTTTCCGCTGAATTGCCAAATGCATGTGGATTAAAAAAAAAGAATCACAGATAGTAGAGCTTGTTTGGTTTTGATTAACCTAAAGCAAAAAAATACACTCTAACACTTCATACATATACGCTGTTATTCCAAGGAAATCATTCCACTTTACATTACTCTAGAATATTGGTTTTTTAGTATTAGTTAGTTCTCACAGAGCAGACGTTGAACTTTTGTAACTGCTGAACACTGAAGTAAGTTTCCATGAGGTGCAACAGTTGAAAGCCCTATCATATATTTTCTTGGCAAGTAATTGAAAACAGCTTTTTACTACTAGCAAACAGAAGAAAAGCCAATTCATAATTTTATGTGATTTGAATCAGAACAACCTGATGTTAAAAAGTCACTGTTTTTAGGGCCCTGAGCTAAGCTTCCGCATGTGTCCCTGGGGTCACGGTGCCTACCAGGGCAAACAGCTCTGCATGCTTGAGAAACAGCCGACTGGGGAGAGAGACTTCAAAATTGTCCAGGTAAGTGAGCCGCTTTTCCCTTTCGGGCACCCATCTCACCTTTCAGCATCTTTCAAATGTAACGCCAAGTGTTTCATTCCGATGACAGAAGGACTGCATGGCTCAAAGGATAAGAATTTGCACGCTCCACCCCAAATGCGGATCAGGAAAGAAAACTGCTATTCTGACAATTTGTTCCTAAGTATCTCTTGAATAATGAGTTAGTCTAATTTGTTAAAACTGCAGTAAATTCATATTAGTATTTCAAGTTTCCTGATTCAGTAAGATTTTACTTTTGAGCATGTGTGTGGGAAGGCGATTCTTCCATTCTACCAGGAGAATGAAAGCTGGGTGATTCAGCTCTGCTGTCCTCCCAAAGACTTAGTGATTGAGATGACCAGAGTCATTTCTAAAGAACTTGATAAAGACATGAAAAATAATTCTGGTTTGAGCAAGGCAAAGCCTTACCTCAGTGGACACAATGTGATCTGTGGCTGAAGGACTGCTCTGGAGTGAGGAATGGTGACACTTATTTGTGGCTGTGCTACTGGCGAGCTGGGTGACCTTGGAAGGTTGCCTTACTTTTCTACATCCCCATTAGGGAAATGGCATTGACGAAAAATCTCTCCTGAAACTCCATTGTGTTATATTGCAAAATATGCACTGATACGTGGAATGATATTAGGTTTTTTAAACAATTCAGATTGTACCAACCTGCTGGCTTGCTTCTTTTGGAAGGCTGCTTCTTCACAGCCACGGGAACTCGGGCTAGCGCAGCCAACTCGCTCACAAAGTCCTGCTCTGCTTCCTGCACACAAGGATAACCCAGAAGTCAGTTAACACAACACAGCTTGATTCTGGGTTATGTTATTCTACATGTGGCATGACAAAAAAGGTGTATGTCATTGCAGAAACACAGGATACAATACGGCTAGCATCAGGGAAGCGTTTCCTACAAGACAGTGGTGAATCTTAGCATTGATTTCAACTAGGACAGCAAAGAGACCCTTACAACCTGTCCGATGTTTTGCCATGGACTGCTTCAGATCTGTGAGTCATTTTACCCTGATTTACCTTTAGCTGATTCTCCAACTCAGTTTCTAGGTGATGCAATCCCAGCAGCTTCTGTTTCAGAGACTCCAGACGAATTTGCTGCTGCAGTTCAAACTGAGCCAAAACCTTCTTTTGCTGCAGCACCATCCTGGTCAAGAGAAATTTAAAAGTACCAATGTTGTTCAATTCAAGGGAGGAATAAAATCCTGGCAAAATGTATTTAGAAGATTTTGTAGAGAGAAAGGCTCATTAACAATATCGGCCTATCCAGCTTCTGCTGGGACAAAAAATTTTGTGGTAGATTTTTAGATAGATTTACTTATTTTAATAACCTTCCTTGGCTCTCCATGGGATACAAGCTGCTTTCGGAGGTAGGAATTGCAGCAGGAGTCTATTGGGTTGTCCATGCCTGGACTTTGGGAGCTGGAGTTCAGCTCTAATGTTGACGTCTGCTTTCAAAACCGCTGTATGTTTCTAAAGTCAGCTTTACTGTCTGCTTGCCAAAAAGACAAGCTGTTAGAAGATCAGGTGGGAGGATAAGGGATTAAGAATTAGGCAGTTCATTCAGGGCTCTTCAGTACCAGGTTGAGACTGAGCCAGAAACATGGTAATTCAAAACTTGGCAATTGGGAGCATTGACAACTATATTCTTCGCTTGTTTCATTTTGCTGGTCAAAGATTAATATTAATACAGTAGAACCTGAATGGCTGCAACTTTGCTGAATCTGTATTTCTTCTGTTCTCTTGCCTGATCTACCTTGAACCAATGCTGTCAATCACCCATCACATTCCTCAGGGAAGGAGATAATACAAATTGTTTCTGACATCTACACATAATGAAGTTGCTATTGTAATGGTCAATGCTTACAGAAGGTTAGCTTTCAAAATTTGCTTTTTGAACTCACACTCACAACCTTGCGCCAAGGGCAAAAGGAAATAAAACAATCTATGTTGAGTTTAATAGGAGTTAGACAAATTAAGGGAAATTTTGTCATTAATTTACACGACTGGTATTTGACTGTAAAAGAAATCGAAACGACAATAGGAAAACGGGTTTGATTACTAACGGTTATGAGACCAGCTTAGATACTGAATAGTTACATTCTTCAATACCATATTTCTGCTTGCATGAAGGCCAATTTGATTGTACTTTGGTTTAAGACACTAGAATAGATTATGGGAGAAAAAACTGAGACAACAGCTACAAGTGAATTTATATGTCAGAATAAATGATAAACTTGATAATGAATAACTAACAGATCTTTTACGAAGCCCTTTATTACATGAATCCATTTCTACACTAATTCAAAGAAGAATGAAAAACAGAAAGTGGGCAATGATTTCTTTCAATTTAGAAGTAACAGAATGTCTAAAAAAAGAATCAACCTCTTTAAAATTTCAAAATTGCAGATGCTGTGTTGTTCTGGATAATAAACCAAGAGTAAAGAAATAAAGTGATGACAAAAACGTATCATGTGCATGCCAAGTCATACAGCTTTTTACAACAACTTGTTCCTTTGGAATTGCAGTGCATTTTGTCTGGACTCTAAATTGCATAAAATCAGTAATGAATTAAATATGATTTTTATTTAACATTTGAGGGATTCCACTCTAAATTCAGTGCAAGTAATCTTGATTGTCCAAGGAATTCACTGAAATCTTCTTGCCATTTTGAGTATTTATGCTTCAAACTTTTTCTCTTCATTATGGTATATGTTTGTTAGCAAACTAACAAGCACTTTTGATGTTCAAAGCAAAAAAGATGGAATGTAATGAATTAGACAGCATTGGTTCCCATCCTACATTTATATTAAATTTCTTTTAGAATTTGGCATATGTTTTGGCACTGTTTTTCATTCTCTCTTTTCAAACTGCCTATGTATAGTTCTTCAGTCTGTAATTAATGAGCATCAAAAAGTTTATTTAATAAGAAAGTAATTCTCTGAGATCAAAGGGTAGACATAATTTGGCAACAGATATTTCTTTTCCATCAAAGACAGATATAAAATGCAAAACCAAGACATTTATTCAGCTAGACATTTATGTAGATCTGTAAACACTCACAACATTTAAATAAGAGTCAGCAGTGCTGCTCTTACCTTTGATGGACTGTGGATGATATGTTCAGGAGGCCTTTGGTCTGTTTGTCTTTCAATGCCAGCTCATTCTCTTGTTTCTTCCTAAGTCTGTTCCTTTCACCTCTTTCTGCTGAAATAATGGTTTTGTAAAATCTTCTGCCCAAAATTACAAACTCTGAGTTGTGGCAACCTTACAATTTATGTCTTGTATCAGCACAAATTAATCCCTGTTCTAGGCAGTCTTTCCAAAGTTACTGCTCCTTAGGGATATCAAGTACTTCTTACACACTCTTGCTCTGCCACTGTGATCTGTTGCACAGACAATAGTTTGTGCATCATTTAGATGGTAATGTCACTGAATTTCTATTCTTATCTACTTCTCCCATTAGGCTAACTGATTAACATGGAATTCAAAGCTGAAGTTTTATGAAAAGACATTGATGCCTTAAGCAAGAACTGTAATACCTAAACAAAAAATGCAATATAAAGAAAACCTCCGCTCGGAGGCCACTTAGTCCTGGGAATGCCTAACTTCACTAGACATCCCCTCGTTTGATGGCAAAGTATTCTGGGTACTTTTGCATATGCTCACACTCTGTGAGGAACTTGGCGTTTATCTGCTGACCGGTCTCCTGACTCTTGCCCCTGAAGTCCTGCCTGGCAGCAAGGCTCGGGGCATGTCTGACAGATAGGACCGGTTTCCTTGCACCACTTCTTTTAAATAAAACACAGAAGGAGGGAGATGGATGTGTACGTAACAGATTAGGGTACATAACATTCATTGGGGGAGCATCCAACCTTTTCCGAACGCTCAGAGAAGCTGACAGGCACCTCTCCTAACAACGGCACCATCAGGGAGCAGTTACTGGCTGTACTCTAGGCTGGGCTGCGCTGGCTGGGCGAGGGGAGATACCCTCTACCTTTTTTCCTGTGGCTGTGCCAGGCAGACCATAAATTCAGATTTACTAGGCCAAGGGATGCCCAAAGAAGCAAAATCCTCTAGCCTGACATTAAGCCCAGTCACTGGGAGAGAGAAGCCTGGCATTATGCTCCTTACTCCCATTTAGCTATCACTGAATGAAGTACGTAAGAAATTTCCTATGCGGCCATTCTAACCCCAGGGCTATCACATAGTAGGTAAGTCTATTGCCAACAATGTTTTTTCCGTCTTGTGTTTCAGAGAGAGCAGTTATGAGAGTACTTGGTGAGGAAGATCACACTCTCAGTGTGGTAATCACGCCTGGAGATCACCTAACAAATCAGCCCGTTCTGAAAAGGAAGAAACATGGGTGTTCTGCCTCCTGGCTGAGCTTGGATGGAAAGTAGTTGGCTGGCTAGCAGGGCTTAGGGTGTCCTGGCTGTGCCCTAGAGCAGAGCTTCAGGCTGTTAAGAATCACAGCGAGAAATTTAAGTGCTTCTGGGGCCAGTACAGCAGCTGAAATGAGAAAAGAGTGGGGTTCTGCATCACAAATTTGGACTTAGGTTAAAGAAAGACTTAGGTGTACTAAAGCATCGAAGTTCCTTATTAGATGGTAGTGCTCACTCCTAATGTAAAAAGCACCAACAAAGCTGAAGTAGTTATCTGTTGATACTGAAAATCTCAGCTGGGCTGCAGCCTGCACGTGTAGGTTTGCAATATTTTTTCACTGTAGCAATTAATTTGATCTGTGAATCTCAGCTGGGTTTCTCTCTGGCCACCCAAATCTAAAACACTCCTGCTTTTATTACCAACATAAATACTCTCATCCTCCCTCATGCCTGTAGGCTTACATTGCAGCAGAAGCATTTTGTTTTTCTTCAGCTGAAAAGAAAATGTGCTCCGCTTACACATGTAATTTTCTCCCTTGTAGTTCATGGAACACCAATACACTGAAACAATAATATATCCACACAAACTCTGGGAGAAAAAAATAATCTAAATGAGCAATTTCCAGGAGGCTGACTGTGGTTCTAGTGACTTAGACTCTGTAGTTGGCTGAATCAGGGCCAAAGAAGTCTTTAGAGGGACTTTGTGAGAACTTAAGTAACTGACCGCCTTGCTAGCTGCCAATGTCTAAAAATACAGGTTGTCAAAAATCCCCACACAGATTTTGCCTAACCCTAGCTTCCAATATTAAGGTCTTCAAGGTTCACAACAGGGCAGTACAGAACAGATTGGTTCTGTCTTATAACCAGTGAGCATATCTAGCTCCTACTGGGGCTCACAAATCCTTCCTACCAACTCATCTCTGGATCTCAGCCTTGAGTAGATACGCCTGTTCCTCTTCAAAAACTCTCTTCTGTGGTTAAAGAATCATTTCTATTTAAAATCACTGACTGTATTTTTAGAAAAAAAATCCATTCCATGTGTCTCAAAGACAGCCTCTGATGACACTGCCGTTTTGCTAACTTGCTAACTTCATTTAATGCTAACAGCCTTCACCCAGGGGAGGGGAAGGTGTTTACAAAAGAAATCAATAATCACAGTTTGCTTTTGTTCCCCTGTCCTGAAGGAACTGAGCAATTAAAAATAATTTCAGGAGAAACTGCTTGTATTTATGTGAGATCCAGCAGTTCATAAACCTCTACAGCAGTTTCACAACCTGTGAGAGGGTCATGGTTGACAGCTAAGAAACAACGCAGTAGCTCACAGTGTTCCAGGATGGGCATGCTTGGCTTTTTGGTGTCTCCTCTAATGCTTTTCCTCAACTTCAGAGACAACAACATTTCACTGAGCCAAAAAGAGGAATGAATATAAGAATCTACTCCCCAAATCTGAGGGCAGTCACCTCAGAGGAAGCAGACTGTCTGCCAATGATGTTTATGTTTTCTAACATGGAGGCAGGGATTGCAAACCCAGATCTCCTCCCTTCTAGGGAAAAGATTCAGCTTGTAGGCGCCTGTCATATACCCTCTCTCCTTCCCTATGAATATCTGATTAATTGATTCATTTTATTTGCATATTTTAATATGCAAAGTTGAACAGCGTTTATGGTAGACGTTGGCTGTACAACCTAATACTTGTACAACTCTTTGCTTTCTAAATTATTCTGCCTTGTGTTGAGGTTTAGAGCACCAGAAAATCAACTGCTGGTGGTTGTGACTATGGTGGTATCTCTGGTCTTAGCTTGGTGGAAGAAAGTTCATGGTTAAACTATGATCTCCAACACCGGGTCATTGTCCTGTGTCTGTCTGTACCAAACTTCGAGTAACAGGGTCCTGCATTTATGACTGTAATTCAAGTAATTATTAATAATAACAGTTCTACCACTTCTCTTTCAAAAATGGGAATGGAATTACACATTCATTTTGCTTTGTTGCTACTTTAAATAACAGATTTCTGTTATCTTTAAAAGCAATCTTTACAGTAGTAAGAAAATTAATTTATCTGTTAAAAAAACAGAATTATCTTATAGTTGTCAATATCATACATACCTTGTAAGGATTTCAATTGTTGAAGCTTTTTCCCTTCATAGCCTTCTGTGATTTTTCCTATCTGCTGATAGTAGTTTTGCACCAGTCTATTGATATTATTGCTGGTCCCATACACACTTTCTACAGCGGCTTCCACCAATCTCTCCTGTATTACACAGTACAAGTCACAATTCATTTTCTAAGTCAAAACCTGAAGTGTTTTCATCTGTCTAAAACTGAAGACCCAATCTGATTTTGTACGTGCACACAAAATTGTGAATTTTGTGCTTTAAAAATGTGTCAGACTGAGACACTGGAAAACAGGTATTTCTATTCATCCACGGAACATTTCAACATGAAAAATTACAGTAAAATCTTTCTAATGTGCCTCACCTCCATCTGGGAAGGGGCCATTCCCCTATCTGTTAAATCTCTATAGCCCATTTTACCCGTCAACCTGATTGCCAGCAAAGTAAATCAATATATGTGTAGCTCCACTACAACTTTCCATTATACAGAAAATCCAAATATTTACTTTGGAACAATTTTATTAACCTATGAAGCAAGTTTTATTTTAATTTAATTATTTATCTATGAATTAATATTAAGCTTTTAATATACAAATACTAATCATTAACCATAAAACCTTCATCAATAGATAACCATCTCCGTTTCTTCCTCATTTTTGTTATTCTCTGTCATCAAGAACTATCTCAATCTTTTTTATGTTCCAGGGTTTGGCTTAATAAAACCTGCTTTGGCTGCTACAGCAAGTCACTAGAAAATACCGTACTTCTACATAAGTGTTAGTTTGTAAATACTTTGCAAGGTATCTTCAGTTTTAACACAGGCTGTAATGGTCTCCTGCTGATACTTCTAGGCATAGGGTAATGCATAAACAAAATTGCCTTCCATTTTAGCAAAGCAGCACTCATTTTGTTTGGAAAACTGCTATTGAACATTTCTATACCTTGAAGTCCTGTCCATCATCTGAACTCTTTTTTCCAGCTTCCCGTCGGGCATGCTGCAGCAGTGTCCGCCCAATCACCTGCTCCATGTGCTGCTGAAGAAATTGAAGAGCTTCTTGAATTTCTGTGACGAGCTGCTGGTGAAATTCTAAATGGGTTTGCTGCGTTTCTTCCTCGAGCTTCTCCTCCTCTTCCAGAATGTGGGACTCCTGGCAATCAGACAAAAAGATAGCACTGCCATTTAAATATGTTGACAAACTTAGTCAGCTGCACTTAGTCCAACACCCATTCAGAATGACACTGTTTTAATACTTAGAATTGTCTGATTTCCAGCAGAAGTTTATGCACAGTTATTTAACACGTCTGTCTTTGTAACAGAACTATTGCCTCCGTCATGATACGTACAGTAACAGCTGCATGCTGTCCCATTAGTCATTTCCAACTGATGTATTCCCATCTTTGTATTCTGTACTGTTGAATTTGGTCTTATTGCTATTAAAAATATGAACAATCTAGGTCAAATATCCTGAGTCCAGCAAGGGATAATTGTGGATGCCTTGATACAGTGCACAGGAACAAGGCAAGTATACAGTTATGCACACAGAATGCTCGTACAGTTTGTGGGGCCTACCTGAGAAAAAGTTGGTATATTGGTACTTACGGCCCTTGGGAGAAGTCATGAACATGTTTAATAGCACTTGGAAACCATTTGCACTCTTGGCATCCACAGCATCCTCTGGTGGCAAGTTCTACAGCTTATTCACACATTTCTTAATTTTGAACCTGCCATCGAATAGCTTTGCTCGGTGCTGTCTTCTTTTATTAGAAACAAGTGAAAAATCATTCCCTATTCACACCTTTTATGTCAGTTTTAAAACCTATGATATTCCAGAAAACACCTCTTTTTTAGGCTGAAGACTTCTAGCCTCTTGAGGTCTTTGGACCATCCTTGCTACCATTTTCTATGCTTCTTTTTAAATCCACTTTCCCTCTAAACTCTCTTTAGCACACAATAGTATACGCTCACCAGCACAACCTGTTCTGTCTTCCTTACATGTATTAGTCTTCCACAGATCGCCTTCTATTGAGTTGCTGATGTCCCTCATGTTAATATTCTCATTTAAAGCTAAATAACATTAAATTATTCTGGGGGATTCGACAGTACCTATTTGATTCCCTCTTGGAAATAAGAAATGCAAGTAGGAAAAGAACCTGCTCTGCCCACATTCATCTCTGGAAAATAATGATGTCCCTATTAATGCTGGGTTATTCTGACATGTCTTTATTTATAGCTCAGACATATGTTTTTGATGTTTTTTTTTAGACAGTCACAATGTCATTGAACCACTTCTCTTTTTTTTTAAGAGACCCAATGTCATGTTATCATGTCCAAGCTAGGATTCTTTAGTGTTGTTTTACATTTTATATGAAATCAACAGATAGACATGACACTGTCTACCAGTCTAAAATTGGCACAAGCTCAAATTAAGTTTAGTTCAAACAACACGGTATGTCTAAAACTCTGGGTGAGTGTCTGTAAATTAACCTTTTCCCTATCTGATTATACATTGGTTCTAGTTTTGGAGGTTGTTCATGAATTTTTTTTCTCTCTGACTTTTCACAATTCCACACCTAGGCCCTACTTCTTTGGCAGCAAGGATCTTATATGTGTATTTTTAGGCACTTCCTTATGAGATGGGTTTTAGCTGGCCTTGGAAAGAGGCTGTAATGGGGAGAGGCCAAAGGAACCTGGGGACATTTCATTTTTGTTAGGGAACACAGTGGTTGCATCAATTAACGTCCCTGTGGGAACTAAGTGAGAGGGAGTAGTGGAAAGCACATAACAAGAGGAATGCAGACATATGCATTTGTATTTTATTATTTTATATTTTATTTCTTCTGAAGGAAGAAGGAACTACTTCAATAGAAGTATCAAATATGAAAATGGCAGCAGACAGAACTTCCTTATTCCTCTTCCAAGTGGAGAATTAGGGTTTGTATTATGCAAATCAGAATTAGAGGGATGCAAAATATTATCTCTCAGCTAATTACACAGCAACAGCATGGAACAGAGAGCTGCAAAGTGTTGGATGGGTTCAACCCATATGTGCAGCAGCAGTGGGTTGGGCAGGGGCTACTACTGGCACCTGCTACGAGGGTCCTCTGAGGTTGAAATCTGAAATTGTGTTGTTCTAGGTAAGTATCCAATGCAGGTAAGTAAATAACCAACAACACTTAATGGATTAACCCTAAAAAACAGTCACAAACAGATTTGAAAGCAACCTGTGGGAATATCAAGTCTAAAAATCCCTTAAACTTTTTCCCATCTCCTTGACCTACAGGAGCCAGATTATTTGGAAGGATGTCAGAGGAATGGATGCTGAGCATCTCATGGACAGAGAAGAAAGAAAAAAGAATGAAAAATGATGACAGAAGAAGAACTTGCTAGGTCTGGTGGAGGGAAGAATTTCTTCTGATGCTCAAGTAAGAACTTTTCAAGTGCATATTACGATCCCTAGCAGAACTAATAGGAGTTCATCTTACCCTGAAGCAGTAACTTGTGTAGAAGTCCTTTATAAATGTTGGCATGCCTCCTTTCATTAGTATTTTTATATAAAATAAATAGCTAAATAAACTTGCTGTGATAACACATATCACAGATAGCTAGCCAGTAGATAAAGTATTAGAGAATTTTAAATGTCTGCCCAAACTAAAACAGGCACACTCAGGGACCTCCTATGCCAGCAGTGGGTGCATTTTTGACAGAGAATTATTTTCCTTTCTATTTGGAACTTGAACATTTTTGAGATCTTCTACGGCTACTTCTAATGCCACACATCATAGCATATAAGACCTCTGAAGAAAAACCACCCGGACACTGTACCTACCACTGCCTTCTGTAACTGCCACTGGTCCTCATCTTGGCAGGGGGAAGATCCCTTCTGCAGGGTATGTTGCTCTCTCAGTTCTTGAAGCAAGCTCTTCTTTCTGGACATTCTCATGCGGACCAGGGCTGCCATTCCAACTCTTCGGAGGGTTAACCTTGTGAGTACTGAACACAGCAGAAGTCGGTGTTTTTGCAATATATAGTTAACAGACCTGTAAGAAGGACCATTAAAAATCAATCAGCTGAGCTGCTTGCTGATTTGGCACCCCTGTGTTCAGCAAAGTCATTGCTCAAAGATGACAGGAGTTACTGTTCACTCTGTGTAACGTCTTCTCATACAAAGCATGCCTTGGAAAGCTGCTCAGGTGTAAAGAAGGAGAATTGCTGTGACAGACTTCTAGTTCTGTCACACTGAAGTTAAATTAAAATAAAAATAGGAAGAAAAGAGATAAATAATCATCTATAATTACATAATAGAAGTTTTTTTAATAGGAGACTTGAAATAAGATGAAAAGAGAATGTAATCGGAACTACAGGAAAGTTATTTCAAGAAAATGCAGGACAGCATATCTTGGATTAACAAGGAGGCACACTCTGAAGAGACACTGAGGAGGCTTAGTGTTAGCTGGCAGAGCAGACATGGCTGAAGCAAGTTTGTGGTGAATTTTAAACAGGAGAGCAAATTTTGAAGTTGATTCTGGACCAGGTGAGTGAACTCTGTGTGCACATTTGGGATGACATAGTTTGTGCCTGTATCTAACTTGTGCGTATGTGTAAGGCACCATGAGCTCTCTAGATACCGAATCTTGGGAAACATTGAAGTCAGAGAATGTGAAAATCTAAGGTTGAACTGAAAAGTAGAGCCAAAATAAAGGAGTGCAATGGCAATAAGACCAATATTCCAAATAGGCAAGTCTTCAAATGCTTTGATCTTTGGTAATGTGAACACCATGGTGAATGAAGACATTTGATATCTTAATCAAAACGAGGCAGATAGATAGATAGATATGAGAAGTATCTTTATCAAAGAGGTGTTTAGCTGTACAATGATGAGATAAAACTAAAAGCTTCCCTGGTGAATACAGACAGAGAATGCAAGAGAGGAGCCATTATCCTGCAAAGCGACGGTCAGTGGTATTGTAGTAGCAGAAAGCAAAGGTAGAGCTGAATGGTGCTGGACTGAACATTTTACCTTGAACAATATCCAACTCCAATGTGACATACAGAGTGCAAAGAGAGGCTGGTTCAAGGTCAGAAATCACTCATAAACATAGGAGTAGATACACAGAAAGCACACCACTTGACAAATCACAGAAGACTATTTTTTCTATTTACCAGGAGTCATGATATCTCTGGGTTTTTTAATTTGTTTTTGACACTCAGACAAAAAACTAGAGTAACTGCCTCTCTGTCTGAAGATGCTCATAGTCCCTCAACACTGCTTTCCACAACGTAATGTACACAAGTTTTTAACTGTGCATGCAGCAGTGCAGTTTTACCCCACTGCTTACCGAGAAAACCAAACTTACTCATCACTGAGGCATCCTAGTCTGCTTATGACACCTTGAATTATCTTCTCTTGTTTCTCAGACAGATGCTTTTGCATCACAGCAGACAGAGCATATTCCTTCATCCATAGCTAAAAGCAGGGGAAAAAAATTACAATCATAAGATACTCTGATTTCAGTCATTCTAGTCACCACATTACGAAACAGGGGTTTATTTGATGTTATTTTGCTAAAAACAATCATCCCCCTCTTTCAAGAAACAAACTCATGCTGAATTAAAATTATTCTACTTAGGAATATTTTTTTTATCAATGATCAAAGTCTTAAACAAAGCTCACTGAAAAGCAAGGGAGGCTTTGCACTGTTTTGGATCAGGCCTGAGCTGTGTCTCCTACAGATTTTCCGGTTTGTGTGCTAATAGTTACAAATGGAGATTGCGTGATTAGGTTTATGGACTGCAAGTTTACAGCTCCTTCAGGGTGATACTTAGATCAAAGAATTTAATCTTTAAATGTTTTGATGGATTTGCCATTAGACTGTAAACTTGTGGAGATATGGACTTAAGATTTTGTTTAGCGTATTGCCAGAATTTAATGAGTAATAAGCCATAAGATTAAATGGTTATAAGGCCCAAACTCTATTACTGTGAGATGAAGAGTATATTTTAGGCTACACTGGCAGCTGGATAAATGCAGGTTGCCTGCAGACGTATGCAGAGCCCTAAATTAAATACAATACTCAGGCTCTCTGACAGCTTCACTTCACGTTCTAGCCTCATTCAGAACATGAGGGACTAAATTTTCTATTATTGCAGACAGCAAGGTTTCACTAGATCAATATGTGTAGCAAAGAATTAGATGTGTAATTGCACAATTGTTAGTGTTAGGGACTAGGAGTGATACTGGGCCTTCCTACTGCATCTGATAGTCTTTTCCTTGGGAAGCAGTGATCTGTGCAGGAGAGAGGCTTTATCTGTGAGAAAAGAATGAACTCCCACGGGAAGTGCAGAACATCAGAAACCACATCATCTTTGGCTTTAAAATAAAAATGTATTTCTTTCTTGGATAGTGCCTTCTCTGTAGTATACACAGCAACACATATAACTGACCCCTCTCCATGAAGAAAACCTTACCAAAACACATACTCCTGAGCAGGATGCCTGGGAAGGATGGGCAGGCAGTCAACAACAGGGGACAGATGGAAAGAGTTCAGCTGAGCATGAGAAGCACAGCCTGAAAGTCTATACGGTGCCGGGGAGCCCACCAGGCTGCTCTTGGAAAGAGCCGCAAGACATACCTGTTTAGCCAGACCTCAACTGATTTGAGTCTAGGCAATTCTTAAAATCACAGAGCACAGCCGAGCACAGTGCCTTCTCCGATCGCATGCTCCAAGTGCCAAATTAAGGTCTATCAGGTCTCCAGGTATCATCATGACAGATGGCAAATACTTGCTTCAAGTAATAACTGTATCAGTATTTCCCTTTAGCAACTCTGTGGATATGGCTTCCTACTGTTTCACACCTCTCTGCATAGGTCTAGTAGATCCATCACATTGTGTATTTTAATGTCTCTTTCAGCAGTTAAAAGAAGGGCTGAAAATGACCTTTTACTTTCTAGAAGTATTTTAATTTTCAATGAGAGACTGGCTGTGGCTCAGACGTGGCTTCCCATCATTTCTGGAGACCTGGTTACTCACTGAGAAGTTGCTCTTGAAGGGCCTGTCTGCACACTTACTCTCAAACAGCTTGTGGATCAAATCTGATGTAGATCACCAAGATACAGAAGACGGGAGACGTTTTCTGAATTACAACTGGAATGATAAATGATATAATATTGCAGCCAAGAAACTAAAACTTAACACCTGTGCTGCTATCAGTATATCCTATCCAAAAAGGCACTCAGAATGATAACAACGACAGGGATTGTAGTCATTGTTTCCTTCTGTTTATGATGAAATAACCTAGTTCTGTAGTGGTGGACACAGACTTTCTTTTGAAGGAGAAGAATGAGTCACCTTTTCCATTGCGAGTGCATTTAAGGTAAGCTGTATGCAAAATTTATAAAAGGTCTCTTCACCCCCTGAGACCAATGGAAAGCTGAGAATACAGCAGAAAATACCCCTGCACAGTTATTAAACTGAACAGTAGAAGTATATCAGCCATATAAGTAGTAAGAGAACAAAGAGGAAAGGAGGGGGATTATTACGCATTTAAGATGGGATGATAAATAAGGAAGATTGAGATTTGGACCAAATACTAAACCAGTGTTTTGTCTCAAAAAGGCTGTTAGGAAGATGATCAAGAAGGGAAGGATCAGCTGGGAATAAGAACAGAATATTGTGTGTTTTATTGGAAGCAACACTTCAACGGTGCACTGGGATGGGCTGGAAGGGCTGGGTATTTTCCATCTCCAGAACACTAGAAGAACTCACGCATGCAGGAACAAATGCAACAGCAAAGATCCTCTGGGAATCTTAATTTGAGGCTGCTGGCATGTTGCTGAAAACCAGCAAAACAGAGACAACTATTTCATCAAGCCTGGTGAAAAGGTCAGGCTTTGTGCTGCACTGACCTTCCAACATTGGGCCAAATCTCCAGGCGCTGCTCCAAGCTTTCCTGTTCTTGGGAATGGCCTTACTTTGCTCAAAGACAGGTCAGTATGGAGTGGAGAAAATGACACTGCTGCACAGACTCAGCGGCTGGAACAGAGCTCGGGCTCCTGCATTTAACCAGTAAAACCAGTGACAAAAGCGGTAAATGGGGGAGTAAAGCTCCAAGGAATGTCTGGCTTCTTGAAAAGAAGTCATTCCAATCACTGTGAAAAAATGTGTATAAAATTAAGAGAAAGCAATAAAATGCACACCACGTCAAAACTGGTAAGCAGATGCTGGTTCAGCTTTCTGGGTGTCAAGCAATGATGTGGGAATGGACGGAAATCTCCTCACCCCATTTTTTCTCTGTAAGCTTCTCTGTGTTTTGCTTCCTGGCAACAAGTCCATTACAAGACCTTCTGGAGCACTGCTAACGTTAAGTATTACTCTCTGGCAACAAAGGTGAGGAATATGTCTTTGGTAGGTAATGAAAACTATAAAATATTTTGAGTTAGACCTCAGATACAACAGCAAATTAGACCCAAGTAAGCTCACTCTTTTTTCTGCAGCTCTCAGTTTGACATTTTTAGCATAGATTCTCAGGAAATCGAAGTAAAGCAATTTCTCCCTAACAGCCTGTAGATGGGGTGTGATGCACACTGAATGCCAAGCAAGTACCTCAGCCTGGGGCAGCAGTCTGCTCCCCAGAACCGCTGCCCAGGCAGGAGAGCTTGTCTACAGAAATCATGAGGTAGGGGCTATGTGGGAAAATGCTCAAAATGTATTTTCATTAGTCATTTATTCTCATTTGCCTCACTCACATCCTCAAGTGTATAAGGCAAAAGTTAAATATGAAACTGATTTTTTCTTTTCAATTGTAAAAGAGATTCTGTTCCCCCAAAGGACATCATATTCCAGATACGTATGAATGCTAGGAAAGATAATCTAAAAAAAAAAAAAAGCAGTTCAAGTAAATGGGAAAAATGTCTTTTTGAGCCACCTTGAAAAGCACACATAAATACCCTGGTGAAAAGCCTTCTGGTGTTAGGCTCCCCAAGTCCGTAAAGCAGGTGACTATGTAACTCGTAGTATAATACATTTATCAAGAAGCAAATGAAAGACATATTCCTGCTGGAAAATGCCCGATAAATTAAAAGGCATTTAATTATTGTTCATAAACAATATGAATGTTGATTTATGGATCTTCTGTCATATTCAGCACTGTAATATCTATGGGATCTCCTAAATGACATGATCACCTGTCACAAGCGTCTGATCTCTCTTCTTCTTAAGGTGGAAACCAAGTGCTCCTTTTTGTAGGACACAAGTGTCAGCTTATTGCTTAAATGTGCATGCTGCTGCGTTTATACTAGGAAAGGACCAAGAAATGCATTTGAACTTAATATAATGAGTTGTGTGATGTTTTTCAGACTTGTTTATACAGGAAAATCTGCCAGCCTAGCTTTGGTGGAATAGCTATCTCCCTGCATGCTCTATTTGGAGATATAGCAGACTTCTTTCCAGTTTAGTTCAAACCACTTCCAAAAAGCCACAGGCATCAAGTTAAAAAAGCTACTTAAGCTCCTGTAAAGAATATCGTCTTGAGGAATCACACATTTTCCCACTAAGAGAAACCCTTGTCTCTTCTAGTAATTTATCCTACAGAATCACTCGTTCTTAGGACAGCTCTGTCTGCTGCTCAGGAAATTTTTATATTGATTAAGGCCCAACTGCAGCACTGGTGACCCAGAGACCAATGTGAGAGCTCTGTCAGTGCTAAATTAATTCCTCTATAGCTCAGTAGTTACTATTAATGATGTAAGCAAACCCTTTATTCTTTTTTTTTTCAGCTAGGAAGCCATCTGCTTTGTATTATGAATGCTATGGTACACTGAAAGTGATGGAAAGTCAACTTTCTAGTTTAAATAAGCTATGCTTGGGCATGACTAGAACATCTGAATTCACATACAATGAATCCATCATACAGTGCTGCCCAAAGAGCTATTATCCAGCAACTGGGTGCTGGAGATGAGCTAATCCTTTTAATCCCTTGAGAAAAAATCCCAGGGAGTGGTTTCTCCACTCAGTACTGTCCCCAGTGATAGTAACAGAGGAATGCATAAACAGCATTTTTGGAACAAAACTTTAGACTTGAGATCTCCCACTCAATGGAGAGTCTCCTAGCCCTTGAACAACATCCTCTCTGGCCCCTGAACCTCTGGCTAAGGTTCAATGGGACAGTGGAAGGACCAGAGCAGAGGTGCCCTAACATGCACTCTGACTTCTGAGACTAATCATAAGTTGTGCACCAGAACCTCCTCCTTCTCTGACTGTCGTTTTTAATGACAGCAGATACCACCACGGTGCTTTGGTCTCCATGCACTATGAGACATGCTTGTAGTGCACCTACTAGTCCAGGCTGCTCAGGTCATTCACATACAAGGACAAGCAATTTGTGAACCCTCGGTGAATGTGAAAATGAACAGCAACCTAGAGTTTTAAGCTTGCCAAGTCAGGTATTGAATCTAATCCTTGATAAAAACGGGCAAAATAAAAAAAGTTGAGGTCAGACATTGTTTCATTAATCACTGAAGGTATAGGTATGCCAAATTCAAACACTAAATGCCAGCCAGCAGTCCTAGAAAACACAAATACCTGCCCTTAACTTAAAGCATGTGAGCAGACTCATTGGCATCAGTGGTCGGTCCAAGTATATTTTCGTTTAGTTTGCTAGATATCCCTGTGACACAGAAACAGAAGAGGCAAGCAGAATTGTTTTTCAAAATAGTTGAGATAACAGGTGAGTTACAATAAAGTAAATATTAAATGATCAGGGAGGTGCATGTTGTGTAACTCCAGATTAACAAAAATAGAGAAGAAAAAAAGGAAATGGCTAAGAATTTCCAACGAATACTTTTACTTTTGTATTCCCAAGGGTGTTCTACAACCACTGGTCAGCAAACCACTCTACCAGATTTAGTAGGAAGCCCACAGTTTCCTGAATCACAGGGTTTTATGAAAGAACCCTAAATATGAGTGGGTGGAAAAGTTAAACACCTTATAGCGGTCTGTAATAATCAGGGACTCAATCAGTACCTTATTAACCATGTACTGAATTGTCCAAGCACTTTGGAGAATGAGGCTAGGGAAAAGTATGATTTTGCCACTGTTAAAGAACTCTGCCAACCTTTTATTTAAGCAGCTCTAATTACTCTATATGTTGCAGCACACACTTGACATTTGGGAAGGGGCACACCTTTGCATACAGAAGGTCTTTCTTTGACTAAGCTGTGTTAGTCTTCAAAGCAGTGTTAATAGAGACATAGCATTGCATGAATAAATTGAAGGTATAATTGAGTTCCAGCCTCATGCTGAAGATAGCTGCCTCCGCATTTACTGTTGTTGCTTTTCTCCTCTGGTGTCAATGCCCCCTATGCTGGGCAGGGGGCATCCAGGAAAGCTGGATGTGTGTTTCTTCACCTTCTCAGAGTAAAGAATAAGTTTTATATAAAAGTGTGTATCATATGTTCCCAATTATTGTAGTATTAATATATAAAAATGATTAAGAAATATTTATCATTGTAAGGCCTCCTTTCCTGTAAACTGTACTCATACGTACCCTCTCCAAACAGACCAGATGAAGGTTTCTTTGAACTGTTTCTGTAGATGCTCAAGCGTTGAGGACATCAGACAGCAGCTTTGCCAAAAAATGTTTATGTGCTGACAAAGCTGTCAAACACTGTGGACAGATGTTCAGTAATTACTCTCTGACTCCTCTGTGCAAGTCTACATGCACAGCATATATATTCACTTCATACTGCAGGTCAAACTGCCCATCCTGAGTCTTATCCTGTGTCTGGACCTGGGCTGTATATTAATAGACAAAATACTCCCCACAGATAAATATCTTGATTTTTTTTTTCTCCTATCGCTGTTTTTAGACCCTGGGGTCCCAGAACATAATACGGGCCTTTCTTACCTTTTTTTCTTGCAATAGCTGTTCCTGGAAAAGCTTCCAGCGTCTCTGGCGGGGGGTCTCCCATTTCTCCAGCTGAGGGACCAAATTCTCCTGCCATTCCTCTTTCAGAAGCTCACATTCTCTTACAGAGAGGCCGGTCACAACAGGCAGGGTCCGAAGAAACAGCTTCGTCACCAACTCCGCTAAAGCATGGGAAGCTTTAGAGTACAGCTCCTAGCAGAGGGACAAAGAGGGACAGAGAAGTAGGTGAGAAAGTGAACCCCCCGGCCCTCTGGACCTGTTTCATTGCATGTCTCCATGATGCCAGTGAGGGAACCATGTCCCACTGAAGACACTGGGCCAGTGACCGATGCCTAGAGCTAAAATCCAATGCCACTAATGCTTGCGTTAAAAAGACCAGGTTTTGTAGATGGAACAACTTAAATGTTTTGGTTCAAGGCACACAAGGGTATTTAAAATACAATAGTGGCATCAGCACATGAGACCTTGAATCCTAACTGTTGCCCACATGCAACTACAGTACGAAGAGTATCTTGTTTTACTGGCTATGGTGATGTGTTATAAAAACACTTATTTTGAAAGCTGCTGTGGAAACAATCCGGTGTAGCACAACACTTCATAGGCACATTTTCAAAGGTGCTGATATAGAATCATAGAATCATTGAGGTTGGAAAAGACCTCTAAGATCATCGAGTCCAACCGTCAACCCAACACCACCGTGCCCACTAAACCATGTCCCTAAGCGCCTCATCTACACGTCTTTTAAATACCTCCAGGGATGGGGACTCCACCACTTCCCTGGGCAGCCTGTTCCAATGTTTAACCACTCTTTCAGTAAAGAAATTTTTCCTTACATCCAATCTAAACCTCCCCTGGCGCAACTTGAGGCCATTTCCTCTCGTCCTATCGCTTGTTACTTGGGAGAAGAGACCAACACCCACCTCGCTACAACCTCCTTTCAGGGAGTTGTAGAGAGCGATGAGGTCTCCCCTCAGCCTCCTTTTCTCCAGGCTAAACAGTCCCAGTTCCCTCAGCCGCTCCTCAGAAGACTTGTTCTCCAGACCCCTCACCAGCCTCGTTGCCCTTCTCTGGACACGCTCCAGCACCTCAACGTCCTTCTTGTAGTGAGGGGCCCAAAACTGAACACAGTATTCGAGGTGCGGCCTCACCAGTGCCGAGTACAGGGGGACGATCACTTCCCTCCTCCTGCTGGCCACACTATTTCTGATACAGGCCAGGATGCCATTGGCCTTCTTGGCCGCCTGGGCACACTGCTGGCTCATGTCCAGAATGAATGAATGAATGTTCAGAATGAATGTTCAGAATGTTCAGAATGAATGAAATGAATGAAGGCAAGAAAGAAGGAAGAGTTAAAAGAGACAGTGTGGCATTTAGCTAGACAAAATTGACACTAGTCATGTTAATAGTTGGTGCTCTGAAATATGACACTCTTTAATGCCTTCTGGAAAGACAGAATTATTGAAATTCCTTCTGATGCAGAACAGGTTCAAGCCTAGGAAAACAAACACCTTCTGGTGGTTTTATTAAAACTAGTCCCATATGAGTGGTTTTCAATTGCTGAGGCTGTTTCACTCGCAAGAAGAGTTTGGGTAATTTAGTCAGATGGCATCCAAACTAAAAAGTCTGTTCAAAATGCGTAATTTCGCTGTCAAATACACAGTGATGATACAAGCTGTGTTTGCAAACTTGCAACAATTTGAGATAATCCCCGAGGAGAAGGTGTGAGGGCACATATCTTTCCCCAGCAGAAGAGAGAAAACAAAGACACATGGGAAAGGTCACATGGACACTGTAGTACTCCAGCAGTTTGAAGAGCTATTTTTGTGTGAGTTCCACAGTTTGGATCTTACCAGTCCAAAAAGCTTTACTGCCTACTTGGTTTTGCTTTTATTGTAAATCAGTGTTTCCCTCCCACAAGTTTTCCCTCTTGAAAATACTTACATTTCTTTCTTTTCCTTAAAATACAGCTAATATTTTTAAAACTCTTTTCAGCATTCCTGTTGCAAAAATAAGTCAAGTCTTTTAGCTGTTGCCTTCTTTTAAATATAGGTTTAATTACAATCTCTTAAGTGATCAAAAGCTAGAACCTCTCAATAGAAACACAGAGATATTTATCTTAATGTCAAAACCATTTGTCTGCAGCTCATAGACATGCAAAGTTCTAGTGGACTTGTCTTTTTCTGGGAGACACACTGGTATAATGTACTATTCTGTAAGAACCCATTCCAACTGCTAGATGTGGTATCATAAAAAAGAAAATAAGACAAAAACAAACCCAAAAGAGGACGTTAAATTGCCAAGTCAAGAACTCAGAAATAAAGAATGACCGGATCTTAGGCTGCATGTGAAATCTAGTTCTGTGCCCCCATAATGATAATTTTTGGGTTCATGTACTGTTTCCACAGGACCTTTATCTGTTCTGTGTTTAGGTTTATCAATACCCATTGAATGGATAGATTCATGGGTATGCATGAATCTTTATTTTGCATTTCTCATTTATTGTAAAATATCCAAACTGTGCACTGAATACTAAATTATTATTTTCCTCCTGGGATCCCTCTAGGATGCTAATCACCGGATTAATGAGCTGTTTCACAAACAATAAATAGCTTATCTTAAGAGCTCCCTGCAGTAACCTCTTCTTATGGATAAAATTGAGGCACAACACTATCAAAAGTGTGCACTACACCTTCGAGATGAGCTGTCTTGATTTTTTCCACTCTTACCTGTTTAAAGCATGCAGGATTTTCAGAATCCAGTGCCCACTGGCTTTGTTTAATCTCAAAGTGTTCTGAATTCTTATAAATTGGGCTACAGGTTTCTGAAACTGGGTACTGGGTGTAAGAATTAGTAGTCAAAGACCCAACAATTGGATACCTTATTTCTGGTAACACTTCTCCCATTTCTAGTGATTGCTCACAATCTGAACATGACAGTATCATTGGGGTAACATTTGTTACACAGGTGCATCCTATGCTGAAGGATGGATCTCCCCTACTCCTTAATTATTAGAGTTACCAGTTCCTGTTACAACAAGAGGCAGGATTTACACCATCTTAATTGTGTGTGTAGTTGTGGGCCTGGCTTATGTTGCCAACACTAATGCAAAATGGTTTGTTTGAATTCTCTCTTCTCCTGCTACTTATTTTAAAATTCAAGTCTCCAAATTCTGGGACTTAAGGTAAGCTTAAAGATCCTATATTTCTAAGCTCCGTATCCCATACAACACTTAAAGAACGATCACTCTATCTCTGTAAACCATCTCTCCTCTGAGCTTTACTAGCCCTTCAGGACAAGTTAATTCTCCTGCCTTTACTGGGTGTTCGGGGATATAAGAGTTTCTCTTGGGTCTGAAATAGTTCAGAAGCAGTCTAGAGGATTCTGTGGCATTTCTATTGCAATCTCAAAAGATCTCAGGCAGGGTGTTAAGGAACTCTATTCTTAAACAGAGTTCCACCTATGGCAGCTAAATCACTTTGCAACACATTTTGCTGCAGAGCTGGTAGCGTTTCCCTGGCATGCTGACAGCTCCGTATTATTATTTACTAGGAAATCTATTGCACAGAACATAAAGAAGGTATTTTGTTACTTGCCTTCATGCCATTTTGTTTAAAGACCAAGTGAATAGAGTTCTGCTCACACTCCCTGCAGCTTCAAATTATATTGTATACTTACCTTTGGCACTATCAGAGTGGGTACATAGTTACCCTGGAAAAATGTGACTAAGTCCTATTCCCACAAAATTACTTACCTATACCACCTCATTAATGTGATGGGTCAAGTTATCTTTAGATCAAAGGTGCTTAATTATTTGTTTGCAAAATACTTCATGGCCCTCTGCTGAAACTGGTGTATGAAAGGACAAGAAAGTGGGATTAGAATTCCAGAAGCAGTTTTTCACATCAAGTCTCTTTAAAAATGAAAATACTGGGTGAATACATGGAGGGGAAGCAGGACTGAGCAGTATGTTCTTTACATCTCACATATGTTGCAAACTGGCACGCAAAGCAACAGGAAGCCTGGTCAGGTGCTGTACGTCCCTGGGACGGTGATTTTTAACAGGACTGAACGCTTTCCCTTTAAGTTCTGTTAGAAATTCTTTTCTGTGCAGGACACAAATCGTGCACTTACTGGTCTCATCTGTGGTCCAGGATCACAAAATAAACCACCGTCAGTGATGACTATCAAAATACAAACTTGTCTTCAGTGTTCAGGCAACCACTGGCCGCTAGCTTCTTTAATCTGAACACATAATCATACCACCATTAGACCCCAGGCAGTCCTTGCAACCCAGACCCTAACGTGACAGCATGCTCTACCCAGAGGACATACCACAGATACAATACGATGGCCACACTGTTTAATGCAGCACTTGAAAAAACGCAGTGGAATGGCTTTTTAAAATTTGGTAGGGGAAATGGTAAGTCTACATTTAGGAAAGATTGCAGATGTGACTGAATTCTACCAAAGCGACTCAAGCTAACAAAACAGTTCAAAACTATTTGCACTCTAAGGAATGTACTTGATCTGAAACAGCAATGAAGTCTGTCTGTGAACAGGGATGGCGCACTACCTATTATAAAGCTTATTTTCTACAGGAAAAAAAGAAAACCATTAAGAAATCCTACTGCTTCCAGGATCTTATTTTCGGACTAAAACCCCTACAAAATGGTTCTTACAAGCTTCCTGATATGCCATCTCTTGTTTTTAGAACTTTTACTTAATGAAATTTATTCAAATTGATTCCATTAATAGAATAGCTGATTGCAGTGTTGAATGAACCTGTTTGTAGTACCTGGCAGTCAATCTCAAAGCTTTTCAAAAAATCTCCAGAGAAATTCAACAAGCATTAAGAAATACCACGGGGTATATGCAGAAATAAAATGGGCTCAGATTAAAATGCTGAGTGCATCTGAATTTCAAACAAGGCAATAAATACGTAATTTTGTCAAAAACCAGGGGAAACACACAGCTTAACAGATTTCACTACAAAACCAAAGAACAATATTAATGCTCCCCCTCAAACCCAAATGATTAAAAGGTTGCTACATGCAGATGAGAATAAAGTGAATAACGAAATTGTGAAGCAGGAAAATGTATTTAGAAAGGCTGGTTGTACTGTATTTTACATGCCAGCCACTGACTAGTATATATTATCTCCAAGAGGCAACTGCACAGCTATTGGTTAACTTTTGATAGCTATTTGTTAACTTGTGATACAACAGCATTTCATTAAAATAATTAGTTATTTCTGGTCAAAGCTGTAGAACGCTCTTGCATGTATCTCCAGAAGCTCAATGGCTAGGACACTTGTTTAGGAAGTAAGAGATTCATCTCCCAACCCTTAATTGTATCTTATTAAGCACAAAGGTTCAATACTCAGATCACGCATCCCATTAATACTCCAAATGTTCTTGGACACCACTGGCCACTAGAAGATACTTCACATTATACACTCATGCTAAATGGGGAAAAGCGGATTGTGTGTACTTCTTCCTCTCTTCCATGTGTAGAATTCTGGAATGCTAATTGGAAAATGAGAACAGTAGCCTGCTTTTAAGCATCCTAACACCAATAAAACACAATGACATTGAGGTCATCCTTAGCACAAGCTAATTAAAAAAAAAAAGTTTGATTTCCATGCATTTAAAATGAAGGTTCATTGAAATTCCAGTCTTGCCCCCTCACTGGTCCTTGATTTATTCAGGACGCAGTTTCAATCTTCTCTTTCTCTACTCCCTTTTTAGAAATGTGCCTTTGTAGATAAGGTTATGTCCTTTACTAGATCTAACTATTAACAAATTGTGAATCCATATAGAGGTAAAATACATTTTTTAATGCAATAAGGCAGAAGCAAACTTCAGAATGAAGGCTATCCATATCAGGCATCTTGTATCAGCTTTGACTGAAATGACCAGATCAAATTTAATCAGTGCCCAAACCCAGAACTAGACTGAGCTCGCACGGTAAGAGTTCACAAACTTAACCTATTAGATCATGCTGTCTTTCAGCCTTTTGGGGGTAAGTCACAGGGCAAAATTTTCAAAAGTGAGCATTTGAGGTGGAGGTCTCTTGATATGGTTTTGCATGTGAGACAAGCTATGAGCGATTCACCTTGAAAAGAAGCTAGCTCTTGGTAGCCAAAAATGCAGTCCACTCTATGAAAAGCATCCCTAACTGCATCTCATTTTAATGAAATTACATAAGGAAAGTAATGGAAGAGTAAGTCTCTGAGAATCTGTACTTTTTGTTTTGACAAAAATAAGTTTTCCCTTTTTATTAACAAAGGAAAAAATCAAATACTTTGCTTCAACCTCACATTCATGTTTACCCATTCATAAAACGTTTATTGCCTTGCCTGTTGATAATACTCATTACTTAATAGCTTTTAGTCTAAACTCCTGTGCACTTCTATATTCTGTCAAGTCAAATGAAATAACATTCTGGTGAACTGCTATCAGCAAAGGGGAATTATAAATGACAGTAAATTGTGCGTTTTTATGGTTTTGATGTTAAGGCTGAGGAAAAATAATTATCTTACCATGGACTATGTAATTCCTAGCTGTTAATTGATTTCCTTTGTGCAATCTGCATGTCTGTTTTCTTAATCATGAACTGTTAACCACCAATCTCTTTTCACTTCTCCTTTCCCTACTGAAATGAGTAGGTAGTTCACAAAAAAAAGGGAGAAAGCAAAGATTAAAGGTTGGTGAACATCAGATATGCTAAACTTGAGACAGACTTGCAAGGAGCTAGCCATTAATCTTTTCAAGAGTTCACGAGAAACAGAACAGTATATATTGGGGGGGTGCTTTTGCTGCCATGTAAAAGAAAATTATGGTAAAAGCTTTGCAATTGAAAAGCTATCCAAGCCTAAACAAAACTGTTACTGCAGCACAATATCCCTTGTGTATGGGATAACTCTGCAGACTGTGTTTATGAAAATATTAGGCTGAGCCATTCAATTACCTCTGACACAATTCCTCCTTCAGTTATGATATACTGTGATAATCAAAATCACTTGCCCCCATTCCTCAACTTGCACTTCAAAAATTAGTTACGGCGCCTGTGTCTAGACACAGACTATTCACCTACAGCGCACTATTTTAATCCACTAGTATGGTTGAAAAGTCCTACCCTACCCTCCAAATATAACTCATTCATTCACTTCAGGTATCAAGAGATTCCATTGACCTTGGTGAAATCATTTTAATTGATTTATTCATGTGTACACAAAACAAACCTACTCAATTATTCTATGCAAAAACAGTCAGCTTCCAGATCATTGCATTTTTATGTATTTATTCACCAATTTAGATAATTCTTTGATGTACTGTAGCACTACAGGCTACAGTAGTGCTAGAGGGTTATATAAATCTATCTTGGTGAACTCACCAACCGTTTAAAAGGGGAAAAAATGAAAAAATAAAAAGGCATAGAAATTTGAGAAGGGCTTAGAAGAACATTGTGAGAACAAGGTAAGGATCTTCTCCCACAAGTGAGTGGCACTTACAGGTAAGTGACATCTTTTTGTCTGTCCCCAGGATATTCACTGGTTCCCTATTTGGTCACATGGTGACCTTTTCTTTATATTTTACTATCACCTCTTGCATTGAGGTTATCTTTCTACTTATTCATGAAACTAAGTCTGTCAGGCTTGCTTCCCTGCTTGCTTATACTAGGACAAACCACGGTAACTGTTGAAATAAGTCAAGTCATTCTAGTGCACAACTGAAGGAGGAACGGAGGGCCTAAACTTTTTATCATGTATAAGCCTTTATCACATACAAGACCTTGCCAGGTACCTTTACCTTGAAAAAAAAGGTGTAATGGCCTTCAAATACAGCAGCTAAGGACCATGAGCTTAGGGAGATGGCTGGGCACTTGGGCTTCTGCACTTGGTCAAGTGAATTTGTCAGAGTGCAACCCTTGGGAACTTTATGCTGGCTGTCTTTCTTGAGGAATTATTCTGGTTTGTCACCTACAGTGCAAGTTTTGATACACTACTTAAATGGGGGTGGATGGTTTAGAAAGTTGATATAGGATGGAGGCACCTGTATGCTCTAAGTTGCTTTGAAAGCTGCTAGTAACTGCTCTTAGCTGAAGGTATGCCCGAGAACAGGACCTAACTCTATCTAACTGGGTATTATGCACCTCTCTAGCACTGGTGCTCTTACAGTACACGAACTTATTGGATATTACTCCAAGTGGTCATTTGTCTGAACCAACATGGCTGTTCTTTACTAGGATATTGGTGTTTATCTGATAAATTGCAATGTTGATGATGCCCCAAGGACCATGAAAGCAACTTAAGAAAATGGAGGGCTTGGATTTAGAAGAAAAACCTCACCATGGTTTGGGTTCTGCTGCCCTTAATCTGAAAAGTGTGGTGTGATTTATTCCAGTTCTAGGGGATTCCAACCAAAGTCAAGATGGCAATGGGTACACAAGCAGGAACTTGTCGGGAACCCTAAATCCTGTGAGTACTGGACAATATTAGATTGTTCAGCCCAGAAGAAATATGTGATATTTCTTTAATCCTGGGCCAGTAGAGAATATGAGCTACTTGGTAGAGAGGGCATATAGGATGCTATTGCTAAACCTTGTTATGGAGAAATTGTGATTTAGATAACACTTTGCCTCCTCTTGGATTTAGGTAATTAGCTTCTAGTAAGACATCTCAGTTTTATTTCCCTTAAATCCAACAGCTATTTAACTTCTGTGTGTGGGAAAGCATAACTACTTTGTGCAGTTTTGCATGGCTAATTTTCATTTGCAACAAAATAAAAACTGGGCTGAACTTTTAAATATTTAATTACTTCTAGTTCTCTCCACTCTGACTGTTTACAAATGTATGAATGCATCTTTTTTAAATTGTCTTGCGGTCTATCTTTGGATGTCTTGTGGACCACAGGCTGAGGAATATTCCTCTAAATATCTGCAGAGCATGCCAGGGTGACTTCAGAAAGTTTCACTCAGTTTTTTGGTAATATTGCTAGGCTTCCGTTTCTACTGGAATGATAAAAAAGCAACAGAACAGAACCCTCTACTGGTGAACTTCTTTTCTTGCCTTCTAATTACTTCGTAACACATGCTTGCAGTTATGGAAATATGGCGATTAAGTGAACAATAGAATATTTAACCAAATCTTTAATTTAACCTTTTCCTTGCTCATGGTAGAACAGAAACAGCAGAGTCCAAACCGTCCAAATGAGTGCAAGGCAAATGACTATCAGTTAAGCTTCAGCAAGTACAGACCTTCTGGAATGACAACACAGAGCTCTGCAGTGTTTGCAGATGTGCCCAAACTAGCTGGTTCTACAAACTAGCTTGTTCAAACCTGACTGGGACATAAGTCTTGTAGCACAGTGCTGACTATTGTCATGTGAGGGTTGCTGGTACCCAGCTGGTTAGTCTAATGTTTGCTTGCTTAGGTCTACCTGAGCTGCAGTCACACCACTGCACTGTGGAGTATCTCAAATCCCTATCGCCTTCCCATGGGTATCTTGTCTTCCCCACTGGTAGCAGTAGCTTCTCCCTAGCAGAAACCCGTAGAAACTAAGCGAAGGGGCAAAGCCCTGCTGCCCAGGGAAAGGCTTCTGCTTGTCCAAGGTGCACTTGTGCTCTGAAAGTGTGGTGAAGCACAGAGAGAAGCAAAGGCATTGTGGTTGCAAGATGCAACTCCTTCCCTTAATGCAAATCTACTTTCGCTTTTATGCCCCAGGTAATGGACAACATGTGTAACCACTGCACTTCCCTCAGCTGTAGAAGTCAGAACAGTTCCATTTACCTACAGTGGGGCTATGCTCGTTTGTATTTTCTCTTCTTTCTAGCTTATGCTGCTTACAAGGTATATTCAGAAGCAGTCTGCTCTCCTAAAACAGTCTGTAGTATCTGTATTTAGGGTTAAGGGGAGAAAGTGCAGTTGGTCACTATGTTAAATGTCACAATAAAAATGTTTTATTATAGGAAAAAAAAGTGGAAATTAAGATTTGTGGACCCTCATTCAATAGATGCCAGTTGGATCACAGCACTTGCAGTTTTTCATGTCTGGCAGTGTTTGTTTGGGTCTAGGAATAAGAGAGCAGCTGTAATATGGAATATAATGGCTTAGAGCTGGGTGAATTGGCAGAGTTCAAGTTTGTGCAGCTCTCCTGGCAACTTGGCAATTCTAGAAACACTTAATTCACCCAAACCAATTTTTCTTTAATGGAAAAGAAAACTTAGCTAACAGTGCTGAAAGAAATAGGATTTTCAGTCTGATCTTAGTGTCACTAAAGCAGAGTACACAATAAAGCAAAGCAATATAATTTCACAAATAAGGTGGAACTGTGCAGGGTAAAAACAATTGTTTGGTGTCCAGAGACTTCATATGAATTGAGGAAGGGGTGGAGAAGTAACTCTGGAGAATGGACTGTGCACAGCAATATCAGCAGACATGATGACTCTTCTTAAATTAAATAGCTTTGTACAATTAATCTACTCTGATTCACTGGCATAGTCCTCCAAGCAAACTTTTCCTTTCTCCAAAGCAGTAGTTTTTCTCAAATATCCGGTTGCTTGCACTATTACATAAAAGCATGGCAAAACTATTTGTTCTAAATACAGTGGCTTTATTTTTTTTTACCAATTGAATTTGAAAAAGTGCATGTGGACTAGTGCTAATTAAGATTGTGTGGGTATCTTATCCTAATGTGATAGGGACTACAAGTTTCCATAACACCCTGATCTGGTCATAATTAATCATGACAAGGATCCTGTTGAGCTGAAAGTGATTAGTTCCAGCCTAATTAAAGGTCACTGCTGGCTACAGTTTTGGGCTTCATCAGATAGATCATGTTATCTTATTTTTTAGGTGCAGACAGAAAATAATTAAAGATGACGCAAAAGCATGAAGCATCTACACATCTTCCAAATCAGTAACATAAAGAAGTGTAAAAATATTACTTACACCAAAGATCTGAACTTATTTCAGGGAACTAACTAGTGTCAAAACAACTCCTCTGAGAGGAAAAGAGATGAGAAAACTATTTTTAGAGATGTAGTGAAGTTAACTAAGAATAGTATCATCCTACCATGGTGCAGAGGAGATAATTATGCTACATAAATGAAGTCTCTCTCCTGGTAGTAATGCCAGATGTTGTATGCCCTCAACGTTGTTGCAGCCTTGTCAGCCACCCAGGCAGCACATTTTGGCAGACCACGTAGGCATTTTCTGACTGATATGAGGTTAGGAAACATAGTGTGTTTGGAAGATAATGGAAAAGGCAAGCTAATGTGGAAGACTGTCTTGTCTCCATCTCCTGGTTTGCCCACCTAGCTTCCTGGCGCTGCCATGATCTCTCCTGTAATTCCCCAGTCCTCCCCAAGGCCTGACATTGTGTAGTGGGGTTAGAGGATCTTCAGTATTATTTTAGCAAATGACACGTATCACTAGAGGGGGCACCTTGTAGAGATCTGCAACAGCCTCTGTGCTCTCACAGTCATCCTCCTCCTCCAGTTCCCACTGTGCTTGCCGATGCTTCTCTAACAGCTCATGGTAAGCCTAAAAGAAACACAACAGGTATATTTAAATAGCTGAAAAGGTTTTGATAGCTTCTTGTGATCCTCTCCTTCCCTTCCCTGATCCTCTTCCCATGTACCATCGCAATAGTAAGTGTTTATCTGGAACCATGACTCAGAGGGAAATGAAACTTGCCTTACAACCTTAATATCCAGTCTTGAGCATGAAACTCCATAGCCTCAGCAATCTGGGGTTAAATAATATGTACCTAATACTGGAAAACATGTGAAATGATCTGATTTGCAACCTGCTTTCCTGTGTATGAATATCACTTCATCATAGCCACTACTATGAGGTGCAGAACAGCCACCAGACACCTTAGTTACAGCTGTATCACACTGTATAGGGCTTTTGCACTGGGGTTGGTCGCCATGTCCCATGGTACTGTCAGATGGCACTCAGCCTAAAAGGCTGATCTATGACTTGGTCCTGATTTGGTCCTTGGTCACAGATTTAAGAGGGATGCAATTTTTTTCTTCAAGCCAGGACTGTGATGTGTTGGCAGGCCCACGTGCTGTAATGGAGGACTGAATTTCACAAAGAACATCTCATTCTATAGACTAATGAGTGGTCTTACACACAAATATTCCATATTTTGATTTAAACTGCCAAGTGTCCTCTTACATTCCCGTGGTAAATATGGCTTTCTTCGTTAGGTATGTCAATAGGGCTCTTCTCAAGAGCACAAAAGTGTTCATAAACTCTTCATGTACAGGTCATTCTTGTTGAGGTAGACTTTAAAATTCACACATCATGAAATCGTAGTTTACCACAGAATTTGACAAGTTAATTACTGTAACTTGTATGTCCACCGGGAGTAAGGCTGAGCAAGACTGGGTTACTGTAACTGCCACTTTTTGGCTTGTGTGCTTCACTTGATCATTCCTGTATTCTCTGCCAGTAAAAAACACAATGAAAATGCTCCTTTTCCAGTGGAAACAGAGATGAAGGAGACATAATGATACAGGGACTAACCTTTACTATCTAGGTCATTCTGTCATTAAAAAAAAAAATCAGAGCTACAGCAACTAAATCATTACCATCCAACTTGTGTTCCGAAGAAACTAATGTAAGAAAGTTAATTGCAAAATCCACCTTCTTAATTGGCAACCACTTAAAATTCAGCAGGTCAGTTACTGCTGAGGCTGCTACCATGGTGGTGCAAGGCCTTTGATGAGGTGGAGGGGGGAAGGCAGAGGAGAAAAGTGCATTTGATGGGTACCACTCTGGGCTCATGGTGAGCTGTGAAACCATGAAACAGGTTTAAAACAGCTCCTCAATGCTGAGGGGATTGTTTGCACAAAATAATTACTGGACTATATAAGCCAAATCATGGGAGCTGCAGATATTTTTTTTTTTTTCTTATTCTTCAAAGAGTCTCTGGACTCAAGACCCCATCTGTTCTGGGACAAAGGACTCCCTCCACTGTGGCAGCAGAAATGCTTAAATTTCTGACTAGTTTTATTATTTGCACACAGGCATTTCATAATATTGTGACTCAGTTGTGTTCTGTCCTGCAGCATGAAGTGCAAGTTGCCCATTCCTGCTCAGTCTGTCATAAGCAGATTGTTAGTCTACAGTTCAACTAAGCATATTTGTTAGTTTTCTAAGGTGTACAGAATAGAGCATCTCTTGCACAAAGCTGTGTGGCTCTAATTTTGTGGGGGTGAGGTCTTAATACAAAATTTCTAAGCTTTGTTTAACAAAGTTGGGATGTGTCCAAGAGTTTTGAATGATGTGTATAAGGAAAACACATGCACAAGTGCTCAATGGCTACAAAAATGTGTGAAAGAATTATTTGTGTCAAGTTATGAAACACCAAAGAAGTAAAATGTGCTCTACTGTTTTAAAGTGCCTGAAACCTTATGTTTTGAAGTGAGGTGTTGCCAGACAGGTGTTGCATACAAGAACAGTAACTGCATTATCCAATTCATACAATATAATTAAAGAACTTGGCCCTGAAGTACAAAATTGCAGTGTTGAGATCAATAAATTTTGAGTTTGCTACAGCTGGAATCTGGGTCTTCTCATACAGTAATTTATTGAAGTTATTAGATTTCACCAAAAGTTTAATGCTGCTGGATGTAACCATTTTAACCTAAAATTATTTCTTTTCATGAAAATTGAGGATTGATTTTTTTATTTCTTAATAACTTGGGTCTGTAGTTCTCAGCAGTTATAGGAGTTTTGCAGCTCTCAGCATTTACAGCTGAGAACTCTGATTTCATATACACATTCTGAACAATAACAATAGAGCTCTATAGAAAATATGGCCAAGAAAACATTACACTGGCCATTGTATACCATATTAAACTATCTATTGCAAACCTTCTCTAAGGTATCCTGCCAGCGATCATGAGTTTTCCCTCTGCTTATGTGAAATTTGATAGTCTTTTGAGTAACCTCACCTCATAGAAAAGCAATTAGATCAGTGCAGTCTGTTTTTTCCTGTAATGCAGGCCAGATACTTTCCTCCCGAGATTTCCTATATTGAACCAAACACATAGTATCTAAGTAAAAGATGTTTTCGACCGAACATGCAATCTAGCATTAACACCCTTTGGCATTTTGTTCCAATGTGACAAGACCAACACTGGAGGAAAAGTCTCTAGGCAAGCCTAGGCAATAGGGAGTCTGACCCTATCCTACCTGTGCTCCTGTACACAATTCTCAGGATGACCCAAAAATCCCAATTTTATGGAATTGGGAGAAATCTGCGATATATTTAGTCTTAAAAACTAATGGAACAGTGAAAATAAGCTTTTACGTGCTCACCTTAAGAAAATTATGAACATCTTCAATATGAAAAGTTTTACTGAGGAGACTCCCTTGTTCAGCCTTCTGTCTGTGTTTGAACTCTTCTCTCTTCTTTGCACGGCACTCCAGTCGTTTCAAGATCAGGTCTTTACTTTGCTGGATACATTCTGGAACATAAACCACTGATGATCAGATACCACAACTCCACAGGGAGAAAGTAGCATCTGCTACTGTCACACAACACAAGCTCACAGAAATCTGCTAGTGAGTGAAACAGGCAAGTAATTACCATGCAGGACTTCAAATTTGATTCTTACCTTGACGGTATTTTTAGATGTGAACTTTTGGGTTGCTACATGGCACTGAAATCTATCAGGTTTTTGGATCACTACCATCCTCACCCTCCCTTTCACTGCTGCTGCTGCTGCTTATGCAAAGGCAGTGAGTTAGTTCAAGAAACAGATTCCCACCTGCAGCACCCCAAACCTCCCCCTCCTGCTTTGGGAAGGTCCAGAAGTGGCTCATTACCTAAATGATATGCAAATGCTGCTGCAAGGACAGTAACATATGGCGGGGAGAAAAGGTCTAGAGCAGTGCTAGTTCAGATTAACTTGAACTGGCATGCAGCCATACCAGGCTTCCAAAATGACTCATCCAGGAACCTGCAGTAAAAGTGGTCAAGGTCCCTCTGATTTTGTGTTGGTACCGTGAAATATTTGGGACCGAGTTCTTCCGCTCTTTGCCCCCCCTACAGCTCCAAGTGATTTATAAATTCATGACTCTACCTGGACCCTGTGCTGCAGAGTGGAACTGGTGCTTTCAATATTCTGCCACTCATTGACAGTCTCATTGACTGTCCACCTAAGAAAAACTTTATTTGTTTCCCCCACTCACCCTGCCCCAGACCAGTACTTCACTCCTCACACAGGCAGCTAAAAGGAAATGCAAAAGAATAGTCATCTGTGGCTGCTGTTCTGCCACCCCATCAAGCTGCTTTAACTATGAGGAATTATTTTGTGGAGAAAATAAAGGAGTACAGTACTGTAGCACTGAGCACGTTACTTATTCTCCATGCTCATTTATCGTGCTTATCCACAGGCTGATGATGCACTGACAAAACAATTGAAAGTGCACTGAAAGTACAGGAAAGCCTGTAATAAAAATGTCATCTGAACAAATGTACCAACTGTTATTTTTAAACACTACTTGATTCTTTACTACTTCCTTGTTTGTTTCCTAGGAGCACAGTCTTGCTGGCTTTGTGTTCTGCTTGTGAATTTTAAGTACAGTTTAACATATATTTAGGAGCTTATAGGCAAGGTCAACATAGACTCACATGTGAAAATACTGTACTCCAGATTTTTTTTTTTTTTTTTTAAGCACATTTCATTTCTATCTAAAACCAGGAGGTTGATAATGCCCTTCTGCACAGGCTGTACTAACTATAATATATAGCTATATATAACTATAAACACCTACTTTGCATAAAAATCAAGGCCTTGACAGAGTTATTTTTGCTTTGGAACAAGAGAAACTTGACAAAAAGGGGGAAAAAACACCCACAGATGTATGTTTATGCTTAAGGAATGTTAGTGGCTGAACCTATGCAAAGACTTTGAACTAGGCATGCCAGTTTTATGAGCAAACATCCATGAAATAATCTGTATCATGATATACATGAATTCTTGCGTATCAGCAAACTGTTCACATGGTTAATTGATGTTTTTAAAGTAGAGCAAGTCCGGAGCATGGGAATTCCAATCACCTTCTACGATGAAATGACTGGCTTGGTAGATGAGGGGAGAGCAGTGGATATTGTCTACCTTGAATTCAGCAAGGTTTTTGACACAGTCTCCTGTCAGATCCTCATAGAGAAGAGGACGAAGTATAGGCTGCATGAGCAGACAGTGAGACGGATTGAAAACTTGCGCAAAGTTCACGTGAAAGCGAGTAATGAGTGGTGTACCCCAGGGGTCAATACTGGGTCCAGTCCTGCTCAGTACCTTCATTAATGACCTGGATGATGCAGCAGGGTGCACCTTCAGCAAGTTTGCAGAAGTCACAAAAATGGGAGGAGCGGCTGATACACCAGAGGGTCATGCTGCCATCCATAGGGCCCTTAACAAGCTGGAGAAATGGGTTGACACAAATCTCATGCAGTTCAACAACAGGAAGTGCAAAGTCCTGCACCTGCGGAGGAAAGACCCCAGGTACCAGTACATGCTGGGGGCCACCCAGCTGGAAAGCAGCTTGGCAGGAAAGGACCTGGGGGTCCTGGTGGACACCAGGTTGAACATGAGCCAGCAATGTGACCTTGCAGCAAAGAAGGGTAATGGTATCCTGGGCTGCATTAGACAAAGCACTGCCAGCAGGTGGAGGGAGGTGATCCTTCCCCTCTACTCAGCACTGGTGAGGCCACACCTGGAGTACTGTGTCCAGTTCTGGGCTCCCCAGTACAAGAGACATGGACAGGCTGGAGAGAGTCCAACGAAAGGCCATGAAAATGGAACTGGAATGATGGACTGGAACATCTCTCCTATGAGGAAAAGCTGAGGGAGCTGGGGCTGTTCAGCCTGGAGAAGAGAAGGCTCAGGGGGAGTTGTGGAGTGTCCATCCTTGGAGATACTCAAAAGCCATCTGGACATGGTCCTGGGCAACTGGCTGTAGGTGACCCTGCATGAGCAGAGGTTCCTTCCAACCTCCATTCTGTGATTCTGTGAATCGCTAACCGTGAGATATGGCACAATTTATGGACACGAAGCCTGAAAGTGAATGAGCAGCGCTGCAGCAAGAATATACTGCAAAAAGACTACATTCATTTTGACTATTCAGTTCACTGAACTCTAACCCTAATGCCGTTTTGCTAGGACAATTTTCTTTAAATATGCTCACAAGTAGCAGAAATGGTTCTGGAAAATGTGTGAGAGTAAAATACTTCTGTTTTCGTTTTGGCTGAATGCGTACTATAATTTTCCATGAGTGCTGATGGAAAGCACTGAGCCCTTGATATAGCATCTATCAGAGAAGTTGGGGGTATGTTTCTCAACATGTTGGGCATTACGTAACATGCAAAGTGACACAGGGAGAACCTTAAATCAGTGGGTCAGTCAGCTTAGACTTTGTTATAACTGTGTACTTTACAGATAGGCAATGTGAAGGGCTGTAAGAGGAAGAGGAAAAGACTTAAATTTCAAGTATTTTAGTCTGACATAATAAAAGAGAGGTTTATCTGAAGATCATAAGCCTTAAAATTATCTTTTCACAAGAGTGATAGCACAACCATGTTTTGTGTATCTTCTGGCTCCACATGCTAGCAGGAGATCATAACACAGTATTCTGCACATATACAGCTATTACTGTCCCTAATGTTAGCCAGTATCACCAACAATGTCAAGTACGTGAACAGTAAATGGAGAAATCTCACAAATACTTGTAACAAGTGTGACTCTTCTTCAATCTTCAAATTAATGAAATAAGGCATAGGTTATGTGAACCGTAGAGTAAGTTCATAGCAATGCCTGGAACAAGACCTAAAAGGCTTAAAGCCAAAGTTCCCATTCTAAGCATCCACCCTTCACAATAATAGCGTTCTTGGCCAATTCATCAATACCTTTTTAAAACAGAGGGGTATAGGGCTGAAGCCATAACTTTTTTACTATTTAATACAATAATGACAACTCATACCCATATTTGTTAAGTCATGAGCTCCTGTCTAAGTACTTACCATTACTGAAATGTGCCAGCTGTTCCCAGAAGGCCTTGTGGAGATCCGTTAAAAGTTCTTCCTTTTGTCGGACTGAGAGATTATTCTTTACAGTTAAATGGTCCAGAATATTTGATACAATATTTAATCTACACTTGCACTCTTCTGGTATATAGGACTTCAGCGAATCAATAATTTTTACCATAAGCTCCCAGTTGAATAACCTTTCCTGAATGTCCTAAAACAAACATTAAAAAGTCCTGTTTAGAAACCAAGAATGGGTCTTTGGTTGTGCTTGTCCTTTCATCGAATTATTCATTCCCAAGCTACACAGAAAACCGAGGAGGCTTCTCAAGACCATATGAATAACAATCTTCATGTACTTAAATACTTCTGAAAATCTTGACCGGTGTAGGATAGCAGTGGGTTTATTGCATGTTCAGTTGCAAAAGCTAATCAAAAACTATTGGTGTTTTTCATTATTTGTAGCTGTCAAGAAGACATTAAGGCAGGAAAAGACAACAACAAGCTTGCAGAACAAACTTAAATACTCAAGGGGGAAAGATGGACAGAAGGGCAACAGGGAAGCCCTGGACCTCTTTTCAAGATACTATATGGCACACCAGTATGGGCCTTCATTTTGAAATGAGGACACATACCTGATTTTGATACTGCTGGGATTCCTTCAAGTATGTGGTCAGCTGGAGTTCAGTAAACATACTAAAAATTAGTATAATTGTCTATGGTCTAGCAGCTTTCATTGCACTATGAGAGAAGCAGCCCAGGATTACAGTAGGGAGCAAGATTTCCTGGGTGAAACCAGAGAGATGTTAAGGGTTTTCAATTCCAGTTAAAGTCATTGGACACACAGAATCACCCTCAAACTTAGATTAGGATTTCTCAGTTAAAGTGGAATAAATACTTTGAAAGAAAAAGAAATGTCCTAATGCCCAGGGTAATGATTCTCCTTCATCATTAGATCTAGTGCTCTTGCTCCTGGCTCACTGGATGCATTAATGTCACTTTTTCCTAACAAGACTGCCTAAATGGTATTTTGAGAATTAGAACTCAAGTGCAGAGAGTTCACCCTCCTGTGAGTCTTCATAAACTGCAATGAAGTTGAGCTCTTTGCAACAAAGCTGAAACAGACAACTGGAGTAAGCAGCCTACATCATTCCTGAGGCAGGACTGACAGACTCTGTACACTTGCATCATTCTTTGTGTTCAGATTGTCTAAAACTCTCTCAACTTTTACTTCTTTTTGTACTTTACCATTGCTTGCAAATCTTGAGATTCACTTAGTAAGCTTTCTACGGCAATCATCTTCTTGGTCAGATCCATCATTATCTTTGTTGCTTTGGCACTTGAGCATTTTGATTGGTCCAAAAAAGCCTGTTGGGCTTTGTCAGTCTGCTTCCAGAAAGCTTCCATCTGTGGAATATGAATCAAAAAACAATCCATGTTCCCTCATTAATCATCTAGTATTTCATTACAGTGAGAGGCATATGAGTCTACTAAGATACAAGTCACTGAGACTACAGACAGCTTTCAGTATTAGCTACAGTGAACATTTTGCAAAGCTAAAGAGCCTATTTACTATATGATGATACACATGTTGGTGGCACATAAGCAGTAGATCAATCCTGACCTTTTTAAATGTAGCCATTCTGTGTAACTCACTAAGAATTTGTTGTTAGTTCTCCACATACTGCATCTATAAAAGCCTATTATGTTATTAGTATTAATAGGAAAACTAAAAAAGATAACAAATTGCAGCCCTTTTTTCTGGGAAGTTTATTTAGCTGTAGGAGCAGGCATTCCAGTCAAACAAGATTTCTGCTAAAAAAGGAAAACTGAAAATTGTCACTGTTTTTCACCATCAAAGCCCTTCACAGCCGCATGCTATATAAGCACTTTATTAACTGCGCTGGAATTAAGTACTTTATGCAGTATCAGCCCAGTGTATGTGCCCATTCTGTATCTGTGAGTTTTGAAAAAAACTGTGACTATGGCATCTGTGAGCATGGCAAAAAGACCCTTTATGTTACTGAGGGAAGAGTGGATTAGTTCAAGGTCCTGATCTATACGAATCTGCATACAGGGAAATCATTTCAATATGGATGAAAAGCATCTGCTGGCGTAAGAGTGACAGACCCACTGAAGGATGACTGCTGCTGGTGAATAACTGCCTCATGCCGCTCAGCGAGGCTGCCAGCGATTTTTTTATGTGACTAACTCTGGAGAACTCTAAACAATCAATTTTTCACAGAGCAAAGTTAAAATTGCAAAAGAAACTTGACACAGATGTACCATCGTTACCAGGACTTCCACTATAAAGTGAAAGGCACAGAGAATCAAGAGAAAGCTGAGAAAATTCCCAGTGAAGCACTTAACCACAGGACATTAAAAAATGTGAACTCCTCTATGAAAAAGGCCCAAGGCTGAGATGATGGGATGTCTAGTTCAGGGCTGAAGTGCCACAGTCAATCAGTGCAGGCAGCTCACAGAGCCATCAGTCTGGCTAGTCAGTCTCTCATTTTCATCAGCAGTGAATTTGCTCAAACCTCAAAAACAGGACTGGGAAAGAGAATATCTTCCAGATTACTCAGTTTACTGGAAAATAATAAACAGAATATTCTTAACCTCCAGTTTTCTAGCCTGCAAGATATTCGGACATAGTGACACTACTGAAGAGGAAAAAAATAAATCTTTGAGAATCAAATGCCTGCTATCAGACTGTATTTTTACATCAAAAAACATGCAATTGTATTCTAACGGGGAAAGTTGTTAAAGAAAAATGCTTTGCTAAAGCAAATGTGCAAAGCATACTAAAAGGCTGTACTGTAATTATTTTCTTAGTACTTATTTCAGCTGAAAAAGTTTTATAGTCTCTTATTACTCTTTTACTCAGTTATGGAGGATTGAAGAAAACAAGGTGCTAGGGTAAAATTCCTAAAAGTCAGGCTATATGTAGGCTTGAAATAAATCTTAGCATCTAACAAGCAACAGACATTTTTCAGCTCTAAACCCAGTGTGATAAAACAGTGTTTGTATAAAAAACATAGTGGCTTCCAAAGGCAGTTGGAAATACTTTGCTGGAGCAATGTAAAAATGTTTTCAGGACTCATTACTAACTGTGGACTAGTCAACACAACAGTTTAAAAAAAAATAAAAAAGCATTCCCCATCAAAAGAATAACATTAAAATAAAACTTTAGAAAAAATTAGAAGGTTACATTATCTATTACGTGCTCAGAATATTCCCTTTCTTTCCTTTCTAAGTCTTCTAGAGTCTGGTACTCTGAATTATGGGCTCCTGACATCTCAGTATTCTGGAGTCTAGAGTCAAGTTGTTTCTGTAATTCTTCAAAATCCTGGGAAAAAAAGCAAGTGATTTGTTAAACAGAAAACCAGACATAACTTCTGAATTCGGGAGTGAATTTGTATGTCAGTTCTGGCTCATGGCTACGGAAGCTGAACAAGAGCTTCAGAAAGTTGTGTCTCTGGGTAATGCACCTTCTGCAGCAAGCAAAGAAAACTCAAGGTATATGGCAGCTCTGAACTACACTTAATACAAATACATACATTTCCACTAGTATGTGAGTACAATCAAGACTGTTGTCCATCTCCACTGAATTGAAGTTTTAGTAAACACTGCTCCATGAGCTTTCATACCAATAATCCTTTGAATCTATCCACAAATATTTCTATTTTAATGCACATGCCCCATCTTAAATGGCAGCTATGAGCGTACACGCTGTGTTTAAAAGCACAGATAAGTATCCAGATATGACAATCAGATAGTGTTTCCTGCAGAGTGCTAGCACACATGGATGAACACACCTGTAATGCTCATAAGGGACAAATTACAGGCTACGTTATTAGACGGGTTTTTAAAAGTTTTTCAATCCTTTGAAACCAGGATGATTTCTTCTGAAAGTTAGCGATACCGACAAATACTAGTCTTCTGCCATTACTTAGTAGGTTGGTACTGAAATGGATGATTCCTCGGTGCTGAAGCATGCCTTACATAACAAGCATCTACTTTTAATACCACCCAATTTTGGGTGTCAATGCATTAACTTGATACCCTTATGCCTTAAACAAATGTAACCAGATTTTGACAAGCTTCACAAACAATTTCATCAAAATCTCATTAACTTTTCTTACAATGCAGAATTGAAAGAGGAAAACGCTGTCTGCAATAAATCATATAATTCTCTGTCTTGCCAATGCAGTATTACAGTAAATAGTTTCCAGTGCTAATGCTTTTGCTTATCACCAACATCTCTTTTACATGGTATTCATAACCAGCCTCGTCCCTTATGTGATATCCCAACTCCAAGGCTGTCACATTTCCAAGACCTTTCTCTCCATAATATAGGACACAGGAATCCCATATTGGCACTTAAACAACTGGACTACTCTGGCAATTACTGCATCTAATAAACAAGATTTAGTCTTTGCCTTGCAGCAGCTCAGTTAGGTGCATGAAGACACCGATGCCATCAAGCCTCACTGAGGGTTAGGCTATACTGGGAAACGTGCCTAATCTATATTACCTCTGTGTTTATAATTTGAAGTCATTACCAGAATTCCATCAGAAAAAGGGATCCGCACACCAAATCTCACTTTTCGTTTAGTAAATACAATCAACTTTAATACTAAACCTGAGGATTTAAGGCAGAAGAGTCGTTTTAAGGCAAAATGCATTCTGATATAAATTATAAGGTACAACTACAGAGATGCCCAATATTAATTCACAGATTGTGAGACTGCATGAACAAAATAAATCTCAACAACTAGAGCTGACAAGCTGATAGACTAATGCCTAAATGTGAAATTCCATCTGTATGTAAGAAAAAAATAATCATTACTGTGAGAAAATTAAATATTGGACTAGGCTACTCAGAGAAATGGTGGAGTCTCCTTCAGTGCAAATATTCAAGACTTGGATTGGCAGGGCACTGGATAACCTTACTCAAGGCCCTGCTTCCTACAGAAGGTTGGACCAGATGAACTCCAGATGTGCCTCTCAACCCAGACTTTTCTACGACTCTAATCTGAAAAATAGAAAGTGGAACCAGTAGCTCTCCTATTTTGTTTAGTTTTGTAAAGCTTTTTTTCCTTCTAATAATCTTAAAAATAGTACTGTGTCTCCACCTGAAATGCATATTGATGGTCAATGTATGTCTTCCAGTTCAGAAGTGGCATACGGATTTTGATAAAAGTATATGGAAGAAAAAAGAACAATGAGGAAAATAAGTATATTTTCCCTTGATGAAAGCCTTGAGTTTCTCTCTGGTACTTTATTTCCTGCTATTTTATTATCAGTAACGATATATGGGACCAAACAAAGACCTGTTAATTCAAAATTATTAAATCTGAGTGAATAAGGTTCACAACGTTCTGTTTTCCTGAATGGATTCAACTACAAAATACTTTTATCCTTGACAGATTACACACATCACTGTCCTGATCACCTCATACAGTAACAAAGAAGAAATGCATACAAGGTAATGGAGAGAATCAACTAACAAGGGAGTTTGCATTTCTTCTGAATTAGATTACAAATAACATTGCTATTTAAAAGGAGTAGGTGAGAGAGCCTGCTGTGGCAGCTTGCAGCAACTGGTGGGATTAACTTATTTTCTGTGATCTTAAATATTAACCAACAAAACCACTTACATTTTCCTGAATTAAAAGGATCTTCTTGAACAAATCATCAGTAATCTTCTTTTTATGATAAAAGTCTGTGAGGTATACTTTGAGAACCTGCATAAACATCTATTTAAAAGGAAGGAAACAAAACCCAGGGTAAGTGCCTGTTCAACATCGTAAGGACATTTTTGTGATAACTTTTGTTGATTCAAGTCAATCAGTGAGGCTATAGTGCATCATAAACAAAATAACAGAAACCTCATCAGCAACTCTGCAGTACTTCCATTGTGAAAATTGGCTTTGGCTTCAGTAAGATACTGGAGGATGGTGTTATATTCTAACAAGGACAAGGACATAATCTCATATATCCTTGTAACCAGACTGACACATTTGAAACTGTCCTTTACTGGAGAAAATGCAGATCACTTAAAAATATAAAGCCCATTTTTCTAAAGTTTAATGAACCCCTAAACTGAAAGATACTAACATACCCATTACTGTGATTTCAACTGTAGTCGGCCGAATGAAGTATCAAACATTTTTATATACAACCCAAAAGTAACCATCCCAAGTTCTAGCTACCTTCTCTTAGAAAAAATACACCTATTTTCCAGTTGTGTTTTTTTTTTTTTTAAAAAAAAAAAAGATTGTAATACTAGTGTCTTCAAAAAGATGTTTTTGAACACTGGCATAATTTTTGCTTAACCTCTTCCCCTCTTGCCTCAATTAGAGTGTCAGTGTAAAGACAATTCACTTCATTACTAAATGCTGCAGCATTTTCCAAGGTTAAGATAAAAATAGATGAAATTTAACAGCCACCTGCCTGTTACTAATGTACTTGAAAACAGATGATGCAGAAGTTGCCCATTTTAAACATATAAAAACATAAATAAAATCATATTTACATATAAAAGCAGTTATTGAAGTCAACATTTCAGCTGAGCAAAATCTGGAAAATATGTTATAATTAGAGCTCAGCAGAAGAGAAAACCACAAAGCAGCTATGTTTGGGATCTCACTTGCCAATGTCTTGGATAGGAGTTTGGCAAATTTTGAACACACACCACCAAGATATGACATACTGTAAAAAGAAAAAAAAATAATTCAGGGAAACACTGAAGGAAGAGGATATGTTTCCTTTTCCTAAGGATGCTAAGAAAGACTGATTTAAATCAGAGAAAGCAGAGTGGAAAAGGAAGACTATTCTCTAGACTGAATTTTTTTTGCCCTTTTCCCCTGCTAGCAAAAATATAAAGCTATTCAAAGCTTCAGCTAAAGGTCAAAGTCATCTGCTTTTTGTGGCAATTTCTGGTGGGCCACAAAGTGTGTTAAATGCTCATTTTCTTAGTGTTTCTGTGATTACATCACCATGTTGTTACCCTACCTTTGTTTACAGATTGATGATTAACTTTGAGATCAAGTTCAACCTTCCCTACTCAAGCTAAACTTCCTTCTGGAATCTGATCTCAAGTTCCCTTTCTCATCTACTTAGATGGGAATAACCCTTCAGAAGAGAAGCTGCTTTCCAGGTTTACTTTCATGCTTCCTCCTTTGGGTTGTGTAGAAATTTGTTCAGCAAATCCCACCCCTTGAAATATTCTCAGTGCATTTAATAAATTATATCAGAAATGACCGATCTGTTTAAACAGAGGTCGGGGAAGAAGGGCAGGAGAAAGCTGTATACTTTATGTCCAGATTTTTATTAACTGAGCTAAAACTCAGTAACAGTAATGGTTCTGTACTTGATCATAACTAGTCACCACAAACAATTCTCCTAACCGAGTATTCTGTGGCTTTAATTGTATACATCCATTTTTGGTTCGTTGTTTTTTTTTTTTTTTCTGTCATCTTTGGATGCTGTGACTTGATGTAGACAGCTATCTATGGTTTAAACGGCTACCTTAATTCCCCTGTCCTACAAAATCATGACTACAGTACTTATCACAATGGTACTGATTCAGCTGAACTGAATTTTCAATTTTATTCAAAGAGCTTGGCGTCCTTGGAGTTGCAATGGACAAGCACTGTCCTTAAGACATAAACCCATCTATTAAATATTTTTTCCCCTCGTTTTATGAACCTCAAGTGCTGTATGTTATACTCTGGAGTAAAGTTTTAAACCAAATTTTTATATTATCCAGTCTGACCCTCTGTATTTCACAGCCCAATACATTTCATTATATTTTATTCCTTTATGAAGCTCATATATATGCAGGAGAAAAAATAAAGACAATACTGTAGAAATGCAACTCTACTACACTACTTCCCAGCTAGCCAGTTGATTATGTTATTTCCTAAACTGATATTCAACTAAGATGTTCAAAACAAGTAGCTATAAATGAGACATGAGTACCTACCACATGTTTTTCTTTTCTGAGTTCAGTATCAAGAAGCATGAGATCTTTTAAAATAAGACTGCAAAGGCAGAGCTTAACATCAAAACTAAAACAAAGATTAAAAAAGTGTTAATATCAATCTAAGGGCAACACCATGTAATAGTTTCATTTAACTACTAAATTCCCCTAAAAGCATTGCCCCAAAGCAGTCAAGTCACTTTATTTCCACATTGCCTTCTCTTTCAGATAAAATACCTCTACCCAATAAAAGTAAGCAAAACAAAATAGTGCTTATAACAAAGTTGGAGTTGCAGTTCCCTTTAGAAAAAGGCAAGGTAAATATAGGCATGAGTGGCTACAACAAAGGGAAAACAAGGCTTTAAATTAAAACAGCTATAATGAGTGGACATTTTGAAAATATTCTTCATAGCTAGTACCTTCCCCAGTCCCCATAGAGACACAAAAATGATTTTCTTTATTCTTGCTAATGAGAATACAGACATATATGTATTCATCTAGGGGTACCTTTCCATGGTGCAGCTCAAAGAAAATCAGAGCTGACAGTCCATTTCGATTAGCTCTACCTGTTCATCAGTGGCGCATCTGAGAAAGGAACTGCCTTCCCACAATAAGACATGAGTAGTTCCCATTAAAACGGAGAGAACAGACCACTGCCACTTGCTGTTCTCAAGGCACCTGTTGTGTGACTTGACATTGTACAGTGCGGAGGACTCCATCCCCAGTCGAGCATGCCACTGCACATGTGAACTGAGCACACACGCCAAAACAAAGGGATCTCATCCTAACATTGATATACCTTTTACGAGACAGCTTTTGCTGAAGTTCTGATTCCCAGAATTTCATAAAGAACAAACTGACTTTCAATAGCAGCATGATGTATTACTTTAATCTCCCCAATCACTTTTTTAGGGTTATAAGCAGATAACCCTGTCTTGATGTGGTGAATGTATGCATTCAAGCCCAGCCTTTGGTTTACACTAGACCTTTAGTGATTGTCCTGAAAACCACTGGGGCATGCTAGGAAATGACCAAACACAAGGGCAGGTTTACTGCTTACCTCTCACATGTTAGCACTTCAGGGAAGCCAGTCACCTTGAGGAAGGCTCGAGCCTGAAATCTGTCATCGCTTGTTGTGGAATGTATCGTTGTGGAGGAACTGCAGTCCTCTTTGTCTCCCTGGCTCAGGGATCCCAGGCTGCCTGACGTAGATGTCTCCATGACCTGATTAGGCAGAACTGCCTGCTTTGGATTCTCATGCAAAGATGGATTGGATGACCCATCTGCCAAAGGCTACGGTTAAAGAAAATTCACAAGGTCAATTAATACAACACAATAAGGACATAAACATCTCATCAGTTTGCAGTGTTTGCTTTCAAGGGAAAAATTAAACAATATACACAGCAAGAGTGTTTCCACATAAATTAAGATTCATCATACTGACAGGTTTCTGCATTGCCTGGAAAAGCATTCTTCTGTTGTGGTTATCTGCTTGGTGTATATTTTCTTACTGAAGGGCAGATCCTTGTGGGGTTTTTCTTACGGCTCCTTGGACAGACCCAACTTCCATTAATGTTAACGGGAAGAAAAGGTCTCTTGACTACAGCGAAAATTGACCGGACACCATGTAAAGCTCTGCAGGTTTCAGGGGGAGCTGAAAGCAGCTGATGCCTTACAGAGTAAGCCCTGAGTCAATGGACGATAAACAAAGATCCCTATTAAGTAGATTGGCAGTAAGTTTTCTTCCATTACTTGACTCTGCAATTTACTCTCACACAGAATGATTGTCATTAATTTTTACAAGTAGAATCTAAAACCTTACCCTAAATTTCTGATTGATGGGATAGATCACTTTTGCCTTTAATGCAAATGCCGTGACGTTACTGTTCAGAGGAGACTCACTTTCCTGTATGGAAAGAACAGAAAGACATTTGGGAACAGCAGCAGATCTGACAGTTGTTCACTGTGTGAACTGTCTGCCCTGTGTGCCCCTTTTGGTTACACGACTTAGAAATGTCTATTAATAACTAACTATTTATTGACTATTTCTGCTTTGGCACAAGAAGTCTTCTCATAAGACTTCATTCAGAGTATGAAACCCAGAAAAGGGAACTCTGTCATTACCACTGCTCCAAAATGTTTTTACTCCTGCAAGGGAAAATAGGCAATAGCTGGTATTCACAAGTTATTTTCATTTTGTGTTTTTTTTCCCCTTTAGCAGCAACTAAAGATTTCACATGAGAGACTGAAATTATCTTAGTAATAGAAACTACTAAAGGATAACCTCCACAGATATCATCATGGCTATGAATTCTGTCTTTCAATTTAAATGAAGAAACATTAGATTCAACAAAACTAGTCATCATTTTTTCCAGGAAGAACCTTTATAGTACAACCCTTACCTATAATCTAGAGAAAATACCAATATTCTTCCAAAGAACTTTTTATAGATAACACATTCTTTTCATACAATCTGCTATATGACATAATCTGACCTTCTGCTCCTCCCCTTTCCTAGCCACTGCTTTATGCACTGGAACAATGGGATAATCAGCTTTGTTTTGTGAAGTTATGTATGGCTTAATAAAAGGTTGGCTATAAGCAACAGATATAATGTTTAAATCCAAGCTTTAGGAGATTTCCTATTCTAACTTTTTTGGGTTTGTCATTTGAAATGAAAGAATCTGATTTGTGAAAACACAATTTTCTTTATATAGATTTTTCTAGGAAATATCAAAGCTCTAATAGAGTCTAAAAATAGAAATGGGAAGAGAAGAGCAAACTACGTCATTCATTAAACTCTTTTATCATTGCACCTTTTCATCTCCTTTTCATTTATTTCCAGAAGTCATTTTTGGATTTACTGATAAAGTTAAAAGCACGGGGTCAGCGTGTAAAACACTTGCTCATACTGAGCAGTCCCACGGCTGCAGTACATATTCAGGGACAGAAGCCAACGGATCCATTGCTCTGCAATGGCTGGAGGCAGAACAGTTCCAGTCCAAAGCCATAAAGCCATATCACAGTGTGCTAGAACTAACACATCCGGCTTCTCAGCAGGCATGAGTAATACACAGTTATTAATAACACGGTAATTATGGTATTAGTGCAATGTGGAAGGTCTCAGAATGAAAATATCTGTTTTTCTGAAGTGCTCTAACCTAACTAAAAGCACTTTCCATCTATGCTTCTTCATGAACTGTCAATTTGATGCTAGCAACTGCAAAAGCCTCTGGGAATTGGAACAAATGAATAGGAAAAAAAAAAACAACTTCAGTAGTTAGACAAATAGGTGGGAGAAAGTCCCTTCAAATAACAAAGTTACTTCTTAATGTGTTATAAATGAGCTATCGTGTTTGGGAAATGGATATAGTTGTGAATGATCACCTTTAAAAGACCGTGATCCCATTTCAAAAGGACTGGTAATATGCATAAAGTTGTATCATTGCATAAGGTCTCCCACAGGATTTACACTCCAAAAGAGAATCTAATCCATGCTCACTTGTTATGCTGTACTTTAACTCAAGCAAAATGACCAACCATGGTTTGTCACCATTCCTGATCACAAAACTGAAATGAAGATTAATTACCTGTCAGGACTTAAACCAACAGTAAAAAGTTTACAATAATGTCTATCTCCTCTTTGTCTTGAAACCAGTTCTCACTACAAGCTAAGCACCAGACTGGCTGGCTTTAATCTACACTTTCTGCAGATATTTAATTTATGTATAACAGACTGAATGAGTTAGCTGAACTGCACATTTTTGAAAATGTGCAGTTTAACTCACAACCTTTAGTTTCATCAAGAGCAGCCAAATCAGCTTTGGGTGAAAGGCAGTGATCTAACAACTACACGGTAGGACTAGTTCTCAAGTTATTTTGAGACTATCACCAAAAAGAAAAGTTTTTTGAATTTTTGATTGAGGGTGGGTTAAGTTTATACCTTCTCCTACTTTTATTTCCAAATTGTTTCTCTAATTGTCCTTGAATCCCAGCTCACCATAGTGGTGTTTCAGTACTTGTGGTCATTTGAACTCTGCACTGTATCTTCAAGCTGATACCTGATGGGAGAACTTCCTATGTGAGAAAGCCACTGAAGATGCTGCTGTTCGCAAACATACTGATTTTACTTCATTTATTCTTTCTCCCTCCATCGATCTACTCAGTCCAGCTGAGAGTTGGAGCCTCTAAGGAGGCTCTAGAAAAAAAGTATTTGTTCCAGATTGGACCTGATGAGGGGACTCTGTTACTGTCAAAATTTCTCTAATACATCTCCTTCTCCAGGAAATAATCCACTATCAACTATCAGCACTAATTTCAGTACTTAAGAACTTTTCCTTACGTCAATACTGTTAACTTTTCCCATCAGCCTTTTGAAATTAAGGACAATGTAGAGGAAAACCAAAGAGGCCTCTGTCCAGAAGGAACTCAGGATCTTGATTAAAATATCCAAAAAGAGTCCCTCAAGAGAAATGGAATTCGTAAGGGGAATGAGTGCCTGAAATGGTTGCATTCATAAGCAACCATCAACTCCCACTCTCCTTCTTATGCTTCTTCTGAACACTTTTTAAGGGTTCCATTTCAAACCCAGTAAAATTAAGACAGTTTGGACCAGGCCCTGAATGTGCTCATTGCTACATGCAGCAAAATGGACATCCACCAACAAAAGCAGAGCTTTACCTCCAGCACCATTTCCTCTGTTGAGGTATAGGATTCTGCTTTACTTTTCGTGAGTGTGTGCTCTTTTTCATCAGAGTTGAAGCTTTCCAGAAGTCTCTGGGAATCATCCTTCTGAAATTCCGAGAGAAAACAGATAAAATGTAACACTGAGATCACGCAGATTCACTCGAAACGTCTTTGACAGCAACCTGGATACATTCATGTCTCCATCCTGAAAATTATTTCAGTATTAGTTGAAAATTTTGGAAAAATACAGTCTGGAAACGAATGAGAATTTTACATATTCAGGAAGGAATAATTAAAATTATTGAACTTTATGAATTTGATTTGTCAGTCCAGAAGTAGAATTTTAATCTGAAAAGTTGTAAGAGGCTGTAAATGTGTCAAATCAATCCATCTGCTCTCAAAACGTCTTACTATGGAGTCGAGCTCACGGTCCGAGTTCAAATTTCTCAATTAAAGCAGGTTAACTAAAATTGTTTATAATTGCCTGCAATGAAGAGAACGTGGAATATTTTTGCTCCCCTGCTATGAGAAAAACTTCCTAAATGAAGTTTTATGGATGGGAAAGTTCCTGTGAGGAAGAAATAACCATCAGAAAATGTTCACCATCTTCCTTCCCCAGAAGCAGCCCGTATCATTGGCCTTTACTTCCCCAACAAACACACAGAGCCACTGGTACAGACACAGACTGTGCGGGAACAAAACTTCCTGCTGCACACTCTCTTCCCTGTGCACTAGATAGACCAAAAAATAATCTGATGTCGGTCAATGCATCCAAACACGGCATTGCAAGGAATTTTTTTAGTGAAGGAAAAGATGGCAGCCACCCTACCTTGACTACTTTTTAAATTATTTTTCAGGTTCTCAATCCACTGACTGCTTTTTGATATAGTCTATTGATATGGCTGCAGCCACTAGGCATGTAACTGTCTTATGGAAAGATTCTCCTTGAATTATTTGACCACTTGGTATATAAAGTAGTCCATTTTCTCAGAATACAGAGAACTGCCCAGCCTTTGAACACATTTCATTCCTTATGACTTGCCTCTATCACCTCTCTGGAACTTAGATGCTCAATAATACAGATCATACTCTTGGGTTAGCCTCTAAGATGTGGTGAATTGCAGATGCTGGTTCCTAAAAATCTACTTATGACAAAAGAACAGCTACAAGTCTCCCTCAACAATCTCGTCACTCATTTGTCCCAAACCAGAAGTTCACAAAATTTAGGTTGAGTGATCAGGACTTGTGGAAGTAGCCATGTTGAGTTCACCACTGTACCCCATACCATAGCCACTCCAAAATAAGAATTTACTTTTCTCGATCTGTTTCTCCAATTGTTCATACTTATCCAGTATTCATTTTCACTCCTTTATAACTCCAACACTATCATTTTAAAAATATTTGAATTGTTCCAGGATTCATTTGTTTCCTGCTAACATTTCTAATCTCATCGCCTTCCTCTCCACTTTTGTCCTTTGTTATTTTTGCAACTCAAGTGCTACTGAGCTCCCCTTTTAGAGCATTAAGAAGTCGAAGAAAACTAAGTCTAACTGTAATTACTGCAACACTTCATCAAGCTAATCTACCAGAATACCATAATGAGACAAGCTCCAACCCAAAGGGTCACAAAAGCCTTCAGACAATGCCGTACTCTAACAGGAGAATATTATCAATAGAAGGGTATTACAGTACACTACATGGTCTGAAGTTACCATGAAAAAGGTTTCTTCTTAAAACTATCCCAGTGTGTCCTATGCACAGATCATCAAACCAATAAGGCACTTAACTGCATGCGTCCAAGTCCCACAGATTCAGGCTGAGATCTATAGAATAGTGATTAATTGGGGCTCAGTGACAAACGACGGTGGCTTATCGCGGTGCCTATGGCTGCTTCGGACTCTAGGTACTTGCCCTGCTCCTGTTGCAAGTATAACTCAGCTGCTTGGGAAGGAACATGGCATACTTAGGTAAACTATCCCTGCTTTTACTTTGGATACAGAAGGCTGTAATACGTGCAGTTCAGTACCTGCTATACACACAATAGGCTTGCTCCATAGCATCGGTGGGGCAGACAGTACAAAGAAGGAACAGGCACAGATAGCCTAAGGTAGCCCTGTCCGATTTGGGAAATCAGACCCACAGGATACAACCTGCCCACCCTGCAATGTGCTGTGTATGTGTCAGTGGGCAGTTTATTCTTCTCTGAAAATAAACAACTCTTTTACAGCAGCAGCATTGATTTTAATGGCATTTAAGCACCTAAATGCATCTGAAGATCTGGGCCAGAGAGAACTGACAGCTTCTATTCCCTATTGACATAAATGACATAAAGGATAAAATTGTACATGGCTATATTTGAGTTGGTAGTGGCAGTACAATAAAGATACCACCTATTAAGGCAGGGAAAATGAGCAACTGAATCAGAGAGGCTTGCACTCGCACAAGATGCATCGATCCAGCATTTGAAGTGCCTCCATTACTAGGCTAAAGCATGGCGTCAAACAGAGTTTCAAACCTCCTACTTAAAAGCAGTTGGGAGCAAGAGGATTTTTCTCTTATGTCATGTTTAATGACGATCAACACTAGCAGATACGCACACGCAGCAGAGCTGTTATAGCTGAAAAAAGGTGTGGTTAAAAACCAAGCCAAACCAGACCCCCCACTGCAGGCTGGTAGAACACTCCGCAGGGCTCCAAATTTCCCAGCTGCACCAGCGCCAACCATTGCTATATCCAGTCAATCTGGCACGACTTGGGACTAAATGCAATGGGAGAAAGAAGCAGAAGTCGATATAATTCTCAGGAAATATATCTGCCTAGTAGCGGTTCTGCGGGTATGTGCTACCTCTGCAATCCTTGAGTCCAAACAAACACAGTATGTAGTAAAGAGATATGAACCATCACCACAGTCCTTAAAACAGCAAGGCAGTATGTTATTAACAAAATCACATGCTTTAGAAAATCCTGTTAGTTTTGCATCAAGCAAACTCTCAGATGTATTCTGCCTCCTTTATTTCTTGGGTATGTACGTGCGTACCCTCAGTGCAAAGTTATTGCTGTGGGTTAGTACTAATACTCTGCTTGTGCTGTTTGTAAAATGAACTTTGGAAGAGTTCGTAAAATGCTTTGCAAACTGCATTGTTCTTACTGGTTTAGGATGAAAATTAGTGTTTATTCTCAATTATCCCACGAAGTTTCTGCAACCTGGGTACACCTTCCATTATCCCCCGAAAGCAACACAGCCTCGTACAAGAAGTGATGGCTGCGAGAGGCATCTAGTGGGTCACCTATGTTAAAGATACAGGCCAGTAGGGCAATATTGAGAACACATAAATACTTAAACCGGCCTCTTTTTTAAGTCAGCCCGTTTGTTTCAGTAAATTTTTAAATGAAGAAAGTAGTAAAATCCTTTCCAACAGAAGTGTGTCAGGAGTTACGGGGCTCCCCACCTACCACCGAGCTCACCCCAAGCCCGCAGAGAGTCACCACTGCAGAGTACACCACCGGCCGCGCCGCTCGCCCCGCGCCCCCGGGCACCCGGCCCAGCTCAGGCAGCCCCGGCTGTGCCGTGCAGCGGGCAGAGCCGAGCCGGCGGCACCTCCCGCCCCCTCTGGGGCCGCCGCCCCTCACAAACCAGTCCCGACTCTTTCAAGCTGTTCACCCCGAGACAGGCCCGAGCCTCCCCGCGGCGGAAGGCACTGGGGAAGGCCGGCTGCCTGCCCCCCGCCCGCCCCGCGTACCTCTCTCCGCCGGCGCGGCCCGAGCGCGCAGCGGCAGAGCAGGGCGGCGGCGGCGGCGCCCAGCAGCAGCCCCAGGAGGACGGCGGGGGCCAGCAGGGCGGGCAGCGCCTGTAGCGAGCGAGCCCAGAACTGCAGCCCCACCGCCCGCACGCAGCCCTCGGCCGCCGCCATCGGGCCCGGCCTGCAGAGAGGGGAGGGGAGGTCCCGCTGCTCGGGGCCCCTCCGCCGCCCGCCCCCCGCCCTCGCCGCGGTGGGAGGAGACCGATGGCGGATGGATGCGGCGGCTGAGGCCCGGCCTGGCTCGGGGGCAGCGCCTGGAAAGTCTCCGCGGCGCCCTACGCGCCCGCGGAGGGCCCGCCCGCCGCCATGCGGCGGCTGCTGGCCGGCCTGCTGCTGGCGTTGCTCCCCGGTGGGCCCTCCGCGCCCGCCCAGCCTCTCGGAGCGGCCACCTGGCGCGCCCGGGCCGGGGGCCGCCCCCCGCCGAACCCCGCGGAGGGGGCCGGGGCGCGGGGCTCGCCCCGGGAGCCCTGCGGTCAGACGGCGGCTGCGGTAAGGCGGTGTGCCCGCGCGGCGCTGCGCGGGTGGCGGGTCAGCCCCTCAGCGGGGTGGATCCGTGGGCCCCCGGCGGCTGATGGCGGGCGAAGGAGCGGCTCTGTCAGAGGGCGCAACGAGCCCCAGAGGCGGGGTTTGCCGGAGGAGCGGTGGCTCGGCAGAGCAGCGGCCGCTTCCCAGGCACTTGGGCTGGGGGCGACGGCCCGAAAAGCTGCCAGGGGTCGGCGTGGTGGGGCCACTGCAACGTGCCACATGCCGACAGTGGCTCCGCGTCGCCGTTCTTCCTGAGCAGAGGCATTTGGTGTTTTTTTATCTAGTCACAGCACTCCTGCCCACTGGTTTCAGCCCGCTATTAGGAGTGCCACTAGCAGTTTAGGATACGGCTTTTATTTTTCATTCTCTCTCCTTATCTAGGTAGGTATTTATCAAGCTGTCTCAAAAGGTGTCAACGTAGTTTTCTTTTGCCCATGTGGAAAATAGCTGAGACTGCGCGGTGGGGAATGGAGGGAGTCATGAACGATAGTTTGTGGTGTGATTACAAAAAGACTAATCAGCAGGAAATAGTATTGCAGGAAAATGAAAAAAAACCCCAACTTATTTTTCCACCAGAAAAATAAATTAATGTAAGCTTGGGAAAATGTCTGCTGGCAATATTACTGCATTAAATTAATTACTTTTGAAGCTTGATGTGAGTGGTGGCCTGTAGAATTGGCACTATTTGCCGATGTGGAGCCCCTCGTGATGCCCTCTGGTATTATGGATGCGCTCTGCAGCAGAGTGGAAGAATTGTGCCGAATATCCAGACTGTATTTTCCAGTGCAGACTACTGAGAACTAAATGTCAGATAGGGCAGAAGAAAAAACAAGGAGTGCTGTAATGTCATCTGTAGTTGACACACATGGACATATGAACACCGTAGATTTTTGTGCATGAGCTGTTGTAAAACCACAGGTGAATGAATGCCTGGAGTCTGTGGAAATCAGGAGCCATTTGTACACTGATTTCCTAGGAAGGAGGAAATAAAGCTTGTTAGCTAGCAAGCCACATTTTCTGCCTTTATGCACACTTAGACCACTTAAACAAGATTTATCCCAACATTTAACATAATAGACCATCATATTGGTGTTTTATATTTTCATCAGTGTTTTACACTGGTGTCGTTACGTCCATTTAGTGTACTGGTACACATTTCCTTAGTGCAGATAGGGCTCTAGACTGCTCTAGAAATATCTGGCAAAGGTTAATTCCCTTTTAACGTGATTTCTATTGCTGCATATCCATATGAATATATGGAAATACATATATATATATATCCACCAGACAATTTTCAGTTTGCCGCTGAAGTTTCCTCTTCTTATCTTTCTGCGTTCTTGAGATGCTAGGCTACTCAAAATTCAGGGTCATATAGATTGTTTAACCAATGAGAAGAAATTAATGATGGTATTAGAGAACTTTGGCATAACTCAGTTTGTGTACAGGAATTCTGGAGTGCAGGGAGAGCTGTACAACAAGGTATTTGCAAATAGCCCCTAGTGAAGAGCTCAGTGCCTGGGGTCTCCCAGAGCTGCATCCTGGGGCTGCTCAGTGTGCTACATGTTCCCGCTTGTGTTCATTTCTCTGTCCTTTCCTTCTCCTCCACAAGAGCTGCCTCCAATCCCATACGTACTTGTTTTCCAGAGCAGTGTCCACTTAAAACACAGGGCTTCTGGTGCATCCAAATTTGTGAGATGTCTTGCATTTTCTATTATTTTGAGGGAAAGTGCCCTATCTGAAGTGAGGACTATTTTCACAGAAGGTTAACTAAGGTTATAGCTCTAGCAATAAGCAAAGTGATGGCTTCCCTGAGCAGGCAAAGGAGAAAATTGCCCGTAACTTGCTGTACTGTAACAGTGATGTTGACATAAGTCAGTACTTAACATTACTCACATGCAGTGCTTGGGAGCAAACAGAAACAGCAAGTGCGGTTCACGTCACTCAGTGGACTTATAAGATCACTGTTAATCAGCCAGCATTCCTAACTCTCTATTATCTCCTGCAAGGAAGCATTTTTATTAAATGAAAACTTGCTTGTATGACTACTACATCTTGGTCAAAACACTGCCTTAAAAATACTGGTTTCTTTTACTGACGTTCTAGAGCTGTGATTTCTGTAGCAATCTCTGCAGTCTGGGCAGAGGCAGGAGGCTGTCACAGATTGCCTCGTAAGCTGCAGTTTTTAGCCTGTGGTCCCTTTGAAAGGCTCTGTGTAATGCTCCGAAGGAAAAATGAGCATAACGTCAGTAGACTTGATCATCCAATATGGACACATTCCTGCTGACTCCTAGTGATTGGATTTTCCAGTGTCCTCAAATCTGCCTTTGAAAATGACAAAGAAAGATTATTTTATAAGAATAAACTAATAGCAAACCCTTCTGCTCCACTATTGCGCAGAGGCTCAGCCTGATAATATGAAGTGTAAGTACAGTTTGAGCCCCAAGTGTGCATAGCCATAGTGGGAGACAGCAGGGCCTCATACTGCTTGACAAGCTGTGGGGGACCTCTAGAGCCGTGTTGTGTCTCTTCTGGTAGTTAATTTTGTGAAACTCGGAGGCTTTGTGGAACAGGGTTCTGTCTAATTGTGAAGTATAAATTCAGCGTAAGAGTTCAATGTTAGACATTTATGAAAACAGTTCTTCTTTATAATTGCTCTCTTCTGTATTAACTTTAGGTTATTAAAGGTAATCTGTGGCTTCAAAAAGAGATGGAATGTCTGGGAATGACAGGTATGTAACTGTTTTCTCTCTCTTTTCAGTGCTGTGGGAGTCCCAGGACTCCCAGGGCATGGGTGTGAAGGTGGGCAGGGGACTGGAGCTGTGCCCTGGTGGCCCGCTGTCATCCGTGGGACTCTTGATCCTGGGCCACAGGGGTGTGTTTGCTCAGAAGTTAGGAACGAGGGTGCTCTAGGCTCCCTAAACAGCTCATCTAGAATGGAGCCCCTGTGAGAAGCCCTTAGTTTGTACCCTGCTCTGAATCATTTTCAGGAGGAGCCCTTTTTCCTCATTAAACATAATGATGTAGGGGAGCACCCTCTGATGCCCAGCATTCCCAGTGTTGTGGAAAACACGTTACTTAATGCTGATCAAGACCTTGTTCCTTTTCAGCTAACTTAACCTCTATGCGTTTACTAACACTGTTGCAATACTTACTCTTGAAGCTATTTTCAAAGACCTCTGCAATTACAATAACTAATATACTTTGTCCTGGACCAAGCTGTTAAAGACTCATAGATGTAGGGGGTCTGGAAGTGTTGCTGGGATACTAATACTCTTTACAGTGGGTATCGAGTACACTTGTCACTGATCTCAGATACACCGAGCATCTCCAGTGGTAGTAGCCTAATCTGATCGAAATAGGGTACCCTGATACTTAGAGAGGTCCCTTACAGCTTGGAGGAGCTGCGTCTGAAGGCTGACCGCCGCAGACTCTTTGTGTACATTTGGACAAATCACTTAGTTTTTCGGAGTCTCTGGTCTTTATTTTCTTTGTATAATAAATAGTGTGCTACCTTATGCAAGTGTGGTGGAGATGAGTACCCTGAAAGTTTACGACATCCTCGTACAGCGCATTAACAGGGGCAATGCAACGTCTGAAATAGACCCACCCCATGGCTGCAGTTCCCCAAGAGATGATTTCATGACATGCATTTGCCAAGAAATTGCACGCTCTGAAGCAGTCATCTAGTGAGATGCCTCTAATTTCTTTGCCCTGTGCCATGGCTAATTCACAAATGAGTTTATTAATTTAAATACGAAAGCAAAGAATTCAGATTTGCTGAGCTTCCTTGTTTTTTTTTCTGTATTTATTCAATGTCATCTTTGCTGCTCACATCTTGCTTTCTGATGGGTTGCAAATTATTAATGTACCATCCACTGAGAGAGCAAATGCATGTGGTTTAGTAGTTCAGAAGAACCTTCTGGTGCTGAAGAAAAAGTGGGTCTACTGGAGGTTTTTGACATGCAATATCTTTTTGTTAGTGGTTGAAAATAATGTGGCCAGCAGGACTAGGGAAGTGATTGTCCCTTTGAACTCGGCACTGGTGAGACCACACCCTGAATACTGTGTTCAGTTTTGGGCCCCTCATGACAAGACAGACATTGAGGTGCTGGAGCATGTCCAGAGAAGGGCAATGAAGCTCGTGAAGGCTCTAGAGCACAAGCCTTATGAAGAGTGGCTGAGGGAACTGGGGTTGTTTAGCCTGGAGAAAAGGAGGCTGAGGGGAGACCTCATCGCTCTCTACAACTCCCTGAAAGGAGGTTGTAGCGAGGTGGGTGTCGGTCTCTTCTCCCAAGTAACAAGCGATAGGACGAGAGGAAATGGCCTCAAGTTGTGCCAGGGGAGGTTTAGATTGGATATTAGGAAACATTTCTTCACCGAAAGGGTTGTCAAGCATTGGAACAGGCTGCCCAGGGAAGTGGTTGAGTCACCATCCCTGGAGGTATTTAAGAAGACATGTAGATGTGCTGCTTATGGACATGTTTTAGTGGTGGACTTGGCAGTGTTAGGTTTATGGTTGGACTCAATGATCTTAAAGGTCTTTTCCAACCTAAATGATTCTATGAAACGCTGCAATTTTGTTAGTAGATAAATATATGTGTTAAACGAGGGGCTGCTACAAGCACTGAATTGTATGCTTGATTTTATAACTGAGAATTGTCCCATTCTAATAAACATGAATCTTTAACATATTTAAAGCTAAGTTTTTAGTGGTTTGCTTAATTAAGGTACTAGACACTTCATTTTTTACTGAAGAAGTTCTCAATGAAAGCAGTGAGATGGGAACTTCTGCATAAAACCTTTGTCATTGATAATGGCAGTCTGCTGAAGTGAAATGGTTTGTGGCAGCACACTGATCTCAGGGTTTCTGTTGGAAGCTTTTTCGAGTTGTTTCTGGATAAGATGAGGAAAAGCAATCCCGGAATAGCCCTGTGGTTGGGGAACACAATGGATTTTTGAGAGTTATGTTCGAGTCTGCTCTGACTTACTCAAAACAGGTCTGGAAAGTAGATTTGTTTTGTCTAGTTTCTGTGACTTTATAACAAGAAAAGCTAATGGCAACATTCAAAACTGAAATACAGTAAATTACTACCTTTGCCTGTTCCTTGTTGTGTGTAATTGAAAGGACTCCAAATTGGATCTTGTATCCTGGATGGTTTTCAGGACAGGGAATAATTCAGAACAACAAAAATGTGGTAAACAAGTATATTTAACTCTTTTCTTCCCCACTGAAATAAAGCAAGATTATTCAAAGCTTTGCTGATAAATTCTGGGGGAAAGCATATCAGACTGCAGATGTGGGACTTGAAATATGCAGCCCTCGAGAGCTAAGAATTAGAATGACTGTCTTAGATAAATTGCTTTTTTTTCCTCTCAGTGTCAGATGATTTTTAATTCTGAACTTGGCATTTCACAAACTTGTCAGTCTTCACTTTCCTACTGTAATTTGGCAGGTTAGGATGTATTGTAAAGGTACGGGAGCCTTAAGGACATACTGGAGTCTTTGCTGCAAACCTATTGTAAGACTATTTTAATTTTGTATCGTCCTATTCAATTGCCATGGCCAAGAATAACCTTCACCTTAACTTCTGTCAAGAACAAGTAAGGCACTATAGTGTTATACCTACCCTTCTAATGGCGGTCCATCTGTGCCACTAACATGTTCAGGACTCAGCCCGTTTAGTCCAGTGGTAAAAGCTTGTGCTTTAGCATTGAAGGTCCCTGTCATTACACAAAACTAATTTCTTAGCAAAGGACAGTACGCTGACCACAAACATAGGACAGTTTCTTTTAGATACCCATCCTTCCACCCTCAGCCTGTATGAACACAGACCCACTGTTGCCACAGTCTCCACACGGTAGGTGCATTTTGTACCAGGTCGGATCCTCTCTGTATTTGCACACCCTGAGCAGCAAGCGAATGCAGTGAGAGCTGAGAGTGGCGAGCTCTCCTTCCTAAGTGTATTGCGTGTGCCTTGAGTGTGGCTGCTGGAGGTCCAAAAGAGCAAAAGGTCACCACCCAAAGCAATAGTGCACAAAGCTGAGGAGTGGCAAATGACTACCTGGGGAGAATAGCAAATAAAATTGAACAGCATTAAATAGCGGAGATCATTGTTCTCATCAACTGTGCATTTGTCATTTCATATTGTTGTGGCACTGCGCATATGTGGGACTGAGTGAATGCTATAGTAACGTGAGTGGTAAAATGTTACACCAATCTTCCAGCTGTTTCAGCTATATTAATACTTACTTTCATGTTTTCATTTCGTAATTCAATACAAAGTTGCCCTACCAGCACTGGTAATTAGCTGGGAATATGCAGTTTAAGACAGGGTTCTGGCGTATCTGTTTATATTGGGTTTATGGAGGATTAAATCATGGGAAAACATTTTAGTAACGTGCTAATTAAAAGTAAGATAAAATATTTAACAACTTGATAATACCTTGTAAAAATGTGGAATGTTTAATTAAGGAAAACAAAACAAAATTTCGTCTTAAAGATGGTGATACTGTCTCACATCTCAAAAGAAAGTGAAATTACTGCCTGCCTTTGATGAACTGTTTCACTTGGCCTCTTTGGAGATGTTTGCAGGAAAGCCCCAGGTTAAGCCTCATGCTCTGCTGGTTTGCTTGCTGGGAAGTGTTTTGGCCTGAGGCGTTGTACTTCGGGAGTGCCTGGTGGCAGCCTGGCAAGCCCAGCTGAGAGGGAGCTGTCTGGGCTGTGTGTAAAGCTGAAACTGTTCCCCTGCTTTGCAAAGTTTCCCTTTTGAAAAGGAGTGGGAATAGTTACCATTTAGAAACTAATGGAAGCGAAGACCATGCAGCTCTGATAATGGCTTTTCTGAAAACAGCCAGAAAAATGGCAAAGATTGAAGCTGTAAGAAGAAAGAGAGTGGAAGGAACAAGGAGACCGCAGAGTTGGTGTCAGAATTGGGGTGCACCTCTGAAGGGGCACTGGCAATGGTGCACTTGCACTTCTGAGCAGCAGGGTATCCAAAAGAAAGCTCGATGCTTGTTAGTGAACGGCCTCAGGAGTCAAGTATTAGTATTTTCCAACCTCAGGTGAATCTATTTGTAAAAAAAAACAATTTTTTTGGAAAAAAAATGGAAATCTAGAATAGATGTGAAAACCATAGAATGTGTTATGCCTGTACCATCCTTTCTCAGATACTCAACGTCCAGCCATCATCAGCCATCTACAGTCCATCTAGGACCTTATCTGAAAAGAGACAGCAGGTGAATTGATAAATACAATTATGTTGTCTTGATGTTAAGAGTATGCAGCAAGTTATGTGGAAAAGCAGTTACATTCTTGTAGGTCAGCTGGACTGAGCTGTATAATGTTCTAGTGACAGTTAAATATGTGTGGATCAGGAAGAAGTTATTTTATTTAACTGACAGTCAATACTACAAAAAATAATGAGATAAAAAAGTGCTGCTTTACTCACAAAGAAAACCAGGGTATTATAAAACAGCCTATATTGTCAAAAATTAATAGGAAGGATGAGAAGAGATCTGGAGGAAGGCAGTGGCACATATTGCTGTATAGACATACATCACACTGATTGAATCTATTTAAGCAAAACCTTCCACTGAGTGCTGGGAAGATACAAGTGAATTTGCAGAAGTATCCTTGTAGTCATCATCAACGTTGAGGCTGCTTAACATAATGTCAAGAACCTGCAAAATCCCCAACCTCCAATTACCGATGATGGAGCAGCCAAACAACGTGCCTGGAGACTTCTGCTGGGAGCTGGGCACATTACCTTGGGATTGTAAGTGATGACAAAGCATAACTTGAAAACAGACTCATCTGTGTAATTAGTAATCCAGAGATTTATTCACAGTCAAAGAACATGATCAGTTAATTAAATTGGTTACTGTGGACTTGATACTGTCCAGAGGGGAGTATCAGGATTTCCTTTCACATGAAAAGTGCAGCTGTGGGTGTGCTGATGGAGATGTCATGCTGCATAGGGCACAAGAACAAAATAGATTTTAAGAAGCAATTACCCCCTTCTTGTTGGCTGACCTCCCTCATCCAAAAGACAGAAGGAAATGATCTGCTAAATAAGAAGCACTTTTAAGGCAGTAGTTGCTCAACCCAGCCCATACATTTTGCCATTTTGACTTCTGACTCTTTACGAAGCCCTACAAAGAAGCTCCATGTCTTCAATCAGGGTTTCTGTTTACTACAAAGGAAAGTGTGTCTCCTGTAGTCTGGCAAGAAAACAAAAAGGAGAATTGGTGCTCCACCTCCGTAGGAATGGGATGGCAATTACATTAATATATGAGAGACACAGTAACTGTAAAATGAATCTTTTTCAGTGTTTGGATATATCTATACAAAACTGCGAAGAGGCTTGATTCAGTAGTCAGAACATAGGTTTAGAGCCATTGGAGGTGGGGTATAGTATGATACTTGGATCTGCTGGGGAGTGCCATGGCCAGGTGGGCTCAGACTGGTAGCTAGCAGGTCTGCACTGCACTTACAGTTCAGCACTGGCGTCATCCTGAGTGATTTGGGCTGTTGCTTAGTCTTGAAACGGAAATATGCTATGCATGACTACCCTGAAAAAATTCCAACCCCAGAGATATGCAGACATTTGGTATTGTAATTATACATATTGCTGTTCTCACCAAGTTTACCTTGTTATTTTTACAGTCCCTAAATTGGTCTGAATCTTGCATTGTTTAACAGTGGTTTAAGTATTTCAGTAAAACTTAGAGAAGTGAATTAAAACTGATCATAAAATATAAACAACTAGCTTTTCCTGGCCCCATATATCCACAGTTTGGTCCAATATAAACCACTCCCTCCCAAATAAAAAGCATGCTATTCCAGCATGGGAATACAGTGAAGCTCCCCAAGGTGCACATGTCCATCTGGGTTCTGTAAGCAGCAGGACTGTGTCCTGCTCATCCATTATGTTAACAGAAATCTTTTCAGTGATTCATGTGCATCAATGCTTCAAGGCCCTTTATAGGACCTCCTTTTAAGGGTGCAATTCTGAATGCTCTGTGCATGTCTTTTATATTTACAGCTAACAGTATTTCTCTATATTGTTCTTCCATCAAAGCAGTGTCTTTTCAAAAAAATGCTGCTTCTCATATTAATGGGATTTTAGTATCTTCAGCTTTTCATATTTCATTAACATATAATAGGATTTTTTAAAATGAAAACTTTATAGAAAAATGTAATTTTCCAAAAATCTTTGCTTTTCAGTGAGAGTTTTTGTTCATATTAATATATATTGCTAATTATTAAAATACGGGATTTCAAAATAAGTAATAAATGAGAACTATTATGCAAAGAATGAAAAAAAACTTCTTTGAACATAGCTAACTATCATTTTGAAATTTTAATGACTTTTTTTCTCTTCATTCAGCAGCTTTACCTTTTGACAATTTAGTATATTAAATTATTGATTTTTAGTATAAGCTCCTTTTATTAATGTCATAGGTGCTTTTACTTTAGTAGATGAAAGTGATTTCAAAACTGTTCTTGTAATTTTGCGTGATATTATGGACTAATCTTTCATAAAAATGTAAGAGTATAAGCTGGCATTTATATTGCTAATTACTAAATTGAGGAACATTTGATTTGATGGCACTCCAATTCAGCTGAAATGTAACTGAGACCCTTACTCAACTGAGAAGTATTTTTGTTCTGAATATGTATTGACGTGGTTAATGGTTAATTGGCAGACTGTATCTTTGCAGCAGAATACCCTTAGCACTGAGGGCACTCAGTGCTTCAATTATTTATGCTTTGCTGAAAATTTCTTTGTGCTGAAAATATTAACAGTTGATTTAAGGCTGAAACCTTTTATTCATGTATTAGGTATTTTATATTTCAATGGCAAGAAGTTTTCTGCGGGGTATATGTGAGTTCCCTAGGTAGGAAACAGTTTTGTTCTAACTCTTTCTGGGTTTTGTGGGGCAAATCCCGTCTGTGTTTCCTGTCTGGCCTCATGTCTCTGTTACCTGTATTGATTTCAAGTGCTTTGAGGGAGAGCGTACTGGTTGCTGTGTGCACACAGAGCACCAGGTACCACGAGCCCCATCCCTGGCTGGAACCTGCACCAAGCAGCTGCCGCCCGGGAGCCGGATTTAGCTCTAATGCAGAGCGTTGCCTTGGTTTTCAGCAATGCCCTTACCTCTGGTCATTCAAGCAAGTGAAGCCCCTCACCGGCTCTTGACTTCTGCAGCCTCGGATGATCAGTGGAGCCATTCACTGTTTGCTTTGATACCCTCATGGACAAAGAAGATTTTGTTCAAACGAGAGTCTTCTGTTAACCGCCAACTGGTCAGTAAAAGATGGTTTGCCACTTCTAATATTTGTAAGGATTGTAGCAATTATATCAAAAGTGAACGCTGCTGGGAATTTACTGCCCAATTAGTACATTTCTAATTCTGTCTTGGGTGATTATGTTCACTTGAGATGGCTTCAGCAACACCAGCTAGTTGTGAGACTTCCAAAGAATTATTGTGACAGATACAGCTATGTGATTGCTGTGTAAATTCTGATAGACAGTAATAAAACAGATCTGTATAGTCTGATGAACTTTGTGCGTAGTGTATTTTGTTAGGGAATTGTGATAGCCGGAAGATGAATACATCAATAAAGATGCTAATAATTACTTGTGGGAGTAAGTAGTTCATATAAATTTGGACTAGAAAAAAGGATTAACTATTGGGATAACAAAGCTCTTAAATTTGAAGGCAATTAATACCCCTAATTTTTTTTTCTCATTATTTACATAATTTAACTTGGGCTGCAGTTTGTGAATTACGATATTTTCACACTCTATGTAGACTTTTCCGCTTCCTCCACAGCCTGAAGATGTGTCCAATATATCAGTGTCGTCTGGATTTGGAATAACCCTTCAGAAATGTGGTGTGGTAAGTTTTCTTACATTTCTCTTGTTAATTTAGTAGGAAGTTTGTACCCAAATGTCCTTTAAAAAGTGAAAACAGAATTGTGCTCATGCTGAGTATTTGGGAGAAAGTCCATTTTGATGTTAAGATATTTGCACCCTCTGTAAGAGGCACAGTTTTGCATTGTTGATTCAAAACTGAAGGAAGTCGGTAAAATCTTCTCTCAGACTTCAGGGGATTTTGGATTGTGGTCAAAGTAAATACTTCAGTGTGAATTTGTAAAACTATAAATGGGCAAAGCCCAGTGAACTCTAGAAATCAGCCACAAGGCTGGGTAGAGATAGAGACAAACTTCTTTAGAGGATGAGATAGGCCTTCTGAGATACTCTCCTGGCTCAACCATGGGTGCCCTACCTGTGTCAAGTATAGACTCCTTTTGAAGGATGGGGCACTGAGCCCCGTGATGCCCATTGTGTCTTTGGGCATCCTATCACACAGCCATAGAAGAGCTAGTGTGTCATAGTCTGCATATTCAGTGGGACTCAGCTACAATACAGTATTTAATGAAAAAAAGGTTTCATTTAACTTGTGTAAAATGCTTATGAGGAGCAAAGACCTCCCTATCATAAGGAAATTTTAAACCTTCCATTTTATTTTTACTTTATGTGGCATAGATTTACCTAGACTGTTATTTTTCCTTTCTTTTTTTTTTCCCCCGTTTTTTTTTTTTACACTGGATGAAGCAAGTCTGAATTTTTATAATTAGAGACAGTTCATCTTCCCTGTCCCTTGGAGAGAGAAAGCACATCCAACTTTAAGACAAATCTGAATTTAGCCACTGAAATGCTGCATATGAGGGTAGAGGATTCAGTAACCAGTACAGAAGAGGTGACATTATAACCTGCACCAGATCATTTGCATAGAGAAGAATGAATATGCGTCACATCTCATGGCACTAATTACCTATAATGTTGTTATTGAAATGGCGGCATATCATAATTAATGAGGCTGAATAGTGAGCATTTCAGACATAAGCCATAACACAGAATCTTCCGCTTTTCCAGCTGTAAATTGCCAATTTTTATATCAGAGCCTCTCAGAAAGAGAATTTGAGACAGTTACATGTTGTTTTTTTCTGCTATTCGTAGCACAGCCTCACACATGCTCATTAAAAATTCTGCAATCCTGCTGTACAAGATCAAAGTTACTCTGTTGTAGATGCTGGGATTATCAGAAAATAATTTTGCAGTGCTATTAGTTGTAAATTACTGAAAACTATACAATTGTATGTGATTGTCTTCCACCTTCAAATGCAGTTCACATTTTATTTTCCTTTGCTTACCTTGTCATCTACTTAAATCCTAATTTGTCTGAACAGATGCTTTCCTGCTAAGAGACAGACTGGCCATATGGTGGTCTTTAGCTGTTTTAAATGGAAAAAAGTGAATTTTGCACATTTTCCTCCTCCTACCATGAGTGGCTCCTCAGACCATGGAGATGACATACGTTTACTTCTTGGAGTCAGGATTTTTCCAACACCTTATCGCAGAAATACCCTTATTGAAACTGGGGTGTTTAAATCATACCTATGCTTCCAGCGCCCAGTCCCTCCCTTCTTTCCAGAAATGTGGTCCTTTAGGAGCTTCATTCCATAGTATGACATGAACTTTTCTGTAATAATACTTCATAATGACAATAATCTTTGGCAGAGCTGAAGTAAATCTTTAAATTTGACTGTTTGGCTTTTAACACATTTACGTGTCTCGTTTCTCAACCTCTTAAGCATTCTTGCATTGCAGATCATCTACGATCCTTCATTTTTTTCCTCCTTTCCTGTTTCTGGTTGTTTTAACTTATTCCCAAAGATCCTCTGTTACTTCCACTTCCATGGCAATTCCTTCCTCCTCTCTTTTCTCCTAGCATGTCCTTGCTCTTGCTGTGGTTCTTTCACTCTGCTCTCCCAGGTACCTGAAGTGACATGGCTTGCAGGGGGTGATGACACACACAGTGTGCTTCAGCAGCAGAGAGAAAATGGAGTACGCACTTATGCATCATCAGCGACTGCCATTGGGTTTGGTTCTTGTAGATGGTTGGCAGCATAATCATCTGCTCCAAAAGCAAGAAAAAACAACTTCAGGCAAATTAGAGGAGCAACTTAAAGGAGATACCCAGTAGCTGCTGATCCCAATGGCAGCAGTGTATGGAGGAGGTTCTTTCTTGGACATGTCAAACCCAAGAGCTTCCCTGCTGCTTGATTCTTATCTGCTGCTTTCTCCAGTGCTATCAGGAAAAAAAATCCAAATTCTTTCAATCCCTTTGCAATTTAGCTTAAAACTGACTGCCAGTCAAAAATAAAGAATACAAAGCATGTATTTAATATTAATCAGAAATGCAACAAATGTGACCTTTTGGCCACCTGAGGAAGGTTGTGGTAGGAGATAGGCGGTATGGTTGGGATACCTCTGAAGGGTTGCTTTGTTTAGTCACTGAATTAAGAATTTTATTAAACGAAACAAAACGAAGAGAAAATGCAAAATTGGTTGGAGAAGGAGAATGAACAGTGTGTGGGAGTGTGCATTAAACCTCCTGCCTAGGGGAAGGAGAGGACTAATGCTGCCATATTCCCCCACGTACCTGTGAATATACACACATGCTACTTGCTCTGCCTGTTTTATTTTAGGAATTAATCTAAATTACTGTTTACATCCCCTCTCCCCAAATGTAAAGGAATATATTTGTGCCTGATTAGAAGCAGAGGAAGAGACCCTGAAATCCTTATTTTTTGCCTTCATCTCACAGAAGAGCAAGGGAAAGGTATGGGAAAATGAAGGGGGGGGAAGTTTTTCTATTTCCCCCTGTTTCCCCAGGTCCCTCTTTTGCTAGTGCATACATGTTAGTCTGCACAAGCCCATCCACGCTTACTGTGGAGCATAATACAGTATTAACTCGTGCAGTTTGAACCTTGAATCTTTCAAGGTGTGTTTTCTTGTTTTGGTAATTGCATCAGGGTCTCTGCTTTATGGCTTTGGATTTTCTTTAAGTGGCTTTGAGGCTTTTTTTCCTGTTTCATTTTGTTTGTGCTTTTTAAAGCAAGTTTCTAGCCTTTGTGACTGTGCAGGAAAGGTTGAAAGGCACGTTGACTGCATCATGCCAGTTCAGAAACCAGGAGAGAGAAAATCTGCCCAAAATACATCATATTTTTAATATTTGGTGATTTTAAGTCTCATAAATGTTGGGGTATAATTGATATACAAAAATATGAAATTGGTAGTGCTTTCCTCACAAATATGATTAAGTGTATTTTTATACGTGCTGACAATTATTTGCAGAATCTGGTACAATAAATAGTTGGGTTTTTTCCTCCATAAAATTTGTTTAATACAGTTGAGGTTGAACTTGCTGTAATAAGTTCGGAAAATTTAATGTGGTATACCAAAGAGAGTTAGTTATATAAACAGATTTATTCAAATGTACTTTAATTATTGTCACTTAAATAGAAAAATGCAAACTAAGCAATAATAATTTCAATAAACTGTTTCTTTTCCTTGATTCATAAGTTATCCTAAAACTGTAATCTGTTTCTATACTGAATTAGTATGAAATACAGAGATCAATAGTGCACAATGAAATTATAACTATATATGTCGAACCCTGTGGCTGCCATGAACCCTGGTGTGATTTCTGAAGTCTGTCACAATTCATATTTTTGGACCTAATTTCTGTGGGGACTGCTTTATTAGTTATATTTGCTAGTGTCCAGATAGAGAGTAGACATTTCCTAAAAAGGAAGAGGAAAAAAGAGAAAGACTCGGCCTGAATCATACTTTCGTTAGTTAAATAAGTGTTAATTTGCTGTCATTATTAGAAGCCTGATATACCATCATGGCTATACTATAGGCCAGCATATTATAGACCTGATAAAGTTTTAGACAATTCTGGTTTAATATGGGTTATAGGGGAAGGCGATTTGGAAGGTGAGAGGTCAGTGAGCAACTCTGTGCTTGAAGTAATTTCATTTAGAGGGTATAATTACTCAATAAGAGTTAACGGCCTAATGGAATAAATAATTAAAATCATGTGAGTGTGTGTTGCTAGGGATTGGTGATTAGCTTATGAACTTCACCGCTAACAGGAAGCAGAGCCGTGAACTCCAAGTCCACTGGTGGCTCCATCAGCCCTCCCATGGGTACGGTGAATCGAGGCAGCCGGCACCCTTCGGAGAGTGTGGTTGCTGCGGAAAAAGGGAAATAGAGACCAAAACTGCATGGAGAGAATGAATTTGCAGCCAGGGCAGCTTGCAAAAGAAACATCCTCGTGGTACAGAAGTTCAAAGTTAAGAATTTTCCAGACTGTTGTTATAAAGTTATGATCCAGTTCTGTATTGTATGAGGTATCATGGGGATATTCAGATTCTTGTTTTCACTTCTGGCTCTGCATGAGCTGGGTTTCCAACTTCTGGCTTTCTGTCCCTTTGTCTCCAAGCAGCAACTTGACATACCAAAAATTTAAATCCCCTTGGGAGTTTGAGATCAAACTGAGTGTACTGCCATTTGCAGGTCACTCAGGATGCCTTCAGAAAATAAGTTTACACATATAATGAACTTTTGTTGGTAATCAAGACTATGAATTTTGCTGTTAAGATGCACATACTGCCATATTGCACCATTAATACTAATATTTCTGTTTTCAGGTGGATGTTGAACATGACCCTCAAACTGCATACATTACACTTCTGATTAATAACACCAACATGCTGCTTTCAACAAATGTTACAGATCTTATCCTCCTGGACAATATCACTGGTCTACATGTTCAAAAAAACAGTGGTAATGAGACCACAGATGGCATACAGATTTACAGGAAAAGATTCTTGCAAGGTAACAAAATCTGCAGGGAAGTACCTCTGATTACGTGTGGAAGAACATCTGTTCAAATCACAATATTTATTTATTTATTTATTCATTTATTTATTTATTTATGGTGGTGTAAATTCTCCGATTATCAGTTAATACAGGTGAAAAACTCTGGGAGAGGTTTTGTGCTGCAGTTTACAATTGTATTAACTCACATTTTGACTCCCACCTTTGAACTGCTTCTGATCTCCCAGGCCCAGAAGTGAGCCCCTATACTCTGTAAAAGTCGCTGCCATCAAAATGAAACAGAATCTGTCATGATAGTATTTTGTTCATTTTGGATATTTTTAAAAGCTGCTGCACAAGCCATTTTCATCATATCTGACGAGTCTTCCTTCTTTAGCCAAGCGTGGCAGATTGGCTTGCTGAGGTATTGAGGTGCACTGGAATTGCAAAAGGCCATGCAAGCAGGCAAGATGATTCATCAGAAATAAGGCAGCTCTTCTCAGTATCTGTTCTCCCCAGACTGAGCAAATTATAAAATCAAAGCAAGTAATAGAGAGAGAAACCTGTTCCACTCTTGGAGTCAGTCTGTTCCTTTGATAGCAGTTGGATCATTGCACATTCATAAAATTTTACCTTTCTTGATTTCTTCTTCTCCTTTTTCCTAAGCACAAGCACATAGAAAATTAGCAGCTTGCTTTTGAGAGTCATGATATTTCTCTTGGAGCTTCGGAAGTGTTCGGTGATACCTGTTTATGGTTGAAGTATGTAGGGTTACGACAGTGTTTTACTGGTGAAAGATTTCCAAATAGGAAAGGGAAATAAGTAGACCTGGGGCTGCTGTCTGATTGCAGATGGATAGCCAGACTCCATTTCTAATAACAGCAGTGTGAGTAGTGGTACTGATTACAGGACTGTTTTTTTTGAAAACATAAAGGAATTGCTGGCTCTCAACAGAGTTTCCTAAGAAAGAATGATCCCTGAGAAAGAACAGAAAAATGGCTTGCATAGCTGATCCAGTAAACCAAGTTGGAGCAGTTAATTTATTTATAATTACTGAATCTGGAACTGAAGCTAGCTTTTCCAGCCTGTATACATTGCACGAATCAGCATGAAGAATACTGAAGTGGAAGAAAATCCAGCAAAACAGATTTATGCGTAGTTTAAGGTTTGGTCATTACTATGTCAGTCCTGGACTCAGCCCATACTTTGCCACTAGGGCTGGACAGAAGGGCTCTGCCTACACTGGCCTATGTACTGTCATGCTGCATGTTAGCCATAATAATTTTTCAGTGCTGCAGTGCACTGTGAATCAAAATCTAGCTGAAATCTCAGTCAGATTTCTCTTTGGTTTCAACGGGAGGAGAACCAACCAGTTAGTGGTTATAATGTAGGCTGTCCATTTTATAAAAAAAATTATTTTTAAATATCTCATGTTGAGTTTTAGTATCGGTCAAAACCTGATGCCTTTCAGTAGCTTGAGGCATCGTTTAATGCAGTTTCCAGATCCTGGGCCAAATTTGCTGGAGTTCTTAGAGGCAGCAGATACAAAGCATGTTGCTGGGCTCATGTGGCCAGGAACTGTCTACACTGGATGTGCGGCATCTGCTGTGTCAGAAAGGAAAAGCTCCAGTGCTGTCCCAAGCCTTCCCCAGGGATCCTTGAGAAAATTTCCTGGGACACAGCAAATCTACCCATATCCCTCCTCTCTGGACTATGCTGGTAGGCCCCCTCTGCTAAATTCCCTTGAAGTCAGTGTTGTGAGCTTATTGCAGCTTGGTTCCTAGGAGAGCGCTTTTGCTGGTGAGGAAGCACAGTCCAAAGGGGAACCTAAAGAGCTCCTCAGATGTTTTATTCATATTGAACTTGCTTTTCAAATTTTGCAAACAACTGTAACTGCAGCTGAGCACAGCTGGGTGCTCCACTCTTCAGACATTCACACCCGGTCTTCTTGTGTAAAGAAAGATGTGCAACTGTACTGGGTTGTTTTCAAGTCAGTGTAGCTACTGCTCTGTTTAAGAAAATGCAGACACAATTACTTAGAGGCCACTATTGCACTGGCAGATGTACCTCACCTGCTTCATCTACACTGTTGGGTGTTTTTTTCCCTGTTTTAACAGGTGGAGAACACTTTGCAATCAACTACTCTGCACTTCTTGATGCAAAAGAAATGTGGGATGGCAGGGTCTTGACACTGCCTGTGAAGCTAACTTTCAGGAGTTCATCACAGGTATTTCCTTCACAGTTTTATTTTGCTCTTCACAATTTAAAAAAAAAAAAGTCTCCAAGGTGGTTCTCATCTGCCTAAGCAATGAGGCCCGCATGTAATGAAATGAAGTTCTTAGGCGCTCTGATTGTTTACCGTGAATTTATAAATACATGAGTTATTCTTCATAGCTTAGGAAGTCCTAGACCTCCTTAAACAGGTGAAATATGTTGGTGTGTTGTCCTGTAGCTTTTCTCTCTACTGCCTGTGTTTCTCTCCAGTTTACCTATGTATCCGGGAAATAATGGTGTTCCACATGCTTATGTGTGTATTCCGGTAGTCTGTGAGAGATTGAAAGTTTTGCCATATTTTTATCAGAAAATAATTTCTTTTAACCAAAGAACAAGTTGCAGCAAAGGAAAACCTCCTTGCTCATAAGGAAGACACTTTTTTAGTATGAGAGTTGTGAAGCTCTGAAAGAGATTTTTCGGAGAAGCTGAGGAATCTCCATCCTTGCTGATTTTTGAGAACTCAGTTGCAGCAGGCTCCGAGACAACTGGTCTAATGCTGGAGTTAGCCCGGCTTTGAGTAGGAGGCAGGACTAAGGAGGCAGGACAAGTGGTTTCTTCCAAAGTAAGATCTTCTGCTTCTTAAATATGGCTTGATATTTTTCCTGTGGTTTTCATAAAATGGTTTTCATTTTTTTTTTTCCGACTGGTTCAAGGATCGGGAGCACAGGTAGTGTTTTCCTCTGTCCCTACAGTGGCAGGGAAGGATACTGAAAGGAAGAGGAAAACACACCTGATCAACGCGTGGCTCAGGGGCTGGTGCCATTGGAGGAATTTTGGTTTTTTTGATCACAGGGAGGTTTACACAGCACCGGGCCTGCTGGCACCAGATGGAGTTCAGCTATCTCACAGGGGGAAATGATCATTGCTCATGAATTGGCAGGGCTCACTGAGAGGGCTTTAAACTAGGTTCGAAGGGGGAAGAGGATAAAACCAGGCTCACTAGAGATGAGCCTAGGGGTGGCGTGCCGATGCTGGGGTGAAGTCGATAGCCCAGCTCAAGTGCATCTACACCAATGCACGCAGCATGGGCGGCAAACAGGAGGAGCTGGAAGCCATTGTGCAGCGGGAGAGATATGACTTAGTTGCCATCACAGAAACATGGTGGGGTGACTCTCATGATTGGAGTGCTGCAATGGATGGCTACAGACTCTTCAGAAGGGACAGGCGAGGAAGGAGAGGTGGTGGGGTGGCCCTGTATGTTAGGGAGTGTTTCGACTGTATAGAGCTCAACGATTGTGATGATGGTACGGTTGAGTGTTTATGGGTAAGGATGAGGGGGAAGGCCAACGAGGCAGATATCCTGCTGGGAGTCTGTTATAGACCACCCAACCAGGATGAAGGGGCGGATGAAGCGTTCTACAAGCGGCTGGCACAAGTCTCTCAATCGCTAGCCCTTGTTCTCGTGGGGGACTTCAACTTCCCAGACATCTGCTGGAAATACAACATCGCAGAGAGGAAGCAGTCTAGGAGGTTCCTGGAGTGTGTGGAAGACAACTTCCTGACACAGCTGGTAAGTGAGCCTACCAGGGGAGGTGCCTCGCTCGACCTGCTGTTTACAAACAGAGAAGGACTGGTGGGAGATGTGGTGGTCGGAGGCCGTCTTGGGCTTAGCGACCATGAAATGATAGAATTCTCGCTTCTTGGTGAAGTAAGGAGGGGGGGCAGCAAAATCGCAACCATGGAATTCCGGAGGGCGGACTTTGGCCTGTTCAGAACACTGGTTGAGAGAGTCCCTTGGGAGACAGTCCTGAAGGGCAAAGGGGTCCAGGAAGGCTGGACGTTCTTCAAGAAGGAAGCCTTAAAGGCGCAGGAGCAGGCTGTCCCTGTACGCCATAAGAAGAACAGGCGGGGAAGACGACCGGCCTGGCTGAACGGGGAGCTTTTGCTGGGACTCAGGAAAAAAAGGAGAGTTTACCGCTTGTGGAAGAAGGGGCAGGCAACTCAAGAAGAGTACAGGGATCTCGTTAGGTCATGCAGAGAGGAAATGAGAAAGGCAAAAGCCCAGCTAGAACGCAATCTGGCCGCTGTCGTTAAAGACAACAAAAAATGTTTTTACAAATATATTAATGAGAAAAAGAGAGCCAGGGAGAATCTCCATCCTTTATTGGATGTGGGGGGCAACACTGTCACTGAGGATGAGGAAAAGGCTGAGCTACTTAATGCCACCTTTGCCTCAGTCTTCAATAGTCAGACCAGTTATCCTCAGGGTACTCGGCCCCCTGAGCTGGAAGACAGGGACAGTGAGCAGGATGAACCTCCCATAATCCAAGAGGAAGCAGTCAATGACCTCCTACGCCACCTGGATGCTCACAAGTCTATGGGGCCAGATGGGATCCACCTGAGACTGCTGAGGGAGCTGGAGGAGGTGCTCGCCAAGCCACTCTCCATCATTTATCAGCAGTCCTGGTTAACAGGGGAGGTCCCGGACGACTGGAGGCTTGCCAATGTGACGCCCATCTACAAGAAGGGCCGGAAGGAGGATCCGGGGAACTACAGGCCTGTCAGCCTGACCTCGGTGCCGGGGAAGATTATGGAACGGTTCATCTTGAGGGCGCTCACAAGGCATGTGCGGGACAACCAGGGGATCAGGCCCAGCCAGCACGGGTTCATGAAAGGCAGGTCCTGCTTGACCAACCTGATCTCCTTCTATGACCAGGTGACCTGCCTAGTGGATGAGGGAAAGGCTGTGGATGTGGTCTACCTGGACTTCAGTAAGGCCTTTGACACCGTCTCCCACAGCATTCTCCTAGAGAAGCTGGCAGCTCACGGCTTAGACAGGTGTACTCTGCGCTGGGTGAAAAACTGGCTGGACGGCCGGGCCCAGAGAGTTGTGGTGAATGGAGTTACATCCAGTTGGCGGCCGGTCACGAGCGGTGTTCCCCAGGGCTCAGTTTTGGGGCTGGCCTTGTTCAGTATCTTTATCAATGATCTGGATGAGGGGATCGAGTGCACCCTCAGTAAGTTTGCAGACGACACCAAGTTGGGCGGGAGCGTTGATCTGCTCGAGGGTAGGAAGGCTCTGCAGAGGGACCTGGACAGGCTGGATTGATGGGCCCGGACCAATTGTATGAGGTTCAACAAGGCCAAGTGCCGGGTCCTGCACTTCGGCCACAACAACCCCATGCAGCGCTACAGGCTTGGGGAAGAGTGGCTGGAAAGCTGCCTGTTGGAAAAGGACCTGGGGGTGTTGGTCGACAGCCGGCTGAACATGAGCCGGCAGTGTGCCCAGGCGGCCAAGAAGGCCAAGGGCATCCTGGCCTGTATCAGAAATAGTGTGGCCAGCAGGAGGAGGGAAGTGATTGTGCCCCTGTACTCGGCACTGGTGAGGCCGCACCTCGAATACTGTGTTCAGTTTTGAGCCCCTCACTACAAGAAGGACGTTGAGGTGCTGGAGCGTGTCCAGAGAAGGGCAACGAGGCTGGTGAGGGGTCTGGAGAACAAGTCTGATGAGGAGCGGCTGAGGGAACTGGGGTTGTTTAGCCTGGAGAAAAGGAGGCTGAGGGGAGACCTCATCGCTCTCTACAACTCCCTGAAAGGAGGTTGTAGCGAGGTGGGTGTCAGTCTCTTCTCCCAAGTAACTAGTGATAGGACGAGAGGAAATGGCCTCAAGTTGCGCCAGGGGAGGTTTAGATTGGACGTGAGGAAAAATTTCTTTACTGAAAGAGTGGTTAAACATTGGAAGAGGCTGCCCAGGGAAGTGGTGGAGTCCCCATCCCTGGAGGTATTTAAAAGACGTGTAGATGAGGCGCTTAGGGACATGGTTTAGTGGGCATGGTGGTGTTGGGTTGACGGTTGGACTCGATGATCTTAGAGGTCTCTTCCAACCTTAATGATTCTATGATTCTGTGATTCTATAACTGCATGTAATTAGAACCTGCAGATGTATTTTCATTTCAACTGCTGTATCTCCTTTGTTTTAGAGGAAAAAATGTTCAATGTGCATGAGAGTGGTACTAGAGTGGTAGAGAGCAAGACTTCAAAAAACAGGGCATTGTAAGAGTAGAGACATGTGTACTGACTGTGGCTCCTGTTCTGTGCATCTCCTGTTTCTGTGCACCAGCTTTTATAGGCACAGAAAAATGTAATTCTGAAAGCACCAGAATATGCCTCTGTGTGACTAGAAGGGGAGCGTATCCCACAGAGCAGCTGCTTACGTGTTGTGCTGGTTTTGGCTGGGGTAGAGTTAAGTTTCTTCCTAGTAGCTAGTATGGGGCTGTGTTTTGGATTTGTGCTGAAAACAGTGTTGATAACACAGGGATGTTTTCGTTACTGCTGAGCAGTGCTGACACAGAGTCAAGGCCTTTTCTGCTTCTCACCCCACCCCACCAGCGAGTAGGCTGGGGATGCACAAGAAGTTGGGAGGGGACACAGCTGGGACAGCTGACCCCAACTGACCGAAGGGATATTCCATACCATGTGACGTCATGCTCAGCATATAAAGCTGGGGGAAGAAGAAGGAAGGGGGGATGTTTGGAGTGATGGCGTTTGTCTTTCCAAGTAACCGTTACGCATGATGGAGCCCTGCTTTCCTGGAGATGGCTGAACGCCCATGGGAAGTAGTGAATGAATTCCTTGTTTTGCTTTGCTTGCGTGCATGGCTTTTGCTTTACTTAATGAACTGTCTTTATCTCAACCCACGAGTTTTCTCACTTTTACTCTTCCGATTCTCTCCCCCTTCCCACTGGCGGGGGGGAGTGAGCAAGCAGCTGTGTGGTGCTTAGTGTCTGGCTGGGGTTAAACCATGACAGCCCTTTTTGGCACCCAACATGTCTGTTAGTGTTACCCCTAAGTACACTGCATTTTCTTATCAGATTTATTTCAGCTTTAAGCTTAATGAGAAGTATAGCTTATCTTCTAAGGAGAGGCTTTTCTAGAGACTCTGGGCTGTTTGCCAGTAGATTCTGCTCATTTTTTAATACATGTAATATTTTTATATCTCTGTCAGAATAAAACACATCTCGTATCATTGACAGCATCGTTCACCATAACTGAAGAAGAAAAGACCAAGGTAAATTCTATGATTTGGTATTATGTTGACTCTCCTGCTTAAACTTATGGACAATCTAAACTAAATCCTAGGAGCTAAGGATGTACTTACGTACTTATATCTCATCACTCAGCTATTGGCTATTAATCATAAACAAGTTCTGCCTTCTCTGATTTTAAGAGGAAGAAAACAGGAGTCAAGATAGGGGATCTTTGTCGTCTTAAAGCAGTAATATTTAGTGTAGAAAATCTACAAACTTCCATTGTATTCCTAGCCATGTTTTTTCATTTGAAGAATTGTCCAGGCACAGAGAACTGTGATGAGGAATATGCTCACCTGCTCCTGTGCCTAGCCACCATGAGAAAGCTTTTTGCCTTTCCAAAAGTGTGGAGTTATCCACCACCTATTGAGAAAGTTTCTGTATGTTGCTGATACACAAATCAGAAAATAGCTGTGTGGGGAGCCTGAGAAATAAAACTGCAGTAAGAGAGGCATAGTTTATGTTTGCCTTTCGTTTTTTAACTAGTCATCCTTCCAGTATGACTTTCTGTTCTTGGCTTCTGAATTAACATGGTTTCTAAGAGGCCAAATAAACCTTCAAAATTACATTGATTGCAGCAGTGTCATTCTTCTAGATATTTTTTTATTAGAGAACTCCCCGCTGCATCCATCAGTTTCATAGAATCATAGAATCATTAAGGTTGGAAAAGACCTCTAAGACCATCGAGTCCAACCGTCAACCCAACACCACCATGCCCAATAAACCTTAATATTTCCAGGGATGGTGACTCAACCACTTCCCTGGGCAGCCTGTTCCAATGTTTAACCACTCTTTCAGTAAAGAAATTTTTCCTCACGTCCACTCTAAACCTCCCCTGGCGCAACTTGAGGCCATTTCCTCTCGTCCTATCGCTTGTTACTTGGGAGAAGAGACCGACACCCACCTTGCTACAACCTCCTTTCAGGGAGTTGTAGAGAGCGATGAGGTCTCCCCTCAGCCTCCTTTTCTCCAGGCTAAACAACCCCAGTTCCCTCAGCCGCTCCTCATCAGACTTGTTCTCCAGACCCCTCACCAGCCTCGTTGCCCTTCTCTGGACACGCTCCAGCACCTCAACGTCCTTCTTGTAGTGAGGGGCTCAAAACTGAACACAGTATTCGAGGTGCGGCCTCACCAGTGCCGAGTACAGGGGCACGATCACTTCCCTCCTCCTGCTGGCCACACTATTTCTGATACAGGCCAGGATGCCCTTGGCCTTCTTGGCCGCCTGGGCACACTGCCGGCTCATGTTCAGCAGGCTGTCGACCAGCACCCCCAGGTCCTTTTCCAACAGGCAGCTTTCCAGCCACTCTTCCCCAAGCCTGTAGCGCTGCATGGGGTTGTTGTGGCCGAAGTGCAGGACCCGGCACTTGGCCTTGTTGAACCTCATACAATTGGTCCGGGCCCATTGATCCAGCCTGTCCAGGTCCCTCTGCAGAGCCTTCCTACCCTCGAGCAGATCAACGCTCCCGCCCAACTTGGTGTCGATTGCAAACTTACTGAGGGTGCACTCGATCCCCTCATCCAGATCATTGATAAAGATACTGAACAAGGCCAGCCCCAAAACTGAGCCCTGGGGAACACCGCTCGTGACCGGCCGCCAACTGGATGTAACTCCATTCACCACAACTCTCTGGGCCCGGCCGTCCAGCCAGTTTTTGACCCAGCGCAGAGTACACCTGTCTAAGCCGTGAGCTGCCAGCTTCTCTAGGAGAATGCTGTGGGAGACGGTGTCAAAGGCCTTACTGAAGTCCAGGTAGACCACATCCACAGCCTTTCCCTCATCCACTAGGCAGGTCACCTGGTCATAGAAGGAGATCAGGTTGGTCAAGCAGGACCTGCCTTTCATGAACCCGTGCTGGCTGGGCCTGATCCCCTGGTTGTCCCGCACATGCCTTGTGAGCGCCCTCAAGATGAACCGTTCCATAATCTTCCCCGGCACCGAGGTCAGGCTGACAGGCCTGTAGTTCCCCGGATCCTCCTTCTGGCCCTTCTTGTAGATGGGCGTCACATTGGCAAGCCTCCAGTCGTCCGGGACCTCCCCTGTTAACCAGGACTGCTGATAAATGATGGAGAGTGGCTTGGCGAGCACCTCCTCCAGCTCCCTCAGCAGTCTCAGGTGGATCCCATCTGGCCCCATAGACTTGTGAGCATCCAGGTGGCGTAGGAGGTCATTGACTGCTTCCTCTTGGATTATGGGAGGTTCATCCTGCTCACTGTCCCTGTCTTCCAGCTCAGGGGGCCGAGTACCCTGAGGATAACTGGTCTGACTATTGAAGACTGAGGCAAAGGTGGCATTAAGTAGCTCAGCCTTTTCCTCATCCTCAGTGACAGTGTTGCCCCCCACATCCAATAAAGGATGGAGATTCTCCCTGGCTCTCTTTTTCTCATTAATATATTTGTAAAAACATTTTTTGTTGTCTTTAACGACAGCGGCCAGATTGCGTTCTAGCTGGGCTTTTGCCTTTCTCATTTCCTCTCTGCATGACCTAACGAGATCCCTGTACTCTTCTTGAGTTGCCTGCCCCTTCTTCCACAAGCGGTAAACTCTCCTTTTTTTCCTGAGTCCCAGCAAAAGCTCCCCGTTCAGCCAGGCCGGTCGTCTTCCCCGCCTGTTCTTCTTATGGCGTACAGGGACAGCCTGCTCCTGCGCCTTTAAGGCTTCCTTCTTGAAGAACGTCCAGCCTTCCTGGACCCCTTTGCCCTTCAGGACTGTCTCCCAGGGGACTCTCTCAACCAGCATCCTGAACAGGCCAAAGTCCGCCCTCCGGAAGTCCATGGTTGCGATTTTGCTGGCCCCCCTCCTTACTTCACCAAGAAGCGAGAATTCTATCATTTCATGGTTGCTAAGCCCAGGATGGCCTCCGACCACCACATCTCCCACCAGTCCTTCTCTGTTTGTAAACTCATTGCTGGAGTAATCTCTTCACCAATCTTGTTTTTGTCCCCTAACCCCTCATTACCTTGACAGGCTGCTGTCTTGCAGGGGGTCTTTTTTTAAGGACCTGTGGCTTGTTTGGCAAGAACGCTGTGATTATTTCTGTTCAGGCACAAGAAAATAGTTTGTTTCACCCCAGAACTTTTTGCCATGGTTGTATCAACTGAAATCTAAAGTTCACGTGGATGGGGCTTGCCTGAAGAGGTCCTGAGGCCTAGACCGCTCATTCCTTCCATGGGCCTGTCCCATGAGTTCCTCTCCACCTTTAAAATCAGTAGTCTATTTGGAGATTGGGCACGGGGGCCTCTTGTTCCAGTATTCTCTTTTGCTGGGGATCTCTTGCCCTCTTAGCTTCTATTAGTGTAAGTCCAGACTTGGCTTTCTCATAATTAAAGATCAAGTGCCCGTTCTGTTAAAATGAAAGCTAGAATTAAACATGATACAAAGTAAAACTATACATGAGCTAGAGAACTCATTGTTCCTGGATAAAGATCTAGTAAGATTTAAAAGGATTGGACGTTTGTATAGCTAAGAATTATGCTTGGAATTACCATAAATCTAGTTTTTGGAAACTCTTATTCTTAAAGGTGTAAGCCATGCAGTAGCTGACTGGGTTAGAAAAATAGCTTCATGAATGGTTTTCTGTAGAGCTCAGTGTGAATTGATCTGCAGCAGTTGGTGATGTCTAAGCTAAGACTGTAAGCTACATTGGTCTCAGCCCACCATGAAAATTCCTGAAATCTATTACTATACTTAAAACCTTTATAGTGTGTTTTTTTTTCCAACTTAAACTTGACAGTTAGACCTCAACAAGTTCTTGGGGACTATTCCATAGTTAGGTAAAATTGGCTCAGCTGCATTTGAACTTACTAAATTAACAGGTTTTGTAATAAAAATGTGTGGTAAAGGTGTGTGGAGAATACCGTTAATTTTTGAAAAATAAATCTTAGAAATTATGGAACACATCATGTTTCACCTGCATAATATTTGCCTTTGGGCTGTGGCCAAGCATAAGGTGTTTCAGAATGAAATCAGTTTCTGCAAGGAAATTATGATCACCTGAAAAAGGTGTGATGTATTGTATTTCATCCATACCTTCAGCTGTCATAAATGCTCTCAATCTCAGATTTTATTTATTAAAAATCATTATTTAAACCTGTTCATGGGTGTGGTAAAGCCAACACTCTGTGTGACTAAGTGGATACTAAATGTTGAGTTTGGGGAGAGAAAAGAGAAGAATTAATTACATAGCCATGGCAGTGCCATGCTAAATTGGTCCTGTCAGCTTTCACGTGGTTTGCTTGCACACTCGGCTACTGTGCTGTTCTTTAAAGTTTTACAAACCCTGTGGATTTTCTCTTCTGCACTGCTGGAAGAAAGTGCTTGGTTGCCTGTGAAAGGTAATTTTGTGGGTTATGAAAAAATATGAGTGTTGCTCATCTGAGTGTCCATGTGAGATGTCTTCCCACAGCGCTTCAGGGACTGTGAGTACTGTGTGCCTCTGCCCTCGGCTGTGTGGTTTTGATGCTGAATGGGAAGCTGTAGCAAAAAGGACAAAAGGAAGTTCTCCCATCTAAGCGCGTTGCATGGGATGGATGATAATTGCTTTGATCTGATTTTTACCAGGCTTGCTTCCCTCAGCATCCTTCAAATCAGTGGGAGCACAGCAGTTTTTGAAAGAAACTGGGGCCTGTAATGCCTTTTCCCACTATTGGGATGGCTTAAGAAGTTAGCTTAGGATATGGGTTTTGAGGCTCACTGGTGTGTCAGTGGTTTGAAGGTTGGCCTGCAGTGCCAACACTGGTCCTACGCCGTGGCTTGTGCAGGGGCTCTGGCACCTGCCCCGCACCATGCGCTGTGATGCTTTTAGATGCCATTAGGTGCCTGCTGTGTCCTCCTGCTTGGGTTTACAGCCCCACAAGGACATGGACTGTCCTTCCAGAACCCATTTTCTTAAAGTATAAAAGCACAGATAATTCCCTGTCCAGTTTTCTCCATCGGAGCTTAACCTCTGACAGACCTGCCTGCCCTGATGCAGACTGACTGTCCCGCCATAGGTCACGCCTTTTGCTTTACTTAGAAAGCACAGGATCATTCCCTAGCCAGCGCTTTTTCTCCATCAAAACTTAACCAGCTTCATTTCAGCTTCACTGAACCCATAGCCTCACCAGATTCCTGCTCTCCCCGGAAGCCTAGAGAGGTCCCTAAATTTCACAGAGTGCTTGGAAATTAGACAAATGCAAGTGAATTCAGACAAAATAATGAAGTGGTTCCAAAGCAGCATTTTTTTTCCTAAGTATTACCTACAGCATCTCCTGCTCCTTGAAAGCGGTGGGACCTCAGGCAGAGCCTTGGTATGTCAGAGCTCAAGGAGAACCCTTCTGTGATTGCCTCTTGGCCACCTAGTGCATGCAACTGGAGAAGCTGGGGACAGCGGACTGACTTAAGAGGAATTGCATTTTTTCCAAGTCACACACAGATTTTTGTTGGCTCTGTGACTGTTCAAGGGGTATGGGCTAAACCCTTTTGATCTGTGAAGGGAGTAAACACTGGGTTAGGGAAAGAAGGAGTTAGTTAATATTTACATAATCGTCTTCCAAGATGAAGATATTTCGATGCAAAGTGATGCAGCTTTAACTGAGCTCGTGGCAAGGAACTGGGGGGCAGTGCAGAGTCAGAGGAGGAGAGAGCTGGTACTGACGCTGATGCAGATGTGCTGGGTGTCCTTAGTGGTCGGCCGTGGTACAGGGGAGTGTAACGGAAGCAATTGGCCGAAGTAGTAGGAAGCTGTATCAAGAAAAAACATTCAGACAATGTGTTGGTAATTACACATGGAACTGGGAAATTAATGTGTTGCTCCTCTTTTTCTTTTCTTTCTGGTTTCCATTTAAAACTTAAAGATATTGAAAGGCATTAGAAGGAATTCAGCATGTGGCTGGCTTACTCAGATAAATACTTAGTCCTAAAACATTTTAATGAACCTCAAAGTGCTTCAGGGGTTTCATTATTTTAGACTAAGCACATTAAAAAACAAGGTCGAGGGAGGTGATTTGCCCCTCTACTCCACTCTGGTGAGACCCCACCTGGGGTACCGTGTTCAGCTCTGGGGCCCCCAACATAAGAAAGACATAGACCTGCTTGAGTGGGTCCAGAGGAGGGCCACGAAGATGATCAGGGAGCTGGAGTGCCTCCCATATGAGGACAGGCTGAAAGAGTTGGGGTTGTTTAGCCTAGAGAAGAGAAGGCTCTGGGGAGACCTTATAGCAGCCTTCCAGTACTCAAAGGGGGCCTACAGGAAAGATGGGGAGGGACTTCTTATCAGGGAGTGTAGTGATAGGACGAGGGCTAATGGTTTTAAACTGAAAGAGGGTAGATTTAGATTAGATATTAGGAAGAAATTCTTTACTGTGAGGGTGGTGGGACACTGGAACAGGTTGCCCAGAGAAGTTGTGGATACCCCCTCCCTGGAATTGTTCAAGGCCAGGTTGGATGAGGTTTTGAGCTACCTGATCTAGTGGAAGGTATCCCAGCCCATGGCAGGAGGGTTGGAACTCGATGATCTTTAAGGTCCTTTCCAACCCAAACCATTCTATGATTTTATGAAACAAAAAACCCAAACCAAACATACCTCTGTCAGTCAGAGCAGTTGTTGATTCTATATGTACAATACCGTGAAGTAAACCTTGGATCTTCTGCTTGGAACTGTGCAAGTGCCAGATAGTAGCCTGTATTAACGTCTCGATGATCTCCTTGATACTACACTATCACCTGATTCAACTGAAATCATGTTGAAATCAATGAGTGCTGAGCATCTCCAGCAGCTTTGAGGAGCTGAGCCTGTGAAACAACAAAGTCTGATGTGAAGCAGTTCCTTTCAGTTAGAGATATGACAGATTTTCAGTGTACAAAAACATATCAGACAGAGAGAAAAACTAGGCAGTAAAAGGATAAAATTCTGCTGTTAAATTGGAATAAATCCTTTTCAAATTGTGGATCACATTTGATTATCGCTTCCTATGCAGAAGTACCATTGACTCCATGGAATGCTCTCACGTTTCTGCTCAAAGAGATAACCAAGCCCAGCTTGCAAGCAGCATGTTAATTATTTACACTTTCTAGTCCCAGCAGAGTGATTAGTTTGTGGTGAAACATTATACTAATAGCTGTGCTATGTTTTTCATCCAGAGATCTCAAAGAACTAAACAAACACTGAATTAACTTCTGCTACATGGAGCATGAAGTAAAAATTAATTTTTAATGCAATTCAATTTAAAGATTAAATTAAGAGCTAAAGTGAAAGGCGTACAAAGTTGTTAGCTGGCTTGTGGTTCCAGTGCCTCTGCTATTCTTTTCTGACTCTGGCTCATGCAGAAACTGCAAGGGTGCACACAAATTGGGTAGTTTTGTCAACTGTCAGTTACATACTTATTCTGAACTGATATTGGTGCTTTTTCCCTATGGTGATTACTGAGTTTTATTGAACTGAGAAAAGGCCATTAATTAAAGGTAGCCAACATTAAACTGATTTTTTGGAGGCTCTGAGCAACATCAAATGCCATTCATTTCAATGAGACTTAGGAGAGATTGGCAACACTGGAAAACAGGCTGTTAAGTACAGGACACCCAAAAGTCACAGCACCTAAAATTCAATCTGTGGGAGTTCTGTTGCTTGGATTTACACAGGAATTTGGAGTACGTGAACATAACGAACCATGCTGACTTGAAGACCTATGGAAAATAGATACTTGTTTGAAAATATTAATAAAAATGTAGTAATTATAACTTAATGCTGAGAAACCCTGAAGTTTTGTGAAGCCATTTAAAAATAATTTACTATGTTGCTTACAGTTACAAATTTTGAGTCTGATCTTTATATATATTTAAAATGTAGTTTTAATAATATGGTCTTTTAATTTCAGATTTCGTACAGCCATGCCATCCATGCTTCAGGGTTCTTCATTGCTTTTTTTGTTTCCCTTGTATTGACATGTGCTGGTTTTTTCATTGTTTACCGAACCCAAATATTAAAATGGAGTTTCCGTAGTAAAAACCAGGTGAGTCATACTGTCTGTAATGGTACTTTATTTAAATTTTTTCATTGATCATATCTGATGATATAACTTGCTAACTAATACAGATTGTCTAAAGAGTTTCTGAAGATAAATAAAAAGCCACCAAGTGATGGATTGGATTCCGCAGGTAAGGTAATCTCTACAACCTCTGATCTTTAGCACAATCAGATTTAGTAGGGAGTGTAAGAACGATAATCTGATAAAAAGAACTGCTGTCAGTACCTGGATGTTAGCTTCAGACTGGAGGGAGATTACCCTTTGGCTACTCATTTCTTTTCATAGTCCTCTCTTCCTCCTCTCTGTCCCTCAAAATGAGAGAGAGGCAGGATGTCTGTAGGTTATAAGAGTTGCCCAGGGAGTAGACCACTCACCTTGAGCACAGCAGACTTGGGCCCAAATTGTATTTCAGATTATCAGGAATAGGGATTTGAATTTAGGTCTTAGTTCCTTGGATGTGCCTTAATCTCTTGAGTAATAAAGCAAAACAGTTGGGTTTGGGGATGGAGCATTTTCAGTGTTCTTTATCCAAGCTGTGCTAGTTTGGAGAAAGTGTTTCAGTACATACTGGGCCGGCGAGAGAAAATACAGTCTCTCATAAATATTCATCAGGTTGGCCCAAGTTCCAGCCCTTGCTTCTATTAATTATTTAGGTATTTATGTAAAGGGGCACAACTTCAATGGGAGGGAGCTAGAGATCTCAATCAGAATATTACAGTGGTTGGAGCAGTCCTCTAAGAGAGGTGTGCTCAGAGGTTTGAACCCCTCCTTTGCTGGGATGGGGGTGGATCTCCCATCCCTCTGGATGGACCAGAGGAGCTCACAGATCACTTCCAGCCTTATTTTCTGTGGTTGAAAATTACTCCATCAACAATTTTTATTTCTTTTAGGCCTGAAAAAATAATCCCTTTAAATAAAAAGGGCGTGCCTTATTTCTTTTTACAGAAAAAGCTGTGATAATGAAACCATAAAAAAGGGCCAGTTTGGTCCTAGCATCAGATATTTATACTGGTTTTTTGTATAGTAATTTTATTAGCTCTCAGTCTCAAGGGAGTCTCACTAAACTGTGAACTGAGTCACTTCCATCATTCATAGGATTAATTTTTCATTTTCTTCACTTTGTAATACTGTAATCTTGCCATATATAATTTCTATACCATGGTAATTTTAAAAAAATTGGCCTAGAAAGTTTATAGTGGAAGGTGACCTCCTAGAAGGCTTTCACAAGCCTGCTGAAGTCAATGTAGAATCTTCTGTCTTCTCCATTAATTTCTTCATTTGTATTCCGGATCAGTTCTATACAAAAAGTTCAGCCTTAAACAAAAGTAGTATGTTTGATTTTAGATACGTATCTGAATTGCACCATCTCTTTATACCCTTTCCAGCTATACAGTTTGATGATAAGTAGGAACCTTCTCACCCAGAGTTACCTGCAATAAAATTAGATCAGACACTCTGTGTGAATTTTTTTTATAATCTGAAGCTTACTTTTTTTTTTTTAGGAGATACAGCATGAGCTCAGTCAAAATCACAAACTGGAGCATTCTCAGTTTAATTCAGGTGATCTCTTCAGTGAAGATATAATTATGAATGATCAAATCATCGATATTCTGTCCTTTGAAGAATCTGGGAACATGCTTCAGGCTTTAGAAGAGTAAGAATTCACTGCTATTACATTACATTTAATACATTTATCATCAACCGTACCTTTGAACATGCTTTGAGTATCTATCCTTTAATTTTTCTTCATAGTATCTGTTTATGCATGTGACTGCACTACCTTAGGTTTTTGAACTGTATTAAATAGCTATCTGCGGGAACTGAAAATTGTCATATTTCATATTGCTTTACCTGTAGAATTCACAGCTCCATCTAGGCCTTAGGCATGCAAGTTTTCCAATCCAAATTAACATCTAGTTTTGCTTCTCTGTGGTTCACTAGGTAAAGGGAAACTTTTCTGTGTTGAAAGCGTGTATTCTACTATTGCTGAACACATTCTGCTTTCAAAAGTGTGGCTTTTGTCCTAGAAAGGAGAGCCCCTACTGGGTGCCAGCATTGCTGTTTAGCAGCATATTTTGGAAACACCTGGATCAGAGTCTAAGGAGTGAGAGTTTGTAGTGCTGCCAGAAAGATACCACATAGCTGCAATCGGAGGCACCACTGGTTAGAGCAGAGAAACTCTCCTGATGTTGTTGAAAGGCCAGTCAGGGCTGTCTGACAGAAACATGCCGCTGTTAAAGGTCATCTGTTCTTCAGCTGAATTTGATAAAAAGCTCTGATGTGAGAACAGAGCAGATTTTGTTTGTGCAGTCTTACCGTTAGCTCCTGGCAAGTCAGGTTACAGGCAGTATTATGCAACTATAAAATCCGTAGAAGCTGAAAAGGAAAAGTTACGGCACCATGAAAGTAATTTTCTTTCTTAAAGGGTAACTAACAGCGTTATTATTTCCTGCGTTTCCTTGATAATTGGGATACTTATCTCTGTAAATTGCACATTGGTCCTTGCCTTTATAACTATATAGCAACTCAGGCTTTGAGAAGACTTATCCTGAAAATCATTATGTGAATGTTAAGAACAGGATCAAACATTTTTTTAACTTGCTTTAGTATTAATTTATTTCAGGGATAGTGAATATCTAGCTAGTTTGAAAAAAAAAAATTAAAAATACTGTTGTGGTTTAGAAAGGTAAATATTCTTGCAAACCTTTGGATAGGATTATTTTTATAACTGGATTATTTCTAAACCCATAAAACAGGATTCATTTCTTAGTTTGAGTATGTATCCAGGGGCTAAAGTTTTTTCATATTCTTACACAGCACAAATGTCTCTCTTGTTTCCGCTTCTTTTCTCACAGTTTCTATTTTCTCTACTTCTAAGGAGGTAGATCATTGCAGTGAATAAATAGAGTCCCATTAGCGAACAGTCACTAACCTTCTTCACCTTCTGAGTTATCTTTTCCGTCTTCCAGGGTGAGGATAGTAGATGGACCACAAAGGCATCCAGAGTTACAGTGGTTCCTGCTACGAAAGATGATTGAAAGGATGATAGACGTTACTGTGAAGGGCTCAAATCAGCCTCTACCTGTTAGCAATGGGTGCTTCCTAATCCCTATTTAGATTATCCCAATTCTTCTCAGTTCTTGTAGTTTTAAACTGGACCTTCTGATTCATTTACTGTTAGGAGGTGACACACAGATGCACTTACCATATTTTTTTCTATTCTTTCCCTCTTTTTATTGGCACTCATTGAATATGTGTATTCAATTACAACATACCTGTTCCTCTCCTCTCTTACTGGTGGTGCAGTTTAGCTGACTGAGTGAGGATCTCTGCAACGTGAACTCCTACACCAAGTTGCTCCGAGTTCCCCTTTTTACTCGGGGGTGAAAAAGGGCACTTCTAGGGTATGATTATTCTCATCCTAAAGTAGACTTCCAAAAAATGAGTCACATGGCTGCTGCACCCCCTGACCCTAAAGCCTGGAGCTTGGGCTGATTAGCTCAGCTGTAGGGTTCTGGAGGTAAGTGAGATGAATCCCAATCCTGCAGGCTGGTTGGTAATAGAGGCTACAGCATTACTTTAACACCTATATTAGGTACATGCAATATTGTTTCTGCTTTCTTCAGTAGCTATAATACACCACTTGTTTTATCTCTCATTGTTAACACTTTTATATGATATTTAGCTTAGGATGCTTTCTCATGTCTTAATGTTGACTCCTTATTCATTCTGCAAGTTAGGGCAAAGCAGTCCTTTAATTTCTGATCTATATTCCTTAAAGGTTTCATTTTAGTCTTGTACTTCATAAACTGTTGTACATTATCCAGGTTTTTAGCTGATTCCAAAGACAAAGATAAAATACTGTACCATTGCCTTAGGAGCTTCTATGACAGCGATCTAGGCTAAAACCAGAATGGGGTAATCCTTCTTTTTACTGAATTACCTGCTTTAAGGATAGTAATTTGCAAAACGTAATGGGGAAAAAAAAAGATTGTGTGTTTGTAATTTATTAATGGATAATTGCAGTCAATTTGAATGGATTCTGTGCTTGAATGAAATGTTGTAATTTTACTAATTGTGGTCACAATCAGTTTTTCTACAATATTGCATTTTGTTTTATTACATTTAGTGTCACCCAACAGAATAGTTGGGTTTTCTGTAAGGAACTGAGGAATGAGGTTTGTATTGTCTTATAGGAGTGGCAGTATACTGAGGGTAAGAGCTGGGCTTGTATTTTGAGCGCAATTTTTTCATGTCATGTATACCAGTATGAATTTTAGCATCATAATCCTGTTTTTTATTATTTGGGGAGGCAGAAGGATAGGGGCTTTTGTTAGAGAGCTTTTGATACTTCAGATATTTTCAACCAACCAATTTCATCTTGCTTGTATGCTAGTTTGATAACTCCTTCTGCATGTATTGGTGCAGCTATGCGTCATTTTCTCTACATGGCATATGTATAAGCTTGCCAACATAATTGATATTTTCTTTTTAAATTGCACTGTGATAGTAAACATGGTTGGAATCATTCTGGTGCTTTGTTCTTTTGTCCAGACACAAATAAGAAAATTATTCAGAAAAGTAAGAGCCACAGGATTTTTTTGTCCTCTTTACAACGTAAAGCTATGTTAATAGTTCATGTCTCTTACGAAGTGACAGTGCCAATTTGTTTAGCAAATACATTAGGAGCACGTGTTCAATATTTATGGACAGGGACATCTTTGGAGTGTAGACAGTTTGCAGTGTCAGGAGGACTGGCTAGAGAACAAAACATACTTTTAATATTTCATAAGGAAGCTTCTTAGTTAATTATTTTGTGAATTTTTTCTTAATAAGTCATATCCTTGATGTACATTATGCAGCAAAATAGCTTGGCTTTTATTCTCAGTAGGTTCCTTACTGTGTATATTCCTGAATATTGGCCCATTGGCAATGAATGCTAATGAGAAGCAGCTATATGATTTGAATATTTGACATGCACACTAGAAGATCATGTTCCAAAAGGTTGTGGGTCCCTTTTTCTGTATGTCTAGAACAGAATATGAAGAGAGCTGAGCAGTTTGGGTTTGTGTCCAATGTGATGAAGTCTGACCATGCTCATAGTCTCAGAAGATACAGATATGTTGAAGGCAACTTAATTTCTTTAAATGGCTTTCCACTAGTACAACTTTTCTTTTTCATCTTCATTTTGTACAGCTGTGCTTCCTTGAGTTTGGCAAAGCTCTAGCTGAACTTGAACCTGCTTGCTGATACACAATACATACTGCTAATTATTTTGGTAAATCACTAAGTAATGTGTATGCATCGCAGCTGATTTTTTTTCTGATGGTAGAGGGCATTGAGGCCAATGTACTAGAGAACAGGATCAAACTGTCTCCAGAGAGCCTTGACAGAAAAGTCAAAAACAATTTACTACCATATTAGAAGTTCACTTTTTCTTTCTAAATGTAAACTTCTTGCTGTACCTCTCAATTTAATTTGCTAGGGAGCAAATGTGGGGGTTTTTTAACCCTGAATTCAAATGGAAAGTAAGAATAAAAGATCACATTGTCATAGCAGCTAGACCTGAATATTCCTACACAGAAAATGGTGAGAAATAGTTACATTGTTAGTATAAAAAAAACCTGAGGTGCTAAATTTCTGTATTTCATAACTTTTAAACAGTGTAATCGAAATTTTAGAATTTTTGAAGGGAGGGCATATTCATTGCTCTGTTTTTGTGCAATATGTACAATGCAGGAATACAACAATAATCACATGGATATAACAATAAGATGCAGTGAATACGCATGGAATGAACCCCAAACCCTGCATTTGTAGTTCTGCATTATGAATGCTGTTATAAGCTTGACAAGTGTGTAAACTATACGTTTTTTTCCATCAGAGAAACTCAAATGCTTAATGGGTGATAGGAGTCCATAAGACAGGGGAACTGAAGAAAACAAGTCATTTGAAATTAATGAATACATATCTTTTTTCATCTAAAAAATGGCACTTTGATGTTGGCTAACTATGAAGAAATTGTGTTCAGAATTATATAGGTCATTTCTGCTGTCCACCCAGAACAATTTATCTCATCTAGAAAACAGTCTGCTTTTGAGAGTAGTGCTGTTAGTGATGCTTTATTCCATATCATTTTGAAAGAAGATTGGTATCTCCTACTGTTTCTGTCATCTGAATACTCACCCCGTCTGAGTAGATTAGAAGAATCTGAGTAGATCACAGCAAAGTTGGAAGCTCCTCAGGCATTAATGCATATAGCCATAATATTTATTTATGCTGTTGTTAGTATCCAGGCTGAAGTTGGTGCTTTTAAAATCAGTGGTAAAATGCGTGATGACTTCACTGGAAGCAGGACTGGAGTCTTTTTTATGCTCTTTTTGCATAGTAGTTTTTCAGTGAAACACCATTGCCTGAGCTCTGTTGCAACAGCTGTATTGTAGCTAGCTGTATTTTTTAAATTGGTTTGCTGAAGATCACTGATTTATCAGTTTTCATACTTTCTGCAATTAAAGCAGAGGTTCTCAGTCTCTTAAATGCAGGATTTTTCAGCTGTTTTTTAAACAGATTAATTTAAGAATTGAAATACCTTTACTCTTTGTATTGCTGTGGAGAGTTAAAGGAATTTGATAGCAAAACTGCTGCCAAATCTAGTGCTTAGACTTTTGGCAGGTTTTCATTAATCTTTTTTTTTTTTTCTGAAGAGTCTCTCAGCTCAGTTTATCATCCTTTTCAATTTTGTAGGTTTTTTAAAATTTTTGGCTATATATCATGAGAATCCTATTTCTGGTTTTGTCAGCATCTTTGCCGTTTCTGGAAAGCTAAGCTTAACCTGTGACTCATCCATGTGAAAGCATCCTTAGATAATCATCACATACCTTTCTTAGCAGTTTTATTTACTGATGAGATGTCCTGTATTCTCTGCAAGCTCGCATTTCAGATGTGCTGAGTTTACGCTTAGCTGTATAACAGTGTCTCAGGACTGATGGATGAACTCCCCCAGTTCAGAGCTGGCTGCAGGCCAGTACAGCTACTGGTGTAGCACAGAGCGTCTTCAGACCTCCTCTAACGCAGGTGGGCTGCGCCCAGCCTGGCAGCAGGCAGAGACCAGGGAAAGGTAACACGCCCCGCTTTGGCACAGGAGGGCTGAAGAGTTTGAGCAGTCAGTAGCTGTTGGTGGCTGTTCAGACCTCATGCCATTACCTCTGCTTCTACTTCAGCACAGTTTTGGTCTCCTGCAAAGATTTGCACCTCGTTGTGCTGTCCTGCATAAATCCCTGCCCTGAAGTGTTTATAATCTCTGTTGTGACTGGACCCAGCAGGAGAGTGTGGGAAGCAGAGGGAAAAAAGGAGGGAGAGACTGAAGGGAGGAAGCTATGGCGCTGCACACAGGGTCTGCATTGACACAGCAATTAAAAACAAAAACAAAAAAAACCCCAACAAAACCAAAACAAGAAAGAAAACAAAACACTTCCCAACTTACTGATGTTTTATTACTAACCCCTCAATAAATGGATGATTTAGGAGACAAACCACATCTGCAACTAAAGACCATTGATGCCTGTTACACTTGAATTAGCTTTCTTTGCTTACTGTTACTAAAGCCAGCACTGGCACATACTGTTTCACATCTCAGCTGTATGATTCTCCCTGTCTGACCTTCTTTCCATCTTCAATTCTCTGAAATGTGACAAGGCAACATGGACCATAACACTTCTTTTTTGTTCTCCTTTTCCCTTCCTCCGTGCAGCTGACCCATTGGCATTGTGCCTGTGGGTGCAGGAGACGTGCTGCTCTGGCTCAGGCAGTAGCAGTGGTGCCACCGGGCTGGGGGCAGTTGTGTGTCCCCAGCTGCGTTCCTCTCTCCAGCAGGAGTTGGTGCAGCTCCTGTGCTGTGGTGCTCCAGGTCATGGCTGCAGCGGGGCGTCTGGGACAGTGGAGACACAAACCATCCACAAATGGCCCTAAATTAAATGCTTTTCAGCAACGCTGTGTATCACGAAGGAATGCTGCTGCAGAAACCGCTACCACAGGGCTCCAGTCTCCTCTGGATGCTGTTGTAATACATATGCTACTAATTGGCTACCATTTGCAGATGAGAGATGAGTCTTCTGAAAATGACGGGTTTTTCTGTTTTGGTGAGAAAATGTCACCGAAGGGGAGTTGCTTGATGTTTCTCTCCCCTTTAGACTTCAGAAAGTTGTGTCACAGTAGTTTCTTATCTTTGTGAACTCTGAATTTGTTTTAAAAATGTGTCAGAAAGCCATTAGTTCATTTTAGACTGTTACGTTCAGCCGCTATTATATTCTCCTGTTCAGAAATTCCCTCTGCAGGCCTCTAATTTGGATAATAAGACCTAAAGACACAATTATTTTGTAGTTAATGAGAGTTTTCCTTTTTTGTGGTGTGGTGTGTTTTTTTTAAATTAAATGTAGTTGTTTCTTTCCTGACACTAGCTGCTTTCCTGTATTCTTTTATTAGGTCTGTGGAAGACATCAGATGCTCAGGCACTCTCTGCTTCTCTGTGTCTGGGATTCTCCCCTCCCAGATCTTCTCTGACAGATCTTTAAATCCTCTTCCTCTTCAAGTGAGTGAAAAATCTTTACGCTTGCTGTTTGCAGCTTAATTTTCTATGTGTCTGTTCACCTTTCCTCCCCCGACACTTTTGTACCACCTACCTTTTGTACTGTCCTCATCCTTTCTCTGCATGCTTTGTCCAACAGAAGCTTTGATCTTTTTCATCAATAGCTTGCCATCTGCTACCTGTACTTCATTGGCTTTCATGTTTCTATTATGTTGAATATGCTCAGGAAAAGATGTGAGATCTTTTAAACATGAATTGCTGTAACAAGTGGAGTTCAGAGCATTTAAAGCAACTTATTAAATCTGCCTGAGTTTGAGGAGGCACAGTGTCAGGTTAGGATTTTTTTTTTTCCTAGGTGTCAAAACATTGCGCATTTAATCTGGGTGATTGTAAGCATTGCTCTTCTGATGGACTTGTGTCTGAAAGCATTTGGTTTATTATATGTACAGGATTCCTGTTTTGTACTGACTGTTGGCGTCTAAGACTCCAACACTATATTGATGCAGTTTGTTAAGGCTGCCCTCAACCTTTCATTTGGAGTAAGAGCTTGAAGCAAGGTTTCTGGTGCACGTGATGAGGTTGTCTCACTCCCGCTGGCTGCTGTGTGGAGGAGGCAGACCAGAAGCAGAGCACATCACGTGGAAGGTAGATTTCAAATTTTTACAGATGCAACCTTTCTTCAGCTGCCACTGAAAAAAGGTAATGGTCTGGCTGCTGTCTTCCAGGATGTGACCTGGGAGAGCTGTGGCTTGTAATTACTTTTTCTCCATGCAATTACCCTTGGATTGGTGGAACAGTTCACATGCTGCTTCTGCTTCATTGCCTTCTTCACAGATGATACACCTGAGATCTTAACAGCCTCATCACTCACTTGCTGACACATGAGCATCAGGTGAACTACACTTATTGCTCCTCCTGCCTTTGGCATCATGATCTTGAGGAGTGGAATTAATTGGGTACCGTAGTTCTCTTTGTGGGCAAGAAGGAGCATGGGAATCTTGCTAAAAATGAAATCAGGTCTACTCTGTAATGACTTGTAGTAAATAGGAAGAAATGCTGTGGGAAGACTGAGGGAAAGATAACAATAGGAAATGGTGTGATGATATTTGGTTTTGGCTTTCATTCTTGGGATCACTGCTGAAGAAGACTGGAAAAGTAACAAGTAAGGAGGTGGGTGAGGAATGGCTTAATCTTTTTTCAAAGCATGCTGAAAAAAATCCTGCATTTGTGGTAAGAAATAAATGTTGTGTTAGGAGCTGTGTATCAATGTGGTGGAGTTGTGAAGTGTTGCCTTCCAGGGAGAGAGATGAGGAATTCAGTCTTTCACACCTCAGTAAGAAAGGGTTAGTAGGTGCTGTGACCACCATCTATCAGTGCATGCATGAAGAACAGAAAAATAATGACTAAGGAACTTGTTATTCCAGCAAACAAAGAGAGTTGGAACTTGAAACTAATCAAATTCAAGCTGAGTATAAGGTGACCATTTTTAGATCTTAAAGGAATTATCAAGTGGAACAATTCATTGAAGCGTTGTTTAGTTCTCTATTAGGGGATGCTTGAAAACCAAGATGAGATGTTTCTCACAAAAGACAGCTATGCTTCAGTTAAATCAGAGCTACTGGACCTGAAGCAGGAATTAAAACTGAAAAATAAATCCTGTGGGTTGGATTTTACAGGCTAGTAATGCATTGGTGAATCTATGAAGGGGAGCCTCCTACCACTGCCTGACAGTCATTAGGGAGATGTTATAGCATAAAGCTCCCATTTTTTGGATCCTTCTTTCTATTTTAAGTGTTTTTGCACAAAACTGAAACACTTACTTTTTTGAAGTTAGTTGTCATAAGTAAACAGCTTAGTACTAGCTGGCTATGTCAGCAGAAGTCCTAGGACTTCTGTAAACAGAAAGGTTAAGATAGAAAATATGCGTCTGCGCTGCCCAGTTAAAGTGCTTGCTGTATTGCTTCAGTGTCCCGTTCCCCTGATCCTGCCGTCACCTGTCCTCTGTGTCTGTCCCGCTGTCCTGGAGTGAGAAGGACTCTCCCCAAGCAGAGGGAGCTGGTCAGCTTCCTGGGGGACTCGGCCGTGGATGTAGCTGACCTCCATCCAAGAAGGCTGTGTATGTGCAGGTGCTGTCCTGCAATGTCCATTTGTACACAGCACAGAGAAGCTGGATTGTTGTGTTGTCTTGGGGACATTACAGAAAATACTAGCTCTTGCGGGATCTTCAAAGTACTGTGAAGAATGTTTCAGGCCCACAGTGTTTCGGGCACAGGGATCTGGCCCAATACAGCAGTGATTCCTGCTCCTGTGTGGGAGGAAGAGGGGGAAAATGGAGGAGGTTTTGCAGCTGCAACCAGCCAGTCCTGCAGCAGATCACCAAGATGAGTATGGCCATCGCCAGTGCATTTCTGGGGTTTTGAGAGACTGCAACAGAAGAATCTCTCTGCCTCTTTGTGATAATCAGAGCTTAAGCTAATGTCTCCTAAATACTTCAAGTATTCGAGTCATTATAAGAAAACAACTTAATTCCATCCCATTGATTTATAAATGGGGAAAATACATCTCCTGTGTTTAACAGAGGGGCAGTGATAATAATACATCACTGATTTAGTTAAACTTTATTTACTTACATAAGGAAAGGAAAGTTTGTTTGACAAAAAGGTTGTTGTGGTTTAACCTCAGTTGGCAACTTGAGCACCACATAGCCGCTCGCTCACTCCCCCCCACCCGGTGGGATGGGGGAAAGAATTGGAAGAGCACAAGTGAGAAAAACTCATGGGTTGAGATAAAAACAGTTTAATAATTGAAATAAAATAATAATAATAATGTAATAATAATAATAATGATAATACACAAAGCAAGTGATGCACAGTGCAATTGCTCACCACCCGCCGACCGATGCCCAGCCAGTCCCCGAGCAGCGGCCCCCCCGGCCAGTTTTCCCCAGTTCATGTACTGAGCATGACCTCACATGGGATGGAATGTCCCTTTGGCCAGTTTGGGTCAGCTGTCCTGGCTGTGCCCCCTCCCAGCTTCTTGTGCACCTCCAGCCTTCTCAGTCGGTAGAGCATGGGAAACTAAAAAGTCCTTGGCTAGTGTAAGCACTACCTAGCAACAACTAAAACATCGGTGTGTTATCAACATTGTTCTCATCCTAAATCCAAAACACAGCACTGTACCAGCTACTAGGAAGGAAATTAGCTCTATCCCTGCCGAAACCAGGACAATGAGAATGTATTCATATGCAACATGACATTTATTGCATTTTGTAAAAAAAAAAATTGTATTTCCCACTGGTTTTAATCTCTTTTCTAAAACTCTATTAAGGTTCATGAGAGAGAGATACTGGCTATTTTAATTTATTTGTATTGGCACATAATCAAAACACTCTCCCCTCTTCCCTTCAGAGAAGGGAATATACCAGCGCAGAACATGAAGCAGTGATGTATCAATGTAGATGGGTCAGTGAGTTTAACAAAGTCAGTGAAATTTATAGTCTATTCGGATACTCACTTCATCTGCTTCCCAACAGAGGTGGTGGTGGTGTTTTTTTGGTTGTTTTTTTTTTTTTTTTGGTGGGAGGTTTTGTTTGTTTTTAAGCTGAGGGAATGTTTTGAATTTTAAAGAAAAGCTTTTCCTTTTTCTGTCTAAAATGGAAATGCAAGGATGGACATATTTCATTGAAGTTGCTGTAGTAGAAGTTGGCTCACCCTGCTTTCTAATGAATGACTACTATCATGATTAGTAAACTCGCATGCTGTGATATTCCTGCACTTCTCTGACTGTCATTCGGTTACCGTGTATTGAATGAATCTAGATATCCTTGTTTTCTGATAGAAATTTTCTATAATCTGCAATTTCAAACAGTCCTGATTACCTTTCTACAGCTTGGAGGTTGCCAGCCTGACGCGGGCAGATGCTGATCTGGAGGCATATCGAGTGCAGATATGTAAAGAAGTGATTGCTCTGATGATGAAGAACATGGTCTTAAGTCATAGCCTCTTTCCTCATGTGGAGAAGAGGATGAGTTCAATTTTCAAAAAGCAGTTTCTTGCAATGGAGAAAGAGATTCAGGAGGAGTATGAAAGGAAGATGGTGGCTTTAACAGCTGAATGCAATCTGGAAACTAGGAAGAAAATGGAGGCTCAATGCCAAAAAGCGAGAGCTGCAAATGAAGAGGCTGAAGAATTAATGAAGAAAATGAATGAAAAGGTAAATCTAGTATAAAATCAAGCTATTTTGCATGATATGTGGTTTTATATAGATGGTTTCTCTTTTAGACTAGAATGGCTGAGTTGTCCTCTTAGAAGAATAAAGAGAAAAGCTGTACAATTTAAATGTGTTCAAAAATTCAGATGTCATAATTAGGGTAGTTGTTATTAAGAAACTGTGTTTTACAACACCAGAAAATGAATTCATCTCAAGAGAATCTGTGACACCTGAAAACAAGAGGTTGTCACTACCCTGATTTTTTTTTTATAGTCACTTAAACTCTTGCAAAGTGGTGTATTTTATTTACTGTATTTTACTGCAGCAGTTCCTAAGAACTCCAGTCAGACACTGTGTAAAGTATTTTGCACATTCAGAGCAGAACAAACTCTCTGCATCATAAACCTTACAATCTAGGTAAAAAGGCTCCAATATTTATATACTTATTTTGAAGAAAATGAGAATGTAAGCACAACCAAAGGCCGATTTCCACGAAACCGAGTGAAGGCAAGCAGAACAATCTATATGTTAGGCAGAGCAGGGAGTGGACTTCTCTTGGAAATAGCCTCTAGTGAGATAAATAATAATAGTAGTGAGATAAATAATTTAAGGCAGAGTATGATTCTTTACAAGTTTAGAGTCTTCCTTTGAGTAAAGGCTTAGTGCTTATGTGTGTTACTTTCATTCAAAGATCTCTGTCCGAATGGGTAAGTATCATTACCCAGGATTTCATAGGTAGTCACTGGCTGGAAATAGAGCCCGGGTCACCAGTCCAACACCCCATGTACAAAATTACACCTCAGTCTTCCATGTCTTTTTTCAAGTACATTGACTGTTTACAGTAAAACTGATTCCCCCCCCCGCCTTTTTTTTTTCTTTTTTTTTAACTTCATGTGGCTGGAGAGGATTCTGTAAGTTTTGACTATTTCACCTCTGTAAGCTTAAAATGCTAAAATACCCAAGTTAATGTTTCATGCGTGTCTAATGTTATAACTCATATTAAGAGGATGACTTGGTGGGAATAAATAGTGCAGTTCATTACTTATGAAGTGGGGCTTTGCTTCTGGAGCACAAGTAGATACATGGGTATGGAATGTGATGCTGCTGAGTTTCCAGCTGTCTGTTTCAGTTCCATTATAGAGACAAAATAAGTTATGTTAGGAGTATAATCCTTTAGACCAGTATATTCCTTACTTGTGTATGCTCTTTTTGTAGACAGTACTTAAGGTTTTGGCCTTCTGAGTTGGTTTTGGTTTTTTTTTAAAACCATTTTTTATTTGCGTTTCATATACCTATAATTGTTAAGGGCTTTTATAACAAAAGTTTCTTGCTGAGCGTGACCCATCAAAGGTACTACAGTATGTTGAGGCCCTCAGGAAGAACTCTGGTTTATCAGGCTGTTGTGCGGAGAAAGTTGATGGCACAAGTCTAGTGAGCCAGTTGAATTTCTTTGATGTTTCCAGGTCAATTTTAAATTGTGACTCTAGGGAACTTTCGAATATCTGTAGGATACGAACATCCTGAACTAGAGGTGCTAGAAAGTCAAAGGAATTGCAAGGAAGGGATACTTGTGGACAACTTTTTAAGGGTGAGGTGAATTGTACTCTGCAGAAGTCTTTTTCCTTCTGTTGGTTATAGAAGGAGCCTAGACTAGATGTCTAACACTTAGACCTCACTGAGATAAATCCTACCTTTGCAGAGAGAGGGGCCTGGCTGAAACTCAGTATGTGAACTCACACTAAATATCCTCTCAGCAAAGCGGCCTTTCTTTGCACAAAATACATTGGTATTGCTTCAGTCTGGTTTATATTGGAAATCCTGAATGGTAGGAATCAAACAAAGAATTAAGGCCAATCCAATACTTGTCCTGATCGATTTATCATATACTAACATCTTGCTGTTCACTTTCCTGTCTGTGAAAGGACCTGTTCTTGTACTTGCCATGGGACCTGGTCCAAAAGGATGTACTGGAGCGCTAGAGATGGCCCACACTTGTGCTCCTGCCAGCTGGTGTACTGACATCCAAGAGATGGCAGTGAAAAAAAGCTGGAGCAATAACCTCCTCCCCTTCTCAGCCAAAACACAGAATGTATATTCCCTGCCTTTTTGATTAATTATTTGCCATCTGCAGTGTGTCTCTTGGGAATGAGGGGTGAGGTGCAGAGGACAGTTATCCCCAGATAAATAGTATGAAATTTAGAACAAGACCAACATAGCTACTGTTAGGTAGCTCTGCTGGCATTAGAAGCATTCTTTGCTCTGTGGGACATGTATGTTTTTATTCTATAATGAGTTTATGCCATCTGAGATTAAAACTATGAATACGTAAGTCTTACTGGAGAACTATGAGAATGTATTTCTTGCAAAGAAGCTTTTAAATTAATTGCCATTTAATTCTACTCCATTGTTGTAACTCTAAAACGATGCTTTTGGATTAATTTGTAGAAACCAATAGATAAAGTAGGTCACCAATAATAAGAACTTTTAGAGATTTGTAGTAGAATAGTTTTTTCTAATTTATATTGTTTTTAAAATGAATGCTTACTGTTATTTCATTGTTCTGACTTATATGAGTCTATTCAATTTTAATAGGATTTCAGGATTGATGAAACCTAAGAAATTCATTTCATGTATAGTCTTTGTGTTGAATTTCATGCCGTTTTGTATAACTTATCTTAAATAATGCTTCTAAATTCTAAAAAGACTTCATTATGCCTTAGAAGTGTTATCTGGATTAGAGATTGACAGCTGTACAACCCCTGCCATTCCAACAGGTGAAAACCATGGAAAGTGTACACTGATTTAGTATTAGCCTTCATTCAAACCTGAAAAGACAGTACTCAGAGTATGCGTGAAGTATGTGTGAGCTAGTAGCACTGATGCTTTAAAATGTGTTGAATACTGAAAATCACTTCAGATTTATTTATTTCTCTCTTCTCTGCAGCCTGCTGTAGAATACAGAAGTCTTCTGGATAGACTTCACAGACTGGAGCGGGACCTCCTGAAGAGGTTCCTTCTGTTAAAGCAGGAGGAATATTATGCAAAGGCTTATAGACAGCTGGCTGTTACCCAGAGAAAGGAGCTTCATAGTATCTTTTTTACACAGATAACAAATGCTACTTTCAAGGGAGAACTGAAGTTGGAAGCAGCTAAAACATTAGTGGAAGATTACTCTAAAATACAGGTAATAGGATGATAATTCCATTCCTAACCTAATGACAGAATACAAACCCACAGTAACTTTAGAGAAATGTTTCAGGATAAATGTTATCACTTCTATAACTAATTTTCTTAGGAAGAATTTTAAAAAGTATAGTGCCATCATTATCCACATCTAAACGTCTACACAACTGTATATTGATGCATACGCACAGCCTTTCTCTGCAACAGTGAGTTAGATATATTTGCCACAACATTATGTGCTTAGTGCTGACTTTTGTTTTCATGGGTAATATTTCCAAAGCACCCAAGTGCTTAAAGCTTGTCTTTACTGATCAGGGAAAATAAGACTAGTAGCTCACCTTTATCATGCAGAAGAAACAAGTTTGAAAACATGTCTACACCATGCAGTGGGAAATTGTGTAATATAAGTCCCCAGTTTTGAAGTGAATATTTTGATACATCTGCACATCTTGGAGCTCTGCTAAGCTCCTGAAAGCTCTGTTGGTGCAGCTCTGCCCCTAATCCCTCCCCCACAGGATGGTCTGAGAGCAGATTTGTGCTCGTGCAGCAAACTTCTGGTTCCAGGTCTACCCTCTCTGGTGTTAATGGGGCCCTCAGCATGGTACAGAAATGCCAGAGTGCCATTTTCAAAAGTAATTTCAGCCCAAATAAAGGGACTTGGGCAACTAAGAGAACAGTTAGGTACCTAAATCTATTTTATGAATGGCATTTTCTAAAGCAGATCAGACACTGTCTAATGAATGATAAGTACCTTTGGATGCCTGTCTGTATAGGCATTTTCAAAACCCCCTAGGTTTTTCTGTACTTCAGAAGGTGTACTGAGCCCTGCAATCCAAATGTGTAGGTTATTAAAATTATGCTATGTCTGAAGTGCTATGGTTTTGTACTTTGAGGGGTTGAGTATCTCTAGCTTACGCGGTCAGGGATGCTGATGAAGGGTATGTTCATAACTTTAGTTTTGGTTTCAGTTACATTTTAAGCCTCTTGCAACAGAATAGCTTCAGTTGTTTTCTCAAGGTTGTGGGTTTTTGGGTTTTTTTTACTCCATTTCTGTTGAAAGTTAGTGTTCTAGATTCAAAAAGTTCTGGGAATTGTTCTTCTGGCTGCTTCTTGAAGAAGAGTATGGTTGTTGTGGTCCTAGAGGTTGGGGGCCTGGAGGTTAAAAAGCAACATCTGTAAAGTAGGTGTCAAAACATGTAAGGCCCACTCCTAAAACTAGATGCACTGTCAGATCTCAGTACAGAAAAGCCACACATGGGCCACTATCAGATGTAGATGCAGCAAGCACTTGTGCAGAAGACAGTTGAGCAGCCAGCAGAAGATAGAGCAAGTGAAAAAAGTTTTGACAATGCTTTGGCTGCTCAGACATGGGTCACCTAAGTATCAGACCTCATCTTGGCTATCTGATGCTAGCAGAATGTCTGCTATAGACCATTGTGCGCCTACCTGCAGTCTCTACCAGACCCACTTGTAGGTACCTAAGCCCTTTCTGTTCCGCACTGTTGGAAGCAGGAACTTCTAAGCCAGCCTGTGTGCAGCGGGCTTGGCTTTCCCCATGCTGTACTGGATACATGTGGAAGACTTATCCTTGGCTTTGAAGTCAATTTAGACACCTTTGAAAATGTTACCCTTTATTTATTTAATCATACAACACATTGTAAAGAAAAGGGGGGGGGGGGGGGGAGAAAAGGAGGACATGATGCCACTTACTGCTGTTACTGGACACACGCTGTCTTCAGGTCCCAGTTCAAGAAGACCTTTCAGCCTGTAGATAGTTTTAAGCAGGAACAGTTCTACTAACACTGGTAGGGTTGCATGTGTGTTTAATTGTGGGTACCTGATCAAATGACCTGTTAACTTAGGGCTCTCAGGAGGTGCACTGACTATTCAGGAGAGTACACACAATATTGAGGTATTCGGGCCAAAAGCTCAGCCATTATTTATTTTGTTTTGTTGAAATAACAGTCATAATTTGACATAATCATTAAGTTGATATAAGCTTACTGTTTTTCACTTGTAAGAGCTTTTTAACTTTGCCCTGTTAATGAACAAATCTGGTCTGATACCCACAGGTGTTAGCTGAAATTAACATTGCATCTAATTAAATATATTTGTTCACATTCTTTCCTGTAGGGAGACATTGAAGAGCTAATGGATTTTTTGCAAGCTAGCAAGAAATATCATCTGAATAGAAGATTTGCTTACAGAGAGTATCTTATAAGTAAGATACAGTTAAGGGATTCTCAAGCCTCTGCTCTTATAACTGCAGCAGCAACCCAGATATCAAGTCTCATTAATAAGATGGAAAGGTGAATATCTCAATTTTTTTCTTGGCAGCCATTTGACTACGTTAGCTCAAAGACAATAGAATACTCTTCAAAAGTCTTTTTGTCTGTGTTACCTAGCAGGAAAGGTGCATAAAAACTTTATCTTTTAAGTTAATTCTAAGAAAATATTTTGTAACTGGTGACTTTGTTAGTTAATATTGCAGCAGATACTACAGTGAGGCTTTGTTGTTTGTGTCCACTTTGTACAGCACAGAGATTAATTGCTGGGAACATGTATAGTACCTGTTCATAATTCTGACTTCAGTGGGAACCAGACTCATGTAAGAGTCTCAATGTCTTTACACATCTATTATTCATGTAAATAGTCCTCAATCATATGAAAAGTCCTACCAGAGTCCATTGCAACGGGTACCAGTTAAGACCATTTGTCTGGGTTCTTTACATGCAAATATCTGGATTTAACAGTAAAGACCTATTCTGATTCATTTGTGATTGAATGTGTTTGAGGAGCTGGATGTACTCAAGCTGGAAAGCATGAATATTTTCTAAAGAAAATTGACTAAGTTTATAAATAATGTAACTGGGGAGGATCTTGACTAGCGGAAAATACACCTGTTGCAGGGAATATTAAGGTAAAGGTCAGGTGAAGTAAAAAGTAGATCTGGAAATGGACTGTTGTAATACACTCATTTAATTTATTTGGGATATTACACCAGATCCAGGCTGATTCAAGTACTCTATGTGAGGATACTCATAGTCAAGGTAGAGAGAGAGAAATGGTGACTTACCAGAGACATAGTTATTTAAAATCACGTGGCAATGTGGAGCACTGAGAGGCCTCTTGCTGCTACCCAGAGAATTGTGGCATATCTTAGTTTGGCATACAGAGAGATTACTGAGGAGCACGCCAGTGCAGTAAAATACATTAGTGGGCAGGAAAACAACCTCGCACTGCTGCTGTTGATCCTGTGCATGCAGCTTTATGTGCATATTTTAGATGTCTATTACTGTCACTCACTGACAACGTGTGGAACATGCATTAAGAGAACAAGTATAAATATCAGTCTTTACATTGTGTTTTTTCTTTCGTAATGTTGACTTAATTTAAAAGTAATTTAATATTAGGAAGCAGGAAGTCTGTTAAAAGCTACCGAAGATTGCATCTGTTGTTATGATAAAGTCATTTACCTGGAGTTTTTTTGTAACTTTTCCTTGCTCTTCTTTTTGATTGTCCTGTGTGCTGCCTCATTGGAATCATACCCTAAGTTTAGCCTCAAGATTCGTTGATCAGAGAGAGGTTCTTCCAGTATGCTTGCACCCTTTGCCTTTTTTGCAAACATCTGCAGCTATGTGGCTCAAAGACAAAAATAAATGTCTTGGCATAGGAAATATAATTCAGGTACGTCTTTCACAGAGAGTTCCCTTCCATCAGTTCATGCTGCTCTTTGGAATCGGATTGTGAGAAAAGTTCTGAGATGTTTTCACAGATGTTGTGGTTATGTGAAAAGCCTTCGTGAGAAGCCCTTACCTGTATGACCACTGCATCCGTGGCTTAAATCATTGCAGTGAACAACTGGGACTTCTCAAGCTGGAAAAGTAGGTTTTACTCATTGTTTTGTGCCTGTTATTGCACCTAACAGTCACAAAACAGATCAACTACAAAACAGAGAGAACATGTGTAGTATTAGTAATCCAAGACCTCATGGATCTCATCCCAAAAATGTACAAAAAAAAAAAAACTACCCAAAAACTTCCAAAACCAACAAGCATCATTACCAAGATGAAAAATTAATTTTTCTAGCATTCCCCTATTAAACTTCTCAGAGTATGCAATGATCGTAGTTCTCTGCGGACGAAGGAAACTTGTCCATAGTTGGAGACAGCATTTGTAGAGTAACAATCTCATCTGACTTTCTGGGACTAGAACTAGTTATTTTCCTCTAACTTCCCACACCTGCTGCAGCAGGAATTCCTTTCAGGCAAATGTTGGCCAAACTGTTATGTTACTATTCATTCTCTAGCTATTGAGATTATGAAATTCCAGAATGTAGTATTTCAGATTATTTGCTAGTCTTTTTTTTTTTTTTTCCTACAGGCAAACTGAAATATCCTAATATAAACCCCGAGGAAGTTACAATCTATGCTAGGTAGGCTTGTATTTCAGTTTCTAATTATAAAGTGATTTAGGGAATATTTACAAATTGGAGCATTAAAATTTGAGCAGCAAGAGAAGTCTGGTCTGAATGTCTGGTACTTTAAATTTGTATCCATAATATCCTCTTATTTTTCACTTTAGCATTGAATCTGCTTGTTTAAATATAGATACAGGTCTGTTTTAATCTATTGTGTCCAGCTTTAATAGTGTGCCTTAAACTTACTGTTATAAATGGAATTTTAAAATGCAGAACTGTTTGTAGGGAGAAGAGAAACTGAGAAAAGATGTAGATTAGATATACCACAGATAAACAGATTCAGGAATACATAAACCAGCAGATAAATGATGAGGAGAGAGGTCTTTTAAAAATGGAGCGTAGTAGGATGTTTAAAATTTAGCAGATAGCAAGGCAATTTCAAATTGCATGAAAAAGATTCTGTGCGGCCAGAAACAAAGGTTATAAAAAGCAAAATAAAACCAAACAAATTCTAGGGAGGGTTGTGAACATTTTAAATGAAATAGAGCAGCCAGTTTTCAAGCTGGGCTTTCTAAAGATAGTATTTAAATAAAATGTCCTGTTTGTCAGGACTGGCTGTGGGTACTCAGTGCCTTTGGAAATCAAATCCATGGACTGCAGTGCCAAAAGGCAGGAAAGCAAGTTTTAAAATATAATCCGTAATGATACATTTCAGGGATGTCTAGCTAGGCTTTTTGTGTTTTCCCTTAAAGAATAAATGGGCAGGAGGGCAATACTTGAGGCAGTATTTATCCTGGGTTGTTCCGGCTGTCCCCAGAGGCACGAGATTTTCGATGTTTTTGAACTACAGCAGCTGTAACATGTTGCATCATTCTTTTGCCAGTATCTGCTTGTTCACAAGAAGTTTTCTTCCTTCTTTGGTCTCTTAAAAACTGAATCCGTTTCTGCTGACTCGCTAGGTATGAACAACTCAAGCTCCTTTATAAATTTCTCCCCAAATTTTAATTTTTATAAGACCTCAAGCACTTCTTGTGATCTGTGCTTTTAAAGTAGGCAATTGATTAACTTTGACATAAAAGTTCAAAGCAAAATATCTCTTATTGGTCTCTTTCTTACTCTTCTGAATAAGCTCAGTTTATATGGACCTTGTTATAAGCAAAGTAATTTTCTGAAGAGTATCCTGCTGGACCTTTCAGTGAGTTGGTATTGGAAAGTGAATGCCTCCAGCAGTAATGCATTAGTATAAAGTTTTCTAATAATCTCTTAAAACCTTTTCTGCTTGTAGCACTTGGCTATGTAGAGCATTTATTGCTCTGAATTATTTACCTAAAGTTTGATTTTTGGGCACTTTCAAGGTGCAGGTGAAATCCTGAAGTACCTGAAGCAGAGTAACGTGGGCACTGTCTTGCAAGTTCTCTCTGTATAGTCTCTGCATAGTGCTGTGGTTCAGCCTCTGTGTACATCCAGGCCGGTACAACTTTCCTGTTTCACACCTATCTTCCTTATGTTTTAGTGACGCTCCAGTGCCTTCTCTAGCTTTCATAAAACAATCTTCCTTCGCTGGGGTCCAGCATCACTTAGATAGTTCTCCATAGCATCAAATACAAACTACTACTTTTTACTTTTAGTGCCCTCACTTCACACTTTCTCCTAATTTTGTTGGCTTTCATTCAGTACAGAGAAGTCAAGGTCTGCCTCTGATTGACCTATGATGCTGCTGCTGTTGGCCACACACTTCATCTCTGTTCCTTCCATGGTGCTTGCTGCATTTCGGAGGATCTCCCTGTAAACATCCTTGTTATTAGTGCAGTATTCTCCTTCATTAAAATTCTCCTTGTTCAAAGACATTAAACATGTGCCTGCACATTTCTTCAGTGATTAGATGCCTGGTATGCTGAGACCAAGCAGTTTATCATACAGTCTATACTGTCTCACTATCTTTCTCTTCTCCTTTTATTTTGTGTTTCAGTTCAGAGTCCTTCAGGAACAAGGACATCTTTTAATTCTAATACTGTAGTTGTTTTTATACTGTATTTATATGAAACCAGAAATGAAGGTCTCTTGCCAGGATTGAGCCTTCTAGGAATTATTGTAATACTGATTAATGTGAGTAAGTTGCCACATAAACTCCCATAGACTTCTGTGGTGGTAGGCATTTTGCCCATTATTTTTGTTATCTGGGATTTTTAAATAAGTAGATTCCTAATAAATAAAGAGATAGGTTTTACAATACTGCATCACCTTCAGTTTGAGCTGTGGACATATTGGATCTAAAAATAAATCAACAACCTGAAACTGAAATAATGTAGACTTTTTTTTTTTCTTCTTCATCCTAAGAATAGGTAGGTATATATCATAAGAATAGGTAGGTGTATATCATCTTCCAGTCATTCTGTGTTGCATGGCTTTTCCTGTATCTTTCATGGGCTGGATGGTTCCAGCACATCTGTCTTTCTCTATTGCAGCCAGAAAGTGTTTGGACAACATGCAGGTTCAGGTCAGGAATTGGTGCTTTCTACTCAAAGTTCTGTGTTGTCCTTTTCGACCCCACATTTTGGAAGTCCACTGTGTTTAATATTAGAAATTATAACTCACAAATGTCCAACAGCCTGGTCTGAATTAAGATGTTCTTTTATTCTTCTGTTGTCTGAGAAGGATTTGGGGAATTTCTGGTGTAAATATAATAGCAGGTAATTTTTGAAACTCAATTTGAGTTTGTGGAGAAGGAGGTTTTTCTAACTGTTGCAGGCATGGTTGGGATCTTGCTTACTCTTTGAAATTAAATACTGTAGCAACTGGAGGTAGACTGTAGTCTTAAACTTCCATTTGAAAGCACTGTGTGCTTAAGACTGAGAATTTGCTCTGTTAGATTATTGTCTTTCATGATTAGTTTGAAATCGTTATTTTTCGATGATGTAAATGTAATAGGAAATCTGAATATAAATCTTTTCATGGATATGATTGCTTTATATCTTTAAAATAATTTTTAATTGTTTTTACTTGATTAGATTACATCCTTTAAAGAGAAAATTGTTTCTAATGAGGAGAAGGAGTTATAAAAGACATCTAGAATTGCATTCCAGGGGCATTAAATGAAAAATGTAAATATTATGAATAATATATAAGGTTTAAAATGTCTCATTTGAATATCGCTTACATTACTAACTGATATGTAATTGGTTTTGCATTTGCTTTCCCTTTCTTCCTTCTTCCTGTTCCTTCTTCATACACCTTCACTCTACCTTCACAAACTGCCTCAATTCTACACTCATCTCTGAGATTGTCTTTCTGTTATCCACTTGCTTGTTTGATCCCCCCAGGTACCACTGCTAAAGAAACAAATATCATTTTGTGTGTCTACTTTGTTGAGCCTTATTATGGTACTAATTGCCTCTAATATCCTTTTGCTCTTAAGAATTTGGGGTAACAGGCTTCAAACACTGTTATTACAGAGCAGGTCATCTACCTGAAAGTCATTTGGGAGTGCTGCTGGACCGAGCTGAGGCTGAAATTAATTCTGTTAAGCAGAAATTCAATCATGATTTAAAACAAGAAAAGCAAAAGCTTCACCAGAAACTCATTACCAAGCGAAGGCGGGAAATGCTACAAAAGGTAATTATTTTCAGTATATTTATTTTCACAGGGCTTATCATGAATTAAAAATGGAATGAATTGAAAAATAAAGTGTAGTTCTTAGGACAGGTGTCAACACTGTCAGCAGCATGGATGAAAATAAGTGTCCATTGTTTTTAGCTGTGTACTGCCATGTGCTGTATTAATTATGCAGTAATTAATAGCTATTCTTTTAGAAAAACCTGCAAGAAAGTAACATAGCTGGAGAAACTTGTGAAGGCCCTCTACTTAGTCTAACCTGTCCAAGGGGGTTATGACAAGCCTCTGTAATGTGCAGACAGGCAAAAGCCAACTGAGGTTCTGGAGTCGGTGAGGGAGATGACACAGATCTGTGACAGTCATCGTTTTCTGTGGGTTTCCTGGCTATGTGTGTTGTGTCATGCGAACGACTTCTACAGTATAGTTAAAATTCAGCTACAAAACAGAACTATGTAAAAGATGCTGTACCTATGGCTGCTTGTGGTAGGACTCATGTCACCTAACCTCAGCCATCTAAAAATCAAGGCTAGCTCCAAGAGCTCCAAATCATCTCGTAATGGAAGATGACTTGCAGGTGATCTGAGATAAATTGAAGGGAGTTGCTATCCAAAGGTCCCTATCTTTCTCTGCCTAAAGTATGTAGAAAAAACTGTCTTGGATTAGGTGATATTTCTTTAGATGACCAAGTTAGGTGAGATTAATTTTACCTTTTGTGGGATATGTGTTTCAGTGTTTTCTGCTCTTTAACAGATATCAGTGCAAGAAAAGACAGCAGGTATAACAATGGAGACTTCATTTGTTGTATTTATTCTCAGTATAGGTGGCTTTGGTTTAGCTTTCCATTTAGCTGCATGCTGTAAGATGGGGAAAATAAAAAAAAAAACAACTTTTTTTTCCTCTTTTTTTTTTTTTTAATTTTTTTGGTCCTTCTTTTTCTTCCTTTTCTTCCTTGGTATTTGATCCAGATTCACTTCTGGAACGCTGCCAGATCATTACAGTTCAGCCAGTTGGGATTATGTCAAACCACAAGATCATGCATTTGTTTAGGTGTTAGCCCTTCTATCTAACAATAAGATGAATTATTGCAGGCCTGCTAGGTGCACACAAAACCATCATGTTGAGGGCTAGGTAAGTCTCTGGACACTGAAAAGCAGTTTTGAGAACACTGAAAAACAAAAGTATGAAATTTTGTGTTGCTATGAAATACATATTTAAAGAGCTAGAATTTGAGATGTTCCTTCTCTTAACCTTGTTCCTCCTTTTTGCAAATGAATCAGCAGAAAGAGCATCGGAAGGAGCAGCTGTCACTTGGAGACCCCTTCAAAACTACTAAGGAGGTCACTCACTACCTGAACCACTGGAAAAATCTTCTGAGTGATCACACCGTTGAATTTGAAGAACTTAATAAAAAGCTTGACAATGAGGCCAGTGAAGAGCTGAAAGAGCTGCTATTTAGTCTAACAGAGAAAACTGTTGAAGAGCTTAAACGTGTTCAGTATGGAGTATTTGTGCAAGAACTGGTAAAGCTCAGTGTGCCAAAGATGTTCCTGCTGGAAGCTGTGGAGGAGCATAAAAAAGAGATGGTTGTTAAACATGAACAGCTTGAGAGGGAAGAGCGTGACAAGAGCATGGCTGCTGAAGAGCTGCTTCAGCTCATCGGGCAGAAGCTGAGCCAAGAACTGGAAACGAGACTTTTGGAACAAAAAAAATTAAGGAGCTGGGAACAATCAGTATTCATGCAAGTATCTCTGTACCCTTTTCTTAGTTATTCTTGCAAATAGAGATGAACTAGGAGTTTTCACACCTGTCTGGGTATAAGTCCTAATCAGGTCAGTTCTCTGTTGTACACTTGGGAATTGATTTTTTCACAAGCGCTCAGCCCCTGCAGTGCCGGTGGGTGAGCCAGTACTCCTAGCGCTGCAGTGGAAATCCCAGGAAATGGCAGTTTTGAAACTAAAAAGGTGAAGTGTTTTTTATACCTCTGTTCACTCTGTGTCAGGTTTCACTTGCACATCTTTTGTTATTATTCTTAGTCTGTTCTCAGAGGTCCAGCACTTTGGAAATGTCATTTAGTATGTCAGGCCTAATTAGCCCCACGTTCAATTTCGATATATTCCTTCCAGCCACAAGGCAAGCCTTACTCATCGGGTGCTCATTTTAGCTCTGCCACAGTATTTCCCCGTATTTCATAAACACAGAGCACAGTAGTGTACCTCTCCAGCTCACGGGCTCCACACATCAGACTTGGCCGATCTGGCCTGCTGACAAAGTGCCCCTGGCACCAAGCCCCAAGCCAGAGAGGTGTCATGGCATGGGCAATTTTGCAGAGAGGTTTGCTGGCCCCGGACACGCGTTTTGGCCATCACTGCCTGCTATGATGTGACCCTGGGGAGGTGGGAAAGCGAGTGGTGGCCTTGCCACCACTGGGAGACTTTGTTCAGGGAGAGACCGTGACTACAGCCGAGAGTTGACATGCGTGGTGCCTCTCAGACCGGGCAGCAAGGTCCCTGAGAGATTTGCACCATTCGTTAACATTTCTTCTTAGCTTTCAAGTACATTTATGACTAGTTGTTGTATTACCTGAATATTTACACTACTACATTTCCTATACAATGTCCATTTAATAACAGACATTGTTAGACATGGGAACATGAAAACAGTCTTCTGTCAAAATTGCAGCTTTAGGGGAAGCAACTGGCACAGGAAAACCTGTATTAGGCTGTCTGCCCCTGGAACAAATGGACTGGGCATGAGAAATTGAATGGGGGGGGGAAAGAAGCATTAGTTAAGATTTCTCCTTCGTACCTCTTCTTTAAAGCAAAACAGATTTGCATGGGCACTTTTGTCCAGACAGCATCTTTGTAAGTTTGCCTGCTGCAGTGTCAAACCATATAAAAGAAATATGAAAAGAAACCTTGCCCATTGCATGTGTGCTTTGTTAAAGGAAAAAAAATCCATTTGTCTTGTTTTCGTTCTAATTTCAAGGCCTTTGTATTTTATTCAGCATTTTAAATACTTTTATATAAGCCATTTCAATGTAGTTTCTAGCTTGTCTTATTGTCTCTTATTTATATTGCTGTGAGCAGACCTGCACGAGCCGGGAAGTAGATTGTATGACCCAGCAGGTCTTTCCTATTTCTGACTTAGGATTCCACGATCATTGTGTTCCAGCCTGCAGTGTTGCCAGTTGTATTTGTTAAATGCTATCTTTATTTACAGCAACAGTAAGCTGTTTGTTTTTTTCCCCGGTAAAATGCTGGAAAATACAAACAAAAAAAGCAGCATTTGCACAACTGTTCTATCAAAAGCCCCTTAAGATCTGTCACTGTCTTTATGTTCAGTCCACTGTCTGTCAATTTTGATATTTCTATGACAGATGCCAGCTCTCATGTTTATGTTCTCATCTGCTATCTAGTTTTCACAAAGAATTATTTTGAATGATAGCTTTTAATTTTTGTTGCTTATCAAATAGACCATGATTTAGTCCAAAATATTTAAGAAGATCATTAATGCTTAAAGTCCTTTTTAAACATGGACGTGACAAAACTGTGATTTGCTGTGTTTTCTTTTATATCTCTGTCTATATATCTGTATATATGGATATATATTGTATGAATTTTCTTCTAAAAGTCTAAGACAACATGAGAAATGGTTAAGTAGACTGTAAATGCTTGCTTGGAGTAATATTGCCTTAAAGTAATTTTTTGAAAAGAAAAACTTTATGCATTAAAAATGTTTTAATTTAGGATTTAGCTGTACTTTGATGAATCAGTAAACAGAAATAGGGATTTCTAAACTTGGAAATATTTTAGTGAAATGATGAGGTGGTATAGGCCTGTGATATACTGAATAAAAACATCAGTCCTAATGGAACATACAGTATAATATTTTTTTAAAAGAAAACTACTGTTTTAAAAATACACTGTTCATGCTTTAAATACAAATACATTTTTTGGGAAATAGAGAAAATTTCCAAACAAAAAATTATGCTATTTTTTATTAAATACTCTTAAGGAAATATTTCAGTCACAAGATAAGATGATGAATGTAGTCTAAGGTTAGTCACAACGGGAAGATTGATTTAGGCTTTAGCATGCTTTATTTTTTAAGTCAACTTCAGCTTGACCTGAGGATCAGTTCCCCAGACTTCTGTGTTGAGAACCAACCTTCTACAAAACGGGAACTTTGAGTGATTCAAATTGCTGCTAAAATATATTCCGTGTTGTTCAGATTGCTAAAAGCTTTTTTACAAAGAACAGGTGGAACCCTTGTGACTTGGTGATGGGAGGGATGACATATATGAGTTTATTATAAAGAGATACTTTTTTATTGTATTTTTTTCCCTTCTCAGTAGCTGTGTCTGCTAAGTGCTGGGAAACAGCACAAGGAGGCTTTACAGGAAGCTTTTATCTCGATTTCAGCCCGAAGTTCAGGGTTTATATTGTCTGAAGATGTGGAAGGAGAGGAAATGTGCTAGAAATTATTTATTTATTTTTTGAATATTCAAAAACTGTTTCCCCTTGAAAATGAACTTTCACAGTCCAGGAAGTTCTGTATGCAGAATTTAAAGTATCCTCAAGGATATTTTGAACATGCTGAGCAGCTCAGTCCTATGTGTGGAATCATTAACTGATGTATGAATAAGACAAAAAAGGATGATCATTGTCATGTAAAGTATTTGTGTGCATGTCTCTTACATTTTATGTAAAATTGTCTATATCACTGAACAGCAAATAACTTCCGCTTTTTTAACAGGCAGCTTCTAAGTTTACCCCTCTCACTATCAGAAGAGGAATTGCTTAGAATGAGGCAAGAGCTGCACTGCTGCTTTTCTCAGGTGGACAGCAGCTTGGCTTGGCCTAAGATAAGAGCCAGAACCTTGCTTCAGGCTTTTGAGGTGGAGCGGAGGAACACAGAACTGCTGAAAGTGGACCAGAATTCAGCAATGACCAGTAAACAGGTGGGAACGATGTGGGATCAGTACGGGGATGTGCAAGGGGTTCATGGGTGCATCCGCAGGTTGTTGGCCTCGGCTGCAGATATGGGTCCATAGCTTCTCCATAGGTGTGACAGTGGTGCACGCTTCTGCCTGTGTGGATCGGTGGACTGTAATGGTAATTGATTGGGTAGCATTTGGGTAAATATTTTCTTCACATACGCCTGCATATTTCTGCTGCTTGCATGTCCTCCAGCTTTCCCAAGAAGGCATAGGTATAAAGAAGTAGATGGGTGGCCAAAAGGGGCTGCATCTCTGAGGAGAGTCAACTGAAATGCCAAAAATTGGAGCAGTGCTGAGTCTGGCTCTGAATGTCAGGGACAAGTTGGGTCCTTTACAGCCCCAACTGAGGTTTCTCTGGCAGCCCCTACACAGTACTAAATTTGGCACTAAATCAAGGAAAGATTTAGGGAGTTTTTTTAGGGGAATGTCCTACACTGTCTTGTCCATGTAGGAAAGGGGTGAGGGGTGTTAATTCCTTCAGTAAAATGTAAAACCTGTGGAATCATAAATTATTTTCAGTTCTTAAATAGGAGGGAAAAAAGTGTTTCCTGTATGAATTGTATCTGATACCATCATAAAAAGGAGGACTCTCCCTTGCTTTGTTTTTGTTCAGTTATGTTTTCTAAATGTGTAAACTAACTTGGGTTAATTGTACTAGGAATTAGCCTGGTTCAAAACCCTAATAATTCCTAAAGTACTAAAGAAGGCAAATGACTTTGCAAAGCCTTATAGTTGAACAGATGTTATAATTTCCCCAAAAGTACATTATACTTAGTTGATATTCTTGTAAAGAAATATAAAGGTCAAGAATAATTTGATTACATGGAACGGTGCCCCTTAAGACTATCATGGTTCATTTGTCATTCATATACTGTGTCTTGAAAACAATGTAGTTCTTAAATTAATATTCTTTGTTCATTTGTAACCATACTGAGGAGACAACATATCAGTTAAAATCTTCTTATCACTGCTAAAGCTTGTTTTAAATCAGATTTATGTGCTAGCAGTTTTCATGGAAAGGGTGAATACATAATTCTGCTTGAAAGAAAGTAAAAACGAAATTTCCAACTTTGTCTGAATGTCTGAAAGGAATCTTCTGAATCAATAGGCAGCACCTTCATTTCAGAAATGTTTTCTCAGTGAAAGTCGTCCTTGCCAAGTGTTCCATTAATTGGTGGATCTGCCAATAATAGCAAGTAATAATCTTAATGTTAGCACCCTCATAATACCTCTTAGAAATAAAGCATTTTGTGCTTATCTTCTTACAGCAGCATTCTAAAATGAAAAAAACAGGATCCAGGAATAGAAGTAAGATAGATATTCTGAAGAAATCTTTACAGGACAAAATTCTCATTTATGAAGACTCGGTGAAAGATGAAAATTTGAGTAAGGTAAGTGCAAACTTTTTCTGTACTGAGGTCAAAACCTAGATCTTTAGTAATTAAAGAATGACAGTTTTCTATCAATGTGAATAAGAACCAGATAAAAAAGGTGTAGTGACATGATGCATCTCTCTACTCTTGCATGCATTTTGTCAAGATGTTGCATTTCAAGCTTAACAGTTTAGGCTATGTTTTAATTTTTGCACCTTAGTTACAGAACTGATTTTATGTCTCACCCTTTTTTCTTCCGGTGGTTCTGGGGCTTGGCGTCTGCATGACTGCAAGACTCCGCTAGATCCTGTGGTTTCCTTAGTAAGGCTTTCAAAACATAGTCATAGAATAGTTTGGGTTGGAAGAGACCTTTAAAGGTCATCTAGTCCAAAGCCCCTGCAGTGAGCAGTGACATCTTCAACTAGATCAGATTGCTCAGAGCCTAGTCCAGCCTGACCTTGAATGTTTCCAGGGATTGGGCATCCACCACCTCTCTGGGCAGCCTGTTCCAGTGTTTCACCACCCTCAGCGTAAAAAATGTCTTCCTTATATCTAGTCTAAATCTACCCTCTTTTAGTTTAAAACCATTACCTCTTGTCCTATTGCTACAGGCCCTACTAAAAAGTTTGTCCCCATCTTTCTTATAAGCCCCCTCTAAATATTGAAAGGCCACAATAAGGTCTCCCCAGAGCCTTCTCTTCCCCAGGCTGAACAACTGCAACTCTCTCAGCCTTTCTTCATAGGAGAGCTGTTCCATCCCCCTGATCATTTTCGTGGCCCTCCTCTGGACCTGCTCCAACAGGTCCGTGTCTTTCTTATGCTGAGGGCTCCAGAGCTGGACGCAGTACTCCAGGTGGGGTCTCAACAGAGCAGAGTAAAGGGGCAGAATCACCTCCCTTGACCTGCTGGCCACGCTGCTTTTGATGCAGCCCAGGATACGGTTGGCTTTCTGGGCTGCGAGTGCACATTGCTGGAAGGTGCTTCACTGCATACTTTGGCTGAGCAAGATTTAGTTCTTGGACCTCTCCTGATGCTACTGAAAACCCAGAAATGGGTTCTTAGATCCGAAGACTTCTTGGGTAGGGGATGAGTTTATTTGTACAGAGCTTATTGAAAGGGAGCCTTGATTCTGGTGGGTATCTTTTAAAAGGCACACAGCCTCAGTCTGAAATTAATCCTTAGGGAATGAGTGGGGCCTATGCCAATATGGGATTTTGGAGGCTTTTTCCTTCTCTGCCAGCAGATGTTCCATGAGGTCTTGTTCGTGTTCCTTAACCTTTCTCTCCTTCTTTTTCCCGCTTGTAAAGTATGGGTAATATTACTTTTGTATATCAGAAGAATGTTACAATGATAACTGTGTTAGACATAGGTGGTGCACAGCTATAAGAACTATGCAGAACAAGCAGGTGCCATTGGTAGTTAAAATTGGTACATAAAAATAGTTTCACAAATGATTGCAATATCAAATTTAGTACCAATTTGGACAAAATTCTGTTTTTTACACCTCTTTCCTGTGCTTTTTATACTTGTATCCTGAGGAATGAAAAATACTGGGTCAACATGTTTATTCAGAAATAATTTCACTTTTATGGGAGAGCAACACATTGTTAGTATTGGTTGCAGATGATAAAAGCAAATGTTTTATCTAGTCCAGCACACAGTCTTTGAAAGTGAGAGCAGGTGCTTGGGCAAGAATGCAACAAGTGGGCAAGTGTGTTCTGGCACTCTTTAATAATTTAATAACTGTGGTCCAAGAATGCCCTAATCCTTTAATGGAGGTATTTAAACTTTTGGCTGCAATACCTAATGCCCTGACCTCCAAGATTTAGATTTATTTTTTTTTTCCTGTGTACTGTTACTTGAAAGTACCACGGAGTATGGGCTAAGCTCTTATATTACAAAAGGTACTGAATACTTGTACTGAATACTTGTTTGGTATGAATATTGCCTTACATTTTTGTTTAAATCTTGTTTTAAAATTGGAAAGTTAGCTTCTTTAAGCCCCATTGTTTCGGTTTTATATACACCATCTGGCATACCTGTGTTGTTCTAATTGTATGGCTGCAGATTAGTTATAAAAAGCCAAATGCTTTGGGCTTTTCCCAATACAGAAGCTAAACTATTGTTAAAGAAAATCGTTAGTTCTCACATTATCATTAGGACACAGAAGTATTGCAATAAACCTTATGCTGATCACAGAAGTAGAGTTTCTTTCTTTTGGCTGTTACCTTGTTCCTCATTTAGAATCTTACACTTCTAAATTTTGCATTAATGTGAACACTTTTATCATCTAACTCAAAATTAACCATCTAAAGTTGCACAACCATTTCAAGGCAGGGAAAAAGGACGATGGAGCAATACAGCTCTGCTGTATTTCTGCCTTTGCTGCTGCCCTTCTCCTGCAGACTTCACACGGTGTCGTGGGTTCTGTCTCACTACAGGATGGCTGTAAAATGGTTTCCAGCTAATGCTTATGAAAGCAGCAGCAGGATGTGTTTTGTAACACTGTAAAACAGGTGTGACAGAGAAGAACAACTCAGCCAGGAGGTAGTGAGCTGGGGGGCCATGGCAAGAAGTTTGAAGCCTAGTCTTGGAGCACCCAAGACTATCATTGACTTTGCTGTGAAAATCCTCAAAAGCAGGCTATATCTACTTCTTTCGTGTTTCATAGCTGTTTTGAGCTGCCTTGTGCGTGAGGAAGTAGCTGTTCCTTTCTGAAATAGCAGTTACCTATCTCAGAAGAAACACAGTGGTAAAAATACTGACATTCTTTAGTCTATTTTCCCTGACGGGCTTAAAAAAACCCAATAATAAGACTGGCATGAGAAATGTCTTCAGGGTTGCAGGTAATCAAGTACATTTTCAGATTATTCCCTTTATTTGTAATATTTAGGACTGAGACTAGTTAGCAATTAGTCTGAACTAAATGTGGAATTTAGAAGTCAGTGCTTTCACGCAATGGACTAATCATAGTGCATTTACAGCATTGACAATTTTTGTGTAGTTTGGATGTTTCAGATGGAATCAGCAGCAAATATTCAGACCTACGGGAGCTGATTCATCATAACCAAGGTAGTTTGACGCTCAGATAATATTAAGTCAAGCAGTATTTTACAGTCTTCTGTTTGATATGATAAAAGGCTTCAAGAATGGCCAGGGGATATTAGTTTATAACCAGTTATTATTTAGTTTGTAATCAATATTTGATCCAGTTTCTACTGAAGTCACCTTCTATGTCACACTGAAGTCAGGCCTACTTGAAAGCTTTGATTTTCACAAATGTATTTCTGTTTGCAGAGCTGTGATTTCAGAGCTGACAAGAGGCAGAAAGAAACTCAGGTGGCTAGGGGTAGATAGTAGTACCAGTTGAGTAATGCAACATTTTGTTTGGTTAAGAGCAGTTAATTTACTGTATAATGTTGAATAGATGCTGAATGATAAAGCTGAATGTCATTCCCATGTATTCGGGCATGCTTAACGTATGGCTTTGTACTTAGTAATATGCAAATAGTATCTAGTTTTTCAGTTTGGACCATAAATCTTATGATTCATGGAATATACTGAACATATCATATAAGCTTCCTGTTACTTCAAGTGGTTGACAGAAGTATAAGTGTTTCGGTCATCAATGTCATCTCTTTTGCCTTTGAATTTAGCTGCAATTAAAATACACATTCTTGTGTCTCCTTATAAGTGAACTCTGAGTTGTCAAACTGCATTTCCATCCTTATTCATTATTCATTTTAATGGGCTCAAACTTACACTAAAGGTGATCACTCATTTACTCATTCATCTATTCATTATTCATTCATTCCTCCATCCCCAGATTTCAGGTATGTATAATTCATTTAAAATCCTTGTGTCTGAAACTGAGTCTCCTGTGAAGAAAGAAGCAAACTTTAAATTCAGTTGTGTGCACACACCTGTCAACACATTTGTGTAATTTTTTTTATCTGCATTTTTAAAGGTTTATGGCACATCCTGTCCCTAAACCACAAAGGCAGCCTTCAGATATTACTTACTAATTTTGTGTCATAGAAAACAAATCATACTGCAAGCATATATTTTCCCCTTTTTTGAGATACTGTAAAAATGTGTGTATTCTGGCAGGCAGTATCTTAGACATGTAAATAAAAGCTGGAAGAAAAGAAGGACCAGCTCCTCAGTGTGTATATGTTGTCATAACTCATTCAAGCTAGTAGTGTTGTAATAATTTCTGTTAGTTAGGAAGCTGCCCTAATACGTTGAATAGGGAGCGTCACATAGACTCTCAAGCATTAGTTCTTTTGAAAATGGACCTATTTACTTCTAGTCAGGTAGGTCTGCTTGATTTTTTTTTTTTCCATTCCTTGAATAGGTGCTGTTGTAATGAATATCATAATATGAATCATTTAGTCTCTTGTGACAAAAACATTGGTTGTTCTCATCCATCTTCATTTTCCTGCTTTTAAGTAAACTCAAAACTCAACATTGCCGAAGTTTGGAAAGGTGACTTGTGGCATTAGTTGTCCAACCTGGTTCCTTTCTAGCATGAATTGTGCTTTAAAGTGATGCCAGCTGTAGCGATGCATCTCCCTGAACACCTTGCTAGATAGCAGCTGTTGTTAGCGAAGTATTAAGTGGCTGGCTGAATCGGATATAAATTCCTTGCCTTCTTTTAGAAGCTATTTCTTCTGGTATTTGTTAACGTGTCTGTTTTACTGGTAAGGACTCACTTCCATTCCATCCTCTCTTTAACAATCACCTAAGAGTGCAACAACTTTCCACCGCCGAAAAGAGGGGTGAGGGCAAGTCAATGGAAACTTCGCAAGTGAGACCTTAAAAAATTGGACAGTCAGACAATATGGCTCTGAAAATTGCTAATTGCTTTTGAGAATGTTGTCTTGTGTCACAGCGGTCAGTAGTGTAACAATTAATTCAATGTGCCTTTCAGAACAAAAACTTGTGTCTTATTTGAGAAATTAGTCTTGTGCATAGGCTTTTGAAGAAAGACTTTTTTTATTATTATTATTTTTGTTTTAAATATTTACCTTGGCACTGAGGTGTGGAATAGTCTTGCTTCTAGGCCTTAGTCTTATGTCACTGGCTCATAAGAATATCTTGAAATAACACTTCAGATTTTGAAAATAAATTTGCTTTGACAAGATAAATAAACCAAAACAAACAAACAAACTCCCCCAAAAAGCTGAGCTGGGGTGGGATTGGCTGTCTTGTGCAATCTATATCAAAGTTGTAGGATGTTCTGCGGAAGTTTTTATCTTTGATTTCCGACCGGTGCTGCTAGAGTACAGGGTACCCCTTCGAATGCCTGTGAACTGCTGGACTGTGAGCTTAAATGGAAGATGCTGAAGTTACTTGCTTTTCAGTAAAATGCATTCTACAGGAATCAAAAGGCCTCAAATTCACTTTAATAGGTTTCTTGCCTGCCTGCAAAGAACGTAGACGATATATATAAAAAACTACTATTATTACTATTATTATTATTGATTTTTTTTCCTACTGAAAACTGAAACATAGAAACAAGCAATGGATATTTCTGGATCTATCCTAAGGTAAATATCATCTACTTTTTTTTAACAAGTACTGGAAGGCAGCTCAGCTCTTTTTCCATAAACTCCCAATTTTGGCCATCTCTTATGCTTTTCAGTGGACATCTCTGCCTCCCAAGTTCAAAAATAACAGCTTAGGTTTTAGCAGTTTGGTTACCGTATTTCCAGCATGATCTCTGAGTTGAATTCTCCTCCTAACCCAAATATCCCATATGTTTATTTGTAACCCATATGCTTACTTATTATTTAGTGTCACACATTGGTATTATTCAAGATCGATTTGTTAGATTAAGAGTAATGTTGACAGACAACGTCTGTCTTAAGATGGAGATTTGTTAAAGATATCAAGAAAATTAATCTTGCCTCTACTTTGTGTCTCTACGATGATTTCTTACTCTTGTGTTGTAATTGGCTTAATTCACATTAGTAGGAAATATTTCCTGAAGGTAACCTTCCATCTCTTGCATTCAAGGGCATTCCAGATGATGTAATAGAGACTTTGGAGAATTTCACATGAGCACGAATGAGAATATTACAAGCATATGTGGTTCCAAATCGCATTTTAAATTTAGCTCTATCTATTGGATAATAGAATTTGTATGATACACAATCACTCTTAGCAGGTTCCTTATCAATAAAATTTCCAGAGAAAATTCATGGGCATCATGTTACATATTTATCATCTTAGGGATCTGAAAACTTGGTGGAAGTCTCCTTAAATGGTCCTTTAAAACTAATCATGAATAGAGTCAGTAATGTATAATTCTGATTAGCATGAATAGAAAGCTAATAAGGTTTTAATGTCTTGAGTACATACCATCTCTATTTGTGCAAAGATATTCTGAGGGGCAAAATCAGGTCTTGTGCCAACGGGAAGTCATACAGTGTCTAAAGACTACAGTTGACCTTTACAGTTTTGTAGTTCGCGCTTGCAGGGCAAATACTGTTGGTCTTTATTATTCTTATTTTACAGACTGATAAAACTGTAGAGAGATTAAGACTGCATGTGTAAAGGTATACCACAGGATGCCTGCCATGCTAAGATACTAACCGTGTAGGTATCTCAAATAGAGATGTTCATCTCTGCCTGCTCTTTAAGAGAGAGGCCAAACTTGATGGGATAAATACTTTTCCATAGAATGCAAATGTTGAGTACCTGATCTCAGGTGCCATGGTGATAGTAAACTTAATCAAAACTTATTTAGAAGTTTTTGAGATGCCTCCTTTGATGGCTGTGGTTCTTCCACTCTGTCACAGGTAGTAGTTACTTGAGCATTGCTGTTAAATGAGATAATACTGGAAACTTCTGAAAATGCTGATTTCTGAAAACTTTTTTTTTTTTTTTTTTTTGGTATGCTGTGAAACCTGTTGGATTAGATTTGTCAGGACCAAAAGAGAATTTAGAGCTGGAGTGAGGAAAAACCCTGCACTCTGATACCCAGCAATGTACAGATGGGCTGTTTCTGTGCTTAGCTTTATTCTAAATCCAGTGTGTAGGGCAGCAGTTGATATTGACACCAGGTAGTGAAGTTGGAGCTCTCATGGTTGCATGTGCTTTCTCTCTCTGTGTCTTCTCTCTCTTACAATCCAACTTCTGGGCCTGTATGGATAATACAGGGAGAGAGAATAAAACCAAACTGATAATTATTTACTGTCTTTAAGGATTCAGCTACCCAAATGTTAGATATGCAGTGTAGCCATCAATGTCTAACCTAGACATCCACACTTACATGTCAGTGGAAAAACATTTTTTAGGATACGAAACATACTGAGAAGTACCTTTTCCTTTTCTTTGACTATAAAGGGAGCTTAGAGTGACAAGCTCAGATGGAAGCATCTAAAGAGGGTAATTGCAGCTGGCTACTATCCACACTGTCCTGCAGAAAAATGGTCACAATGGCAATATCACTGGCTGTGAATGTTGGTGGTATGGCATGGAGAGCTCATCAATCATGTTGTATTTGATGGTGTGCTTGCACGTGCTGTGCTTGCCTTTCACCCTTGGATAATTTCTGTGGATGTCCCATCAGATGTGTGGCAGCAACACAGCTGTTCAGTTAAATCATTTTGATTTAATCCTGTTTGATGTCCGTTCAATCCAGTTTTAATCTTGTTTGAAATCCATTACCAGTAGGCTCTTGATTTACAGTTTAACTTTTTTTAAATATAAGAGGATTTTTGGTTATTTGCTTGAAGAACAGTAGGTTGAATTTCATTGGTCAATACTAACTGACACTTGCCAATTTGAAACTAAATACAGTCTTTTTATAAATTTGGTATTTTTGCTAAACAGAAGAATGTATTTTTATCTTCCCATTTAACCAATCACATAGGTAAGCATAGGTTTATTTATATTTTTATTTTTTACTTTTATTATATTAAAAATTATATAAACCCTCTATTTTAGGTTAGTATTTAATATTAGAGTTATGATTACCCTAAAACAAAGCCTGATCTCTTTGAAATAACTGACCTTACTGTAGTATTTTTTTTGATCACTTAAACACAGTAAAAGCTTGGAATTTAATGTTAAAAGCACTTTTTAAAACAATGTATTACATTATAAGCATTGATTTCTTTGCTTCTTTAATCCTGCTTGTTAATTACAGAGTAGTAAAATCATAAGCATGTATGTAAGGTTTTCTGTTAATCTTGTTATCATTTGTCTTTTGGTATTTTTTAGGTGAAGTATGAGTTGCTGCTTGAGAAGGAGTGTCAACTACGTGATCTGGAAAATAACCTTGGAGAGTATATTGCTTCTTTAGCCTTTCAAAAGACTGTTAAAAAATCCAAAATGTTGGAGTTGTATACTGCTATCATAAGTGTGCAAGCTTTGCTCTTTGAACAACTGAGCACATCAAAAACCCTGTCAAAATTGGAATGTATTCAGATTTTGGAAGCACATAATCCTGTAAGTAATGAAGTTGTGAAAAGGAAAAATTTCTGTTAGGAGAGAGCAACTATCACAGTAGCTTATTTGACTTTGATTTAGCTGTGCTGGTTTGCAGCTCCTGGTGGTCCGGCCTTTAATTTCTGTGATTATGTGCGCTTTAATGCACTCAGTAAAAGAAGTAAAGAGAAGGAAAGTATTAGAGCCAGGGAAGATTATGTATTATTATTATTTATTTTTATTATAGTAGCATCCAGAGATCTACAGTCAGAAAGAGCAGTGTTTTGGTGGCTAGTTAATGTTGTAAGTTTTGCTGATCACAAGGAGGACAATTGGGAAGTGATTGTGAGTCATGACTGGGATAGTGTGTAAATGGTCATGACTGTGTTAGTAAAATCCTTAACCACACGATATACATCAATCATCGAGGTTTTTAAAGATGATATATACAGCCTCCTACCTGTCTATCTCCCTCCAAGCATGCTCATACAGTTTAAATAGTAGGAACTTTGGAAAGACCTCTTCTTTCATTGTATTTATTACATACTTGGTATGTGTCAGTTTTCTTTTTTAATACTTCAGTGCTCTGTATTCATAAGGATTTCTTTTTTTTTACATCTGCTATTTGCAATCATCCAAGTGAGGCTTGGGAGAGCACTGGAGTAGAACAAACAAAATGGGTTTTTAAGAGCAAAACCTCTTTGCTAGAGGGCATCATTAGACAGCTATTGCTGTGAAAACTCTTGGTTAAATTTTAATGCAGTCATCTCTACAGAGTTTCTCTTAGAATGGCAGTTAGAATGCTTATATGCTTCCAGTTTTGTTTAAATTTGTATTAAACAGGTGACCAAGAAGGCCAATAGCATCCTGGCTTGTATCAGAAATAGTGTGGCCAGCAGGAGGAGGGAAGTGATCGTGCCCCTGTACTCGGCACTGGGGAGGCCGCACCTTGAATACTGTGTTCAGTTTTGGGCCCCTCATGACAAGACAGACATTGAGGTGTTAGAGTGTGTCCAGAAAAGGGCAACGAAGCTGGTGAAGGCTCTAGAGCACAAGCCTTATGAGGAGCAGCTGAGGGAACTGGGGTTGTTTAGCCTGGAGAAAAGGAGGCTGAGGGGAGACCTCATCGCTCTCCACAACTACCTGAAAGGAGGTCGTAGTGAGGTGGGTGTTGGTCTCTTCTCCCAAGTAACTAGCGATAGGACGAGAGGAAATGGCCTCAAGTTGCGCCAGGGGAGGTTTAGATTGGATATTAGGAAACATTTCTTCACCGAAAGGGTTGTCAAGCATTGGAACAGGCTGCCCTTGGAAGTGGTTGAGTCACCATCCCTGGAGGTATTTAAGAAGACATGTAGATGTGCTGCTTATGGACATGGTTTAGTGGTGGACTTGGCAGTGTTAGGTTTACTGTTGGACTTCATGATCTTAAGGGTCTTTTCCAACCTAAATGATTCTATGATTCTATGAAATCTGTAGTAAATAGTAAGACTTGTATGGAGATGGAATATTAAAAATAATTTAATCTGGAACTATGGCCTTTTATGCAGTAAGTGTAAGAGGGCTCTGGAAAGAAGTTGCTTTTAGCTTCTCTGTCCTTGAATAGATGAAGAAAAAGGATTGAAGGAGAGACAGAAGAGAGATCTAGAGTAGCTAGCACTGGATTCTTTAGCCAATGTGCAAGTACTGAGTTGAGCCCTATTTTGGGGGTGTGGGGGTGTGTGGAATTTAGGCACTGTTTAAAGTGCCTGTTAGGCTTGGTGTATGGGGACTGCCTCCTGGTGATCACAGCTTTCTCTCTTGCTGTGTTTTATTTCTGCTCCTTTGTCATACTAGCTATCAAATTTAAACACCTGTTACTTTAAAACAAATATATCGGAATACACAGGATTCCCTAATGCTGATGACATCAGTGATAGTTTTGCCAATCAGTGAAACAAACACATGCGGCTATATGTAAATTTGCTTCATCCCCTTAAAGATAGCAAGGTAATGTTCGGTTTTGGTGTTAGGAGAGTGGATCTAAGCTCCAATGTCAAATCTTGCTGACCGGGGAGCAGATACTTACTTAGAGACACCATGCTCCAATGGATTTCTAGTCTGAATACAGATGATGAGGTGGAGGAATAGATTGAAATTCAGCATGTTCTCCAAGCTACAGGTTGGGAAGTAGGGTGCTGAGAAACGAAGCAACTTGTTTGAGGTCAGACAAAAATGACATTGGAAAACTGGAATATGAAGTCATCCTTCTGATGTCTAGTTTGATTCTTTGACCAAAGAGAGATCTTTGGCATGAGGGATCCAGTCCACTTAAGACTTTGGGTTTTAACCCTTTGATTTTTAAAGCATTGTATTTTAACCCTAATTTTATCACACTAAATGTGAATTATTGTCTTTTAACTTCAAACCTCTTTGATGTTAGCTGTTGATTCAATATAACTAAAACTAGTCAGTCCGAGTTTCTCAAGCTGTTTCAGTGGCTTTATGCAGCTTATAGATTAATTCTAATGGTGCCATTCTTTTGTTTGGATCTCAGCCATGCTGGTAGTGTACTTTCTAGATGTCCTCTACAGTGGAAGGTCTCAGAGAGCATCGATCCTTAACACAATGAAAATTGACTCATAACTTTCGGCATTGTTCTGATATTCATAGCACGCAAGTCATGTTTACTGAAGCCATGCAATGAATTGGAAAGCGTAATGACTGCAAGTGGCTGGGTAGAATGAGAAATGAATAAACTAGTATCAGAAATTCTGATACCATCTTTTTTCTTCACTCCAAATGAAATTTGTTCTTCCAAGTTAAATTACGACTTTTTATCTTTACGTGTTTTCAACCTCTAGGAGATTGAAGAACTTGACAGGAAGCTGGAGTATGAGATGTTGCATAAGGAGTCAGCTCAGCAGCAGCAGCATCTAATGAGTAGGCAGAGGTGGACTCCGGATGGATTGGGACTTTCAAATGAAGCTGTGGAAACGAATGCAGACAGACAGGTGACAGTTCTGCTAAGACAGGCCATGAATAAATGTAGGCAATTTATAAATCTGCACCAGCAAAGGTAAGTGCTTTGGTCTCAGGTTTTACTAAGTTACTGCAATCCCTACAGACCGTAAGATATCACAGAGAAAAAGCAGGCTAAATGTTCTGCTGTGTTGGGGAGGGACTATACATCTATGTTTGAACAGTGCATTTTTGTGATGTGGCCAAGAGCATAACTGAGGAGTCTTGGGAATATTGAAACAAGAAACATGAAATAATAATAATTTAGTTACATATAGATTGTGATGTGTTGCATGGAAATCACTATTTCTTGATGGGGGCAGTGGAAAAATAACAATACTTCTTAGCAGCAAGGAGGAAAAGAATTTTAATCCTGTTCCATTGTCTCCCAAGAAGATAGTTAGGGACTTCAATGAAACTTGATCTGCTGGGGTCAGAGGAAGTAGCTGAGACAATTTAAATTGAATTTCCATCTCCGCTGTTACACTGTAGACTGAATTCCCTGTCACGCAATCATTTTTGATGGGGTATATAAACTCTTTTTCAGAGACAGGCTCAATTTCACTTTTCCCTGGACAGTTTTTAAGTAAAGATATCAGTGACCAAAAAAAATAAAATGCCTCTTGGGAGGTATATAGAAATATCTGTCTTCCTAGCAAAAATGGGTGATAATTTGCAAAATTGCAAAATATTGTATTACATTCATTAGGGTTACAGGAGTTAGAAATTACATTTCCATGTGTATTGCACAGTATTAAAAACCTACCACATTTCAAGGTTCATGTAAGATCCTGAGAGGGTGCTTTCCATTACAAAGAGGGTTTTCTGTGAAACAACTGATATATTAAAAATGGCTTTGATAGGCATTGAGTGGAGTTATTGCACTCTTAAGTCTGCTTTAATTCTGAAAGGGCTGGAGCTCTACTCAATGTAGATTAACAACTCTCCTGTTGCAGAAGAGTCACTAGAAGAGCAGATAGGTTACTGGCTTGTGGATACTACCATAGAGATACATCAGTGAAGCCTTCAAAGAAACTGCAACTAGGCTTTACTATTTACCTGAAAACATAATGGAAGAAAGAAGTTTTGTACTTTTCACAAATGACGTAAGGATGGCTTCATGATTTGGTCGAGAAACAAAAAAATCGCCAGTGGTGCAGAAGTTAACTGTTTACTATTATATTCCAGCAACAAAAAGATCCACAACTTGCCATAAAGTGTGGTGATGAAATTTAAAGAAGAGGATGGGGACAGGTTGAATCATGTTGCTTTGGAGCGATTCCAGATTTGAATTGTGTGCAAGAGCATAGCCTTTGATTCTGCTCTGATGTTTGCTTCGTGGTTCAGGGGAGAAAAGAGGAGAAGTTGGCTTATTTTAGAAGTTACACTGCTCACCCAACTTGGCTGACAGAAAGATACACTTCCTGAATGGATGACTTTCACATATTGTTACCTATAATACAGTCATTGCGCCTGGGAAGATTTCGATGTTAATTCTGTCTTTCACTTCAGCTTGAGAGATGAGCAATGGAATTGCGCAGTGCTTGAAGATCTCCTGGAAAATATAGAAATGGATGCATTTTTGGCACTTTATAGTCAGGTAAGCATGAAATTGAACAAAGCTTCCAAGTTTAAATTACAGCTGTATCTGGAAATCAGCTTTTCTTGCTTTTTTGGGAACCATTACAGATGTATTTGGACCCAGTTCTGCTAATAGTCACTACCAGTTCTGGTGTTTGCAGCCTGTATTATCATTCACTTCTATCATTCATTTAATTCTGACCTACTTTCAGCCTTTTGAATTTTACTGAGTTATACTTCTTTTTGTTCACTTATAAATCCTTTCCAGGGTTGTCCTGTTGCATTTCATTCTGTGGAGAGAACTAAATTGCCTGAGTTTCTGGTTTACAGACAGATTTACAGTCTGATTTTTCATGTAATGAGACAAGGGTTTTGTTTAGGCTTTAATCAGTGTTAGAAAGGGTTTGCATTGATCGTGTTAGAAAACTAAATGATAGGACTGCTAGTTAAATTTTCTAGTATCATTACTCATATTGTTTTCAAAAAGAGCATCACCTCTTCAGGTAATTTGCTATCTGTTGGCTGCCTGTCAGTGCTACAAAAGGCATTAAAAATGAATTGCTGTTGTTGCCAAGTTTTATCTGCAGGCCTTAGTTGAGATATGTACCTAGCGTCAGAAAAGAGACTTCGTGTTGCAGCTTTTTGCATCCAAGTATCTTGCCTCTCAGGGACAAGTGTGGTCGCAGTCACCTGTATCATAAATTGGGAGCTTCAGAGGCCAACAGGCCAAGGAGGGACCACTTAGACTAAGGGTGTCTCAGCTTTTCCTGTGTCTTGGCTTGTTTCTGCTCAGTTTTCTGAACTCTTTATCCTCTCTTGAGTTAGATGTCTATTTGAGGTCAGCTGCTCTCATGAAGAATTGGAGTGAGACTCCTGTATATTTTATCTGTCTTAGGAGATTCACCTGGAACGCAGCACATGTTTTCAGATCCTTACTCTGATTTGGGTAAGGAATTTGCATCAAGATCTGCTAAAGCTCACAGGAGCGTGTGTCGTGGTTTAACCCCAGTCGGCAACTAAGCACCACACAGCCGGTCACTCACCACCACCACCCCTGCCCCACCCCCGGTGGGATAGGGGAGAGAATGGGAAGAGCAAAAGTAAAAAAAACTTGTGGGTTGAGATAAAAACAGTCTAATACTTGAAATAATAGAATAATAATAATAAACTGTAATGGAAAGTAAAACAATGGGGGGAGGGGAACAGGGAAAGGAGAAAACCTGATGCAACTGCTCACCACCTGCCGACCGACTCCCAGTCAGTCCCTGAGCAGCAATCGCTGCCCCCCGGCCAACTCCCCCCAGCTTCTATACTGAGCATGATGTCACATGGTATGGAATATCCCTTTGGCCAGTTTGGGTCAGCTATCCTAGTCGTGCCCCCTCCCAGCTTCTTGTGCACCTCCTCGCTGGCAGAGTCTGGGAAGCTTGAAAAGTCCTTGACTTAGTATAAACACTGCTTAGCAACAACTAAAACATCAGTGTGTTATCACATTATTCTCATGCTAAATCCAAAACACAGCACTGTACCAGCTACTAGGAAGAAAATTAACTCTGTCCCAGCCCAAACCAGGACAGGGTGATAATCACTTCAGTCTCTGCCTCTTGTGTGGACGCTTGGGCTCCATTCAGAGTGGAGTCCTTCCATGAGCCTCGCTGGAAGAGACTTACCTCTGAATATCTGATGGCTAAGGTGCTGTCCTGGAATGGAGGATCTCACTTTGTGCTAATGAATTAAATCAGGCAGAGTGGGAATTCAAACCTCATCTTAACACTTTCCAAGAGCATCCTATCCTCTGGGCATAATAATATGAACACCAAAAACCCATTCTGATGTGTCTTGCAGAGTGTAAAATTTGAAGGTGTTTGCTGAGGAGGTCATGACCAGCATTACCAGCCTGCCGGTTTTATATTCAAGCTATGTGTTCCCTTAGATTTTGGGGGTTTTTTTTAGTAGTATTATTATTTAACTCTTTGATTTCCCCCCCACCTCCTGTTGCAACTGTCTTTTTTCAAACCGGCTTGCTACCCTGTTGGCCTTAACATTTTGGATATTGTAAGCGGATGTGGCTATCAGGAGCTGCTGAATTCTGTTCCAGTCTTCAGTTCCTTCTCACTGTTTTCTGCCCCCATCGCATACTGCACATAGAGCTCCTAAAGTTTTATTGGGACTTCACAGAAATAGCATCCTGCTGACACTGATAAAAATTTCTGCTGCGGGCCTTCGTAGGGTGCTTATGATGTAAATATTCACATGATGGTGAGTTTTAATCTGATTATTTCTTTATAACTTTAAACTTTATATGTATTCATTTATGATCCTTTAAAATAACTTGTGTAATGCTGGCGAGGCAGTCACCTGCTATTTTCAGTTATTCATTCAGTCATAAATTTGAGGCTTTATTTGTCCATTTGTAGATGCAGTTTGTCTAATAGCTCAAGATTTCAGAACACTTTTCTAGAAGAAAAGATGATCTTTCATCCTGTTCAATATTCCTTTTTTTTTTTTCTTTTGCAAAACAGGTGAGGAGTTAACAGGCTTGCATGAATATTTTGTTGACACATACAGTGCTTCAGATACATGTTGAATATGATAAATATAAGATAAGTCTTAGATAAAATAAACTCCATTCAACTTCAGTGGAAAATAAACATCAGAACAGATAGAAAAATTGAACATGCTTTGGAAGGTCCTTGGGGCTTTGCTGATCTTTCCCTGTACTACTGTGGTTTAAGTCATTGGTCTTGGTGTGCTGTAGTCTTGTGAATTCTTTTTGTACTGTTTTGTTTTGTTTTTTTCCCTAGTTCATTATATATTTATCTGACAAAATATGCTGCATCCAGAAATGCTGGCTATTATAAAGGCTTTAAACAGCACAGACCAACTCCTCCAGATTAGCACTGCTGAGACCATTATCATAGTTTAATTTCAATGCTTTTAAATCTGCTATTGCCTTGCAATCTTGTCCTAATTGAAGAGACCTTGTACAGTGCTTATTTAGCAATTTCATAGGCTGGCAAAAATAGTCACCATTAAGTGGGAACTCTTAAAGAGAGCATGAAGACTACATTAATCTTATACTATGGTTCTTAGTTTGCCATACTCCTGGGCATAGAAGGGTAGGAAGAAGATGCACGTAACAAGCCAACTGCTCAGCAGAAGAGTTCTTATCTTGCAAAGGATGTTGTGAAATGTTTTTCTGCTGCTCTTGAGTTTGGTTGTCTCTGATGGAGCCTCAGCATCTACCTCCCTCATGAAGGCATGAATTCAGGAAGTGTGGCATGTTAAGATGAATGCTGAAGCAGCTGTGTAGGACTTGGTGGGAGGGAAGAGAAACAAACCTGGTGGCTTGAGTGCTACTGCTGCTGGCTGTGAGTCATTCATTTCGAGGGGAACCCTATTGCAAGAGAGCTTGGCTCTTTTCTTAGCATTTCAGTTCAAAGACAGTGCTCTTTTTCTTTTGGAAGTGTTAATCATATTTATGATTGGACTGCCCAGGACTAACCAGGAATATGCTGGGTTTGCACATTATTGTGGCTCGTTTCAGTCCTAGAAAGTTTTATAATTAAATACTGACACTTCTTGTTCTATATTCCCCAAGATCATACCACTTGGCTGGGGGGGAAGCTGGATATTGCTTTTCTGTAGCATAGGTAAGCCATATTGCTTAAGTTGCTCACAATTTAACTGTCTTCCTGTGATGGTTAAGTTTCTTTGGCACAGATACATTGTGAAAGAGCTTCTGAACAGCGTGGTATGTATTCTGCAAGTTGAGAGGTTAAAATCATTGTTTTGCAGATTACAGATGCATGCAAACAGAATATATCATAATTTTCACAGTACCCAGTCCTCTTAGCACCCTAGCAGGTGAACAAGGACCCTTGATAATTACAGATTTTGGCATCTTGAAGACAGATACTAAAGAGCATCACTGTCATCTCGCTGCACTTGAGAAACTGGATGCACTGTTCAGTGTATACTTGGGGGACTGTGCTTTGTGTTTTGTTCATAAGATTCCCTGAAGAAATAATTTGTGTAAATATGCATTAGATATACCATTGGGGTTTTTGTGTTTATATTTATTCATATAAAGTGTAGCCCAGAGATATTCTGGGACATACTTTATTGAAATTCCATAAAACCTATACATATTTACCCTGCAGATACACAAAACAAAATTACTGTTCTCAGCAAATATAATAGTAAAATAACTCCAACTATAATTCCAAACCTAACTACTCTTAATTCAACTCTAAAGAAATATCTGCTTAGTAGAAGAGTAATTTATTAATTTATTAAGGCTCACAGTGTAACATGTTCCTACTTTTGGATGTGCTTATCCTGTGAGCTGATACGGGAATTGATTTTTAAATCTTCTGCCCTCCCCCCCCTCTGCCCCGTTTTCTTACAATTTATAGAACACATTACATTGGCAAGTATTAGGAAACTATAGCTATTGTACCTCTATATCTTACACTCATTCTTTTCTTTAAAGAGGATTTTCCCCTTTAGACTAGTTTTCAGAACTGTGGATGCAGCCCTCTCTGGAAAACCAGATAAGTTTTACTTTCCTACATTTCGTATTTCAGCTTACATCCTTATCGAGGCACATGTAGGTCAATAAGAGATTTGCTTGAATGATAGTGAGTTCAGGATCATAAGCCTCTGGCTGAGAAGTTACTTTCAAATAAGCTCATAGCTATAGCCCCAGGTACACTAGTTGCATTTTAGAGATGACAGATGATACAGGCAGACTGTCGTGTGGAAACAGCACAGTAAGCTTGAAACACAGCATGGATCAAGTTCATTGATTCTTGCATTAGTTGTTTAAGTACACATTGCTCGGTCCAAATACTTAAAAGTAATTCTGCTATTTGTAAACTACAATTCATTCCTGTTTTTATTTTGACCAAATTCAGAGAATACAGATGAGGTTATTGGTGGCGCAAGTAGTATTTGTATCCATTAGATGTTATGAAAAAAGTGAATTCCTAATCTTTGTGGTACCTTACCATATAATATACCTGGAGAATCAAACTCATCCCACCCTGGAGGGCTTTTGGTCTGACTAGTGTGACCATTCCTGTGTTTGCATGCACATTCATTTCTCCTTCCCGCTTCTGCAAGCTGGTCTGGGTAGCTGTGAGCATCTGAAAGTGCTGCTCACTGCTGGTGTGTGTTCACACATCAGCACTCCCTTTGCCGTACATATGCTAGATGCACCTGGCCGGTGGGTACCTGTGCCACTTTTGGTACTGTTGACAGCGTTGTGGCACCTTCTGCTGTGTTAGAAAAGCATTAAGAGTTGCCTCTCAGTCCAAATCATTCTTGATGCAGAAAGGTAAGGGTCAGAGTGGAGAAAATAACGTTTTAAAGAGGAAACTATTACAAAGGAAAGCAGTACTGATGTCATGATGTTTCGATCATCCGCGTATAAATTACTAAGTTAAAAGTCCTGAGACCATTTAGCCAAAAAGGTCACAGAGATGTGTCATTTTTATTCTCACTTAATGTTGTTTTTTGTAAGTTTCTAGAAGAATAGTTTTTATAGACCAAAAGTACAACACAGTCTGTATGCAACTATAGAAATTAAACTTAGATGTCTGTATTAAGATTTAAGCTCTTATTTACGTTCCTCCCCAGGGAAGAATCAAACCATTTCTCGCCCTAAGTAGCCTGAACAGACATCTCTTTTACCTAACTTTGGTGCCTGTTTAGGGTGAAGATATTGGACGTTTTAGATACCCCATCAACTTACTAATCTCTCATCAATCTTAGGATTTTGTCTTGTTCATTCTAGTATCTCAGTGGTTTCCATGGAAAACCTGTAACAACACTGAAGAGCGCAGGAAACTTTGGGAAGTGGCTACTTTTCCTGCCTTTTGGAGAGGAGTTCTCTGCTTGGAGAACAGTTATGGGAAAAGGAGGTTGATTGATTTCTTTATTTTGTGTGGCTGTCTAAATTTAGGTTAGGGCTGCTTTGGGGGTGATTGCTTTGTTTGTTTTTACATGGATTTAGCAGAAAAAATCGTCCTTTACAGAGCATCCTTTTGGTGAAATAGCTTCTTTCAAAGAAGAAAATGCACGTAATACAGGGATCTCCTAGGTGCATTCGCTCCTCTGAATATTCGTCATGCAAAAAAGAGGCAGAGTTCAAACATCTGCTGTGACATTTTGAATCCACTGTGGACAAAGAAATTGGCTGTCTTCCTGCATGGTGGGACCTTGTGGGGTTTTTATGTGACATGGGCTTTGTAGTCATCTCCCCCATCAATGCTTATAGGAGGGTCTACAGAGCGGAGGTGACTCAGCTGCCATGAGTCATCTCTCAACGTTTGACATGTTTTACCTAACTTTGGCTACCTGAGATACATGTATGGTTTGAATAGACTACAACAGCATTTTTCTGGCATCCTTTGAGGCATTTAACTTGCTTTAATTTGCTCTACTCTTTTCTTTCCATGTAGTTCTCAATGTATTGTAGACTTCTCATATTTGATACGCATGAGAAATCTGCAGAAACAGCTCTGGGGACACAGTGGTTTTGACAGCAGAGCTGAAAACAGCAACAGGGTTTTGCTGTTTGAAGGGGGGCAGGAAATGGGGCTGGTTGATTGTCTAGGGAACAACTAAATTTGAACTTAGGCTATTTGAGTGAGTGTCTGAAACGCTGAAATAACTGTTAATTCACATCAATTCACATTACTTGGAGAAAACATCGTGAATACTGGTATAGTGATAATTTGTATTAATGCTATGAAAAACATAACTTTTGTGATACTGTGATGCTGTGAAATGACACAAATTCAGAAATGCGTGGGGTGGACGCCGGGAACTGTTTTGTTTACTGCAACTTGAGTGTCATGAAATGGCCTGCCACTGACATGTATGCAGCACGTTTAAGTCAGTATCACTTAGGTATGGTTTTCTTACTAGCACAGAGTTGGTGCAGCAGAGTGCCAGGCTTGCTGGGCTTCAGCCTGTGTACGGCAGAGGCAGCGAGAGCGAGCATGCTCTGTGAGTATGCTTTACCACTGACCTTTGGGCCAAAAAAGAAAGGACGTGGAAAAAAAAAACCAACACCAAAACAAAACCAGATGTTTCCTTCACCTCTTAACAAATGTTACAAGCTGTTCTCTGAGCTTATCACAGAATCTGGTGTTAAGAGAGGCTGAACAATGAAATGCTCAACCATGGCAACATGTAAATGTTATCCTTAGGTATCAGAGGCTATTCCCCCCCCTAATTTTACAGACCAAGGAATGCCGTATCGCTTCATCGCTATCTTGAACGGATTTCTTTATAATAGTACAATCCATAAATTAACTAAACCTTACATGCTAGAATATCATTGCATTGTGATTTTTTTCAGACCGAAGGGCATCAAGTATATGCCCTAAGCACATACGCTAAGATCAACTGGTTGGTTAACATTTACATTGCTTATATCCAGAATGAAATGGACAACCGTAATATAGATGGGCCAGTGTGGGTAGAAACAGTGAACATGGGACTATGACCACTTGACACCAAAACTGTCACCGCTAACATGATTTTGAATAATATTTTTTGTTTCTATAATGAATAATTCTTTAATGATAGTAATTAAAATTCTCTAACACTTTTTTTATTTTCAATGCTAAATTTATGTCATCTACTCATTAATCCTCTAGGAGCTCCGACTGGCAGGTTATTTAGCTAAACTGACGAGGGTACCAATGGGGATGTTGCACAGGATCCTGAACTTGTTGCTGCCCTCCAGCTCACAAAGTGAGGTTCTTTCTGTCCTTGATTCCATCAGTAAATATTCAGATGGTGTTGCTGAAAGTGACAGTAATGCAGATGAGTCTGGCAGCTGTAAGAAAAGGTAAGTGTGGTATTTTTTTGGTAGACCGTTGAAGATTATTGCTTTACACGTATACGTATTTGCTGGACAAGCAGTTTGATAGCAATAGAAAAAATCACAGGTGCATAGGTTTTCTTTTGAAATATTTTTGTGGGGTAAAAATACTTTGAAACTGCGACCTTATTTTGTGAAATATTTTAACTATAAAAAATTGATAGTTAATAAATTTTATAACTTCATGAATTAAATGGTTATTTTATAGATTTATAAGTCTTGTTCTGATCATTTTCTTTCTGTTGACTTTAGTTGGAGTTTATTAAAATACTTGCCTTCCAGCTTCTTGTATTTATAATATTCATAGCACAACAGATTTCAGGTGTCTATAGTTCCTAAAGATATAAAGGAGGTCCTCCTTTCTAATAATGAAAGTTTCAACCTTGCAGATACCTGTCCCTTTGTAGTTCATTACTAAAGTCCCAAGTGGCCACTGGTTTTTTCCCTTTACTCACAGAGACGGGTAGTCTCCCAGAGCCTTCATCCCTCCAGTTTATCCCCATTAACACCAGCTGAATAGCTGTGCAGCTAACACAGAGAGGTGCTCCCGGACCCTCTCTCCCAACTCCCTGCCACGACAAGGCAAGGGGAGAAAAGCAGATCTTGTGGCACAGAGCCCTCTAGTTTGTCAGGTGTGAGCTGTCAAGGAACAGATAAGGGTCCTTGGGACCATGCCCTGAGGTGTGATCTTAGCTGATTTAAATTATTTGTGGCAGGGCAGCAAAAATCCTTGAACGCTCTTACTGGCTGTATTCATGGTACTACTGTCATGGGATTGGTAGCTAAAATCAGAAAGGGGAGGAAAGTATGTATATTTGGGGATTTGCTGCTGGGAATTTTTTTCTTTCCTGCTCCTTCAGGAAGAACCAGGAGTTGTGGCAAGCACTGGAGAACAAAGTAAGGCAAGATCTGATAAACAGAAGTTTAGAAAAGCTCCCTTCTCTAAACAAGAGAGAAGACAGGTAAGGAGAAAGCAGGAAGAAGCATATATGATTTTTTTTTTTTTATACTTCGTTTCATCTCCAAAGGTTCCTCTTACATCTGTTAGACATCAGAAAATAAGTTCATAAATACGCATTTTCTGACACTGTTCTGCTGTTTGGTGCTTGTGTTTCCTACAATATCTTTACACATAATAAGCAATAATAGTAAATGTCTAAAAAGATTTTTCTGTACAAATCCACAAAATTCACACATTTTTCATATACCTTGCCCATCTTCCCTATGGCTGTTTATTATAAGGTCACCTTTCCTTATGCAGTTTTGTATCTCATAAAATGATATGCAAGTTATTGGGGATTGGAATGGAAATTACAATTCTGTCTGTTTGAAATACGATTTTCTTTAGCTTCCAAAGTCACCACTTCTATGTCAGGATTTGATACAGGAATTTTATGCTTTTTTTGCCCAAGTTTTCATTTTTCAATTCAATTTTTTTCATTAATGTAGCTTGATAAAGAAGAAGCAACTTGCCCTCTTGGAAAAAGCATCACTCATTCATCTTGGATATTCGGCTACACATCCTCCTATGGAACAGTCTGATCCACCTGGTCCTTTGAACACTGCAACTGCCAAAGCCATAGAGCTATTAGATACAGGGGAGAAGGTATTTTTGTTCCGCGAGCCGAGTGATCCAATACTTTCTTTGCATAATTCTCCAAGGAAAAAGAAAAAGAACTTTCTTAATTCCAAAAAGGCTGCTCGTGCAAATATGGACTCATGAGGGTGACTTCCATTCAAAATATCAATTAGGGAAGAGGAAGTTATTTAAAATTCAGTAAAATAATGAGAAAGGATGAAATGTGCAGTTTAAATAACACGTGCGTGTTACTATTCTCTGACATTGTAAATACCTGTAATTTTAGAATGGCACAGTTAGCAATGTGCATTGTGCATTTTTTAATTCTTGTCAGCGTATGATGCAGTAGATGAAATATGGGTGTTTTATGATGCACGTCCTGGCAGGCAGGACTCAGTGTTCCTTCAGTACATTTTGATCATTTTTGCACTGATTTTACTGTAGCTGTATTTTCATAATTTATATAGAAAGGTTATTTATTATATAAAGTCAGTACTGATTTACTGTTCTTGTATTTATATATTATTGTAATAAGCTGCGGTATAGCAGATGACATGAAGAGATGACGTGGATGACCCACAAGTCCTCTGTTCTCTGATTTTCTATTATTCTAGCTAATTTACTGTTTAATGTTGTGTTCTTAATAGGCTTTGAATGTTACTTCTGCAGTCTGTGTTCTACAGTGATAGTTGGTAGTCCAAATCTTCAGCGTGTACATACGTACTTAGCTTACATCCTGGAGTAACTTCAGCTTTTCACTATGGTTTCTAAACTTACTTCAGTTGAACTATGAATGTGGCTACGGTTCAAAACTGTGTTAAGTATTTGCAACCTGTTGCAGTCTTTTTCTTGGTGAACCAATATCATCACACTTGCTCAGTAGAAAAGGGAAAAATGTAAATGGGCGTTTAATACCTTCAAAAGCTTTTTTGATTGCAGTGCTGCCAACTGTCACAATTTTAGGTGGGTATTTTTGAAGTTCTTATTCCTGGATTTCTCTAAATCGATGAGAATATCATTTTATATTTCAAAAAGAGTTAATTTTTAAGCCTTTCTAGTTGACAGAAAGAAGCCTGTAAATATGAACCCTAAAAACAGGAACAGGAAAAGGCTAATTAAAAGAAACACATATATTTGTTAATATTTCATGATATTCAAGCCTGTTTTGAGGGGTTTTTTTGAACTGCATTTGAATGCTATGCTCTGACGGTACTGTGATCATATATTTTGCAATTTTTCATGTATGGAGGTTCTGTGTCTTTGTATTAATAGGGTGCCAATTTCATTTTAAAAATTAAAATGTTACAATGTACATGTGTCTGCAGTTGGCATCTATTCCAAGTGGAAAAAAACATCCCCCCCCCCCTTCTCTTGACAAGTTTAAGTATTCATCCCACAGTAAACAACAATTAGTGTTTCATATCACTATTAGCATTAGCAAATGTATGCAGTAATTAGCCTGATAATCGTAATTATTTTTTGATTGCATTCTTCAGTCTTTTCATAGAAGTCATCGCTCTCACAGAAAGAGGAGTCTATCAGGGTTGTGGGATTTCAGAGTCTCTACATTTTAATGCGTCTGGTATATCGTCCCCGAGGAGTGGGTAGGGTCTGTCCTACCTTGGAGGTGGGTCAGAGCAGCATAGAAGGAGGCTCAGGTGTTTCAGAAAGGGGTTTGGCCCTATGCAAGAAAAGCCAATAGGAAAACCTGAGCTGTGCTGGGGGCTGCAAGGAGCACTTGAAAGCTGAAGTACCCTCTCTTGAATGTGAGTCTCTTCCAAGATTTCTTAGCAAGCCCAGACTCTAGGCTGTTATAATATAAAAGGGAAATGACAGTGCTGATCACAGATAAGACATTGGGGCCGATAGCTTTAATCAGTTACAATAATATAATGCAACATCTAAATACTGGTTGCAATATCAATTTCTTATCCTTAACAGATAATCTGTATGTCTAATAATAGAAAGCTGATTTGTAACTCTCACACACCTCATCACAAATTTGAAGCAGCTCATTGATTGTAACTATTCTAAGCAGGGAAAGTCATGCCCTGCTATGAATCAGTTTCATATCGTGCAATACATATTCAAAGAAATGGCCAGATTTTAACATCTCTTGTGCCTTATGAAAGAAGTACTACCTAGTTAATAGCCCACTTCAATAAAGAGTTGACTTATGTTCAGCTTTGAGTCGCTCAGAGGACACAGGAGGACCAGCTGTTGTGTGTGCAGTTCTGTGTGTGTGTCATAGGTATTGGCATCCATATTTGTCCTGGTTTTGGCTGGGATAGGGTTAATTTTCTTCCTAGTAGCTGGTACAGTGCTGTGTTTTGGATTTAGGATGAGAATGATATTGATAACACACTGACATTTTAGTTGTTGCTAAGCAGTGCTTACACTAGTCAAGGGCTTTCCAGCTTCCCATGCCCTGCCAGCAAGAAGCTGGGAGGGGGCACAGCCAGGACAGCTGACCCAAACTGGCCAAAGGGACATTCCGTACCATGTGACGTCATGCTCAGTACATAAACTGGGGGGAGTTGGCCGGGGGGGTGGTGACCGCTGTTCGGGAACTGGCTGGGCATCAGTCGGTGGGTGGTGAGGAATTGCATTGTGCATCACTTATTTTGTATATTGTTTTATTATTATTATTATTATTATTATTATTATTATTATTATTATTATTATTATTTTCTCTTCCTTTTCTGTCCTATTAAACTGTCTTTATCTCAACCCACAAATTTTACTTTTTTTTTTTTCTTTTTCCCAATTCTCTCCCCCATCCCACTGGGTGGGGGGGGAGTGAGTGAATGGCTGTGTGGTGTTTAGCTGCCTGCTGGGTTAAACCACAACAGTATTTCACAGCTGAAGTCTTCCAAGGAACAATGGCTTGTGCTGGATAAGCCATTCAAATTAAGCCCATTTGGCTTCATAGTCATCAATAAAATAAGTAGTATAAGGCCAAATTCTTCAGGAATTTGAACGTTATCCACATGGGGCAAGCTGTTCTTCATTCTCACTAAATTAACATCAGAAAGGGACACCTTACAGTCTGGCTGAACCTCCTATTTTAAACAGATGTAGCCAAATAAAAGGATAAAAGTATCTGGTAAGGGTGCTAATATCGTGCTCATTGTAGAATTGGGACTTCAAAGAAATGCGTCAGTTGTTTAGCAACTCTTCCTGTTGGTTTCTACCTAGCTATATAATGCATTTTACTGAGATTGAAAGTACTGGAAATGAAGGACCCTCTAATTAATCCCACAATTAATTGTGTTCCCCTGCAAGTTCGCTACTTCTCATCTTGTCCCTGACTGTTGACAATGTACTCCCATCTCCATTGCGGCTGTTGTCTCCCCTCAACCTGAAGCCATTGACCAAGAGGCCAAAACGTGCAAAGAATAGGCAAAAGTAACTGTCCTTGGGCAGTGATGCTTTAATCCACACAGTAAAAACTGACTTACTGGCAATGGTATCATTTACCGAAGAAATTATTCTCCACGCTGGACTAATAAACTGTAGGTTTTTTTATAACTTCTTCAACATGCACTTAAGTAACGTTAGCTTGCAGTCTGCACCCACTGCACAGCACATCCCTCGTGCCCAGGGCACTCCCTGGGCACAACCTGGCTCCCAGTTCAGGATTTTCAGGAGACTTATTCATTGTGCACAGGCTCCTCAGCATTATCATTAGCCCACCTTTCTGCTCATGGTGTGATCCCTCATGAAGGACCACGTAGTGTTTGTCAAAGCAGAGGTATGCATCAGTGGGGACAAAATGCTAGCGCCGTATAAAGACTCAAAGAAAATTATTTTAAGATACTTCGGTCCTTTTAAGATTAAATGGGCACTTACTGGAATGTTTAAAATTGTCAAGGTCCTCAGTGTCCATAGATTTAAACAGAATCAGCATCCATATGCTTCTGGACCTGTGCAACTATTTGCAGCGGGGTAAGTAATTATTCACCAGATTTTCTGCTGTGTCATATGATCCTGTTGTTCATGTTGTATGCTGTAGTTTCCTCATGAATGCATTTGCTGAAGTCTAATTAATTTGAGTAATGAAGTTCTTTGCTACATCTCTTAATAGAGGTTGAAACAAAAATCACAGTGTCATAGATAATAGCGTGAAGCCTGCATAGTTACCTTTAGAAAGAATAAGATTTTAAAAGATTGTTTATTCTCCTTGCTGTATTTCTGGCTTGGCATATCAGAGATACAGATACTGGATTAGCATGCAAGACATGTTGCTCACTCAGTTGTTTAGTTTAACTCTAAGATCAAGCTTTTCTTTAAAAGATTTCATTTTGAAGAGTTTTTTTAATAAAAAAGATCCCACATGGTGAAAAACATCTTAGGGAAGATTTACACAAAATGTTGTTTTGCAGTGATGGAGATGAAAATGTTTCCATGAAACAAGTGAGTTGAGATTTCCTCCAGTAAGTTTCTGTTTCATTTCTCTGTCCTCAGTATTATGTATGGATTTATTATAAAGTAGAATACACATGCTAAGCCTAATGAAGAATAATTAATACCAAGAATGAATGACTGGATGTTCTGGTAGAGACCATCAACATTGTGTCAAAAAGTCAATTGTAAAGAAAAATGAAAATACATATATGGACCTGGCACTTCAGAAAAAATGAAAAATGGAAGTAAAAGGGTTGACATTTTTGTTGAATTAATTGTTATGTTTAATAGGTAACTATCTTCACTTATTGCTATAATAGTTTTGGGTTTGGATTTTTTTTTTAAAGTGACAATGTCTCTTTAATAAGGTCAATTCTGCAAAATACTCATCTGTTTTATTTGAACCTGGGGAAATCACGCTGCTTTCTTTCATTATCTTGTATTTACCCAGCTGCTATTTTAACACCTTTATTTCTTCTGGGGAATGTTATGTTTTTATGCTGTTACCTTAATACAGCCCAGTGCCAATAATTACATTGCCTTTCATCAACAGCTCTTGCTTCCCGAGCGAGTGACGACAGGATTTTCAAAGCACCAAACGCCAAGTCCACTCACCCCGCTGACCCAGTTCCCCCTCTGCCCTATGCTGAAATGTTTCGCTGCTGTGCTGATGTAACTGGTGCAGATGTAGGTGTACCAGCATAAAGCTTATTTTCCTTACGGAATTATAAAAGTTATATTGTCACAGGCTGTTGAGAGCTGTATGAGAGTTCATATGAACACTTCTACCAGCCGAGCAGTATCGTAGAAGTGATGAACATTATCCTCCTAACTGAGTGCTCCAGGTGGGATCCAGCCTTTGCCGCCTTCTGCTTCTTCACTCAAGTCCTCTTCTGCAAAATGGCTGGCCAAGGCCACCCGCTCAGGTCTTCAGTGCTCTCTTTCCATTTGTTTTCTTGTCATTCACAGAGAGCAAGGCAGGGAACATCAGGCTCAACGCTTGTGAAAGACTATACAGTGTGCTCACCGTTTGCCTTTGTGTTGCAGACAAGCTGTGACACAAATGGTCCGTTTAACGAGAACTGATAATGCCCATCTCTGTATTTGAGCAGTCTGTACTTGTAGGTATATAAAACCACAAGTTATTTTTCCCACCTCAGCTGTATCAAGAAGCTTGAAAGCCACATTGACTGAAAGCAATTTGTTTTCCCCAAGGCTCAGACATTCCTCTGGAGAGCAGAAGACAGACATTTGGCTATATATGCAGGGAAGTGAATTATGTTTTGAAAAAGTAAACTTCTTTGAAGCATCTTCTTCAATTATGCCAGAGAAGCTACCTGCAGAAAAGGGGCTGTGTATTTTCAGCCACTTTTGTTTGAAGGAAGATAGCTGAGTAAGAAAATAAATTAAAACCTGGAAGTGGCAGGTATCATTCCAAGCCAAAATAGCACTCAGAATCTGAGGGCAGAACTTGGTAAGTTTGAGCATTGGTGTTAGGCTTTAGTCCTTGATATTGTGTAGTTGAAAATGACATCTGGTTACAATATGTGAATGGTTTTGTAGTTACTCAACTGAACAAAAATATCCCTATGCAGAGTGTTTCAGAAGGAGTAAAAAGTTACTTTCAGGAGTATAAATTGAAAGGGCATTAGAAAATATTTTGAGTGGCTAGATGCGCAATGTCTGTATTAATTGGAATAAATGTATAATTGTCAGATTTTTCCAATATATTTTTGTTCTGCTTATGGCTTGACCATCACTAGTAATTAAATCTGGTCATGTCTGCCAGCAGATTTTTATTCATTTGCTGTTGGTCACTGGTAATTCATCGCTCTAAAATTACCATCTTGGCTGTATCTGCAAATTGGCCTTTATGTGTGTTGCATACACAGGAGTATGTTTGTCATTGCTCTTTGTATACTGTAGAAACTGGGTAATTCAGGGTTGCATCATCGAAACTGATCTCTTTCGAAGGGATGTCTGCTTTCCCATCCTTGTATCTTGGAGAATATCGAGGAGATATCAGGAATTAGAACCTGTCTTTGAAAGTTTGCTGGTTTAGGTCTTCAGACTCTAAAATAATAGGAATGCCCCATATTCTTTCTTGAAGTATTTGTAACCAATTATCTGTTCTGCTAATGAGCAAAAATTCTCAAAATCTTCAATATACAATATCTTCTTTTTTGAAGATGTTGATGATTAAATGTTGCCATGCTCTCAGTTTCTCAAACGAGAAGGAACCGAGTAATTAAATGACAGTTTTAATAAAAATAGTTCTTTTTGCAGTATTTTTTTCCAAAAGTGTAAGACATGCTTTTCTCACATTAAAATTTACTTGTTTCCCTATGAAAAGATTTGTCTCTTTGATGTCTGCTTTTCACCAGGGAACAGAGAAAAAGCCATATTCCTATCCTGAAAGCTGGGAGATTGGGCTCAATTCCTTGCTTTGTCCCAGGTTTCCTTCCTAAACCTCCCTTTTTTTCCAGGAGAATGAGTATGTTAGAGATTGTGATGCTCCCTGACTGGTTCAAACCCATGTGAATACCTACCTTTTTTTAATTATCATTATTTTCATTTTCCCTTTAGTTGTGTGGTTAGATGATGGTTTGATGAACACTGAGTAGCTTTGTGGTTAGCTGGTGAGCTGCCAGAGGCTGAGTCTGTCTTGGTGGGATACTGCACCCTGCTTCTATGCACACACCTTTCAAGAAAAGTACCACCCAAGCCCCCCCTTCCCTCCTGCCCAGCTAACTCACAGTCCCACCAGCTGTAGAGAAGTACAGGAGATTAGAGGTGTTCAGAAGGGTCTTTCCTATACTGATAGATTACTGATAGATTTCATCAACTTCATATATATATCGTGTACAATATTTCCCCCCTTGCCCATAGTTTTTTACAGCAGGGTAACATTCCTAACCATGTTTCTGATTCATCATCCGTGCCATTCTCAGGACCATACTCTCCACGTATCCTTAATGGCATTACGATCTGTTCTCTTCAGACCATTCGTTTGCCTCGTTAAAACTCCTTTAAATTTTTATCTTCTCCTTCAGTGTGCTTGTTGCCTTTCCCAGTTTGGTATTGTTCATAAATTTAATAAGAATATTCTTTATTTCATCTTCCAGGTCATTAGTAAAAAGAAATGGAACATCTTCCAAGTTTCAATAAAAGAATCCATAGTTGTTAGCAGCCATAATAAAGTAGAAAGGAAATCAGAAGTAATCCAAGACCTGAACTTGCATCTTCAGCTCATACCTGCAGAGAGGCAGGTTCTAGACAGACGCTGTCATACCTTCGTCCTAAAGAGTATGTGATGGTCCATTTTGTTGCAAGGATACTACAGCGTAAACCAAGTAATGGTGTTCTGTGGAGAGGGAGGGGAGAGATGTTTTTTGCTTTCTTAAATACTTAGATACTTAAATGCTTACTAAAATACTTAGTAAGCCTTGTTTAAAAAAACCAAACAAACCAGGATTACTACAGAATCTGTCACTATAACTTATGTGGCTTTATAGAGAGATACAAGCCTTCAGACAAGTTCTAGAATAATGCAACTCTTTCACAGTAGAGAAGAGGAAAAGCTACATCTAACCAATTCAATTGATATAAATGTTAGATTCACAATTCTGTTTACTAACTTTTGACCTTATTTGTATAACAAGCCCGCGTGCTGTTAACATGATTGTTGTTTTGAAGGGATGTAGTACATTTTGTAGAATATGTTCTTGGTTGCAGAGATACCGGAACAATTGAAGTCCTGGGTTCCACGGAGGACCAGCTCAGATGGTGATGGCAGTGAAGAGCTGTTTCTGCAGTTAAAACTTGGCAGCATCAACAGTACGGTGCCGATCTCAAAGAGCTTCAGTCCACCCAGCTAGCAGCAGCAGAGCTGAAATTGTGGGGTTCTTCTGGGGTGAAGAGAGTGGCTCTCCGCAACAGCTAGTGATGGCTGCAGTGTCCTAGAAACTCCTTGTGTTCCCACTTGAGGAAGATAATCCTTGGGGGGGTCCACTTTTTTTTTTTTTTTTAATGAGGTCTACTAGAGATGTTAAATATATAAATACAGGCTTACTTTACGATCTCATTCTTACTTCTGCACATAGTCCCAATTACATCAGCGCTAAGAAGCTGCTGTAAGCATTGGGTCCGTATCTTCAGTCTCCAAGCCCAGATAATCATTCTGCGTCCAGTGAGGACATCAGTTGTCTGATCCCTTTTCTTCTTCCATCTCTGCTCAACACCCTCAGGAAGCACTTGGGATGAACTGATTCCTTACAGGTCAGCTCCTACCTTACCCTCCAGAGTCTGCATTGTTGCACGGAGCTGTGACAATTTGTCACATGCACTGGGAGCCAAACACCTAAGGAAGGTCCCAGGCTTCTTTGTCAACTCCTTTCATCCACATTTGGTTTTCAGTCATGAGTGAGTTAAACCAAGAATCCTGTGTGAATCCCAGTGGTGGATGAATAAAGATCTGGGAATCGAGGCCCCAGTGAACTGCATTTCACTTGTGAATAAAACAAGTGGAAAATCATACCACCACTGGAATAAGGCAGTTCGCAGCCAACTGTTGAATATGCAACACGGTCTCCTGTGGGAATTGGCTCTGGAATAGCCCTGCGGTGGGGGAGAAAGGGTTCATGAGCCATCCGTCTCCTCCAAACCAGGCACAGAAAAGCTGCGGGTTCAGTAAATTTCCTGTAGGCTTTTGATGCAAAGCAGGAAGCTGTAACACTAATGGAGCATGTGCTGACAAAGATCTTTAAAAACATCTTGCATGTTGCTGTGAAGAGTGAAGTTAATTTCTGATACGAAGCCTAGACTGTGGAATGAATAAAATGAGATTACAAAATGACTTTATTCTGAGAATAATTGTATTGCTGCCTTTGTGTGTTTGTTTGAGAGGTTTTCCTCCTAATTGAAGCGTATGAAGAGAGCACTTCTGCTTCTAGCATTTGGAAATAATATTTGCCAAGAACATGTGATAAGAAAATTATGATAAGAAAAGCTCTATAAAGTTTGGGAAGAAAAAAACCCTGCAGAAAAGACCGGGCATCTTCCTGGCTCCTCCAATGTTTATGCATATGAAAAGTTCCTTAAATGCAATAATACTATTTACATGAATAAAGATGTCAGGGTTTGGTTAATACAACCCCTGTACACTGTGATTCAGTGTCGTATTGGTCTAGAGAATAATTCAGTGTGGCACAAAAACCTGCTAGCATGTTCTGGCTGTCAAAGCGCGCTCTGTGCACAGGGTATGTGCTGCAATTTTTTTTGCTTTATTTTGACCATATAAATGTCACATTGTCTAATCGAAACTAAATGTCGTGGCTTTCCCCATAACTGAGAGACAGGTACAGGCACTACCCTAGGGTGGTTCATCTAACACCTACAACAGGCAGTATAGTTTGTGTTTTGAATAACTCTATTCTTACTGCTTTGTTACTAAATGAAAGTAGAGAAGAGGAGGACTTGGGAAAATTGACTCCATGCTACTGAGCAGGAAAAAATACTCAGATAAAAATCTATTTCTCCTTCTCTTGGACTTTTCTGCTGTGTGTGACTTCTGCAAAGCAGAGATACATTTTCATTGTGGGTCTCAGAACCTCTTTATAGAGAAGATACTGAGTGCCAGACATCATGGTCAGGAGGGAGAAGAACTATTTTTTGCTAGACTAACGAGTATACTTGAGTAAAGAAGAGGAACTTTTCAACATTTAAGTCTTTCTTCAGACAAAAGCAGAACTTTTCAGCTCCTGGCTGCACTTGCTGTGGGAACAATTTCAAACAAATATGTGATTAGAGCTGGTCAATATTTTTAATGAAGGAATGGCTTTCGTTTCAAAACCAAACTTGTTTAACACGTATTAAACAAAATTGGAAATAAAAACTTTTAGTCTGGTTTGTTTCCGCTTTCCTTTTTCCTCTTTTGCTTAATTCTTTTAAATGGCTGAATATCTTATTTTTTCCCTTTTCCTTGAATTTATGAAAATAAGCCCTTTTTTAATAGAGGCAAAACATATTACTAAACACTTGGATAAAAGAGTTGGTCATTTTAAATCAGTCCTTTAGGGCTAAATCCACAATCTTGGGACCTTGTATTAGTTCTAACAATAGGATATGTATTTAGGTATCCAATATCCAATATTCTTCTCCACTACAGTCTAACTCTAAAGGCACCTACATTTCAGAAGCCTTGAACCTTTATTTTCCACAGTTATCTAAATTTTTATTAGTAGTTACATGCCAATGGTCCCAAAGTAGTCTGGTCTCACTGGGGCTGCATAGCTTGGTGTCTTATTTATCCTGAAACATGTTTATCATCTAGAAATTAGATGGGGGTGGCTCAGTTGAGGCTCTACGGCTGTGTGCTGCTCCCAGGCCAGCATAGCGTATGTGGTCAGTTGTGGGGCTGGGCTGACATGGGGGTGGCTGACTGACACAGGTCACACTTGCTAGAGGAATCAAGACATAGAATCATAGAATCATAGAATTGTTTAGGTTGGAAAAGACCTTTAAGATCATTGAGTATAGGTGCTTTTTTATTTAAGAGGGTTTTTTTTCTTTCTAATGCCTTCCTAATGAGTCAGCAGGGCTTTACAAGAGAAGAGTGTTTTTTTAAAAAAGATGTTTTAATGTTTCATCCTCAGGAAACAGTCAAATGTATAAAAAACAGCCCTAGAAATCATGTGAAGGTGCAACTTCAGAGCCTGCCCCTGCCTGTATGAATGGAGGCACTGTAAGCTTGAAAGCAGAGGTATTCCCTCGAACCAGGCTGAATTATGATACTGTTATTGCCATAGAGGTAGCCTTTACACTCTCTGAATTCTCAAAAATCCTTAATATAATTGTCTGAAGTCCGAAAATCCAATCATTCAAATGTCTTAATTTCAGGCACTAAAAATGCTACTGCAAATTAGTGGATGAAGAAACATGAGGCAACAAAGCCATCTGGGCGCAGCGTTTGACTTGTTCAGGACCCTTGGTGCAGTCAGTCTGAAGGGAAGCTGAGCAACCTCTTTGCTCTTTACCTGTTGATGTTAAGCAATACTTTAGACTATCACTTTATGACCTTCATTATAAGATTTTTGAATGAATGAAAGATTTCTGGCAAGCAGTTAAATTCTGGCACTGTCACACTGAGAAATATGTCTTTGCTGAAAGCAGTTCACTTATTGCATTGAGCGATTGCTGCCAGTTTGCGTGCCCACAGCTCTTGCTTCTTCTCCAGCTTCTGTGAACAAGGACTGGGGCTGAGCCCTGAGGGGGAGTTAGGTACGGGCCCTTTACAGGACACCAGAGGACATTATGAGGCCAATATGCTCAGGACATTGCCGTGCTCAGCTGTAACTCGCTGTGCTGCGGGAGAGAGTCTTGGTTTTATCACTGTAGATTGTGTTAATCAAAATGAACATCAACAAATCTTTAGACTCCTTTCATGACAGTTAATATCTACAGAGCCTAAAAGGTTATCTTGGAGGTATATTTGCCTGGGAGTGCACAGCTGTATTGCTGACACAAGAAATCTGCTAATTCTTGTTGAAGATGATGCCATTGTGCCCAGGAACTGCTGCTGCAGTGGGCTGAAACACAAGTAGTTACTCATATGCCATGCAATTGCGGTACAGAAATTAAAAGTCTTGATCATATCTTTCCATCAGTCCCAAGAGGAAATTTTATGACTTGTTTTTTTTCTTAGTTCTTCCTGAGGGTTGAATTAAATAACCAGCAAGCTAACTATGCATATGTACTTTAGGAAACAGTGGTGATACATTACACATCTGTGAAAATTTCACTTGGAGCCAGATCTTGAGTATAGATCCATTGATGTTAACAGACGTATCCTAATTGATACCCCTTGAAGCTCTGTTGATGATTCGTATGTTTCTGCTTCGTTGGGTTTGTTTTTTTTCAATTTCTCTTTTGCTTTAGCATAAACATACAAACACAAGAAATAAATACATCTGTGCATAATTTCTGTATTGTAACTAGAAACAAATCCTTAGACCTGAAATCCATTTCTGCTCTATTCATCCTTGTATACCTTCCCATCGACTAGTGAATTTTCATTGAATTTGATTCCCACCGCGCTTAAACTGAATAATTCTAACTACTCCTTTGCGTTCGGACTGTCTGGTAATACCGAGAAGCCTTGCAGGGTATAGAGAATTGCAGGTGGAATCACAATTACCGGTCTGATACTGCACACCGTGGGCATGTACATCAAAGCATAATTTGCATCTCTTCCTTTTACTCACTTTGAGTGATTTTTATTCTTTTAAAAAGCAATTCTTTGTGTTTCAATAGTATGAACTTCACATTACTTCCATTCCTCCAGTATTTGTTTTGAATAAACATGGTAAAGAAGTTTTGCTACTACCATTTAGCAGAGGGAAAAATGAAGCACAGAATAAATAGATTCAAGGAAAGAGGGAGTGGTTTTTCCAGCAGATGCTATCATGTAGCATTTATCCCACGGACCTCGGTTATGACTAGATGATGCCTTCTACTTGAGCATGCAACGATTTGAATGAAGGGCTGAAACTTTCACTTCAGATAGTGCAGAGTGGTTATTAAAAAGAACATCTCTATTACTGACATGATTTCAGTTATTCCTTGAGAATACCATACATTTCAAAAGTGCTTTAGTTTCTATGCCATTGTGAAGCTAATCACTTTAAAAAAAGGTGATTGCAAAGAAGTTAGTGTGGAATTAAGGGCTATCGAGCCAGTTCTACCACTACTATTTCCGTTAAATGTGTGTAGGGGAAATAGAGCGGGATGGTATTCGAGTTTCTTTCTTTTCAGTGAATAGAAACCTGTTCGTGCTGTCATGAGGTTAAATGAATATGTCAGATCTAAAATTCATGAGTATGGATAGACTCATCAGGAAGGGTTGCAATCAGCATACAGAGAGTATAAAAGCTTTAAAAAGATGTGTCTGGATACAGCCCTCCTGAAGCTCTGTTTCAGGTTTGTCCTGGTTTCGGCTGGGATAGAGTTAATTTTATTCCTAGTAGCTGGTACAGTGCTGTGTTTTGGATTTAGGATGAGAATAATGTTGATAATACAGGGATGTTTTAGTTACTGCTGAGCAGGGCTTACACAGAGTCAAGGCCTTTTCTGCTTCTCACCCCACCCCACCAGTGAGTGGGCTGGGGGTGCACAAGAAGTTGGGAGGGGACACAGCTGGGACAGCTGACCCCAACTGACCGAAGGGATAGTCCACACCATATGACGTCATGCTCAGCGTATAAACTAGGGGAAAAGCTGGCCGGGGGGGTTGACCACTGCTTGGGAACTGGCTGGGCATCGGTCAGCAGGTGGTGAGCAATTGCATTATGCATCACTTGTTTTGTATATTCTTTTATCATTATTATTATTTTCAATTTCTTTTCTGTCCTATTAAATTGTCTTTATCTCAACCCACGAGTTTTACCTTTTTTTTCAGTTCTCTCCCCCATCCCACTGCGGGGGGAGTGAGCAAACGGCTGTGTGGTGTTTAGCTGCCTGCCAGGTTAAGCCACAACAAAGTGGCAGTTCTCAAATACCAATGAATTTCCCAGTCTAGCAGAGTAAGCACTGAGTCAGGAGTAAGCACTGGGTTCAGAGTTATTGCTTACATTGTCTTGGATTAGTCACTTCATGTTTTGTCTGAAGTGCTGATGTTATTAATAGCATGAAATAATGATATTTAAATTACTGTAATCATAACTGTTGATTGTAGTTGATTGGAAAATAACTATTCTGGTTGCTTTTTCTTGAATAAAATTTTGATTTGTTTCCACAAAGGTCACAAAAGTAGCATTTTGCTCAAACTTCAAATGTTTTGATTAAAAATAGTTCTCCTTGTTCCCCTGGGATTGCAGCTCAGGGCTGTATTCCTTGTCCTGTGCTATGGGCAGGGCTTACTAACCGACTTACTAACCAGGCGATAGGGAAGTCACGTACTTTAGTTATTTCCATTGCATTTCAGATCATGACTGCTGGGCTGTGCATATTACCAAAAGAAGGTACGAGGGATTACTGGGAACAGAAGACTTATAGAGGCTTAAAACCCAAGCTGGCCAAGGTACGAGTCCTTATTATATAAATGTTTTTGTAAGCAGTATAAAACTCTGAACTTCTCAAAACAAAACAAAAGGCCTACTGCTACTACCAAGATCAAAAGTTACCTGGAAGACAGCATGGAAAAAAAAATCAAGCTCTGATTTAGGCTTAACTGGTAGACAAATTGAGAAAACAGGTTGTTCCCTGTCTCAGTTCCCTCCCTTGGTCCATAATTTTTCAGGTGGTGTGAAGAAGGCAGGTGGACTGACAGGAGCGAGCCCATCTCTGGGGGCTGTTTGGGGATCCCCACTGTGCTACACCCCCACATCGTCGCTCTGCTCCTCAGTGAAGACTGAAACAGGGAGAGGGCATCTGAGACTGTGCCTGCCATGACCTGTGTACTGGTCCCCAGGACTCTGCTCGCCTGTATCATCCCTCTTTCATGTCCTGTCCCTTCCCTGCGCTGTTCCCTGGGTGCAGCATCCATCTCCTTTTGATTTCTGCTGGGGAAAGAGGGAAAGGGGAAAAAAAAAGAGAGAGGGAAAGAGAAAGAAAAAAGGAAGGAGGTAGGAAGGGAAAGAGGAGGAAAGGAACGAAGGAAGGAAGAAAGGAAGAAGGAAAAATAGGAGATGAAAAAAAGGAGAAGAAGAAAAAAAAAAGGAGAAGCCAAGGTATCTTTAGCAACAGCACAACCAGAGAGGCAGCAAATGCAGTTCTCTATGTAGTGCTCCCCTAGTCTGAGATTTACCAGATCTGGGCAAGAACTGAGCATCTCTGTTATTCTTTTGTCTGCTCCCATTTTGCCTTTTGGGAAGCAAAAACAGCCTCAAAGAGCAAAAACAATTCTAGTTCCTCTCTTTTCCACGAAGAGACAGCTAAATACTTTAATGCCATTAAAAAGACTGACAAATAAATGTATTTTTCATTTAACAGAATTCCTCTCTACAGGTGAAGGGAAAGAGGTAAACAGCATTGTTAAACTGAATTTCACTTTGTCTTTTACTTTTCAAATGCTTTAACTGTTTTCCTCTCCTCCTTTATATCTTTAAGATAGGGTTACAAAGATTTAACGGAGGTTGTTGCTATGGTGCTCCTGCCAAGCTGTCTGCATTCATTCCTCTGAACCTCGGTTAGTGCTGGTACATGTTTACAGCTTTGTCTGTCTGGATCTATTTGCTCTATCAAAATTAACACAGTGCACCCCAGCTGGTAGAGAACGTGTGCTTGTTTTTGCCTTGAGAAGATGCAGATTAAATGCAATGTGAAAGAAACATCTGCAGGCCTTTTTTTAACACTTCTCAAGTGTTCTCATAGACTCAGAATGTGGATGTGCAGAGACAGACATGAGAGATGCTATACTTGGCAACGTTTGCAAATCAGGGGACAAATTACTTAGTTTTTTTTAATAGCTTTACAAAATGTTACAACTGATTGGGCAGTCCTTGCCAGCTGACATCGCAAAGAGGTATTCCTGAATTACATCATCATTGGAGCCTTTTAGGGGAAAAAAAAAAAAAGAAAAAAAACCCAAGGCAGCGTGAATCTGATCTGTGCCATAGCTCCCTGCTCTAACATTAGTGGTCATCTTTTTTTAATACTGATTTAATTTTTTGTGATGCAGACATCGCACAGACATTTAGCTCTAAAAGATCAGATGGTCTCCAGTCCTTCCTCTGGACATGGAGCAGAGGAGAAGGTCTAAGGAATTCACAGCCCCTCACACACCTTGCACCTAAGCCCTGGCCAGAGCCGAGAGGCTGAGCTCCAAGTCCAGCCTTTGCGCTAAGGAGCTGGCCAGGCTGCTGAGCTCCACTGGTGACACGGGTGGCCTTTCCCTCTGAGGACGCTGCCCTGTCCAAACTCTCTCCTGCCCTTGCAGACACCAGTGCCTGCACACACACCGTGGCACTCAGGTCCTCCCGAATACATAGCATAAAACCGATAGCTTTTCCGACCACACCATCAGGTCAGGGCTCGAATTAGCATTATTGTACTCTAGCGGAATAAAAAGAGAGAAGTCCACTATGAAATATTGCGTAATTAAACTGCAGTCTGTATCATTTATCTGCAGCAAATACCTTCTATTAAAATGTTCATCTTGGAGTTGAAGCACGTTTCAATCCAAAGGTGCTATTTTTTCTATAGGACGTGCTGAACTACACTAATACACGAGTGAACACACACACAATGAACTGCAAGAGCTTGTGTTTCTGATGGCTATACATATTTTTCCTTGTAGTTCTCTACTATTCCTCCATTTGTGAGCTGATGGCAGTATCTGTCATTTGTTTAGTAAGTACCATCAGTGGGTTTAGGTCGTTTATTTGTTATCCTCCCTCCTGAGGTAAATCTGATACCCTGGAGAAATACAACTGAACAGGTATTGTGTGAAATGTACAGTTGTTCTGATTTAACATGGCCGCATTTTTCTCTGTGACATGGAAATTTTCATCACTGGATAATCATACTTGTTCCAAAACAAAGGCTGTTTCCTATTGATAAAAAAAAATTAAAAGAATTGTGTCCTTATTTCTAAGGAGAGGATGACTTCAGAAATGTGGCCTGCCTGTATTAGAGGAGAAAGAGTAGAACACCAGTCAATGGGAATGAAGGTCTCTGCTGAAGCTCCTCGCCTTGGTGGTGCAGCCTAAGCATATCACCTTGAATGCTCTCCTTGGAGCCAGGTGTGGTTTAGGTCTTGGCAACAAAAAAGTGTGTGTGTCCTGGAAAGTTTATTCTGAAATGCCTTAAGAAAGGCTTTAACTGGTCCACCCAAGAGTCTTTTGAAGTCAGCGCCATGTCCCCAGCAGTACCGTAAGTTAGTGGCAAGGGAAAAACAAGAACCGGGCAAGCAGTCCTTTCCCAGCTTGCAACTATTTTAGCTCTCTGACATTTGGATGTGTTCTCTATGTTTTCAGTGGGTTTCTCTTTCATCTATTTCTCCACCCTTGTACCCATGTAACTTTAGCACTCACAGCATCCTTTGGCAACTAATTCCACAGGTCTATTTGCTAAGCAGCACATCATTTTGTTTGTTTTGTGTAAATAGGAGTTGACATAGGACATAAAGAATAGCGTGCCAAGTCCCTTCAAAGGGAGTCTTTTCTGCAGGCTGTCCATCTTCCTCTCCAGCTCTGGCAAGAGCTGCTCTCTTGGAGCCACATTCCTCCTCAGCGCACGTGGGTGCCAAAGGAAGAGGTCTGAGTATGAATCTTAGCACCGCATGGCATGACTCAGAGTTTACACGTTTACTCTTAGGTGTCTTATTTCTAAGCTGTCTATGCTTACTATGCTTACTGTACTATAGCTGTCTGTGCTAACTGAAAAGAGAAGTAAAAATGTCCCTTCTTTATGACAAATAATATGAAAATGTCACTTTGAAAAATACCTCCTAGCAGTTTGGTGACTGACAGTACAAATTTTATCTCACTGTAGTTTGTTTTTATACGGTGCTTATCACCACAGCGTCTAAACCTCTCACAATGCATCATCACAATTGCTTTCTAGGGAAGGATTATCTTTCTTTTATGGAGGGAGAGCTGAGGCATTCAAGGTCTGGTCTAGCACCCGGGAAAGCTGACAACAAACCTGTTTGCTAAAGGTCAAACCGGGAGTCTGTGGCAGAGCTGAGAACAGAAAACAGCTCAGTACTTTAACCTCTGGACTGTTTTCTCCCTCTTTTTCATTATCTTTCCAGATTTTTGAGTGTTTTCACTGTCAGAATTCACTCATTCATCTACATCTCTAAGATGATGTATCATTAAAATATTTTGGCACCTGCCATGTATTTTCTGCTTAATATTTGCAATCAGTTAGAAAGTGCAGTTTCCAAAACGATAGACCAGTGGGTGAAGGAGCATTGACAAAATTTCTTTTTCTCTGGGGATCTAAAGCATTGGCAACATCAGACTGTTATTTTCTTTTCTTGAAGTAGATCTAGTAGCGTAAGCTACTGTATTTTGCTACCACTTATACATCCTGAGTTTGTTAAAAGCTTTCTCTGGTGATAAATAATCCTCTAATAATTTGTTTTCTGTGGCAACAGACCATGCAAAATTGAGTTTTATATGTGACCAAGAAATGTCATATAGTAGTTGTCCTCTCATTCTTATTTTAACTCTTATTTTGATTTTGCAAACAACAGAGAAAGGTACATTCTCAACGCTCTTCTTTTGGTTTATTTTCTCTGCAGGGCAATCAACGTATTTTTTCTAGGATACTGAATGAGGTGTCATTTTTAAAGTGTCATGATCTTCCCCAAAAATAGCCTACAACATTACTGTGAATTTATTAATTTTTTCTTTTTTTTTTCCTGATTCAATTGAATAACTCCATTACTGTATTTATATTCAGTGAAAAAGTTTTTAGTAGCACAGACATTTTTCTGAATTCCTTTTAAAAATTGGATACAGTTCCAGAGGAGGGCAAATGATGTGGGATATTAGCAAGGATGATGGATTCCTGGATGAATATTGCTAAAAAAGTCATGAGAATACTCAGAAATTGCTAGCAACAATAGCAATCACGGAAAGAGAGATCATAACTCTCAGTAGAGCAGTTCTTGCTCTATGTTACTGTGGATTTAGATACTACCCATGTATTTGCAAACAAGCAGAAGAGTAGGACAGAACAAATTTGATCAAAACTGTATTTTTGGCTAACTACTAGTTGGCTGTGCTAAAATCTAGCAAAATGAATCCTGAACAAAAATAGTCCTAATGAAAAAAAATCAGTGTTTACCAAGAATTACTGCCTTCTGAAATATGATAGACCACAACCATTGCCTGAAATTTAGCAGTGAAACAAAGACCCCGATTGAGGATTTCCTAATGACATTGGGAGGCTTTTCATTCGATTTAGAGAATCTGGGGTCTGGTCATCAGTTATCTTTTCGAAACACATTTTGTCAGCCAGTCTGAAGTGCCTGGCACGGCTAGGTCTCCTAACTGCTACCACTGTTCTTGGAGAGATGCTAGCCCCTGTATTTGTTAACTCAGCCATAGCAACTGCCAACAATTGAAACAATGTTTTTCTGCCTTTTTTGGTCTCATAGTATATTAGTGCTGAATTCTTTGGCCATTAAATCATGCAGGCCACTACAGATATTTACTATTAAACTGCAAAACTGTTCACTAATCAATCAACTGCATAAAAGCATCAGAGTAAGCAAATAAATTGTCCAGATGAAACTATTACAAAAACTATTACAGCAGGAAGCTCTTTTCAGTATTTCAATTCATTTAATTAAATGGCTAATTCAATGAGTTTAGGCTTATTTCAAAACACTGATCCGAGGATTGAATCTCCAGGTCCATATTTTTTATATCTGTCATTCTTTACTTCTTCCAGGTCCCCAAATCCCAAACTTCTCTTAGCTGTAAGTCTCATTTTGCTTTGACACAGACTACCAAGTGTAAGTCTTGCATACATTATTTTTCTGTTTATTCCATATAGGCATCAGCCCACGCGGGAGAGTTCCTGGGCTGAACAATCAAGAGATTTTCTGATTTGCTCTACAACTAAAAGCTGATTTTTTTCTTCTCTTGTCCTAAGGTCTCCATAAAATATGTCATGGCTGAAATGGAGTGGCGTTTAACGGCACACCATTCTCGGAGGATCAAATGTGAACAGTGACAAACTTGCAGATGAACAGGCCCCCAAATGCAAATGTTGACATGCTAAATATTCCCCCCTTAGCACTTAATATGTTGATACAGGAGTTCCATTCTCTGTCAGGTCAGCTTGGGCTGAGGCCGCATTCATCTAACTAAGGTCAACAGTGTGGCAGATTTGGGTGGCGTCTCTAGCAGATACTTTACAGAATACAAAACACAATACAAATGCCAGTTTTTGGTGTATAAGTAAACAATAAGGCTTTGGGGGATAAGAACGCTATTTCTAACCTTCCTTTTATTACATTGTAGTTTTGTTTTGCAGATTAAAAAAAAAAAAGAAAAAATGTATGTCTAAAATACTTGAAGTACTGTTGAGCTACTCCCAGGCATGCTCTAAATAAATTGTTTAGTTGATGACTTGATCTAATACTAGACCTTTTCCCCATGTTGTAGGCTCTTGTGTAACACAGCTCCCAAAATGGTAATTTAATAGGACTAGCCTGAGGGCAAATTTGCCATAACACGGGGCCAAGTTATTACAGTAATCAGCTAGCTCAGAAGGAACTTGAAGGAGTGAAATGCAGAAAATAAGCCTATTCTTTCAAAAGTGTAGGTGCTTATGGAACCTGTGGACCATCGCTAACATTGCTAAGCAATAAACCAAGTGATTGAATCTCAGTATGCTAAATACGTAAAATAATTTTAAGAGTTGGAGTTTTGTAACTTTGAGATTACATAGTGGAACTAGTTGGAAAAATTTTCTAACCACAGTTTACATTCTATAGGATATTCTCCTATTTCAATTACTTTGTGTCTTGAATTTTGAAATAACCTGCAAAAAATATTGAACGTTGCCTCAGTTTGATTTTTCTTGTTTGAAAAGCACAAACCCCAAAGTTTGTCAAAAATAATTAAGAATTATGAAAATTCTTTTTAAAAAAGTATAATCTAACTTATTTCCTGAGAAAGTTTGATTTCTTAACCTGTCAGTATTCTTCTAGAAACTTCCTGAGCAATAATATACTTAGGTTTTCCATGAAATGAAGAGATTTAGTTCAGGACCATTATATCTGCCATAGGCTGCTGCAGATTTCTGTATCTGGTTTTCACCCCCAACTTTTTATCTCTATTTATAGTGAAAAAAGATTGTGAATTTTATTTCTAAGAAATAAAAGATTAATACAGAATTAATTCAGGCAAAACCTGTGTAAGGATGAATATTATTAGAATATGGCACATTTATTTACATTTCAAGAACAAGTGTGATAACTAGACACCTACTATTCCAAGGAGTCTTTGTAGGAGCTGCAAGAAATACTAAAAAATATAATGATATCCTCCGAGGGAATCCACGCCCAGAACAAAGTAGCCCAGTGATGGTACTGACTCTTGGTTCTGTTTGGGATTCATGCTCAATATAAACCAACTCATCAGTATTTTCCCCATCTACCACATAACTCTTATGGAACATGAATAAAATGTGAGTATTACCTAGATACAAGATTACTATAGGAGGACTGTTATTGCTGATAAAATTAAAAAGTCTATCATCTCTCTCATTGGAAGTGGGTAATTTCAAATTACATGCAGTTGAAGTTCACAAGTGGTGTTTAAACTGGATTTTTGTGGTGTGATCAAATGGGAGACTGTTAAAGACTCTGTTACCTGTTTCTCTTCGGCAACCAGTAGCTGGACCTGAAGCATCAAAGGTATTTGTACTCCTAAAACTAATTTCTGCAAGGGCCCTGGCTTCTCCTTATATGTCACATCTCCAGGTTAGTATTCTCTCCTTGCCCATTTCCAATTTTTAGTTAGACACTGTAGATCATACTCTCCTAGGCGATATCGTAACCCCCCCTAGGCTTTTAAACTTCAGGGAGAAGGTTACCAGGACAGAACACAGTTTCTACAATAGGGAGGGTGAAATCCTGATCCTGTGGGAATCAGCACTAAAACTTTCTTTTGCTGTAAATACTGAAAGTTCTTCAATGACAGCTGAACTTTAATTCTCTCTGAAAGATGACGTTAGCAGTAGAATATGTCAGGTTCCTGTTGACCCTAATAAGCTAGGAGAAGAAGCCAACAGCACCAGAGGTAGAAGGAGTCAAGGACCAAAGCTGTTCTCTTCATCTAATGTAACTCAAGAAAGAAAATTGTCCATGATGCCTAGCTTATGTCGGAGTCAAAATCCCCATGTTAGTGTTTCTGAGCACTGTCATGTGACTACAACAGTTGGTTACAACTGGCATGCATGAGAAGAAAAAGACAAAAAGCTGTGAAAAAACATGAAGATATATAACAAATGATAATATGAAAAAGGTAAGATTTTAAAAGGGCAAATCAAAAATAGTAAACACAATGACTCGACATTAACAGTACAAGAGAAGAAAATGTTTTTCATCATTACTTTTCAGCTTCCGTTAAGTCTTTTGTCTTGCACCTTAGATGAAGGCCAAAACCTAGAAATACTATCTAATCTAGGCAAGTCTGACAGACTTAAGAATACATGGAAGGACATGAGAGTTGTGTCTGTGTGCACTAAAAACCCTAAATATCTGAGAGTTCAGTACTCCGTTGGTTTCCTTTGTTGAGCTTAGCAGAAATGTGTGATTCAGACAAAGCAATCTATGCTATCTTAAATGCTGATCCCAGCAAAATATCAAAAATAGAAAACTACTCCCTAGTCATTAACCTTTTTCCAAAGAGCTTAAAAGTTCCTTTGCAGCTGAATTTCGAAGTGACACTTAATGTAACTGAACACAGGACAATAATGAATGCATGGTAACCCAGGAAATTAGAACAATTCATTATGAGGCACACAGTTAAGAAAGTGTTATTAATATTGGCTTACAGTGACAGCGTAATGTCGGAATAAAACATTAGCGGTCAGATCCAATATGCCTGGCTTTGCAGAGGCATTCTCCCCAATTCCCTGTGCAGCAGGGGGGAGCAGGGACTGCGGAAGGAGGGTCCTCCAGCCCAGCCAGCATGCATGCTGGTGGGGACGAGCATCGGCCCACGCGGGAGAGGAGGAGGGACTCAGACCCTGCATTTTAATTTCTTTGTGAAGGGTCAGCTCACTTTTTTATTTCAAACCGTAGCCTGAAGAGAAGACACGTCTTACCCTTCGCTAAATAGCATTCACTCAGTAAGTTCAACACCTCCCTTAGGCTCAGGCACACACATTTTCATGCCTCAGGAGAGCGAGTTCTAACCACCAGACTGCTGGAAGAGGTAAAATGGGGGCACCCTGCACATGTCATTTCATACAGTGCTGTTGTATGTAAAAGGAATAGATGATTTCTGCAGCTATAGGTAAAGGCTTTTGGTTTTATTCCTCCCTCAGCTTTTCCCTATTGTTTACCTCTAAACATTTATGTGCAAAATCTGCTGCATACTGCCAGACGTGTTTGTGTGCTTGCTGGTGGGGCTTCTGTTATGAGCTACCAATTTCTGTTCAAAACCAAGGATCTTCAATGCTTGCTCCTGAAGTGCAAGTCTGAATCCTAAACAAGCCATTAAAATTATCTGGTCATGCACTTGAACCTTCAGTGTCCACTGGGGCACTGGCAGTGCCCAGGAATCTTTCCTCCTTGTGTATTATTTTCCATGTGAATGTCTCAGCTTTGATAAAAGTGTATAATAAAGCAAGATGAAAAGGTGCAATAGCTCTTCAGGAAAGGAATCAAAATTAGAGGGAGACAGGTGCTGAATACTTGCACACAGGACAAGACTGTAAGAAGTTAATCTTAACATGGATATACTTAAAAGACTAGGAATACTTATCCATTAAACCTCATGAAATCACCATGAAGAAAGATTAGAAAAATGGCATTTCTTTCACATCCCTTCCTGCTGAATCCAGACATTGATTAAAAGAGCACGAGACACAAATCCCACGCTCCTCCTGTTTTACTTACGGCCTGACAGCATCAGTCAGCACAGTGCTCATTTCCCGTTAGACCAAAGCTGGGTGCCTGGTCCCTTCTCTGAGCTGCCTGCGCAGTTGCTTCTCCCCGAGCAGGAGGCACAGCAACAGCCCGACCATATGGTTAAGCGGCTGCTGATTACTCTCAGGAAAATTGTTCCAAATCACTACCCATCAACTGTTCATTTTCACAAGACACAGGACTGTTGTACCTTATTGCGCAGTATGTTTGTGAGATTTTGCAAGTGTAGTTTTGTTGTTACATCTTCTGCCTTGGGAGGGACCCAGGGCTCTGCTCTCGCCTGCGGTTTCCCTTTCCCATCAGTATATTTTAATGAGCTGGAATGATTTTCTGTTGCAGAGTACCAAAGTCCCATGGCACTTGCAGTCTGGGAATTGCTGGCTTTTGTAAATGATTTCTGTTGGGCTTTTTGAGACCAGATGCTGACTATTGAAATAATGCATGATCCTAAACAAATAAAAGAAAAACTGGGAACATCCAGCCTTCACAGGAAATGGAATCAAAGATGAGCAAGCTCCAATTCTTTTCTGCTTTTTGTATTCAAAACTAATGCGTACCCATGAGATGTCTGAAGCAATCCATTCACAGTGCGTAATCTGAGGAATGAGTACCTTCATCAGGCTTCTTGCAGCCTCTGATTGCCTCAGGATCCCAGGGACACACGTTTCTCATTCAGGGCCTGTAGCACTGGACTACAAGTAGGTGAGGGCAGGTCTTTCTACCGTGCAGGTGAGACCTTTCCTTTTAAAGTCTTCCTTCCAAGGTGAAGGTGGTTCTTCCCTTTCAACAACTCAGTGATCGGGGAACTCACACAAAGTGGGGAGAAATACTTGTTCGGTGCTCTCCTCTGTCTGAGGACAGTCTAATCCAGGATTAAAGGAAAGGCCGTTAACCATAGGCAGAGGAAAGTTTTCTCTATGGGTGCATTTGATAGGACTCTTGTTGAAGCCCCACCGCTGATAAGCAAATGAGAAAAGAGGATGCTGACAGTGGAAAGGGACTTCACCATGTCCTGCTTCCATCTAAATCCTACTGAGGATCCAAAAATCTTTGTTGCTATAAATCTGGGATGGTGCTTTTCTCATTACTTGGATAATAGAAACACTGACCATAATTGCTGGCCATTAAACAATCCCCCATAGAAGAGACAAAACCTTTCTGAAAAATACTGCTGGTTAAAAAAAAAAAAGAAAATCAGAAGTTTTCCACTGAGTCTGTTAAATTGCCTTTGGACTTTCAATCTGGTATGTGGGCTCCTTTTTCTGGCACTCTCTAACTTTTCCCTGTTTTTCCATAACCATCTCTTAATAGTATTTTTGTGTGTAAATCATTATCTCTGTCGAGAAGCCAGAAAACCAGGATTCCCTTCTTGTTTTGAGCTGGTAGAAATTTTCAGTGAGCATGTTCTGTCAGATAATGAAGATTTGCAGAAATCCAGAGGTTCCAAGGGAATATCTCGGTTTCCATGAAATGCCGAGGGGAGCCTTTCCTGCCAGCCTGTTCCCCACCTCCATAAGTCCTGGCAGCCTGTAGGTGTCACCTTTCCGGCCTTCCAGTTTTGGAGGCACCAAAAGCCCCTGCTGTGACAGTGCTTTGATGGTTTCAAAGAGAACAAATGCACCTTCTGGTCCCGAAATGATGTTTTTGGAAAAATATCTTCCTGGGAGCTGGTGAGCTCTAATCATACAGTACCTCATTCGCACTCATATGTTTCCTCAGCAAGTCTGCAAACATTAGCTCTGTTGCACAGACTTCTGTTCCCAGTACCTGTATTTCCCCTTATTTCCCTTTATTTCTCCATGGGAACTAGAGAGGGATGAGATGTGCTTTGCTGGAGGATTCACAGTGTTTTCTAACACCAGACGGACAGTGAGAAATCTGGTGTCTGAAAGGGAATATGGTCCACTGGGCACCAGCTCTTCCATCCACTCCTCAAGACTCTGCTTTGTCCTGCCCTGGGAGACCCACTTTCATCCCAGGTCTCTCCCTGCCCTTGCTCCTTGTGCTCCTCTCCTTCTCACTTACTCGTCCCTGGGCTCCTTCATCTGTGCTGCCTCTCCCCACCTGAGGTCTGCCAGCAGTCCCAGGCTCCCGGTCTTGCCCAGCTCTTGGCTGTGTCCCAACCCTAATCTCCAGCCTAGTCTCCTCGTGTAATCTCAGACTGTAGCCTTTTCCGTGGTTTTCTCTTCCTCTTTTTCCAAACTCAGCTTTTCTGCCCAGGCATTTTCAGTTCTTCTTCTGCTTCACCGCTGCCACCTTTGCTCCTTCTCCTCCATGGGTACTGGTCCAGCTCTCTTTGTTCCCAAACGCAATGCATCAGCATTGTGAACCACATACCAAAGAAGGTTTTGATATCACACACCATTTTGGTTTTAGGTTTCTTAGCATTTTACTGAATTTGATGCAACACACTAGTGGGTCTTGTTATCACAGAGAGGATCAAGCACTCTGTGACCTGTGCCCCTTCTGCCCAAACTACTGGCAGTAACTTGGTTTTAATTAGGTATAAAATCTATCACAGGAATAGGATAAACTGGGATCCTGAGAGGTGCTTGTGGCTGAGGCTGTAGAGCACTTGGCTTTGATTTTACCCGATTCTTTAGACAGCATGAACTTGGGATTATGCTCAGGTGCCATGTGTGTTTGGACTGTGCCTTTGCAGAGAAGCCCAAACTTTCAGCTGTGGTGATTTCTTTGCATCAGTTTGTAGCTGTGAAGTGGGGACAGCAAGTGAGAAAGGCGTTAGAGATGAAGGCAGCTTCTTTAAAGGTGAGTAAAGCAAAATATAGTTCTCTACCTTCATTCTCAGAAAGGGGAGAATGGAGAAAGCTAAAATTCTCTTAAAAATAAATCAACTTGAGCCATATACCAGACTTGGATAGAATATTAATCAGTGAGTGGTTAAAATTAGAGAAAGAATTAAGCTACGGGAAATATGAAGTGGTAGGCAAGGGACCAAAACCTACTTCCAGTATAAATGATGTTTGTCTATGCATTTGTTTGTGTTTAGTAGTAAGCAAAAGACTTGACTTTTTCATTATTGGCCACCTTTCCTTTAGACGGATTGTGGAGAGGGACTCCATTCTGCACTTTTCTAGTAGACACTGATGGCTATTCAACAAGGTTAATATCAGTCATGATAATTACCACCAACATGTCAGAAGAAAACATTCTGATCCATTTCTGTTCAGCAGCTTTTACCTTTTACCTTGAAAGTAAAAGAAAATACTTCAGCTGACACTTGCTTTTATGTTGCTGCTTTGATCTTCCAATGGAAATGGCACTATCATAGCACTAGTATCTTCCCTTTTATCCTTTACATTGAAGAGACCTTTTCAGGTAACATGATTTCTTGATAAAAGAGCAAGGGACATAGTGCTCCTTACTTTGGGCCCACCGCACATTCCTCTCTTTCCTCTACATTTTGTTGTTGATGGACTACCTTACAGGCTGGCTGAATGGTGTTCACTTACCAATTTGTTTTTGCAGCAAATGGAATGAATTTTCTTAGCCTTATGTGCCCCATCTTCCTCTGTGATACACACTTCTGTCCTTTTGGCAAAATAAAATTCTGCATGACTGTTAATGAAGAGCTCTTGCCAATTGCATTTTGTGTTAAAAACACATTTCCCCTCTCACCCCACCCACTATGCCAAATTCTTCATGCAACAAAAGGGATCATTCAACGCAGTTGTGTTTTGAATAATGTAAATTCAAAAGCAAGCCTCATTTCTAGTATGTCTTAAAACCGGGAGATAGATGTTTTTAAATGTGCTTTCATAAAATGGTTGGACTTTCCTATAAAAATATTTGTCATCTAAGAAACAGTATAGTGAAAGACAAAAACCAAAACATACGGACATTAAGATTTGTTGGAGCAAAAAATTTTCTTCCAACCAATGTGGAAAAATATTCCTGGTATACATCAAAGCTAACACTGAAATGGAATTCATTCTCACTTTGAAAAGATGGAACTGAGAAGCATTCCAGTCTCTCAGGATCCTGGATTACAGTTTTAACACTTTCATATGAACACTGATTAGAGAGCAATACCTTTTTGTCCTGTAGCTGATCTTGAGAGCAAGTAACATAGATGTGGAACTTTAACAGCATGCATTTATAGTTTTTTTGAATTGTATGTTGAGTGTACTGCATGCATTGTGCTCTTCTTTACAGTCCTCTATATAATGGTATCTTGTTTTCTTTCATAGCTTTTTTCCTCCCTAGTTGAAGATTTGTGAGATGGTCATGTTAATCTTGAATTCTCCAGAGACTGGGATAAGAGAGAGACATGTTTCTTTCTACTCTCTGGCCAGTCTCCTGGAAGGACGTATTTTAAGCTCCCTGGCTGTGGAAAGTCTCAAACTCAAGTTTTCCATTTTCTGGATGAATTTTCTCAGTCTTAAGCTATCACAGGTATTGCTAGTCTAGGAGTATACTATCTCTAGGACAGCTGTAGATCTGAGCTAGATGGAGGCCCCATTGCCTCAAGAGAGGTAGGACTTTTAGGCATACCCCAGTGCTTAGGACATTTTACTGGTGAGCTCTGTACGTCTGACACAGCTGCTCGGGTCCCTGAGGTGCCTGTGAGGTCTCCCTGTGAAGTAAAAGAAAAGAGTAAGCTCTAAGCACGCGGTTCTGGATTTCCCTGGGCTCTGTGATTCAGGCATCTAATATTCAGCATTTGAATATTTTAGCCACTCAAGTCCCTTGTTAGAGCTACCTCATAATTCTGGATCCAGAAGATTCAGAAGATACAGCTGAGCCTGGGGCCAGAAAGGACTGCCAAAGACGTGATTTCGTATCTTCATGGCAGAAATGGCATCCATTATGGTTAAAGAAGACCTTTCTTTGAAGTACAAATAATTACTGTCACTAAATCTAATAAAAAGTTGATTTTACTTGAAGATAAGATTGGGTGGGAAGTGTCAGTTTAGAGTTAAGCTGAAATTATTGAGAGAGGAAGGGGGGCTTCAACACATGGGCATTGAAAGTAGGCAAAAATGGAGAGGTGCAGAGGGGAAGTCCAAAAAGCTTCAGAAAATTTTGATGGAAACAGACAGAAATTTATCTGTCTATAATAGCTCATGATAGCATGAGAGAAAGCCCATCACATGCAAGCTTGTTGCAAAACAACTTTCCCTATTAATACAGTACATCCAGGTAACAATTAGATATGGCTGGAGCAACACAAATGTATTTAAATATTTGTTTTATGCCTAGTCTTGCCTTGTTATGTCAAGGAATGCAGCCTTATTCAGGAAGACACAAGATTTAACAACAAAATATTATCAGATTCCAAATATTGGGCCAGAGTGTTTTTCTGTCTCCTAGAAGCACTCCCTTCTCTCCAGCCTACTCTAAATCCATTTCTGTCTTTTCTGGCAGGAAATCTGCAGATCTCAAATCCCTGGAGAGACAGCAAGAAAGATTTTATTTTCGAACATGCTTGCAGATGTGGCTGCATTGTATCTCATTATATTTAAGCGCATGATTAAGCGCGTGATAAGTTCATGAGAGGCAGGTCCTGCTTGACCAACCTGATCTCACTCTATGACCAGGTGACCCGCCTAGTGGATGAGGGAAAGGCTGTGGATGTGGTCTGCCTGGACTTCAGTAAGGCCTTTGACACCATCTCCCACAGCATTCTCCTAGAGAAGCTGGCGGCTCATGGCTTAGACAGGTGTACTCTGCGCTGGGTCAAAAACTGGCTGGACGGCCGGGCCCAGAGAGTTGTGGTGAATGGAGTTCAATCCAGTTGGCGGCTGGTCACGAGCGGTGTTCCCCAGGGCTCAGTACTGGGGCCAGTCTTGTTCAATATCTTTATCGATGATCTGGATGAGGGGATTGAGTGCACCCTCAGTAAGTTTGCAGACAACACCAAGTTGGGCGGGAGCGTTGATCTGCTCGAGGGTAGGAAGGCTCTGCAGAGGGACCTGGACAGGCTGGATCGATGGGCCCAGGCCAACTGTATGAGGTTCAACAAGGCCAAGTGCCGGGTCCTGCACTTGGGTCACAACAACCCCATGCAGCGCTACAGGCTTGGGGAAGAGTGGCTGGAAAGCTGCCTGTTGGAAAAGGACCTGGGGGTGTTGGTCGACAGCCGGCTGAACATGAGCCAGCAGTGTGCCCAGGTGGCCAAGAAGGCCAAGGGCATCCTGGCCTGTATCAGAAATAGTGTGGCCAGCAGGAGTAGGGAAGTGATCGTGCCCCTGTACTCGGCCCTGGTGAGGCCGCACCTCGAATACTGTGTTCAGTTTTGGGCCCCTCACTACAAGAAGGACGTTGAGGTGCTGGAGCGTGTCCAGAGAAGGGCAACGAGGCTGGTGAGGGGTCTGGAGAACAAGTCTGATGAGGAGCGGCTGAGGGAACTGGGGTTGTTTAGCCTGGAGAAAAGGAGGCTGAGGGGAGACCTCATCGCTCTCTACAACTACCTGAAAGGAGGTTGTAGCGAGGTGGGTGTCAGTCTCTTCTCCCAAGTAACAAGCGATAGGACGAGAGGAAATGGCCTCAAGTTGCGGCAGGGGAGGTTTAGATTGGACATGAGGAAAAATTTCTTTACTGAAAGAGTGGTGAAACATTGGAACAGGCTGCCCAGGGAAGTGGTGGAGTCCCCATCCCTGGAGGTATTTAAAAGACGAGTAGATGAGGCACTTAGGGACATGGTTTAGTGGATGGTGGTGTTGTGTCGATGGTTGGACTCGATGATCTTAAAGGTCTTTTCCAACCTCAATGATTCTATGATTCTATGATTCTATGATTTAGCTTGGAAGATTGAGGCTTCTGCCACCCATTGACAGGAAAAATTTGGGTTTTATGCTACCAATGTTTTCCTATGCATGTTTTCCTATCCATGTTTTGACTTGTCACTTGTAAAGGAATATACGTTCCAAAGCTGTTGGTGAACATGAGGCAGATGAACTAAGAAGTATCTCTCACAGCCAACCCTTTTAATTATAGATTAATATGTATATGCCACATAATGAACATATCACAGTGTAAAAGATCACAGGGATGGCTGCATTATTTCTATGGAAAGAGTTTTGGAATAAATGTCTTCAAGAAAAATACAAACATATTTTCAGCAGTTAATACATTTTAAATCTCATAACGTTCATTTGTGAACTGACTTGAAAAATTTTTATTTGAAGTGTGCTAAATGGAGAAGGTTTAATTTGTTATTCTCAGCTAGTACAAATAAAGTAAATACTACTTTTTCTTCAAGGAGAAAAATACAGTCAATTAATCTGTTCATACATATGTATGCTCTTCAAGAAAAGCAGGGATATGTCCCTGGTATAGATACTGGTTCAGTAAACCAATAATCTTGGTCCTACCAATAAGAGACAGCAGTACAACAGGGCGGAAGGTGAAAATCAGTATTGACACATTCAAGGTTGAAAGGAGCAAGCTGAGGGAATTAATGCATTACTGTAGTACAAATATACTAAAAACATGCAATAAAATAGCCCAGCGCTTTTCTGTGTACGTAGTTGCTCAATGCATAGAGATACTAAAAAAAAAAAAAAAAAAATCCTTAACTCCTTTAAAAACCCTTCTTCCAAGACCCTACAGTAGTATGAAACATGGTAGTATGAAATACTAGCATGTTCATGCATCTTAGAAATGATAATGCAGCCTGAGGAATGAAAAAATGAATAACTTACAGTCCTGGTGGGGCAACTGTAAACGATCAGTGCAGTTCACAGAGAAGTTTTTCCAGAGAGGGACAGCACAATGTCTTAGAGACACAGAGAGCTTCATTTGTGTGGAAAGATTGAAAACCCCATGACAGGAGGGTGTTTGTGTTGTGTGTTGCCAGGGAAATGTTTGTGTATTTAAAGAGGAGACGAATACAAGTGAGGATAATATGAAGCAATGAAGGATCCAGAAAAGGCTAGTTGTGTGGTCCTATTCATCTTCAAAACAGAAAAAAAAAGAAGTGGAATAAAATTAAAGACTGATAATATAAAATGGTATTATTTTTTTAATATAGTTCACATAGTTTGACCTGTAGGATTCAATGTCACTACTACAAGCTTTAGCAGATACTTTATCTTGAAGAAAATAATGAGAAGAAGGTAATGAAAGTTACTGCTATAATATGAGAGCACACACTATCAGTTACATACATTTAGGAACATTTCTGTGCCCAGATTGAGTGATTATGCCTCTCGTTTGCAAAAAAGTTACATTGCTTATTCAAATAGCTGTGCCTATAAGATGGCAAAAACATATTTCAGAAATCTCTTTAAAATACATGTTGCTTTGCTGGTTGTCTTGCTCTATTTAGTGTTCTTTCTTTTTTATTAGCTGCTCAGTATTAATGTGTGCCTCTCTGAAAAATGTAAAATTAAGCCCGGTACTGCAGTAAGAGGAATGCTGGCTACAAAGAAACCCTCTGAAACACTCTGACCAGTGGACTTGGTGGGGTTTCAGCAGGCTCTAAGCATTTCCAAGACCTTTAATTCCTGGAGTTTGAGACTCATCTTAACAGTAACAGGTAGGTGGAAAACTGGGCCTTTTGTCTGACAGGTCCATTGGTGAGAGAAGGAGGTGGGGATGTATGTCTGTGGGTGGTGTTTGGCAGGACTTTGGGAGGGCAGTGATTGATCTGTGTCAGTCAAAATGGTGTTCAGCAGGGATCGATTTCTGTGCTGCAGTGTTTGCACATGGATGTTTGCACTCTACAGCCCGGTGGAGCGAATGCCCCTGCCAGACCATGGGAAAGGCAGGATTTATAGAGAACCATGCCAGTTCTCGTGACGGGGTGCAGAAGCAACAAGCCAGCTCTGATGACAGCTCTCATCCTCTTTGCATACTTCTTCACTTCAACTCTTCACAGCTCTCTTTGGTTTGATTCGGCAGTTGCAGAGGTTTTCCACTCAGTGAAACCAGCCTCTTGTGCTCTAGCTGGCCTAAGCTGGATGGAAGAAAAGGCACTGACGACAGCCACTGGTGTCACTGCAGCCAGCTCTGCCTCTGCTCCATTCCCTTGGCCCTTTCCCTACTCTTCAAGATTATTCAGCCTGAGCTTTCAAATATAAACGGGAAATTTATGGCCTTAAAGGAGATGTTGCATATAATTTAATGCAGAAAATATCCATACATCTGCATTATATGGTTGCTCATTACATTTACTAAGTTGATTTCACCATTACCTGCTTCCCTGAATGCTTTCTCCAGTATATCTCTGGCTTCAAGTTGTATCTTATAAAGCTAGTTCAAACTCTAAATTCCTTGCGGTAGTGTCTGACTTGACTTACCTTAATGTGTGAATATAATGTTTACCATGATAGGGCTCAAGACTTAAAGCATTCTCTCATTACTAATTAACCATACTGAAATTGCCTCAGTATCTTAGCACAATGACTGGAGAATATTATCCTCGCTATAGAATTGTATAGAAAAGTTATAACTACTAATTAAATTGTATAGTACTCCTCCAAGAGGGATTTTTCAAGTACAAAATAATCACTGTGGGAAAATTCCAGGGATGCAATATAGCACACATCAAAACAGTGAAAAGGTAAGACACAAAAAATTCTCCAGAGCACTAGTTCCAACGTATTTTTGCCCATGAAAATGTCTATGACTAAATCTATTCAGGTAATTCCATTCAAAGGGCACTGATTTTACATAATTCTATATTCATGGGCATACATTTCAGAAGGACTTGGATTTTAGGATCGTTCTCAATTGTATTTCTCTTAATGGGTATTGAAAACTACAGAGGCTTTGATATGCTTACTTTATTGTTTATAACTGACTTAAAACCCCAAACATCAAGCAGCGAAGCTTTCTGCCCTATGTTATGATTTTGAGTCTCTGGGAAGACTCATGAGGACTGTTTGGTGATTTTGTAAAAAATACTCTAATTGATTAGATACATTCCTCCTTCCCAATTAAAAATTACAAAAAAAGGGAGTTTATGGCTCTGAGCCAAGTTCATTGATGTATAGAGCATAGATAATATCAGTCATTATTCAGGTCCTGATTGTACTGTGTGTTTTCTCACAAACATGATTATAGCAAGCTAATTTGCATTGCTAAATGAATGCTAAAAATATCAAAACATTTTTCCCTCCTGGCCAGAGAGTAGCTGATCCAATCATTAAAATACAGATAAACGCAAGTAACTACTCTGATGGAAGCTAAGCTGGTTAAGCGCAATATGCATAGGAAATTAGTTATTTAGCTACTAGTATGCTCTCCAGAAGAAGAACTGCAAAGCTCTTGTTTAAAAATCACACCAATCCATCATGGAGGTTTTTGCGTGGCACCAGAAGGATCTATAAAAGCTTTACATTATTCCTCATTCAAAATTTACCATGGGGCCTCTTGGCAGCATGTGCTAAGGGACTGAACTGCAACTGCTGTGTAGGAAAAAATAATTTCTGCTTTTCCTAGCAGGACTGATGACTTTGGCTCCAGCGGCTGCTATAAGTTGTAGTTCCTTTTGCTGTACAAGAAGGCACAGTCTGAGCAGCCCAGCACTGCAAACAGGCAGGGTCCTGCCGTCGCTTGCTTCTTATTCAGAGCCTGCATAGATGAGCTTGTTTAGCCACGGATGAAATCTGGGCCAGATATAGAAATAATGGGGATTATTTGCAGAACAGTGGTTTGTTCCAGGTCTCCTCTTGAGGCAGGTGCTAGAGCAGCGGAGGTTCAAGAGGATTTCGGGGGTTGGACTAGATGACCTTTAAAGGTCTTTTCCAACCCAAACTATTCTATGATTCTATGATTCTATGATACCTGTGGTTTTTTTAATGAAATGCACTTTGAATATATCCTTGCTTTCCAACTCCCACCAAAACTGTAAATGTGCCTGTCCAAAACCGCTAAGCTTCTCCTATGTTAGCAGACACTTTTTTCATAGCAGAAGTGTTGGCATAGCTACCCAGCTGGAAAACAGAAAAATGCTTTGGGTCTTATTCAGCCAACTACAGTTCCTCAGTGCATGCAAAACACCAATATTTAGGTTTAGTTTAACCTGTCAGAAATTGGTTTGAAATTGTGATCACATATTTCTGCAAGCAGAAAACATCTAAATGAATGGAATGGGTGGATGGATTGGTGCCTAGCATTTCCTCTATTATGTACTTTGATGTCATTTTGAATAGTGTGCCAAGATCTATAACCAACCCTCCCACCCCCCCAAGTCTACAGGAAAAACTTCTGGAAATATTTCATTAATCATTTTTGTCAAGACTACAGATGAAAGGAGCCATTTGTATTTTATGACAGTTGATAATTAAACATTTACAGTACGGTGCCAATATTTAATACACAATGTAGAAGGAGCAAACTGAACAGAAGGTAAATCTGGCAGAGTTTAACATGGAGTGATGCTGTGGGAATGTGCATGTGTGATCAGAACTGTAACATTGCAGAGCAAGTGGCATTGCAATAAAATGTTGTAGCAGCAAACTGCTTTTCCAGCTGTGTTAGACTTCCTTCCCTCTTCCCTGGAACAGAAATAAGAAAAAATATTTTACCCTTGAAATGACTTGGAGAAACCAGACGAGACTTTGGCAGTTAAGATCACTGGCTGCTTTTGCGAGGCAATAAAGCTGTATAGAATAAATGAGTCCCAAGGAGTTTCTTTTGGGTTTATGACTGCCCCGCTTTGTTTTCCCCCTCCATCTCACTGAGTATTTTGTAAAAACCTTCCATATCTTATTTAGGTTGCCTTCCCTGTTTTCATTTTCTGTTGGAAAGCAAGGCAGTATTTGTTGCAAGAGTCTGTTTTTGTGTAATTTCTCAGCTCTCTAATACCACTTTTGCATGTAAGGATAGAAACTGTTTAAACAGCTCCATCCTAGTCCTGCTGAAATGATCAGAAATGTTCCCATTTTTTCATAAGAATTAGACTGCATCGCCACAGATTGTCTGTGCCATCACAAACAAGATTCATCTGACTAAATGTCAGTGCACAATGTACATGTCCACATCTGAGCTGTGTACGCTGTCATTATACTCCATGGAGGCAGAGCTACAGGGAGAACCATCTGCTAAAAGAGGCAATCAAGACACAGCAAGTGCACCACATCCTAAAAGCATCTTTTTTTTCTTTTCTCCCTCTTTATTTTTGAGCCTAGTTCTGGCTAACTCAGCTGCAGACATGTACATTTTTCTTATGTCTAATACTAGAGGAGACAAGTCCCAAACAAGCACTTCTCAGGCTTATTCCCAGGCTGTGTGACTTTTCTTGTAGTACTTGTTCTGTCCTCACAAAGCACATACTATACAGAATGAGCTCTCTTCTTCTTCTTCTTCTGCACCATTATCAGGGTCTCCCATGACAGGCCGGTTCCTTACAGCTGTGTTGGTCGAAAGGAAAGATGAACTAAGAGTATATTTGGTCTCTGCAGTGTAGCTGAGGGTATTCTCTGACCTGTGTAATAAGTAGACAAAGATAATTATATGCAGCACAATGTTCAGGCTGCAGTCAGTGGAAGTGCCATGGACTCTGGATAAAGCTGATTGGTGTCATGATTTCTTTTTTTTGCAAGCAGTAGAGTTGTTTGAGAAATGACCGTGTGGCGACAAGCGTGAAATTAAAGTGTCCGAGTGAGCTTGCATTCATGCACAATTCTCTGTGCAAACATATTTAAGTAGATGCCATCTATCATATAAGCAGGCTTCTCTCAAAAACAGCTTAGTAAAGCCATGGCAAAGACACCCAGCAGCCAGCCAGCTCAGACTGCAAATGTTTGGTAGAATCCTGCTGCTAATTAAATTCTATCTGCAGGAAAGTCCCCCAGCCTTTAATATAGTCATTGATGAAATTCTTATACTCTAAAGGCTGTGGATCGGGACTTTTCAGTCTATAAACCCAGGCTTCTTGATGGCTGTGTGTGCATTAGCAGGCAGTGCAGCCCGACAGGAGGGGCTCTGCAAAGCAGAGCGGTCAGCGATGCAGACCTGACATCCACGTGAGGCGCATTTCAGGAAGTTTAATTTCCTATTTGCCCTAATCTGTTCCTGTGGCCTACAGGCCCAAGGCTGGGCAGATAGCATTAAGTGCTCTCTTGGAGCATATTTTCGGGTTTTGTGTCATCCAGAAAGAATGTGATTTGGGTGCTACAATATGAACCAAAACGCAGTAGGGCTGTAAGGTGGAGACAATAACTTCAAAAATGCCTTCCCAGCCTGAATTAAGGTGCTAGTATAGTTGCATCCTATGTGGTTGATGTTGTACAAGATCACCCGCAATAACTCTTCTTGCTCAAAACAACAGTAATCATCGAAAAAAAGCAAATGTGCAACTGCCTTTTTTTCCCCAATGTTTTTCAAATCGGAAAATTTTGCATGGAAAATCTTAATATATTACTGACCCTGCTTCCAAAAACTTCCTGGCTCTAATCTATATTATTTGATACAGCATGGATCCTGCAAGCATTTACTTATGAGTAGTGCCATTAATTTCTGTAGTATTACGCAAGTAAATAAAATCTTTCACTTCTTTCCAGGATCAAGATCCAAGACCATGATGCATTTTAATTGGAACAGAGCAATAGGTGTTTCCAGAAATTATGTGAAATGTTATCCATTTTGGTCCTTCCCAAGTGAAACCAATATTAAGAAAAAAAAAAAAAGGTCGTTATAAGAAGGGATGGGTATGAAACAATTTAATCTGGGCAATGAAATGTGTCCTTGCAAGACCAGGAAAACTCTGCTCCTTTGCTTGATCCTATGATTATTTCAGTCTATGCCCAAATTAAGCAAGTAGACCAACACCATGCTCATGACAGATGTAAAATCTTTACCTTACTACATTTGTAAACTGCTCTGTTGTTGATAGGAACACCATATCATTTCATGGAGCAATAAAAATCTGTATTTTATGAAAAAATTGTGACAAAAATTACATATAATGTGAAACCAAATTTAAAAATAGATTCAATTACAAAGAACTTTGTTTTGTAAAAGATAGAATGGAACAATACAGTCAAAATAGATTATTACAAATAAAATGTTTTTCACTTTCAAAAGCCTAACTTATTTGCTTCAAAAATTTGAAATGAAATTTGCTAACGGATGGTAACCCTTAAAAATAAAAGCACAATAGGACAGAACAAGCATGCATTTATTATCAAAATATGGATGTACAAGTTGTAAAATACCATAAATGTCTGGAATTGCGGATGCTATTTAAGACCCCCCCAAAAAAAGGCTTTCATGTCAACAATACTTTGGATAAAGTATGTTTCTTTCTATTCAAGATGGTTCTCATCCAGAATAGATCCATGAAAACAGAGACACATGTAACTTCTTCACGTTTTATAACACCTAACTATGGATCTGAGCGAATTCCTAATGTTTTTAGCTCTCCTTACTAAGCTGCTTTTCAACTCTGGCTCAGTCAGCCCATTGTTACAAATAAAAAGGTCTTTCTTTGTCATGATTATCATACACTACTGATGTGTCTGATCCTGCATCCACTAAAGTCACTAGCAAAACTTTGACTTGGCCAGGGTCACACCTTTTACAACAAAGCAGAATGCATGAAGTTAAAGAACAATGTGAATACATTCCCGCTGCAACTTTTCCAATGGGTTTCAGGTATTTAAATGAAATTATTCAGTGTTTGGCCTATTTGACACTACATTCACGTATTTACATCTCTTATAAACTCAACAGCAGGTGCTCAGAAACAGCTGTGCCCAGCAGTTTCACAAAATTCCAAACTGGACCACTTTAATTCACGGAGACAGAGGGTAACGTAAAGCCTTCAAGATAAAGCTGGGCCCAATATAACTTTGTCTCTTGCAAGTAGCCAGAAACGTGACAATCTTTGAGAGGCTGCCTAATGAATTGTTTCAAGTTTTCTTCCAGGATTTTGAAAAGGAAAGTCACACTTACTTATAAAACTGTATTTTGTTGCTGATGGTCATTTTCCCAGTGGCAGAGTCAGAAGAAGAGCAGGGTCATACGTGGAAAGTGTCAGCCGGCGTGCTCTGTGGGTTTGTCCTTGTCTGGGGAACCTGCTTTTGGAGGAGTCAGATGTCCCGGGATCCGAGGGGCGAAGGTGAAGGCATGCACAGAGAGGACCTTTCCTCGCCCTGCCAGGGTGGAAGCGTGTGCGGGGCCGTGGCTCACTAGCTGCTGCAGCCTCTTGTGCAGCCATGTCCCAGTAAATTGTTGTTACGTCCGTCTTGGAGTTTCTCGTGGCTCTGAAGGGATGCTCTGCTGTCCATGCTGGAAGTCTGTCCACTTTGATCCTGCTGTCTTCTTAATCTGCCAAAGGTTAAAAACATTGATATAGCTATCGTGTGCAGGTAACTGTCTCAGAATGACAGCTGTTGCCTGTCCTGTGGATAGCCACATACACCTGTGTATAAAACAAATTCCTGTACCATTCGATCTCTATTAACTCCTTGAGCTTTATAGCTGCCATTTCTTCTAAACATTGATGATTGCTTCCTCCTAGATATGTGCAGCTGGGTCTCGGTCAAAGACTGCTCCCATTAAAGCCCATCATAAATAGCTAGCAGAGGAGAGTGCTTTCTCTGGCTTTAGCACCTCTGCTCAGACTGTAACTTGACAAAACCTCCAGGTAGCTCAAGGCTGATGAGAGTTGTTGACTGGGCACACAACAGCAGTAAGCAGCGGCTCCCCTCTGCTCTCCTACAAAATTATCAGTAACCTCCACCAGTACAAGAGAAAAAAACATGAGATGAAAGTATATTCAGTATTCTTCTTGTTCTTACTTCATATGTTGTCAAAGACCCCTAGGTGGATTCAAGGAAAAACAACAACAACAAAATCCTACATTGTTTAAAGACTGCAAAGTCATCTTCTTTTGACATCATTTTCTAGACAACAGCAACAGCCCTAGCCGCACCTGCACTCCCCACCAATCGTTTTATCATCAAGCTTCTCGGCATTTCTGTTCAACACTTGTATCAACTTCTGTGATTTTACTGTGATTCATGTGATATTCAGTTTTTCTCCAAACACAGACACAATGTAAGTACTTTCAAGATGGGTTTAAAGATTCATGGGGAAGCTATAAGGTAGAGACCAATTTTTTTTTAAAACATGAACAGCTGCTGTTTTAGAGGAATTTTTCTCTGACTGTTTGTTTTCTCAAAATGAGAAACAGCTGTTGATGTATTCCTGAAAAAGGCACCAAGAGTTGGCACCAGAGACACTATGGAAGAAGCTCTTTGTTACAGTGATTATAAGTGGTATATATGATATACTCCCAAAAAACTTTGCAAGCAACATTGAATATGTAGAAAATACTCAATAATGGAAAAGCATGCAAAAATGAAATGCAAAAGGTCAGTTTCAAAGGGTAAAATACTTCCAGGTGGCATAAAGACTATAGAGATGCCATACTGAAGGCTCAGAAGAGCACATGAAAGGACATGAAATAGCTGTCATAGATAAGCAGAAGAATAAAGGAGGCTATTTAAAGTAAAAATAATGAAAACACTGTCCAAATAGGTTAAATTTAGAAGAGCACAAACACCAGCACATTAAATAAAAAACTTTAAGACAGACTGAAAAAACAGATTAGAGGAACAAATTGCTGAATGCATTTACCCTAATAGTAATTTTTTCAAGTGCACCAGAAATAGGAAGGCTACCAGTGTGTCTACAGGCCAATGGAGGACTGAGATATTAGAGGAAAGCACAAGAAATATGAGTCCCTAGCTGAAAAGCCAATGAATTATCTTCACCAACGTTCTTGACAAATGAGCTTAGGGACATTCCTTTCTTTATGAGAAATTTGTCCATCATCTCCAGTTAAACCATCAGTCAAACAGCTTTAGAACCAGTCATTCAAATGAATGTTGACAAATCATCGACACTGAATTTTCACCCAAGGACTCTAAGAAAATTGAAATATATAATTTCTGCACAGTTGAATGGAGTATGTAACTTATTATTGAAACTGTCTTGACACCAAGGAATGGAAGGCAGCAACTGTGATGGCATTTTTTTTTAAAAATAAGGGCTTCAAAAGAGATCCAGGGGACTACCATGAGAGTAATTGAATCAGACAAAGTCTTGAACCATCTTAGGGTCTGAGCTACTGGCCCTTATGAGACTAAGGTATTTAGTCAACAGAAAAGGCTACAGTGCTTGGAAACTCATGTTGCAAACTGTGGGTTGCAGACCTGTGCAAACTGCTAAATAGCAGAGTGAGACACATTTTGGCTCTATGGAGATGTCAGAAATCATTGCGTTGGTCTAAGACACGCAAGTGCTTTCTCCCTGAATTTGTTTAATATTTACTTGGTTCATAAAATGCTGAAGAAGAAGGCATTTACTGTACTGCTAAAATTAATGGGGAAATAAGAAGTCTCTCAATAACAGCATAAAGCAGGAAAACACCAATTTTTTTTTTTTCCAAACCACTCAAACTGGCACAAAGGCAGCATGTAAGGAGGACAGCGGGAAAGGAGAGGAATGAAGCCCATGCTGAGTTGAAAAGATACCACTGACCAGCCTTGAACTGCTCACTCTCTACAGAGGTGGTTTCTATTGTTGATTTCCATTTATTTTCTTTTATCCTGTCCCTACTCCCCAGGTCTATTATTGAACCATAGTTAGATTATGGGGGTTTGGAAGTGCTAAAGAAATACATTGTTTCAGCAGTGCTTCATTGTATTCCCTTTTCAGACATTTTCTGTTTCCATATCTAGATTCACTATCCATATTTACAAACTATCAAAATAAACAATAGGTTATTAACCTGATGATGTAGTAAAAAGTTAACTGTTATTTAAATGTTTAATAATTTATCAATCACTTTATTCAGTGATTAAAATTACGTTAAAGACTTCACTATAAGGGGCTATAATGGGCATGCTAACACCTACTTACCAGTGTGTCCTGGGGTCTGGGGAATTGGACTCAGAATCAGGAGATGCGGATTCTGTTTCTACCTCTGTCACCCTTTGGGCAAATTACAGCCCTTTTCTGTGCCTCAACTTCTCTCTTGACAAGTGGAGACAATGTAGGGGTGAAGCTGAGGGGGAATTATATTTGTCCAGAAAACTCACATGGTTTGGAGCTAGTCATAAATCTGAGCTGGGTAAGTTGTGGCTAAGAAATAGAAACAAAAAGAACATTGAAGCCGTGCCTGGACTGATGAAACCTTGCGTTCTTATCAAACCCAGGTCTGCAGGAGATTTTTCTGGATAAACTGGTGACAGATCATGCATAGGCTTGTACTTGCAGCTCCTGATTAGGCAAAGGATGCAATGAGCAGGAACATGCCAAGCAACGTGGGACTTTGCTTGTAGTTGCACATCAGATGTTGAGGCAGCTGCTGCAGAGAACGATGGAAGCTGAGCTTTGTGCCTCTAAGTACTGCTCTGTGCCTCACAGGCCTGAATGAAACGGGGAACGAGAGTCTGGTGTCTGTGATGATTAAGAAAAGAAGGTGGCATATATATTCAAGCAAAACATAATTATACTGCATATGTAATTATGCCTATATGCATTATTGAATACATAAAAATACAAAAGTAGAGAGAGCAGACTGGCTAAAAACTAGCATGGAAAATAAAATACTGAAGCAAAAAAGACTGCTACAACTATGGCAGGCCAGAGTGAATATCAGAAACACCTAATGAAACCCAGTAGCAAACTTGGGGACCATCAGGAAAGAACTTACAGCTCAGCTTTGTTCACTAGGTGAAGAAAAATACTGAAAGTTTGTCTTTAGGCTCCTTGGTAGGATAAGCTCAATGAAAAAGGACGAAAAGCTGCAGATTCAACATGACTGTCAAAATTTCAGATTTGCTAAGAGACAAAGGCCTCCTCCCAAACCACTGCAATTTCAGCAAAAATAAGGCAATTGGTCTGTATTTCAACCTAGCTCCAAACTGCAAATAGGCTCAGGTCAAGACCTAAACAAATCTCACCACAGCAGCTGTGTATGAACAAACAGTCTCTTCAGCTAAAATGTTGGACAGTTGCAGAAGTGAAATTTATCCCTTGTTTGTGCATTCTTGATTCCTTGGTGCCAGAGCTGGAACACTTTTCCATCAGATGTTCTCAGCTTTTCAAAAACATGGGTACTTCGACACGGTTCCTGTAATCATGGCAAAATAAATGCAGTCGGGGCCATTCTGTTTAAAAATGGCATCAGTGCAATAAATCATTTGTAGGAAACTGCTTTCCAGTGAATGACTTATCTTGCCTTTAAGCCGACGCAGCTACAGGCTGTGATAACTTGATAAAGGCTCAGGGAGAATGAATGGCTTGATGGGGACTTAGTTGTGGATCTGAACCAGGTAGCTGTTCCTTTGCTGAATGCCATTTACTCAGAATAAATTGTAATATGGCCAGCTGCGGATGAAAAAAGTGAACAAGTGGTTCTAGTGGATAGTCATACGGAAAAAAAAAACCCTGCAGGGAAAAGAGGATGAAAATGAGTTTGAACAGTCTCTATTACATTTATTCCATGACAATTCTGTACAAATACATAAATAGTCTCAGAGGCAGTTATGCTGGGAATTAAGAGTGGTTCTGCTGAACCAACAAAGAGATAAGCTGAGTTTTCCTTCCCTTCACCATTGATCCATGTAATATTGATAGTGCGTGACACTGAGCATTGAACAACCTCCTCTCCAGCAGTGAGGAAGAAAGAGGCTGTACCAACCACTACAGGAAAGCATCAGAAAAAGTAACTGACCCTTCAGTCAAGTCTTGGGCTTCATCAGTATTTCTGGTAAAGAGAAAGTATCTGTGTGAGCTATGGAAAGGTTTTTAAGACTCTTATTATCCTGAACACTCAGATATTATAGTAGAGCTCCTGCAGCATTGATTTCCAATGCTGGATCTTGAATCAGATATTTGTCAGTGGAAGGGCATTCAAAGGACAGGGAAAAATTGTTGGTCCAAAAAACCCTATAGCAATATAGACCAGTGGCATCAGGTTTACAAAATGTAGCTGCTCTGTTTGAGAGCTGTATGGAGGCTTTTACACTGCCTGTCACTCTTGTCTGTTTGTTCTGGCCAGGCAATACCTCGGTGCACGATAACACCTTTGTGCAGCTGAGGTACTGACCAATGGGTCTTGCCATGCTGTCAGTGTGAAACTGAAGCCTCAGAAATGCGAGGTGTTTCAAGCAGTGGGCACACACTCAGCAACCATCGAGGATAGAATTTCTACCGACAAAAAGAGTGTTCAAACCTGGCAGAACTACCACTTTTCTGAGAATCCCACACATACCATGTCCTACAAGACACTCTTTTTATTACAGAAAATTTGCAGGTGAGTTTGCCAGTGTTGCAAACCCGGTGTCCTGGGTGTGGAGGAAAGAAAATGGTCTGAGTGGGCAGTGGAATTTACTTTCCCATTTCTAGATTTAGCATTTTACCTTGGCCTATTGATATTTCAAATACTTTGCTGGAGAAACAGATGCTTTTGCTTTTGGTTTGGGGAAAAGGTGGGCATAATAAGATGAGCTTTAGGAGCTGTAGATTTATTGCAGGAAAAAAGTTCTATTAATGGAAACTTTTACATCCCTTGAAAGAAGCCCTGAGGAGTAGATAAATCTGTGGAACATTTATCCCAGTTATTCTTTACAAGGAAGGGGGTCTGAGGTCAGAACAGACCCGGCATGTCTATGCTAGTTCTTCAAATTCATGAATCCTGGGGGACAGCTTGCTAAATAGTTACAAACCCACCTCAGTTCTATGATTTAGCAGCTACACATAAGTAACGCTGATGTCTTGTCCAGATGGCCTTGCTAGAAGGTTAATTACAAACATGTCCGAATCAGGAGAAAAAAATAACTGATCTATCATGGGGAATGACTGTGCTCAGAAAGGGACTATTTCAGCTACATGTCTCTCTGCATGTCACTGTGGTTTGTCTACTGGAGCACAGATACAGAAGTTACGAGGGGGATTTCAGAAAAACAATAAAGACCCTTATGTCCAATTACTATATTTTTAGAATATCAGTTGATAAATATGGACTCTTTGAAAGATATTATTCTCTCAAAATATTGCACTAAAAACTTTTCATTCTCAATAGAGAAGATCTAGCAATGAAATTTTGTAAAGGAGTTAGAAGAAGCCAGAAAGTGACAGACATAGGCATTGTTTTGTTATGTCCTGGTCATAGGAAATAGAAATGTGGAAGTTATGCCATGTAACTAAAATTGCTGGATATGCTGAAGTTGTAAAAATTCCAGCCAAACTAAAAATAATTTTTACAGAGTGTTATAATGCCGTAAAGGTGGACTCCGTAAAGCATGAGAGGCCCTACTGTAGCAATATCTCACAGGGATACTTGCAGAGCTGGGAATACCCAGCATGTCTAGGCAAGATAGTGGCTAGTTGTAGATAGCCAAGGCATCTTGTGATAGTGAGACATCTTGGCCCTGAGGGCAGGCAAAGTGTCAGTTTGGTGCCCACTGCTATTGCCCACTATTTGTTTTTAATTTTAGTTTTTATTCAGTGCGGTAATGATACATCAAAATTTGTACACAAACACAAGCAAAAAATGCCTGGGTGAACACATCTGCTTCCTCAAGGTGGTGGTGGTGGTGCTTTAACTCTCCCCACCCCACCACTGCCTGTCCCTGACGACAACTAATCTGTCTTGATGATAACTAAGCACTATTTTACCAAATGGTCCAGAATTTGCTTTCTAAAGAGATGGAGATAGTTAGTGGCTGGTTGTATCCCTCATCAGAACTGGATTCCCTGCTCGGTTACATATGAAACAAAGATGAAACTTTCAACTCAAACATTTTGGTAAATTTGTAGCACTCTAGAGCCTTTATTTCCAGTCAAAAGGTGTAAAAAGAAAGACTTAGTGGGACTTTGGAGTCTAACTGTGGCAATAAGACTGGCTTATTTCCTCCTTGTGGAACAAGTACAGAGTATATCCTTGTGTTCTTCACATTTTGGAATGATTTATGCAGAGAAACTTGTTCTGAGAAAGAACAGAAGGATTTGGACTGTGAAGACTCAAACGGACTCACGCTGTCGCCTCAAAGTCCAGCATCACCCTTGGTATTGTTAACCTGGAGTGTGATAGAAAGTATGAACAGAAAGCTGCTGGGTAGCTTGAACTTCACATATCTGCATAACCATCATGAGAAGACACATGTTTTTGTTTACCTCTCCAACCTAAATAATGAGTGTTCAGTGGTAAGTAGGTGGTAGACAGGTGAAATCGAACAATGTTGGTCATACCAGCTCATTTTCTGGATCAGCTCAGCCAGCAGCCCCAAAAAAACTCTGTTCCGTTGGTTTGACACTGAGTAAAAATGTTCATAGCACCACAATCTTTCATGCTTTAGCCAGAAAAACAGAGTCACTTCCCCAAGCTCATACAAAACCTTATTTTTGTAAAATCTCTTATTTAAGCTTTATAGGAGCTCATGCACATCAGTAAAAGTGCACATAACTACAAAATCAGGGCAATTTTTTCGCAGTGATATGTAGGTCCTGCAGTGTGCACACGTCTTTTCAAAAATAATGGGTTATATGCATGTGCATCTTATACTCCACTTTGAAAACTTCCCCCATTATTTTTCTGCCATCATTTTAACATCAATTGCAGGCAATGATTGTAGAAATATTGATAACTGAGCATGATTTCTGGGACAATAAGCAGCTTGGCTTGTCATGTGGCTCCACTGTGGGGAATAAGAATTGAGTTTGATACACGGACACTTAATAATTTTCTGCCTGCATTTTTAAAGGTTTCTCTTATAAATGGGTTCTTGCTGTGTTCTATTTTTGTAAAAATTGAAGAAGCTGGCGGTATTTTACAATTGTAAATGAGCGTTACTCTTTCTCTATATCTCCATTATTCTGCTTACTAGTTCTGGTCTGCCAGGTTTTCATTCAACTACTTTTTTTAGTGAAAAGGTAAAATAAAGAAGAAAAAGTGAGCAAAGCATCGTGATCAGGTTATTTTTAACTGAATAAGCATATTTGGGAAGAGTATTTTTACTTTTCAAAACAAAATAGCCACCAAATATATCAGGAGTGAAAACTCCTGTATTTCCTTTCTTTTTTAAAACGTTAACAAAAATAAGTTGATGAGTTGATCAGAACTTCAGGAAATTTGCTTATTTTACACTCCATCCATAAAGAAGAACTAACCTTTGCTCAGTGTAAATATTAAAGAAATGTACTAACAAAAAAGAACAAATACAATACTCCTGGATTTTCTACATCCTGTTGGTGTGAGCTGCAGAACCCATCTTGCCCTTTCATGCTCAGGTTTGCTTCCCAAGGAAAGCAGGGTGCAGGGTGAGGAGTTGGCGTATGATTAGGACACATGAATAGAGGTAAGTCTCTGGCCACATTCTGCGACATTCCCCAATTTGAAAAGTGCTCTGATTTCATAACAACATATGTCAGAACTAATTGATACAATAATCCTGCATAAGATTAAGTTACTTGATAACCTGAACGTCTGCCAAACTATTCATCCACTTCCCATTCGCCAGCAGTACCCAGGAGTGCTCTCATGACAGGCAGCAAATAAAGTTCTGCGTGGGAATGTCATTTCTGTATTTAGGCATCGGTTACATTCGCAGCAGATGATAAAATGGTGCGGGGATTGATGCCTGGAAGCTAAGTGGCACAGGCTGGCTTGCATCCTTATGGCTAAGCTCTCTAATCTTCAAACCAGAGTGGTATTCCAGCTGCCTATTAGGCAGCCTTTTGTCTATGCTAACCTCTGAAACATGAAGGGAATTGCTTCAGAGAGTGATTTTGACCTGGGAAAAATTATGCCAGGGACCATGCCAACAACTGAGCAGTACGGAAGATTTCCTATATTCTGCCTTTAAAAAATAGGCAGAAAAAAACCAATGAAGGTGAAAAATGTAGAATAAGAAAAAAAGAGTAGAAATGGAAGGAGAGTTAAACACTTGAAAAATGAGGAAGGAGTCAAAAGAATCCCAACTGTGGAGATCTAATTAATTAAACTAACTAATTATTTAGGTAATTAAAACTATCTCCAAAGACATCTGTATATAGCTAATGTTCTTTTTATTAAAAAACCCTCTTTACAGCTAACAGAGGAGCAGTAACCATGGCAGAGTTAATAGTGGGCTTTGCTTTTCTTTAGCTTGTGCACAGAGTGATCTCAGTAGTGCTTTCAGGAAAACAGAAATCACTGAAAGGTGTATGAATTTGCTAAATATTTTCAAGGAAACAAGGAAGGCACAATCTTGCTCTGCGCCAGAGGAGGCTTGGGGCAGACCAGGGCAGACTTTAGGACCGACTGGAGCAGACTCAACACTTATCACTCAGCAACATTAGCGCTGAGTCACACAACTCCAAACTGAAAATTACAGTCTGTAAGCTCAGATAATTTCTCTCCCTGCCCCGCTCTAGAGAACAACATGTACAGAGCAGCTTTAAATGAAACATAACGCTACTGTGTGTTTGTGTGGTAGCAGGTATATATTTTGGGAGACCTGGTCCAAGTAATAACCTCATCAAATGACTAGCAAGAGTGGATGTCATGAATCTTAAGCTCTTCCTTGATAATGTTTACACTTACAACTTGCTTGTTCTTGGCCTCCTGCCCCTATGGTTAGGTACATACGGCTCAAATACAGTTGCCCCACAAGTGGTGTTTGGTGCCATATGAGATGCTCTTGATTACCTGTCACTCAGAGAGAGCAGGCAGACACAACAGCAGACCACAGGTGACCTGTGCCTGTTGGACTGGCAGCTAGGCATTTAGTTTTGCAGAAATGAACTGAGACCACAACTGTGGGATGGATTTTATGCCAGCTAACTAGAGACAATGGAAAGATTAGTTCAGGCTCTCTCTACAAAATAGATAGAGGCACTAACATAGAATAATTAGTTCCAGTCTAAGTTATCCAATATATGTGTCACAGATCAACCTTGGGAGATACAAGTCTCTCCTCGCTGACTACTAAAGGAGCTTAAACTAAATAAATGAATTTTAAATTGATTAGTTTAAAGGAAAACAGTTGTTGCATCTCTAGAAAAATAGAGATACCTTACCACAGATTCAAGTCCCTTCCTGTCTAGCAGCTGTATAAGCTCACCACACACTGCACTGCTTAGCAGAGCCAATTTGCTTCTGGATTAGAGCTAATTTACACCCACACTGTTCAGGCGTGCAGAAATTGAATAGTCCCATCAGCCTGGTACATAGCACATGCTGATAAACACTGCCAAGAGCTGGGTAATGAAGTCACCGAGGAGCACAGGGGTGCAATCGCCTGTTCATCCATGCAGACATGCCTATAGCATATTCAGGCTCTGGGTCTGCCAGCAGTGGCTTTTCTGCATGACTTGGGCTATATCTTGAAAAATACTTTGTCATCTAATTCCCATTTATTTCAGACACCTTTGAAAATCTTGCATACACCCTTTGGGGTAGTTGTTCTGCATCTAACCAAGATTTAACTCAGTCTGTCTTTGACCCCAAACATGTACTCTTAGTACTGACTGCTTCGATGGAAACAGTGATAATCTCAGGTCTGTTTTCCTAATACACTGTGAAGTATGTGTTTTGATAGCTCAGTAGATTACCATGTAATCATTCAAATAACTCTGTTTTAACTCCATTTAAATTTAAATGACTGAGGCACAGACTAAAAGTTATGCTTTATTACAGCTGAATGTGAAAAGTAAAATTTTGGAGGAAGTATTCCCATGTAGCACAGATGTCTTCTGGTACCACTGACACTCATGACATTTACTCCCACCTTTTCCAAAAATCCTTGGGGAAATATGCTTACACCATGGGTAATTGATTCAGTTTGATAGTTCCTGCTGAGTAATTACACTCAGTAAATGCCTGTGAATATAATTTTCTATCAACCAGCAATTTATAATCAAGCATAATGGGTTCAGGTGCACATACAGTGTGAGTGACATGTGAAATACTGGTATGTGGAAGTCAAGTGATAAATTATACTGGATGCTGTAGCATGTTGACCTGCAATGTCTTGAGATCTCAGGTTTACCCTGGGAATTGATAAAGCAAAATAAGAGTGAAGAGATGAAGTAAATAAATGAAAACAGCAAATGATATGCAGCCACTGAAGAAAATGAGACTAAACCAACCAATTAACACTGACAATAAAGCTACGTTCAGACTAGTAAAATAGGTGTCTCTTAGAAGTGGGTTATTGTCTGTCCAAGACCAGGTGCATCCTCAACAATATCTGTCTTGTTCAGCCTCATTTTCAAATGTGAACTTGTTTTTCTAGTTTAGACACATCTGTAGATCCACATGTACAAGCAACAGGAAAGCAGCTATGAAATTTCCCAGTAATGTATTGGTTATAAGACTTTGTGGGACCACAGGAAGAAAATTTTCTTTCCAGTTAGCCAGAATCCAGTTTAAAAACTACAGGCACTTGCCCATGAATAAGGATATTTCTCAGCAGTGTGGGCCAAAACTCATTCTCAAGGAAGACACTCGTTTCCTAGCCTGCCTTTGGTATGTATCCTGAAGGATGCAGGCTCAGCCTTTTGTAAAGCTGTCAGCAGATAGATAGAACGCAGGAGCTGCTTTGACGTATTCTCTTCCTTTATTCTTCTGGTGAAAGTTTCAAGGTAGAGTGATCCTTTGGGTCATGTCCAAATGAAACATATGGGGAGAAGGACAATTCTTTGTCTGCATCTAGAGTTAGATCTACTTTACTAGAAACATATTCGCTGCCACTGCCATCCCCACCGAGACCCTGGACCTCAGGCAGAAAGATTATACAGAGGAGCTGGAGTGAAGAGGCCTGTTAACAGACAGCAGATCACAGCAATAAGCATAATTTTGCTAACAGACTGAGAATTTAAAGACAAATAATAATGTGACGCCCGTGAAATGCCTGCTGCCTCTGCAGTGATGGTGATGCACATGTCTGCAGCCCTGTGGCAGTGAACCAGTGTGCCAGATTGCTACAGCAAAGCAGGACTGGACAAAAGGGCAGCCAGCCATCACCAAAACGTGGCCATTCAATCCCATCTTTCCTTTTCATGCCTCTCCCCTGGTGTTGAGAAGAGGATCCTGGATCAGAGCTGAGCGAGGAAAATATTAGCTGTGACAACCTATTTGCGTAACAGCGCCAATTTCCTTAATGAAACTGCAGCTCCATGGGACCTGTACAATCAATAATTTAAGAATTAAGGTATGTGGAAAGCCAGTCTGGCTCTGCCTGATTATTGGGACCTGACAATAAACATTCTCAGACTGGAGTAAGTGTCTGGGAGGAGGCTGGTTCAGCCCTACCCTTCTCGCAGCAGCAGGCTTCCAGGAATCAGAGTCTGCGAGTTTCCAGGGAGCAACCGCAGCCTACAACTGACCTCTCTGCTGGCTCATCTCTCTCCACCTGTTCCTCATGTAAGATTTCTCTGTCAAAGTCCAAAACTTAGATTCACAAGAAGTCTAGTTAACCGTGCAGCTCTTTCTTTCCCTGAAGGATGGACCCCCCCAAAGGACACTTAGCTGGTAGTTCACTTGTGATCGCACAGCGTAATTCGCAGCCTTTAGTTGATCACCAAACCTCCCTACACAATGCATGGGGAAGGTGGGTGCCTGACACAGGCACCCACAGAAATCACTGTATTGAATATCGAGCCATCTAGGCTAGTCACTAAGGTGCATCCACAACAGGAGTATGTATTATGCCCCAGGTGGGACACAGGAGAATTATCTCCAGCTGGGTTTCACAATGCTGAGGTCTTCCCTGGGGATGGGCGCCTGACTCCTCTGAAACACAGCAAGGGACAATCTGAATCTTACCTAAATGTCTTACTGCCCTAAGTCTGCTTTTCTTTCCCTATTTCCAAAAAGGAGATATATATACACACACACTTGCATATATGCATACATATACATATATATGTACATTTTACAGTGCAACCCTTGTGCTATTATGAAGACTCTATATGAAGATGGAGACCTCATAAGCAGTGAGAAAGCGTAAAAGCACATACCCAGCCATTCCATCTAACACAGATTCCCACCTCTCATAGTGGCCCACTTCAGACACTAGTGGACGCTGTCAAAGAACAAGCCAAATGAAGACAAAAGTCTGCTGTGGCATATTCTCCTCTCTTCTGACATTTCCAGACTTCCCAAACCGAGTGCATTGGGGTCACATGTCTGAAGGACCCTGATGGATCTTTCTCCATGAATTTCTCTAATCCTTTTCTGAATCTTTTCATAAGTTTAGCATCCAGAACACCACTCGGCAACGTGCTGCATTACACAGAAAGGCGTGGTTTGTTTTCTTTTAAACCTGCAGCCTGATAACTTTGTGACCCTGAGTTACCAGAAAGAGTGAATAATCATCGCTTAGTCATCTTCTCAATAGGTTTCGTAACATATTATTATTTAGCCCATTTCTGTTTTTTCAGTTGCCTCTTCTCTGAGTTTAAACTAGTTCAAGTCTATGAAATCCTTCAGCGTGAGCCATGCCACACCCCTGGTCAATCCTGTTTTTCTTTTTTTGTAACCATTCCAAGTCCTATGTATCTTTTTTGAGATAAGGAAGCAGAACTGTACACAGAATGGAAGATGCAGATGTATATATATGAACATATATATGTAGACACACAATAACATCCTGATGTTCATTTCTCTATAGCTTTCTTTGCAATTTTGAGCATATTAACACCTTTCAGTTGTCCACTAAGCATTGTGCTATCCAGTCTTTTAAAAATCTCTCTCCGTCATAACTGAAGCTAATTTAGAGTCTATTGTCCTAAAGGTAAAGTTTATATTATTTTCTTCCTAACATATTTGCATTTATCAGTACTGAATTTCAACTGCCATTTTTTATTACCCTGCAACTCAGAACCATGACTATCATTATTTACTGCAGCTCTTTGCAGTCAGATTTAGTTTTGACTACTCTGGTATCATAAGTGGACTTTGTCACCTCACCATTCATCTCCCTTTCCAACTCATTTATGAATATATTCAACAGATGCACAAAGTAACAGAATGACTGGCAATAATCATGTTATATCATTACTGGCTTGTTTCTGCATTGCTTCAGCAACTGGCCCCAAAATGCTTTCCTAAAACAAAATGAAGAGTTCAGTCTTCATGACTCATTCTTAATTTATGGAGACTCCAAACAAGTGAGAATTTATGCTAGTTTAGAACACGAGGAGAGATGAAGGGAAATCATGAAGATAATCCCCTATGGTCACTGAACAGTCATGACCTATTAGGCAGCCTTCATTTATTATAGATACGATTTTTCCCACGTAACCTATTAAAAAAATAATCTTACATAGTGCTCAGAATCATACATTTTTGGTTCCTCTCCAAATTCTGAGATGCACAAATGAAGATGTATTTTTCTTTTCTCTGCCTATGAATTTTGATTAGTTTTCATGACGTGTATTTGTGTTTAGCTTTCTGTAAATGGAAAAGAATTGCTGGCCTGCAGTGCTGAGGATCTGCATCTGTTATCCTGATACTTCCAGGTCCTTCCAGGACCACATTTCAGCACAGAGAATGCTCTGATATATGCAGTCCCACACAAACTTTCATTCCTGAAGTTGGATGTTCATTTGGTGAAGTGTAGCCACTGCAATGATACAGTTACTTGCCTGGGAAAAATGTGGCCATTTTTCTAGAAGGTTGGAAATTGAGGTTCCTCATTAGCCGCTTTTTTGTTTCCTCTATGAAACTGTGAAGGGAACACATTATTGAAACGATGGCTTTTGTATGACCACTCTTTTCTCAAAGAAAGTGAATTTGAAGGTATGCCTACAGAAAAATAACCAGCTTGGACCTGTTATGCTCAAATCTTTAGGCAGCTTGGCTCACTAAGAAAAGAGTCACATTTGGACTGGTAATTCTAAGTCAGTAATAAAGAGCAGGAATCAAAGGCAGAAAAGAAACGGTTTGTGTGACCAAGCAGCAGTTACTAGTGCCCCAAAACAAGCTAGGTTTAATCATGTTCAGAAAGGCATCTTTCTAATTAGGTGAGATTGCAGGAGCAATCTCCAAAAGCAGATATATCCATTACAAAAGGGACAAGAAAGAGATCAGTAAAGAGCAGTGCAACCACTTGAAATGATCAGAAAGAGATGGATTTAAACTGAATTAAGGTCAGCAGAAGCGGCAAGAAAAGAAAAGTTGTGCGGTAGCCTCATCCAAAAAGCATTCAAATATTATGGGGATTATGATAATATAAATATCTCCAGAGACACTAAGTGACATAAAATACCTATTAAGAAAATTAGATTCAATGAGGTATACTGCAAATCATTATGAATATTTGTCGTGGTTTAACCCCAGCCGGCAACTGAGCACCACACAGCTGCTCTCTCACTCCCCCCGCCCCAGTGGGATGGGGGAGAGAATCGGAAGGGTAAAAGTGAGAAAACTCATGGGTTGAGATAAGAACAGTTTAATAATTGAAATAAAATAAAGTAAAATAGTAGTAGTAATAATAATAATAATAGTAATAATAGAAGAATATACAAAGCAAGTGATGCATGATGCAACCACTCACCACCTGCTGACCGATGCCCAGCCAGTTCCCGAGCAGCGATCGCTGCCCCCCAGCCAACTCCCCCCAGCTCATATACTGAGCATGACATCACATGGTATGGAATATCCCTTTGGACAGTTTGGGTCAGCTGTCCTGGCTGTGCCCCCTCCCAGCTTCTTGTGCCCCTCTTCACTGGCAGAGTATGGGAAGCTGAAAAGTCCTTGACTTAGTATAAACACTGCTTAGCAACAACTAAAACATCAGTGTGTTATCACATTACTCTCATGCTAAATCCAAAACACAGCACTATGCCAGCTACTAGGAAGAAAATTAACTCTATCCCAGCAGAAACCAGGACAATATTCAATTCCAATCAAATTGAAATGAAAGAGAGCACTCAGGGACTCTGGATTTGAATCTGAAAAGACAATTGAAAGGAAAGAAAAGGAACTACAAAGAGAGAGATAATAAAGTTGATCTTATAAAAAAAAGCAGAGAATATTAATTAAGCTTTTCACCTATGATATGGACAAAATCAGACAACATGTTTTTAAGCATCTTAATATGCCTAAAATATGCTCCCTCTACTTTCGCTGTTTATTCTGGGAAGAGGGAGCTGTCTGTTCACCTAGAGCTGTTCAGTACTTTTTAGGAAAGAACTAGGTATGGCCAAACAGTAGGAAATATAGTAGAAAAAGAGAGGGAAATGTGCAGCATCCATCTGACTGCTTCAATTTGTGGCAGAATTTTTTAGTGTGGTTGCATCGAACAAATACTGAGAAGAGAAATAAGGTGTACCAGTAGCTTAGGAAAGGGGCAAGCCTGTTCAGATCAGTGGGGACTAGACAGCTGAATATCATAGCAATGCTACTGCAGGACATTAGTATTAAGTAAAAAAACCTCCAACTTCAAAATCATTAGTAAGTTTTTTAAAATTTCCACTAGAATTGTTAAAAATATGGATATTTTGTTCATCCCTTCATCCCATTTATTAAACTAGCTCTGCAGAATTCTAACCCATTTTCACATACATTGTATATATGAAATACATATTCTGCTCCGTAAAATTTGGTTCTATGATTTTACTTTCATTAGCAGGCTGATAATTTCGATGAGAAGTTTGCAAAGCATCTAACTGAAGGATTATTCTGCCTGAGGAGCAGATATTTCCTGTGTTTTCTCCACTGTTCTTTGTTTGCTCACCTCTTTAAGATTAAAGACATCTTTCAAGGAGAGGAAGAGGCTCAGGAACCATAAAGGGTGAGAAATGTGATTCCACTACAGGAAAATATTGAATTTTATTTCTTCATTTTTGGCTGTTTCATGTTTTGGACATTCATAAACAGATGTAGATGTACATGAATATTCATTTAGTGGTAATGGCACAAAAATAGCAAAATAATTTGTGCTCAGTGTTTTAATAAAGCTACAAACAAACAGTGTGGCTTTATCTGTACAATCTTTCTCCCCCCGCCCCCCCAAGAAATTGAAAATATAGCCTACAGCTTCTAAATAAGATCAACTTCTTGAAAAATTGCTGACAAGTCTATAGGAATACACATTCGGATACTGCAGAATATTTGGTGCTGCATTTCTAGATATAAAAAAGCATCTATCTGTAGAAATCGATTTAAAAACAGAAAAAATCATTTCTCAGCAAAAGGAGCCAAACAAGTCCCTGAAATCAACTTCAGATCATATTCTGCAACTAAGACCCACTGTGTGGACCATTTTTAGATCACAGTCTATTTAGTTTACATGTTCAAAACTAAGTAAGAGATTTTACTGACACTCTTAAGAAGAATAGAAAACATTTCCTGTACCATATTCAAACTTGGTTTGTAAAAGGATTTTCCTACTTTATTTTACTTTGGATCAGGACAGTGTGTACCCCTCTCTTAAAGGTACTGCAAGATAATGTCAATGTGGACAGATGACATACACTCGTGTCATGTCAAAAGACACACCTGTATTTTAATTTGTAGCTCACATCCACTGAAATATCGATGCAAATAAGAATAAAGCCTGCTATCCAGTTGTCCTGGTTTCAGCAGGGATAGAGTTAATTTCCTTCCTAGTAGCTGGTACAGTGCTGTGTTTTGGATTTAGGGTGAGAACAATGTTGATAACACACCGATGTTTTAGTTGTTGCTAGGTAATGCTTACACTAGTCAAGGACTTTTCAGCTTCCCATGCTCTACTGACTGAACAGGCTGGAGGTGCACAAGAAGCTGGGAGGGGGCACAGCCAGGACAGCTGACCGAGAACTGGCCAAAGGGATATTCCATACCATGTGACGTCATGCTCAGTATATAAAGCTGGGGGAAGAAGAAGGAAGGGGGGACGTTTGGAGTGATGGCGTTTGTCTTCCCAAGTAACCGTTACGCGTGATGGAGCCCTGCTTTCCTGGAGATGGCTGAACACCTGCCTGCCCATGGGAAGTAGTGAATGAATTCCTTGTTTTGCTTTGCTTGCGTGTGTGGCTTTTGCTTTACCTATTAAACTGCCTTTATCTCAACCCATGAGTTTTCTCACTTTTACCCTTCCGATTCTCTCCCCCATCCCACCGGGGGGGAGTGAGCGAGCGGCTGCGTGGTGCTTAGTTGCCGGCTGAGGTTAAACCACGACAGTCCTTTTTGGCGACCCAGATGGGACTCGAAGCGTTCGAGATAATGACAGGTTTGATTGGAATGTGCTAGATCGAATTTATACCTGTTATAGCTGTTTAGCTATTAATTGGCAGGCTCCTGTGCTTGCCATGGGGCTTGCTTGCCTTACTGTATATTAGAGTCCAATGCTCGTTAGTGGCTGTTTTTTGCTTTCACTGCTTGCTGTACTGCTGTACTGCTTATCATCGTATTCTGCTGTGCCTGGGAACATTTTGATAACGCAATGGCGATGTGCCTGGGCTGGCAGATGGCCAGGGCATCCCTGCTGTTTCTGTGCTGCTGTACTGGACAGGCTGGAAATCCAGTGTGAACTCGAGTCGAAGGGACTGTGACCTGTGGATGAGTCCATGCGGGAGCAGGACACCCCAAAGCGTCTGTGGCCGTGGATAAGCCCATGCCAGAGCAGGTACATCTCGAAGCGTCTGTGGCCGCGGTTACATTTCTGCTACAGCAGGTTTACTTCTGAAGGGACTGTGGCTGCGAGTAAGGCCACGCTGGAGCAGGTATATCTCTGAAGACATTGTGGCCCATGGAGAAGGCCGTGCTGGAACAGGTGCATCTCAAAGTGACTGTGGATAAGTCTATGCCACAGCAGGCGTACCCCTGGAGAGACTGTGGCTCATAGACAAGGCTCCACTTGGAGCAGGTACTACCCTAAGGGACTGCAGTCTGTGGATAAGTCCAAGCCAGAGCAGGGGCAAGGGGAGGAGTTTATTGCAATGTTAAACCCTATGGTTTGATCTGAAAGGACCAGGGGTGGAGATTGTAATGGAAACACCTTTAAATTGTTGTAACCCATGATTTGAGTTGCATGTTATAGGAATTACTATAGCAGAAACCCCTTGTTGCTAGCCAGGCTAGGAGCAAGGGGAGGAGTTCATTGCAATGTTAAACCCTATAACCTGGCCCAAAGGGACCAGGGGTGGAGATTGTAATGGAAATACCTTTAAATTGTTGTAACCCATGATCTGAGTTGCGTGTTATAGGAATTACTATAGCAGGAACCACCCAAACAAGTGGAGGACAAGCCTTACAAGAAGCAGTGCAAGTGCAGCAGTGACCTGACCTGAGCTGGCTTTGGTACCCAGTAACTCCACGCAACACACCACCTCTCCTGTCCTGAGTGACCACCATCACAGATGGAGCCCAAAGTCACGGACTAAATGAACTCAATGGATATTTCATGGACATTTCTGGACATTTTACAGACATTCCACAAGGGTGGTCCATAGACTAAGGGAATGATATCTGTGTGTTATATCAAAGGATGGAAAGCGGGGTGGTTGGTTAATGAGGTTGCACTGGAAAATATGGGACTTGAGCATGACGTAGATGGTATAGAATAAGGGGTGGATACTGTCCTGGTTTCAGCAGGGATAGAGTTAATTTCCTTCCTAGTAGCTGGTACAGTGCTGTGTTTTGGATTTAGGGTGAGAACAATGTTGATAACACACCGATGTTTTAGTTGTTGCTAGGTAATGCTTACACTAGTCAAGGACTTTTCAGCTTCCCATGCTCTACCGACTGAGAAGGCTGGAGGTGCACAAGAAGCTGGGAGGGGGCACAGCCAGGACAGCTGACCGAGAACTGGCCAAAGGGATATTCCATACCATGTGACGTCATGCTCAGTATATAAAGCTGGGGGAAGAAGAAGGAAGGGGGGGACGTTTGGAGTGATGGCGTTTGTCTTCCCAAGTAACCGTTACGCGTGATGGAGCCCTGCTTTCCTGGAGATGGCTGAACACCTGCCTGCCCATGGGAAGTAGTGAATGAATTCCTTGTTTTGCTTTGCTTGCGTGTGTGGCTTTTGCTTTACCTATTAAACTGCCTTTATCTCAACCCATGAGTTTTCTCACTTTTACCCTTCCGATTCTCTCCCCCATCCCACCGGGGGGGAGTGAGCGAGCGGCTGCGTGGTGCTTAGTTGCCGGCTGAGGTTAAACCACGACACCAGTGACACTTGAGCCACTCTGGTATCTGAAGCACTGGCAAAAATAAAATCAAGATAAAATTTCCTTACAGTGTCAGGGATTTCATTCTGGATGCTTCAAGCTTTCCTGCACAAATGAAGATGAAGGTATAAAGCTGCCTCTTCAGAACAGCTTAGGCATTTTACATGGAGTAGAAAGTACTTTCAACCCATGAACGCTGCACATCCCTAAAGCTGCTCCTGGTCTGCTGTTCCATTATTTGGAGTTGTATATGAGTGTCCCAAGAGGAAGTTATATTGGGTGTGGAGGATGAACATGGCCCAAATTCAGATTTCTTTTTGTTAGAAGAAATGGTGTATCATAGGAACGACTGTTGACTCAGATCACAGACAGACTTCGGAAAATTCAGTGTCCATTTCACAGACCTGAAAGCAGTATTCCCTTCAGATTTCACAAATTTCCCAGACTGTTTTATAGGATTAACAGTAATGAGAACATGCCTAGCTAAACTGAGGCACAGAACTACACCTGGACTTCTATAACTGTCATTTTTAGTACACAGGACAGTCTTTTGCATTAATACAAATTTTAGGAAAATGGAAAAAGGCTTTGTTTCATCTTCTGCAAACGTCTTTGTTTGATGGAGTTGTTTTCTGGCTTTTTCTACAAAGAAACTGGGAACAGTTGGTCTTCTCTCCATTCCTCCTCATCTCCCCAGTGAATGCTGAATAGTATCAACAGAAGATGCTGTGTAATCAGGAGTGTGTAAGTAAAGATATACAAATCTAACTTTTGTTACCCACTGCTGATAATCATTGACTACACAATTTCTTTGTACAGGAAGCCCTGTACAGTTAAATCCAATATATAAAGAAAACATCTAATATCATGGCTCCAAGTCCTCCTTTCCTAATTCCTATTTTAACAAAACACATTTGCTCTGTCATAGAATCATAGAAATGTTTAGGTTGGAAAAGACCTTTAAGATCATCGAGTCCAACCGTTAACCTAGCACTGCCAAGTCCACCACTAAACCATGTCCCTGAGCGCCACATCTACACGTCTTTTAAATACTTCCAGGGATGGTGACTCAAACACTTCCAAGGGCAGCCTGTTCCAATGCTTGACAACCCTTTCGGTGAAGAAATGTTTCCTAATATCCAATCTAAACCTCCCCTGGCGCAACTGGAGGCCATTTCCTCTCGTCCTATCGCTTGTTACTTGGGAGAAGAGACTGACACCCACCTCGCTACAACCTCCTTTCAGGGAGTTGTAGAGAGCGATGAGGTCTCCCCTCAGCCTCCTTTTCTCCAGGCTAAACAACCCCAGTTCCCTCAGCCACTCCTCATAAGGCTTGTTCTCCAGACCCTTCACCAGCTTTGTTGCCCTTCTCTGGACACGCTCCAGCACCTCAACGTCCTTCTTGTAGTGAGGGGCCCAAAACTGAACACAGTATTCGAGGTGCAGCCTCACCAGTGCCGAGTACAGGGGCACGATCACTTCCCTCCTCCTGCTGGCCACACTATTTCTGATACAGGCCAGGATGCCATTGGCCTTCTTGGCCACCTGGGCACACTGCCGGCTCATCTTCAGCCAGCTATCGACCAATACCCTCAGGTCCTTTTCTGCCAGGCAGCTTTCCAGCTACTCTTCCCCAAGCGTTGCATGGGGTTGTTGTGGCCGAAGTGCAGGACCCAGCACTTGGCCTTGTTGAACCTCATACAGTTGGCCTGGGCCCATCGATCCAGCCTGTCCAGATCCCTCTGGAGAGCCTTCCTACCCTCAAGCACATCAACGCTCCCGCCCAACTTGGTGTTGTCTGCATTCTGCAGCGTATGTTTGTGCTCTCTCACTGTATGCATTATCCTATTTCTTTTTAATTCTTCAAATCTTTCACCCTATCTCATAACTGTTCAAACCATAGATATCAGCTACATAGTTAAACTATAATCCAACCAAATAAATTACATTCAAGGAGAATGTAAGACTTACTGAGAAGGTATGTTGCCTGAATGCTGCTGGTAAAGCCATCTGGAAAAACATCAGCCTTTTTAACTGAGCCTACTCGTTTGAAAGCTTGGCTTAGCTAAAATGGACTCTATCTTCCTCATGCACCCAACTTGCTTAAAACATTTCTATAAATAGCAGTTTCCAATTACTTAACTGCAGATAGCAATAGAAAAGTGAAAATGTGCACATTCTGTCTTTGCCAGCATTAACTTACACTACTAAGTTACTTCATTCAGTCTCTTGAATTATTTTTTAATTCTTTTCAGCCTAGTAAGCCTTTTAGCTATCCCACCCACCCCCCACCCTTAACTGCAGTCTAAGAGTTTCTGATAGTCTCCTGAGCTTCTTGGAAACAAAATAAATATGGTATATTTCAAGATTTGCAGTTATCTGTTGCAGGGTGAAAGATATATAGTGAGAAAGAGACACAGACTGGAAGTAGCAGGAAGACATTCAATAAAACCAGATTCTGCTTTTCATAGCAGATATTTTACAAGTACTGGATTGCAAGATGTTGTGGAACTGAGATGGTTAACAACGCACTCTAACTATACATTACTATGTGACTTTCTGTTGCTCAATTAGAAACATCTGTAATTTTGCCTAGAATCCTTTTAGTTTGGGGATGCTCATCTTTTCCCTTGAAAGATGGGCTAAATTTTTTGATTCACACTTTCTTAGGATTTATGTAGTGTTCTGTGCCCCTAAAGTAAACTGAGCAGAAGGCTTAAATCACAATAAAATATAGCTTTTTGTAGCTGAATATAATGAATATCTAAGGAAGTATGCAGATATTTTCAAACGGCTAGACTACATAAGCAATTCTGCTCTACGTAGAGGAATGTGGAGGAATATTGAAACATCTGTATTAATCTGAGACTGTTTTAAAGCCCTGCTTGGGATTGACACCTCACCCAATGATACGATCACATATTATTGGATTTGTGTTTGTAGGAACAGTTCATGTCTTTCAGTATCTGCAGCTGTTCCTGAGAACTTGATTGGCCATGTGGCTTTGGAAATACATGTAAGTACAGCCTCAGCCTGTACATACACCCTTGAGGGCATAGAAAGATCTAAGGAGACCCACCATGAATTACTCTGGTGTGTACTGTGTAGCCTCTTCTCTCCGGTATGATGACAACTGTGTCTGTCATTGCTCTTATTTTGTTCCCATTAACTTGAATTCGCTTTGCACTTCAAAAATTTGACCTCTGCTTCCCCCCTTATTAACATTTTTGTCTTTGAAAAGTATTACAGAATTCTCTCCATGTCCTTCTTCAGCTCTACTACAACTTAAACAAGAAATGATTGTGATCTGGCTTAAGACAATGAAGGATCTGTTGTAGGTCTATACTAAATATTTTTGCTTTATCTTGTCAAAGCCAATCAAATGACCAAAACACATGCTGTCCTGAATGAAGTGCATGTGTTTTATCTTTTGCTTCCATTTTACTTGTACTCCAGTTAAACTTCTCCTTGCTCTCTCATCAGCCTCTCAGAGTCCTTTATAGCTTGCGTTGTTACTGTAGTTGTGCAATATGAAAAAAAATGAAAAAAATTCCTATGCACTGCTAAAAAAGATTCAAGAATAACATAGTAAAATCATGTCAAAAGAAATTGTTCAATGCTAGTGAACACACACAGTGGGATTTTGAAAGTGTTTTAACAAAACCTGGTATTTTATTTTGTCTTTCAAAAATTGCTGTATATTGTGTTTCTTTGATATATGATTCTGGAGTAGGTGAGAGGGTCATATCTGGAAATGAACTAGTTATATGAACAACTTCTTGGAAATACATTAAATTGATTTATCAATGTAATCTTTTCTAAGTTTGTTATTACAATCGTAATCATTTTGATTTTTGTGGGTTAATAAATCTCCTACAAAGTTCAGGTGTTCCCCAGTGCACCGATACCAGAACTGATTGAGAGAAGTCCACCAAGACCCTTCTGAAAACCTTTTATGAGCTGACTTGGTCTGGCTTTTCTTGTTTATGGCTCTTACATAAACGCATGGCTCTCTTGTGCTAAAGACCATGCAAAATGACATGAAGAATCTGTCAGACTTTCCTTTTCTTTGTAAGTCCTTGCTGTAGTTTCTGTGAGCAGTCAGTATTGGGCATAGACATGTCCCACAGATCGTGACAGGAAAATGGGGTTATCCATGGCATAGTTTCCTTCATGACATCATGTCAATTGTGCAAAGTTGACAATCCCTTTCCCAGTCTTAATTACAGAAGACAGTAATTACCTGCACTGTAAGCACTGAGTAAGATATTCACAACTATTAAATTAATTTCTAACATTTCACAACTCCATTAGAAAGGCTTGCAGATATAATTAGGTCAAATAAAATCACTGAATATACTTGGATGAAATGCGATGATTTGACCAAAGACACAAACTCCCCTGTTATGAGCTATATCCGTAATACAAACAGGTCCATAGTGGCTGCAACTCAAACACAGTAAACTACATGAAATGCAGTGTATTAATTGGACCAGAAAGAAAGATTATTGACATCCTTGGGATTCAGACTTGTGTTTCTATGGATTCTGGCTGACTCTTAGACTATGAAGCACTTCCTTCCTGGCTGATATAGTTTTAATATCTAGCTCTGTTGAAATAACTAATGTTGAAATTACCTGTTTTGTGGTAGTGAAGTATGAATAGAGTTTCCAAGTCAGAACACTGCAGTTCATATCATTAAAATTTCATGAGTTATCACTTCCTCTGGTTTTGTTCAAGTTGTGAAAAAGTAGCCCCTTGTATTGTATTCCCTTTGCTTAATTGTTAACAGTTTCTCTGGAGAGTTTTGGTGACATTTACCTTATCTCTCTAACATACTTTCACCACAAGCAGTTCTGCTTGCTTTCAGAGACTGAAGAACCACAAAAACATCACACCAGAGACTGTAAGAGGAAGAAATCAGTGGAAATCCAGCCTTTTAGCCCCTGCTGCTGTGACCATTAATCTCTTTTCCTTACACTGGGAGAAAAGAAAAAAACATTCTCAAATTACTTTCAGTAGTGCATGCTGAAGAGGCATTAAGAAATGCACTTACTTCTCTCGGTTGAATATGATGAATTCTTTCCTAACGGTTTCCAAGCACTGCTGCAGGTGTACGTTCTTTAAAAAACAGCATGAATAGTTTGATTAAAAAAGATGGAAAATCATAGACAAAAATCACAACAACAGCAACGATATCAAACAAAACAGCTTATGAATGAATACTATCAAAAGGCGCTTTGAAGACTCTTCAAAAGTGGGCCGTGATAGCACAATCAATCCTTCTTTCTTTTGGAAGCAGTTCCCCACAAAGAATTCCCGAGGATTTTTACGTCTGGTAGCTCTAAGAAGAATAGTTTGCATGAGCATTAAAAATCATTAGGAGTAGCAACAGAATTTATAAAACCTTACTGAAATGAAAATTCAAGTCTGGAAAATAGTTATTTCTTAATCTTCTCAGAAGTTTAGACTGTTTATACAATGGGTCTTTCTACGCAGCACACGTTAGTCAAGACTGCAAGAGACAGCTTTAAAACATTTATAACTAACAAGCTTTTCACTGCATACTTTTCATTTTTGGTACCAGTAGGGGATAAATACTCCTTATAACTATCTGTCCATGTGTGGGAAGCATATTTGCCAACTGGCAACACTTTTTCATATTTCAAATGCGCATCTGTGAGAATCTTAAAAAATGATTGCAACTTAAACATGCTGTTACTATTTGACTGAAATAAATGGTTGCTTTTCATCTTGCTTTGGAGATGGTTTATGCTATACGTGAAATGACAGACATAGAGGTCAAGTCTGTTTTCAGAGATGATAAAACTGAACTGAACTGATTTTGTACATTAGCGAATGTAAATGAAATGCCACTGACCGCAGCCACAGTCCCCAGCTTACCAGTGGGCAGGTTTCCTTAGCTCCATCTTTGGATTTATTTTTGGCAAGTCGCTTTTTCTTTTTATGGAGAGGCTTGGACTCTAAAATCATTTCTTCAAGTTCAAATGTAGGATCACAGTTCAGCCTTCCTTTCTGGTACAAAAGAATTCAAAGTTACTCTTTGAAGCATCATTGTGTTTTTAAGTTTGTCTGGCAAGTGTTAATAGCATTAATAATGATCCAGCTTCCCAACCACATCTGTAAAATAAAAACTGTCTTTTTAGGCCTAGAGTGGTGCTTGAAGTTTAAATAAGGGAGTTAAGGAAAAAAACCATATTATAAAGCAATTATAAAGAATTGGATCCTCTTCCTAGTTATATACAGATGTACTCCTAGAGTGACTACAATTATGTTACCCCAATGAGAGAGATTAATCTGGCCCAAGGTCTTCATCAGAACATCGGTTAGTGCTGTAGAACATAAATGGCAACTGTAATAGTGCAGGAGGGATGGGGAGTACCTCTAAGACCTTACTTGTTAAAATACGATTTTCTGAAGAGTTGCGGCTGGATTCAGTTACTTAGCTCCTGTCCATGATAACAAAGGAAGGAACAGGCCTTTTTTGGTTAGCAGCATTTATATCAAAAAATGGTTCTATTATGCTTTTTCTTACCCATTACTTACATTACTTAAATATTCTGGATTCTCCATTTTTATGTTAATTTGTGGTGCTTGAACCAAATCTTAAGATTCTTTGTTGTATCAGGAAGTTCTTTTTTAAGCAGGATGATTGGAAACACCATTTCTATATGGCCATTTCCTTCCTTGATTCTTTTCAGATTCTGCCTTAATTCTTTTCAGGTTCTTGATTCTTTCAGATCTTTTCAGCAAAAAAAGTTTACAGGAGCATAGTTATGCCTTGAGGGTTTTTTTTAATTCTATTCATTAGTGCAGTAAAGCCATCTCATGCCAACATTTGGGATGAACTGTTCCTCTCCTATTTAGGGATAAGAGCTAGGGTACGGCCAGAAAATCTATGGTTCAGTTGAACCCAATTTTTAAATTTTTAAAAAGTCACAGATATTATTTAGTAACCAGACACTAAGCAGAAAAAACACATCAGAAACCACTTGTATAACTTCTGATGTCCTACAATGAAACATTTGATTTAAAGATCACTCCATCATTTTTATATCCTAGAAAAGTCTGTATACTCAAAGTATAATATTAAACTCTCTGATGCCTTTTCTTGCATACTATCCAGTCAGGTTTAGTAAAATTTATTTGTTTTTTATTAATGGAGGTTTATAGCTTATTTATATTTATATATAAATAAATAATTCTTTACATTTGATCAATATCCATTCCTTTTTTGAGCATGTACGGTTTTAAGATTTGTTTGACTACTTAAAAAATACATCACTTTAATTCTGAAGCTTTAAAAATGAAAGCAAATTACATTTAAATAATTTCTTCCTTCCTTCATCAAATATTTAACAATACAATAAAACTACTAACAGTTTGTGACTCCAAGCTGAACATAAAAGAAACTAGCTAAATCATAAAAAACCACATGCACTAGTTAAGTAAGAACAATATTTATGGAATCAGACTACACAGGGAGAAATTAAACAATGGGACCTTCCTACCACAGGCCTCCCACGTGCCCTCTTGCCTGCAGGAGGCAGGCAAGCTCCTGACAGTAACAGCAAGCTGTCAAAAAGTTACAAAACTCTCCCCAGATCACAGTGTATGTTGTCCCCAATTCACCCTCGCACCCAAAGCCTGAAAACCAAGAAATATTTTGTTGTGTGGCCCCAGTTAATCAGTGAAGGTTTTGCTGGGCCAATAAAGAGAAAAGTTCTTGGAAAATTCCTGGCCAAACTTGGTCTCATGAAACAGTAAAGTTTACTATAAAAAGAAGTGTTGTGCTAGAATCATAGAATCATAGAATCATCAAGGTTGGAAGAGACCTCTAAGATCATCGAGTCCAACCATCAACCCAACACCACCATGCCCACTAAACCATGTCCCTAAAAAGACATTTTGACTCTCACCTTCTCACTGCTTTTCCTAACACACCTATCGACCAGGTGGAACAAGCCCCGCAATATCAGCCTCTGTCCTGAAGTGTCTGGTACAACTTGTAATGGGACTTTCAGATTAATCTAAGTAGATAAAAGTAACTTTTTACTCCTGTTTCCTTTTAAACATAGAATATTATTTTCCCTCTGATATTATAGATTACCCTCCAATATTATAGATTCCCTTCAAAACACAAATGAGGTGTCTATTTTCACATCTTTCCAAACGTGAAAAGAGTAGCTGTCTTTGGACATATTTAATGGCAGACAGTTCAAAGTATTTCAAGAGGACTTCCTCCTTTCTCAGTCTCCATGATGTTCACTGTTGTCAACATCAGCCACAGAGACAGGCCACTTGGCTAACAGAGCACTACCAGACACACTGATTCCACAATTGCTTCTGAAATTACATTTTAAATTACTTTTTTCACCATCCTTAAGAAGTCAGGAAACTTATCTGTACTCTCTCAGGAGTGAGGTACCCTCAAAACAACCTAAATCCAGGTGGAAAGAAGCAAACAGCCACATGAGAACTGTGAATTAAGGACTTGGGGATACTTGGCTATGGCCAGACACAGACCATCACACTCTTGTCGTGCCCCAGCTTTGGGCAGGCTGGGTGTAAACCAGCTGAATGTGGAAAACTTGCAGTCCCTTTATTAAGTCCTATTACTACAGCCAAAGTGCCATACCTCACTGCTTAGGAGGCAGGCTTAGCAGGGTGGCATGCATTGTATTAGTTGGCTGTACACTCCTGGACCAAAGCTGGCTTGAGTTCAATCCTTGGGAGCATAGTGAAGATGGAAAATATGGCCCTATGAATTCAAGCTTGAGTGGGAGCAAGGAGGAGACTGAGGAGATGTCTGGGGAAAGAATAACGCTGGGGCAGGAACAGGAGCGGAGAACAGACTTGCCATAGGCAGCTGGTTTTGCCGAAGCAAGTTGAAGTCCTCTCCCTTGACTTTAAGTCCTAAGACATGTACCTAGGCGTGACTGGGCTTTGCAGGGTCTGGGACTCTCCTGGATCCCCATTTATGTTGTACCTTTGGGTGTGGAAAACTGGATCCCTCTTTTAAAATACAAAGCAGGGTTATGAAGTTTCCCACATGCTGACAGTTGTGGATTAAACTTTCAGCTAGGAGTTGGAGGTCTAAATAATCTGTTGGGTTTTGTCTGAGAGTAAGCCCACGCTTCCGGTATCTCAGAGAGCAACTCTAACTTGAAAAAAAGGAAAAGAGGAAAAGCAGTCTCCATCCATCTTGTAGATCCATGCCACCTTGGAGAATGGAGTTCACGGTCCACCAGGCCAGGGAGGAGCTTTGTTCTGCAGTGCTTTGCTTAGGGTAGCAACCTGGGAAAGCGTAGGAGAAAGGCCTGGCATGGCGTAGCAGTTATTCTAGCTGCAGGGATGTTGGGTAAGAGGGAAGGGGTCCCGGCCTTGGTTTGGTAGATATGATATTCACCTCTCAAGCTTTCAGCTTGCACCACCATTGAGCTAAAATGTGAAAGGAAGGAATTTCACCCCTGCTTGCCCACCCACAGTTTTCTTCTCCTGCAGGATGCTGCTTCCAGGAAAGGCTCTGGTCAGATGCTAAGAAGCACAGCAAATACTGCCAGCACTCTTTTGGCAACCTACCTGGCTGCCTTTGCTCCATTAAGCAATGCACTCTCTCCATCAGCTTCTGCAGGGCTGGATCCTGTCCCCATCAGATTTAGCAAGAACTCTAATGTACCCCTGGATGAGGATAGGGTCTAGCTATTCCCCCTTCCTCATCTTTATTCACAGTTGCATAAAAAGATTTAAACGATCCTTAGTATTCTACAAATGTATTGTTTGAAGAAGAATTATGGTGCTGTATGACTGAACATAGAATCATAGAATTATTTAGGTTGGAAAAGACCTTTAAGATCATCGAGTCCAGCCGTAAACCAACCACTGCCAAGTCCACAAAGTGGAAAAGCAACAAAGTGGAGAAGCATGTCAACACTGCAGTCATTGCTTTGGATTCATGGCCCTCAAATCCATTTAACTTACAAATTATCAAAATGGAAATATCCAGAAAATACCAACAAAATGGAACCACAGTAAAAAAGAAACCACCAGATTCCCTCACAGAATCTGAATGTTTTAGTGTAGGAAACTGTCACAAAAGAAATAGGTCAGTCTTTTGAAACAGGATTTTTTAAGTGAAAAAGGAACAGCACACTGCAAATGTTATTTGGATGCCTAACTTTCAGAGCAGCAACAGTCATCTTGGTATTCTTTGGCTCAGAGTTAACTCTGACAATCATTTGCTCTAACAGCTGAAATGCAAAGTCTGGAAAACGTTTTTTATTTTAAAGGGACCAAAAAATGAGCCAGGGTTAATTAGTTTTTGTTGTGATCTAATGAAATGGGCCAAATTTTCCCTTAGCTGTGACTGAGTAAATGAAAGCAGAATCCAAAGTAAAACTTCTGTGAGAAGTACATCACTGAAGAGCAATAAAGGCAAGCGTAAACAAATAAAGTTGGAATTTGCAAACACAGTTCACCTGGAATATCGACTTACGTTAGGAACAAAGCCTGGGGTCACAGCTTTCTCTAGAACAGCATCCCAGTTGACATCAGCTAGGTATGGAGAGCTTTGGATGTCTGCAAGGCTTGAAAGACGGCACTCTGGGTCCTTAGTGAGGAGCTGTGATCAAGCACAAGGCATTTTCTAAGGACCCGGATGCCATATGAAAGAGTAAACATATCACACATAAATTGTATGATACACAATTTAGAGGAAGGAAATGGCTAGGGAATCCTCTAACAACTCCTAGAAGGCCCAATCTAAAAAAATAAAAGTAATAACTCATAGGAAATTAATATAATTTAATTGCCACCAGATGGCTGTTGCAGGCATGAAGTGTGTAAACGTATTAGTAACAAAAGTCTGTTTACAAATACACAAGAGTCCGAGTGACATGAAACATCACAGTTCAATGCTACCCAACAATTTGTATTTCGTCTGTAATTTACTGGAAGATATAGTTACACCGAGCATCCTGGCAGCAATTAAAATTAACCACCTCATTGCTCCATCTCTCAAAAATAGATTGCTCATTGCTGCAAAGGAAATTGATGTTCTATTGCTCTAGTCACACATTCACAAACATTTCCTGCTCAAATATCAGTACTGATGATCTGAAGTACCTCAAAGAGACAGAGGATCCTTGCAGCATGGCCAGAAAATTAAAACAAACAAAAACCTGGGATTTTAGGAAGCAAGTGATTTCCAGAGTCATGATGCATTCAGAAAGAACCTCAGCTTGTAGCTTAGTGACATTTACAGCAAAGCGGCTTGACTTTTGTTGTTGCAACTACAGCAACATGAGACAGGGAGAAATACAGCCCTTTTCACTTCTAAGCTCCCTGGCTGGAAACTGTGGTAGAAATTCAGAGGGCAGAGTGGTCCTTCCTTCCCTTTCCCACATACGCAACTAGGGCTGGAGATAATGGGGCCAGGGTACAGAGTGGGAATTACTGATCCCCAAAGTTTTGCTATCACTAGTGAATCAGTTTTTAAATAAACAAAAAAATTAGATTTCTATTTATTTGAGGCCATTAAATGCCTGAGTCTAAGCCTAAGAATAATCCAGCTTCTCAAGAGAGAATACTGAATCACTAACATTCAGAAAAGTCTAGGAATAAGCACTGCTTTCTTATCCTTGAAATTTTGACTACCTAATGTGTGTGCTTGCCTGATGCCTCTGCATTGCTGGAGGGGCTTCTGGAAGAGGAGAGAAGAGAGGACAGAAGGTTTTTGTGCTTTCTTACCTTTTTCAGTAGTGCTATCATGCCTTTGCACCATGTAGATGAGTAGTGAACTCTTTCTATCTTGAACATGTTGAGTATCTCATCAATGGGGGTGGCTGAATGAATTTCATAGGGCCTCTGGGATAAAGTTAAATCAATATGAAGCCAGCAAGAATGGATAAAAAAGTGTAGACAATTCATGTTTTCCTGAGCTCAGTATTGTTTATGCTGGAAATATCAAAAACACCAAAACATCTTATAACAATTTTGAGGCTAATCCTTTGCATGTGTGCTTTTCTTTGGTCGTAATGAATGTAATTACTCATAGATGCATTTCCTCTGCAAATTTTTCTCTCATGAAAAGAAGTATCAGTTCAAATGAGATGGCTGAATAATTTTGTTCCTGGTGCATTCTATGTGAAACGTGGACTATTTACTTTTTTTTTACTTCTAGTACTAGAATATACTTGTGATCTAAATGGACCTACTGTCCTGTGTTTACAGTGCCTAAATTCTTCTATATGTGAAGAGAAGCCCCAGGCTTCACAGTGCTTTGTTCATGAAGATTGCTGTGATTTATCTTTTATTAAATATAGCATTTGGAAATGAAAGTACTACATATAAACTTATATTCTTATTAATTGCTGTTCTACACACATTTTTTGAAGACTCGTATTTGTGAAACAAGTTGTTAGAATGATATTCTGTTGATGTATTTTTTAAAACAAGGACAGAGTGTGGATTGCTTGTGAATTAAGTTGTACCCAGCAGGTGACAAATATGTGATATGTGATGTGAGATCTGCAGCCAAATGCCATCATAGCAGCCATGTGCAAATTGATGCATCATAATTCATACACAACATAGAGTTACCTTCTAATCCAATATCCTCAACAGCGAAGAGCAGATACTCATTACCTTCACTAAGAACTGAATCATCCCTTGACTTTTGCTAGCGTATACTGGTACAAGATTATAATTTAAGAGTATTTCTAGGTGTTAGTTACTTAATCTGGTCATGAATTAGAGCCACTCTTCATAAAGGCCCAGAAAACATTCTTATTTTGAGAAGATTCATGCACATGTTTAACTTTGAACATGTGTATGAAACCAAGTCCATTCCAAGGCATTGGGTTGTTCTAAAAATAAATCCACGGATTGCTTAAATCTTCTTGTTTTGATTCACATTCAGTTAGTCTGTTGTCATTTAGTTATATCATGTCCATATGAATTCAACAGGACCTAAATGCATGCTCTGAATAGATAATTTTCTTGAATCAGGTTCAAAACTGTCATTTGAAATAGTCTGTCATATGCTTTTCCCTACCTGTGGTAATGCTGCCATAAAAGAGCTATTAAAAATGAAAAGTTAACATTCTGTCTGTTGTCAAGAAGTAACCTACTGCTGATTTAGACTTGATATAACAATGTGACCAATACGATCATTGAGCCAGAATTTACACCAATTGTTGGAAATGGTGACTTAGCTCTAAAAATATCAATTTTAAGGAATAATGAGTATTTGAATAAAGTAAAAAGAATAAAAATAAGAAAGTTCTTCTGTTAAGGATGTTTCTGCACATGCCTTTTTCCTCACCAGAAAAAGCCTTAAAAAATTTACCTTATTTTAAAGTTTATTAGCATTCCGCAATCTTACTTGATTTTTTGAGATTTGCAGAGATTTTTAATATTGTTCTTAGTTAATTTGAACTATAAATACTCAAAGAAATGGCCATCATAAGCTTGGTCTTTTGAGGTCCTTCACACCTATTTCTCCCATGTTTTTCAGCTATTCAATCCACTTGAGGGTCAGACCCCTTCTGTTTTATTTTGTGAAAAAGGAAAAAAAATCTGTTTTGCTTTTGTTTGTGATGTTTTACCAAAATTCATTGTAAACTGTTCACATCACAGTGAAAGTCAGAGTCCAAGAATCCCACCTACTGCCTCTTTCCTTCACCTTGTCTCTGTTGAGGGCATGGTATATACAGTTATTATAATATTTCAGCAGTAGTCTATAGGAACAGACTGACACATGTCATGGTTTGCATCATGCGGTTTAATTTCATGGACTTAGGGGAAAAAAATCAACGTTTGGTGCAAAGCTTTATAAATTTACTTTTTTGGTTGTTAGGTGTTTTATCAACAACTGGCTAAGGAGAGAAATGCAGCCTATTGAGAAATGCTAACGCTACAGTGGATAATCAAAAAATGGTCCAGACAGCTCTGTACCAGATGCAACCTACACCTGTAGCTACAGCCCTCTTTCCAGCAATGCGTTGTCTTGGCTGCCTGGCACTAGAGAGCAAGGCATGAGAATGGCTGCAATGCCTTGAGCACCCCGAGCCTCCTCTGAGGACTCTTCCATCTCATAACAGTAGAGGCAAATAAAAACAAAAATTCAGCCCAATGAAAAGCAACTCATTTTTACTTAGCTCCTCTTGAATTCAGGCAGGCAGTGTCATACACTACGCATAGCTCAGAGGTGGAAAATGATCCAAATTTCTAATGCTCCTCATTTCTAATGCTCCTTCCTTCCTGCCTTCCCCATGCACTAGTATGCACCGTGCTCCAGCTGCAGAAAGTCCTATCTCCGGGTGGCTCTGCCGAGTGCAACACCCTCCTCTTTCCCCAGGACTGCTGTAGCAGGAGCGGGTGGGCTGCACCAAGTGCCCGCCCATCTGCTCTGTGGCAATGGGGCTCTCTTCTCACCGCTGAACACAGTGCTGTGGGAGCGTGGAGGAGGAGGGGGCTGCCTGCCTGCAGGTTTAGCTTGCAGCCTTGCAGGCGCAAGCTGCTTCTTCGCAGCCCTCTGCACGGGGCTGCTGCAGCAGATGGAGCTTCAGACCTTGTGGTTGTTGCAGACAGTAACACGCTTTGGGTTAAGCACATTTCCTCAACCCACCGCTACTTCTCTTGTCATCACTCCTGTCAGTTTAGGTCTTGTCTAGACTAGAAAAATTTAGAAATACAATTCAGGAAAAAATACACCTTTTCCTAGTCCATACAAAGGCATGGGCTGCCAAGCCACCCTCTGGCTTGCTCAGTGGGCAAGAGCCGCCCTTCAGGAGAAAACAAGCAGCTGGCTTGGTTGACTAGAGCATGGACAGATGGCAATGTTTTTATTTAAAAAAAAATTTGATTCAGTCTCAAGCTTTGCTTTGTCTGTAGCCAGATAGTCTCATTCAGAGAAGACTGTATGGCTCTTGGCAAATGGATACCATTCTATATAATTTTTCATTTATTAAAGTGGCTAGGTATCTTTTGTGATTTGTCTTGGGAGATCAGCTTTCCTTATAGTGTGCTGCTTTCTTGGAGACACTCATTGGTGAAAAGGTTGATATAAAAATAGCAGGATGTTCTTTTAAATTATTATACGTGCAGCCAGTACTACCGTCTATGACTGGGGTTGAGAATGTATTTTGCTTATCACTGCCAGACCTTAAATGTTCAGGTTAAAATTTTTCATCCCGGGAAGAATGTCAGCTTAAACACTCAGTAATTGTTGAGAATGATGGCAGAGAAAAATTGCAAAGACTTTTTTTTTTCCTAAAAAGTTTTTTAATACTCCTGTGCTTTGAGAGCAGGGCTGAGATTTGCCATGGGAGACATCTTTGCATCAGGAGCATGACTTTTGCCATTTCTATGGAAATATAAAATAGTTTGGCCAAGTCTTAAGCCTTTGAAAAATGTAGCTTCTGGATTGAAGTAACAATGTGCAGACACTCTGAAATGTAGTCTTCCATCTAAAAATGGGAGTAATAATTGTTCTTTATTTCTAGTTTCCTTTGTCTGTCAACCTACATGAAACTGTGAGATCTTTATGGGATGGATTGTGTCACATTACAAAGTGCCTAGCAGAACAGGGTAGCGGTACTGTGTTAGGGTCATATGATAACAAATACTCTTTCCTTAAAAACAGCATACTGCAATGCAATAAAATCCTCTTTCCAAAATAGGAATTAAAAATTTAAAAAACCCAGCTACTTTAGCTACATAATTATCCTTAAATAGTATCTAAATTACTGTTTTCCATAGGGAATAGTAAATATTTAAGCAACCAACTTCAAGCTTTTGAACCAAAATGGAAAAGAATTTTCCATTATCTTCCCTGAAATTTAACCATGCTCAGGAAGATTTTTCATTAAGCTTATTCACATAATTGATTAGATAAGTAACAAGTGTTCTGGCAGATAAGCATTTTCTGTAGTTGGACCAAGCATTTTAGGATATTACATTAGCTCTTTTAAGGTAGTAGCCAAGAGAATCAAAGATATAATAAAGCCTGAAGTAACTCAACCTCAAAAAATACCATTGTTTCCAATTCAGCATTGTTGAGAAGTTAGTAAAACATTAGGCTTTTCCTTAGTGCACACTGAAAGTCTACGTCCATTTTAGGCAAACTTTCACGATGTAATTGAGAGTGGGGTGAAACTTTCCTGAGAATGTTTCCAGCTGGAAAGGACTCAGGACAGCATTCCTGAACTGAACTGCAGCCTCGTCCACTCAAATTTTATCATGAAGGGTGCACTCAGGGGCACTGCAAACTTTGGGACTTCTGTCAGTCAATGTGTTAAATAACAACAAACCCCATCATTCTTACCCAACCCCTCAGTAATTCATATGCTGTAATTCCTAGTGACCACCAGTCTACGGGGTACGAGTATCCTGGACCTCCATCCATAAAGGCCTGGAACACTTCTGGAGCTAAAACAAGAAATCAAATCAAACAAAAAGCTTTATATTAAGGTTAGACTATGGATCATTAATGTTGGTATTTGAAAAATGAATAAGGACGCAAATAACTGGAATTAAATACATTTGTAAACGCAGCATTTTCAGGATGCAGTTTCAGTGCCTTGGTTTGCTGGCAACAAGTGACCTTCACCGGTCAGGGTTTTTCAAAAGCCAATAATTTTATATGTTAATTCCTACCTGGTCCATTTAAATTTTATGTTTATGTGAATAAAAATAAGTAATAGGAGGGGAGTTCCTGAACTGAAGTGTGACTTGGAATATTTAGGGTAATGCAAACATTTTATGGGACAAATATGCAAGCAAGGTGATTCCTTGTGATTGATAGAGGTGTTGAATATGGTAAATCTCATCCTTATTCTACATTTGGATAGAATTAATCAGATAGGTTTTAAAGGTATTCAACATAGGCAAATGGTAATTAAATACAAATCCTGACACTGATTGTATGCTGTGATAAACTCTGTCATGACTAGAAATAAACACACTGTCAATGAAGTAATGAATTCCGTAAAAATAACTTTCCCGGGGGGAAAAAAAAAATCGATCTTTTCAAAACAAGGATCCAGTTGGCTAATTTCAGCAAGAAAGGCATACTAAATAATGCCACTGTAGTTTCTTCAGAAAACCATACATAAGTAAGAGAGAATATAAAATGAAATGTCAGTCATGCTTTTCTAATTATTTCACAGCAGAATCTCAGTACACTTTGTGAAAACAACACTTTCCCTGGGGATTTTCTAAACAACACTATCGCCAACCGTAACATCATGCTAGATTGCAATTACCACGTGAGCCTCTTCTGGCCACAATACCGAGTCTAATGTACCACATTACCACCTGATTATCATCGCATCACTTTCTAATGGGCATACCGCAATGAATAATGTAATCTGGTCACACTTACTTCTGACTGGCAGTTTGGGATTTGACTATGTATAGCATTTAAAGAAGCACCTTTAATTAAAGGAAAGGCATTCCTTGCAGAGGAGTTTTTGCAGTCCTTGCATCATTACAGATGGCAACTTAACAATTTACAACTCCAGACCTGAGTGCAGAAAGTCTTGAAGAGCCAAACCTAACAGAGGATTTTGGCATCTGAATTAGATGCGGCAAAACCCTAATCTGTAGAATAAAAAGCAACGAATGAATGAAAGTGGTCCTATACTCTCTGCCCAGCAGGACCATGTCTAAATAGGTTTAGTAGGAGAACTGCAGGCACCTAAATAAACATTTTTGCCAGAATACGTGTGTCTGCAGAATAGCTGACCAGTGGATCTCTGGCATAGGTAAGCTTGTGCTGTGATCCAGCATGGCATGAATCAACAATGCCATAAAAGTCATCACACTGAGATAGCTCTGTCTCACCTCCAGATAATATAGCTTCACTTGGCATGCTATATCTTCAGATGTACTTCAGATCTTGTTTGCATGCTGCTGGAGATCTGTGTAGGCACAACTTACATGTGTGCAGTCTATCACATAGATAGATGCTAAGAAGGTAGGCAGGATTTTTTGTGTTACTGTAGTGGATCAGTGCATCTAAATTGCACATCAGGCACCAAAGTCATATTTTGAATATCACCATAGGCACCTTGTAGTGAAGGTTTGCTTTATTTAGCCACATTTGTTATGGTTTTTGCTCACTGTGCCTAGATGATGTATAATAATATCTCATTACAGAAAATAGCCTTTGTGGACTTTTTTATTGAGCTATATAGGTATAATATTGGTTTCACTCTTTCTTTATAGCTTTAACATTGTAATAATGCGACGGATCACTGTCCAATTTCTGTGAGGTAGAGACGGAAGTACTTTATTGATGTAACCTACAACATTGCCAGAATGGTGCAGCTGTTTTACTAATTCAGTGACTGAGTTATCCACTTTTATTTTATTTGCTTGTTCTAAAAGCTTCAAGGTCAACTCATGCCGCATTAAGCGGCTCAGCAGAAAATGCTTTCTTTTGCCCACTGGCCCTGCTGTTTTGAAGCTCTGTTTCCTCACTTTAAGCTGATGACGGCACCCTTAGATCAGAAAACAGGCAGTTAGGCTCCTGATTTTTAAGGCAAATAGCCCCTTTCCCCCTGCTTTCATAGTATTATTTGCAGTCCAGCTGGACTGCCTCTGCATTCAGTCAGCTCCAGTGAAGCGGTTGTAAGCACCTGCTTCGCAAGTGGAGGGGGGACTGACAGAAGGTGCAATATGATTTACAGTAGCCTACGTACAGGTTTAGTCTCAGGGTGACATCTCAACCCTACTGAAGACAAAAGATCTTTCCCCAATTTAGCAAGGCTGTTAAATACCAATCTCACACTAAGATTGTGATTTATGTGTCTAAAAACCTTTTTGAGCTGAGACATTAGGTCCAAATGAAGGCCTCCAGCCTGTATGGCAGACTTTTGGAGTTTGCCTGCTCATTCAGAAACATAACATGATTTTACAGAAAGACAGCAGATCCTCCAAGTGATGGGGTTAGCCAAGCTCTGAAGAACTAGAGCTGTGAAATACAGAACATAACATTAGGTTTTGCTGTAAGAAATGACTGTCAGGAAAACCAATTCTGAGTGCAAACTGGCTAGGATGAAAGCAAATAAAAAATCTGAAAGGAAAGTTAGAATTCTACATTGATTTTCTTTAGGATTGTTATTGAAAGAGACTATCTGTAATCTTTCTTCTAAAATTTGAATTTGATCTCGGGCTCAGCTTGGACAGCTGTCCTGCAGCCTGCTGTGGATAGGTTCTTCCAAAGGATGATAAGATTTGAGCTTGCTAGCTTGCAGCAAGGGCAAGAGCTCTGCTGTGTGCACTCTTTCTGCACACATCCTCTCTTATTGTAACAGATTTAGGATGAAAAGAATACTTACATCTTTTATGCCCATGCATCTACTCAAATGCAAGGATTCTGCCTGCAAAAGTTCATTCATGTGAACAAAAGTGAGAGAGTGCATGTAAGAATGAGACTTTCAGATCTTTTTCCTCAAACAATTTCTACTGAACAAAGGCTTTTCAGGAAAATTTGTGGTTTTAATACTGGGTCTGATCCTGCAGATTCATTTGGCTGAGGGCTGTAGTTACTACCACATACAGTCAGAGTGAAGGCAGTAGAAGTTTGCCTGGTGGAAGCACAGCTTTTAGATAGTGAAGCTAAATCAAGTAGTAGCAAGTCTGGCAGCAGCAAGAGTGAATTCAAAGACAAGTGAAGAAGTGATGCAATCGGTAGGTCTTACAGGTCTTCACAGCTCCCCATGAACAAACACCTTTGACATAAAGGAGAACTGCTTTACTAGAGCTGCCCAAAAGAGTGTCTTCAACAGCAGTAACCTGGTCCAGCCTCACTGCCCACCCTGCTTTGAGCAGGAGGTTGGACTAGAGACTCCTGAGGCCCCTGCCAACATGAATCATCCTATGATGCTAATGAAGCTCAAGCAATCACCTTCTCACAGCACATCTGAGCAGGATGATCTAAGGCCAGAAGTCTCAATGGGACCTTTACAGCCTCTTCCTCTCGGCAGTCATCGTGAACCGCATGGGCTCTTCGCCCTCACTCAGACACCTGGAAATCTGCCACCCAAAGTACTGGGGACTTTTGAAAGTCTGGATCTCAGAAGCAATGCAGTCTTTTGGTCTGGGAGATCACTCTTCATGTGTGGCAGAAGCGTGATCCACCACCTGTCACGCAAGGCTTCGGTAACTACAAAGACAGAGCATTTTAAAACCAATGCCATTCCGAGCTGAGACATCTGTGCTGATTTTAACAGGGCAAGCAATAAAATCAGGAATGTTTCTGTGTCTTGTATGATAATGAGTAAAGGCACATATTTAACTTCAGCAACTCACCAAGCTAAAAATCCTCCGATTGTTTTTTTCTTATATTATTTTACTATATATTTCTCTTAATAATATACTGTCATGCTTTCACTGTTTATCTGCTTTGCTTTCTTGAAAAATAATGTAAAACAAACCCACTTTTGTGCTGTATTAAGTGTGCTTCAGTGCATTCCTTGGCTGTCCCTAATATATATTTCCAGTTAATGGTTTTTTCCAAATAATAAATTAAAATAAATCTTTTTCAGAGCTCTGTCTTCTGATGTTTTTGCACTGTATCTTTCTAGTAATACCATATCATTGTAGAGTGTCTCTGTACTGAAAGGAAGATTCCAGGGAAGTAAATAAATGGCTATTTTGCTTTAAAATAAAACCATGCTGGAGAACGGTTAATAAAAAATTGAACATGAAAGCAAGTCTAGTGAGTCTGTATCCATCTCAGAAGCAGTGGCTTCCTGGGATATCCGTACTCTGGTTCTATGGGCTCAGCCATACTCCAAATAATTTTGTGAAATAGAGAGTAATTTCTGACAAATCAATTCATATATACAACTACCCACTGCAATTGTCACAGCAGTCAGGTGATCTACATCACGAATGATGTAGTGGATGTGTCTCATATTGTATGCATATTTCCCTAAAGACCTATAAAAAAAAAAAGTACAAAACTGAAATTTTACTTAACTGGTTGGTAATTCTGTACCCTATTTGTGGAAGGTTATCAGTATCTAACAATATGATTCATGAGCTTGAAATAAAAGAGAATATCATTGTAAGTGCAAACAATACTGAACCCAATTTTCACTATTTGTTCCTACTGTAAAAGAGCATTTTGTACATAGGATAAAATACTTTTAAGTAGGGTTTCTAAAACTCTGCCTAGTATTCATAGGTAACACTTAACTTCATAGTTAAACTCTAGTGCTCCAGGTCTCTGAAATTCAGGCAATTTTAATTTGGTGCCCAGTGGCAAGTTTGAAAAGGCTGTCCATGATAAAATAATCAATTTGAGGCCTATCACTTGGAATGGTTGGCACAAAGAATAGCTGTTATTATTTTTGGTGGAGCATACTGGTTTAATTATAAAGATAATTCATCAGGCTAAATCATAAAATGAAGAGCTTGGAGCAGCTCTGATACGAATCCTAAATAGCACAATGTAGCATTTCTTTTCTGATGAACTGATTTAAGTTTCACTTCCTTAGCAAGAAGCTAATCAAAGAGCGCCTGGTGTACTTGCCTATCGCTACCCGGGAGACTGCCAAGTGTTGATTAAGAAGCTTACAGAGCTATTACTTACTTTGAAGCACTGCCAACTTCCATAGGTTGCTTTGAAACTTTACAAAATTGGTGAGAGGGGAAGTGCAGCGAGATGAACACATTAGACCCTTCTTCAAGTGGCCTTTACTACATACTAACAAGTCAGTATATTTAAGCAGTAACTTGCAAGTGAGTCTTGCAATCAGCTGCAAAGAGCTGATTGCTCATGCATAGCTAAATGTTGCCAATGAAAGCTGGTCATTAATTCCTATAAAATGCCCTGTGCCAATGTTATTAATATGACAAACTGAAAATAAAATAAAAAATAAAGCCATAGTGGTTTGGCCTTAATTTTTTTGAACGATCAAGTTCGGATGGGCACGACCAAAACATTTCTCAAGAATGAAAACCCTGACATTAGTCATCGAGTTGGCTAGCTAGAGTTCTCTGCAGTCTATTTGCATCTCAGCAGAGACACTACATGTCAGTAAGGGGAATCAGAGGTTTGTGGTGTATGGCAGGGGTTGCAAAGCAATACACTCTGCCAGTTGTGTAGCAAAACACATCTCAGTGGCACAGGTTTTATTGTAATGCCTAAGATTTCATAGATAAGAAAATAGATTGCAGTGTCATTAACTGAGGTTCAGCATGATACCAGGCTGCCAGGTATCATTTTCCTTCCTCATATTAGTCGCTGCAGAAAAAAAAAAGAATATATATATATTAAAAAAATAGATATATACACATATATATATAATGCTCACCGTATAAACAATATTTTGATTGACTAGCACAGGATAAGCTGTTAAAAGCTTAGACCTGTTCAAATTGTAAACGTGTGAATGACATGATATGTATAACACATTCATAGTTTCACCTTGCTGAATCAGGCTTAATGGATGACAGATTGAGCTGAATGAAAAATGAACTTGTTTTTTTAAATAATATTCCAAGAACCTTGGACTGAGATGCTTCAGTGAAATATTAACTGCTTTCTCAGTATTGTGATGAGAAATTATTAATTTTCACTTTTCTCTGAAAAGTAAATTCAGCGGTCAGTAATTCTTCTAGGTCATGGTTTAAATAGAAAACAGAAATCAAACTACAGTGATGATAAGTTATCTTCTATTTAGAAAAGAAGCTATTTTAAGAACAAAATGAAAGAAAGCAACTTCCCTTTCCCTGAATATAAACGTGAACTTGATAAACTATCAATTTACCTCCTAGCGTTTACTTTCTCATGTGCTAAAAGGGTCTAAATTATAACGGACAGCTTTCTGACTCAGAGCTTTAGACTAGCCAACTGCTAACTTCTATTGTATAAGGCAAAGTGCTGCTTAAAGCCTGACCATGCTGGGCTGGCAATTTTCTAGCGTGAGGTCTAGACTTGTTACAGCAGTGTAACTGATTTTGTACCATTATTCACATAATACACCTCAATAGTTTTAATACTCATATTTAATGCAACTATTCAATCAAAGTAAATATTTTGGATACCATTACCTGAATACAGACACTGCATTTAGAATGCCTTATTAGTTTGCCATATGGCTATACAACCTCTCTCGCCCTCACTCAGAGTGCTGTCCTCATAATACCCTCTGCATTACTCAACCACTTAACAGAACCCAGTTCTTGCCCTTGCATTTGCACAGAGAAGCCCTTTCTGGTTGAACATCTGGATCAACCTCAGAGAAACAACCTCAAGTTGCTAGCCCCGTCGAAAGACAGCCCAGCAGCAATGAACATGTCATGGTCTCCTACTACTGAATATGAAATTATACAGAAGTACCTTCCTTACTCGATCCAAAAGCTCACAGTGGCTGCAGCGTCAATTTTTCTAGCAAACTGTTGAAGGGATTGCGTCCAAAAATATCCATTTGCTATTTAGAAGATCGGCCCAGTGTATGGACGGCAGCTGTTCTGCCCCAGTACTGAAACAAACTGGTCTGGATAACTAGGGATTCGCAGGACAAACTGTGTGCCTGATGCATCAGAAGGACTGTTACATGCTCCTGCCTCACATACACCTACCAAGTTAGCAAATGTTTTTGCATCAGTTTACGCATGCAAAAACCTGGGGGGGTGCGTGGCTTGACCAAGGAACAGGAGTTATCCGGGGGCAGAAATGCCCCGCTGGGCTGCTGGAAGTCCCCACAGTTTGCCCCTTCTCCCACCTCTGCTAGAGGTCTCTTCCCCCTCAGAACTGCTTGCAGAGCTCCACATCAAATTAGGCCCTTTCAGGCAGGTTAAAAAAAAAAAAGCCCAAACCAAAACTACCACTTGAACTCAGCATGGGTGTTTTTCTGACTGAAATAGTCAAAGAAATTATTATATTAGCAGTTTTTCTGGAAGATCTCAAAGGATGGTAGCAGGTCAGAGAGCACAAAGAGGTAAAAAGCAGCTGGAGACAGTAACTTCTTTCCTGATCTCCCGAGGTTTTTCAGCTGCTTGTGTGCCTACTCGTTAATGTCAGAGCAGAGCCAAAATCTGAATACCCACTCACAGCTCAGTGCTCAATCCCCTCAGCCACGGTGCTCCTAGCGCAAGCTGAAAACCCCATCAGTACGGCAAGTATTTATTTCAGCACTTCAAAGCCTCACACGTCCGCTCTCAGTTCTTGCTTATCAGAACAAACAGAAGCCTCCCGGCTCATGCTGGCATTGTGATATTTCCCTGGGATCAAAAGGGCAGGTAGCAACATCACCAGTGAAACTCTGTAAATAGGCAGTCAAACCCTTGGTAGGAAAAGGGTGGGATTTTTGAAAACGTAAACACTGCCTTAACTACACTGAAAAAGCAACAAGCTGCAAAAGACTTTTAAATTTCAGAGCGCTGTTTGGTATGACTGCAAGGAAGACCAAGGTTGAACACCCTTGAAAACCCAGCTCCAAATTTGTCCTTGCTATATTGTAACTACCTCAGGAACAAATTTAGCCCTACAGGATATTTTTACTTTACCTGTAAGGTTGATATCGGGACATCCACTAGCTTTCCTCTGACTCCAATAGTACTCCCACACAGTATTAATTAATAAATATGGATGACTGATACATTTTAGAATTTCAGTGGACCTCTGTAAATCCACAGTCCTCTGGTAATCTCAGGTGTACAGCCATTCTTCATGGTGACAACAACCTATGAAAGCAGCTGTGGAAATCTGAGATAACAAGCCTGTAGGATAGGAAGGGGGTAGCTGAAACTGTTCACGTAATTTATGGCTGATTTTATTGCCTTTGGATTTTTGTCAGGTGTATTTATATCATAAAATGTATTTTATTGGTTTGATTTGAAGTAAAGTCATGGTGCATTATTCAGGTAACTTCAGCCTCTGCTGAAGAAAACCACAAAGCCTCTACCTAACCCCCCCTAACCCTCCTACCACCAGAAACAGAAAAAAACCCCAAACAAACCCTAAACCCCCAAAATTTCTAACCTGTGCACGGAAACTTTTTGCAACACTCACAAATAATATACAGATATATGGAAATCGATCATTCAAAAAGGAAACATTTCAGTGAGTAAAAAGCATGTGCTCTAGGACTCAAATACATCTAAATTATGCCAGAGTGAGGAATAAACAAAAGGTGATATCTGTAATGTTTCCTGGATATGTTTTAGTATTTAACATTTTGGTTTGTAGCTGACCAACCTGTTGCAGGGGAGAGGGCCATTACTGTAAATGGGTGCCCAGCACAGAGCACATTCTCTGAAACACAAGCATATTTCTTGCAGCCTGCATGAGGGACCCATATAAGAAACATTTTTTTTTTTTTTTTTTTTGCTCATAAAGGTGGAACAGTGTTGAAAATGGCAAACACTTACACAGGTGCTTCCAGCCAGGCAAATACACACTGTCTTTAAACACAAGAGGCCTAATGAATAGCCTTCTGCAGGAAGAAAGAGCCACAGCTGAATATCCCAGCACAGGCTGTGGCCAGGGACCGTGTCCTGCCCAGCACTGGCTTTCCTGGTCCACAGCCCAGTGCAGACTGAAGGGGGCTCCCCGGCAAGTGCTTGCATTCGTTTGTTGGCAGCAGGTACGCCTGCCAAAGGTCAGCTAGGTCTCAAAGGACATTTTGCATTGCTTGCCAGCGTAGAATGACAGCCTGAAAGCTCATGAGTTTTCAAAGGGCTATTCCTACAATAAAACCTTTGACAACACCCTCAATCACAGGTGTTGCAGACGGTTTGAGCAGTGACTTTGTAATGATAAAATCAGGTACGGGTGACACACAAGTTTCCTAAACCAGCTTAAGGCACACATTGTATTTCACAGCTGTAGCCGTCTGAACAGTACGAGACAGAAACTCTGAAGACCCCCGAACACTAAGAAGCTGATTTCATTTCAGCATTTCAGGTCAATGGCTTTGAGAAGTAAAACTGCAGAAGCAGCTGGAAGTAGCTTGTCCTGCCAGGCTGCTGACCTCGTTCCTTTCAGATTCACCATTGCCCATGTTTTTGTTGCCTATGTGCAGCAGGTATTTCACTTGTCTGAATGAATCAGCTGGGAAGAGGGAACATGGAGAAATTACCAGGGTTTCTGGAGAAACAATCAGGTTCAGATACATTGCATTCTGTGTAACCATTTAATAAGTAGGGAAATAGGCAGGGAAAATTTCAGGCTGAGAAAGACCTCGGGGCAAAAAGGCTAATGTGAAGTGGGATTAAGCAAAGGCTGCAGGAGCTGACTCACACCATGCTTAGCATTACAAGATAGGTATCTTAATCAGAACAGCTAGTACATTTTTACAACACAATATCAATTCACTGTGTTTTTTTCCTGGATACCAGTTTTATGCAGTCATGCTGCATGTGAACAAATCGCTCCCTAGCAATTTCTCAGCCTATTTCAATCAGATTTCAAATAGGAATGGAGGCTTTAGAGATAACATCTTTCTGTTTATTTCCTTAAATTGGCCGTAGGAAGAAGTGAGAAATCCTATAAGTACCTCTACTAAGGGAAAGGCTGGAGAATGCCCTCATATCTGATTAAACATAACAGGATCCACATGGGAGTAAGCCTTTATAAACCTCCAAAAGTGGGAAAAAGCTTTCATCGCATCTCATACCTGTAAAGGCATGTCTTACAGGAACCACTAAGTTTCCTTGGTTCTGGTGCTCAGCAAGTACCTTGTTTGAAGGTGATTTTGTCTTGTTACACCAGGGTTGAAGCGTGGTTTAAATTCCTTGTTATGAAAGCTTACTACCAACCGCAGAGCCAACCTCCCCAATTCTTTTTTGTTTTTTTTTTTTAATTTCTCTCATTGTCTAAGTGGCTTAGGTGAAGCCACGTGGAAAGTCTTTGATACAGCCTTAAAGCCAGAAATCATACGGACTTAAATAACTATCAGGAGCGAACCTAAAACTTTCTTAATTTGAGCACTGCAACTGAAAAGTCTTTGTAGCATTTCACCAAAGTTATGATTCTTCACAAAATTAAATGTATAAACTAAAAGAGGAAAGGAAGTGAAATCGATACACTTAGAGGAAAAAGCAGCACCAATGAGTGTCTGGCCATATCTGTCAAACTCTTAATATTTGAGGTTTGCTGAAGCTTTGATACCCAAGCTGTGCACAGAGAATCCTCACCCATCACTTTTCACCTGAAACAGAGGATTTTACAGCTCTAAAAGCTTTCCTACCTTCTTACAGCTCCAAATAAATGCAAGGATGACTCTTCTGACTCTTTCTGAGTAGCAAAGACTGCACTTGTGACTTTTGCAGTATTTTTGCATTTCCAAGAGGTGAGGAAGGCACACTGGAGAGAAAGTAAGCTGGTGGATGGTGCTGTAGTCTCTTCAGGAAAGGGAAAAGAGAACATTTTTCTTGTACTGTTTCTTCTTGTTGTGAGATTGTTGGATATGAGGGAGACCTCATGTGTGGGGAGGAGGGTTCAGGGGCAGAAGAGCTCCATGAGCTGAGGTAAACCAAGACAACAGTTCATTAGTGTGAAAAGGTAAAATCTTGTCCCCATCTCCCATCTTTCCCCCGCTCCGGGTCCATAGTTTACCACCTTCCTTGGGTCAGCTTGGGCTCTCACAGGAACCCTCCAGGAGCTTGTTTAGCTCCCTGGGAAGGCAAAGAGGCTCAGATGTCTACGGCACTCCAAACTTAGGTCAGAGAAATGATTTGCCATGATGTTAAGCTGAGGAGCAATTACAAAACAATAAGGCTAGAAAAGGACATAATCTATCCTGGAAACTAGTATTTTCCTACTAAATACAAGGACTCCGGCATTTTCTAGCAAATGGAGAATACTGTAGAAAGGGACATAAGCGGAGTTTAAGCAAGGTGGACTGGACTTTAGTATCTCTGCATTAAATAGATGAAGAATAAATAGATGCCTTCTAAGGTGAATCTCAGCATTTCCTTCCTTATACCATTTCTTGGCAAATGTCAGCTACACAAAGAACAAGTTACTCCTCCTCGTGGGTGTGGAGAGTAGGAATTCCAAAAGGATGGGGCCATTTTTCATAGTTTTAACCTTAAAATACCAAATCATGGTACTTAGCACTCGCTGCAGATTTTTGCGCTTTCTGTTGTTAAAAAGCTAGTTTTTTTCTTGTGAGAAAAGCCTGCCAACAGAGACCACTAATGAACTAAGAAGGTGGTGGTCCACCAATGTGTGCAGATGATCTGAAAGATGCTCCAAAGGACAGTAAGTTTCCTGTTAACTCTCAGCAACATATTTGAAGAATACTCACATACATTTTTGTACAGCTGTTTTAACTAATCTGCTTCTGATCATTAGCCGCCAGACGATCTCTTCATTACACACATTCAGGCTATGACAGACAGATGCTAAAATGCTAACTGACCCCTAAGTAAGTACTCAGCTTTTTTCTGCTTTCCTAATAATTCTGCTTTTTAATGTAAAACTGTGCAACCGCTGCAAGGTTAAAAAAGGCCATCAAAACAGTCTTTTAATTGACTACCAAATTAAATCTCAGAAAAGACTATTGTTATGTCTGCTGTCATCATCATAATTAAATATGGAAAACATCTATTCTGAACTTGTTTGAGCTCCTGCACAACGGCTACTCTTCAAGGGTATTTTTGAATAATCTGTGTAATAAGAATTTGCATATGTAATGACAGTGGCTACTAGAAGATTCTAGGCAGCTATTTAAGCAGAATGTGTGAGCTCTGAAAAATAAGCTTTTCACAGAAATGCAAAACTACCATATCAAAAATGTTGAAATCTTTTAACATTTCAGTCATCATGTATGTAACGGCACTTCTGTGAATGCAATTAGTTTCACATGTCAGTTGTACAGCTATTTGTCTGTATGTGTTAGGAGGAGGCCAAGTTACTTGTAGACAAAAAATGCTTTTTTCCTGAGTTTTTGTTGTTCTGTGTTCTTTTTTTTTTTTCCCCCCATAAATAAACCCACCACATATCAGCAAAAATGCTCAAGCAAGTTCTTTTTAAACTAAAGCCATTGGTATAAGCGAGATTGCAGCACCCCTTCCCCTCTCTTTTCACCACAATGAATAGGGAACCTGTGGTGCAACATCAAACACTCAGGTACCAGCCCCAAGGGGAAGCTCAGTACGCAGACTTGATCTCCTAGTGCTCTACATCCCACGCCTGTGCAGCGTTGGCCATCTCATCTAAGTGGAGAGACTGCACTAGACACTCAGCTAAAGCTAACCAATATGAAATGCTGAGAAAATTTTAATCTAAAACCTCATCCCTCTGCATAACTTAAATGCTTGAGTCAGTATTAAATAAAATGTTTCTTGGTCTGTTTTGAGTACATTTATAAGAGCAAGCTAACCAGCGTCAGGTCAGTGCACTGGTCCTGAGCCCAAGTGGCACAGTGTGGCCATACATGTTATTGTATCCTATTAACTGCCAGAACAGGACAGCTATGCGCAAGCTGCTCAGGGACAATAGACTCCAGCCCCTGCTAACTGTTGATTGATGACAAAATCACGTCATAGCTGAACATACAACTCTGCTCCAGTGCCTGGGACTGCTCTGACACAGTTTCACAGCTGGTACGGAGGCACCCTGCAGACACCTGCCTGCTACATGTGCAGATTGGTATAGTGCTCTTTGTGCTGTGAAAAACGTGTTAATTCCTATTTCTTGGCACTTGCTTTTACTCCTTTGCTAATATGCAGAATTGTGGTAACACAGTGGCTTTTGGTTCCCCGAGTGACATTTTCAAAATATGATCATTTACCAATATTTTCCCACTGCATGGGTCTTAGATGTGCTCTGAGCATGTCTGCTAGAGAAAGTGTCTTGGAGACACACATATCTCTTGGTATGGTTTCCACAACCCAAATATATTTAGTCTTAAGCTAGTCATCTCCTCAGGCAATGACAATTCCACATACAGGCAGAATTAAAGCAGCAGATGTGTAGGAAGCCACAAATAGGATAAATCACACCTATTCTTAGTCATGGAAGCTAGCCTAACTTTGGTGGGACAAATGACCTTCAGGAGACGTATTCGGTCCTTCAGCTCCAGGGGAAGTTTGAGTTATTAACTCAGCCAAGTTACTTGACTTTTAGACACATGAGAACAGGTAAACTGAATTTTACTCTCCCAACCTTCAATCTATCTATGCATTTAAAATACATAATTAAAACATATAAAATGTCCCTAAGAGCCATAGGGCAAGCACTTAAGTGGTTAGTTACATAGAATTCTAATTTTAAACAGACACATTTTTGAGGAGCTCAGCATAGCAAAGCAATTAAGGATGTGCCTAGATACTTTTAAACTGACATTACATGTTCTCTGCTAGATCATAGCCACAGTGATGCAAATATAATCATATATTCTTGTCTCCAGATGTGGGGGTTTGCAGGAAGTAACACAGTCGAAATTCTCCTGAATTTGATTCACCAAATCACCAAACCAAACAGAACCTGACTAGAAGCAGTGTAGAGACCAAGCTCCTGCCCAATCCCTCCATCTCCAATGTTTTCCATTGCTAACACATATATACTGTCAAAAAAAGAAGTTGATCACATTTATTGTATGCTTTTACAACTTAAAATCCTTTTAATATACCTTTAGTCAACCTTAATGTGTGACTTTTCTTACATTTTTTAAATGGTCTTGAAAACTTACCCATATAGGGTTTTGTGCCAGCCATAGAAGAAGCTTTTTCTGAGCCTTTCACTATGGTTGCTATGTTAAAGTCAGTGATATGAACATGTCCTGCAATTAGACAAAGTAAAACCAGAAGTTAAAATAGCACATCATAAAAATATTCCTCCCTTTGTTTAACATATAAGCAATAACAGAAATAAATTAAATTGGAAAGATTATTAACAATTCATGGAAACTTACTCTTAAATGTTACTTATAACTAGAAAAATCATATTGGCAGCAAAGTGATAGAATACTTTCCTTGTATGGTTGCATCCACTACCTGCTTGCAGTGCTGAACCTTTTTTTCTGGTCACCCCTGATCCTTCTCCTGCCATGAACATTAAGGACAGTAACTGTCTTCTCAGGACAGTAACTGTCTTCTCAGAGCAGTAACATGCAGGAGCAGCGCGTGAAGCTATGCATGAAATCTACCTCTCCTTACGTCCAGCTAGAGCCACCCCTCAATCCCAGGTACTTGTGACACCTGTCTGCTATCATATCTACTTCAGGTTACCATCAGCCTGGCTTTTTCTGAGTCTCCTCAGGGCAAAAAGTGAGCTCAGAAGAAAAAGGGTATTTTTATCATACAATAACTATAAAATTAGATCCACAGTAGCAGAAGAGCATGTATGTAACAGCAGCAGGTCTCAAATGATCGCTCATTTGACAGCAGGTTGCAAGATGAAAGATAAATGGCAGAAGTCAGCCTGGGGACTTGCTGCCTGACCAGCCAGACAGCTGATTTAAACTGAACTAATCAGGCTGAATGGCCCAAACCTGCTGTCATTACTTTTTTCCTGGGGTAGTTTACAATAAGCATACGTTAAATTGCTCCACCACAGTGAAGCAATAGTTGTTAATCCTGGCTTGCCATAGGCAGGTAAACTGAATATAAATCCAGCCTGAAAATCTGCAGACTTTTAATTTGATAAGTGTGCTGTTCGGTTTTGCATCTCTGCTTAAGGACTAGTTTTATATTGTAGAGTCATGCAGATATGCTCTCTGCAATTACATCTGGCAATGCCATTGTGGAGGACAGAGTACAGGGAAAGGTACTCCCTTCCCTGGCTTAGCCCTGCACTCAGATCAGGATTAATACATCAGGCGTTGAACTAGAGTCTTGAGTGACAGGTTCCTGTGATTTTTTTTTTGATCAAGATCTCAACCTCATTCAGTCCACAGAATGGAGCAGGCTTTGGGCATGATGCAGTTATTAAGCAAGGGAGGTTGTTACCATGTTTGCTGCCAAAGATGAAAAGAGTGTAACAAATGACTGATGTTGAATGTTACCGTGGTGCCTGACAGAGGAACAGCAGTCTCAACAAAAGATTATGCTGCTCCGACAGTCTAACCTAGATCCTGCTCAAAGTCCGCAGGAAATGTATCTGCCAACCTCTAACAAGTCTGCAGCTATGCATGTGTGAACTGAAATTCTCAGAGGCCCCTAATTTGGCAAGATCTGAGCTGGTTTTGAAGGGAAAAAGGAAGAAGGCACATCGCACTGCTAAACTTAAAGCTATTTCTCCAAATGGGAGACACAGTAGAAGTTTTCGATGAAATGGTTTGCAAGCTTTCTGCACTTTTCTCAGAAAAACTGCTTACATATTATTGACACTTTCTTTCTAAGACACCCAACCCAAGAAGACATCTGCACGCGGCAAACAAAAACTGTGAGCAGATGAAAGCGATCACTTTATAAGGGGCGGGAGGTGTTAGACCGCCATAACAAGAATTAATGTTCACAGCCCAGCCTGCCATCAGATTTCAAGGTGGTATTCCTCCTTCCTGGTGGCTGGAGCATAGCATGTTTGCAGTTTATTTCTGCAATAATAAAACACCATGGCAGAAGGCTTCTTGAAAATGATAATTGAACCACATACAGCCACCTCATAGCAGTAGTTTTAAGCAATTCGGTGTACATGGTAGAATGAAAAGCTGCAGGGATCTTGGCAGACTAATACTTTCTCTTTTTTTTGACAGAGAAACATAAAGTTTTGTCATTTAAATGACAGCATTGTAAATGATGCTCCCTATTAGAACGCCAGTATCATAGCCTGTTGCAAAACACCTGTCGCATAATATCCATTCAGACTGATCCAAACACTTGATTTGCAATGAAAATTGCCTCTCCTGCAGTGCATTGTTTTCTCTCCCTTTTATTAGATTTCTTTTCATTTAACAAAACCAAAATAGCACACGTGAAATGTTGTATATACTGCTTGATGGGTTTTGTTAAAAATGCCTTTCTGCAAGGTGAGGGGTGGATTAGGAAGGTAGGTTCTGCATAGCTCCTCTGCATCCTGCTGCCAATACAGCAGCAATAGGCAGCTCCTCTACATGTAGCAGGGTAGAACAGAGCCGCGTCTGTACTGCTGGAAAAACTCCACCTTTGCTCTTCCTCATCACAGGGCCACCCCATGGCCCATGGGCTGCCTGCAGGCAGCCTTTGCCTGTTGCTTAGAGAGCTGCTAATTGGCTATGGAGGGAAAGCAAGGTGTCCCGTAGGTAGGCGGATGGCTGTGCTGCCGCAGGGACTGCACACAGCGCTTGGTGGGAGCTGGGGGCATGGAGCGAGGCTGTGTCTGGGATTGAGTCGGATCAGGGGGAGGTGGGGAGTGAACCCCCTGCACCTGTCGGCAGTGGAGGAGGGCTGGAGGGATGTCAAGGCAGAGTGTGCCTGTGCACACCACTGAATGGTTTCAACTCTTTTAAGCCTAGTGACTTGTTTTGTTTGGTTTTTTTTTTTTTTAATTTTAAATTTTTTCATTCATTTATCATTCATTTTCTTTCAATTCATTTCAATTCTTTCATTCTGTTTTTCATTCTTGCTGTGAACATTTCAAGAGACAGTTAGACCCCAGTTCTCTATAGGAGTCTTTCTAATCAGCCTGTAAGACATCTTTTTACTGCAGCTGTTGCATATAGGAAAAGGAAAGGTTGCTATTGCTGCAGTAAATATGCTGAGATAGTAGCTACTTCATACTGTTTCCAAAATTTCAATTCATGGTGTCTTTTTCCCATCTGAGCTTCACACCTTGTACTTGATCTCCCTTCCTGGGTATTATTGTGAACAACTAAATGTCAAAACCAAGTCTGTACCCTGGCTCCCTTCTCAGGTATCAGGCACAATATTGAACTAAGCAGTATGTCAGTGACACTTGGGTTTATCTTTTAAGAGCTGTGAAGCAGAGCAGTGCACCACAGATTTAGCAGTACCTAACTAAATTCAAGTATCACAGGGAAAGAGGTCATTGCTTAATCCCCGTGGCTGCATGACCCCATATGATAAAAAGATGATGGTGGAGAGAAGGGAAGAAAAAGCAAATGACCACATTCTTCTGGCTCTCTGCAGAGTGGCTTTTTCAAATCATCCCAGACTGCACAGATTTAATGTACGCCAACACGTACATTGCAAGCAGAAAGTATCTCAGTGCAAATTGTTTCAAAAATTGCATTCCTCCTCTCAGCTTCCAGTTAAGGCTTTAACAGGGAAAATTTGTAAGTTATTACCTACAGCACAGTGTATGACTTTGAGAAGCTTTATGCATGCACTTCAGAAGTGTTGTGTGGCTTTTATGCCTCACTCTTCCATATGGCCTGAAATCCCAGTATCTGAGGTAAACAGCAAATGATCTTTGTTTGGACTATTATTTAATTTTTGCTAAATGAGAACAAATCAACAAATCATAATGACAATTAAAACAAGTCCTGAAAGGTGGCTGAGGCTGGCTGACTAACGTTTAGCAGAGGAAAATGTACATGACTTCAAACGTCACTGAATTTCTCAGAGTTTGAAACTGAAGGGGTGAATGTGAGGGCAGAGAGAAGAAAGACCAGACTGGAGTTAATGCCACCGACTCAGCATGCATCAGAGCTGATGGGAAATCTCAACATAGTAACATTTTGAGGCAAATTCAGATCTGGTTTGTCCTCAGAAGGTCAAACCCTATGAACAATTTAAAAAGCTTCTCTCTGCGTTCACTTGTACTATGTACAAGAGCGTAAGCTCATATCCACGTGAACTTGGCATGACTTGGCAGTCTGCTACTTATCATCAGGGAGATTGTTAGAAACCTTATTGTACCGCTATAGGTGGGTTCAGATGTACTGTGCATTTCAAAAGGGTAGGCTGTTTAATGGCCATGTAGGCATGTAAAAATTTCAAATATCTTTTCAAAGTGTAGATAGTTTCAGGTGAATGAATTATGCTCAGAACACTCATCTTGTTAATCAACATCAGAGGGTTAAATGAGGCAGTCCTTGAAAATTGTATGTGGGTATGATGAGGACCAGCCCTAATGCAGTCACATCAGGTACATCTTTAGTGGAGACTTTATGTCTCCCAAACATCACTATACAGTAGTAATGTTGCCAGTTCTGTTGTTCAGCAGTTAACATCAGTGTTCAAAATATTGAATTTATGGATGGGTTTTTTCATCCTATTTTTGGTTTTAAGACCAAGATTCCTCATTGACTGCATTTTTCAATTTTGCTGTTAGTTTTCAAGTGAGAGCTGAGATTCTCACATAATCAAGGAAATAGAGTTTTAAGGGAAACCTTGATGATGATAAAACGGTATAATCATATATAAAGAGGCGCATACAAATGCCAGCTTGAACCTGCCTTGCTCTCTCATAAGAGAAATTATCACTGAGTAAAATTATCACTAACAGATGCAAAAATCCTGCAAAAAACCCTGCAAAACCTAAAAAAATGTAACTAGTCCTGTTAGAAATATTAGGTCTGTGATTTCAATATGGAGAACCATGAGGAAGCAGTTCCAACACCAGAAGTAGGAGGCATTCAGTGCAATTAGCAGATAGCACCTTCAAAAGGAACAAACAGGTAGTGAGTCTTCACATAATATGTGTTTAAGCTAAGGAACACTTTGCCACAAAATGTTAAGGATGCTAAAAGTTCCCTCCACGAAGGAAGCACCAGAAAAGTCCATGGAAAAGACCACTGAAAGTTATTAAATGCGTGGAAACCACATCCAGCTCAGGAAATGCCTGAGGCTGGAGGTTGGGTGAGTACGTGGGGGAAGTACCACAAAAACCTGCCTCGTTTTATATCCTGCTCTGTCATTCACTTTTTGGCAACTCTGGGAGATAAGAAACTCATTAAGATGGATCTTTGATCCAGTATGGTTGCTCTTCTGCTCTGAAACAGAAAGCCTGCGTATCCATAACACTATGGCAACAGAGAGGGGCAAAAGGAATGGAGCAGTGCCTTATAAGGAGAAATTTAAAAGTCTGAGGCTCTTCATAGAATCATAGAATCATAGAATCATTGAGGTTGGAAAAGACCTCTAAGATCATCGAGTCCAACCATCAACCCAACACCACCATGCCCACTAAACCATGTCCCTAAGCGCCTCATCTACACGTCTTTTAAATACCTCCAGGGATGGGGACTCCACCACTTCCCTGGGCAGCCTGTTCCAATGTTTCACCACTCTTTCAGTAAAGAAATTTTTCCTTACATCCAATCTAAACCTCCCCTGCCGCAACTTGAGGCCATTTCCTCTCGTCCTATCGCTTGTTACTTGGGAGAAGAGACTGACACCCACCTCGCTACAACCTCCTTTCAGGTAGTTGTAGAGCGCGATGAGGTCTCCCCTCAGCCTCCTTTTCTCCAGGCTAAACAACCCCAGTTCCCTCAGCCGCTCCTCATCAGACTTGTTCTCCAGACCCCTCACCAGCCTCGTTGCCCTTCTCTGGACACGCTCCAGCACCTCAACGTCCTCCTTGTAGTGAGGGGCCCAAAACTGAACACAGTATTCGAGGTGCGGCCTCACCAGTGCTGAGTACAGGGGCACGATCACTTCCCTCCTCCTGCTGGCCACACTATTTCTGATACAGGCCAGGATGCCATTGGCCTTCTTGGCTGCCTGGGCACACTGCCGGCTCATGTTCAGCCGGCTGTCGACCAGCACCCCCAGGTCCTTCTCTGCTGGGCAGCTTTCCAGCCACTCTTCCCCAAGCCTGTAGCGCTGCATGGGGTTGTTGTCTTCAGCTGAGACAGGAGAGCACTGACGGAGTTTTTGAATATCGTGAAGACTGTGATTGTAAGCTATTATTTACCAAATCCTGCAATTCTGGAAGTAGAGGATGGTTTTTTGAAAAGAAAATGTTTCAAATCAGGTGAAAGAAAACACTTTTCTTTCATGAAGGATGGTGAACTTCTACATCTTGTTGCTCCGGGAGGTTGTAGAGGCCAATAACAGCAGCAGCTTCAAAGATACAGCAGACAAACTCATTGACAAAGGTTCATCCAGATTCTAAAGCGAATATAGAGAGATACCCTAATATCCTAATACAAAAAATGTGGGTGTTAGAGAGCACTGAAGCATTTGATGACTAGAAGTGGCAAAGGGCATGCTCCATGAACAGTATCTCCTCTTGCTACTGGCTGTGACAGAATACCAGCCGAGGTCTTGGGTCTGACCCAGCAGGGAGTTCTTCCTCGGTAAACCAAGCAGGGACCTTGCTGGGTCTTATGAAATGATGTCCTGAAAAACTTGCCTGAGAGGAAATCAAACCCTTGCAAATTTCCTGTAAACAGAGTGTAATATGGTGTGATCACTCTGCACAATGCAAAACCTGGATGCCAAAGTAAAGCCTCATAATTTCTGCAGAATGACCAGAAATATTAACATCAGTGGTGCTACCAAATAGCTGTAGAAATAATGTTATCATCTCTGAAAAAAGGCAACGTACTAATCTGTTTGCCACTGCTTATTTTTCTGCATTTTTCTGCATTCCACATCTCCTTAGACATCATAGCTAATAGATCATGGAAAGATTTAAAGACATCTTTAATTTCTTTGATATTTCAAAAAAAATATAGCATGGACCAGACTTTCCAGCTTTCAGTTTGAAACACTATTATTTCAGTTATGTTGTTCTAAACCATTAAAATTAAAGGAATAGTACAGGAAGCAGAATACTGTTATGAAGAGTATTCTATAATGCTTTTTTCTGTACAATACAATAATAATAGCTCTCCTGAACCATCAGGTAGTCCCTTCAGCTATCACTGGAATAATTCTGTTTCAGATGCATGTTAGCAGAACAGAGCACTACTACTAAATTTAGAGATTAGTGTTAGTTGTAAGAGGAAGAGCTTTCCGGGAAAGCTGAGAGGGAAACATAACAAGAGAGCTTTATGGACAGCATTCATTTCCTTAGAGAGGTCTGATTCCGGTTCAGAGAATGAAACCTGAAAACATCCCTACTTTCTCTCCTCAGATGAGACTCCCCTATGGGATGGAGAATCTCTGCAGGAGACCAGGCAATCATCTTCTTGTAGGGGCTGAACACTATTTTAAGCAGCTGATTACCCCATTCTCATGTAGCATTATGCTTCTCGTGATCATCAAACATTTATTTGCACTGATGCATCAGAACCTGTGCTCGGCAGCGTTGAGATGTGACTTTGCTGAAAAGTATATGGGAAAATTCAGGCCTCCTCTGCTCTGTGGTGATGAGCACGGTACAGACACCTGTCCTACTGATGTCACCTCATTTAGTGAGTTGAAGTGTGTGGACCCTTATCCAGGTTGAGAGAATTACATCTCCCAGCCACATAGCAGGTCTGTGAACCAAGGATCCATGAGCTGATTAATTCTGCTGACCAAGGTCTACCTGCAAGTCTGGAGAAGCATGGTTGTTTCACCACTTGTCTGCAGGTGTGCTATGAGGGAGCAGTATTCTGCTGCTTTGCAGAAAAGGGGCTATCCATCCCAAAATTTCCAAGCTGGCTATAGATAACTTTGTTACTGAACAGCTTATAATCACCAAAAAAGCTTCATTTTGCAACATATCACTCACTCTGGTGAGTCTCTGCAATACTTGAGCCCCCATAGTAAGCTCTTGCAAGAGGCTGATTTTGTGCAGTAATTAACCTTGATGAGGGGCAAGGAGAGATAAGGGCAACCATACTTCAAAGGCTGTCAATCAGAGATTTAACACACTCATAGTCATTTCATGTTGCCTTTGACGTCTTTAATTCACCCAGGACTTAAAAACAAGAGATTTCTATTTCATGCTTATTTGCTGATATTAATGTCTAAAGAACATTAACACTTATGGGTCTGAAACATTAAATTCCTGAAGTTCTAGATGGTTTAAAACTCCAACATTTAGATTTGTTGGTTTCAATATTCCCAGAGACAAACTCCAGCTGTTTGCAATGATACCTCTTTAATCAACTTTAACTTGAATACCTAGCAGCTCTGCAATGGATTTTGAAATATAATGGTAACTTTGGCATAATTTCAAGCTTATCTTTTCTCAAAGATAACTGCTTTTAATCAATTTCTGAGGTGAACAAAGCACAAGATAACTTTCCCACAGCAACAAACACACATCTCCTTTTTCCATTTAGTTTTCTTCCTGTACATGTTTCTGTCCTGATAGAAGGTTAATGCCTTTTTTACCTGTATTTTCTCATGTTCTTTCTAAGAATAGTTGCAAAAAGATGCATAAGGTTTTAGCAAAATACTTCATAGACAACATACATGTATAAAATTCAAGTTTAAAGAAATTAACTTTTTTTTTTCATACCACACCTTTTTTGTTTGAGATCATGGAATTAGTACTGAAAGTTCAAAGCTGATTATGTTGTCAATTTTTTTTTAATGTCATTTAATCCAGAACTACATGTAGAGCCATAAAAAATTTGCAGACTTAGAGGCAAATTTCCAAATTCCATACCTAAATTTAGGAAAGTAATTTCAGATACCTACATGAGAAGTAATTTGCTACATGAAATTTCTTAGCCCTTCAGAAGTTCTAGAAGAGAAAATAAGTGCTTGGTACTGTTCTACTGGTAGAAGGGATTATGGTGATTCACGGTAATCCTGTTAATAAAATATTAACTTCTTTTTATCAGGTGTCCCTGGTGATCTCAATTCATATTAAATTCCTTCTTCAGGTCTTGCAAGTGTCAGAGCAGCATTTTTTTTTGCAATAGGAGGCGAAATTACAAAATCCACAAGGTGGACAGAGGGACTTTGCAGAGAAAGTCCAGATTTAGGTAGGAATCCAACATCTCACAAAGCATGTCATGAGAATGTCACTGAGATCTCAAGAATTAGAGATATCTGAGAGAAAGCAGCCAATATTCACTTACCGTGCTCATCCAGTAGTATATTGTCAGGTTTGATGTCCCTGTAAAATAAGGACAGGAATGCATTACATTTCATACCCAAAGAAAACATGCAACCTGTTTTCCCCATCCGGGTATGAGGGCCAAGTCACTTAAATCATTACAAAACCAAGGAAAACCATATCATACACAAAGGCAAATGATTTTTATCTACATCTTTTTACCGCCCTGAGAAAACATGCATACTAAAGAGACTCTCTAGGTTTCCATTTCATGTGGTTTTGTTTTCATATGGTTAGCATTGACATGGATTTGGTTTTCAAGATTATGTATTTTATTCTTTATAGCAGCGGGAACAACGAGATGGAAGATTTGCATCTAGGAGGTGCCTGATTGCCTCAGGGACTCCGCATTTGACAGACCCAAGAAATCATTTAATTGGAAACATCGGTGATCTACCCTTTCTGCCAGACCCCGCTAATTTGCCATGCTCACATGCATGATCACTCACATATTGTGGAGTCCTCCTAGCTATCTTACGCTAACTGGGTAAGCCTAGCAGCTCTCCTTTTAGTCTCCAAATCCCCACTTGGCTGTCTGTAACGTCAGGTAGCGTGCTGGGGAAAGGAGCAGGGATAAGGGAGGATGGAGATTATCAGGTGCTGAAGCATCAGCTCAACCCTGCTGTTCTTAGCACAAGGGAACAACATTGCCCTAGAGAGCTGCACTTTCAGGATCATTTTACGTTGACCTACGTTCAGGCTGCTGTCAGGAGAGATGGAGACAGCTTTTCCCCACCATTGTTGGGCATTCCCACCTTCTTTCTTGGTCCAGCACCATTGTTCATGGTGTGGACCTGTTCTGGGGAAAACTCATCTCTTCTCTTTCCCAGCCTGAATTGGTCCCTGGTTTGGCTCACCCTGCAACTCAGTGAGCGTGATGCAACGGTGTTGTGTGGCACTGCCTTTTCACCGGCAATTTGTGCTTCATGCAATTCTGAAGACGTGTTCTTGGTGTGGCATTGCCAGAGTGGGAGTTGCATCAGTCCACCTTGAGCAAAACCTTTGCGCCTTGGGCTGAATTTTCCACTGCTCTCAAAAGAGAAGGCACTGTAAATTGTCAAAATAAGCTGTTGAAGGAGTCTGCAAACAAACTCCAAAGAACTTCCACCTGTGTAATTTTTTTTAGCCAATGGATGACTTGATTATTTGAATTTAAACATTTCTCAGAAAATTCTATCCTGACTGAAATATGTATTAATACATACTTAGATTTCACTAACAAGTTTTGTCCGGTATGCTCATAAATTAAATAAGGAAAAAAGTGAAATGCTGCAAAAGGAAAATGTATTACACCAGAACACCTTTTTTTTTTCTTTTTTCTTTTTTAAATTGGAGAATGACTTCTAAAGGAAACATCATACAGTAATAAGATAGCAATAGCAATTATAATATGTATATTGCTTCCATGGTATGAGCTCGGTCATCACCCAAACTCGGCACCTTTATTGACAAAAGAAGGAAGTTTACAGCTTCGTATTCTGAATTCCACACTTTCTGGCCTTTCCTGAGAATCATATGAAATTATGAAGTACACTAAGATTATGTTTACAATTTGTGTAGCAGCAGCTGGGGAAACATAGGATAAATAAGAAATTACTTTGAATCATTCCCTGCACATTTGGAATAATGTAGGATGTGTATGTGTCTGTGTAAGGAAAAGGATCTTACTATGAATTACCATCTGGAATGGAAATTTAAAATTATACCAATATTTCAGTGTGAAATACTGTATTTCTTCTGCACAACTTCCAGGCTATCTATAATTGCCTGATTCAGCAGCAGTTTAAGTTATATGTGTAATATAAGAGGAAATCTCTCCTAGAGCCCATGTCATCCATAAACCTCTCAGCTCTGGCTTGTCTCTTTCCTCTCCCCTGTAGTCACTTGTCATATCATTTACCATGTCAAAAACTCTCCTTCCCCTGATTTCATATGGGTGAAGTTGTGAGTTACAGATGAGCTGTAGGATTAAATATCTTTGCTTATGTTACAAAACTTCTCTGGTTGAATTATCGTAGGAAATTCTATACATTTTTTATGTAATGTTATATCTAATCTCTCAATTGATGAGAGTTTTTGGAAGAGCTACTGTTCAGCTGGTATCAAATATATTTGCTAGTAACAAAACAATCTCTTGTTTTTGGTAACTGTTTTCTGATAAGAGGTGGAATTGTGATTTCATGTTGAATAGTCTTTGTGGTTGATTCACGACCTGAAAATACAGCAATGACTTTCAATGGAAATAAGCAGGTCATAGTTTTGACTGTTGAATTAAATATTTTAAACTTTGTCTTCACAAAGTTTAACAAGTACAACCTGACTCTGCACTTATCACAGTGGTAAAAAGAGTGGGGGTCACACCCAAGTACATTCGGGCCTTTCTGTGGCTTCCTAAAGTCAGTGATACATTCAACATCACTCCAAACTGTTTTTTCCCATTTAAGAAAATAAAAATAAAGAATTGGAATGGTACAGTCATTAGTACTTCACTGAGAATAAAACTGATCAAAAGGAGAAATTCAGCTTTATGAGCTACTGCCATATGTATAACAATGCAGCACCCAGGGACCGCTCATTACAAGACTGTGCCTTTTCTTTATTTCTTTAAGAGGATGAGTTTAAACAATTTGACTATCTTCTATGGTATTGCACCATTAAATAGACTATACATTTTTACTGCCACCAGAAAAGACATTGACAAATCCACTTGACAACTGTGTATCATCAAATGTATTCCTCATGCAGTTGCATCTGTAATGTTCAGAAAGTTGAGTGGTAAAATTAGATCTGTTGCTTATCTTTCTGTGACTAATTCAGGCAGTGGCTGATACTTGATACAGATGCACACAGACCATAAAGCCTTTCCTACCTAAGGGATCTTCCCCACCGTGGGCTCTGTCGACTTTGCTCATTTTGCTCAGAGACAGGACTGTAGCTGGGGGCAGGTGCAACAGTGTGTATTGCCTTGCACAGAGCAGCCCAACCCCTCAGTCCCTGAGGCAACTTGATAGACTCATAACCGTGCCTCAAATCTCAAAATAGGCTATTTTAAACTGCTTTTACAGCAAGAAAATCCATGGGATAACTTAAGCCAGGAGGTAAACAAGTTTCTTAAGTAAGATGCTACTGTTTTGGGATGACACACCTGGAGATGCACGTGATGCATAGATTCAAGTGGTAGGTGAGAAAGCAAAGTGCAAGGTCACCGTGAAGTGTGCCTTCCAGCAGCACTCTGTTATGTGGTTATCCCCAGTTTACAGCATGGCACTAAAAGCTTTCCTCTCCAAAGGCAGCTTCTTGAAAGCTCCATGGACTGCAGAGGAGCAAGGCCACTGCTCTGCCCTTGCACTGACCATTGCCTGCTGGGTACAGGGCAGGGAAGTTTCAACACAGTCAATGGGAAGACTTGGCAGGTCTAGGAGCATTGCAATTAAACTTACTGGATATATTCAGAATGGAGGGCTTCCGGCATCTATTATACAAAAGACAGCTAGTTCCTTTAAATAAATAATCTAGTTAAATTCATTTAAATAGTAAAAACACTGTTTATGTTGGAAGGTGGATTTAAAAGATAAAAACTCTTTAGTGAAGCAGTTTAAATTCAAACATGTTAAGTAAGTGAAATTCTGTTTTGACTACACATCAATATTTCAGAAAACATTTTTCCCCTTAGCAAGCATGTTCAAACAACAGGGTGTGAAATTCAGCACCTTAACTTCAGGGTTTTCCTGTTATGCATATCCCTAGCTAAGAGAATGAATTGAAACACTCATCCAAGTACATCCAAGTATCTTGAACCTGCTCATAAGAGAAACTGAAGGATTTTTGCAAGGAGCAAACTCACTCACAGTTTGGATTCAGAAGAGCCCTGGCCTGCCCTCTAACCATTCACCAAGCAATGATCAGCAGAGCTGTGGCAGTGTCCTTGACACTGATTTCATAAACACAACTTTCTCAGCCTGTACCAGTGCTACTCCAACTCTTTTTATGCATAGAAAAATCAGAGCAACATAGAAATGGGAGTAGAGAAACCTTCCAAGTCTTTGCTCAGTGACAGGACCAGGCATAACTAATATAACAGCTGGCCCAAGAAACTCAGAGGTGCAGACAAATGAGAAAAAAATTGGAAAAATCACAGTTTAATTGTGACTTGTTGTCCTGGTTTCGGCAGGGATAGAGTTAATTTCTTTTCTAGTAGCTGGTACAGTGTTTTGGATTTAGGATGAGAACAAAGTTGATAACGCACCGATGTTTTAGTTGTTGCTAGGTAATGCTTACACTAGCCAAGGACTTTTCAGCTTCCCATGTTCTACCGACTGAGAAGGCTGAAGGTGCACAAGAAGCTGGGAGGGGGCACAGCCAAACTGGCCAAAGGGACATTCCATACCATGTGACGTCATGCTCAGTACATAAACTGGGGAAAGCTGGCCGGGGGGGCCGCTGCTCGGGGACTGGCTGGGCATCGGTCGGCGGGTGGTGAGCAATTGTACTGTGCATCACTTGCTTTGTGTATTATTATTATTATTATTATCATATTATTATTATTATCATTTTATTTCAATTATTAAACTGTTTTTATCTCAACCCACGAGTTTTTCTAACTTGTGCTCTTCCAATTCTCTCCCCCATCCCACCGGGTGGGGGGGAGTGAGCGAGCGGCTGCGTGGTGCTTAGTTGCCGACTGAAGTTAAACCACGACAGTCCTTTTTGGCGCCCAACGTGGGGCTCAAAGGGTTTGAGATAATAACAGGTTAACCGGAGCATATTAAAGAACTTATATCTGTTAGTAGTTGTGGGTCACAATGTTGGTTTCTCTGTTCTCAATATTGATTTGTATAATCTGCATCGCGCTCTTTTTCCTGCTGTACATGTTAAAGATTGGTGTTGGGTTTTGCAGTTTGCTGTGGTCTGCAGTGAATAGTAATGTCTCGCTTGTGAGGTTTGTTTTTAGAACATTGACCTTGACATTAGTGTGGTATGTAAACTTCGCAATGAAGCCGTTACTGTACCACGGAGATCATTTCGTGGAGACAACTAGCAATTGCAGTAACTTTTCTGAGAGTTTTTTTACGGAGGAAATACAGAATGGCAGGGTCACTACCTTCTTCTATAATGTTTCCTCCTTCATTACAGTAATTTTTCAGTATTTTGAACATCCTTGGGCAGTTAAGATACTTCTATTAATACTTCTTGGGAATACTGTTTCGGTTTTGTCTAAAGTTGGTAAGCAATTTAAGAATATCATCCAGAGATCTGCCCCAAGGCTGAATAATTATGAGTGGCAGGGTGTGTGGGACAAGATGGGCAAGTACCTAGGCCAATGGGCACCCCCAGTGTTTTGGAACTTCACCCCTGAGCAAGTGCAGAATCCTGAAGAGTTAGTAGAATATTTGGAAAAAGTATGCTGTCACCCTGGCAACTCCAGAGAGATGCAGCTCATTGCAACGTGCTGGGGCCTGGCCCATGCCTACCGAGCCCTGTTCAACACCATTCAGTGCCCTCAAAGGGAAGGGAAGGTCTCTGGCTCTGACAGTAAAACGACACGCACTGCGGCCACTCAGACCCGGGCAACGCGCCCTGCGGCCACTCCGACCCCAGCAACAGGCCGTGCAGCCACTCAGACCCCGGCAACAGGCCCTGCGGCCACTCAAACCCGGGCAACACGCACTACGGCCACTCCAACCCCAGCGACATGCACTGCGGCCACTCAGACCCCGGCGACATGCACTGCGGCCACTCAGACCCTGGCGACATGCACTGCGGCCACTCCAATCCCGGCGACATGCACTGCAGCCACTCAGACCCCGGTGACATGCACTGCGGCCACTCAGACCCCAGCGACATGCACTGCGGCCACTCCAATCCCGGCGACATGCACTGAGGCCACTCAGACCCCGGCGACATGCACTGCGGTCACTCAGACCCCGGCAACAGGCCCTGCGGCCACTCAGACTCCAGTGACATGCACTTGCACTGTGGCCACTCCAACCCCGGCAACAGGCCCTGCGGCCACTCAGACTCCAGTGACATGCACTTGCACTGTGGCCACTCCAACCCCGGCGACAGGCCCTGCGGCCACTCAGACTCCGGTGACATGCACGTGCACTGTGGCCACTCCAACCCCGGCGACAGGCCCTGCGGCCACTCAGACTCCGGTGACATGCACTTGCACTGCAGTCACTCAGACCCCGGCAACAGGCCCTGCGGCTACTCGGACTCCGGTGACATGCACTTGCACTGCGGCCACTCCAACCCCGGCGACATGCACTGCGACCACTCCAACCCCGGCAACAGGCCCTGTGGCTGAACCAAAGAACCAGCCTGTGCCGGTATCAGTCGCCCCTGTACACAAGAAGAAATTTTGGAAGCGGAAGTCGGCTCGTTTAGTAAGGGAGGAAGAAGCTTCTTCTAAAAGGGAACCGGAGGAAGAACTGTACGAGTACCCTGGAGAAGGGCCATCACGAGAACGGGAGGAGGAGACCCGGCCGCTGATCGGGGAGGAGGAAGAGGAAGAACTCATAAACGAGGCAGTGACCACCCGATCTCTATCCCTGAGTGAGCTGCGAGATATACGAAAAGATTTCAGCCGTCGTCCAGGTGAGCATATTGTCACCTGGCTGCTCCGATGCTGGGATAATGGGGTCAGTAGCCTGGAATTAGAGGGTAGGGAAGCCAAGCAGCTGGGATCCCTTTCTAGGGAAGGGGGCATTGATAAAGCAATTGGAAAAGGGACACGTATCCTCAGCCTTTGGAGGCGACTCTTGTCAAGCGTGAAGGAAAGGTATCCCTTTAAGGAAGATGTCATATGTCGCCCAAGCAAGTGGGCCACCATGGAGAAGGGTATCCAGTTTCTGAGAGAATTAGCTGTGCTGGAGGTGATTTATGGTGACCTGAACAATAAACAACTATCCAAAGATCCAGACGAAGTCAAGTGCACACGACCCATGTGGCGGAAGTTTATAAGGAGCTCACCATCGTCATACGCCAATTCATTGGCAGTGATGACCTGGAAAGATGGAGAGGAACAAACAGTGGATGAATTGGCTAGTCAACTCCGGCAATACGAGGAAAGTCTTTCTTCCTCCATCGTCTCGGCTGTGGAGAAACTGTCCGAAAAACTGTCCCGGGAGATCCAGCAACTCAGAGAGGATAGGTCCTACTCCTCACCTGTACGGACCAGTATCTCGGCTATTAGAAGTAAGCGTTCTTTTGCTCAAGAGAGAGAATATAAAGGGTACACACCACGGGGCACCCTATGGTTTTATCTGCGTGACCACGGAGAGGACATGAGGAAGTGGGATGGGAAACCTACCGCAGCCCTAGGGGCACGGGTACGCAAATTGCAAGGGAAAACAATCACAGAAAGAGGTTCTTCCAGGAAAATTGCTGCTCCAGTTTCCAGCGGGCAGTTCCCCAGAGAGAGTAGAAGGGCTGATCTTACTCTTGATCTTAATGAAGAAACTTCTGACCCATACGTACAAGAAATGAGAAACGAGTACTGTGATGAGGATTAGAGGGGCCCTGCCTCCAGCCAGGGGGAGGAAAGGGACAACCGGGTTTACTGGACTGTGTGGATTCGGTGGCCTGGCACGTCAGACCCACAGAAGTATAAGGCTCTGGTAGACACCGGTGCACAGTGTACCCTAATGCCATCAAGCTATATAGGGGCAGAACCCATCTGTATTTCTGGGGTGACGGGGGGATCCCAACAGCTAACTGTATTGGAAGCCGAAGTGAGTTTAACTGGGAACGGGTGGCAGAAGCACCCCATTGTGACTGGCCCAGATGCTCCGTGCATCCTTGGCATAGACTACCTCAGGAGAGGGTATTTCAAGGACCCAAAAGGGTACCGGTGGGCTTTTGGTATAGCTGCCTTGGAGATGGAGGAAATTAAACAGCTGTCCACCTTGCCTGGTCTTTCGGAGGACCCCTCTGTTGTGGGGTTGCTGAAGGTCGAAGACCAACAAGTGCCAATTGCTACCACCACAGTGCACCGGCGGCAATATCGCACCAACCGAGACTCCCTGATTCCCATCCATAAGCTGATTCGTCGACTGGAGAGCCAAGGAGTGATCAGCAAGACCCGCTCACCCTTTAACAGTCCCATATGGCCAGTGCGGAAGTCTAATGGAGAGTGGAGACTAACAGTAGACTATCGTGGCCTAAATGAAGTCACGCCACCGCTGAGTGCCGCTGTGCCAGACATGCTAGAACTTCAATACGAACTGGAGTCAAAGGCAGCCAAGTGGTATGCCACAGTTGATATTGCTAATGCGTTTTTCTCAATCCCTTTGGCAGCAGAGTGCAGGCCACAGTTTGCTTTCACTTGGAGGGGCGTTCAGTACACCTGGAACCGACTGCCCCAGGGGTGGAAACACAGCCCTACCATTTGCCATGGACTAATCCAGATTGCACTAGAACAGGGTGGAGCTCCAGAACACCTGCAATACATTGATGACATCATCGTGTGGGGCAACACAGCAGGAGAAGTTTTTGAAAAAGGGAAGGAAATAGTCCAAATCCTGCTGAAGGCCGGTTTTGCCATAAAACAAAGTAAGGTCAAGGGACCTGCACAGGAGATCCAATTTTTAGGAATAAAATGGCAAGATGGACGTCGTCAGATCCCAATGGATGTGATCAACAAAATAACAGCCATGTCTCCACCAACTAGCAAAAAGGAAACACAAGCTTTCTTAGGCGTCGTGGGTTTTTGGAGAATGCACATTCCAAATTACAGTCTGATTGTAAACCCTCTCTATCAAGTGACCCGGAAGAAGAACGATTTCAAATGGGGCCCTGAGCAATGACAAGCTTTTGAACAAATTAAACGGGAGATAGTTCATGCAGTAGCCCTGGGGCCAGTCCGGGCAGGGCAAGAGGTAAAAAATGTGCTCTATACCGCAGCCGGGGAGAACGGCCCTACCTGGAGCCTCTGGCAGAAAGCACCAGGGGAGACTCGAGGTCGACCCCTAGGGTTTTGGAGTCGGGGATACAGAGGATCCGAGGCCCGCTATACTCCAACTGAAAAAGAGATATTGGCAGCATATGAAGGGGTTCGAGCTGCTTCAGAAGTGATCGGCACTGAAGCACAGCTCCTCCTGGCACCCCGACTGCCGGTGCTAGGCTGGATGTTCAGAGGGAGGGTCCCCTGTACACATCATGCAACTGATGCTACATGGAGTAAGTGGGTCGCACTGATCACACAACGGGCTCGAATAGGAAACCCCAGTCGCCCAGGAATCCTGGAAGTGATCATGGATTGGCCAGAGGGCAAAGATTTTGGAATATTGCCAGAGGAGGAGGTAACGCGTGCTGAAGAGGCCCCAATGTATAATGAACTACCAGAAAATGAGAAGCAATATGCCCTGTTCACTGATGGGTCCTGTCGTCTTGTGGGAAAACATCGGAGGTGGAAAGCTGCTGTATGGAGTCCTATGCGACAAGTTGTAGAAACTGCTGAAGGAGAAGGTGAATCGAGCCAATTTGCAGAAGTAAAGGCCATCCAGCTGGCTTTAGACATTGCTGACCGAGAAAAGTGGCCAGTGCTCTATCTCTATACTGACTCATGGATGGTGGCAAATGCCCTGTGGGGGTGGTTGCAGCAATGGAAGCAGAGCAACTGGCAGCGCAGAGGCAAACCCATCTGGGCTGCCGCATTGTGGCAAGATATTGCTGCCCGGGTGGAGAACCTGGTTGTAAAAGTCCGTCACGTAGATGCTCACGTACCCAAGAGTCGGGCCACTGAAGAACATCAAAATAACCAGCAGGTGGATCAGGCTGCTAAGATTGAAGTGGCTCAGGTGGATCTGGACTGGCAACATAAGGGTGAATTATTTCTAGCTCGGTGGGCCCATGACACCTCAGGCCACCAAGGAAGAGATGCAACATATAGATGGGCTCGTGATCGAGGGGTGGACTTGACCATGGACACTATAGCCCAGGTTATCCATGAATGCGAAACATGCGCTGCAATCAAACAAGCCAAGCGGTTAAAGCCTTTTTGGTATGGAGGACGATGGTTGAAATATAAATATGGGGAGGCCTGGCAGATCGATTATATCACACTCCCACAAACCCGCCAAGGCAAGCGCCACGTGCTTACAATGGTGGAGGCAACCACCGGATGGCTGGAAACATATCCTGTGCCCCATGCCACCGCCCGGAACACTATCCTGGGCCTTGAAAAGCAAGTCCTATGGCGACATGGCACCCCAGAAAGAATTGAGTCAGACAATGGGACTCATTTCCGAAACAACCTCATAGACACCTGGGCCAAAGAGCACGGCATTGAGTGGGTGTATCACATCCCCTATCATGCACCAGCCTCTGGGAAAATTGAACGATACAATGGACTGTTAAAGACTACACTGAGAGCAATGGGTGGCGGGACGTTCAAACATTGGGATACGCATTTAGCAAAGGCCACCTGGTTAGTCAACACTAGGGGATCTGCCAATCGAGCAGGCCCTGCCCAGTCAGAACTTTTACGTACTGTAGATGGGAATAAAGTTCCTGTAGTGCACATAAAAAATATGCTGGGGAAGACAGTTTGGGTTATTCCTGCCTCAGGCAGAGGCAAACCCATCCATGGGATTGCTTTTGCTCAAGGACCTGGGTGCACTTGGTGGATAATGCGGGAGGATGGGGAAGTCCGATGTGTACCTCAAGGGGATTTGATTTTGGGTGAGAATAGCCAATGATCTGAATTATGTGATGTTAAGTACTAATTATAGTTATAATAGTTATACTAATAATACACAGATATACTAATAATACTAATAATATTATATGCCATACTAATGTTATTACAATAAGAATCACCCAGACTAATGAAGAATAACTTCAGTGAAACCAAGCAAAGCACAGTGATGATGGTACCAGAACTGACTTCAACATGGAACAATCCAACACCACATACCATCTCCATTTTTCCTGCCCTGAAAGATTATTATGACAGATGGAGCCCGAAGTCATGGACTAAATGAACTCACCGAACATTTTAGAGGGATGGCCCACAGACGAAGGGAATGATATCTCTGTGTGTGTGTATATATATATATATATATAAAGGGGTGGTGATTAATGAAAATGTACTGGAAAATATGAGACTTGAGCATGACGTAGATGGTATAGAATAAGGGGTGGATATTGTCCTGGTTTCGGCAGGGATAGAGTTAATTTCTTTTCTAGTAGCTGGTACAGTGTTTTGGATTTAGGATGAGAACAAAGTTGATAACGCACCGATGTTTTAGTTGTTGCTAGGTAATGCTTACACTAGCCAAGGACTTTTCAGCTTCCCATGTTCTACCGACTGAGAAGGCTGAAGGTGCACAAGAAGCTGGGAGGGGGCACAGCCAAACTGGCCAAAGGGACATTCCATACCATGTGACGTCATGCTCAGTACATAAACTGGGGAAAGCTGGCCGGGGGGGCCGCTGCTCGGGGACTGGCTGGGCATCGGTCGGCGGGTGGTGAGCAATTGTACTGTGCATCACTTGCTTTGTGTATTATTATTATTATTATTATCATATTATTATTATTATCATTTTATTTCAATTATTAAACTGTTTTTATCTCAACCCACGAGTTTTTCTAACTTGTGCTCTTCCAATTCTCTCCCCCATCCCACCGGGTGGGGGGGAGTGAGCGAGCGGCTGCGTGGTGCTTAGTTGCCGACTGAAGTTAAACCACGACACTTGTTGATACTGCCCATGAAACCATTTCTAGCTTTCTTCAATTGCCTTAGCTACAAATGTCAAACTAAAGCTGCCTGAAGGATGAAAGTACTGTAAGAATATAATTGCATATAATTTCCAAGTAGGAAAGAATGATTAATAATCTATATGTACCTTCTATAATATCTAGGCTGAGTGGGCATCCAATGCTTGAAGCTATTCCCTTTGCATGGAGGAAAATCATGAGCGTGGCTTGACTCATGTTCACTACATATGCCAGTCAGAATCCCCTGAACTGACTGGAAAGACTCACAATGATTATAAAGGGCTCAGGTTCAATTATCTGCAGTTTTAATTACCGTTTCCATCAATGTTTCTTACTAAGTGGGGTAGAAGCAGATTTCTAAATTAAGAAGCGGAGAGGTCGTGCAGTCTTCATCCTTGGAGGTTTTCAAGACCTGACTGGATAAACCCCAAGCAACCTGGTCTGATCTTAAGGCTGACCCTGCTTTGGGCAGAGCATTAGACTAGAGGCCTCTGGAGGTCCCTTCCAGCCTGAATTAGTCTGTGAGTCTATGAAAAATAACGTATCCAAATTCAAAGTCCATCATTCTTATTTTGCCTCCTTTTGGCTACAAGGAAGTTCATGAAAGACTGAAGAGACCTGGGAGAGAGCTGTATATGTGGAATTTAGTGAGTCTTTGGTATAGTCCATTGCAGTTGGAAGCTAGTCAGAGCTTCCACATGTTAAATTCTGTCATGGGGCTTGAATGCCCGTGAAGAAAATAGTAGGAATAAATAGCCTATCTTCAGCACAAAAGGAGGTTAAAATTGAAATGCTCTGCAGTTCAGCACTGGAGAGGTGTAACACAATATTTATTAGCTATGTGAAGTGGTAAAAGAATGAAGATTATTTCACCTGAAGAGGACTCTGAGAAATCTCAGTAAGAGTGAGCAAAAGTAGGTGATTATATTGCCAGTGCCAGATAAAATGAAGAATAGACAAAATTCATATATGTACATCAGAAGGGGAGAATCTGAATTACTCATTGGGATTAATAAACATAAATAACCTTCCAGAGGTTACACTTTTGTGTCCCTTATGTAGGTGAAAGAGTCACAGAAAAGAAGACCGAAAAACATGTGATGATGCCATTTGCTCTAAAGCTTGAAATCCAGAACAATCTCCAAAAAAGTTTCATGTTTACTGCTACAAATTAGAAACCAGGACATTGTAACTTTTGATCTCTATTGATATTGACTGGACTTGAAACATCAGTCCAGTAAGGAAAGGTGTGTGGTTGGTGAAGTCAACCATGAATTGCCCAGTTTTCTCAAGGAAAAAAAGTAATGACTGGTTCATTGACTACCACTTCATATTGATAACAACTAATTCTAAGTAGGTTATACAAAATATTGAAAAAAAGGTGTTATGCTGTAATTTAAAACAAAGGTAGGTCCTTCAGGTTACTGATTTCATAGCATCTGAAAGAAAACAGTCAAAAAAGAAAAGATCTGGGGAAGGCTGAACAAAAAAAACTCCCTGAGAGTAAAGAACAAATAGATTAGGGTTGTTTAGTTAACAGAAGAGATCTGTAAGATGCGATATGACAGGCATACCAAATAATAAATAGCATCTAGATGGTCAATAGAACTTTTTTATTTGCTTTTGGAACATGAAAACAAGGTTCATATTTCAGAAAACTGAAGTGAACTAAACAAACAGGGTTTTATTTATACAACTGAGAATTAAACTCAAGTTGATTACTACAAGACATAATTGCATAAAAATGCTTCAGAGGCTTAAACAAAGATTTAGCCATTGATGTGAATAACAGAACTACCAGCTAGAGTTCCTCCAGCTAAGATTAATCTAACTGATTTAGGAAAGCACTTCTACAGCAAGTACAAATGCTGTCTTCCCTTCACCTTTTTGAATCACATTAATAATAATGCCAAACACAAGATCCATGCTTTTCCTTAAACCTGTAAGAACTGAAAAACTAACACTACCCATCTGTTTTATTCTGCTTTCATATTTTGCAGCAAACATACAAATACCACAGGCTTGGTTTCTGCCATGTTTAAATTTGTGATTATTTGCTTTTGCCTATGTTTTCTTCTTATTTCATCAAAAGGTTTAATGTGTTTCCAACACAGGGACAGCCATTCTTTGCCAGTCCAAGCTGCTTTTTAATATTATCAGAGGAAATATTTCAGTTATAACAGTTCTGGATGGCTCTGAATTCACATGTGTAATAACCCCTATCCCTTTATTTGATATCAGAAAGAATCCAAAGTACATTCTTTCAACTTTATGTCTGACAAATTTCATTCTTTGCCTTGCTGGCTCAGAGCAGGATTTAATGTATTGTCACATTTCCATTCTCTCGAGCTTCTAAATTCCCACAGTAACATCTATGAGCATTTCAGTTGATAGCAGTTTTATCAGCATGACTTATTACGAGTATTTCCACTTTTTAATGATGATTGGTTTTCTCTGAATGAGGACCGTTGGGGTTTCAACTCTTCATTAACCAAAGGTAACTTACAGAGAAAACTCAGCTGTGTACAAACTCTTGAAATGAAGTCTTAGATTTTTAAAAGCAGCTCTTAACTGCTTTTATTTGAATAGACAGAAGACACATATTCACTTTCATTCAAAAGACAAAATCTAGCATATGAACAACAGGTGTAAGCTGAAACAAGAGAGGTTCAGACTGGATATAAAGGGAAACTTTCACTGTGGGGACAGACAAGCAGTGGAACAGGATGCCCAGAGAGGTTGTGTGGTCACCATCCCTGGAGTTTTTCAAGACATGACTACATAAATCCCTGGGAAGCCTGGACTGATGTCATAGCTGGTCATGCTTTAAGCAGAAGGTTGGACTAGAGACCTCCTGAGATCCCTTCCAACCTGAATTTTCCCCATGATCCTTTATGTATAGGCAAGTTTGGCAGGGAGCAAAGAGGGCTTTCTCCACCCTTCAGGTCATGAGCAGCAACTGAATAGCTTCCTATAAACCACACCTAGCACTACAGCCCATAGCAAACCTCCTCCATGGACAGTGGTAATGCCTAGAGCCTATTGACAATAAAACTCCATGGGTCACAAGATATGCTTGTCGCACTCTGGATGCAGTGAGCCCATATTTACATGTATATCACTAAAATTCATTGGCTTACAGTTAAGGCAGCCTAGGCCCTTGAAGAATGCTAAGGGTTTTTTTCTTAGAGATCGTTTCAAAATATCCAACAGAGAAATTAAATTAGATGGATTTTGCTTTCTCATAAGGAAGCAAAAGAAGCAAGATCCAGACAAAGGCCCTTGAAGTCAATGGAAGAATTACACTGGCTTCAGTAGACATTTTTTCAACCTTAATAAAGTTTTTCTCGTACTCTTTTCTCTTTAGTGCTGACAATCTAACTGTATGTTGTGTAGGATAAACCTTGAAATACTGAGTTTAAAGGCTTTTTTCTTAATTATGCAGCTCATTTCTTATATCAAGATGTTTTTCCTTATGCAGAAACAGGCATTTAAAGTTACTGTGTTCACTGGGAAAAAGAAAATTGTGTTAAGATCACAGAAAGTCACATTAACTAGTTTTTAACCTACAGTGACCTTCACGATCCTGTTTACCTTCTCTTTGTCAAAATAGTCCCAACAGTCATGACTGAAAGTGAGAATCGGTTGTATTCTTGGATATAGGGAATGCTATATGAAGACTAGGAGCCTGTATTGACTACTAGATGCAAGTGTTAAAAATCTAGAAGACAGCTGCTACCATTAGAAAAAAGCACAGTAAAAAGCAACAACTTCTGGATAACAGCCTGAAGTCATGCAGGGATAATTCCAATAACCTCGGTTTACTGAGTACCTGCTTCTCTCAAATATTAAATTATTCTCATTTGCTCATAACCCATTTAAATACTACAGAATATATCTGACCAGAGCCTTTTATTTTTTATTAGTTTTTTTTTAGGTTTAGTTAGTTGCACCAATGTTTCACATTAAATCACAAACATATACCTGCCACATAATAATAAACTAATGTGACATGAGTAGTTCTGGATAATTTTCATTAAGATTAATATTAGCTGGATAACAGTTCTTAACAGCCATAAAAATGGCAATGAGTTGGGAAATATAAGTTTCAACTATGGATTATTCGAGTTCACATGAGACATCACTATATCAGAGCACTGAAGTGAACCATATCATACATTACAAATGGATTTCTCCCAATTATGGAAAGAAATGTGAACAAATTCTGATTTTCACAGATAGGGACATTATTTCCTTCCTATTTGATATTTAGATTCACAAATAATACACATGTCCAAGACGTGCAGCTCGTAAAGAAAATGAGTGCATATATAGTGAGGTTTTCTTGTGGCAAACTTGTTGAAGCTTTGGATGAAGGAAAAGTCAATATATACTGGCCTCTGTACAGCCAAGAGATGAATTTGGTCACAGGTGTTTTGCTTCTATAAGGGCAGCACAGAAATGATGTGTCCCCCAGAGCTGAAATTGGTAGGGTACCTACCAAGAATGCTTGCTCGAGAGATAGCCTTAATGAAGTCTGATGCATGCCCTCTTCCTTTCATCAACACCTCATTACTCATTTATCTTTTTAGTTTTTTGTTCCTGACCAACTTCCTTCTTAGTTTCAAGAAATGTTCAATGGTATTAAAACAAAATCATAGTAAGAATCTCAGAGTTCTTTGCTGTTATTTCCTATCAGATGGATGGGAATGAAAGACTTTTGACTGCTCCAGACCTCTGATTGCCAGTTCACATACCCCTCACTTAGATCTCACCAGTAATTGCTGCCACTCACTGTCCTTTCATAAAAAGGCCTTCAGAGTCTTCTGTTCCTGCTCTAATGAATGCCATGACATGACACGACCCTGTGAATCACTGTAATTTTGAAATTTAAAGACTTCAGTAAAATTGAAAATTAGCTGAGAAGATGTGGGATTAGATTATGAGAGATCTGTAAAGAAAAAAACATCTTGTGGATGCTCGTTTGTACGAATCTGGATGTGTTTCCACAAGGCACCACATCTGACACCCAAGCCACCAGAATAAATTCAGAAATTGGTTTTCACAGTCCATGGTGTCTGACTAAAACAGGAATGAGGAAACAATGGCTGTTAATAAAAGCCACTGGTCATAGGTGTGGACAGCAAATGCACACCTATGTGTGTAGTGATTGAATCACTTGAAGAAACAAGTGATTGAGATGACGAAATATTAAAGTACTGGTCCTGATCTTTACATATTTAAACTTGGGCTAATTCACTGACAAGCAGAGACAAGTTACACAGGTAATTTATTGTTGCATGGCTTTTGCTGAGCTGAGCTATTTATAAAAATAAATAAAAAGGAATGCACCTTTTTTAGCTATTTCTCTTCAGTAAGGAGAAAATTCCAGCACAGATGAGATCCACTAATTCTGCTTGAAAGCAAAATAAACTGATATTTTGCACCAGGATGTCCATGCATATATTTATCTTCTGAGAAGCAAAGGGTACAATAATTCATTCAATCAACTCAGCCATTTCCATTTGCACTTTCTGGAGCCTGTTATACACAGAAGACTTCCAATGTCAAAGGGCATCGCTTCCAATGTCCTGTTCTAGTCTGAAATGTCAAAACGCCTAAAATATTAATTGGTCTAAGTTCTGTCCAGTGGAACTTACTTAGTCAGCCCCATCTCCATCCAGAAAAAAAAAAAAAATCTGCATTTCAGACTCCAAACAAGGCATGGAGCCAAATTTGTAGTTTTGCAGTGCTTTACCAGATACAGTTTCAGAATCATCAAATACCAGTAGAAGATTTTTTTTTCCAAATAAGTATATGTATGTGGACAGATAGAAATCAGATGTCTTAGAAAAATTAACTCTTTCCTTCAAGAAAGGCTCAGACTAACAAATACTACAACTTGAAAGGTAATGTGGTTTTATCACAGTGTTTTAAAAGTTTTATGATATTTTAATTATGTATTTAAATCTCACAGTACTCAGTAAGGCAACTTCTAAATCTAGAAATTAATAGAAATCCACAGAATTCTGTGTGAAAAAAAAGAGTAAAGGTTTCAGGATTTGAAAATCATTCCATAAAACTGAAACACCTTTGACAAGATTCTATACAGGCAATCCCAAATAATATATTTATCATCAATCAGAAACATGTAATTTTGTTGTTATACAATCTGATGCATTATTCATGAACCTGAGGTACTCAACAAGTCAGTAGGCCTTGCCAAAAAAACAAAAAACTTTTTATTGGGTCTTCCTATTTAAAAACTTCTCTTTTATTTGAAATCTTTGTTTTCTCTGCAATTCCCACTCCTGGGGCTTTAATGCAGAAACAAAAAATCCATAACTACTTCCAACTAATTATCTGGTGGCATGCATTCATATGACACTAATCAGAATCCTATCACCCAGCCCGTTATCCCACTTTGGAGCCTTTTCCTTCTGTGTGGCAACAAGACCATTTTCTAGTATGTATGCAAGATATAACTGCTGTAATAATTATGACAAGTGAAAAAGCTCTCACTAACGAAGGCCTCTGAAGACCCTGCCTCTTCCTGTGTACCTCTAAAGAGTGTCCGGACACCTGGCTCAACGCTTGGGATTGTAGTACCTAGATATATAGGAATATGTTACTGTGATGCTGAGCATTATGGTGCTTGTGGTTCCTTTTTAGTTTAGTACTATTTTTTACTAGGCGTCCATGAAGATCTTGGATTTTCTTAGCACTTGTACTAGCCAATTTTATATAGCTCTGAAAATAAAGCTGTCAAAGAAGGCACGAAAACGTGCTTATTTACAAATACCTCAACTGGAACAAGCTCATTATTTTCCAATTTTTTCTCCATTTGGAAAAATACAATTATGGAAATATTTTCAATTCTCTACTTGTAACAATAGGTGGCAGTAATGGTATCTACATTTGTCTGAATGGCCCGTGGTCTTTGGAAACACTGTATTTGTCAATTTTAGCTTAGAGAAATAGTTGTAGTAGATATTGTTATCCCAGTTTGAAGAAAATGACCTTTTTAAAAACAGGAATCTTATGCTAAGCCTTTCACATTTCTGGGTATATATAGTCAGATAATAGTCTTCTTTTGCTAGGTTCAGCTCCTGAATTTGCATAGATGCTAAATTAAAGTAAAAATATTAAATACAGAATATTTCATTACATTGTTCCTCCTGAAGATCCAGTATGACTTTATCACAGAGGTAATTATATACTGCAATAGCCAGAAAAATAGGTGAAGATTCTTACATGCTATAAAAGCTAGAAAGATTTGTCCAAAGGAGAACATGAACCTGTACTTTGCCTCCTCTGTGTTGCATTGTATAATGTCTCAGATACTGGGATTGGAAAGTACCACTGTGGCCATATAAACTGAGCTTTTACATAACAAAGCCCAGACTAGGCTATCTAGGATTCCTCTTCCGGACACAGTGGTTCTTTTCCAAGTAAACATTAACCAGCACAAAGAATCTGATAGTTAGTTTTCATCTTGCCTGAAGGACTCAAAATAATGACAAATGTGCCACTTCCTTTGCTAAAGCTGCTTTCTAGAGCTAACACTAGACATGACTACACCCCTTGGACTTTTGAGTAGCTCTGAGGGGAACCTGGAACAACTATCAACACTGTGATGATGCTGAAACATCACCACATTTCAAATAAAAAGACTTTTCAGCCAAATGCTTCTCCAGATCACATGGAAGAGTCATGCAGAATCACCTCATAGCAGTAATTTGTTGATAATCTCACCGCTGATGACTCTAATCTTTTCTGTGTTGTAGCGTCAAGTATTGCTGAGACCTTCTGTGCATACGAGTACAAGGGTCATACCCCTGCATGTGAATCAGCTTTCAAGAACAGGTGACATCTCTGATAACCATGGGAAGTGCACGACTCATTAGATGCTAACTGGAGTGTGGCATTTGGAAAGATTATCTGGTCCAGCAGGAAAGCATATAGAGTGCAATGGTGATGCTTCTTTCTTCGGAGATAACATGTGAGAGCTTTTGGCTAGGAGTAAGGGGGAGAATGTACTCAGCACGTACTCTGCCAGCAATTGCACAAGTATCAGTCTCATTCCAGTAAAAGGCATAGGTCCTCTTCCAATTTACACAGGCAGAAATCCATGTGTGAAACTAAATGAGAGAAGAAATTGATGACATTTTTCCTCTGCCTAAAGATAAATTAGGAGAGCATTGTTACTGATAAGCATATTTGGCTTTATCTGTTGTAAAAAGCTAGCATCGAAAGTGTGGTGTTTTGCAATGACTGAAATTCACATAGCTGCTCCTTTGTTTTTCACTGCATGAAATACAGAATAGACCCATTCAAATGTTTCACATCTCCAAGAGTTTGCCTAGCTTATCTGACAAACTCAAAAAGAAAATATACAGAATTCCAAACACACACACATGCTTAAGTCAGCCACTGTTCATAGTGTATAATTACTGTATAATATCCCTAAAATTTGCCTTAAAAGCCCTACCAACTTCTACACATAATAGTTCATCAGACACCTGTTAGAACAGCAGTATACACAATAATAATACCACTTTGCTTAACAACTGTTTCCTTCATCCACACCAAAGTGCAATTACAGCCGATATGGCTGGCAATTAAAGTACAGTACAGCATGGTGGACTTCATCTGCAGGCCAAGGAAGATGACAGCAGCTTCCAAAGGTTTCAGGTTTTCAGCTAGTGCCTGGGCAGTCATCCCTTCAATGAAGTAGTGAAGCTTCCCATTAAGCACATTTTCTGCTGATCCAAGTTTCAGCAGTACAGTGTAGCGGGGAGAAGGGCTGTAGACCAGCAAGCAGAAAACAACCGTGCGATGCTGTGTTATTCACTCTGATCTGAAACCCCAAATGCTAGCATGAGTGTCAGATTCCCCATCACCCTCACCACTGCCATCATCTCCTGCTGGCTCATGCCCATGACATCAGGACCATGGGTATAAGTATTTGGGCCATTATTCCTCAAATTGACCGCCTCAGACCCTGTAATATACACAACCAGGACATATCACAGAGAGGAGGCTGAATATGTTCCACAGTCAAGCGAGCTTTGATGTCCTGCATATGCTTCCCCTTCTGGGTGGTTTTATAGATTTGATATATGAAACAGTGAGCTGCAATAGACCAGGCTGGGAGGTGCAGAGTCTATGCTTGAAAAGAAAATTGTATTTCGTAAATGATTAAAAAACCTACTGCCACTAATGATTAAAAAACTACTACTACTTGAAATGTCAGTAGAAGCTGGCAGGTCTTCTGTGAAATCCACCAATGGATGGATTAATTCTTTGAAACTGAGGGGCAAAGATCTGATTTCATGCTGCATTTGCTCCCTCCAACCAATCTTTGTTTCGAACAGAAATCTCATGATACTTTTCTACCTCCAGCCTCACCTATCCTGGAAAGGAATGTCATAAATTACTTCTAAGAATAACTTCAGATGCTTTTAAGAAGGAACATATACAAAAAAACTCTCTGAGCAATAAATATATGTATTCCTGGAGATTGCTGTTTAAGATAGATGAGACTTGACAGGATACATTTGACCCAAACCACAACTCATATTCCAGTACACCACCTTTGTAAGAAGTCTCCCTATTCTAAGAGATGTCAACAACATATTGTTGATATATTGTTTATGCTTGGAATAAAACAGCCAAGTATTCCGACTCCTCTTGATGAACCTGGATAAGGAATGAAAGATTGGCAATATTACTTGAGTCTACAGACTGTAGTAGCAACATCCCGGTTAAGATTACTAGGCAAGAATACAGTACTGGTGAAGGTGTTTTTAAACTAGGCTCTGTGCAGAGAAACTGCTGTTACAGTAACTACTTGTACTGAAATTATTATAAGAATTATTCTTGCTACTTATTCAACTGAAAATAAGATGAGATTCAGGTCTCAGATTAAGATACTTGGATTAGGTTCTATTGCGAATTAGGCATCTATATTCCCATTTATAGTCAATGGATGTATAAACAACACAGTCACTGGAGTGTAAAGAGCCATTTAGGTGCCTAAATGTCTGGTTTTAGATGAGCTGAATAGCTTTTTAGATTCCATTGGCTGTGTTGACTAGGTGTCCATTTGCTTGGACAGCCAACTAAAAAAAAGGTAGACTCCTGCATTTAGATCTTGGTGAACTGTGGAATAAGTTTTTAAAAACATAAGAAATAACTTGCATGCTGTGTGGAATTATGAAAACAACTGGGGATGTTCTCGAGTCAAGTTACTGTAATGTGTTATCACAGAAGCGCAGGCAGGTATTTAAGCTTCTTGCAGGAGTCACGCTTCTGGCGCTCATTGTCTTGTTTGACGTCACCTCACACCATGAAGAACTCAATCCTTCATACATGATAAATTGTGCTATAGTTAAAATAGCTTGCACACTTAAGAATTTTTTTAGTTGGTGCCATCAAATAAAACATCCTCCTCATTTGTGGCATGAAAGCCTCTGAGATTCAGTATGGTCTTCTAGCTGAGTGAGGTTAAGAGGGGGATGTCTGAGGAAGGAGCCCAGGGGTTCCTCGCTCCCCTCCAGACAGGTGGCCATCACAAGCCCAGTTGTCTGTGGCATCCAGGGAACCTGGAACTACCACACGGAGCTGGTTTTGTACAACTGAAGCCACATTTCATCTCAGGGAGATAAAATCCTGTCTGATGTAAGGAAACTGGTGACCAAGTATTTCTTAGGAGGGAAGAGCAGGCAGTGACTGAGCACCACAATTCTTCCCATTAACTAAAGAGTTGCAGTAGTTTGATGTATATGTTCAGAAATCTAGACAACTAAGGCTTAATAATTCAATTTCTCAGCTTTAGATCATCTCATATGCTATTCCTTTTTGACACTGTATCTTCCAAAAGCAAATATTAAACAATAATGATAGGATAAAAGACTGTTAGTTGGAAATGGACATCCTTACTTATATGCTTATAATTCTTAGTTTCAGCAGTAGAGGTACTCTGGGACTCAGGGAAATAAGCTGGTACTTTAATTAGTGTTCAACTCTCTATACATATGTAAGTGCATGTGTCTGCATTGGGGTCCATCTGTAGAGTGTTTCTGTGGCTGAGTAGGTTTGTCGAAGAGTTGAAGGTGCACCATCAGGGGAAAATTCTGCAGCATCTCAAATTAAGAGGCAAGCTGTGAGTCTCTGTAGATTTTAAAGGCAGAACTCTAGATAACTAATACATTTAATTAGCATAAAAGCTGAGAAATGCAGTGTTCTGGCAACAGGTTTTCCACTCAGCAAGTCTTGCTAAGTGACTATATTAGTAATCGTTATTGATTATTGACAATAGGTCAATTATTGTTTATTGACTAGCATTCAAAATAGACCTCTGACACTCGTTGAGTAGACCTATTGATTTGATATTTTTAAAGAGGACCATACCTTAATTTTTGTAGCAACTTGAGAGAGCAACATAGCAAATCTAAGACTGCATTTCCCCAAATCAGCATCTTTTCTAGGAATACACAGAGAGATTAATTTTTATGCCAGTGTACTAATTCCTATCTGCAGAACTCTGAGCAAGGTTTTTCACAGCTGGTGAATAAAGCTGTTTGACCCTGACAATGACCAAGAGAGACATATTCAAAACCACTCAGCCTTCAGTAGGCCTTACCCCTCTGACCTGGAATTCATATACTGGCATCGACCCCCTATTTCCCCTGTTACTGCACCCCCTGACTTCATGGTGCCTTTCTCCCACATTCTCCACTCTCTCTGGTCACTCCTGATTTTGACTTGCAGGGGCTGCTCCTCTCCACAGCAGTTTTCCTTGCCCACACCTCACACCACACACTGCACTCCCCAGTCTCTTCTTCAGCCTTCCTAGTGCCCCTCGACATCTCTGCACTTTTTGCAAGGAGACGATGTCCTTTTTCTTCTTGGTACCCTCAAGTCCATCTATCTTACCATCAATTAATTTTTTTCTTGCTACTGGCTCTCCAAAGTGTAGCTATTCAGCTGGCTGAAGAATCAGCCATGTTCACTGAAGGTCCAAACTGCGAACTCCCGGGCCAGACATTCAGACCGCAGCGTAAGACTGTCAGAGCAGTTTATTTTTCTGACACTCTTAAAAAATTGATACCTTCTGTGCTGTTATTTTTCTTGTAGTGTTTGTTATCATTCATTAAGTCTTTTATCATTCCAGTTCCATTGCATATCATTTGACGTTGAATGATAACAACTACAGAGAAAGATGAGATTTTAAGCAGTATTGGGTTTTACTGAAAACTAACAAAGTTCGAGGGCTGATTAAAGCCAGAGAAAAATACTGTTTGAACCTCAAAAGGCTTACAATCTGAACTAAACCTGACAGCAGAGTAGAGACAGTATCTGTGTATGGAAAGAGGGCCAAACTCATATTTATCTTCTAAAGTACCTGTGCTCATAATTAAACCCCCAAACCTAAAAAAAAAAAAAGTGTGAAATGTGCAATAAGAATATCACTGAAATAAACCGTGAGACTAAAACATGATTAGACACAAATAGTCACTGTGAAAGGAAAAAAAAAGTAAGAGAAGCTCCAGCCTTGTATTGTTTTTTTTCATTAGACTAGAAAGCAGCTCCTCTGCATTCAGAACAGCACAAAAGTTTCATGTGTATAACAGGATGAACAGATAAATGACTGAATAAAAACTGGTAGCCGCTGGAGTGAGGTTATTTCTCATTCTTGTTAGTCTGACTGTAAAGATGATTTTGATCATCAGTGTAAAGAATGACCAAATTCACCAGAATCTAATTTAATAAGTTTTGGTTTATTAAAAGCGTACCATCTATCAAGTGCTGTTCCCACCTTGCAAGGTCCCAGTTTGGCACCATATTTTAAGGTCTTTCCCTGCCGACAGCAGTTCTGCATGTGCAAGAGCACCACAACTGCCAAACTGCAGGCTTGCCTTGTCTCCTCTGCTGCAGGAAAGTGCAATTATCCCCACTGGGTCAGTAGGAAATTCCCCGAGGGACGAGTGTAAGCCGTACACACACATGTTTGGAGAAGCAGAGGCTCATCGGTAGGACTGTCTGTCATACAGAATCAAAGCTTTGAGCTGCTGTGCTTTCTCTGTAAAACCCATCCAGGGGAGTTCGGACAGGAGTTCACAGAGGATATAGAAATGTTTGAAAATAACCTCAAGGGAATGCTCCGAGGAGCTCCCCAAAAAAGATATAGAGAACAAATGCAAGAGAAAACAAGTCGAGAGGGCAATTTCAGCAGAACAAATCTCATGGCAATCTGTACCTTAATTACAGTCAGTCCCTGCCCACCAGATGATTTGTTTTGAAAGATGAAACACTGTCAGATGATCAGTGTTACAACTCCCACTCTTTCTCATCCCTCCGTGTATCTGCTAAGTCAAAAATTGTACAAAGCAGACCACATCTCACCTGAAATATCAAAGCTGTACTGAAAGCTGCTGAATGCATTTCTAAGGCAAGAAGGAAGCTTGAGTTACAATATCCTTTAATGAAATGCCTTCTACCACACCATGGACAATCTACTCAGTTCCTGAGATATAAAAGACTATTGCACTCATGAGGAAATAATGTAAATGTGCACTTTTTGCCTTAAGTCTTTGTTATTTTGCCATATATTAAAACAAAACTTACGTTGTAAGGAAATCTCCAAGGGAATGATAGAATACTCTATGTATGTATTGCTCATCCAAGCTGAAAAAATGTTGCAACCATTAAAGCAGAAGCAGGAGAAAGAAGCAATTCTCCGTATGCTGCTATCAGTTTATACTTTGCTCAGCCTGAAGTTTACAGTTTTTTTCCATATTCCCTCTCTCCATCTACATACTTTAATCAAAGATTTTAAATTTCTTCACTGACTACAAACAAAAAAATGACTCAAGCACATTGCATGCAAATCTGCCACTTCAGTGGAGAGAATATGCCTGCATACAGTCATGACGTGAAATTTCCAAGATGAAAACATATCAGAATACTTTTAATATAACATTAACACCAAAGCTTTGGAAAAAAGGATCAATGTTGTATCAGAGGGGGTTAGCTCTTGTTCTCTCCCCTATCAATTAAGACTTTACTCCATTGCTAATTTGATCTTGCTGGTCAGAGGAGCTTTCGTTCAGCCTCTCCTCCCCTCCCAGCTGGCACGGGGAGGTCGGGACAGCAGCACCACCCTGGGATGGCAGGTGGGGGGTGGAGGGTCACAAAACCAGGGTAAACCAGGCAGTGCCATATAAGGCAGGCAATTAATACTGTGGGTACTCTTATGCCTCTCTAGAAGGAGTGCCTAATAATTTTAATTACTTATTCAAAATTATTTAAATGTAGTTATTAATACTCTTGATTATTATATTTAGAATTACAATATCAACATGTTATTAATACAGTGGTCTTTGCTAGTATACATAAGTTGGGAGCAGATACCTATACTAAAATCACTTGAAGCTTTAAAGCAACACCAAGAAATTTGTAATGGATTTCTGTGAAAGAAAGATGGCTCTGATAACACTCACACTGCATTGGCCACAAAGAAACTAGCAATTCTAAAGCAGAAAACTAGCATAAACCAGATCAGATTTGTGGATAGAGACCTGAGATAATCTTGAGTATAGAGCTCTGCTTCAATTCTGTCAGCATCTTCGGCTTCAGTGTCTGAATCTCTGAAAATGATTCATGATCAAAATTTCAATACTGAGGAGTGGGGGAAGGAAGGAAACCATTTAATTTCATTATCCCTCAATAGGGTGATAAATTGTGGAGACAAGGGACGTGTAGTTTTTTAATACTTATCATGTGCCCTGAAGACTGCTTGTATAAGAGTCTTTCTCTTTCTAAAAGGTAGGTTAATGTAAAGGGATTATTAAAGAAAACCAGAAGGAGGGGAAGAACAGTAACACAGACAGGTTGACAGCAGCCGATTTAGGTGGGGGTGCACTCTGCAGAAACTAGAAGCAATTCATAGAAGCAAGTCATAATCCCAGAACAAACGTAAGAATGGGCTTTAAGAAAGCCCTCTGGAAGACAGACGTAGATGAAAAAGCCAAACCAATGGTGTACTCCCTGCCACAGTGACTAGAAAGTGGGAAACACAGAGCATTTGGCAAACTGGTGCATAATATCTACATGGAGTTTACATGTTCCCTTTGAGCACACTCCACAGAAAAGTGAGTGCTGAGCCCAAGGCATCAGTGGACCTGCTGGCGTCTCCAGGATGCTGGCTATCACACTCACTGCAGCAGCAAGCTCTATGGCAATGTAATTCCCTAGTAGCTTTTTGTTGCCCATTTTCAAAAAGATTTGTACCTCCAGACATGACAGAGAGTCTGAATTTGCCTGGGTCTCAGTTTCTCTACACAGTCTCCTGTTCCTGTGTACTTAGCCATTAACAGCATGAAGTGCTGATTCCCTCTGTGGAAATGCTCCAAGGGAGCTGTGTTTTCCGGCAGTGAGGAGTATGGAGCTACAACTAGTAGGAGCAAGTCGGACACATGTAAGTCCGCAATGCCCTAGTGATGGTATTGTGATTTTAGAGTTTTAGAAAAAACAATATTTTTTCATGTTTATTTTGTTGGTTGCAGCTAAATGACAGTGAGGTGAGAAAGGATTCAGGAAAACCTTTAAATCAGTGTGTAAAAATTAGAATTCAGATAAAATTGTTTGAAATTCTTTCTAGTTACATTATAGAAGAATTAGTAAGAATTAATACATAACTTTTTCTTCTAGATGCATGTCGTACACTCTATGTCTAGATCATATCTGCGCTTGTCTGGGTGTCTGTTTTTAAACAGAGAAGCAAGCAATAAGAAAACCAACTACAATCACAGAACTAATTTTTTTTAGTGAAGGACACTTGTTCTTTAGAGCTGTATACAGCACAAACAAACACTTAGGATGGGGTCAATCTAGGTTATCTTTGGCCACTAGAAGTCTGTCACCTAATGCAAGATAGTTGGCCAAACTCAGTCTGCAGTTCAGATCTTCCCTCTCCTAACGTTGACTGGACACCTAAATCTTAAATGATGTAGGGCTTGTGAGATGACTTTTCCTTGGCTAAACAAAATATTTCACGTAAGCACATTCTTACAATTTTGCAATAATGAGAAGAAGGAGGATGAAAGAAAGGGCCAAGGGTCAACTTCATCTACTCACTTGAAAACTGTAAGGAACCAAGCAATCCCCTGCTGACTGCAACAAGGATCCCTCAGCAATGGGGTATGAAAGGAGTGAGGGTGTGGCAGGTGTCTTCTGGTATTTCACATGAGTGATGAAGGGAGAGCGCACTATGCCCACAATAAAAGATTATATCAGTGCCAGTGGCAGGACTGGAGCACCCAATGGAGCATCACGCACCTCAGAGTGTTCCCTGTGTCTCTTCCCCAGTACAGGCAGTTTTACTTCATTAGTAATCTAGTCTCTGGGTATTGAAATGTCAGTGTGTTTCCAAACCAACTTCATTTATTTGCAGTATGTCATCTGGTACATCAAATAACTTTTTCTTTTACTATTGCCAAACAGAACTAAAATTAATTTGTTCTTGTAGGTAGAGAACTAATTCAAAAGTTGAAAGGCTTGTTCTCTGCATATTCATATTTTGTGATATCCAATTCTTTTTTTAAGGACACAACTGAAATTTAAATACCTTTCGTGCCTAGAATTTGTGAATCACTTTCTTTTTGATCAGTGCTGGTTCATAAGCATTCAGCAGGTTTTCTGTGCTTTGTGGTTTGCATAGTGTTTCTTTTTTGGTTGGTTTTGATATGGTTTCTAATTTGCTTTTCTTATATAACTCATTGCTCATTTCCTGCAATTTGTCCTTGGAAATAATGTGGGCTTGCACTTGTTTAAAGAACATAATACAAAGACATGGAGGAGACATGGGAAGACAAATTAAGAAAATTCAGTGGACAGGCCTCTTGACCTGTCATGATCTTTGGTAGTACTTATGAATAGTAGTCACATTACAGTTATTTTTTTTCCCATTTCATCTACTTCAGACTCTACTACATTTTCTTCTTCATCTGCACATGCCTAGCAGCAAGAAAAAGACTACTGAAATCCATAAGGAACTGTGTCCTTTTAATATATCCTGGTAAACATCAGGTTGGCACTATTCTACCTATGACGTCTGTGAGAAACGATAAAGGGCAAATTCTCCATTTTCAAAAAATTTCCAAACCTGTTTACTGCTTACATACTAAATGGACAGTGTTATGAAGGGAACATTTTTAAATAGAGTTCGTTCTTTTGGTGTATGGTGTCACAAGTGAGGCTGGGAAGGCCCATTTTTAAGAAGAGTCTAATCATTTAGACATATTATCTTATTTCACCAGACTGCTGGTGAAATGGTAATGAACAAACAGGAATCTCCTACACCACAGCCCAGCTTAGCAGTGCTGAACAAAGAGTACATCCTGTCTAGCTGGTAGCAGCAAGACACCCTTACTCTGCAGTGGATTAGCTGGCAGAGGAAAATGTAATGCTCGATTTGTCACCATTTTCCATCAGCTTTTGCCCACGCTGCACTGCTGCTGAGTAGCTGTTCGGAGCTGGAATAGCTCCTGGTGTTACTCTCCACTGGAAGCAGAACTTGCGGGAATGGAAAACAGAGTGGTGATCGCAGTAGCCACACAGCACAGACCTGCCAAGCCGGACTGATTCCAGTCATATTGTGCTTCAACCAAAAATTTATATTTATGCTTATATATGTACACATACACACACAAATGGTTTTGCATTAAAAAAACCCACTGAAATAAAAAAGCCCTGGGCATGCAGATCAAACAGCTAGTCCCGTATCCTAAAATTGTTCTGGAAGGTTACTGCAATTTCCTTTCCACACATCTGCCACATCCAGCCTCCTTTCTGAGCAGATGAAAACCAATGGAGCCAAACGATGATGAAAAGTTGTAAGGGCAATGCAGTTAACGCTTGTCCCCTTTAGAAAGAGAAAATGTGATTTTATCAGCACGAGCATGTTACTTGGGCAGCAGCTGCAGCACTGCAGGGCCAGCGCTGCTCCGAGCCAAAGCTCTAGCTGCAAGACCATACTGGGAGAGACAACGCAGGAGCTGCTGCTAGAAGAAAGAGCTGAATGAAAATGGGCAGCCTACTTTGGTGAGGAAGCAGGTGGTTTTGTTGAAATGTATGAACAGCAACATTTGTGAAAGGAGGAGGTTGAGTTACGCATGGCTGAAATAAGTTTATTCAGCCTTTGATGGGAAAACTTTTGTCCAACACATTATTCACTGGTATTATACAAGCAGTGCTGGAAAGAGTGTGTTTAGTCATACCATCTTGAGACTTGATGTCCACTAATACAGAATGCCAGATTCTATCCAACATTAGAGAATGAATGAGAGCATCCATGTGAATTGTCAGAAGCCTTTCTCTGTGTATTGGATCCGAGGGTCTATAATAAACACCGGTCATCCAACTTTTGAAGAATTATTTTTTCATTTAAGAAATGTAGATAAAATATTATTACAGCAGGACTGTGAGGAAATAGGGGTTTGTGATGCAGCCATTACCTGTGACCAACAACTTAGAGATATCTCAGTATAAAGTTAGCTGTTGTGTAAGTTAAGTGAAAAGTTTGCCCAGAATAGTCTTCAGATCATAGCTTGAAACTTACAGTTCTTCTTTTTAAAGTGTTTATAATTCTGGCTGAAGATCTATGTAAATGCAAACATTTACAATAGAGCTGCAAGTGAGACACACAGTGCAGCATTCATTATTGTGCCATAATAAATAAAACTACTATTGCAGGATTGTGCATGACAAATATGAATTTATATACATGGATGTGATCAATAAAAATGACAAGTTTTATAAGCACACCAGAACAGTAGTGGGTTTTACACTATTTATGGTTAAAGTTGCCCCTGCAGAAACAATACTTCTATTGCTGAAAAGATTGTCACATTCAAAGTACACAACACTAACCACATCAGCCAATACAGAGGCATTGTATGGTATCTCCAAGGGGAACTGGCATAGCACCGATCTGGGCACTTCTACGTATGTTCATACATGCCTGATATTTCCTGTCCCCTTCATTACCACTTCCTTTTACGGTAAACTCCTGGGGCTGCAGGTTAATCTTGAAAAAAACATTCTGTCATGTTGCTGGATGCAATAGTAATGGAAACCTGAACACATTTCATACACATCTGTAAATATTGAGGAGGAGTTAAGTTCCTGACTCACACATCATATATTCAGCTCTTTATAATACTGCAATTTGCAAATCCACCTACCCAGTCTGATGAATCATTCAACTATTCTTTCTTTGTAGCACACACAAAATTTAGTAGGGGGCTCTCTCAATGACTCTGTGACTCACTAACCTTTTTTTTTCCCTTTTGCTGCCAATGCACTCATTTAAAAATGAAAGATCTAATAGAGTTTTGTAGGTTAGCGTGTGAATGCTGACTGGAAGGACTTGGTCATAATAATATTGCTGAGATCTGCTACCACAAAGTATAGGCACCAACCAGCTCATTGGTTTAATCTCTGACCGAGATGGTGTGTTTGCAACGGTAAAGTAATCGTTACACATCTCCTCACTGTGCATCACTGCTGGCTCAGCTCCTTAGCCAATTTAAATCAGCGTTGCGCTCTTGACGCCAGCCATGCTACAGAGATTTATGGCAGCTGAAGACTGTCCCACAGAGTGCTGTTCCATGTGGCAGTGAGGCAGAGGCAGAATGTGCTGGGACTCTCCTGGTTAAATAACGTGTTCACTGGTGTATGGATCATTTGGGATTTTATGGTAATTGGTGGGAATATGAGAGACAAAAGGCTCCTCGTGCCACACTTGGGTTATTGGGCAGTAAACAGTGAAGTGGGAGGGCCATGCTCAGATCTCAGGTCTACCAGCTTCAAAATAAACATCTCTTCTATAGCACAGCGGAGTTCTGAACCAGATCCTTTATATCCTAAACAATAATCCTAGCTAACCAGCCAGTGAGACCCGACTCCATGTGGTTTTGTGAAAACTTTCAGTGCAGAGTGAAAGCAAAAACCAAATCCCAGAACTTGCCCCCAAATGGAGCCAACAACCAGCTCCAGACCCCTACGCCTTCCCCTGCCTTGGTGCAAATTAAAAAGTGTTGAAGTCAGTGGTGTTACTCTATACTACAACCAGTGCAAAAGAGAAAATTAAGTCAAATCAAGTGTTTACTAGTCATGATTAAGTAATACAGAAGAGAACAAAGCGTCCTGCCCAATTTCACAGTTGGACCACGGCAATGCAGATACTGTCACAAAAAGCTATAAACAACCACAATGACTTCAATCCAGTCCTTCATTCTCTCAAGACATCTGCCACCTTTCACAGACTTTTCTGTGAAACACTTTTAAGTTGCAGGCTTGCAGCAAAATACAAATTTTGATTACAAACTGGATTCTCTCATGAATGTTTTGACAGCCTATTTGCATAACGTCTCGTCATTAAAATGAGGGTAAGCAAAACGCTCATCAACTTGTTTTTCACCAAGAACATTCCTTAAAGCATAGAAACAAAGGTCAGCCAAAATTCTGAGCTCCACTTTTAAAATATTCACTGAGAAAGGAAAACGTATGCAAAATACATGGAAATGTACTAAAATAATAAGTTAAAGATACAAAATTTCAGAAATTGCTTGCAATATTTGTGGGAGTTTTAATTACAAGCAAAACTACTGTTGCAATGTTTACTTGAATTTTGTCTTGCACAGTTTCAGTAATACAGAACACCCATCTACCACTGTACCTCAGATCAGAGAGATTTCGTACAGACTCTCCCTCTTCAGAAAGTCAGATCATACTTTTCTATTGGTTCTTTATTGCAATATCATGAGGCAGCTCTGGTAGGTGGATGGGATTAAAACTCTCAATTAATATATTTGGAGGAATTTATTTATACTGACACTGGATGATCTATGGTACAGCTTATTTTAGCTTGGTCTCTGAAACTCACATCCAGCTTTGGTAACAGACAAAACTAATTATTTTTGTATTCAGACCACTGTAACTCAGGGAGGAATATCCTGAATGTAGCCAAAAAAGAGTAAAATAGAGGCTCAAACCCGTCATTTTATAATTTCACAGTTGCTGTGTTAACATAAAAAGAGAAGTTATCCCGCTGCTTCAGTTAAATGCCAAATTGTTTAAGGAAAACAAACAAACCCTGATGCTTGACACCTTTTTTGGCATGAATGCTATGACTGCCCACTCTAAGGCAGTAAAAATAACAGATTGTTGTAATCTAAGAAGTGCAAAAGGATGCACCATCTATCACTGTTTCAATTTATTTCTACTATTTCTCTTATTTTCCCACCTCTCTTCCTCCTTCTGACCTTCATGCAGATTCTGCAAGTAAACAAATTATTCTTTATTCTCAGCCTTTGGTTCTGTGACTTTTCCCTGATGCTGCTGTATGAAGTTGTTGTACTGGATTACAACATTTTTGTCTTCAGGAACGTTGGGGCACTGGAGAACTAAAAATAAATTAAAAGCAGCGAGGAGGTTGTTATGGGTCATATTTAGTGTTTAAAGACCATAGTAAAATACATACATCATCGTATGAGATAAAAACAAGAAAAGGGTAGATTGGGAAGGATATGGAGCCACTGAATCGCTGAGGGCAGAAAGAAAACACTTTGAAAAACCTTTTCAGAGCCAAATTCCACCCATGGATAACAATGAAAACTTTTCAGAGGTTTTGAATAAACAGAACCATGTAATCAGTTATGTGATTAAATTCCTCTGCTATGCCAGAAGAAAGCAGCCCATCCCTCAAATGAAGTTCACTCACCTGTGAATGATGTGGTATCTTTGCAAATAATCCAGGGAAAGTGCCAGCTCACAAATGTACAGCTTAACAGTTCCTTCATTAAAGTGGACGTTCTGTTGCAAATGGTAACGCAGATCACCTCCGAGTAAGAGATCAACCACCATGAACATGTCTTCTTCATCTTGAAAGGAATACCTGGAAGACAGAGTTACAGCTGAGATCTCAGAGTCAGTGATGCAGCCACAGCTGTGCCCCGGGGTAGCTCTCCATAAGTAGGTATGTTCATGGCAAGTCCATGATTTGCTGAAAAGTCGTACACTGATTTTTCACCTCTCTGGTCCAATCCTGAGACCGGACTTTGATTGTGGTGGGACTCTCTGCATATTCAAGGCAAGCAGAGCTTAAACTGCTGCTGCACTACTACCTTGTTTTAACCATAGATTAACACCTGACTGTTGATAAAACAGTATTTAAAATACCTTCCAGGTTTTTACATTTTTAAATAACTTTATACTCATTCAGTTGACAAAATGGCTTGCTAAATAGCAACGATAAAACGGAAGGCCTTGAAACACACTTGGTATTCACACACGTACATCTGTAGCTCAGTGCCTATGCAAAGTATCCTGGCAGGATAGAGAGCTGCTGTCCCGGGGGTATTTTCCAGATTCAGTAAATATATGCAATGTTCTATTAGCTGAGCATTTTCTACAGCTTGCAGTGTAGCTCCAAATTCAATAAGAAATAAAACTGTAATTTTACTGCCTAACAATACATGTTTTTTCAGTCTGCAACTTATATCTTATAAAATGACAGTCTTCATGGTTACTGACTGAATTCTTCTGGACCCCTTCCCAGAACTGCCTGTTGAATACTCTGAGGACCAAACTCTGATCTGATTTAAATCCTGTAAATCCAAAGGTGTAGCCAGCCAATGTATAGTGTATATATAGTGCTTGGGCAAGCAGGAATTTCCATGTGTTTCTACTTACCTTGGCTATGCTGCCATTGCTCTGTTTACTTCTGATCTGAGTAAACTGTCAGAAACTCTGTGGTTTTCATTTCTGAATGCAACTGTCGAAGAGACAATATTTTAGCTTTCCCAAATGGGGAATGGTGAATACCTTATTTCTAATATGAAGTCACTCTTCTCTTAGAAATTGTTTTAGAATTAATTTTGACGTGAAGTTATATTAGCTTATACCAGTCGTGGATATGAACTGCTGAGAGGTGATCCGCAATGATAGTGCCTCTTCCATCACCTTTTCTCCCATGAGGTGTGTAATATATGTTGGCTACAGATGTGATTCAGTTCTCCTGAACTGTAAAATATATGCTAAGGAAATGAAAAAGAGTGGGCTTCCAGAAAACCTGTGCCCACCCTCCCCCCAAAGGCAGAAAAGCCTATATTAGATTATTTTAATTGACAGTTACGTTCAGTTTCACTTTCATTCCCAGGCTTGCACTTTCTGAAATGAGGCACTGCTTAGGGGTTGTCACAGATGGTTTGTTTTGAATTTAAATGCTTTCTATTCTTTCCGAACACAGTTCTGAGAAGCGCGTGTCTCTAGGTACTGTGCTCTTCTGTTGCATTTCTGTATGCCTGCCAAATGCCAGGAGGGGAAAGCCATTTTATTTGCATTAAGCTTACTTCTCAGTAAGTCAAATCTCTGAAGCAAAATAATAAAGTAGGTGGCACATGGTGTCTGCTCACCTCCAGAGACTCAGAATTTCATAATACACATGTTAAAAAAGAGAAGGCTTCAATTATATTCAAATTACTCTGAATGTTGCGCATTACTGAGCCTGGAGCAATTGCAAAAAGAAAGCTTAAATACGCAGGTACATTTAAGATTTTTTTTTCTTTTTTGACACTGCTGTTATTTTAAATGAAGTAGTTGTAGCATTGAGCAGATGTAATGAGATGTTATTTTTTCCTTCAGTTACTGCTTGAGTAAAGTGTAGATTTTGTCTGGTTCCTTTTTATATATTAAAAAAAAAAGTCCAAAATGAAATGTTACAGATTGAAATCTCTACTTAAATGTATAAAGTGAAATATTGTGTCTGGTCTGGGACTAAAGAGCTCTCCTGGTGTCTAGAATCATATGATTACATGTCAATAAAAATGGTTCTGATGCACCTCTGGTCTTGAGAAGGAAAATGTCCTGAGTCATTTCTTCAGTGATTCAGTCACCATGAGGCAGAGGGTGAAGGTAGGGTAAAGAGTGACTTCTGTGAACTTGCTTTTAAATTCAACGACTGTTCCCATTTCTGAGAAACTAATGAGTGTGTTTCAAAGTGTACCCATGAATGTTTAGTCTAGATAAAAGAGCCATCAGAACAATCCAGAAATAAATGTGAAATCTTGTCCACATCCAGGTGAATGACAACACTGGATGGAACTGGGTTTTCACTCCAAGCATGTGTTTCTGCTGATGCAGTCTGGTTTCCTGTGCTTGTGAGTAGGGAGTGGTGGTCCTTTGTTGTCTCCCAAGCAAGCTTTTAGTGCATCTGCGAATCGTGAATGATTTAAAAGAGAGATCAAAAAGTCAAACTGGAAAGAGCTGGTACTCTATCCCATTTCATTACATCAGGAAATATTACTCTTTGCATAGAAGAGCATGTCTACAGTCAGGTGCAGAGGGTTACATGTTATTTCTGCTCACACTCTATAACAACGTAAGAGCAACCACACTAGGTCAGACTAGACATATATCTAGCTTGGGAGACACCACGGAGCAGACACTCAGGGAGGAGCAAAGAACAGTGTGGAGATATATAAAGCTTTCATCCAGGACTCAACCAACCTCCACCCATTCACTGCTCCAGGACTTTCTGGGACTCTGTTTGGCATCTCCGGGAATCCAGGCTGGGATGACAAGAGATGGGTTTTGTTCTGGGATCTGTCAGACCTGTCAGTGAATGATTGGTCTCCTGCTACTACACCTTGCCTCGCAGGTAAATATATTAAGGCAAGTGCAATCCCTACAAACAGAGCTACAAGGCTTTCAGAGATGACTGTACCCCTAGAACAAAATATTTTGAACCCAAACAGACAAAAAACCCCCAAACCTGCAGAGGTTCAGAAGTATGGCTAATGTTTGCACTCATCAGCCTTCCTGAATCTGTCATGAACTGTGAATGGGGCACAGGCCAGTTTTATTTAGACACTGAAGCTAGAATGACACACACTGAGACACAGCTCTTGAGGAGCTCTGTATATCCTCTACGGTCTTCTCCTCTTTCACTTGGAGCCAGATTTTTCTTTCATTTGTATTGATATATATCTGTGGTAACTCTGCTGATCTTGTCAGAAGAGTTGTTGTATACTGGTGTAGTTAAGATGTAAGCTGTATAGGCCAAGTTTGAAAGAACTGATGATGTGGATGGATATGTTCAGTATATCAGCAGACTTTTTCACCTACTTTAAATTATATCGCACCTGACACACATCATTATGCTAATCATACACATATAGCCATGGATAATGGTGTTTTCCCTGCACAGTTGAACCAGTTGGGTCAAACCTCTGTGGATGGCATTTCTCCGACTATCTGGATCAGAGCACAGTGCAGTTAAAGGTGCTGCAAACAAGACCATACCGAGAGTTTTTCTGGAGGGCAAATTATGTGTCTATGACCTAGAGGAGAGCTTGGACATGGCAAATAGCAGGTGGTCTCTGGAGCTGATGGCCACTCCACTAAATAGCTCCTGTAGCTACAAATTTTTAAGCTACTGAATGCAGAGCAGGCGTTGCTCCAGGTGCTGCTGTGCAGCTGTGTACTGAACACTGTTGCTCCTGCTCTGCGTTAAGGACTCCCAGGACTTGGTGTACCAGCTCCTGACCGGTTTTGTTTGTCATGGTCACAAGAGTCGTGCCCTCTGTCTCTCTCCCTTATACAAATCCAGTATTCTTTCTTTACACAAGAAATGAAGTATTCCCTTTCAGCTTCTTGCTTTTTCAATATTTCAAGAAATAAGTGGTTTTGATTTATTGGTCTAAGAATTGAAATTGACAGCAAGTGAAATATTGGCCACAGGAAAAATGAATCTTTGAAAATATTGCTGCAGGTTGGGGAGAGGCTGGTGGCAAATCAGACCAGTGGAGATTAGTTTTTTGAGTAAGCACTGTAATTTTACTTTTGTAAGCTTGTTATCTGCTCAAATGCAAATGACATACAAAAGGGCTGATTGGTTTTTGAAGTAAAATCAGAGGTTGTTTGGGATTTTTATGTTAGACAGGTAACTGAGAAATACCTACTGAATGAATTATAGCATTGTGACTGATGTTGAATACTAATAATATATTACTAAATTACTGTAAAGACAAAATTTTAATCCTCCTTGAAATGAAAGAGTAAATGACTTGGAGTAAATTTCTTTTCTTTGTTTCTTTTTTTGTTTGTTTCTTAAGTAGTGTCATGAACCAGATGTAGGAAAACTGTTCTAATTACAGAGCTAGTCTCTGCTTTCTCTTGCTTGAAGAAAACTTTAAATGTATTAGAATCATCTTTCTCCAAATTAAGATAAAATAATAATACCCCTAGCAACAGTCAATTGGATTTTTATTATCTTCAGACTGGAAGATAAAATACCATTGAACAAAATCTTCCATGGAAACAAATTTAAACAAAGCACTTTCTGAATAAGTTATATCTGTTTCCATATTTATATCTGTATATTTGTTTTAATAATATCTATTTTTTTATTTCTATCATATTTGTATTTATTATTTGTATCTCTGTCTCTTCACAAAAGCAGTTACAGAAGAATTATTAAGATCATTTTTCCCCTTTGCATTCCTTCATCTTAGATAGCTAGGGTAAAAATCCTGCCAGATGAGGCACCCACTATAATACAGAGTTCTTGTTTCATACATATTACCTGGGGAAAAGGACATCACGATGGATATTTTATATATGACTAATTTAAGAGTAAAAAACACATTAGAAAAACTTCATCATCAAGTGCAAACCAAACTTCATAAACCTGAGGTCATCAGTTAAAGATGTTCAGACATTCAGATAACACTTCTGCTCTGTACTGAATATGATAAATGATTAAGTCTTGGTAGTTCCTAATTAGAAATTTAGAGAAGGATCTTTTTTCAGTTTTCCCCTGGTAGCATTAAAGGGAAGAGGTAATTTTTTTAGGGACGTGAAGCCCCTAGTGACTGTAGATTTTTCCAGTGTAGATGTAGATGTCCCAGAACAGTGCAAAGCAGAGAACTGTAACAGTGCATTGGTTCCTAACTTTGCAGTCAAAACAAGGAACACCAAGGGCTTGGGAAGAGCTGGCCTTGTGTCTTGGTGCCTTGTGGGTTCCTTTTGTGACCCTTTCTCAATTCCTGTTGCAGAGCTGCTCAACGTTGGCCTGGATTAGCAAAGCCTTGAAGAATCTTTCACAGACAGATCCCAACAGGGAAAATGTCCATAAGCCAATTCAGCTTGTCCAACAGAAAGCAGGCAGGTAATGGTTTGACCCTCATTAACTGGTCAGACTGGTCTCCTTCAGACAAATCCTGTGGCTGCATCTGGACTGCCTGGTGCAATCTCATGGAGATGTCTGAGCTACGTCCAAAAAAACCACCTCACCCAGCCACAAGGTTAGTTGTGGCACTGTAGTGTTGCCCCTTTTGCGAAAGCAGAATTTATTACCTCTGGCAAAGCATAAGGCTGGTCTAGTTAGGCTAGTCTGGCTTCCTGAACCCAGGCTAGCACTGCTATGCAGTATTGTGTGAATGTACTGGCTTCTCTGGAAAGAGTCAGCTCCACTTACAGTGCTTCGCTGGTGCTGCAGTCTCGAGTGGTCAGATGGGGTTTGGATTGCCCAAGTTACCACTAACCCTGTTCATCAAAGAGAATTTCCTCGCTGTAGGAAAGATTGTTCAAAAATAGACTTCAAACTTCACAAAGGAGTGCAAATGTCAGAGCCCCTACCCCAAGTAAGGCTCTCAGGGCTTGAAGCTTTGACATTTCCAGGGATCTCCAGATCTCCTAGAATCCTTATCTCACAACAAAATTTCCAGAAGCAGTAGACTGCCAATGCTATAGCAATCTCCTAGGAAACTATGCCAGTAAGCTTTGGATCCCAAAGGTTGGGGGACCCTTTTTGGAAGGTACAGCAAAGCTGAAAACTGGGACCTTTACTTAAAGACAAGCTTTTGAATGAAGACCTGCTTTCTGCTGGAAAACCAACATGAAGCATCATGTTACCACAGCTGATTCTGCTTGGCTTTCATATAAAGGAAACAAATTTTTACCAGCAAAATAGTTACTGACTTACTCTGTTTTTACATTATGTATAGTTCTACATGACTCCTAATTTGAAGGAGTCATCTTGCTACATTGCTAAACAGAGGAAATCAATGCTGCAGCTGTATTTGCATAACAAAGATGCCCAGTGAATGTCATGAGCATACTGAGACGAGATTGTTTTTTGCGGAGCTCTTAAGGCTTGTACAAAATAAGAATGCATTGAAACCGCCTCTGGAAAGAGAACAATGGAAAATGCTATTAGAGCCTCTCTAGGAAATATGAGGTGAAATGGTCAGGGCAGCACACTCACAAGACTAGATAAGGCACAGCAAATGCAGCTGCAGGTGAGGCAGGGTGAAATGGGGATATGGCTGCCCAGCTGCACTGCCCTCTCACCCTTCCAATGCAAGCACTGCTCCAGAAGCTTTGCTAATTCTTCTGCTTGTCCTCAAAGCTTTTGAGGGCAGAGAAAAACTCTTCTGTACTCTGCATGACACATAGTGTAGAGAAGTCACCAGGTACCTAAGTGCTGATAATATAACATCTACTAAGACTAATGTTCCAAGTAACTAGGATCCCGTATTCAACTGGTTTATAATTTGTACAAGCAGAGCTTATATACAAAGGGATTTATATTTTGCTGGGAAAGAAAATCAGTATTTTATCTTTCCTTTATAAAGCAAAATGTACTGCAAAAGTATAGCATACAGCCTTATTACACTTATTTACCTGAAGGAAGTAAAAAACTGAACAAGAAAAAAAAGATCAATTGGTAGTCTGTATGTAACTTATGACAAGCAGTGTGTATCAGGTATCACAGTAACTGAAGAAAACTACAGGTCCAAAACTCCCTGGTATAGGTAAGGAGGAATATAATATAGGTATAGTATAGGCTGATATAGGTATAGGTTATAGTATACTATGGGTGCCAAAAATAGCAACTTTGTTCATTCATACATCAAATCATTACAAACCTGCCTGTGCTGAAAAGGTATGCTGAAAACTATTATACCCACTGTGACTGAGAATAGCAAATACTTATCTTTGAATTATGTATTTTATAAAATGAGATGTTCAAGCTAATCAAACTAATGTCAAGTTTGTGTGTTCTGCCAGCCAAGGACAAGCCTCAAGAGACAAACCCCCAAGATTTATGAACTTCGTAAATACAAGTATGCAAGTGCTATGAAGGAATGTTGGAAATGTTCCTTGATAATGTCTGTTTTGCTTACATTTCTATAGATTTCTTTTGTCCTTTTGGAAAATGGATAAGCATTGGTTATTGGGATTTGCAATATGTGCTTGCAAAATATTTAATAGAAGTCTATTGTTGCAAAGAAATGGAAGTACATTTATTTCCAAACTCAGAAAGACAAGAGTCATTTCTCCAAATGCTGTTAAGAACAAAGGACGATTATTTCCTTTATTTCTTTATAAATATATTAAAATATCTTTCAAGATTATGTAAAAAAAACTTTTGAGAACAGGAAAACTCTTCTATAAAGAATTAAGTTGTTTATGCCTATTTGAAACACCTTCTCAAATTCTATTTAGTTCTGATGTGACCAAAGGGGACATCTAAGAAAAATGACTAAATAAAAAATAACCTGAAATGAAGTTGAAAGATGCCAAGAATTTCTGTCTCAGCTAAGGTAGTAAGAGACATGTTACAGACTTATTAGCATAGTATATCTTCATATAACCAACACCAATTAATATTAGCTCCCAGCCAGCTAAGGCTTGTAAATTAGAGACAGTTTAGTATTCATCCACACATGGAGGAAAAATTTTTTTCTCACTCCAGAAGGCTGAGGAGATAAGGCCACAAACCCTCTGACCTGAGAAACAGCTGCTCATCATCCCCATGTGCACGGCCACAGCATTTGGCTCAGCTCATCATGAGCTATGCAACCATGCAACAGGCAGGCAGCAAAGAATGGTAATGAACTAAACATATAAAAGCAAAATGCAAAACAAATAACTGCTGTTTCTTGTTTTACTACGCACTTTGTGTTCACCTCATGAAATAAACATCATTAATGTATTTTTACATGCATAAACTACAGGTTATTGATCAATGCTGTTTTGAACTGTTCAAGTTCTTTGTGAGTCATGATCATTTGAGATGGTTTGCCTTAAAGCAGCTTCTCTTTTACTCCTTCATCTGGCTCTAATCAACCAATGCTTTGCCCCTTCTAAAGGAAGCTTCTTTATTTCTTCCTCTGATTTTGCACATGCTAGCGGAGGATGAGGTCATTTGAGTTGTGGGTTATGGTAATAACTGTGGATATTTTGCTTATCCTTAATCATGGTGTCTTCTCTGGTATAGTAGAGAAACCATGTGATTAAATGTTGGTGGTGATCTACTAAATTAGAAAGAGTTCTTACTATTTAGACTGTTTTGTGTTCCTCTAGACTGGGGGTGAAGAGCTTACAGCCGGGGTTTGCATATGGCCCACAGTCACATGAGATATACATTACATTGTGATTGAATAGTGTTTACTGAACATTAAGACAGATGCGTAGAATAATTCTGGATGGAGGGGCTCTCTGGAGGTCAACAAGTCCAACCGCCTGCTCCAAGCAGGGCTAATTTCAAACTTAGGTGATGTTGCCAAGGGCCTTGTCCAGGACAGTTTTGAAAATCTCCAAGGATGGAAACTCCACAGCCTCTCCAAGAAGTGTGTTCCAGCCACTCATTGAGTTTTGAAGAGACTTTTTCCTTATATCCAGTTGGGATTTCTCTTGCTGCACCATGTCACTCTTGTCACTCATCCTTTCAGTGTACATGTCTTTTAAAAAGAGTTTTTCTCCATTTGTAGACATTGCCATCTTTATGTCATCACCACCACACCCTTGGGTAGTGGAAGACTGCAATTAGTTCCCTTCCTCAGCTCAGCAGCGTCATGTCCCAGCTCTGCTCTCTAACCCAGGAGCAATGAGACTTCTCTAAATCTTGTAGGCAAGGGTTGGATGAACTTATTCCAAGAAAGACCACTGCAGGAGGTAACTTTTGAGACAATGAGTGACCCTTCACAAACATTTGTTTGAGGCCTAGAGAATTTCAGACAAATAAGATGAACTTTTGGTGCACTATGAATGACTGGAAGTAGAAAAACTACCACGCAGCCACACTGCTAACAATTACTATGACTCTGACAACATTTTTATTCCCATATATTAAGTGATCCATTTTTCCAAGTCCATCTCTAAAAGTGCTTTCTGATAATTTGTTTTTCAGGAGAAAATTAATTACTTTTCTGGCTCATTTGCTCGTATACTTGTAGACTTAATGGCACAGTCTCATGATAAAGTCTGTGTTTTCTCAAATATTGTTAGACCAATGATAAAGTAAGACTTGCAGATGAATGCAAAATAGGCTCATGTCTCAGTCTATTTGTTTAGGATTTTTAGCAGACTTGGATGCAGTATTGTCAAAGCTCATTTTAATTGTTCTGCTATCACAAAAAGCACGGCAGCTTTTACCAAGTTCACTCAGTTTTACTCTCTGAGTCCAAAGTCCATTCTTCACCAATTTTTTTTCCCAAAAGTTTTATCTTTCATATACATTTTGTTGAGGGGATCAAAGAAAAGTCTCCACTATCTCCTGTTCTATGTATAGCCTTCTTTACAGTAGGTACATCACAATTACACATGAGAGTTCTATTCTGGTTGAGTGAATAAGAGCATATATAGAAGGCACTTCGGATTTGCTGATATTCTCAGCTGAATGCAGTCTCTAACCTCCATTCAGCTGTGTTGGAGATGTGCTGTGACTGGTTATACTCATACTTAGCAAATGTTCGCCAAGTTCTTCATTATCATTTTGTGTTATTATCACTGCCAATTTATATCACTTCATATGCACGTGGCACTACAGCAGTAGCAATTATTTTTATAGTGCCAACTAGTCTCTCTTTTCCCTTGCTTGTCTCAAACACATCCAATTTAAGCAAGCAACAGACAGCATATGTGCATTACTCAGGGAAACTGCTCACACAAACAAGTGCCCCACTACAAATGCAGGAAACAGCTCACCAAGAAAAGTAGGTTCTTGGGAAAGAAGTGGACAAGGAAAAAGTTCATTGGGAATAGTGGACTGAAAACATGGACCAAATTTGGGATGCAAGTCCAGAGCTCAGTCTTCAATTTGCAAAGCTTGGTATATTTGTGGCTTATGGTCCATCCCAATGAGTAGAAAATCAAGCAAAGGCAGTAGGAAGCTGGCATGGATGAGCAAGGAGATCCTAACTGAACTCAAACAGAAAAAAGAAGTGTACAAGAGGTGGAAGTGGGGGCAGGTGACCCAGGAGGAACACAGAGTTGCCGTCTGATCTTGCAGGGATAGGGTTAGGAAAACCAAGGCTGACCTGGAGTTGAGTCTGGCAAGGGATGTGAAGGGCAACAAGAAAGGATTCTACAAGTCAGCAAAAGAAAGAGTAGGGAAAATATGGGTCCATTGCTGAATGGGGCAGGGGAGCTGGTGACAGATGACATGGAAAAGGCTGAGGTGCTCAAGGCCTTCTTCACCTCAATCTCCACTGGTAGGACCAGACTTCAGGAATCCCAGGCCCCAGAAGGAAAACCTGGAGCAAGAAAGAACCTAGATGGAGGAGGATGAGGTTAGGGAGCACTTAAACAAACTGGACGTATATAAATCCATGGGGCCTGATGGATTGCATCCATGAATACTGAAGGAGCTGGCTGATTTCATTTCAAGGCTGCTGCCAAATATCTTTGGAAGGTCATGGCAGTTGGGAGAGGTGGCTGAAGACTGTAGAAAAGCAAATGTCACTCCTATCCTCAAGAAGGGCAAGAAGGAAGATCTGGGGAACTACAGGCTGGTCAGCCTCACCTCAATCCCTAGGAAGGTGATGAAGCAACTAATCCTGGAAATCATTTCCAAACACATGAAGGACAAGAATGTAATTGGGAGTAGTCAGCACAGATTTACGAAGGGGAATCTCCTGAAGTTCAACAAGGTGAAATGTGCACCTGAAGAGGAAAAACCCCATGCACCAGTACATACTGGGGCTGACTGACTGGAAAGCAACTTTGCAGAAAAGGATCTTGGGTTCCTGATAAACACCAAGTTGCTTATAAGCCAGCAATGTGCCCTTGCAGCAAAGTAGGCCAACAGCATCCCAAGCTGCATTAGGAGGAGTGTTGCCAGTAGGTCAAGTGAGGTGATCCTTCCTCTCTTCTCAGCACTGGTGAGGCCACATCTGGAGCACTGCATCCAGTTCTGGGCTTCCCAGTACAAGAAAGAGTCCAGTGCAGGGCCACAAAGCTGATAAAAGGACTGGAGCATTCTTCATATGAGAAGAGGCTGGGAGAGCTGGGACTGTTCAGCCTGGAGAAGAGAAGGCTCAGGGGAGATCTCATCAATGTGTATAAATACCTGACGGACAGGAACAAAGGAAAGGGAGACAGACCCTTCTCAGTGGGGCCCAGCGACAGGACAAGAGGCAATGGGCACAAATGAATTCACAACATGAATTCCATCTGAAGACAAGGAAATACTTCTTCGTTGTGAGGGTTGTCAAACATTGGAACAGGTTGCCCAGAGAGGCTGTGGAGTCTTCATTTGGGGAGATACTAAAATCTCAACTGGGCAACCTGCCTTAGGTGACTCTGCTTGAGCTGGGGGTTTGGATTAGATGAACTCAAGAGGTCACTTCCAAACTAAACAATCCTGTGATTCTGTGATCTTTTCATTACAGCAGCTAACTGATTGGCTCTCTAAACTGGGGCTACATACAATAAAAGGAGTGTTGAAGAACAGAGTTTGAGCAGATATTTGTCTCATGGAGAATTTCCTCTGTTTCCCTTCCCTCTTTCTCACAACCTCATTATTTGAAGTTCACAATACTTCATTTAGTGGAAGATTTAAAAAAAAAATAGTTACCAAGAGTTCTAAATAGAGATAAGCACTAATTACTAAAAAAGGATTTCAACCGGACCAAATAACCTAAAGTTTCATAGTACTTAACAATAAGGTTTTGCTGGGGCAACAGCAACTATTGGAAAAAGGCTGTTGCAGGTCTGGACTCATACTTTGGTGGAACCCAAAGTTCAACATTTAAACTTGTTACAGATTACAACAAATGATCTCCAAACCCTATTTTTAACTTCAAAAACTGTTCTGTTTTAGAGACAATTTTATAAGAGTCTTTTTTCAGGTTTATGAAGCAAAGAAACATCAAAGTTGCAGCACTCACCATTAAGCTTCAATCATAACAAAATTTAACCTTCAGCACATGAAAAACTTCACTGAATGAAAAACAAATGAACACATTTTGGAGTTAAGAATAGGCATAAGTCTTTGCTGTAGACACTGCAGTAATTTGGTATGTGTATCTATGTGCATGAGGCACTCTGCATGGGTTGAGAGGCTTAAAATAGTGCTTTTCTTTTTTATTTATTAAGGCATTAACCAGGTTTCCCTCTGAGCTACACGAAAACCTTCATTTTTTACATGCTTAACTTGCACATGTACACCCTCTGTAGCTAGTTGTCTCACTGGAATTGGACAGATTTCCAATTACACCCTTCCCCCTGCCTTACTTTGCTGTAGACTAAAACCTCTCTGCTACTGCAATGAATGGTTCATCTTCTTTTGTTTTTGTTAGAAATACCCAAACACTTTTCAACCGGTTTTCTGCAGAATGTCTTCCACTGATATTATCCCTAGTGAATAAAAGCAGGTACTCAAAAGGTTCCACCCAAGCAGCTCCCCCTATTTTCTGTAAGTAAATTAGTTAATTTAAAACTGTGGTGCTGAAGCATAATGTTTTCAATCACATGTAGATGCCTACTAACATTTTCAGTGAAACCAAGTCTTCCTCTTAGTATGATGTACACCATTTTTTAATTGTGAAGATTTCTAAAATGTTAAAATAAATTAAACAAGTTGGACTGAAACACTGCTCACTCTGTTGAATATTTACTAGTTTATTTCAGGCTTACCTTCTTAATTGGCATACAAGTTATTTTGCAAGCTTTCCAGGCCCAAAAGATGGAGCAAAAATCTGAATAGTAATGTGAAGAATGTAGTGCAGAGCAAATCAAGCTTATTGTCTCTCTGTCGTTTTAACTGAGGACAGATAGCTGTTTTCAGTTTGAACCTTTTTCCCCAAAAAAATTTCCTTACAATCAATTCTTCTGGAAGGAACATAAGATAGCAGTGTGATTTAAGTGATTCCCCAAGCAGCATGAGCTTACATGAAACAACCTTTTCTTTTTACTGTTGTTTCTCACCCATACACCAAATCTAAGAGAAACCTTGGAAAACATAGAAATAAAGAGGTTTTGGTTTGCTTTCTAGAACATTACTCATAAATCCAACTGGACAAGAACTCAACAACTTACTAGAATTGAGCTTCTTAGACCTAGTTTTGCCCTGACTACCTTCAGGCATGTTATTAATGTGCTTTGAGTTAGAAGAGTAGTTTCTCTAGGATTGCTATGTAGTAAGTAGACAGTCCTGATCATAGGTGTGCTAACTGCTCTCTAGAGATTCCCTTTTTTTCCCATTGATTACAGAGGTAGCCCAAGGGCATGGGGCTGATATCTGAAGTCAGCTTGGAAGAATTCAAGTCCTCTAGAGCTTGTCTTTTCTGTTTTGGGAAGTCCCTAATATGATCAGGGCATCACATTCACATGTACATTTTGACTGCCACAGAAGGGTTGATAAATATGACTGACAGTGAACATTCTCTGTTCGATCAGCAAAGGCAAAAATAAGATAGCATTTCTGACTTATGCTGGTCTTACAAGTGCTGAGTTCCTTCCTTTAAATGTGGTGCATATCTTGCTTCTGATCACTCAATTGATTTTACATTTAGCTCCAGGAAAACAGACCTTCATCTATTCACATTAAAAAGAGAGGAAAGGTATTAAGTTGCAAATGCAATATGTTATAATGCATAATCCAGGAAAAAGGCAAATAGTGAAAACTTTCCTAGTTTTCAATCTCTGTTCCTCAACCCCTTCTGAAGAAGCTTTTGGTTAATGTTCAATTTCATGTAAATGACACCTTCTTCTTTAACAAGAACAAGATTTACTGCAAGGAGATGTGGAAAGAGTGAGGAGCCCTTTAGGGGTTAGGGATCCTGAGGTGAGAAGGAGATACTTTAAGGCAGTTATAAATATAGGAATAATTAAAATTAAATAACCATAGGTACTTTCCCTGTGCTTTTTTTTTAAAAATCTTTTTATATTGCTGTCTCTAAGTTAATACCAGCATATCAGTGAAACCTAAAGGAAGAAAAGCTGCTCAGAAATCTCCTCTGTTTAACATATCTTACTCTCATATATTGATAAGCAATTGAGTTGGCACACAAACTGTAGTGATCAGACACACAGTGGGTCACAAAGTAACCTGCACTGGCTCACATCTCTGTAAGGATGCAGGCTAGGACATATATACGGCTAGTTCTCAGCTGGCAGCCTTTTAAACTAAATTAATTTGAATACAAGCAGTCAGATAACCAAACCCCAAGATTCTTAGTGTTCTGTTTCATGGCAGCTCTTGTGCCACACTCATCACCACAGAAACTGAGGGGCTTCCATCAGTATTTTGTGTATGTGCCACATGTTCATGTCCCCTCCTTTTCTTAGCATGTGGAGTGGAACATCTTCCCTTAGGAGAGCTTTTGGATCTTTTCGTTTTCTGAAATGCACAGCACTGTAAGCGCTATGTTAGAAAAGTTCTACCATGCTCTCAGCAGAAAGAGAAGAGGTTTGATACAGCCCTCAGATCCTGGGGAAGGCTATGTCTCTAAAGAAAAAGGGAAAAAACCCTTTTACTGCATTACTTTATCCAAGTTCAGTGTTGTGAATCAGTCAAAGCTCCACGTAAGCTAGTGCACTGTATGGCAGTCCAGGTCTTAGGAGAGCAGCTGGGAGAATGGCAGCCGCTCCCAGGTTAGGCCTTCCTCACACTGTCCTCCAGGCAGAGCACCTGGCACAAATATACCTGATGGAGAGCATGTGTTTCTTGGGCCTGTCTGCCCAAGAATGGGATTTTATGATCTCATTACATGAAAACAATAATGAACTTAGTTCTGCTTGTTTTCTCTTTGTTTAAATTCTCTGGGACCTATTGTCAATGATTCATTGTTCTTTATTTATTGTAACTGCCACCAAAGAGTAATATTTTTGTCATGGCAGAATTTTGAGTATGAATAATCAGATCTTATTGCCACTCCTAGATTCAGCATCTTGTTTTCCCAATTCCAATTATAGTCACAATAAATGTTAAGATTTGTTATAAAACTGAGATAACTCTTGCCTTCTTAGGTTACAGTTGAGCTTATCAAGTTGATTCAGAGCAATTGCAAAGAAGGAACTTCAGTTGTCAGCTACTATCTCACCCCAGACATTTAAATTTATTCTGCAAAATTGTCTGTCAAGCCTTCAATGTTTACTCTTCTTTTTTTAATTTTAACATGGCAGAGTGATGTTATTTGTGATAACAGTGCTTAGCTTAATGGAGGTGCAGGGAGGAGGAGCATGTCAAACTGTCAGAAGCGAGGGAGAGACCCCAATGACAGCAAAGATCACCTTTGAAAGCAACTTTGCACTAAGGAGGGATCATTAACTTTAGGGCTGCACCCAGGGCCTTTGTCATCAGGTGTTTTTTCTCCTGATGCAAACAGGAGTGGATATGAAGGAATAATACTGAAAGCACACATACTTCCTCACATGTACCATTTCTCAGCTTCCACATGTAAGGCTTCTTGAATCACTATTTCTATATTAAGAATACAACACATACAGCAGATATTAATGGTATACAGTGACTGTCAATGACTTACTGGTGTCTTTCAGGAAGACTTCCCTGGCTGCATGTCCTGCACCACTACAGGCTTCTTGCCAGAGATAGGTTGTGTTACTGGTCAGGAAGATGAGACAGGGACTAAGTTGGATGCAATTGTTGTGGATGCCCAAATCTACAGCTGAAGACCTACAGTCCTTTCTCTATCTATATTGCTGAGCTAATGGCTGAACAGTTGCTTTTTCCAGTGGCTCAGTAGGACAGGATCCAGTGTTGCTTCCTTTCCTGACCTGTCCTCAGCACACGTATGTCCTGATCTTACCCTGAATCTCTCTCAACCTGTTTCTTTATAAAGAAAATAGGAAGGGGAAGGAAATTTAAGCAACAGTGCTTAAAAATTTGGTTCACTGATGCTCAAAACTTGCATGGAAATCCCAGGGTTTTATCCTTTTTTTTTTCCTTTTTAACCTGTGCCCAAGCACTACAAAAGCTAGTAGAAATACTACCACAGAGTACAAGAGTTTTTTCACTTAAAAAAAAAAAAAACACATAATAATTTTTTTATTATTATTATTATTATTATTATTAAAGTCAGGATACAAGGGGAGAAGTGGAAAGGGTTTCTGGGGATATAGTAACCCAAGTATTTCCTTTGGATATTTCCTGAAGAAAACTTGCAGCAGGAGCTTCTGACTTTCCACACTGCTACAGAGCTTGTTCCCGTGGGGTGCAGGAGAGGCACCAGCCTGCTGATGTGACAGCTTCAGAGCTGGGCAGTCCGGACACCAAGATGGGTGTAGATCTTCTGGCTCAGGCAATCCAGCAGTCTGCCTATGGGGGAAGGAGGCAGAAACCCAGCCTGGGAGCCTTTTCTTCTTCACAACCCACTAGCAAAGGAGTCCAGAGTCTGGCTGTCTAACAGTCCTCCAGGCAAGATGAGAAGGGCGCAAATTTCCAACAAAATTTTGTCTAATTGACACATGTCTTCAGAACATTTGATTCACTTTAATTGAGGTTTTCCTCATAGAAAATAGTTCCCCTGGAAAAATTTCATCCGGCTCCAATAACAGCAAATTTATCTTACTGCACACTAAGAGAAAATCATTATAAGCTGTCCCCACAAGTTGTATTTTTCTTAATTTGAAGTAATAATTGCAGTGGATCTGACTCTTGGTGCTAAGGCTGGCAGCTGTAGCTAGAATGGACGGGACAATGGAAACAGTATATTCCTTTAATAAGCTAGTATGAGACTGAAAAACATTTTGGGTTGGGACTGGGACCAAGAAAGAAACACCGCTTTGTTGTACACATTAACCAAAGCTTCTAACAGAGGCTGATGGCAATTTACGCACTATAGTAAATGAGAGCAGAAAGATACTTTTAGCATGCAAATATGTAGACTGAAGCTGTAAATTTATCCTCTGACAGAAAGAGGCAAATAGCTGCAGAAATCATCCTTTGTGACCGCATGTGTTAACTATGGTCCTGAGTACAGATTCAGAAATAGAGTGAAAGCAGTCAAGAAAGCTGAATTTCTGAGAATGAAGCTGGGTAACAGCCTAAATACAAGACCAGCAAGGACAAAATCTTCATTTCTTTCTTAGTATCACTTTCTTCTGTAATTCTTAGGTCACATCTTTAAATAGGCATCTAAACAATGACAAAATTGTTTGTATCTATAGGTTCATTCATCTGTGTGTAAATATGGAGCCACCTATATACATCCCTGAGCATTAGACCAGTGGGATAAATCTCTCTGTCATCTCTCCTCTCTTTGTAATGATGACAATATTCAGCAGCCTCACAGATTTGTAGCGAGGAGGAAACGATGAGTGCAGACCATCCTGCACATCCTATCGAGACTGTCAGCCTAGCATCCTGGTTTCTGATTCTGCCTCAGGAATGTAAATTTTAATGCAGGCTGTAGGTGTGGCTGCTTTGCAAAACAGAAATGAAAAGGAAGAAAGGAAGAGGTGGCTTCGTAACCATGAGCAAGGCAAACACTGGCCTTCTGTCACTACTCTGCTTTTTGTCAACAGCATCCCATTTTAACATGAGCACAGCTCTTCTGCTCTGCAGGATTTTTGCAGTCTAGCTTCCTAGTGGAGGAGCAATCAGTCAGCACCAGTTTGTGATGGAAGTCTGTTTCAAATGGGTATTTATGAGAAACCAATCTCAAATTCCTTGGCTTTACCCACCAGCTTATTACACAGAAGGGGGAGAACGAATGGCACTTGCACCACCAGGTGATACCTGTTTCACTTCTGAAAAAAAGACTCCAGTTGCCAACGTGCAGGACAGCAGTCTGTGCTGTGACACTGCCCAGCTAGGTTTTACACACCCAGCCTGCAGAGTCCAAATCATCTCGTCCCTTCTTTTCCCTGCTGGTGTTAACACGAGTCCTGAGATCCCCACCCCAGGGCTCTGCTTGTAGAGATTTATATCGTGCTATTCGGTACTAAAGCATCGCCCTTCCATTTTGGCTCTGCACCAAATCATGTCCACCCAAATTGCTTTCCTGTGAACCATCTCTAACTTAATCACTGAGCAGTGGCTTGACTATTTGCATTAGTTCATATAGAAAGGCAGATCCAAACCGGAATCTTCAAAGCAAGTCTTCTCACCTGCTGGGAGGCAGGTCTTTCAAAAAGAAGCCCAATACTTTTTGAATATAACTGACTGGCATTTTGTTACTTATAAAAGAAGGAAAGAATATCAGTATTTAATCAGAAAAGTTCAAAAGCGATCACATCTGTAATGTGACATTTATAATGTGGCACATGTGATGATGGTCTGTGCTCAGAAAGATAAGGGCAGAGCATGAGAGAAAAATTCACCTCAAATGAATCATCAAAGGAGTAGTATTAAGAATAAAAGTGGGCTAATAGAATTATTTTCCCAAATGCCAGACTGTAAATCACCTTATCTCACAGCTTCAAGGCTTCTGTCACAATACGAAAGAAAAATAATTACTTATAAAAATATGCATTGCATTCACATCCACTGCACAAAACTCCACAGAACTCGATAAAAACAATCAAAGTAATTACTACAGAGATAAAAAAGTACCGTTAAAAGATCTATTTAAAGACCTATAAGGAATGATGAACCGTTTGTTTCTTTCTTTGCCGCTATTATAACTAGCTTGCTTTGTTATTGGCATTGCTGATGCACCAGTTCTCAAAAAAGATGATCCAGTGGGAACAGGAAAGAAAAGAGAAGAGCATCAGCAATTAGTGACATGTTAAAAGGGTAAAAACTGCACAATCAGCTGATGGCAGCATGAGGCCATCAAGGTACCAGCAGTACTGAAGTTTGGTCTACATGCCAATGGCATAAATTCTGTATGAAATGAATATTTAAAAAGTAGGAAGGAAGCCCTTTGAAGCACCAGGGTTTCATCAGGGAGCACACGAAAAGGCCAGTGGACACCTCTACCTAAATATTTCCAGATCAACAGTTCGACAGCTGGGAAAGTTACCTTTTCTGTACTTTCTACAGGTCCCCAGCCATCTTCCACATTAGTGGCATAACTAAATTCTGTGTAGCAAATTCTTTCCATTGGTGGTCTGCTCACAAATTTGTCACACCTGCTGACATGTGTGCATTTGATTTTTTCAAATATTCTGAGATATGCACTTCCCCCCCAGCTATAGTAAGTCTTTTTCTTATTTTTCTAGTTATCCAGACATAGGAATTTGGGGGCAATAAAATAGTGTTTTAGACAATTAGCAATTTCAGCTCTCTTCCTACTGGATTAGTCTTCTTTTCTGGCATTTCCTTGTACTGTGAAACAAGAAAGTTACCAAAATACATTTAGACAAGTGATAAATATTCAAGTCTGCTTTTTATGACTTTGCCTTTATATAATTAATACACCATATTGGGTATTTATTTGTTTGATTCGTAGCAGAGATCTTTTCTTATTTGTATTTGACCAGTAATTCACAGGAAGATTTTGGTCTATTTTTGCCCTCTTGTCTCTGGCATTTCAACATAGTGGGTCAAAATCTGAATTTTGTAACTTAGGGGAACTCTGAATGATAAAAATTTCTAGCAGCTGCCATTTCTTCCCTTTTTCATGGTCACGTCAGTCACTGTTCCTACAAGTGCCAAAATGAAGCATAGTAAGAAGCAGGAAAAAAGGAGTTAATATTAGCTGAATCTTTATTTCCTGATGTCAAATTAGTGAGAGACATCATTTTTAAAATGCCCCATTAAATTCTTAATAAACTGGTTTTGTTAAATCAGCACACTGGTCACTTTTAGTTTAGTATCAAAATTTAAAATACATGAATTTTCCAACCAACTCCCGCTCCAATTGAGAACACCCAGTTTCAGGGATAGTGCCAACTCAGGGAATCAATCCCTTGGTTAAAATAAAACCGAAGCACTCACAATTCATTAGCACTGATTTTGTCTATTAAACCATCATTGTTGTCACCTTCCCCAGGACAGCAGACCCATTTCTTGTCATGGGAGTTATTGTCCCTCACCAGCTCTTCCTCACAGTTATTGTCACTGCCCAGAAATATGTTCCAGAAACTAATTTTTCATCTCAAACCCTATCCTTCTTTTTCCTTGCTGCTGTCCAGCTGTTCAAGTTCAGCTTACCAACAGCATGTCCTCAAGAAGAGGTACATGTGCAGCCTGCTCCATCCCCTCCTTCTGCCTGTTGATATCAGAAGAAAAGCTGCCTGTGTAAATCCACTGCTTGCTTTGTCCTTCTTGTTCTGTGTAGAGTAGTTCCTTCCTGTACGTCAGGAGCCACAAGAGACAGCCTAAATATACTGAGCTTTTCAAAAGAAAAGATATGAGCTCCCTGCAAAAGCAAATCTTCTTCAGTCATCTTTATGCAGGAAAAGGAGAAATCTTCAATGCCATTAAAGAGAAGGAATATCACATTGATATGAATCAAAGAATTAATAGGTCTCAAGTGCAATACTGATTAGTGACTTCTAATTGCATTCATAGCATCCCTGTGAATTATGTGGGTAACACTCATATCTCCATTCTACCAATACATATTTGAAACAATAAGATAACCTAAAGTTGCTGAGAACTGTTCATCTCCTCAGTAGTGGAAGCCATTATTAAAAGGTCAGGATTTCCCAATTCCTATCAGTGGGCACACTCTGCCATAAGAGATCAGCTCAGCTCAGCTCTAACATCACATGAAATAAAATGCAGTTCAGTGTCTTGGTGTGTATCGTTTGATTATGTAAAATATTCATTCAGTGAATGTAATTGCTTTTCTCTCTAATGGCCGGTTTTAATTAGGGACCAGCTCGTTAGTATGTCATAGGTGCAGTTCTTCCTTAAATACTCTGATAGAAAATTGGGATATTGATATTTCAGGTGATTCAAAAGAAAAGGGGGAAAATTCCATGATCAAACACTTTAATACTTAAAGGTTTTGATCTTTAATAATTAAAATCTTTAATACTTTATTTTAATACTTATTGCAGAAAGACTGTCTGAATCTGTGCTATAATGCCATGGTCTTTTAATGTGCGTATTATGGCAAATTTCTAAAAGACTGATGAGATGTAAGAGTCAGGACATTTGGAATTCACTGATGAAAGAAGTGATATGGGAGACAAATGGGTTTGCAAGTCTAACGGAGATTTGCTAGACTTAATAATGAAAACAACGTGCTGCTGCTTTAGCTGAATTACCATTTGTTTTAATCAGTAGAATCGATAATTGAATCATGAGTGGTTAACTAAGATAGGCACATGCCTTTAGTTGAACAAACACTTTGTGCTATTTCTTACCACTCAACTCAAGTGGAAGTGGTTTCATAGCACAGAAAACACAGTGAGTGTTGTCAAAAAAGAGGAGTTTACTCAGGAAAATTATCCCAAGCCAGTACAAATAAGCAATTAAGATGAGTACTTGGCATGATGACAGCATATACATCATGTTTCGCATAACTTACAGAGAGTCTCTGAAATTTTACAAAAGGTAAAACTTTTGGGTGAGGTGCGTGAGAGTCTGTGTCTGTCAAAGAAACAGTCAGTTCAGCTGTAGACCATTAACTAAAAGAACAAGTGTTTCAAGTGATCTAAACCACCCATTTTATACATAAACATCTAATCTCTTCAGCCCACCAAAGTCAAAAGTAGGTATTTTGCATACTTTTGGAGAGAAGGGGGAGATTGAAAGCAATCAATTAGCTGAACTTTCCTGCAGTAGAAGTGATCACAAGACCCCATTTTCACATTTAGGAAGGGATAGTAGATGGTTCCATGTTCACTCCCTACTCTCGCTTTCTCTCTCTCAGAAGTAAGCTGTTTGAAACTGCTCAGGGAATTTAACTGTTGGAATAAAATTTAGTAAAAAAGCTTTCAAGGTTAATTTTATTCATTAATCAACAGCATTTTTCTCCCTTAAGCCCACAGGGATACAGTAGGATTCAGGCAGTAGGGAATAGCAACAATACTGATATATCAGAGACACTCATGTGCTCCTGAGCCATGATATTTGAATAAAAATATTGTGAATTTAAAAATAAACAAACATGCTTTTCAGGCTTTTCTTTTTATTCTGTTTTTTTTAAACTTTCAATTCATATATTTGAGTTCTTTGCAGCTACATGATAGTCACAAACTAAGTGACGTGCTTCAGATGTGAATTGGTTTTCAGCAGTTCCTCAGCTCCAGGAACTGATAAATAAATAAAAACAACACATGGAAAAAATAAACACCATCTTCCAGATTTTCTCAAATACTTCATCAGGGTTCAGTCTTCAGTATTTAATTTTCTCTCCTATGAATGCTCTGATCATTTGGAATTGCTTCTGAAAACTCATGCTACTCAATTATTTATTCCCTTTGGTGAAAAAATGTTTTGTCCAAAAAACATTTTAGCAAATCACTGTCTCTGGGCACTATTGTTTTATTTAAAGAGCATCAGAAGTGTTCATGAACTATATTTGACTGAAGTGGTTGCTGATTTTATGATTGCAGTTTTTGCAGTCAAGATGTCAAATTTGCTAGCCACTGATTCCTGAAACTCAGCTTCCACTTGACATTGAAAGTGCACGATGAAGTACTGCATATTCTGACTTTGATCTGAACATCTAAGCCCTTAATTTGGAGGACATATACACATGAATCAAAGAAAGGATATACCCCAGAGTTTTGTACTTAATTTCAGAGTAGCAGAGTTACAGTTGCACTATTGTTTTTGAACTTTTCTACTTGACTATGTACTTAATGGAATGAAAGAGAATTATAGCAGAAGGTGGAATGTGGTTCAAGCTCAACTCTGCGTTTTGAATTATGGATGGCTGTGTTATCTTTACATGAAGAGAAAGGCAAAGTAGCAGCTAATAATCTGCAACAGAATCGAAGTACACAAGAAAAGAGAAGTTAATTTACAAGCTTTTCAATTTTTATGGAAGATTGGAAAACAAAACCTAGCAAGCAAGATTACTTTAATTTATGTTAGAAGAGTACTTTCAAGAGAAAAACAACACATGAAAATACATAAAGGGAGAACAATGAGGGAGAACAATATCTCAGCAGGGAACTCTTCAGTTATTTGTCAAAACTAGTCAGATAGTGCCACACAAAACAAGTCAACTATTTCCTAACAATTGGAAGATATTCCCAAACAAAGAATGAAGCACAAGGAGAGTGTTTTTGGGAGAACAATACCACAAGCTTGTTGAACCAGCCATTTTCTATCTGTTTAAATGAACTTCAAATATCCCAGTTTATAAATAAGACACAAAACAGCTTGAGAAGACTCTGGTAGACACAGAGCACATTTGAGCTGATCTTCAGCAAACAGTGCTTACAACCCACATCTCAAGCAGTGATGCTGCAGGTCTCACACTGCAAGTACACACTAGTACTTCCTCCTCAACTCAGAGAAAATGCTTCTGTTCTTTTCTTTACTGCTTTCAGACATGCTCAATATACCACAACTCTTACAGATTCTCTTGAAGAGGAGAGATGAAGAAGATTCTCCTCTTGAAGATTATCCTCTTAGTAGGCTGCTCAGTTCTCAAAAGGGGAAGATGACATGAGTTTTTTGAGGTTTACTCAAAGCCTGCTCTGAACCTTCTGGTGTTTCAAGCAGGTCCAGGACATGGAGCCCATGGAGTAGGCTCCAACATGGAGTCACAGGTGGAGAATTTTAAACAGGAATTTTTTCCTGAAAATAGGACTAAAAGAGAAAAGCTCAAAAATCCCTCTTTCTCAAAACAAACAAACAAACAAAACAAAAACAAAACCAACCAAAAACAAAACAAAACAAAACCAAAAAAGCCCCACTATGCCGTATCTGCTCATGGTGTTACTCTGATATTAGACCTTCCTATGAAAGCCGACATACAAACAAAGGACAAGGTATGAGTTTCTGGCCCACTGGGTACTAGGAGCATTTCAAAATGCGGGCACCTGTGTACAGCTGGTAGACAGCAGCTGTTTTACATTAATGGTTAGGAGAGCAGGTGCTGACTCTTTCTGAAGGAAAGAAGTAAGCCCATGCTATGCTAATATGCCAAAAGACCTTTTCTGTACTGGTGCCTTATACAGTCATAAGCTTCATCCATATTCTATCCATTTACAAATGACTTTCCATCAATTCCCCTGGCATGCGGGATCATCCTGGTAGACCCTCCATGCCCAGCCATTTTTCTGAATCTAGTCAATACACAGTGACACCCTTTTAAATGTGACCCTGGTGCTGCAACATCACTGCTGGCCCATGCTTGAAGCACAATTCAAGCCATACTCATCTAGACTTGAGCTAATATTCAGCAGAAATGACAAACTTTTTCTTACAAGTTCATCAAACTAGTAAGGAAGCCATTAAATTCCATGATGAAAGAGTCATCTCCACACACACATGGATGCAAAAGAGCCCAGAGGAGCAACGGGACAAGAGAGAACCAAATTGTTCCTTCACCTGGCTGCTCCCAGGGGTGTATCACGGGAGAGCCATCAGCCTCATGGGCTGGACTTGATTCCCATCACCATGCGTCAATGGAAGATGCTCTCCGGATGACCTTTCAGACTGAACAGGAGAGTTAATGCCCAGGGGCATGAGATGCAGGAAAGGGGAGCAGGATAAGCAACCTGGAAGCTGGCTATTGAAGGGGCCATAAGTCTTCGCTGAACATCTCTCTGAGTGAGACAACAGGAGGAGCTGGATAATGGAGGGACCAGGAATTCCCAGACAACTGCCAGGGAGACTGTGGGATCTGTGGGACAACCAAAAGAGCTGTTTGCATATGTCTGTGTCTCTGGGCTCAAGGCAGCTGGAGACAAAAGAATCCAGGACTCAGTAGCTGGGTCAACTAAGAAGTACATTAGACTACCCAGCTACTAGGTTGTCTAAGGGCACTTGCTACAGGGATCCATAGTGTGTGTGTGCACATACACACACTTCTGTGTGCAAGGGTGAGGGTCAGTATCAGTAAGCAGAGTGGGGCTGTGAGCCTCAGGGGTTCATACATCCAGGTGCCAGCAGAGGTGAGGCTGGGATGCAGGGGCAATTACTAGGTAGACCACTCAAGTCTAAGTCCAACTTCCAAAGGGATCCACACTGTGTATATACATATATATGTATTTCCCGGTAATGGACCTTCATCCTGGATAAGGCCATTGGTGGTGTTTGTGAGTGTTGTTTTCTGTCTGTGTCAATCTGTGTGGCTGGACACGTGTATATGTATGTAGGTGTTGTAGAGTGTGTTTATGTGTGTGCCTGTTGGGAATACATGTTCTGCCTTACTGCTGGTGAGACCTGGAGGCATGGAGTTCTATTGGACTACTAGATTTGGCAACCTGTAACAGAAACAGTGATATTTCACCTTCACAGCAGAGAAATTACACCAGCAACAGTAATATTTTGCAACAGCCTTCTTTTAAAATTATGTAGTGAAACATGGACACTTCTAAAACCCTAGTTATTTGCATTTTACAGATCTGTTTTTACCAAACCTGTTTGCTGATGTTATTTCATTGGCAAAATCTGGATAAGAAAAGACATCTTGTCATTTAACTGTTACTTTCCAGACTTTAGCACATATTAATATGATTACAGGTATTCTGCTAATGGGGATGGTATCATGTAAGTAGCCCATTTTATTAATTTTGACCTTTTGCTTTCAATAAATAATTTGCAAATACATTTTGCCCTTGTTCATTGCATTTTTTCATTGTTGATTGGATGGAGTGTTATGTTTTCAGAGTAATTGGTGAACACTGCTAGTGATCACTAAACAGGATTCTGCCTTAGCACAGCAGTAGATGCTGGAACAAAAGATCCAAGTCCAAGACTGGGTTATTGCACCCTTCTAGCTAAGGGGTGCACATGGCCTCCATAAGGAGGGAGAAGAATTTGTGCCAAAGCACTCCTCACAGGAGGGAAAGCTCTCCCTTGGGGCTAAGACTGCTCCTTTCTCCTCCTCTCCCTGCTGCCAGCAAATCTACTTCTGACAGCATTTAACTGGTAATGATGGGCTCTCATGAGAGTCTTCCCTTGAATCAAAGGCATTCGGAACAAAAATCATAAAAGCTTGTGCAAAGTTGAGTCAGAGGATTAGACCCCAAAACACTCGTTTGCTCAGACTCAGAAAAGAAGAGAACCTTGTCCAGCAGGCGTGCAAAACAGCCTACAGCTAGAAGAAAAAAAAAACCAAACTGATTTCTTTTACCTTTAATTCTGCAGAGTATACTTCTGCTATTCCCTTCACAAAGTGCTAGGAAGATGAACAAAAAAGATGCCTTATTTCAATGAGACACACCATGTGCTCTAAACTACTCTAGCATCTGTTGAGCCGTACAAAGATTAAGCAGGATACCCCTGAACAGAGATTCCTAATTATGAAAGACCTTACTAGATTGCGTCCCAGGAAAGCCCGTAACAGACCTCATTGTTGAGCCAATGAACTGAACATGAAGAAATGGAACTGCATTAGTGAATAGATGGCTGCAGTGATTTTGCCTCTCCCTGCTTTTTTTTTTTTTTTTTTTCCTTTTCACATAACTTCTCTATCTTCTTTGCTCCTCAGTCACTCTCATGGAAAGTCCCTGATGCTAAATTAACTGCTAAGGTGGACCACTGAGAAACTATAAACAGGACAGCCACAGACAGATACTGAGACAGCAGTTCATATAATGTTAGTTGTAAACTTATACGCAAGAGATCTGTTTTGTGAAAACAGAAGAAACATTATCACCACCAGCTGAAAACTGGCAGGATACATAGTTGGAACTGATGTGAGCAGTCTTCACATTGCATTAATAGAGAAGTGAAGTACTGGGTGGCGATCTTACAAACGCATTGACAGCACTCTGGATGCTTGGGGCAGATCAAGGCAAACGAGGGATGGAAATTGAGCTGTGAACTTGAGATGTCAAGTACTTGATGGGGAATTTGAAAACAGTTTTATTTCTGCATCAGAACGTGTGATACAACTGGCAAAACTTTTCACTTCTGTTGGCTTCTAGTGGAAGAGACTCTTTTGTCTTACCTGTTTGGTACAAAGACCATGCTTTGCTATATGTGTGAGCTGTACATAAGATTGCAGCTTGGTTTGTAGCTAGGTGGGATCATTAGTAGGGGCTAGATTTAAAAAAAAATCTGTTCATGACCAGACTTGTCATTTGCACATTTTATTTCAATCCTAATCATGCAAAACCATTCACTTTCTCAACTCCTGCCAAGTCAGAAATTGTGCTGAAACCAGCTGTTCTGATTTCACTTAACAGATGGCCAAGTCCCCAGCTCCACCAGGACTTTCCCAAGCCAGGGACACCAGGACTGCCACACACCTGAGCTGCTTTTCAGTGGCTGCTGTGTGCTCAGGAAGGCTCAGCCAGACCTTGGGACACCAGCCCCAGGCAATCTGCTTGGCCAAAGCAACAGTCAGTCTGTCCCAGGACCTCCGGGAAGCCCCAGCCCTGAGTCTCCAACAGGAGAGTAGACAACACCCGTAAAACCAGGTGCCTCACCAATGATAGATTCACTGGTCCTTACCTCGAGGGCCCCCATTTCTCTGTGAAGACCCAAAGACACAGACTGAGACACAACCAGAGCTGCTAGCAATTTACCAGAAATTCCTAAGTTCCTAAATAATGTAACAGTGAGAAAAATCCAGGGCTTCCTGACTGAAAAGCTTAGATGAGCTAAATCTTCATTATCAGTAGAAGATACGTACTGCACCTACAGCCAGCACTGACTGTATCTTATACCCACAACTGCTCAGGGCACAGAAGAAGTTGCTACTTTGCTATTGCTGTTCCCTTCTGTAACATACGTGTGTATCAAACTAGGCAGAGTTAGTAGTGATTGCTTTCTATTGCTGTGCTGTGATCTGCATTTAAAGCAGGACTGAAATTCTACTTTTTCACATTTGATGCCAGATTCAATCAGGCAAACACGACACAGTAACTCTTTGTGGTACTCCTGCTTGCCGCATAAGGTTTGTGAGACTATTTTTTAATTTTGTGAGAGAGACATTAAAGCATTTTGGTTTGTCTCCGAGACAAAATGTTTCCCTACGTCCTAAAGCCCCCAGTCAATAAAGATGGTCAGGCTTCCTATACAAATGCATTCTCACAATGTCTTGGGGATTAAATCTCAGAATTCAATTAATTCTGATTGTGAGCAATCACTTCCCAGATTCATTGCAGTTTAGAGAGCTGTGCAAGAGGAAAACAGAACATCCTAGATGCCCAGCTACTTACTTTCTCCAATACCGTTGCCATAATTCATTACACATGTCCTATTTTATTTTTAGACTATGCACACATCTTAGATTTAAAAATAACCAGTGGGTTATCTCCCCTAGCCTACTGCACAACACAGGTCAGAAGAATTTTATTCAAGCTTTCATATATTGAGTATAATAATCTGTATTTGACTATATAAACTAGCTTCCAGGCATTTAAACAAATTTGGCTCACTCATTAGATTGTATTCATGAAAGAATGCAGAAAGTTCTCCAGTGTGTACAAACAAGCTTAAAATCATTAAAATAGAAGTTCTTGCAAGAAGTTTGCGGTACTTGCTTAATCATTAGAAGCATCCTGTTTTGTTTTGTTTCTTATAAAACACCCTCTCTCTTAGAATATCAGTGATATTGGATCTCTGCTACGGGATGTGAAAACTGAACAAAGTGGAGTTCATCCTGCCCTGAAAATGTTCATACCCTTTTTTACAAAAACACAGACCTATTACAAATAAACAAAAACCTAATCCAGATAACCTAAAGCAAAAAGGAGCAAACCCTGTGTTTATTCTTGCGTTCTGGCTGCCATAACGAAACAAGAATAGATAATTTTTAATACATTATTCTCTATCCACCTGGGATTTGTAGATTTCATAGAAACATAGAATAGTTTGGGTTGGAAGGGACCTCTAAAGGTCATCTAGTCCAACCCCCCTGCAATAAGCAGACACATCTTCAACTAGATCAGCTTGCTCAGAGCCCCGTCCAACCTGACCTTGAAGGTTTCCAGGGATGGGGCATCCACCACCTCTCTGGGCAACCTGTGCCAGTGCTTCACCACCCTCAGCATAAAGAATGTCTTCCTTATATCTAGTCTAAATCTACCCCCCTTTAGTTTAAAGCCATTCCCCCTTGTCCTGTCGCAACAGGCCCTGCTAAAAAGTCTGCTACCATCTTTCTTATAAGCCCCCTTTAAGTACTGATAGGCTGCAGTAAGGTCTCCCCAAAGCCTTCTCTTCTCCAGGCTGAACAATCCCAACTCTCTCAGCCTTTCTTCACAGGAGAGCTGTTCCGTCCCCCTGATCATTTTTGTGACCCTCCTCTGGACCCGCTCCAACAGGTCCGTGTCTTTCTTATGCTGAGGGCTCCAGAGCTGGACGCAGGACTCCAGGTGGAGTCTCACCAGAGCAGAGTAGAGGGGCAGAATGACCTCCCTTGACCTGCCGGCCACGCTGCTTTTGATGCAGCCCAGGATACGGTTGGCCTTCTGGGCTGTGAGCGCACATTGCTGGCTCATGTCCAGCTTTTCATCCACCAGTCCCCCCAAGTCCTTCTCGGCAGGGCTGCTCTCAATCCCTTCATCCCCCAGCCTCTATTGATGCTGGGGGTTGCCCCAACCCAGGTGCAGGACCTTGCACTTGGCCTTGTTAAACCTCATGAGGCTTGAAGACCTCAAAACAAACTTCTGCTCTATATAGAATGAAACCATAGTTTATATTATGTGATACTCTGAGATCAATACGTATTTTATAGAGAGAAGATAAAAAGCAAAGATTGTTTCAGCCAAATTGGTCTTCCCTGAAGTTAGGCATGTACAGCAAACAGCATCAATAGAGAGTTATTCTGGTTGAAGTTAAATTTTCTCCCAAAATCCACTACTGAAACTGCTTTTCATGAGGAAATTTAGACCAATCTGACCAAAGCTGAGTTCTGAAATCAGATATCCTAAGTCTATAATTGAGTAACTAATAAGCAACATTCAGAAACCCACTAACTTTCACTGCAATAAAAAGTGCATGCATCAGACTGCATTGCATCAATATAGTTTTTGTATGCTAAAGGTCTGAGTTGAGACTATATGATCAACCCGTCAACTTTTGAAGCCTAAACAGACATTGATGAAGTTATCTGTAAGGTTTCACTTTACCCTCCTCTTCCTCCTGTTGCTCCAAAGGACATAAATCCTGAGAAAATGGAAATTAAGGTGAAAAAATTGAAATGACAGTAACAGTAGGAGTTAGTAACACTGTCCAACTAATTTTTAAACCCAACAACAGAGTAAAATCTCTCAACTCTTACCAAAGTAGTTGCTAAACAAAGGAAATATCAGTGGTAGACAATGATATCTTTCAAATCACTACTGGCTCCCAAGGGAGAGTGGTGGTCTGTGGGGCACATATGTCCCAATGAAAATACGACATTCTCAGTCTTTCTTAAAAAAAATTAACTGTGACACCCTCATACCCTGCATAGCAATAACACAGTTCCAGACAAATATCGCCTGAGGAGAGATGTGACAAAATACTAATTAAGTGGCTGCTTAGTTACGACTCCTTCCATTGAAAGCCAAATACACACACGTTTTGTGCAGAAGCTTTGACAGCAAATATTACATTTGGGAGAATGATAAACATCCACTTCAACAAGACATTCCATGATTAAACAAGCTTCCCCATTTCTGATTCATTTTGTAAGAAAACATGTGCGAAGTGAATAAAACCATTTAATTTATTCATTACATGGGTCATTAGCTTTTCATTTCTAAAAAGCAAACCTGTCACAGCATTTAGCTAGAATTATAATTGAAATACATATAAAGGGACTTTTGCTCCCCTGTCCTTTATTTTTGTATTTGAATGACTAGCAAATGAACAACAAGCTCCTAGCAGAGGCGTGATTACATTACCTTTTTAGTTTGGTTCAGAACTACATCTTGCGTCAAAAAGGTCGGACACAAGCCGAGGTTTATTTTGGATGAAAGCAAATTTTAAAATCAATTGTGTCAGGATACAATTTTAAATATAGAAGAAATAAACATGGTCTGAGGAACAACTGAGCAGTATCTCTTCTGAAAAATGGGCTTTCCATCTAATATGTAATCTTAAGATGTTAAAGTCTTTTCTTATTTGAGAATTTGAAGAAAAAGTTGACATCTATGAATTCTGTGAAAAGCTTTGAGAAGCAACTAACATGAATCATTTTGACTGGTGGTACAACGTTTTAAAATTATTGAAGTTCTTTACAACCTGTATATATTATAAACTAGCAAAAATCTGATGAAACATCTGTATTTCATTTTCATTATTTCTCACTGTTTGGGTTGTTTGGGTTTTTTTGACAAAGAAATATATCTAGCTTCAAGGAATATACTTAAGTTTTCCAGTAAAAGATTGAAGAAGATGACAAAATTCTGACTCTGTCCAGTAAAAAGAAATTATATTTTTGTATAAAATGGCAACTATAAGCATTGCCAATGTGCTACTTTCTCTTCCACAACATTTTGTCATTTACATGGTACCCTATACTTTCTTTTCCCAATAGAGTAGCAGGTGGGTGGGTGTTTGAGAATATTTTGTGTTGTATTGTTGGGTTGTGGGTTTTTTTGGATGGAGGTTTAACAGTTTCTAATGAGAGTTTATCCCTTTTTCAAGATCCAAAATTACAGACAAAATAAAATAAGTGGATTCGTATCAGTAATTTGTTTCATGGAGAGACATAAATACTGTTCTTTTACCATTACTAAAAAAAGATCTGTTGCACTAGAAAAAGGGCATTGGACTTATGGTTTCTTAAAGTTAAAAGATTTCTACAGAATAGTGACCCTTTCCTGAGAGGAAACAGAAAATGAGCTAACCTGAAGAATGACTCCCTCTCTAAGATCAAGGACCCATGCATCATGTGGCCAATACTTGATGGCTGAATACTAAAGAGATTCCAGCTCACAGATAGATCACATCATAACCATAATACCATGAATGCAACCAACTTGATCCCAAAATATCTTCTGAGCAGTTACTCCAGAAAGGATTGGACAGGATTAACACATTTGACTGTTGTGACTGCCAGTGCTATGGATATCCATCTGCAGCACAAAACCTTTTAGGGCAGACTTTACAAGAACGGCACAAGCAGTGATGACAAAAGCCTTCCTGTGGGATTCCTGAAACAAGCATCATACCCAGGCAGTGTAATGAAAGCAGTATAGCCCCATTCCTCTTATTGTTGCCCTTATATATTTACGGGGTCTTTCAGAAATTAGCCTGACCCACCCAGTTCTACCCAGGTATTTATTCTTATATGATACATTAAAGAAATTTTCAATATAGAAACATTTTCTTCACTGAATATGTAATATTTCAGAATATTATATATCCTATTATATAGAATTGTATTATATAGAACACTGTATATTTTATTATTATTTAAAGGTCCCTTCCAACCCAAACTATTCTATGATTCTATGATTATATATTCCATTATATAATAATAATAATATTAATAACAATTTTTAAGTGATACTGTTTTCCAACTTCTAATGGAGTTCAAGGGACCTACAGAAATAATTACTAAATAAACATTAAATTTACTGAAAGGTACAAAAAAACCCAAAACAGTAGCATAACAAACAAGTCTTCAAAATCAGGGATTTGAGCATACAAGAAGAAATGAGAGTGTCCCAAAACCAGCATGGTCTTACTAGAGGAAAATGAAGTGTATCATTGCAGTAGCCCTCAGGAAACAGAAATTTTAATAAGTCACAGGAGAACACTATTGACACTTTGGACATGACTGAGTATTATTAGGCTGCTTTAATGCAGCACTGTGTTCTCCGTGAAGCATTAATGCAAGGAAAGAATGACATCTCAGTGTGCAACATTCAAATTAACTTTGACCTAACACTTTATTATTGGAAGGTTTGTCAATGAATTCTTCTCATCAAAATATTACCTAAAGTTTCACTGACAACTAGTCACTGATCTGAAGATTTTAAAAGGCATCCCACTATAGAATGAAATATACATACTGACAAAGATGCATCTGTTTTAAAAGCCAAGTCTGTTTAGAGTCTGCTGGAGGTAAACCATTTAGACATTTGGATAACTTGCATGCATTTATCATAATCTGTGTTACAGACAGCATAACCCAAAGGACCAAATTTCATTCCCAGAAACACTTGTACAACCTTAAAGACTTCACGCATACAGTGGAATATCAGTAAATCTCGAATCTGAGAAAGTTTGGTCAGTTTATTGGTTATTTTATTCAACCAGGTCTTTCAGATGTTGTTTTCTATTTAAATAGCAAAGAATCCTTACATTTTCCTTTTACAGGCCACAACTCCTCTTACATTCATGACAGAATAAACTGTTTCACCTCCTGTTTATGTCTATTACAATCACTTAAGTATTCCTGAGACAGCCACAGCACCGGCCTACATGAAAAAAAATCTTCAGAAAGCTTTAGCCATAATAACACCTGTCCACATTAAAGAAATTAATTTCTGTGAAGCTTTGCTTATAGTACTGACCTTTGCTTTAGTACTGAATGTTTCTATGGATAAGGGCTCTGAGGCTGTAAATCAGCTGCAAATGGACAAAAAACCCACGGAGATATGTAGCTATCAGACACTATGTGTTTACTACACATACAAGGACAGTCAGAAACAATGGTCCACACACATGCACAGTACCTTGGAGTCAACCATAATAACACCAGGCTGAAACAACCAGTAGCACAGAAGAACAGTGATAGATCCTTAAAAATAGATATAATGATCTCTCAGATATTTAAATGTCTTTCCTTGTACCTACATTCAATAGATTCTTTGCTAGCAATAGAACTGGTTATTGACCACGTACAACGTTTTTAGTCAGATAGCCATATTTAGGAAATACACATAACAGGCTGATATGTGGGTGGCAAGACATTTGCAGCATTGTGAAAGGGAAGTCATATTTCCTGTATTCCAGAAAATATTGCATTAATAATTACAAATGGATGCAAGAATGGACGGTATTATTGGTGCTGCTTTTATTTACCTCAAAAGGCCAGTTAACCAGTTGATGTCAACAAGTAGAAAAAAATGTTTTACTGAAAAGGAAGAGTAATAGGAGCAAACAGCTGAAAGAGAAACAAATAAAGATCAGGAAAGAAATTAGTAGGAAGGAGCAGGCAGGGAGAGGACAGAAAAAGGATGATAAAGAAGGAAGGCAGAAAGTTGCAAGTTCCAGAGCACGAACCAGTTACACTTGGATGACCTGAGGCTCCTCTGAAGACTGCTTCAGGTAATGGCACACAAGAGAGAGGTTTGTACCTTTCACAACTTTCAACTTTATAAATTCCTAGCCAAAAAGTCTCGGGACCTATTGAAAACAGAGAAAGGCTGGGTGGTGACCGCTACTGATGTCATTCTGAGTCAAACCTTTGCTTCCACAGCAAGAAGTTTTAATTACTTTGTAATCAACACCCAAGAGACCAAAAGGAAAAGGAGGAAGAAAACAAGTATAAGGAAAGAGCAGGCTTTTAAACACATAGAAAACCTGTCTCTGTGAGAAGTTATACTTTCAGATTTTGATCTTGAGGAAAGAGATTAGAAAGAGTATTCTGAGCTAAGAGCAAAATTAGGGTAGCCTTATTAACTCAGAAAATTACACTGGTATAAATCTGGTGATACAACTCAGGCTTAATGCAAATCTTCTCATCTGTACAACTAGAACACAAAACAAAAACCAAAATATGGTGGTAGTAGTAGCAGCTACGTCTAGTACTTTCTTGCCTTTAACCTGCTGTAATCCTTTCCTTCAGTGCAAAGAAGGCATGAATGTTGCTAATTGCTGTACAAGTGCTGTCACAACTGAATGAAAGCATTTCACACCCATCCTCTATGGAAATTTATATAGAACTTGAAATAGCAAAGACTTCAGCCAAGAAAAGTCTGTCATATTTAAATGAATTCTGTGCTGTTCACAACTTTAAGTGCAAGACAAAAATTACAGTTGTTAAACTGCTAGTAGTAAATTCACTGGATCTCAAGAACCTCTTCCTGAAGTGGAAGAAATTTTCATCTTTGTTGCATATATATGTGCCTTTTAGTGTTGTGGAAACTGAGCTAAATAACTCTTAGGGTATGTTTTCCTTGCAATACTCTTCAGAACATTGAGGAAAAGTGTAATGTTCCCAGCAAAGAATAGACATCTAGAGGAAAGGCAAATGCCACTGATGCACTGACAGTGCATGTGATAGCACTCACCTATGGACTCCTGAAACCCAGGAAATTCAAGGGTAGGAGAAAGTCTAGATGAAGGGTAGTAATAATTCTTCTCTCCACAGCCAGATCCTGATTTTTTATCTACACCAGGGATAAATAATTTTGGCATTACAGATGTATCCTTCACTTTTCTTATATGGATAAGAACTTCAGCTGAAAGGAAAGTATAGCCAGCTTCATCAGACAGACACATGCTTCACTGAAGGAAAGACAGGTACCAGTTCCCTCTACAGCTGACTATTTATTTCTCTGAAAGATAAAAATTGTTCTGATAACCTGGCTGCTTCCTGTTTAAGCAGAAACAGATCTGGCTGCTGAAAATGCCACACAGATGCATCTTTCATTTCCTCTCTTTCAGCTGCTGTCTATGACTCACCATTAGCAATTTTAATTATAAAAGCCTCCGGTTATCATTTTTGTATTCTACCATTATTACTTATTACTAAGTACCTAACTCTAATTACTATGAGGTAGTTACTGTTGTTGAATGATGACAGTCCTCTATCTTTGTTTTAAACTATTAGAATCAATGGTTCTGCCTCTAAAGAAGCCACCACCATAAAATATTGATCAAATAATTTTACACACAGTGGTTGGAAGCAGTATAATGCAGATATTTAAGACTAGCAATTAGCAGGAGACTTTTCTGAACACAATGGCATTGAAATCAGTAGTAGATGTCTGAAAGGACAAAGATATAGTTATCTACGGTATGAACCACAGGGTGCTTACCACTTAATGAGGGTCAAAGCTTTTCATTGCTCTGAACCAGGTCCTTGGAGACCGATTCCAAAATATTTGTTGCATGGTGCCTTAGGTGCCTTAACTACTGTAATACTGAGGAAGGACTTTTCATTTCCAGTTATGTTGCACACCCTTCACTTGTGACCTTTTACTTGCACACCCCAAAGACACTGTGGCAGTGCCTGCACCCCAAGGGAAAGCATTCCAAGTGCCTTTGCCTTCACGGCACTGCATTGCCAGATACTGCAGTGTTGTGTTGTGGATTGGCCTTTTAGCTTTCGGTCTGTAACTCCATACTCTTCACATTCCCCTTGCAGCTTCTAGTTTGTAACTTTACAGCCCCATAGATAACATGGTACATAATCATTTACATACCCTAAAATATTAACTAACAATATGGGATGTACAGAGCTTAGCAGCCAGTCAGCATACAACACATGCACCTGAAGAAGTGTGCTCCAATGGGTGCTCATGTCATCATAAGCAAGAACAACTGACAGGGAGTTTGAGGGAGTCCTGCTAAAAGCTATAAAACTCCCACAGAACAGTGTTGGGAAACACCTCTGCACCGGTAAAGGTGCTCATTTGGGGCCCTATCACTTCGCCCAGCTGGCCATTACTGAGTTTTTTCCCCTCTCTCTATTTTTCCTCTCCTTTTCCTTCCCATGCTCCCACTGCCCATGCCCCCACTCTCTCCAATAACTTTGAAGTCAATGTATGGCATCAGTTATGGACCCTGCTAGTAAAGCTTTGTACATGCAAGTCTATATCAACTTTTTGTGCAACATATTGGTGGTCCTTTGGACATCAGAGTCTCTCTGGAAGAGCTTTGCTATTTCCATTTGTTACGATAGGCTCTTGATTTCAGTGTCTAAGCAAGGTGTTACAGTTGTGCTTTTGAATGCCTCCTAAGTGGCATAAGCCTGAAGCACAATATTTTTATTGAGAACTACTGACATCCAGGAGATAGATAGCACAAAATGTGTCTAAATTAGCACTTTAGTTTAGACGAGGAGCATACTTCTGAAGTGATTTTCTCCACAGCCCCAGTTACTTTCCAGAACAGTCTGGGAGCCAATTCATTTTGTAAGGAACTGGAAGATGCTCTTTAGAGATGTACCTAGTGCACACCATCAGGGACTCAGTCCACAGGTTCAAACTAGATTTAGTCTGAAGCAAAGCACCCTGAAATGAACATAGCATGGATCTTAGAACCTCAGCAACAATTGCTTTACTCTAGAAATGCATTCTTAGAGGGCAAGCACTGTGCTCCTTGCTAATACAGACACAGCCTTAAAGAACTTAATAAAATGCAGTCAGATGTTTTAGCTACCTCTCTGCTATTGACTGTTGTTTGCAAAAAGTTTTCCTCTTTCTCCAAAAAGGACTGGCATTTACTCCTGTGCTATGGATAAATTCATTTACCTCTTCATGATCACTTTAAATTTCTGTAATAAGGACCAATACATTCTAGTTTGGGTCATCTCAGTTCATTCTCCATCAAAACTGATCTGCACTAATGAGCCTGTGGGTTCTGGAAGACTAACTAAGCTATAGGAAACCAAAACCTTGAATCTTTGGCCTCGGTGCTAAAAATATGCTATTCCAGCAGTCTCAAATACTGGAAATTTTTTCCCCTCACATTTTTCTAGGGAAGAGATGCTAGCTTCAGTTGAATTCTTAGTTCAAAAAAAGCTCATCTGCAAAACAACCCACTGCAACTTGGATGAGAGGACAACTTCAAACTCAAAAGACAAGAAAGAACTCTAGCTAGCTAAGTTCTCTCAAGGTCATCAAGGAAAGTTTATGATTACTTGAGTGCAGAAGGATATTTGCATTGCCTGTCTGGATAGAAAGCTTTGTCTTCCACAGTGAAGAATGTAAAACATTTGTTAGCCTAAAATTCAGAAGAGAGAAGACAACTTTACAGCATCTTTTGCCTTGCAACAATACCTTAAAAAACAAAACAAAAAACAAAACAAAAAATCCCTCCCCCAAAAAAGCCCCACCTAAAATAGGAGTCTCTCTATATTTTACCCAGACTGAACTAGCCTAGTCCAGTTGTCTAAGGTGGTTTTTCCTGTGAGTTAGTGAGGTGCTTTGATAGATAGATCTCATGTGGGAAACACAAGTCGGGCTGGTCTACATACTTTGGAAAGCAAAGGAAAAAAGATATATAAAAGCCCCTTAAAAAAAAAAAAAAAAAAGACTGTTTCAGCTTGTAGCCATTTTTTTGGCACAGAATCCTTAGTTTTCCCACCAGAGTTAGACTTCAGCTATGCCCTGATGACTCCATCATACAACTTTTTCCCCCCAACAAACTCAAGAAGCTTCTTTCTTCCTCCAGAAGAGCTCTTATCTCAGCCCTCCCACCTGCCTGTCCCACCACAGAGGGAGCTGAGGAGGGGATTACAGAAGCCCTCTTTGCCAGCAGCCTCTGCATGGATTAGGAGCTATTGAAGTTACAAGCATGGGTACATTTCACATAGCATTTTATGCTGTCCTATTTTCTCTCTTCTTTTTGGCAAAAAAGAAGGGAGTTGAGACAAAATAGTCTTTAAGAGATATTTACACTAGTTTATGTCAGAGGCCAAAACAGCATTACTGCAGGGGAAGGTACCACTTACCGGAATGATGATTGTTCCTGTTCTTAAGTTACCATAGAACTTCGGTTCTTTCAGGGGCAAAGAGCTTCTTCTGCAGAGTACTTAAGATTCTGCTGCTTCCCAACTGTTTGGGCATACTTCTTTCCTTCTGTAGCATATTTACTCTTCATAGTAAATATGCTCCTGGCTTAAATATGAGGCACTCCCATTTCCCTGGGCCCCTGTAGCACTGGTCTCTGCTATATGTTGTCTGACTTGAAAGTTGCTAGAATTGTATTTATTTCTTTACAAAAACCTCTGCCCCATTCCATGCTCTTTTCTCCTCCTGACGCTTGTGCTTTCTGTGGTAGTTTCACAGATGCACCACACTACCACATCTTTTAGAGCCTCTATGCATATTTGCTGTCAGATCAGTCTCCTGGATCCAGCAGAACAGGATTCCAGATACTTTTTCCATACCCCTTTACAGACAAAAAGTTAACCCATCCTTTGTCTCCAAGACTTATTGTATTGGGTTTGTGTGGCAAGGTTTTGGTAACAGAAGGGCTACAGGGATGGCTTCTGTCAGAAGCTGCTAGAAGCTTCTCCTATGTCTGATAGAGCCAATGCCAGCCGGCTCCAAGACAGACCCATCGCTGGCCAAGGCCGAGTCTGTCAGCGATGGTGGTAGTGACTCTGGGATAACATATTTAAGAAGGGGGAAAAAAAAAACCCAACCTGTGCAGCAGCAACTGCAGCCAGAGAGAGGAGGGAGATATGTGAGAGAAAGAACTCTGCAGACACCATGGTCAGTGAAGAAGGGGGAGGAGGTGCTCCAGGTGCCAGAGCAGAGATTCCCCTGCAGCCCGTGGTGAAGATCACAGTAAGGCAATCTGTCACCCTGTAGCCCATGGAGGTTAATGGTGGAGCAGATATCCACCTGCAGCCTGTGGAGGACCCCATGCTGGAGCAGGTAGATACCTGAAGGAGGCTGTGACCCTGTGGGAAGCCCACGCTGGAGCAGGCTCCTGGCAGGACCTGTGGACCCGTGGAGAGAGGAGCCCACGCTGGAGCAGGTTTGCTGGCAGGACTTGTGACCCCGTGGGGGACCCACGCTGGAGCAGTCTGTTCCTGAAGGACTGCACCCCATGGAAAGGACCCACGCTGGAGCAGTTCATGAAGAACTGCAGCCCATGGGAAGGACTCACATTGGAGAAGTTCATGGAGGACTGTCTCCTGTGAGAGGGACTCCATGCTGGAGCAGGGGAAGAGCATGAGGAGTCCTCCCCCTGAGGAGGAAGGAGCGGCAGAGACAACGTGTGATGAACTGACCGCAACCCCCATTCCCCGTCCCCCTGCGCCGCTGGGGCGGAGGAGGTAGAGAAAATCGGGAGTAAAGTTGAGCCCGGTAAGAAGGGAGATGTTGAGAGTAGGTGTTTTAGGATTTGGTTTTATTTCTCATTATCCTACTCTGATTTGATTGGTAGTAAATTAAACTAACTTCCCCAAGTCGAGTCTGTTTTGCCCGTGACGGTAACTGGTGAGTGATCTCTCCCTGTCCTTATCTCGACCCACGAGCCTTTCGTAATGTTTTCTCTCTCCTGTCCAGCTGAGGGGAGTGAAAGAGCGGCTTTGGTGGGCACCTGGCCTCCAGCCAGGGTCAACCCACCACACTTAATTATTTCCAGAAAGCCCCATTAACATTCTCACTGTCATTATTTCTGCTTTCAGTTTGTCTTGTACTCAGATTATGTCAGCAGTACATAGAGAGAGAGGCAGAATTACTCCAAAATAAACTGAGCCAAAGGGGAGGGTTTTGAGTATCCTCACAAATAATGAACCAGTCTCTAACACACTCCTGTAACTCCTTCTCTTTGAATGCAGGCTGTCACCACTGTAATCAGACTCCTATTCAACCCAGCCATTTTTGTAATGACCTAATTCTCTGATACATCCTGTATCAGGAGGTTCATTCTGGGCTTTCATTTGTGATTCTTTTTACTCTCATCACATCTTTACACGTCAAACGCACTTTCAGAGTTTTCTTTTTCACATAGCTACCTCGTCCATACATCCATCCTCAGGCTTTACAAGTGCCTTGTTTTCTTCAGCAGCCAATGCTTCGCTTTCCTAAAATGTTAACAGAAGTAACAGGTTTGCCAAAGCAAACCTTTCTTGTACAAAGTGGACCTTTTTATTGTCAAAGGCAGAATGTAAATAAGTCAATTTTTGCCTGGTATTTTTCCTTAAAGGCAAATAATAACAGCAACCACTTACTCCAGTCCACTGTTACTTATTCAATGGAAGTTTATAATGTGCATCCCAATTAAACCTTTCAGCAAGACCATTTATCTCAAGAGTCTTGGACACGAGCTTGTCTTCTCTTCCACTGCAATTGTTTCCAGTGTTTGGTTTCTTTAAAGAAACCCAAAAGAAACAAGCAAGTCCTTCTTCCACTACTTGAACCCCCTCCAGAGTATACATCCTTGTGCTGTTTAGTGGTTTTGGTTTTTAAGTTGTGCAGAGTTTTCTACCATTTGCAACGTGATCTCTCCTATATGCAGAAAGGGGTATAAGGTACAAAATCACATTTCTTATGCATAGCACATTACCAGTTTGGAGGAGCAGGATGGGTGTGTATCTAGGCTTGCTCTCTGTAAGATATACTAGAGTCACTTGCTTGAGCCTTCATAGACATCCATAAGACTACCTCTAGAAGGACTCAAGGTGAGGCTGGGGGTGTTTGGGGAGGGGGTGGAGTACACAACTTTCGTTATCTGATCATCTTCTGCATACCACCCAGAATGGGGTCTTATCAAGTCAGAGACTGTTCAGCCAGCTCTCCCCAGCTGCTGCTAAGTATTTTTCAACTGAACGTGCTGAACAGTTGAATTGGGCACTTTTGTCCAGCTTGTCATAAAATGTGACAACCACTCTGCCAGTGTCTGACCCCAACTTTTGTATTTTGAAGGTTCTGTTGCTTCAAATTTCTCTTAGAAAAAGCAGGAACTTCTCTGGCTTGTGCCAATGAGACACAGATGCAATACCTCGTGTTTAATTACTTTTGGAGCTATTTTAGGAGACATATTCACAGACCCTGATGCTCCAGAAAGACAGCTGAAAATAGGAGATATTCTGCGTGTGTGTGTTTCAACAAAATATGTCAGTGCTTTCCATCACACAAAACAGAAGCAGCAGTTTAAAGTGGGAGACACTGTTCATACAGTCAGCTGACCATTTCGGAGAAGGCTGCCATATTTTGTAAACCTAAATCAGATCCATTTGACAGCAAGAGAGTATTCAAGCCAAATTTATCCCCTGCCAGCATTTAGGAAAATTTGCAATGACTTCATATTTTCCTTCTTTACAGTTCTACATGGGGAAACCTGCAACTACCTTAGATACCTGTCCTACAGGCTAGCATTAATGATTAAGAACAGTAATACAAATCACATGTTTAAAGAATTTTTTTTCTAAACACTTCATACAGTAAGAAACAAGCTTTTTCTAAAAAAAAGTATGTAAATGTATGTAAACTACATTGTTGGGTGTGCCTAAACTCCTCTCATTTTTCCTCTTGAATGAATCAGTGAGCAAATGCGTCAGACTACAATTTTCAGGAGAATCGAGGCCAACATTAGACAATCAAGATGTTTCTGGATATTCTGTTTTTTTCTAGTAGAAGTAAGACATTTAGAAGAAAGAGAAAAATTAGATTTTAGTCAATACGCAGTTTTCCATTAGGTTTTCTGTTAAAACTACTTTCAGCCATCTCTATATACAACTTTCATATAAATATGTAGTTAGGCTACAGCATAACAGCTCCCAACCTGCTTTTATTACTAATATTACTGCATTAGTTAGGATAAAACCCCTTACTGGATTTGAATAGACTTCTCTGTAAATAGCAAAGAGTCAGAATTGCAGATCAGCATCACATAATAGTTTACATTTTTACAGGAGACTGCTGTAAATGAAGAGACAGCAGTATAACATGTGACCAAACACTCAGACAATCTAATTATTTAAATGTACATCACATTGTTAAGGCTAGTGAACAGAATGCAAATTGTCAGTTTTAGCTATTGGCTTTGACTGATTTGTCTCTCTTTGCTGTCATGGAAACTACATTAAATTAAAGGCAAAGAAACAATGGAACCTAATTAATGTCTCATGCATCTTCTGTACAACAGAAGTATTGGGCAGTTATTTGTAACGTTATGGAAGCACCGCAACATGCTTTTCAAATGCATAGTTAAAGGATTGCTGCTCAAAAAGAATTGTATTCCTATAAAAATATAAACACATGTAAAGAGAAAGAAGAAGTCAGAAGCACAAGATGAACAGAAGAGACTCCTTCCCTCCTCCCTTTCCCCCAGCTCACATATTTTGGAGGGTAGATTTAAAGGAGAAAAGGCCATTTTGAACTACCCTTTTATTTAGTCCCTGCAGCCTGACAGTTTCTCCATAAAAGCAAGAACCAACCTGTGTTAGAATTAACAGCCTGTCAGGTTGCCTTGAGAGGAGACATCAGGGTGTGGGCACTGGTAGAGGGAGGAAGCATTAAGGTGGTGATGAGAGGATGTTAAATAGTTGCGAAAGAAGGATCACTCTTCATTAAACCCTACTTCGTCACCTGCCTTCTTTCACTCATCTGTGTACTGTGATCTGTCTGTACTTTACTTACAGATCTGATTTTTCCCCAAAGACTCAGTGTTTGAAGAGGTAGGAACCACCACATCTTACCTTTCTAGCTGGTCCTTAGAAGAAGACTTTGCAGGCATGATGGTATGCATGATGTTGGAGGCTTGCCAATGTGACGCCCATCTACAAGAAGGGCCGGAAGGAGGATCTGGGGAACTACAGGCCTGTCAGCCTGACCTCGGTGCCAGGGAAGATTATGGAGCGGTTCATCTTGAGGGCGCTCACAAGGCATGAGCGGGACAACCAGGGGATCCGGCCTAGCCAGCACGGGTTCATGAAAGGCAGGTCCTGCTTGACCAACCTGATCTCACTCTATGACCAGGTGACCTGCCTAGTGGACGAGGGAAAGGCTGTGGATGTGGTCTACCTGGACTTCAGTAAGGCCTTTGACACCGTCTCCCGCAGCATTCTCCTAGAGAAGCTGGCGGCTCACGGCTTAGACAGGTGTACTCTGCGCTGGGTCAAAAACTGGCTGGACGGCCGGGCCCAGAGAGTTGTGGTGAATGGAGTTACATCCAGTTGGCGGCCGGTCACGAGCGGTGTTCCCCAGGGCTCAGTTTTGGGGCCGGCCTTGTTCAGTATCTTTATCGATGATCTGGATGAGGGGATCGAGTGCACCCTCAGTAAGTTTGCAGATGACACCAAGTTGGGCGGGAGCGTTGATCTGCTCGAGGGTAGGAAGGCTCTGCAGAGGGACCTGGACAGGCTGGATCGATGGGCCGAGGCCAATTGTATGAGGTTCAACAAGGCCAAGTGCCGGGTCCTGCACTTCGGCCACAACAACCCCATGCAGCGCTACAGGCTTGGGGAAGAGTGGCTGGAAAGCTGCCCGGCGGAAAAGGACCTGGGGGTGCTGGTTGACAGCCGGCTGAACGTGAGCTGGCAGTGTGCCCAGGCGGCCAAGAAGGCCAATGGCATCCTGGCCTGTATCAGCAATAGTGTGGCCAGCAGGAGGAGGGAAGTGATTGTGCCCCTGTACTCGGCACTGGTGAGGCCGCATCTCGAATACTGTGTTCAGTTTTGGGCCCCTCACTACAAGAAGGACGTTGAGGTGCTGGAGCGTGTCCAGAGAAGGGCAATGAAGCTGGTGAAGGGTCTGGAGAACAAGTCTTCTGAGGAGCGGCTGAGGGAACTGGGGTTGTTTAGCCTGCAGAAAAGGAGGCTGAGGGGAGACCTCATCGCTCTCTACAACTCCCTGAAAGGAGGTTGTAGCGAGGTGGGTGTCAGTCTCTTCTCCCAAGTAACAAGCGATAGGACGAGAGGAAATGGCCTCCAGTTGCGCCAGGGGAGGTTTAGATTGGACGTGAGGAAAAATTTCTTTACTGAAAGAGTGGTGAAACATGGGAACAGGCTGCCCAGGGAAGTGGTGGAGTCCCCATCCCTGGAGGTATTTAAAAGACGAGTAGATGAGGCACTTAGGGACATGGTTTAGTGGGTGGTGGTGTTGGGTCGACGGTTGGACTTGATGATCTTAGAGGTCTTTTCCAACCTCAATGATTCTATGATTCTATGTTTTTATGCTCCTGCTGCAGCTTCAGGTTAAAAATTCAATACTCATGGAGAATGTGGAAGAGGGTAGAGGATAGCATGGGTGAAAGTCCTGTAAGCTTAATCGAGACTTTTCTTTTTATTATTTAATCATGTTCTCCAAGTAAGTAAGACAGGAGATTAAAAGTAATACTTTTTTCCTCCAGGTTAATCAATGGATAGTTATAGGATTTTGTCTTTACCACTGATTCTAGACTGCAACAAAAAACACTATGTCTCAGGGAAGGAGATGCTTGTTGGACACTATCATTTAATTTCACTATAACTATACATCCTCCACTTCTGGGAGTCATGAATGAATAAAACAAAACATCTTCCCAAGGTTAAACTGAATCGCTTCACACATGACTGATTAAACAGGGGAAAAAAGTGTTTAAGCAGGGAGCATATCGATTTCTGCTGAGGCACCACCGAACTGGCTGGCCGCGCCAGTGATGGGACCCCGGTACCAGCTGCCCCATGCTGTTAGCCTGGCTGGGAGCCTCGGCTGTGACTCCTGCCCTTTTCTGTGCACAGGGCTGGAGAATACTGTGCACAGCATTGCTTCCCAACCCGAAGGCGTTTGACAGCTCCATTACTCTGAAGCTACTGACGGCACCCTTAGTTTCTTGTGTCCTGTAGCTTAAAACCAGGTTGTGCCTGCAAGGTTGCAGAAGGTGTTGTTCAGCCAGGATTCCTTGCCTGAACAGAGGCTGGACAACAAGTTTAAGGGCCCCATTTTTCTCTTGTCACTGGGAAAGAGCACAGACAACTCCGGAGAGCACAAGAGCCTTAGTGACATGCAAAGTTTTCAGATGTCTCCTGAGTAAGAGAGATAAAAGCAAACAAAAATTACTTTCTAGAGTGTGAAATTAAACTGTTCATTAGAACAGTTACAGAATAATGAATATAGGATGTCATTAAAGCAGGCTATACTTGTCAAAGGTTGTGATAACACTAATTAAAGATATTTTTTAATCTGAATTGGAATATCAGCCATTGCCACTAATTATGCAGTTAATGTGCATGTGGCATTAGTTGTATTAAATAGACAGCAAAAGAAGGAACCACAGGCAACTCAATATTTATTGATGGGGCATCCTGAAGCTGGCGTACCAAAACACTATTATAAGTGTTATAAGATAGTCTTGAATTACTTACAGAAAGGAAAAAAAAAAAGAAATAAAGAAAAAAGAAAGAGGGAGACATTAAAAAATACTTAGTTTATCCAGCCACATTTCAGGAAATAAAGTAAACCATTTTAAAGAGTTCACCAGACATCAACAGCCTTCATACAACAAAATGGACTGCCAGCCAGACGACTCCAGAGAAGAGTGGGACTGAGAGGAATGGGAGAGGAAACCCAGGAGACTGCATCTGAGCAAGCATTTCTCTGTGCATCACAAGTGAGTGATAGATCTTGATGAGCAGAAAAAGGCCTAACATGATTGATTAGGAACAGATACAGATGCAGTATGGAGTTGTTTAAGGGCTCAAAGGAAAATTAAATACAAGCTCACTGACAGAGCAGTACCAACACAAAAGTTCAATTTCTTCTTCAGCATCGAACTGGGTTAAAGAGTCATAAAAGTAGTGGGTTTTCCCCTGTTACTCTGAGTGAATCATGTTGTGCTGTTCAGCTGTCCCAGGCTGCTGAGGTGGCTGTTGGTCACAGAGCTTCTCTGGCAAATTGTTCGTCTTAGAGCCTTTTACTTGGGATGTGGAGGAAGAGCTGTTCATTTCTCGATAGCACATGTGTGCGTGAGGCAGCCACCACACAGCTAGTCCCAAAGACACGCTGCTGTCTGTGACTCTAGATGCTCACAATGTCATTTTCAATGTTTCACTCCTTTTTAAAAGCCTGCCTTATCAATCTTTCTATATCTTTGTATCCTAATGACTAGTGCCAGTTTTTCAGTACAGCTGAAATTCTTGTTTCCACTTGAACAAATGCTAGAAAACCCTATGCTTCATTGGTATCATTCTGTAATTTAGTGATCCCAAATATGGATCAAAATCAGACTTTTGTCATTATTTCATAGGAGCCTTGTTAGACACCAGATGCCACAAGGCTTTTAGAAAAGTGACAATACAACTGTAGGTAGCTTGTCTAAGCCCATACTTCACTAAAGACTACTTAAATGCAGGCAGCTAGACCATGGCTGAAGTGGAAGATGTTGCTAACCAGGCTTCCCAGATCTAGTAAAAATATGCAAGTGTTCACATATGAACCCTGGATCATCCAGTAAAGCTGTTTCAAGAAGTGAAAATTGTACTACCTGTCATTTATATAGGGCTGGTTGTACTAACTGGAAAGAAGCCATGCTTACACTGCTCTAAGGAATGAAGTACTGTACTATCAAAACTACAGATGTCACCATTTACTAAGCGATGAACAATAATAATAAGGATAGTACCTGAGACCAGCATAACATATTTTATCCCTCTCGGATGTTAATATCTTAACTTGTAAATTATATCTCTACATTATTCTACTGCCTTATGAAGCTTAACTCCTAAAATTCCTTTTAAATGTATAAAGCTTAGAATATGCTGTTCTATTTTTATCATATCATTTGATCATTTATCATTTACTAAATTATTTTCTCTATGATGAAATATTTTGGGGTTTAATATTATCTTCAAATAAAGGATATTTTGCTCAAGGGAGTATTTCAAGTGTTCTAGTTCAAGGTGAACAAAATATTTTGGTGGGTTTTTTTTTTTTTTTAAATGGTTGCAGAGTTTTCAGCTTCCACAGAAAGAACAGCATGCACAGAGGTTTATAGCGCATGCCTCCTCTTCTTTGGAGAGACCTGAGAAACAAAACCTGACTTCCTCTTCTGCTTTCTTTATTTTCAAATAAAGGGAAGTAAAGGAAGTTCAGACCTTGAAGAATCTGACTTATGCACCAATATTGGTTACATTTTCTGATTAGATTAGATTTTGTACCCACTGAAAGTGAAAAATGCCTTCTCCTTTCATCCCACAGTTCACAACCCTCACCAGGCTCATTATCACTTCTGTTTGCATTCTTATTTTCTCCCACCCTTCTCCCAACCCATCTGTTGGTCAACCTGTGAAAGCTATGGTCAAGAAGAAGAGTTACTTCTGTTAGTTCCATTTTGCTTGTTGGTTTGCCATCAAGACTCAATCCCACCACCTCAGCTTTTTGCAAGAAAGAATTTATCATCTTCTGCATCCTGGATAAATTCTAGTTTAGGTAGTTACAGAGAATTTGACAGGCAGAAGTCATTTTCCTCCTGGCCACAACTGTTTTGCAGAGGAATTTAAATAGCCATCTTCATAGCCCACGACCTTTCTTTGGTCAGGACATAGTTTGTAAAAAGTACAACATCAGTAGAAAAGGAACCTTAAATCCTCCTTTATGTGGCGTGTACTTATGAAACATGAGAGTTAGTCTCTTCTAATGAGAACTTTATACTGCAAAACTGTCATTAATTTAGAAACAAGATACCATTAATCACTTTCTGAAGTCAGATTCAGCTTCTCACTGCACTTTACAAGTACAATAAATATCATTTTAGTCCAATAAAATGGAATTAAGTGCACACTTGTGTTGTAAAAATCTGTAATTGACTTTTAAAAAAATAAAAGCTTTGATAAATTTTAATGAACCAAGGCAAAGGGTCCCCTAAGCAGGCAATATTGAAATAATAATGTATTACAGAACTTCTTGCTTTGGTTCAATCCCACTATTTGCCATTTTAAATCCACTCTATTTGATACAATTCTTACAATGCAAAATTTAAATTGCCTTACACTCAAGATTTTTATTATTATCAAGATATTTATTATTATTTATTTATTTACACCTCTTATATCTATATAGTTAGACTTTTGTCTTCTGTTCTGTCCTTTTGGACATTTGTCCAAAAAAGTCCCCAACTTCTAATATCTGGCAACATGAAAAATAGTCTTGGCATTCTAGCAGAAGTAAAAAGGAAAGATCTGACTTGAAGAGCTAACATATTACCTGAAGTACACAGACATTACTTCAATTATCACTATTTTGATATTCCTTGCTTGTTCCATGGTGGTTTTTTTGTTTTTAATATTGGTGCCCCAACTTTTACATCAACCTATCATAAATAAAAAGGAATTTACCTATGCATTTCATCTCTGTTTTGAACTAAAAATATCATTGCTAAAATCTCAGATATATTCTAAATTAAACTACTAGGAATAATTTCCAAGCCATATTACACCACCAATAGTCTCCAAGAATAACTTTAACATTTTTTGACTAGGTGTAGATTTGTAGGATCTGTTCAGTATCAAAGTTTTGCAGTGAAAGAGTTAAACACTTATTTTTATGCTGTAATGATCACCTACTTTGCATTCACTCTCTGGATGTCTATGGACGATTTTACAAGTACATCCAAGACAGTTTTGCAGTCTGATGGCTGTCCCACAGTTGTAGAGCTTTGTTAAAGCGGTGCTGAGCTGCATCTTATATAGTCTACCTTTAGCAGAGCTTTTAGTACAGGCTAATTGCAGTCCCAGTTTCCATAGCATAGGTAAGAATCGCTCATGCCTGCCTGAAAACAGTAGATTTGCAAGATGAACTCATTACTCTGTCACTGATTATGAGAACCACTTTACCTACAGGACCTTGGTTATCAGTTTAATTACACACTCTAGCTATCATGTTTGGCATTCATATCCTTTAAAGCAGAGAATGAAGAAAAAAAGAAAAAAAAAGAAAAAAAAGGACTGCTTGCCTAAATTGGCAATTGAGGAGTCTGAAGCAATGTCTAAGGGCTTTTCTTCTTTCTTTCCCGTCTCGTTAGGCTGAGAGCACTGGAACCCTGCTCCCCTTTAAGCTCTCCTGAGCATACCCCTGCCACAGCACTGGAGTTCTGCTTCTGGCCAAAAAGGAACAATACTCATCCCTGCCACAAATGTGCAGAGAATTATTGTGACTATCCACACCACAGACCTGAGACATGGCCAAGGCTAGCCCCAAGCTCAAGAGTGTCTCCTTTGCATAGCAGCTATCTCCCTGTGAAGGCAGAATGAAGCAATAATGGCGAATTCATAAGAGAAACTTGACTGAAACTGAACATTCTTAAAACAAAAGGGATTATTTTTCCCAGCAGTTTGATATTTATCGGTGTTTAAATCGGTCCTCTTGCAGTGAAAGCTTTGTGTGAGAAAAGTTTATTATGGGTCAGCAAATAAAGTCTCTGTCTCGGTAAGAATGATGCAGAAGACAGGCTCCTAAGAAAGGTCCCAGGATGCAACGAGACATACATGAGATGAAATATCTATTGCAGCAGTTTTTAATGCAAAAAAGATCAAAACTTAAACTATGCCAAAGGCCAATTCCTGCTTTTATGAGGACCATATTAAAGTTAAGTCCAAAGATATATATTTCAAGGTGACAGCAATTTCTCACAGGAAAAAATTAGTCACCGGAACAAAATTCAATATAGGCAGACTCGAGACAGTGTTCCAATACTGCCAATTAGTATCTTAAGGTATTAAAATCAGCACAAAAATAAGTAACTGTTGGATCATGCATTCATCAGTCAGTGAAGATGTTACAGCTAACACTTATTTAGCACAAGCATCCAGAGGTTACCAACTGGCAGTGTTGAGTCCAATGTAATTTCCACAGTCAGAAATAATATCCTGAATATTTACAACTCAAGACAAATCTTTCCTATATTCTCTTCTTCCAATTATCCTACCCTTCCTGCTGCCTTATCACCTTTTCTTGCCCTTTTTCCTCCATCATTATATCTTCTAAGGCTCTGGAGAACAGACATTTTTTTCAATCTTAGATATAAAACTTCTATATCTTTACCAATTCCAGATTTACATTAATGCAGTGATGAATTGATCTAGCTATCTGAGGAAAGTACTCACCCTTTGCTCCCTCTAGAGCAAAAAGAGTTCACCCATCTAAGCTCTGTACGAGAAACTAAACATATCTTTCTCCCTTGATTTACAAATTCTTCTTGCCTGGAAAGGAATCTTAGAACCCATCAGATATCTAGAATGGCCCAGGATTACATGGCCTGGGGTTCACGACCTCAGTTAAATTCACAAAAGAAGTAAGAAATGTATATTGTATCAATAAACATGTCAGTGGCTGTTCTCCAGCACCAAGACCAAATGGCACAGAAAAGTCTGTGCCTAGACTATTAAACCATCAGCCTCAAAAAACAGGGTGATGGCATGCAAGCTGCCTACTCGGAGCAATCTGGCTGCGCCTGGGGCTTCTCTGGGATAGTGCTCATGCCCCAGCCCACAGCGAGGCTAGGAGTGGGTCTAAAAATATTTAGCAGTATGGAAGATTGGGTTCAAGAGTCCAGGAAGAATACCCAGATTTAAATTACTAGCATAGGTGTAGCCAAAGAGGGCAACATCGTAGCCTTTCTTCCCATAAACCAGGCTTAGAGCAGCTGGGTATAACCAAAGGGAGCTAAAAGCATTGAACACCTTCATTACTCTCCAGGAAAACTGAATGTTTGTCAGGATCTGTTGTTTCATGACCGTTTGGGGATCCACCACATACTATTAAGATAGACATCATTACAGCCTGAATTTCCTTTTCAGCAGGACTCCTTACTGCTGAAGAGGCAGTCAGGCTAGTAGCAAACACCCAGCCTGTGTCCCAACAGGAAACGCCACAACACCCCTGCTCCCTTCCAAAAATATCATGTAATTTTTCTTTTAGACCACAGACTTTACTCACAACCTTTGGTATAGAGTCTCACGAAGCTCAGAAAGCTGGTCATATTAGATATCAGAAAAGACATTTTCCATCCCCTATAAAACATTTTCACTCCAGATTAGGTCTACAATACCAAGCCAAGTTACACAACACTGCAGCGACTAAGCAAACTTACCTAAGACCAACCTGAACCACGTCCTCTTGGTGCTTGGGGTCTCTGATAGGTAATTGATGCTCCTTGACTGGTTATTTTCAGCTCCACCCAGCAGTAAAACACTTGGCCAGGTGCTCTTGCTTCCCTGAGTTTGTAGGTTTATACACATTTCTGATGCCAATCTGAGGAGCAGAGCCGTGCTATGGGGCAGTCCAAGGTGATGTTTCTCACAGCCTATTCTAGAAAGGGCACCTTCGCAGAGGAGTGATAATTTCCAGCTGTGCGTGTGTGTACGTTAAACGACCCATCCAACACTTGAGACTGAACAAATAATTTCTTCTCTCCAGCATTCTTTTTTCTCTTTTTTACCTCCCCTTTCTTTTGAAGACAGACTGGGGTATTAGGTGAATTCAGAAATGCATGAACATTTTTGCTACAATGTGTGTTCTTCACTTGTTCCAGTTTTCACTGGATTTGAAACTTAGTTTTACTCTAGCTGGTAGCAGTAATGTACCTTTGTAGATCTGTGTTATGAAATACATACAGTTTCCAGAGACTGATGAGTAGAAAAGAAAAATACATCAAAATATAGAGCCACTCTGAGAATGCAGCTAACACTTCTTTATGTGTTGTTAAATATATCAAACATATTGTTCTGTCTATAGGAAAATGACCTATAAGCTGACAAAAGTAAATCTTCACCCTTCTCCCTCTTGCTGCCTTTGAAATTGTTCTGACAATTTAAAAAGTGTATAACAGCTTTAAGCATGGCTATTAAAAATAAGATCACTTCAATGTTCCAAAAGTTTTGAGGAATGGTCCAAAACTTTTTTCAGATTTTTCTGTTCCACATCAGCAGAGAAACCATTTTGATATATGAGTTTTTTTCCAAAAAACTTCTGTCTTTTGTGGTAAGCTGTATTATTTTCAGAGCAGCCAGTGGATCTACTCATGTTTGAAGACAAGTCATGTAATGACAAGTCTAGCCACGTTGGTAGATAGGGAGTAACCTGGCTCTTGGCTCAGTCTTAACGCATGTTGTGAGAAAGATATTTAAAATATGGATCCTTTCAGGAACGCTACACATCTCGCCCAGGGGACACCCAGATATTTGGGGAAGGATAAACATGGATAAAATGCTGGATCTTAGAGGGGCACATTGAAGTCTCAAGGTGGGACCATGTTAGGAGCTGACGTTTCTACAGCTCCTTCATCTATGCTTGAAATACATGACATACAAAATGTCTGATAAAAAACAGGACTGCTTTTCCTTTTAAGAAGGAATCTCTATTATCAGAAATGCCTCTAACGGTGATAAAACTAGCTACAAGGCTCACATGTCTTTAAGCACTTATTCAATTTCATTTCTAAAATGAAGGTTATAAATCAACCCCAAACCTTTCCTGAAAAACGTTGTTACCCTCCAAGCTATTATGAGCATTTACAGAAGAATGATTCTTTTCTGTGTCAGATGTTATGAAAGACAGTTCATACTTCAAATAATAAGATTTATAAGTTGAGATTGTGAAGTTAAATTTAATAAAGCTCAGAGAAGATGCATGAGCCTCAAAAAGCTTTTTAATATAGATCTTTTGGAGTTGAGATGCTACCCTTGTTTTATATTAGCTGTTCTGTATTCTTCTGTATGCTGGGGTTACTGATGGATACCAACAGAACTGCCCACTACAGAAGGTTTGCCTTCTTTCCTCTTCTCTTTCTCTCCATGAGAATTTAACTTATGACAGATTGCTTAAGTATATCTCATTACTTCTTTGTACAGTTATCATGCATAACTAAAGGGCTTTCCAGTCTTCATGTTTGTTTCTTGAGTTGCCAACTTTTCTTTTTGATGATGTCATTCCTCAAAGAAAGATTAATGTTCTTGGTTAGTATTCCCTTTGGTTAAAGGAATTGTTGGGAGATTTACCGTTATATTAATTTTATTTTGAAGGTCCGGATGATTAACTTTTGAAAATCAGCTGTTCTGGTCAGGGACAGTCCCACAAACTCATGAAAAGGTTGTCATGAACAGAATTTCCTCCAAATATGCTTTTCAATATTGGATTGGGTATCCCAAAATTGGATTTGGGATTTGACATTTTGAATTAAAAGAAATAAGATTTCATTTCAATTCATCCAAAAGAAAAAAATAATTTTTTATGACACTGAAGAACTTCTTACAGAAAATGATACTTTGAAAAAAAAAGCAAGTATTTTGATAATTAAATTCCCAAATTTTTTCATCATGTATATCCCTTCCGGACAAAAGAACAACAGAGCAGACCTAGGCTACCTACCTAAGCTTAAGTCTTGCTTCGTATAACTGGGAATTAGGGGAGGGAGGAATCAAGGGGAAGGGACAATGCAACCAAAATAAGTACCTAATTTCCCTTTCAGATCAATGGAGAAATGTAGATTTTTCTGAAGACTTTCGGAGTGTCATCCAGACTGGTCCAGCCAGCTAACTACTTTTCACTGAGATTGCAAGGGGCAAATAAGATAGATACATTTATATCAACGAATCTCTTGGCACTATCATCATGTTTTCTGTAGTAGACAAGTAGTCAGCTTGTCTGGACAGCAGGATATATGAGCTCTAGGCTCCCTTTAGCATGGGCAGCCAGATCCCCAATTCTTCACAGACTACATGACTGTTTAACCACAAGCCCGTAAACTGTTTTATGCAAACATACTTTACTACAGTTCCTAATCCAAAGTCTGTTTTCAGTTTTTACCCAATGACAATATCTAATGTAAAATGCACACACACCACAATTAAACCATTTTGGAAAAGCTGTGCACCACTACTCGTCTTAGTCTGGGTCCTGCCTATAACTGAATTTCTGACTTTCTCTAGGAGTGCTAGTGTTTTTTTAGTTAACAGTGTCAGTTGCTGTCTACTGATGTGGGGGCTGCAGCAGAGCTCTAGATGGCAGGTTGGTACTTACCTTCTCAGAATAATTACTTCTGAATATCCTTGGGAAATCAAAGTTGGATACCCAGCTAAGTAGGGAGATGCCAATTAAATTTAGTAGGCTGATGGGATTTCTGAGTTTTAGTCACTAAAATCTTACCTTAGCCAGGACTTCTGAAAACTGATATGCACCCCTAGAGAGTGTGATAGAGCCTAGAAAGACAGATTAGTCCAAAAAAGCCTCGTCAAAAGAAACTCAACATTTACACGAGCTGCAGCTTTGTTATTGCCCATACACCATGACATAACTATTCCTTGTTAAATTAATATTCCAGTTTGTGAAACAAGATAGAGTTAGTAGCTCCTGTTACAGCCCATTTGTACATTTACAATGCAATTAAAAAAATGAACAGAAAAAAATCTAACTCAGAAAAATGAACCACAAATCTAGCTGCAATTACTATAGAAGAAATGCAGCGTCAGCTGTTTTCTTCCATTAGTATGCCAGGAATTGACTCATAAGAGGAAATCTCATTGATTCCTGCTAATCATCTAGTGTAACTTATAGCTACAATGTAAATGTATTCAATGCAAATTATTATTGCATCTAAACTGCCAGTAAAAATACATTAAACAGGCTGCTAATTCACCAACTACCAACAAAAATGCTGTTATTTTAAGAAATTATTGCTGGGAACACATAAAATATGTTTAAGGAATACTACATTTGTACTTGCAGTGTTCCTTTTCTCATGGTAGTAAATAAGCAAATAAAATGTAGTTTCAATTATTAAATACATAAAATATAATTAATATGTTTAAGAGCTTCATATGGCTTAGTGTTAATAGAACAGATGTGACCATTATTCATGGGTCACTTGTGATTTTTGTTTTGCCTTTGTTGCAGTTCAATAACAGAAGTCATTATTTGAAGACAATATGTAGCACATCTTGAAATGCAGGCAAAAGTTGAGTTAGAGCATTCAGAGGTCTGGAACATGTTACTGCAGTCTGCAAGTGTAGACACTCCAGAAATATATCAGAATCTATTTTAAATTCATTTAGGATTGTGCAAGGCTAATTATAGAAACATATTATGGGCTTGGTACAAAGAATGAGTTATTTGGGGTAGGCTAGATCAATTTTGGGGAGGCTTGGGTTCACGACTTTCCTTTGCTGTGCTAGCCCAGGGTGAAATATAGGTTCTCCAGTAGTTCAGTAGCTCACTCTGGAGTCAGGGCTTTGAATCACTAGACATTTGAATGTGTAATGTTAGAGGTGAACACTTCAGGTGAAAATATTAAGTGTCAATGAAACTATTTTTGGAAAATTTTTGACAGTTCTAATTGTGTATGTCCAAGTGCCTGAATATCAGTAGAGTCTCATATATCCGGGGTTTGACTACACAGTTGCCCACCTTTAACAAGAGGGATGGAGGTCCCTAGAGCAGGATCTCCTACTCTCGTTTGGCCACTCTGCTTATCATAGTAGATGAAACATGCTGGGGAGCATTTCCAGGCCAGCTGGCAGGGAGCAGCTCGTGCCTCTGCTAGGAAGTCCTTGCTGCTGAAGGGCACTGGCCACCCCACATTGATCCGTGGGATACTGTGACTCTGGAACTATCCCAGGAGCTGTTTGGGAAGGGACTGGCTCACATGGGACAGGCACGGGCCAAGGGCCAGTCCAGCTGCATCAGACAGCACCTGGGAATGTTCCTGGATGCTCTTTCACCTACTAGCTTAGCTGTACCTTCACATGTTCATGTTTTGTCCCTAAGGAGAAACAAAGTATCTTGTATACATGGGCATTTCAGGCTGCAAAGCACTGCGATGCTAAGGCAGCATGGGCTGAATGGTTGCACAAGCAAATTGCCTATCTTCGCAGGACTATCCCTGAATGTGGGCATTGATTTTAGATCTGGATGTAGGTCTTCAGACTATTCCATGTTCTTCTGTCTCATACCATAGACCTGAAAACTAACCTTGGTGACAGGGAGACAGGACTGTTGGCTGCTGAGCTGGGTCAAAAGCTCTAATGCAAGTGATAAATTTCAGGCCCTATCCATGGGAGGTGACCTGTCATTTATTATGTGATCTGATGGGTGGGCAAGCCCCCTCTGTGCCTTCCCTTCAGAGAAAAATCTTGTCATTCTTCCTAATAAGCATCGTAGATAGACTGGTCAACTATAAGCATTGCTAGAGACATTGAATATAGAACACTGTTAGTGCACTGAAGCATCTTGAATAGTGTTCTTTTTGCCTGAAATATTTTGTTAATTCTAGAGTACTACATTTCATTTTCTACATTTCTCATATACACATATAGTATAACATTTGAGTTTTGAGATCTTGTGACAGTATCTCAGAAGCACGAGAAGACTAAATTAATTATTTATTTTATTAATTATTATTATACAATAAAAATCATGACCACATCCAACACATTTTAAGGTATTGCTTATTTCAGGTTTAATCTTTGGCATGAAAAATAAAAACCATGAAAGAATATTGATTAGCTGATTATAATTCAGTAATTGGAACCTAGCATACTTTTTGTTTCACAATAAATATTTGATCTTTAGTCCTTCAGCATTATTATATTTTCTGAAGTATCTTGTACGTCATGTTAACCTATGACTGTTTCTGCACAGTGTCTAGTTACACCATGAGATCTTTGCCACCCCTTGTCAAAGAACAAAAGTTTGTGTGAGTTCAAAAGAGATTAGACAAATGCATGAAAGAAAAATCCACAGGCTCCTAAGCACAGAGATACCACATCTTTAGTGAAGAAATCACCAGAATTGCTGAAACCTTGGAAAATATACTTGGAAAGTTTTGTATTACAGTCACAATATTTGTATATTTTTCTTTAAGCCTCCAACAGGATATTAGGTTAGCTCAAGTATGATCATTCATGTCTAGTGGAGAGCACTTGAGACATATATATGTGATTAGGTCCTCTTTGAATGAACGTTGGGATCAAATCCTTTGCTGGTATAAATGGGTGCAATTACAGCACCCACTGTAATTGCAATTACAGCAATAAAGCTGTGTTAACTCAAGCCAAAAAATAGTTTGGCTTTTAGTTCATGAAAGATGCTAAGCTGGCAACAAGAAATTTTTCACCTGTACAGGTCAAGAGTGAGCTAAAGGATGGGCAAAAGGCTGTAGATTAGGCACTGACCTCTAGTAAGACAGCTAGAACTCACAAAACAGAAGGTCTGTTTGCACTGTGACCATCTGCAGCCAATCAAGCTATTCACAACCTGAACAATTTTCACATCATAATGGTTTATGTCCCCTTTTTTTTGAATTTTATAGGTCATTTTTAGATAAGGGAGGAAAATCTGCGTCCCATTACTACTATCACTACATAAAAGCCAGCAAATATTTTAAGTTGGTGGTGTAGTTGAAGCTAGTCATTGCTTGTCCAACATTTTCTCACACTCATATGTGACCGAGTCATGCAGTGGCTAACACTGGGAAGATAAGAGAAATTCCGGGTGACAAAAAGATGTTTTTCTGTTGTTCCATGTCAGCCATTTTTTAAAAGTAATTGAGTTTTGAATTTTCTCTGAATCAACTAAAAAAAGTTTTAACTGAATGGTTGGGTTTGATATTCCACAGCCTTATAACAGATGTTTAGTCCAGGTATTGTCAAAAAGAAATGATGAAGCTGGACAGAGCAACACATTTCCACACACTGCTGTAACAATCTGGAGAGAAACCAAACCAGAAATGAAAAGGTGAATGTGATGTTTAAATATTCCGATGCAAAAGGGCATCTCTAAAGTATTCATGAAAAATAAAACCCTCGGTAAAACCTAAATACCTTAAAAAAAGAAGTCACCACAACTTTTTTTGTACTTTTCAGCTTTCCAGTCTTCCATAGCCTGAACTGATTCAGCAATAAGTAGAAAACAAGAAATCCTTGACAGAATCTTAAAGGTTTGCTTACCATAGATTGACTAGGAAGGGATGCTCCAGGCCTTGCATTATCTGTAGCTCCCGAAAAACATTTCGAACTTCATCTCTCTCAATGCACTTCTGTTTATTCATGTATTTCATGGCATACATTTTCTTGGTGTCTCTCTTCTGTACAATGCACACCTAATTGACAGCAAAGTAAAGGACAAAGTTTGACACCTACAGAAAGGAAACTCAGTTGTGACTTTGAAAAAAAGGAGCCTTTTATGATATTTCAATAATCCAGGTCTGGATACCAAAACCTAGAAACACCTTCAGAAAGTCCGTATTACAGCAATGCAGGATTCTTTGTAATATATTGTAATTACTAAATTAACAAAAGAACACCCCACCCCTGTATAAGAAGAAATGGGGACCAAGAAAAGTGGCATAACTTTCAGAAGTTACATGGTAAAGCTGGGAAGAATACACTCCAATTGCTCAAATTACAGGCTGTTTCATTAGTCACAGAAATTACTGCCTCCTGCCTAGGAAAATGCACGATCATTGTCCTCATTCCTGCGAGTCAATACACATATCTTGATTACTGCATCATAAACATAGCCTACATTCACAAGGCTCAATATTTCATCTAAATATCAGAATTATGCTCCCTTAATTATTGTTGAAAAGAAAAAGAATTTTCATACAGAGATTCATCATCATATTTTTCAAGTCACAAGAAACCATTACAATGATTTAGTCTTTGGTAGTAAATTTCTTTGCTTTAACTTTGTTTTCTTTTTTTAAAAAAAGCCAAATAATTTTGTAAATGCGGGAAGGAAATCTTAGTCAAGAGAATTCCCAGGTAAGGCCTGGATTGTTTTTCATTGTGGCAGTTTACCTTATGAATGAAGCTGGAGAGTGTCACCAACACCACATCTAAGAACCATTGTTTTAAATATGATTTCTGACAACACAGAAATATAAGATTGTTCGCTGTCTCATCCCCAAAGCTGGTGTAAATCTCCTCTTCATAACAGCCCTACATACACACATAGAACAAAACTATATCTTCAGCAGATTTTTGCTCTGAAGGATTTTTCCTGTTAATTGATCAGGACTTTTTTAAGTGACACTCCTAATGTGTCTTCACAGCCAAGAGAATATTAGTTGAAAATATTATTTTGGTGCAACATTTATATTACTGATACAGCCATAGGCTCCAATCAGAATTTTTCATCATCAGGACATATACAGACTATGTACTGGAAGCATCTGGTTTAGATATCACAGCTCTGTACTATCTAAATTCAAGGGTATTCTGGATTCACTTGTTGTGGGCACTATGATTTTATATGTATATTTATGTACATACACACGCACACATACACACTCCCATATTATGCACATGTAAAATTATAGTATACATACATAGTATACACACATAAAAGTAGTGCTCAGAGATCAAATTACAACATGGTGCCAACCAAAAATAAATCCTTTGGGTTTGAGTTGTATATTAAAGAACTTGCGGTGCTCAAAATTCAGAAATGGTCTGGAGAAACTAAGACCATTTCCCACAGCTGAAACCTCTGACTTTAACAAGGTGTCATCTGGATTCTGGACTTGGTGACGAACCACCAGCACCAGGGTAAGGACCTTAGAGAGACCTACTGTGTGGTCACTTATTTCTTAATCACAGAGGAAAGGCTCCAGGAGCATATCATCAGCATATTTTACTTCCCCTACATTTTTCCAGTCCCTCCAAGAGGAACTGGACCAGTGAACCCAAACCACATTTATTTCTCTGCAACTCTATTTCCATGAAGTGTGTCCTTAAGCTCAAATCTACTACAAAGAGAGGAGTTAATAGTACTTTTAACCTATAATGATAAGGTGTGATTAAGCAGAGTTTCTAATTGCCTTTCCTGATATCAGGAGGTGTTCTGCTAATTAAGTAAAACATGGATGGTAATGTTTTTTTCTTGAGCCCATCAATGTTGCACAATGGTGAGTACCAAAGTTTTCTTTCATTTTCCTCCTTGGGCTATTACAGAAAGTCTGAATGTTGGTGATGTCCTTAAGATAACTGAAGGTTCACACTTATATGGAAAGAACCCAGGCTGAGGAACAATGGGGAATTGGGGTTAGCCTTTTAGGGGAAGAAGAAGTAGCAGGTGGGGTTGAACTGAAATGGAGGGATGGAAATTAATTGTTCAAGATTCCACAGGTTCTTCAAAAGTATAAGCAGAATTTGCAGGGTCTTGACATCCTGTCTGAGATTATGTGGACACTCCAATTTAGTGAATCACATTATAAAGGACAATGTTTATGGATTTTGGCTCAGAACCTAAGTCCAGAAGTTCATTCACTTACATGAATTTGCAGCATGATTTTCATATGAAATTTGTCCAAGACTGAGGTGTTTGCAGAAGTCTCCTATTCCATTACATAAAAAGCCTCTCTGTTAACTGTTGACTAGTGACACTGCTGAGAGAATGGAGTTTTACTCAGCTGAGAGTTACAGGTTTGACCAATGCAGCAAATTCGGGTCATATGCAGCACCTAAATATGTAATGTAAACAGGTTTTGAAACAGTGCTGTGACTCCAGAAGGCACTCAGTTCTCTTACCTGCCCGTAAAGACAAGGGTATTCGGCACAGTTGAAACAGACCTTCTGTTGTTAGTAGAAGCTTGCCTAGCATACAGCTTTAAAGCAGAATGATAGTAAACATTTTCTAGTAATGTGTACCTATGCACATCTTTTAACATGGTTTCAAGATCAATAGGATTTTAATGAATATACTAAAGCTACTTCCTACTAAAATTCAGGAAACACAAGCTGCATCCACATTGATGTTATTGTGAAAAACGCCTGACATTGCTATGACAGCGCTGAATCATAGTGGAGATCCTCCCTGGCATTTCTATCTGCTGGCTGTCAGCTCTTCTTCTGAGCAGGACATCAATGGGCTGAAACTATTGCAGGAAAGAAAGGAAAAGCCCTCGAGCTCTCCTCACATATGCAGTCTTAATGGGAAATGTTTAAATTGTTTTTTTTTTGTTTAAATTCTTTCCCAAGGAGTTATTTTAAAATAGGGAAAAACAGGTGCTCTGGCACCTTAACAAACAAATTCTGTGATGACATTATTGTGGAAGTCTGTGCAGAATTGCCTTATTTACACATATCAGTATGGAAGCCTGTCACACTCACATTACTAAAACATCCTCTTTCAATTTTTCTGTGAATAGCATTTACCAAAGCCCAGACAGTGCCCTGCTCAAACTGCTATCACTGCTTCAGCAGTCTCTATAGATGATGCTTCAAACCAAATATGTGTCATGAACTCAACAACTATCCAGCTTCATAGTCAGCAGATAGGGACAGGCACATTCATCTCCACCTAAGGTATGGGTTTAAATAGGTCCAGGGGACCATCTCTAGAAGGATGGTTTCTCTTTTAAAGTCTCCCTTGTGGTTTAACCCCAGCCGGCAACTGAGCACCTTGAAGCATCAGTGGCTGTGCATGAGGTCATGCTGGAACACCTCAAAGCACATGGCCATGGATAAGCCCACAATAAAGCAGGTACACCCCTGGAGGGACTGCAGCCATGGGTAAGGCCATGCTGGAACAGGTATCTCTCTGAAAGCATTGTGGCCCATGGAGAAGGCCATGCTGGAACAGGTGCATCTCAAAGTGACTGTGGATAAGTCTATGCTGCAGCAGGTGTACCCCTGGAGAGACTGTGGCTCATAGACAAGGCTCCACTTGGAGCAGGTACAACCCTAAGGGACTGCAGTCTGGGGGTAAGTCCAAGCCGGAGCAGGGGCAAGGGGAGGAGTTCATTGCAATGTTAAACCCTATGGTCTGGTCCAAAAGGACCAGAGGTGGAGATTGTAATGGAAATACCTTTAAATTGTTGTAACCAATGATTTGAATTGCATAAGAATTATTATAACAGGAACCACCTGAACCAATGGAGGAGAAGCCTTACAAGAAGCAGTGCAAGTGCAGCAGTGACCCGACCTGAGCTGGCTTTGGTACACACACCACCTCTCCTGTCCTGAGTGACCACCATAACAGGTGGAGCCCAAAGTCATGGACTAAATGAACCCAGTGGACATTTTGTGGACATTTGTGGACATTTTATGGGCATTTTATGGACATTTGACAGGGGTGGTCCATAGACTAAGGGAATGATATCTGTGTATTATATCAAAGGGTGGGAAGGGGGGGGGTGGTTAATGAGGTTGTATTGGATAGTGTGGTACCTGAGCGTGATGTAAATAGTATGGAATAAAGGATGGAGAATGTGCTGGTTTGGACTGGGATAGAGTTAATTTTTTCCACAGTAGCTAGTATGGGGCTATGTTTTGGATTTGCATCTTCTGTGTCAGAAAGGAAAAGCTCCAGTGCTGTCCCAAGCCTTCCCCAGGGATCCTTGAGAAAATTTCCTGGGACACAGCAAATCTACCCATATCCCTCCTCTCTGGACTATGCTGGTAGGCCCCCTCTGCTAAATTCCCTTGAAGTCAGTGTTGTGAGCTTATTGCAGCTTGGTTCCTAGGAGAGCGCTTTTGCTGGTGAGGAAGCACAGTCCAAAGGGGAACCTAAAGAGCTCCTCAGATGTTTTATTCATATTGAACTTGCTTTTCAAATTTTGCAAACAACTGTAACTGCAGCTGAGCACAGCTGGGTGCTCCACTCTTCAGACATTCACACCCGGTCTTCTTGTGTAAAGAAAGATGTGCAACTGTACTGGGTTGTTTTCAAGTCAGTGTAGCTACTGCTCTGTTTAAGAAAATGCAGACACAATTACTTAGAGGCCACTATTGCACTGGCAGATGTACCTCACCTGCTTCATCCACACTGTTGGGTGGTTTTTTCCCTGTTTTAACAGGTGGAGAACACTTTGCAATCAACTACTCTGCACTTCTTGATGCAAAAGAAATGTGGGATGGCAGGGTCTTGACACTGCCTGTGAAGCTAACTTTCAGGAGTTCATCACAGGTATTTCCTTCACAGTTTTATTTTGCTCTTCACAATTTAAAAAAAAAAAAGTCTCCAAGGTGGTTCTCATCTGCCTAAGCAATGAGGCCCGCATGTAATGAAATGAAGTTCTTAGGCGCTCTGATTGTTTACCGTGAATTTATAAATACATGAGTTATTCTTCATAGCTTAGGAAGTCCTAGACCTCCTTAAACAGGTGAAATATGTTGGTGTGTTGTCCTGTAGCTTTTCTCTCTACTGCCTGTGTTTCTCTCCAGTTTACCTATGTATCCGGGAAATAATGGTGTTCCACATGCTTATGTGTGTATTCCGGTAGTCTGTGAGAGATTGAAAGTTTTGCCATATTTTTATCAGAAAATAATTTCTTTTAACCAAAGAACAAGTTGCAGCAAAGGAAAACCTCCTTGCTCATAAGGAAGACACTTTTTTAGTATGAGAGTTGTGAAGCTCTGAAAGAGATTTTTCGGAGAAGCTGAGGAATCTCCAGCCTTGCTGATTTTTGAGAACTCAGTTGCAGCAGGCTCCGAGACAACTGGTCTAATGCTGGAGTTAGCCCGGCTTTGAGTAGGAGGCAGGACTAAGGAGGCAGGACAAGTGGTTTCTTCCAAAGTAAGATCTTCTGCTTCTTAAATATGGCTTGATATTTTTCCTGTGGTTTTCATAACTGCATGTAATTAGAACCTGCAGATGTATTTTCATTTCAACTGCTGTATCTCCTTTGTTTTAGAGGAAAAAATGTTCAATGTGCATGAGAGTGGTACTAGAGTGGTAGAGAGCAAGACTTCAAAAAACAGGGCATTGTAAGAGTAGAGACATACGCACTGACTGTGGCTCCTGTTCTGTGCATCTCCTGTTTCTGTGCACCAGCTTTTATAGGCACAGAAAAATGTAATTCTGAAAGCACCAGAATATGCCTCTGCGTGACTAGAAGGGGAGCGTATCCCACAGAGCAGCTGCTTACGTGTTGTGCTGGTTTTGGCTGGGGTAGAGTTAAGTTTCTTCCTAGTAGCTAGTATGGGGCTGTGTTTTGGATTTGTGCTGGAAACAGTGTTGATAATACAGGGGTGTTTTAGTTACTGCTGAGCAGTGCTGACACAGAGTCAAGGCCTTTTCTGCTTCTCACCCCACCCCACCAGCGAGTAGGCTGGGGGTGCACAAGGAGTTGGGAGGGGACACAGCTGGGACAGCTGACCCCAACTGACCAAAGGGATATTCCATACCATGTGACATCATGCTCAGCATATAAAGCTGGGGGAAGAAGAAGGAAGGGGGGACGTTCGGAGTGATGGCGTTTGTTTTCCCAAGTCACCGTTACGTGTGATGGAGCCCTGCTTTCCTGGAGATGGCTGAACACCTGCCTGCTAATGGGAAGGAGTGAATGAATTCCTTGTTTTGCTTTGCTTGCGTGTGTGGCTTTTGCTTTACTTGATGAACTGTCTTTATCTCAACCCACGAGTTTTCTCATTTTTACTCTTCTGATTCTCTTCCCCATCCCACCAGGAGGGAGTGAGCGAGCAGCTGTGCGGTGCTTAGTTGCCTGCTGGGATTAAACCACGACACCCCTAAAGAGACTGTAGATGACTAGCTTGGATGTAGGCATATGTGTTGTACATGTTTAAAGGTAGGCAATATTATTCGCCATTAATTTTCTTTGGAGTTATATGGTGCTTATTTTTAAAAGTCTTTTGCGAAAATATTCCCTTTCTAAAGAGGGTTTTTCTACATAGAATCATAGAATCATAGAATCATTGAGGTTGGAAAAGACCTCTAAGATCATCGAGTCCAACCGTCAACCCAACACCACCACCCACTAAACCATGTCCCTAAGTGCCTCATCTACTCGTCTTTTAAATACCTCCAAGGATGGGGACTCAACCACTTCCCTGGGCAGCTGTTCCAATGTTTAACCACTCTTTCAGTAAAGAAATTTTTCCTCACATCCAATCTAAACCTCCCCTGGCACAACTGGAGGCCATTTCCTCTCGTCCTATCGCTTGTTACTTGGGAGAAGAGACTGACACCCACCTCGCTACAACCTCCTTTCAGGTAGTTGTAGAGAGCGATGAGGTCTCCCCTCAGCCTCCTTTTCTCCAGGCTAAACAACCCCAGTTCCCTCAGCCGCTCCTCATAAGGCTTGTTCTCCAGACCCTTCACCAGCCTCGTTGCCCTTCTCTGGACACGCTCCAGCACCTCAACGTCCTTCTTGTAGTGAGGGGCCCAAAACTGAACACTGAACATGTCTTAGCTGTTATCACAGGGTTGTATCTTTTTTTATATCTGGGAGAAGGTAACAATGAATTGCCTTCAAAACTATCAGGTTAAAAGAAATTTGACCGGAGTGTGACTTGGAGCCACTTTCCCTCAGAACCAGGGTAAGAAAACCAATAGATTTTGACTGCAGGGCTAAACTTCATTTTTCAGGAGCAACATATGCTATGGTCTACTTCTAAGCTACCTTCTTGGATTTCCTCTGACTTCACATGCAAAAAATAGAGCGCCTACAGATCGAGCTTGACCTGCAGATTAATAGGTCACACAGCCACTAAGACTGCTATGGGTGACAAAGTGCCCTATGGACTATTGCAGACCTAGGTAAGTGAAGCGAGAGAGTTATGTTGAGTAAAACTGGGGCAGAATTTGCTAATGGTTTGCTGCAGAAAGCCGCATAATGCTGTGTAGGCTGAGAAGCCATAGGTAGCTTCAGAGAAGCTCTTCTCAGAACAAAAGATGGGGACGGCTGAAAAGTTTGACTTGCTGCAAAACACAGATTTCTCCTGTCTCCGACTAACTTCAAAAGACTTCTAGCTGCCATGTGCTTGGTCCAGAGAGAACAGCAGGGAGCGGGAGCACTTAGTATCAAGAAAGCCATTTTGGTCTGAGTTTGGTACATAAGTACTTAGACTTCTCAAACTACCACATGATATGGTTTCATGACAGGTCATAAAAAAGGAGAGATGCAAAACTGCAGCCAGAGAAAGCTCCTCTGTGCAAGGTCCCTGATAGTGGAGAGCTGGCAGCTGGAGCGTACACCTCAGCCTTGCTCCTGTGTCATAATCTTATGCATCAAGTATGTCAGGTCACTAGATCAGATGGGGCACCTATAGCTGCCATGAGTAATCACAGCCCAGGAGAGGGTCTGTGGCACTGCATTGCCAGAAGACACTCACCTAGACATAGGGGACTATAAGACAGAGGTCAGCTATATGTTTCACACTCAGTGTGGGAACTGACAAATCTGCTATGAAGCGTGTGCCTGAAATACTGCTACCTTGTCTGTTCTTACCCACATACTCTGAAAAATTAATGTTTATACTTTCAGCCTACAAGAAGAGTTGGAAAGATTTACACAAAGAGGCTGGAGAATGGATGTCATAAGTTTGGCTTTACACTGCCAGGGAATTTCCTTGAAATAGGGGGATTCATTCCCAGATTCCCCTGAGCAAACCACGACAGCTGGAGCAGGGACCAAGCATATGGTTAGTCTCTTTTCATATTAACTCAAGCTAAAAAAATAGGTGTTTATACTGTCAAACAATATTAATATTCTGCAGTTGTGTGTTATGTTCCTTTCAGGATCATCCTACTTAAAACATCCTACTACTCTCAGAAAACAAAAAAGTCCACAGAATATTTTTTCTGAAATACTTTGCATATTATTTAGTAAAGTACCCTCGATCAGTGCAGACGTGATTCTGGGCTCCCATCTGTTTTACACCAGTGTAATTTCAATTACTTCAGCAGAGGAAGTCACTGTTTTATACAACCAAATTAATCAGAACTAAGTCCTGTGTCTCAGCATCTTAGACAAATAGGAGAAAGAGTTTGTACATTCATATCATAATTTGAATTTAACTTAAGGAGGTCAGATTATTCAATATACCTGCTCCCATGAACAAAGAACTTGAAGAAAATTGGTACTATAATATTCCTGAAAACTAGTCGTTTCACGTGAATACAAATTATTTTGTGGCAGTAAGCCTGCAATTATATGATTACTGTTGCAGTAAAGAACAACGATAATTCTCGTATTTCACTCCTAGTCAATTTTGTACTTATTGGATGATCTTCAAATATATCATTTTTTGCAATATTTTGTTTGATAAGAATGATGGCTCTAGATATAGTAAAATGGAAAAATTTAACCAGATTAAACATGAGAGAGCATTTTTAAGGTATCACATGGCATAAAGAAATAAATACTTAGACCAGTGTTCAGCATTTTTGGTTTGAGTATTTTAAACTGTCTGCTTCTGAATTGACTTAGAAGGGAAATATTTAATATATGAATAAAAGCTGTTTGGACAAAATTTCTGACCTGGCCCACTTCAAATGTATTTGGAAATACGAATAGCTGGAACATGCCAAGCATAACTAGCTTAATGGTTTTTAAAAAAATAAATGAATGTTTCCTGTTCCATATGAGGACACCAAAGCATAAGCAAAAAGCTACTTTCATCTACCTAGCAAAGCAAGGTCACTGAAGCCATGAAGGCTACCTTTGGAGGAGTGCCACATACCTCAGTTGGGTACCACTGTCACCCTTGCAGCAGCTCACAGGTCCGTACCAGTGTCTGTATGTACAGATACATACACTGGGTATGTATACATGTGCCCAAGAGTGGGGACAAGTATCCAGTGAGTGGTCACACACCGGTCTGCCATAGTTTGCACGTCACTTGGCTTGAACAAAAGAACTGTTGACTTGCACAGAAGCTGTGGCTGCAATGGTCCTATGCAGGCTCAGAGCTCACCTTCTTCATCTGTCCCTTACCAGGGTGCAACCTGAGCTCTGAAAGGATGCCTTTCCAAGCAGAGAGAAGCGAGCTTGGTCGTTTCTGGAAACAGGAGTATGCTCCTTGTTTCTCTTCTCTCCACACCCATTTCCTACACTCCTCACAGCTGCTGTGATGTATCTTCACTTTTTCTGGGGAAGACGCTACAGTGCGTACAAGACTGCACCTGTTCTTAACATGTCCCTAAGAAACAGCGTGTACCGAGGCAGTCGCTTAAAACAGGTGGCCACTTCTCAGAAAAGACAAACTCTTGAGATACAAACATTTAATACCAAATGGCCTAGGAATTCCTGTAACAGCAAATGTTGCTACTGTGAATTGAAAATGCCAAAGGAAAAGGCAGGGAGCTGCTTTCTGAAGCCAGCTGGGAGGGACAAAGCGTAGCTGCTGAAGCAGTCAGACCCGATGGAGAAGGTGAGGTGCTAAGGATCACCTTGAGCTCTGTGCACAAGAGCGAGCTGAGCTGCGTGGAGTCTCTGCCATATCAGCTACCTCCTGCAGCAATATCCTGCAGAGGCCTAAGGTTGCTGTAGCAACCACAGTAATTTAAGAACACTGAGAGAGAGAGAGAGAGAGAGAGATTGTACCAACAGCAATAAAATAAAAAAGTAAAGCATGTCTTAAAACATCCTACTACTCTCAGAAAACAAAAAAGTCCACAGAGCAGCCATAAAGGAAGGCAGTTTAAGGAAGGTGTGATACCAAACATGGTGTTACATGTCGCAGGATGCTAGAGCACAATAGACCCCAAACAGTAAACAGCTAGTCAATAGAGATTAGAGGTCTTACATCATTTGTTGATGTTTTCTGTACTTCCAGAAGCACAGTAATAGGAAAAGTTGCCGGCAACAAGGCTTCTAAATAAATGATAAAGGCAAGACTGACTCACAGAGAAAGACACTTGAAACGATGACTGATTTACCATGTTGTGCTTTTGGCTATGGTATAACAGGTAATTTTAAAATGGTTTTCTTTCTTTCCCTGTCTGTGGAAGAAAAAACAAGGTGATTGGTCAGAGGCTTGCATTCATTTGGTAAAAATAAACCTATTATGCCAAGGACTCTTCTGTTGCATTGACAGCTGCAAAATAAGGATTTAAGTTTAGAGGGGACTGAGTCCTTTCTTGCATTAAACATGTTCTCTCAGAGTTGTGAAACTCTATTCTCACCCATACATATCACCAAAGCAGGTTCACAAGAACACTGCAGCTATATGAGCCTGTAAGAAAATCAGATGCTTCTAGAAATATCATAGAAACATTCACCAGTTTCCTGAATGCCATGGAGAAGAGTGCATCAAACAACAACCAACATGCCTTCAAAAAGCATGTAGGCTTGTATTATTTTCCTGCATGATGTGGAAGGGTGAGGGCCCCTTTGAAAGGGCAGAAACAGTAGAGGTGTGAATGGGGAAGCTCTGAAGAAAGAGGGATGCAGGTGATCTTTGTGATGGCCAGCATGATTTGGATATATCTTTAACTGCTTATCCTGGAACTAACTTGCACTCCTGGACCTCTATGTAGTTTGACATGATATTCCATCAGTTATTATTGTGATAATAAACAATCATAGATCTCCAGCCACCCTGATTTTTAAGGGATTCTTAAAAATCTACTCAGCTGGATAAGGACCATGCCGTGAAGGACCATGCTGTTCTGTGAGAAGTATTTCAGGCCTCTGTAAAATGAAAGTCATCTTTCTGTGTGGAAGGTCAAAAGCCACCAAAATCCTGCGTATGTGCTTAATGCATAACTACAGAAGTAGCTCACCAGCACTCAGCTGGCATATATTCAAGAATCATTTAAATCAAGATCTAGATAGCTATTGCTTGATCAGTTACTGAAGTTATATTTCACCTTCAAATTTATTCCTACAAGTAACAGTTTCTAATATTTTTATAATATGATTTTCTCTGACTGCATGGCCTTGTATTTACCCATATTAAAATTTAAAACCTTGTTATAGTCTTTATTATAGGAAAGAAAGGTTGTCTATTCATGTGTAAACAAACCATTAATCTTCTCTGTTTCAGCAAAAGCCTGTTGAATTGAACAAACATTTACTCAATGATCATAATTATAGTGTATGTCAGCTTATACAGTCCCAAATGTATTGAATCTATGTAAAGTGCCTTTAAAATACTGCAATTATTTTAAAGACACAAATAAGTCCAGAGATTTAAGAACAAGATAGCTCTAGTGGACTGTCTAAAAAAGTAGTCTGCTCCTACTTTTTTGTTTGTTTTTGTTTTGGGGACTGATTTCTAAATTATGTTAATCCCCACTGAGGAGATATAATTATTATAATCATTTTTACTCAATTAATTTTAATGAATATATTGTAATAGAAATAATTCAATGACTAGTCAGAGTCAGTTCATACTGATGATCAGATGTCTTTAAGAAGCAGAAGGCTACAAAACCTATGTTTCTTTATCCTAGTCTAATCAAGTCACACCAGAAATACACAAAGGAATTCTCTATTAGGTTTTTAACTGCTAAAAATAAATTGATTCTTACCTTTCCAAAACTCCCTTTCCCAATAGCCCGCAATATTTGAAAGTGGTCAAAGTTAACTGCAAAATAAAGGAGAGAAGAAAAGGAAAATAGTTTCTAGAGTGTTAAGTCAGAATCAGAAATGAGATAAGAAAAGTAATGACAGTGTTTCCAAGTAATGTCATTTTACCATGTGGTATTTACTTTTTCTCTTAAAACACCAAACATATTTAATATCTAGCAAAGAGGAGTTTTGCTTTAAAATATGCTCCATTAATTTTATTCATCAACCCATCTTGGTCCAATGCCTCCAGTGCCCAATATCTCCAAAAAGAAACACACCTCTGCCCTAACCAAGTAACAAGACAGTAAGTTAGCATTACACAGCCATTAGCAGAAACTGCTCAGCATTTTCCAGAAAGATTAAGATCTATTAAAAGGGTACTGAATAATTCAGGTAAGCAACACTGTCTGCTTATAGATACATAGTAATATAAGGATAGTATTGTTACAGTAATCATCCTGCAGGATAATTCCCATATTCTGTTACAGTGATGGAAGCTTGTCCCATGATGAGCTAGCAGGATCAGCCCCTCCGAGCTTTGCCGCCTTAATACAATACATAATGCTAATATTGTATGACTATTTCATAGATGTAGCATAAGTTTGTTTTGGGAGATTTCATTTTAGCTTGGCAGTAGAATGGATTTACTCCTGCTTCATGAAAATCTGACAGCACAGTCTGCCCTAGACACTGAAGTGGTTTGCTGTGAAGGTGAGTGAGAGATTTCATTTCTCAGAAATGTCATTATTGTTGGTGTTGCATGAGACTGAACACAGCATGACCTTCAAATCTCTGGTTCATTGGTAGGTCTGGTGGCTTAAAAAAAATCCAACAACATCCTGAACAAAATTGATATGGAGCCACTGAAACACAACCATGAAAATGTGTGATACAGTTTATACAGTCACTTGTCAGAAAAGAATCACACTTAAAGCTAAACTCAGTGAACCGGAGTTGACAAAGTTCAGTGCAACTTAACAGGATTTTTTTTAAATTAAAACTTTCTTACATTCCTGGCTTTGGTCATGTACCTCCATCTATGTGCCTGTTATTAGCCTAACAGGAATCAGCAAAATTATGGAGACACTGTCACTGGAAAAATGTGGTAACATGAACAAATACAAATGTGACTCACGTCATGATGAAGAAAATCATATAAAACTAATAATGCTTTAAATATCTGTCAAAAAAATTGTATCAGCTCAAGCTAAGCACTAAGTAGGAAGTTGCAAGTTTGATATACATCAAGCCACTGAAAAGGGCTAAAATTTTATTTTCGCTGTTCCGGTAATATCTCATTTACACTATTAATGCCACTTATAATGTATTTAAGCATTTTTTTATTTATGCTTGCTTACATTGTCTTCAAGGAAACATGTTTGCTCCTTTCATTAGTGCAGCTATAGCAACCACCTTCCTGGTAATTGCTGGAGACCAAATCAAATCCAGAGCTGACAGAGCTGAAAGCAGCAGACTCTAGTCTTTAGCAAAGATGGTAATTCTGAATATAGCAGTTTTAGGATTTGGATACTAAAATGAAAATGCATAACCTTGCAAAGGATTTATAAGCTGCTTGGAAATTGGAAAACAAATTTTGTGCTGAATCACGTAAGAGTTAGGGTTACCCAGATGTTTGAGAAGCAAGATTGTCCATCAATGACCTGCAGCTGGGGTCTCTGCCCACAGATTTTACCAGTGGGGCACTGTCTTGTAGTTTCTGCTGGTCAGTACTGGTGTGATGATGGACAAGATGGTCAGTTTAGCAAAGCCACCTTCCACACAGACTTATGTCAATTTAAATCTTGTTCCCACAGGTCATCCCTCCTAAGTGCATGACCCTGAACAGAGGATTTGAGAGCTTAATGGCTGAAATCTTTAAGGTGATCCTTAAGTTTAAGTAGGAATTCAATACAGCATTGAAAAGGTTCAAAACAATGTGTTAATGTCATTCATTTCTTTGATAGGGAAAATTCAGCAGTTTTTCCCTCTAGCACACTGGTGGTGTCTGTGTTACTCCCCTGCTTTCAAACCTTCTGATGTTTCCTGTTTATTTTACCATTTTTTAAGAAACATGTTCCTTAAAGAAAGCTTAGTTTGAGTTTGTTCTTTACCTTGCAGTCACTCAGCTGAGGCCAGTTCCCAAAAACAACTGGAAAACTGTTGAACCAGTCTGTAATTATCTAAATTTCAGTCAAGCCACATTTCAATAAGGCTTGACTATATTATTTTCCTGAAGCCTGTCTGGTTTTGAAATACATCAGTTTGATGAATTATTTTGGTTTTATAAAACTAAGATTAAGCATTTATTTTCAGCTATGAGAAGGACATTTTTTATTGTCCATATAACTTCTATTCTACTTCTCTGTACTTCCTTCTTTAATGGTCTTTATTGCTCTGAATGACTAGAACAACTTTTTTTAATTGGATTTAATTGTAAATTGGACTTCCATAAGAAATAAATGACTAAATGAGGCATTAGACCATGGAATTTAAGATGGATTATTAGTAAGTCAAATAAGTGGTTAAAAAACACAACCACAACAATTCATCACATTTTCTCAATTTTTATATTTAACGAATAGAAAGTGGGATGTTTGTTACACTTTCAGATCTTCATTAAGAAAAAAGAGTATTTTCTTTCTACAGTTCACTGTCCCATAAGCCTTTCTAAAATCAAGGTACAATGATTGCAACATGTTTTGTGCAAGAAAAAAGAAAGATAATTTTAAGTGACTGTGGAAGTATGTAAACGCAACTGAGCCTACATTTGAAATGAGCTAGGCTTGCAGCCACTGTGGTCTTCTGGAAAGGGTTACTTCACTAAGGTGAGACAACTTGGTCTCTTTTGATCATTCAAACATACTCACAACATTGTAGATTCAAACACTGGGGAAGTTCCTCCCTTGGGATGTTAGGAAAGGATAATAAAAGGGACACCTTTGCAGTTGAGACCAATACCAAATTCAGCTGACTAAAACTAAGATGCTTTAAGCAACAGTCCCATCAACAACAGATCAGCCATGCAGAAGTCATGTTAACATCACAGCCCTGATAAACAATGAACGGCCAGGCTAAGTTCACTGCCACATTACCACAGTAGTCATTCTCCTCAGGTGTTTTCCTCGGGTGTTTTTAATCTCGCACTGTCAAAATTTTTGGCTTATTTTGTTCATCACACTTTTTTTCTATATGTGCTTTTTCTCCCTTTTGGTGAAAATTCAACACCACAGGGTCACCACTTATTCTGAGGAGAATTACAGCTCACCGTGACCATGGCATTTCCAATGTCCAAAATATCACCAAGATCAGACACTGCCATTTCCTCTGTGCAACGAGGTTATCACAAGTATTGTATTCTTGTCCTCTAAAACATGACATGTCTAACTCTTGTGGAGCCTGGTGTTGTAGCTAATGACATTTTTTCTAGTGCAAAGCCCCGCTGAGATAATGGTGTGGCTGGCAGAAGGACACTTTCTTCAGTAACAGTAATATGACTATTATTGTTTTGAAAATAGCTTTCTTGGTATCTTTACTTAAGAGAAAAAAAAAACATTTTCCAAATTTTTGAGCACTTCTTTCATTTTACTACCACACCATACTTTGGAGATCTTAGACATCAGCTCTGAATTTGAGTCTTAGAGTATGGACATTTTTCAGAAATTAAAATTAGTTTATATTTTCTTCAGCTAATTTTTCATACAGGCAAATTCACACAATGAAACTGTGAGCAGTAACAATGGTATGAGGGAATTTTCTTTCAGTTTCACTGATTTTCATCAGGTTGGAAAAATCAAGAAGTATTATAATGTCCCACCTTCATCCCTAAAAAGGTCACCATTAACTCAAAACTGAGCAGAATTATGGAATAAAACAGATATTTGGCTAACTAAGGGAGAAAATAGATCAGCATTTACGACATCTGTTGCATGATACAGTATTAGAGTGACTGATGCCTGTTAATTTCAGTAATGAGCTATATATGCATATAAATTAAAGTATTTTGTTTCTTTCAGTTTAGTCGCACTCAAATAAATCTTAAATTAATTCCATTGCACAGCTTCAAGTCTCTATTAATAACTTTAAGTGCAGGTATACCTTACTTCGACTATTTTCGTGGTTTTGAAGTAGCCCCATGTAGAGCATTTTCCAGTAGTTTGCTCTTGAACTAATAAAAGCTTGGGTGATGGTAATGGGATTCACAAGCTGAACGAATGTGAATGTTGCACCCTGCTTGCCTGGAAAAGTCATAAAATGTGGTCCTAGCCATTACAGGTACTTGATCAAATACATTAGTATACTCAAAACTATCAGGAATATCTAGAAGGATGGCACAGTGGTTTGTCACCAACTTGGACACAGGAGTCCCTCTTCTGCCACAGCCTTCTCATGTGACCTTAGGCAAGGGCTTCGATATCTTCTGCCCCTGTCTGTAGAAACATGAATCATTACACCTCTAAGCAGCGGTAAAATTAGCTATAGGAGGTAGTTTAGTGCTCAGATACACAAGTAATCAGGAGAGTAGCAACAATCAATTCAGGTTGATTGTTTTATAAAAGCACTATAAAGACTGAAAGCAATTTTCAAAATGTGAAAAGTGTACACCGCTGTGGAAGTGGAGGTACAGAAATCAGATGATTGACTTCAATCCCACACATCAAGTTGCTACAGAGCTGAGAACAGAACCTGGCTCCCACGTTGGTCCACACCCTTTCTCAGGCACATCTTTCCAACGGCATGAGTGCTGATAGAGAAAATATTTTATATAAAACTTTCTAGCAAAAGATAAAATAAATATTTCTTGCTCCACTGCTCCCCAAGGATAAAGTATACTTTGGGGAAAATATGCATATTACAGACTACTGGGTTTTTACAACCATACTGCAAAAACACTGGATAGTTTTAGTGGAAATGCCTGTTATTCTTTTTTGCGCAAACTAACCAGTATTATGTACATAATGACATATGTTAAAACAATGAAGTCTTCTATATGTATTCACCTCTGCTGCATTATTCATGAGTGGTACAGTGATTTCAACCAAAAAACCCCAAATGAATTGTTACATCGATGCAGTTCATTACGTGTTTGTATTATGACATCACACGAGAACACAAAATTCCTACTCTTTTATTTTTAGTTTTGCTAATTTAAAATACTCTCACGTTACCCATCATTTGTTCAAGTGTAAATTACACCTAGCTCAAGAGACAGTATGTATATTGGGTGGATTCTGCATAGAGCTGACATTTTCTTACTGCAGCTGAGGAATATTTATAGCATGTATATGGGATTAGTCCAAATATACTCAATAACCATTACCTGAAAGAACTTTATATCTCCAAGAGCAATATCCAATCCAATGTGGTAAAAGCAAGGGCATACACATGCTTTGCATCATAGAAAAGAAATTAGAGGCCTTTCGATTTAAAAAAATTGGAAGAACTTGATAAGCATCCAGAGCTAAATCCAGACATTGTCCTTCTCTAGCTGATTGCCACTGATTTATTTGGACTGTCTTGCAGTAGCCAAAACCAGAACTTGACTACTAAGGTATTAGGAGGTGTACAGTAAAACCATATTTGTAACATAACAAGCATTTCAAGACATCTAGCTTCGTTCTCACTGACCTCAACAGAAAACAGAAACAAGCAAATATGATGTGGCCATCAGCCAAGAAAATGGATTTTTATTTAAGTCTGAGCACTGTCTTAGATGTTGCGTGTCTGTTTCAGGGTGTTTTAATGCTTTCTGCTTCTGTGTAAATCAGAAAAACAGAGTAATAACTAAACCAGATTTTCCTTCTAGATTTGGCCTGTATGGTTTGACCTGAGACTCATTGGACAGCACTGCTGCTATGATTTCAAACTAGTTCTGCAGTCTTCTTTATATGTCTGTCTACTTTTCAGATTCTCCAGCCCTTTTCAGAGAAAGTCACAAGGCTGTGCTGACAGAACCTCAGTAGGTCTCAGCAGCCATCAAAGCTTGTTAAAATTGCTACTGTACTTCCACACAAAAACACATGAGATGAATAACCAAGTAGATACAGTCATATATATTCAGTACTCATGATGGAGTCACCAGCTTGAATGGATATAGACAGGACAAACATGAATAGTGCTTAAAAATTAAATTAAGGGGCATAAAATGGTTAGGGTAGTCATAAGGAGTCACATTCCATCATGCTCTATTCATGGGAAATGCACTAGTGAAGAAAGATACTATTCAAATTAAATATGAAATTAATTTTTGTTGACAGAATAATAAAGCCAGGCATATCTTGAGGTGAGCAAAGAATACAAAGTCTGTATAGCTTCATTAGGTTTCTGAGTGGCATGGGACATTCCTATACATTAATTCATTGGGGAACCTACTAATTAGAAAGAGTTACATAACTGCACGACAAGAAAAAAGCAGTTTCAGAGCTGGTTTTATCTCATTAATGAGGGAGCATGGTGTTTTCTTCATTGTATTTAGGGGCTTTGCATTTAAATTGCATTACAATGTCTCAATTCTTCAAGCTTAATGAGTGTTTTAGTCTCAATATAAACTGTTTCTAATTATTACGTTAATATTTTTTTATAATTGTCCAGAGTTTATTTGCAATTAGAAAGAATTTAAGATCTTTGTATGTCAAACAAATTTTATTTAAAGTTCAGCTAATTTTGGTTTGAACTTTAAAATGCATTTCGGTCTGATCATGTTTGCAGCTGAATGTATGGAAAATGTAATTCCTGTCTCTTGGGAAGTTCTGATACTTGAACATTAGTTTACACTAAAAAAAAAAAAAAAGATATGGCTCTTAATGGAGCAAAATAATTATGACTATTGATTTGAAAACGTAATTTTCCTACTTTATCAATTGAACTAAAGTATTTCATTTTGAACTGATACCATTTTTTCCATTTTAAAATACCGCAAGCAGATTACAACAAAAATCAGCTTCCACACGGCTGCAACTCCAGAAGTTCAGAATAATGTCCATCTGACAAAAGGAAATATATACTTCAGTTTCCTCAATCAAAGTGAAACATTTCTGTATTATCAAAAGACTTTCATTTCAGGCTTCTTGATTGATCCAAAGCGGTTTCTTTCACAGTAGTTCAGTACTACACTGTGCTTCCTTGTGATGATATGTCCATCTACGAGATGAGGTCGTTGGCTGGACTATCTCTCCCATTATGTAGGTATACCCATAGCACTTGCGTGATGCACACTTTGTTCACTCAGAGGTGGTGGTGTGTTGGATTATGGGAGATGTAAACAGGTACAAGATTTGGATCTACAGAATGGAATAGGAGTATCAGATTCCAACACCTTTGAAGAAATGTCATATCACAGAAATGTAGTCTAGCTTTGAACTGACCCAAAATGAAATAAATTTGAAAAGGTAAACTTGAATTCCATTCAAACTTTCAAAACCAGCTTTGTTTTCCTAGTATAAGGCTTAATTTTGGTAAAGGAAGATAACAGCATTTGATTTGGCAAAAAGTTTAATTACCCACTAAAAAGTTATTCAGAGGAAAATTCTGTTCCAAAATTCAATGAAATTTTACTGAAATTAACACTTTTCTGTAAAAGAAAAAAACAAAACAGGTTGACAGAGTTCCTTGTTATCTCCCATCTATGTCAGCTTTCAGACATGATGAAGTGGAAGCAACCTCTTCTCTAGATTGCCAGAAATGGAGAGAAAACCTCAGTGCTATGGTGTTGGAAAAGTATCAGTTTATACCTCTCTTATTTCTAGATTCTATCAGTAAATATCTGATATCATAGATAAAAGAGTGGGCTAAGTAACATCTGCTGTAATGCATTACAGGAATTCTTACTTCCTTATGTTAACCCTCCTACAAGGTAGTACTTCACATGCAATTTAGCTACACATCAAATTTGCAGAATATTTAGATGACACACAGTTTGCTCATCAAAAGCAGTGTCAACATCATGGGGTTCTACACTGTATTCAGTGAAATCCACCTCTCATTGTATCATTAAAAATGGGGTTTTTTTTCCTAAACGGCTCGGGATTTTCTGAATGCTTTAGTTAAAATGAATACTGGAAAGAACTGCAACAGTCTACCATTTTCCAAAATCCTATAAAAACAAACTAGAAGAATTTGGAGCATCAGCTAATGATTTACACTGTTAAAGAAACAGGCATGTGTTGCCACAACCAGAAATAAATTTGAAATCCCAAAGAAAACTATCGTTTGAAAACAACCAAGCTGCTAAAGAAGAAGATGCTAGGACTGATTCTCAAAATTTTGCTTCCCTTTTAATTCTGTAAAAGAATATAATTCCTTTGCTAATGCTATTCTGTAAAAGCTGTAAAGGAAATGAAGATGCTACTTTGCATTCACAAGAAAACTGTGACTCCTTGGTAAACAAGAATCTGTTTGAACCCAAGATTAAATGAAAATTTCTCTCCAGAGCTGTTTACACCACAAATAAGGCAAAATAAAATGATACTGCCATTAAATACATCTAGTCTGAAAAATATATCAAGCAGCTACCTGAAACTGTAAAACAAAGTTTGCTCCTTGGGCAAGTAGAACAAGCTGCAAATCATTACAGCTTTTCTTTGAGACAAGTTTAAACTGAAACTACCGAGTGCCATCCTACAATCTCAAGACCTCTTCTGCGAAATTTGAGATACATCGCCAAAACAAAACTAAGAAAAGTCATCCTGACGCTTTGAGGGATGTGGGTGTCATCATCTGTGAGGCACTGGGAGGGATTTACAGGTAGCAGAGACTTGTCAACAAGCCATTGAAGTCAGTGCAAAAAATCCTATAGCTGTAAACTGCAGCAGGATTTTGATCTAAGAACACTGTCATTTGTTTTGGTCTACCGAAAGGTTGCCCTGTGGTAGCGTCAGTAAGGGTTTCACCAGAAGCGCCAGGGACTGAGCTAACTGATTGTTACCCTGTGGAAAAACAAAAGTTTATTGCTCTGTGGAAGGTGTGAGAATGTTTGGCTGTTGCTTTGCTCCACAAGAATTTTAACATTGATTTGACGAAATTAGCTATTCCTTTCTGAAGGATTGAACATGAATAGATGTTTACTGTCATAGGTTAATTGTACTGATCAGAAGAGCTCTTGTGACTGCATATCTCTCCCACAGTCCTTCTTGGGAGCATTAGATTAAAAAATAAAGTCAGTTTTCTTGGCTTTATGCCTCTTTAAAACTAGTCCAAAATTTAACCATAAAAAGTCATAATCTGAGATTTGAGTGTGCTGCCTCTGTGATCTTCAGACAGGTTACTCTGTTTCAGAGGCAAACGCAGATACTCTGAGGTGGCTGGAAAAAAGAGAGTAATTGAAAAGCAAGTTTTTGCCTGCCATGGTTTCTTTGAGCAAATGTAGGAAGAGATGAGAGGAAAAAAAATATTCTTTTAAATAAATAATATCAATCTGAAGGATACAAAACAATATGAAAGTTCTGATCTTTTGATTAAGAATTTGATTTCAACTCCAATGAAAGCAAAAAGAAAATTATCTAGATTTGGGGTCTTTCTCATCTTTTTGCTCTGTGCCTGCTTTCCATTTTACCTCTTTTCCACTGCAGAAGGAAGTGAAAGAATTACAAAATCAAAAGGTCTTCACTGATCTCAGCTGAAATGAAAAATTTCTCAGTATTGATTCATGACAATTTTTGGTTTGCTATTATTGTTGTCTATCTGTGTCCATGTGGAGTGTGTGTGCATTTCTGATTCTTTTTTTGCTGAAATCAGAACATTTCAAGAAATATTACTTTTCATTTTGCTTTTAGCTTTTCATAGGAAAAATTTCTATTTTCAGACAGCCTAATAATGAGAGGAAGTAGAAAATACTTATATTTCCCAACAACAGGAGCATAACTTACATGCTTTAGAGCTTACATACACAACAAACGTGTCTCTAAGACCACTTCACCAACACTGTGTTTTAGCCCTTCTTTATAATCCTTGTCATGTGATGCAATGACAAAAGCACATGATCATCCAGGTAAAAGACTTGCTCTTTGAAAACCTGACAAGAAAATGAGGCAATAGCATGGACACCATCTCTGACACATTGCAGACAGCAGGAACAGGGAGGAGAGCAGGAGCATCCCTTTTGGTGGCAGTATGGACGTTTAGATTGGCTTAAGCTGACCGTGACACCTTATGATAACCTACAAGGCTAGTTTTGTTAGAAGTCTAGTTTCAAGGGCAGTAGAATGAGATAGTCACCTTCATAGGGGAGTTACAGTATTTTTAGTACAGAGTTCATATATTTTACAGAAATTGTTTTATATCAAACTAGAGATCAAACTCTGATCCCTGTCCCATTTAAATATACTGACACTAATACTTGCATTTTGTCCTTATGCATAAGTGAGCACAGGCGATAAAGGTAAAGACAAATTTTAAATGATCTACTAAGCAGGTCTTTTGACTTAGACGGCAATCCCAAGAAGGCAACCCGTTAGCCTTCTGAAAATAAGTAGGAATAATAATAAACATCCTATGCCAGAAAGATTTAAGCTAATACAATCTAAAGTACAACTGCTACTATTTGAAGGCAAAGTTACTCATTTAAACTAAGGAATTTTAAATGGTTTCTTATTAATAAACTAAAAACGGTCAAATAGAGCTAGCAGAGCGAGGCAGAAAGTACAAGGAACATGAAATGCGTTATGTCATTGAAAAAAGTCAGCTGGACAATCTAGTAGGGATCAAGCCCAAGTTGATAGCATGTCCTCATGGGCAGTGCAATATAAAACAGGAAAGAATGACTATCTGTTTAGCGTCACCATTGATGATGTGAGCTGCAAAAATTAGCACAGAGGATGATATGTTTTACTTGTCTTTTTTTTTGGGATAATGCAAGGTCTTCAGAAATCCCAATGATGACTAATGGTACAGGCAATAACCAAGGTGAAACTCCCTTGACAGGTACCTAAGACTTAAAATAGCAGCAGCTGAGACAGCTTAAAAGGAAAAAGAGACAAAATACAATAGTGGTGAGCATGAATGGAGGCTAATACTGCAAAAAGGCAATTCAATTTATAATAATTCCTGCCCCAGGCTGTCATCTAAACCAAAAGGCATCAACAAGTTCAGAAAGGGGTAGAACTGCAGCATAGTGCAGACTCGAAGTGGGGAAGAGGCTCAGACTGTGGCTAAGAAGAAAGAACTCTGCAGAGCTGACCCTGCTTGCAGGGGAACCACAGACAAGACATTCTTCTAATGAAACTTCCATGCCCATGGAGGTGGAGGGGCACTAATCTGATCAACCTGAAAATAGTAATGTGGTACCATAGACTGAGAGCAAAAACTTGAGTGCTGATGATGGGCCATCAGCTTAGATGGTCTTGATTTGTGTGGGTCAATTTAGTGTAATCCTTCAGCAGCATTATTTTAAAGCAGCCTTTCTCAACATCTCATTAGTCTTCTGTTATGATGACTGGTTAATCACCCATACACTAAGCTAAGAAGATAATTGGACTTCAAATACAGGGGCTTTCACTTTTAAGTTTAACAGAAAAGTGAAAGGAATTTGCACTGCTAAATCTACTACTATTTTTCAACAAGCAGCAAATAGCCAAAGATTGTTGTGAAAAGCCTCTAATGACTGATCAGGGATTTTACATATTGGTGTATAACTCAGTGCTATGAAAAATCTCATTAGAAGTCAGATGTTCCTCAGGATGGACTGAAATGTTGTAAAAATTCTCACGTTTGCTACATAGCCATCATTGGTGTCCGTCAATGGCCAGAGCCTGGGTAACCACACAAGCATAAAGGCCAGAAAAGATTTGGTGGTAGTTGGAAAGAGTTACACATTAGTGTTGTAGAGATGTTCACTTCTTGTGCATGGGATTCATTGTGACTGACCACATGAAAGCACCTGATTCTCCAGTTAGGCTGGCACTAAAGCTATGTGACATGAAGAACTGAAATTATTAGGTTATTATTAGGTTTGGTGCATTGGATAAAAATGCAGCTGGCTTAAGTCCATAACCCTGACCTCATTGCCACATCAAAATTGTTAAGATTTAGTTAAGCAGTGTAATCTTCAGGTTAGTTTACCATAACAGAAGGTCTTTGCAACTGATTTAGTTGCATCTACATTCTGTTAGCATATAGCATTCAGGTAACGTATTTTTTAATAGAAAGGTTTCTTTTGCATAGACTAACATGTTTTAGTGGAAAGTAATTGGAACTTCTGATATCATCTTAATCACTCATCCATATATCCTATTATGAAGCAGTAATTTATAAAATTTTACTATTATAAACTCACAAGTCAGTGAACTTTTTTTTTTTTTGAAGATCAGTGAAAGTTTTAATTAAAGATCCCTTTTTATTGCTATGAAAATGGTTTTGTTTTGTGACAGGACAGAGATTTGGTTCAGAAAAGCTATTGACTTAGTGGCAACACTAGAAACATTGAAAGTCATCAAGGAACACTTGAATTGATATACTAGACCTTATCACAGCCAGTGAATAGCAGGAAAACCTTTGTGAATCTCCATACTGTTCATAGCTCTTTTGAAGGGTAAACTTGACATTGAAAATAAGGAAAAAAGTTTCAGGACGTGCTCAAATGTAAAGTGTCTTTAAGACCTTTCATAAGTGATAAAACGTAACTGCCTTTTATTGAGAAAGCAGGGTTTCTGATTGACAATGTTGCTTACTTATGAATAAGCTGACAAAAAGAACCTCTGAAATCTATTGCAAGGAGAAACAGGTTGACAGGTATGTCCAACAGAAAAGATATTCCTTGGGAAAATGTATTGCTAAAATACAGAGTCTGAATTCCACTTTAACTGTAATAGATTTCCCTGTGAGATCAGGAAATACATAATAGACTATGAAGCATCTTTTTCGGCTAGAAAGTGGGAATATTCACCTCCTTCAGAGTTACTATGAGAATAACCTCATTAATAACCGAACTGGAAGGCTCTCTGAGGGAAGTTGCTATGGGAATAAAATGTCAAATTTCAGTGGACCAAACTGTTTTCTCCTACAATAAAATTTACCAGCGTGATCCTTGGGTGAAGGAAAATTCTTTAAATGAAGTCACCAGCAAAATCCTCAGTGAGGCATCAGTCAATCTTATCCACGTGGAGGCTTCTATAATGCCAAACATGCCAGGGGAAAGTTAAGAAAACTCTCTGCTTTAGGCTTCTTTGGGTGGTGGCTCAAGACCACTGTTCATACAGAGTAGGACTTCAGAAAATGAGTCTCAGTGCTTTGTTAATGGGAGATTAGGGACCCATGTGAATAGGATTTTACCCAAACATCTAGACAGAGTATGAGTTGTTCTCCTCTTTTTCTTCTAAATTCAGATCCCAAGAGATGAGGAGTCCATCTCCAAAATTGGAACTGGATGAATTATGTCTTCTATTTTTAACCACAACTACAAATGAAACACTGGGGGCAAGTAAGGACACTAAAGGGTCAGAAAGACTCACATTTCAATTGAGATTGCCTCCCATTTAGTGTTTTTAAACCTAACAAACCCCATGGGCTTCAAATGAATGATGCCAGTTCTAACTTGCAGCAGAAGTGTGCCTGAAGTGCAGAGCAGTAGGCTGATTTTTCATTTGTCATTGTAAGATTAAAGCTCATCAGTTTGACAACAGTGATGTTCCCCCAGGAAAAACCTTTCAAAAGAAGTAGTCAAACCTGCATGTTTGGCATTTGAAAATGGTATCAAAATTGCAAGAATTTCAAGAATATTTAAAGATTGTTTCTGAAGATGTCCAGGCATTTATGTCTCGTGGCTCTTCCTCATCAAAACAGTGACAAACATCCACTTGAAAAACAACCTGTATCTCTCAGGGCTCTGAGGGCATTCACTGGCCTTGCTGACCATGACCAGCATCCCCTGCCCCACCACCACCATGCTGCCCATGGGCTCAGGACACCCACTGCAGCTCAGGCCTGGATCAGGCTGCTATGAAGCAAGCTGTGTGAGAAAGAGCTGCGAGGAGCCTGGTTGGGACCTGCCATGGCTTTGCTGAGCTGTGCTTCAGCTCAGTCCTCACCCGAACTAGATTGCAGGTACGTCTGTGCCTGGCCATGCACCTCAACTACCCTCTGGATCTTGGCTGACCCCACTTACTGTCACTGACCTGCTCTGCTCACCTGGCTTGGGGACAGGGCAACTGCACCCTGCCCACTCCTGTTGTACAGCAGCATTTCCAGAGCTACACCCTGGGCCATGCTTTTACAGCAGTGGGATCCAACTGTAAGGTTGCACAGCAGGAGCTGAGGGTAGTATGGGGGCTGGAAACAGGAAAAGCTGCCCTTCATTATGGGAAAAAGCAGTGCTTAGTTAAATTAGCAGCACATATAGTGAGTACATTTAAGTGCCAGTGCTCCAGTACAGAAGAGTTAAAGAAAATTGCAAGTATTCCATTACTGCCTGGCCACAAAGAAGCACCTCGAAATCCAGCAGAAGCTAGATGCCTCTTATACTAGCCAGATTTCATCGACTGTTTAAATAAAAGAAACAACTTACTTTTAAGAGGGTTGACCTCCTCCATTAACCCCATCCTCTAGCCCACCCATAGTTATCCATCCTCTGCAATTAAATGACTTTCACTATGTACTTCAGCACTCAAGTTGCATCTTACTCATAGGTCTTGTAGATTTTTAAAACTAAGTTATACTTCTAAAAAAAATAAAACCCATTTTAGGAATGGAACCTCAAATCCAAACCTCTGAGTTTCCAGAGGGACTGACTTGAATCTAGCTTTATAGTTCTCTTCTTCTGAGTTTTCTGGAGCCAAAAGGGGCTATTTTTTTATTCTAGTTAGGATGCTTACTATTTCACTGTGTGAATCATTTAATTTCATAAGAATCACTTTGCTTTGTCTGCCATTTTGGAGTAAAAGCAGGTCTCCCAAAGGTTTTCTTACCTACATGGTCAGGACCAAACTTTTTTTGATCCAACATGATCAATTTTTCCCAACTTCAGTTGAAGCAACGGCCTGAGTCATTAGTTAATATTAAAACACCTTTCTGTTTTTATACTTCACTTTTTCTGACTTTTTTTCTTCAGGGTGTGTAGAAAAGGTAGAAAAAAAGACCTGATAGTAATAGCTATATTTAATTCATAAAGAACTTGCAGAATTTCCGTGCAACTCAAATGTCTTCATCTCAAGGTTTACAGATAAATATTTAATGATGAAATTGGTAGTTTTGGTACTGAGACTGAAAAAGATGGATTGACTGCTGTACATACAATGGCCACCTAACTGCAGAAGTTTTTTTACTTGGAGCTGGTGACTTGTTCTCTGATCATTGCACTGCTTGCCTCTGAGAAATCCTTCCAGTGATGAAGTAAAGATAGTTTCAGCCTGATATTTCAGCCTGCGTATTTACACACCACAAGCAATTATGCCAAAGCTGATAGGACCATTCATTGCTGAAAACAATAAATGTGAATAAGGAAATCAGGGCCTTTGCCTTATCTATCCACTGCTAAGATTAGGAGTGAAACATGAAAGATTTAGAGCAAAGCAAACATAGGTACACTCACAAAACAAACCAAATCCACCTCATCTCCATTCCTAGCCTTTCATGTCAGCTGGCACAAAGGTGCCTCAGGGGAGGAGGAGGACTTCGGACCAGCCACAGTTCCCAAATTATGGCTGGGGGTTGGCATTAACAGCATTAACAGGTCAGTAGGCTCTCTAAGCCACAACTTAATTTATAAAGATTTATTTTATATCACCACACACCAGGAATAAATAAAAAGATTCATTTGATGTAGAGGGTGTGTAGCTGACAGATATTAATGGAAAGAACATAACTTCTAATTTTAACAACAGAAGTTATTAGCTGCAAAGCACAAACAAATAGTGAACTGCAGAGGATAAAATAGCAGAAGGTTTGTTAGTCTTAATTCCTGAAACATTCAGTGGTATTAAATGTGCTTATACCAATTCTGTATAATCACAGAAATAGAATCTCAAATAAGTTTAATTATAGATGTTAGATGCAAATAATGAATATTGGTGACTCAGTTCTAGAGTTCCCTTCCACATACACTGGGTTTGTTTTGACGAGAGTAAAGTATGTATAAAAATATCTATGTATACCTAGAGAGAAGGAAAGAGAGAGAGAACTGTTCTCTAAAAATATACGTGTATCTGTATTATATTTTCTTAACTAGGATAAAATGGTAAATCGGTAGATCAGAGCTTCCTCTGGCTGTTTATGAAAAGAATATTAAACAGCCTTGGTTTCTTCACAGTACAGAATGGAAAACCTTCAAAACAGCAAAAAAAAGTTTATGTCCCACCACCAGGTCTATCCTCTTTTTGTTTGTTATGTTAATCAACAAATACAGGTGGAAAAAGGACTGGAAATCAGCTTAATATCACTAAAGACTAGAAGCAACATATTGCATATGACAGTAGCCAGCAGTCTTTCCCGGGTGGTCTGCTGGCCAGTATTTTTCTTTTCCAAATTAAAATGTAGCACTGCAGGAGGTTCTTTGCAACATCCAGGATATCCTGTCACTTGAACATCAGGATGTCATTGATCCACATATGTCTATGGATCAAAAGATGTATACGATCTACCTAGCAGAGGAAGGTGAGGAGGCTGAGAGCTGATCCTGTAGTTACTCATTAGCATTTGTATGCTCAGGGAAGCATTCAAAATTCTCTGCCTCTCACTGGAAACAATGAGAAAACTGAATGCCACAAGCAATATCTTTTCTCTGTAAGGTACAGCAACTACACTGGAAGGGTCGCTTTCTATTAATGCATTTAAAATCCATGCCTGTGCTCCCTCTGACACCTGTGACATAGACTGATGGCTCCTGGCTTAGGAGAACCAAAGGTCTGAAGTCAGGGCAGCAGTGCTTGAAACCACTGAAAACATGGCATTTCTTCACTGCCGCATATTACTTAATCTTTTCTAAACAGCAGACATAACCTCTCCTCACTCTCAGAAAAGCCTTGTGAAAAGCCATTCAGAGAGAAGATGCTATCCTAGCAACAGCTAGAATTTGCCTAGCCACCAGACAAGCTCCGCTCGCACATCCTGCCTCCCACAGCCAACGTTTACAACTGCCCAGGCAGCTATTGTCTAGCAGCTCTCTTCTCCCATTCATCAGTAGAGAGCTCCCTAACTCCAAAAGAACAAAGATTGCCCTGCTGAAAGTTTGGATCACTGGTAAAAGTTCTCTACCCTATGACTCTTTTCCAGCAAAATCTCACAGCACTTAGTGGTGACATATTTGTTTAACAGAGGATCAATAGATCCTGCAAGTCTTTCAACACTGAGATTTTTGTGGAGAATTTCACACTAAAAATGTATTTCTCTTTCTAAAGTATTTTTATCTGATATTATTATTTGCACCATAAAACAATCTAGTTTAATAGTGTAGCTTAAAAACTTAAGCAAAAGACCTCAAAGACATGTCACTGGGCTGGAAAAGAGTTGGAAATAATGGCATAATTGGCATACCGTTGCTGAAAAATCACATCAAGGCTGGGCAGAGAAGACTCTCATGAAGCTGCAAAAGACTTCTGGATAGTCTGTTCCTCCCGTTATATCCAAACCATTCTCAGTAAAGGCTAACTTTGTTTTATAGCAATGCCCTGCACATAAAAGTGTGTAGCTATCTCTGTAGGTTCCATAGGCTAAAACATCCAAATATGAAGCTGGACTTAAAATAATAACTTTTTCCTACTTCTCAGAAAGGATCTTTTGATTAGCTTTGACTTCAGCTTGAAGTTCTTTCACTTCAAGCTCTGTGCAACAGATCACAGTGCCTAAGATGTGGTATTGCCCCAAAAGAGTTTGCAGGCTTTACAGCTTGGACAAAGATTTATCTAAACCTAACGCCAAAAGGCATAAAAACAATCTTAATAACATAATGTGAAAACAATCCAGGGGGAAGCAGAGGATAGTTTCAGAAATGTGCGAAGGACATTCAGGAGCCAAATGGTGATTTTGTGATTATATTGCATCTCTGTTTCACCAGGGTGGCTAAGAACAGTTTTCATCGCTCAGCAATTGAGGTAGAACAATAGCAAAAGGAAATAATAATTACTGGAAGGATTAACTCAGTTTGCATTTTTAGATCTTAAATAAGGAACAGCAGGTGTTCCCTTATCACTGCAAAAGTAGGAAAAAGAAGGAAAAGATTTTTTGTCCATTGCAGTATATTGCCTTGTAGTATATTTATCTTACTTAACACAACAGTCTTTCTTACACAGAACAGTGTTAGCAATACAATGAGAAAGCCAGTGGTCTATTTCATTCACTGTCAAACCAAGCTAAAAATAACAGGGCAGAAAAGTACATCAGCTGTAGAACTTATCTAAAAGTTTCCAAATTTCAAAGAACTGGAATTAAAATAATTAAAAAAAAAAAGAAAGAAAGAAAGAGAGAGAGAAAATAAGAGAGAAAGCGGAAATAAACTCAAAAGCAAGAAAATAATGCCAGATAGAAGTAGGAAGCTAAAAAGCACAGATTTAATTCATATTTTGATTTGAGTCAGATAAACAAACTGTAGGGTAGATTTGATTAATATATCCAAACAAACATTTTCAAAATAGAAAAAGGTAGAAAAGGATTAATGAAATATAAAATACAGACTTTTATATTATGATATGATATTATGAAGAAAATATTTATGGAGATATAAAATTTGGGAAATAAATTTCAGATTCATGAACTATGTTTAGTTATCATTAAAGCCTTAAAAACTTGTATAATATGCTGCCATCAACTCTAGTAATGCTTTCTAAGAAGGGCTCCTTCAATTTAAAGGGAAATGCCTTTGTCTTAATTATGGAATGAATGAAAGTAACTTATGTGTCTATATTGCACTTAATAACCATGTCAGAAAATAGGGTACAACATTTCTAAGAATAAAAGTATTATAGTATTTGATACTCTTGTGTCAAGACCTGTGACAGAGATCATAGAAAAGGGGTGTAGGAGAAAAACTGAATATAGATAGAATCTTCCATTAGTTATAGCAGAAACTAATCGTATGCAAAACTGAAAAAAGAACCCTGACGGACTGAATACAAGTGAAATAAACTGAAATCATAGAATCATAGAATCATTTAGGTTGGCAAAGACCTTTAAGATCATCAAGTCCCACTGTAAGCCTAACACTGCCAAGTCCACCACTAAACCATGTCCCTAAGGGCCAAATCTCCAGTAAGCTTTCCTTGGTTGCATACTGCTAGGTTTCCTGATGGACAAAGAATGCCAGATTGGAAAATAGAGAAAGTTGACAGCCTCTAGAACTGAGGCGGTGATTTAAGAAGAGACATCAGATTTTTATGAACATTTTTTATGGAGTTCAAATTTCCAGTGGTTAAACACAAAACTGTCCAATTGCCTCAGAAATCCTAGCCCGTCCATTCAGACTGTTTCATTTACTTATGAAAATACACAAATTGATAAGAGTCAATGTGGAAATTAAGGAAGCTAAAGATGAGGTCAATTCATCAGGTGAGAGACAATTACAGTGTAAACAAGTCTGGTTATTGGGGTGGAAAATAACTTATTTGGGAACAAACGGAAGAAAATCCTCATTTCTGTGATATAAAAGTACACCCCTACTCTTAGAGTCCCTTGTTGCTGGACACTTCAGGTGACTGCGGACCACCTAAGGGAATAGGCCAATATGTAACCCTAAGATTTTCCTGAGGACAGCCTGAAAACAGGTCACATGCTGCTCTTTCATTATATTTGTCAGATTCTGGTAAGTGAGGAATCTGAAAGGGAAAGCCTGGTAGTACTCATCAGTGAAGCAACAGCTGCCTTTGTTCCTTCCTCTTTTCTCCAGAAGTTTGTGTTTTATAAAGGTACAATACTAGTATCTATCAAAAAAACCCTTTGCATAAAGGAAGTACAATAGTCCATCTATTACATTAGACAGAGTAAGAACTTGAAGTGTACAGTATAATGTTGTACTGTATACACATGATGTATCATTTATACAGTATAATGTTCATTTCTAAGAGTTTAAAATTAAGTCAAAGAATGTTCCATGAAATACTGTATTAAGAAAATCAGTTCTAGGTCCTGATAAATGTATTAACACTCAACCTCCTCTTGTACTGAGAAGGTGTAGGCATCTTGGGCCCCACCAGTGCTCATCTGCAGATACTGTGTGATATGAACAGGCATTTCTGATAAAGGAAGTAGTTCCTGGGATCAAATGCGAACAAATAAAAGTCAGTGTTATTCTTCAAAACAGTTACTGTATTAAATACTGAACCAGAGAGTAAACCAGTTTTGGTCTTCTTTAACCAAAGGAAAAAAAAAAGACATTTACCTGTTCTGTTTCTGCAACCACCTTGTATTTGTTACTCATGCCAAATTGTGATTGAGTCCAAGGAAACTCAGAATATGATTTAGTTAAGAAAACAATGTTCATTGCTAGCACAATTTTTTGATCTTTGCAAAATAATAATCTTTATTTTTTCCCATTGCAGGGAAGCTTACATATACACACGTATACAGTGTTCACAAGTACAACAGCAAATTCAGCAACAGCTCAACATAGGCTTACATTAGGCAGTAAGTAATGTAGTTTAAGGTAATCGATTTAACTAGTTCATGAAATTAAGCAGAACTGTGCTCAAGAGAGATCAGGTCCCTGATGTGCACACTGCTTACTACTGCTGCTCTTCCCCCTCCAGAAAGTCCATGCCTCTCCTGCTAGGTTTGGTGGATAAGCCCCCTACTTTTTGTCCCTTCCCCTCACAGGTTTTACCATGGTAGGATGCTGTGGAGCTCCACCACCAGGCTAAACTTGAAGTTGTCCTTTTCCTTTGAATATCCTCTCAGAAATTCTAGCTTTGCATTGATTGATCTCAGTAGCAACCTTTTCTCTTCCACACCTTTCCTACAATCTTGGCATTAGCTCACTCTAGCTAAGTCGAAATACTGCAAAACCTCCAAAATTAATTTGGCAATCTTTTCCTCTTTTCCACCCTTCAGTGCTTGGACCCAGGTGTCACTGCCCACCAGGTTTGCATCAGGAAGGTTTCTACTTCCGCTTTCCCAGCCTTGCTGTTTAATGAGGAAGCTAGAAAGAAGTAAGAGTCTTGCACTTGGCCAACAGAAACCTTGCTTTCTTCATTCTTACGCCTACATTCAGAAGAGACTGTACAAAGACAGTCCTGGTAGGATAGGACCTACTTTCTTTGAGTATCTATAAGCAAGATCATAATTTCTTACTATTTTTTCTTCCAAAGATATTCTCAGTCATTTTCTAATTCAGTCAGGTACAACATTTGATTCCAGGCTGAACTTCCTCCATTCACTGGACAGCATGTTCACAAAAAACTGCATTCCCACATTACTGCTAGATTTGTAACCCACATCCACATATCCACATCACGGAATTCTTCCACTTTCCTGCCAGATGCTATCAATGACCCAGTGGATGTCACACCAGAGCCCGATGGGAGGAGATAGACCTGTTCCCCCTTGTTCTATGGGAAGGTGTCAGAGAGGAGTGAGTGCAACCAGCCTCATGATCTCCCTGGCAGAAGTAAAAGACTGATCTTTTGAACTCTACTGGAAGTGAAGCCAATATTGAGGAGTAGAGTCAGTTTAACATCTCTGTACATTTGAACACCATTTGTCCACGGGAAGACCAAGCATTTACTTTTCAGTGTGCTGCTTCTTCCACCGTTCAGCTTCTCCAGTCCTGCAGAACCCAGCTCTCTGAAAGCCTACTCTTTTGGCACAGAAAACCACAGCAGCACAGCTGAAGGAGCAGAGCCTTACCTTTTCACTGCACGAAACATCTGTGGGCAGGGATGCGAGACAATCTATGAATTTGTAAAGGAGTGATTGTAAAAGCAACGGCGTTGAGATTTAGACAATAATCTTGTTTTCTCACAGTTTATTTCACAATCAGAATTTTCCCTGATCTTGGATAGGAGTCTCCAAGCTTATCTTGCTTGATGTTTGCTTAGCTTTGAATTATTTATAGTTACCCAAAAAGCCTATCTTGACATCCAGGCACACTACATAACACACACAGCAACATGGGTAAAATGTTACCTCTCCTGAGCACCTACACTTCCTAGATAAGAAGTCACCAAGAAATTCCTTAACACTCTTAGAGGTAGGTGTCACGCCAACAACTTGTGTAAATTCTGGAAGGCTACAAAAGCAGCAGAAAAGACTTACATGATGCCTTTGTTTAAGACAGAGGTCCTGACAAGGATGTTTCCACCAAAGCAGAAAATTAAATCTTGGAATTGTAGAAAATATGTTTAGGACAATAGATGATTGACAATTCATCTGGTCCATCTCTAAGCCATTGCTGGCAGAGATTTTGTTGAATCTGTTTAATGGCAAAGTAAAACAAAATTGGTAAAAACTTTAGCTGTCCCTTGAAAGAGTCTCAGTTCTAATCCTGACAGTGCAAGGTAAATCAGATATTGCACAACATTTTTAGGACAGTCAAATGGGGGAACAGAGATGCAGCTCATTTGAGGGAGCAAGAAGCTAAGATGGAAGTGCCAGATTCAACCTGCTTTTCTTTAGAGTTCCCTGTAGAAAAGGGAAATCCATGATCTAGTATTAAACTTCACCTATAATTATCATTTAGTGTCTGAAGAGGTCTACATTATCTGTGTGCATTGTACCAAAGCTTTAAGAAGACTGAGTCAGGAAGATAATGGCTGATGGTGGTTGCAATGCCATCATGTTCCTTCTGAACCTGCTTTGGCACTCTGTGCAAACTCTTGACAACAGTTTGGCAGTTGGTACCTCTGTGACTGCCTGGAATTATCATATTGTTCTTCTGTGCTCTCCTTTCTGTCTATATTCTCCTACTGTCTCATACCATGCTGTAACTGCAAGCTCAACACTGATCACTATTTTGTTCTGTGTTTGTACAGACACTAGCATTAGGGTTTCTGAAATGTATTGCACTATACTTAATGATGACTTCATGTCTAAAGTTCAATAAATGGAAAATAAAATTGTATATAATTCAACATGGTCATAAAACAAAAAATAAAAATCCAATGGTCTGGATCTTATTTATCTAAAACCTTGATATCCAGCATAAAATAATGCCTTCAACAGCTGTGTTTTATCCATTTTTTGACACAGAACTGCCTTAGAGCATTTTTAAGTCACGATGTGGTATTCCTACCCAATCTAGTTCTAAAAGGGAATTGGAATATTCATCTTTGCGAAGGAAAAAGTAAAATGCTACATAACATGCAATAGAAATTGCATGAACAAACCAAAAATCCAGCAGAAATACTAATCCCACCCTGTATTTGTTACTTTCACTAACAAAAGGTATTTAGATTCTAAACCCTTTGCTTAACCGTAGGGCTATATTTCATGAAACAATTAGTTTGATAAGAGTATGTTATTAGCCTCGTGATTCGAGCTCTTTGCAGTTGTTATATGACTGCCTCAGACATTATCCATTACAGCTTTGTGGCGGCAGGCTGATGAGCACTATCATATCACTGACAATAACTGGACGCTGCATACTCTATTTTGAATCTGACTCAATTTGACATTTAACCATTGCTTTAAATTGGTTCAAAGTGAAACCCTTGTGTGTCATTTTTCCCTATGTTACTTTTATAGATCTTCAGCTTCCACCGCACTTTATATAAACTCAGCCATTTAGCTGAATTTAGCTACCTGAACCGTATTAATTGCAGGCCTTTTTGTTAGGATCTGTATCTATTTCTTATGCTTTTAGTACAAGATGGTCTTTTCAGCAGCTGGTCATTTAATAACGACTTTTTCTGCAACTTGCCAACAACTTAAAATCCTTCATTTAAGCTGAAGACTTTTCCAAAGAGGAGAGGTAGAAATTAATTTTAAATTACAATTTAGAATTTAAAGTTTAACTCCAGAGGATGGATGCTATATTCTCTAGTACATAAGATTTCCATTGAGCTCTGTAGTTATGACACTACAGCAGAATGAAGCCTTATGACTCAGGCAAAGGAGTGGGACTTCAGCATTTCCTTGAAGTTAAGTAGACACATAAGCACTACAGTGAATCAGGGACAGCCATGTAGAAGTAAGCCAAGGCATGTTGCTATGCCTCATTTCCCTCATACAAGACTACAGTACTGAGGCACAGCATGTCACACTGACCTCCGAAAAGGAGTGTTCAAATTCTACAGGTTCAGGATGTTCAGTGAAGGGCTCTTTGGAAATACATATTTGCTTTAAATGTAGAGTCATGTACTATAAAAATAAAAACAAGCTCTTTAAAAGTTTAGTGCACATGTTTCTAAAAGTAACTGTAGCAGAACTGACTTTTTAAGCCCCAAATAATCAAACACAACTGCCATATCACTTCACAGGACCAACTTCTAGCCTGTAACACTTTTGTTTCTTATCCTTTCCTCTGTATCTTCCACCACAATATAGGCAAATATGTTATTACTATTTGGTGGTAGTATTAATATCTCTCCTGAGTCAGCTCTTTTCTAAATGACTCTTTTCTACTATTTTGCTTTCACCTGTTAAATATCACTGAACAGAGTATGGTCAAGCAAATCCAGCATGAAAGGTACTTTTTATAGTCACCAGGCTATTGCTAACGTATTTGTTACTGACGATATTTACTGAGAATTTGCAAATAACATTTACCAATGGTGAATATTCCCCTCACCCTTCTACTGCCATTCTTGTGAACTTATTGCTGAAGAGTTGAACATGAGGAAAGATGTACTCTTTTGCTCTCCTGATATTAGTACTGGATATACATATTCAGAAGAGGATAGTTGTTATGAGAATAGAAAATATTTGAGGTAAAGAGAGTCAATGTTCCTTTGCTTCAGCAGTATTAACCAAAATGAAACTGTTTTCCTTTTACCTGAGTGCTAAACTGACTACACAGTTAGTGCAGTATCTAGCTGGAAAACACTTTCTAAATGTCTGAAAAAATGTTATAGATCCACGCCATTAAAGTAACTAGCTTTGATTAGAGGTAGCGATGCTGCTACACCAGACCTAGTTGTCTATCCAACCTATACAGCAATAAAAATTGAGAAATGAAATATATTTTTCCATTGAGCTTCTTTAGCCAGAGTATAAGCTCTAGGCAAACAAAGTACTCTGTTCACTGGATTTTCCTAGCTGTTGTTGTGCATTAACCTAGGCTAAGAAGAAAAAATGAGATACATGGATTTACCAGAAGTTCCAGAAGTCTGGAAATGATCCAGCTGAATATTTATACAAAATATTCAGTGGACTTGATAACTGGCATGGAGCTGATAAGAGTGGTGATAATACAAAACATTGGTAAAGTAATGGAGAATCAGAGCATCACAAGGAAAGAAGTGGGTGATCATCTTTGAGAATATGAATAATAGAAATGGACCAAAATTCAGTCATGCAAAATGCAAGGTCATGTGCATAGGAACACCAAAAATTTCTGCTGTAGATTGGAGCTCATCAGTGGGAATTACTGAACAGGGCACTGATGGGCTTAACTGCTCACAGGGTGACTGAACTATCCACATGATGTGTCCATGACAAGGGCGTATGTAGTTACAGGCTGTACCAGGAAAGTTATTTCCAGTAGAGATCGGGAAGTATTGTTTCCAGCACAAGGTCCTGGTGAAAACGCACCTGCAATTCTGTGTATAATTTGGGTTATCTGTGTGCAACAAAGACAGGTTCAAATGCATACAGATGAGGGGCACAGGGAATGAAAAAGCAGTAGAAATAAGAGAAAACTAGAATAGGTTTTCATCCAAATCAAAGAGTGAGAGGGGACATTTTTGCTGTCTATCAATGCACTGGAGTAATCATGGACAGTGGAGAGCTGTTTAAGCCAAGAAAAAATCGAAATAAACATAAATATTATAAATAGGTTAAGAATCATTTAATCATGAAAACAGATGTTTCTAACCATTCAAAGAGTGAAGTTCTGGAAGATCCTTCTAAAAAAATAGAACATAGAGAACAAATATAGCTAGTTTAAAAATGGTATGTATTATGGCCTTTAAAAAGATCAGTGTATGATAATGATGTGTTATGCTGTCTGTGGTAGCTGGGGATTTACAGCATGTCGTCCAGCCTTCTGGCTGGATCATTTTTTATTATCCTAAGCATGGTGGGGAGTCTACATACAACTTAAGTTTTTAGATCTACTTAATAGATCAACACCTATTCTTATTAGACAGAAAGCATGAGTTGTAACTCTAGAGCAGATACTCTATAGGCTTGTCAGGCAGCACCTGGGTGCTGTTCACGTACTATTTCCATATATTTCTTTGTTAAGCGGTACACTGAATAAGTAACTTTTTCTATGATTTACAAAGTGACAATAAATGGTTTTAAACCTCTTCTTCCAAAATTCGTGTTTTATTCTACATCCATCATTAACACGTACGAACATAAAATGACAATACCTTTTTCTGCTCGTTTTTCTCATTTTAAGAGGCAGCTGTGACATTACACACAATACACTAAAGAACTTAGTTTCTATTATGCCTACATATTCATACACAACTCATTTATTCCAGTTCTCTTTGAATTGATGAGCATTGTCATTCTTGAGCAAAATTATACTATCTCAAGAAACAAATCGACTTTCTCGTGCTATACATTCTTTTTTGCCTTTTTTTTTTTTTTATATTGAGTCCAATATTGTGGAAAACAGTGACTCTTGTAGCTACTAGTGGGAATATGAAATACAACCTGATTGTGGATTAAACCTTGTAAGATATATTTTCAAAGAGGAGATATTTTCCTATATGATTTAGGTACTTGGGAAAATGCCATCCTGAATAATAATTTGTAAGTAGTATAAGAAATAGGTTATTGTTTCAAAAGCAATGGACTCTTCTGAACTAGATGTTTGTGCTAAGCATAATGTCTTAAGAGGAAAAAAAGAGATTATGTTAGGAACATTAATAATGGGGGAAAAAAAACAGAACAAAACAAAACAAAACCAGGCAAAGAATAAATAATGACCTAATAGAAATCCATAAATACTTTATGTGCTTTTTTTTATTAGGTATTAATAATGGCTGCATTACAGAAACATTTTCCTGAGGGAAAAAGAACTAAGTGGCATGAAGTCTTCTCTGCAATAATTTACTATTGAACTTTGTTCATTTTGTTCAAAAACTGACCACAGCCTTGTCTCATGGAAAAAGAAGTGGTAATAATTCATGGAAACTGCTAATTCAAGAGACCCCAATCACAAGTCTTACAAAGGCAAAGGCATGGCTATTTTTTTACCTTAGGGTGTATAGACAAGATTAACACCATGCTTTCACTCTTGGATGTCTCTTGGTGAGATACCTCAAGGTTTACAAGACTTATTGCACATGATCAAGATTTCACCTGGCGGGGAGGTATGAGGGGGTTCTTTCTCTCTCACTTGTTTACATAGCATGACCTATGGTAAATGACTGAAATTTTATATCAGTACAAGAAAATCACAGCTATTGCACCACAATACACAAACAGTAAATAATCTGTCCCATTCTCCACACAATGGAGTCTTGTAAACCAAACCTCATCAAATACCTCTTCAAGCTTTGTCAAGGAATAGGGAATGATAATTGTGTCTTAAATGCAAGTAAATGTGCATTCACTCTTTTAAGCACTTTACATGCATTTAATATATTTCCTCCCTATTACCAAAACAATACAAATATCTCCATGTGTCCTGAACATATAGGGAAAAGCATACATGTTTTTGATCTGTTATGAATCTCAGAAACCCCAAACAATATGATAGTCTATAGAGACACAATGACCTCCTAATAAAATATATTGGGAACTACTGGGAAAGAGATATACTCAAAATTAAGCATCAATCGTCCAGATAGGCAACAACATCTATCCCATAAGTAACATTAAAACCACTTCTAGTGATAATATACAAATACCTGCTTCCTAAGAGTGCAGTGTTCTCTTTGCTTCAAAAGTCAAAATGATTGTAACTGAAACGCAGTCACATAATTCCAGTTAAATATGGTCTACATATGAAAATGACATGGAAATGCATAAATAGTGAAGAAACACCATATTTTACGCAAACTTTTCCATTGCCTTCCAAAAACTACAAGATACACTTTCTTACGACATATTAGCTAGGCAAGGAGAAAAATCTCAGAGTAATAGAATAAGCTAAAAAAAAGTTTCAGAAAGTAAAGGCGGTGGAAGAAGTATACTGAGAGAGACTTCACCATTTCAAATGGACAGGTGGGCAAAGAGTCAACTATAAATGAAAACAAAGAAGTGGGCATCCATCTCCAAAACGATGCCCGTTCATAAACGCATGTATGAAGTTACCTGCCATGTGCTTAAACCCCAAGCGACGCCGTGCTAGACTTCCGATGAGCTCGGCTAAAAGCAAATACCCGCCCAATCGGTGTGAACGGCTAAACAAAGGCGGGCTTTCCCTCCTCCTTCCCCGGGCAGCTCGCCCCACAGCAGACAGCCCGCTGGAGGATCTATGCCAAATTGCTCCCCGGAGGGAGCGGGGGGAGGCAGCCACCTGCCCGGGCAGAGGGTGCTGCCCGCGGCCCCGAGGTGCGACGCGACGGCGGCGAGCGGGGCGCGCGGGCGCGGTACCGTGGACAGCTCCGCACTCACCGTCCTCGTTCTCGTCGAAGACGGGCGCCCTGTGGGAGTGGCTGCCCCCCATGTTAGTCCGCGGCCGGCTCCGCATCCCCCGCCGCCAGCACCCCGCGGGGCGCGCCGGCAGGCACCCCGGCGCCGGGGCAGCTGCCCGCCCGCCGCCTCCCCAGCCCCAGCCCCAGCCCCAGCCCCAGCCCGGCCCGGCCGGGGGAGCCTCCGCAGGGCTAGCAGTCACCCTGCGACATGAAAGCGATCCGCCTGCCCCTGGCAGAGATCGCTGCTGGCTGGCGCGCACCGACTTGGCCCGTCTCTCATCGCGGAGGGGCAGAGGAGGGAGGGAGTTAGGGGAGGAGGGAGGGAGGAAGGGAGGGAGGGAGGGAGGGAGGAGGCGGAGGTCCTGCTGCTGGTGGCTTTTGGTAAGCGGTAAAAGCTGGATCTACCTGGATCCTCGCGGATCCTCCCTCCGCTTTTCCTCCTCCCAGACCTCCGCTGGGGAGCGCGGAGCCCCCGCTCCTGCCCCGGCAGAGGGGCCGGCACCCGCGCCCTGCGCTGCCCGCCGCCCCGGCGGCGCTGCCTGATGCGGGGGGACGGAGCTGCTCCTGCCGCCCGAAGGAGCTGACCGGCCCCCGGCGGAGCTGGCCGGCGCCGGCAGCTGAGGGCTCCCGGGACCCGAGGCGGGTGAGGGGCTGGGAGGGGTAAGCGCTGCCTTGGGTCGAGATGATTTTTTTTGCCTCCCGACTGGGGGTTCACCCCCGGCAGCGCGGAGGGACGCGGCCAGCTGACCGAACTTCACTGAGTTTACAAAGGGGAAAAGGAAGAAAAAGGGAGAAATTCCCTCCCCTTTTTCTTTCGGCGGGGGCCTCCCGCGGAGCGGTGGGAGACAGGCCCCGGCGGGGCTGCCCTCGGCCGGGGGGGAGCGGGGGCGGGCCGCTGGGGCGGGGCGGGGCGGGGCGGGGCGGGGCGGGGCGCCCAACCCGGCCCGGCCCCACACCGCCACCTGCCGGCGGGACGGGGATGTCCCCCGGGCGGGCCTGGCGAAAGGGAGGGGGGAGCTTCGGGGTTCTCTTTCTGGGTGTGCGGTGCCTACATACGTGTGTGTGTGTGTGTGTGTGTGTGTGTGTACACACCGTGTGTGTGTGTGTGTGTACACCAACGCGTGTATCTTGAAATGACTCCGCTGTAACAGTGCGTTAGGGAAAACTACCACAAACGTTAAGGTATAACACGAATCACCTGCTATATGGCGAGTAGTGAGGTCTTTCCAGAGTTGCTATTGATATTTATACAAAGAAATAGCTCTCCCACTCCCTTCCAAAAATGCTACTGTTTGCAACTTTTGAGGTGAAGTAGAAACAATTACCCGTGAAACTTTCTCCAAAGGGAAACAAGTAAAAAAAAAAAATTGTGTCTACATTGTTATCGTCTCCCAGTCAAAGTCTGTGCAGTTCCTCTAGGAGAAACCTGCAGATGAAAAATCAAATGGAGGTTGCATTTTTGGCTTCTCCACTGTTACGAGGGGAGAGGAGGTAGAAGGAATAGGAGCCTGAAGCCAGGGTATATGTATTTTCATAGATGCAGGCAGGAAGACTCTAATGTTCTCCTGTAATATCTACCACCCCTCTTTCAGTACAGCTGTTTAGAAAAGCCCAAGAACAAATTCTATGTGAAGTAGGAGAACTTTCAGCCTCTTTGCTTATGATTTTTACCTGCCTTAGTTACTCGTATCACCTGTCTTTGAACCCAGTCTAATCCTGCTATAATATTTGAGGGAAAGGTCGATCAGAACTGAATGCAGTGGGTAAGACCCTGTGCTGTGCGGCTGAGAGCTCAGAGCTTGCAGCACCTACAAACCCAGAGAGCTGATAAATTCAGACACAGCGATATTTTTCCATAAGTAGACATGGACAGACTGTATCACCCGCTGATATCCCTTACTTAAATTATTTGGGTTGCCACTATTTACATGTGAAAGCATTTGCAAAATAGGTAAGCTTTCAAAATGTTGACCCATGACTGTTCATCTAAAATGTAGTCTGGAAAGCATCACTTGCTCTTTGTTATTCTTCTGTTTATTACTCACCCATTCAAAGATTTAGTCATCCAGTCAAAAGCAGAAACAATATCATGTTACTGAAATGATGTTCCTTCAGTCAGAAGACATCAGTAGCATATAGAAATCATAGCCCTTCAGCTCTCCTTTTGGTTAACTGGCCAAGACGGTGCTTTATGTTAATCCATTTCCTTTTGCACTAGCAAAGGAGGACTGCACTTACAGTTCAACACATTTCAGCTGATAAGAGTTACCTTCTACCTGAGCTAAGTGCTTACATCATGTTAATGTAATTACTTCAATTCATGTGAAAGTATTTTAAAGTGACCTTCCAAATAATGGGAAGAAGAACTACTTTGCCAGTAAACCCCCAGGCTGATCATTTTACACACAAGAAACATATCCATAGAATACAGACATGGGATGAGCAGGAGCAGTTTGGGATTGCTTTGCATGCGGAAAATAGAAAATCATAAAAAATTACTCAAAACTGTCTCCAAGAGTTACTCTATTTCTTTTTTTGCATCTGACTCCCTCTGTGTAGACCAAAAGTCTAACAAGTCTTTTGAGATGTCTTTCATGATCTCATATGACAAGGCCCACCATGAACCAAAACAGTTCTAACACTTTACAGAGCAATGAGTGGTCTCCATTAATTAATCAGTCCTACTAGACTGACGTGTCTTTTTGACTTCTATATGGTTTATCACAGCTTTTCAATTCATTTGTCCTCGGTTTGTGAAAACCCCTGGCTTATGTTTAAACATCAGCATACCTAGGAGGTTAAGACAAACTGCGTGCTGTGTTAATGTGAAATGTGAAAAATTAACATATAATAATTAATAATCATTCATTCATGATTTATTAATTGCTAATATTATATTCCTCTATAACTCCTGCACTCGAATAGTGACACACATTATCCTTCACAGTCATTTTCTATATAAATACACCAAAAAATCATCATTTGACAAGAGTTTTTGGGTTTGCTGTTCTGAAGGCAATACAATGTATTCATTACTACAGTGCCTTTGCTCTGAAAAAAGATTTGTTTGTACCACACTCACGAGCTTCCTGGGAGCATCAGCTTTTCTGCAGTTAAATCAAATGCTGTTTTCATAATGGTGTCCAATGGAACAGAGAGCATCAAGGCTCTAGATGCATGCTCAAGGCCCAGCAAAGACTCAAGGAAACCAATGGCAATTTTCCAGCACCTTCAATATGAGTAATATCAAGCCTTGATTATATAGGCTGCTTATTTACAGGGACTCCCCTGTCGGAGTTTCCCTTGTTCAGTGTCGACGGCGGAGCGGGAGTTGCGATTCCGGAGTAACGACAGATCCCAATATGAGTATGGTCATCCTCCTTTATTCATGCTTATAACAGGGCTTATATAGTTATCTACTATAGGCACGTGCTTCATAACAACCTATAATTGGTTAACTACAGTTATACACGTGCTCAATAATAAGCTATGATTGGGTTAAAGTTACTGTCCACGCGCTTATTGCTTCTACTTGATTGGTGGTTGGCATCAGAACATGTTAGTCGCTTACTTCCCCTCCTCCTGGATTCAGTTCCGTTTCGGTTGTTTACCTGGCCCCATTGTTCCTTGTTCTGTCCGGGGAAGGACGGTCAGCCTGCTGCGTCAGCATGTCCTAGCTACTTTTCGAAACATGGGTTGCTCAGCGATACCAGATCATGGCCTTGCTGAATCAGCCATTCTTCCACACTCCCCTTTTCCTTTGCAACACTGAATACATGCTAAACTCTGAACAGATGCATAACTTCAGTATCTTTTTTTTTAATGCTACCCAGAACAACCTGAATTCCACTGCATCTGCTCCAAATTTAGCAACAACTCTTCAGGAGCAATTACTCATGTGTTTTTCCAATTGTTTTTGTAAATCAGAAATAAATCTGAAATTCTAAATCATAACATCATGCATATCAATGAAGCTCTCTGAAGCCTGAGCATTTTCAGAACAATTAAATATTTACTCTTCTGGGACAGAGATTTCTAAGCTATAGACGATCAGAGTTTGAAAGTCTTACAAGACCAGAACCAAATCCAACTTCTCATTCTTATCTGTTCTGCTAAAAGATGATCAGGTTTTGATTGTGATAAACCAAGTTCTAACCTTAAAAACACATTTTATTTTTAGCAGGTAAACACTGCATAGCCTATGCAGAAAACACAGTAGGGAAAAAGGACAGTCTAATAGAGCTTTTTTCCCCCCTGTAAATGAGAAGCTGCAATCAGCATGAACATCACTTTTAAGATATTAGTTTACCTTTTCATTTAAGGCATATGTCGTCTGGCTTAGATTAATAGTGATTTTTTTCAGATCTCCATGCAGAGTTAGCAGTAAAGAAAATCAAACATTATTTTGATTTTGCATTATAAAACATCCCTTAGGGAATTCAGTAGTTTAAAGCCAGTAATTCTGTGATTACAGCTTTTGTATTAAAATGCTTCTGATGAGACTTACAGGGTGACCTTACAGTTCTTGATTTCAAAGCATACCCTGTTGATATGCTAATATTTGTAAATTGCAGAGTGTTTACACTGACATTTTTATGTTTGAATACTACCCTGGAGTTAACAAACAAAATATTAAAATTATATCTCTTATCTTTATGATTATGACTACTTTAAAAAGAAAAGATGATGGGTTAAAAATAGTCCCCTCCTTGGAAACCAATAGGGTCCCCATCAGAGGTGGCTACTTCTGCTTGCTTCTTTCCTGAGAAGAGTCATGTTCGCTGCTGTGTGTTCTTCCTGCCATTGTGGAGACAAGGGTAGGGCACCCTGTGTTCATCAAGAGGCAGTGGGATTTTGAAAGTGAGTATCAGTGAGAAAGTAACACAATTCTTACTGTTTTTCCAGCTCACCAAGAAGTGTTCACTGGTGGTGTGGTCAGATTTGTTCTCAGGCGAAAGTTCAAGCAGTGTAAGGAGTTAGAAGCCTTCAGCTGTAGTCAAGTTCTCAGTTCAGGCATGAGAACAGGCTCTGTGGTTTAAGCCAACTCCTTTCCAGTTAGGCAGTTGGACTAGGTGATCATTGTAGGTCTCTTCCAACTGAAATATTCTATTCTATTCTATTCTATTCTATTCTATTCTATTCTATTCTATTCTATTCTATTCTACTCTTTCACCTTACACTGGACCCCAGGAAGCTTACTATGGCTATTTTCCACGTGTCAGCTGAGGCAGTGGTAAAACTGCTGAAACTCTCTTTCCAAACCACATCTGCTCCCCGCCACCCTCTTCAGATCACTAAGATGTGATAAAAGGCAGAAGATGCTGAAATCGGAAAAAAACTTTGATCTTTCCATAGTTCGCTGTTGGAACAGGCTCTCTGCCCTTTTTTATTTGTATTTTAGAGAACTTATGCATTAGGAGCACTCACTAAATAAGGCAGCAAGAGACAAGAACCTGAAACACACACTGACAGTTTTCTAGTCACTCTTCAAGCATAAGTACTTGTTGTTCCCAAGAAAGGTCAGAGCCTGTGCAAATTGACTGAGTCCTATTTCATCCCTGGATGAATTCGGAGGAAACTGTTTCTCCTAAGGTTCTATCAAGATAGTGTTAAAAAGCTGGAGTTTTATTGAGGTTTACCATGAGCAGCAGTGAGTCTAATTGGCATCATCTGGCATACTCATGCAAGTGACAGGGTGCAAGAATTGGCCCAAGCATAGATCAAAGTTTCCTTTACTTTGCCAGGGTTATGACCTTGCTGGAAGGCAGTGGTTCAGTTTGGCTTCCCAACCTGCTCTCCCAACTGCTCCTTCCCCAGCAGTCCTACCTCCAGTCCCCAAGGCACAAATCTAAAGCATAATGCAGTTTTTGAACAGATTTAAACTAATCCCAGTATGGGTCATCCAGGCATGGATTTGCATGAGGATGAAAGGGGCTTTAGCCTTCCCATCAGAAAAGTTAATGGAATATGGAATAGACTCATGGACAAGTTGTGCAGAATCAGATCTCATGGTTAGATTGTGAGGGTGTCTTTCCCCATCCTCCATTTTACAGGGAGGCCAACAGCATTCAATAAGGTTTTTAAAAGGCTGCCAGCCAGCTGCTTCACCTGCATTTCATCAGTGTGAACGCAGCACAACTATGGCCATTTACTCAGAGACCTGCTTTATGCTCAGCCTTGTTTCAGGAGATGAAGAAAGTGTTTGATCCCAGATAAACTTGGGAAATCATGGAAAGCCTTTACCACAACATCTATAAAACGTGTTGGACATAAAGGGCAAGAAGAGCAAGGATGTCTGTATGAGTAATGTATTAGAGAGAAACTACAACTATTTATTTGTACAGAACCCTAAACTGATAAAAAGGGGAGAGTTGGTTCTGCACTACATTGAATACACTGGGGTCCAAATTGCAGTAGCTTTGGGTCTGGGCTTCTAGCTAAGTTCTAGTCTTACTTATCATATATCCTTTATCTGTACAATACTGTGATATCAGCCAAGTAAGCAAAACAGATTAAACTGGCTATAGGCACAGCAAACACCATTCCAGACAGCATTGGCTCTAGAAACAGTCCCCAACCCACTGGAGTCCCTCAGAAAATGTGACTGTCTATAGAACTGAAGTCAGCTTCCTGTGCATATTCAAGGAGTGAAAAGAAACTAAAGTTACTGGAATCCAAGATCAGGAATGATTACACTCCAGAATTGCTGGCCCCAGTTTGGACTTATTACTACTGAGTCATGTTTTTGCAATTGGCTTCAGTCACAGCCTGATCAGGTCCATTATGCCTATCTTGTGATTTGACACTGTTACACTAAATCTCAGATTGATAACCCTAAGCAATTTTCACTGCAGTATGTAGCAGAAATCACTTCAAAATAGAGAGTATTTTGTTCCTTTCTAGCTTTTACCTGTTTCTGTGGAATTCAACATGGCATGCACTATGTATTTCCTTCAGCACAGAAATAACATGGAAAACTTGTGAAAGTTTTTTGTTAGTTCCTTCTTTGGTATGACCAAAGTTTTGAAGTCCACAGTATGAGAAAGCAAAACCCAATGGTTATGGTTGGAATTTGAGAAACCTGGTGTCAGCCCTCTGCAAGATTACATGTGTCTGTCCTGTTAAGGTCAATGGCAATACTTCGGTGTTAAACAGCTGCGATGGGAGCAGAGTCAAGCCTTTAGCAATGTGAGACACAAAAAAAAACCCAACAAACCAAGAGATTAGTCTTTACTGCATGCAGGTACATCAACAGGAAGCATGGACAAAATATCTTCTGCCTGTACAGGTTTTGGTCACAGCCTTTAGTTTTATATTTGGGATGTTGGAAAGGAATCTTTATAAACTGGTCGAGGTCATCAAAACACATATATGACAAAAGACTTCGGAGACCACGGGACCTTGTTGTGATCAACTTACTGCAACATCATGTGCTTGATGAACATTGCAACATGGCAATGTTCAGCTTGGGCGTGAAACTGAGACCAGGGATTCCCATGTTCCACTTCTGCTGTGCACACTTCTTCACCATTGCACACTTCATCTTTCCATCAGGTGTTTTCATGTAAAAAGTATTTTTTTCAGAGCAGAATTCTTGCAACTTAAGGAAGGGGCAAATAAAAGCATCTGAAGCATCTTCCCTTTCTTTAGAGAGACAAACTGGTTCCAGAAACAGGTCTGTAGGAGTAAGTGTTGCTGGAGGACAGGGCCAAGCAAGAGCAGGTGAGGGATATACAGCCCCAGGATGTCTCCTGAGCAGCTGCATCGGCTTTTTTCCAGCATAACTGCTACAAGGTCCTGCCAGTAACCTAACATACCTCCCGCCCCTCTCCACAGTAAATATTCCGAAGGAGTTCAGACTAGATCTGTGCTTCCTTGAGCAGCCTGCTCTGGGTGCTCTGCTGCTCGGAGGTGCAGCCATTATCCCGCAGTGTAACAGCCCAGCCGTTCTCTTTCACAGCCTGTACCGGCCTTGTGTGGTTTATGTTCCCCTCAATCTTAGCTGTTTAATAAGCTTTACTGCTTAATGATTTTTTTTCTTCCCCTCTTCATGTAATATATCTGTATCTGGAGCTCTGGGGATTCTCCGTTAATAGCTTGTCCTATTGTGTTTTGTCACGTCCTTTCTTGTGACTGGTAATGTATCAGTAGTATTGATTGATGTAAAATTATAGACTTCCCAATGTTTCCTAGCCTGCAGAGTGTCTTTCAAGAACTCATAAAGTAGCTCAAGTGATGAAGAGCCCTACTTAGCAGAATAGTTAAGAGGCTGCTCTTTTAGAGCTATTACATTTCGGCTATTAAGGCAAAACACTAAATAGGGGTGCCAGGGTGACTTACAGCTCTCTTGTATCTTTTCTTTTCAGGAGTATAGCTACACTTTCTCTTTCTGTTTGTTTTGGTTTGGTTTGGTTTGGGTTTTTTTATTTGGACATAAACCACTAAAACAACTCAAAACCTGTATTCTCATCTCACAGATAAGAAATTATAAGCTCATGATTTGAAAACTGAAATCATCTGCTGAAGGTAACAAGATAAGCCCATGCGAGTTCAGCTTTGTACAAGGAGCCATGATGATTTTGTACACAGGTAGCTGAGCAATGAAAGAAAGAAAACTCAATTGTTCACAGAAGTGGCACCTGAAGGAACAGTTATCAAAATTAATTGGATCTGTAAAATAAGGAAAAGCATTATTTGCTGAATATCCCATTCAAGCTGTTTGCTAAAATCTGTCAGAGTCAAGCCTTGATAGATGTGTTCATGAATTGTTCAAGTTTCCAGCAGAAAGGGAAAAAATCATGCTCAAATTTACAGAACCAATAGACAGAATTTGAAGGTTGTCATGTGTCTGCTGAACAAATTGGATGATAATCCAAAATTTGTAAGTGTTCTTGAAATCGGTAATTTTATCATTTTTCCACTACCTTAATGGCTTAGAGGGTAGAAAGTAAACACTCTATGATAATTTTCAGGAAAAGCTACAAGAATAAGACTGCAGCCCAAGGAAAGATGTCTAATAGCTGTATATTTTCCTCTGTTTTGTTTGTTTTGCTGTCCTTCAGATTTAATCACATCTCTCTTTGCCCTTATCTCATAAAGAGATTTGCTGCACATATATTTAATATATGCATACTAGAGCATAATCAATGCAATATGATGGTAGAAGAGACAAAATAGGAAGCATAGGTTTAAATGTGCTTTGTGAGTGAGACCTAATGGTGCTTGACAGCCACGTGGCTTTGGAAAGTTAAAGATATGTAATTGCACCTTGTGAAAAATAGTGGGAGTTATGCATCTGGCACCTTGTAATTTACCTTTGGTCATGCATCAGCATGGGAAAGCATTCTGCTGCTCATTGGTATTGCATTTACTGGAAGTATATGCAATTAACACAAGAGCCCAGCTACCTGACAGAATGTTGTTATATAGCCAAAGTCATCACCAATCTCTATAAATTATATTTCCATTAATCAGTTAAGCTCCTTTACCCCCAGATCATGCATTAGTTCAAGGAAAAAATGAGACTGACAAAGCTTTCCATGAAGGTATGTTTATCTTTCCAGCTCTAGGATCTCCCTAGAGTGAAACTGCTGCAAAGATGCCCTGAACAAACATGTCCCCTAGGACTGTGACCAGATGCTTTTTTTTTTTTTTCTCCCCAGTACTAGCTTCATCTACATTACTGGTTTGGTTTGACACAGGAGTGCACTTTTAAAGCAACTCTCACAGTTGAGTCAATTTATTGTGCTGGGCTTTGCATCGTGGGGCAGTCTCAGAACATAATCTGGATTCCTTTGGGATGAATCAAAACCAGAAGGTGCCCTGTAGGAGTGCACCTAATGCACCCCGACTGGTACTGGGCAGTCAGCCCATGGGATCAGACTAGAGCTAGTCTAACTAAAACCCCTAAAACACATACAGTGTGGACATTACAACCTCAGCACCAGCTCTTTCCCATTCCAGATCTGCTCCCATGGCACTGACCTTGTTGCTAACATAGATACAGAAGACATCTCCAGACTTCTGACTGCCTGGCCTCTGAAGAGGCTATAGCCCGTTTCATGCTTTTTTTGCCCCCCGCTGAAATTTCTGCCATTATATCACGGACATGAAGCAGCATATCATTAGGCTTATTGTAGCATTTACCCGTTCTTTCTTTCTTCCCTCTTTAAAAAAAAAATCCAAAAACATAGCTTATGGCAAAACCAGTTGGTGAAGAAAAGTCTCTGTTATGTACAGACACCTCAGCACTTAGTTCTATATTGCACTCCAGCTTATCTCAATTTACATTCAAGCAACGATTCAAACAGAAAAATGTGTAAAAGTAGCAGGAGAGGCATCCCATTATAAGTCCTCAATACAGTGCCTATGTGCAGGCAATGAGCAGACTGTAGCCATATACATCAGCTGTCCTTAGCAACCAGTCAGCTGTGAGAAATGAGCCTGACTCCCGGACGTAAACCTGCAGGATAACATAGATTAGCAACAGCAATTTTTTTCTTGTTAGAATACAATTGGACACCCAGTTTGGAATAGTCATGCTTGGTTAGGAAGGGGAAGGAACTCTTTCCTCACAGACTAGTCAGAGCGGAAGTGGAAAATCAGTTATGCTCATCACATCTGTGGTTTTCTAGGATCCCCAGTATTTGCAGCCCTGTAGACACTGTCATAAGTCCTTATTATGGGAAGAAGTTCCCCATCATTCTGCCATGTCTCTTTTATTCAGATATTATAGCACTGTTTTCCCCTGAGAAATCTGTGTGATGACATATTTTAATTCAGGAAGGAAACTACTGTCAAGGTTTAAATTCACATTTAAATTATGCTTTTGTTTATAAATATCTTAATTTTAACATTTTAAAATGTACTTAAAATTAATTTTAAAACTAAAAAGTAATTAAACTTTTCAATGAATAGAAATCTGTTGAAGTGTCATTTTATATACCTGATACTCTTCTGATTCTTCAGGAGACAATCAGCCAGGACAGGAGAGGAAAAAGGCACCCAACACAGAATGGGCCCATGCCCAATTTCTCCTGCTCTGATAGAGAAATGAGATTGATGACAACTTGGTCTGGATTTTAATATTTTTCAGATCTACTGTAACCTTCACAGTTGTCCTTATCACCCTTTAAGACTTTTTATTTCATATCTTTCCTTTTTTATCTTTCTATACTCTTCCATAAAGAAGAATGGAGGAGGGAAAGTAGTGCAGCCCTATGTTTGAAAGCATTTTCTACAACTGGTGACACAATGAAATGTGTTATTTTTGTATGCATTTTGTGATTTTACCTCCTTTTAAGGATAATGTTTGAAAATAGTTTTAGACTGCATTTGTGAGATTGATGACATTCATAGACAATTATAAATCACATTAGAACCCTAGAAATGGCACCAACTTCCAGTAGGATCCTTTTTGGGGTGCATATAAAGGTGGTTGTCTCTTCTGCTTCTCAGCAAACATTTATGAGTAGAGAGTTACAACTGGCCTCATTGCTCAGCAAACACCAACGTTCAGTAGAGATCGCCACCTGCGGCATCTATTCTTCTGTCTGTGTAAATTTTCTATAACGAAAGCCCCATTTTGCCTTCAAGCTGGAAAATGAGGCTAAAGTAGTGATGCAAATGGTGAACTGAAAATTAAAGAAACCAGGCTAAAGAAAACACGGTTCCTGATTCCATTGCTCTGAAGCCAAAATCTGACTAACATCACTGAAGGCAGCTTTTCAAAACTGTTTCATTCAGTACCGAGGTTCCCAAAAGTTGGAGTCCCTTCATGTCTCCTGAGAAACATGAGAAATTTTCAACTGTAGGACAAAGGAGGATCATGTTTCCCAAACAAAGGGCTTGAGCCCTTGGCCCGGAGAGGAGAAACGTTGCAGCAGGACCATGGGAAGGAAAAGAGGTTCCTGCAGGTAGGCAAAATGCAAATATTTGGGTTATTTTTCTGCAGGAAGAAAATGTTTCAACTTGCTTATCTGTTTTGTTTCAACTCAGTTTGCAGCCTTTGTCTTGCTGGGCTGGGAGATGGTGATTTGGAATTTGGAGCACATTTGTGTGCCTGAATGAAATCAGAGTGTGCTTGCTTGGAGGGAAATGTGTTACTGGTGTTGCTTGCTGTGACGCTGCTGCTGTTGATTGAAAGAAGCCTGCTGTGGCTTACTGCTGAAATTACGGGAATCTTCAATAGAGCGACCGACAGCCCTCGGAGGGGGATAAAAATCACAGAAGGGAAAATGTTAAGGTAAAATTATGTTGGTGGTGAAGCTTGTTGTTTATATAAACTGTTCCTGCTACGAGCCCAACAGTGACCTTTTCTCACATAGGGCGGTGGAGCTTTTTCCAGGCAAAAGTATTTGCAAGTGTGCTCACAAATGAGGATTTTGCAGAAGTCCTGGCAGTTTCCATCTGAGTCACCTCCTGAGAACAGGGTAGCAGCAAGGGTGCCAGGGGCCAAACCACACCAGCTTGTGTTGATCTACTATGGCCCATGGGCATGGCAGCAATTTGGGAGCAAATAAATACTCTTACTGACTATCCACATAACATTTTCTGTTCCTCTTCTTTTCCCATTGCTTCTGGTCTCTTCAGATCACTAACTATGCAGTGCCTACTTCACTGGGATGCTTAGATACTTGTCTTACATAAACACTAACAACAATCATACTAGTGGTTATGCTAGAAAATGTCACCTCTCGAAATCCAGCACAAAAGCTTTCAAAATCTCCCCTTTTTCAAAAAGCCGGGTAATTGTGCTTCTTAAATGGTTTCAAAGCAATTTGGTTTCAGTTGATCACTGAAAAGTCATAGACCAGAAAGCATCTGGTTTTCTTAAGAAGGGCACTACAGGGGCTGTTTGGAAGGTAGTATGTCCAGAGGAGTCAGAATACACCTCCTACACTGCACTGACCAAGTGAAAACTGAGTCTCTAGCAATATCCATCCTGGCATGTAGACTCTATTCACCAAGATACCTGTGTGTAGTTACCGAAGCACTGGATATGACCCAGTTATTAAAGGTGCTTTAAAAGCTGCTTTTGAAATTGAATATTAGACAGGAAAGAAAAATGGTCAGAATCCTAAAAATCAGAGTAAAATATGGTGAAACAATCTACCTATTTATTCTTATTTTTGCTTTACATGCTACCTGAACCTAAAGAGCTGTTGTATGTTCAGTTACTGAATAGATAAATTCCAAAGCAGTGGCACTGTGCATGCTTAAAACACATCTGAATGTATGTTTTCTTCCTGTATTTTGTGCAATCATTTATTTTCTTGCCAAAAAGACAATATATTTTCTTTAGGCAGCATTGAATATACAACTCGTGCTTGCTTTACTCATGTCAGTGCAGAACTTGCTGGTCATTTACCAGCGTGGCTGCTCACCCACAGTTCATTCTGTGCTCTCCCACTTCCCCGTGCCCTCAGGCTTTTCAGCTTAACTCTCGGCAAGGCATCAGCTCACAATATTTCATTTTCAGTCCTCAGTGTCATCAAGATGGAAGCCACCACAGAGAATATAACATCTCTCAAGCGTGTGGTACGCACAGTCCAGTGGCTGGCATTGGACTTGTCTGTCCAATGCCAAATGAGCCTCCATTAGAGAATTACAGACGTTAACGTGACAGCTTGCTCATAGCAGGGACTGAGCCGAGGCCTTCTGAAGCTGAATACGCGAGTTGGAGCAGGACAGCCAAGCTCTGCACTTGGCGCTATGACAGCTCTCTCTTCTCTGGACTGGGTACCAAGGTGGTAATAAGGAAGAATTTGCTTTTCAGGTTTAGGCCCAAACAGGAGAAACTGTTCAGAAAGACTGACACAGGCAATGTGCTGTTCATCCTAAATGTTGCCAGATAAAATAAACTCCAAAAGCAGCATTTGTTCTTCTAAGGAGAACTGTTGGAGGAAAAGCTGGCCCGCCTGAGCATCCCATGTACACAAAAACCCCAAACCTGTCAGCAACAGCACCCAAACCAGATACAGACTTTTTCAGATGTATGTATGTGCTCTGCCTGTGTGAATGGTTAACACCAGAAATGGCAGAGTGCTCAGGAACACAGTGTGTCTTGGAAAGGAGGGAAATTTGATTACCTTCTAAATCTGCTGTCTCAAGTGGGAATGATTCATTGATGCCAGTAGACACAACAGCAAGGAATCCACCATATTAACACAGACATTTTTCATTTATTGATTGCATGAAACAAATACTAAGCAAGACATGCAATTGCCAGGCAAGGAAAACATGTTGTTATTAACGGATGTAAGGAAACAATTGGGAGAAAAATGGCAGTAGGTTGAACAGAGAAGTGTCCAGAGGTTATAGCAAAGTTCTGCAAACCAGAGATCATCTTTTCACCACAAGTTTGCACAGCTTCTAGCTCAGTGGGAGTCTTGATGAATGACTTTGCCCCCTAAGCTGTAATCCATATAGCAGTGCTAACAACATATGTCATCTGGAAATTAGTCTCCAGCTCTCCACAGCATAGTAGATAATGACATGTAGTGTCTTCTTATTCTGTGCTTCAAACATCCTCCAGTAAGTTACATTAACTGTAGACTTTGTTCCCTTGCTGGAGGCTGTGAGCCAAAAGACAAAAGGAATTAAGAAAATAAAGCATGCATAAACAAAAAAAAGCAAAAAATCATTACATTGCCTAAGGCATCTATGCTTCAGAAGGACCAAAAGCCACATGGTTTATTAAAGATGATTCTGAATTATGCAGTAAAAACTCCAGCATAGAGCCAACCAAAGCATAGCTCACTTGACTAGGCAGTTGCATGCAAGTGTTTGTCCACAACTTTTTCTGGGCATTTTTTCTTACCATGTATGCTGTAGGCACATGTGTGCACACAGTTTCAAGTAGAAAGGTGCTTTTACTGAATTCAATAGTATGCCTAAATTCACATGTTCTTAAGAGTTTTGCTGGATGTGGACCTTGGGTTTCCCCCAAGAAGAACACCATCTTCTCCTTTTAAACAGTGCTTTCTTTAAAAAAGAGGTCAGCATCAGATACTGATCTCTGACACAGCTGAAACTCCTTCATGTATTGCACTAGAAATTCAAGCAATTTATACACCGGTTCTATATGAAGAATCTCTCAGCATCAGCAGTCTAATCCAAAATTAGCTTGTATTTCTTCCAAGAATATAATTGTCACACCTACTGTTTAACGTCAGTTTAAGCAGCAGAACAATCTGAAGGGGAAAGAAACACCCTCATTTACATTAGTCTTATCCTAGTTTTTATGTATCAGCTTTCTAATTACTAGAATCATTTGCTAAGAAATGATGGTGTGTTCAACACTGCCCAAAACACTTATGAAACCTTAGTCCCTACCCAGCAGTGCCTTTGAGCAAAACAAGCTGCAAAATCCATTGCAAGGCTTGTGATGTTTTTATCTCTGAGCACAGCCATTTTTCTGTATCACTCCAGCATCAAACACTGGCACCTCTTGGGCTCTTTGTCCACATAAGACAGGACCATCCACCTTCTGGCTCTTCCTCTGCTCTGCTGCCCCTTGGGGTAGTTGGTAATGGAGGAAGCACCAAGACAGACAGTCCTTGAGCTCACTGGCATGAGGGACTGTGATCCTCATGGGCTTTGCCTGGGCAGCAGAGGTGGGACGCCCATCATTGGGGCTGGTTGCAGAGGCATCTCTCACGGTTTGGCGTCACGTTTGGTCATCCGAGCTGTCTGCATCCAGCCCACAATTCCCTGTTGTCTTTCCTTCCTGTGGTCAGAACCCACAAAATAAATACAGTTAAATAAATGAAAAGCTTCATAAATAAATGTTCAATAAGTAAAGAAGATAGATAAATAAATAAATGTGTTAAATAAATAAAGCTAAAAAAAGAAAGCACATGTCATTCAGTTTAAGAGCAGCTGTGGCCTATTAGTAGCTCCATTTCAGGGCAGAAGCCACGTCCTAAGCAAGGGTCGGACTCTGATGGTTTTAATCATGTTACTGTATCTGTTGTCCTGTTCCCGACTCTAGCTGCCAAGGGGGGTGCCAGAAGAAAATAGAGCTTGACTTTTCTCATAGCTCTATCTTCAGTGAGCAAAAAGAAAAGAATGCATAAAAGAGTAAACATACATCTATGTCTTCTCTAATCTCTTGTCTTGCACGATTTTTCCTCCATAGTCACATGCTGGATGTTCATGTTACAGCAAATTCTGACTTATGACAATTACCATTGCCCATGTCTGTCTCACACATGAGAAAAACAAGTAAGTGCTGGATATGCAAATTTTTTCCATGGTTTTTTTTTGGCTCTGACATGGCCAGAGGATATAGGGCTGTCCTTGGGCAATGCTCTCTGTATTTGGAAAGTGCCTATGTTGGTCCACAGCCCCAGCTGGTAAAAAACAAAGAAAAATGCAAAAAACACAATTCAACATGCACTGAAGTTCAGACTCCAGACCCAGTACTGGTTTGTTTTCTGTTCAAGGTTTGAATTCTTCTAATACAGTGTCTGTGTGTGCGTATGTGTGTGTGGTTTGGCTTCAATATTTCCTGGAGGAATGTGTACGCACAGCTAAACAAAATACCTCCCTGGGGGCAGCTTGTGCTTTACAGTTGCTGCAGCACAGAGAGAAAATCAGATTTTACAAAGACAGAAATGAAGTACATCCTGCCAGGGTATAAGAAAAGCTTCATGCTTGACATCATTAATGGTCAAATTATAACATCAAAAAATAATATTTTACTCCAGTGCATTTAGATCAGGAGCTTTGACTATTTCTTTGGGAAAAGAATGGGAGATAAATACATGAAAATAATCAATATTTTCTAGCTATAAAAGGACTACGACCAAGCACCTTTTCCAAACCGCTCTTTAAACATGTTCCACATGCTTTGTAGGTCACTCTTTTCCCCTGAGGCTTGGTCTGTTAACAAAGAGGTGTATTAAATACAGATGAACAAAAAGATCAGCTCCAAGCTTTTCCTTGTGCTTGCAAATGCTGATTCTTCTACAGGGCTACTCAGGCCTGACACCGGGTCTCTCTCAATGAGGACTCAGCATCCTCAGAGAGCAACAAATACATTTAGCCTTTTCCTAGCAAGTTCAACCCTTGATAGCAAGGCTTAGAAAATGCATCTCACTAAAGATTTTTTTTTTTGTTCCTACTCCTATCAAAGTATAAAGCTAAACAGAGCTGGTTTATTGGCATCAAGAACCGACACACTGTGTTTGGAAATGTAACCCTTCTTTGAAAAGTATGTGTAAAGCAGAGTCAAAGAGTCTGCTTTGATCACTTTGATACTTTCCTGAATGTTGTTCGGTTTCTTTGACTCTATTCGCTCCATTTCTCTTTGGTGTCAGAGAGAAGATGGTGTGGACAATGCTATCATTCTCCACCCAGCGCTTTGTTTTAGTACAGAAGCTCATGTACCTAAATTATGCAATAGGAAGAATTGAAACTGTGTCTTTTTGATGTGAACAAAGCTGATGCCAACATTTTTTGTTAGTGTACAATTAATGAATGAAACGGGTTGATGTTCTGAGTGCAGTTCATAGTTTGGCAGCTGCTGTGCTGCCTGTACATGTGCTTTTCACATTCCCCAAGAGCAAACCCAGCCTTTCTGAGAGCGCCGTGCAGCTGCATAGTACTGTTTGCACAGCAGTTTTAATGCTGTATTCAGACTAGGGTCCAGGGGGTCAACTGTACTTCTCTGGCCAGTGCATTACCACATCCTTCTCTGGGCTGGACTCCAAGGCCTCCAGCCTCTATTTCAGGCAGCTGTGGCTCTCTCCTAGAAAGCCATGGACCATCGCCCTATACCTCTGCAGCTTCGGTTCTCATATCAGCGATGGCTACTGGTCAGCAATCAAGTCAGTGCCCAATCCAAAGGGCAGCACAGAAGCAGAGTTTCCAGCCTGCCTGGGATCTGCAGTCCTTGTGTGCCTGGATTTCTACTTCTTTGAGTGACTGGGGTGTATATGCGTAGACAGGTTGTCTACAGGATCACCTCCCTTTCCATCCCTATTACAGAACTTTCCAGTAACGGCTATGGGAAAATGGGCTGCGAAAAAGGGAGGCTGCAGTGGGGTTGGAGTGCCCCGAGCCACAAAGCCAACAGCTGGCTTTGCCAGGAGAGCAAGACAAGGACCCAGCTGTTGGAAAAGTAACTGGGGCAACAAGGAAAGGGAGATAGAAGGAGAAAATGCCCCACATTGTTCCATCTCTCCCGTTCACTGAATATTCTCACTGTTCTTTCTGCACCCCATGCAGTCTGAATTCATCCTCCTCAACCATGGGTGACCAAAAGTGTATGTAATATGCCAGATGAGCAGGTCCCTGCTTTTACACCGGTGTCAATATCTCCTTGTCCCTGCTGGCTATAACTCCTCTGACACATCCTGAGATTACATTCACCTTTTTCATGGCAATTCGCACTAGTGGCTAATATTTATCCCATGATTAATGAGAAAATATGTAGTAATAAACTTAGCATATTTTTTGTGTCCTCTATCATTGCCATATAATGAGCTCTCACATTACAGTAGAAATTCTATGCAACAACTCATAGCCAAACACATAATACTATTGGATTTAATTATTTCCATTAATCCAGTCTCTAGTGATCTTTATTGATTTCTTTAGGCTGTTCTGATTGTCTACGTTGATACTGGCTCCTAAACTTTTGTTTTAAGTTATGTCAGTGGAAGGGTATATGGTAATACTTGTCACAAAGATAGATCATGGTTAATATAGTAAAGATAATGCTTCAACTGTTTGTCTTTGTGTTACCAGGAAGTCATTATTTCACAGAAACTGCTTGGTTATAGGGTAGACGATGAATATATTAACTCTGGATAATTTAAGGTAAACAGACAGGGTTTTTCTTTAGTATTTACCCAAGATTGCTGGGGAATTAGGCAGCCTCTTTCCCTCTTGTGCACTCACACATGCTGTTACCCTTTTGGGGCTATTTATTTGAAGAACAATGTTTTAACAAAGAACATTTAAATTGCCTCTGCAAACTTTAGCATGACTTTACTCTTGTATACTCTATGTATATGTATATCAGAAGGACACTTTACATTTCAAAAGCAACACACTTCTCACAGTTTTTTGAAGACAGCTTCTTATTTCAAGAGCGTTTCTCATTTGCAAGGGTAGCCTCAGCTCTCAGCAAGAGAGATCACTGCAGTGACTCACTAGCTTATTGCTGATAAGATTGCTTTTTGCCCCAAATGCAGCTTGCCTGGTTTTCAGCTTGGGAAACTTCTTTAAATTCACCAGTGACTTTGCCAGCTAGACAACGACAGCATCAGAGTGTGAATCACACCATTTCAATGGGCTGATTGTGAAATAAATATGAACAGGAACAGCGGGGGGGGGGGGAGCTTTTCTTTAGCAGTCACAGTTTCCTTTTCACTATATGCCCTTAAAATGCCCAGGCAGCCTATTAGCAGAGGGGAAGATTGATAGAATTGCATTTACATTTTAAATCAAGCCAAGTTCTCTCTTCCCCAGCCACAACCCTTCTAAAACATCAAACAAACAAACAAACAAAACAAAACAAAACAAAAAAAGCTGCAGCCAAATAGAAAGGAGGAAAATAAATGTTCATTTGATTAGTCTTCTAATGGAAATTAGCTTAATGGTCCAAAATTAAAAGTACAGACGTTAAAGACCTTGGCTTGTTCTATACATGAAAGGCATAATGCTGCAACTGGGGTGATTCTTCACCCAAAATATTTCTCTTCATGCCATCCCTCGGTGCTTCCCTCAGTACATTACCCAGCTGTAATATTGTCTCAGTTTTGTAACATTATTTCTCTTTCCTTTTGGGAATAACTGTAAGTGTAAAACAAAACTTTATAAAACCGTGAGATTAAGTAGACACACTGTTGCTGAGAAAGTCCCCCAAGCCACCCTTGGATCTGACTTGCCTTTCACCCAGCCGGTGACCATGAACACCCATCCCTCCCCTGGCACCGGCTGCCCTGGGTACCCCATGCCAAGGTGGGCTGGGTTAAGGTACAGCCGGGCGCTCTCTGGCAAGCTGCCTGAGAACCAGCCATGCAGGCAGGAGGGGCCCGTTTGGCACCTCGTCCTTGCAGATGTTCTCAAAACTACCTGTCGAACACTGCCTACACCTAGCCGGATGGATGGGGGCAACACTGCCTCTGCTCTGCCTCTGCTGGGACAGCAGGGCAACCTCCTGGTGTAGACAAGACCCTGTTGCAAGCTACGGTCTTATTACTGTAGAGAGCTATGAACTATACCATGCATGTATGCAGCTACTTTTCATGTATCTTCATCACTTCTGGATTTTACCTAGTAGAGCAGATCATCAACTATTCCACCCTATTTTATACATTTTTGTTCCAAAGACTATTTATACCTGTACAAGGTACTTGTCACATTGTTTGTTTTTAGGGCACTGGCAAAGACGGCTTTGAACCTGGGTAGTGTCTCCAACAGGCAGGACTCCAAAAGGTAATGCGCTCTGTGAGGAACAAGAAATAATGCATCTGATTTACTCTTGCTTTGGCTTCAGGGCTGTTGTGCTACTAAGGCCAATGAACTGAATACAAGTTTTAATCTAGAGTGAGAATGTGGATCTGCAGGAGTCTGTGACTTGTGTCATTGACTTCAGTGATGGCAGGATTTCTTCCACTATGCTTAAATATAAAACGTGAAAAGCAGTGTATAGAAAAGAAAGGAGAACTATAGAGATGTGAAGTATTATATGGACCCATACTTTACCTTCCCAGCCAGCTGAGATGAGAATTTATTTTACCTTGCAGTTGTGCTAGCCTGCTGGAAGAACTGTTGTTTGTATCTAGAAATATACACAGCAACATAAGCTTTGATGTTTGCAGGTTTCTAGGCAAGAATAAATAGAAAACTGAGTCTGCTAGCATGCTAAGCAGCTACTAAAAAGCTCCTGTGCAGGCTGTAGTTCAGCAGAGAAGTCTCTTTGAATTCCTTTGGCTTGGACCAGGTTGTTATCCACAGCTGCACTTTCAGTCTCATCCATTTATTTTCTTTTAGTGACATAATGCTTCTGAAAGGTGCGGGAATACCAATCCTAGAAAATTAATTCCCTCATCTCCTTGCAGATTAACCATAGCATAGACAAGAGTTCCTTGGAGGGACAACCTCTGAGAACAGATAGCGCAGACCTTGCGTTTTTTCAGCCCTTGAATTCCACAGTGGGCTTGTATCGGGGACGAATTTGGTAGATCAATACATTTATTTGTATCACCTCTGATACATTCCTTGCTGGCTAACATAATTTTTCATCGCGAGTGTAATTAGGGAGGGTGGGAAGCTGACCAGCAATGATAAGACCCGGAGCTATCTGCCACATTTGCATGTGCATGTGGAGAGAGAGAGGGGGAGCGAGGGCAAGGGCAGGGCAGGAAAGCATGAATAACCTGCTTTTACTGCTGAGCACTGGTCTAAACCTGAACAAGGCTCTCTCCCCAAAACCCTGTTATTGTGGCCCTGACTTCAGTGTTAATAATGAGTGGTATTACTTTAAGATAACTCACACACGTGAGTGGTCTCGAAGCCCAGATGGAGCGCAGACAAGGCACTTGTATGTTACCGGGAGGAACGGAGGCAGCTCTGCCCATGCCCACGCCAGGCCAGGGAGCCAGGCTGAAAGCACCGCTGTTACTTCACTAGAGAGGTCTGCGAGCTACTCCGAGGTAAAATTGCCTTTTTCTTAGCAAGGCAATGAAGGCTTAAGACTCTAAATCCTGCATTACTTGAATGAATAAGCCTTGCAGTCACTGAAAAGAGTATCACTGACAGGGCTAAAACCGCATAATCTCCTATCTCCCTGGTGTTGATGGCTGCGTTCCCACAGCGTCCGTGGGAAATACCATTATCCCCATTACACAGACGACAACCGGGCTATGTCTGCACCACAGTGACAGACACTTGTGTGGATGTCTCCAAGCCGTCCCACGCGCTGCCGTCATGCTGAGCCCCATATACCCCGGGGGATGCAGGAGCCTGCTGCCCAAGCCCCTGCCCTGCTGCAAAGGCAGGTTGGACACACCGCCTGCGGAGAGGGCTGGTAAGCACAGCCAGTGTCAATGATTCGGTCACTGGTCCGAGGCAGTGCAAGGAAATTATTCCTGTTCCTCACCCCTTCTGGGCTGTCCTGTCTCTGTCCTGGACCACAGGACTCCCTGTTTCCATATGTTTTCCTGCAGGAAAAGTGCCCAGTGCCAGGTTTGTGCTGGCAAGATCTCCAGATTTCAGAACATCTCATTTCTTTTTCTGACCCAGATAGCTTAGCTGCTTCTATAACCATTTTATCTAAGAACAGACTTTTGAACAGTAATATCTGTTTCCTCAATATATATGTAAATTTTTAAAAATAACAACAGCAATGTAGAAAAAAGAAGCTCATACCACTGACTAAGCAAAGAGGACTTTTGCTTAACTCTCATGGGGAAAAGACGTTGCAACACCAGCCCGGCAACAGCCCTGAGGTCCTGCCTGCCTTGTCCATTGCCCACAGCTTGGCCAAGCCATGCAGATCACCAGCAGAGACCTACTGCTAGCATGAAAGAGAAAAGGAGACACGTTGGATTACCCCAGCTTCAAATGCAGGCACACTGTGCTGCCATACTTGGCTTCCCTTCTGTACCGGGGCAGCTGGCAGTGTTGGGCACCAGCACCCCCAAGACCGAGGGCAATGTGTGAGGCTGCACAATCCCTATCCCAAAATTCAGTTCTGATGCCTACAAAAAGGCTCAACAAAGTGCAGTTGCACAGCGAGGAAAAACACAACAAACAGGTAAGACATTAATCAAAACACCAGGGTTTCCAAAAAGCCTTGTCCTGAGATCGAAGCTTGCAGGGCAGTTTAGCTCTGCTCTGAAGCAAGAAGTGGCACCTTTGCCACAACAGCCAACCAAGTCACGGGGCTTTGAATCACTTCTTAAATACACAGGACTTTCTCTGTAAAGCGTTGTTTTACTTTTCTTTTCCTATTTTTCAATGTAATCAGAAGCTCATTTCATGAGGTGTCTCATGGCAGCCCCTGACTATTTTAAAATAAACATTTTCATTAAACAAGTGGATTTTGGTATTAGGAAGTCAGCAACTTGAAAGGGCTTTTGTCAAAAGTTGGTGGAGGCCCTGGTAGACTGTTCAAACACAAGAGGAATTTCTGCCTGCATAGTGAGTCCTTTGACTTCTAGAAAAATATTATCGTTTGAGTTTTCAGTAACTTGGAAGAAAAAGGACAACGTAGCTCAAAAATCTTTTTTAAAAATATATACATGGTTATGTCATGATAGGCTTCTAAGTTTCCTCTCAGCCCGTGTGTCTGTTTTTGCTATGGATTATTCCTTATAAAAGAGTAAATAAATGCACTGTAAATAGCACTCGGGGCTGTAGTGACATCATCAGCCTCAAGAGTTGATGCAAAACTCAGAGAGCGTGTGTCCTGAGCCCTCAAAGCCCTCATATGCTCACTGAATTGAGGAATATGGTAAAGATGTGTCTGTGGTGGAGATGTCCATGTCATGATGATCATCACAAATATGGTGGTAGTGATTGACTCCTGCTGTGCTCCCTTCTAATGCCAGCCTGAGCGTTGTCCCACAGACAAGGACTGTATATAGCAGCTTCTCCATAGAGGCAATCCTTAGGCAAGTTTTGACTCTAACATATTTTGATCTTTGCCCCTTCCCCTCCTGTAGATCTAAAGACTATTTCCATGCCCATTTTGAATAGTGCCTCTAAGATGCTATTAGCCTTTGTGAAGAACAGCCTGTGTCTCCCTGTTAAAGACCTTCCCTGCCCAAGGCAGGGTATGCACCAGAATTAATAAATGGCTTTGCATAAGTGACTGGATAAAAACCATCACTGAAAAGAGAGTCTGGAGTTTCAAGGGCTTCAGTAACTATGTATCTGGCGCAGAGTTGTGCCAGGTGCCTTAGACTGAAAGGACTCCCAGTGCCTGGTGTCACTAGCAAGTTCTCCTGAAGTCACCAGTGAGCTTCTTAGAGAAAAATAAGTTATTTGCTCATATCTGGACCATAAATTGAATGTACTGAGCTCAAGGATAATCTTGCTGATGAGCTACAAATAGAAAATAACTGAGAAGAGAGTATTTGTCTTTTTTGGACTGAGTTGCATATTCTGCATGCTGAGATGTGCAGAAGTCCTGATGAGCTAGTAGACGTTGGAAAATATCCATCTGGGTCAGAGTCAACTATGCATGTAATCGGGCCCAGGGAAGGGAAGATTTAGGTGAGAAAATTAAACTCCGGTCCTTCCTTTTTTTCCAAAAAAAAGAAATCCTTTTTTCCGAGTATGTCTGAGGGTAGCTCATTTTTTTAACTATTTGAGTAGACAGCCATTACAGGTGGCTTTCCTTGAGTTAGTTTATATGGGATCAAAGAGAACCACAAGGCAGGAATACTGCAGCTGAGCAAAAACTTCAGAGCAAATTACTTCAGGAATTTTGCCCCTTCACAAAGCAGAGAGTAATTTTTTTTATTTGGTTAAATCTTTTGGTGAGGCCTGGATCCAGCCTTTGCTTTGCTCTCAGGGCCAAGAAGAGCTTGTTTGCTCAGCAAGTAATTGCATTTCCCTGTTCTGCAGAAGAAACTTGATGGGTGGATCATTTCCCATGCCTGTCAGTGGCAAAGCACCTCTGCAAGTGTGTGGGGCTGAGCAAATCTCACCTCTTAGGACAAGAGTCGTGAGTATACAGGCTGCAAATGTGGGACCAGGCAGACTTCAAGTGCAAAGGCATGAATGGCGGGTGGCAGTCCTTTCCTCCCCCTTCCCTTTGTCACTACCTTAGAACATGGCCATCCACCCCAACACCCTGTACTTTCAGAAACTGAGAAAGAAATGAATTCCAGGTCTCCCACTTTTTGGGCAAAAATCGTAAGCCCTCAGTGCTATGCAAGTGCTGGGCTTTTCCTCTGGATGTCTTCCTGGAGCTGAGGGCTGTGACTGCAATAGGCGGCATTCAGCGCTTATGCCAGGCTCCTTCAGACATGACCACTGGGTGAGGCTTCTGTGGCATGGGGCTTTCACCCCAACTTGGGAGACAGGGTATTGTGTTAAGCTATAGGAAGCTACACGCTTGCCTCTCTGGCCCTAGGCAACCAATGTGTAGCTCAGTTCATAATGTAATTCCAAATCGGTGTTGGCACCTTTAACATTATCCCATCCTAAAGAGAGAGATTTTTAAATAGCTTTCAGCTGCCTGAATATGGCCAGGGCACAGGACTTGGAGAGTTGTTTTGTTGGTGTTTCATGCCAGGCAAAGAGTGGCCATGAGGCCACGTTTGTCACAGTCACTTTGACATCTATCTTTTAGAACATGATCCATAGTATTTGATTGTCGTTTGAGATGGAGTCATCACTGTGGGCTTAATATAGGTAAAATACCAAGAAAGAGAATATTGCTTGCACTTTAAAAAAAAAAAAAAAAAAGCAAATGTTTCATTTTGAAGCCATCCTTAGCAGCAGCTGGGTTGCTGACTTCTTGTACTGGGAGAGCATTTATGCAGTTCAGAAGACTGCTCTTCTGGCAGAGCAACTACCTTTTAGCAGCTTGCCAAATGAGAATGTGATAGAAGGACAATATTTCACTCCTACCCTCAGCTACTCTTTACAGTAACGAGATGGTGATTAAGAGCCTGTTTCTTTACCGGCCAGGCTCACAGTAAGTAGCACCCTTTCCTTGGACATGCACTAAGTAGCTGTGTTTAGATCTATGATCCAGCTGCTTGGGGCCATCTCAGAAGGTTTCCCGTCTTCCTCTGGCCTCTTCATTCACTTGTCTAGGCAACTCCCTTTCCTGAAAATAAGACCCAGCAGCCCATTCGCCAAGGCCAGTCCTAAATTCCCCCCAGCCAAGACTCACAACCTTTCTTTCCTCTCTGAGTGTCTACCGCTTCAACATTCAGGAGCACATGATGTTACTAAACCAATCGTTCTTTATGAAAGCAAAGAAATGTATAACAAGACAGTAGAATGCAGCTCTCTTTCCCTGTTTCCTCCAGGTGTTTTGGTGGATTTAAGGCAGAGTCCTGCAACATATAGAATACTTCTTTTTCCCAAAAACTAGTTTTCAAGACTCTGATTTTCTCTCTGAAGTGGCTGGTGGGAAGCCCCTTTCTTTTACAGGTATTCAGTCATTTCCCCTTCTCCCACCTTCAGATGACCCTTCCTGGTCTACTGCAATGCCAGGGGATTGCAGTACTTCATCAGATACTTCACTATTTTGGTTAATACCTAGCTAGAATCTGAATTTGAAAGGGGGGGGGAGGTTGGGGGGTTGGGGGGGTATAACTCGTGAAATAATCAGTTCTTCATTCAAGGCTACCTCTATTTTACAGGACAATTAACATGTAAGAACAACATATGTTCAGCCTCCCTCCTGCATCCCAGCATCTGGATTTCTGTTCCATCTGGCATCTAATAAAAGAACAGAGCCTCATAAATTCAAGTCAGAAAGCAAAATTGGTTTTATACATTTATGACAGCCATATAGACTTGTGTTCATTTGGTTTGAGACCATGAACGTGTAGACACACAGGTCTCCCCAAGCAGCCGTAACAAGCGCGATTATTTTGATTAAGAAATTGTGAGCATCTGCATAGGTTAAAAGAGAAACTGATACTAGACGTGGGAGGTTTCCTTTATAGTGGTAACCTTTCAGACCTGCTAAGGATGATAAGCAGGTCTGATTGATACTGCCAACATAAGACACCAGTCCTGGAAGGATTTCTCTCTATCTGCAGCCTATGTAGCCCCACAGCTTTACATTATGTTCTCGAGAAAGAGGCGTATGTGCCAAAGCACATACAGGATCAGGGCCTACGACACTTTGATAACCCTATGATGTTTCTTACACATATTTCTGTTGCTTGAGGTGCTCACTAAGTTGTTTTCTTTCTGGAATGAAAAGTGCCAGTAGTGTTTGGTTTTGTTACCTTCATTCCCTCCTCTCCCTGCTCCGGGCAGGAAAGCGCTAGCAGCTCTGACTCATAGATTGGCAGGAAATTTAAAACGACAGCAAGCTGCTGCTCAGACCACCCCCAGACGTTTTTTTTTTCCCCATTGATGCAGGAGACTATTTAATTGGGGGCTGACTTGTCAAACTTACTCGTTGACGCTTACCAGTAACTGCCTGACCACTAACGGTGATTTTTTTCCTCCCGTCCTCCTCCTTTGGACAAGCTCCCCACAATGAAGATGCTGCTGAGCCTGATTGCTCTGCTCTCTGCTGCCCTGTTAGCCAACGCAGCCCCTCCAACTTGCTACTCAAGGGTGTTGTCTCTGAGCAAAGAAATCACGGAGTCTTTTAAGGAGTTACAGACCTCCAAAGCTGTGGTGAGTCCACCTAAAAACTGCTCCTGCAAAGCCGCTGCAGATTGCTTGCTTTTGACCCAAGTTTCTCTCAAAACAAAATTGCAATGTGTTTTTCTTCTTTCCTGCAGGACTCATGTGTGGAGATGCTGCCTAGGCTGTACTTGGACATACATGTAAGTTTTCACATTTCTTTTTTACCGCTGTGCAGTAAAAGCAGCTAATGAAAAGAGAGGATAACTCTTAAGATTGTACCCCAGAAGAGTGGTTTGAAACTAATTTTAAAAGCTTAATTAACTAGAGAGATGAGTGACCAAAAAAAAATCTCATTTTGAACCTTATTAAAATCCCTATGGAGCTTCTGAGATTTTACTTCTTTAAAAATTCAAAAATGAGGAAATCAATATTTTGAAGTGATTACCATTTGTACATTATTAATTTATTGTGACAGAGCCTTTTCAGAAGTTAAATATGTGCAAAAAAACTTTGAATAATAGTTTAAAAGAAGAAATGCAGAATGAAATTTCTTCACTTAATAAATCTAAATTTTATATCATGAGTGGCTTCTGGCACTGCAGTTTTAATAAAAAGAAGTGCAGGAATACCTTGCTGGCTTTTCCTGTTCTAAGTAGCCACTTGTTGAATCCAGAAAGAAAAACTATGCCTGAGGATATGGAAGTGTGATACTGAGAAAGGACAGCAGTAGTCATGTCCCAGCAAAGACAAAATAGCCTTCTGCACACATAGTTTATGCCATAGTGTTCTGCCCTGGGATATCCGACATATTTTGCTCCTTTTCCCAGTGCTCCACTGAGTAACTAAAAAGTAGAAAATAGCAGACAGAGCAAGAGATGTCTGACACATTTTGCCAGAGGCAACTATACCGTCAAGTCTTGCAAGTCAGGATCCTCCAGACCCCAGTCCCAGAGTTGCCAGTGCCTCACTTCATTGCAAAGACCAAGCAATGTGAGTCCAGTGCCTCAGTTTCCCTTACTGTAAAGCAAGAGCTGGGATATTTATTTACCTGCTTCACAAGGACATTGTGAAATTCATGTTGGCTGTGCTTTATTTTGATAACGCAAAGTCTGAGGTAAAAATTACTCCAAAAAAAATTTTGCCTGGTGCTCACAGTATTGCCTATTGTACGGGAACAGAGGAAGCATGTCTGTGAGATCTTGATAATCTGTTCATCAGCTAAATCAGGTGCTGTCTTAAAAGGGAAACAGGGCACCTATTCTGTAGGTAACTCCACCTACTACAGGAGCAGATTTGATTGTATTGGCACTGCTCTCTCCTAAAGCGTGTGGGAAAGAAGCTGGCAGACCAAAACTGCACCTATGCACTTTTCCAAGCACTTATTTGGACCAAACATCTCTGTTATGAAATATCGATGGTGAATTTTCCTAACTGAAGGTTACATAAATTACACATACATAGAGGTGGGAATTCAAGGTTCCCACAGAGGCAGTAAGAATTTTGTAAGTGGTGGATGAGAAACATAAATCTGTATTTGTGCAGGATTACACATACCTCTTTTGCGTGCTTTGCAGAATTACTGTGTGTTGGGAAAACTCCGTGATTTTGTGGCCTACCCCAGATGTGAGAGAGTGCTTGAAGTGAGTGAGCTGAAGGAAAAAGCCCGGAGCCTGTACACCATCATGATCTCCTACTGCAGAAGGGTAGGTCAAGATGCACCAACAGGGACACAGACTCTGCTTTTAGCCCCCTCTCTCTCCACCCTGTCCCCTGATGAGCAAAACTGGAGCAGGGCCTGAGCTTCTCAACATTGTGTTATCTTCTGCCTTCCTCCTTATAATGTTAGCGCTCTCTTTTGTTTCTCCAGGACTTGGTGTTCCTCACTGATGACTGTAGCGCTCTGGAAAATCCTATTCTGCCTCCCATTGAGCCCTCCATCATTGAGAGCTAAAATGGAGTCAACCCAAAAGTTGCACCTGGGAAATTTTCAAGGAGACGAAGAGTCAAAATACGTACACACAGTCAACTACCATGTTAACAATGAAGATCTTTTTCAAGCACACTAGCAATATTATCTCAGACCTACCCATTTTTCTCAGCTAACAGGCAGGAAATGAACTGCATGCCTTGCATACCTACTGAGCTGCTAGGGAAACTACCCTTAGAGAGCATTTTTTCATTTGGCAAGGTATGATATTTCAGCTTAGCCAAATGTATAAAGTATGTTTTGTTTAAACGTTAGATACTAGATTTTTTTTTACCTTTTTATGAATAACTAGATTCATATAAAGAAAATACATTATGATCAATATTCTATCCTGACTTAGCAGTTCTTCTTTTATTAGATGGGCATGGAAGGGACCATATTTGTTTTTCCTAAAGTGTTTTATAGGAGAAGTATAACTCTGTACTGGCAGATGTCTCTTTACCTGTATAGCTCATATATGTATGATGATAGTTTTTGATGTCAGACTTGTAAGAATAGAGGTGAAAGTAACCTGTCTCTGTGGAAAACTAAATAAAAACAGCCTTCTAACCCAAGATGCTTATGTTACATCATGTCTTTCAAGATCAACCCCAAAGGTGTCATTCTTATAAACTCACTTTTCACAGTCACTTGCAAGTTGTTTTTCACAGCATAAGCCATCTTTAGCTTTGTTTCCATAGCAATGCAAACTTTGCTGTGTCTGCATGATTTGACAATGTAAGTTTCTACTGGGAGAATTTTTCCATACTGCAAACAATTGCTTTGATAAAATTAGTGGATTTTTTTAAAATACTGTTTCTATATTGTGAGAATGTAAGTTGTGAGGCAGTGGCTCAGAAAGCTTATTAAAGGTTTGGACAGATTGTTAAGACACAGCCTGTATACTGAGCTACTGAGATTAATAAAATTTCCAGATAATAGTTCCAGGGTCATGGGTCCCTTCAGTATCTGCAGGACATGAGACGTTCACACCCAGCAGCTCTTTGGTGCCAAGAATAGAAAGGATCTTCCTCGTATTCTTGGAAGTAGCTGCTATTACCCCAGAGTCCCTTCTTTCCCTCTGTGCAAGTGGTTCCTCTCTCTCCTGTATAGTATTTGCTGGTCATTCATCTGCGGCACTGCCAACCCCGGTGACTTGGTCAGTGGTCTCACCATGTTTTATAAAAACCCCATCTTCTGTAATCATGGGATTATGTGACAATCGCGGCTCCTCTATCATCCTGTCATCCCAGTGAATATCTGATGGTATTGTCATGGTTTGACTCCAGTCGGCAACTGAGCACCACACAGCTGCTCGCTCACCCTCCCCCCCCGCTGGGATGGGGGAGAGAATCGGAAGAGCAAAAGTCAGAAAACTCGTGGGTTGAGATAAGAACAGTTTAATACTTGAAATATTATAATAATAATAATAATAATAATAATAATAATAATAATAAAAATTGTAATGGAAAATAAAACAACAAAAGAGAGAGAGAGAATGAAACACACACACACAGAAAAAAAACAGGGAAAGAAAAAAGAACAAGTGATGCACCCACTCATCACCCACCTACTGACGCCCAGTCTGTCCCTGAGCAGCGATTGCTGCCACCCAGCCAACTCCCCCCAGCTTATACACTGAGCATGACGTCACATGGTATGGAATATCCCTTTGGCCAGTTTGGGTCAGCTGTCCTGGCTGTGCCCCCTCCCAGCTTCTTGTGCCCCTCTTCGCTGGCAGAGTATGGGAAGCTGAAAAGTCCTTGACTTAGTATAAACACTGCTTAGGAACAACTAAAACATCAGTGCGTTATCACATTATTCTCATGCTAAATCCAAAACACAGCACTATGGCAGCTACTAGGAAGAAAATTAACTCTATCCCAGCCAAAACCAGGACAGGTGTAAACCAAAATGATTGACAATTCTTATGGAAATAAGTGAATCATAACATTAATTCAAAGGAAAAAAATGTGCAGGGGGGAAAAAGGGTTTTTTGCTTTATTTTGGAATTGCCGGGTCCTATAGAAACTACTAATCTGATTTTAGCTATAGAAAATTTGACTATCCCATTGAACCACAGAATAAGGGTGGGAAACTCTGAACCCGGGAGAGATACAGAAGGAAGAAGGTAAACAAGTGGTTTTCTTTCCAGTTTGTTTCAATTCTAAGTGTACATTCAAGGAATGTTCCTGTCAGACTTTGTACTTCTCTCCTGAAGATGAGGTCCTCATGTGCTGGACCTACTAATCCTCTAGATGAGCCATTCTGCCCACAGGCAGCTCACAGAGGTTCCACTCAGGTGTCTCTACGGGCATCTGGTAGAGACAGTAGCAAGCTCAGCAATCTGAGCTAGTACCAGGCTGAACTCAAAAACGTGCAACAGCTCAGATAGTCCTACTATCAGAAAAATCATTGCTTAGTTTGCCTTTTAAGTTCCTTCTCCTCTCCAAGCCAGCAACCTCTGTACAAGATCCTAGACACTCTAGAAATACCAATACCATTTTTTCTGCATCACCTGGACATACCCAAGGCCAATTCCTTCAGCAGCAGCCATATCCTGGAACAAGGGCGCCTATTAGCATGATGGCAGGGAGCCTCATGCCCACATAGGGAGTGTGTAAGCACTGGCAGCTCCCTGGCTCAAGGAAAAATGCAGGTGGAGTTGAATCATTTGCTGTCAGACTCTACATTCAAGTTTTTCCTCCCTTGAACCAGGGGCTCAGCCACCGCCTGGGGAAGCAAGCAGTGCTGGGATAACATCAAGGCCTATACACTTCCATACAAGTACCAAAATGACATGACAGCCTCTGCTTTTCATACCTTTATACAAGGACAGCCATGGACATACCTTGCAAGAAAGTGTGGTATGGTCACCACAGGCCATGGTGTTTGCAGAGCTAACCCAGGGACTGGGCAGTACACGTGCTTGGAAACTGGCAGCAGAAGCTGTTAATTTTTGGCCGTTTTTTCCACCTCCAGATGTCACAGGTTTTAAACACAGGCCTGTTGTAAAGCTTGCATTGTGACTTGGCAAGCAAATTGCAGGGCAGGACGTGTTTCCTTTCCCGCAGAAACCCACACAACTCTGTCCCTAGAACTGGACCTTGGGTAAAGTTTGTGCAGGTAACTGTGGCACTTCTGCCCCTGCTTCTTTCCTGTTGCATGGACACACACTTTCTGAAATGGAGTATCTGATGAGAATTTTCTCATGGATCTTCTCATAACTCCTCTTTATCCTGCTTTATTGAAGTAAATAAGCTTCCCCTAGTCCATTTTGACGGAACTCGTGATCCTGACTCCAGATATCTCCTGTAACATTCCCATTCTTTCAACCACCTTCCAAATATATTTTCTCCTGCTTTAGGCTGATTACATTTGTGAGGAAAGTGTAGCCTAATTTCTTTAGGACAAAATATCTTGCAAAAAGTCTTTGGAATTGGAAACAGAGTAGAAATCATTACTTTATTTGCATTGCTTTAGTTAGTAACTTTAGGCTTTTCATGATTGGCAAGGACACACACTGTCTGCAATATACTCTTAACATGGTTACTTACCAACAGCTCAGTTCTGTACTGTTACATTCTACTTCTGCAGAAGCTGAGAAAAGCAACTAGATGCTTTGGGGGCTGTACATACTTGAATGGACTTTAAAAGCCTATCCTCCATTTGCAGATGCTGTATATTTTATTCCCAGAATCAGATTTGTCTGGTCGTTGGTGTACATTTGCACCAAGTGTATTCCCTGTGGTTTATGCTGTGACTCTCTTCACATCTCGTATGTCATTTTTAATGGAAAGTGTGCTGAAAGAAAAGCTATGCTCTTTCAATTCACAGTAACCTGCTGTCACTCAGACTGTCTTAATGAGATTTGTGATTAGATGAACCCTTTTTATGAACAGCATCTTTTTCCAGGTTGTCATGGTCCAGGGGAAAAAAACACTGATAAAGAGATCTAATCCACTTGTAATTTGCCAATAAATCATCCACTTCTTCCTTTCAGTAAGACCGTAAGTTTACCAACTTTTTAATTTACCATTATACCAGGTATATAAGGAGCAGTGGAGCCATTCATGCAGCTGAGCATTTATTCCTGCAACACAGCAGCTCATGCTCATTAGGGCCCCAGCCAACAGGGAGACCGTGAAGGGATTCAGAAGGACATATTTGTTGTAATTTGTCAACTGGCATCTTACCTAGTTATTGCAGAATATTACTAAAAGCCCATCATTAAGAAACTGCACTCAGTTTGTATGATCGTTGGGGAAGAATTGCAGAGAAACAAAGCATCTCTTCTGTTTTCTTGCCTGTTGAAGGAGGTTTGTTGGAAGGAGCAGTCAATCCTAGGACTAGGTTTTCTTTTGCAGACTTCTTTCTACCTGCAAGAAGCCTCACTAAAGAGCAGCTCTAGGACTGCTAGACTCTCCCTCATACTATCATATGGAATCCCAAGGCTGTCAAAATCTCTGCAAAATTATTCAAAGACATTAATTTCCAATTTTGCCAAAAAGTTATATTATGGATTTTACTAGAACCAGCTCCTTTCCCATCTCTTTTGTTCCAGTCTCAGTCACATGGGCTTTCCTTAAGTAGGCACTGTGGTCACTTAACTCCTCATACACTGTTTTTTGGTGAAACCAGGCTAGGGATGAGGTCTAGCAAATGTCTAAACCCTGGCGACTACCCCAAGTCAGGAAAGATGGCAGCCTTCGAACAGATAATTAGATCATTCAAGGTGACAAGGTTCCACTGGATAATATGTGACTTGCTACTAATTAATAGGGTACAAATTAAATATGGTCCTATGAAATCTTTTTTTTTTTTTTTTTAAGCAAAGAAAAAACTGTAATACAGCACTGGGGAGGAATCTGATCTTTTAGGTTGTACACTTTGGAACGGAGTGTTAGTTTGTCCAAACACCAGGTTTGGGAGTGCCCATTTGTCCATTGCACCTTTCCCTATGTATGTGGCATCTGTGGGTTGAGCTAATGGGATGCTGATAGAGATTTTCCAAAAATTTGCTACAATGCTAAGGTCTTGTAAATAATGTTACCTTACAAACATATAACCACTGTACTTTAACCGGTACTTTTTTCCACATTAAAATCTTCCCATTTTTGGAGTGTATGGCAATGCAAGTGAAAATTACAATGGACAAGCTCCACCAACTATATTTGTGCAACTTTTTGGATTCTCACTTTTGTTTTAGACTTGCTATGGCCAGGAACACTGTGACACCCAAGATTTTACTGTTAGCCTGCCAGAGTAAAAAAAAAAACAGTCTGCAAGGGAGCTGTTGGTAGCTAAGCCAAAATTCAGAGACAATGTGCAGAGAAAGGCCATGATCTCATTATCAAAAGATTTTCATAGTCTATGTTTCCTCACCATAGGGTAAATATATATCCTTAGATAAGTAATATACCAATGAAGAGAAAACAATTAAAATTTCTATCTTTTGAAGACAGATAAATACATACATATATACCCTGAAATCTTGTTTCATGTTCGCGGGTCCGTAAAGAGGATGTGTTCAGACAGATAAGAGGTTTTGAAGCCAAACAGATGTGGGGGGAAGAAAAACCTCTCCAAAGATGTTTTGCAATAAATTGAAATATATTGACATTACTTCATTAATATTCAAATCTTATAGGAGAAAAAAAGCCAAAGTCATAGAACAAGAAAGAAGTTCGAGACCTCCTAATGCATCCCTTGAGCCCAAGGCTAGCCTGGCTATCCCAGGTAATTCCTGATAAAAGTTTGCCTGAAAGATTTTAAGAAAAAGTTGATCTAGAAAGCCCACAGCAGTTCAAATCAATCCATTCCAGACCCCACTTTTGGTACAAAGTTTTACCCGGTACTCAATTTGCCCTCTCAGAATTCAAGCCCATTGCTTCCTGCTTTATTCATCACAGAAATGGGGATTGGATTGTTCTTTATTGTCTTTATAGCAGATGTTAGTACCTTTGCAGACTTCTGTCTCTCTCTCCCTACTCTACAAATCCAATTCTTTCAGTCTTTCTTCATTGATCAGAGGTCTAGAAAACATGACCCTTCTTCTTGCCTTTCTTCTAGCTCTATCCACTTGGTTCCCAACCTTTTTGAAGTACAGTGCTCGAAGTTAAATATAGACATCTGGCTGAGGCTTTATCAGTGTCAAGTAGTGTAGAAAGAAAGATTTATCAGTAATGTTCTGACAACAGTAGATTACAAATAAAAAATCATCTCCAAGAATCTGGAGACATTGTTATACTTTTTTATTTAAATTTTAAGATGAATGCAGAAAGTTAGAGTACAAGTTGGCCTCACTACTCTATAATGAAGAAAAAGTTTGGGGAAAAAAAAAAGTAACAGATACTGAAATACAATGACTGCTCCATTTGCTGTACAGGTAGATATAAAGCCTACTGGAGTCAGTGCCAGTTTTTGAATAGACTATGCAATGAGGAATCACATTGTTTAAATTCATATGGACTCTATAAAGTGATCCACACCTCCTCCTTCCCAGGACACTGTCCCAGCTCCCAGGCTGTTGAATCCTGCCAGAACTGAGCCATGGCACAACTGAGGATGTGAGGTTACTTTCAGACCTCTACATTAAATGTCTTTGCGCCTTTCTCTGGCACTCTCTGACATGAAACAGTTCATGTCCTAACTACTAAACACTTGCCTTCCTAACCAGGGTGGCTGCAGCCAAGTTGCCTTTTGGCAATGGTCTCTGGTCCATGCTATCTCACAGACCACATCCAAAACTTGTTTGGAAGAGTGGCATCTGCCCCAGGTCAAAACTGTGCACAGAACTGTTGTAACAATTTCCAAGTATAGCTGGGGTATTTCAATACCTGGAAATGTTCCTAACACTGAGCAAATAAATAAAAGACTGATTTTGGAGCACAGCGTTTCAGTTGTTCTCCTGGAAGAAGAGCTGTGCTTTCCGGATTGTTAACGCATTTCATATTATTATTGAATTAAAACACAAACCCTGAAGTAGTCCAGGGAACAGACCGCAAACCTGCCCAGTTTCCATAACAGTTTCCCATAAGATAAGTACCAGGTAAATGAGTCAGAAAGTTGTTATACCTATTGAGAGAGAAAGGGAAGCAAGAATGCAATTTTTAGTAAACCAAAGTCAGACAGAAGCATTTCTAATGACCTAGGAAGGGAAAAAATGTTATTTGGAGATCACAACTATTTTTGTTTTTTTGTTTTCCACTGTTTAATACAGAGGAAGCTTTTTCTGCAGTTGTAGAATTTAAACTATTTTTCTCCACTGTGAGTTCTCTGAGGTCCAGTAAGTGCTTGGCTGTTGCTGTCTTCTTATGACAGCTAGACAGCCAGAAGATGTGAGCTTGGAAAGCAGGCTGTTTATCAAAAATTTTTTCTTGATCAGGACACAGAGGCCAGGTCAAGGAAGCAAAGAAATACACTCAGGTTGTTCTATAGCCTCCCTCTTCTAGTGAATAGGAACTGTCTCTGGGTTTATAACCCCAGCCACTAGCCATACATCTGGGAATTATTTGCATTTTATGCCCCCAAGCAATTCTGTTTGTCTTTTAATTGCTGTAAAGTGTATTGCTTGCCTTAGTGTCCTCCTCTGAAATTTTAATAACAAGCCATAATATTTTTTTTATTTTTTTTTAAGAAGACCTACAAACTCAGTTCTAGACTAAAGCATGTCATGAGTATCTTTTGTTCAGCCTTTATGTAGCACCAGGTTGTACAGCCTGGGGCTGGCCCATGACCAACTAGTGCAGTTCGGAGCTGGGCTAAGCCACAGCCGTTTCTGGGGATACAGCAGACAGTTGCATTTATGTAGCACCTTTCTTCACTCAGCACTTTTATCCCCTTTAAACACTACTGTCCCATTTTTATTAAGGATCTGAATGTGTAATGCTAGAGAAATTCTAGGATTCTGCGGCCTGAGCTTTGCCAAACCCTGTGTATGGACACTAGGAGAAAGTCTATGACCAAATTACTTGCAGCCTGGGGTACACATGCCATCTCTGAAATCCTCTGCATCAAAGGTAAAAAATGTCATGAAGTGATACAGGAAAAAGGAAGAATGGCACAGCATGACAGTCTGCAGGAGGGGCAAGGGTGAGCGAACTTCCACCATGGCCACAAAGAGCAGGCAGAGCCACATCTTCCCCCTCTCCCACCCCCCAACGCACTGCTCAGCACTTGTGAGAACAAACGGTCTTATCCAGTTTCCTAAGTGTCGTGGTTTAACCTCAGCCGGCAACTGAGCACCACACAGCCGCTCGCTCGCTCCCCCCCCCCCCGGTGAGATGGGGGAGAGAATCGGAAAAGTAAAAGTGAGAAAACTCATGGGTTGAGATAAGAACAGTTTAATAATTGAAATAAAATAAAGTAAAATTATAATAATAATTATAATGATGATGATGATGATGATGATAATAGAATGTACAAAGCAAGTGATGCACGATGCAATTGCTCACCACCCGCCGACCGATGCCCAGCCAGTCCCCGAGCAGCAGCCCCCCCTGGCCAGCTTTCCCCCAGTTTCTATACTAAGCATGACGTCCCATGGTATGGAATGTCCCTTTGGCCAGTTTGGCTGTGCCCCCTCCCAGCTTCTTGTGCACCTCCACCCTTCTCAGCCGGTAGAGCATGGGGAGCTGAAAAGTCCTTGACTGGTGTAAGCACTACTTAGCAACAACTAAAACATCGGTGTGTTATCAACATTGTTCCCATCCTAAATCCAAAACTGTACCAGCTACTAGGAAGAAAATTAACTCTATCCCCAGCCGAAACCAGGACACTAACATAAACCTGACATAAGCCTTGTCTTTTTGCCATGATCTTCAGAGTCAAAAGCTTTTAGCTGATCCTAAAGGTCCCTCAGTCACTTTGGCTGAACAGAGAATTGGGATGGGAAGGAAGAAGAGCCAAGCAAGAGCATCCTGCACCTTTCTTTGTTCAAAGAAAGTTGGTTCAGTTTCTGCAAAACTGTTTTCCTCAATCAACTGCAAACGCATCAGACTTGCTCTAGTCTCCTGTAATGGCATTTTGTCACTTACATCCTCACAGAACAGTCTTATTCAGAAGAGAAATTATGCAAATAAAGTCATTTCTAATCATCACTGCCTTCAAAGGAGGACAACAAAGAGTTGCTCTCAAGAAAATCTATTGATAAAGGTAATTATGCTATTAGGCTTTCTCAGTCATCTCTTCATACATACAGTAATTACTTTCAACTTAGAATCTTTCATCAGCATGGCATAAAAATCTGGATAAAGATGTAGACAGGTAAAGAAAAGATCATGAAGTTCTTTATGTACATTAATTACACCTCATAATACCTCTGACAACTCAGAAAGAGATTATTAAATTTAGGTATTGATGCCTCTAAATCAGACTGCTTATTTAGTTATTTAAATGCAGTTTTGAGGATCTACGTATGAACACTGTGGCATAAACAGCTTGCCTAGGATCAGACAGCAAACTGATGACAGTGCCAAAAATAAAGCATACACCTTTTGAGCCTCCTTCTCCAGCTGTGAGCACTGCCTTTAGCCACATGTCCTCACATAGTCTAGGAGTGGCTCTTGTATTTACTGACAACCAGCATTTTACACAGCAATCAAATGGATTTCATTGTGCCTGGCAAGCTTTTGACCAAAGCTAGATTTGTGGTCCAGATTTAAAATGGATTCTTATTACATATGCCAGAACTGGTTTGGAGAAATATTTCCTCCCTGTTAAAGCTCTTGTCAAGCCAATGAAAGCCCAGTCTATTCTCTGTAATATGTATCTCCCAGTGGCTTATACAAGACACATGATATTGAAAAGCAAAGACCTGATGGTCACAGCAAAATATACTTCACAAATTGCTTTTTGGAAAGAACGTAATCCAAAATTCAGCAGCAAACAATAACTTCAGAACAGTCCTGGATTCCTAAAAAATGTTGAAATCCTGCAGAACATTAACAAACTGTTTTACCCAGATCTCTAAAAGCACAGTGATTTGTTATTATTGTCTTCAAAAGCCAATTCTGCAGCCACCACCACTGAGACCATATGATGCAAGTGCCTCCATACACTTTGCCTGTTTACAGTCAAACATCAAGCTGTACGACAAGGGCCCACCCCTCTTCTCTCTTTTACCTGGGCAATCAAATGAAATTTCATACAATAATCATAGAATCATAGAACCATTAAGGTTGGAAAAGACCTCTAAGATCAAATACCACTGAAGAGCTAGCGAAAGTCAAAAGGCCTGTCAGGAGCAGAGTCCACAATTCTAATTTAAAAATGAGGGAAAGCAACCAACATTTTCAAGAAGTGTTAACTGTAGTGTTACAAACACTAGTATTTTAAAAGTGGGATTCCTACTGACTGTCAGGGTATGTTATCAAGAGTCCAGGGTACAGATCAGATCAAATAATTGATGCGAATAAATGGGAAGCTCTAGCAGGCAGTAATATTTCCTTTTATGCAACTATGTAGAATAGTCAATACCAGGATTTTACACAAATATGCAGCGCAGTTAATGATATGTTCTGCCATAGTACAATTGCTGTAGGACTGGGCGCATTGTAGGACGCATTCACTGGGGAACTCTCATAAAAGAAACATATGAAAGGAAAAAGAAATAAAAACCCCATTGAACTATCCATGTGTCAGCTATGCTGAAAGATTACCCAAAACCTAGGTCCAGGCTCAGTACTTAGTCATGCGCTGTAAAATACCTTTATGCCATGCAGTTTACATTGCCTGTTCTCATCGGGCATTCCTGGTGCTTTGGTTCTGCTACCTTCTGTTGTAAAACCTATCTGACATGAGCAGGGACAATATTTCTCTTCCAACTTTCTTCTCTTGATGGTGTGGAGATGAGAAAAGAAACTTTGGGGTCTCTTCATTTCCCCAAAGCAGAGGTTCAATTCTACCCTTTTCTGCACTGTGTCAGAGTGCAGAAACTTCCTTAAATCATCCACTATGTTCATTTGGGCCAAACTGCGACGACCTTTGCTTGTAGGTAGTGATCAGACTCAAGACGCACCCAATTCTGGGCATGCTGCTGTCCAGGAGCATTTCTGTGCTGCAACTTGTCAGTTCCTTGGCTCCAGTGATCACAGATACCTGGCTACAGATCTACTGCTCCATCACAGAGAAGCTGAACAGCCGCGGCACAATGCTGTGGTGGGGACCATGCCATCTCACAGGTCTCTACACTCAAAAGGAGACCCGCAGCAGGAGATACACCCACAAATATCCTGCACTTCCCCATCACGCACACTCTTGCATGAGTTGGCACCATGCTAAAACTTACGCATGGAGTCTGCATGGGTCATAGATTAAAAAAAACCTAGGTAGCCTTTTATTGTTGCTATTTGAAGCAAGTTGATTTGTTAAGCTATAAGTAAACCTTGTTCACTGCTTCAATCTGGAAAACAGGCAGTGTGTCTCAGCATCTGAGTCATTGAGCTGGACCAATAAAACCCAACAGAAACACAGCTATCAACATTTGAAACTGGCTGAGTACAACATAAGTTTTAACAGCACATTTACAGTGAAAAGAGTGAAGTTGGCAACAATAACTCACACCTTTTGTATTAGGTTTTTTGTAAACTTAGGCTCCCCTTTATGAGTCTGTGCACTGGTTGATTCAAACAGGCTTCACAATCAAGTTTTTGGCATTTCACCATTTTTGCTTTTCATCTGTCCACAAATTTATGACTTCGACTCACCAAGTCAGATTGCAAAGTCAGAAAGCTGCTGTGTGGACTATTTTTCTCTTCTCCACTCCACTTAGCTTCATTGATTTTGAAATCTGCCTCTCTACAGCTGACTCAGGGTTTATTATTAACAATAGCCAGACACATTTTGATGCTACTTGATGCTGAAGATGATAGTTTTGGATAAATTGGAGGAAGATTGCTGTAATACAAGAAGACAAGAGGATCAGCTTTGTCTCTGTAAGTCTGGAGTATGAAAAGTTTATTGCCAGGTTTAATTTATCTTTACTGGAAGATGCATGAACTCTAAGAGATAAATTTGTCCCAAACATGCAGAAAACAGTGCACCTCATAAAAACTGTGTTCATTTATCCTTTCAGTCAATTCCCATAAATCAAACCCCCAAAACGCAATTTATAAATATCCTATTACATTATGGAAGTTGCAGATAGTAAATCTATTTCCCCTGAAATTGCATTCCCTGTGCTCCATGCTTTTCAAAGAGGATGTCTTTACCGATGCTGAAACAAAAGCACCGAAAGGCCTGCATAGGTGACCAAGGAGCTCCTGACAAAACTCAAGTATAAAAAGGAAGCTCACATGAGGTGGAATTGGGGCCAGAAGACCCAAGAGGAATATAGAGACACTGTCTGAGTATGCTGGGACAGGGTTAGGCAAGCCAAAGCCCACCTGGAGTTGAATCTGGCAAGGGGCTGTAAGAGCTTCTACAGGTACATGGACCTGCATTCCACAGCAGCATGGACCTACTGCTGAAAGGGGAGGGCAAGCTAGTGACAAAGGACATAGTAAAGGTACTCGCTGCCTTTGTCATGTCCATCTTTACTGATAAGATCAGCCTTCAGAAATCCCAGGCCCCAGAGACCAGTAGAAGAGTCTGGAGCAAAGAAAACTTACCCTGGGTGGACAAGGATCGTGTAAGGAACATTTAAATAATCTGGACATACACAAGTCCATGGGGCCTGACAAGTTTCACTCACGAGTGCTGAGGGTTGATGTCATTGCGAGGCCACTCCCAATTATGTTTGAAAGGTCATGGTGATTGTGGGAGGTTCCCAAGGACTGGAAGAAAGCAAAGGTCACTCCTATCTTCAAGTAGGGTAAGAAGGATTTGGGGAATTGCATGCTGGTTTACCTCACCTCCATCCCTGAGCAAGTCCTCCTGAAAAACATTTCCAAACATATGAAGGACAAGAAGGTGATTGGGTGTGGCTGGTATGGACATATGAAGGGGGAAATCATGCTTAAACAACCTGATAGACTTCTACAACCAGACGATGAGCATGGTGGATGAGGGGAGAGCAGTGCATGTTGTTTATCTCAACTTCAGAAAGGCTTTCAACACTGTTTCCCATAATATCATCAAAGACAAACTGAAGTGTAGACTAGAGAAGTGAACAGTGAGGTGGATCAAAAACTGGATGAAATGCCAGGCTCGAAAGAATGTGATCAGCAGCATGAAGTCCAGATGGAGGCCAGTCACTAGTGGTGTACCTCAAGGGTTGATACTGGGGCCAACAGTTTTGGCCTGTTGTACAAGTCCTGCACCTGGAGAGGAGTAACCCCAGGCACCAGTACACACTGGAGGCCAAGAGGCTGGAAAGCAGCTTTGCAGAAAAGGACCTGAAGATCCTGGTGGACATCAAATTTAATACGAACCAGCAATGTGCCCTTGTGGCAAAATGGTAATTGTGGGCTACATTAGGAACAGTGCTGCCAGCAGGTCAAGGGAAGTGATCCTTCCCCTCTGCTTCCCCCACTCACTCTTACTGTGAGGGTGGTCAGACACTGGAACAGGTTGCCCAGAGAGGTTGAGGAGTCTCCATCTTTGTAGATATTTGAAATGCAACTGGACAAGGTCCTGAGCAACCTGCTTTAGCTGATCCTGCTTTGAGCACGTGGGATGGACTAGACTTTCTCCGAATCGGAACCTTTCTGTGATTCTGCAATTACATCCATGTGTTTTTGCAGGCACATGTTCCTATTGAGCACCTCTAAGGAATATAGGTTAGTGCAGCTGTACCAAAGGTATCTGAAAGGTTTATTTGGTTCTCAACAGGGAAAGGTCTCTATTACAAGATAGGCTATATACCAGATTCCACCTGTGCAGTTTTTCTTCTTGCAACTTTTTTCTCCAAAACTATTAGTTTCTCTGACAGAAGGATTAAATATAGACTTGGCCAGAAGAATAGTTTCAGTAGTAAGGAGGGGCAATCTTTCTAAACAACTCAGCTGGGATTTTCCATTTACAAAAGCTCTTTGCTAATTTTTACGCTTGCAAATAGTTTTCTGTTAAGTCCAGCTTCGAACAGCAGAAATAGTTGCTTCTGTCATAGAATGGGGGAGGGGGGAAAACCTGAATAATATCTTTATTTGGAGGAAAGTCATCTTCCTTGAGAAAGGAAAAACAAACAAAAAAACCCCAAGTATTGTGCAAGGGCACAGAGCTGAGTAGCACTTGATAGTATGGAACAGGCCATACCCTGGCAGTAGTTCCAGGAGTTGCTACCTTCCCATGCCCAGTCGCTTCCTTTTCCCTTCTGTTCTGTGACCACACACTCAGTGTTAGGAATATTCCTCTAGGGAAGTCATGCTATTTCCTTTTGTCTCCTTTTTTAATTAAATTTCTAACTGAATCTCTGCAAAGAAGAGATTTGAGATATCAAAAGTAGAACTATCACCACCTCTTGACAGTGTGGGATGATGTGAAGAGATGCAAAAAGCCTTCTGATGCTCCTAAAGCCCACATTGTATCTTTTCCCTCACTAAGAGGAACAGTCTGTTGATGAGTAAGTATTCCCTGGCTCCATAGGAAATACAAGGGCTTGATGGCCCACCAAACAAACTGTTGTCACCTGTTACCACCTTCTTTAATGACTGTGGGCTCAGTTCAACAAATCAGATAGATGGGCATTCATTAAATCTATATTTAAAGGTTTTGCTGAGTAGGAATGGATTTAAACACACACCACACACTAACTGGATCTTCCAGAACAGTTTTGTATGGAAATGTGTTCCCAGGCAATGTAGCCAAGTAACATGTGCCTATTTTACTTAATCCCCTTATTAAAACCAATGGTTCATGCTGTTCCAGTAAGAGAACAAAAGCAAGCATGCATTAGGTGTTATCCTGAAGGATATGAATCTCTTTATATCTAGGGAAATCAAAATTTCATTTCTCCAAATGCATAAATACTAACTGAAATCATACAGGGACATATTCATAAATTAACCTTTATGAGTACTAGCAATACCTTGTAGACCAATACATTAGAGGAATCACGCAACTGAACCATACCTTGCAGATATGTAGGCTAATATTCGATTAGTCTCTTTGAATTCAAGAGATTATTCTGAATGGAAAAGTTATCCAGTATGCCTAAGCACCAAACTCTCCAGAGGTTAAACACTCAAATACCTTGAAGAAGATTGGGCACAAGCATCTCAAAAATTGGATCAAAGTAATAGAAACTGTCAGGAAAGCATGAATAAAATTGATACCCACCGTAATAGAATGGAAACAGCTTAAAAAGATTTAGAGAATATTTTGTGTTGTAGCATTAAAAAAAAATTATGTAAGTGAGGGCATTTGCACAACTGTTACTCTGTCAGATAGTTTCTACAAACGCCATAGAGATGAGAGTCCAACTGTGCCTATCAAATTAACTTGTGGTCTAAACAGCATATCTAATAAAAAAATAATGGATGGATTGACTTCCATTTTAGAGCTTTCTGAGACAGGTTTGATTTCTGAAAATTAGAAATTCTAGCTCTGAATGGTCACATCCAGAACAGGATAATTCCACGCTGTTACGACACAAGTGCAACAGCTTTCCCTCCCTCTTCTACTCTACTCTGCCCCAGACACTCCTTTCAGTCTACTGGTGCTGATAAATTCCCAACTTTTGGAAGAAACATACATACATACATACATATGTGTATTTTTTTAATTATTATTTTCCCCTGAACTTACAGTCTGTTACTGCAACCATAAACACGACATTCAGTGACCTCAATGAGTCAGGCATCCCAGAGGTAGAGACCACAGAGAAAAATAAGGCCATATCACAGCAGAGAAAACAGAAAACAAATGTGCTTTATTCAGCATCACAGGAGGCAACAGCAGCCCAGGCCAAACTATGAAAAGTCACAGCCAGGAGGCCACCCCATCTTCTTCTTGCTTTAGTTCTTTTCAGAGCTGCCATTTTGTGGGCATCATGCTTATACCCACATAGCCTGGAGTGTTACTGTGTTCTTTGAGTCTGGTCGATATTCAAAGCTCCAAAGTAAGACCAGGTCAAAGTCTGAACAAGCCTGGCAATAGCATGATTTAGGTGGACACAGTGAAAAGCTCTGTTTTTTTCGCAAAAGTCTTGACCTGTAATCCAGCAAACTGATGCACGTAAAACTGAGTAACTTGAAGTTCCTTCAAATCTAATTATTAAAGATAAACTTTGCAAAGTTTAAGTTGTAACAACTGAAGTGAGGACAGTTCACAGATTCCTGTGCACCGCAGCAGTCTTCTGTTAAACCATTACTCTTGTCTGCACTAATTGGTTTTGGCTTCTGATAAGGATTTTGCAGAGATTAACTCTGCTTTGGAGACAGCACACTAGTGGCAAGATGGAGAATCTTATTCTAGGAAATAGGACGGTTATTGAATGACTGCATTTCTGCCACTTAAAGCTTCCTTTTTTCTTTTTCTTCTCCAAAAGAGTGACTTTAAACAGTCCTATTCTGATTACTAAATTAATGAAATCATACACATCACTAAGGTCTTCACTTGCTGCATATCTTGATCTGTGAAATGATTGTTTTAGCAATTTGGAGGAAATTTCTCAGAACTTGCAGACCTGTGCACTGATCTGACAGAAAAAGGAAAATATGTATAATTTTTGGCTATCTCAGAGTGCCAAATGCTGGGCAAAGCAAAGAAGAGCAGGTTATGTTAGCAGTACCCTTGTGCTAAGCAACGGATGATAGGGATAAAACTTGAGATTGGGAAGGGGGAAGACTTATCTAAAAATAAAGTTTAGGAGAGAAGGAAAACAATTCCGACAATCATCTGTCCGACAAGACAGGCTTAAGCTCAGAAAACTGCCAGGCTCTGGTGGAAGCAGGCCTGCAACCCTTCTCTGCCTGGTTTATACAGAGAGAGGAGAAGATGCCTTTACTGGCACTTCCATGTATGGGACCAGCACTGCCCTCCTCACGAGCCTGACAGTGACTCAGGCCAGCAAGATCTGTGGAGAAACTGTCTTGTGGACATCAGTCAGATCCTGAATAGCCTTTGAGGATTCACTCCTGCCTGGACCAGGCACATGTGTCCGTGCGGTCCTCCTGCCTCCAAATGCCACCCAACCCCCCTCCCATACCACTTCACTCCTTCACTCACAATATATATCAGCTCTGCCCCCTGTTGCTGTGAAGACCCATATGATACTTCCTTGTCTCAAGCACCTGGCATGGATGTAGGCAAAAACAAATGCTTCACAGTAACAGATGCAAAAATTTCTGTTCTTTAGTCACTTAGAATGTGATGACTCCAGTTCATGGTGCCATAAAGCATCGTCTTTTTCCTCATGTTTTATAAATGAAATCTAAAAAAAAAATGAAAGAAAAAGGAATCACACGGAAAATGCAACTCACAACAACAGTATTTTCCTTCCAGGCTTCCTTGGAGCTAATTTTAGATCCAGCTACAAATTTCTACTAGCTCAGAACCATCGGGGGAAAAAAGGCTCCATCTGCTCCCTGACTTTCTAGTCATCCCTTTTCCGCCAAGAAAACAAAGTGTTATTGATAGAGAGAAACAAAATCCCCTGCTGCCCCTACAGAGAGGAGAGGCAGGACATGCATGTCTATAAGCGTTTGGGATATTCAGCTGTCACTCAGCTCTTGTATGGCCTGAAGCAAGTTATTTTGCTTTGCTGTCCCACCCAGTCTCTGTCTCTCTGCAACTTGTCCCTCAAGTCAAAGGTCTGCTCTCTTCTTCTGCACCAAGGAGCACACCTCAGGCAGTGTCAAACTAAAGCCCTCTTCAAAAGTCTTACACAGACCCCCTTCATTTCCGTCTCACCCTCCCTTCAGTCTCATTCCTGTCATGCTCTCTCTTGCCAGGTCATCTTCCAGCCCACATCAGTGGTCCTTTCCTCCACGTCACTCTGTTTTCACTTCCTTCAGCTCTCTTTTCCTTACCCTTCCTCCCACTATCCCATCTTTCCATTCCCAAAGCTAGATCTCTTTCCCTGTTTTTTATTTCAGGCTCCAGCTCTTCCTTTGCAAGGCCTCTTTTTCCACCTCCTTCCAAGGACAGTGGGAAGAGCACTCTGCATTCTGGCGAGCCACCAGCAAGCTCTCCTGCACCTCCCCATGCCACCCCCATGCTTCTCCTCTTCACACCAGCACCCTGGGCAGCACAAATCACGCAGACTGCTGCAGGAGAAACCCTGTTTAAGAGACGACGACAACGTCATACAGAGAAGTTATCCAGTTCTCCAAGAATGGCAGGAGAACTTCCATATGATGATATTGAGCAGTAATGGGATTAATACATTTCATTTGTCAGCAGGTGTCGGTCCCAAGGAAGACCATTTGTGTGTGTGATGGACTTTAAGCACACGCATCCAATTGACTTCAGCGGGATTTCCCACCAGCCGTACTTCAGCACATGTGCAGATGCCTGCTGGATCCAGAGCAAACACAGACACAACCCTGACACAGCTGAATTCCCGCTGCCAGCAGCTGCTGAAGGCAGCCAAGGAGTGGCTGCGGCTGCAATACAAGTTGGCAGAGTCTGAGGGTGGGGAGAACAAAACTGCATGGTGGCTTTGTTCTGTTGTGGCAACATCAGGATCGAAAGCAGTTAAGTAGGCAGGGAAGGATGTAAAACAGTTCTCCCTACACACACACCCCCATTCAACAACATGAGCTGGCAAATTTTCCCTGTTATTTTCCCCACACATACATTTGTGAAAGGAGCATTCCCCACAAAAACATCCTCACTGTGCAGGCACGTATGCTTTCAAGTTGCGAGAAGGGTAATTCATATACAAGCAATGTTAATAAACCAGGTCTGGGCACAGTCACACATGGCAATGGCCACATCCCTTCCTGGTTAACACAGTTTTAAGACCAGAGGGATTCTAACTTCAGAGACATTGTCAAAACATTCCTAGCACACCAAATGACCTAACACCATGGGTGGCTTACACAGTCATTTTTATTTGGTATATTTATCAAGTATATTAATATTAGTAGATCTCTAAATGAGCTATGCCTCTAATACTGTTCAGATAAACATCTGTGGAAACTGGAATTTCTTAGTATTCCTCTTAGATTTTAGAATCTGAGAGACGTAATTATTTACCATACAGCCATGCTGTGTTCAGATATTACTCCTTAGTTGTATGTAAAGCCATAATAAACGTTTTTCTCCTGTCAGTGTAACATTCTTCCACAAATCTCTGATAAGACATCACAGCACCTGCTCCACAATACCCTAGATTCGTCATCCAGAAATCTGGTCAGCTTATTTTCAGTGCAAGAGAATAGTTTGTTGTCTTGCTTTAGGGGATTGTGATTCTATTTTTAATTAAAATAGATTTATATCCTCCTGTTATCACCAGGTTCAGACTGCATTTTCTCAAAATGGTTTCAGGCCAGAAAGAAATGTGGAAACAAGGAGTGAATCCTTTTAAACCTGAAATAGGGTGTTTTAGCTGTAATCACAAGCCAGCCTGGTTTTGAGGTTTAACCCAGCTCTTGCAAAGAAAATCCAGTCCTTTCTGCACTATCAAATTCATAAGATGTCTTCAGATTTAAAAAAAAAAGAGGCAAATTCTATTTCATTCTCAGTCATAAGATTGTTTATTTTTTCATTTTGATGAATATATCCTATGGAATTGATCTTCAAAGATGCTCAGAGTTCTCTGTTCTCACTACTTCTCCCACCCCTCTTAAAGCTTAACTTTTAGATCAATGAAGAAAATTCTTCGAAACTGGAAGGATTTAAGCTTTCCCTCCTAATCGAGAGGAGGTAACAAAAGCAGACTAATTCTGACAGTAGCTACAGGTGGTGGGAAGAGAGCCCCTTTCTTTCTAATTCTGTTCAGAAGATTGCCATATCAGAATATTGTACTAGAGAAGATGAAAAATTTGCCAATGCTTGCATTACTATTTTCTAAGTTTCTCTCAACTAGGCTTGGGATGCAGCCATACAGAACACAGAAGACATGACTCTTTCACTTGAAGACACCTGTCAGCCTGCATATAGAGAAACATTTAGTCTCACAAGATTGTAGTGCCTTTCAGCCCAAGTTTGGTACAGCTATGCCTGAAATGGTAAAAAAATGGCTGGATAGCCAGGCCTGAAGAGTTGTGGTGAATCGAATTAAATCCAGCTGGTGGCCAGTCATAAGTGGTGTTCCCCAGGGCTCAGTACTAGGACCAGTTCTGTTTAATATCTTTATCAATGATCTGGATGAGGGGATTGAGTGCACCCTCAGTAAGTTTGCAGATGACACCAAGTTGGGCGGGAGCGTTGATCTGCTCGAGGGTAGGAAGGCTCTGCAGAGGGACCTGGACAGGCTGGATCGATGGGCCCAGGCCAACTGTATGAGGTTCAACAAGGCCAAGTGCCGGGTCCTGCACTTCGGCCACAACAACCCCATGCAGCGCTACAGGCTTGGGGAAGAGTGGCTGGAAACCTGCCCGGCAGAGAAGGACCTGGGGGTGTTGGTCGACAGCCGGCTGAACATGAGCCGGCAGTGTGCCCAGGCGGCCAAGAAGGCCAATGGCATCCTGGCCTGTATCAGAAATAGTGTGGCCAGCAGGAGGAGGGAAGTGATCGTGCCCCTGTACTCGGCACTGGTGAGGCCGCACCTCGAATACTGTGTTCAGTTTTGGGCCCCTCACTCCAAGAAGGACGTTGAGGTGCTGGAGCGTGTCCAGAGAAGGGCAACGAGGCTGGTGAGGGGTCTAGAGCACAAGTCTGATGAGGAGCGGCTGAGGGAACTGGGGCTGTTTAGCCTGCAGAAAAGGAGGCTGAGGGGAGACCTTATCGCTCTCTACAACTCCCTGAAAGGAGGTTGTAGCGAGGTGGGTGTCGGTCTCTTCTCCCAAGTAACAAGCAATAGGATGAGAGGAAATGGCCTCAAGTTGCGCCAGGGGAGGTTTAGCTTGGATGTAAGGAAAAATGTCTTTACTGAAAGAGTGGTGAAACATTGGAACAGGCTGCCCAGGGAAGTGGTGGAGTCCCCATCCCTGGAGGTATTTAAAAGACATGTAGAGGTGGCGCTTAGAGACATGGTTTAGTGGTGGACTTGGCAGTGTTAGGTTTGCGGTTGGACTCGATGATCTTAAAGGTCTTTTCCAACCTAAACAATTCTATGATTCTTTGTTTGGAAAAGGATTCAATGGAGATCAGTGCTACACAGACCTTTAGCATCAAGGAAAACCCCACAGCTGCTCTATTTGAAATGTATCCAAAGAGGGCAGTGTCTTCATAATAAAGTAATTCTCCAGTTTTCTTGAATGTTGGGGTGACATTTAGGCCTCAGTGAAGCAAAAAAGATCACTTATTCCTGCTCCCTTGGAGTTAGAATTTCAGCCCTTCACATTATCCATTAGCATAGACCATTGAAAACTTGATATTCTTAAATAAAATCACCACACTTTCATTTCTCTTCAAACCCAATGACTCACTGCATCTTGTTGCAACACAGGCAGACAGACACAAGCAAAGCAGGTATTATTTTGCTTTCCGCTATCTCCTTTCCCCCCCTCAAGGATCTTTGCTGAATATTGCCCCAGTAAGCAAATTGAGGTGTGCAATGGGAGTGCTTGCGCGGTGACTCTGGAATCTTCCTCTTTTCTCACTAGACCTGCTTGTTAAAACTTTAGAAACTGAAAATTTCTTTATTCCTCTTTTTGTGGGGGACAAAGGAAGATTAAATGCTGTCAGAAAGGATGGATACATCATTTCAGGTAGAAGATTCTCATCTTCTCGGCAGCATTTAATCTCTCTTTGATGCTCACATGGGCAGCTGGCTTTTCGGTTTTACAAAGCTCAGTTATCTGTTCTGTTGAATAAGTAACTCAGGAACAAGGATTTCCTGAGTAGGATGGAGGGAGGCATTGCTTCAAGTCCACACTGCCCCACTTTGTGAAGTACGGCAAATCACGCTCCTAAAAACATCAGTTACAGATGCAAGGCAACCCTCCGAGAGTTGCTGCTGATTTACCCAGAGGAAGCACAGACTAAGTCTGATCCACAGCCTTACAGCTGAGAAAAGGTTTCCAGAAGCATTTATGGAGTATGTCCCCCCCCCAGGAACGCAAGTCCACCTCGAGACCTTAAAGCAAGAATGCCGTATTAACTTCAGACATGATGCCATGCCTCATTTTACAGTGTGAAGTAATTTAACTCCTTGTCAGGCTATGGGGAATAAGGTGATAGCACAGATGCTGGGCAATTAAAATAGAAGTGTATACGAGGTGAATATGACTAGTAGATGGTTACTTGCTGGTACCAAGTGAAGCACATCGTTTCACTCGTGGTTCAGCTTTAGCAGCACTGCGGGTGAAATACTTGCACAGCCGAGATTTAATACCCCGGCTCTGATGTTTCCCATCAGTTCAGGAGCTGAGCACCACAGGACTTGTAAATTCCCCCCTTTCACAAACAAGTATTCCCATGTGCAGTGGATTTTGTTGTGGGAGGGGGTTTATAGGCCAGCACTTAGAACCATCTGGTCAGTGTTTAACAAGAAGCTGAAGCTATAATGTAAGAATATTTTATTCATTCAAGGGCTCTCCTCCTGGCTAGCAGCCAACTCCCAGGCTCCCTAAGCCATTTCCCCCTCCCCATCGTATGCTTTAGAGACTGATGCAGTAAGTTAAGCATTGAAAGACCGGGCTTTCAGGTAAGTCATCTGGCTCACCTTACATATCTGTCCTGCAGACACAATCCTTACCTTCATCACCCCAGGGTTAGGTACTGGAGTGACAGACATGTCAGTGTGCACAACTCCTTCTCCATCCACGCCAGAGCAGGCAGCAATGCCCTGCAGCCATCTCCTCCATCTATTTCAGACAAATGAGAGGTTTCAAGGCAGTTTCACCTGATCTAGTGGGGCTGCTGCACTCTTGCTTTCCACCTAGGCCAACATACCCACCCCATCCTTTGCAAAAAGATGCTCATTTTCAGACAACTCCTTTCCTGCACTACCTCACCCCACAACTGCCTGTGTGCTAGTGGCAGGGCAGAAGGCAAAATCACACAGCTGGTGGGGAGAGGACAGTCCAGCTTAGATTGGCATCAGCTGCTGGGGAATCAAGTTCCTGCCTCTGCTACAAGCTGCCTTGACCCAGGAGATGTGGAGCTGCACTTATGAGGAAATAGCAAGCCCCAATGAGAGGTAGAACAGATTGGGGCTTGACCGAGGTCGAGCTAACGGGGATGCATGACTTACATGCAGTCAGGGCAAATGTGTCCACTCTGGCAGAACACTCTCAGGCCATTTGCTAAAGCTGGCGTAGACATACCCATAGCATAGCTTCTTTCTGCAGCACATCTTGTACTCTTCAAGCACTCTCATGCTCCAGCCCTACGTGTCCAGACTATATCCTCTCAGCAGGTCAGTCTGGCAGATAAGCCATTATCACATGTTCATCCTTCCCTGACTGATCCTGAGGGCTACAGGACCTCTGAGTAAAATGAGACCTGAAGACTGACCATATCAGGGTCCTACTGAGAAATCCATTAGACAGAGGAATGAGTAACCAACCACTCATCTCCCTCCTGCCTCTACAGGAACAGAAAGCATCATCCAAGAGGGTAGGGGTTACTCTCTCTGGTACATGAAGCAGACAGTCCACAGTTCATCTTTTCAGAGCTTTTTTTTGAGCACAGCCTAGAAGACTTAAAAACCTTTGATAACAACTGGAAAAGATCCCTTAAGAAACAAATCAACCAACCAATCTTTCTGTGACTGTAATTTTGAAATGTCCTTCCCCATGGGGGTTTCCAGCAATTCTGCATTTGGAACCTCATTTCTACTTCTTTGAAATGGGCCCAATGGCTGGAAAATAGTGGCTGTAATTTAAGTAGCTGAGGCATTGCCTCCTCAACATTGTAGGTGTCTGACCCCTCTTGTTTAGGAGGAATTCCTAGTCTTGGTCTTCTCTTCCATTAGTGGTGTTTGGTTTTGTTTTGAGAGTGTTTTTCTCCATGAAAGAGGCTTTCCAGAGAGTGGCTAAAGTAACCAGGCCAGGATAGGTATGAATTTAGATACCTTTGCAGTTACACAGTCCCTGAAAGTAGGCAGAAGATGTGGATGGGATCATATCTGCATAACGCCCACCTGAATTCCCAATAACAATGACTATATTTTTCCCCAAGGATTTCCTCCCTTCCATATCAGTTGAACTGTGATGAACTCACATTAATATTCTAGCTGAAAGCTAGTAAACAGGCAAACAAATTGCTGTTTTGTGTACCCAAGTTTTTTCACTTCCTTTCTCCTCAATAGCTTCCTTCATCAAACCAAACAAGAGAAAAACCCCACAGAACTGCTTAAAATAGTATTCCAGCCAAAATATTGGCTTCGCTACCATGTCTACTACATGCAGACTGTCAGTAACGAAAAGTGGAATTCACCTCATCAAACAAAGTCTACAAATTTGCTTGAGGATAATATATTAGAAAAGCAGATACATATTTGAGGCCCAAATTAAACACCAACGTCCAGTTCTTAAGAAACAAAGTCACTGTTATAGCTACTGTTTATTAGCAATCCTAGCAAACCTCAACCAAAATGTTTGAAATACTGGATTTAACTCTTAGTCCATCTGACCTAGCCTCTTATGTTTGCTAATAGTTCTTACCCTGAACCTCTTCAGAGGAATTGGCATCCACAGTATTGTAAATAGTAGGGACCTCCAGAGATTTGAGACCCAGAAGCAACGAATTTATGCTCAAACACTCTGGTGTTGCTCCCATTGACACTTAAATGCCTTTTGGTTTCAGTGTGGCAGACACTTAGACATAAAATGGCTTTTGTTGCTTTAGAGCCAGTGCCTATAAGCCCTTATTTCTTTTGGCATTAATGGTATTGCATTTGATAATACAAACTGCTCCCATCCTGAGAGTATGTAGAGTCAGGCCTTACCTTATATACCAGATGATCAAGACTCACAAAGGCAGCTGGGGACCAAGTCCATCCCTTTGCTTATATAAGAAAAAGTCTGGCTCAAGAGGTTTTCCCCTCCACAAACCTGCCCAAATATTCAAAGCTTAGTTTGAACATCACAGCTGTTTACACAGCCACAAGAGAAGCAAACTCCATGACTGTTAAGTTATTGCAGCAAAGTGCTCCCCCCTTCTCACCATGCCCGGCAGTATTTACAAGCCTGCCTGCGCCCCAGGACATGGCCGGGGGGGGCGGATAACCTGGCCCTGTCTGGAGAGGTAGCAAGGACTATCAATACCACATACTTCTGTCAAGCTTTAGGAGCAGTGCTACAGCAAATCCCTTGTAATCCATAAGGATGATTCAGGAATGAGAAGGAGAAAGAAACATGAAAGAAGACATAAATTAAAAACTGCAGGATTTTGCTGCTGCTTTCAAGCACAGGAGTTTAGGGGAAAGTCTAACTGCACGCTTCCTTGTCCCCAGAACTAGCAGGATCCCATAGTAGGGCTGAGAGCAGTGAATGTTCTCCATAAAGCAGTGAAACAGTTTTGCTTCAGTTATTAAGGAAATTCCTCTTCCTTGATTCAGCTGCAATCTAAGATGACAGACGCTCCTGAGAAGAGGCAACCTGAATTCATGAAGTTGTCCTACTGTCTCCAAATGCAAGTATATTTTATGTCTTTGATATTAAATGACCTTTGGAACAGCACTTCAGATTTATCCCAAATTGACAGTAACTGAGAGGCATAAACTACATAAGGCTAAGAGGTATCTCATGAAGGGACATAAAGTGAAATAAATAAGTTCTTGTTACCAAGAACTTGGCCATGTTAAGCAGAAGGTCTGTCATTAATCACTTTCCCAGGCAGAAGGGTGACCACTGGTAGTGACTGGGTGAGTCTCTCCCTGAACTTTATCCTCAATTTTCAACATAGCTGAGTCAGTGCAGTTAGCGCAGCCTGCAGCAAACAGGTGTCCTTCCTCCATGGTGTAGGAGGGCAATCTATCTCATAGAAATATCTATGAGTAATATTTCTTCTCAAAGCCTCTTTGTCAGACCTGCAATCCCTCTCCTGCCTTTTACAGAAACAAACTGTCAGAAGAGAGTTTGCAACCACTTTGATTCACACCAGTCCTACCAGTGAGATGTACCTCTGTTTTACAAGTCATACTTTAGTGTAGAAAACAGAAAGGCATTCTTATAATTTTCCCTTTGAGGACAAAATCTTTTTTCCATAAGGGTTTCAAGTTTCCTGCATGTGCAGAGATGAAATTCCCTGTTTTTTTAAAATACACCAGCATTACAGTATCAGCCCTCATCTGACTTCTGCTTTGCCTGTCATCAGCCGCCACCCTTTCCTCGTGCTAGCTAGCACCTCCAACAAGCCATGGCAAGACTGGGATGTCAAAGGGACATAGATATGAGGGTACTGCAGGAATTTGAGGTGCTCCTATTTATTTTTCCCCTGAATCCAATTTCAAATATTAGAATATGACCCACCATCATCCTTGGATAGCTAGAAATAGATAAAATGTCTCTGATCAGGCTGAAAACACAGTAATACAACAACTCACACAGAGGTTAAAGAATGAGCAATACAGACACGGGTGCAAAGTCCCAGGTCTTAGTACCCAGTAAAAATGTAGAAGCCTAAACAGTACCAAGATGTCTCCTTGGGTCTGCAGATAATGTGGGATGACATCTCTAATAACTGTGAACTGTCCCTGCCTCCCTGTGATACAGTAAGCGCAGAGCTATGCAAGAAAAGGAGGCTTAATCAGAGCTTCCCCACTGTGGGGGATGCTATCTGTGGCACAAGAAGAGTAAGCCTGGCCTATCTCTGGAGACTTACATCCTCTCCCTCCAACTCCTGCTATCTGCCTACTTTGAACAGAAGGCGCCTTTTGCAGTGCACAAGTTTTGCTGGCCTTCAGGCAAGGAAGATCTATGTTGCCCACTCCTGAGCACTATCTACTGCAACCTGGAGTCCCCACCAGTCACCCTTACTGCGCCTTTTGGGAAGCAGCTTGTTTGTCCTCCCTCACCCTGCAAACATGTTCTTGCAGACATACAGAGCATAAGCCGTGATATGGTTGTAAGTCCAGGTCAGAGCAGCCCAGTGGTCCCCTCCTTCAAAAAGTCTGCAAAATCTCCATTGAGAAAAATATTAAATTCACTACCAAGTTTTCAGATACTTAGAGAAATTAACAATATAATCCATGTGGGCAAGACAGTTGGAACCCAAAAACTGAATTAGTATCCTGTAGTACCTGCTAGGAGTGCTAAAAAAATACATCTTTTCCACCAAAGCTTTTTCACTTGAAGTGAGGGGAGATAAAAGCAGAAAATGTTTCTTATAGCCATAATTTAAAATCTTATTAAAAAGAATGGAGTAATGTATTTGTGCAGTCTCAGTATGATGGACATAATGATCTCATTGTGGCAAGGGAAAAAATACCACCAGTGTGCTCATGTGTGCTGTAAGCGAGCAGGGTTATTCACTCTGGCATTTTACAGTGATAAGTATCTCAAGACATGCTGACAGACAAGCAGGAGATGTAAAACTGTAACACAAGATCTGTGTCACATTCAGCCTTGCCGCTTTCTGGGCTGCCAGGGATAGCTGCAATGACAGGGAGGAATAGAACGGGAGCGTGCTGCAGTCACTGGGGTGTCTAGAAGGACATGGGAACAGCACAGGGAGTCCCCCAGGGAGAGAGTGAGGTGAAAAGGCCCCCTCCAAGGAAATCTGGATATGTTCATTGCAAAGTGTCACTACATCTCCAAAGCAGTGCTGTAACTCAACTTCTTCCCAGTTCTTACATGGTTTTTGCTCCTTCCTAGTTTCAACACCTCTCTGCACCCATGACCTAAAGGGCAGAGAGCTCTGTAGAAACATAAAATTTCTGAAGAGCAAAAGAGCATTTAAGAAAAAATGTATTAACAACTCTTTTTTTTTAAGTTGACATCAAGGGACAACATACCAGGTATTGCATGTGGTCATCCTCAGCAAGAGGAGGACTTAAAGAACATGAACAGTTCTTAATTTTTTCCTGTAAGCATTACTTAGAATAAACATAGAAGATTTTTTTTCCTCTGTAAAGACAGGTATATAATCAACCACACTTTCGCCCCTTCTCCTTAGATTTAAGACCTGCTTTTTAACTCAACAGTCCTGGTGTTTACTAGTTGTTACCCTGTGTCGTGGTTTAACCTCAGTCGGCAACTGAGCACCACACAGCCGCTCGCTCACTCCCCCCGCCCCGGTGGGATGGGGGAGAGAATCGGAAGGGTAAAAGTGAGAAAACTCATGGGTTGAGATAAGAACAGTCTAATAATTGAAATAAAATAAAATAGTAATAATAATAATAATAAAAAAGAATATACAAAGCAAATGATGCACAATGCAATTGCTCACCACCTGCTGACTGATGCCCAGCCAGCCCCCGAGCAGTGGCCCCCCTGGCCAGCTTTCCCCCAGTTTCTATACTGAGCATGACGTCACATGGTATGGAATGTCCCTTTGGCCAGTTTGGGTCAGCTGTCCTGGCTGTGCCCCCTCCCAGCTTCTTGTGCACCTCCTCACTGGCAGAGTAGGGGAAGCTGAAAAGTCCTTTACTAGCATAAGCACTACTTAGCAACAACTAAAACATCGGTTGTTGTTCCCAAAACACAGCACTGTACCAGCTACTAGGAAGAAAATTAACTCTATCCCAGCTGAAACCAGGACACCCTGTCTGGCAGCTCTTACTGGACTGGCTTAGTTTTAAATTCAAACCCCTGCTCAATTTTCACTACACAAATAAATTCCACCAATCAATCTAACCTGGTCCCTAGCCAAGGTGAGATGAATTAATCACCTGTAAATTAAGATAGATGCACATCTCGTGCAAATCACTGTACTTCTCTAAAAAACAACTCCATTATCTCCACTAGGGAGTAGGTTTTAATAGATTATCATAGACAAAGCAGCGAAGCGGGGACACAGCAGACGTGAGGACGTGATGGTGTAAGACAGTAGCAATGCTGGCAATGGCCACAGCCTACGGGGCCAACACCACCACCGTCAACCTTTTTAGTTTTTCCCAACTCCAGCACCACCCCTTTCCCTCACTAAGCTGTTGTAGGAAACCATATCTAGTGTTAACTCTCCTGCATCCTTTGGGGCAAGCCCTGAGGTACCCTGAAAAGTCTTTCTACACCTCTGTGCACACTTGTGTAGCAGAGAACAAAGGAATCCTTATTTTTACCTTCACCTTGTGTTTTGATTTTGAGAGCACTTGTTTTTTCAGCAAGTGCAGATAATTGAACATTTATGAATCAAAAACTGTGACAGGAGAAGAGCAGCTGAGATTCAAAAAGAATAAGGAAGTATTTTCTCTGCGTTATCCTTCTGCCATTTCTCCCCTGACTGCTCCTTGAGTCTGGGTGAATGCGATGCGTTTAGTCACCCAGCTATTTCAAGCCACCTTTGGAAATAGCATTCATTGCTACATACTGCTATCTAGTGGTAAAACTGCAGATGTCTGGTGATGGGGCTGAAGGGTTACCAAATATCCTCCCAGATGCAACTGGTTTTATACACTAAACAACTCTGCTGTGGCAACAGAATCTGTGACCCTATAAATATTCATTCCCCTTAAATAGCCAGCACAAGTAAAAAGAATGTATTTAGTAAAACACATCCATTTTAAAGTGTACTTCATATACTGTACATTTTATTATTCATGAAGGAAGTCTTTTCCTTTGGAACAATGTGTGAGTCTAGCCCCATATGATTAGGGAATATGAAATGAGAGGCTGATTTACAGAGATAAATGAACTTCCTTAGGAAAAGTGGAGAAGGTTATCTGGTAGAAGAGAGGTTACAGACCTCTATTCCTTTGGGTACTGCTCCTTGAAGAAGTGGCCTCCTATTAAATTGTATCTACTGTGGGTCAGCTGTGTCACAGAATAAGAATCACAGAGTGGTTGAGGTTGGAGGGGATGTCTGGCACTCATTGTGTCCAACCCCCCTGCTCACGGAGGGCTACATAGAGCCGGTCGTCCAGGACTGTGTCGTGGCTTTTGCATACCTCCAAGGATGGGGACCCTAAATCCTCTCTGGGCAACCTGTGCCAGTACTTGGTCACCCTCAGCAAAAAAGTTGTCAGATTAGATGGTTTCTGCTCTGTGACTGCATAGCCTAACCATTGCCATGGCTAACTATGGCTCTCTGAACAGCCCTTCTGTGCCCTAGTTCAGAGAGAGAGAGAAAAAAAATGGCTTGTAATCAGGAAGTCATTCAGCTGGAGGTTCTCATCTTTGTCCCACTGAAAAGAATAATAAAGTTGCCTGTGCACAACTCATCCCACATACATAATCTGAAAAGCACCAGACGTTAATTGAACTAAGTTAGTAGTCAGGTCTTAAAAACGAAGACATCCTAAATTGAATTATCTGTCAGAAAATTGGATCACTGTCATTTCTCAAACTTGAGTTCAGACTCTTGACCTGTATTACTGTAACAGCCACTAATCATCAGTAAGACATTATCCTGCAACCTGTCTTAATACAGACTTCTGCTTTTTTCTTGGGTATTAAGTATACCGCATGAGCCATTGTTCAATACAAACTCTTCTTCACCCACTCTGTAACAGTACGTGATGAGGATATCATTTTTGCTTGGAAACTGTTTTATGAAACAACTGGGTTTGTGGAGCCTAATCCTGTTCTGTTAACTGTCGCTCTCTTAATGTCCCCAGTTCTCTGAACTTCTCCACAAAACTTACTCCACCGTCTCTGTGCCAAGTATTTGTAATGCTCCCATCACCATCTCTTCAAAACAAAACAAAATGCAAAAATGAATGAATTAAGAAAGGAGAGCTGTGAACTGAGAGAAATCCCAGCTGCCCTCGGTAGGTTCACTGGGAAATGAAACAAGCTGCTTTTCTTTGCACTGCTTCAACACTTAGGTAGGAAAATAGTTTGGAGATGTAGTGTGTCTTAATCAGTCTGCTGAAATTGTGCAGCTGAAGATGAGCTGCTGTGTAATATTGGATCTGTCATGAGATATAATTAAGCAGAAGAAAGACATTTCAGGTCTAGGATAAACATCTGTTTTGATAATGAGCATCAGGGTGATTGTTCTGGAGGCAAGTAAATCAACATACCCTTCACTTTGCATCACAGCCGTGTCAAAAGGAAATGGGAAAGCAGGTCAGAGCAGAGCAGGAGAGTGGAGGGGACAGTACGAGTGGAAAGCAGTTCTGGCATGAGAAAGGTCAACTCCTTGAAGCTTTAAAAAAAGTGGCAGAAAAGGTCAGACAGGAGTTGATGAAAAAGCATCTGCTACAATAGATTATGTTGTAGGTTCTACCAGATTCATCAAGTAAAAGACCATCTATATTTTTCTTTTTCCTCCAACTTGCACTTTTCCAACCCTTGCTGCGGTGGTACTGGCATGATTGTGCCAGGATCCCTTTGATCAGACACTCTTTAACCAAGGCTAGAAACAACCTAGCCCATGAGCTTTTATCAGGTGATGCTGCTGCTGAACATATGGCAATGACACACTACTTATCATATGATTTTACCATACCTTTTACTATAAGTCTGGAGCAAACAGAGACCCATTTTTTCTCAAGACAGTACGAATCCCAGGGATGTGGCTGGAAAGCATGTTACATACATACTTGAAGCACCACCACAATCTCAGGCCTGAATTTTTGTTACAAAAATAGTATCATAAGAGAGTTAAAGGATCTTGGATCTAGTCTAGTGTCTTGCTTTTGGATGCAGCATTGTACACAAGAGCACAGAGAAGGCAGGAACTCAAATGATTAATTTTCGTTCCCAGGCCTTTTGGTTTTGTTCTGCCTTCATGATTTTGAGACAAAAAATCAATTGTGCTGTTAATTGCACTTCTTGGATTGAACATTTTGCTCAAAACACTGGTGCGGGATTGTTCTTACTGGTGAACTTTTCATTTCACGATCATTATTGTTGTATAGGTGTTTTCCCTTTCCCAGTCACTGAGCCAGCATTTGAAGCTTCATAAAGTAGTTTCGACTAGGGTAAGAAATAAGTGACTATAAATCAAGTGGGTTATTGGAGTAATTTAATCCAAAAAGAATATGCACAGAATCCTGCGTCACTGAACAAGGGCAAGCAAGAGCTTGCTTTGCTCCAGAATCTCAGGTCAGTGGCTCTGCCCCCACTTCTTCTGGGGAGCTGACTCAGGCTCCTCAGCTGGCCAGCCCTGCAACCAAGCACAGCTGGTGGGAGCAGGTCAGGAGCACTCTCTCCCACTCCCGTCTCCATTCCTAGCTCAGGAAAGCCCTCTTCAGGTGGGCTCCTTTCAAGGCAGCCACAAGCTTTGCCTGTGCTCAGGGCTAGCGCTGTGTAAATGCATGGTGCACGCACTTGGGTTTCCAGCCCAGCCAAGGGATGGGAACTGAAAGTAGAATAGATGGTAAAACATCAGAGAGAGGCTGAAGCAAAGCTGCAAATGCTACTGGCCTACTGGCACAGCAGAAGGGATTGAAAATCTGCATCGGTCAAATACTGAGTAGTACAACCTGAGAAGACCGAAACCTCCTTCACAACACTCCACACTTGAATCATTCAAAATGGAAAGTTCGTATGGTGCCATTGCTTTGTTTGCTGTGCTGTTACAGATATTTGTCCTGCTGAACACTTATCCATCCAAGCCATTAAATTAAGTGGGTACATCGTAAAACACGGATCTGTCATCCAGTATAGGAAAGCAAAGGATGAAGGCAGCAATCGCAGGTAATCCTCTGACCGAAGCAGGCAGGAAAACACATGTTTCTCAGTACCCTAATAACTGCCATGCCAGTTAACTGGGAAAACTGCCAGGGAGCAGATAGAGAGTAATGCATCTGAGCAATGAATAAATGACATAAACCATATTAAGTACAGTAATTCATCTGAGTTTTGTCTGCAAGATGTTTCACAGCAGTGTCCAATATAAATGAATCAGTATCTGCTAGCATGCCTTTCCCAGGGGGCCAGCCATTAAATCCTCGCTGAGTCATTGTCTTGCTGTGGTTAAGACTAAACGATTCAGGATTAAAGTACGTTATATTAAAAAATTATTTTACAGGGTTTGGCCCAAATTCTACTGTCAGCTACAGTAGTGCTACATCGTACAGTGTGTACATCACTCTGATACTGCACTGAAGTAAAAATCTAAATTTTAAAGCTAGAGAGGAGCCAGTATTTCCACCCTTTGAAAAGACTGCCAGCTCATTAGAAACTCCTAACTTGCTTCCCTGCCTTACACACACTCAACAATTATTTTAGAGTGGACAGTTAAAAAGATAAATCTTTAGAAGCAATAATGGAGAAAACCACCTAGATAGCTCTCCAGCATCCCAATATTGGCCTGATTTCCCTGCTCAGGAAGAGAGGAATCACAAGTCTTTTTGAATGCAGGGAGACCTTGGGGGGGGGAAAGTGTGGGCAGTTTGTGGATTTGCGTGGAACAGTTAAGAAATCACTTGGACTTTGAAATGCAGGGGAGGGGATTAGTTTATCTCATTTGAACTGAAAGCTCTAAAAAACTCAGACATGCCCTGGCCATTCAAAACATCAAATCTAAAATAAAACAAAATTAAAGTAAGAATGTAAAGATTTGAAATCTGAAAATTTGTCACAGATTCAGACCACTTCCAAAATAGAGACCTAAATCCTTGGCAGAGAATAAACTAGTGTTGCATAGCATAGGTTGTTCTACTGTCATTTATTTGAAGTGAATGGACCTATGTTAATATCTGCCAGCTGATCATGTAGTTCATCAGTGTACCATACAGCCATGAAGATTTTCAATTGTAATGTTGAAAACTACCTCTGTAGAAGTACCTCGTTTTGACTACTACATTTTTGTGTTACCTACCATTTACATTGTACTGTAGGCTCTTGGATTTATTTTCAAAAGCAAAGTCCAGCAGTTATTTTATTTGTGAGTTTAATTTTGATCCAAAAACTAGAAAGACACAAAAATAGGATAAAACAGAATGGAACATAGTAATAATTTTGTTAAATTAAAAACACAGCTGACCTCTAGTGGCTGCTTGTCAAAATTAAAGTTGTTCAAATACTCCATGAAGGGAAAAAAAACCACAAACCATTCTTCTGATGAAGTCTTCAGTCTGGATTCAGAGATTTTTTTTGTCTCTTTTCCTTTTCCTCCCACATTTCTCTGCCAATTCCAGACCTTCTGCAGAGAGCATCCAAGAGTTTTGCAACAAAGATAAAAAAGATAAACTCAAATGTTTCAGTTGCTTTAAAACAAATTTTAAGTGCAAGTTTCCAGTTTTTACAAAACATATTTTTAAAAGATAATGTTAATTTTACCCAAAACAATTTGAATTTTCAATAGAAATTTGTCTCACAGTTTTAGCTTACCAAGTATTGCATAAAATTGGCTAGTCAAAAAGTAGTTTTCAATAAAAACCAAAATGTTTGCTGCTACAGCTAATATTATTTGTTTGCCTAAGAGGTTTTTTATAAGGAGGTTTTAATATTTTTTCCATTAAAACTTTGAAAATTTTATGTATATCAGTGAAAGTGAAAAAAAATATTTATATACACATAGATATACACACAAATGTTTGTAGTTATAGTATTTCCTCTCTTCCCCAAATCTTCTTGAAAGCTGGGGAAAGCCCTCTATCAAACCTAGTCAAGACCATGTGGCAAGAAATCCAGGTATCCTCAAGGATTTTCCTGAACTCTTTTCAACAGATCCTTGGTGCCTGGCTCACTCTCCTCCTGGTAGCTACCCTGCCTAACCTGTAGTAACATCAAGACCGCTCATGTAGCAGCACATCGCCTTGCCAGGTCTGCTGTTGAAGGAGTATTTTCTGAAAGCTGGACATGTAAACCACACCACGGTTTTATAATTTCACTTGGTAATGCACTGGCACTATTCAGTACCTGTGCTGAATAATTAATCCCATAATTAATTTGGTAACGCATTGATACATCCACCTCGTGTTAGCCTGGGCCTAGTCCATCAGGTGGGTACAGCCCCATTTTTTTAACATACAATGAGATGGAGTTATGTATTTTTAAGGAGCTGTCCCAGTTCCCAGCCTGTTACTCCACACAAGTCTCGTGGGTAGGGTTGAAAGGGCTTGGTGTGAGCAGCAACTCAGCTGCTTTGTTCAAAGAGGAACCCCAGTTGCCTTATTACCTTGGGAACAGCTTAGTCTCTTGCTCAAGTCAGTCCAAAATCAGCTCTTGTACCTCCTGCTTTCTTACTCCCCTCCATCTGCCTGCTAGGCAGCATTGGGTGTGATGCCCACAGTGAGAGCCCCTGAGGTCACTCCTCCATGGCCTTATTCCTCTTACTCTTCACATCAAGTCCAGGCAGAAGAGACTGCCACAAACATGTTAACCATCCCACATGTGATGTGGGGGTGTCTGAGATGTCTCTGTTCAGCCATTCATTTAAAAACAAAACCTTAAAACACTTGCATTCTTCTTGGTGATGGGATGGTTTTCTTCATAAAAACTTCCCTTGTTCCTTGGAAAATACTTATGTGGAGAACTTTTGTTCTGTCTGTCTTTCTTACTTCAGTGGGGCCCATGGCTAGCATCACTTCTGCAGCATGTCAGAGCAGTGAGCGTGAGTGCTAGGCACAAGAGAGGAGTGAGCCTGGCCATGGAGATCCCCTCCACATGCACGTTACCCTGCATGTTGTGGGCAGGAGTCCAAAGGCCAGCTCAGCTTGGAGAAGTACTTCAAACCACGGGACCTGCCTCCATTCACCCTACTCTCACACCCAGGTGAGCACAGAGCAGTTGTAACAGAGGGCGATAGTTCAGCTCAGTGTCCACACCTGGCGTGGGACATCTCAAATGAAGTCAACAGAGAGCAATAACTTCAGTGTAAATAACTGGAACAATCTCTGCATTGAAAAAATAGTCTTCTAAGATGAAAAAACAATTTAATGTCTTCTCCAAATAAAGGTTGACCTTAAAGATTTTATATTTTTACACTTTTTTCTTCAAAATAAATCATACCAACAGTCAGCACAGTGGTGCAGCTATGATGGTCTAAGGATGTAAGCAATGTCTTTTAGAGAAAGGTAATAACTATTATTAGAGCAGCTGAGAAGCTGGTGCACTCAAGAGCGTCTCTGCTTTTTCCAGCTCTATCACTTGGCATTGTAACATAGTGATTCAAAACAGAGATACGAGGAACATAGAATTTGTGCTAAAAGGCAACTTGAAGAGCTAAATGTTTCTTTCCCTACTGTATTGGTTTATATTTTCTATCTGGGTGCAGTTAAAGCATGTGGGCATTGGCAGGGCACCGTGCATAGAGTGCATAATTCAGACCTTGAGATCTCTGGAGGGATTGCTGGTTTCTCTGGGTAAAGTCACCGCTGCTGTTGCCACTTGCATTTACTAGACTCAAGATTGCACATCTTGGGACACCTGTACTACAACCAAACTCCCACCCAGCTGGGTAAAGGTGAGCCTCCAGCTCACAGGTGGCTCAGATGGGGATGCTCATGCTGCCGCTGCCAGTCGTCTGCCCCAATGACGAAGCAGCTCAGAGCAAAGACTGCAAATGATCTGGGTGGGCTTCACATCGAGCTTTAACTGAGAGCCTTGCAGGCTGTCAGCTGGCACCCTTTTATGCATATTGACATTTTTAAAAAGCCGAGACAACAGAAGTTTTTGAAATGGAGCCTAGATGCATAATATTTTTCTTGTAACTCGGTCTCAGAAATTGCACTGGGCCTGCACAAACTTGCAAAATGCTGAAAACTTGTATTGACGTGTGTTTGAGAAGTTCCAAATCAAGTGACTGTAATACCGTATAAAAATAGCTAAAATGGAAAATCATCAACAGAAAAACTAGAGTACTAAATGATTTATGTTATTATTCCCATAGTGATTAACATACTGCATTTTCCCAGCCTGTTGCAATTTATTAGCCCATGTTCTTCTGTATCAGTATCAAATATTATTTCATTATAAAAACTTGTGTGCTTGTTAACAAAAAAAAATCCAAATTAACTGTCAACATATGTTACTTTCACTTTTTCAAATTAGAGTAAGCAAACTGGCTCTAATTAGTTTCCTGATTAACGAGTGGATGGTAAGCAAGAGAATTACATTAAGAACAATTTCCAGTTTACACTGGTTAGGAGGAGGTAAAAAAAGAATTTTTCAACAGGGATCAAATAAATATACAGAACCTCATTTTTTTACAATGCTGTGAAAATATGCAAGGCATCACATTGTAAATTGCTGGTTAAGTCACTGGAGCAGGATGAATAAATACTGTTTGCCATATGAAACTGGCTAGTTAAATGAAGATCACAAAATTGTTTGTTGCTATATAAGGCTCATTTTTGCTATAAAAAGAGCAATTTTAATTTACAGGGGCTTAAGGCAATTTTCCATCTAATTTTATGTTTTATAATGTCTGCTAAAACACTGGTGCCTTATTAGTTTGTGTGGTCGAATATATATAGTTTCCAAATTTCAAGGCCGTTGATTTATCTTGACCAAAGCAAAACATGGTTACTTTTTCTTCCTAAATGCTAAGAAAAATCCACGCAGATCACATTAAGACAAACCTAAATTAACTGTATCATAGATATATCTCTTTTTGTGACCAATAGAAAACACTATGGTTTATTTGGGTATGAGTAATGACAGGTTAACTTCACTGGTCAAAACTATAATCCTTCTTATGCCACCCTTTGCTGTGCAATCTCACAACTAAAAAACTTAAAACTGAAGTGAATTAAATTACTATTATAACACAGAAACAGCTGGATAGACACACAGCATGATTTCTTGAACATCTGGGCTCTATTCTCACCAGTGAAGGTCCTGGCAGCCAGGTCAGATGTAGCTTAAGGCTTTTCATCATCCTGTGGTTCAGAGGCTTCAGCTTCCTACCACCTCTCGTCCCAGGTACCTGCACGCAGGAGTCTAACAGCATTGCCCTGTTTCCATCAGCCCGAGCCTGTGCAGTGCTGGCCTCACTGCTCAGAAGAATTGAGCATCCCACTTCTTGGCCATGATACAGCCAAGGAGGACCATAAGCAAAACATCAGCTCTCCACCCACAGGCTGAATTCCTTCCAGGCTCCTCGGAAGCCTCAGCCATTTATAAATCTCATCTAGTCCAAAAAGCAGCATTGCTGACAAGGTTTCAGCCAGCTGAATTTTTTCAGTTTCTTAACTAACACTCCTTTCCCTGTTCCTATTTCAATAACACAGAGTCTCCAAAAGCCAAGAAACTATCTAGGCCATTTTTGTTTCTTCCCTGGCTCACCATGAGACGCTGAGGACAAGGAGTGGTGGATTTGGGGTTGGCTGGGACTTCATGGCTGATCTACTGCGACAGTACAGTCCCAATTTCTCATCTTTTCCTCCTCTGCTTCCATCTGCACAAGATCAATACCACAAGCTAGCTGAAGCTGTATAACCCCACTGTAGACACTCTGTATGAACAGAAAGCAAGGTTGGTCTCAAAAACATTTCCTCCAAAGACTTTCTCAGCTGATGTGTCTCAGCCACTGGAATTGTATCCTCTCCACTCCTGATTTTCTCCAGCTACATAAGCTTCAGTTCTTCCTTTCTGCATTCACCCCATTTTTTTCTTCCTCTCCTCAGTTCTTCTCTCTGTGTTCTCCCTCTTAGGTATGTCCCAACCTTTTACCTAAATATGTATTAACCTCTTCTAACTCAGCAGTTTTATTTTCAGGTTGCATGGTTGTATATGCTGAAGAAAGATTTTTTCCTAGTGTCAGTGAAATGGGCAAGGAAAAAGTTTGAAAGCAGTCAATGTAGCAGGCCTGTGTGCAATTATTAGCTCTGCAATAAATTTGCTTAGATGCATCAGTGAGAGAATTGGGTTCTCAGCACTTTGCAAAATTAAACCATTTTATTTTCCATCTAGGTAGAGACAGCCTTATGTGGGGAAACTGGGTAGCAGTCATGGGAGGCGATAATACCATGCCTATTAGAAGAACCACTAAGTTGTCTTCTTCCACCCTTTCTACTTCTGAACAGACGCTGAAGCGGAGGGAAGAAAACCCTGTTTCCTGATCCAGCAGCCCTGCTTTGTTGTATACTGGTCCTGCACAGAAAGGAGAGCTCTCACTAAAAGTTTTGCAGATGACTCTTCCTTACTTTCATATTGCTTTGAACTTAGGTATCACTGAAGAGGTGGAATTGGAAACTGCCTTAGTGCGAGAAACCCCCATGTAAGATTTGGTAAGAGGTGGCAGTAGCACGGTGAGTACTGCGCTCTGCCAGGCCACGGGACTCGATGAAGATGCGAACTCCATTGGGGAAAACTGGATGCTGGGACAAAGATGCAAGACAGGGAGTGTCCAAGGTGGAACAAAGATCACCTGATGAGGGGCCTTTACACATGGAAAGGCTTGTACTGGAATATAACTGCATGCACAACACTTTTAGTGTAAGTGAAGGAACTGGGGCTGCTGGAAACCCAAGTTTATTGGTCTTACAGCCTCTTATGTGGCAGTATAGACTGTTTCTAGTTAGTCAGGGACAAATGCAAAGCTTTGTGTCCAAACAGGAGACATTCTCATCTCTTTTCTGCCGAGAGGAGCATTATAACTGCACTGTGAGCACGGTAACACATGCTAAGTGCTGTTCCTCTACAGCGAAGCAAGCTCAGGTAGGATGTCCATTATAGACTGTTGTGGTTTAACCCCAGCTGGTAGCTAAACACCACCCAGCCACTCGCTCACTCCCCCCCGCCAGTGGGAAGGGGGAGAGAATCGGAAGGGTAAAAGTGAGAAAACTCGTGGGTTGAGGTAAAGACAGTTTAATAAGTAAAGCAAAAGCCGCGCACGCAAGCAAAGCAAAACAAGGAATTCATTCACTCCTTTCCATGGGCAGGCAGGTGTTCAGCCATCTCCAGGAAAGCAGGGCTCCATCACGCGTAACGGCTACTTGGGAAAACAAACGCCATCACTCCGAATGTCCCCCCTTCCTTCTTCTTCCCCCAGCTTTATATGCTGAGCATGACGTCATATGGTGTGGAATATCCCTTTGGTCAGTTGGGGTCAGCTGTCCCGGCTGTGTCCCCTCCCAACTCCTTGTGCACCCCCAGCCTACTTGCTGTTGGGGTGGTGTGAGAAGCAGAAAAGGCCTTGACTCTGTGTAAGCACTGCTCAGCAGTAGCTAAAACAGCCCTGTATTATCAACATTGTTTCCAGCACAAATCCAAAACACAGCCCCATACAAGCTACTATGGAAAAAATTAACTCTATCCCAGCCCAAACCAGCACATAGACAAAAAGTAGTAATGTGATTATCCTAATAAACATCTTCATCAGATGTGTCAAGTAATTATCCTTTCTTTCCATAATCAAAAAAATAGAAATATATAAACATAAAAAGAGACTTTTAATTTTTTAAGCTAGCCAGGATTTGTGGTCATAAAGAATAATGGCAAAGGCAAGGGGTTTTTCCTTTGCAAGAAAATTCTTGGAGCAGCATGTAAACAGACCTTCTTGTGGTATTAATATTACCCCATTTATACTGAAGCTATGCAAACAGAGACATATAAAATTGTGCTCCTAAAAACTTAAGTTGCCAATAAATATTTTTACCACTTTTAATTTATACTGTTTGCAACTTTGCCCCCTTGCAGAAAAGTGATCCCAGAATGCAAGCTAAGTTATTCTGAGGTTATTGGAGCTATCAGACATTTAAAATAAAGATCATTTCTGTTCCTCTGAACTTAACCTGTTGCTTGTTTGGAAAGATTTGACTTTGCAGTTTGCAAAGCTTCATCTCATGGGCTAGTGACAAAAGCATAGAATTTTTAGCTTGAAATGATGGCAAGCAGCCTTGTTTAGTGCCTCAGGGGATTTGAGTTCCCATCTTGACCTTAACATGTACGCCCTCACTGCAAATATTGTGTGTGTTTTCACAAGGTTACTGCTCTCCAGTTAGTTGTCTTGATATCTCAGTATTAAAAATGTCTCAGTATTAAATAGATTTAATGTGCCTTGCTACATCAAGATACCAACCTGTATTCCATTAAAATGAAAACATAGCTTCAGGCTTCCTTTATAAGTTTATTGAGTTAATGGAAGTTACAAATTCTCACTACACTGAAAAATCAGTGTGAAAAATCAGCACGTTTATTCTGGTGCCTGCATAGTGCCCGCTGGATTTAGTACCTAATTTTCCTAGTGCTTAAGGTGATGATCATCTTAAAAAGGTATAAGCTGTGCCTCAAAAGAACAATCATAAATAGCAAGATGATCTGAAATATTGAATTTCAACATTTTAAAGTTTTTCTTAAACCTTTTGGGTTCAAAATCCAAAAAATGTATCCATATTCAATAGGAGGAGAAAAGGGACAGCTGAAGTTCTCCCACGGTGCTTGAATACGTGAGCTAGGGAAATCAAAGGAAAAAAGACAACTGTGGCAAAAGCAGGGGAGCTGACAACTCAGTCTGCCTCAGGGACTGTTGAAACTAGTTCTGAGCTGTTATCTTTATAGTTAAGTGAATAGAAGAAGTTAGAGAATATTTTACAAGGTATGGGCAACCTGACTTTCTTCATTTTCGAGTTTTTGACTTAACAAATCTTTGACTGCACTTTTAGACTCATATACAAATGATCACACTTCTACTAGGGTATAGATATCATACCATTTTCATTTCTGTCACTTCTTCATTTTACAGGGATGTTAATTACAGCAATTTTTATATTATCTGTTCTAGTACTAGTTATTTACTAAAGAAACCAATTATTTTCTATCTAAAAATTCTTTTGGTTTTAAGCAGCATTCAAACCACTGATGTAGCTCCTAACTGACTTAGATTCTATAATTTTGGGACATAAGCCCATAAAACTTCACGTGTTGGCAAGCCTCTGCTCTCCTTTCATTCCAAACCTCTCCTCCTTGAGATGAAAACAAAGCAGAAATATTTGCAATTATAATGCCGTAAACCACTATTTGCTTGTTATATGTTTTCAGCTTTCGGACTGGAACTGAGGACGATGGATTGAAACCTGCCAGCTTGCTAATGAAGCAGCTTTGCCTTGGGGAGTGGAGAAATCTGGGCAAACAGGTACAACTGCAAAAGGAGCCAGCTGCAGTCGAAGCTGGTAGTCATGGGGGTGGAAATACCCAGCTGTGGGCACTTTTCAGCTCTAGGTAGTCAGTATAGGGCTGCTGTGGGGTCCAGTGAGTTATCTGTGTATCTCCTGGAGCACCCATCAATGAGTATCATGAACAGATCCCGCTCAGCTGTTAAAACGTGCCATGGTGCTGGAGGTTTGTAGTTATCTGCAACCTTTTTCTCAAACTGGGAAGAGTTTTGTGCATATACATGGAACAAGAAAATGTTAGAAGAAAGTAAGTGGACATGACAGAAACAGACAAAAAGAGGAAGACGAAGACTAAACACTGGCAAATGTCACTGTTTAACAAAGATCAGTGTTGATGAAGGTCAATGAAGCTGGTTGGCAATTAGCCTTTGGCTGTGTGAAGAAAGGACTTTTGACTAGTTAGTGCATTATTCTGCAGAGATTAATGTTATATACACTCACAAAATCCTCCTATGCCACCCAGCTTGCAAGCATAAAGCCAGGAAAAAATGATACTTTTTGCCAGTTGGCTATATAATTTTCAATGGCCAAAAGCCAACTGGTTGCTAATTGTTATTGCAGTGAAACTGAAAACAAAGCTCTTGGTATGAATACTTGGACTGTTTGTTATATTCCCCCTTGAAATTCTTCAGGAAGTGCCACGAACTGCTGCTCACACCCACAGCTCCCAGAAAAGATGAACCGGGTGCCTGTATCTGAGTGCAGCACTTGGTCTGCAGCCTTGGCGAACATTTTCAAAAGGCTTTTTGCAGCCGAGATTAGCTGGCTGCAAAGCAATTCATTTATTTAGCCACTTTGCATGCTTAGAGCATTTTCCAAAAATCTAGTGTATGTAGGTCCATGGAGGCCCCAGCAAATGTGTGAGGGGAGAGAGCTGGTGAAAGGTAGAATTGCTTTCAATCATAAGAGAGATAACTCACACCTATCTGCTATTATTTGCGGGAGAAGCTCCTGAGGCAAGGAACAATTCTTTGTTTGGTATTCGTGTAGCAGCCAGCACAGTGGAGTGCTAATCCATGACAGGGAGGGCCAGGCACTGCCATCATTCAAGCAAATAATAATGGTTATTTCCAGAGCTGACTGAGCAGACACTAGCTGCATCACCTGTGCTCACCCTCTGAGTCACATCCACCCAAAATAAACATGAGGGAAATGTGTCTTGGATCATTCTTATCCCCCCTCCCACAACCCATTCCACAGGGCAGCAACACTGAAAAAGAATTGTGTCTTAGGAAATTTAAACATATTCATAGGCACCTCCATGACTGATTGCTTGGTTTCCATTCAATTACAGAACTGAAGGCAGATCTGTGCACCAAGTTTTATTGCTATTAGTTATATTGTTCCAAATATGGATTAGTTGTGTCCCCATTAGCTGCTTTTGCTGTGCCTACAAAACCTCTAGTGTGGGTACAAAGAAGCAGGGCAGCCATATGTCCTGAGATGTCCCCTTATTCTGCATGGGATGTTTGCCTAGATTGAAAAAAAAGGAATTTGACAACGTGCCCACAATTTCTGGATGTTAATGAGCCCTGTCAAAGCAGTAGTTTTAATCGGGTTGCCTGCTATTTGGATAGGTGGCCACTGTCCACGGGCAGATCGGCCACATGGCAGATGTGCAGTAGCTCCATGTAGGACCCTGTGGCCACGGTGCATGTAGCACATAGTACATCTACACAGATGTCCCGGGTGGAAATATAGACGTCGACATGCAGAAAAGCTTTTTTGCCAGTTGATTTTGTATTTCTCGGAGGTGTGCTATAACGGAGCTGACAGATAACATCCTCTGTTGGCATGTGCTGCATTGACTGTTCTGCCAACCTACCTACACCAAAGCAAAGCTGCAGCATACATGGCATGCATGGGGAGAACATAGATGTGCAGAGATAGTTCCTCCTTCAAAGTACATGATATATGTTACATAGCTTCAAGTAGCAGAAGGAGCACCTTTTTTTCTTCAGAGCTGTGGAAAAGATAAGGCATCAGAGGACACACCTAATTTCAGTTACTCTGTTAACCAGCATAAACGCACCAAGCAAATACACATCTTTCTCAGACTTCTAGCTGCTAATGGTCTTCCCCTGGGGGTGTCGCCAGTTGCAATGGAAAGAGAAAAGAAAGATAAGGGAACTTGTGAGCTAGAGTTCAGGGACAGTATGTCAGAGGTGAGCAACCAACAATGGAAATGGTGAACCTTAGAAAAAGAGGCAAAGAAAACCTTGTACATTCGCCAGGAAAGGAAAGATGTGGTGAAAACCAACTGTGTGTGCTTACTCACAATGAATCAGACCTACCTAAAGTCCCTCAGAAGAATCTGTACCTTTGACTTTAACGGCCAGTTTAACTACTTATTTGATATATGCTAATGCTTAATATTGTTCATGCAAATATCAGGCATGTTCCACGATTACATAAAACCTTTCTTAAAGTTAATAAAAAATTGTGCTTCAGAATATCTATCTACCAAGTGGATGGGTAAATATTTTATCATTAGTATACTATTATGAGTTCAACCTTGTGCATACGTAGCTAGTACACAGAGTCGGGAACTGGATCCAACTGCACTGGTCATCTTGTAAACACATAGTGAGACACTGTCCTTTCCCCAAGGCAAATCTAAAACATTAATCAGCAAATACTTAGGCAAGTATTTCTGCATGCAAGAATAGTCTTATTGCATGTAAGAGGATGGCTTATGGTAGGTAGTCTGCACACATTTGCAAGATCAAAGCCTTACTTAGGGCAATTAACAGGTTGTGAAAAACACTGAGAGATAAAGGGAAAGAAAGGCTGAACACAACAGTGAAAGAAACATAACACGGCACGTTAACATAATAAACTAATTTGAATGCAAAAGTGTCGTTGTTCTAAAAACTAATAATGATCTTATTAATCTCCGTAGTAGATGTGTCTACCACCATTTGTCACTCATGTATCAAAATAATAATACAAAGAGGAATATCTTTAGAAATGAAAAAAAATTATCACTGTGCATAAGCAAAAGATAGAAATGTCTTTCATTCTCCAAAAATTACTAAGGGGGCAATTTCTGTCATTGCTGTTATTATTATGGAGAGCTAAGAAATGCTCCAGACACTGACCAAGTTCAAATCACACAGGACAGAAAGGTAGTCAGTGCTGCTGTCCCCAGCTCTCCACCCTAATCTTCAAGGGCTCACAGAGCCACATTGCCCCAGGGAAACCCTGGGAGACGTTCCTTCTTGGGGAGAAAAAAATGCTTCCCAAGCTCAGCAGCCGCTATATGCAGCACCCTTGATGTAATTGTATCTTAAATCATGGTTTGTTTCCAAACTATTGTTAGCTTAGTTTGTCCCCCCAGCTACTCCCTCTTCAATCCCTGTGGTGAGAAACTGGTCACTTACTTAGGCTGTATTGTCAACCTCAAGCACTCAAATATTCATAAATCAAGCAAAAACAGGATTAATCTGTGATTTTAAGATAAATACGTTTAGAGTTTTTAGCTGGTCTTTGGACTTCTGTAACTTGAAGAGACACATTTTTAGGCTTATCTTGGTGAACAACAGGACCAGGAGTTAACCACTTAGTTTAGAGTTCATCACTCTAAACTACAAGCTGCAAATCTGCTGTATCACTTCTTCAATTTTTAGTAACTTAGAAAAAATACCCAATACCATCTGCATCAGAAATACGGCTCAAGTCATGTGTCAAAATTACCCCTCCTAGATCAGATGTCTAAACACCCATATGCAGGAGCAGAGACTTCAGAGAGATTTCACCATGGCCACGGAAATATGTCTGCTGCAGATCTTCTCAGAAACATCCATTTATATGGGAATTTTCAAGATTTTTTTACTTCTGCCAATATTGCTGGAAACCAAAATTCTTAACATGAGTGGAAAACAAACAACAAGAAACAGCAGAACAGGCTAACCCAAATAATTACAACTTCTCTGCAAGATTCATTCGGCTGTGGATCTGATACTACTCCTCAACTGTAAATGTCTAACACTTATGTTATATAATATTTATTTTAAATGGCTTTACAAAGGCTGCGATATAAAGACTTCATTTCTAGTTTCATTTGTACTTTACATACACGGTGAGTCAAATAAAAATCACCGTAAAGTGGGGTACTTGAAAGCCAGCATTTCTACAGCAGAATTTTAATTGCCTAGAAAGAAACATATTCAGGTCAGCACATAGTGAAGCAGCTTGAATAGTTTAACAGTTACTGAATTCTGCTAATAGCTCCCATTGCTAATGCACGGTTAAAATTATCCACTGTTATTATTGTTTGTTCACAGGGAATTTGCCAGCAATAATACATGTTTTTATTATACGGTTTTAGGGCACACCCCAAACCAGACTTCAGCGGGGAAGAGGCAGAGGAGGGCTCCCAGGGTGGAGCCAGTCCTTGGGATAAAAAACAAGTCAACTCCAGAGCAGCCACTAAGAACTGTGTTTTCTCTAAGTTATAACGTATTTATTTACTTTTAGCCAGTGATGTCCTGTTTAATGGTTGTAAAGTAGCACAAAGCAGAAGGGCAGTTGACCCTGCAAGTTCAGAAAAGAATTCCAACTTTTAGACGACCACAAAGCTGAAGGGCTACTTTGTGGAGAGATGTTTGTGGCACGTAGGAGTGTGCCAGGAATTCCTGCAGCCTCGCAGGGATGCTTCAGCCAGGCTTCCTGGAAGATCTGTCTAGCTCTTATGGAGGACACGTTACACCAAAGCCACCTTAGGGATGTATTTTAAAACACACAGGCAGGGTCCCCTGTGCTCTGAGGGCCTGGGGATTTGACATGGAATCACTCCTTGTCACAAAAATATGCTCTTGAGTTTCAGCTTTCCTTCCTTAAAAAAATGTATGACTGCTCTTCATGACTGAAGAAAAGCATGAAAGCATCTAAGCAATATGAGTGCTCCTGATCCCTGACTCTGCAGCCTCGAAATCTGTTGTTTCCTATAAAGCTCTAAAACTCAGCAGTTTTGGCATAAAACCTCCAGATTTAACATAACCTCTGCTTTTTCCAGACTTGTGCTGGAGATTCTGTCTGTATAATGTCAAAGTTATTAATGATTTTTCTTTCCTTGTGAAATAACATTTTACAACCATTTTTAGAATCTGAAAAGTAAAAATTATATTTCTATTTCACTGTTCTCTAACCTTGTGTGTGCTCTTCTTAGACTTCTCATCTTAAAATTGTATTGAAAGCAGTGTCTAGATTTTCAAACTTTCGTAGCAACCACATGTCACCATTTCCAGACATAGCACACAATTTTCAAATGTAGGATTTTTTTACAAATCTGTTTGCTACAGAAAGGCTGCCTTGGGTCTTCAATCTTGCTGCAGATAATGACAGTAGTTCCTGCAGAACACTCTCATGACCACCCCTTACAAGCCTCTGTTTCATACTAAACCTTCTTGGTATACAGACTTTCCTGCAGTGGGTAATGTAGAATTGAGCTTGGAAACATGTCAGGAAATATGTCAGGTGAGCACAGAAGACCAGTCCAAATCCCTTAAATCCTATTTCATCCTATTAAAACAATACACATGGGTTGGAAGATTGAACGAGGTGTTCAACAATATTACAGCTACACACTGGTGCAAAACACTGGTGTGTTGTGTCAAGCTCACCTAAGGCAATGCTACTGTTAAAGCAGAAGTTTCACCCTTATGTCCATCTTCAGGCACATGTTTTTGTGTTGGAAAGTCACTGCTCTTATCAAAAAGGAATCTTTATTTCCAGATGACTTCAGTTGAATCACAAGCTGATCCCATGGTAAAACAAAGCAAAGGAAGGAGCAGGGATAAATGGCTGGAGTGGAGGTAGGACTTCCCATCCAGGGGCACAGAAGCCTTCGGCTGACTAAAGGTGAAGGTGTGCTTTATACCAGAGAGCTGTTATCTATCATCCCAGATAGAACACAGATGGCATAAAATAGAGTATTTAGTATCATGGCCTAATTTGTCAGAAAAAAAAAAATCTAAATCAAATGTTTAAGTGGGTATCCTGGTGGAGGGCAGATCCAACGTTCGTCACTGCAGAAAGCTGGTTTGCAATCACACGTGTATTCCAAAATGTATAGGGCAGAAAAAATATTCTGTCCTAAAACCTTTTTCGTTGAAATTTAAGATTTAGATTTAAAAAAATTAAATGAGGTCTCCGTTTGTCAAATAATTTTTTTTTAATTGAAGAACCAAATACACAGAAACACTAAGACTTCACTCTGAGGCAGGCATGGTGCTCCCCTGGAGCTGCCATCGGGTCCTAAGCTGTGCCCAACCTCCTCTGCAGATCAGGCAGATCATCCTACATCATGATGGAGCGGCTCATCTTGAGGGCGCTCACAAGGCATGAGCGGGACAACCAGGGGATCCGGCCTAGCCAGCACGGGTTCATGAGAGGCAGGTCCTGCTTGACCAACCTGATCTCCTTCTATGACCAGGTGACCCGCCTAGTGGATGAGGGAAAGGCTGTGGATGTGGTCTACCTGGACTTCAGCAAGGCCTTTGACACTGTCTCCCACAGCATTCTCCTAGAGAAGCTGGCGGCTCATGGCTTAGACAGGTGGACTCTGCGCTGGGTCAAAAACTGGCTGGATGGCCGGGCCCAGAGAGTTGTGGTGAATGGAGTTACATCCAGTTGGCGGCCGGTCACGAGCGGTGTTCCCCAGGGCTCAGTACTGGGGCCGGTCTTGTTTAATATCTTTATTGATGATCTGGATGAGGGGATTGAGTGCACCCTCAGTAAGTTTGCAGATGACACCAAGTTGGGTGGGAGTGTTGATCTCCTCGAGGGTAGGAAGGCTCTGCAGAGGGACCTGGACAGGCTGGATGGATGGGCCCAGGCCAACTGTATGAGGTTCAACAAGGCCAAGTGCCGGGTCCTGCACTTCGGCCACAACAACCCCATGCAGCGCTACAGGCTTGGGGAAGAGTGGCTGGAAAGCTGCCTGGCGGAAAAGGACCTGGGGGTGTTGGTCGACAGCCGGCTGAACATGAGCCGGCAGTGTGCCCAGGCGGCCAAGAAGGCCAATGGCATCCTGGCCTGTATCAGAACTAGTGTGGCCAGCAGGAGTAGGGAAGTGATCGTGCCCCTGTACTCGGCACTGGTGAGGCCGCACCTCGAATACTGTGTTCAGTTTTGGGCCCCTCACTACAAGAAGGACGTTGAGGTGCTGGAGCGTGTTCAGAGAAGGGCAACGAGGCTGGTGAGGGGTCTGGAGCACAAGTCTTATGAGGAGCGGCTGAGGGAACTGGGACTGTTCAGCCTGGAGAAAAGGAGGCTGAGGGGAGACCTCATCGCTCTCTACAACTACCTGAAAGGAAGTTGTAGCGAGGTGGGTGTTGGTCTTTTCTCCGAAGTAACAAGCGATAGGACGAGAGGAAATGGCCTCAAGTTGCGGCAGGGGAGGTTTAGATTGGATGTAAGGAAAAATTTCTTTACTGAAAGAGTGGTGAAACATTGGAACAGGCTGCCCAGGGAAGTGGTGGAGTCCCCATCCCTGGAGGTATTTAAAAGACGTGTAGATGAGGCGCTTAGGGACATGGTTTAGTGGGCCTGGTGGTGTTGGGTTGACGGTTGGACTCGATGATCTTAGAGGTCTCTTCCAACCTCAATGATTCTATGATTCTATGATTCTATGATTCTATGTTTTGCTTGATTTTAGGGCAAAATGGGAACAGAAGGGAAGTGGTCAGGGACAGTAAGCAGAGCAGGGTTTTCCTGTTGTTTTGAGTTCTTAAACCAAAAAGACATGCTGAGAGATGAGACATTTGGAAGGAAAGCCGTAATGGAAATGCCAAGGGAGAAGGTTTGCCCCACACTGTGAGATAAGGAATAGAAAAAACGAGCTACGACTTACGAGGGTACCCTAGATTCAGTGGTCACTTACCTGCCTGGTCACGCATTTCTGGTGTGACTCGTAGAACCAGGTATTTAAAAGCTTTCAGCTGCAGTGCTTAATACTTTTTCAGAGACTTTTGATCTTTCTCTTCCTTTTTATCTCCATCTTTTTTCATTGGGCTGGGTCAGGGGGAGAAGAGGAAATTAGTTTTTCACTCTCTTTCCTTGGTGGGAATAGGTGTGAGGGGATTAAGAAGGTCTTTCACCTCCCCTTTATCCAGTTTGGCTAACAGAATTGTTCCACTTGTAAACTCGAGTGATTACAAACACACCCACTAGTTCTCAGATCATCTGACACATTCATTAGGAAATCAAAGGTCTTTTCTAGCTGGGAAGAGAAGTTTTTACATTAAATACTAAAATAGAAGCACTCTGGCATTCTGCAACCCTCTATAACAGATCATTATGCAGAGACAGAAGGGGTTCCAAGTTTTCTACAGGGTAAGGCTAACAAAATTTTACTGAAGAAAAATCCAAACACAAAGTTCCTGAAACATCTAAATAGGTTATGTCTTTTCCACAATAAAACATGTCACATATTTTAAAGTTATTTGAAGCTTTGTGACTTATTTTCTGTGTGTAATGTGATACAAAGTGCCAGATTGTTTCTTTTTTTTTTACCCAATTAATCAGATACACCTTTTTTTTTCCCTTCCTCATAAGACTCCAAGTCATTGTAGCTCCATGTATTAGGCCCATTCAGCTAAAGATGTTTAGATTTTTCCTTTTTGTATTGAATTATAATCATGTTTTGGGTTTAGGGATCAACGCCTCTAACTTAGAGTATGGGCTTATAAACGTGCCACAAATATAGCAGCCAAATCCAGATATTGGCAAGTTACTGAGTAAGCATAATTCATAGCACACTATGCATTTATATTGGCCTTGCTTCACCTCTTCAAGCATAATGGGATGCATTTGTCTTGGACGATCCTGAATTTAAACATATGCTGTAGGAAGGTGTTAAGTAACACAGTCAAAGAAAAAATGCAGACAACGTGCATTAGGGTACAGCACATGACTGAACACCACTGAGCTACAGCAGCTCCCATGATGAACTTCCATTTGTTAACCTATTTTTACTCTATCACATTGAATTGTGATTCTGTGTCCACAGACTTCAACATGTTCTGACCTCACTGAGTGACTTAAAGTAGTACTAGATAACATGATTGCAGTGTTGTTAGCACATAATGTGCCAAGTACTGTTTCAGCTAACAAGACATATCCAGCCAGAACAGAGTTTTTGCTTGTTGATACACCACCTTGCTCAGTGGGACCCTAATCCCAAGCTAGATCTCTTATCTCCACCATAATACAAATATACCTAAACAGAAACAACCCCACAAGATAATAGGCACACTAATAATATTCCATATGACCACACAAGGTGGTTTAATTTAATACAGAACTGATTTATAATATAAAACTATATTTTTGCTATGGAAATTTGAGGAGCAATTTATACTGTTTCCTATCAGCACCTGGCTTAGCATAGGCATGATCTCAGATTGATCTTCCTTCTGCTGGCTCTCCTGTTCATTAGCTACAGTATAGGGAAAGCACTTTAAACCCTTTGTGTGTGGATTTCTGACTCCATAGCTGCTTGATTCCATATGAAACATCCCTCTGATCTCTCAGGCTTCTGAGGTTTCAGACTTGTGAAGAATCTCACTTTAGCAGCTGCTCCCATAAAATGGCATATAGAAGCAAATTAGTAGAGACCTGAATCTTGCCCTGCTTACTCATGAAAGTACTGGAGCAAAACTGGGCAAATTGATGTATTGCCATCATCCCAGCTGTTTCTTACCACCACCATAACAGAGTCAAAGGAGTAGTGCATAAAGGTACCTATGGGCATTGTAGGGCAAATCTAGTAGGATAAACCACTTCCATGGTTGCTAGACTTTGTGCTGAAGTGGATTTGTCAGAGGATTTGTGCTTCTTCTATGGTACCAATAACTCCTTTTGATGTCCTATTGCAGAGCTTTGTGCTGAGCAGCATTTCAGATGCCCAGGAGTTCCCATAGCCCTCCAAAAGGCTACTGCAGGAAAAACAAGCAGCAGACACAGGCTCCTTCTTCCTGATGTGCTCATGTAAACCTTGCAGTGTGAGCAGTGGCTGAACTGAGCCTCTTTTTCCCTCCCGGTCTGAGTGTTCGGAAGCTAATTCACCAAGGACAGAGCTGTGAGAGTTCACAGTGCCAATTAATATGGAGTCAAACACTCAAGTTCATAGCCCTTCCACGGTAACCTAATGAGTAGGAGAGCAAACAAAGTGTCTTAGCTCATACTTAACTAGAAACTGTTAAGGAACCATTTAAAATTACCCCTTTGAATTTCATAGCAAGGACATAGCTAGAAAGTGTTAGCTGAGAATGTCTGCCCGTGGCCCCAGACTCTGACAGTTTATGGCTTTTTTTTTTGCTAGGTAGCAGCTCCGTTCTGCCAGCATCCCTCTCATTTTCTTCCAGGTTTTGACAAAAGGTCTTTCCTTCTAGCTCAAGCTACAATTTTCCCAGCAAGTCAGTGCTGGTAAGAAGGTGTCTGACTTCAATATTTCTTAACAGAAACAGCACTTCCAGGTTTACAAGACCCCAAAGGAGAAAAATCAGACCTGCAATAAGTGAAAATCTGAATTTAACCAGGTCAGTCTCTCTTGTAGACAGAGTCTATAAGCAGAGCTGTGAAGTCCCACACACTGAGCATGGGACTTGTCCTGCTGGCTTCTCTTCGAGGTCCCCTGGGTTAGGGCTCCATCCACGCAGTGCACTGTCCCCAGTATTTCCCCTCCCAGATGCATTGAACAGAACCGAGCCGAAATCTGCTAATGAACAGTAATTGGCACAGGGTGATGGAGTAAGAAGGCTGGGGCCAGCACGGCTGCCAGGGGCCCCGTGTTCAAAGGAGCCATGGAGGAGACACGTTCTTCAGCTCCAGCCATGCACTATATCCTTTCCTCAGCACCTGCCTGAATAAAATCCTTTTCCATGATGCTATTCATAGGTCCATCCTAACACACAGTCTAGTGCCCCAGGCAGATACTGCCCCTCACCATTTGACTGGAAATAGAGAATTAACCTATCTGAGTCTTATATAAATGTTGAAAACCATGGCAGGGGCTACCTATAGCTGTTTGTATCACTGAGACCATTCTGATGTGAAAATCATTTGCACCCAAGAGCACTGTGGTAAATGACTACTTGAGGCTCTTTGAGCACCAAAGCCTGAATTCACTGTTGCTGGGACACAAATACTGGCTGGGACCAAAATACTGGTGCACACACAGCAACCATGTCCATTAACAAGGCAAGATGGGGTTTCGCTTTCCATCTCTGTCCCTTGCATCATGACTTTCTTCTCTTCGTCTCAGTTCATTGAATAAAGGCTTCCAAAGCTTTTACTGTTCATAAGCATGAGGACTTTTTCTCCGTTAAAATTATGAAGATCTCTAATTTTAGTGAGTTATATGTCGTGGCAGCAACTTGATGCTAATGAATTACAGAACAGAGGTTGGCAGTAGAGACCTTCCATAAGTTGCAGTGTGCCCAGTTTTACTAACAGGCTGGGTAGCAACGAGCTAATTATTCCAACGGAACATAAATGAGCATAATTGTTTTCCTGCAATTTATATTTCAAATATCACTTGTTTTTAAAAACACATTTCTTCTTTCCTTTACCATAGTCTGCTGTTGAGGAGAAGCTTGATCTGTGCCTGATCAGTTTGTTGTACATACTGGAAAAAAGAGCACACATTGCTTAAAGATGGATTAAGCTGTCTTTGTTTCTCCATTGTTTTTCTCCTCTGACCTACCTTTAGGAAAGAGACTTGCACAAGGGCTTTCTCATGGACGCAGTCAGCAGCATTAACTTTCAGCATGGGTAGGTTCCTACAAACCCTGAGCTGATACAGCTTGGATTAGCTGTCATTTTGGGCCTATCTACATTCTAAAACCCATAGTGGCAACACAGCACGTCACAGGAGAAAAAAGAGGTTCCTGATAGCACAGCTCCAGAGCTTCCTTACACAGGTAAGCTGCAGTGACACCACACTGTGTTTGCACAAGGGTTTTTGCTGCACAGCTCTTTCAGTGAGTGCATATAGGTTCTTTTTTTATGGTTGGAGGGTTTTTTTTCCATGCTGTTAATCCATACTACATAGCTTAAAAAAAATATTTGTGATTGAGACCTGGCCTTTCACTGAGGCTCTTTGCCCCAGGTCTGGGCAAAGCTAAGCAATCACTGTATATAAAACACAGCTTACAGCAGTTTTGACTTTTTACAGTAAGGATTTGAACCAGAGCAGCTTTATGATGCCTGATTTCTAATGATGGAGGTCCCCAGCAGAGACAGTCAAGGAGGAAAAATTAATTCACCAGCGCTAATTTGTACTTGGATAACATTTGGGGTGAAATTTTAAATAAAAATCATCAAGGAACACAGGGGTAAAAGGAGTCTTTCAGTTTGCCCTCTTCCAGGGGCATGGGTTAAAAGGATATGACTGTTGTAGTGGAAAGACTTCCCACGTTTCTCACTCCATCAGCTTGTAAAAATAGTGGACTGGGGTTTATTTTATTTTATTTTATTTCTTTTTATTTTATTTTATTTATTGCTTTATTTTCACAGACTTTGCTGAGCACAGAGCCTTCAAGTGTTCCAGCAGTATGTGATCACTCAAAGACGCCAAGGACTGTGGCCCTTTAGGAGTCCCAGTGATGCACTTTGGCATCCCCAAACAGCCCCAAACCACGGCATCTGGCCATGTACCTCTCTAAGCAGCAAGTCCTGACGTGAGCAACGCCTTCAGCGCCAGGAATGCACGGACCGTGCTTGACCCCATCTTGGGACCATGCAGTGCCATGACCTGAGAACAACTCTGCAACACCCTGGATTTAGGGCAACATTTTGCTCCCACATGTAGCAGGGCATTTCCCCACCACCACCATCAAAACCACCACCCCTGTGTGCAACCCCTCCCCTGGCGTGGTGGGAGCTTGCTCCAGCAAAGAATGTGCAATCAAGATCTGCAGTTCAGATCCAGGAGCAGAATGTTGCCTTTAATTTATAAAGCATATAAACAAAAGGAATCCTAAATCTGATTTTTATTGTTTGTGCATATACTATTTTCCTAGTATCAACATAGGCTTATGTACATAATTTCATTTGTTTTGGGTTGGGTTTTTTTTCATTTTAAAAATTCTCTTCAGCTCCTACTCAACATCACCCTTCCTGTCTCTTTCTTTCTCTTAGTAAAATTAAATGTGTGTGCACATGGTTGTGCAGACACACGGACACACACAGAGCCTCCGTTCAACCTCGCTGTGTTGCATTGAGGTTCCCAAGCTGTGCATTTCCTATTGCCCAGCTCCAGGGTCTCAGGAGCTGGAGCTCTCTCTTTTTATTTACATGAAAGTTACTTCTAAATGAGATTTCCTCCATCATGTGAGAACTGAGTTGTTTCTGATTATGTTCCCTGCAGCATTAGGAATGTCGGGTGAGAAGGGACTTCAGGAACAATGGCAGCAGTCATTACTACTACCTCCATCACTCAGCCACTCTCAGAAACTCATGATGTCCCATCTTTAGGCTTTGATGGTTACCAGAGAACATAAAAAATTGTAATCAGCCAAATAATTTTTAAGAGGCAAAAACATTTGATACTAGCATCAAATTCAAGCAACGTGCTTTTTTTAAAAACCTTATTAGTAAAGTAAAAGCCTTTTTGATTTTCACTGTGTTTTCCTATGTTGTACCATGTCCAAAATCTAGGAGATACTGGATCTACCTGGCAGATGTTTGAACACTGAAGTTAGGCAAGCCAAGTAGGTTACTAAGAAACGTAGTGGGTTTGTACACAATATTATAAGCACTAGTGAAAAATGTTATTATGCCTAAAAAACAAACTAGAAACAGAAACATAATAGTCTATGCTTTATAAAATATGGTAAATTGTGGGTTATGCCATTTCCTGCTTTCCTCCAATGAATTGTCCAAAAAGTATAATCTGGATACTTTTATTACTGCTGTTTTAGTACATGGCATCTTGTTAAACAAGATCCCACTGTGACTGAGGTGTGTCTTGCAAGAAATCTAGTGCCAGGGAGGTTGATCAATGCTGTCTTCTTCCAGGACGGGAGCCTAATGGAGAAGTCCTGGTCTGAGCCCCGAAGAATGCAGCGCAGGCACAAAGAAATTCAGTTCAGGCATGGGACTGAGTGGTCAATGGTGTAGGGGACCACTTGTGTAAGAAAGAGCCTTCAAGGAACAGAGTATAAGTGTGGAACTTGGCAGGCAGGAACAGGGTGAAAGCTCCAAGGGTAGGAATGAGTAAGAAAAAAATTAAAAAGCTAATTGTGGGAAACTGAGACACAGGAATCAATAACGAAATGTGATCAGAAGTGTATGGCACGAGAGACTCCAAAAAGAGACGGAGACTCTTTACCAACTTGTTTGTACAAAAGTTGGAAGAAATGTCTGCCATCCTAAGCCAGTGTCACTTTACATCTGTTGTGTATTCTGGATGGTTGAAAACTCCTTGAAGTCTTCCAACATTTCACAGGAAAAGATTCTGGGATTTTCCTTGGGGGTGTTGGAGGGGGGAGGGGTCCTTTTTCATTTAACATTTTTAGTATTCAAATTAGAAGACTTTCAGCATCCTGGGGTGAGACTCAAAAGCCTTTCCCTAGGAAGCCTGAGAGCATATCAGAAATCAATGGCATGGAGGATGGAAAAAGTTTCAAAAATGTGAGACTGGCAGGAAATACTGGCACATTTCTGTTTGATATTTACTTTCTTGGCATGCAGTGGCTCTTTTAGCGCCAATGGAAAATCCTTTAGTGCCAAGCCACTCTCAGATAAATCTGCACACAAAATACACTTTGAATTGGCATGTAGCTTTTGAGATTAAGGTTTAACCCTTGCCAAAATATGTATTTTTGGATTCTAGCATCTCTCATAAGTAAATTAGGCAACTTCATAATACTAAAATGCTACACATGACTGATTTGAATTTGATGCATCTGAGCTCAGCCAAACCAAATGAACAGGGAAGAGTGAGGACACCTGACATAGAAGGAAAACTGTCCAACTGGGTGCAGGTTTGCTGCTGTCTCACTCACTACTAAAGCACTGATGCAGGAGTACCTCAGATAAGCAGTGCTCCCTGCAGCAGGCTGGGAGCAATTCCTGGAGCTCCAGGTCATGTAGGGATTGAGCATAACTGCATTACATTTCAGTATAATAAAGATCGTCACCTCTGTGATAGTTCTGAACTGCATAAAAAGATGTCATGGACAGAGGCATTGTAAATCCCTCACTATAAGTAGGGTTGGGGTCAGGAGTTATGGTGAAGATTGGGAGCCAAAGTCAGGAAGCACAAAGAAAGATCTACAGAGCAAGACAGTTCTGGATGCTAAACCCTTGGGCTGGTTCTTATGCCCATTTCCCACTTATTTCTTCTTTCTCATTCATCATCATTATGCAGAGCATTTCTCAGGCAGGAAAAGTTCTTTGCATCCTCTTTTTCCTCACAACTTTCCAAAACAGCACACCTTCTGATAGAGCACCTTTCTGCTGTCAGTGGTACAATGCAAACCCATTGCCACCTTTGGGAAGCTGGAGAGTATCTGCCTTTGGTACACCACTGGGTCAGCTGGGATTCTTGAAATTACATTCTTCTTTCCCCATGAGCATGTGAAGACAATACAGCCAATTGCAAAGAAATGAAAGATATGAGAACATAGATTAACCCACATAATTCTGCTGTTATTGTTTTTATATAGAGTTTAATTAGGCTGTTTTTAAAAGGCTATGACACATAAAGTCAGGATGAATCCAAGTTACCTGTATTCCATAATCTTATTATTATATCTCATCACAAAACAATTATTTTAAATGTCTCTCGCTCTAAAACTGTCCTTTTTGGCAGCAGTAGAACAAGAATCTTAAACCTCAGCTGTGTTAGCTAAGACAAAGCCTAGCTTTGCTAAAAACTTTAGGTATGCAAAGTCTTCCAGAGTAAGGAAATAGAGTAATATTAAGTTTTAACAAAATATGATACACATCCTATTCAATAAGGTACAACAGACATTGTTTATGCAATTTCTCTCTTCTAGTGTTATTTCTTTGGCTGCAAAACAGTTATGTCAGATTTGTACAGAGAACCCTGATACAAAGTCTCTAGTCCAGTATTTCGAGGTCTAACCAACTCACTGACAATGTCAGACTCTAGATTATTCTGACTGTCCCACTGTAAAATGGCTTGAAGTCATGGATTTATGAAAAGAGGAACATCAGCTGTCATCCCAGCTTTCCAGCATTTGGCTAACTCGCTTCTACTCTGTCAATAAAAATAGGTTGTTATTAACAGAGCAGGAACTCAAAGGAATTGCTTGAAGCCTGTTTCTTAGATACAAAATTTATGGTATTCAGACAAATTCACCAAAAATGTGTTAAGAAAAAAGGTTGGTTTATATATTTTCAGATCAAAGATCTCATTATTTAAAATACTGTCAGGTTGTTTTTCATCTTCAGAGCTGGCAAGCATAGGAAAACATGTTGCAAATAAAAGCAGCCTTCCAAAATGTCATACTGATTATGCATTCACAAGTCGGCTACTTGAGGCTCAGATAGATGACAAATATCACGAGTCCACTACGTGGCTTAGCTGTTGTGGTTTGAGACACTGGACAACAGCCTTTTCTACACATATTGCAGAAACAGCCATATTGCAAAAGACATAACCGGTGACAATATTTCCTAACCTATAAATTTAGTTTTACATTAATTTCCTTTGGTGGTTGATAAAATATGATAAAGGCTGGCATCAAGCTGCTAGCTTTTTATCACATCACTTATTTCACAGGACATACATTGACATGTTCTGTCATTTCTTCCATTATTTTTTCCCACTATTTCCCCATACTTTGACAGTGACAGCAGTCTATGACCTAGACTCTAGGAACCTAGACAAATTATTGTAATAGATGGTTAGATACATTTTGCCCATGCAGGAACTTCTTCAAAGTTGGGGGATGTTCCCCAGTGTGTACCTTTCCAACATTAATGAGATGTTGAGCAACAAAAGGAATGCCTGTCAAATTGTAACTGATAATGGACAATGATTTACTTCCACTGACTTTACCAGTTTTTCTCTCTCAGAAAAATATTTAGCGTATATTTTCATTAGTATGGTATTCTCAGAAGAACAGGGAAATTGAGACTATTTAATGTCTCTTGAAGGAATGCTTTCAACTGCTGAGAATGGAGGGGAAAAGCCATGGAAGTAATTTGCTACTGAATTTCTTCATAATTACAGGGTTACAACACATGCAAAAACAATGAGTCTCCTTTTGAAATTTTACGTGGGTGAAAGGTGAAGACCAAGCTGAATTGGGTCACTTGTTTATTCTGATGATGATGACAAGCTTGAATATATAATAATAAAGAGAAGCCAAAAGCCACGTTGACATAAATGAAAATTAACACACCCAAATTGCAGAAAAGCCTTCAGAGTCTTTCTTATTCGGAAATAGTTTCTGCAGATTCTGGTAGCGCCAGTAAAAACTGATGAAAAATAAATACAGCTTTAATTATCCCCATATTTATTAATGCCCATATAGTTTGTGTCTGTATTAGTGCTCATAATGATAGCTTATTGTCTGTCTTGGAAAGCTGGCAATAAGTTAATGTTTGATAACATACAATAAATTAAGCTGTTAGTGTTTGCTGGTATAAGAATAAGGTTTCTGAGGAAGCCATTACAAGGTGTACAACTGACTTCTTAATCCACTGATATTCTTTACCACACACAAATAGACAATTTCAGCTGAAATTAGAATCTTTTTGTCACAGAGATGATGAATGAACCATCATGACCAGTCCAATGTCCTGCACAGACCGAAGAGTGTCACAGAAGATGCCCACATATGGGTTTCTTTACAAATGTAAAGATGCTATTGATAGGATTTCGTCTTCTGAAGAACGAGAATCATAAATCTTTGTGAGCACAAGACACACCATTGTTTCATAACAACTTTTTCCTAGGTTTTTTAGAGACAAAATATTAGCTTCAGCCTAGCTGATTCACTGTAATTTCCGTGACGTCATTTCCTCTCTTAGCACTCTAGGACTCCATATATTATCTCTTGTCCAAACACCTCAGCCAGAGATAGCCTACACATTTGCCTACAAATAAATGTGAAGAACAGGACAACATAGCCATTGTCTTCATCAGATGGACACATCATTAAAGCATTGGTTGAAAAAGCTGCTTCTATGCTGCTAAATAAAACAGGTCCAGGGAGTAAACTCAAGCACTAGACCACTGGTTGTCCATGCCACTTAATTGTTAATATGTGCTCCCTGGCATGGCTGTGCCAGCTAGCCTTCTCACGCACAGTGTAAAGGATAGACAGGACTCTTCCTAATAGGTATTATGGACAAAATTCACCAGGTTCCCTCCTTCTCTCATATTCCCCTGGGCTATCCCAGCAGACTTTGCCTCCTAACCACTCTTCAAGCCACCCTGTGGACATGCAACACATATCCTCAGCTTCTTGCTACAGAAGTACTTCTCTAATGGCTGCAGCACATGATTTCAGGCACTGTGAACTGAAAAAAGTCAGTATTTGTTTCACTACAAAATTAAATATATGACCTTGCATGGAGTATTATCATTTAAATATGCCTGCCCGTTAAGGAATGTTCAAGTAAACTACAACCACCTTGATTACTCCCATCCTCTGACTGCAGTTCAGATCCCATCACTTTGATATTTTGAAGGCACTAGATATGAGTTTCTAAAAACACTGTGAGTCAGCAAACTCTTCTGCTTCCTTTGGGAAGATGATCTAGATTTATAGTGCTGCAAAAAAGAACAAAGCCTGCCTGCCTGGATCTAAAGTATATGATGACTTCATATAATGAATTTTTTAGGACATAGGTGGGTTAAATTCATTCTTTTGGTTTTGATTTGGTAAAGCAGGTTCAAGTATGATAAGGTAGAAAAGGAGCCCATTTGTGTTCAGACAGGTTTAAATTGTAGGTGTCTTCGTCCTGGGGATGAAGAAGCAGGTTTTACCAGCTTTTATATAGTAGAGACTTAGAGTCTCCCTATAGCTGATGGGGAGAGGTCTCTGAAGGCCTCCATGGAGATTCTCTGCACCTGAATTAATCTCATTGACTTTTCAGTGAAGGCCAGTAAAGATTTATTAATGACACAAGAGAACAGGGAAATTCAACGAGTGCTTCAGGGTTACATTGAGAGCTTGTAGCCATACCTAGTATTAAATCCAGACCTCTGGGAGCCAAATGACTTCTGTACAAGATCTTCCTTCTTCATCAGTATGAAGACCACAATCTTGATTAAAAGGTAATCTAGGTAGACCTATAATGATAATTAGGGGTGAGAATACGTCTTGAGAACACCTTCCAGGTGATCAAATCAGACTGAGAACTCATCAGCATTACTGGACAGAAAAGAACACCGTTTGACGCTGAAAAAGGGTACCTGCTATGAATCAGTGAATTAGCATTTCCTTCCAGATAAAATATAATGGCAGCATGCCCAGTTTGTCATGATGAACAAAATGATCTAATAGGCTTCTTTCACCTCTAATTTTAAAAAGTCAATTATCTACTTTAACAAGATGCTTTTTTTGACAAGGGCCAACAATAATGATGATGGACATACCCTTTTCACTTACAGGTTTTTGTTGTAATTTACATATATAACATTTTTCATAGCATTAACAATATTCAGAAATATGCTGAAAAGGTAATTAAAGCAAGTCTAGATCTGTCTCTCATGTAAACACATGGAGTGCAAATACACATAGGGTGATTATCAGTAGCTTCAGTGGCTTTTATGATAATGGCATTTAAGCCTTATTTCATGTGCTCTGGGGTTATATTTTAAAAATCTGTTGTCTAAGAAGACAAATCACTTCTTGGGAGTTTTCCAGCCATTTGATTAAGAATTACCCATCACCCCCAAAAGCCCTGCAGCTGTTCTAGCAGAAAACTTAAAGGCCAAGATATTATAAATATCAGGAATAATGTTGCAATGATTGGATTTAAAGTGTATTTGTTTACTTGTTAGGATTCACTACATTCCCTAAAATATAGTTCTTAAAAACTATAATATGAACTCATTTAGGTAGCAGCTCAAAAGGCAAAGAACTCAATTCTCTTTTTCATTCAAAATATGTTTGTTTTTCATTTTGTGATATGAAGTATGAAATGAAGCCTGAAGCACAAAGATTAAAACATCCAACTATAACAAAAATGTCACCTTTCTCAGTATATCGTTTCCTGTTTCTTCTGATCCCAGCATTCCTTTCTCACAGCAGTATCTCTGTTTCTGTGCACAGATATCTGGGCCAGAGGTTGATTTCTCAGCTATGGAAAAAAATAGTGGTATAGAGTCTAAGTACATTCCTGCTGCAATTTGCCTTGCTTATTTACATATACCTATACCCACCAGTCCTGCAATCGGATGGTCAAACAGCATGCAAAGAAATCCCTTTTCCCAGAAAACTCAGCCTAGCAGTAATTGTGGGTTTGCGGGAATAACTCTGTCACAAGAATTGACCTAATCAGAGCCTAAAGCAAAGAGCAAACATTCCTTTTGCCTACACGGCTCCCTCTCCTCCAGGTATCCTACATACAACCTTTCACAACTCAGAAGCAATAATGCATCCTCCCAAAGGCAAATGCTATTCATGTATTAAAAAAAAAACTGGGAGAGTATGGCTTTACCGACCCACAACTATAAGTGGTGCGTTCACAATACGATCAGGCAAAGACAGAAAATGGAACCAGGAGGAGATCCTGGAAAGTGCTGTATCAAAAGGCTGAGAAGAAGGTTTCTTTAAATGGGAAATTCACGTAAGGTTTCAAAGAGTTTGCAATTACATTGAAGTTATTGAAATACAAAAGCAAAGATGGTTCCTAAGCTGGTAATGCCATGAGGCAATTTTGATGGTAATTTTTGCATAATGACATCAGTTATTTAGAACAAGATATGTGCCCTTCTCAAGATGTAAATCATATGATGAAAACAGAAGATAAAATTTGTTTTACCATATTAGTCTGTTTGTGATTTTTGAGAACAGGCTTTCTACTAAGCCTGCCATTTGTCTCGCTAGATGTGAATAACAAGATTAAAACTTCAAGGACTCTATCCTCAGCCAGTATATATTTGCGTACAAGAGTTGAGGCTTTGGCCTAAACAATTCAAAAGCCCATTTGTGTTTTAAAAATTCAAACAATTTTAATATTTTAATATTCTCCCTCGGGTTATTGAGAAAAATCAAATTTAATACTCACCAACCATCTGATTTATATAAATATCTTATAAACTTTAATGCTGGTGCCTTTGCACACTTAAGAGCCACATGGGATATGAGAACAGGGAAAAGTTGCACGGAAAGTCAGTGGGAAAAGATCTGGTTTCTTAGTTATAAAGTAATAAAGGGCATGCATTTAAAATTACATATTTTAATATTTCACATAACCTATACTGGATGCTGCAGAAAATGAGTACGTTGGTTTGGAGCTTTGCATATGCATGTTGATCGTAACAAATCCAGGTGGGGGGCCTTAGCTGTGTTCTCAGGTGCTGTGTGGTCATGCGTGCACGCTGAGGACTGAGGAAAAAATCACCCTTCTGAACTCTAATTCAGTGACCACTCCTGCTCTGTGTATTATTCCTATCTCTCATCTGCAGGATTTACCATCAAGGAAGGTAACTGGGACATTGGTCAGATCGATGGCAGTGAAGTCACTAGCTCCCTGGCACTGGAAAGACAGAATTCACTTGAATTCATCAGCTGACCTGGACAAAATTCATCCCTGCATAGAGGGTTAATATGAAGTGAATGTACTGCACAAGTTCCAGTTAAATCTTAGAATCATAGAATCAAAGAATAGTTTGGGTTGGAAGGGACCTCTAAAGGTCATCTAGTCCAACCCCTCTGCCATGGGCAGGGACATCTTCAACTAGATCAGCTTGCTCAGAGCCCCGTCCAACCTGACCCGGAATGTTTCCAGGCATGGGACATCCACCACCTCTCTGGGCAACCTGTGCCAGTGTTTCACCACCCTCAGAGTAAAAAATTTCTTCCTTGTATCTAGTCTAAATCTACCCCCCTTTAGTTTAAAGCCATTCCCCCTTGTCCTGTCACAACAGGCCCTGCTAAAGAGTTTGCCGCCATCTTTTTTATAAGCCCCCTTTAAGTACTGGTAGAATCATAGAATCATAAAATCATAGAATCATTGAGGTTGGAAAAGACCTCTAAGATCATCAAGTCCAACCGTCGACCCAACACCACCGTGCCCACTAAGCCATGTCCCTAAGTGCCTCATCTACTCGTCTTTTAAATACTTCCAGGGATGGGGACTCAACCACTTCCTTGGGCAGCTGTTCCAATGTTTCACCACTCTTTCAGTAAAGAAATTTTTCCTCACGTCCAATCTAAACCTCCCCTGGCGCAACTTGAGGCCATTTCCTCTCGTCCTATCGCTTGTTACTTGGGAGAAGAGACCGACACCCACCTCGCTACAACCTCCTTTCAGGTAGTTGTAGAGAGCGATGAGGTCTCCCCTCAGCCTCCTTTTCTCCAGGCTAAACAACCCCAGTTCCCTCAGCCGCTCCTCAGAAGACTTGTTCTCCAGACCCCTCACCAGCCTCGTTGCCCTTCTCTGGACACGCTCCAGCACCTCAACGTCCTTCTTGTAGTGAGGGGCCCAAAACGGAACACAGTATTCGAGGTGCGGCCTCACCAGTGCTAAGTACCGGGGCACAATCACTTCCCTCCTCCTGCTGGCCACACTATTTCTGATACAGGCCAGGATGCCATTGGCCTTCTTGGCCGCCTGGGCACACTGCCGGCTCATGTTCAGCCGGCTGTCGACCAGCACCCCCAGGTCCTTTTCCAACAGGCAGCTTTCCAGCCACTCTTCCCCAAGCCTGTAGCGCTGCATGGGGTTGTTGTGGCCGAAGTGCAGGACCCGGCACTTGGCCTTGTTGAACCTCATACAATTGGTCTGGGCCCATCGATCCAGCCTGTCCAGGTCCCTCTGCAGAGCCTTCCTACCCTCGAGCAGATCAACGTTCCCGCCCAACTTGGTGTCGTCTGCAAACTTACTGAGGGTGCACTCGATCCCCTCATCCAGATCATCGATAAAGATACTGAACAAGGCCAGCCCCAAAACTGAGCCCTGGGGAACACCGCTCGTGACTGGCCGCCAACTGGACGGAACTCCATTCACCACAACTCTCTGGGCCCGGCCATCCAGCCAGTTTTTGACCCAGCGCAGAGTCCACCTGTCTAAGCCGTGAGCCGCCAGCTTCTCTAGGAGAATGCTGTGGGAGGCGGTGTCAAAGGCCTTGCTGAAGTCCAGGTAGACCACATCCACAGCCTTTCCCTCATCCACTAGGTGGGTCACCTGGTCATAGAAGGAGGAGATCAGGAGATAGGCTGCAGTAAGGTCTCCCCGAAGCCTTCTCTTCCCCAGGCTGAACAACCCCAACTCTCTCAGCCTTTCTTCACAGGAGAGCTGTTCCATCCCCCTGATTATTTTTGTGACCCTCCTCTGGACCCGCTCCAACAGGTCCGTGTCGGTCTTATCCTGAGGGCTCCAGAGCTGGACGCAGTACTGCAGGTGGGGTCTCACCAGAGCAGAGTAGAGGGGCAGAATCACCTCCCTCGACCTGCTGGCCACGCTTCTTTGGATGCAGCCCAGGATACGACTGGCCTTCTGGGCTGCGAGCGCACATTGCTGGCTCATGTCCAGCTTTTCATCCACCAGTAGCCCCAAGTCCTTCTCGGCAGGGCTGCTCTCAATCCCTTCATCCCCCAGCCTCTATTGATGCCGGGGGTTGCCCCGACCCAGGTTCAGGACCTTGCACTTGACCTTGTTAAACCTCATGAGGTTCACATGGGCCCACTTCTTGAGCTTGCCCAGGTCCCTCTGGATGGCATCCCATCCCTCTGGCACGTCGACTGTACAACTCAGCTTGGTGTCACCTGCAAACTTGCTGAGGGTGCACTCGATCCCACTGTCTAGGTCATTGATGAAGATATTAAACAGTACTGGTCCCAATACGGACCCCTGCAGGATGCCACTCGTCACCAACCTCCATCTGGACATTGAGCTGTTGACCATTACCCTCTGGATGTGACCATTTACACCAATTCCTCCCCCACCGGGTAGTCCACCCATCAAATCCATACCTCTCCAGTTTAGAGAGAAGGATGTTGTGGGGGACCATGTCAAAGGCCTTACAGAGGTCCAGAGAGACGACATCTGTAACCCTTCCCGTGTCCACTGATGTAGTCACTCCATCATAGAAGGCCATTAGGTTAGTCAGGCAGGACTTGCCCTTGGTGAAGCCATGCTGGCTGTCTCGAATCACCTCCCTGTCCTCCATGTGCCTTAGCATAGCTTCCAGGAGGATCTGTTCCATGATCTTCCCAGGCACAGAGGTGAGACTGACTGGCCTGTAGTTCCCCGGGTCTTCCTTTTTTCCCTTTTTAAAAATGGGGGTTATGTTTCCCCTTTTCCAGTCAGTGGGAACTTCACCGGACTGCCACGACTTCTCAAATACAATGGATAGTGGCTTAGCAACTTCATCCGCCAGTTCCTTCAGGACCCGCGGCTGGATCTCATTGGGTCCCATGGACTTGTGCACCTTCAGGTGCCTTAGATGGTCTCGAACCTGATGTTCTCCCACAGTGGGCGTCTCTTCAAAAAAATCTTCAAAATAAGCTGCATGTTGGGGAATGTAGGAGGGAAGCCGTGGGGATGGAGGCAAGGGGAAGCAGAGAGTGGGGCACAGGCAGGGCTCACTGGCAGCCATCCTGCACAAATCCCTGAGGATGCAATCGCTGCTTGTGCTCCCGAAGAGTCAGAGAGGAGAGCCCAGAGGTATTTGAGGAGCTTTTGGCCAAGGCCCAGGAGAGCCCCTCCGATGGACCAGACGCGCAGAGGGAGGGCAATGATGAGCTGATGTGAGGGCTTGCTGCTGGGGAGAGCGACACAGCGTGAGCTGAGGACAGAGCTCAAACCCATACCCTTATCTGACGTCATCTTTTACAGTATTATTTCTTTTTATCATAGAAAGATCTTTTTTCTGGAGTAGACCCTGTCATTTTATGCTGTGTGAACTGAGGGGTGAATTCAGGGCCCTGTGCTGAAAGCTGCCATTGACCCAAGAGTGAAAAGGCAAATAGCTGCAAAATGCCGATGGCCGCAAGATGTGACGGGAGCCAAATCCCATAGCGGCGGTTCAACTTGTGCAAACCCTGGCTATGTTCAGACCAGCACTGGGCCCTGATGTCTCTTTGGAAACTAAATGCCAAAAGAAACCAACTCTTATCGCAGAACAAAAGTATCCCCAGACAGCACCATAGCAATACAGCTACACTGGAGCCGTGACACAGGAATAACTGGCGAAGCTTTCCCGTGATGGCAAGCCCTTAGCTTGATGCTCTCTCTGGAGCGCTCATGGCTGGAGGGGCACAGAGAGCCAGGGGAGGGGAGGCCCACAGAAAGGCAGGAACAAGGAGCAGCCTCTATACCGTGTCCTCCATCTCCTTCCACTCATCTCAAGCAATGCCACCGTAGTGGCCGGGGCCTGTTGGTGCTGTTTGGCAAGAGGATGGCAGTCCCCTGGGTCTGGTCAGCTGCAAGTGCACCTTCAATTGCAGCATATCCAGAGCAGGGGGAAAGTTGTAGTAACCACAGCAGTAGCCACAGCTACAGGGGAGAAAAAAAATCACAGAATCACCAAAAATGAAAAGGAGCTTAAAAAGTCATTTAGGTCACCCTCCTTTCACCCTTTCAAAGGGAGGATCAAACTAAAATCTACTTATGAGAGATGCTTGCCTCCCTGTCCTTAAGGAATTTCTAATTATGGACAGTACACAGTTTCCTTAGTCATTTATTTCTGTCTTCAGTCTTTACAGTTAGACATTTTTTCCCAATATCCCACCTAAATTGAGCAATTTAAGCTCATCATTTCTGATATTACCCACAGCAGACAGAGAAGCACTTTTCCCCTTCCTTGCTGAGGAATCTTTGACATATTTGAGGCCTCTAGGACGTCTTCCAGAAGCCTCCTCTACTCGAGACTGGGAACGGCAGGCAGATGGCAAATGACTTACACAGAAAGCTTATGTATTGGTCCATTGCATCCAAGTCTGTAAATATAACACAGATATAACATCAGGATAATCCATTAGGCAGAAAGCCATCTACTCATACTTGGGTATGAGGAACAATGGTTTTAATGGTGAAATTGAGCAAATGGTAAAAATGAGAAGAATCCAATCATTTTATTGAACTCTGTGCTACAGAATTGACCTTAATCTACTTTATAGAATTTCTCTGTTTGTTGTCAGTGGAACAGTGGTGTATGATCTGTAACTTCTTAACCCAAGTAGTAATGCATATTTTCTGACACATATATTTATCGATTTCATCTTCAACAGCAGTGAGCATTGAATCAAGAGAATCTGCTTCAGTCTGAAAAGCATACCTGGGCATTATGATCATAACTCATCTATCTCAGCTTATGCCTAAATGATATGGAAATTACTCAGTGACATTAATTATACCAAATTTATTAATAGGCATTTGTAAAGAAAAATACAACAAAACATCTAGCATTTTCCATTCTCCCTTGCTTCTAAATTTTTTATTCATGCTTTAGTATACTTCTTTCTTGAGCAATTTCAACTTTCTCTTTAACTTAGCTCTTCTTATAAATGCTCCAAATACATGCAGAAATGGGAAAGCCTGAAGTATTTGTCCTGTATGTATTTTTGCAGACCAATAGCTAAAGGGACTGGGGATGGCAATGCTTAGTTCTGATAAACTATTGCTCCATGTCCAGTTTTGTATGTGCCACTCTTGCTAGAGCCAGGCATGAAGATGGAAGAGGGAAGAGGTGATTAGCACATTGGCCAAGCCTTTTGTCCTGTAAGAGTGTTTTATCAATATAAAATGTCTAGATGATTCTCAAAAGCAGGCAAAATATTAATTTGCTATAGCTCCTTAGGAGCTCAGATGTGGCTATGTACACTGCACACTGAGACCTAGATTCATCCCCGCTAACTGAATCATCAAACTGAGGTTTCCTGTACAGGCAGTAGAGAAATATAGGACCCTCCAGAGAGCAGCATGAAAATCACTCACTAATTGCCCATTGGCTTAATTGAGGAATTAAAGGCAATTTTATTCCTAACTTTGTCACTTCAGCTAACCCAAAGCTCTAATTATGTAGCCCTAAGAGAAGAATTTAAGGAATATTATCTCCTACAGACACTGTTGAGGCCCTTACTCTACATACAGTGACACCAACAATCTTTTCCTGCATATCTTGTTTCAATTCCTGGCCGCAGCTTTACTGTACTGACTCAAACTGCAGCTTACCGGTTGCATTGGTATCTCTACTACATTGTATTTATGATACAATATGATAATCCAACACTTTTCTTCTACAGTAGTAGAAGTAGTTGGCATTTTAAGCAGCATGAGCAGAAAAACAATTCTGAAACAAAGGAAAACAGAAACCATTTTAAAGAAAATTTCCCTCTTTCTAGAAGGAAACAGAGAAAAGAAATGCAGACTTACCAATTATGTAAGCAACGAAACATTTTTTATAGGTTGTCAACAGGTATAATTGGTCCTGATAATCCACCCTCAAAGCCTGAGACTAGTTTAGTACAAGCATGAGATCTGTAAGGGAATATGGAGTTTCCCACAGCAAGGTCACCTCGGAAGTGCTCCATGTTGACAGTAGCCCAAAGTCATTACCACCTGGCAATCAATTCAGTGACCTCTGCAAAATAAGTGGATGGTCTCAGCTCAGTCTCCAATTGTAAGGTGGCCACAGCGGGGAAATCTCCATTATAATTAACAGTAATTGGCAGCTACACCAGCAAGGTCTCGGATGTTTCCCTGAGAGCTAGACAGGGATGGGAAGAGCACCTTCAATGGGCAGTCGCAGATAGATAGCTTGCACCAGGCTGGCTGTGCCGTGCTAGTCTTATAGTAGACTAACCAGTAATGACTTCACAATTTATTTGCAAATGCAAAATTTTAAGTATTACTATTTATTTCCATTTACAACATTTATTTCTGAACACCCTGAGTACCTGCATGGCATTTTTACTGAAAAAGGAAAATATCAGCTTCATGAAGAAATCCTCGTTTTATGTATTCCCACCACATAAGGGCAAAAAAGACCAAATTCAATCAGCTGTCCTGAAGAAAATACAACACAGACTCACAAATCTGACAGGGAATTTGGTTTGTAAAAGCATTACCAAGATAATACAAGTCACATATTGTTTTTATAGCTAGGATATTGCATTCTGCTGTTGAGCCAGCTGCAGTCGGACTCTGCTTGGACAGCAGATGGTGTCCTACTGTAACACTAAGCTACACTGCTCAAAGAGGAATCTTAAACCAGCCTTTAAAATACTCTCCAATTTCCATTTAATTACTTTAATTGGCTTTATAGATTACAGAATAAAAATGATGGGTCTGTTTAAACATTAGGCTGAATTAAAAAGTTTAGTGCGTCAAAAACAGTGACTTTGAAACATAGGTCCCATTTCTGAGAGTATTTCCCAGTATTTAAAGGAAATTTTGAAAAATGTGATCATACCACTTAGGTGCCTGAGCGGTCCTTTTCAAAGGCACCACGGGCAAATAAGTGTTAAGAATCCCTCTGAGGGTCAGGGGAGTCACATGCCTCACACTTAACTGTGCCTTTGAAAATTTTCTCCTTACAGCATACGTTATCTGCATATAATGAGGAATCTAAACTTATAGTTGTTCTGGTAAAGGCAATGCAAAGACTTATGAGCTCACATGGGAACGGACCATTTTTTTTTCTTCTGTGTTGTATAACATCTTGTGCAGTGGGTGTCTGGTCCCCACTGGAGCTCTTAATTATACTAAGTTTGGATGCAAACAGTATAATTACAAATCCATAGGTATTAAATTTATCCCTGATAAACGACAAACTGTTGCTGTGATACTAAATCTAAAGGAAATAATTTAATGCTTTCAGTCTGCATCCAAAGCCATTTTTCCTTGTATGGCTGTTTTTTCCCTGATCTTTGAGATCTACACAAGCTCCCATCACTTTGTGACTAATGAGGTGAACTGGACGGTGAACAGAAATCTGTTACATGAAGAAGCTACAAGTCTGCTGATGACACTGGACTTCAGGAAGTAGGTAGGTAAAGTGAGAGATCCTTACAGGCTTGGAGCCCATCAAGGTGTTGCACAGAACCTGACTCATGACTAAGCCTGGTCTAAAAACACTCCTCCAGTGATTCCCCTTTCGCACCACTTACTGAATCACAGCTGTGGCCACTGCAGGGTCTGATGCACTGCCGAGCAGGCCGGTGTGACTCAGCTCAGGGTTATCTGGAGTTTGCCAGCCTAGATTGAATTTACTGTCACTGGGAGGGCAAAATTTGTTGGGAACAGTTTTGTCATTCATACTGGGAGGTGATGAAATCTTTGCCTGCTGGAGCAGATAATCATCATCTTGTACAGCCAAACCCAGGCTGGGGCAGAGGAGTCATAAATGGTGTTACTCGCATGATCGTGACTGAATCATATTTTTCCTTTTTCACAGACACCCTTGTAAAATTCTACTCTCTTTCTGGTGCTTTCATAAGAAAATAATTGTTCTACTAGCCCCAGGTTATGGGAGTAGTCTCACTGATTTTGGTGAGATTCTTCATGTGAGAAAGCACTCTTGACCTCATCCCTTAGAGAAATAGTATAGTAGCAGTCGTATGAATGAAATACCTGGTTTTCAGAAAATGTTTTTATTTTCTTCATCCTCCCAGATATGACAGAGAATGCAGAGGTCAATATTCTCCAAAAACATTTACATAACCTCTCCAAAAGCAATAAAATGATGAAACCCAGAATCTGCAAATTGTGGTGATTTGTAGTGCTTTGATTTATAGCCCTGTTGGGTTCAGAGTGAATGATTTCTACAGAGACCAGTCCCTCTAATCGGAATTTTACAAGAAACGGATGTGCTAAAAGAAACAGAAAGCTAACAGGGCTTCTGGTTACATTTTCAGCCTGATTTATAGAGCTGTAAAACTCTCTGTATCAGAGAGCTGACACCAATTTCTAGAGAGCTGTGAACATTTGTTTTCATCTGATTTTCCTGCAGGGTTTCTAGGCCCACTTCATTCACAAAAGACCCCACTGAAATCCATGTCAGGTGTTAGAGAGTGTGGGACGCTGGTGTCACAAGAGAGCTGGTGGCAAAGGAGGACCTGTTTTGTAACTGAGCAAAAAGAAACTAGTCCCAGGAACGTCTGTTTTGGGCACTGAAGTGTATTTTTAAGGAGTCAGGAATGGACATGGAGCTGAGGCAGGAGCTGGCATTACCAGGGCTGAAATGGCTAAGGGAGGTCTGGTCTGGCGTGGCAAGGGATGCTGCAAAACTGAGCAGTCCCCGAACTGAAGGCAAGCAGGTGGAGAAGACAGAAAGCCAAGTCTGGTGCTGCAGCAGCCATGCCACCACAGCACGACCACAGCCCCTGCACCTGCTGACAGAGGCAAATGCCACCCACATGTGGATGTGTCCAGACAGCAGAGGAGCAAGTTTGTGAGAAGAGGAAGATCTGGAGAGAAAGAATGGGGAACGAACCAGGGATGGGAGGTGCAGTCCGGTCAAGGCTGCAACCTTGGTTAGTGCCCACAACACGGCACAGGGACATGGTAAGACTGGACAGATGGGCAGAGAAGTGCCCAGGAGCCTTGAGCAGGGAGGGGGTGGCAGCAGAAGTGCCATGGCCAGGCTCCCCTGGAGACCCCACCAGGGCTGGGCTGCAGATGGGGACACACACTTAAAGGCAGTGCCCATGGCCACTCGTGACAGTAAAATCCCCCAAGGACAACCAAACCAGCACATCTAGCAAGCCAAGTGCGATGCCCAAGATGGGGGAGAGAAAGCAGAGAGGAGCGGGACAGGGCCTGGGTCAAGCACAAGGATCAGGAGAGAAGAGATATGAGCTCAGGTCAAGAGTGGGTAGATCACCAGGAACCGTCCTCCTGGAGGTGGGCTGTGATTCAAAGTAAAACCTCCATCTGCCTCTGTGAGGATGCTAAACGGCTCCACGGCTCAGATCTTGCCAGTTCTGCTCCTTCTTATAGCTAGAAAAGTGTAGAAATGTTTGGCTTGTATTTTCATGCCCAAAATTAAGACAATGTATAAAAGTTAGAAAAAAATAATCTGAGGCCTCTTTTGAGAGGATAAGCTGTTCCTGTCCAGAAAACAAATCATGTATCAATCACAGGTTATTACGGATGCTTGAACTAGTATCCTGTCCACAGAGAACTGCAGCAGATTCTAGTGGAAAGGAAAATAGAAAATTACTTTAAACCAGCGCTTTTAAGCCTAGTGGATCTCCAGATCTAAGGCCCTGATCCAACCACTTGTTACCTTCCAGGACACTTAGCGGGGTTGTGGGCAGGCACTACCATACCCAATTGGCAAAGGTTTGAGGATCAAAGCCTGAGGTATTTATGTATTGGCTAACAGGCTAGCATAAAATGGCAGGTTCTGCTGACATAGCATTTAAGAAAAAGTTCTTACCTTGTTATGCTGTTTAAAGAAACCCTATCGGTTACTTTATTATATCAAATTATTAAATATTAAATATATTATTTTATAAAATGGTTTAGTAGTATGTCCATGTTATTTTGTTTTTAGAGTGTCAAATTAAAAAACAGTTATTAATTAATAAACCAAGGTGCATTTTATTGCTGTAATAAGTGCAGCTCTAAAAATTTATTACCACTTTCCAAGGATTTACTTCCTTTATTTAAAAAAATGTATTGGTGTCTTAAATTAATTATAAAGATCAAACTTACATGGAGAGGCCCTGATCCAGCAAACACATATGCTTATGAGTAATTTAACTGCATGAGTAACTTCATAGAATTCAGTGGGTGAGAGAGAAGCTGTGATCCATGGAGCTCCTAATGTGGGTAAAGTTATTCATGGGCACAACTGTTTGCAGGACTGGAGCCAAATATAACACATATACAAATTCCCATCTAGAAGAAAAGGCAAATGAATACATAGTAAAAAGCAATTACATGTTATTGAATGTTCTGACAACTATTTATTCAATAAGAAGTACATGAACACAAATACAGATTCAAAGATGCACAGGGCCTACCTATAATTGATGGATAATAAAAGGAGAGGTAGAATGAAACGGAAAGGTGAAGTGAACACAGTGTAACTCTCTTCACGTCTGAGTTTCTCTCTAACTGAGTTGTTTCTTAGACGCAATAAGTATACACAGGAAATATGCAACCAAAAAAAAAAGGGATTGCACTCAACTACCATCTTTGGACACTGAATGCAGGTGTTATGCTGTCTAAAGAGCACTTGTTTTGGTCTCTCAAGGTGTTTTAGAGCACCTAAGGCAGATGTGTAGATGCCCAGTGCGATCAGTAAGTGAGAAGTAGGCACCTCTAAAGATTAAATTAAAAAAAAAACTTGTACCACACTCAGAACCCTGAAATTACCTATGCATTTCATATCAGATAACCACTAGCTATAACATTAAAACAGAGCCAGGTTTCTCCTGTCACTCATTCTCTCTGTGATCCCCATGGCTGTGTACCACGTGCTGCAGAGGGACACGGCTCCTGTGGGGAGACAGGGGGCAATGCTTCAGACCTGCCCTGGGAGGTGGGTACATTGGCTTTGAACTCTTCAGAAGAGCATGGAGGGGAACCCTGTTGCTCTGAGCTAGGCTGTTGTGTCCTGTTCCAGATGTATATTTTTAAGAGAGTGATGCTGACTGACCTATCTTATGCTGAATTCAGTGCTTCCCAGCGACTTGAGTGCAGGTTGAGTGCCTCCACACCCTCACTTTGAGTTGAGCTTCCTTGGGAGTGAGTTATGTAGCTGCTTAGTTTCTGAGCTTCTGGCTTTTAGGAGGTGCTGTTATGCCTCTAGGAAACTGTGCAGTCCAACATAGGAGCACCAACTGATTCTAGGTGCCAGAGAGCGTGCCGAATTGCACTCTGGGATTCAGATACCTGTAGTTTACCTGTGCTCCAGGACAAGCAGAATCCAAGTGGCCAACAGCTCTCCCACAATGCTGAAACCCTGCAGCTGGGAGAGACAGAATAATTCCCTTTTTGGCCTGTCCTCCTTATGAAAATACGTGTGAATACCTCAGTCCCCCTGGGCCGGGCTCTGGAAGCATTAAGCACTCTGCAAGTTCTCATTATGAATTGCCAGTAAAGTAGATGGTTTGCAAATGTTTATGTTCTTGCACTTATTTTGCCCATACGAAATAAATGCTGCTGCCAGGCACGATACAATGCACCCAGTGTCTTCTGCAGCATTGCTGCTGTTCACTGTAAACTGCACCTTTAGGGATGTGCTTCTATCTCTTCACCTCCCTGCCCCCCACCTGTGCTTTGGCAGTCTCTACATGGAAGATGTTGTGATCGCCCACAAGATACTCACTTCAGTTCCACTGCATGCTAGCTGGCTATTTTTCCTTTGCATTTTTTTTCCAGAGTCGTTTCCCTGAGATGGCTCTCCCCTCTGGCTGTGCTTGGCTGTCATACACCCTGCTCATCTCCTGGTAGTACTTCTACTCTGGATGCTACCGCAGTATGGTAGGAATATTACAAAAGGGGCAATTATTTTGACAGGCCTTTCTTCCTGGTGCATGTTCGGGATGCACACTGCTGACGACTGGGTCTTTTGTTCATATGCGTAATATGTAAAGTATACAAATGCTTGCTTTCTGTTTACACAGGAGGAAAAGAACATGGACGAGCCTTAGTAACCCCTTATTTCTCACTTGCAATTAGACTTTAAAATAAAAAATTCTATTCATTTCAACAAAGAGTTTTGTGAAAGGGCAAGTGCCACTCTTTTCTTGGTGGCATTGTCACCTTACATAGTTCAGCCCACTCCGGCTTTCTAACCGCCCCTTGCTTGCAACCTCCATTTTGCCACTGCAACCATTAGCAAGGTTGTAGCTCTAAATCTCATCAGGCAACTGATCCAGGTTTAAAAATGCCGTAAAATGTTTTGTGACACATAGCCAAGAGGGCCCTCTGTCACGTAAGGGGATAAATGAGGAACGGGGATAGTAAGAGGCAGATAAGCCAGTACCACCTCTAAATGCTTCAAAATGTGAAGCCACATCGCCAGGCACAATATAACTATTTCACAGGTTCATCAGGTGCTCATTACCTGCCTGAACATGCACATACCTGTATAAGCAATGGTGCTGCTGCCACTGTGTTTATATTCAGGCTAAATTCTCATGGAGGATGCAGGGAGCTCTGTGTGAAGGGAGCAGCCAGTAGAGATAAGGGTTAATCATAGCTGGAACAGAGAAGAGCTGTATTGCTTTCTACTAGATCATCCAAAATAGTGCCCCTTCTGGTTTTTTTCCCCCTTTGTGCAAGGATTGCTTTACTGTTTTTTGAATGTGAGCTAACTTTGCTTATCAGTACCCAAAAAGCAAGTCCCTGCAGAGTCCCCACTGACAAATGCTGCTAGGCAGTCATGCCCTTTCCTCTGCTCTGAATGCGGTAATTAGAGAGATGCAATTTTCCAGTAGTGCTTGACAGCCTACATCAAAGGCACAGAAACTGTTTCTGGACATTGAAAAGATAAAATTCTAATACTAACTGATGCCTCCTTCAGTTTTTATTGCAGTTCAATATAAACAGATGCTGCTGGTTTTGAAAGTATATGTTCAGATCTGTCAGAGTATATATATTGCAGCAGTGATATCTACTGTAGAAAACGCTGATATTTACCATCATGTGTATATACTTGATTCAATCATCTCTATGACATTAGCTGTTATGTGCGCTTACACATTCACAGATGTCTGTCTTTCCATGTACATGCATACAAATACAAACACATGCATATGAATTAAATGGAAACTGTAACCCAATCTTAACCAGGGTTTTAAATTAATCATAATACATACACACATTTACAAACATTGGGTTATATTTAACTTTCACATAAGCAGTGTAGACCTATTATCTTTTGTGGAGCTCTGCAGTTTATGAGTCAGACCCAAAGCCTGTTAGTTAGCTGGTGGAAAGACGCCACTGACTTTATTGGGCTTTGGACCAGACCCGAAGCCAATGGTTAATTGTCTCATATAATATAACTTTCCCTTCCAGCAAACTTAAGATAAACTTAGATTCTAATTCCAATAACTCTCTATAATTTTTTCCAAACAAATTCCTTATGGAATGGAAATGCCCATTTGTGTTCTGGGCATTTTTCAATGCTTTCACGTTTCTTTGTTTTGAAAATCGATTCAGTCATGTTAAACATTATGCAAGCTTGAAAAAGATCACAGTCTCCAACTATCCAAAGTGAAATTCTCATACATACATAGCTCAGAAATAAATATCATTAGAAACTTCAAACTTGGCTGGTATTAAAGCCATCTTTGAGGAAGGGAAAACAATTCACATTCGAAGAAATTCAGCCTGGTGCTTTGGAAAGTAAGAATAGTTTAGTATTACACGTCCATCTCAGCTTTCTCATTTTATTATACGCCCTGTACAACTTTCTGTTTTCTTTCCAGGTTTTTTGACTTGGATTGATTTTGAATATGTACTTGAAAGATGCAGTTATTTAGAGGGAAAATTAACATGCGTGCACCGAGGTTCTTGAATTAAAGGGAGAGTGTCTAAAGATCCACATTTGAACTCAGAGCTAATAAGGCTGTTAAGTTCATCCTAATTCAGGTATCATAGCTGATAGAAATGCTGCTAAAGGCATTTCATTTTTAAGAAATGACTCTTGAAGAGTCTTTTGACTAAAGATGCGGCCAGTCCTCCCTTGAATAATGACTAAATTAAAATTCTGAGTTAAAAGCTCATCTAAGCTTTCTGAATGTAGATATTGGATACGCAATTAATACTTAGGCTGTCTATAAAAAGGATGCAGCTGAAGTTTTTTAGCTGTGCTAATCACTAAAGAAAGTTTGCATTTGCATTACTATTTATATCAATACAGTTGTTATCTGATACAATCGCTGTTGTGAAGACATCATGCTGCCTTCTGGCGCTACAGGCTCTCAGCTGCTGGGGGTCTCACAGGGTACTCGAGTTTGGGTTCCTGGTTAAGAGGTAACCAGGAACATCTCTGTTCAGTAGCCTACAGTCTCTGCATAGTCAGGTAGGTGCCTCCAGAGGCGACAATTAATTCAAGGCAATTACTGCTTCATGTTAAAGTGTTTTGAAAACCACTGACTCCTGTTTCTCTCTGTGTCTATTCCAGTCCCACAGCACATATATTGTATTTTGCAACCCTGTTTTTTGTTTTATAAATAGAATTTAGTGTGTATTGTTTATGTAGCCTCCTACCCAAAGAGAGGATTGACAATGTCACAGAAAGAAAAATCTTTGGTCAGACTGACAACATCTATGACATCCCACTGTCTCTTCTTGTGGTATACCACAGATGCGGCTTTCACAGTAAGTCCAAAGCTCATTATGAGGATTTGAAAAGCATTTATGGCTTTTAGTGAGTAGAGTGTGAGGAGCAGACGCTCCCCAGAACTGATGCACACAAGCTTGGCGTAATGCGAGGGCAGGTCTCAGAGCCCCAGAAAAATCTCTTCCAGTCCTTTGCTGATGTAAATGGGAACAGGTCCATTAGCTTACATCTAAATGCATTTACAGTGTAAGACAATCACCCCTTGAGTTTTCAAGCATCCCATGCTTACTTCTGTATTTGTGTTAGCCGATATTTGCATAATAATGCCCAATGCACACAAAACATTGCATGAAAAGAAAGTTGCTCCTTCCCTCCAGCTTGTCTTTTGGAAATAATACTCTTTTCCTCCATTCCTGAGAGCTTCCCTGCACCACTTGCAGTCTTCCAGTTAACATAATTTTTGTCATCCTTTGCTACCAGACCTCTTCCCCTCCCACTGCCACTTCCTTTCTCTCTGGCATGCAAAGGGAGCCTGAGTCATAGTGAAACCTCCAAATACTGCCTCCCCTCGGTGCTCTTTCTCTTTTTACCCCTACATCGGGCAGCGACAGTGGTGGTCAGAGGGTCCTGAATGTGTTTGTCGTTGTACAGTACCTCTTTCTCCAACTTACATCAAGTGCACATCCCGCCCTGCCTGTTGCTGCGTGTTCGATACAAAACACCTACAACAAAAGCATTGCTCAATTAGGCTGAAAGAACATTTAGTTTGGACTGCACCTTTTTATGCCTGGGTCCCTGGATCACAGTCCTGCCCGATGCTGATTGCCCTGACCCTGCTGCCCCGTTGTCTGCCCCAGCTTCGATGGGAGTGGGCCATAGACACAAGATCACTCAAATTTTGAACATTGCTCCTACAAAACTCCCTCCCAAGGTTTGTCTTACAGCTCACCAGCAAGGCCTGAGTCTGTACTGTTTAACTGAGTAGCTTTGATTGCTGTGTGACCCTATGAAAGAGATTCGTTTCTTTTCCACAGGGCTAAGCAAGAAGAAATGCTAAGAGCGTTGTTCACAGCATCATGAGAATCCATTGTTGGCTGAGGGGACTCCATACCACACCAGGCAGCAGCACAAAGGTGAGCCGCTTGCAGGCACTCACCCTCCGGTAGGAGTTTTACTCGGTGCTGCGGTGGGCTCCTCAGCCGGGGCCACTTCCCGAGATGAAAAGGACAGCTTTGCACGGTGGATTTATTGCGCATTCCTGGTCACACGAGGGAGACCGTGTCCAGGTAGCTCCCTCTCTTGCTCTCCCTTTAATCACTGCAGGGTGGGAACCGGATCCAGCCTGGAGGGATAAAAGATCTCCGAGATGAAGAAGTACAATGGAGTGGAGTTAATGTCGACCGATTTACTGTTGTAAGCAAATCACCACCAAATCTCTCTGTGCAGCACGTTACAATTTACTACTCGTAGTTAAATGAGTCAGAGCTGTTGCTTCTGGTTCTGCCTCCAGCTTCTCCTGCCACAGAGTTGGACAGACAATGGGTCCGTGTTGCAGAGGGGCCTCGGGCCAGCCCCAAGGAGCCGTGTGTTGCAATGCCCATTATCGCAATGCCTCATTTTTCGGCTCCCTGCTGTGGAACAGATTGCTCAGGCCAGGGACAGACACCACTGTGCTTCACACAAGGTGTGGAGAGAGTTAAAAGCTAATGAAAGGAAACTTCAGTAATCCACACGCTCCTTGGGTTAGAATATATATATATTCTAATATATATGTAGTGGGACCCAGCACTGTGATAGACAGGATAGAAGGTGTCTCTTTTTGCCACAAACTCCCTTGCAGTTAAGTGCTTAAGCCACATCAGCCTGCTTTTGTGGAAAGCTAGGCAGGGGGAGAACCCCCTTATTGCATCCAACAGCTCATTGGGTACAGTATATTATATCCCAAGCAATGGGAGACTTACTTGCCAGTCACCACTCTGCTGGATTTAATTTGAACGGCCCTACAGCTCTGAGGAGTGCCCTGGCCACGAGGCTATTTGAGCAGCCGTTTTTTCTTGTACTCTCCAGCCACCTCTGTGTCTAATATAAAATCAAATGTATCATTAGGAGAGATGAAGAGCAATTATATCTGAGTGCCTAACAAGTTGGTGATTGGGATTTTCACTTTGCATACAAAATACCTGAGTTCAGCTGTTTACCTGAAATCAGGCAGCACCAGGGGTTAGTGCTATGTATCCCGTTTCTCCATGAAGGTGTCCAGCCAGTTTGTTCAACAGACCTTTCACTTCCCAGATCTTTAGGAAGAAGGTGTGATGTGACTCAGGAGACTCACACAAGATGATGAGCCTGGATTTAAGCATACGAGTACTACTGAGAAGCAGGCTCACCCCCTCCCCTCCGCCTGGCCTTTACAATGGGTAAGTTAGGCAGCTTCCCTGCTCTGCCTCTGGTTTCTGAAGGCTGTGTTCTCAGGCACAATCCCGAGCAGCAGGAGGCTGCTGCTGTGCCTAACTCACTTGCTGAATTCAGCCTGCCCTCACTTTTGAAAACGGGCTTTTAGCTCCTAATTCGCTTGAGCACTACGGAAAGCGTTAGATAAAGCTTTTAACGGGGCACCGATTCGTGTTTCGAGTTAAACAGCGAATTCAGCAAGGAGCCCTGAAAACATCAGAAATTCAGAGCGGACAACAAATCCACGGTTTGACCAAAGATTTGCTCAGCAGATTTTCCCGGTAGCCGCCTTCTCTGAAGCTAAAACTGAAGGAGAGACTTTCCTTACTCTTTAACTGCTAAGACACCAGCTGCCTCCCCCTCCGCCCCAGCCCGAAGCTGGGCCGTGCTGAAGCCGGAGCTGGGCGCGATGCCGCGGCGTTTCCGAGCCGGAGCTCCCCGAGCCTGCACGGAGCTGGTGCCCGGCAAAGGCGCCCGGGAGGCTGCTTTCGTGTGCGGATAAGGGAGTCTTTCCCCTCGTTTGTGGGAATGAGAGTAGAAAAATGGCTTCCCTTTTATTTTGTGTGTGGTTCTGCGGGTGTTTGCTCCCTCTCCGTGCTCTGGCTACTGTGCGCTTTATTTTCTACCCTCCGTGGAAAGCATCGCATCAAGGCGCTATCGCTTTCCCACGGCGGAGGATTCCCTCCCCTGTGAGTCCGGGGTGGTACATGGATGTGCTCGGGGCCCCTCTGCTTTCTCTCGTCTGTCTGCCGAGGCTCTCTAGGAGTGTGTGTGGAGATATGCTGGGAGGGGGGTACCGAAGCGACCGGGGGGGGGGGCGGTGGCGGGGGAGAGGGGAGTTATTAGGAAACTTTGCTTTGGCTACTCTCTATCCTTGGGGCTGCGTGGCGCCAGCACCCTCAAGTTGAAAGGAAAACAGCCATTCTCACTTCCAACTGCCCACTGAGATCCTTAAGGCGACAAAGACACAAAAGTGAGTTTTATTTGCTGGTAAGCCAGAGGCAAGAAAAAAGAAAAGCCAATTCCCCCTTAAAAAGAGCCGACAAATCCTTTTTGCTCTTTTGTGTGAGCTTTTCCTATTCACATGGAGCGTTCATCCGTGTGATTCCCAACTTATTGTCATTACTTAGTTATTAATTGTTCTCATCTGGGTTTAATTGAGCAACCAAGGACTTTAGCCCAAGGGTCAGGGGGAAAACTTAAAGCAAAGACATGTTCAATAGGAATCCTGCGCTTCGAATATCCATCCCGAGTTGACATAATGTAAAAAAAAAAAAAAAATACAGACAAAGCGGAGAGATGAAAGGGTCCCGGCTTGCCCGGAGCCCAGCGCCGCAGCGCCCAAAGGTGCCGGCGGAGGGGAGCGGGGCTTGCGGGGAGCCAGCTCAAGGCGGTTCTCGCTGTTTAAAATCTCTCTCGGGTTTTTAAGGGCTTCTTTACAGGATAAACCTGGCCTTCTGCGCGATTAGATCTTCTCCCCAAACCCCCGGTCTAATCGCGCAGAGGCTAAGTTTATCTGCAGCCTTTTTCTGCCAGAGACACAACGTGGGAAAAAAGCCGGCACCGCGTTCTGCCAGTCCGGCGCGGCATTGGGCGCTGGGGTCAGGATCACAGACACTGTCATTTGCACAGAGGAAAGAAATGATCGGAAAAGAAAGCCAGACCAAAAAGGAAAAAAAAAAACAAACCACCCAACCACAAAAACCCAAAACTCACCCCAGCCCAGAAAGGACTGGGCGGCCAGAGCGGAGCGAGAGATGAGAAGAAGGGGATTAGAGCAGCGAGGTCTGGAGAAAGTGACTGGGTTCAGGTATGTTGTTTCGTTGAGTTATTGAAAGCATTATTGATATTTAGGAGATGATAAAAGTCCCGCCTCGCCCCCAGCTACAGTCTCGCTGGAGCCACAGTGCCTGCAGAAGATTGCCTAGCCTCATTACAGCAATTATTTTCCTTCTAACTTTGCTTCAACCTTAACGTTTTAAATTGCTGGAAATGAAAGCAGCGGGGGGAAAAAAAAAAAAAAGACAGAGAGAAAGAAAGAAAGAAAGAAAGAAAAACATGAGTCCCAATTTCTCAGCGCCCGTTCCTTGAGCGCAAAGATAAAGCACGAAATAAATAAATAAATAAATTAAAAAGGGGGAAACCAACGCTCTCCCTTACCCGAGCGACCCGCAAAACGAAATCGGGTGGAGCGGCGCACTCAGGGGGGCTCGGGGCCGCAGCCCGCGGGGGGACGGGCCGAGGCGGCGGCGCCGGTGCTGGCGGGGCCGGCGGGCGCTGCGCGGAGCGGTGCGGCCGGGGCTGCGCGGAGCGGGGCGGCCGCCGCCCTCCTCCGCGGGGTCCTCTGCCGTCGCCGGTGGTTTCCACGGGGCCGTGGCGACCGGAGAGGGTTTCCAGCGGAGCCGGCCGCTGAGGGCTGCGGGGCGCCCGGAGCCACGGGGATGGGCAGGAGACGGCGCCGAACGGTCCCGACTGTCAATCCCGCGGGTCCCGCCGGCTGCCTGCCGCGGTCCCACACCCGTCCCCAAACACCACCGTCCCCCACACCGCATCCCCACCGCTCCGTACCCTAACACCCCCATCCCCACCATCCGACCCCTCGGCTCCGGCGACGGCGCTGCCTCTGCCCCGCTGTTAGCACGCATTTTCCCCTTCTCCCGCACCACCCCGACCGCGGCAGGCCCCTCTGCTCCCCACCACCCCAAAGCCGCCGATGCTCCCCTCCCCGGAGCAATGCGGGCTGCCGAAGGGAGCTGCGGGGGAAGCCCTTGGGTCTCTCTCCGGGCTTAGCACCGAGGCAGGGGACAAGTCATCCCGTCCTCAAAGCCTGCGGCAGCCGTCGGGGGCTGCGGCCGGCAGCTTCCCAGCAAAAGGCCGCTGGCAGGGAAAGGAGCAGCTTTTCTGCTGCCTAGGGCTGGGAAAGCCCGGCCGGGGCTGTGCCGGGGCCGCTGGGGAGACCGGCAGCGGGCACCCGCACCCTCGGCCAGGGGATGCGGTGGGAGCTGCCGCTGAGAGCGGGGGGGTGGGGAAGGAAGAAATCTCGGACAGCCGCGAGGATGGGGCAGCTCTGGGATACACAGCAAGCTGAAAACTCAGCCGAGGCCTCACTGTCTGAGGCTGAAGTCTCCCGAGGAAAAACGGCTGGTACAGCCAGTGCCTCTCTCCTGTCCCCCTGACACACAGACAAATTTAGTCTCTTCTGTTACCCCTGACAGGGCAAGGAGCAAACAAACCACATCAAACAGTAGCTTAAAATTAATTTATTTAACAAATATAGCTATAATATAAATGATAATAAAATTTCAAATATACAGTATATTACATAGTACACAGAGCCCCTTCCAAAGGAGCTGGCGGAAGAACAAACACAGGTAACAGACAGTGCTGTTACACAGGGACGGGAGAGGCTGCTCTACACTTCTGCCTCTTGACCTCGCCTTGCAGAAAGTAAGAGAAACGTCCTGTCTTTCAGCCCCCTTTTTGCCGTTTCTCTTCTACAGTTCCTTCCCCCACAACGGGGGGCTCTCCCCAGGCTGCCAGTCAGACCCGGGGAAGTGGGGCAGGGCTGGCCCATCACTGCCCTGTGCTGGGGAGGAGCTGGGGCGATGCCTCGGGTTTCTCCCAGCTAGAGAGCGGAGCAGCTCCTAGGACTGCTGAGGAGAGTGGAACGGCACTGGACTGGGAGCCAGCATCACAGGGCGAAGCAGAGAGGCCGAGCAGAGCTGGACTAGAGAAGTCTCTGCCACGGGGCCCGTGGGGAAGTCCACAGCGAAGAGCCAGAGGAGCAGGGAGGGAGCGCGTGCAGAGCCGGCGAGAGCAGACAGCCGGCAGGCTGGGCTCGGTGGGGCTCAGGTCTATGTGAGGTGGTACATGCTGTATCCCACGTGCGCTGTGTACAGTCCCACAGGAGCCACGGGCAGCCCTGCCCGCTGGAAAGGGCTGGAGGCACTGTACAGAGAGGCGCCGGCCACGGCCGGGCCGCCCAGCGGGAAGGAGATGCCGAAAGCAGCGGGCGGGAGCATGGGCTTGGCTGCCATCTTCAGCTTCTCCAGCTCGGCCTCCTGGAGCCGCTTGGCCTTGGCGCGGCGGTTCTGGAACCAGATCTTCACCTGGGTCTCGGTGAGGCTGAGCGAGCTGGAGAACTCAGCGCGCTCGGCGATGGACAGGTACTGCTTCTGCCGGAACTTCCTCTCGAGGGCCAGCAGCTGGGCCGTGGTGAAGGGCGTCCGGGGCTTCCTGTTCGTCTTGTGCTTGCGCAGGGTGCAGGCTGGGGGGCTCAGCCGCCCTGTGCCGAGGAGCAGCCGGAGGAGAGGGGGAAGGAGAGAGACACCTCGGTTAGCAGTACCCAAACCCAGACGCCCCACAGAGCCCTCACCCTACAGCAGCTGGGGTGGAGAGAAAGGGGAAAATAAGGTCCCGCTCAAAGTGGCCCAAAAACTCCAGGGCTGCCCAGGGCACACTTCAAATTGATGTGAAGTAAAGAAAGCTGGTTCTTTACTAAGGAATTAGGCTTTTCGAGACTCCTGGGACCGAAGTTACTCGCAGTGCTTCATAGCAAGCAGCTCTCCGACTCCACGGAAAAACTCGGCACAGGGCAGGAGTCAGGGGTCAGACACCCACACAACCTCCACCTCCTGCCTTCACGGCTCCTGGCTTATACAGAGGAGATGTAAATGAAGCGAGTGACCCTCCAAAAAAATATGTCCTGTCCTTTTTATTGGATTAAGGAAAAAAATAAACAAAACAGGCTGGCTTCTCGGACTCACGCCCTCTTCATTAGGCCCCTGGGAACCGGATTAAGCATGTAATTAATTACGAGCTCTGAATTCACACTCAGCCTCTATCTACCGGTCTTCACCGGTCTGCTCCTCTCCTCTTGTTTAACATTTCTAAGGGTCCTCAACCTCGATCTGCCCCGGGTTTACTTAGCAACAACGACTTCTACTTCGCAATTTAAATAAATTAAACTACTGCGGTACTCTACACAAGTCCTTTCGGGAAACCTGCCTTTCTCCAAGGGAGAAAGCAGCTCTGTTCACAGTTCTGCTAAGAGCAGCCCAAACACTGCAGAGAGCCTCAGCCCAAGTTCTCCTCTTCCCACAAGAGCCCGGGCGGGGAGGGAGGGGGATCCGGCGGAGGGCAGGCGGCCCGGGCTGTCCGGCCCCGGTCCGCCGCACCCCCGGGCTGGAGAGGATTAACGGGCTTTTCTGATCTCGGCCTTCCCGCTGCTATTTTTATTATTTTAGATCTCTCCGTTGTGAAGCAGGAAAACGTCAGTAATTGCGGCGCTTCAGACTTTGGAGATGCAACACTTGAGATAGCAGCCGGTGGGGCGGAAGCCCGCAAAGCCCGAAGGCGCCTCGCCTGGGAGCCCGGTCTGTGCGGGTCCTTACGAAACTATTTGAGCCACTTTCGGAGAAAACACAGCTGAGACCGACTCCGGCTTTGCGCGGCCAGTTCGAGCCCCAGGTTAAGCCAACAGGCAGGCCGAGCTGCTTTTTCTTTCTCCCCCCCCCCGCCCCAGGTTAACATTTGGCAGATCTCGCCCTGGCGCGGCCGCTCTTCCTTCGCCTTCGCAGCCATCCTCCGGCGCTGCCCCGGCTTCGCACCCGCTTGAACCGGTTCAATATTTTGAACGGGCCAAAGTGGCCCGGCAGAGAGCGCGAACCGCAGGGAAAAACACGCCAGGAGGGGCCGGGCTGGATGAAAGCGAGAGGAAATCCCCGGCCGCCCCCGCAGCGCTGCCCCGCACTGCCCGGCCCCGCGGGAAGGGCGCAGAAGGCCCGGGGAGGGGAGGTCCCCGCCCGCCCGCTCCCGGACCCTACTTACTCGGGGGAGGCGGCGAGAACCGTGGGCTTTGCATCCAGGGGCTCCGCTCCTGCTTCTCGGGGCTTTCCGCCTTGACCAAGGCGTCTTCGGGCAGCTTGACCAGCCCCCCGACGGAGAAGTGGCTGCCGAGGGGCAGCGGGGAGGCCGGCGCCTCCGCCGTCAGGGCGCCCAGCCGGGGGCTGAGGCTGGCGCGGGCGGCCGCCCCGGCGCCCGGAGGGGGCCCGGCGCCCTCGGGGCCCTCCCTGCCGCCCGGCTTCCTGTGGTCGGCCATGAGCGCCTCCACGCTGAACGGCAGGAGGGATGGGGAGACCTTGGGCTTGTCGCTCTCCTCCTCCCCGCCCATCGCCGCCGCGACGGGGAGGCCGCCGCCGCCGGGCTTGCTGAAGGCGGATGCGGGCTGCTCGTCGTTGCGGACCCCGGTGGGCGCGGTGGTCATATCCACAGCCGGGGCCATGCAGAGGCGGCCCGCCGTCGCCACCGCAGCGCCGGGCGGGAGCGGGCGCCGCGGCTCATGGGGCCGGGGCGGCGCGGGGGGCGCGGGCAGCCGTCGGCGCGCTCCGTCCCCGCGGCGGGCGGCGCCGCCTGATAAAGCGGCGCGGGAGAAGGCGCCGCCCAACCAGCGCGCGGGGGGCGGGGCGGCGGCGCCCCATTGGCTGCGACGCGGCGGCGGCGGCCCCGGGAGCGGGCGGGGGGGGGGGCAAGCCGGGCTCGCCGTCGGGGCGCCCCGCTCCGCCCCGCCCCGCCCCGCCGCCCCCCGGCCCCGCTCCGCGCCCCAGCGCGCATCGCCGGCGGGAGTGAGGAAGGCCGGGGCTGCGCTCCGCCCTGGGGACGGGAGGCTCAAAAATCGGGGAAAATGTCCCAACGTCGGAAAAAAGCCGGCCGTCCTGGTTGCGACGGGCGACGGAGCGGGCCCGACCCGTGTTCTTCTGGAAAACCAGCAAATACCGGGCTCTCCTGCGTGTGACCTCCCGGAGGGAGCCCCTGCCTGTCCCACAGCCTGGCTGCGCCTTGAAAAAGCGGTTTTAGGGTTTGGTTGGTCGGTTTGTTTTTTAAATGAACGCCGGCCCTGCGGTGTGTTCGACGTGTCTGCGGAGGTCTGCGCGTGTATACACACATACATACATACACACACACAAATTGTGCTACGTCTCATGGCATAGATGTGTGCGTGTCTCCAGATAATGGAATGTTCATTCCCGTAAAAAGGAACATCTAAGCCCCAGACCCATTAAAGTCCCGGCTATTTTGTTTTGTAAATTTGTTTTACGGCCCCTTATCCCTGCGCCCAGGACGGATGTGCAGTAAAACGGAGCCGCTCTCTAATAACGTGATTGGCCGCTCGCTGAGAAAAGTTTATTGATAGCTGCAGGGCTCTAATCTCCTCGAAACACAAGAGGCTCTTGCAGTCATTTAAGGGTAATTATCTAAACGGGGAGGGACAGCGAATTCCCTTTCCTTTTAGCTGGACCCAATAAAGATGGTAGATTAGGAGCATATAGATTATGAAATGAATTGATATAATAGACATTTTATTAACTGATAAGCGACAGGACCCGATGAAATGAAGTGTCCTGCACGCAGCTACGCACGCACGTGTCTTACACACGCGTGAGCATATACCCTGGCGGTGTGCTTGCTGCAGGTACTGTCCCGCGTGTACACATACACGCCTTACTCGCGCGTGCTGGGCTGTGCTCCTGTGCGATCGCTCCGGATGAAGATGATTTGTAGGCGACTTGCAGGGTACCCCCGTGCGCTCCTATAGACTAGGGTGAGCGCACATTGCACAGACCTGTTCACCGACATACAGCTCACAGAGACACATTCAACTCCCCTCCCGATTCGTGCCGCCCTGGTGAGCGCTCCTGCCAGGAGGGGAGCAGCGATGCCGCCCCCCAGCCCAGCCCAGCCCAGCCCAGCCCGGCTCCGCGCCCTGCCGGTACCGGTGCCGGCGGCCGCCCTGCCCGCCGCCTCCCCCGCCCTGCCCGCGCTGCCCGCAGCCTCCCCTGCGCCCCGTCGGGCCGGGGGGCCGGGCCGGGCCGGGCCGCGCCGGGGCGGGGGTGTGTGTGGGGGTGCTCGGAGAAGCGGCTGCATTGCTAATTGCGAGAATAAACAATCTGTCACGATTAGTCAGTGCCTCTAATAGGCAGACAAGTGATGTTGTTTTTAGGCGCCAGCAGCGGTCTGATCAAAGGCTTCAGCTGGAGGGGGACTATTGAGGACGTTAACCCGCATCAAGGGAGCAAGGCGCCTTAGCCCTGGGACATCGGCACATTCAGCCTGACAAAATTAGTTTGCTCTACCAATCACACGACATTTTCCCAAAGCCCGGTTCTTGACGCGAGATGCACCCTCACCCCACCCCCGACTAAGAAAACACGCACAAATATCGATGCATCGTGTTTCACGGTGTCCCCTCCACCCGATCCTACAGGTAGGATCTTTTTTTTTTTTTTTTTTTTTTTTTTTTGCCTGAGCCCAAACGCAACCGCGCAAAAGATAAAGTGATGTGTTTATTAGACCTCCAGGCAGCCCCCAGGCTGCCTTCGCTCTCATTGTTTTGATGGAAATATGAAAGGAAAAATAGAGCTGCTGGGGTTTTTTTTCCCCACTTTCCGCTCGCAGAATGGTTTGAACATTGGGATGTTGCTGAGGTTTGAGGAGATGAGTGTGCGTCCCATACCGAGAGCGAGATCCCGCTCTTATTGAGAGTTGACAGAATGAGATAATTAGCTCTTTATTTATCTCCCAGCAATGAACGCTTTGTGTTTACGTTTCTGTCATACTCGGTGGTAATTTAATCACTGTACCATAGCAAGGACTTGATTCTAATTCACAAGCTGGCAAGCTCTTGGGCTGAAAACGGGAAGCCAGTAAAGTTTCTTTCGTTTCTTGCGCCTTTCTTTCTTTCTTTCTTAATGAAATCTACAGGTTCTAAGTTAGGAATGGAGAAATCAAATTTACAAAACGAAATCTGCCCCGAGACGTATTTCTTTGTTTAGCGGGAAATTTTAGTACCCAAACTCTTCTTGCCTTGCTCGCTGCGCTCTGGGTGACCAAAACACCATTGGGTTTTTGGAACTTTTTTTTTATTATTTGTTCCCTTGTGCTGACACTCTGACTTGCTTTTCGGTGCCTCTCTCTTATTTTCCTCCCTGGGCTGTAAGGAATACCGAAGTGAAAGGGCGGGGAGGAATAGGTGACTTTATTGGTGCTTGTTCCAGTCCAGTGTTTTTATTGGGAACCGTGGCGCTTCCCTGAAGGCACTTGTGCTAGATAACAATATTGGGCAATTAGCATCCTAAACAGTCCCGTTTCAATATAATGAATGTGCGAGGCAAAGCCATTACCCATAGCGTTTTATTTCGGTGGGAATACAACAACAAGGGCTGGGAGGAGTGCGTGGGGGATGGGGAGGGAGGACAGGAGGCAGCGCTAAGCCAATTCAGGGCATTGTCTGCCTTTTGTAAACGTTATCTTTGACTTAAAGGCAGAACTCAGAAAAGAGAGGGGTGTTGTTGTTTCCCTTGTTTCTATTTTATTTCCCCCGAGACAGCAGTTCTTAGGAGACCAGACAGCCCCGCAGGACACGAGGAGGCTTTGGAGACTTGGCGGCTCCGCAGCAGCTCCGCCGCTCCGGGCACCGCCGGCGCGCTCTCTCCGCGCTCCCTCTGCGCTCCCTGCGCGCTCCCTGCGCGCCCTTCAGCCAGCTTTGCTCCAGCTCTGAGCGGCTCAGCCCCCGGGGGCAAAGAGCCAGATCTATCGCAAGTGCTAAAAATGTCCCGCGGGCTTTACAAGCCCTCAAAGCCCTTCAAGTCTCAACCCTCCCTGCTCCCGTCGCTGCTCCTTCTCCGCTGAGCGTCGGATAATGCGAAAAGACCTCCGTCCTTTTCTTTGTTCTTTCCCCCCCCCCCCCGCTTGAAAAAGCAACTTTTTCCCCTTCCCTTTCCGCCCAGATCAAACATAACCTAAACTACTTTTAAGGCTTCAGGCACCTGGGCTGGTCCTCGGGAGGTTACCAGGAGTGGTGATTTGGACGGCCAAACTTCAGCCGCCGAGGCGTCCCCGGCTCTTTGAGGGTCGGAGGAGCAGGGCTGAAAGGAAGGCACTATTTCAAGTGGCCCAAATTAATTTGATCGCGACATTATGATGCACTTGGAAAAGATGAAAGAAAAGGCTGGCCGTCTCCTCCAAGATCTCTATAATTATAGATAATATATCCTATTTCAAAGCAATTAGCTCAATCAGGCGTAACGAGGCACTTTGCTGCCAGGGACTAACAATGCCTTACGGTTATTTAAGCTTCAAGATGTCAAGCAGACTTCGAGGCTCTCTGCTCTGCCCAAGAGGGAACTTGGCTGTCTTGGTGAAAGCCCCATGGCTAAGGCAGTGGTTTCCCTTCAGCGACAACACGCCTATTTCATTTTATATATTTTTTTAAAGCTCTTGCAGAGGTGCCGGCTCTCCCCGAGAAGAGCACCGCTTCTCCAGGCGCATTCGGGGCCGGCGTCTGCGTGGCATCACCTCTGCCCCTGCCCGCCAGCACCGACCTGCCTCTCCTCGCCTGCTCGCTCCGGGATGCTTGTGCCCTCCGAGCCTTTCCCCTGCTCGGCCCGCTCGGTGCCTTTCGTTCGTTCGCTTTTTGGGGCGATTCCGACTATTCCTCGCGGGGGTCTGCAGGGGATGTCGTTGACGGGACGCCCTGGCCGATGCGCGGCTCCCAGCCCCGGCGCAGACCTCCCTGCCGAGCCAGCCGCCTCCTCCCAACCCCGAAAGCTTTACCCTGCCCTCGCCCCGGTTTTTACCTGAAACGCTTGCAGATGGCAAAGGTCCCGAGAGCAAAGAGAGCATCCGACTGGCGGTTGCATTAACAGCGAGCCGGCGGGTTTGTTTATGTGCCTACCCGTGCGTGGAGGGGTCTCTGCAATAACATCTAGAAGGGGAGCAGGGTCTCAGGTGCCGAAATCCCCTCGTCCTGACCCAAACCCGCAGGAGCGGTGCGCAGAGCGGGCCGTCCCCCCCCCCCCCCGTGTCCGGGGGCGGCGGGTGCGGGTTTAGGCCAAAATGCCTAAAAGCAACTTTTCCCCCTTTCCCGGTGCCGCTGCAAGCCGGCGTCCAGGGCTGCTTCTCCTGCTCCCCCGCCCGCAGCCGCGCCGTGCCCCGGTCGGCGGGGCTGCACCGGGCCGGGCGCTCCGCGGAGCCGCGGCCGCCGGGGCCCGGGCTGGCCGGGGGTCTCCGCCCGCTGCGCCGGGGCAGAGCCAGCGCCGGAGCGGCACGGCACGGCACGGCCCCGAGAGGCCGCGAAAGCCTCATCCGTGCTCGGATGAAACGCTGCCGTAGGAAAATGAATAACTGCACAATTAACCTGTCAGCTTTCCTTCCAGGGTTTTTTATTGCTGGGGAGGTAACCGAAGGGGGGGGGGGAATAGAGGAAAAACACCGAAAAAAGCATCGCCCCGTGGGTGAGTCATTTGAACTGGACAGTTCAAGGGAAACAGGAGGCCGGGGGCATGAATGCGAACTAAACAAAGTTTAACCACCCCTCCTTCTTCTCCCCATGTGCAAAATGGAAACCTTATTATATGATTCACTGTGAATCAGTAGATTGAATGCGATCATTATGAGTAAATGATAGTCGGGGCTCCGCTGGTCTTTTCTTTCCTAGAGGCAAAACTATAAAATATGAAGGATATAAATGATCTTCTCTCCGCTCCCTCATAAAGGACATTCATTCAAAGCCGCACTCTGTCTCGCTCCCAACTCCTTCGGTCCCCCTTGAATTCCACAACGATCAAGGTAGATTATGGCGAGTCCCGGTTTATTTGTCTTCACGTGCTTGTTTATTGGCGAAATGTCACGAAATGTAATTTGTCCCAAATTCTTTAACATGAGAAAATACTTTGTGGTTGAAGGAATCCATGCTGGTACCGCCAAGGCGATCTCCGATGCTCAGAGCAAGTTCATTATCATGCTATTTTACAGCGTTTCCATGTTTACTCCTCATTTCTCAGGAGCCTTTTACATATCGTTGCATAAGAAAAGGATTTCGCCAGCTCTAGTTATGAGATTTCCTAGATTTTTTACAGGCGGAGCCGGTTTACAAAAGCTGTATTGTTTGACTGCGGTCTGGGTTTCCATTTGGGGTAATTATTGTATTCCCAGTCTTCTTCTAATCATTTGCTCACAAGGACACAGTTTTTTTTTTTTTCCTCCCCTTTTGAAGAAGATGAAATACTCCAAACTCGCAAGACCATTGGAATAATCCCCCCGCTTCTTCGCCTATTGTGTAAAAGCTATTCCTTACGACTCTCTGAATTGTTGTAAAATATGTGATGGAAAGGACGGTAAGAAAACGTATAGAGCAGAAGAAACGCATGTCACATTTTGAAAAAACTCTTCAAACTGCAGAGTCCCGATCTAAGTCTGTTCCCAATAGAGATGTCTATGCGAATAGGGGGAAAAAAACCCCAAGCCCAAGCCAAACCCACTTTTCAGAAGGAAATACGTTTCAGCTAGATAATAATCAGCTCCTGGGGAAAAAAGTAAAAAGTTCATAGAAGGAAAAATCAAGGGAGAGCAAACGCCTATGTGCGGCAGGGCTATGTCTGTGCAGAAGGGTTTCTCCTCCAGCTGCTGCCTCCAGCTGCACAGCTGGAGGAGGGCCGGGAGCCGCGGCCCCGTCGGCAGACAACGGCTTAACCTGCGGGCACTGGAGTTGAACTTGGCAGGTCTCCTCTTTCTAGCACCCCTTTTTGGACCTTCCTGATAGTGCCACACAGCTTCCCAAGGCAAGACTGCCTCCCCCCACCTTTAATTTGCGTCTGTAAAACCCGAGGCCCAAAAATATCCCCCTAAACTCATGAGGAACAGGATTGGGGCAAGTATTTCTTTTCTTCCTCGGCTAAGATGGTTCGAAAGTGATAGCCTTAAGCAAAAATCTGCCAGTCGGGAAAACATATATTCATGCATATATATACAGAAGGATTTTAATTTCCCTGTGCAAAGGAAACTACAGTTGAACAGCAGAGTAACTGGTGTCCGGTATCTTCCAGACTGTCTATGGAAAAACAAAACAACATCACACTCCTGCAACTATCAAAGCCATCCACAAGTATTTGAAACTGTCCTGATGATATGTAACCTCCTGCTTAGGAACTCCAGTGCCTTATTATTTTGGCGATGTGATCTCACCACATCCTTTTGCTGAGTGGCAGCCGATGGTTAGATATGATACTGGGAGTTACGTCATTCTAATAAATCAATGTAACCAAACAATTTTACTGCCAGAGGAGGAGGGAAAAAAATCCCAAATATTTTGTAAGGGAACTGAATTTGTCTTTCCGAAAGCTTATGTTCCTCTCAGACTTTCCATCAACCGCAAGCGTAGACATAATCTAAAATGTTCCTGGCTTGCCCGCTGCTGGACTGATTAGCTTTTGGAACAGAAGAGATAACATTTCTAGACATCAGTCTGCCTTGAGCTGCCTTCATGTTATTCCCTGCATATGTGGTTTTGACATTATTTATGTAGCAAGTGTGGGCTCTCTATTGGTGTTGGGTCACTTTGCTTTTCAACAGCTGGTTTTTTTTCTGTCAGTCAAAGCAGAACTTCTTTCAGCCTTTCAAACAGCATCAGACTTCTCCTTGCAATCCACAGCTTGAAGGTATGACACCCTCCACTCTGCTGAGCATACCCTGCAGGGGCGAGCCCAGGCTGCCTGGTGAAGGTCCATGGGTGGCTGTGGGGTGCCCGGCCCAGGCATGCAGGCTGCTGCGCACCTTCTACCACCTCAGCAGCGTGGACCATGCTGTGGAGCAGGGTGAGATCCTGCCATGGGCTGTGATCTCTACTGATTTGGGGTGGCACCAGATTCAGTCTGTCCCTTGCTGTTAATGGTCCCATTACACTTGGGCTGGATTTGAGTTGATCTGATTTTTACTTCTGAGACAACCTAAAGGACACCAACAAAGTGCTCCTACTTTTTTCCTTCTCTATAAAATCACAGGAGAGATAATGAGCTAATGGTGCCACATTAATAACAGAGAAACAAAGAGGAGGCTCTGACAGCAGGCAGAGCAGGGGTGCATTCAGGACACAGTTATCTCCCTTAGGTTTGCTGGTGGCCTTCTGCAAACTGTTCCACCTCTTTTACACTGAAGTCTCCCGTGAGGGTCCACCCTTCACTAGTTACTAGTGCAGCTGCAAGCCCTGGCAGTAGGTGACATTTGCGCGCGCGTACACACACACACACACACACACACACACTCTTCACATCCTGACTCCCACGCTGTGGTTGCTGAGGCTGGGACATGGGGGCAGATCGCCATCTGCTTGACCCAGCAGTAGCTGTTTACGGGAAAAATCATGTGTGGCAGCCTCACAGGTAAATTCAGGTCCTACTCACTTGCTGACACAAGTAGCTAAATACTGGTGATGTATAAAACCAGGGACAGAAAAAGAAATGCCACAGGAGCATACACGGAGCTGACAAGTGAGGGGAGCAGTGAGTTCACCAGCAGTGATAAGGAACACCTCTGTTCCCCTTATTGAAAAATAAGGGGAGGGAGGGAAGGAGGAGAAGAAAAAAAGGAGAAAGGAGTACGATGAGCATCTTGGAAGGTCACTGGAAACTTTGTTCTTAGGAGTAAATCTGGCTTCTTGTGATCCCCTTTCAGCAGAGCTGGCTGGGAGCCAGCCGGGTCCCCTGGAGCCCCCCTGGCCTTTTTGTCTGGAGCCTGGGAATGTGTCTGGAGCACAGGGCTGGGGGGACCAGACTTGGGTTTGCAGGAGGGATTGGCTTAGGCAGCGGCCATGTAGAGGAAAGGGGGTTTACAGCCCTCAGGCCTTTGGGAGTCCTCCCCTGGGGCTAGTGGGTGGGCAGGGGAGCTTTCCCCCACTTTGGGGGCATCTGGGGACAGGCTGGGGGAAGGTGAGGGGACAGGGGAGCAGGAGGAAGGGCAGGCTGCCTGTCCCCAGGCCTGAGATGCCAGAGCAAATGGGGTAGGATGGAAGGATGGAGGGGGTTGAGCAGACCTCTCTGGCCCTCATCCCCCCAGACTGTGTAGTGTCTCCCAGGGTGTCCCGTCATCCCCAAGGTATTGTTGCAAGTAGGCAAATATCAAATAAAATGAAAAATTACCAACAAACAGAACAAAAGCAAACCAAAAGCCTTCAGTGGAGCCATGGTGCATTACATTTCCCCTGCCCCTCTAGCCGTGCCTTCCTGCAGACCTCTTTTGGAGTGATGAAAGTGTGGGCTCTTAAAGCTCCCTGTTGGATCCAGAGATATTAATTGGCATCTTTCCAATACTTATGGATTTTCATGAGTGATTGAGCCCTTTCCAATGATTTTGTTCCCTTACTCTTTTCGACTCAGTTATCCTGGTACATTATTCTGCCCTTTTTGTGTATTCCCCCCCACCCCCATTATGACCTTTAGGAATAAAATTCAATTTATTTGGCTACTTTGCAGACAAAATCTAAAGCCTGCCTTAATTTGTAGTTTACTAGCCCTCTGATGTGAGAGTACATAGAGAGCCCCTATCTGATCAAACGGCCAGTACCTTGACACAGCCCAATTATGTGAAAATATATCCTCACTTATCATTTCAAACATCGTATAAGCAGAGAAACTGAAGTCGTTCCCTGTCTGTTTGATTTTCCTGTTCAGACACACTTGTTTAAACAGGCACCGTGAGACTTTTCTGTAATCTTACTCAGAGGAGTTCAAAAAACGTTTTCACCTTGAAAGCCCTGAGCCCGGTGATGGCGGCTGCCCCCAGCCCGCTCCCAGCCAGGCGATGTGGGGAAGGGGCGAGGGGGGGGGATGTCCCCTGCAGCTGAGCTCTCGGTCAGCTGGCTGTGAAACGCACCTGCGGCCAGGTATCCCTCCGCAGCATCCTCCTACAGCTCTGCCCACCCGGACTGTCCCAGCTGCCAAGCTGGTACCTGCATTGCCACACAGAAGTCCCTTTCCCAGCCCGGGCTCACTGCATCCCCCTTCCCTGCCCAGACTCACAGCGTTCCCCCCCTCCCAGCGCCGCTGTATCCGCCTGCCCAGCTCAACCCCATGGCAACCCTCTTCCTGTGCCCTGCTGCATCCCCCTTCCTGGCCCAGCCCTGCTGCATCCCCTTTCCTGACCTGGCTCTGCTTCACCCTCCTTCTTGTCCTGGCCTCACTCCACTTGCCTTTCCGACCCTGCTCAACCCTGTAAGTCCTGGCCACCTCCGAGGTGGTATCCACTATACAGGGAAGTCTTTAAAGCAGCCAGTCCCCAAATGCTCATCATCCAGCCCATGTTTACAACACACTGGAGCTTCTAGGCAAAAGCTGTCCTGGAGAGCTGCAATCCCAGTTTTCCCTGTTATGCCCTCCACTGCAAGGCCAAACATTTTCAGGGAGAGGAGGTCTGGCTTGGGGTCTCACCCCACAGCTGCCTTTGCTGTCCTTCATGACCCTTCTGTGACAGACTTAGAGAACTGACTACATCCCAGCATGAAGGAGCTGTCTGAACCCATGCACTCTGCTTCTCCCAGACGGAACAAAAGGTACCACCTCTCCCCACTGTCCTTGCCTGGGCCAGCCTGAACCCGCAAGGTAACAGACTTGGCTTCTCCTTCTCATGCTGCTTCCCAAGGGAATACCTGATGAAGGATGGCAGCTTCAGCAGGCATTGCATTCATATTTGCTAAAATGACTGTATGGAACAGAAGGAGCAAGAGCAAAGCCATTTGCCAGCTTGAGGTGAGTAACAGAAGCTGGACTAGCTGTAGAAATCAGTGGAAAAGGAGATCTATCAAAACAACAGGATATTCCAATTGTTAGCCCAAAATGCAGCGATCCAAACCCTTCCCTTCCCTTCCCTTCCCTTCCCTTCCCTTCCCTTCCCTTCCCTTCCCTTCCCTTCCCTTCCCTTCCCTTCCCTTCCCTTCCCTTCCCTTCCCTTCCCTTCCCTTCCCTTCCCTTCCCTTCCCTTCCCTTCCCTTCCCTCTCTCAGGTTTCAGATTGGTCCCTGGGTGCCTGTAAAGGACTTTTTCAACTTTCTGATAATTTCATGGGAGTAGGTCTTATTGAAATCCACGGCAACACTTAGAGTGGACTATATAAAATAGGCCTTGGGGATTTTAAGTATTCTTATACTTTCCCTTTCTAAGAATCTGCACTAATCTTATCTTTAGTGACTTGACAAAATTAATTTTCTGCCAAAGCATATGCAGAATTGATAAGACATGGAGAAAACCAAATTAAGTACAATAAACAGTCACCGCTTTTGAAAGATCATATTTTCTACTAATTTCCTTCTTTTTACCCTTTTTAACCCTTTTTTAACCCTCAATTGTAAAGATGCAAGAAAACCTACTTTTTCCTGAATCAAAACTGTGGTCAGTAATTTTGTTTGATACAGAAGATTTCCTCCTTCTCCTTTGATCTAGTTTTATTTATGTTTGTGTCATGCTTTGGAAGACGGATGTAAAGTGCTGACTAGGTCTTCCACGCTGCTTCTATGTGACTCTTTAAATTAAACTATGTCTGAAAGGAAGCGATACATGAACATTTGAAGTGCTCAATCTTTTAGTTAGCAGTGCTATCAGTTTGCAGGGTTCAGAAAAATTAATCACTTACAGAGAGAGGGAGGAACTTGTGAACACGTTGAAGCAGACTGGGGAGGCAGAGATACTAAGAGCAGAATCAGTCAGAAGCTTCTCCAGACACAAGGTTGTAGGAACCAGCTGGGATATTCCCTGGCTCAGCGCCGTAAGGGCAGTGTGTTATTTAAAGATGAGCTTGTAATGACATTTTTCAGGTATCTTGATGGGAGCTGGTGAAATTACTTAACCCAATTACTGAAGTAAAATACAATACAAAACAAAAGCCCTTCTGCGGGGTGCAATCCTCAAATACAGAGTGCTCCGAGTTCCTGCCCGGATCAGTGGCAACCGAATAACTGGAGCCAAGTGTTTATTCCAACCCGGAGCCAGGCTTTTCTTAAAGGAGGGTCGAGCTGGCAAAGCGCCAGTGCCCAAGGGCTGCTCTTAATTTGCATATAAGTGACCAGCTTGCAGACGATGCTATCTTGCAGAAGGCAGTGAAACCATGCAACAGTCAGGCTTGATCACAGCATTCTGGTTGCATTGCTTGAAACGGAGGATTCCACTCTGGGAGTTGCAGACTCCACATCTATCATCACCCTGAGAAATTTCTGGGTTCATTTATAATGTCTAAGGACTGATGGGAACATCAGATTGCTTAATGTGACTTCCTATATACATTACAGGCCATTTCGTTTCATCCACTTAGAATAGTATTGAGATCAAAAAAGTGTGTATTTGGATAAAAGATAGCTTCCAAAAAGGTAGTTGTTCTTAAGCTGGAAATATTAAAACATGAAGAAGTCACCACTGAAATTCAGAGATTGTTTTAGTATTTAATTACCCGTGCAGCAAGAAGCTTGTTTTAGTTCCAGCGTAACTCTCCATCCTCAGCTTCTGGCTGTTGTTCCCTGTGACTATCCCTGCTAAATTAAGTGGTGCATGATCTTTCCTCCTGTAAGGAGATGAAACCCTCTCTCTTGCTTCCTTTTAGTACATGTAACCACCTGGAGCTGTTTCTCCAGCTGTCTGCGCTTGTCCTCAGTCTCCAGACCCATCTGTGTAGGTCTTGTTGACACTCACTCTAACATCATCGTATCTTTCTTGAAATACAGACATGAGACCTGGGTTTGCTATTACAGTGTGAACCTCACTTGGATGGTGTACAGTGATGCTGTTTGAGCCTGTTGCTACCCCATGCTTATGCTCCCCATGTCTCAACATCAGTAAACTTCAAGTCTATCACTGAGCAGTCATCCTACTGCCCAAAACAAGGACAACCTCCTAGGAGGATCCATGCAGACTGCACTTATGAATTACTTAGGTGTTCTCATGATTTACCTAAGGAGCTAGGCTTGCAGGCCTTCCTGCAGTCCTCCGTAGGGCTCGAGAGGTGGAGAGGCACGCCGGTTCTCCGTAGATAGGCCTTCCCTCTGCCCTTGGCACCAGTCTTGAAGGGGAGCACCCTGAAGCAATTGCAGGCCACGTTTGGATATGGAGTCACTTCGGCTCCTCATGCATGTCTAAAAAAAAATCATGGGATGCACCATAGCTCGCAGATATATGAAAGGACTTTTTCTTTGTAGATCTCTGAGTTAACGTCAACAGCTAATCTATTACACTCTATTTCACACCCTGCACTGAGTTATCCATCACTTTTCCTCCTTCTTTTAACATGTCTATGCAGTTTGTATGCTTAGTGTACCTGCCAACTGGGTGGACAGTAACCGTTAAATAGGTTGTAATACCAGAGATTCTGATTAAAAACCATGCAGCACACAATGCACATATTATCCACTTCTGTGGAAACATACATTTACTGCAGGCCTCACATCTTCCTTTTGCTTTTCTTCTCCCTGCATTTGAGACCAGCAGCTTGTTTGGAGGCATATGTCCCGCAGCAGCAGAGGATCATATCCTTGCTCTGTCTCCATGGCTTCCCTTGCTGGGTGTTTGGTCGAAGCCAGGCACAAAGCCATCGTGGTGTGCTGCAAACACACAGGCTGCCATCACCCGGGGTCAGGGCACGCATGTGGGATGGAAACAAAGCTGGGATTTGGTGCATGAAATATGGAATTTGATGCCCTTGCTTGTCATCCTTATTTCTTTGCATCTCAGAAAGCAATCTAGGGAGGGAGGATCAGGAGGAAAAGGTGGGGACTCCCAGAGGGGAGAGGATGGCCATACTTGACAGTGGCAGAGACTGGTTTCCAATGTCACGGGGAAAGTCCTGTTAAATTTTGCTCCTCAATGTGTTTAAAAATCTCTGCTTAAGAAGGACTACCTAGCAGCAGGGTGGGCAGAAACCCAGGAATGGTCTAGCAGCAGCTGGTGGAGGGGCAGCAGGAAAGGCATGGAGCTTGTGAGCACACACTTGGCTTCACTGAGGTTTTACTCAGTTTAGTGGGCAGGTCCATCAGGCTTATTCACACCACTGAAAGAATAGGCAGGATCAGGGAAAGGCACTGCCTTTCACTCTTCAGTGTGTAGTGCAAGGTAAACTCGGAGTTTACCCACAACATCCTGAATACAAACAGGCAGTTTCCTGTTTGTTTGTTTGTTTGTTCTATTCTATTTCAATTTCTATTATAACATCCCTGCCATTCCTAGATTGAAAGGGGCAAATAGACCTTAACCCAGGGCTCAGTTCTGAGGTACAAAAATCCTTTTTCGAAATACTGAAGTCCATTGACTCCTACAAGAGTCTTGTTTTGGTCCTGTTCACTGTGATAGCAAAACCTCCCTGAAATTAGTAAATGCCAGCCTGAAGCAAAAATCAGCTCAGCACAGAGGAAATCATTTTATCTGAGTGGTACTTGGTATGGGCTTCAGTAACAGTTAAAGGAAAAATATGGTAACACTTAAGAGTTCAACAACAAACAAGAGCAAGTCATCGACTTGTTGCAGTTAGTGTAACCCCCTTGAAGTCTACGAGATGAGTGCATGGGAGCTCAGAATCTGGCCCTCTATCCTATGGGCAGTCTTGGATCAGATAACACAGATGTGTTAGATTAAGGACAGAACCTTATAAAATAAAGCACTGGCTGCACTGGGAAAGTCCTTTTTTTTTAAAATCCATCCATTAAAACATTAAAAAACAAAACAAAAAAAGGCATAAGGCAGAACAGAGAGGTAAATCAAAAGAAAAAAGTTGATGTACTCCTCTAGATTTACACTCTTTAGACTTTTTTTTTTTTTTGTCTCATGCACCCAACTGGTTTAAGGGTCTATTCTCTTTGTGGTACATGCATGCACATAACTACCATTGATGTGGAGTCTCCAGGTGATTTGATGTGCATTCCACATAAGGCATGGTGTCAAGTATATGATCCCCACACAAAAGAGCTGCCTGAGAACCACTCTTTGGGATATTTTTTTTTTTAGATTCTTTTGCTCCACATCTAGATTTTAGCAGATCAGAGTGCCTAACCAAGCAGTGGAACTACCACTGCTACTCTTTCATCAGCTTTGATCTGTGTAAATTTGGGGAGGGGGAGGTGATGGGAAGAAAGTTTTCAAGTATGGGTGCAATTTTGCAAAATGCTGAAAGTTTCTAGCATAATCCTAGGAAAGAAGAAAAGGGACTTAAGGATTTTTAGCAAGTCAAAAGAGGAAAACAGGAGTCAAAATGTGTATTTGTGGAACGCACGAGTTGAAGAAATTATTTCACGCATCACTGTATCACCTCTAGTTAAATGTTTTTAGAACTATAGTGTGACTGATTCTGGCTGCCAAGTCCAGAGCAAGTCTGCTCTTCTCTCCACTGGGTACAGCAAAAATAGCTATATAGGCAACTGCAATTAATGTGAGATACAGAGGTTTAGCAAAAATAGCAGATGGATATAATTATGCCCAGCAGCTGATTTCATGGTCAGTCGCAACATTGTAAGTAAGTCAGGATGCACCAAGACTTGCTCTAAGGGTGGACTAAAGCTGTATATCAGGCCTGGAACTTTCTGTTCTGGTTTGATATTGTACTCCTCCCCAGGAAATACAACTATTCTTTGGAGCGTAGGATTTTTGTGCAGTAAAGTGATTGGTAGCTTTTTCAGATAAAACTTAAAACCAGTGTCCAGGTTGGCAATGCTCGACTTTCCTATGTTTCAGAGAGAAAGACAGACCAACAATCTTCATTGCTCCAGATTTTGTTTTTCTCTCTCTCACATACACACACACACGCAGTACACATCTCAAGTGTGAGCCAGTTTGGAATTGTGATAGGAAAACTTCTAAATTAGTGCTAATTTTATCATGTCAGCAAGATTATCCTGTTTTAAACCAAATGAAAACTTGGCCCTCTTGGAGCAACATGTCTATGTAAGTTATCTCAAGTTTTCCAAGCCTGCCTTGCTGTTTTCTGTTGTTCTGCTCTCCCAAATGTCCTGTTTGAACAGAGAAGCAGGGTGGCTAGAAGGAAGGATGAAGGGTTTGGAGAAAATTGGGGTGCAGGGTTTGAGGGAATTAAGGGAGGACACAGATACAAAGAGAGTTTGTGGCAGGACTAGCATGGGCTGAGCAAAACTTTGGAAAGAAAAAATGAGGAGATTAATATGGATATGCTGTAGGTTTGCTTTCATGGGGGAAGAGGAAAAGGGAAACGTAGATTGTAGGGATTGCTTTTTGTAAGGAAACTGAGCTGGAAAGAACTGCACATATGTTAATAGTCCTCTGAGTAGATCTAGCTGCTGTCTGAAACACTTTTTCACTGAAAAATGTACACTTGGATCAGCCAAAATCAAATGCTATCAAATTTGCTTAATTTTTTCAATCAAACACTTCTCTTTCTAATTCAGAAGACATCAGAATATTTTTCTTCTATTCAAAACTACTTTTTTTTTAATACTCATCACTCTTTTTTAACATAAGAGAAACTAAAAAACTAAACTCAATTTTATGTTTGAACAAATTGCAGATTTTAGGGTTTTTTTGTATGCCAAGAGAAATTTTGAATTAAAATTCCTTCTCCTCTGAATTTTTGTAGGCAAAACATAAATTATTTTCACAACACCCTAGACCCTTCCTCCTGCAGCATAACTTCCATTTCTGCGTGCATCTTTCACCATTCAAATAAATTAGGAGCATAACATGTTTGGATTTCTACAATGAAACCCCAAACACACGCCATTAGAACGGTCCTTCTACCAGAGGTCACACAGACACTGTTGCTTTCAGATGCTGAAACAGAAAACACGTTTCAAAGCCACCATTTACGATCTGACCCCGTACCTCAGGGACTCTTAGAAAGACAAAACTTCAGGCAGAGCTACCTGCAATATAATTTACAAAGGCCACAACGTGGCTTATCAGTTGCTAAAACACTCCAACTTGTTATCAGTAAACACTGGCAGAGGTCGAGGGCCTCCTCTGGCTCTGGGGAATAAGGGTGCTGAGATGTGGCTGGGGAACAGGATCAGGCGATGGCAGAGACTGGGAAGGGGAACTGCCGAGTGGGAAGCAGGGAGAGCTGAACTATCAAAATGTTTATTACCTGCTTCTCCATTTCCTCTTGCAGGACAGCTGTGCAGTGGGGCAAGCTTAATCCAAGCAAATAAAGAAGCAGAGAGAAATTTTTTTTGCAGTTTCTGATCTAGCTATGTCATGATTTAAAGAAAGAATGTAGATATGAACTACAGAATTTCCATAAACGTATTTCAAGTTGTAACTTTCCTATGTGAAGTACTGGGGCAGTGCCTCCTCAGACTGAGGACTGAATTTCTTTTACACAGATAGTTGTCATTTCTTCAATAATCCAAATGAAGGTGCAGCTATATTGTATATTGTGGTATTGAGAATCTTTTTTACGACAAAAATCCCTATCGCACACCCACAGAAGGACCAGTAAAAGATGTTTCATAGATGCAAGTGTTGTGCAGAAGGATTTATATCTAGATATCTCTAAGGACTATATTTTGCTTTTAGTGCTTTGATTATCAAAACTGGAAAATATACAGAAATGAAGCTTCAGTTAGCAGGAGAATTATTCATTAGTTAGTCTGAGTTACACACACATTGAGGCAATGTTAGCCATTTTTTAAACAAACATTTTATTTTAAAAAGTCAGTTTTGGAAGCGAGCATGGCAGAAAAACTCATAAGTATGCTGATACTGTCAGAAATATGTTGACGCACTTTTTTTTAATCTCTCTCTTTAGTTTTAATACTAAGAACACTTGTCATGAAAAGACATGATAGATCTCTGTCTTGGAATTCATATGCTTCACTCAATTATTCTGTATTTGAAGATAGCTTGTCATTTATGACAACACAGGTTTTTTTTTTTCTTAGCAATGAATAGAATGACAAGAAAATCATTATTTTGTGTGTGGATAAAAGACAAGGGAATAGTAGAAGTTGTATGCAAACATCTGATCTAGAATTTTCTTCCCTGCCCAAAAGATTATTTTGCGGAGAGTTTTAAAAACTCTTTTCATGCCCTGTGAAGTTTTTCAGTAAAAAATGGTGAATTGTTCCTTCCTCTTTTTGGAGTTTCCATTTATTCTTGCAGCTACACAATATCAGGGGAGAAGTCTCCATCCTCCCCAGCTTTTAACTCCTGCTTAAGAGCTACCTATGCCGTAGCTGACCAGTAAGCCAACTTCCCACTGCTCGGAGGAAATTACATTAAATCCTGTTAAGCAATAGTGAGCATTTTAGGTCACCGTTGTCTTAAATCCATACCAGCAACTTCTTTCTCTGCTTTTCTTATTCTGACAATGCAGACAGCTGAAGACCTGCAGGTTTTCAGGTTTGCAGGTCAATGGCAGGGCCATGACTGACTGTGCTGGCAAGTGGGTCAAACTCATGAAGCAGCTTAACAAACATTAAGAGATTTGGCCAAAGTATCACCCTGAAAGTGTATCTAGAGTTTTAACAGTTGTGAGGCTTAGAAAATATGCACTATTTTGCCTTTTAATTGCCCTGAAGGTCAAAGGCAGTGAACTTTTCCATGTATAAATGGGATATACCTATTCTGCTGCGAATCAGCGTGGAGGGGAAGAATCCAGACATAAATAATCTGTCAGCCCGGTTGCCTGGTATGAATTCAGACAAATATGTTTAACCAAACATGGATGCTTCAGAGGGTGTTCTTGTGGTTACTCCAACTGCTTTCATTATACTTTTATATTAACAGTGTGTCTGCTCACCATGTGCAATAAAAAAATTTCTGAGGCTCAGCCTCAGAACATGGGGCTCATTCACTGTCTTGGATAATAGCGTTGCTTGTTTGCACTGTTCTTATTGAACTTTCTAAATACATGTCATTTTCCTTTTCATTCTAAGAGTGATCGTACATTACAGCAATTACAGACAAACCCTTCCAGGCAGTTTGAAGACCAAAACTTTCTTTGTGTGGAAGTCCAAAGGCAATTATTGGCATTACAGTTTAAGAGAAGCATTCCATCTCCCTGATGCAACAGCAGTAGCTTTCTGTGGCATGTTAAATAAAGCAATTTGCCCTGTAGGAGACTAATGCATGCAGAGTTGCGATGGAAAAAAAAAAAAATCATACAGCTGCTCTGAAAGAAATAGCAACCTCATCTTCAAAAAGATACAAAACTTATTCTGGCACTGTTTTAACCGAAAGACACCAAGCATCTTTAACCTTTGCCTTTACCTCCTTGACATTTCATATATTGCTTCAAGACCGAGACTCTACAAAGACACAGGTGTGCTAATTACCAGTAAAATAGTTGCATTTTAACCAAAAATAGTTGATAAAAATGGAATATGACAGTGCTTTCATAACACACACTAGAATACAGAAGTCAGTTCAAGCCAAATTTTTGTTCTCATAGCAGTTCCCTTTTGCAGAAAAGAAGGAAATTAGTAGACTTGAGGCTAGAAGTAGAAAGACTTGACCTCAAAAGGTCTGATAGTCATATTTTCCTATTTCGGGGAGTCTTAAATGTTAGGCAAATAATAAAAAACAAATTATTGTCTCCCTTCAGATATGCTATTGACAATATTTAAACAATTAATTAAATTATTCACCTAACATAACTGTGAATTATTTGCCTAGCTCAGTAAGCTGAGTGAGTAACAAAGGGGGATGATCAAATACTCTTAGACTTGAGTATCTCAGAAAAAGTTGGAATATTTCTTCAGCAAAACCAGTGAACATTTTTCCAGCACTTTGAAATCCTCAGATTAGAAGCACTAGGGGCTTGATCCTAAAACATTATTAACTGCTCACCCTAAATGTATTTACACGAGCTGAGAATTAGTCTGGAATAACAATCATAAGATGAAGACGACACTATTACTAAAACAGTAAATGTATAGGAAGCAATTGCCAGGTGAGAGTAAGAACAAACGTGTCTTCAGGATAATGTATGTGATTAAAATAAATGTATGAAATATTACAGCAGCTCATTGGCATCTATAAATGGAGTTGTAACAATTTTTTTTTTCCAGACAAATTTCTGCTCTAGAGGATAGAGAAAGGTTTGAACAGAAAGGAAAGGAATTGCTTTAACAGCTGTATTATAGTAATGAAATGTAAGAGTAGCTGATTTCACCAGCTATCACACAGACTGTTCTTTTTAATGGTGAATGTGATGAAGTTTGCAAAATAGAGAACACTAATTTTTCTGAGACGGAGCCAGGTTTACTAGGACAGGCCCAGAACATGAGGAAATTCCCCATTTTTAAGAACAAATTAAGACACTTAAATTTCCCTGCCATCAGAATGATTGCTAGTCTAACAATTTGATGGAAAAGCTGAACTGGGCAAACAGGATTCTTAGAGGGGAAGGAAAGGTAGAAAAGATTGGCCAGAGTCTGATGCTTCCTTGAAGCATCAAGTGGTAAGGCAGAGAGCAGCCTTTCCGTAAGCCTTCAGCATGCAAAATCATGGGCTTGCTTATACTGTATTGATGCTCTGACAAACACTTTTTTTAATGGAAATTGATTTAAGCATGGTTAGTTAAAGTTGGGTGATCGTTAATTTGGGATTTCATGTGCCATACGTGCTTTGGAAGGAATCAGTTTGTGTCATCAGTCTGAGCCTCATATGAAGTTTGATTATACACGGCATCAGCTGACTGGAAACCCTATCACACCAGTTGCAAGGCCAGATTAAACTGATTAACAGTGAACACTGATGAAGTACTCTCCCATTAGTCCCCAAGAACTGCATCATGAAAATCTTTCATCATCTAGTGTTGAGCTTTTTGTATACAGTCTGGGTTTAGATATAATGGTGACTCTTCAGAAAGCAAAAAAGAGTATTCAAAGAAAATGTTTTTCTGAAGTTGGAAGAAACAGCCTGGCTATTGTTTATCCTCTGACCACACAAATACCTTGTGGCAATTATGTCTTTTAAAACTGTAGCTCTCTCTCACTCCTTACATCTCAACAGCTCTGTGATAACAAATAACAAACAACAAAAACTCACAACAGAATGTCAGCTTTCATTTGGAGTTGAGAGGAATTATAACATTGAGCAATAAAGTGATAAAATCAGCAAAATGGGAACTCTCCCGCTGCGTATGTCAGTGCAAGCTGCTTGCACCATGGCCCTGTACGTCTGGTAAGGACCTTTCACAGCACTGCAGCAAAAATTCTGTAGCAGGTCCCTGCCCATGGCAGGGGATTTGGACTAGATGATCTTTAAAGGTCCCTTCTGACCCAAACCATTCTATGATTCTACAGTAAATAAATAGTTTTCATGTTCAGAACTGTGGAAATAAATCAGGTCCCACCCTCAAAAGCAGCTTGTTTGAAGAACACAACAGCAAAAATGGAGAAAAATCACCATCAGACAACTTCCACCACAGAAGCCGACCTTGCCTTTTTCTACCCTGAACATTTAAAAAATGCAATGAACTGAAATATGTGAGGTTTGGGAGCATTTTGCAATGTAATTAAAAATAGGTCAGGAGGAAAATAAAAGCTTACTCTCTTCAACAAATGATCACAATTAATCAACAAGAATGGAGCCTGACTCCTTAATAAATGTGTTGGAATTATCCTCCTTTCTGGGAGTAGGCTCGCAGATGTTAACAGAACAGCTCCCGATGTTTACGAGTTTGCTACCATGAGAAACAGTCGCAGGATCCAGTCTTCTGCGGTTTAACATCATCCATCAGCTGATCGCTTGTTCTGCTGCAAGGCAGATCATTGACACCATTACGATTTCATCTGCTACCTCAAAGCCAATTTCCCTGCATATAAGCACTTCATTCAGAGCACAGAAAAAATACATTAGCGAAACAATATAGCATACTGTACAACAAGGATTTTCCTGCACCGTAACTCTACAGCTCACCAGGCAAAAAAACACTTCTTTTTATTCTAGTTCCCCAGGGTGCTACATGGAGACACCAATCCTGAGACGGATTAACTGTGGCACTTTCATCAAGAGGAACTTGTCTTCACTCTGACTTTGGAATAGAAAGGACGTGCTATTACCCTTCGACTTTGAAAGAGAAAAGCTTTCTACCTACATTCCTCTCTCGCTTCCAAAGTTTAGCTCATAGGGATTAGAATTTGCTAGATATAGGATAAGCCCCTTTCAAAATACTCATTTAAGGAAAGACGGAGAGAGCTTTCAGATATCTTTACTGGATGTTTATTAGCCTTAAAAATAGGTAAATCACAGTGAAAGGATGAGCAGAATATTAAATCTTCAAATGAAATACATGAGAGTAGTCAGGAAAAAATGACTTTTTTTTTCTCTCTGTGGCTTTTATGTAAGATTTGCTGTTGGCTGTTCAAAACCAACCTTTTCTTTTCCTTAATCCACAGGTGATTTCGGGGGTACTTTTGTTTTGGGAACCTGACTTGGTCCGTATCAAAAAGAATAAAATTTTGGGCAGCAGGTGCTTGATATCTCCAGAGTATCAAGGTTTCTGTAAGGCATTTCAATACCTAGCCATGAAGTGTGCAGAAAGCCCGAATAACAACCCATCTCAGGCCAGCATCCCAGCCCTACTTGGGAATAAGCGTGTTTTCAGGTCACTGGCTTCAAAGGAGGCTGAAAATGCTAAATATTGGGTAAGGTCTGGTATCACATGATAATTTTCTAACTATCAGCTTTGTAAACTCTCCAAGATCTGAGAAGCAAGGGTCTTTCTGGGTTAGATTTGGATTTCAGCTAAACGTGTTTCAAACCCTGCACTGTTTTTAGCTGATTTCAGCTGATTTCACTGCCAGTGAACAAGTCTGCACTACAAGACATCGCCCACAGCTTCCTGGCCATGGGCACGGTCAAACGGAGCCTACTTTGCTCCCTGGGCTTTCAGACTAGTGTAACCAGTCACAAAAACACCGGGCGGGCTGTGAAATAAGTAGCTAGGCTGATTTGGGAGAGGATATTCTTTATGATTCATGCCTGACAATATTGCTTCTGAAACTGGTGACTTTAGGTTTAGACAAAACAGCCAATTTAGTAAGGCAGCAGCATGCAGAGGACAGTCAGATACTGGCTTTGCTCATGTTGCTGCGTGAGGGAGCCAGGCTGGCCCTGCTGATGCTCCTGCCAAGGGTGCCGGTCGTCCCGCACAGGAAGGACAGTCGCTCGCCATGGGAAGGGTTGTCCCGTGCCGTGGCGGCACTGAAACCAGTTGTCCACACTGGCACAGAAATGCTCTTCACACCCCTCCAGCTCTTCCCAACATCTGATGACAGCAGACCAAATGCCTCAAACACTACAGGAGAACAGAGCTAAAGCATTTTGTCAGTCCCAAGTCTTTGCAAAAAGAAGGGAGTCTGTGAAAATACTGCATGATACTGGCCAGTAGGCAGTATCTTCACTTTTTTAGTAATCCCCATTATTTCTAGCTTCCACCGTGGGAAACACATCTGGTAGGGAACAGCAGGCAGAGACCTAATGCTTCCTCACCTTCCCTGTGCTGCCCACCCTGCTGTCGGAGAAAGGACTTGTGCAGCTCTGACAGGAAGAGGATTAGGGAACCTGACCAAGCAGAGGAAGATCCCATGGGATAAGGGGTATTTTTCATACAAGTGTGTTAGCCAGCCTGCCTCTCCCCTCGCCTGCTTGGCTGGATGAGCACCTCCATGCACAAGCAACAGCGGAGCTGGAAATGCTCAGATCGGAAGAAGGAAAAGTCCGGAGGTGGATTGCTTTCCTGAGTGTTGATATAAATGTTTATCAAATGGCAGCGTCAGTCCCACGAGTGTATCTCCAGTGGTACAAAACGCTTAGGGCAGAGGCTGTTGGCACACCCGTCCTGCTGTCCTGCAGCTGCCCAAGCACAGCTCTCCGTGCCTGCACAACCAACCGGATCAGGGAATTGATCTGGCTGGAAAAAAAAATGTTAAAACACCCTGCAAAAAGCATCATGTTTTTCTTTCCAGCCAGAACACTTCTCCCATCTGGCTGGCCACACAGCTGCACAAACAACTGTGCCAGCACAGCGGCGGGGCCGACCAGGAGCAAGGTCTGCGTGGGTTGATGTAGGCAGCACCACCGATGAAAAGGAAACCTCCACCTGCACCCCACCAGGCACAGGTCTCCCCCAAGGACCCCTCGGTTTGGCCGCGCTCACCAACTGTCCAGCCGGCGGGTGTTTGGCTGTCCTGTTTTCCTCCTACACGCAGAGGACAATGAGCAATGAGTGTGGCGGCATCCTGGCTGTCACTAGGAGGGGATAGCTGCTCTGCCCCGGGGGGAAGCAGGGTTGTTCATGTTGGTTTGCTCCCCTGTTCTCCTCGCTCCCTGTTCCCGGACTGTCCTGGAAGATAGGCTAAGAGAGAAGGTGACGCTGATATTGGGTAACAGCCAGGAGCAATGTGCACTGTTTTGGGCCTGGAATTGAGGGAGAAGCTGGCTGTAAGATCCAGTTGAAACCTGAGGAGCATTTGGGGGGGCAGAGTTGGAATTTGAATAGATAATCATATCCAAACTTTGCTCCTCTAGGAAAAATAAAAATCCTTGGGATCTTTAATACCTTTCACATCCCAACTGAATGTGACCTTTGTGCCCACCAAAGTATGGCATCACCACCAACACCAGGCCCACTGGCTGCTGGCTGGGGTGTTTCTTCAGCAACGGCTGGTGGAGAAGATGGTCAAGCAGCATCATTTGTACCACTATGCTATGAATACAGAGCAGTTGTTCAATTAACTCATCACTAGGTTGACTCAGCATTTGAAATTGGAGTAAACCAAATCAAAGCTGGAGATATAATTTAGACGACAATAACTCTTGGCAGACTGACATAGTGTTGCCCATCCGAAGCACAGGGAGGTCAGCCAGCAAGGATTCCTTCATGTAAAGATCATGAGATACTGCCTCTGAAGCTTTAAGTTGCACTTGCATCACATTCCCTCATATTTCTTAGGAGGACTCAAAATACCTGAAAGCTGAGATTCCGATACCATTTACTGATAGCAACAGCTAGGTTTAAAGAGGACTCAAGGTACAAACACCAGAGCTGGCAAGTCTGTCAGTCAGGGAAAGAAAAAATAGTTCCATTTTCTGTTTTCAGGTGCCAAATATTTGAACTTTGTGACAATCTCTTTCTTTTTTTCATAAATCTTTCTTCACATGTCCAAGGAATAGAATCTCCACAGGGTGATATTTACCATTTTTACTCAAATAATACAAATTCCCTCACCAAAGATGCACTAAGGTATTGTATTTAAAAGCCACACTCCTATTCCAAGAATGATACATCCCTCGTGATTTCAACGTTGTCAGTAAGGTTTCTGATGGCACCCTGTACCAGAAATGCTGAGTGGTTTTGTATGATCATTGTCTCTATATAATTATACAGCGCCACAAGAATACAGGGACCAGCTGATGCTATGTAGTGGAACGGAAAAATATTCATAGAGGATGGAACAGAAGGTAATATAATTCAACAGATACTGCTGTTAAATATTAAAGAAGATGGACCGGTCTGCTGGCATACTATGTGACGGGTTCTGCTGAAGCCACAGCAAGGGCAGAAATCAGTGTATGACATCTAATAGCATTTGCTGGGGCACACCATTTCATTCACTCACAATCCACAATATTGGATTCAACTTTATTAATGCGGTAATTTTTTTCATTATTAGAAAATGTCTTCCTATTTCTGGTCAAGAGTATTTTACTATTAATACAATGACTAAAAATAAAATAAGTGACTCATACAGATTTTGACATCAATTGCATATGTTTGTGCATATATGTATATATACACACATCAGAAATAGTAGCTTCATTTTTCCTGTATCCATATCATTTTCACATGCAGTATATAGCAGACACTATTTTTTAAGTGATTCTGAATAGACAGCTTTGTGCAGCAACTTTGAAGAATATTATCCCTGTAAAGGTACACATTCAACCAGGCACAGAGTAAAATGTCACAATTTTCTTGCAATGGAATTTTTCTGTCTTTAGCCATCTCATTGAGACTCTCCCCAGTCTAATGAGAAATTTGAATAAATGACAAGATAATTAATATGGCATCAGTTTCTGTTTAACAGAAACATTTCTTTGCATTGTATTATTATTAAACATTTACATTGTGGTACCATGTACAGAACATGATGAAAAAGAAGCCGCATACACAGATATTTTTTTTTCTGCATTGCAGTTCTGGGCCTTTATTAGCTGTTTCAGTAGAAATATCACTATATTACTTCCAATTGCCAAGAACAGTGTATTAGAGTATATATACAAGTTATCCTGCTGTTTGAATACGCTCCCAGATGGTCACTTCTTTTATGCATAACTCTGAATCATGAATATTTTTCTCCTGTTTGTATGGGAAGGAGCATTTTATTTGATCTATGCTGACACTCTACATTGTTACAACAACAAAAGCAAGTTTGCTGTAAGAGCTGAACTTCTTCCTTAAACTCTCTAACTAGTTAGCCAAGTGGGCTATTTTCAGAGAATCTTAAACAACTTAGAAGAACAAATGCTTTTAAAAACCATTTGTTTATTCTTCCACTTATCCAAGGCAACAAGCTCTAAATTAAAACCTTTTCAAAATGAGTATACGTAAGAGTTTCATTCTGATAGCAGACAGAAAACAGTCTGCAGCATACTGAAAATGTCAGTTGTCTAAAATGTGCAACAAAAAGTATATAAGCATATCTGTATTTTTCCTGTAACTTAAAATGCATGATTTTCTTAATAACTATATAGATTTTACAAGAGCGTGCTTTGGTTATTTTTTGTCTAGGAATTCAGAATGCATAAATATTGCAATAACAAAAAGGAAATTCTTGGGGCCGATTTATTTACTGAAAAGAAGTCTACACATCTTAAAATACGGAAATGGCGGAGTATCAAAGGGAACTTGTTTACTTTCTCTGCCGGAACCTTCACTGAACTATGGCTAAAGATTCAAGAATAAAACCAGTCTTTTAAATGCACAGGTGCATAACTGGGCTCATTCCTTTTACAACAGCAGAACCAAGATGAGAATCTGGCCCCGGAGCCAGCAGGAATGCCATATGATATCTGAATGGTAATCTTCTCTGTATGTGCCACAATAATGCCTCAGACTTGACCTTTGGCTTTGTTGTCACCAGGTATTATCATATGTATAATTTGACCTTTCTCAGTTGTATGAATGCTTGGCCTTGAACTCCATCTAACCTTCTAGGAGCTGTAAAGATAATTTCTATACATTTGCAATAAGGTCTCTGATTTGACCTATGACTCAAATGAACAATAATTTCTTAATATTTCCATTCCTCCTAAGACTATTTCCCATAATAGTATAATAATACGGCAATAAAATGTCCTTCAGTGTGAACTCATGTTATTCTAAATTTTGAAGGTCTGTGCTTCAGGGCATTCACAGTTCATTACATTTCTGTGTTGTCAAAAGATACTATCAGGGCATCAAAAGTTTCTAGAATTTAAATCAAAATGAATGAATGGACAAAAGTGACATTATTTAACCGTGCCTATATGCAGACAAAACTAAAGACTATAATAAGCTTTAATTAGGAACAAAAAAACAAAAGCATATCTTAGCAATAACAGAAGACCATTAATAATCCTGCCATTTCTACTTAGCAATTTAAAGGCAGAAAAATAAGAAATATACAAAAAACATTTCAGTTCTGCCTTTTGAAAAAAGAAAAGAGTGTGTTCCATTGTTATGCAACAGAACAATGAATAATCAAATATCATGGTATTCTGCAGCTAAATATAGTAATTGTGATTTTTTTCAGAAAAAAAAAAAAGTCCAGTAAAATGATATACTGGAGCATTCTGTTCTTGTTGATGTAATTAATGAAATATTTAATTTTGCAGCGTTGGTTTTGTTACCTCACTAGACAGTCAGTGCAAGAGTCCAGTCATAGTCCCGAACTCAGTGATACTTAGCAGGGCACACAGCTGCTCTTGCAGTCTTCATCTGTTTGATACCAAAGGTAAGAAAAGACCAATGCTCCCAGCTCGCCTCCTGCCAGGCTTCCTTCTGCTCCATCAGCAGAGCTGAGTGGGTGTCACAGCACCCCACACAAAGCTGAAAATCCCGCCAGCTCTTCACGACTCTCCCCGGAAAGCTACGGACCAGCAGGCAGCCAGTTCTTGACCAGGGACTATTTGCAGTGGTGCATTTTTAATTCACTCCATGATCCTACCTTTTCTGTCCTACTGCAATTTTCAAGGTTTCAGGAAGCTAAGCAAAGAGTCTCCTGTACCCTGAATATCTACAGGTCTGGTATCTGTCTTGTTTGCAGCTCCATTTGGTACCTTGGGACAACCTGGTGGGAAATGGAAAGTACTAAAAAACATTTTAAGGTGCTAACAGCTTTAAGGTGATACCAGCTTTGTCAAGCTGGTAACAAAGCTGTGATTTGTGAAAGACTGGAAGTTTTATAAAAAACACCAAATCTGAAAATCACCAAATTCCCTGGAGTGCATGTGTGCTACATGGCTTGGATGATGATGGACTTCTCGCTCCATTTATAGCTAGGAAGGTGTTAAGTAGAGACTAACTTCTCAAATGAGCAGTCTCTAATATTGCACTCAACAATCTTAGAATTGTTTGAAGTTTTCTGGTCCAGTGGTGTTAATTTTTAATAATGTTGGAACACAAGAAAAATGCAAAATATTAGAAGTGTGCAAAGGAGTTGTGACTATATTTAAAATGGATTCAGCCTGATGACATACAGTGTGTGTGACGTGCAAGCACCTTTTTCAGCTGTGTAAGACTGCAAGATCACCCTTCCAACTACATGATTTTCTGTCAGCACCTAAAACTGTATTTCAAGCCAAATTTTGCTTGGAGTGGAATGTTAATGGGTCATTATATGTGATGATTGGGCCCAGTACAGAAGTTTTCGCTTTCCATGCAGCTGTACCCAGAACTTGAATACATTCGAACACTGACTGAAAATAGAAAGCTCTGATTTGAAGGTCAATAATTCAGGAACTTGGTCCTGTACAAGTAGAACATAAAACATGTATACTTAGATTGCAGGCTCATGGGTAAGATAAGTACAACAGCCAACATGGGGTCATTAAAATCAATATAGTAAACAGCAGCTGAAACACCATCTGCCAGCCGTTGCTCAGGTTTTGCTGGTGTCAAGGCAGAGAAGAGTTTTTAGGACCATGAAGCGACTTTGGCAAGGCCAGCTGCAGCCAGGATATTTATGAAAGGGGATGTGCAGCAATACACCTGTGCTCACTTTAGTGCCATGACCTGGATCTACAGTCCTCACAGTGTCTTCTCTTTTAACCAGCCAGGAAATCCATCCCTATAGATGCTATGTAAAAGATTTTCCATGCACTCTTTTAGAGATATTTTCTTCTTTCTTTTTTTCTTGAAACTGTACTTCTCAGAAATTACATTGCATGGCTTTTACTCTCTACAGCTATTCAAGCAAAGGCTCTTTTGTGACAATGAGAATCTTTTCTACTTGTAACTGGTAGTAATGCTATGACAAGATCAATGCGGCTCTCCTCCTTATACAAATTGCTCCTTCCGAGCTATCTGTCTTGCTATCGTAGTTTTCTTCCCCACTGCAAAGGCTGGTGACACAAGACTAGCTCAGACGCATCACTCGAGATTAATCAGAAGCTTCAGACTACAGAGAACAATACAGGACATAAAGGCTAAATTATTAGTAGAATACGCAAACTGAGATTCGATTCAATTCAAAACCTTAATGCTGCTCTACTTTTTTGCTTTCAATTAGGTGGTTTATGTATTCCAATCTCAGTGGCAAGGGCCACCCTCCATGGTCACTTGGAGGTCAGCTGCCATGGGACAGAACAGAGGGTTGAAAACTGAATGATGAAGGTGCCTGTAGCTAATCAGATCTCTCCTAAACATAAAGTGTTTCTTTGGCAACAAGTAAATACTTTGGGTTCTTTAAGATTAGGGAGATACAGTATGGTTGGCCAAAAATAACAGAACATTCAGAAAAGTTTGGCTCCAGAGCGTACCTCTATCTTGAATAAGCAGATTAAGAATCACTTATTCTAAACTGTTTTCCCAACAAGAGTGAGCTTTGAATGCTTGGCTTGCTACAGATGTATTGGTCAGGAGAAACGAGAAGCACAAAACCTCAAGGATGAAGCTTTTAAATTCCTGTTTTGTCAGCTCAGACCTTCCAGAAAAATGCAAAATTGACACTGTTCTCTGATCTGAGCATTGAGACTTTCGCTAACTTCACAAGTCCTTCCAGAAATATCCAGCAGCCTCCTCTCCCTGCTTAAAATACTCTCATTTTGTCCAACGGACTGGGCTTCTCACCGCATCCAAGGGAAGGGGCGGCCGATATCACTCAGCGACATGGGGTGGTCCAGTGCAATGGGGACGCATCGTGTTGGGTCACGGGACACACTCCTTCAGCTCTTTCCACCAAGCTTCAGAGAACCTGTCCCCTTGCAGAAGGGCTCAGGTAAAAGCCACCGGTGAGCGCAGCTCCTCACCCTCCTCCCGTGCATTGTGTCGGTGTGCCAAAAGCAGTGTATCCCAAGTGTCCTGCCCTGGTAAATTGTTTTTCAGGCAACGAAACTCTACTGGCTTCCAGCACCGGTAACACTGGGAAGATGAGGGGTTGTGCTGGCTGCATTTGCTCCCCCTCACTCCACTGCCTGCGTGCATCCCACCAGCACCCTCTTTAGCAAAGGGGCCAGCTACCTTACACCCACCATGCAGTACGGTGGGGCAAAAGCATCTATTGCAATGAGGGCACGGATGCAATGAGAAAAGGGTGGTAAAAAGAAAGTTAAACAAGGAGAAGACAGAGAATGGTGAGAGCCCTAAAGGATCGGATGAGGCCAGCAGTATGTGCTTCAGGCAGCAAGCGGATAACCAGTCAGTTGGCCAAAAAACCAACACTGCCATGGAAGGTGAAGGAGACACCCAAGCAGGATCTGTGCTTCAACGGCTTTTGGGCTTAACGCTGGCTCTCTGCCGAGGGTGAGCAGCCCCCTCAGCTGTCAGGCCACTGAAAAATGTCTGTTTTCCACTCTGCTGTTCTAGAGCTGCAGTCACAGCTCTCGCGCTGTATCTGAGAAGTTTCTGCTCCATTTCACCCCCTGGATGTCCCTTTTGCTCTAGAAGCTTTTTTCTCCCTTCATAACCGTCCTGTTTTTGGCTGGGATAGAGTTAATTTTCTTCCTAGTGAGCGAGGCTGTGTGGTGCTTAGTTGCCGAGTAGCAATGTTAACAGCACCATCAGAGGCAAAAAGGCTCTTCATCCTGCCTTTGAGGAGAAGTGAGGGTAAAGGCATCGGTTACTGCTGACACTGTTACTAATATTTTTTTACTAATATTATTTTACTAATAATTTGTTATTATTTGACGCTGTCACTAAAAGGCAGGTAGTTTTCAAAGGCAGACGTTGCACCAGCCCCTACAGATTTTTATGGGGAGTTTGGCATCTATCTGACCCCTACAGTGTTATAGCTCTCCACTAATAATAATGAAAACAATACACAGCACTTAGAGCATAAAAAGGTTATTTTTATTTTTAGTTTAACTCAAAGAAAAGGAAAGGGGAAAGGAAGGGGAAGGGGAGGGGGAATCAGAATGGGAAGGAGAAGGGGAAGAAGGAAAAGAAGGAAAAGAAAAAGGAAAAGGAAAAGGAAAAAAAGGAAAAGTTGGGCTGAGACATTTCCAAAATCCAAACACAAACTCTCCTCCCACCCCCTGCAAACTGCTTTCTTATGCACTGGATTACAAAGTTTTCTAGGCTGGATTAAGGAGGCTGCTATAAAACAGTTTGCCTGACACAGAACCATATTTAAATTAGCAATGCCATAAACCGCACTGTGAGGGAGGGCCTGCTCGTGATTCAAGGACATCATCTTTTGTATAATTTTTCCAGTATCATAAATTTCTGCCTGAGCTCCTAGCAGAATAGCAATGCTCCAAAATATATTGAATAAGTGTCTTTCATAAAATGTTATACATGGAACAGAATTACAGTATCTGGATCACATTTCTTTAAGATTAGCCTAATTTATATATATATGAAGCTCAACAGCATGATTTAAACCCATAGGTTTTTAGATGCAATGTTATGTTTTACCTTTCTGAGACCTCTGTGCTTAGCTGGAGGGTGTCTCCTGCGATTGAGGTATTTTTCTAAACAGGGAGGCGGATTATTTAAACCCTTTTGGTATGGAAAACCCACAGTTTGTCCACCTCCAACAATCTCTTCTCTCCCCCAGTTGTCACAGCAACAACTTCAGCATTTGAAAGGAATCTACTTCAATAATCTAAGCCTCTGATCTTTGACAGGCTTATAATGAAGGAACAGTTTGTTAAGGCTGACATAAACATTTTGAAAACTTAGAGGTGCAATTATTTCATGTTGTTTAGGAAGTCAGCACTACATGGTCAAGAGAACAGCATTCTGCAAAAATATTTACTCATGCAATTTCCTAGCGAGAAAAACAACTGCTGACTGTACAGCTGAACTGAGATTCCAGCCCTGTGGTTTAAGCGACAAAAATTTTTCTTTGTCTCCTGTCCATTTGTGGCTCATTTTTTCCCTCTTACAATCCCATGACGATCTTTCAGATAATTCTAGGGTGTCTCAGCCCAATCTCTTTTTATTTTAAAAAGACAAATCCTGAAAACCCAGCCTGAATTAGACCCAATTCCAAGTGGATCTCCCGGCTACGCTGCTTGTAATAAAAAGACAGTCAGAATTGCTTCTCAGCCAGCCAGCTGTGATGGAAGTCGTTTGCCTGTTTAGCAAACAAAACTGTTATTTTTGCTGGGAGGAGGGCGGAAAGCTGACACGATGACAAAGTTCTCCGGGCTGCGCTCAGCAAAGTAGCCCCCGCGCCTTCCAGGCAAAGCAAAAGCTGGAGCAGGCAACAAACTCCGGGCTGCACTTTGGAGTCAAAGCTACAGTTGCGCTGGGGAGACCATCGCTCTTGGAGCAATTTTCTACAGTAGCACGAGGGCTCCAGCAGTCCTCGGGGGTGAAATCCATCATGCTGCATGCTGCACTCTATCAAGCGGGGCTCCGAGAAAGGGTCAAGTGGTCCGCTGCCATGCTGTTTGAGCTCATCAGAGACATATTTAATTTAATTAAGGTTGTCAGCACTATTGATTTTGGCAGTTTCAATTACCGTGCTGTTATGGCTTCTGGATCTACTGATCTGTGATGAGCCCTATCAGCACTGGCACACATTGAGGAAAAAGCCCTTTGTCTCCTTTAAAACCTGACACATCCTGCCATAGGCCATAACTTATTGCTTTTATCCAGCCCAGCTCCTCTTCTGTTCCTCATAATTAATTTCTCATTAGACAGCTCTTTATTGTTTAATTTGTGCAGTTTATAATAAAATTGGGCACATTAATTGTAGCTGAATTTAAGGCTAATGAAAAATAAAGGTTTTCAATAACTTACTCTTCAATTATTTCAGACAAGATAAAATAAAACACTTTAAGAGTTGTCAGCTTTTTAAATTATAAATTAGGTTGTTTAAAGAGCATGGGCATTTAGGAAGCAGTTATCACACATTTAGTAATTATAAATCCTATGCTGCAATACAATTATTAGGATATATTTACAATTCCTCTTAGTTTTTTTTTCCACCCTGTTGTTAGTTAACTGCATAACATCTAATTGTTCGTGGTTAAAAATAACATAATCTGAAGTCTCTGGGCCTGATCTCTCTTCTTCCCCAGACTGAGCTGTAAATTAGAGGCATGTCTGAGGAAGTCCATGTCCATAATGCTGGAACAGGAGAGGTGTCTGGGTAAGAGGAAGAGGACTCCATTTGGTAAAGATTTTATAAAATGCTGATCCTTCTTCTAGGCAGCATTGTAGGATTCAGCCCTCTTCCTTCAAGAAAACTGTCATACGGGATTTACATTTCACACATGTTGGGACCAGGACACCAGCTAGCAAAAATCAGCAAATTCCTCTGGATGTAGACTACAATTTCTCCTATGATGCGCATAATCATTTTAGCAATGGGGAAACCAAGGCGGAGAAGCAGCTTATTTGAAAGGGCACATTGGAGCTGAGGCCAGACTGCTGGAGCAGTGTTTGCTTGGGTTTTTTTTTTCAGTTTACAGTGAATGGGGAGGGGGAAGGAGGATGGGAAAGAAGATGGGATGAAAAACTCAAGTGGCACCTACCTTCTTCCTTGCCAGTATGAAAAACTGGAAAACTGAGTTTCCTTCTTTGCTAAATGGCTGCACTCAATGCGCAGCATTTCAGGAGTGAGCAAGAAAAGCAAAGGAACAGTGGGCAAGTTTCACACCACCACTGAGGAGAAAGTCGGGGTGCTGTAGGTCTGTAGTTCGGATGTGAGGGAATTTGATTTCTTGTGTGCTCTAAGACCTCTCCTTGCCCAGATGCACAGAATCCTGCAGCCCAGGATGCTACATTGTGTTAGAGTATGTACTTAACCTGACATCTGAGGAGACACTGGGTATCCTAGTTCCTGGAAAAGCATCCTCATTGCCTTGTAAGAGAGTTATTCACCCTCTCTTTCTTAAACAGCAAGTAGGATAACTCCAGTCGGGCAGGGAGAGCTAACTTATGCTTTGGGTCTGAGACCTCGTTTCAAATATCCACCCTTAATGAGGGCTGGAAGGGATCTGAAATCAGTACTCCACCTCTCATGTGAGTGATTTAGCCCCACATACTCCGTGTGGTATAAACCAACCACAGAGAGAAATGGACAGCAGCTCTCCGGCCAGCGGTTAGGATGCCCACTGGCAGACCGGGGACCCCTGGCCACAGTGTGCGTACGGTATGTGTGTGAGCTGCTTCACACCCCCTGCCCGAGCACCCGAATGCCCACCCCTGCTCCTGCCCAGCGAGAGCTACTGCTGCTTCTGACAATGTACCTGTGCCAGGGAAGGATGGGGCAGAGCCAAAGGCATGCCTGGTAGCTACGTACCAGGAAATGTATAACCTGAGATACTATATACAAAATGGTTACACCCACTGGTGCAAAAGTGCACGGCTGCTGCTTTGATCTTCAGTCATTTGATACTTGGTTTCTTTTTAATTAAAAAAAATAGATTATGCTTGTCTTGTTCGAAGAAGATAAAATTCACCCACATCCTCTCAAGGCCTGTTTACTACCCAAATCCTGTATATAATGAGAAGGCAATGTTAGAGATTTTCTTCACATACCCCAGTTCAAATTTGGATTATTTTCTAATTTCAGCAAAGTATGATTGTCCAAAATTCCTTGGTGAGGATCCTGCCCTTGTGGATTTGTAGGAATCTTCTAATTTACGTATCAGTTCCTGTCTGGAATGAAGAGCTCATCAATATAGCTAAATAGTTCAGCACCATGTATATGCTCTAGCTCAGAATTACATGGGACAGAGGGAGGAGATACTGTTTTCCCAAATACACACTCTACATCAGTCATCAATTGAATATGACAACCTCCTCCTGCCCAGCTTTTTGGAAGGGGAAGAGAGCACACCTTCCTTCAACAAGGGTATGAGACATGCTGGACGCAGAAGCTTTATCACTGGCACGCACAGCTGGGCAGCCGGGGAGCCGGGCTGCATTCGCCCGGTGCTGGGTAGCAGGGGGAGGAGAGGAAATCAGTGCACTGCTGGGAGAAGAGGGCTGCTGGAAACTCAGCGTCTGATAAGGATACGTGGGAACAGCAAGGGAAAAACAGATCAGCAAACCCTGAGTAATGTGTGATAAGAAGGCAGGACACACTTTGTCTTTGGCCCTACTTGATATCACCCATTCAGTGAAAGCACGGGTGCACCTGGTGGGCATCACATGCAAAGGTTACACTCTTTAGGCTGCTTTAAGTTACTCTCTTCTAGAACTTAGTGTGCACAACTCAGTCCTGAGAGGGAGAACCTATTGCCACTGTGCTCTTCCTTTACTTAACCTTAAATTCCTGGATATACTTATTTCCAAAAACCCTGGCCTAAGGTCTGCACTCTTTGCACTCTTGCTAGGAACCAGTGTCACCCAAGTAGACAGGAGCAACAGACCTTCTGCGCAGTTTGCAATTTGTCATCACCCCTTTCTTCAACTGACAGCAGTTCAGTTAGTTTTGTGCCATGTCACCCACAGGACAATCAGATCCCCTAATTTCTAGCTGGCATCTAACTGTAAATAGGGCAACCGGACCTGGTCGTATATACATGGGGTAGGCATCTGAACCCTGTAAACCTCTCTCTCTTTTAATTTAAAAGTAACAGAAAGATTTTAAAAAGGAAATCTATATTAAAAAATATTAATAATAATTGTTCCCAGGCAAAGTTGCTTTCAGCCAAGTTTCAGCTGTGAGGAAACTTTTATTAGCCAAGAAATGAACTCATGAAAAGAGAGATTTATAATGGAAACAGTGAGAAACTGCAGCAGCACTGCTAACAGGTGCCACTGTTACAGCAGTGATGGGGTGAATAAGACTTTTAAAGATGCAATTGTTAAAGCTGCGCCCACCCATGCAGCTAAAGATCTATCAGGATTTCTGTTATGAACCTCTATTTGCAGGGTTTTGATACTTTAGTCATAAAACCATACCTCAGGCTGAGAGTGAGAAAATAGAGACACAGCACTCCAGGGCAGTTGAAAATAAAAAAAATAAAATAAAATCCATATAGTTGTTTTGAAGGATCTCTTTGGGATTTTGTAATTAAAAAACCCACACTTATTTTACAATTAAATTTGGCAGATTATCAGTCAATAACATTAACTGGGGAGGGTTCTTTTCTGGTTTGTTGCATTTTAATTTAAAGCCCTTAAAAAGCCTGTGGCATTTTTTAAGCTTAAAAAAATCTTATAGCTCAATTAAAGGATAACAGAAATAAACCAGGATTACCTGTGTGTAATTACACAAAGTTAAGTCCAAGAAAACAATATACTATCACAACACTCTTGGGTAATTTGAGCAGTCTCCGTAGGATCTCCAGAGGCAAGAAAAGGAAGGTTGAAACTACAGCTTATACCTGAGCATTTACTGCAAGATAGCAAAAGATTCCCAAGTCCAAAAGACCACAGAAGTAGATGGAAAGACACCTCCTGTTTTTTTTGATCAAGCTTTTAATAGTCTTAAAGTATATGTTACAATACTAAGCAAACCCTGGACTGGGGCACAAATAGGATTCAATTCTCAACTGTGTTCCTCAAGCTTTCTCAGTGCATTTTGACCACTGTCTTCCTCAGGTCCACCAATATGCAGTACTGCAGTCCAGTTTGAGCTTAATTACATAAACCAGGCCAGTAGTAACTAAAATCAGCTCGGAGTACTCATATCTGAAGGCAGAAACTAGTATTTAGCACTTCCTCACCAAGGAGGAGTGCAGGTTTTCTATATATGTCAAATTAATCCTCAAACGGCTTTAAGATGTGAAGACATCTTCATTGCAACTATGTGAAAATATCTAAGTTAACCAAATACCTTATCACACTCCTAAAAGAATAGGAAAGTATCACAGAAGAAAACAGCTTGATCCTTCTTCCTATATTCTGAGTGGCACTATCTAAACTCAAGGCACTTTTTGGTTGACCAACAATACCTACAGCCAGAGTGACATGCTAGCTGGACTTAGCTCTTCATGTTTGGACATTGTGTAGCTGGCTCAAATTCAACCTGTTTAGATTCAAGCATTTTACTCCCAAATCATTTACTCAAGCTTCAGTGTTTTCAGTGTGATATGTATATAGGCACAGCAGTGGGTAACGGGATCCACACCTTGACTGCTTAAGAAAATTGCCCATAAAACCAGTGCCAATCACTTTCTTCCATCAAGAACTTCCAAAGGGAAGAGATTGACTCCATCTGCAATTACAATATTAATTTAATTATAACCATCCCAGCCTAGATTTAAACGTATGTGAGTAGCAGCACAGATACATACGTACTGGCACATGCCATTTCAGTAACTCAAAACATATGTCATGTGTTTCTTAAAAGCAGTCAGGTAGAGTGTAGCTATCCCCTTATCACTGCCAGAGTTCCCTACCTGGACCAGCCCTACATATTTATTGGTATTAGACATGAAGTGGACCTGCCCTCAGCTGTGTTTGGTTAAACTTGGTATAAACGGTACCTTTCAATCCCGAGGCCCTTTACCAGCCTGGTGATAAGACATCCATTCCTCAGTATATTATAGCAGTATATTATAGCCTGTGAGCTGGGTTAATTTACACCAGCTGAACTAGTCCTGTATGGACTGGGCAGACACAACACCAAGACCCTGGGAGGCTCCTTGCATGTTACAGAAATCCCTGGCCTCCCCTTCAGAGCAACCTTTCCGCCCTCAGGACCGCGGAGACAGTACAAAGCATCTGAAGCTCAGGACCTAACCTTTTCTCTTTGAACTTTTCATATTTATTTTTCTATGCCTGAACTATTTGCTTATAAAACTAATATGGTCAGCAGAATAAAAATGAGCAGTGACTCCTAGCTTTGTCTCTTGGACTCTGTTCGACACGACACGTTCTGTACGCTCAGACAGGGAATGCACAAGGAGCACTGGAGGAGAGGGTTTTGAAACAGAACACATATGCTACCTCTGTTCATTAGGGGCCAGAATCTATTTTCAGACCAGGGTGCACAGATGTATATTTATTTTATTTTGCTGCTTAATTTTAAGATACTTATTGCCATTTCCCTGGCAGCAGGGTGTCGGAGAGGATGAGATTGCAAACTCAGAGGAATGACCCTTTCCATTCCTTCTGCCCTTATTTAGAAGTGATGGCCTCCATTTCAGTTTTTATTTTTTTTTATAGAAAAAACCCTCTTTATTCTGTCCTTCAGGCAAGTTCACTGAGTCCACTGTATTTCAACAGGAGCTAAAGACATGGTTCTACTTACCCTCCCCCAAAAGGTCTCTATTAATTGTTTTCAAATGTTGGCAGCCATCTGAAACCCTGCCTAGCAAGTCTGGCTCCTTATATGATTTTTATTAAAATTCACTTTGCACACAAGGCACATGAGATTTATGGCTGAAACTAATAGGTTGGTTCTCACTAAGACATAAATCCATGGGCTGTTTATTGAGGCTCATGGACATTGAGAACGCAGGTAATTGTTACTGTGAGTGTTCAGCTTAAAAATAGTCAATCATGTCTCTAAGGGAATTTGTTTAACTAAACACACCACATAAGCTTCTGAAGAATTACTTTATCTGTGATGGTGAATGTGCAGGGTAACTTCTGTATCTCATCTGTACAATTTAATCTCACTCAAAACACTTTCCAAATTTTCCTCTTACATGGTGTCTTATATTATAAAGAGCAAATGTAAAAAGGATCCCATTCATTTTCTTTCCATATACCTCTTTCAGCCATTCTTGGTTGATACATAAGAATTTCTACTTTCTTGCTACTGACCCTTACGAACTCCAGCTGAGTTTTTGCAAGTCCAGTTCCTCCTGGCTCGTTCACGATCACAATCTGCCACGTGAACTCAGTGAACAATTCTGATGGCAACACACAAGGTGGAGCAGAGCCCAGACTGATCTTTTCCTCTTAGGGTCCGACCACATCGCCATGTGCAAACAATTGCCAGCTAGACTTGCCGGTGAGCCAGCTGTACTCTGGAAGCCATTTAGATGCGTTAGCTCAGTACTGTGCCCAAGGAAATAAGTCCTGCTTCTCAACATTACGTTACCTTTCAGCAAGACCCAAACCTGTCTAAATGGCTTCCAGCTCACATCTGGTTTGCAGCATGTCAGCTCACAGGGGAGAGAGAGGTAGCTCATGCCACCTGAGTGGATCTTCTACTCTCAGTTGTGCTGGCAATACGATACTGAAGAGAAAACACAGACAACCTTCCTGCCCCAGTGATTAGGTTACCAAAAACAGGCTCCTAATATCACCTGAAATGACACAGGGCATCTTTTCTGGCCTTTGGTCACCCTCCCAGAAGGATGTGGGTCTCACACAGGTCCCATGTCGTATCTGCCAGCCTCGTGTGAATGTCTCAAGTATCCTAGGATGTCTCACATAGCCCTTGACACCTTTATTTATACACAGTACACCTCAGTAAAATATATCAGATGGCTCCTAAAACACAAAGAAGAAGTTGTCATTGCTTTCCATCACTTTTTGACTATAGCGAGCTTTTGAGATCAGATATATTTAATATTGTGGTCATATCAGAACAAGCCCAAACAGGTGAACATTCCATTGACTGTCGCACAAACACATGGGAAGGCACAAACTCCGAGGCTACTGAAGTCCCAAGAAGTGTTTATGCTATGCATAAGCGTCATGCCAAAAAACAGTGTAGCCACACCAGTGTTATTTTGGGTTCAAAGTAACTAACCATTCTGACAGATGGAGCTTAGTAGCTTGGCACAGTGCTGTACTAATACAGCTATACTGCTTTAGCAATCTAAGCTAGTATCTCTGCACAACATCTGCTTGGAAGTAGACTTTGTCTCTTTTGCACCACGCTGCAAAATGCAAAGCAAACCAGCCCTACAAAATAAGAATAAAAGGGTGGAAGAGTGCCTACAGTGCAGCTGACTATATTTTTAGGTTGATACCTCATTCATTTTAAAATGGTATGTAAATACTGAAACCGCCCAGACAGCTAAAGAAATACCTAAAATTCCATAAATTCTTTAGCAGATGAAGAATTAGCATGAATACAGACTTCACCAATTTGCAGGAGTTTTGGTACCTTTATGTCAATGATGTTTACCCTGAGTTTCTCATACATCCCGGTACTGCTGTTTAGACACTGAAGTAGTCATTTTCTGAACAATTTCTTTCCTTCTCTCCCCCAGTTTTTCCTTCTTGACAAGCTGATTCTCCTTCACTCCTTTTTACAGCATTTGCTTAGTAGTCTGTCAGTTATCTAAATCTGTTAGGTTGTTGTTTGCTGATGAAGTCTCAACGCTCTTGTCTGATCTAGTGACTAGGTCAGCAAGGTTGTGTGTCCTGGGGACTTGGGGAACTGTATGGAGATGACCTCTGACACTCATCAAAGGCTCCACGGCACTGTTTGGCTCCTAACAGTTTAATCAGCTGGCTCATTCCCGCTCCTTCACCATTCATGACATTACTCGTATCCCTCACTGCCTGCCTTTCTGAACATGCAGCCCTGCTTACACGCTGCTCTTTCACACTGAGTTTGGCTCCTATGCATGGGCCTCGTGCAACGTACCATTCATTCTCTACATGACTCACATTTTACAGAAAACTTCCTTCATGCTGAAAGGAAGGGCAACAAATAGGAAGCTTTCTTTTATTTCAGAGACACAGAGGTCAATATTATTTCCGAATCTTTTGTGACAGTTTAAGGTGATGCTTAAACTGTAAAGTCCATGGATCTGTTACTTGCTTTTCAAGAATTAGAAGTGTTTTCAAAAAACCTCTAAAACTACAAACCCAATAACATGTCCATGAAACCGTGAGGAAAAACACACTGAAAAAGCTACAGAAATCTTTCCACTCTTACCTAGTGAAAATAAAAGAAAATAAAAATTTTCTCAAAGTGTTATTCCATTTAAAAAAAATATTAAGACCCCATAAAATATTTTCCCATTTTTTTTCTGCAGCATATAAGGCAGCAATTTATCAATAAAGCTAAAGAAGCTGTCACAGGTCCCTGCTGCTCCCTGGTTAGCTCCACATATGGGGAACACGTACTCTAGGTTACTTGATGCAGAAGCTATGAAACCTGGCTTCATAGCTTCTGCACATTCATTGTGGCTGCATCTGGGCCTGTCAGTGGAGGACATCAAACATCAAAGAAATGAAGACTGCACAAAAATTTAAAATGTGACAGCACTACCCCTTAAAGTCTAGCAGGGCCTTTGTACAGGAAAACTTCTCCTCTGTGATTTTTCAGCTAGATTACAACATAAAGACAGTCTCACATCATGGATTACTTCATTTTACCCAGCTGTAAATCTTCTCTCCAAAACTATCAAAATCTAAAAGCTGATCAAGAAATAAGGCTATCCGCGAACACTGCAGCCTTCTGATGAAGCAGCTTGTTTTCCTGTTACATAAAGGACAAGTACTGTATTCTTCTGTATTTCAACCATGCAAGTGAAGAACAATTTGGAAACGGAATAACATTCCAAGTGAATTTAGATTAGAAAGTGGCCACTGCAACCACTGCTTCTTCAGACGCCGAGAGGTATCTCACTGTATATCATAAAAACTATCCACAACACAATGAACTCCAAACAATACCAGCAAGGCTCAGACACCTTGTCTGCAAGGAAAAGATTATAGTATAATGCTGTGTGGACATCGACACAACAGCATGAATGCACTTAACTGGAGCAATATCAACTCAGCTAAAGCAATATTAGTTATGCTGACAATACTTCTCTGTGCAAAGAAATGCTTAAATAGTCTTAGCTGAATGCAGTTTTTTGCAACACAAGAGACGTAGAAGATTATATAAATTACAGCAGTTAATAGCCTTTTGATTCATCACCGAGCCTCGCAAAAAAAGAGAGTCTGAAATGATTCCTGAGGTGGATAAATTCTGTTGTATAATGTGAGGATCAGTCTTGTAATCCTTGCTAAATCAACAGCTCTTTGCTTTCATTGAGCTCAAAACCTGTCCTGGGAGAACAGGAGGAAAAGCAATCTTTCACCATAGAAAACAAAACTATTTCTAAAGATTTATTACTTCTTTCTGTAAATGTTACTCATCAAGAAATCTTCATTTTCTGTAATACTTTTCAGAGCTTTTTCTGTTTTTCCTAATCTTTACTATTCACTCTAAATTCTGAAGTGGCAAATTAGACTAGCAATCTCATTAGCAATTGAATTTGCCTGTCTACTCTGATATGCTCAGCAATGACCTGCTCGTATTAACTGTTAAGTTTCTTTCTGTTTACTGAATACTTTTAGCCACTCAACCTTCACAAATTACACTATTTAAAGTACATGGGTTTATGTTTTCTTTAACAACTAAGATAAAGTATATAGAAGGCAAATATGAGGAAGTGTTACGTAACATTTTTATGTTGATGCTTTAGCAAACTATCAAATTGCAATATATACACTGTTGCAATGAAGTTAACAGTTGGGTTTTTTAAACTTGTATTTCTGAGGTGTCAGCTCTTCAGCTGTTGTAGATTATGAAGCTTCTCAACAGAGGAGGATCTACCTCTTTCAGTGTGTAAACTAAGTGATTTTTTTTCTGCCTTCTCATTTCTTCTGCTGAGCTGATGAGATTTCTGCAATTAAATTCAAATCCTTGATGTGAATCATCAAAATAACTGACTGTCCATAATGTGTTAAAGATTGGACTGACTCCCTTGAAGGCTCAATATGATAAACCCCAATGTTTACTTAATGCTTTTTGTCAGTATATATCAACAGTACTGTTACACAGGAAGCAAGTGTAATTATGTATTTGGGAAACTGAGGCCTCAGGTTACTAGCAGAGCCAAGATGTGAGCATGGTTCTATCATGGTCCAGATTTTGGCTCCAACCCCCGGTTCACCCTATCTTAGGAAAGGAGGGAATGCTTCTTTAATTCTATCATATATTTTAACTTAATAATATAGATTGAACCAATTCACCTTGATCATAGTCGAATTCCTTTAAAGCTGCCTTAAAGCCACTTTTATTTTCTGTATTATTTTTCCAGAAGTAGCTGGGTTGGGAGCCCCTGGCTTTGTGCACCTGCAATGCTATGGAAATGAATGGGGTTCCTCTTGAGCACAGCCTTACAGCTGTGCAGAGCAGGTACAGAGAAAAGCAGGAGTGGGCAGAGAAGAGAAAGAAAAGCAAGACCACCACAAACAGCAAGCATTCAGCTTTCTGTACCTATCCCATTTTTTCCACTAGCATGTGAGTAACAGACTGGAACTCCATCCTATACCACCTTTTTCACTTTTAGCGTGCCTTTAAAAAGGCAGGTGGAAATCAGTTGCCTTGTCTACCTCTGTTATCGGGCAGGAAAAGCCTCCTCCACCTGCACAACAGGCTAGCCTCAGCTTTATTTAGTTAGTTAATTACCACCAAAAAAGTTACATGATACAAATGTACATACCTCAGTTAGTATAACGTTACAGAAAAATAAATATTATACTTTAATAGCTCAATTAAAGTAATATATAAATACTTTGGCTCTACCATCCATAGTTTACCTTTCTAATGGATATGGATTTCAATGGATTTTTCTACAAAATTGTAAGCTCTTAAAAAGAGGAAAGACTTTTAAAAATTAATATTGTTTTGCATTATTTTTAGGAGCTTTGCATTTGTGTGGGAATTTTGGTTCTGTTTCTTTTAAAATACACAGTAGAAATGAACGGAATGCTTAAAACTAAAGACCTTTCAGAAGACACTTGTGCTTTTGTTTTTATTGGGGATTGATGGAGGCTGCAGTTAGGCATAGTGTGCTTTTTTAAAAGGACTTCAAATTAAAGAGATGATTCAGTAATACAATAATTACTTTTCATGTCCACATTATTGCTGCTTCTCTGTTTATTAGAGCATGACCTATATGTCAAGAAGTAATATTTTGTACCAGTGCTACAATGCATAAGACTTCATAGAAAGTGCCCTTTGATCCAAATTATATGCCCTTTGTACATTAAAACAATTAACACTGAAGTACTTTATGAAGTATGTGAGTAGTTATAGTTGTATGAAGTATCAGAGACACTAAGTCATTGAATGGTGCCATACAGCCTGCACAAAAGTCAGAAACAAATAAACAGTTTAGGAGGAGATCTTCCAGAATCACAAGTATGAATTTTAGGGGTTGGCTACTAGTTTATTCAAATATAAGAGAATGGTACATGTTAGTGGCTATTTTTGTTTAGGGACCAAATAGAGCTTCTGGGACTAAAAATCAGAAGGCATGGACAGGTGATTTTATTAATGTACTGATAAGACATCGATGATGGTGATAATAATGTGCTGCAAGTATCCACATGGGTCAATGGCACAGAGGCTACAGAGGTAATGCCTTCCTGGAAGTCAACTTGTTTGTGTGATGGGCTGCGTATTACAGTTACTGTGCTATGCAGCAGATCTTCTTTAAGAACAATCAATAAACAAAATGGCGTGTTAAATAGGGAGAAACAGCTTTACTTGGCACCGTTCTTTGGATGCTGCATTAGCTGTTATTTAGATAAACTTTGGCCCCATGTCCAGGTAAAGGAAACAAATCTGTGAAAGCAGCTTCAGGGGTTGTCTGGTTAGAAACGGGCCACAGCCACTAATCCTGTTTTTAAGCATTCGCCTACCGCAGTTATCCACTTGGGCTTTTAAGAGAAATGGGACAAAAGGTAGTGATACCTAGAATACTGTTGCTTGAAGCAGATACAGATGGCGTCTGGAAGCTAAGGCAGAGATTCAGAGCCCTCCATCACAAGCTTTCCTTCATACATCAGACTAGAGAGTCATCCAGTTCCCTGTGGGAACTCTTCTTGGTCACCACCTAAAAGCAGTACCAGATAGGACTTGAGGGTTCCTTTCAACCTAATCTAATATATTCTTTACAAGTAGGTAGGCAGATAAATTCTGTCAACCAAGGGCTAAAAAGGGAATCAGTCTTGTTTCGCAGAGATTCTGTGTAGCATTTGCTATGCTGGCACTATTATGGAGCAAACATCAACCATGCCAGCTAACAACTGTGGCAAATACTGATGCTTGGGACACAGGGGAAGAAAGGGGGAGAGAATCAGAGAATGCTAAAGTCATCTAATTAAATTTCTAATCCAGGTTTACATAATTAAGCAATAATGACTATGGGGAAGGGCATTTCCTGGCAGTTAATGACCGGCTGGAGGATTTGAGGGCTTGAGGTAAAGCCAAGTGTTCTTAACACTGTCAGTCATTAATTGCCAGGAAATGCCCAACTCAGGAGGTTATTACTGCTGTTATAAACCAAGAATAGAAAAATATAAAGAAAAAAGACAGTAATTACCTTTTTAAAGTGTTGAAAGCTGAGCACTGAACTGCCTGTCGCTATGGAGACAGAGTTTTATTTATAGCATCAGTTCTTTGCTAGCATTTAAAGAGTGCCCCAGTACCCAAAGGAGGGCAGGAGTTAGTTCTCAGGGCTCCATTAGGTATATAATTGGTAATTCAGAACATCAGCTCTGTGCCACGGGCCACATAACATCTGCAGACATCAAGAGTATCACAAAACTTTACAACACTGATTACAAAATACTGGCAGCCACTCAAAACATTTTATAGTTACACATACCTTCAGAAAGCATTTCCAGTAGTTCCTGCTTTGATCTGCAGAGTGTGTGTCTCTAAATAGGATCCTTGTAATGTCACATTGTGCTGTTTCCTAGAAATTAAGTACTTAGGGACCAGATCTTTAAAACTGATTAATGCTATAGGTCTACTCAGCCAGACTGTGATCACTAACCAATTTTACAATTGTGTAACTATTGATTTCATTGGAACAGCTCCTGATTTACACCAGTTAGTATAAAGAACAAATTCAACCCATAGTGTGTAAAAAAATACAAAGCCCAAAACCTCCCTCTTACCTTCTTTTAAGCCTCTGAAACAAATGATTCAATAGCTGATTCCTAAAGCAGCTAAAAATAAAAGTAATTTTGTTCCTTTTAATGTTCATTGCCTAAAAGATTCTGTTGCTTTTTATGGGATACATAGTATCCCATATTGTATTTGAAAAGTATCCCATAAGTATTTGAAATTTGACCAATGCTTCAGTGAACTCAGTCTTCCAAATGAATTGGTCAAAAACTTAATTTCTACCACTTGACTAATTCGGGACAATAATTAAAAAAAGGTCCAATAAAGGACTTAGGTACCTAAATCAGGATAGCAGCAGGACTGAGATGCCTGACAATAAAGTCGTAATCCAAAAAAATTATTGCTGCATTTCGACATCCTGCCAAATTCACTGATTGTCAGATTTATAAATTCTGGTTCTGTACACACACAGGGCCTGATCTCTTAGATATTCTCACAGCAGCTGAACCGGACATCAATAGAATAATTTCATTTTAAAATAAAATGAGATGAGGATAGGTGGTTTCTACTCCCACCTCTCCTCTCCTCCACCTTGTGTAGCAGCCTAGTAGTATGAGTACTCAGCCAGGAATACAAGTACTATACAACATCAAACACTGAACCCAGGTTTCTCTAATCCCTGCTGAGTGCCCAAACCATTATTACAGGGTGAGGATTCCTTTTGTGCTTGATTTCCAGCCCCATTAATCTTGCATCCTTTGCTGATTGCAGCAGAGATCAACAGAGGGGTACTTGTGTTTCTGTATTTGTCGACATTTTTAAAACAGAAGCCTGGGCCTTCTAGAACCAAAACAAGCTCTTATCTGAGGACTGATTTTTGAAACGTGGATCTTTAATCACTTCTTTATAGATGCAAGCATAGAATTTTACGCTTAGTAAAATTAATATACTTAGCATAGTATTTACGCTTCAGAGAAGGGTGAAAATAATGCCTCCCTTTTCTCCCTTCTCCCTCACCTCATAATTTTCCTTTAGTGTACCATCCATTTGGAGGTTAAGCCACACAGCTGGCTGTAGGCAGATGTGACCTCGCTTTGCCTGTTCTGTGAGATGACTGGATTTGAGCCAGATGCTGTCTAGAAGCTATATTAGTTCAAGCACTGTGCCATGCTTATGTGGCTGTGCAGCTCCTGGATTGAAGTGACACGTATCAGCCAGAGTCAACTAACAGCAGAGAGAACATTTCTCCAGTCTGTTGACTAAAGTAGGAGGTGCCTAACTCTCCCAGAGGCTTTACAGGCAGCTTACATGCTGAGTACATGAAATCTAGACACCATCCTGGGCACCAAACACCTAAAATCTAGAAGCTACAAAGCCTTCATTAGGTTTAGGTGACACTAAATGCCAGCAAAATCTCCTATACTTTTCAAATTATTCCTCAATCTACCATTCAAGATAGATGTTGCAGCATCTTTACTGTAAGCTGCAATCCACCAGAAGCTGGGCAGTTCTTCCCAATTCCTGAGTTTAGTGCCTCAGCCTTGCAAAATTAATAATTTTACTCAGAGCTGACATTTCTTCTATCCTGGTGCATGAGCCAATGATGTACTGGATAATGTACCAGGAGACATACCTGTCACAGCAGATGCAAGGACGTAGTTGAGGCCTCAGCGATGTGCTACAGTGAGGAATGCTTCAGAATGGGATTCTGTTTTGAACATGATGCTGTGGCTTCTCTCCTGCTCAGTGATCTCACACGGCAGACACAGCTGGCTGGCAGATGTGGCCAATCAACCTTATCTTGTGTAAGAAGTCGTGGAGCAGTGAAGAGGCTGTGGTGCTGTCCTGCGAGTGCATAAGACACAGGCCTAGATGGGGAAGAGAAGGAGGCGAAGATAAAGCCATTGGCTTTATCCCAGGAGAATCAGTATGTCTGCATTTGCAGAAGGGGGAAAGAAAGGGTGATTTTTTTCCTTAGGTCAATGTAAACTCTTGGCCTTTGGGTCACAGTGTCAAGTTTTTCTTTTACATTATTAAATCATGATAGCTTCCAGATTTCTTGCTGAAGTATAATCCATATAAATTTTTCTTTTTTCTTACAGAGCATGTAACATTACTATACCATTCCATAGCATAGTTTTATCTATCTCCAATAGTTCAATAGTTACAGCCTTTCCTCATGACTAGAAAAAGGTCTGTCCTACACCTAAATTTTGAAAATGCTTCTGTACAGACCATTTTCCCAGCTGTTACTTTGACTGTTTCACTCTGGATTCTTTCACTGTCCCCTTCTTCTCTGTTTCATAAAATACAGGAAGTGAAATATAGCTAAAATATCGGTACAGATTCATATTCTCACAAACACTGCTACACAATCTCCTTTGTAGACCTATTTAGGAACACAGCACTGCTGTAGAATTCATTGCTCAGAAGAATGAGAACTACCCAGTGTGTTCACCAAAACGATTAGTCAACAACATGTTTTTACCTGGTTTTATCCCAGCACTTATTCTAATGACCAAATGCAGTTGTGAATACTATAAAACATTTGAGAAGCTCATGGCCAAAAGCAGTACGGCTGCAGCCATATGTGTCCTTTCATAAGAAACAGGAAGGAAAAACTGGACTTGGCGTTTACCCACTCGAATCAGGAATGTCAGACTGTCAGCAATGATCCCACACTCTTTGCAGATTCCAGATTCCCCAGCACACATCAGGTAGTCTGTTTCACGTCCTTTCGGAAAAATTCTGCAAAATGACAGCTGTATTATTAGTTTTTGTACGTATTTAGATTAGTTTAACTCTGCTGTCTAAACTGGAGAAGTAAACGTACGGTTATTTTCAAGGGAGGGTATAAGGCATATGCAAAGGGCTAGGGAAAACTTTTGAGGAGCCTTAAAACAAAAGATGCTTATGTGCAGAAACAACCAGAAAGTTGTAACTGAGCTCTTCTCTGCTTTGCAGGCTTGGGGATTGGCAACACATGGCTCCTTTGCATTCTAGTTTTAAACAAGCAAGCATTTAGGTACATGCTGGAGTTCACTCAGTGTGACTTAGATCTGAGTATGAAGAACTTTCTAACCATGGAGATTATTACAGAGTCTCTATTTTTCTAGTAAATATTTTTAAAGTAACAAATAATAAGAAACTGAAAATATCAACTTAGGAAATTGGCATTGCACTGTTTAGGACACTTTCTTATTCTGTGGCATAGTTCATAAGGGGAACAATAATCCAATATTGCAAAACCTGATTAATTTAGGAACTACTGTACAGCTAGAGCACATCATCCCATAGCCTAAGGGTCAGTGTGTTTCTCAACACGATAAGCTTTACCATTTTAAAGCTAATTGGATGCCCATCGCAAACTTTTTAAGCAAAGATAAACCTGATAACAATCATAACTGTACAGAGCAGTAGAGATTATCCTCAAGCTTGGCCCAACAGGTAAAAATAGGCTTTTTCTCTAAAGCTATAAGTTGATTACTTATAAATGGAAGACCATGCAGCTTTTGTGTAATTTCTTATGTTAATGAGCTTTTTCATCAGAGAATTTCTATATGTCTGGGCCCCTAAATACAATCATTACTGGCAGAGTGAGTGGAGATATATCGATAGCTATTGTAGCCTGTGTGTTATCAACTACAAAACTGAAATGCCGTAACTGCACTAGCCTGATTGGGTATGCAGGCTTTGGCAGACCTCTGAGCTTTGTGTTAGCAGGAAAAGATAAATATTACAATTGAGGAGAAGCTAGAATTTTTATTTCACAAGGTTTTCAGTACATCTGCTTTGTGATTGGCCAGAAAGTCCTCCAAACTAAAACAGAATGCATAAAGAAAATGCCAGAAAAAAAATTTATGTTGGTCAAAACTTTAATTTAAAAATAAGTAATTTTGTTCATTTTAATTTTTACTTCTCAGATATATATTATCTAGTACTAACTAAAAGAGAAATAAAGTATTTTCTTGATTAAAACATTTCATATCTTTGTTCAAGAGCTGTTGAAGTGGTACATTTCAGTATTTTCAGACTCATAATTTTCTTTTCTCAAAACAAATATTAAATAAACACAATTTTGCAAGAGTTTCACTTTGGCAAATATATTGCATATAAATATGAATTTTTTAATTTAAAAATTAGTAAGTGCTTTCAACAAAAAAAAGAGTTTTTCTTCAATGTACCATTTTTTTTTAAGTGGAAATCCTTTCATACTGGATATAAATTTTTTCTTACCTTTTCCTTTTCACCAATGTAAAAAAAAGATAGATCTTTTTAATGAAACTTTTTTCCACCAAAGTGAACCTCTTTCAGAAAAATATATGTTTGAGTCCAAAACACATAAAAAATTTCCCAAACCATACATCTTAATGAAAAATTTTATGTGGTGGAAAAGACATATTCTGTTTGAAAACAAAAATAAAAAGTGCTTTATGATAGATTACCAAATTACGGATCAGCACTAAATTAAAGAATACGAATGGTATCAATTTTTTGTGTGTGCATGATAAAAGGACAGACTCAAAAATAAGGTTTTACTTGGAATTCCTAAAATGTATTTTGGGGAGAACATTAACTCACCAGCTGATTATTAGACATCAGGGAACCAACATTAGAATCACAGTGAAAAACTGGATATCCATTATTATTTTCTGGCAGCATAATGCACAAATATTACAAAGCCATTACTCTGACTCTAGGCTGGATTTTCCTCATGTTTAGATCTCACTGTAATTCATTTATGGGGGAGTAGCATCACACTACAAAGTCAAATGGGCCTCAACACAAAAAAGAAAGAATCTGTAACACTCATCATAGATCAACATAAACCTGCAATGGAGTCTGCTGCCCAAGACGTGATCGGTAACATGGACCATATTATCTATTTATAATAAGATCAGGACACACAACCATTCCTCAAGCTAAAAAGCTTAAAGAAGTTGTCTATTGAAAGTGTAAGAAATGATGCTGATGCTGAAGTACAAGTACAGTAAATCCAAAGGCCACTGAAAGAATGCAGTGGGCTTTGGAACCCGTCTCCAAAACCCAGATGGAGCCCAAGTTACTTACTTCTTGCACATCTCACATTCAGTTTGACAGCTCAATGCACTGATCGACTGTGCGCTGTCTTCTGCTTGTGCTGCTTAGTACTGTGCAAGGCTCATGTTTGACAGCTGCAAAGGCTGCGATGGAGCTTAGCAAAATTGTCAGCGCTTTCTCGAAAGGTCTGACTTGCTCGTGATGGGATCTCCTGTGATATGGCACGGCTTCTTCTTCATAGTCTCAGTGTTCTTCTGTACCTCTCGCTGCTGGATCTCTGCTTTGTGTCTCAACCCACAAGTTCGATAGCTTTGGAAAGGAACTCCCACTTGAAAAAGAGAATTTGGAAATATCCTTTTTTGCTCTGAGAGCAGGAAAATGTACACAGGGCCAAAACATCATCTGACATGATGCATCCAGCAGAAAATGGATAGGAAGTGCTCATGTTTGTGTTTAATTGGAAACATCCAGCATACAGAGGTTATTCTTCTAACATCAAAAAACTAAAATTAGTCTATCAGGTATATCATGAAGTATAATAATGTAAATTGTAGTTAGTGACTCACAAAAATCTCCTTTGGTAGATCATTTCTACCAGTATTCTTGGAGACATTACTAAATGGTCAGCAACAGGAAGCATTTTGATAGTATGAACTGAAGTTTCTCAGAGAACAACTTCATTAAGGATTAAAGTCATCTCTTTAGCACAAGTGGCTGGTTTTAATGACTTTGTGTTTTCATCATATGGTAACCAATCTCCAATCAGATGTTGTTTGGTATTCCAAATACCTATTGAAATCTGTCACTTCACACACCCTCAAAAGAAACAGTGAACCCAACCAAAAAAAAGCAAAACAAAATAGAAGTTGGACAATGATTCCTGGTACCTCTCAACTCTGGATACTGCCTGCAAACAAGATAATATCTACTGGTTTTCCAAACCTTTCCTGTGGAGGCTTCTTACTCCTAGATTCTGCAACTCTTCTCTTAAAGTTGGGGTCTCCAAGCCACAGGATGCAGGTCCTTCAGAGGAGGATATTGCTCACACAGCCAAATGCTTCCTTCTGAACACATGCATGTGCAGTGCAGAGCCAAAAGGAGATGCCATTACCAATACTAAAACAGCCCTAGTACAATGTGAAACTAAGGTGGAACTCATGAGGAAACACAGGCCACCATTTCAGCCACATGAAGCTGGTGAAAGCCAGCACTGCTGCTAACATTGCTGTTCTCACTGTTGGAGCGTCCCCCTTCCCTTGCCTTGGCAGGCCATTTCCATGCCTTTGTCACTCCTTCCATTGTGCCAGCATGAGAGTTTGTACAGCTGAACAGTGACTCAGAGTGGGAAACTGATCCAACTGAAAATTAATTTTTTTTCTTTTTTTTTTTTCTGGCTATGTTACTTCTACCCTCTCTCAAATCTGGTTCACTATGTGGCCACAAGAAAACTTGTTCCAGCAAAAGGAAAGTCTCAGCAAAAAGAAAGAAACAAGTACCACTACACTGGAAGTGCTGGATATTATTAACTGAAAATGATCCTATGAAGCTGTGAAAGTAAAGACTACTCCCAGCTACAAAACTAACTTGCTGTATGGTGTCAGGCTAGTTGCTCCAAGTCTCTCTTCCCAATTTCAATCTATTTAGACTATATGTTCTTCAAAGCAAAATGTTTTGCTTATTATTTACGCATGTAATTAATTCCTAGTCTAGGCTGGGGAACTGTGGTAATAAAAAGAAATAAAAATAATGATTTCTGAGGGCAAAAGCAGTTTACCTAAGGGATTCATGTTAGCTAATGGAAATGTAAAGCAATCATCACCTCATGCAGTACTGCCCTATACTGAAAACTGCAGAACATGATATTCTGTTTATCAATGAGATCAAATTTCATCACAAAGTCAAGAAACTCATGTGAAAGACATCTGCCTAATAAAGGAATTTGCATTATATACAATCTCTTTAAAATTAACGTTATATTTGGCATTTGAAACGCTACAGATTTTTTTTCTTGTTCAGAAGCTAAAATTATCTAAACATTTTTATCTGCATTTTAATTTTTTGGGCTATCTGGGCATACATTTAGTCATAAAATTACTAAAACTGTTCTTTGGTGTGATTTGGGGGGAGAAAGAGGGAGATAAAATTTTCAGATTATTTTTATAACCTTTATATCAACGTATCAGAGCAGTGTGAATGGGTTATACGCGAGACAAGGAAGTTGTTCCACACATGAAGAAGTTTTAACAAGGGGTTCCTAGGACCTCCTGTGGATCCTCTCTGGCACTTCATCATCTTAGAGACTTCGGTGGTGCTGTTAGTGCTCAAGGCTTCACTTCTGCACCAAGACGTTTCCCTGGGTCTGTGTTTCTGTTTCCCTTTGCTACAAACAAGGCTGATGAAGAAACATTGTGATAGTTAATTTTCCTCTTGAAAATGCACAAGGTTATCTATTCTAGCTTTTTTCCCATACTTTTCTGGTTACTGGTGTACATTTCACAAAAGGGAGGATCTCTGCATATTAGCAGATGGTTACCCTGGTGATAGAGACACAGTTCAACCAGCATCCCTACCCTCACAACTATTGATGGAGTTAAGCAGAGGTGTCATTAGTAGGAAATATCTCTGTAGGACAAACACTATTCTCTCACTTTCCCTGATTTAAATTAGTAGTAACAGTGCTAAGTATGATGTAAATTCCATAAGCAAGAGAAGATTCCTTTCTTCAGGGACCCTGCAGGCTATACTTTTTATTCTATATCCAAGCGCTGATGCTTTTTAAAAATCATTTTTGCTTTGCTAGTGTCCCAGTAGGAGTTTAAGAAGTCAGTTGCAGCCAATTGTACTTTCTCCTTTCTCTCAAAAGGGGATAAAGCTTTCAAACGATTTGAATAAACTGTGATTACATCTTCATTTGTCAGTAATGGGATTACTACGCTGATAAAAGAGACTTCAGACAAACATACATGTTTAAGATTGGTGTAAATTACCCAAGAGGGTTGGGAAAATCCTTTGGGCTCCTTAGGGTCCACCCCTCCCCCTTTGAAAGCTGGCTGGCACCAAGAGCCCTGAATAGGCTGGGACCAGCTGACCGTTCCCTGCTGGGGGTTATGGCTGTTTTCCTGCGCACATGCTCGCTGAACTGGAAAATACAATTATACACATCCAAGCTTGCAGTTAGTTTTTTGACTATAGCTAACAAGCTAAAGATTTTTCAACTAATTGATTTTATCTCTGGATGAAGAAGACGTCATAAATCTCAGTCAGCTAATAATGATTAAGAGATAAAGGCAACCTGAGAAAAATATAAGTGCTGTTGTTGCTAAATGCCGATGGACTCCATAGTGAGATAATCTTTTTAACATGGCGACCCATCCCACATACAAAATGTTTGTGCAAAGATCCATTTGTGAAGGAGAACAAATGGGGAAATCTGAAAGCAAGCAGGAAAGATATGAGTGAGAAATGAAATGCAAATTCAAATCCTGTTAGGGCTAAAGAAAAAGAAAGGCTTGAAAATAATCCTACTTTGAGTCTCTATAATGAATTGTATATTACAATACGGAGGGATTGCTCAGGAGGATTCTAAACCTCTGTAGAGAGCAAGCATAGGGATTAGTTAACTCTATAGTTGTCTTCAACTTTATGAGGTCTTGATTCTGCCGTCCATATACCTTTTCAGTGGGTTTTACTTGTATTGGCATCAGTGGGATTCCTTGTTCAGCTAAATACTACCCAGAAATGTATGGCTGCAAAGCGGGTGTTTATATTGGAAACTGAGAAACATAATTTGAGTATATGGGTTAATCTAGTGGGGAATAACTTCACTGAAGTGGACTGAATTACATCAGAATTACATATGTAAAACTCAGGAAAAAAATGAAAGAAAAAGTATGGTTTGGACAATTGCTATATATAATACACAGCTTTGAGTAACTAGCCAAAAAATATGTTGTGGTAAGATTGGTCAAAGATTTGCTGATGGCACTTTCTACATCTGACATCTTTGCTTGAATACATTACAATTCTTTGGGGGAATTCATCGAAGTAGTCAAAATTTCCTACTAGAATGAAGCAAAGCTTTTGTTTTGCTGTTATCATGTTGCAGGATATAATATAATAAACTTCTGATTAAGTTGCACTATTTAAAGAATGTTTCACTCTGGAGAAAAGAAAGTCTGGGATGAACTTTTTCTCTCAAAGTTTCAGAATCTTCTGGAGAATGGATTTCCATTACTTTGACCTCACACTTAAAAGCACAATATATTTGTAGATTAATAAACTAAATGTGTAAGAACTAAAGGTAGATTTTGTTGATTAGAAAAAGTTTATCTCCTTTCTAAAGGCTTAATTCAAGGATTGCATTACATGTATGCATAAGAAACAAAAGCAGTGACATCCATTACCTCTTTCTTCAAAGACCCCTGCAAAGGTCCTATAGTTAGAACCTTAATTTGAATATTAGCTTGGACTTGCCATAATTTAAACCCTGTTATTGCTCAACATTCTTCATTTCCAATGAAGTGAACTGAATGACTTTTGGGCAGCTTATTTGCAATCCTGATGGAGGAACCCATATTTTAAGGAAAAAAGGAGGGTTGATATTATGACGGTTTCTGTGTTTATTATTCAGGAAAAGGATACCCATCATGCCAAGATACAAGCAAAACTAAATAAATGGAAGACCTTGTGCCAAAGATCCCAATATCTATCAAGGCAGAATTAAAGAACTAGCTAGAATAACTAATGAGGAGTAGCATGAGTAAAATACATCTCTTAAGTCTCTCCTGAGGATTTCTTTAGTTACCACTCATCAGTTTCCCTATGATCCTGCCAGAAGAAGCAAGTTTTGAGGAGCCAGTGGCTTTATGGAGCAATTCAACATGTTCTGTGCATAAACGATGGTATGGAAGAAAAGAAGCACATGCAATACTGAGAGGGGGCTGAGCTGCCAACAGCGCTGATCATTAACTGGTGTAATAAAGTTGCATGTAACACATTGGAGGAGAAGAAGGATTCAAAGAGAGAGATAATATGATCAGAATGTCATGGTAAATATATTTACAGTTATACAGAAACTATCTGGACAGATATGTGAGCATGATGTGGACACCAAGGAAGCCATAGATGTGAAGATTACAGTTGTCAGGTTCTTCTGGTTGACTTTGGAAGAAGAAAAGTCAAGAATTCAGAGAAAGCAAAATAGCAAGGTTTTTGATATAGGAAAGATGAAAAATTGAAGTAAATAATGGCTTTCCAGAAAGGAAGTGGAATCACAGTTGACATCAATTTTTATAGTGACAACTATAACATAGTAGTCATCATCTGTTACAAAAAAGGAGGAGAAAGGAAAAGAAAACCCCTTGACATTCTGACAAGCATTAACAACTTGACAAGAGACAGGTTTTAATATCTCATATTTAAATGGACAGATAAGATAGGCTCAGTATAGATGAAAGGTGATAGAAGATACTGGTGGAAATAACAGACAAACAGAAAAACAGATTTTTGAGTGTTTACCACAGGAAGTGTAGTAGAAACCACATACGAGGATGAGGTTGTAGAATCAAAAAGTTGAGAGAAAGGGAAAAAGAACTCTGGCAGATGGTACAAAAAATAAACCTGCTATTTAAAGAAAAAGAACAACATTGCAGAATACAGAAGAGTAGAAAGGGATAGAGTAGAAAAGGGAGTTAGTCAAAACTGAAGGCAGTAGTGAGTCTGACAGAAAAGTCATAGAAGGGTATTGTCAATGGCTCAGTAAGGTGAGAGCCAGGCAAACAATGAGTTGGCAGGAAAATTAATTAGCAAGTGTTCAATAACACAACAAGCCAAGCTATCAAATAAGGCAATATAACTGTTGCAAGGATTACCAAGCAACAGGGGCAGTGAGCTAATGAGAGTCAGTAGGTGAAAGAAGCAGAGAGGCTTCTTGAACGGTGAAATTTAGAGCTCAAGAGTTTTCAAATTTTGTCAGAACTTGTGGGTGCCAGTAGTGATCCAAAGTTGTGATGTGAACAGAGGGTGGTCTTCTTCCCAAAACCTTCTTCTCTCTCATGTTGGTAGTCCTTTCTAACGTCTGCCTTTGATTCTAAGCACTAAAATTCGTCCAAGATCTCAAAGAAATCTCCCTTACTATTCAAGCCATTCTTTTCTCCTTCATCCCCCATTTCTAATTCTATTCAGTACCAAGAGAAAAACCCTGAGGAAGTATTATTCTGATGATCTTTGAATCCAGTAAATACAAGTTCTAAAATCGGGACCCATTTGCCTAGAGTGTTCTCCCAATAGCTACATGACATTTATATAAATTTATATATTTATATTTTTCCCCCTTCCTATTGGACACTTCTTTCCCCATTGACAACTGCACTATATCCCTCTGAAAAATTCAGCAATCAATTGCTGGAGAGAGGATTAACCAGGTTTTTGAAGCCTGTAGTTCAAGGTGCACTGTTTTATAGGAGTAGTTAATCATAAATCATCATGGTGTCATGTTAGAAGAGACACCAAGAACATCAACTATAGAGAGAAATTCTTTTAGGCGTCTATACAATGGCCTGAGTTTCATATGTGCTGAACACCCAGCAGCTTCTTAATAAATTTAATAACTTAAATAAATTATTACAAACTGCCGAACACTCAAGTCTTTTGGAAATTCTATCCTAAGGAGTAACCTAAGAGAGTTAAAAGCCCAAGACTCATGGTTTTCAATTAGACTTATACTCCTAATTCCTTTGTGTACTTTTAGAAATCCTATTCATGGGCACTTTGATAAAAAAATTGGCCCTGATCCTCAAATGTATTTCTAAGTTCTTGTGATTTCAAAGGGAGTTAGGCACAAAAAAACTTCCAAGGATTAGGTACTTGGTATATATGAGCAGCTCAAGTCAAAGTCACACCAGGCTTTACTGGAAAAACACAGACTTTAAAACTTGAGAGCTGATAGAGATCACAGCAAGTAGTAACAGCATACTTTGTGCGAAGCTGCAATTAATAACCAGACACTGTAACAGCTGCAATTTCTGGGTAATTTGAAAGTGTAACATCAAAGTGTCAAACACAATGTCCATTCTGGAGAGGGATGTATCAAAAAGAAACAAATTGTAGAAGTGGCTGTGTGGCTTTACAAGAACTACTACTTCTACATGTTTTCACACAGCATGAATTGGTTCAGATTTAATGTGATCTAAAATGAGAATCTAGTCCAGGTTTTCAATTTCAAATTATATCAAGTTTTGAATTCATAACAAAGAACTTTGCAGAACTCAGATGTAAACATCAAATAGTTTGTTAATAAGTTTGTCATCATAAAGCTAATGACTGGAAAGTCTTCAAGGGAAGTGACTTTCCCGTCAGAATTAGACAACATCCTAGTGATTGGGTGTTAGGAACAGAGATAGAGATATTCAGAAAAAAGGTTTCAGAACGAGAGGATATAGTCAGACTTGAAAAACCTATGCACGCTTCTCTTAGAGAAGAACAAACAAAGTAAAGTGATCCCAACAGAAGACAGCTAGCCACTGGCCTAGTTAGAGAAGAGAAAAAGAATGACATTCAGTATCTGCACAATGGGAATGTAGCCAAGACTTGTTTTGAGTGTCTGTTAAAATATATATATTTTAGTCTATTAGGTTTCTTTGTTCCACATTCTTTGTCCCCTAGTTATATATATCGTATGACTAGACTTTTTTTCATCTGCAAACATCAAGGTCACCTTGAGGCCAAGCCTAGATGGTCTATAAGATGTAAATTCGCTTTGGCTAAGAGAATACTTGTGGCTGGGTCATGTGATACTGCCCTTTCCTTTTATTTGGAATCTTTCGGATTAGAGAGGGATGGCCTTAAAAACTCACACAATACTCTGCAAATTAGTCCATCTGTCTATCAGTCATTCAGTTGCTTCTGTAGCCCACTGTGGTGATTGTGAAAAGGACAGTAGTCCCTGGGGTGACCTTCAACAAGGAGTTTGCGAAATAAGGCTTTTCATAGGATGTTTGAAAGGAATCAGTGTGTTTTTTCTAAAATGATTTTCTTCAATTTATGATAAAATTTCTCTGAAAAGGTTCTGTTTCTTTTTAAAATATCCTTGCATCTGTATATGCACAAGTACTGTACGTATGTGACTGCATGAGTGGGTTAACGTTTCTAACCCTATTACATATGAACCTACGTATTTCTCTGGAATAATATTAAGGCTTGTATGATGAAAGGCAGATCCAAATCCACAAACTATTTATACAAGGACAAGCTGAACAACTGTGGTCAAATAAAATATAAAGAAAATATCACAGCTAGAAATCATTTCTGAGAAATAAATCACGGAATTGGAAGAAAGTTTAACTTCAAATGTTTTGGTTTTATCGACCAGCACCGTAATGTGGAATGTTTCAACACACTCCTAAAACTGTCCCTTCACAATGGGGGTAGAACGCACTGATTTGCATCTTTTGGATCTAGATTGGTTTTATGTTTCCAAGTATGTTTTCCCACCCTCATATGACTCCCTGTTGTAAAATGTTATGCCAGTGGAAGGAAAAAGACAAATAAAATATGAATCAGAGTTCACGTTTTGGACGTTGAATAATGGTGATTAAACTTATCTAGACTTAGTTACTGCCTCAAGAAATAATATTTCAAATGCCATTCAAACTTTTTTTGGAGCTGTCTGCAGAAATCAGGATAAAGACAACAGCTTTTAAACTGCAGGCGTAAACACAGGCTTTAGAATTTAGAAGAGTGGCCTGAAACTAATCGGGCACCTGCAGATCTGGTCACTTCAGGAGTCTTGGCTGGGCTTTAGAAGCCTTCCCACACATCCCTTGCCAACAGTCATCACTAACCTTCTTGCACAAAGCTACCAAATTTTTCCATAATACTCAAAAGCTAGTATTTCTTACCTGCCTTATAATTTGATAGGTATTGAATTTAACCTTGGTGAAGTTTAGGGCACCAAATTCCCTTCATTTTATACAGCTGAAGTCACTAAGCTCATTTTTAGAAGCAAGGTGTTAAAACTACTGTTATCTGTACCTTGAACATAAACACAGATCAAAAGGCAATGCAAAGGTGCTTGCAAGCACATGTGGGAGAAATAACGTAATATGGAGATACATTGAAAAGGTGTGAGACTCAAAGCAGATTGGCCAGAGAAGATGAGAGAAAAGGCAAGAAGAATATACAGATGTAACCACAGAAGTAGTGCAAAAATATGAGAGAATTTTTTAGCCAGAAGCTGGATTAAAGAGGTTTGGAGCTATCTTGAAGAATTTGTCTCCCCTTTGATTTCTTCTGTGCTTAGGGAAACAGGGCTTTGTACATTGTAAATGAGCAGGATTGCATCAGAGATGCCAGACTCAATTATCACTCCCCCTAATGAAAACAGTTTGTGAAGCTCTGCACTTTGGCTAACTGCTCTGTTTAAGGAACAGCAATAATACTGATGCTAACCTGATGCTATGTTGATTCTTTATCCGGGAGAGGAATTACAAATAATGTCATGTGGCAGATGGATGTACCAAAAAAATAGGGACAGAATGGTGACTACATGCTACATCAGAAGTTTGATAAAATCTGAGGAGCCTGCCTTCTGATTTTTTTGTAAATGTGAATTTCCACAGCATTTAAATCATGCATGTTATATGAGGAAATTAAATGAAGCCCTGTGATTTCAGCAAGTTGCTGCTTGGATTTTGTCCCCACACAATTTTTTGCTAATGTGTGAACTGAGAGTAATGTTTCTGAGCTGAGCCCAGCTGTAGAAACTTGACAACTGTAAAGAGTAAGGGGGATTTTCCACTTGCTGGGGTGGTCTGCTACTGGTATCACTGATGATCACTGGATTGGAGTATGTCTCTACCAAAGAAGAAGATAGTGACACATTGTTTATATTTCTACAGAGAATCACTCTACAGTTAACCAAGATCACAGGCCTCTGAAATAATAAACAAGAGATTTTATCAGCTTGAAGTAAGAGGCAACCTCCATGCTCACAAGAGAAATTGCTGTCCTCTGGAGCTAGATTCTTATACTTGGAAGAAGAAAAAAGCTATAGATTAGGCATTAAACAGAATATGTTGCTACTCATAAACCCCTGTATATCAACATTATTGTTCTACCTGCAACTAATTCATAAAGTAGTTCTTTAATAGTGGAAGCTGACTGCTGTATATAACCACTGAGTAGGCATGGTTTGGAATTTGGCACTGGCTTGGCTGGACCTCAGCAGAGCCTCAAACCTAAGTTTCTTGGAGAGATGTTTTATAATCAAAGGCACTTTTTGTAACAATAGTGTCAGAAGACAATATAAAGGTAGAATGCTAATCATCCTTTAATCCCATATATTACTGAGGTAATATATTACCACATACCACCACAGCCCCAACCTTACTCATGACCATTAATTTTAGTAAATATTTTTAAAAAACAAGACTTTGCCTCACAACTAATTAACATGTTGGTTGATAACTAAGAAGTAAACCCACAGATAGACTCCAATTAAACAAACTGTAACTGCATACACTCAATATTGTTATTCTTTTTGTAATTTAAATTAGAATCTCAAGAGAAGTTCAGCTGATTACCAAGGTCTGGATCTTGGAAATTCCCTTGAACTATTCAGGTTTCTTAAAAGATGGTGCCAGATAAAATGCAAATCATGTGTTTGACATCAGTCTGTGCTATAAAATGTACTTTATAAGCATTGAATCAATACTAGTGAAAAAGGATAAGCTGCCAGGTAGCAATGGGCTACACTGTGCTGCACAAGATCTGCCAGGAGGCAACACTACTTGACATTCTACAAGTGAAGGTAACAAGGTGGAAATTTGGAACAAAAATGGGAAACAAATTTGTTCCATGTACTTGAACTGCACTGGTGGTTAGTAGGCACCCCTTTTTCATCACTAATTATGTTAGAGAGTTTAGCAAATATCTAGTCATAATATTATAGTGAGTAAGCTATTGATATAGTCATGAGATAAAGAGAATAAAATGTTTAACATGTGCTCCTAATAAATCTCTGGAACGTCACATTTGAAGAACTGGTGGAACAGAAACGAAGTCCTAGTCTCTATTTCACTTTGCAAACAACAGCAGGTTGGAAAAACAAAGCAACACAGAGCAAACAAAAAATTATATTTTAATTCTCATGTTCATGTTGCATATGCTTATGTTCAGACCATAGTTTCCAATGATTTTATATTTCAGCTGCATGTCTTCAAAACTTCAGGGGTTAAGATCCCAGAATTTCAAGTTAAACAGCAAGAACACTGAGAGAGGGTTTTTCAGCAGGACACTGAATTATTGATGCACTGTGAACATCTGTTGTAAAGCCTATATTTAAAATGGAGGTAGGTGCTGTCAGGCTGAAAGTTAGGGGCCTTCACCTGTGGAGATTAACACTTTTAGCATTATCTTAGTTCTTGAACAGAGTTAATAAACTACTCACAAATAAAGTTAGATACCAAAGAAGGAGATTCATAGCACCTGACAGCTAACATACCAGTAGAAAATGATAGACTGTGGTGTGTGAAATCTGTCCTAGATTTAAGGACATGAATTAGGTGGCTAGCCAGAGTCTGATGGACTTGATGGATAAAAGCTGTATAAATCATCCCTGTGAGTCTGGAAGATTGGTTGCTCGTTTCCTAGAAAACATGGGAGAGACTCCTATCTACTTATTATATAATATCCTTGCAGTTGGACAGCTTCATCAGAAAACAGGTAACATGAGTAACAAGATACAGCTAAGCTCGACCTAAGTATAGTATGTCTATCTCACAGCTACAGGTAAATTTGGGTTGAGTACACCTTCTACTGCTTCCTGGTGAAGGTGGGAACTAAGCAGAAAGGTACATAAAACTCATATGGTCAAAGAAAGAAACAGACAATATAACTCCATAGCAGTGATGAGAGCATGCTAAAAAACTGGGAATACTGGGCCTGTTCTCAGTATTTTCTAACCATTAGGAGACAGTGAAACATTAAAACAAATGTTTGAACCAAAGACAGGCTGAGAATGGTCAAAGTCTTGAGTACTTCACTTATCAGGAAGTCCCAAGCCACTGGGCTATTACACAAAGGTGGATATCAGTATTCTCCCCATCTCAGTGTTTTTGAATAAAAACTGTGGCTGTTGTGTTCTGGACAGCTTCGTATTTAACACCAGTATTACCCATTGAGCATATTTACCAGATCAGATACTTCAAGATTTACTGTCAGGCTTCTTAATTTGTGAATTCTCAACTCACTTTAAGCAGGAGGTGGCTGAGCTAGGTATCTTAGCATTTGAAACACGTTTATAGCCACAGTTCCCCATGAACTAAAGCAAAACATTAATGCCTAAGAGGCATCTGTGGCTGGTGGCTGATAGGCCTGAGCTTTTTGGCCAGATATGTTTAAGCTCGCTGAAAATGAGGCAACTCTGGTCTGAAAGCTCTGAGTCCATTTCAGTGCTGTGGTGTACCTAATTTATAGACCCTGGAATTGAAAAAAGCTTAAGGAAGTTCACTCTTTCTTTAATGCTTTGGTTTTATATATTGAATAGTATAGATTCAGTAAACCAGCAAAGACAGAGTTAGGCTAGAAGCTTAGGTTCATCAAATGTTGTTCAACTGATGTAAAACAAAGAAGCAAGTACACTCATTTGTGTATGGAGGAAAGATCCACTTCTTATCATTCCATGATATTTGGGGGCCAATGTCTGCTCTAAATATTCCCCATACAGAATCCAAGGCTGACACAATCACATGCCCTTAACTTAGACACTCGAGACATGATGCTATGTAGTTGTTATTGATAAGAAACAAAACAGCAGAAGAGTGGGGCCAAGGATAGCTGAAGTAGATGATAGGCCAAGCTATTATCCTTCTCTAAATAATATTTCTTGGCCAATATGAGATGTTTCTACAAATAGATCATGTCAGAAAATAATTTGTCCACCCAACTTAATATTATAAAGGTTTTCTGTAGCTTTGTCTTGTGCAACCATCTAATGAATTAAGTTTCTTTTCCATGAGCAACCTGTCTACATTATCATTCCTAGCACGATGGCCAGATGGATATAGCAAAGAGGGAGCAAAACATTGATTCAGATTTGTCCTGCCTCCCAAACAAAAAATATTAAGAAATTGCTCCTGCAAAGAAGCAGCAAGAGATTATAGCCCTCTCTTACCTTTTCTATCTCCTTCACCTTTCTAACAACAAGGTGTTGAGCAAGGATGAAATAATGGCCACATTAATTACAGTTTGGTGCATGTGAAACAGGTAGGGTTGCAAAAAGGAACAACTTTCCTTGCATAAAACTATTCCGGCAGGAATAGTCTAACCCATAACACTTACCTGGCTGAGAATCAGAAAGCAAACTGACATTGAGTTAGCTTTTTCTTTAGTTTTAATGACTGATTTATTTGTCCTAGTAAGAGCTCTTAATCTCAAGAAAGACAATTTCTGACAGAAATTATGGGTTAACCACAGTCTTGAGAAGATACTGGTGCAGGGTTGCATTTGTGTGGAGTACTGTGGGGAAGTGGTGCAGGGAGGGATGGTTAAGGTTCCACTTCATCATCACACTCAGTTGGAGCTCGAAGGAAGGGATAGACATAATCTCTATTGCAGGCACTGAGAATTCCCACTTTCCCAAGTTTGTGGGTGAGGATAACTTATAAAGAGACCATACACTGTCAAGCAAGGGGAGTCTAACCCAGAATTTTTCTTCACAGGCTTTCTGCAAAGAAATGTTTGTTTGATAAGGGATTTTTTTGTTGTTGAAAGATCACAGCTATTTCAAAAGATTGGTCAACACTATTGAAAATGCAGAATATCTGCCTATGTGCATGTCTGCATTCTGCTAGGGAGCTTATGCTATGCTAACCAAGTGGGTGTAGCACGGTATCATGACATGCAGAAGTAATAGCTTGAAAGCTTTACATAGCCACATTAGCAACATTAGCCACATTATCACCTAAGTCAGTAAAGATTTTTCCCAGCAAAGCTTTCTAACTTTATGCTACACTGCTTTCAGCCAGCAGGCTAGCTCACCCAGAGCTAAGTTAGGAGAAAGAGGAGAAAGGGAGGAGGAGATGGAAGCAGTGTCCTGTCCCTGCACCAGGCTTCACTGCAGAGCACGCACAGCCTCAGAAAACTGACTCCATCACTTTCATCCATCATATTTCATTACATTCCCATCCAGCATTGTATTGAAATGAGGAGCTACAAAGAATAAAGTCTCTGCAGTCTTCAGTTCATAAATCCAAGTCGTACAAGTTTGTGCCCAAAGAAAGCAATCCAGGTTCAGCTACTAGAAATCTAATTGTGATGGAAATGGCACATTAAATTCTCCGGGGTAATGGATGTGTAAACAGAATGTAGTGCTTCCCGCAACTGAAACATTTGGATTTAAACCAGAAGGTTAAGATTGCCTGAGCACGTAGTTCAAACACTCCAGGAAAAAACACTCAAGTCCCAAAGCAAAGTAGACAAATATGGGTTTATGCTCCTGGTAGAAGCTATTTTAAATTACCAGAATATTATCAGTTAAATAACAGCAGCTGCCATAGTGAAGATATAGTAGGAAATCTATGTTTCTCAAAACTCTTGCTTTGGACAAAAATTTGGGTTATTAGGCCTCAATCCAGACAAAAAATATTTTAAAGTTATCGAAAAAATCGAGAGGCCAAATATATATTTATAGCTGGAAGGCCAATAAATAAGGAACAGTTTTTAAAACACTTATTCACACTACTGAGATCTTACAGGAACTGGACTTAAATATATAAATAACCGTTAATAAATCTTTTTAAATGGTTTTGTTCTCAGGGCTGGATACTTATATATCTCTTTAATCTACAACTTGATTGATGTCTTTAGGTATTTTAGAAATAAACATGACCATGGAAATGTATTTAAAATGTGGTTTACTATGAATGGTCTCTAAAGTTTAGTGTATTAGCAGCTCCCCGAAATCTCTTCCATCTTCCTCATGCAGAGTAATACCTTCCTGAACTGCAGGACCTTACTGCATCTCCCTGTGTTGCCAATAGAAATGTTAGCAGAATCAAACCCTTAACAAATGTATGTCAACATGGTAATAATAGATTCCAGTCGTGCACAGACTTATGCATGTGCTTAATATCAAGCACATGAGTAACTCCAGGCTAGAACCTGAGCATACAAAAGAGCATAGTCCAATTCATTGAACTCCTGTGTACTGTTTGACAGGTATCCTTTTGTTCGCCACCTCCACTCCACCCCCCAAAACACGTCTCCCTTTTATTAGTTTCCTAAACATAGATTTTTCCATCACTTAGTGCTTTTAAGGTCTCAGAACAAAGAAAATATCTAAAAACATTAGAATATATTAGACAAATGCAAAAATTATCAAGAATTCAAGATTTTATTAAAATAAATAAATAAACATGTACCCTGACCATCTACGTTAAATATGCAGGAAAGGCAACAATTTAAGGAAACAAAACCAAAGCAAAGCAAAATAAATAAGCCATTTTCAGGTAATTAAATTCAGTGGGAATTCTGCCACCTTTAGGATGGTTTTTGAAGACTGAATAAGTAGGGCTAAAATCTCATCTCAAATTCACCTTGCTCTTCTTTGGCATGCTTTTGACATATGCCTCCAAGGTGACTTAAGAGAGCAGATGACTGTATCCAACATTTGAGGTGCTATGTTGAGCACCACAGGGTAAGCTGAGAACAGTTGCAGTCTTGACTTCCTGGCTTCTGTGGGCTTGTCAATAGCCTGTCAGGTTGTTTGGGGGTTTTTTTGCCATCTTTGAGTAGAATACTGCACTAACTGAAGCCAGGAAAAATATTTATTAATTCTTTTTATTTAAATAGACAAAGTTTTCCCATGCCACGGTACTACTTGCAAAGAGTTTTGAGTTGTGTCTTAAACGTAGAAATGGCTGCATAGACCTGAATTTAACTTTCAGTGGGTACCAGAAAAGTCGTCTTGAAGTAAAGTGCCTTGGCTTCTTGATTCCCAGCTGTAAGAAATCTTTGTTTCATTCTTTTTTTTCTTTTTTTTTATAATAGATAATCTACTATAGAGATACTATTATTTTACTGTTTCATGACCTGTAAACACTGTTTTCACGCTTGTTGTCTCTTCCTGTGGTAGTAGCTTGGGCTAAATCCTGACCTTTACTTTGTTGCCAAAGTAAAAGTAAACCGTTTTCCAACATCAAAGAATAAAGCTGGTCTGGACTGGATTGTCAACATCTAAAAGCCAGCTGGCATGAATGCTTACCTGTCTACAGTCACATGTAGCTCCTTCTCAATTAAAGTTTGGATATCAAATTGTGAAATGCAGTTGTTTCTAAGCGATTTATTGCAAGGTGAGAAACTCCCATTGCTTTCATTCAGATGTTTACCAAGGACACCACATCAATCAGACCCAGCACCACTGGTACAATGTGCATGCTCCTGGCCATCAGACACGGCAGCCTTGCATATGGTTGCACAACTTTCCCCACGCAGACCTCCAGCTTAGATGCTGGTCATCAATGATGTTCAGTGTCTGGCAGGACTGGGCTCAAGTGATTCATTTAGATCAGATCTTCTCCTTACTCTCAAAGATAAGTATATAGTCTGAATCAGCGTGAAGAATCACTGCCATTAGTGAGTTTGAGTGGATGGTACTGTAGGAAGAATTCTTTTTGTATAAACTATTTGAGTGGTTACTGCTATTCAATTTTTTAAAAAAACAAGCTATATCAATCGATCTTCTCTCATTGTCAAGTAAAACATATTTTGTGGCTTGGAAAGTGACTCTAAAACCTCATCCCAAAAGCCTACCTGTTTCCTCAATAAATCTCAATTTCAAACAAAATGAGGTTACCTTTGCAAATGTGTTTACTGTTGCCCATTTAAAAAAAAATCTGCTGATATAGGAAGCATAAGATAAGCGTCTTCTTTAACAAGTGATACTTTCTCTGTCCTTTGTTTTCATAATGTGACCATAGGACAGAGGGCATGAAATCGGTTCAGAAAAGCCCTGTCAGCTGGCCAGGGACATGGCTACGCAGTTCCCCCAAACTGCTAGCCATATCTGGCCATTTTGCAGGAGTGACCAGTAAAAGATAATTAACCAGTTGTCCCTAGAGAATGAACAGATGATTACAGCCCAGGACCTAGGCTGTCTGATACTCAGTGAAATTGGACAGTCTGAACTGCTGTAAACCAAGTGCTCATTTAGCCACTTATGCAAATGATACATAAATCACAGCAAACAATAACACGTCTGGGGAAATCCAGGCACCAAAATCAAATAGTCCTTTCCCCCTCACTCCCCTCACCTCCCCAGCAGTACACCCAGTGCACTTGGTGAGGCCTCTGTCAGCCTAGCTGTGGTGGCATTTGCTTTCCATACCACTTGTGCCCCACCCGGGTGTCTCCACCTCCTTTCCCATGCAGCAGATGCCATTTAGCCCAGGTGGGTGCTGCAGAGGGGAGGCAGAGCCGCCCCATTTCTGGCAGGATCCGGCAGGGGTAGAGCCGACTACCATTTGGGAATTCCACTGTTCTCTCCCTTCAGAAATCAGCTCCAGTGATGGAGGGCAGTGGCTAGCATCTGTTACAGTAGCTCTGATTGGTTGCCAGTCCCCACAGAGGGGGGAATACAAGAAAAATAGCCAATCAGAGAGAGTTTTTCATCAAGGTTTGGTAGGCAGCCTGGCCTCTGTAAGAAATGGGTCTGAGAAGATGGCGGCCAGGGACCTGGAGGAAGGTCTCCATCAAGTTACAGACCTTTATGTCCTTACAAAGAGAATAGCTGAGCCTGACTGGATCTATGAACAGCAAGACACAGTCCCCCACAAAGCACATGGCAGCCCTTAATTCACCTGAGCATCTGCAATTAGCCCATTTTTAAAAACCACTCTGGCTCCATATGCTGCCATGGTGTGTGCTGTGCAGCCAGGCTGTGGGCTGCTGTAGGCAGGCCTGGTGAAAGTGGCTGCTGGTGCTGGTGTGGCAGGAGTGGTGGAGGTGAGGATTCATTGCAGACAGACCCCTGCATATGGCAGTGGTACCAAGGCTTTGCACGGGGGCCAGGAGCACAGAGAGGCAGTGGTCCCCCTCGCTTCATTGCCAAACACAGGTGGTAATGGGAGCAATAAGAAATATTTAGGAGTGTGCAGACAGGGTGGAATAACAAAGATTTTAATGCAAAATATTCCCTCTTTAGTACTTGCTCTTCCACATCCTCCTGAACTACCACTTCTTTCCAGGGTAATTCAGGAACGGGTATCTTTGCTCTGCACTAGAGGTAGATGTCTGATGGTAGGCAACTATAATCATAGTCTTTTATTTCCATGACAATCCAACAAAGAAAAGTTTCCCCGCTGCCTCCCCATGAAATAAAGCAGAGAGACAAAGAGAAGTGGTCAGGCAGAGAAGTGAAAGACCCTCTCTGGAGCCAGCATCATTTAACAATGATTACTTTGCAGCTCCTTGCCCAGCAGAAATGAGATGGAGGTGCATTAGGGGAAGAAAGTGATTACATTGCCTCCCTTTCAAGCTCTAGACCAGTGCTGTGACTTGATATGGTTTTTATCAGAGACTGCAATGCTGCATTGCCAAGTAAGCAGTAAATTATGTCGAAATCAATTATACTACCCCAAGCAGAGATTCTGAGCAGAAAATGAATGGGTCTGGGGGTGGAAGGAACAGACACTGCTTATGCATTTTGATTAGATAGCTAGCTATCATCCTCCACGAGAAAAGAACAGCCAGCAAGTCATGAGATCAGGAATATTAGGTTGACTTTATCGCACCTTATATTTTATATATGTTTTACTACAGCCTACAAAAGGAGATCATGGACCTTACTAGGAGTCCTCTAGTATGATACAAGCTTTTCTGGTTTTAAGTGCTTTAATCCAGCTTCTGAAAAAAAAAAAAATGACATATATGTATACAGACTGACAGAGAAGATATTCACTGTGAACCTTTCTGCCCAGAAAGTATATGGATCAATGAATCTTTATTTCTAAAAGGCAGCATGATCAAAAGAACAGATTTATGTTGAAAAAAAATTTTGTTGCAAATTGTAGTGGCATTTGCATGGAAATGATCAGACAAAAATCCCTCCTGGAATCATAATGGATGAAAAGATTCTTGTTACAGTAGATTACTATGAACAAAACCCGAAGCATTTACGGCCAGCCTGCTAAACAGAGCAGGAGGAAAATTACGCAGGCCAACATTCAGAGTCTAGTTACAGACCTGTAAAGCTGAAGTAAGGATAGTGAAATTTCCAAAACTGGGGTATGTCCCAAATTGATGAGAAATATTTCTATTATTAACTTCTCTCAAGATCATGAGCGGTGTTTACATTTGATGACTGATATCTCTGGATTGAGTGAAAAATAATCACTGCCTTTGCGGCTGTGAGGTCTTAGAGGGATGTGTGCTAGGATGCTCCCATCATATAACAGGGCATCTGATCATTTTTGTACAACAGATTACCATTCAAGCAGACATATTACCCTACAAATTTAGCTCCCACTGATTTTCCTCCAGTACCATTGAAGTATGTGAATATGGCGAGATGCAGTGGAAGGCAGAATTTCCTTCCTTAGATATAAATATAAGCTATCCCATTGGACCTGTGTTGAATACAACGCTTCACCCTAAAAGCATTTCAGTAGTCTTGGAGTTTCTTTACACTGCAGTAGTAGACAGTGGCTTCTAGGAACTCCAACAGATTGATCTGGCTTTTCTCTCACAGAAAAGTGTACTACCCTGTGTCACTACTTTCTCTTTTTTCCCATTTCTGCAGCAAAGATAGCTAGAGGAGCCATTAGTGGGGTGCTAAACCTTGAAAAGGCTCAGGAGGCAACTCTCACCTGTAACACCCAGCCCTAGGGATGAATTCCACTCAGAAGTGAGATTATATTCTTTAGAAAGATGAGACCTAAAATGACCCCGTCTGTATTAGAATGAAAAATAAATGTAATAGAAAGAAAAGAAAAAAAAAACCTAAAACTGTTCTATAAATTTTAGTGAATTTTCCAACATCCTGATACTTAGCTTGCCCCATATTTGATTTACACTTTTATTGCCTGAGAAGCCTTGTCCTATTGAAAAAAAAATCCTGCTAAAGCAATCACACCTGTTCTAAAGTACCCCTGGAAACCTGCTTATTGAAGAAACCTGGATTTGATTTCATTTGATTTAAAACTTGGTTTCTAATACAGCAGGTAAAGAAAATGAAGTTCTATACCTGATTCACAGTTCTCTATAGCAAATGAGAGGCTTGCTTTAATTTCTTCTGTGATGGGATGCAGCATGGGTAATTTTCATGACTGAACCACTGCCTTTATGGGTGACACTACTTTAATTACTGTGTGCTTCAGTTTCTCCACCTGTAAAATGGGTAGTGTTATCTTCTAAGGTGTTTTGAGATCTACTGTAGTAAAGAAATATTTGAGAATTTACCATTGGAATGATAATTAAATGGTAATATTGATATTAAATTCAGATGTTACAAAAACTAGCTATGTTAAACTTAATAAAAAGGGTGCTGCTCTATAATGCTGACAGAATTCTGCTGGAAATACAGTCTTTAATAAAGTTGCCTTCCTAAACACTTCTGAGCACAAGATGCTAGCAGTGTCTGTGCCATATTTTAGCAGTATGGTTTACAGAGCAAGTTAGAGCTTGCACATTCGATAACCCAGCTTTTTTGACTGCGTCACAAGGATGTAGGATGTCTTCATGGTGTCTTCTCAACATTTACAGGCAACCTTAGTCTGCTGATACCTACAACCACCATCTTTCCTGTTGGCACCTGATGTCATGGCCCAAGCCAACTTGTCTGACAATGGCTACGTGATGGTGCCACAAAAGCAAACAGCATTCGTGGTACTAGTCCCTCCACATTACAGGTAGGCACATGGGCTCGTGTTTGGGCACAACGTGGGCTCTGTTCCAAGATAATGTTCTGGGATGATGATAATGTTAATGCAGGCTAAGTGTGGACTTAGGCACAGGTTCAAGGAGTGCTTAAATTGTGTAACACGTATCCAAAGTTCCCAACTACCTCATGTGAAAATAGAGGCATCTATGCATATGCTTGCCTAATTCTCTTGTGATCTTTTTCTAAATCGTATTGTCTTGAACAGTGAAAAAAATGTCCTATTTCACTTCTGAGGATGAAGTTCAGTAATTGTATGTAGGGGTTGCTAGATGCCCTACATGAGATGGGAGTTCCTATATTACAGTCTCAAATCCTGTGTCCCTTACTGAAAGCAGATGGGATATGTTTTTTCTTCTTTTTCATCACTTACAACTGGGGAAACTGAGGACATTTATAAAGTGTCATGAATCCGCTCAAGTTTGTGTCCTGCCACTGACTTAGACTTTATGTATCCTGGATGAGGGGATGTAGGGCCTGATGCCTGAGTTGAGTTGTGGCTCTGCACATCTATAAGACAGTAGCTGCACAGTGTGAAGTAGGGTCTTGCTTTCTATGGAAGAAATCTCCTCCACCACCTTATTCAAACCTGGGTCACTCTCCATTTGCTGTTCCTATTATCCAGTTTGTGTCTGTCCTGCCAAGCTGTCGGATAACCCGATCCCTTTTTCTCTTCCTGAATCTGAACTGCAGCTGAGCTAGACACAGATCATTTCAATGGTATGCATAGGGCGTGGAAGTGTCTGTCTGCTCACCAGCCCAGCAGAAGAGGCAGCTAGAATGGGAACCTCCTTGTATGCCAGATGGAAGTGAGAGATTAGAAATTCTGATGTTATTACTTTCATGTTTAAAGTCTGGCAACATCAATAGCGGGTACAATAACCTCTTTCTTTGGGGCTAGGATGGGTAGTTGCGGGTGTACACCAACACTTAGGGAGTAAAGTGTGATTGAAGCTATCACTGAGAGGCACTTAATCTTTTAAAAAGGATAGAGTTCCTTCCTTATGAAAGGAGTTACCTGGGTGCAGAAACATGGTTGTTATTGCTGTTAGATAAAACTTTCAAGGACATTTCAATGGTTTTGGAACCCAGATCTGAATGACAGTTGTGGGGATCTAGGCTCTTAAGCAACTTCATTGCTTCTGAAAATGTTATGTATTTTTTTTTATATGTTTATAGCTTTCCTTCAGAGGGTTTCTCTGTGGTGCTCTTATAACTCTCTGTCAAGGTATATTTTACAGTATAATTTAGAAAATTTTGCTGGTTTGTATGTTATTTAAATGCTTTTTGTCTTACCCCTTTCCCTCTTGCATCTTTAAATTTTCTGCATATTAAAAAGTCTCTTCAGCCCTTCGACACACAAACTCAAGGTTTAAAAGAAAAAACAATAAAGCAAGGCTCTCCTCCATTTACAGGCAAGTTTCCTCTAGTGTTTCAGAGCTCTAGGGGAATATAAAACACTTGAACATAATGGCATACAATTCCATGCTCAAACGTAAAGGCACTATCAGTGTAGTGTATACAAAGTGATAGTGTAGTGTCTGTTCCCTGAGGAAGAGTAGATAAAGTAATCTACCAACACAAATGGACTTCAAACAGTAGTTTTCAGCTAACAAAAACAAACACCACATCTCAGATTTTAAAAAAATTAAAAATTCTTTGCACTTCTCAGCTTTCCCCCAGGAATATTCTTCCTTCCTCTGAGTTCCATGTTGTCATGGAGAGTGATGTGTTAAGGTCTGTGAAACTGGCAGACTGCTTACTTTCAATGTTTTAATTCACAACTAATGTCCACTAAGCAAAAGGAGGCCTTGTTTTCTGCTGTAATAGCAATAACTTTACGGTGCAGAACTGGCTGCAGAGTAGGAAATGTAGGCATCTTTCCCTGTAGAGTCCATATTTGCTCAGGTGCTTGAATTAAGTATTTCACTGAAAGCTCTCGGGTTTAAACATGTGAGTAACGTGGATTATCCAAGCACGGTTTTTTCCAAGTGAATTCTGGATGAAATTATTGAAGGGGACAACCTGTAAAATTTGTGTCTGTATTTGACTCTTTCCAAGAGTCAAATGTTTGGAATATTCAAACCAAGAGTTTGATTTGTCAATTGCTTCCAGCTTACAATTTCAAATCCAGGTTCAAGGAAGAACCAGAAGGCTGTTTATGGGAAAAGATCTGAAAAATAATTGTGAAAATGAAGAATCAAGTCAACACCAGAAAGTTGAGGAACAATTTAGCTGAAGCTAAAATGGAAGGCAAGATATTGGAAAGAAGGTATAGCAGAAATTAGCAAGAAAATCAGGAAAGCTCCCTACAGCTACAGATCTTTGGTTAAATATTGCTTTATTTTTAAACAGATTTCTCACAGGAAGGATTCCAAAGAAACTACCATTACTTTAAGATAAATCTTTGGTATATTATCAAATTCAATTATCATTTACCTTCTTTGCTATAATATGCATATCTTGTTTTCATCCTGAATTTTGTGGTGGTGAGAGTATCTTAAGAGACAAAGTCTTATGAAAACAGCATTTTATATATTTATTAATTTAACAAAGGGAAAGTTTCTTTGTTATCACATAAGTTAAGAGCAACATTGAACACTAATTAAAAAAAATATGATTATAGAATTAAAAACATAAAGAATGTATCTATATCTATATTGAGAACTACAGAGTATCTTATTTGAATATATAGCTGACAGAGTTGGCACTGTATACATGTAAAGAGGCAGCATGAATTAGATTTTGATATAGATTCCTTCCGTCCTCAGTGTAAATCATGGAGGCTATAATTCAGTTTTTCATTTTTTAAGGAAATACTAAAAATAACTTATTTGTAAGTTGTAAGTACAACTTCAAACCTAATATCCCAGCTCTTGACTGATGATATTAAAGAGTTTGTAGAAACTAGAATATTATTTGCCCAAGTATTTTGGTAAAAATGTTGTCTTTTCCCTTTCACCTAGTATATACAGTGCTTTTTATACATGAAGATATTGTGATTCACATCAGACACATTACAGCAAATCCAGAAAAAAATGGGATTATTTAGAAGAAAGGACAAAGGTAAAAATCAACTATTTTATTGACAGTATTTGCATTAAAAACAATGGCAATGCACATCACTTCAGCAAACAGTGTAAAGGGACAGAAAGGCATATTTTACACTAGATTTACTGAGTATATGCCCACTGTTCACTATTTTAAGATTTTTCTTCCTAGACTTGGGTAGAGAGGACTGATTACATTGTTTCCTGTGCTTACGCAAATCCTCTTCACAGTTGTTGCATTTTTGCAATATTTATTACCACTCATATGAAAGCCTACTTTGTGTGGATTCTAGCACATAAACAGTTACGCTTGGGTTTTGAGGATTTGTGCATCCTGTAACTTTTCATGTCACCATGTCACTTAAGTCACCACTACTTCATTTTTATTGCTTCTGGTCCTCGTAATTCCCTGTCATTCAAGTCTTTGAAATGGGCAGTGAATGAATCTCCAGAAACTTTGTCTGATGATACTTGGCTGGTCATAGAATAAAATAACACTCTGAACTGTGAATGGATTGCTTCTCTTTGTTTCTTAGCTTCATTTCAATCAAAGGGAAATTCCTTCTATTTCTATTAACAGGGATTATGTTTTAGTAGATAATGTATATATAACATTCTCTGTGATGAGAATATACCAGTAAAATAATTTTTACTTTCACGATGTCTTGATAATAAGTAATCTTGCTGTGCTTTCTGTACTAGCTGTTACACCTTAAAAGTATTTCAGGGTAAGAATATATTCCAAAATCAATAGCTATGAATCATAAATAGCTGAAGACAAGCAAATGCATATTTGGTCATTTCCTCCCCTGGAAGAAATCAAGCTAAATTCCACCCAGAAACCATAGGCCTAAAAAATAAATAAAATAAAATTAATTAAAATTGTACATAGCAACTCCAAAATCCTGCAGATTAATTTTGACTCCTTTCCTCTGCATGATTTGAAAAGAAAAAAGAGACTGTAAAAGCTTTTGACACTCAGTGTATGCTATTCAATCAGAATAGAATTAATTGGCTTGGAGGAAAAACAATTTGCTAAAATAACAGGCAATACATGTCATCAGTGTGGTGATTGAGCCAATCCCAGTAAATAATTGCTGGGATCTAGCCACTGTGCATAAGTCAAAAGTGCTAATCAGAGAATTTGCAATAGCTTTTGTATGCACTAAACATTTGAAAGACCCATCTGTCTTCCTGAGTCTTATTTGGTGATGCATATTCTCCTAGGTTGCCTTTAAACGTGGAGTAAGAACAAATGAGATATTTCAGTACTATGAAAAGCATATTTTCAAGGCTATGAAGCCAGAAATGCTGACCTACAGCACCTTTACATTTGTTCATAGGGGGTGGGACTGACCTTTTGGACTGCTAAAATGTTTGGTTTATTTGAAGGGATTTTCTTTTTCTTCTTTTTTTTTTTTCCCCCCCATGCTGACGTGGAAATGTAACTACTTTGAGTCAATGCCTGACTTCGTCAGGCAGAAGATACTTATATGCATTTCTTCCTGTGTAAACCCAAGCACTACTCTGTTCAGCCAATGTGACTGATGGAAGAAAATACCATAAAATGAAAGCGAGTTGGCCAGTCTATGCAATGTGGCTAGGTAATGTAATGTTAGGTTTGGCATAGCTTTGGAGAATGGCCAGGCAGTTACAGCAGAGAGTCTTGACAGTGAAATTAAGTGGGGATGGTAGCAAAACATAAAAACAGAGGCAGCTACAGAGAACTGTACAAGAGAGTACTGTCACCAAAAGAAAGTGAATAAAAAGTTATTACTATTTTGTATTAAGTACAAACATTCTGATCATCTCCCACCACGGAGCCTGATATGAAGTTGAGAAAAGTGCACATGCACTGGTATGACTATCTTTTCCCTTTGCTGGACATGACCTACTGATTATATAAGAATTCCCAAGATTTGATATCTCACACCTCACTCCACCCATATTTTGTCTATGAAACTTTTTTTTTTATTTTTTCATTCTTTCTTTTCCTTTAAAAGGGGAACTGTGTAACCTGTAGAGAAGGATCTCATTCCTGTTTGGCACGTAGTCAAAAATTAGATTTTTGTTATATTTTCCTATATTCAACATTGATGAGTGATGAAATAACTATACCCTCTGTAGAGCCTTGAAGAGTCTGAAAGAGCAAACTATCTAGACAAAAGTATGACAATGTGTATCAACTTTTTGGCCTAGTAATCTTAACATTGCTCTTTCAAGCTACTTCACAGATAACTGCTGAGTTACAGCAATTGAATGAGGGAACAGTCTCTGTGTGTCAGAATGATACAAGTATCACATAGTACAGAGTATCATTGCAAACAAACTGTGATGCAAGATACTTCAGCAATAAAAATGTAAGCTATAGATGTTTCCTGTGGGATAAGAAATACTGTCATTTTGATGCATAAAGTGTAAGAAAGGACTGATATTGGAGAATATTTATCTACTCGTGGTGTTCTCTAGACTAGAGGTAGGAGAAATAAAAAGATGCTTATATGCAATCTTTGCAGTCTTTGGGGGATAAAGCAAATAAGAAAATCAAAACTCTTTTGTTTATACTTGAGGGTAATTCAATTTCATCTCATTTGGAACATGACAGAAAGATGAAAACTAAAATGAAAACAGCTTTTGAATTAAAGACAATCTTTTCAAATCAATCAACATTAAAGAAGAAAAGAATTGGAACAATAAGTGAATGACATGCGCTATTGCTTGGAAACTTTTGAAATCTTAGCTTTGTAAACAAAAGAAAATCTTCTATATTTGTGTATTGATGGGACTAATTTCATCACTTACATTCCCTGAAACCATAATACACAGGGTGACTCCAGTCATACTCTGTTCATAAAGATGTTTGAAATTTACTCCCATCTTTCAATATTTGGCTAGTCTTTATACACCTAAATATTCTGTTCTCTTAGCAGAGAATGTCTATCTGACATAGAATTTATAAGTAGTTCTGTTTACCTCTTGGTTGATGAACACTAACCTGTGAAGTGTTGCAGAAGTGTCCTCGTAGGTTTATGGAAGAGAGTATTCAGCACGGACAGAGCCCAGTAATTCATTAGAATTAATTTATGCAGACATCTCAATCTCATAATCCAATCCTTAGTAAGAATTTTGGTGTATAAAAGCCCATTTTATATAATTCCATGTCATTTTGTGGGATTTGGACACTTAATTAAGGAGCTTTAAGAATAAACTACAAGCTACTCAGTTCTCCACTATATTTCCCCTGAGAATGCATTAAATTAGGTGACAATAAGGTGAATTTATAGGTTTTGTACATATTAGTTTTCTCTCACTTTTACACTTGATTGCATAGTAAAGTGAATTAAAATGGGACTAACTGGGAATGCATGAAATGAGTGGTTTGTACTTCATTTCTTTTATGCCACGTGTCGAAGTGCAGTTCAAGTATGTGTCCATGGTGCGCCTGGTTCCTAAAATATTCATATCCACATACAAAATGCGTGTTCCTATAAGAAAACTCATCTGAAAATTCTCATTAAACTCAAGTGTTGAGCATTATGGCTATTTGTGACATTAAGGGTATGTTAAGATGTTTTAGTGCAAAAGACTTTAAAGTCACTTTTTAATTAAAAAAGATCCTCTCTCTACTTTTTCTGTTTATCAGCTCTCATCTCTCACACTTTCCTCATGCTGCCTGCTTCAGCTGACATCTTCTCTATTTGCTTATAAATGTTTCTGTGGCCTTTGTGCTTTTCTCTGCACTACTCCTAAAGCTAGGAATTTCTTGCCCGAAGTAAATATTGCTCCTCTTTCATGTGTCTCTTCTATGGTTCTACCACAAAGCAGACAAAAATTAGGTAACTTTAAATGGCTAATTGAGAGTCATTTGGAGCCCGAGGGACTAATGGAGAAAGACTACTTTCATACATTTAATCAAAACCTGATTAAAATATATATGAATACAAAAAGGTTTATATTAACTATGTGCTTTTTTCCTCACTCATTACCTTTTGTTTTTTCTAACATTGGTTTTTGGAAGGGGCCATATTTAGTTTCTGTTATACAGCATTTGGTACAACAGGTCGGTTCTTGTTGGAATTTCTGGGCTTTGCTATAGTGGAACTGTAAGACGAAATGGTACGGATAAAGTTCTCTCCCGTGTTATGCAGGCATTTTAGGCTAGCTCTTATTCCACTAGAAGTCAGCAGAGTAAAATTTGAACTTTAATTACATAAGTCACAAAGTCCCATTGATTCTTCTTTTTTTAAAATAAAAAAAAATTCATCCTTGAAGTTTTATCACTACCTTCAGTGTGCAGTCAAGTACTTTATGAGTTATTTCACCCCATCACTTGAGTATCATGCTCAGCCAAGCAAACCTGACATCTAATCTGCAGTGCAATCCTAACACAATGTTAAAAAAAAAAAAAAGGTGAGAAACTCAATAATCACTTTTTCGTGACTGAAGGGATTTATTTGAATCTCTGCATTTCTCTATTTTCTTTATACTTAGAGTACACTGTGGAATATTTTTTAGAGTTCTAAACATAACTTGAAATTTTACATCTGTCATTGAGTTGTAGCTCTGATGCTTAATAACCATGCTCCGTTCAGGAAATATCCATTATTCATTTCCAGTGTACCTTCTGGCTGATGTACTGAATATACCTTCTGTTGGAGAGTTTTCTACTAGATTGAATTGGCCTTTATGTGGCAGTGCCTGAGTACCCAGGTTTTTTAGTTTCAGCTTTTGCCATGCTCCATGTCTGTAACTCCACTTGACATCAGCCTAAGTCTTGGGAATTTCCAACAGGAAATGCTACCCCCAGTATGATCAGACACACTCTTGTTGTCTGCAGTTGGTGTTTTATTTTGAACACCAAGCATTCCTCCCTTCATATATCTGAGAGTATTTCAGTTCTGTGATTAAGGCTGGTATTAGATGACCTTTACTCTTCTTTCCCTTGCTTTCCTCTTAAGAGTTAAATGAAAGCCTTCCGTTCCTCTACAGGGTACTTAGAACTAAGGCACTATGGCGCTAGCAGCAGGTTGGTTTCATTACATTGATAGGATACATGTGCTGTTTTTTATCTCTAGCATTTTCTCAGTAATTCAGCACTTTAAAGTCTCAGCTGTCTACCGATCTGCAGACAATTGTTTGGTGTAATACTATCCGGAAAAAGCTGATAAAACACAGATGTGACTAGGTCTCTGAAATTTGTGGTTTGCTAAGTGGTTTTTTTTCTTTTTTTTTTTTTTTTTTTTTTTTTTTTTGCCATTCTTGCCCATGGCAAGTTAGCTTCCCTACCAGGCATGAAGGCACAGACTTTTATTAAAATGTTGCAACAAGAAGGTAATTGCTAAAAATTAAGGAAGTTAGTTGAAATATAAAGCAGAAACATTATAACTCTTTTCCCTATTTTTCATCATAACCCTTGGCAACCATGTCTCTGTATTTTGCCCAATGCACATCCATAATAGTTTTCTTTTTCTAAGCATTCACACTAAAGTGTGGATTTCTGGCAATCCTATACAGATCTGTTTTAAGCAAAACGTTTTCTAGGCTCTTTTACACATTGAGCCATCACCTTGATTTTTCAAAGGGGCTGAGATTTTACAGCCACAGTGAGGCTTGTCTAGATAAAAGATTTGATTGTGCTTGAACAAGATTGGAAGCAATCTAGTTAGATGGCAGGATGTTACCATCTCTTAGTGGTTAGTGTTTAGACAAGGACAAATTATATTCACCATAGCATCAGCTGAACGCAATTTTTCCTGGCTTCCATTGACCTCTAACTTGTGACTGGCCTCCCGTCCTCTCACTCAGTTATCACAATTCCATTCAAACACAACCACATTTTGTAATGTAGGCAATCCTTACTGACAGCATAAGAAAGTTTGCATGTGCTCAGTTCTTTTACAAACTGGCCCACATCATCTTAGACTTCTCTGCATGAGGGCATTGCTTAGACAGTTAGTGTACTGTAGATGTTTCCTAGCATGGTAGGCTTTCGTTCTGATTATCTGAATTATGTTTTTAACTCTGGTGGTTAGTTTATGACTATTTTTTTTTTAAATTGATATAACTGGACTAGTACGACTTTGAATGTGAACGCAGTTTGTTAGCACAGTGGTACTTTGTTTACTCATGTAAGAGTTACCACTAACAGTTAAAGTAGTACAGCTCTTTCCCTCCTCCCAAAGAAACTCAGTCTCAGCAGTGTAGTAACCAGTTTTACTTAGAAGAGGCTGACTTTTCAGCAGGCTCTAGGTTCCAAAGTAAGATGAGAATTTCTGAAGACTCTAAATAGATGAACACGTCCAAAAGAAAACCAGACCATGCTGTAATATTCCTATTTAGCTGCAGAGTGTGGGGGAGGGAGAGAAATTTGCAAAAGGATGCTGATTGACATCTGTGTGACTGTATGATAACTACACACAGCTTTAGTGATTTATGCGCTAGACAGGTTTTCCATTCCGATTCAAATGAAAAGTCATCTTGCAATTAAAGGCTCAGTTTGCAGTTCCTGATTTCTGAAGGAAGAGGGCGTTTCTATTTATTCCAGAAACATTTAGTGGTTACATGCATGGCTGGCAGCAATTTCCCACAATGTGTAAATTAGTCAATCCCAAAGTCAGTAAACTTTTGCTTTGAAGTGGACATTAATGAAGTGCACCATTAGAGCCTAATGATTGTTCACATTTGTATTTTAGGGGCCCCTCTTGCTTTTGATGTCTTAGTGCCTTGGTTTCTTGACTTTAGTTATCTAAATGCCAGGACTGCTAAACTCCTAAGAGAACTCAAAAAAAATTTAATGAAAAAAGTTAGTACTGGCCTGACTGATGTTGGCACTTCAAAGCTGGAACAGACTAAATTGCTGTAGACTGCTTAATTCAAAAGTGCTCCCTTGTGGATGACAGTGCATGGTGACAAAGTTCAATTGGCAACAGGACACAGGCAAGATCAAAGACCCTCTATTGTAATAGTTTTGTTCCATGAAGAATTGCTTATTGTCAGTAGTTTTTCAAGCCTTTACTGGCTCCAGCTTCATATCAGGATTCCCTGGTTCAGAACCAGCTTAAATAAATAATTGTAATTACATCCTTCTGATAATACACTGCAGTTCTAAATGCTGCATGTCGTCTCTCTCCAATGTCCAAAAAAGAAAAGTGTGTGTTAGGAACCAGGGCTTGGGGGAGAACCTTCTTTTTTGGAACCTTCTTTGTTCAGAGGGATCCAAAATACAAAGTACGGCAGAAAGTTAATGCCATGTTAGCAGCAATTGAAACTTGCTCCAGACAAAGCCACACTGCCTTTACTATCAGGGCAACGATGCTGCATTTTCTAGTTTGCATCACCAACTGATCTGGTTTAACATTCAGTTTAAGATTAAACTGAATATAATCCTGTAAACTGTGCTTTCGCTCTCTGATTAAGGCACTAGTCTGAGTGAATTCTTAAGAAATGCTGAACTTCGTACTAGCAATGTTAAGACTATAGAAATGTCAGAAATATTCATCATTCACAGCATACCATGTCTTTGTTTTCCTTTTCTGACACATACACTTCCAAAAAATATGATTTTTTTTTCCAATCAGAAGCAAAAAAGAGGCCCCATCTGAAATTATCCAGTTACACTGGAAATCATGTTCATTTTTAGTATTTTTGCTATTGGTTTTTTTTCCCAATAGTGTTCACCATGTGTAAGGAACTGTTGAAAGACAAGAAAGGCACCATCCCTCAGTAACAGTATTCGGGGATGTTGTCTCATAAAATGTACATGGCATTGTCAGAATTGCTTGTCTTGAACTAATTATGAAAACATGTTTGGTGACAATTAAGGAAACCACTGTGTGATCACTTTCATGCATCATATTGACAGAAGTAACTTTTATTTTTTAATAATCACAAATGACAACATTTTTCACAGAAAATTTCATCATATTTAGCACAAGATGAGCAAGTAGAAAAGAGGGATGAGCAAGTACACTTAGACAGCAAGCAACAAAAAGAAATGTGTTGCAATTAAATCACATATGCAATGGACTCAGATCTGTTGATCTTCTGATTCTATCGATAATTTTAATTTAAACAAACCAAAAGACAGCATGCTGTTCCAATCCTTCCTTAAAACTCATTTATGAAGAGCATCAGAAGTGTGATTGGGTTATTTCTTTCTTCTTTTTTTTTTTTTTTTTTAAGGTCTGAAAAAGTATTCTGAACAGGATTAGAAATGTACTATGTCTATACACTATACAATTTAGCTCTAGCAACTTCACGGTTGTAAATTATGATGGAACACATCATTAGCTGCAGACTTGTATGTTCTCCCTTAATCATGCTGAAGTACACATAAGCCCCAGCTGAGCAATTATGAATAATTAAATCAATTAGAGACAGTCTAACACCAGGTCTTGTGGCTAAACTGGTGTCAGCATCCATAATATTTTAACAGTAAATGCAAATGTGTGCATTTGGGTGGAGGGAAGGAGGTGGACAAAGGCTTATACAAATGCCAAAGCATGTTGCTTAGCGATGGCTTTACAATAATATCAGGAAGATTATAAGCTGCCTTCCCAAGGAAAACAATGGTAATGAAATTCCAATAAAATATTTTTGTATAAGGTTTAAAGCTTAGAAATTAGTTAATTAAAAAAGGATAAAATGCAAGGCCTAAAAAATATACTGAATAAATTAAGACTTTACATACATCCAAAGTAAATACTTTCCTTCATGAATTGTGCCTAGCCTCTTTTCTTTTGGTACAATAGCTTTCTGTAACCTGGTGCTAAAAGCAAATAAATAAGCTAATAAATAAATAAATGCCTCCCTTAGAACTCTGTCAGGAAAAGAAATTACATATTTTTTCTACATTTTGGAGAGAGAGAGAAAAATCTGAAGAAAACATGCAGATTTTGCACATCAACTAGAAAGTAACAGCACTATTTGTAGTGCTCTACAAGGTAACCTTGTAGAGCAAGCCCAATGCTAACAGAAAGACAGGTTTTAAACCACTCTGCACTCTTTCTAAGATATGGAAGATGTGAAAGAGTCCCTTTATTCTTTTGCTACGATGTGCCGAACCACTGCTGTGCAGTGATCTGCTCTTCTATGCAGCCATCAGGTGTAGTGTTTGTTCTGCCACTGCATCATGACCATGCCTGTAACAAGTATTGAGTGCTTCTCCTACTACCTCGTTTGTCCCCAGTGAGGAGGAGAGGACAATTTTGGCGCTCTCCCACCTTGTCTCCTCATGCAGGGAAAGGATATATTTCCCCTTTCTCTAGATTAACTAACAGACCAATGAACCAATTCAGAATTAGCATCTATTTAGAAGGCTGCTCTCATAAGTATATGTTTAACATTAAGCACACATTTCTATTCTATTCACCGAGGTCCAAAGCAGCTCCTTCACAGACATTTAAGTGCTCTCCTGACCTGGAACACAGTTCTGTACAGCAGTAACAAGGAGTTATATTCAAGACTTAGTATCCCCACACAACCACAGAAGCCAATAAAGCCTGAAAGGAAAAATTAGTTAATTTTTTCTACAAATTATTGATTTTATTAGCAAAATGACTTACAAGTAGTATTTGCTATAACTGATCACCACGAGATTGTACCAATAGTGATTCTGCTGTTGTTGTTATTAGTTGATTACATTATGGGAGAATTTAAACAGTCATTATAATCCTCATTGTACAAACATAAATGAAACAACTCTCCTGCTTTGAGAAGGCTCAAGGTATCTTGAAGCACTTGCCAGTTGTTATTACAGGAAGCAATTTAATAGGGAAGTGTCTAATGATTATAGATATATTGAAAGACAATCAGAATTAAAAATATTTAATGTGTGTTGTCTTTAAGACTTGCTGAACATATAAATTGCATAGATACACTCAATTTGTTTTAAAAGATAGTTATCTGCATCCCACATGAGGTCTTGAGTATGTTACAAAAGTGACGATTACAATCATTATCACAAAGGCTATGCAGCAAGTCAGTGAGCGAGCCAGAAATAGAATCTGTTTCCACAGTGTCAGCCCACTGCTCCCTCTGCCAGGAAGCTCTGCTTCCTTGCCCCCCTGCAACTTGATCAGCATTGAGTAATTCTCATATTTCATGGTGTCCATTGTAAGAAACAGAGCTTCACACATGTGCACCACCTAACTCAGAAGAGCATGGTACACATGGAAAGTTTTTCCTCCTTCTTACTTGTGGAGAGTAGGTCAGTTTCTCTGTAAAAGCATAAAATCTTGGACACTTTCACTTTTGACTAGGATTTCATTGTGAGTATTTACTATATAAACATATACACAGTTACGTTCCAATCTTGCTACAAGGTCTGCTAAGAAAACATTCAATGCAGGAATCAAACTATAAACTGTATGACAAGAAAAAAATGTCAAAATCTTTAGGGATGGCATTTATTTCTCTAGATGCGACATTTTGAGCTTGCCCATGTGGTGGTACTGACCAGCGTTTACAGTGAAATAATTCCCCATGTGAACTTTCTCTTCTGGAATAAGGGGTTTTATTCTAGAATGATGACTCTTATTTGGAAAAGTAGGATTGTTCCAGGATTAAATCACTTTTCTGCTAGAATAGGCTACCCTTGAGCAGCCATTCTACCATAACTATTTCAGTGGTTTTCCTATGTAGACAGGCCCTGGTGGAGTTCAGGGGACTGGAGAGGTTCCAGAGCAAAAGCTAAGACTGGGAATGTCTGAAAATAAGGCTGCAGCTACAATGACATGGGCCCTTTCAAAAAAAGAACCCTTGCCAAATTTCTTCCTCTGCCTCTTCACCCTATGGGAACTCATTAGCCTCAGCAGTCTAAACTCATACAGTCTTCTGAGGACCTGCATAAGCTGCTGCAGGGGCTTAATGCCCCCTTTCAGGGGAATGGTAGCATTTTATACTTACTACTTCTGCAGAAGTGCAGATGAGAGGAAAGTGTGATTCAGGAGGGCATAGAGCCCATTATCCCTGCCAAAGAATAGAACTCCTTAAATATTGGAATGATTATGTTGCTTCAGTCTGGCCACAAGGCGATGCTGAGGTGCCAGAGATGGATCTCTGACAGCTAACCTGAGCACTGGAAAGACTACTGAGCATAGTGCACTGGTACCTGTACTGTTTCTGCATAAGCTAGCTCAGGTAGAATAAACCTTGTGTAGGTGAACTGGCATGTCCACCAGCAATACCCTGCACTAGATAGTCCGTTTATTTTCTGAGGCTAGTAGTACTTCCAGGATCTTCTCACTCCTCTCCCTTATGCAGTGTAGACATATTTTGCATGAATCAACTGGCAAAAAATTGTATGATGATGACAAGCATTTGAATTTGCGGATCTTACATACGTAATCCTAGTCATTCAAATAACTGGACATGAAATTCCTCCAAGAATAATTCTTCAAGAGAATTCTCCAAGAATCATTCTCTATTCCTCCTTTCTCCTCTGTTGCTCCTAGGAGAAAATAAACTGTATTTCCTTATTGTTTGGTGCAGTATATTTTCTTTCTCTCCTTCAAGCGCACAGAAGTGGTGGTGAGCCAACATTCTTTTCTGTTTTCTCCTTGGCTACATATTCCTTGGGCAAGAAATATGGGATACTGTCCAGTGATCTAGGATCTGCCTCATGATGACATGCAGATCAATTATGCAGCTCGTTCAGTTTCATATTTCTGGCAACGGTTTTGATAGAAGAAACTTCATTTTTCTGCAAAACATAGTAAGGTAAAATCTGCTGATAGTCTCAAATCTCATCTTTAATGTAAGGCTTGCAGACTTGAGTGCCTTTTTATGGCTGATGGATCCATTAGCTTCTCTGGGGTCATGTACTAAAGTTAGACTTTTTAGGATCAATCCTCTCTTACTTTGCTTTGCATAATGCTAATTAATTTGCTTGCAGTTGGAAGTTCCTGTAGGCAAGCAGAGCTTTAAAAAAGGAAAACACTTACATTTTCTACTTTCACATTAGTCTTATTTTAAATTTCTATAGCCTGTTTCATTCCAGTGCACTTCACAACTATTTTGCAATATTCTTTGGAGTCAACTCTCAAGTGGAGATACGCAGCCATTCCATTCACGATAAAACACTGCATCAGAGGATAAGTCAGTATATCTTAAATTTGTTTTCATTCTGTTTTGGGGGGGTTTCTTTAAATCAGTTTTCTTATTGAAAACTAGAATTAATCTGAAATCATTCTCACTGCACGTCACTAAGTGTATCCAGAGTGTGAAGCGCTGTGTGGAGGAAATAGGCATGAGAATCAGATGAAGGAATTACTGTCTATAGGCACTTTTGAGAGGCAATTACAGAATCCTGGTCAGAAGCACTAGTGTATACAGACCTGTGTTCAAAAGAAATTCAGACTATGGTCTTTAGCACCAAATCCAGGTCCCCTCTACATGAAGCAGGGTCCCAGAAGACGCTGGATGTACAAGATATACCTCTGCATAACATAGCACTGCAGTGGTCCCTGCAGCAGAAATATCTTTTCTTGTTTCTGAAGTGTTTACTGTCCAGAGAAAGGAGTCACCTACTTCAGGAAGGTAAGTGAATTTAAAAAACAAACAAAAAACCAACCAACCAATCAACCAAACAGGAAAGCAGTTTTCAGGTGAGAGAGTAGGAACTTAAAACAAAGAGATATGAACAAGAAAAAGAATTTAGGACTCCTGGCTATCACTGTAAACTAGTTTACTTAACATCTTAATTATATGCAAAGTAATGACAAGAATCAGATGGTATCTTTATTTTCAAGTGACATTCCATTTTTTTTACAGACATTATTAATTTAGCATGATTAGCTGGCCTGGAGGGAAAAATTGAGGATAAATTGTATGGTTATCAACTGCAGGTTTATTGGTCTGAGACTTCCACCACAGGGAGTGGCTGCTGTATGGAATTGATAAACGTAGAGATTTATAAGGTCAAGTTTTATGAGTCTACAGATTCCTTGTGGTGTATTACCACATCCTTATTACAAGCCCCTGCTGCTGTCCAGCTAAGCCACCAGAGGTAATATATTACACTTGCTTGTCTGTTCTTCAGGTTTTTTTCCAAAGCAAAAGAGGAACAGGTCAAAATAAATACAGCTTTCTGGGATTGTATTTGCAGCTTTCTTTGGGCTTTGGGGGATGTAAGGGCAGACTGTCAGGAACTGGGGAGTCAGTCTTGAAAAGGTGTGAAAAAGTGATTGTTTGTGACATTGGGAGAAACATAAAGTGAAAATCTTACGGAGGTAATGATTTTGTTTTAAGAAAGATAAAGAACAGTTACATTAAATAGTGACATCTTTAGTACAAACAGACGCAGTGGCTTGAGTACAATAAGATAAGTAAGCATAAGGTTCTCACTCAGCAGCTGGTCTTGCTAAATGGTCATTTCTAATAATTAGCTAACTTGGGAAAATATGAAAAGTCAGCAAATTACCTGATAATTCTAAGTTGTTGGTATGTTTGATAAAGTTGTATACGGTTTCAACATGCTATTTGTAGGACCATTCTGTTAATAGGATTAAGTTAGGTGTCTGTGCTATAACACTGTGCATAAAAAAGAAAGGTGTCTCTGTACTTTTATTTTATCTTTTTCATAATTTTTTCCTCTCTGTCATATCAACAGACAGCTAATGCATGTGCTGTTGATGATATTGATTGAAACACACTGATCTCATATCCAATTAATATGTGATATGTCAATTAATGGAAATAATACTGTTCATTTATTTCACAATTCTGTGATATGTCACAAGAAGGGACATGACTAAGACATCCTGTATAAGTACTTCAACAATTATTTAACTCAAGCTGATACCTTCATGATTTAGATCGGCAAAACACTGATACCAATATAAACCTTCTGCCTATTCCTTAGTTAATGCAAAATTGCTTCTGTTATGAAACCACAAACTTACAAGTTATGCAGGATTTATGTAACTTGTGTTATTTCAGTGGCATTGCATATTGTTAAAAAAAAAAATAAAATCATAATGTTGAGTGCCCAAATAAAGGGACAGCTAGATGGAGTGATAGTGTAATCCCTTCTTGATTCACACAATATATAATCAGGTCACTAGATTCATTCACAGAAGACGTAGGAGTGGAATGATACCTCTAAAAGTCCATTTGCCATGTTCTTAGTGGATTATTCAGGGGTAATGTTGTTGACACTCATTTATCTTAACAAGCTATGTTCTGTCCCTGCAAAGTTGTACAGGACATTAAAGCCTAACAAGAAAAGGACATTTAAACTTTTTAAGCATTCATCATGTACCTATCTTATTATGTAATTGTGAGCATACTTCATTGTGTTCTGCCTTGCATACAATTAACAGCATTGTAGATTGGATGTATCCCTGATCTTTAGCCTTTAATCAATTGCAGAAGCCATTTATTGCCTTAAGTAGTACAAAGTAACAGAAACATAACATGAATGGCCAAATTCCTGTCCACATAACAAGGCTCAGGTATGGACTACAGAAATCCCTAATGTTCATAGTGTAAAAATTTTTTCTTCCCATAGCTTCAGAAAAGCAGACTAACATTATCACAATCAGAATTACAGTACATAGATTGGAAGAAATTGCATTCTGATATAATTCCAGTCCTTAGGGAAATATGATTATCCAATGGAAATGGCTCATTTACAGTAAAATTTAGCAGGGTTTGCATCCAATGGACAAGAGATGGTTTTGAAAGACATTGTTTTTCAGGAGTGATTATAGTGGCAAAGTGTTTCATCAGCCAAAATCAGCTGTTTTTCAATACAAGATTATTCAAAATACCAAAAAGATAAAAATTGGAAGAAGTATGAAGTATCAGCACTGCATATCACTTGCTTTCAGGATTCTTCTACCCTAAGAATTCCTCTTAAAATCCTTCCATTTTAGAGCTAGCTCAGCAAATGACCTTACTTGTGTGCAGGAGAGTATTCTACCTTCTTCCAACAACAAAAAAAGGAATAAAGTAATGGATTTTTTTTTTTACTATCCCTACTTTATATTACAACTTACTCAGAGATCTTAAAACTGAATAACATTAGATCATCCACTCTGACACTCATTTGGCTCTAGTGGTCTACACATACAAACTCTTGCTGCAGAATTTAGGGAAAGGAACAAGTGCAGGGCCTGTGAATATAATTATATATATATAAAAAAGCAATAGCTTCAGCCATATGGTAGCAGGCATGTAACTGCATAAAAATCACTTAGGGTCAGAAATGAAGTATTTCTTAGTAACTGGCAAAGTAAAATGACTTTAAAGACATTTCATCTGATGTCTGGGTTATTTGCTGAGGATGTTGGAGAAGGTGGAATAGGAAAGCATTGATGGGGAGATAATTCTTTTTCTAAAAAGAAAGAAGAATCCCTTGAAATGTTAAAATTAGTTAAAACATAATGGGAAGGTGTTGATAACAAAAGAGAAAAAAGAGGGAAATAAAACATAAAATCTTGAATGTAAACTAAATAAAATGGTTGAGAATAAGGGACATGTGGCAACAAAGAGGAATGCTTCAACTTGCTCAGCTATTTTATAAAGTAAGTATGATAGTAAACTTCTCTGTCTCTGAGCTTTTACCCTATCTCTGGATATAATGGTTTGGTCAAATGATAGTGTTCTGTGGCTGCTGAGATGACTGTCGAGTGATAGAGAGGCTTGGAGATGAGATGAAGTTCTTCAGATGACAGCTTGTGAATTAGATCTCTGCTGCCTTTTGCTGGTAGAGATGATAGAAAATTGGAAAATATCTTCTCTCACAGGAAAACAACACATTTTGTGTTGGTGTCTTTGGATTCAAGGAACAAGTATTTAAAACACTCTATATGTCTGGTTTAAGGCATTTATGTAAAATGAGTAATAATTAATAGAAAAAAATGAGAGAGATTACAGAACAGAAAAAGAGGTGCCAATAGATGAAACAATCCAACTGGAGAATGAAAGAAAAAGAAGGGAGAAACTAACAGTGAAAGCAAGAGAAAGAGGAAAAGAAAAAGTTTTTCCTTCCCTTGATTTTTGTCCTTGTTCTTTCAGTCTTCCTGCTCTTTTCTATTTCTCTTCACTTCCTCCTTTTAACTCTCCCTCCTCACAGAAGTTTGTGGTTTTTTTTTTCTCAATTTGGAACTGAGTAGGATTTATGTTCAAAATGGAATGTCCTTCTACCCTCACACTCAAAAAAGACATTGAAAGAGATCTCTGTATGGCAGAGAAGAGAATGGAGGACCGCTTTTTATGTCATACAATATTGGTTCAATACTGAAAGAGAAAAATTCTCTAAGGCTGTTTAATATGTGTTTCCTGACCCATGGGACTTGTCAAATCCTCAAACAGTTCCACTTTATTAAGAAGTAGTTAGAGCAACTGGAAAGTGCTTTGACCTGTTGGCACATCCTGGAGAGCCTCAGAGATTCTTTTATACTTAAACTCAGTATTGAAACAACATTAAACCATTGAAATTTCTAGCTCTTTTTGTTTACTATTCTCTTCTCCAAGCCTTAAGGGAAAAAAAATGTTTTATTTGTTCCTATAATTGTTGCCAGCTTTACACATTATTGCATATTTTAGCCTGCTCATTGAGATCAAACTAGGTCAACATCAATTTTAAAAAAAAGTTGGCTATGTTTTTTAAACTTCAAGCTTTACAGTCAAACTCATGAAATAAGGTGATGATAAATTTGATACAAAAAGGGGAGACCAATCCTAAGTATAAATACAAAGCAAATGCAGAACTTCTATTCAAACAGCTACTAGTAACTTATTTCAGTTTATAAACTGCTAAAGCCTGGAGAGGTGAACAGATAGCTGGATCTTAAAACCACAAGGAGGGTATAAATCTTTGCTCTCTTATTTGGAAGGGCAGCTCAATCGTTTCTACTGCATAGTCAGAGACGGTATTAGGAACATACAAGAGACAGATAAAAGGAGATGTCATAGTCACACATACACAATTTAGTCCTCTGTTTACATGGTAAAGAGGCAGAAAATGACCACAGAAACTGTGGATTTGTTTTGTACAGATACATTCAGCAGAGCATTACTTTCAATCCCCTCCTAGATGCAGTGGAGCAGAATATGGCTGACTACTGCAGAACTGTTGGCAACCCTAAGCAGCCGGACTGCTGTTGTTATTCAAGGAACTAGGAGCTTGATCCAAAGTTCAGTGGATTCAGAGAAAAAGTTCACATGGATTTCAGTGAGTTTTGGATCAGATCCCATTTCTTAATTCCTCTTTGCTTCCACAAGGTTTTACACTCATACATTTCCATTGACTTCAAGTGAAATTACTCCTGAAATACCATTATAACTGAAGACATCCAACTCTCTAACACGTTCTTCCTGATTCTCATACCTTGTGCCTGGTAATAAAATTAGAAGGCACATACTGATTTTGAAGTCAGCAGAGCCACTGACTTTGACAGAACTATCTGTTTATAGCAATACATGATCTGCCCATTATTTCTCCACGTCATGGTCATAATTCTGTTTATTAGTAATCACGAGCTATTTGAAACTGGGACTTACCATTACTTAAATGTACTTAGTTACTTAGGTAAGTACTTAGTAAGTACTTAGGTACTTACTCCTGATAACCCTCTAATCAATGGGAAGAGCTGAGCATTTCCAGCAGGTAACTCATCCTAACTATTTTAGGAAGGAATGTATCGTTGTCTAGAGTTACCTCCTTCTTTTTACTAACTGGATAGGGAATGTAATTAAATTATCCACCTAATTTTTAGACAGGTACCAAGTCAGGGGAAACAAGCTAATTTTCTTTAAAATCAGTTCTCTGCATTCTGTACTTCCTAGACATATCACTGCATTCAGTTCCTTTGCAAGGAACATATGTGACAGATGATTGTACCGTAATGACAGAGCAGCCCAAATGAGATAGACTTGACTGTTTCTTCTGGGGGACTAAAAGCTATTTGGGAATGGTATACATGAAATTCTCAGCTATGCTCTGCAGCTTGTAAGCTTTAATTAAGAAAAACAAAGGGAAGAACAGACTAAAATAGTGCGTGCAAATGTAAACATACTGATAGTGGAAATCTCTAAACCTTACAATACCCTGTGTTGTCCTCTATAGGTTGAAAGAAAATTATCAATTGCATTTAGAAAGCAATATTTCTATTTTTCACTTTCTGAATCTTTTTCTCTCCCTAGCCATTCAGAGCCCTGCTATTTTCATGACACTGGGGACCAGCATGATCTGACAGGCAATGTCTGGCTTTAAGTTTCTCATAAAATCCTTTTGTTTCTCATCACCTCATCCTTTCTTACTCAAAGACTACTTCTGATGTTCCAAGTTCAGATTCATGCTTTTATAAAGCCCACTGATCAAAGATACTTCACTTCACATTTGAAAGACATGAAAAATAATCACAAATAAGAATCAAATTTTTTAAATGGAAAATGAGTATGCAAAATTCATTTGTGTATTTGAATCTCTTCCTTCACAGGTCTTCCCTCTTAATATTTAACAAGGTCTGTCATTTAGATGTGGGAAGAGTGCAACTATATATGGATAGTTATATGCAGGAACTATTTCCTCATTTTCTTCCTGGAGACCCAACATTTCAAATGCTTCCCTTCTGTTAGGCCCTCCATCTTAGGATCTAGGTGACTGAATCCTGGTTTGCATGTCAGCTGCTCCTACCTGGCAATGGCTAGTTCATTTTCCATAATGCTGACTGAAACTGTTTGTGATGGTTTTAGGATAAAGGAAGGTTAAAAGGGGAACAACTGCCAGGAGGAGAAGAGATGAAGGTGTTTTGGGAAATTAATGGTTTGGCTTGGAAATTAAAGTTTTGATTTTGCTCAGGAGTATTATTACTGAATTCCTTTGGTGTAAGATCAGGCCTTACTTAAACATTTCTCAGATGGTGGAATACTTACCTAGCCCCAAAACACCAGGGAGAAAGGCATAGCAAAGCTCCACAAAAGCTTTTGCTCTTAGATTTACATCTCAAGCTGCATGCCTGTTCATGCTTCACAAAGTGGACCCTTGTCAACAAAAATAAATATGTCCTTTCCTATTGGCTCAGCCATAGTGAAAACTAGTGGGTCAGCTTTTTTTTTTTTTTTTTTTTTTTTTTACTGATCAGTCACCAATATCTAGTTCCCACAGCTGAGTTTCATGTTTTACTCAATGAAGATCATAGGTTCAAATACTGTGAAATCCCAAGTGGTGTCATAGTAGTAGATCAAAGAATGGACCTTATAAAAATCCATTCAGAATAAGACACTTAGCAGATTTTAACTAGCAAACTTTATAGCGTTTAAAGCATAGGAAAGAAGCAGTTATAAAATCATGTCTGAAGTTTGAGTCAACCATTGTTAAATTTTTAGCTGCAGCATATGTCATTCCTTAAGGCATTTCTTGAACCTAGATAAGAATTATATTCAACTGCATTAAAGAGGAATAAAAGAGTTAAGAAATTCCACAAAGTCTCTTCTATAGTTTTAAATTGGCTACTTATGTATATGATTTTAATTACATGATTACTTTCCATTTTCTAAAGTGCTGACAGAACTAGCATTTAGTGTCCTTACCCATGTCCTGTGCCCCTGTCCATTTGAACATCATAATCTTCACTGAGCGTACCCACTCTGCATAGCTTCAAGCCACTTTCTTATTCCGTTTCTGTCATGCCTAGGTAACAACATGAAAAAGGACTCTTCTTCCCCATGTACTTCCTGTGCACAGGATCATTGCTGTTCATGATGGACCAAGAAGGACTGCAGAGAAAATCACAGTTTTTCTTGGATGCTAACATTAAACCAAATTATGAGCAACTGAAGTTAGGCTTCTATAACATGAAACATTAGGCATCTTAACAGTGAGAAGTGTCATGAGTCTACCTCTTATATTACGTTCTTGCATTGCAGTAGTGCAGAGGAGACTCATCTTGATCTATTACTGAATTCTGCTGGCGAGATGAAAACACAGAGTTAAAAACCGGCTCCTGTTTCCTAAGAGCTATATTATAAATCTTCTATTCTTTTATTATTATTTAATCTAGATCTTTATTCAGAAATAGAGAATTCTTTCAATTTTACAGCTCATCTGTGATTATGGTTTTCACTGTTAAGGCCTAGTTGCTGCTATAGCCATATATATATATATGAAGCAGCTGTGATTGCTATATCAGGGTGGTGCTTGCAGACACCAATGATCACTCTCCAGATGGCAGACACTGAATGTTGGGGAGCTGCTATCAACACAGCAACACAAGTTCCAGTTACTTTTGTTGTTAGAGTTGTACATTCAAACCACATTGGCAAAGACAGAACAGACCTACTGCAAGTCACCATTTGCACCTGAGAAGTGTAATGCCTAGTTGAAGCCATTTCACTAGCTCAAATTGAAGTTCACGCAGCCTTACTTGGCTACAGAGGAGGTTTGCAACGATAGAGCAGTGGTTGTGGCTGGTCCCTGATAGATATAACTAGGGAAATCCCCTGTGCAGGACAGGGTGTATGTTTCTCTCATTGCACATGTCCCCATGTGATAACAATAATGCTGATGAGACAGATCAGTAAAATATTAGCTGCTCCCTCCCTCAGTACATTTAACATGAAGTAATGATGTAGTTTGCCAAAAACAAAGGTGAGGGAGAGCAAATGTTGTGTGAATCCTCAGCGGATGGTGTCTGCTCCTGACTGTTTATTTCATTTCCTTTTTGCATGGTGTTTTTACTCAGGGTCATTCTGCCCAGAGATTACAATTTTGACAAACTCTGAATAAGCCAATGGTTGTGTTCTGGGACACTCGAGCTTTTCTGAATAACACATGCACCACAGCTGCAGTTGAAATCTGTTTCGTATTTAGTGTAACAAATTATGCAAAGTACACCAAATAAGACCCATTTCAAATTCCAGTGGGCCTTTCTGAAAACATTTTAGAGAAATGTTTTCTTTGCTGTTTCCCTTCTGCTCTCATTAAAAAGGTGAATCACTAAAAGTAATTGTGTAACAAAACAAAATGACAATCGGTTCCGAAAACAGCATAACAGGCCATAGAATTCCCAAAGAAAAGTCTTCATGTCTTTCATATTAGTTAGAGTTTAACTACATAATCCGGAATGGACATTTGGCTTAGAAACTGCACATTCCTAGCCAACAAGGAAAGTTTCAAATATTTCTCACCATAAAATATTTTAAACTACCCTTCTTAATATTTCTTCTGTACTGAACATTTCTTTTTATTTACATGGAAAATACCATGTAACATCAAGAAGACTGAATTATTCTGAGGGCTATTTAAAGAAGCAAACAATTTTAATAGAACAGATAATTAGAAATATTTTGGGGAGGGAGGAAAGGTAAAAGAAAAGACTGGAAGTAAATAAATGTCCCTGGTTCAGACCAAAACTCAGCTGGTGGTTACCAAAATTTAGAGCAATTTATTTTGGTTCCTTGGGGGACACACTTTTGCTGTTTGTTTGTTTTCTTAACATGACATTAACTTCATATTGTTAACCTCAGATGTTAAAGTCATGTCGGGCCACAGAAATAACGCTTGAAAAACTAAGAATTTGGAGGCTTTCTATTTGTTGTTTTGGTTTATAGTTTTTCTTTTTTAAAAAAAAAAACAAAAAAAACAAAAAAAAAACCAACAACCTTAAGGTCTGGAAACTTTCTGTCTGATGTAATCACATGGCTCCAAAACAGGGGCTTTACAGAGAAGTATCAAATATCATGACCATGATAAAAATCACAAGAACAGGGAATACTCTTAATTAGCGGTTGGTGACGGGATGAGGGAAAATTAAATCTGACTAACAGTCTTGCCTTTAGAAGTTATTGAGCCATCCCTGTCCTGGCTGAGGCATAAATGTCTATGGGGAAAATGCTGCTCTATTTGTGTGTCCTGTAGCATATTGGTAAGTATTTATAAGTGTCTGTGGTGTCAAGATGCAGGCCTCTATGAGGTCATTTGGCTCAGCATCCCTAGCTACTAACTGGCTGACATCATAATATCGATCTTTATTGGTAAGTCTATACAGCCATGTTAGTTTATGGCTCAAGCTAGCATGCAAGACTAAATTCCCCAGCCATCTATACTGCTCCTATAAGTTGTCTCACACTTTGGCTCAGATCTGGAGCAAGAAAGCATATCTGCCAAACAGAGAAACTCAGGGGTGGATTAAGCAGTATAGATACATCTGACTTAAACCACAATGAATAAAAATCTGTACTTGGGCACAGCTAATGCAGTACAGACACACCTTTTGAGATTACCTCAGTGACTTGAACCAGCTACTGTCATGTAGAGGCCCTCACCCCATCAAGTGCTGGAAAAAGCTTGCATCCCAGTAACATCTGGGGATAACTCCTATTGCATGTGGTATTCTTCTGCCTTTTTGCCCATGTCACCAGCCAAAAAGAAGGCAACAAGCAGAAAGAATCCTAGGAAATTTGAACTTACTCAAGCTCAGGGAGTAAACATGAGGGAATTCCCTTTCTGATTGCAGCATCAGAAAAAGGAGGTAACTGTTCATTCTTGATTTAACTGTGTCTTTTGCCTTGCCTTTGTAGCCTATCACAAGCATGATATTCTCCAGAATGTTTTTACTGTTTCTTCATTCCAAGGGAATGGTTTTTTTTAAACTCAGTTAGCATCTTAAGCTAGCTTGTTAGGTAAAAAAAAAAAAAGACAAAAATGTCAACCAAAATACATTGTTAAATCATCTCTTCACAATCATTTCTGTAAGATGTCCAAGAAAGGGCATGCCAGTATAAAAGAAATTAAATTGTTTCCTTAGCACATTTAAATTTATTTTCTGTAAAATGTAGCCTAGATGGCACTACTTGGGTTATCACTCTTCTTTTCTTTGTGCTTTATGCAGCTGATGCATCTTTTCGGCAATGCAGTGTCACAAAGTTTAATAGTCCTATAATCTTATAGGGTTTTATTGCTGTATTCTTTATCAAATATTGTTATTTTTCAGTAAACCCTAAAAGCTTAAGATTGAATTTCATTATTTCTTTTTTGCTGACATATTGCCTTAGAAACTCAGATGTAATGTCCAGTTTGCTAAGTGTTATCTCTACCCGTGATCTCAGCACAACTGCTTTCAAAGCTGTTTTTTTAAATTGTATTCAGGATGAACCCCTAGCAAATATAAGGATTAAGTATTCTCATGTTACTGGATGGTAAAATCACATTCTCCTGCTAAATATGTGTTTTGCTTGTGTTTCTAGCCTTTCAGTCTCCAATACAGTATACTTCTTAGGTAGTAGCATCACTTTGTATTTGTTGGTAAGTGCTGACAGAATGGTTGGTGCTGTACAAAACCTTGACATTAAGGCAGAACTGTGTTGAAGTCTTGTCCATCTCTATGTGTGAGTAAATTTCAAGAAAGTTAGCTAGCTTCATAAGTGTCACCATTTTCCTCTAGCCAGACCACCATATGCCTTGCTCTGTCTCTGGGTAAATTCTCCCTCTTGCTTGATCACAGCCATTGGGCAGTCAGTGGAGCAGGGCTGCTCTCCCTGCCAAACTGAGCTAACGGGAAGAGTCCATGAGGAACGGTACTGACCATTCTACTAAGACTCCAGTATCCTCCCTGACTTTTTTCATCATCTACTAAATTTGTTATGCTTTCCCATAAAGAAAACAAAACAAAACAAATAAACAACTTGTCTGGCAAGAATTACTCTTCACCAAGCAATTGTGGTTGATGGTTCAGTTATCCTCTGAGGGGGGAATTTTCAAAAGCATTCAGCACTGACCTAACCCCAATTCTGTCAAAATCAGTGTTAGTTTTACCATTGGCTTTAATGTTAGCAAAGTTAGGCTAATGTGGGCGGTTTTAGTGCCACCCTAATTCATTCCTGTATATGTTCTCTTTATTATTTTTCAGGAATAAATTAAAAACCATGGTACCTCCATTTTCAGTGGTTTTTTTTCTTGTTAATGTCTGATCAAGGAAACTGAGTTTCATAGCTAATGTTGGGAAGATTACCGCCAATTCCTATCCTCTGTTCATTTAGAAAGAACCACTTCTCCTCATGTATCTGTAAAAGCAAAGTATTTTCTTCTGAATCCCTCTAGGAAGAAAACTTTGTTTCCCCATCTGTAAGTTTTAAATGACCGTCTGTTGGACTGCACTTATTTCTCCTTCTCTTTCCCCCTTCTCCTTATCACTGCCTGTATTCATCCCTACCTAATACTGATCTTAGCTATTTATTATTTTCAAACTTTTCATTTTCATGGAGAGTGTAATTTGTTGCAGCTTACAGTGGCTCAGATCTTATACACACTCTTCAGTTCAGATTTGGTCATATTTGTAACTACCTTGACATTTAAATTGTTTTGGCTTTGGCTGTGGCCATGTGGCTCTGGATACTTTGATACACTGATGCTAAAGTAGTATACAACAGGTACACAACATTTACTAGGGATATACAGAGTACTCAGTTTTCAGATGCCTTCAACTTTTACAGCTATTGCTGATTATATTCAGCTTTACATTCAGCTTTATATATTATATTCCACTTGTTTTGTCAGATTATAGCTGTGAGCTTGTTTTTAGTTATGACACTAAGGACATCTCATCTTTCCGTTGATTTCTTTCTTATAGTGAACTGAGATTTCACTTCACAATCCACCCATCAGAATTTCCATTATGCCTCCAAAGCCACAATCATTGTCAGATGCTGTATCATTCCTCTTGATCATTTGACATATTCCTCAAATATATATACAGACATGGAGGTAATTAAACTCATGTATCCTTACTATTCTTCTTCTCTTGTTTCAGAAAACCCTATCTTCCCCTTTACTTTGCAAGTAACGACATCTGAGTTAACAGAACTCTATTCAGCTGCTATGGTTTGAAGTATATTCAATAACATCTCCATGTTTATCAGTGCTCCTCCTACTACAATGAAAATTGTTTCACCCAAACAGACTGTTGCCCCATTGAGACATCCTGAGAATCAAAAACCTGCCTCTTTCTACTGCCATGATGAAAATCACACACTCTGGATGTGTTTCTTCCATTTAACCAGGGCCTGTCTCTTTATTCTGAAATTTCCTCCAAACCAATGCCCAAACCATGTGCTTCTAGAGGCTAAAACTTCATAGCATCAAATGATTAAACTCGCCCAACTGCAAATGATATTTCTGTGATGAGAGAAAATGGATGGCACAGTCTAACAGTTCTCTGATGAAAAAGTTGAAGGTAGTAGAACTGCACAATATTTCTGATTATTAAAGCAAGGCAGATCAGTGGAGGCTAGTTGAAATTATGTATGGTGTGTGAAATTATCTGTAGTCTGAAATTACATATAGTAGGCATCTCTAAGTAAAACTATAAAAGATCAGGAGCAACATGTTAATTAACTTGTCTATGTTGCTGAAATCCCCATTTATTATCTAAAGGTGAATATAGGAAAATCCATGTTGTTCAAGAGTGTTTTTTGAACACGAGTCCATCTGGTGATTTGATAAAAGTATTTAGTTTCTCAAGGCAATCTGAGTGTATACTCCCTAGGCGCCACCATTTATAGCTTAAATATGACTTGCATGTGGATTCAGCATTACAAATAGGAAACAGCAGCCCTTGGACTTGTACTCTAATGTAGTCCTTTCATCACCCAGTTACCCTTAAGCATCTCCTTTCCTATTGTAATTTGGGCTAAATGCAAAGCATTAGTCCCATCAACAAAAACTAATGGTTCTACTTAGAAAAAGAGAGGTATATTTAAAATAAAGGAGAGAGATAGCTTGCTTTTCCTTGTATCCAGGAAGTTAACTGGATACTGGCCTGCAGCCATCCACTTCTGGGCATAGGACTATTGAAGCAGCACCATTGTCATGAAGGATCAGCCAACACCTGCATCCTTAAAAGCAGTTTACCAGAGAATGTATCTTACTAACTAGCGCATGCAGCCAAAATCAAGGAACAGCTTTATTTTTCCATTGACAGTTTTACTCAAACAAATATTACAGTCCTAATGTATATGAAGAAACATAATTAAAGAAATAGACAGCATAAGTGCAGCAACAGGAATTTTTACAATTTTTTGTCACTGTGAGAAAAATGTAACCTTAATTGTCTTTCTTGGTTTAGGTTAGCTGATGTGGTAATTGAACTTTATTTTCAGTGCTGATGCTTCAGTTAACATACTCAAGTCAGAACCAAGAGATCATTATAAAAAACATACAGAAATTATTAAAATGCCATATTCCAGTAAATTAAGGCAAAAGTCACATTTTCAACTGCAGTTAAGCAATGTAATTATAGTAAAGTTAAGAGAAGTACTTTTAACTTCCACTAGCTGAAGATTTGACAGCATGTCTGCTGTTGGTACTAAGAAGTTTGAAATAGCACAGAATTGTGTAAATTCCCCATGTCATCAAAGATGCAATTTGCATAAAAAGAGAATCAGCGCTTTAAACATGAGAGAAATATTTGGACAAGCTGCAACTACAAAATTCAAAGTGCTGGTTTGTTCAGGAAAGCAGCACTGAATCCTTGCATCTTCACTCAGGAGAAGGCTCTTCATGGAACCCCTAATGAAGTCAAGCAGAAGGGTAACAAATTCTATGCAACATTTTTAGTTGTTATGCATACTCACTACAGTGGAGAAATTAGTGAATAGTGGTCCAGATCTAACCTCCATAGTCCAACAATTTCTGACACTGGAAGTCAGCCTATTCTTAAGCTTTGGCATAGCTGCAGTTTGGCAAAGGTAGCTGCAAGAACCGTGGTGGATAAAACTAAACTATCAGTCTTTCAGATAGTAAATTCTTTTGTGACCCGGACAATGTCCTCTGTGTAGTGTGCAGCTCCAAGCACAGCAAGGGATGTTAGCAAATAGTTTCTCATCCTCACTTTCCAGGGGAAGGTTTGCCTCAACCCCGCTATTGACTTACCCTGTTTCCCCCCCAGCAGCCTGACAGATTCTACTTCCGTTAGCCTCTTTGTTTCACAAAGGACACATGCTTTTGTTTGCTTCATGCTTCTTATCCCTGCACAATGATTCTCCTTTTTTCAGATCTCTCTCCAAAGCCCTCAGCTTCCAGTTAGGCATCCAGTGCTAAGCACTTCAGTCTTTGTTCCAGTCTTTCCATTTTAGTTTGCTGTAAATGGGCAAGTTTCATCTGTAACAGTAAGCATATTTGTGACCTTGCAATCTTGCAATAATTCTTGTCATCTCGCCCTTTTCCCAAACACTTGCACCTTTTTTTAATAGTTACTGTTTTAGTTAATTGGGCTATGGCCTTTTTTTAAACTGCCTGTTAAGCTCCATAGACACCTGGGGCACTGGATACATAAATAATAATTAGTAAAAAACAATGAGATCGAAGCTCCCATTAAATTGTTTCATGGTAACTTTCACCTAGTGAACTCACATCCGGCAACAGGAAAATCAGATACCCTGTAAGCAGTACTAAAGCAGGTTTTGAGGTAATTAATAAAAGATACACAGTTAAGAAATCTGGAGGACCTGGAAAATACCAGCCAGGGGTCTTTGATTAATGGATATATTTAAGTAATTGAAACCAAGGAAACATTTGCTAGATTCCAAATAGTTATGGAAAATACAAGATGAACACCTGCAATCAGTTCCATGTACTAGGTGAGAGGGAAAACCTATTAGTCCATAAGCCTGTTTGGAACTCTCACAGGACAAGGAAACTCCTAAATGCATATATTCATGATGTTCAGAAAGAAGCAGTTCAGTGACAAATGTCAAGAGGAATATTAACTATTCCAGTCCCTCTAAATTCTGTTTTAATTGTTCATATTTTGGGGGGAATGTAATGTAGTTCTACATCTCATTTCAATCATTCTGTTACTATTGTGATCTTTAATCTCTAACATCTCTGTGAGGTATAGCACAGTAATTGTCCTCACTTCAGATATGGAAAATAGCTACACAGAGAGTCACCTCTTGATGGACTTAGGCATCATGATGCCATGTAATGCTGTACCTAACCTTTGCCACCTACTGCAATCCATAGACATAAGTGTTTCAATCCTGTTTACATTCCATTGGGAGATTTGGGAGGCCAAGAACATGGTCTGGTTTGAATATTCATTCAGAGACAGGAAACCTGTGCTGAGTTGCCTACCTTCTAGAAAGAAACTTTATTCTCCCAGTGAATGACCTCCTTAGGTGGTTACACAGAGCCTTGAGAAGCGGATGAGATGGCTGCATATGTGTGTCTTCTGTTTGTCTGTTTCTGTTGCTGATATTGTTCCTATTCGTTTGGCATAATTAAAATGTCATTGAGCCAGAAAGAGATGAGAAGAAACAGAGAAAGCATATATAAAGAAAAAGACAACATAACCTTGTAGGTAAGAAACGTACTGTGATGGGGAAGGTGTGTACCCACATAAACTTACAATTAATTCTGAATCCAAAAAACATCTTCAGTAATCATTTGCAGGACTGAAACTTTGGTTTCTGTCTCCTCAACTGACTACCCTAACTCAGAAGGTTATTTAATTATACTCTAACTTTCTGCTGCCCATTATTCATATCAATCAGCAATTTTAAAAGATGCACAGCAGGGCTCTCTCTCAGTCTAAAACTTTGCAATTCAAGTACTCAGGTAGCAGAAAGCAAAGGCTCTGATTGTTTCGTAAAGAAAAAGAAATCAAATTTAACACACCCCTGTCACCACTAACTTCTGAGTTGTGGTTCCTCCTGAGTGCTGTGGGTTTCAGTGATGATATCATTACAAGATTCAGTACAGAATCAAGGAGCTAAGTTTTCCCAAAGCTGTGTTGGCTCCATAGAGAGCCTGTTCAGGAAAACATGCATTGCTCCTCCAGAAGTGAGAGGTCTGAGGAAGCAACACAGTGCAGAGACATGTTAGTATCTTTGGAGAATTAGTGGAGTTCAGCCAGTATGCTTGGGTTTTGCCAGAGCTGGAAGGGGAGGTGGCAATGTGAGGACTCGAGAGACACCAGCAGCCTGGTGTAACAGAAACAAGTGAAGAGGCAGCACATGAAGGCCTCATCCGGGGAAGAGGAAGATAAGGTCATGAGGGTCTAAGAGAATGGGGGGAGGAAGCCAGGGGCAGGATTACCTAAGCTCAGACACCACCAATTTTGTTAAATGAGTATCAGCTACCAAAATGTCAGAAACTGCTGAATTAGATAAAAGTGAGAGAAACCCACCTTCTCCCACTATCCATTACAATTTGACTTATGGATCAAGTCCTGCAAAGAGGATGGACATTCCAGCTAAAGAATTCTACCACACTTGGACAGTCCCAGGCACTACCAGGAGCATGATGTCTAGTGAGCTTTCAACTTCCATTTTTTTTTTTTCAATTTATCTGAAGTATTTTTAGGTAATTTACATTAGACAAATTCTTCTTGCAACACGTAAAACTTCACCAAGACATGAAAAGCCATCCACAATCAAATTGTGCACAATTGCCCAGTGTTCTAGAAAAACACTTGTAAAAACCTTTCCTAGATATCAGTGGCAGTTTTCATGAAGCTTTAAAAGTCTAAATTTGCTCCTGGTGTATGCATTTTCAGAATATGGCTTTGAGACTGAGAAATATGTGTATAAGTGTATAAGCAGCATGCATGAGTGTGTCTGTGTGTACGTGTGTGCCTGTGTAACACACTTGCACTTAGATGTACAAAGGTGTTACAACGGTTGCAGAAAAAATGCTTTAATTTTACCTATGATACTCCTATGGGGATAAAACTCTGGTCTATAAAGATAACCTGTAAACATGTTTTTCCTACTTGTTCTTTTTTTGGTTTTGTCTTCTACTTGTTACTGGGAGAAATGGTGAGAAGGGAGGCAATAGACATTGGTGATCCCATAAAACGTGTTCAATTTATTAATAAGATTTTAGAAAAAGATGAGACCCAGCAGCCTGTAGGCATGAGTCAGTTCTACAACAGTCTGGTTACCAATCATTCTAAGAGCCAGCTAACAGCTGTCTGACCATTGGATATGGCTATTTGCATGGCTAACAATTGGATGTCTATCTACTATGTGAATGGCTTGCAACAAGCTGTTTGTTTGGAGACTATTCATAATGGCACAGTCAAAAGTCTCCTGAAAGGCATACTCGTTTCCATTTCTGTTCTTTACCCTTCTAAAATTGGCAATTTATTACATCAAAAAATAGCAGTCAACCCAGAAAAGGACAAAATTGACACAGTTCCCTTTTGATCTTTCAGTTTTGAATAGGCACCCACCAATGAACTTCCCAATGAATATTCATTGGATGCAAAAGAAGTACCCAGCATTTTTTTAAATAGAGAATTTACTCTAAATATTTAATAAAAAGGATAACTGTTGATACTTTATATAGCACAGATGCATTTTCAAATATCTTTAGAAAAGGGAGAGTTAACCTCCTTGCATGCATTTACTATATTATTCCCTTTCTTTTTATATATATATGCTTTTCCTGTATTTCCCCATATTTCTGCCCTTGTGGCAGGTTATTCCATACCTCTTCTTTGCACAGTTTCTTTTACCTTTCTTTAAAGCAACTGATATTGTTGCCTTTAACATAAACAGTTTATACCATCAGTTTGATCCAATATGCTAAATGCTGTCTTCCTTTGCAATCTATAGAACGATTTATGAATTTACAGTGCAGAACAGGGAAACTATCTGAAGTTTCCTTTTACTGCAAAAAGATAATGGGCCAAAATACACTTTGTATGTGTCAAATTCCATTCATTGAAACTTCTCTGATTTCAAGGCAGTAATTCCAAATTTTCACCAGTGTAATCAAGTGTGGAGGTTGTTCCAACACTTTCAGCAGAGGTTCTATTGATTTGCTACAAATTCCTACAAAATAAAAATGAATCAATTTTAAGGCCCCTCAGCAGAAGGGCTTTTTTCACTCTATGGCAGGATAGATGGATAATATGATTTTGTGTATGAGACATGCATTGCATTTTTGTCAATGTTGTTCCTTCTATTAGACCTAATAAGGTAAAAGCTAAATAAGAGCCTTTAAGGGCAGAGCCTACTGTCTTTACCTAAGGTATTTCAGAACTCCCCAAAAGAGAAGATGTGTTAATTAATATAATTAATATACTAATTTTACATCAGCTGTAATTTCATAACATATTATAGTGTCATGTTCTACATTAAAGTACTCAAATGTTCCCATATCAAAGCCAATTGAAAGTACTGTTCAACAAAATTGGCATGCTCCGCAATTAGTTGCTTCTCCACTGAATAAAAGACCAGTCTTTTCCTTGGGATGTCAGCTTGCTACTTCAGACATCTTAAGTAGAAACTTGTTAAGACTTTGAAAATGTACAAAATTCAGTCCCAGTGCATACTTCAGCAGGAGCCGCTTTTAGGACTCTTACCAAAGTACGGAGTCTGCAGATTGGAGTTAACTGCAAATAAGACCAGATGCTTTTGCACATGTTTCTTCAACTCACATTGAAGCAGCAATTTACAACGCAGCAGTTTACAACTGGTAAGATACAATGTTACTTAAGATTGCTGTTGATATGATATTAACATGTTTGGCAATGAGATTTATAACATAGAAATCAAATTAATTATAACCCCTGGAAATACATAAACAAATGCAGGTTCAGGAATGCTGAGGGACATTCATTTTGTTTTCCTTTTTTAACTAGTAAGTTCTTCCCATTCTGCCACATTTTGCCTACAGTCATGCTTTTCCATTCACTGATTAGATTACCATGCTGCTTGCTAAACATATTATGCTCCTGAAAGTCACTCAGAAGCTCCAGCTGGTGCAGATGCAGTGACCCGCTTCTTTAGTCAAACTGGTCAGAAGAATCACACTGCACCAGTACATTAGTTACTGCTTCCCTTCAGAGTGCAAATTAGCATGCATTTTTCACTTTCAGAGCCTTACATGACCTGAGACTTAACTACCTGAGATACACTTTCTCTCCTCATGCACTGCTGCAAGTCTTTTGAGAATAGCTGAGACCAAGTGATTTAGTAGCATTTTAGCTGCAGATGAGAACATCAAACTCTCACCAGACTTCTCAAATCTGGAGTTTTCATCCTCATATTCTGAGAGTGGCTGGGGCTGCATCTTCTGCATGCAGAAATTGTACCACTTTGATTAATTAGATCCACTTACTTTAATGATACTATCCTAGTGATGGGTACGTAGCTATACTGGAATTAAGATCCTACTTTTACTATATTACTCTTCTGCTCAAAACATTAAAAATAGGATTCATCTCAACTAATGTATTTATAACGTGAACTTCTCCAGCTGAACAAATCATCTAGCCTTCTTTTAGAGTCAGTGAGGAGAAATAGGAAGAAAATTATTCTTGCTAGTTTAAGGATCAGATCTACAGGGATCAAACAGTGGGAAGCAGTGATTAAGTCTATATTGTGTAAGTCAGAACCACAGTAGAGACCAACCAATTAATTCTGAGTGTGCAGGTTTGTCCACAGAGCACAGTGCAGCATTAATTTAAAGCCCAGAAACAGCAGAGCCACATTATCACAATTCTGTGATTGACTTACTATAACTATCTCTCAGAAGGTTCAATGCCATCTTAACACAGCTACAATTTTTGACTTCTATCAGCTAGAGTTAGCTCAGATATCTCTGCAAAAGGATACAGTGCAGACACACCCCTTTGCATTCACTCATCAGCAAGTTACACTTTCATTGAAACAGCTGTATCAGCTCTACTAAGATCAAGCATCTTCATACTGGTAGAAGTGCATCAAAGTCAAGGGTTATATATGTTTAAAATCAGGCCCCAAACTGACATAGTTATACTAGAAAGCTATATGGGTAGACCAAGTCCCCCTCTATTGACCTTCAGGGCACAGTGCAAAGCCCATCTCTTTATTCAGGCTTTCCTCTGGTGTAAATAGCCTTTTTTTTTTTTTTTGATTGCTCAGCTGGAGGGTTAAGGACATTACTCTTGTGTCTTTGTTGTATTATATGATAGGTAATTGAAAACTTAAGTAGTTTAATCTTCAGGCAGGCAACAGTTGGCAACGTATCAAATTTTATTGAATGGTTTTAATGTGGGGTGCACTGTGAGGCCAAGGGCAAGGCAGAGAGTTTCAGCTTTATTGAATCAAATTTGGAGAGTATGTATTTGGTCTCCACATATACTCTATTCATGTAGAACATCAAAGACTTTTTAACCCTCCAAAACTTGGAATTTTATCTCTTACTGCTCAGGCTGACTTGTACTGTTTACATGTTCCCTGGTGGATGTAAATTTCCCTAAAGCAAGTATGCCACTGTTACGGCTATAGGACTTATAGATCATGGCTACTAGCAATGATCTCTCTGCTGAAACACTCCACTGAATCACATTTTGTTTCACTAGTTATGCAGACTCAAACCTGCAGTCTATATTCTAGTAGCACTCTGAAAAACAGCAATGGGTGGGTTGATTTTGCTTCAGTTTGGTTCAAGATCAATGATAGAGTAAACGTAGCTCAGACCACCCCGGTGTGAACTACCCACTGTTACATACCTTAGCTACAACTTAGAGGAAATGCTTTTATTAGCAGGAATATCATGCAGTCTGTGTCCTGAAAAATTGCCTTTCTTATAGCTGTAAGGCTGGCTTAAGGTGAGCAGAGATGATCTCAGTTCAGTTTGTATTAAACAAAATGGATATGCAGGACAAGGACTTCAAAGCAAGAGGCTTTGAAGTTAAAGCTGAAAAAAATGCAGAGTCAGAAACAGGAGATAATGCTGTGTCCAAAGTTGGAAAACACAGATTTTAAGTCCTGGATAGGTTTATGATTGGTTGGTTGATTAGAATGATTGCCAAATTCTTTTCCTTTAGTCCATTTTATTATGGAAAATAAAATTAAGAAATGGCACTGTATGAAAAATTACAAGGAAAAGAAGATTTTGCTTCTTGGATTAAACTATTAAAATGAAAATGGTTTCTTTTGTTAAAAGAAATCTGGTATGTGACTATTCCACTAGCAGGCAAAAGTTTTTGAAATTACATATCCAGTAAACTGAGTTAAAATTAATTCTGTACCATAAAATAGTCATTATTCTTTTCTTTACAGAAATCATCTTGGTTTGCTTACAAAGTCAGTAATGCTCCATCTTCCAGATCTGAACTGCCTTTCTGATATCTCTTCCTAGCTCGCCAAGATATGTTCATATCTCCAGATCACCTGCAAGCCTAATTACTATAGGGTTTCTTTGCTTCCATAACCTCTTAGACACAACTATCTATCTACACTGGTAGTTTCTCATCCAAGTTCTTATGTAACATCTAAATTATTTTCACTGCAACAAATACAGTTTTGTCCCATACGTGTCAAAACAAAAAGTTCCTATTCATCGCTTTGATCATGTTACATCTCCAATGGCATCTCTCAGTTGGTTCCCACTTCTCTAATAGATCCAAGATAGGTTCCTTATCTCAGTTACAAAGGCCTTCACGACATACTGCATAATTCATATAATTTCTATGCAGTATCCAGAGGTCACTTACCAGCTCTCATCATGTAAGTTGACTTCGCACATGTCCCAGATAAGCACTTCAAGGCTTTTTCCCTTGCTGGGGGGAAATTTTCTGTAAACATATTCAAAATTTTCTCTGTCTTCTTTCAAGCTTGACCTGAAAGTCATCCTGCCTTCCCATCACACCCCAGACCATTGCTTACCATAGTTAACAGGAAGTAAGATCTAATATCAAGGGGTTGCTCATCTACAGCCTGCATTGTTTCCCTTTGGGGCACAAGTCATTATTTATGACTATCATGTCTGTGCTGAGAGTGGAACAGACAGCCACCAAAAGGATTTTGAAAAAAGTCTGTAGCAAATGAATTGATTGCTGTATGGTAACTCAAGGCGCTCAGAAAAATGTGAACACTTTCCTTTCCTGTGGAAGGGGGCACTGTAGCTGTGAGAATGCAGACAATTTAGTAAGACTATCCATGGAGATGCAACTGGACAATGAGGGTCTAGAGGCAGCATCTCAAGCAATCACAAATTAAACACTGTAAGCTTTATAAGTCAAAAAAAATATTTACACTTCACCCAGAAATCAGTGTTGAGTGTTGCCTTAAATGCAGTTTGCTATAGGGGAAACATAAGTGATCTGTATTGCTCTTTGAGAAGTCTTGTGCCCACAAAAACTTTGATCTCCAGTAAATAAAATATAGCATTTTGGAGCATGATGACTGTAAGACTTAACTTCAATAATTACAAAAAGATCTAATGCAAATAGAAACAGACATTTTGGCATATAGACCTGCTTCAGAAATCTGCAGTAAATCTCAGTCTCTTCCTTGCTATGAAAAAGAAAAAGCTTGTGATGGATTTGTCACAGAACTGAAGCATAAAGTGAAGAATTTCTTTGAGAAAATACATTTAAAGTACCTGTAATTTACCAGACTAAATAAATAAATAAATAAACAAACTTTTGGTGCAGAACTTGGTAATTCTACCCAGTATTTCCAAATGTCCAAATGCCAGCCATGGCCAGTCTTCCACTTAGATCAAACAGAACAGGCAGGCCCCTTTTTCCTGATGCGAACAACAATTTAGCTACAGTATTAAAAAACTGTGCCCCTTGGAGAGTGTAATTTGAGATGTTAAGATCACAATAAAACATTATACAACTTGTGTTAAAATGTCTGACATTACGAAGATAGTTGAGAAGATAGTTGAGAAATCACTGGAGAAGCCCCAAAAGAATCAAATCCTCCATCTCTTGTTTTTTCTAAAAATCAAAATTATACAGAAGTAAAAAAAAAACCAAACCAAAAATCCTTTACAAAACTTCCCAGTGTTGTATGAGTGAAAAAAATGCACCAGCCCTGTATGAATGAAATGAAATATCTTCTCGTATCAAAGCTGGTAGATTCACATACCACACATTGATCATCATAGCACTCTGCACCAAAGAGAAAATAGTAAAACTAATCTGAATAGATTTTCCAATAAGCCTTGAAAACACACCAGTTGCGTTATCAAACCCATTCACATTTACAAGCAGAAGTACCAGCAGAACTGAAAGAATTGCTGTAAGATTTAAATAAAGAAAAAAGGAGTCCTTTTACATTCTTCTGGCCAGCTATCCTCAGGATGTGCTGCAGCTCCCAAGCTCCCACTAGCTTCCATGGGAGCACTTTGTACACATCTTGGGGCAGAATATTACAATTAATGGTCATAGACCTCCCCACACCAGCACTGTGCAGATATTAGTATTATGTAGACATCTGACAACTTACTAATCAGCCTCCATTAACTTAGTCGGCTGTGTGTTGTCCATTGCTATCTTGGTGAAGATATAAAGTCATTGGCTGTGTATTCATAGGGTTTGGGGCAGGGCTAAGAGCCAAGCTGCTTCAACCTGTAATTTGATAGCAAGAGCATTCTCAGTCTCATGCTGCTACTTAAGACTTATCCGAGGTTTCTGTATTTCCTCCCAGCATGTCCCCACACATGAAACTGGTGCAGGGACTGTGATACCACCTTTAGCTATCAGAGGATTCTCTACAAACTGAAATTTCCGGCTGGTATGTAATTCAGCGATAGAAATAGTTTGCATAAACAATATAACATAAAGACATCCTAGCTAATTTCAAGATTGAGCCTTATGAGTTTGGCAGAATTCAGGTGCTCTAACAAACTTGATGGTGCCATGTTGCAATTGCCACTGTGTATACACTGGATATAATTCAAAAGAATATTTAAACAATGGCAGTTTAGCAGATACATGCCAAAAAGTGCTATAATTACTCTTTAATACACTAATTACACTGTATGGTTATTCTTTTTTTGTATTTATAATTTAATTAACAATAAGCTCTATAATTAGAATGTTTAGTCTGAAATAAATGTTATAATGAATGTAGTCAGATTTAAAAATACATGTTAAATATGAAAGTGAAAGTTTAGTAATGTATTTACATGTTCAGTATATAAATTTGAGAATTAGCCACAGTTACTAAAAACCACAGCACAATGTAGTAATATTCTAAATATAGTATAACTATAGTGTTGTTTATTTATGTATTACAAACAATATTTTCTCATGGTCTGTTCTATGACATAAAAGTTTAAAGTGTGTGGCGCAAACCCTTCTCACTTCTCATTCATTAATTCTTTTTGTCCAATTCTTCTTGGAAGCTCTCCAGCATTTAACTATGACAGTGAAAGACAGTGATGTTATGATATGAAGTTGTCAGAACACAAAATGTACCAGACTGAGATTATCTTCATAATCCATGCTGCACATTTCATATCATATAAGAGGATGTTTTACTTGAAATGTTATCAAATTAAGCGTTTTGTCATTAAGCATTTATTTATTACACTCTTCACAAATGACAGTGAAATGAGGTCTTGGTTTTAGACCTAGGCATGTATAGGCATCCCCTCACTTTTATATGTGAATATTTTTAATCTTTGATTTATTTATCTTCGTTAAAAGTTTCTATGGTAACGATAAATTAGTTCCCATTTATAGGTGAGAACTGAGACAAAAATAGATGAATAATGAAAACATGAGACAAGTCTTATTCTCAACTTCTAACTTAAATTCTACATGTATTAACAGACCTAACATTTCTAAGAAAGTTATGCATGACAGGCTTGTTGCCCCATGTACCAACTGCAGTTCAATCTTTCTGATGAGACGTGTGAAAAAAAAACTCATGCATCCTCTTATCTGAATGTTAGCTTAACAACAGTTAACCACAGTATGTATTTGCTTTTCCATTCCTCATTTTGAAAATTGTCTCTTCTGGTTCTCACTTTTTCTCGCCCTTACCTTTATCTTTCATGCTGTTTTTTTAGAGATAGAAAAATCTGAATACAAACGACCTTAATGTCATTCATGCAAATACCATATTCTGGTATAGCTCCAAGAATAATGTCATGACATTTTATTTTGGCAGACTTAGGCAAGCAAATACTCTTCAAACTTCTGATTACCAGAAATAGCTGCTACCATTATCTTATAAAAATATTAATAAAATATTTTTATGTTTGTGTCTCAGTGATTTCTACTTCTCCATCACTATTTCTTAAGTTCTTTGGTGTGATATCGCAAATTCACCATCCATAAGGAGTTAGCTGATCAGTGAGTGCCTTACCTCTGATGCCACAGCTGTACCACTTGACACTAAACTTTACCTAAAGCAGCAGCAGAAGGAATCAAGTCAGTAGTGGTGGAGGGGAGGAAGAGAAATCCACTTCAGTGCCAAAGTTCCACCATTCATTGATGCTTCCTAGCCAAAAACTTGTTTAAATTGTCACCAAATTGTTTTCGTTTGATTGAAATATCGGAATCTCACATTTTCCAGCACGTCTGAAGGATAAAGCAAGCTGAAATGTTAGATAGGAGATCAGTTTTGCTCACTGTATAAAATAATACTCACCGTACATTACTGGAGTAGACAAGGCTTGGTAATTCAGGGCCATCAGATTGATGAGGAGAATTTTATTGAATTACTGAAGCTTCACAGCAATGACAATGAGACCCTGGGAAGCTAGCTGAAGAGAAAACAAGATTACACAAGTCCAACAATTCAGAATGAAATCATCAGTCTAATGAGCCGTGAAGTTATCCACACTATTGTAAAGGAAATTAATTGTGGTTCACAATACCATTCTGTCATAGCTGATAGAACTCAGGATTACATAGATATAGCATGCAGCAGAAAAGTGTCCATCTTCACCACATTGACCCTGGCATGCAAACTAACAAAAACTCGGTTATAATTTCCTAGACACCAAACAATTCCGTGGACTTCAGTGGATAAACTGCTTACTGACATTGAGGTACTTGTTGGTAATGCATAATACTGATGAATAAATCAAGAACATTCTCGAGATAATGTCCTTACGTGCACATACTTTCAAGTGTATGTACATTTTGAAATCAGATGGGATTCATAGATCATCTAATCTGCTCCTCCTTTGTAAAAGGACAGTTTCAATAGAATCTTGTATCCAGCCATATGAGATATTCAAAGGAAATTAAAACTAAGACCAGCAGTCTCTCAATGGGACAATGCAACTGTAAATGTCCCACACTCATAAAACCCGTGATGAGTCTGAAATAAAAGTTTATAAGAGAGCCAAAGCACAACACTAAGCAGAGTATGTCAAGTAAATTTTGTCAAAGAAAAGTTAATGAGGCAAAGAACTGATTCAACTGTGTCTATTATTAAATAAGCAGAAGAAATTGTCTAAACATTAGACTTGGATCCAACAGCACCTCTGTAGCCCAAAGCTTCCTCTGCTATTGTGCTGTTAGAGGAGACAGCAACTTTATATAATCAAAGGAAAATAATTTTTCAGACTGCAGTACTTCAAAGAAATTTGTGTGTTTTGTCCAGCTGAAGACCTCATTCCTGTAGGCTGATCTGAATGAATATCCACAGTTGGAAGGAATGTTTCATGTTGATGTGAATGAGGAATTTGCTGGCTGTGAACCTGAGGAAAAAAAAATCATGATTAAGAAATATCCCCCACTCAGAATCTGACCATATGAAATATAACTGGAGACATTTTGCACACTAGAACAACTCCTGTTGGGAGCATGCAGTCTGGTAACTGTCTCAGCACAGCTGCAGTCCCTTCAGTGTGACAACTTCACCATCAACTGCCACAGAGAGGCTGTGACTGCAGAGCTCCACAGTTGAGCCACCTCCAGACTGGACTGAGGACAGATTAATTTATTTCCCTTTTCTACCAACTTTGCCTGCAGTGTTTGTTATTATACTTACCAGCCCAAAGATTCACAGCACATGCTGTTTCCCCAAATGTGTGCTTTGTTAGGAACTGTCTAGCTTTGAATGCTCTGCAAGCATCATATCATCATTTCAGGTCGTATCGGGGAAAGCATGCTTTATCAGTGCCTTTACCTTTTAAACAAAGCTGTGCATTTACCCAGAAGAACAACACCGTTTTAGGCAACATGTTTAGAAAAAGGAGCAAAAGGATGATCTCGGGCAACCCTTGTTAAAATTTCACTATTGTATTGAAAAGTTTGTTTGGCTATTGTAGTTTATTCCCACTCTCACTACCAGTGAATCATCCTTGCCGGATGTTACACTCCTGTAGCTCATAAAAATACATCAAAAGAGAAAATTTGGTGACTTTGGAAAGGTGTTGGACAGCAATCTAATCATGTTTTTTCACCCAAAAATCTCAAGGTAGAGGGGGGATGAAGTGTCAGCACCATGAGCTACCATAAGATCAGGGGAATTAATCCAGAGGTAAAAATAGCTACCAAGTACATAGAGAAGTTGCTGTCAAAATTCTTCAATTTGTTAAGCAGGTGATGGATTTGATAGGCTTTCTAAGTGCAACTATCAGTTGAAAACCTGAACTTTCAAGAAAATTGTGCAAGCGGTTACAGTGGCTAGATTAGTGTAAGAAACCATCAGTTTACCTGAAAACTCATGTATTCTGGCCTACTATGTGACCTCAGCTTTTCATTTTTTTATTTCTTTATTTGGGGGAAAATATTTGAATCTGTGAGAGAGTTCCAACCCTCATGTATCAGCCAAAGGTTGTATTTGATGAGGGGAATAGAAGACAGTTGCCAACTTGAGATGCTTCAGTCCAAGTCAAAGTATAAAAATATACATGGAGAGATAAAGAGTTTCAGAAACATTTTCTGGATAATTTGTGTGTTATAATTTCTTATTTTATGCAGTGGAGAGATTTTAGCCTGTTTCTGTCTTAAGTAACGTGTACAGAGATATCCATGCATCTTGCCGCATCACAGTTTATCCATTATGAGAGGAAATAGAACATTTTGAATTTTTTGGATACTTTCAGAAAAACTGATGTTGCAGAATAGTAACTGAAGTGAATCAAGTCCAGAATCTTGATTCTAACAGCAATAGATGCTAAATGTTTCAAAGGAAAAGCTATACTATTTATGATCATATACCATTGTAGATTTTAGAGCAAAAACCTTACGTCCTGAGGCTGTTTCCTTTACCTGCTTTTGCTCTAGTGAGGTAGAAGCCTAGTGCATGCATGATTACTTTCCACATTCCATTGTAATAACTTGACTGATTTTTAAGTGAGGTTCCTCAGTGTAGTCTGTTCACCTGTTCATTACTCATCTACCATTTTCATGCCTGATCAGTTCCTTACAAGCACTCATACTGCCAATTTCATTACCAGTCTCATCTTGCTACATATTGCTGCTCTTGAACAATCCTGTTCACCCATACCTGCATCTGAAGGGTATATAAACCTGCAAAAGAAAGCCACTGCATCATTGCTAAGAGTGACTGCATACTTCACAGCACTGTGACCAGCCAAGGTTTGCGAGAAACCAGTGCAGAAAGCAAAACTAAATGAGTCAGGAACACGAATTTCTTGCACATCCAGTACATACATATATCCTTCCACATCCAGGTTTTCTGATGACATGTAGGTTGTTTGTATAGGTGTAGTGCTTTCTGCTATCCAATAACAAAATACGTTCGTTAAGTAAGGTCATTTAAAAGTAAGGAGCTCCACGAAGTAGCAAACTGCCCAACTGCAGGTCAGTGCACAATCCTCTCTTGTCCTGTATCTCACAGTGGACCAGATTCATAGTCTGGCTTGTAACAAGCAATAGCAGTATGTCATAGTTTGGAAATGCAGATACTCCCTATAATTTCAAAATTATAGGGAGGATGGAAGAGAGCAGACCTGGGGGAATTTTCAAGAATACCTGGTAATGGAAAGAGAGGACTCAAATGTCGCACGACTTTTGTTGGAGTAATACAGAGAACAGCTCATCAGTGACAGTAGTTGTGAGGTGAATAGCTGTCAGCAGAGATAGACTCATCATTTTTAAAAGTCAAATTGTCCCACTCAAGAAAATCCAAGGACAGCAAAACCCCTTAAGTAAAATTCAGCTGCAGTAGCTGGAGTGTGTACCCCATAAAAAGACAAGAAGTAGTTCCGTGTCTCCCCACCTATACTGTATGAATTGGACCCTCTTCTTGGTTTCTGTTACCTGTTCCACAGCCCATATATCTCCACTCACATCCTGGACAACAAAACAGCAACCAGAACCCCATCCATAAGTGTAACACACTAAACACTTTGGCAGGTTTCAATCCTGCAATTTCCTCATAAAAATTAATACCAAATGTAGAAAAAAATCACTTAAACATAGATCAGCCATTCAGACATTTCCCTGAATATTAGAGAAACACAGCTTACAGCTACCATTTTTCACTGTATCTCACTTTCTTAAACATCCCAACAGAAAACCACATGCAGAATTACTTAAAGTGTAATTCATGAAAGCCACACCAACCCTAGAGTAATCATTGTAACATAGGAACTTATAACCAATAAACATTGTTTAAAGTACAAGGCTGTATGCTGGTGGCTCTGGATTGAGGTGGGAGTATGTGGGTTGCGGGTGATGGAAGGGAAGTAGTTGGGGTTGAGAAGAAAAATTGATCAGTGGACTGTAAATGGGGTGTGGAATGATTTAACTGCTTGTTTGTTTTCATTTGTGGGCTGTGAAATTTAGGAGCCTTGTCTCAAAGTTCATGAATATCTGGTGCATGAGTATGTGTCTGTAGTGTGTGTGGGTGTAAAGTAAAATTAAATATACATTGCAGTACATCAAATTTTCTTGGAGAGGAAATAAATTAGAGTCTGGTTCTTGCTTGTGGATCGAAGTAAAAATGGTGTCATTTAATTGAGAAGTTATGAGATGACACTAGTAGAAAGTGAGTGAGAGAGAATGAAAGCCAAAAGCTATAAATATATTACTCATGCCCAATGTTTTACTGAGAGCTTATAGAGCAGCATTTAAAGAATGGTTACAACATCATCTAAACACCCCCTCTTGCGTTTGTTCTGAAAACGACAGGTCTGTGCTCAATAGTGGGACAGGAGAAATCCACTTTTTAGTTGGTAAATCCCTTACAACAATGCTTAATGACATTTTAAAGACTATACTACATATCATAACTCTGAATGTAAAGACAAGGTCAAGTACCATGTAAAGATATTTGTAAAAATGAACTTCAAATGTGCAAAAATGTTTTGCCAATATAAAATCACCTCAGTAGAAGGAATCCTGAAGTTCTGACAAAGCTTTTCCTGACAGAGAAATCTCAGCTGTGCTTTGAAGAAGCAAGATACTTGCATCTACAAGTGTATTCTATATTTTACAATAAAATTATTGCAAAAGTGCAAAGTAGACAAATGACAAAGTGAAAGTATATTTGTTGAAAGGCAAGCACAGATTAAAAGGCTTAAAGGGTGGTATTCAAAGAAAAGTCAAATGTGTGAGTGAAGTTTCACTAAAGAAAAAATAGTGTATATAACAGGTTCTGTTGCTGTTCAAACCCAAACTCAGAAATTGCACATGAATAAGTGTCAACTTCACATTTTGCCTGGAAATCTGACCACTCAGAAAATCCAGTATATTCTGTTAAAGGTTTACTGCCTGTGGCTTGAAAGCACTAATATTAAGTACAAGAATTTTAAACAAAAAGTAAGAGCTGCTTTGGCACGTGTTTTTATAGCTTGCATACTTGAGGTTTATTTAAAATCTGATCCACAAACTACTCTGATGCAACTCGCTCATTTAGATGCTGGTGGCATTATTGGTCATGTACTAGTCTCATTTGACAAAGTAAGTATATGCAAGCATTTTTGCAGTAAAATATTACTTTTGCAACATTTTTGGTCACAGCAGTTAAAAAATCCTTTACTTCATCGTATAAGCAAATGAGAGGGATAGGAGGTTGGTTGGAATGATTAGGGGACATAAACACATGGTGGGAGACTCGTAACTAGACATATAAATCTGGAGTTAAAACAGAAGAAACTGTTCTATGTTATCAGTTGCAAGAGGTCATTTCATTTTTCAGTTTCTAACTATTTGAAGAATGTCTGCTTGTGCTGAAATGCTGAGAAAATATGTACACAAGCAGATACTTTTCAGACAATTCCAGCAGGCCTTGGCAATTTTTTTATTGATCCTCCATTCATTTCAATGAATGTTTTTACTAAGGAGCAATAAGAGTTATATCTCAGCCTTTTGTCAAGATTCTTATACTGGCCTTAGCTCTTACAAATCCTTATTTGTGTGAATTCCTCTGCAAGTGTGGTGTGTCCCGCTGTATTAAAAAAGAAAATAGGAAAACCCTACTCCTGCTAGTGGATTTTTACAGCACTTGGACCCGAACGCCCACTGTTGTGGCATATGGTCACTTCCATCATTCTTCTTACCTAAAAAGTTGGGAACAGTTATAATGCAATTTGAAAGCTCGGGCATCCTTTTGCTGTTTTTCCTGGTGTAGAATGTTTCATGTTTCATTTGTCACAAAACAAGCCCCGTGTCTGTACATGCAGCTGTAAAGCAATCCCATTCCTGCTTCATTCCTAACTACTCATGGAAAAGTTAAGCTCTGAATAGACAACCATTTAGCCATTTCATTACTATCTTCCTCAAAATGTTCTTTAAGAAGTTCTAGCAAGAGTGAAGGCAATCATTTCTCTGTGAATTCATTCCAAAACTAAAGATGAGAGAAATCACATGAAATTTCCTAGAATCTGTGTGCTATTACCCCTCAGCTCTGTAGAGCCAAAATGTCTTTGGCAGATTTTCTCCTACCTCTTTTAGCCAAATGCATATTTTTCCCTTTGATGGTGATTCATATTACGAGCAATTAGGTCTTGCTCAATATTATCTTTCCATGTTCTTCTTCATTGGCCTGAGGATTGAAACTCCTAATGATGGCTGTCCAAAATAAGCCTCGCTGGTCTGTCTTCCATCATCCTAACCACATACTCTGCCCACTCAGGTCACTGGGATTTCACTCCATTCACTGCATTTGGCTCTTCATAGACCTCCCACAGTCCCTTGTTCAATAGTTCTCTCCACACATCGTTCTCTAACTGGCCCAAACATTTATCACAGGACTTTATTCTCAAAGATCTTTAACTGCCTTTTGTTCTTTTTTAGTAAATTCCATTGTTTCCCATCCACATAAAACAACAGATCTCCCAGTGGTTCTATATATTGCCAGCTTGGTCTTACTCTGCAATTGCCTTGAGCTAAACATTATCTTCAGAGAAAAGCAACAACTGTTCCTCCTCTGTACTAATTGCACATTTTCCATCACCAAAATGTTGCTGAAGTTTTCTGGAACTCATAGCTGGAATACATGATTTGGAAATTATCTTTAGAAATTGTGAGTTTAATAATTTTGATTAAACCACTGTATTTATCAGATTTTCATAATATTTCATTCATATCTATCATAATGTTTTTATGACTGTTTTCCCTCTCACCTAAACAATAAAGTTTCAAAGCTAAAATGTCATTTCTGACTTTATTCCAAGTTTCTAGTATGAATTTTGTATGCATTATCATGTGTACTTATCTTCCCAGAGCTATTGTTATTTTTCCTGTTGCTGACCACCAAGTTACACAATTCCAATATTGCATATTGTTTCCAGATTAACATGGAGGTTTCCCATACAAACAATAGTTTTATTACATTTTACCCATATTTACATTTTTAAAAAAATCAAATCCTCTAGTATTTGATTCCATGGCAGAGAGGGAACATAATATGCTATAAAATTAGCCTTAAATCATGTAAATATCCCCTAATTCCTTTAGCTCCAGGCAAAAGATGGTATCTCTGAGAGAAAAGATTTTTAAAGCTTAAGGACTCCCATTTTGCATCCAAGCAGTAAAAGCCACTAAAGCATTGCTGTTACCTTTGTATCACTATTTGTGAAGAACAAAGGGCTTTTTAAGCAGTGAAAAGCATATTGGTGCAATTAAAGCCTGTTAATAACAATTGAAAGTATTTTCATAAGTCATTGCAAACTGGGGTTTTAATCTTTGGTGAAAAGATTTAATCAGGAATTTCTAACACACTGTAATTGCTGTAAAAACTGCCAACTTGGTAAGGAATTAGAAAGAGAATTTATTTCCTGTTCATCTGTCTATATTCTTCCCATTTGATACTGCCTTGTAAGCTCACTCTTTATCCATAGCTTTAATTTCATTCTCATACTTGTTTTACTCTTCGGTAGAACTCAATGTGATCACAACTTCTGTCAAGTCTTAAAATTAGTTGGGCTGTAAGAAATTCCTGTTTGGAAGTGCACTGCATTGTAAATGAAAGTGCAAAATATAAGCATTAACCAAGAAAGAAACAAAACAAGATTCAGAGTATAATGTAATGAAAGCACGGGAAGGTTGGACATCACTTTAACAGGGTTATGTGGAAGCCGTCTGTGGAAGAAGTTATGCTCTCCGCTAAACACTTTGCTGATGGAATAAACAATCCCTGACATTTGGGAAATGGACAGCAGCACACAATAATGTCGACAGACTCACTTAAAATAATTGATAAATACTAGTATAAAGAAACTGTTTTTGCTTGCAGGTGTTTTATTGGCTGCAAACCTCTCATACTGCAGCTTGCTGGAAAACTATCAATCAGACTATTTAATTTTTTTCTTTACATAGATAACCAGGGGCTTGCCATCGGAAAGCTTTTGCCTTGCGGAAGGTGTTTCCCGTGCCATTTTGCCCAAGCTTAATGTTGCTAACCTGCACTTCACGCCAATAGGCATATTTGTCTTCATATAGGCCTTCAAGCCAATTTAAGCAGGGGAGGAGAGGTGACGGAGAAACCCTGGAGGCAGCTTCCCTGTATAAAATGTTGATGGGAATCCTCCCTTTATCCTGCATCTTGTCTGTCCTTCTATGTAGAATGTAAGACCTTTCGACAAATGACTGTCTCTGCTTACAGGCTTAGTCTAGAGACCCTGAAGTAAACAGAAGGACTTTGATGGTCTTCAGTAGCACTTGATTCCCAGTGTGTGCCTGTACAAAAACCCATCTAGATCAGGGCATGTCAATGCTGTTGCAATTATAGAGAAGCTAGCTGTAACTCTGCCACGAAGGCTCGGTTACTGTGTACCCAAAGCAGAGAATGTATTATCCAGGCAGCAAATCCACCCTGTACTTACAACACAATTTTGGAGTGCAGGATGAGTCTTTTTAAGTTTCCAGGTAAATACATTATCTTAATTTAGCCCATAATTTCTTTACAACTGGATCTGTCCTTCAAGAAATTTAGCATCTGTGTCAGTGTTTTCTTTGAGTCTGGTTACACATAATGGTAATCCAAACACATTAAGATTAGGGCAGTCTGGCACCTAAATAACTTTAACTCTGCCCTTCAGTGATATCACAAGTAGAGAAAACATAGGATTGGGGAATCTCGTGCTTTTAAAAATGAAATATAATCTAATCCAGGACCACAAATACAAAATGCTTTAATTATAATCATATAATTACCACACAGTTAAAGATGTTTCAGAGCCTTAATCTTCATTGATTACCTTAATGACTGGATCTCTTTTAAGTTTAATCACGTTTTCCAGCTTTGACTTTGATGTAATTGAAACAAATCTGTACAATATTTTTCCTTGAATTAATTGTTTTCTTGGTTTTAACACTGTCTTAATTTAGTTTTTTATCAGGGCATACCAAGTAATTAATTTCTAAAATGAGTAGCTATGTGCCTAGATCAATGGAAAAGCTCATTTTTCAAGAGATTTATACAGTATATTAGAAAACACTTCACTTCAGTTGAATTAAGTACCCTAGCAGTAGGATATACAGGGAAATTACTGAGCTTTATAGCTCAGTAGATATATCTTCATGTACAATATGAATATGAATATCTGCTTTTAAATAAAAATGTTATAACACAGTTTTCCACATTATTTCATTTTTTTTACAAATCTCCCATTATTACAATGATATTGGAATTTAATCACATGGCGTATTTCATTAAACACAGTTCTGAAGGCAGAACACAAAAGGTAAGTGTTCTAGCAGGCAAAATTGCAGTTTATATATGTCTTTTTCTTAGAAGTACCTTGTCTACGCTCTAAATAGGTTAGTTTTCCATATGTTGCTACAAATTGCTCTGTCAATAAATGCCTTTGATCAAAATCTAGGGAGGACCACCACCCTTTGATTACTATATCTATTTCTTAAAGCCACTCAATAGTAAAGGTTGATAAGAACAGAGATAAAACATTACCAACAGCCTGAGATTTGGGATGTAACTGGAAGCTAAGATACCCACAGATCAGTGGGTTTAAAGTATGAAAAAATGGGATCATGAACAAGAAACACTAAGAGTGTGTGTTTTGCATGTTATGGTTATGAGGGCTATCCTTGCTTGTTATCAATGTTGAATAACTAATGACCAAGCACTGCATTTTGCAAAGGTGGTAAATTAAAGGTGGAACTTTTAGGACAAGTCATTGAAAGATTTATATGTAAAACTGTCCTTGATATACTTTTCTTTTTGTATCAAAACCTGGCAGTCTAGACCTCATGTGCAGTAGCAATACCTACATTTGTGGAGTCACAGTCAACAGAAACTGTAGGAAAACATAAGGCTTAACTCTCACAGTGCTCTCAGGTCCTGCTGCAGTCAAGAGAGGGAGCTTGCAGTCATGCAGCCAGACATGTGAGGTGAACAGGGAGGGCGACCACTGACAAGCTCTCTGGAGGCTGTGGTAGTAGTTGATAGAACAGTGCCTCCCAGTTAAGAAAATGACGGTGACAATGACAGCCATTAGGAAGAATCTTTTAGAAATAAGCCTATGTAGACTTCTTTTTTGCCATAACCATTTTCAAAACAATTGCTAATTCAGTATGATCCAGCCTGTGCCACTCTGTGACAATAGTACCTTACTTTCATGTTGTCCTATTACTTCAAAAGGGGAAATTCAACCTCAATCCAGTGAAATTTAGACAAATGGTACCAACTACAAGCCTGATGTGAAGCTGGTTGTAATGCTTGCTTTAATGTTTTGCTGAATCAGGACTATAACAAAAAAGGAAACAAAGAAGTATCTCAAGATTATAGGGGGGAATGGGAAAAATAAGTCAAGCTCTAAAGAAAGAAACACAATTCACTGAACTATATAGAAAATATCTAATTTTGGCAGAACTATTTTACAAGTGATTGGGTAGTAGGAAGAGTGATGACCGTGTGACTAACAATTTGCTCTGTTCATGCTGCTTGTTCTCTGTTCACTTTAGCACTTTTAGAGTTAACTTAAAAACGTTTGAGGTGCTTCTTTTGTGATTATATAAAAGAAACAAAGTATACTTTAAGCTAGGATATGACTCTACTCCTAGACTAAAGTTTCTGCAAGAGTTTTCCATGATGTGTATATTGCTTTCTTTGACTGGACACTAGGAATCAGTTTCTGGGACATTTTGTGTTGAATATGCTGGAGGAGACACATAGTATGGATAAGCAAGTGATTATAGCTCAAACCTGAGCCTATCCAATACTCCATGCTGAGACAAAGCCCTGACTGAGACCAAGATTGTCCCTGCCTTCAGGCACTTCCTAGTCCATTCAGGACAGTTATTCAGGCATTCATAAAAGAGCATTAAAATTAATACTTTGTTTATAAATCCATGTTTTCCATGAAGCTCACACTTACTTCTAGACACTGGGAAAGCTCTCAGGGTGATTGTAAAGCATAAAATATATCCCTAGAGTGCAAGAATGTGAAAACAAAAATTAACCTAAGAAGAGGACAGTAGTATGAAAATTATCCTTAAATGGTAGCTGAGCCTGTTTTAGTTACTAGCTAAATAGTTATTAGTTATTCTACACATATAACTAGCATGTAGTTACTATGCACTAAAGACTGGAGTGGTCATTGAATAATTGTATTTGTTTTATTTAGTTGAAGTTCATATACTCAGAAGCTTTTCTTGTCACTTCAAAAGGGCTAGGAGTTTACCCCCAGCTTAGCTACCTCACTCAGCTCCCTGGAGAAAGTGAGAAACTGCAGATGGGATTTATCTTACCCAAATATAGCTGCCTAAAGGTTAGGACTCTAGTCTGCATGACTTACCCAGACTTCCTGTATAGCCAGTGAAAAACTACGGTCACCTTCTTATGCAATAAATTTCGTCTACCTCAGATGCTTTATTACAGCTACAGCTACATAGCTATGAATCTATAGCTATGCTTTCCTAAAATGTCATGGAGGATGCACTGCCTCTTCCAACTTCCTCTAAGCCTGCAGAACACTTCACTCCAGGATGCTTCCTACACTGCTGTGTTTGTGAGGTTAGCTCCGTATGGCTTTTTCTACCTAGCTTTTATTTTCAACAAATGCTCTGACTTCAAAGAAACCCTGTTGATTTTCTTTGTTACCAGATACAGTCTATGAGATGATTAAGCTAGAGTCAAGCACAAATTGCTAAGGGGGGCAAGGAAGAGCTGCAGTTGGAAGACTGAGCACATGATACTGTAGTGATCGCAATGGCAGTGGAGCAGAGCCATGGCCCAGACATTTGGGAGCTGCATTTTCTTGTTTGGTCAGAGACCTAACTGCTGAGAGGCCATATGCAATAGTTTCCTAATCCATCTCCCCGCTGTAGCTCTGACTGTATGTATAATTATATTCTATTTCAAATAACAGACAAACAGGTAAGTTTAAAGCTTCCTCCTTAGTAGTGATTTCAGCTAGCCTGTTTGTTTGATTTTGCCTTAAACAGCCTCAGAGCCATCTCAGAGACTGCTAAATTTCTCAGCTAAGCAGCTACTATCTGAAAATCAGCACCTCCTTAAACCGTTTCTCATATGAACCTCACATTTTCAGAGCCAAGTCAAGCCTGTAAGCTTTAATTACTTTTAGAACTTAAACCAATATCAGGTTAAGGAAGCAGTTTAAGAAGCTGTTCCTTCCTGCTTTCAGTAGTTAATTACCACTTCTCAGCTCAGACTGGGTACCAATACATATGTATATGAGGGTTTATTTGGCTAACATCAAATGGGAAAACCACTGTGACATGTTAGCATGATCCAGTGTGGGGATTAGAATATAGTTGCTTTTTAAAACTAGATAAAATCTTCAGTCATTCTCTTGATAAAGACATTCCCCTTGACAGACTGAAATTCTTCTGTGGAAGAATTCTGCCACAGAAAACTTTTTTTGCCAAAGCATGCTATTTTCATCTTTTGTTCCTCATAGATTATTAAATGGTTTTTATAGTCTCCATACCTTCTGTAATGAAGATTCACAGCTTTTGCGAACACTTTTGGAGAAGAAGGAGAGACTTGAAAGACTGTAATCTTAACCATATAATCTGCTATTTTATTCAATCTTATCTTCATGGTTAACTCCATGGGATAGTAACTGCCTATCCATACACCATCTAGCCTGTTTCCTTGACTGGAGCTTCTAGTTGCTGCTGTGAAGAAAAAAATTAGGAATTCTCCCTGTTAAGAGCTTTCAAAGTTAAGAACAATCATAGAATCATAGAATAGTTTGGGTTGGAAGGGACCTCTAAAGGTCATCTAGACCAACACCCCTGCCGTGGGCAGGGACATCTTCAACTAGATCAGGTTGCTCAGAGCCCCGGCCAACCTGACCTTGAAGGTTTCCAGGGATGGGGCATCCACCACCTCTCTGGGCAACCTGTGCCAGTGTTTCACCACCCTCAGTGTAAAACATTGCTTCCTTGTATCTAGTCTAAATCTACCCCCCTTTAGTTTAAAGCCATTCCCCCTTGTCCTGTTGCAACAGGCCCTGCTAAAAAGTTTGCCACCATCTTTTTTATAAGCCCCCTTTAAGTACTGACAGGCTGCTAGAAGGTCTCCCCGAAGCCTTCTCTTCCCCAGGCTGAACAACCCCAACTCTCTCAGCCTTTCCTCATCGGAGAGCTGTTCCATCCCCCTGATCATTTTTGTGACCCTCTTCTGGACCCGCTCCAACAGGTCCGTGTCTGTCTTATGCTGAGGGCTCCAGAGCTGGACGCAGTACTGCAGGTGGGGTCTCACCAGAGCAGAGTAGAGGGGCAGAATCACCTCCCTTGACCTGCTGGCCACGCTGCTTTGGATGCAGCCCAGGATACGACTGGCCTTCTGGGCTGTGAGCGCACATTGCTGGCTCATGTCCAGCTTTTCATCCACCAGTACCCCCAAGTCCTTCTCGGCAGGGCTGCTCTCAATCCCTTCATCCCCCAGCCTGTATTGATACCCAGGGGCAGGATCTAGCACTTGGCCTCGTTAAACCTCATGAGATTCACATGGGCCCACCTCTCAAGCCTGTCCAGGTCTCTCTGGATGGCATCCCATCCCTCTGGCACATTGACCGCACCACTCGGCTTGGTGTCATCTGCAAACTTGCTGAGGATGCACTCGATCCCACTGTCTATGTCATTGATGAAGATATTAAACAGTACTGGTCCCAATACGGACACCTGCGGGACGCCACTCATCACCAATCTCCATCTGGACATTGAGCCGCTGACCACTACCCTCTGGATGTGACCATCTAACCAATTCCTCACCCCATCACTGCAATATAAACCTAAGAATGGGTGGTAAAATCATCAAGGATTTATTTGAATGTGTTCTAGTATTTTGAAATGATCGAGAAGAAATAATCTAAGATGCTTGTCTAACTTGCCAGGAAGTGACTACATAAGGCTGAATTTAAATGTCATGTACTTGTTCACTGTGAGTTGAAAGAGAGTTTGGTGACTCTAGTGTAGTTTGATGTTACATCTAATCTAATGAAATTGCACTTGTAACCCTCAAAGCGGCTTGTCCTGCTCTTGCATTGTGTCTTTCATATGCTCCCTGCCATGACACTTGCCTTGGACCTAACAACCAAGTGACCTAAGGGTGAGTTATTACAGTTTGCTGTTCCTGTGGAAAAGTAATCCACCAAAAGAAAAAAGAAAAAAAAAAATCTGTTGCATCAGTTCACTGAACCATCTCATCCTTTGCTAGAGCTGACACAAAGAAGGGAAATAAAGCAAATGATCAGAGAAGGGAACGTGACCAGCCATTCTGGAAGAAGTCTGCAGAGCTTTGAGGACAATGAACCTCAGACCCTGGTCTTGCAAGTGGTTTAATTTGATCTAAAAACAGACTGCTGCCAAAAAGCCCTATAGCAACCTCCACACTGCTGGTAATATGTTTTCACATTGTCCCTTATGCTGACATTGCATCTAATTGTAGCTGCGCCAGGTACCTTATGTACAACAAAACTGCTTTGTAGTATCAGCCAGTCCAACCACTGGATTTTAAAAAAAACAGAATTTTCTGAGATCTTTTTGGTAAATTAAAATTCAGCTACATCAATTCCCTGATCTAGATCATTGGGTAGTTATCTAATTGCTAGAGTTGGCACAGGAAGAAATGTCAAGGTATGGACAGTGACTAAGAAAGCCTTGGTGCAGCCCCTTTGGTAGTTCATTCCTAAATCATCTTAAAGCAAATGTGAGATGTGAGACTACACACAGGCTACAGTGGATACCAGGTTTAGATCTAAAACACAGAGACGAAGGATAAAATACCATCTGTGTTGTAATTTTGTTACATCTTTTTATGCACATTACCTGTTTTATGCTTTTAAGGTTCATATTCTGTGCAGAAATGACTACAACAGCTATTCTGCTAAGCTCGTTTTCAGCATTTTCTCTTTCTGTACTGCTATAGTCATTATTCTGAATATCTATAAATAATACACACCATTCTGAAGATAATTTCTGGTTTCGATCTGTTGATTCAAATAAAATATGTCTCTAATTAGCTTCTGAAAGGAAGTATTATATGTGCTGGGTAAAAAAGTGTCATTTTTTTCAAGCCTAGAGAGATTCTGTTTTGCTAAAAGAAGAGGTTGTGCATAAATCCAGAGTATGACATAAGTAGTCAAGGGACTTAGCTGTACACAAAATGTGGATTAGAGGCCGGCAGCTTCATGATATATTTTTGTAAGATGTATAACCAATTTTTACACCATGTATTTCTTCCTTCTTTCCATTAACATGAGGCATATGTATGTGATCCCTTTAGTGTAAAAGTTTTATTTCTTTTATTTCACACCTTCTCAGGACCTTCCTCCTAGTCATCTTTGATATTTCTTGCAACTTCAACGTCTTCAGGGGACAGATGGGCTTCATATTCCACTCTGCTGCTTCTGGTTGTTGCTTGCAGCTAAAATAGGTCTTTAATTTTCAGCAAAACTTCTGCTTTGCAAAACCTGCAAATTAAGTCCATCTACTGAATATAATGATCATCCTCAGGCATTTTAAAGGGTGATCCTTGTGTGCAGTTCTTTGAATACTTCTTACCTTTTGCTTCCTGTGACAACATATTGTGGAAAATAGGCATATGCCAGTATTGAAAAAAAACCACTGCATTTTTAAAAAATATAAATAATGCTTTCTAAATATGGTAGCTCTCTCATTATATAAATGTTCAGAAAATAGAGTAGGAAATCAGTAACTGTTGTTAACAAAAAACTACGGCGTAGAAATGTCTTGGGGAAAAAAATGTCTAAGATGAAATCCTGATTCTGTAAGAGTCAATTTCCCATTGATTCCTATGAGGCATGGATTTTATCTTTAGCATTTATGTTAATTATGCTTACTATTAATTCCTTCATCCTCACCATGAGACAGTAAACTTTCATTTTCTCTTTTCCCTCTTAGAGAAACTTGGGGATGTACAGCATTCACTCCTAAAGATTTCAACAGCCTCCAAGCCAGAGGTCAGCATCTTGTAAGTGATGTGGTCACATTTTGAAAAATGCTTGATCCCGAGTGGTTCCCTATATTCTCTGTGGCAACAGGAGGGAGGGTTAAAATATGGCACTTGGAGTTTACCTGCAGATTCTCTGTTGCACAAGCCCCAGAAAGGCACTTGATGCAATGAGCTACTTTTAGCTCTAACCACCTGAGCTCCTTCCCATTTTTTACATATGAAGCAATAAAGTTGTGGGGCCTTTCAACTTTATGAGCTTTCATGGTGTTCATTGTGAAACAGTTCTGAGGAAACCTGGAACTTGAAAGTTGTTAATGATGCTGCCATGATGCCATTAATTTAATGGAGAAGCACAGAAGATGACTATCCATAGTAACCACAGAAAGGATGCAAGACACTACCCAGCTTCTTTCATCTCCCAAGAACACACCCTAAAATAGCTCTAAAATATGAATAGTGGAGAAAAATTAGGAGCAAGCGAGGTATCCATACCTCTTTGTCTGCAGTGCAATGTAACACCCAGAGGCTTAACGTTATATTTCTTAATTTTTAAATAGTTAAATAAGCTATCATCAACTGACTGCTGAATCCACAGACTACAGAGGATTGACAAATATGTGAGTATCCATTCTTTTTACAATGAAAACTACAGAACTATGTCTGTGTTTGTGAAACAAACACAGGCCCAGGCTGCAGACGTATGATCAACCATGATGTTAAATTATTAGCATAATCCCTAGGACAGTTTTGGTCTGTGCCAAAAAAACCAATCTCCCAAACTGTGTGTGGGGCAATGACCATTATCAACAGATAGTTTGGATTTGGCCTCCTGATTCCAACAGGAGAATTCAACCATAAAGATGTGAGCTGTGTCATACCACTTAACTATGGGGCCAGAAAACAGTTTGTGGCCTGTTTTATTTACTGGTATAGATATATTCTAAGTGTGTCAAAGAAGAGGAAATATATTTTCCAACGCAGCATAAGAAGCCAAAAGGACTGATGCTTTCACATTCTTAAGCAATTACAAACACACACGCACACACACACACACAAATTCCATTAAAATTAAGGTGCATAAAAATACACTTTAGTGTATCTTAATGTCATGTTTACATTTTTGTTTGGATTATTTTCTTTGTTAGAATCTTACTCAAAATATCATTGGTTTTGGTAAAAATATATTCTAGTAATTTATTCTGGTTTAAAAGCTAAAAAGTTTATCTCTGACGCATCATAAATATAATCTTGCCTAGTTCTTTTCCATCACATTCCTCAAAAATTGAAATGTGGAATTTGTAAAAATGTTTGCGATCAGGAAAGCTAGACTTTAAAACAGCTTCTGTATCTGTCTCTATGCATTTTACATGCCTTCAATTCCAGATAAAAAAACAGCAGAACTGAGTCAAGAGAAGCAAAGTCCTGCTCTTGAGCAATATCAGCTTCCTTCCTCAATGGAAAAAAGAAGTCTCCATAGAGGTTCAGAAAGAGATCAAACCAGGGGGTTCTGGCAGTTGCATCATTTATCATTGGGTATGGTGCAAAAGTTCCAGGTTATTCCAATATCAAAGTGGGGAGAAAAAAACCCAAAAGCTATAAATAAGCCAGTATTCAATAGCACTAAAAAGTATTCAAAGCAATTACCAGACAACATGTGTATTACATGAATACAGGAGTGTTAAAACTGATTTAATTTTCTTTTGTAAATAAAGAATAACATCCAAGCATGCATGTTTATCTCTTTTGAAAAGATAAGTGTTCCATCTGCCAGTAGCTTCTGCCTACAAGGCTGGGTTTTTATCTTATTGTATATTTTCCACATCTAGTAATCAACAGTGATCTTTCCCATGTGGAACTGCTTTGGCATTCTGACTTCATTTTAATCTTATTTTTAGTTAGCTACGATTGCACTTTAATGTATGATTCATAAAAAGCAAAATTAGGTTGCCAGGGTCTGTGTCTTAATAATCATTTTGTGATATCTGCTTTCCTGCACTAAAGGTTCAAATAAATCATTGCTGAGACAGTGGAATTTAATGCTAATAATCACCTGTACATTTCCCTCCTCTTATCCTTTAGCACTTACAACGGTGAGAATTACTGCTGTCTTCTTCAGTGTAGAAGGTGAGAAAAGCCTGGCAGCATGGTTATGTATCTATAATGTTGTTCAGGCTGCAAGCACTGATGTATGATATGCATATGTGATAAAATTTCTGAGAAGAAATATGATCAGACAAATCATTATGCAAGTTGTGGTTTCACTTAACCTTTTTAGTCTGTGAACATATTTGATGTTTTCTCACAGCAAATTTAATAAATTCAAACATCCCTAGACTTCCTGGCCACCACTGTCCTTTGAATAGCTGGAGGTAACTTACACAGTCTGTTCATGCTACCTTTGCTACTTACACTTTAATCCAGTATAAAGCAAATAAACTTTCATCTTCTAGGCACTTAAGCTAATTACATTTAGCCAGAATCTCAAGTACTGGAATCAGTTCTATATACAGCCATTACAAAGCCAAACATCATAAAATCCAGATGCAAAAAACATGGCAACTTAGTCTAACAAATTTTCTTTGGCGTGAAACATAAACAAAACCATATCGACCACTGTAGCACTTCAGATGTCAAACTGTTAATCAGTGTTTTAAAATAAAAACTTATTTTACTATGATGGTTATATACATGTACATTATTACTAAAATGTACTTTGATTCAAATGTTAGAAGATGTTAGTCTACCTAGTATGTTGAATCTTTGAAAGTTAGATACCCACATGTTCAATTTCCCAGAATAGTAATCATAAGTTATAAAATCAATTTCAGTTTAATTTGATACTGTCTATTAGTTTTTCCATTGAAGGGATCTTCTGTATTTTCATTTCTATGCCACAAGTATTGGGGGAATTACTGCTTTTTCAAAAATTACTAGTAGAGATCATAATTATAAAGAGTCTTTTTCAAATCAATCCAACTTTTAACACTTGAGTTAACCCTACAAATTTCTTTCCAAGTGATACTAAACAGTTGATAAAATAAAACTAAAAGAAAGAGCTCATAGAAAAGAGTAGGGACATAATCTAGCTGCCTCATTTTTGGCAAAATAATTCATATATGTGCCAGATTGTGTGATATATTAGCCTCCTGTCTTGCACAGGTGCATTAACACCCTGATTTGGGAGCATATTACTCCATTCCGCACAGTGAAAACTGCTTTTAATATTCCTTTGCTATATGTAATCCAGTAACAATACGAATTAGTTCAAGGTCCAGAAAAGATCGTTTTAGCTTTAGAAAGCTTTGCAGTGCTTGAGTCTTCTTTTACATTGCTAGTGTAAAACTGTTCCAGCTCCAGTGTTCTGATTCCCAAACTCACTCTCTAGTTCGTACTGCTGTTCATCGCCTCAGGTTCCTAAGTTGTTTACATAAAAGTAAGCCCTAATTATTGTATGGATTTTATAGGATCCATAGTGCACCTCATTTTGGCAGTAAAAAAAATCCATTTAAGATAATTTGGGAGTTTTAGATCTTATTAATTCATTTTAACTTGTTTAGCACTGGGTTCATTTAGTAAAAGATGCACTGAGAATGAGTGGGGGGTTCAGTTCCTTCTGTTGTTAGAAAAGTAATTTGAAAAATGATCGTCTGGCAGTTCCTGGAGGCAGCCTGTGAGCTCATCTGCTTTTGAATCATTATGAATCTTCAGTGCCTGTGAAGCAAATGTAACACCTAGAGTTCATCAGGGATTTCCCGTCATGTCATTTTTGATCGATGTCAGTTAGTCAAAATCAAAACTTCTCAGTGGGATATTTGCACCAGTTCTAATGAAGGCGCAATTCTTGTCCAAAATAAGAGAAGACTAACCCACATTAGACCAGTCAGTACCTGGGGTATGAGAGAATAAGGTTCAGGATTTAGATCTAGTAATTTTTTTTTTTATTTATTTAAACAGACTTAAACATCTCCTAGAAAAAAAAACCTGAGAAGATCCACCTCAAAAGAAGCAGATAGTGGAGTCATTCATAGGGAATTTTGAAGCCTGAGGCAGGGCATAGATATAGTAGGACAAGCTGAAAATGCTGCTACTCCTTTTTGGCTGCGAACTATTGCCCCAGAGCTCTGCTGGAGGAAAGAATCATGTTCATGCTGCCTCAGAAAAAGCCAGTTAAGTTAAATTAAATTGTTAGTGTAGGTGTTTTGATATTGTCTGATACAGGCTAGAGAGTGCTTTTGTAATTCTTCCTCCACCTTCCCGCTGGCAGAGAGAAGGGAGATTGTGCACAGTAGGTGTTGCTTGAGCTGCAGGACGCTATCTCTACTGCTTTAGATTCAAGTCCTTTGCATCTCAAGCAGAGCATGACATGGGTTTTCTCATAACACAGGTTTAGATCCTAACTACTGGTTCTCTCATCTTTTTCTGCTGTGAGATAGGAAATGTCCCTCCTATCACTCTTATTGGTAACCATTATGCCACAGAAACTGACAGTGAAAGCATTGAAGAGTAGAAAGGTGAGATACGCCAGGATTCAACTCTGCTGCTGCCATGCAAAATGCTTGTTAGTCAAAGTTTGGCTAAAAGCTGCCTAAGCAAAACTTGTAAGTGAATTCCATGATTTCAGCATCCAAACACCAAATTAAATGACAAGCCTAACTCGACCAGTCCCCTAAGCTCAATAAACTTCTGAAGTGCATGAAACTAGCTTTCACTATAACACATTTATTTAAGTCTTTAACAAAAGACTGACCATGATTTTTTGTTGTTGTTGTTATATTACTGCTGGCATTCCCTGAAACATGATTATTCAAGGACAAAACCCAAAACAAAACCTAACCCATCAAAAAGAGAGTAATAATACTGGCATTTTGAAAGGAGCCAATGCCACACAGGTTACACTCCAACTTCTTCACAAGGGATTGCCAAATCTTTTTAGTGTTTCAGTGGATTCCTTCCTTCACCTAAGTAAGCAATAAACCAGCAATACAAAGTTTATAATGCCATTTTATCAACCTGTGTTATTTCTTTTCCCCATGGATGATGCATTGTGAGCTTCCTCACAACCTCCCTGTAAGATTAAGTTCATACATTTTGCCTAGGGAAAAGCTAAATATGCTTTATTTACACTCTGTCCTGTTAGCACATCTCACACACTAGTATACGTTGAGTCTAAATATTTTGTTTTGACTCTCTTTGTGCTCTAATTCATGCGACTGTGCCTCAACAGAAGTTATACTCACAAGAAAGGTGTCCATATAATCCACATCAGAGTAAGCATGACTTATAAACATCTTCAGACATACCACCTATATGTATTTGAGGAAATCTGAATGTAAGTGAATTTGAGTAAGTATAATAACTTATCTACATCAGAAATCTACTAAATATATTTAAAATATTTTAAATATTTACAAATTTATATAGTTGCATTGGTGCAAACCTTTGCTAAAATAAACTTAGTTTTCATAAATAAGTTAGGAGAGCACATCTGACATTTCTTGGGTCAGTACAGATTTTTGCACAGTGAGGGTCTGAATTAACTGAAGTGTGTAGGCCAGTCTCAGTGTAAACTTGTAACAACTGATGACATCATAGATTTTCAAATGCATGGGTAGCTCTGGATTACTTAGTTTCCACCAAAAGTCAACAGCAGTTAGATGACTAGTTTCCATAGTGATCCCCTCCTGTGCAATTTATTTTTCATAGCCATTAGATTTCTAACTTACAAATACATTTTAAAGCAAAATAAAAGTCATTCTTCTTTCACATACTGCTCATAAACTTACAGCCTGGTTTCTCCCATTGAGAAAGGTGGTCTATGGGGAAAGATAGGGCCTGTGACCAGTAGAATTAAGAGTCTGTTTTAATCTAAGTATTTGATCATACTTGAAGTATGGCAAGGCATGCAGTGCCTTTATATGAAATACCGCTGGGACACTATTCAGACACCTAGGAGGTCTCTACCAGCCATACATTTTGTTTTGGGATCAATTTGATGTTAGCATATGTTTGCCATAACACTTCATTAGAGTTAAAATTCAGAGGTCTTATTCTCCTCTAAAGTCAGGGTTCCCTGATGTAGCAGGTCACATCTCCCTTCTGGCTCACTGGACAAGGTATCATAGGAACTGTCTGACACAGGGCATTCAAGGCCATTTATAGTGGAAGTTCAGCCAGTGAAGGAGAATCAGGCTCAAGTCACTCGAGCTACAATTCCCATAAGGCAGCGTGGCAGTTGAAAGATAGACATGGCTGCAGGCCAAGACTAGGCATTTGTGCACGTCTGTGAAAATGTCTATGCTTTAATTTTCTTGGCATTAGTGACACTGCATTCCAAAGTAAGGCCTATTTCTTCAGATGTCTGCCCTAATGAGTTACTTGAAAATATAATATCCAATACAAAGCTAAAGAGGGAAATCCTTAATGCACTATTGAGCCAGCCGTGTACTTCGCTTCTTTAACCAGAATGACAGAAAAAGTATGTCAGCATTTTCTTAGACACTTAACACATTCATATTTTCCAAGTGATGTGGGTATCTCCTTGCAATATTTGAACTCTGTTAAGAACAGCAGTTTCTTCTAAGAATGGGGGTGAACTTTTCTGGTTTTCCTTTTCTTTGTTTTTCCCCAAAAATATATAGTTTTAGTGAGGGTCCAGTGGGTCATTAAGGACTGTCTTTATTTTGGCTTTCCTTTTGACTGAGCTCTTTATAAGAGATGTTGTGTGGTTTCCCTTTAGAAGAAGAGGAGTTTTGTGAGTAGTTAAGGGCAAAAAATTGAATTTGTTAGTGGTGCATTCCACACTTTTATGACTAAGCCCATAGCACATGTCTATGTAACTGGTACATAACATGATACTAAATCAGCCCGCATAACTAAATTGCAACATACCATTGATTTTAGTCACTAATAAAACACATACATGTGTTTCAAGTGGTTTTAATTATCTGTTTATTATTAAAGCGTGTTTTCTCTGCCGTGTTTCTATAAAGTTTTGATGTAAGAAAGAATTTTACTTCCAAATTGAAGCTTAACTATATTACTTGAGACATTTTTGGACCAGGCAAACAGCGACAAATGGCCATTTACCAAATTCTTGTTCTTTAACTTTGACCTCTTAAAGGTGCTACAGAAATCATGCCTGAGAGCTGGTGTTCAGGGAAAAATAATTAAAGGTCCAACTGATTGCATGATAGGACTATGTGGTTAGCTTCACAGAAATGAACCATTTCTTGAGCTGTGGCCAGAACAATCTGTAAGCCTGACTAGCAAACTTGCAGGAAACCAGCTCTCTGCCTCACACTCTGTTCCTTTCTCTCGCTGATCTGATAATTCCCGCCTCTGTGATTCACTGTCCTCCGCTCTTCGTTTTGTTTTTATCCCTTGTCTGACAGCAGAACTCTAACTCACGCTCATTATTCCTTTCCTCTCTTCCTAATCTTGCACAGCAGAGTATGACTCGGTAGCCTAGATACCTTCCTGCACCATAGCTGTGTTTTCTCCTCCAGTTTTGCCATTTCCCTAAGTAATGTTCTTCAGAGTAAGTCTACTTAATCCCAGTAACTTTTTCCACATCTCTGACTCACTCCTTAAGCTTTCCATCCTCCTGTATCCACTTCTCTCTCTCCTCAGATGGCATCTCACTGACATCTTTGGAGAGGAAATCAGAAAAGGCTTTTGCTTTGTCTTGCTTTCTCTTCTCCTCCCCAACTTTCTCTCCTTTTCCCTTGAGGCAGAGATGCTATGGTGGTTCTCTTCCTCTCAGAGCTCTGCTTTCTCTAGCAGCCTTATCCCATCACTTGATCACCCTCTTCCGTTTTATCCGTTACTCTTCCTATAGCTTTTGTCACTTGCCCCTTTCAGTACAATCCTGCTTCAGTCTACCCCATAGCCACCTCCCCACCCTTGTCTCTCCAGCAGTTGCCCTATTTACTTTTTACTTTATAAGTTCACTGAAAGAAAAATTGAGTTTCTCTCCTCTGGTTCCATCATAGAATATCTTCCAGCCAATACTTTCTGTATTCTACCAAAATCATGATTGCCAAAGTAATTTCAAACCTTTAGACCACATATCCTTATCCTGCTTAGTATCTCTCATTCATTTTCATATATAGGCTCACAGATATTAACAGCAACATAATGGCACTCTCAGCAGTTTATACTCACATAATAAATTTTAAAAGAAGTACTTTCATTCCTTTGCCTGCTTTGTCCATTATGCTTGGGAGGAACTATCCACAACGTTGACAGGACACTGCTTCTTCACAGTCTTCTCTTTCCTTGATGTCTGTGGATAATCAGACTATTGCTAGATTACTGGCCTGCAGACACCTTTACTTATCACTACTTTTACTAAATTAATCCAATATTGCCTAGTTTCCTTGTACTCATTTGTCTGAATCTGTTCCTTTTCTTATCTTTAGATGATTTTTGAGGCAAGACTGCGGTTTTTATCCATTCTAAATAGAACTCTTCCCACGGTGGGGTCTCAGTCCATGACTAAGGCACCACTTCATTTCAGTAATAACAGCCATACCTTAAAGGCTTAACTGAATTACAGCTGTATCTAAATGAACATAATTGTTAATAAACCAGACTCCTATTTTTATTGGAATTGTTTGAATTTAAGGCCTTTTTCAGTAATTTACTCTTCTTTGTAATTAAAGATAGTGAGAAACATATGGTTACCCTTTTTGATCTGAGCAACTAGGCATATTTTGAGATCTCATAGGTTATTCCCATTGCATGGAGAAATTGATGGGGTAAATTTTCTTTGATGTTTATTTCTGGTTATTTCTGAGAAGGTTTATTTCCAAGAAAGAAATTCCTGCTTTTTTGAAACCATCAGGATTCAAGCTACCAGAAATAATACATACTCCAGTCAGTACCCAACTAATAATACACTCTGTAGACTTCTTCTAGGTCATATACTAGCATTGGTTCTTTTTATGTCTTCATTCTATTTCTGAGCTTTGCTCAGCTTCTCAATTTGAAGCCTCTTCTACACACACATATATCCATGCATGTGCAAGCTCAGCATAACTGCTTCACTATTTTTATTTGGATTTGTGTTTTGAGTCTGGAGGCTGCTGCTTGCCTACATAGGGGAGTTGAATGACCTCTTACAACTATTAGAAACAAACAGCAAGTTCATCCCTGTCCCAATAATGCATCTATTAAACTGAGGTTTCTTTTAAGAACTGTATGCAGATGTATTTACTATGAATTTTGTGAGACGATCTGTAAAATCCTGACAGATAATAAAACTACTTTTGTATTTTGGCTTTGTAAACCTCTGGAAAAACTGTTTCACTCAAAAACATAAAGGATTTTTCATGGATTACTGGAAATGCAACATTTACATTGAGACATTGAGATATCTAAATTTTAAACCTGTAAGAAAAATATTTTTTTTTCATACAGTAAGATAGAGAAATTTTGTAGGAAGTCCTTTACTAGCACTCACTGTGCTCTGTTTCAGAACCTGTCAGAAACCCAGCCAGAACCTTTGCATATACCTGTAGGCTTTGCTGTTTGTGTGCATTTGGAGAACTCAGTTGTGGCTATATGGTTACTTCATGTTGATTTTGTGGTGAAATGAACAAAAGGCACATCACTGACTTTATTATAAACTGTAAATGATGTAGTACAGGCCTTGCTAAAACAGTTGTGCCAGGTCCTGCACTTGGGCCACAACAACCCCATGCAACACTACAGGCTTGGGGAAGAGTGGCTGGAAAGCTGCCTGTCGGAAAAGGACCTGGGGGTGCTGGTTGACAGCGGGCTGAATATGAGCCAGCAGTGTGCCCAGGTGGCCAAGAAGGCCAATGGCATCCTGGCCTGTATCAGAAATAGTGTGGCCAGCAGGAGGAGGGAAGTGATCGTGCCCCTGTACTCGGCACTGGTGAGGCCGCACCTCGAATACTGTGTTCCGTTTTGGGCCCCTCACTACAAGAAGGACGTCGAGGTGCTGGAGCGTGTCCAGAGAAGGGCAATGAGGCTGGTGAGGGGTCTGGAGAACAAGTCTTCTGAGGAGCGGCTGAGGGAACTGGGGTTGTTTAGCCTGGAGAAAAGGAGGCTGAGGGGAGACCTCATCGCTCTCTACAACTCCCTGAAAGGAGGTTGTAGCGAGGTGGGTGTTGGTCTCTTCTCCCAAGTAACAAGCGATAGGACGAGAGGAAATGGCCTCAAGTTGTGCCAGGGGAGGTTTAGATTGGACGTGAGGAAAAATTTCTTTACTGAAAGAGTGGTTAAACATTGGAATAGGCTGCCCAACATTGGAACAGGCTGCCCAGGGAAGTGGTTGAGTCCCCATCCCTGGAAGTATTTAAAAGACGAGTAGATGAGGCGCTTATGGACATGGTTTAGTGGTGGACTTGGCAGTGTTGGGTTAACGGTTGGACTCGATGATCTTAAAGGTCCTTTCCAATCTAAATGATTCTATGATTCTATGATTCTATATGTAGGAGCCGTGTTAGTTTTACCCACACACTCCATAGCTAGTATTTTGCTGTCACTTTTTATTAGCACATTATAACTACCGGCTATTTTATAAGTGTAATATGTGATGATACATTAAAGAATGCATAATGTACTTCTGTCAGGAAAAATACTTTTCACTTGCCGTATTTTTTTCTTTGCACTTCCAATTCTAAATTTGTTTATATATTCTGCTGTACATACCCTGTATGCAATAACCTGTCTCCCAGTGGCAGTCTTGCTACTGTGGGGGAAAAAGCTAATTTGGGATTTTATATGAATACTTTGGGTCATTTTCCTTGGATCTTAGTTCATGTTGAGATGCCCTTTGCTGCTTTAGTAATCCTATTGTAGTATTATCATTTCAGCTTTTTTATTCCCCCATAAGTTCTCCACCTTTGCTAGTTCTGACAAATTAGAGTCAGTTCTACCAACGCTGAGATTCATGCAGTAAAGGAACATATGAATATGCCTTCGCAGACACAACAGACATGAGTGTGCCCTGCCCTGCTTTTGAGATGGCTGCTTACGAGCCTGCTCTAGTCAGAAAGCTGGTTAGCTGTGTTAGGGCAACATGGTATCTCAGCCAGTCAAATTTGCTGAGAGGCAGGTATAGTGTTTTGGGAATAGTGCTCCCTAACGCGGTTGTATGGCTCCTGGATTGTTCATGACTTGTGCCTACCAAGCTCATGACTGTTTGTCTATGCATAATCAAGGTTAACATTTTGTATTTTAAATATTGTGTTCTTCACTTGACAGTGTTCAGATCACTGGCGCATTGTCTTTATTTAGCCTTAGATCAGGGCAGATACGGAAAGTTGAGTGGAAGACACCTGCTACAGCTATATATATGCATCCTCAAATGATACGAGCCCCATGAAAACAAAAGTTCTTTTTCAGTCTCATTTATAGTATAACAAAGTAGTTGTTATAAACTGTAACCTTTCAACACTGACCCTGATGAATATGCAACAAAAAGATAAGGTTTTTGAGAAAAGCAATTGCAATGATCTAACTATAATAATACCTAGCTCTTGTATAGTCCTTTTCATCAACTGATCTCAGAGCACTTTAGAAATGAGATCGGTATCATTACCCCCATTTTACTCATTGGCTTCATTTTCTTACAGTGCATTGTCTTGATTTGCAAAATGTATACAAAACTCTTTATATTCCTCTTTCAGATCTAATGTGAAGTGGGAGTTATAATCGCTCTGGCATGAGACGGTGCTTTTTGCCTTTCACATCCTCCAACCCCTACGCACACAGACCCCTCTATTTTTTTCTGACTGAGTGGTTTTGCAGAGCAGAGATCAAAAGGAAATTTATCAGTATCTGTCTCCCTTCAGACCATTGAAGCCAGACTTCTGACAACTGTGTAGCAGCCTTAAAGCTGAAAGAGGCATCAAGAACAGGGAAAGAAAAGAGAGGAAAAGAAAAGTCCCATGGCTACACTGTCATTGTCAGATTATGGAGGAGGAAATTGCAGTGTGAGAGCACACACATGCTTTGAAGGTAGGATGGCAGGGGCTGGGGACTGTGGCCTCACTTGATTGTTGGTTTGTCCAACTCAAAAGACTCCAGGGTCCCCAGTCCCTGAAGACCCTTGAGCTCTGAAGTTGAAACAGCATCCTCGTGTGTTACACAGCTGTGGTTAAAGGTGATCTGAAGTGCTGTAAACACATAAAGCTCCTTAAAATGTTGGTTCACTAGCAGCACATACATGTACAATCAGAAACTACAAATACTTCACTGAAAACGCAAGGTGTGTCATTTAAACATAGTCCTTCCTTCATCTAACTATTAAAAATGGGGCAATAGAGTTCAGAATGTCCTCTGTTAGAAAAGCTCTTGTGTATAAATGCTGAAACCTGGGGTAAAAACTTACAAGTTACTTGTCTGAACTTTTCCAGACTCCAAGGGATTTGGGCTAGGGATTGTCTGAAGTCCCTTGCTTAAATACTCAGCCAAGACTGCCGAGGTGATATTAGACAGCACAGACTCTGTTCAGCTAAACCAGAGGAAAAGAGTCAGTGGATCCCTTTATGTCAGATGTGCTCAGTATTCCTTCAGCAGTATCCTCTATCTACCGTATTGCAAGGGACTTCACTAAAAGCACTGGGGAGAGCTCTGCTTCTGCATTGCTTTAAATAATCACGTTAGTAACGTGATTCACTGATGAAAGAGGAGCAGATAAATCCCTGAGCTCTGAACTTGGAAAGGAGAAAGAAATGATGGATGAACCTTCTGCATTGGCAATTCAATTGGGTTCAGATAATGAATCAAATGTTTAGCTGCTTATCCGGACCCTATCCCCCAAAAACTCTCCAAACAGTTACATCTGATAGTGGGACTTCATCCAGCTCCCTTTCAAATCAATTAACAGACTCTCACTGACTTCAGTGGGGAGGAGATCAGGCCCTAGGGCTCAAACAGGTTTGCTCTTGTGTGACTTAGAGACTTTTTTGCATTTTGGCTGAGATGGGGACAAGAGTGACAGAACACTAGTCTAAAGATAAATCTCCAGTCAGGGAGAAACGAGACAAGTGAAAATGCCAAGGACTTTAAAAATCGTCTAAGAAAACCTCTGGTGGCACACCATTATTATGTATTTAATTTCTTAAGAAAATAGTTGATTCAGTTCAGGCTTTATGGAAAAAGATCAGATTTATTCTTTTTTTGACCATTCTGGTTCACCTGCATTAGTAAAATGCATTACATTTCATTGTCAATAGATAATTATTTTGAACTTGATGTCTGAAAGATGCATTTTGTTAATGAGTAGGACCTGAAAGAATCTTTTTGAGAAACATTCATATTTACCTTTGAGTTAAATAAAGGCAGCATACACAGCAAATTCTCCACCCATGGTCGGGGAAGAGTTTAGAGGTTCCATATGGCAACTGGCACCAAACAAAAGGAAGCTGGTCAAAGAGGTTAATTAATTGGGACACATCCTCCCAAAGTTTTGCACAGTGTCATTACTACCCAGAGATATTCAACAGGATGCGGTTACATTTCGTCTTCTTGGCATTTCAGAAATGTGTCTGAGACTGCATTGTTGAGCCCTTTTCAGATTTAAGAGCTGCCAGTCCCAATACTTTTGTGTGACAGTGTAAATAAGAAAAGGATATATGTTTATAGGGAGGTTGTCAACATAGCATTCATGTATTTACAGGGGGAAAAAAATTCTCTACATCTCTAGTAACTAGAAATATTTTTTTTTTTCAGGGAAGAACATTAGGTTTTAATTTTTTTGCTAACAGAAAACGTAAAACATTTCTAATTGAAATGTAAAAAATGGATTTTATTTTGGAATTAAATATATTTTCCTCATACTTTTCTTGTAAAAAACTTTCAATCAACCATTTTCTCATGAAAAAAAACAGACTGATCAACAAAATCACACTTTCTGATAGGAAGAAACTTTGTAGTAAGAAAATGAGCAGGTTCTATTAATAACTCCTTGGATCTTCATAACTACTTGGGAGATATTTCTGGACTCCATGGTTTTCCTTCCAAATTAACCTTGTTAATGTGAAGGGGAGAAAAGAACACAGATGTTTCAGTCTCTGTGTAGTAGTTGGGGCACAGCTGCAGACCCTTTTTATTAACTCTTGGTCCCTGGACACCCAAATAAGAGTACAAAAAGCTTTGAGGAAGTGAAGCCACAGCTCTCAATGTGGTGGTGCCATTTTAGGCCATCTCTATCAGAGCACTGAGCTCATCAGGCACAGCTGACAAGAGCAGCTGTAGGGATAACCATCTACCTAGTATGGCCACGCACAGGCTCCTTCTCCAGGAGCACAAGTCACTGATATAAAAAGACTACATAGAGCTGTGACAAACAAGACCATACACACCCTAAAGTGTGTATTTCTGGCCCCTAGTCTGCAGCATGAAAATTGTTTCATGAGCTTCTGTGAAGTGACTGTGGTCTCTCTGAAGATTTTGGGGAAGGTGCAATTTAGTATATGCCTGTACAAGGAGGCACAAATGCCAGACAGAACTGGGTCTGAAATATTTTTTAATCCAGTTTTCTTATTATTACCTTCCACTTGAGTTAAATGCAAATGGAAAACAGAGTAGTCCATGTTACTTGTTTTTATAGCTGTTTTCTGGCTAGGTTCATAGTCTGGTTCTCAGGCACTCCTAGAGTGTTAGCTGGACTCACAACACTGGAAGAGAATGTTCAAATGCAAAACATTTCCCTTTATAATGAGCACAGATCATGGCAATATTTCCATTCCTACTGTCTTTCAAAAACCAACTTCATGAAACCTAATTTGAGGCCCTAAACCACATGGCACAGCCCTTGTAGTGGTAAAAACCCCATCTGAAACAAAATGTTCTTTTACCTACTTAGTTAGTATTTCTGAAAGGTGTCACATATTTTTAATTTCCACTCAGTTGAGGGCGGTTGTGGTGAAAGCTGTTTTCTTGAGGAAAAATGCAGACCTTATATTGGTTCTGCTAAGAGCTAATGTGTTAACTTCACTGCATCCGATGCAGAAAAAAAATCAGGACTTGAAGTATGTTACCTTCTGTGGCTCTTCCTTTGTTTCCTCTGAAAGTAATCTAATATTGTTCTTATCAGTAGCGGGTTACCCCTCTTGTCTGGATCTGTTACTTGTGGTAACAGTGGTACACAGTGCTTGAGAAGACAAAGCATGCCTGACGTGCCACGTCAAAACCACAGGAATGTCATAAGGCTTTTTCCTTAGTCTATATTTGTCTGAAGGAATTGGCCATAAATCCCAGTGCCTTGAGTGTGCCTATCCAAACACGATCACTGTGAGGTGCAGTTTGACAGATACTGCATCACACTGGTGTGCAAAGACTGTTCTGGAAACATCTCCCAAAAGCAGGCATAAAGATTGGATGGTTTCTTCAGAGAGCTGGACAATGGGGACCTCAGGTAACGGAACTGTAATCCACAGGAATGACTAATGGAGCTGTTTTGCACTCTAAGTACAGGTCATTAGAACATAAGGCACAGATGATAATCCTATTCAGAACAGTTTATTATGAATGTCCAAATTCTACAAAAATCACAAAAAATTCCCCGTTCCCTAGTGGTGTTTGTCACAACATAATGAAGCTCTCTTTCAGACTGTTTTGGACAACAGATGCTTGTAGAAAACCACTTTGTGTTGTGGGTAACCTCACAGGAGAATGTATTCTTCCATTTAATTTAAAGAGTATTGGAAAAAGTAGCTTTGGATTCACATCAGCATACTGGAGATCAGATATAGCTCATGGGTGGAAAATCTTGCCTGTTTGTAGAGGTCAGAGTGAAGACTGCCAACATTGCAGTTTCAAGCCTGATGTCACCATTCATCAGACATCTACATTTTTTTGTATTGGTTCATATGTGCATATGAACCAACGCTGGTGCAATTTTGCTGATGGAAGATACCGCTTCTGAACTGCTCACACATATGTCAGATGAAGTCAAAATCCAGCACAGAAAATGTATGTTCTTTACAGTAATTAATTAATTTGTTAAAAAATATGTTGTTTCAGCTACAACCACTGGGACATTTCTTTGTAATGAAATGTCTCAGGTGATATCATTCTTAATAGTCAGGTCAAACTACACATTTGCAAGTCTAACTGTTCCCTGGAAGGGCATCCTAGAGCACAACCATGACTCTGAATAGCAATTAAATTGAAAACTGGAAAAGCAAAACCAGCATACTGGATAGAAGAATGGCAAAATTATATATTAGGCCCTTTAATTTGATGGCATCTACCTGGACTTGTGCAAAGCATTTGACACTGTCCCGCATGACATCCTTGTCTCTAAATTGGAGAGACATGGATTTGATAGATGGACCACTCAGTGGATAAGGAATTGGCTGGATGGTCGCACTCAAAGGGTTGTGGTCAACAGCTCAATGTCCATGTAGAGACCACTGACGAGTGGTGTTCCTCAGGGGTCAGTATTGGGACCATCGCTGTTTAACATCTTTGTCGGCAACATGGACAGTGGGATCGAGTGCACCCTCAGCAAGTTTGCTGACAACACCAAGCTGTGTGGTGCAGTTGACACATTGGAGGGAAGGGATGCCATCCAGAGGGACCTTGACAGGCTGAAGAGGTGGGCCCATGCGAACTTCATGAAGTTCAACAAGGCCAGGTGCAAGGTCCTGTACATGAGTCGGGGCAATCCCAAGCACAAATACAGGCTGGGCAGAGAAGGGATTGAGAGCAGCCCTGAGGAGAAGGACTTGGGGGTGTTGGTTGGTGAGAAGCTCAGCATGACCCGGCAATGTGCGCTTGCAGCCCAGAAAGCCAACTGTATCCTGGGCTGCATCAAAAGAAGCGTGACCATCAGGTCAAGGGAGGTGATTCTGCCCCTCTACTCTGCTCTTGTGAGACGCCACCTGGAGTGCTGCGTTCAGCTCTGGGGCCCCCAACATAAGAAGGATATGGATCTGTCGGAGTGAGTCCAGAGGAGGGCCATGAAGATGATCAGAGCGCTGGAGCACCTCTCCTATGAAGACAGGCTGAGAGAGTTGGGGTTGTTCAGCCTGGAGAAGAGAAGGCTCCGGGGAGACCTTATAGCAGCCTTCCAGTACCTGAAGGGGGCCTACAAGAAAGCTGGAGAGGGACTTTTTACAAGGGCATGTAGTGATAGGACAAGGGGTAATGGCTTTAAACTGAAAGAGGGTAGATTTAGATTAGATATAAGGAAGACATTCTTCACTATGAGGGTGGTGAGACAGGTTGCCCAGAGAAGCTGTGGGTGCCCCATCCCTGGAAGTGTTCAAGGCCAGGTTGGACGGGGATTGAGCAACCTGGTCTAGTGTAAGGTGTCCCTTGCCCATAGCAGGGGGGTTGGAACTAGACAATCTTTAAGGTCCCTTCCAACCCAAACCATTCTATGATTCTATGATTCTATGATTCTATGATTCTATGATTCATCTGTTGTCTTCAGCAGGCCATATCTTGGAGTCCTTATTCAATTCTTACTACCCTTTCTAAGCAAAAACTTCATTAAAGTTAAAAAGTAATAATTCAATGATAAATCAATGTAGGAGGCAGACTGGGGATGGGGGGATAAATTATCCTAAGGTTGAAATTTTCAGTATTGGATGCATGGGAATAACCACATTTTGTAAATACCTAACAAAACAACCCAATTTTCAGGGAAGTGGAATCCACACAGGGAATGCTCTTTTTGTACTTGGAAAATTCCGGTTTTTGCTTATTCTCTTCAGAACTCCCTCCTCCTTTCTTCTTTTGGCCTTCTTTGCTTATGACTATACCCATCATGATTGCGATGCATTTGGAGAAAAAGAATGTGTTGATAAACCTCCTCACTTGGTTACAGACCCAAAATACAATTACAGCAATTACATATAATAGTGGCAATATATTTTAAAAAGCCTCCCTGAGACAGCTGTTTTGAAATAACAATGAACATCCATGGTTTAAATCACTTATGACTGAGATTAGCTCTTTTGCCTTATTTATGTTCCCCTATTTCCGAGAAACGTTTCTGGAAAATATTTAAGGCAGAACAGTGTAGACTTGCCATTGAAGTTTTGTGGCAAAACATGCAAGAAGCACACTTAAAACCAGAGATTACAGTCACCTACTGAATTGCTCTAATTTCTTAATTACTTATTCCCACATGTAGAATTGAGGTCCTTAGGAAGTGTTTTAGGAAGACATGAACTCTTCTTGTGCCAAAGTAAGTGGTTGATCTTCAAGACAGCAGCACTGCTTGACAGAAGAAAATCCCTCCCCATAAGCTCTACCCTGGGATCTACTGTGTGCCAAGCACTTTTGAAATGTAAATCTCACCTGTCTAGGTGGGTGCTGAGCTTTTCTGAAACTCTGGTCCTCTGATATTCCAGTGATGAATGAGCTAGAAAAATGTGAGTTACAAATGTCTGTTTCTTGTGGCTTAGACTGCAAAATACTTTCAGGACAAAATCCAGGTGTTTATCCCTTAAAAATACACTTGCCTCTTACTTGAGCTAAAGAACTATCTACTGACTCCTTACAAATGTCTGTCAATCAAGGCTGTTTTCCTCTTCTTCATTCTACATCAATTGATGGACACTTTTATCAGACATACTTTTCTGTAGAGAGGGAGCATACAATCAGCATATAGCCACAGAGTCTCTGTTTTTTCTCTGGTCCCATATCACCTGACTCACTATATTTTTAGACATCATTAGCTCATATTTGTAGACATTTTATAATTAGCACTTCACTTTACAATGACTGGAGACTTCTGGAAAACTTGGATGATACTAAGCTATCACAATCTGTCAAACTTTGCACATCCTTTATTCTGCACAACCAGACGTCACTGCAGTAGGCATGTGCATTAGATATGTATTTATTTGTGCACATTTACAATAAGTGCAGTATATGCTGATGGTATTGGTTTTCCATAAATAAGGACTTAGCTTCCTAAAGTGGCACTTCGGCAGAATTAGAGACTTTGTGTCTCACTCATTCTTAACCTGTAATCACCAGTTAATAAACTGCATCTTTCTTCCCCTCTCATTGCATTTGTTCTTTCAAACCCCATTCTAAGTTATTTAACTTTTGAATTGCATGGGAAGCTTTGCAGTATTTAGTTCTTCAGTTCATTTCAGAGGACAGATGACAAAATATTAGCTATAGCACTATTTAGCATTATAACTACACGTCTTCTGAGATACAGCTCCTAAAGTATTGTAGATTAAGCCTTCAGAGGAAGAGCAGGTGAAGAAAGATATAATAAAACCAATAAAATTGGACAGTAATGTTTAAATAGCAAAATTTTAGTCAAGAAAAATACATTAACATGCAACAGGTGATTCATATTCCCATGCAACTCAAATGCATTTGGAGATCATGAGGAGAGCATTTGAGATCAGTTGGGAAGCATTAGGTATCTTGCACAATTAGACCCATATGAGGTTGTCCTTAGAATTACCTTTTTTACTCATCACTAATCACTTCTACCTCCTTTTCTTTCTTAGTCACTTTATTTGTTTCAAGGGGACTGATAGGGCCCTTAAGGCAGTCCCATAATGATACTAATTAATTAATAATTGGTAGCAATTTGGGTGTGTTGAAGAGCTGACCTCGGATAATTCATGCATTGTGACATGATGTACTTTACAGTGCCAGCAGCAGAAACAGCAGGAGTGCCATCCTCCAGCTGCCAGAACTAATTATAAGCAGTTTGTCTTTTCCCTCCGTGGCAGATTCTGTTTATTTCACAACAGTCAATTTAAAAGTCACTTTTAATATCATCATCGATAAAAGAATACCTGGAAAAAATGCACTCACTTTTGACCAAGAAACTGCAGAATGAGTTGGATTTCCATCGTCACTTTTGTTAATTCAAACAGTGAACAGAAGGCAAAAAGCAGATAGAAAATCTCTCACAGGAAAATATAAAAACTGGTATTGCGCAACTGATGTGGTGCTGACGGGTTAGTTAACACAGCAACTTAAAACATAAAGTCCCTTCCTGAGACTTTTGTACTCTGTGATCAAGCTTATGACAGAAGACTACAGGCTACATTCTCTATGAAAACTAATTCTGTGTAAGTCTTAGTGGGGACAAGGTGCTGAGAAAATCATGTAGTCTTATAGAATGATCCCAGTGTTCGCTGAAGTAGAAGGCAACTCACTGTTATGAATTTTCATCCTTCCTATTACTCAGTACACTCACACCATTAAAATCCCTTCTTAAAATTTCATCCTTCCTCAATAGTAAGGTGAAAAGGTTAATTCCCAAGGGACTAATCCTGAGAGGTGCTGGGTTCTCCCAGCTCCCACTGACTTCAAAGCTACATATTTGGTTCACATGAAAGCCTCTTTAATTCCCCATTACTGTAAGGTATACTTGTATACAACAGTGGGAGCAGTTGTCATTATAAATCAGACAGTTTATCAGGGGAGCTATTCTCCAGGGCAGAGCAGATTCTAACGCACCACGACATACTTTATTTGTTAGCCTCAATTCCACAGGAATTTTATTCAGGCAGACACCTCAAGGCATGCATCTTTTCAAAGTGTTTAGGCAGGAAGCGAAATTCAAATTAGATACACTTACGATGCAAATGCATTATTATTTAGCTCAAAACAACTGAGGCTCAGGGGTCGTAAATCCTGCCATAAAGAGATCTTTCAATTACCTTCTGTTCAGTGAATCAGAGAAGAGGAACCCTTTCCCTGGCTTTTTCATGCAGAACAAATTTGACTCCCAAACAAATATCAATCACCATAATACTCTATATTTTGGCCTCTATATAGACCTAACTCCGAGCTGTTTTATATGGGGTTTTCTTTTAAGATAATGTCAAACCAAAACCTTGCATCTTTAGTGTGACTGAAATCTGAACCCAGTCTTGAATGGCTCCTCCCTTTGTGAGCTGAGCCAAAACTCCAGACTAGCGGATGTTGAAACCTGGGGCCAGACCTAGGTCTAATTTAAGAATTATTTTCTTTCCTTTGAAATTTCATTTCTTCCTCAGCTCATCCCTGTCCTTCATTCCAAACACCTAAACTACCGCTAAACTTTATTACTGCTTTCTCCCTAACATTTCCACAGCATGACTTTTTCTGGTGGCTCACATTTCTCTTCACCTCCTTGCTTGATGATTGGCTTTTCTAACATTCACCCAGTTGCTTCTCCTTCTCCTCCTTTCCTGTCCCCAGCTGTGCCAGTCTGCTCTGCATACCATCTGCCCATTCAAAACACTGCTGCTATGGTCGTTATCCACTGTATGGACCATGGTATCCATCACAGGCACCTTGAATCCTTTCATTGGTTACTCTCACTCTACTGCATCAAGTTCACACCTTTTTCCCCTCAGGATGCCTTGAACCTCTCCTTTCCTTTGTTTCTCTATTCTTGTGTTATACTGATCAGTTACACCAATCTGCTCCCCAGCAGCCAAATTTTACATTACCATCCTTGAGTTTTGTTGCACGAGACATTGGGAAATTATGTCTGCTTCTGCTTTGATCTTCTGAACAGGTATAAGACCAGACAAGCACAACATCTCTTTTCATAGTTCTTTAAAAAGCGTGTGAACGCCTGTGTCCACGGACAGTACGGTGGCTGGGAGCATCCCAGTAATTGTGAAGTGTTTGCAGTCAGCATAAGGCTTCAATCAGTACAGTTCTTGGCATGTATATCCACTTGTATTTCCTACAGATTGTCTGTAGGAAATTTCAGTTTTCTCATTGCACAGTGATGGTTGTATAAGTGGTGGTTTAAAGCTTCTGTATGACAAAAACTAAAGGAAAGAAACGTCTCCTCAGATACATAAAGCCATCCCAACAGAAATTCACAAAAAGCCTATTTCTCTGACATGAAGAAATTGTATGCTCAAGTTCTAAGTTCCTTATATTTAAAAAAATCGTTAGGTCCATATTTAAATATCATTTGAGGCCATATTTATAACAGTACAGATATTCCAGCAACATTTTATGCAAATATATATTGTATATATGTTCAGCAGAACAACATTTAAGTGTATCTTCTCAGCAAAACTTTCTAGTAAAGTTCACATTCATCAAATTAAATATTTGGTTCATTCACCAGGTTAAATATTTGGTTGTATTCTAATTGTACACATGTATTTTCTCACAGAATAAATGAATTGCTATAGTTTTCAGTATATTTTAAATGGGAGCATGCTTTTAAAAAAACACAAAATAATGGTGTGGCTGCAGTGCTAGTGAAAAGTGCCAAATAAATTTCTTCAGAGACTGCAATTTTCTATGGGTTTCATCTAGAGCCTATTACTTTACATGGACTATTACAGAGTAAGTACAGGTCCTGTGGTTAGGGAATAGAGGCATGTGTCAATAGGTCAGGTTTCCATTCCCTACCTTGCTGGACCTGCTGCTTCACCTCAGGCCAGTCACCTGACTGCTTTGTAACTCAGTTTGCCCATCCGTGAGGGGGCTTAATCTTTCCTACCTACTCTGCAGGAAAGCTATGAGGCTTATTTTGCTAATGTTCATAAAATGCTTTGAAATACTTGACTTGAAAGCAAAGCATATCTCTTGTGGTGGTGTTCTTATCCGTAGAACTGGTACTACATTTATAGTCATGGTATCAGCTCTCCAACACCACTAATAAAACCAAGTCCTAATGAGAAGAGTGGTTCCTATATTGTAACTTTCACATTTTTTCTTCTTTTCTGTTCCCTCTGTTTCTGTCAGGTCAGGTGATTTTTTTTTTCCTTTGCATTTTCCAGACTAAAACCACAAATGTTGAAAAGCAAATCATCTACTTTTCAGAGTTTCTCCCCCAATTTCAACCAAAAGGAGAACAAAAAAAAACGCCAACAGTTTGGATTGTGTACATTTAAAATGATTGTAAATTAGGCTTTATGATTATGTATAGCGAATAAATACAACGGAAGCAACCACAGTGCCATAGCTTAAAAGATAATATCACTGGTTCTTGAGTTTGTGCAGGCCTGCTTAGGTCTTTATCTGTGATTCCACTATATAAACAAAAGCTTATCTTTCTTTTGCTGTTCTTATCTTGTTCGTCAGTTGATTGTTTGCTAAGTATCTCAGTGAACAAGACCCCAACGAAAATGACTGTTCATGTATAATTTGTTTGGATCAGATTAAATTAGAAAGAAGGTAAAAGTGAGAGACAGAGAAAGTAGAACGGACCTTACAAATGACTAGTGGTAGTCAAAATGAATTAGCAAACTTTATGCTTGAAGTTTTCCCTTCCTCCTGTCTGATTTTTCTGCGTACTTTCTGGAAGAGGGTAGCTATAACAGCATGTCCAAAGGAAATTCTTTAGATTATGTGAATTTGAAATGTCTCTTATTATTGTAATGTAATAAAATGTCTTGGGAAGAATAAAAGCATCTAGCACAATTAAAGTTAACATAGTCAGCTCCCTTGGTCACACTGTTGCCGGCTGACAAGTCTTCCAGTTGCTGCTGTTACTTTCTGCTCTACTATGCATTTCTCATACTGATTCATTTTAACTGTTGTATCAGTGCAAGTCTTTGAAATTGATCCTACATTTCTCACATGAAGACTCAGAGGCATGACTGGGATGTGATTTGGAAGGGAGAAGCTAACCAAGTTAGTGTCCTTTGTTGTTGTTCTGTTTTTGTATTGCAGTAATACCTGTATTTGAGATTTGCATTCTATTTTGTTCAGAAGCAGCGCTATCTTATGACTTTATTTCAAGTAGATAAGGTAATCAAAGGATGCCTGGGGAATTAAAAAACTTGCAGGACATCATGACTTGCCAAAGGCACAGCAGGCCAGCAGCAGCAGGGCCAGGATTCTGGAGATCTGTTGTGCTTCAGCAGCATCTGCAAGCTGCTAGTATAGGCATCTTTCCCACTTCTCACTCTCTCCCCAGCTCCTCTTTACTTCACCCTCTCATAGATATAAATCCAGAGGAAAAAATATAGTTATCTGGTCAATGCCCCTTCATTCTACAAGCTGGATAATTTTGTTATGGTGTCCTTCTTCCATTCCTTCTGGCTTATTTTTTAATTAAGACAATAATTTAATTAAGACAATTTAATTATTTTTTATTTAAAACCAGAAAGAAAGCCACAACACCCCTATGTAACCTCACACCCTTGAATAACCTCTTCCAATGGTTAATGGCTCCCATTTTCTAAAATATATGGTTTGTTTCTATTCTGAATTTGTCGGGTTTCAGTTTCCAGATGTTGAGCCTTGTTAAGTATTTGTCTGATAGGTTAATATCTCCCAACTAAATGGATCGTTTTGAACGGTCTTAAGCTTCTTATAGATAAATTAAATAGATTAGGATTTTTAGTCTTTCACATAGATCTTTATAGCTCTTTTCTATACTTCTTCTACTTGTATTTTCTTTTGGGAGAATGAGTATCCGAACTTGGTACAATATTCCGCTTCTGCAGCAGTTTCAGAAGGACCATGTATAGTTTTAACGTTTTCCTTGTGTTTGGGTAGTCCTTGGCTGACACAGCCAGAGATCTTCCAGCCATACCACATTCAGTTCACTATTCACCATGATGACTAAAAGTAGATAACCTGTATATGCCTCAGACCTCTGTCCACACAGTCTTGCTGATCTCCCACTGCCACAAGATACTGATATTGCTTGATGATTCAACCACCCCATTTAATTGAATCCCCTCCTCCATCCAGTTACCTTGCCTCCCAATGCCTAACCTCACAGCTCTGTACGTCATCCCAATTCTTTCCTTGCTTGGGTCTTCACTGAACCCCACAAACTCCACAGATCATTTTTCACCCCTGCTGTGAGCATGTCCAACAAGATGCGACCAGTGCTAGCAGCAGGGAAATGATTACACCAGAGACAGCTCAAAATTAAAAGTCCTAGCCATTATTTCTATGTGTCCCCAAAGTCTTTCTCTGTTGTATGGAAAAGGTCAATGGGAAGTCAACAGAAGAGAAGAGGAAAGGAAAACATGTAGCGGTGTTCTTTCAACAAGCTACCTACTCTACATTTATATGCTGTATATGCATATACGTTTTAAAATTTGCAGGGCTGATATGCTTCCCTTTCTTTGCCCATCTCATGGAGATATTCTCAGGCTTATTTAGTCTGCCATGCGCTTTGAGATCCTCAGTTCACAAAGAAACTTAAAGCATTACTTGCTCATTGACAATTCATACAAAATTAAAAAAGAAGCCCCCGCACTCCCAGGGTGACAAAATCACAAGTAATATTAACCAGCCCTCAGTCCACAAAATGTCACCCCAAAGACTCTGAAAGGACCTCCTCTGAAACTCCATGGTAGTTAGTAGACTGACATTTCCAACGGCACACCCTGATCATCTCTTTCGGACTTCAGTACCTACCAGAAGGCTCATTCCAGTAATAACACTCCTTCTTTGTGAACTTCGAAAGTCAGTAGCTCTCTCTTTAGTGCATTCCAGAAGATGACAGAGCACATCCTTTTCCAAAATAGTATGGTTTACATTGGAACATGAATTTGACTTCTTCTTCCTTGTTTACAGTGACCCTCATGCAGAGGATTTCAAAATGCTGCCAGGCAGGCTATTCCTAGAGTGAATATTGCATCGTGGGAGAGTGTGTACGTGGAGAATAGCTTATTGTGTTGTGGTGGAGGACCAGTAAGCGTGCCTCTGAATTGCCTCGGTGTTGATCGACTTGTCCTGGCAGAAGGCTTGTGTCACTACATTAAAAGGAATATTTATAACTGTGCTGGAAAAGTGAAGGGTTTGTTAGTAGGACAACATTACATGTGAATGCTAGCCAGGGTGGATCAAGTTTTGCCAATGCATTTCTTCGTGCAGACCAGGCTGTAGCCCTTTTATGCAAGTCTGACTTTCTCAACAGCAGCTTAGTTAATCTAATTTATGGGCCCGTAGCCCCACCAGTGCAGCCCCGGTGGATGGCTCCGCTCCCTTCTCACGGGCAGGCTGGAGGAAGCTGTAGCACCAGCACCGCGGTACTAAACTGCAAGGCTTCCTCTGACCCTGAAACCAATCATTATTATTCACTTGAAAGCCAGACTTGCACAAACAAATATTTTGTGTAGCTGTTATGATTATTGTCGGTAACTGTCCCCATTGTTCAGGCGCAGGAATTCCTTTGGTCTCATAAATACTAAACCAAGTCCTCCCCTCCCCCCTTTAACTGTCAGATAATTACACAGTTGGCTTTAGAGTTTAACTTGTCAAAGGAGTTTCATTACTTTGTTCCTTTTGGGCAGCTTCCACTATTGTGCTTTCTGAACACTAAACAGAACCTATATTAACTGTCAGTTAATTACACACCGTTTTTCTTCAGTATTTACCAGTCAAAGGGGCAGGTAGGCTGCAATCCTATCATCTCAATCACTGTCTCTGCTCACAAAAGAATCAATAAAGATGAGTCACTTAGTGTCACCCAGTGTCTGATACTCAAAGCCACCCATTCCTAATTGCCTTTAGAGATGGATGATAATACAAACTTTGAAGTGATAATCAGCCTAATGAGTGGCCTTGCTGAGAGGGTAGATCATGTGTCAGAACAGTTTGCAGATGCTTACAGGCAAACAAAGCCAGCTTTCCTTTTAGAGCTGAGAGGACCATGGCAAGTCTGGTACCCAGAGCCCAGCACAATGGCAGAGACTGGAGCACAGCAGGACGCTGTAGCCTGCTGATCACAACTGACTCCATCCATCTTGCTCTTTGCCTTTAATCAGCACAGTCAGAACAAGTCCTCCAGATCTCTGCATGTTTATGCTGGATGTTTAGGCAATAACTGTGTAAAAGATAAATTCTCTGATTCTGAGTCATTGGATTCAAATAATAGTAATTGGACTTGATAGGTAATGGCCGGGGATCCCGGCTAAAACTACTGAGTAAATGTAATTAAATACAATCGGGCGCAGTCAGCCAGGCAAAGGCAGAGACCATAAAAGACTCATTCAGACAGCAATGAAAACAAACAACGTCAGCAACAAAAACAAAACCAGTGTTTGGTTTGCTAATAAGAGCATGATCTGAGGCCTGATCTACAATTTTTGCACCCAACAATTTGACCAAATCAATAATTTGAAAAAACCAGCAACAAACAAACAAACAAAAAGACAAATTAAATTGTTATAATCCCTTAGTCTGGATGCAGTTATATTATCATGAAGACATTTTCTTTTCAAAATAGTTAAGCTGTCATAAATTCAGTCAAGTGTGAACAAATAGGCTATGACCATGTTTGTGCTAATATGACTGCCTCAAAATAAAAGGGTTGCTTTGATTTAACAACCTTTACCAATTTAGCTAAATTTTGACAAGAGCTGACTGTGGACATCACTTCAAAATCATCTCACACAAAGACTGAGAATCTGTAGGATTACACTAATTTGGTTTCAAAGTATAAATGAAATATATGAACGTGTATAAATGGACTGGTTAACATGTTCAGCAATTTGGACATAACAATTTAAAACTATTTTTGGGACAAATGCTAAAATCTGTATTCACTTTCTTAGCACTAGTTTTCAGTGATTCACTGTGAGTCAGGGAGAGAAAGGTGGTGAAAAAGCTGAACAAGCGGGTTCAGGATTTGATACTGTTTTAATAAGAAGCCGTCAGAGGTTTTAATATTTCGTAGTAAACTACTTTGCTTGTAAAATCTGCCATGCAAATAAGGAATTATTGCGATAAACCAAATGAGAAACAGAAATTGTCATAAAAGCAGACTAACCCTTTGAAATAAAAACCAAGATTATTGCTGCTTTTTAAAAACTACAGAATGAGGCCTTTTTCAGATAAAACCAATCACATTTACGTATTTTACCAGCTTTACATCTGCCTTGCTTCCTATCTTCAAGTCAGTGAGGAAAGTGCAATCTTTAGGGTATGAATGGACAGAAAAGATAGCCTTTTTTTTTTTTTGTAGTTCATGTATGAATATTACAGAAGGTGGAAAGGTTTTAGAGCTGTCTGATTTTACTGGAGTTTTCCTTTTGAGGCAGCGTTCTCTAATTGATGTCTAGTAATACTTTCTGTATGTTCACATGGAAACCTATGTCTTCAAGCTCTCTGCTGTAATGAATATCAGTAATTAGCCCAACCTAACACTATCTGAAACTGAATTCACAATAAGGTGTTAGTTTAGTTCTTTTGGTAAAGAACATGAGAAAGACGACACTTTACTGAATTAATAAGTGGGCTCCAAAGACACGTGTCCACCAGTGGTCATAGGCTGCCAGAGATCACACAGGGTACCTAAGGTCCCTGAACTCACAAAGCTGAAAACACATACGACTGTCTGCCAGCGCTGTGCTCTCAGTCTTGCAGTAGCCAAGCTAACGCAGCTCTTCTGAGTTCCCTCAGTGGCAACTGTGAATGACACAGGAGTTTTCCACGCGTTGAGGCCGTGGGCTTGTTTCCTACAGACTGACTGCCCCTTCATCTCTGCCCACAAAGCACCACAGAGAACCTGACTCCTCTAACAATGCTACCACAGAACTTTTGGGAAGTGGTTTCAAGCTGTGGAGGCACTTCACCTTCCTTCTCACCTGGGGAATCAGCTGGGAAAGACCGCCCCAGCCGTACTAAAGTAATATTCTTCTCCAAGGCAAATTCTAACCCACAGTTATATTTCCCCTACAGATAATATGCCTTTAAAATCCTCTTAACTTACACATTTATAGTTCATATGATTCAAGTTAATTTTTAAGTAATAAAGTTATTAAACATTTTTTTAAAATCACTGAATAACCCCATATGCATATGCATCGGACTATATGCACACCATAGGTTCATGCTAATTTAGTTAAACACAAAAGTATTCACAAACATGCAAGTCTAAAAATACCCTTTCAAGCACAAAATATTGCTATCATTACATATCTTATCACTTATAATCACATTCAAAATCTCCATCTGAGCTCTAAAGTGTGTTGGACAAAGGGAAAACTTACCTGTGGTCAGACCTATAGAACTGAAGTTGATAATTTGTGATTAGTTAATGGAAATGTGTTGACATATGAATTACAGTTGCAAGTTTAAGCATGCATGTTGCAGGCAACTATGGGTTGGAAATGAAAGGGGACAATGAATTGAATAAATGGGTTTTGGTGATGCATGATAGCTGATACCCACTCGAGTAATCTTGATTCAAAATTTGGATTGTAGGTAGAGATGTTAAAATCCACATGACATGATACACTGCAAGGAATTCACTATTTTTTTTTAAACAAAACAAACAGGACTTTTAATGTATCTTTGAAATCCACTCAGTTGATGCTAACCTTAGGATATGAGTTTACTATTATTTTGACATCTCCTATTTGTGTTATTGCATCTCGTAGTCAATAAAGAAGGGTTTTTTCATGCTCAGCTCTGTACAGGTAACAATCAAATAATCCATGTCTGAAAGATTTCCCTAGATATAAAGCCCTAAGAAAGAGAATTGTAGCTATGATTTTCAGAAATGATTTAATTTTTTGGATGAGCTCAATTTGAGGACCTAAAAGGGATCTGGTTATCAAAGGATTTTGAATTTCACATGTTCTAAAAATATCTTAAATTAGATACCCAGAAATAGAGGCAGCCATAATCACTAGTGATCTTTAAAAATCACAGGTGTGGTTTCTCCCTCAGTTTATGCCACTCTTACACGGGGTCATTGCTGAAAAAGGGAATCCTAACCTCCCAGTTGCCTCTGGTTATGCACTCTCACTGCATTAAATGTGCTGGCACTTGTGGTCATGAGCAAGCCAATCTGATGGAAATACAAGCCTACAGAAAATGCAAGGTGATCTGGTTGGCTGGGCAGCCACACAAGTGGTAATGACAGCACATGGGCACAGGCTGCCAGGGCCAGCAACAGGCAGGACGGGTCTTTCAGCACCAGCCTGAACTCACATTACCTTAAGAGACAATGTAACTGCACCTGAGTCTGTGTGCATTTGCTTCTTCTACTATGTAAGCAATCTGCTGGTGCTTTGCCAATAAGCAGACAAAGAAATACAAACAAAACAATAAATATTAACCTTTAATAAAAGAAATACTTTAACTTCATGCTAGAGTGAGAGGAGAGCAGAAGAGAAAAAGACTGGAAATCTTACAAAAGAATGCAAGCTAAGTATGCTCTTGCTTTAAGCTTTTGATTTACACACTGAGATTTACAGCGATAATGAGTTTAAATCAGCACCTCCAAGCTCTTTTACAAATAAGTAGTTCCAAGTGTTTCACAAATACCTATAGAATTCCATAAAACTTTCCATGAAGCAGCAACAGTATACCAGGAGCTAGTCACCTGCCAGTGGAAGGCAAGCACATCTTGAGGAAAACACAGCAGGGGTAGTAAAACCTAGCAACACTATAAATAATGGAAACCACAGGAAGAAATTAGGTGGTTAAAAATAGTTACTGGAGATGAAATTTGGCTAAGACATGATGGTGTACAATGCTTTTCCCAATCTCAAGCCTATTAAAAAGTGCCATGAAACTGCTCATGACAAACAGGAACTGGAATCTCCTTTTGTCTTATCTGAGATGTATCTCCAGAGTAAGAAAGAAGCTTGCTTTTAAAATGGTTAGCCCTGTATTTATTCCCACTTGAGCCAGTGTAAATTTTACCAATGATTTTAATTGGACCAGATCCTTGTTTGTTACTGAATAAATTACCAAACCCACATCCTACTTTGCTTGGAAATGTCTCCATTTCCCATATTCACCCAGTCCAGCCCTTCTCCGAGCTGCAACTCTGTCAAGTCCTACAAATTACTAGGGCAGGAGAGAACTGTATCCGTGGAACTCTGCAGCAAATTTTGAACATTTTCTTTAACACATGCCGTATGGTAGTATAATTTTAAGCAGATAAACTATATAGCAAAAGTCACACTCACAAAATCAAATGTGGCTTTTGCAAAGTCTTTTCTTATTTTTTAAAGAAAACACAGTATATGACCACTGATATGTTAAAACGCAGCCTGATTCAGCACTGGGCTGTATTGCCTTCCCTCCCATTGACTTCAAAATGAATAAGCTCAGCCTGGGTGTTTGAGAATTCATCACTGCTAAGACATATTCTGGCAGGTCAACACAAGCATTATTCATAGGCCTCAATTCAGTCTGTCATCTGAAATGAAAGAGAGCCTTTCTTTAAAAGGCTAAAATCCATCTTTAATTTGTTTGTTATCCTAGTAACTGTATCAAAAACTGTTTTAAAATAAATATTAAAAATGAGAGCAAGCTGATGAGCAATTGAAACACAGTAAATGGATCTGGAAGCGACTGCAGGGCCACCAAGTCCATGCTCCAGCTATTGCAGGCAACCAGCTCATATAATCCTTTTCATAAATATATCAAGCTCTATCTTAAAAGCAGCTAGTTTTATTTCTTCAGTTACTGCTATTGTGCAGTTATTTGTATTTCTTGCAGTTTGAGTTACAGATTCATAGATTGTATGCCAGAGGGGACCACTGTGATCATCAAGTTTGACCTCCTGTATAACATAATCTGTAGGATTGCCCTGAATTCATTTAAGAAGCCAGTGATTTTGCAGCCATGAGGTTATTGGGGAAAGGGCACAAAAGCCATGGTATCAGTGTTAGACTGATGGGATTAATCAGCTCATGTTAACACACTGATTTTCATATAGTAAAGGGAAATGTTTCAAAAGAATACTCCAGCCTGAAATGTAAAGTGAAATCAGTTGGACTTCCAGAGAGGTCATGGTTGAAATATCACAAAACTCTCTTTACTCATAGCAGATGCTTATTAAGATTAATTTAGTGTGAAAAGTGAACCAGAATGCATATAAAGGACAATGCCTCCTCAATTATGTAATAGGACACCTCCTCATTATATTGTGTTCACTGAAGATGATGGTATTTTCCTAGGGGATGTATAACTACAGTTTGCCAAAGTCCCTCTCCCTCATTTCAGATTAAATATCAGACTGCAGAGCCTGAAGCCAAGTGAACAGAAACAAGAGAACTCAAATAAACATCAATTTAAATGAAAAAGAAAAGGCCTGTTATGTGTGTTTTCTAAATATATGTGTTCAAAATAGAAAGTTACAATGATGCCAGGATACAAATATAAAGAATTACTAGCATTTAATAGAAACAAAAAAACCTCTTTCCTACATTTATACATGGATTGAAATTAGATGCAATCTATAGGTGTAAATATTCACGTAACTTTTCCCATAACTGGAACAACATCTCTTTCTTGCCACCTTTTCTCTTTTTTTCCTGTCTCTTTCTGTGAGCTCCCTCCAGTGTTCTCAAGGAAGTATTGAATAATTTCATTTTGGTATATTCCATTTTTATCACATGAAGTACCATGATAAGAAAGATTGCATTCATCTAACCTAAAATCGTCCGCCTGGAAACTAGATGCCTAGCCTAAGCTGAAAGTCTAGTCTAAACTAGACTCTGAAGATAGGCACTGCAAGGACGTGCATCTCACCCATCAGAGATGTCCCTTAGAATCAATGGCACACTTTGCCAAAAGGACTACTGGCTGTAGAAGTGGCTAGAGAATGAGATGAGACTGTGTACCAACTTTGAGATTATTTAGAGTTAAGGCGTATCAGTCCTTTCCTTCTTTTCCCCTTAGGGGCTAACAAGAATAATTTCTGCTCTAATTTGGAGGTTCATCAGTTGGAAAAGACAGATGACCAGGAAAGCCCGGGCACTGACTCTCAGGCATCAACATGAAAAGAACAAGTTGGTTCTAAGACCCTATCAGGTAAGGTATATTCTGTATAGCAATAATAATGCCTTTGTACAAGTCTAAGCTGGAAGGCTAAGGGGGATATGATTACACCTTGGCAGAAAACATTCAGGGCACTGAATCCCGTACGCTGTGGACACGCTAGCCTGCTTGGAGCCAGCTCAGGGATCTCTATACAGTGCTGCTATGCAGGCTGTAAACGTGCCATAAGTGCTCTGACACCTATTTACAGCAAGTTTAACTCCTGCTTCTACCAAGATAAGCAAGAATAGAGTCAGTTGCTGTATTTTCTATGCCTCTTCCACTGGCTTTGTGGAGTTACTAAATTGAGCTGATACAAATGAGAATAAAATTATTCTGTTAGTCTAGTCTGCCTAACTTTATGCTGGTTTGTTTTTTGGGTCTGTTCACTGACAGAATAAACCAACATAAACTGGGGTTGTTGCAGTCCCTTTCTACCCTTTCTTCCCCAAGCTGTTTGTTCCCCTCCCTTCCCCTGTACCCACACTAGTGCTTTCTGCAACTGGGCCATGAAAAAGTTCAGGGAGTTTAACTGTAATAAAACTAGGCAAATATTGTGAGAACATACATGAGCTTAAAGTCGTAAGCAATAGAACTAAAGAGAACTTAATTTTGAGTACTGCAATGTCAATTAATTTGGTGTCTTTACTGGTGCTTTATTTACTGTGAAAGCCACTATGACAAGCCACTGTACTGCTAATCTGCGTGATATTCAGCAGATAGTGAGCCATTGCCTAACCTCAGAAATGTCAGAATGGAGCTATGGAATTACTCCAGTCCTTTGTGGGTTTGGCAAAGACTTTGTAGGATCTGTAGTGATGTATGCTGGGCCTGATTCAAATCCCAACAACGGAAATGTCTTTGATTTGGTTTATTGTTATTTCTGACCCTATAAATGTGGGGAGCACTCAGGCATTAAGAAAGATATTGTTTCTCTGACATATCACTTGGTCATTGCAGTTAACACCAAATGAAACAGAATGAAAATCCCAGTTTGATTTTTCCTCTTTTACTTTTAAAGCACTCATAATAACATAAAATCAATGCCTGTCGAACCATCATGGTTTGTTATGTACACACCAGGATTTGAGTTTCTTATGAGAAAATTGAACAAAAATGGTCCATATTTCACAATTCCCTTTTTTATACCATTGTCTGTAAATAACTTCAGAGAAGCTCTTTCCTTTTCCTCTCCTCTTCTCCTTTAAAATAATTCTTTAAATGGGTTCTTCTTACATTTTAATTTTTCTACCCTTTTTACATTTTTGTTCTACCCATCCTCTTGTAGGGGCCACCCCACCATCACTTCTGCATGTTGTTAATATGGATTCAGTGGAAGATCACATTTAAATACAGTTCCGCTTTAATGCAAGACATTAGTATGTTCTGTACTGTGCTCCATGACTGAAGCTCATCTTAATATTTTATAACAGATTTTTTTCTTCTCCATTTTTATTAAGGGGTTGGAATTTTAGAGAGTAACTGGGTTGATTTCACTCCTAAACCCATGGAACTTGAGAAATAAATTTAATCTGGACTATGTTATTGGGAACTGCTGTGTCTGCGCTGCTTTTCAGTCTTCATAGAAGGATGGTTCCTGAAAAGTGTCTCTTTTCAATTTCTCTCCTACTCTTTTCACAGTGGGCATATCAACATTATTTTTCTTGGGGAATTTCTAAATGATCTCTTGCATACATACTTTTAGCTCTGCTCACTGCCAGTAACTCAGAGCCTATGGGACAATGTGAGCATCCCGCATATACAATATTTATTGCATATATATTTTCAAGCCAAATCCTCTTGCGTCCAATATAGTGGGCAGTGGTGTGCAAAATCCAGGCCTGTCTGGTCTGTGCTCATTGTATCCCATTTCTAAGGCCCCATAGGCTGACAGCCACATACGTAGTTGTTAGGGATATTCATTCTCTTCACTACCTATATTAAATTATACTTGTAAGAACTCTGCATTCAGATTCCATTGTGTTGGCTGTTGCTCAATTTATAAGGGTTCATCTACTCAGGGAAGCTTGTGAGCAGCAAACTAGGTTGTGAATGTGCTAGGCACTAAACCAAGGTCTACCTAAAACTTCTGGACATTCCTGCGCTTAACCAAAGCTGCCTCTTAACATTCATCAGTGCCATTTAGAGAGTGTTCAAATGGCTTACTTTGTCTCGAATGGGTTATTGCCACGTGTATTTTCACAATTCTTAAAATTCAGCTACATGGAGTTGTCTGTGCCCTGCCCCAAGACCTTCCAGTCCCATATTTGTTTTACAAGCTCTTAATTGTTTTTTGCATTACATTTTGCTCCCAGCTTGAATTTATTGTAATATTTGAATTGGTATAGACCTTATCTGCATCTCTTCTTCCACTTTTCATCTTTCCCCTAAGCTCATTATATTTCTTTTCTCATTCTTAAATTCCCATTCTTCTAACTGCCATCATTTGTCCAATGAAGAAGCTCTTCAGATAGCAGTATGTTAAACTATAGAATATGCAAGTCTGCAGATGTTGCAGGTCTAGCAGCAAAGAGACATGTGGGATTCTTGTATATGCAACATAGAATTGGTCTGAGTATATGCTCAACTACTTTTTTCAGGACTTCCAAAATCAGTGGTTTTGGAAGGTCTGAATACATTTTTCATTCATGAAATGATTTTCTTAAAAATACATGTAATGTGCATATTACACCTGGAGACCAAAATATAACATTTTCAAGGCACAAGAAAAATAACAGCTTGGGGTAGTGACAGTGCAAGCTTTCCTGTACTATCTTGCTTGTTGTCACAACAACCCCATGCAACGCTACAGGCTTGGGGAAGAGTGGCTGGAAAGCTGCCCAGCAGAGAAGGACCTGGGGGTGTTGGTCAACAGCCGGCTGAATATGAGCCAGCAGTGTGCCCAGGTGGCCAAGAAGGCCAATAGCATCCTGGTTTGTATCAGAAATAGCGTGGCCAGCAGGACTAGGGAAGTGATCATCCCACTCACTCAGGGATGGGGAGCTGGTTGCAACTCCACAGTCAGCAGAGCAGGGCCTCGCCAGCTGGAGCCTGTCCTGCTGCCCCAGCGTGAGGGGAGCCGGGCAGTCAGGGGCACCCCCAGCCCAGGGCATTGGGCACCTCTCTGACATCAGCCCACAGGGAGGTCATGAGGGAGGGCCCAGAGGAGGCTGGTCAGGGACAGTCAAGGCTGTTGGTGAGCCCTGACACCCAAAACTCACAGAAATCAAGTGATACATAAATAATTTGAATGGGGTTCAGATCTCCTTAGGAGTTAGGCTCCTAACTACCTTTGGGGAATCTGACCTAAGGCTTTGATTCTAGGCTTCTTCTTAGCTGCCATTGCTTTGGATCCACTAGTCAGGTGCTATCCAAGTTAGATAAAATAATCTGCTTAAAACACTAGCAGCAAACAGTTATTAGTTGTACAAATACATTTGCTGTAACTACTGCTGCTGTTGGATCAGTCAAGAAAGCAGTAGTGATAATAAGGCCAAAAAACCCCAATATACACTGCACTATGAGATTCAAAGCTTTGTAGGATAAGCACAGATCTGCAGGTTTATACTTTGAGTTGTGAGCAAAGAACTGAAGATTTTACCCTCTGAAGTCTGCTGCTTTGGAAAATAACATTTATTTCAGTGCATAGGTTAAGTATATAACCCAAGTCATTCTTTTTTATAAAACCTTGTCTATAAGGTAATTTCTTTCTGACGAAGACCTACAATTTTCTTCCTCACTTGGAATTTCACCTGCTTTTTACATGCAATGTCCAAAGGCAGGGAGAGTGTTTCCATTTACGTGAGGAAGAATCAGCACTCCTGAGAATTATTCTCGCATGCAGAAGCCAGCTCTTTAGCATTTGCATAGTTGAAGCTTAATTGCATTGAACACACACACACTTCTTTGATGATGTAGTTTGGATAGCATATATCATGTTAGGAGTTACATTACAACTAAAGAACAGTTTTATACATAACGTCTCTAAGAATTAAATATGCCTCTGAACAATTGGAAAATCAAGTTATTTTTTCCCTGAATTTCTATTGTTAGACATCATATATACAGATATATTTTCAGGCAAAAATATATTTTACATGAGGGGTTTCTATTTCTTTTTTAATTATTTTTGGTGTAAATATTGGTGTGATGGTCTAGTTTCAAGAGGAATAACAGAACCTTGATGTTACTGCCAATTGAACTGGTTTCCAGCGGTCAATTAGTTGTTGCCACAGACAATACAAGTTGCTTATAGCTATGCAGTTCATATCCATTCTTTCCACAAAACTTTGTTTCGTTGTACACAGTGACCATACTTCCTTTGTACAGGTTGTACTGTCTTACAATCCTACTTTTAAACACCAAAGAGGATTTCTTTACATGTCCACAAAGTTGTATTTACTTCGAGTTTAAGCCAATAAGCATGCATGCTATTGGCTTAAAAGTTTAAACGGTCATCAAATACAACTTCTCCCCTTTTGATTTGCCTTGATTGCAAACGTGCACTGTAAGCAAATTGCCTTCCTTTTGATATTTTGTTCAGTTTGCAACACTGCCATCACAAAAAGAAAGTTACTTGGTTTGTGCCAGAAAAAATACAAAATGTATAAAACGGCTATTGTCCATGCCAAATTAGGACCTTTGTAGCTGGAGTGCGTTAGAAGGGAAGACATTCAGGAGCTTTATCTCTTTTGTTTACCTCTCACACAAAACGAACTTAAAACGTGAGGAGTTACCTGTCTGTGAGTGGAGATGAACCCCACCGGCCCCCCTTTAATGGGCACATTGATTGACAACCACAGGGAAACATTGACTCCTTTTCACTGGCAGGTTTGCCCAGGACGTTTTACTGGACACGCCTGTTAAGCAGGTACACCAAGACCGGATGATCAGCATGCTGTCTTCACACTGCACGCAAAACTGTTGTAGTTTGCAAACTCCTCATTCCTCCTCTTCCAGACATACTTCTGCGGAGGCACGACTGAGTGCGCAGTGCATGCGTTCTTGCAGATTTACCTGCATTGCTTGTGGTGGGACTGTAGTCCTTTGTGTGTGTTTCAGAATTTTACTCCAACCTTAAAATCTTAAATTTCAAGGTTAGTCTTTTTAGCAATTACAGGAAGCTCCAGCATGTGCTATTGAAACCTATCTGCTCCAAAGTAAGCTTTAAACTTTCAAAACAAGGTGGCTGTGGAAGTGCAAATAGCTACTGAGTAGATGCAGTTACTGTATACAGGAAGTTAGGATCAAGTTCATATAAAAGCTCTGGGCACCAGTTCTTAGCAACTGATTTTAAAGCAGTTGTAATCTTCAAAGCTATCTATTTATCTCTACAGCAGAGGCCCTGGGTATTATATACCTAATGAGTTAGACCATTTGAGCAACCTTCTTTCACATTAAAAAGGTACTTTAACTTTTTCCTTTGCCAGATTAACTGTTCAGTCCCTTTCTGACAGATGAGATCAGCTACACGGAATTTTAATACTGTGTTTCTTTTAAAATGTGTCTCTGTTTATTTCCTCGTGCCCGAATGGAAGTTTTAAGACCGCTGAGGTTCAAAATTGGTTGTGTAATATTACTATTACTGTTTTGGGGTGTTTTTCAGTACCTACTGGTCACATACATAAAGCACAAATAAATAAGTAAAAGTAGAAATAAGGACACAATCTTGTTCCCAAAGAATTTCCAGCTAAGTTCCTGATCTGGTAAAAGGGTTATGTGCTCAACTGTGTGTGCCATGTGTGGTTCCGTTGACCTCAATGGGAGTATTCCCAGTATTCACAGTGGTTTGTATGTGTACAAATCTTTGCAAAGTTAGGAGGTAAACTATAGTATGTCTGTTAAAATTTACATTGCTTTAACAAACTGTAGTTTCTTTTTTCATCCAAAAATGTATAGAGTATTCCGGTTATTTTAAAGCACCTAAATTTCATTAGAAAATGAGTAAACTATAACATGACATAGGCACCAATAAGTTGTTTTTTTCTAAAAGTAGGAAGGGAAGGTGAAGTTCAAAATTTCAAAATAACTTTCATATTCCTACAGTTTAAATGTAAAAAAGCAGCACTCTAATAGCAAAAATCTATAGATTCTTATCCAATGCCCACTTAAATGGGAATATTTCAAGGGAGTGTGAATGTTAGCTTCATTAAATGTTGGAACAAGCTATATAGCTGAATATGTACAAAACCAGAGGTTAATTCTATCACCTACATTTTCAGGAGCATTCTACTGCGGGCCAAGCTGTGAATTTCTTATTTCTATTGGCATGAAAGTTACCTGTGCAAGGGCCTGTGAACTAACATTTTTGTGGAGTGAGGCATTAGTCACCGTAAGGATGGCAGAACCACAGCATATGGAAACTACCCTAACACGTAGCATTGGTGAACGTGTCTCAGAAATGTCTTCAGGGAGTTACAGACTGAGGGTGTCAATATGATCAAGATATTCCTGGAATTTTATTAAGTGTGCTTACTTTGCTTTTGGTAATGCAAAGAAAAGGAAAACAACCAATTCTAGGAAACATACCTGAAAGTATCTGATTTATTATGTGTAAATTCCACACAGCTTTATTAAATATGTGTTTTGCTAAAGTATCTTTCTACTGAATTTCTTAATCTTGAAAGAGCAAAGGCATTTGGCTCGAGGTTCAGTCAAATACTGCTGGCATTCCTGGAATGAAAAGTTTAATCTCTGTTGTTGTCCACTTTTTTAATACCTTAAATATATTTTCATGGTAAATCCAGCACCGAGGACAGGGACTTAAACGGTCTATTCCTTTAATTAGAAATACATATCCGTACCACAATAAAAACACAATTTAAAATAGAACAATAATAACAAAGTATGAATGAATACTAATCACAACGTAACTATGAGGGAACCACTAATCTATAGCTAAGGCTGAACTGATGAGAATTGAACTGAAAGCAGCATAGTAATCAACAGTGGAAGAAAGCCTGATACTCTGGAGCAGATAGGAAAAATAGTTGTGGTTGATTAAGTTCCAGTCCACTGGGGAGAGGCAGGATTTTGAAACTGTGTTCTTTGGAGACTGTCTCAGGGAACGTGCTTCTGGTCAGTGAGAGCACAGTTAAAAACTACATGGTATCTGCTGGATCCCAGAGCATTATATGGCATATTTTATATATCTATAACACCACCACTTGTTTATTTGGTCAAAAGTTTGCCCCTGTGCCACGCAATTTCACATAGCTAGTCTACTGCACAGAACATGGTAATAAAGTTGCCTCAATAACAAAGGTTTCTTCAGAATCAGTTAGATTACAAACAGTGCAGTATTGTAACGGACTGCGATACATCTTCCAGGTACCAGTGTGCTACTGTCCCGGTGTTGGACGGCAGCAGATCGGAGGACCTCGGAGGCCAGCTTCCTGTGGAGAAGAAATCGTCGCTGCATGTTCCAGGTGGAACAAGGTTGCTCCACCTATACAACTCAGGGGTAAGTAACCAGGGGACATACACGTGTGATCATTTCCTAGGGGAATCTCACACCAGCGCTAATCCTGGATCCCAGTGCAGATCTGCTAACATGTATTAATCAACTCTAATTATCCTGTCTTTCCATGACTAAGCTGCCAAGCTAAAAACGTGAGAGACAGCGTAGAACAGCACCACCTGGCTACACCTGCCATGACGCCATAGCAGGGTGGTCTAGATGTCAAAGTTTTGTTAGAATATAACTTCTATTCCGCGAAGTTGCTATTTGGTAGGAGGAGGCAGCAGCCAGGTGCAGGGGAGCCCCGTACAGGCCTGCCCCAGCACTCCCGCCTCGGTGCGTGCGCAGGCAGGCGCCGGTTTCAGCTGACATGAGGTGAGCTGTGAAGGCAGATGGCAAATGCCTCTCCCAAACTCGAGCACCGGCTGCCCGCGGCTGAGCGGGCTCGGCCTCGCACTCCCCGCCGCAGCCCAGGCGGGCTCCGCGGAGGCTGACGAGGAGTTCGGCCCCCCCGCCGGACGGCGGCAATTAATTAAGCCGGGAGCGCAGAGAAGGCAGCGTGGGGACGAGGCCTCTCCTGCACCCCTCCCACACCCCCACGCAGGGCGGAACGCACCGCGCGGGGCCGCGTTGCGCGGGGAAGAGTGCGCGGCGGCACCGGCCGGCGGCTGAGGGGGCGGGCCGCCATGGCGGTGGACATCACCCTGCTCTTCAAGGCCAGTGTGAAGACCGTGAAGACCCGTAACAAGGCGCTGGGGGTGGCGGCGGGGGACAGCGCCAGGGACGAGCTGCTCAAGCGGAGCGCCGCCCGCTCCAAGAGCGACTTCACCAGCCGGGCCCGGGAGGTGGTGAGTGCGGCGGCGGGCACCCTGGCCGCGGTGGGAGGACGAGCGGCAGCCGGGCCTGCCGGCGGCCTGCGCTTGACGGCGCCCCGTCAGCGGCTCCGCCTGGGCGCCGCCGCGGGCAGCCCGCCCCCCTCACCCCCGCCTCGGAGCGGGCCGCCGCGTCCAGCTCTCCCCGGGGGCCCGGGGCGAGCGAGCGGGCCCCGGAGTCGCCCGCGAACAACCCCGGGGCAGCTCTTTCCCACACGGATGTGGGCCGGGAGGGCGGGAGCGCAGCGTGAGAGCCGGGAGCCCGGCGGCTGATGTGGCGGCTGGGGAGGGCTCCGAGCCCGCCTGTCGCCCGCGTTCCCCCCGGCGCGGCTCCTCCCAGGCGGGGGCCCGCTCCGCGGCAGGGGCCCGCAGGGCCGTCCCGGGGGGCTCTGCTGGCTGCGTCCCCTTCCTGCGAGGGCTGACGCTTCTAATCGGGCAAAACCGAGTTTCCTTCAGTCTGTGCCGCGGTCGTGCCTGCATTCACACGGGTATTTCCTTATGCCAGTTGCCACGTAAGAGATCGCTTCCATAGCAAATACGAGCATAAGCGTTTGTAATGTTGCACCGCATATGCTGTCTTTAGTATTTTCTGTTTTTTCTGTCACGTAGTATGGCTGTAAAGTGCCAGTCCTATACAAATGACATGTGAAAAGGTAATCAGAACAATTTAAGACTTGAAAAGGCAAGCACAGAGGAGTTTAGGAATTATAGAGCTGAAGGCTGACCAGCATTAATAATAGTCCTCAGTCCACAGTCGTGCTGTAAAACCAAATTTGTTGCAGGTTATTTTCCTCCATACTGAGTAAAAGGCAAGGCAAAAAGTCTTGATACCAAAGCAGGGTTTGAATAACACGTTTAATAAGGCACTGGACCATATTTTGAAAAACTAAAAGGAAAAGACTGCTCAGTACACTCTCTGAGGAGGCAGGCTTACAGAATGCATATGCAAGTTTAGGACTAAACAAAGAATGCACAAGTAACCTTGTTCCGTCATTTTCTAACTTATGAATAGTTTAGTTTTCAATCACAGATATTAATGTCACATTTCTGTGCTCATTGTACTTTTCACAATTCTGAGAGAGAGTACTTAATAACTAACATGTTTTATAACACTTGATGTTTGATATTCAGTAGCTCAGTGGTTGCTTTGAGGCCTAAGCAGAGGGTGTCAAGTTGGGTACTTGTTAAATGAACATATAATTATTAACCATTACAAAAAGTTGATTTAAGTGACTTGTCAACTGTGAGTTCTATGGTAGGGATCTATCTGCAGTGATCAGACCAGTCCATAAAACTATATTCAAGATCTTTGTCCATGAGATCTACCTTTTTTCCTCCACTGTATCTCCTGATTTTAACTAAAGATATTCCACATTCTGCAGTGTTAGAGAGAACAGGCTCCTTCAGTTTTACCCCAGAACAGGGCAGCCTTTTTAATTTTTAACACAATTTGCATGTGTGTAAATTCCTAGAATTCTAAAAGGGATTGAAATTTTATCACAGGGCATCATGTTGACATTTATCTGCGTCATCAACACGGCTGCAACTTTTAAATCTGCCATTCAGAACTCCAGCACTTGGGCTGATGCTGAGGGCAGATTGTTACCCTCTAAGGGTTTAGCACTAGACGGTGTTTGGATGCTTTGCCAAAGTGTTTCACTGTTATTTGCAGTAGCAGAGGAAGTAAGAGGAAATCTGAGGTATTTAGGTTCCATTCTAGATACTCTTACAGCCACAGACTTCTGTTTGTTCCTTCCGAAGCATTTTACCTTCTGCCGCATTACCTTCAGTACTGTCTCTGTCTGCACTTTGGTTCTTCCTTCTCAGTTTCAGTGTCTGTATTCCAAATAATTTTTAGCCTCAGACTAGACCCACACCCACTCCTTCCTCCCTCCTGGTCTTTTCTCTCCCTTCCCTTCGTACTATCAATGCTCCCTTGCTTTAGCTGCCTCCCGGTTTTGGTTTTCTTTCTTAAGTTCTGTTCATACTCAAGCCTAGCCTCACCTTCATCCTATTCTTATTGCCCAGCCATAGTCCTGTCCAGTGATGGCATGATATAGCTATGCCCTTTTCCTCCTACCTTAGTCCTTCTTTTCCCCCTATTCACAGCTACTATTTCCTGCTTGCCCCAGTCTTCTCTCTGAGCTCCTCGTCCTTTCTGAGTTTCCTTGGGGCACTGTCCAGGCAACAGGAAGAAGGACAAAGATGTGGATAAAAGTATCTTGTTTAATTACAAGAGCTTCAAGTGAAGTAAACAGCTAATGCCACAGTGGATGAGCTGAATGGTCTGTCCAGGGGAGAGAATGGGTTTAATTAATGGTACTTACATAAACAATGACTTTGGAGAAGAAGCCAAGGCTTAAAATGTGTTGCTGAAGCACGACTGAACATGATTTCTATCAACATGCTGATCAGTGAGTAGGGATGAAATGGATTGGGCTTGTTCTATCTCTGCTCCTGTAACTCATTTACATTTGTGACAGTGGAGCCAACAGCCTGCCAGACCAGAGAAGCCTTTATAACATTTCTTAGGCCTTCTTTAAGAAGGTCTGATTTTAATGTGTGAATAAAACATTGAAACTGCAGCTAGAAGAGTAAACTTTGTAGTAAAATAAATCATGAATTTAATTGCTTGCTTCAGCCAAATACAACTTGATTTGATCGTATATGTGTCAAACTCTCTTTCAAATAGTTTGTTGTAGCCTCACAATTAAAAAATTAGCTGCTTCTGCCAAGGCTATGCAACTTAACTTGCAAATCTGATCTTTGATAGATGCATTAATTCATTAACGTATTTCTGTTTTAAAAAGCCCCCCAAAAGGCAGTGAATTCTTCTGTGTCTATGTATAGGTTTTCTTTGTTTATTTTTTAATCTGGGGAACATATCAAATGGTTAACTATTGTTGTCTTTAAAACTTGTCATGAAAGACGCTGGTCAGAATCCAGGTAGGGTAACAATGGAGACCCTGAGTAATCTACACCTAGTCACCCCTTTTATTATGCCTTATTTGGTTGCATAATAGTTGAAGATCTCAATTTGACATGCAAATATGGAAACGTTGAAATACTTACGCATACTCTACACACAGACATACTCCTTTCAATGTTATATTCTGGGTGGGTTTGCCTAGCTTCTTGCAGGTAGACCTGTGCTGATGCTGCTTGCGCTCCAAGCTGCGGGAGCGGCAGCCAGCCCTGGCCCAAACATGCGGCAGCACAGCTGGAATGCGGGGCTGGGAGGGCGCTCAGCCCTGCCTGGGGCAGCCGCACAGCTGTGGGATCAGAGTTCTTCTTTCTAGCCCATCCCGTGGAGGTTTTATATCGCATTATTAATGTGTTTGAGCATTTGACTGAACTGTATTAAGCGATGTAACTCTTTGTCATACATAGTATGTTTTCTTCCTCCTTTTTCCCCTAAAGGACCATGAGTTTTGCTGTAGGATCTGAAGACTGTGGAAATGTTTACTTTTTTTTTTTTGTCTTCTTCGTAGACAAACTCTAAGTGGTGTTTAAGAAGGAAGATTGAAGGTGCTTAGCATTTGGAGAAGAAGCTGGCGAAGTTGTAATAGTTCTTTTATTTTCTGTTGAATTTCATTTTTCTTTCTTAAGAAAGCACTGTGTCTGCACAGTGGGCTTCTGTATTTATGGTAAAGTGTCATTGCACCTGGGAGATACGGTTATAAAGTCCTGTTTTACATTCTCAAATTTAACATGATTTTTTAGGTGGATTGAAGTAGGCACGGAGAATGTGGAATATAAGAGCTTTTACTTGAATCAATATTGTGTGGGGAAACTGGTTTAGTGATGGGAGGATACATTTTGTGTGCTCTTGGTATTTTGCGTTGGTCACAAAAAATACTTCAACATTCTGTATTAATTTGTATTTTTTGAAAGCTGACTGGTTTATGCTCAGATATGCTGTATTGCTGCAGTCTGTGGGGAGCTGATGTATTATAGCTGATATAAGTGTTACTACTTAACCTCGTAACATCCTTGTGTTACCAACTTATCTAAAGCCAGTGTAATGTTAGTTGCAGAGACTGCTGTTGCTGGTGGTATTGTTAAACTGTGACAAAACTGATCCGTTTGCCTATGGATGCTCTTCTAAATCAAAGATGACTGTTATGGCTGTGAACTTTTGAAAGGATTTTCTTTGCCCCAGCATTGACCCATCACCTGTTTATTTGGTTTGGGTTTTTTGGTCTGTCGTCTGCATTGTACAACCATTGGATTGTCTGATACGTAATGAAAGATGACTAGTGCTGTACATATGGTGAATGTTTTTGGCATCTCTCCACCTGTTCACCAGTTACATACTGACTAGAACCAGGTAAGAAATGATTGTTGAGGGATTCCCTACAAGAAAGCTACAATATCAGTGGCAGACTTTCCATTGCTTGCAATTTATAAAAGATTGTTAGAATTCATTATGTGTATGTTAGTGTTTTTTGGTCAACTAAAACACAAGCAGCAAATTTTTTTTTTTTTTTTTTTTTTGTCCTTAGACTTTTACAGTGACACGGCTGTTTAAAATGTAGTATGCAGGGATATTAAAGTTTGCATTTCATCATACTTTTACAGGCTTATGTAGTTCCTTGGTATGGTATCAGATTTGAGATCAAGCTGAGTTAATGTGCTAAGTGATTGAAGAATTTTAAGGATTATACCAAAAGTATTTAAATAAAAAAAACTGGGCTTGAAGTAAGTGCTCAGGGACAAACATAAGCAGTTCAGATATAGCGTAGGCCCAGTTTATGTGACACTTGTTCACAGCTTTACCATGGTCTTAATCCTGCAGGTTTGGATATTTTAAAAGATTGTCAGTTTCGGAAAGTGTTTGGCATTTGAACTTCTGTCTCAGGAAATCTTACTATTTAAGCCTTTCCTGTTACTTTTGTTTGACAGGTATGAGCTATTAGGAATATAATCTGTCAAATATGCTTTTTTCTTAGTTATTTGAAAATACTGAAGGAATGAGAACTTTTTATCATTGCTGACTGTTCAATATGTGTTGGAGAAATGGTATCAGGGCTGATACAGCCTATTAACAGAAATAAAAATAAATTAATGGTCAAGCAGAATTTCATGGTGGGCTTGATTGCAGCCATGAATGAAGTTTTGTGTTTTGCTAGGGAGATTCTCTTCTTCTTTTTCAGGTTTTGCAAAAAGCTAAAAAATGAAGTGCTGGAGCATGAATTCTTCAAAAGCAATACCAGACATATCTAAAAACATATCCTTGAGAATGGAAAATTTAAAAGGTTCAATGTTTCTAAGTCTTTAAATGCAAAATTTCAGAATGATCAAATGTCTGTGTTTGAAGCTGTTGAACGCATAAGGATGCCAGATTCATGAGGCTACAACATCTGTTATTCATATAACTTCTGTGTATGGATTCTGTAGGATGATTAACTGATTCTTCAAAAAAATTGGTATGATAGGCCAATATTCACATCAAGAATATGTTCGGCTGCTCTGTACAAATATGTAATGAGGAGGAAAAATCCCCACATAAAACTTGCCTCCAAAACTAGTTCTTGTGAAAGCCAGAGCAAATGACATTGAATATAAATTTTGTGCAAACCTTCTAATTACAAGGCCACCTGACTTTTGTAGTATACTGCTCTGGCTACATACGGGTTAGCAGTGGCTTTTTTGTTTGGGTTGGGTTTTTTTGGTGTGGGTTTGTTTGTTTGTTTGTTTTCAATTTTACATACACTAAGTAAAACAGCCTTTTCATGCATACCTGCGTAAATCCAGTGTATCTCATTGTTTGGATGCAGCCCCTGGGATAACTCAAAAAAGCATTGCTGTTAGAAGAGATGGAAAGCTGATGTTTTGTCCTTGGTCCCAAACATGAGATCTTCCTGTGCATCTTTGCACACTTTGGTATTCAGAGCGTTCTCGCAGGAGAAAAAAAGGGGTAGGGGTGTTTGTATATGGTGTTTACAATGGCTTAATCTTTGCCACTGTCACTGCATTAATAAAGCCTAAAAAAGCATGGGGAATGCCCAAACCAGTAGCTGGTCCCCCAAATTGACTGTATAGGCCCACCTTGAATAGCATGACGTTATTGACATAGCACAATTAAAAGTGAGTATTTTTAAACATATATACTTTGATCCCTTTCAGACTATTCAGGATTGTTTGAAGAGGTACCAAGAATAGAATTCGGCCACCGAAATTGTGTAATGGATCTGGTTACAGTGTATAATCAGTGGCCAGTACATGGCGCTAATAGAGAAAGACAAGTCTGCACTCTCACTGGAAAATTTCTAGGGGTTTACAAATAAAAAAAGTTTGAAAAACATTAGGAGATGATTAGATCTAGATTTCAAACAAAGGATTCCTTGTGCTTAATACCATTTTAGTATCATAAGAAAAAAAGAGTTGGCTTGCAGATTGGGAGGTCCACAGGCTTTTCCACTGCCTACTTTTGGATATATAGTAGCTTCGGTGGTAGGCAGGTACCAATCTGCTGATGCAGGGAGTAACATCATCCGTGTTCTAAAAGTAAAAGGTATATGAAAATAAAAATGCCAAGTATTAAATGTTTTATTGGAATATGACAATAATTATTATGCTCTGGTTCTGAGTCAAATTCAGGTTGGTGTCTGCAGAACGTATCTAATTACATCTAAGCTTTTTAAAAGGCCGAGAAATATCCAAAATAACTAAATAACCAGCTTGCTATATTAACTTTTTATAGGATGGGACATGTATTTGCCAGATTTAGTGGCTTAATCCTGAAAACTTCCAAATCAGAGAGTGGTACCATTAAAGCCCATGGCAGAACCCAGGCAGTGCATCAAAGACTGCATGGTCACATAGTGAACTACTTCTGCTGTAGTTGAATAGCTGCTACTAACCAGTGCTATGAGGCAGATGGCCAAAAATAGTTAAAATGGTGTGCTTTAATTTTTTTTTTGTTTGTTTTAGACTCAAACTAAAAAAATTCCAACCCGATTTACTAAGGTTAGTTTATACGATCGTTTTGACTCTAATGATTACATAAGGATAAATCCCATGAGAGAATATTTGGATGCAAGGGAAATATATACTGCTTATGGTATAGCCAATTACAGTCTTTATTAGAAATTAATGACTGTGCCAAATTTTGGACAGCAAGTGATATTTCAGTTCACTTCTTAACTTTTAATGAGAGGTAAGTTCTAATAAATTGGGCCCATAGCTGAGGTCATTAGAATTAATTCTGACTTCTCCCACGTACAGTTATGAACAGCCACTTTTTTCCTCAAAGTTCACTGGTGGTGCTGCATTTTGCACTCATTTACATGCACATGGGTTTCCCTCACCCACTTTCTAGGCAGAAAATATGATTCTAAATTACACTTTTTCAAATGGGGAGTTACAGTGTACTGCTTTCTAATACTTCAGATTTATCTCTTCGCCTCTGCAAATTATGGTTAATGTTAGTTTTTTATTATGAGCATTTATTGTTTTTACCTCTCATTTCCTTGTTAGAGAAGAAATTTAGCCTGAGAGATGGAAGGGAAAGAAGTTGGTAATTTCATTAGTAGAGGAGAAACACATAAAAAGCCTGTTAAGGAAATAGCAGAGGAAGGATTTTTTTTTTTTTTAAATTTTTGGAGAGGAATGAAATGCTGACCTTGTTCAATGCAATAGGATTAAATGCCAGATCACTAATGTTCCCCATGTGATGCTTCTGGTTTTAGCAAAACTCACATCAGTAACAGTGGTGAGGGTATAGGTTGGCCTTGGGGGAAGAGTTATGAACTCTTATATTTTGGGAAATGTCTGTCATTGTCCTCCCCTGCTTTGTTTGTTTGTTTTTTAAGTACATTCTTAACTCCATGGGAATTATTTTCTGAATATAACTGAACAGCAGGATTGAAAGTTGGCTTGGGAGACAACTTTCCTTAGTCGCCTGTTAGTTTTGTTTTGACTAACTGGACCTCATGTGGTGCTGAGGAGTCTGAAAGTATCTAGGACTGCAGATCCCATTTTGGGGACGTTGTTTTCGTCCTCACCTCACCTCCTTCCAGGGCCAGGTTGGTTGTGGGAGGTTCTTTCCTGACTTACAGTTGTTGGAGGAATTGTTCTATCATGTAGCTGGTCATTACAAACTCTTTCCAGGCTATGGTTGTCCATTAAACTGACACCTCCTGTGAGTTCTTGATTTGTCATCTTGCCACAAATAAGGAAATAAATTATGGAAGTTTGTAGTGCCTATGGAAGTAGAAGAAAGCTGAGGTTTATCATATGTAGCCTCTTTCTTTTCTCAAACATAGGTTACATTAGCATGACATCTGAAGAAGGAGAAAGGCAGGCTAGGGGCAGGGTGGTGGGTCCTGTGGCATCTGAAAAGCTGGAGAGATACAATGGAAGAGAAAGACAAGAGAAAGTGAGCAGGCTTAGCTGGGAGAAAATAGAATTACGTAGGTTGGGGAAGAGACAGTCTAACATAAGAGGTGGAAATATGGGTAAAAAGAATGAATACCAGGAAATGATAAGGAGGTTATGATAGAATACATCTAAATAGGAAAGAAAGGAAGGGAAATGAAGGAAGGAAGAGCGAGAATGAAACTTAATACTTATACATTAGTGAATTTAATTGATGCAGTTACGCTTTTTACTGTTTCTCTGGGTTTTTTATCAAAGGTTTTGGAGCAAGAACAGCTCATTGGTTTGAGTACTTCGATACATTGTCATCGCTAGAAGCTTTGGGCTCTGTATTTGTATTTTTTAAACTATAATCTCTTGTTTGGGACAGAAATGAACTTAAAAATAAGCAGACCCAAGAGTCTGTGTGATTCATTAGAGATTTAACTGCTGGGGTTTATTTTTCCAGGTATTAGCAGTGAGGCCAAAATAAAGCTAATTCCTCTGGAAGTTAGTAACTTTTAAGATTCTGATTTCCTTCCTCCTCCTCTTTTTTTTTTTTTTTTTTTTTTTTTTTTAAATAGGAGAAATTTTGTGGATAGTAGCCCAGAGAAGAACTTACCCGTGACTCTTCCGGCATCCTGCAGTTCTCATTTTCTGTGTGCAGAAATGCTTAAGTTAGGTAGAGAGGAGCGTTCCTTATGTCTTGGACATTTGAGAAGTACTACTTTTGTTAGCTTCTGCTAAATCTAGACTTGGACTAAGGAGTTTTCTTCTCTGTGCAAATTAGCAAACAATTTCTCAGTCGTCATGTTAGTTGCTTTGAACTCTGAAGTGTATTGAAATATTAATAAAATGGGGAGATATTGTAATTTAGGATGCTACCTATGCTTCACACGTGTGATCAGCACCCCCACCCCACCCCCACCCCTCCGCATTTAAACCCTCTTAATCTCGGGGAACAGCTATTTCAAAGCATAAAGATTTTGCAACTTCTTACAAAAATGGGTTACAAATCATTGCTTTCAACGAGTAGTACTGACACTTGTGTTTTTGCTAATTGGGGCTGGTTTTGGTCATCACGATTAGTTATTGCTGTAATGCTGAGCTGATTCCTTGTGATTTTTGGTAATGAGTGGATTAAGTTTTTGTGTGTTTCATCATAGACAAAAGGATATATTTTTTTCAGTGAAAGATTATGTAATTATATGCTCTGTCTTTGAAACTTCAGACCACTATGCTTGAAAATATTTCTCAGACTGGCAAATATTAAAACCTGGTACGATAGCTTCAGCAGTGAAAGCAATTAAAGGGTGAAAATTGGAGGTATGAATCTGTTCCAGCAATTTTGGGAAAATGTTCTTTAGTGTTGAAAGTATTACAGTGTGAGATAATTGCATAGAACTTTAAATGATGGATACTTTCTTGAAAATGTAAGTTTCCTGACTTCAGGGTGGTGTGTCAAAGCTTTCTGTCTGACAAAAAAATGATATTTTACAGTGATCAGGCACCAGACTTGAGGTGTTTGTCCCTTTTTACCCTTTCATTTGACTCTGCCTTCCCTTCTGATGGAGGGTGGTGAGAGCAATAGAAAAGCGGATGTACTGCATCTGCTCAAATGTAAATCTATTCCATTTCCATAGGTGATGTCCAGCATTTGAAAAACAAACAAAACAAAAGAACAGATACAGTTAAATGTAATCTAGCTTCCTTTCAGTCTTTGCTTTTCCACTATTAATAGATTGCTTGACGTTTCCCATTGGATATTTCATTTTTTGGTTGACTTTTAAATGGTTTTGAATGTGGGTGTAATCTCACTGATTCTAAATTGAGTATTTCATTTCTGTAGTACAAGATGCAACTGACTGGTTTTTCCCGTCTCTCCATGTCTCAATTGGATAGCAAGTGTGAAATGGGTTTCAGGTGAATGTTGGTGGAGGTTCTGTGAGGATATCCAGAAGCTCTTAAACGTTATGTTGGTCTGTGGTTGAAAATAAGAGAAGGGGTCTTGGTTTGACTCGTAAGTTTATCAGAGCTCTAATATGGAGTAATATTCTAATTAGAATTCTAATATGGTCATTCGATGATTTTTTTTTTTTTTTTTTTTTTTATGGTAAGTCCTCAACTGTTTAGTACAGGTGAAAGTAAAATATCACTACATTTAGAAGACCATCTTGCTGCAGGACTTCTGGGGGTTTCTGGAACAAAATACACACCTGAGGCCTAGCAGGTAAAAGAGAAGCTGAGAACCGAGCACCAGGTTGTATGGCAGCCTACCACGAGTGCAGTGGGGACTCTTTGCACTGGCTCCATGGCGGCAGTGTGCCGGGGAGTGCAGAATGCCAAGAGTACTCAAACAGTCTTGAGAGAAGGGGAAAGTTGATTAAAGAGGCAGGAAGACAGGGGAGTTCATCAGCAACGTGTTGAAACCAAGGTGCTCTACAGAGCATTGGTATTTTGAGGAGGAAAAGCATGCTTTTGGAGTTCCAAATTGTTCTAAAGTGTTGTATCATCTGCTGTTTTTCAGATTGACATGTAAAATACAGACATAATTGCATTATGGGATTTTTTTCTTGCCTATTTTCAGGTGGTTTGGATGTTCTTGCAAAGTAGAAACAATTTTGCACTCCCAGGCTTTTTGAGATTTCTTTCTTAAAGAAATTCTAGCTTTTCTTCGAGAGTTTTTGGCTGATCGAATGGTCTCATTTCCCCCCCTACCTTATCTCCAGTTTAGCAGGGGTTTTCTTCTTGCTTTTACTCTTGCTCTTTCCTGGAAAAGCAGCAAAACATTGTGTGAGCTGCAGAGGAACATACTGCTTAGTCTTATGGCACTTTATGTATAACATAAGGTGTGTTAGATATTATATCTGTCTTTTTTATAACTAGTTCACTTTTATTAAAAATAAATGGTGATAGCAAACTGACATGTGAAAGACAAACATGTAATGGTGGTGAAAACCATTTAATGATTAGTAGGGAAACAAATATTTATTGAAAATAAAAACCACGTCTAAAGGCTCTAATGCTGACTTTTGGAAACACTACCATGTTGTGGTATTTGCAATACCGTATGTTCTGTACAGTAGATATTGTTTAAAATTGCTTGGGAACTGGAGCTTGCAATTGTGAGCTTGGAATGTCCTGCAGATAATTAAGTTGTGGTCAGGCTTTAGAAAAATAAAAAGTTCTCGAACTATGATTTTATAAACATGCTACAATAACATTTCTTTATATTTAACAGTTTCTTATAGAAAGCTGATACTCTCACAAGGCATTGACTAAAGGTAAAACATCAAGAAAGAAAAAATATTAAATTAAAACTTCACTTAGGATGTTGACAGTTGGCTTGTAATATTAAACAGATGTGCGTGTTCTTGGGTTATTCTTCTTTCAGAACCTCGTTGCATACCCATTCTCAAGTGACAGCTACAAATTTTTGATTAATTTAAAATTCTTCTTTCTTCAGTTGTCTTTGTTATATATAATTTTTTTCGGGTCAATTCAGCTGGACAGTGTGATGCATACTGTAGTTTCTGCTGTGATATTCAAGGGAAAGTGTTCCTTTATGTTGGCTTAAATTGAGGCATGGGTCATTCAACTAATATAGAAAAATTATTACATGTATGCAAAGATTCTTGGGCGTGATATTACCTTTGCGTGTACAAGTAGGGCATTTATCAATTCTGGTTGTAGGTATGGTAGGGCATAATTTGGTCTCTTTGGCTCCTAGTCAATACTGCACATAGCAGTCAATACCAAAATAAAGAAACTTTAAGTTTTTAAAAGATGTAACTTTAGTGAAACATAGAGGGAATTACCAATTAAGGGAAAAGAGTATAGCACTGCTAAAATGACAAAATGTTGTGTCCAGTTCTGATGTCAACCTTTTTCGGAAGTATGGTGGTGGGAGGTTGTTTGTTTTGTTTTGCTTTTTACAGAAGAGAGGTACAAAAATAATCTAAAGTCTGAAAAACCTACTTTGTGGTGAGAAGTGTTCTCATCCTCTTTTGTCAGGGGACATGATCACAAGAAAAAGTCTCCGATTGTTCATGGTTCTTATGAAAAAGCAAAAGTAAGATACAGTGCTGAAAAAAGTACACATTATTTGTGGTGTGATTCAGCTGACCCTTGATTTGGTAGATTCTGCATCACTTGAAATCTCTAAGTCAAGTGCATATATTGCAAAATACGTGCAGTACTCAACAAGTAATGCAGGAGTTAATGCATAGGGATGGCTCAGGAATTCCTTTTTACATATGGGACACTGCTTCGTACCAAAGCAAAGAATTGGATACTGGTTTCCCAAATCCCAGTCTACTGCTCCAGTGACCTATGACTCTGATCAGTCTGACCTTAGACTGTGTGAATGTATGAATGTTCTGTCTTCATTTTTAATAATAAATGAACTTACAGGAAACAATGTGTTAAAGTATTTCTAAAATAAAATAGCTATATTAGACTTAACAGGGTGCTTAATCTAGTTATCTACTACAGAAGTTATTTACTGCAAAGTAAGTAACCTCTTTTTATGATTTTTTTTTCCGTATGTACAAAGACAGTTAAATGATTTTTTTTTTAAAGAATAAAGGCAGCATTAACCAGTGTGAGGTATTCATTGGTTAAATGAATGACTACATTTCTGTAGTCTTCGTACCAAATCAGTTTCATGTATATGAATTGGTTATTGCGTGCCTTTTGTTTTTTAAAGATTTGTGAAAAGATACAATGATACACCATAATGTGAGCGAGACTAGCTTATTAGAAGAATACACTTTATTTCTCTTAATTATGTTGTTTGCAATTGATAAGATTTTTAGCTCACTGTGGAACCCATTGAAGTATAGATGGGAAATACTTATGAGAGCTCAGATACTGTTTCTTATGTTTTTGAATATGTTGTAAAGGAACGTACAGCAAATACAGGAAAATACATCTTCGAGATAATCAAAATGTGAAGGAGAAGAAAAAAGGAAAAAATACCAAAGAGTTAATTAGTTGGACTAAAATGTGACCTAGTATAACTTCTTATACCATATTTATTTTCTTCTGTGTTATGGCATAGAGAATACATGGTGCTGTGGTCTGGCTGTTACTTTACCATTGCTTCACAATTTATTGTCTGAAAAATTACAGTAGTTTCAGGAGTGGTTTGTGGGTTCGCACAATGCGCTTGAAATACTATAATTTTATTTTGTAGGGAAAATAAGGCATGTACATTTTCTGAAGGAAGCTTTTTTTTTTGCTTACAATGAATGAAAAGAAGCTTTTTCTATATAGCTCTTAAATAAAGATCAATTCTTATTTTACGGAATTAAGCATATGCACCCTATGTAAATTCTAATCTGAATATTACTCCAGTTTTGAAGAAATACATTTAAAAGCATCCATTAGAGATATGGGAAGGAAGATAATGCAAATATTTCATGGATTTTATCTTCTGAGTAAATTTGCATGCTTGTTTTTGACACTAATAAGAATCAGAAGTTTACTTCAAAGACCATTTTTTTGTTGTTGTTTATACATGGTTGTTACTGATGCTTTTACATTTAAAGAAGAGCTTCTATTACAAAAACCCATCGTTTGTTTGCAGGCATTTTATGGATTGAACTGTTTTGAACAAACTGATTTGTGTCAATCAGTTCTTAAAATATAGTGGAAGAAGTTTCTTTTTTCAGTGAGACTTGTAAGTTGTAGTGGGAGTTCTGCACAGCCTGATGATGATAGGCACGATCTTCTGTCCAAGCAGGCATACGAATAACTCTGTTGTTATCATGCATCTTTCTGCTGGGGCTTTGTGGTGGTTGGTTCTGACTTTGTTTTTTTTCCCTTATTTGGAGGACTTTGAAATAATATGAATAAAATGTTAATCATGGAAATTACATGAGATAACTTGCTATGCTCTTAAGCCTCTTCCATTAGCACACTTGGAGACAGAGGGAGATTATATTAACATATTTCCTATTATCCTTATAACAGGTGCTTAAATACTAAATCTCTGGCAGAATAACTCTATAGGTGTCTGATCCTACAAAGATAACTGTTTGACTGAGGTTGTTGCCGGTGAGATGATGTTGTTAATTAAATACAAATGTATGTTGTAACAAAAAATACTTTCTTATTGGAATTTTATAAGTAAGAAGATTGTTGTAATGCAAATAAACTGAAACTCTTGAATAGTAAGTTGTTTGGAATTAAGTTTCCTACCTCTTTGAAGACTATGAACCAAACTATTATATTGCCTTCTGATTGCATGATGTGTTTTCTGCTTTGAATTGCTATTACGGTAGCTCTGAGAGTCCCTAACTGAGAGCAGAGCTAGATATCCTTTGTGGAGCATTTGAACTTGTAACTAAGCAAGTCATTTAAAGATGCAAGATGAAATCCTGGTTGTACTGAAACAGGCTGCAGAGTTATGGTTGGTTTAATTGAAGAAAAGATTCTGCAAAAAATTCTTAGTGGAGTGCAAGTTTAATGCTTATTGTTTGTTCCACATTTTATCTTGTGAGTGAGGGTGAGGATGAAGGGTCAAATAAGAGAGTGCTAAAAGAGAAGTCTTCTCAAGTGTTTTTTAGGATATTTTATTAAGGTACGTTCCTCACTTTTTTGGTTTGTAAGAAGTGAACTGAATTCGTTGGGACTATTCATACATTATTGAATTGGGTCCTAAGAGAGCATTCTCGGAAACTTCTGACAAATGGGAAGGAATTGCAAGTAAGAACATCTCTAATTTGCGTTATTTATTCATATTTCCAAAGATATTCTGTACCCTAAACCAAAATAATTCTATGAATATTTATGCATAACAGTTGTTGGGTAAAACTTGCAATTTTTCAAAAAAGTGTAGTTTTGAAAATATGTAAGAGTTGTAGCAATTAACCTACATGCACATTTATAATTCTAGAAAATGGACAACGTATTACATTCAAAGACTGGATCTGATAGACCCAAATTGCTTAAAACATCAGTTATTGAAGATGTCCCCCTGGGACTTTGAGAAACCATTTAACAGATGAAAGTACATTTTGAAAAGTTTGACCTTACAGGCAATCATAAAATGAATCAAAACAGTTCTTTCCTCCCTGAAATGTACAGAGCCCATCTGTATCTAATCCAGTAATTATAGACTGAGTTCAATTACCTTTTCAAACTTGGAGCAGACTGGAGACTAGGCAGTGAACAAACATAGGGTTTTGTCTAGACCTCAATTGACCACAGTCTAAAACTTGAATTTATATCTAATTTTATTTTTAGCTTCATTTGATAGTTTTTAAAGGATTTATTTTGCACCTAGTTGCTAGATTATGAAAGTTTTTACTTCTTGACCTAGTGTTTACGGCTACATTTTTATCTCAGTGAAGTTAATAAAATGACACTGAGTCCTAAGAGTTTACTGGATAAATCATTTTAAATGTAACAAAAGTGGGTTAACCATCTCTTTTGAGTCTTTAATATTGCTACAACAAAATTATGAAAGAATCTGAACAAAATAATGTAATTTATTCTCTGTGCTTGTATCCGTATATTTAATGTTCAGATTAAAAAAAAAAAACAACTTTGATGTTGTTTTTTGCTCTTTTAGAAAAATGAACAAACCTACCTGACTGCAATACTGCCAGTAGTTGACACAGATTACAAACTGTGCTAAAGATATATTTTATTAATTTATTTCAGTTAGAGCAAATGGACTATCCATTCAGCCATACAGGCAGTGTTAAAGAATACATACACACCTACAAGATGAAGCACCTAGTATAGGTTATCCCTTTGACCGCCAAGTTGAAGCCCAGGCATCTTTTGATACTATCCCATAAACGAAACAAACCACATAATACACATCTTGTTGAGAATTATCCTGCGCTGTGTTCACTGTCTGACATAACATTGCCAACATCATGTTCTCATTCCTTATACGACAGTTTATGTGCAACCTTCACTTGAGAAGCATTCTTTGCAATAAAGATGTGTGTAGCTTGCAGAAACCAACCGCAGCGTGCAAGACTTGTTGTTACAATAGTACATTTCCTATCTCTTGGGTAGCAGTGGAGGGACAATGATTAAGGACAGAATAAATGCTATATTTTTAACTTTTAATTGTGTGGTGTGCTTTTGTTGGACTGGTGTCTCTTGGCAAGTGAAGGCTATGATAATTGGTGTGTTTAGTTTAGCTTACTGATTCTTAATAGTAATCAGTATTTTGTAGCAGTTGCTGTAATTAGTTAAGAATGTGGTTCATGATGACTTCCAAGTCAACACGTATTTAGGGAATAAGGCATACTGTTCCAATGAGTAGTAAATTTGATGTGACAAGCAGGAATCTTTTGATGTTTAATTGGTGTTCCTTGTAACACTTGAGAAAAAACTGATCTAATGAAATGTTGCGTAACTGTAAAGCTGAGAGGCCCAAGAGATTGCACTGATTGTTCTGAATGTATTTTGTCTCTATTTTATAAGCATGGGAAAAGTTCTCTAATACTTGTCTTCTGTTTTTCTGTAGTGTATAGTAGTTTTCTGGATGAACGGTAGTGTTCTGAAAAAGTAATATGGAAATACATAAGATTCTTTCCGTAATCATAATTTTAAAGCAAAATTTGTAATAGTATATGATGAGGAAACATAGTAGTCTTTGGTATATAACATCAGTCTGGTCTGGGTGTTGGTTTTTTTTTTTTCCCTTTCAAAAAAGAAGGACTGTCATGCCCTCAGAAGTCAGGAAATCCAGTCTTCAATTTCAGTTCTTCATCAAAATCCTATTTACAAAAGCACTGAGAACTTGTTGTTTCCTCCCTGCCTTAACTCCACATCAGGTGCTAAGACGACCTTTCAGCTGTTGCTAATGGCGAATGCCATAACCTGTTGTACAATCATATTTCTGTTAGCAGGTTCATCATAGAAGATAGGACCATATGCTGTTTAAGAACAGTGAGCTCTTCCAATAAGTCCCATAGCACTTTTCTTCCTCTCTTTACCATAATGGCCATAAGAAATAAACAATTCACCTGGGAATTCTGCTAAAGTTTATGCTGCCATTCAACGTATCACCAGGCTTTGTAATTGGAAGTAAGGATGGTTGATACAAATTTCTGGATTTTTTAATTTATGTAATAAATGTAATAAAATTGTGTTACATTCTAACTTCATAGGAGTTAGAAAAAGGCTACTACGTCCAGGATGCTGAATCTGTTACTTCTGCTCCATTTCATTTTATAGGGCTTCAGTGTTGCACAGCACTTCAGAAACTAAAGCGTTTTAGACCAACAGCTGAAATGAGTATGTTCTGAGAGTAAACTAAGGCAGTGCCTTTAGTCTGTAGGTTACCTGAAATGAGAAGTCTAGATTTTGCACTGTGTTGTCTGATCTAGGTAGTTTTAATTCTAAGATCTAGCGACCCTCTTTTCACCCCAAATACTAAGGCTACTAACAGTAAATGTTGAGAGTAATGCCTGCCACAATAGACAAAAATTGTGTTACAGTAAAAATGGAAAAATGACTGTTTCATAGTCTCTCAAGATTTTTCATGTCCTTATCAACTCTGTTTGTCCCAAGTGAGGGTTGGTTGGTACGGTTCCACCTCTTTGCTCATTAGCAAAAGGAGTTTGTTTTGTGACTGTTGCAAGAAAATACCCAATTTCGATTAGGAAGTCGCATTCAACTAACATTGCCTAATAGATTTTCTGCCATGTGCATTGCGTACACTACATGTTTGTAATGTGAGAGAAAAACAGTCAGTACTATTATTTTTTAAAAAACAACTGGTTTTTCACTTTAATGGAACGGGAAATTGTAAAAGTGAAAGTATTTGTCCTTTGCTTCAGTGGATATTTTTGTGTTGACTATTTTCAAACCAGATTACTTGTCAGCTCTTACAATTGCATGTACATTCTGTGCCTCGGAGCACACACTCCGAACCGGGTGGAGAGCACGTGTCTTTTTAACTGCGTCTGTTCAAGTAAATGCATTTAATTTTCCTTGTAGGATCATTTTTAAATCTAAAGGGAGTATTAACTATATTACAGTCTCTTGACTTTGGCAAAAAACAGTGGCTCTTCAGGAGTCACCCCATTTTCTCCTGTTTCATTTAAAAGAAGGAGTAGCTTTCTTTTGTCCTCATCCGTTACTTCCAACTCTTATTTTTTTGATGTGTGCTTTTATTTCTAGCTCTGTGTGTCGTATTTCATCATAGCTCTCTGTTGGAATCTGTCTCTCACAATTTTAGTGTCACTGATTTCTTACTGTTGATATTTTCTTCTTCGTTTGCACTCCATTTGATTCCTTTGTTACTGTATTTGTTTCCTGATTTTCTACCAGCACATATTACAGACTTAATAGTTGCTTGTTTATTTAAATGGTAAGAAAATTTTAGCTGCAGGAAGGGTAAGTGGGTTGCCCACAAATATCTAGTCAGTTGTTTTACTTTCTTTCTGCAGAAGAAGGCAGGCTTATTCTCTTTGTTGCTGTCTAATTTGTCTTATAAGACAAAGAAATTAAAAGGAAAAGGGCAGTCCATGTCAAGCTCTAATCCATTCAATTTATTTTTCCTTTGTAATTTTTTCCCTCTCCTGTCCAACTCTTGCTTTTTGGGCTTTTTCCTTTTCTTGACTCCATCTATATCATTAATTAGTATTAATAATGGCTACTAATTAAGCAATAAAAAGATGCATGCAGTCATTAAAGCTATGTTTTTCTTATTTTCTGAAGTGCAGATTCCTCAAATTAGTTTAAATAAAAGAAAAATTGTGTTGTTACCTAAACTTCATAAAGAGTAGCAGTTCAGCTAATTTGATACAGTGCAACTAAATGTAACTTTGTTCAGTTATATTAGTAAAACTTTCTATTTAGATAAAGCTGTTTTGTTTTCCTTCTCTGTTTTTCTATCATTAGTCATTTTTGTCTGTCTCTTCCATGCTTATTGATGCTGTAGTTATGTCAGACAGACACTTGAGTTGCTTATTGCAGGTTCGAATCATTATGAAGGGGACTGAAGAACATTCAGGACAAAAAAGAAAAAAAACTTTCAAACTGGTTTAGATATCATGGCTTTCAGTATCTGCACTGCTGCTACACAGTTACACATCTGTACAGTGCATTCAACAATATGCTTTTCCATTGGTATAATGTTAGAGCTGCAGGAATTTGAAGTTTTGTGTTTCTGTGGGGCAAAAATGATAATTTTGAGATGCTCTGGTTCTAATGCAGATGTGCTGAGGAGTAAAACACGCTATTAAAAACATGAGGTCATGTTAACCCTCTCTTTGCTAGCATATATGTAGCATACAGTGTTTTGTTTAGGCTATTTTGAACACTTTCAAGGACAATATTTTACATCCTAATAGATTTAATTATTGGGTTTGGGGGGTTTTTTCTTCCCTCTATTAAGTGGGTTTTTTGTTTTATTACCCTAAATAAGGGCCTCGTTCTTCCCAAGTACATGCTAGCTCTTGTGTCTCTGGTGTCTGTCTCACATTTGCACTGAAAATACAGTTACTGTTTTAGCCAGGATGTATCTTACGATGTTTTGGGGTTTTTCATTCTTTACCTCAGACCATGTCCGTCTGCTGCCATTTTTAATCTATCTTCCATCTTCAATTCTTGCCTTCCTTCACTTTTCAGTGTTGCTTTTTTTTTTTTTAACCTCTATACCACAGTGAGCTTTACTAACTCCTGTTCCATCTACTCACACAGTCAGATATCTGCTTGACATTTACCACGTAATCTTGACCAGTCTCCTCACGGTAAATTCTCTTCCCAATATTAAGCTTTTCATGTTTTAATTCTGATTCCTAGCCTTAAAGTTTTCATCTTAAAGTTGCTGGTGAGATAACTTCCCAGTTGAGAGGTACCTCATGTTTACCTTTCTCTCTTCCTAAGTACATCATGCCTGTGCATGGGCAGAATACTGAAATACTGATGAAAAATATTTCAGTAATACTGACTCATCTGTAGTGCAGAGCAGAACTGTGGAACAGTGGTATGACATCTGTAAATCAGGTGTTTGTAACCCAAATAAAAACTGGAAAACATAGTATCATGTCCTTGACATGAGAGACTGTTCACAGAATTCGTATGAGAGCTGTAAAACTTTGGTGTGGCAAATTGCAGTAGCATTTTACTCTAACCTTGAGTGAAAACTGTATACAAACCAGTACCCATCTTATAGTAGATACTCCTAGTTCTACATATTCATATCTGCTGAAACACAAGTATTTTCTATCCAGTTGTTCTGTTATTTCCCCCCGCAATGCAGTAGCTACTGCAGCCAAACCTGGGCAATCTAGTTGTTATGGCAAAAGACACAGAGGTAACATTGATTTCTTCGCTGTGTACAGGTTGGTGAGACAATGAAACTGCTTGATGGACACTGAATCTTAACACAAAGCTTCTCTAACTCTTATGGCTTCAACTATAAGCACAATCCCTTTCCTCTGACTGGAAGTTAACATGCTGTTATCTCGGTGTACTTAGGTGCTGGATAACTGAAATGTGCTCTCACTGCAAAGTGCTTGTGAACATAAATCTGTCAATAAATATAAGATGTGTCAGTGTGTGTTTCACCGTCTTGCTTCCTAAGATTGTCTCACAGCTGGCTGGGGACTCAGTTGTATTTATAGTCACTTAGTAATTTCAGAATGGAGGCTGGGTTTCTTTCCTGAGCAACCATGAAGATAACTCTGTAGTTTACAGCTCTTTCTTCTTGGAGGCCCTTTGGAGTTGACTACTGGCTGAAACCCCAGACTCTACATGGCAGTATATGGTGATGGTATGTCTCAGTGCAGATGCTGTTTCCTTTTATTTATTTCAGCCAACCTTTTTCTTTCCTCTTCTTGTGTGTCGGTGCTAAGTTTTTGCCTTAGTTTTTTTGGCTTGTTTCTGTGTTCTCTCCCTACTTGCACATTGTGTATTTTCTGTGGATGCATACCATCAAAAAGCTACCCACTACGTTAAGTTGTGGGTTCCTATGAGTTTGAGGCTTTGTAGAGATAGACATAATGCTTTCAGAACTGAGTAATACATTGCAGGGAGAGGTACAGTGAACAGGTGCGTTAGCTAGGAGACAGGAATGGACTTGTATTTTCAGGTGTCTTGTATGACTTGCGAAGTTCACTTAATTGAGTCTTCTCTTTCCCCTTTGTTTTACAATCCAAGTGTTTATATGTCCATGTGAGCCTTGAGTTTGGCTGAGTCTCCTAGAGAATTCTCCATTATGGACTGGGGTAAGAGAAGGATACCAGAAGCTTGTATCTCCTATGTTAGCATTGGTTAGGATGATGCATATTCATGTGTCTTATTACACAGTTGCTTAGCTCACCCCAATCACATCCAGGTTTCTTTTCTGCTGACTGATAAATAGTGACATTGCAAGAGCAAGCATCAATTTGGGCCATTTTGACATATTTTTGCAGTTGCTGCTAAGGAGCATTGCTAGATATGGCGGTTTTCATAAATCTCTCTGAGGTGCTGGTAAGAGGAACATATAGTTTGTTCAATGTCATCAGGCAATGTCATCGGGCTTTGGATGCAGCTGGAAGAAATAGAAGTTTTTCCTGGGAGGGTGCATGTGTGTGAAGGAGGGAGTGGGAGGAGGATAACGGGAGCACACGATTCACCTTTCTGCAAGACAGGAGAAGGTTACTTTGCCGGGAAAAGTTGCCTACATTCTCTGTTTGAGAGAGATGACTTTGGAGGGAACTCATGTTAAAATGTTGTCAGTGTGCCATTGTGTTACCTCTGTTTTCTTGACAGTAAAAGTCAAAGCTGTTGTGAGTAACCGATTTCTGCTGGCTGTGAATGAAGAGCCAGGTTCAGGTTTTGCTCAAATGAGGTTTTACAGGGGGATCTACAGACAAAAGTGTTTGGAGTAAACCAGTAACACTGCAGATAGTAGCCTCGTTGGATTGATAGGGGCATCCTAGAACTGTTCATACATTGGGGTAGAGAATGTCGTTATTTTATGTATTGACAACAAAAACCGACTCTTTGAGATCAGTGCTTTTGTAACGGTTGCCCTTTTACATTCAGCTGTTCACTTCCTTCTTTAAAAGACCCTCAGTCAAGGAGGTAAGGGCAGTGCCATTCTGGAAACTCATCTCTTTTCTCACTGCCTGTGATAAAAGTTGGAATAAAGTTTTAAATTATGGGAAACACTGTGGTTTTCAGCTGCAAGTATCCTAACAGCTTGCTGGTTTTCAAATCGCAAAGCTTGACAGTGAGTCACTCCATGTAGAGGGGCTTCCTGAGGACTTCGGAGTTGTTACTGTGGCTTATGACCTATTACTGTCTTTTTAGAAACTTCCGGCTTTTAAGCAGCTTAATTTTCTTTCTTTCTCTTCTTCAGTTATATATCTGTCATTGTATAATAGGTAGAATAATTGGGTTTAGAGTTTAGCTTTCTAGTTGTAAATAAGGCTGGATTTCTTTTTTGTTTTTTCTGACATGGTCTGATAATTTCCTGTTGATATGATTGAGGGAGGCTTAGGAGAAGGCCTTATATGCAGGTAATGTAACAGCTAGAAGTGCCACATAATAGTTTATCATAATCCATACAGGGATTAGAGGAATGATCTGTTAGGTTGTATTTCTTTTGATAGAGATTCCTTCTACTGGATACTTGTGTATCTTTCACAACTTCTGTTAGATTTATGTGGCTGTTACAAGTGTTCCCAGAGGAAACTATTTCAATCTATTGTGCTGTGAAAAATTTTCTAGGTTTTGGGCTATAATTTCTTGTTTTGATGTTGCATTGTGAAGCATGTCCATGTTTCCTCATGTGAACTTCAAGTTCTTTTCCTTGCTTTTTGAAAACATGGCAAATGCTGATGCTCTTTTAGCTCTTACTTAACTGAGCTCTAAATATTTACTTATTTTAACCTTGAAGTTCTTTATGCATTATCATTGCTTTTGAGGGTCTGTATGCTGGAATGTTTCATGCAACCTTGTAAATACTCTTAGTCTATAGGAAACACTGGTTTTTCTGAACATAATGTCATTTTTTTAGCTATGCTGACATACGAAAATGTTTCCCACTTTGTGCATTTCTTCTCTGCTATTCCCAAACTTTTTATATGAAAAACTCATATGGCCTCACAATGTCATAGCAGTTCCTTGTGATTGCTCTTATTAAATGTTTCTAACATTTAACTTCAGCTTCTTTAATCTGAAAAGTCTTTACCTTTTTTCTTACTGATTGACATATATCTTGAGTAAAATTAAAATACTCGGAAATCTGAATGCTTTGTTCAAATTGGTTAAGTGACTATGATTAAGTTGTAAGAAGTAGCCCATCAAGTAAAATCTTACGACTGCATACAAAGCTGTCTGTTGAATTAAAAAAACAGAAACCCAACTTTCATTTGCAATAGCAGTGTTCTGATTTTCATTAAATAAATTATGTTTTACTCTATTTTGTTTAAACTCAAGATTAATTTCTATGGTTACGGGGATATAAATCTCTAGATTGCTTTTAAAAGGGATTGTTTATTCAGAACAGGGCTGACAGTTTCTCCTTAAGAGAAGCTATTACTTAATTTTATTTTTCTAAGTTTAAATGCTCAAAAAATATTTGTAATGATACCCCAAAGGCATCATAAAAATGTAAAAATAATTATACTCTAAAATTACCAAAATTACAGGAAACGGACATTTAAAAAATCTTACTGAGATTCATGGCTGAGAAAAAGCGAGAAAGGAAAAGTGCCTTACTTCACAACTTAAATTCTTGACAGGAGTTTCTGCTTTCAGTGATTAAAAATATACTTTTGAATTGTCAGCATTACTCAGATGCGAAAGAATAGCGTTGATTTCCCTTTTAATTACAGCTAAAGCTTACGGCTCCCAAATTCTGCAAACACTTTCTCGGAAGAAATTTCTACGTGACTATCTACTGGAATTTTTTCAAGTAGAAATTATTCCCTCCCATGGTTGGGGGGGACCATTTCTTTCATAGGCCAAACCAGTTGGCAAATACCCTGAGGCAGATCAAAACCAGTATGAATAGCATTTTGTGGTGGAAAAAATATAGGGGTCCAGAGACACTTTTTCATGCTACATCATACATTACCTTGGGAAGCTAATGGTTATTTGGTAGTTAACAGAAATATGACAGAGCGATGTACTGTAAAGGAAGGCATTTTTCTCAGGCATTATGGCCGGACTTCGGTCATGTCAGAAGATTCTTGAGCGGGGACAAAGTAAGGTGCCTTCATTCTCAGTGATGCTTTTAGGCCAGCTTGTGCTCTGATAAAATTTCTAGCCCTTGCTGTAGAGTTGAGAACCTGTCGTGGTTTGCCTTAATTACCATTTTATAAGACACTTCTATTTCTTAGTGAGGGGTAGGGTGGAGGGAACGGGATAATATTAGCAGACTGGATTTCAGGCTAACTCTATTAGTATCCCTGTCCAGTCCAAGTGTTATTAAAAGGATTATCTTTTTTTTTTTTTTTTTTTTTTTTCGGTCTACTGCTGTTTTCCTCACCTCAGTTTAGCCAAGATTTTTGCTGTTATAAGGACTAGTGGAGAAGAGTTATTTTCCCCAGGGATGGAGGAGGGATTTTTTTGTTGTTGTTTGGTTCTGCTTCCTAGGTGCTATAACAGAAGAATAGTAGCTTGCTCAGAAAACGCAGCAAAGCAGTCCATTGGAAGTGGGGCGGCACGGAAGAGATCTGCGTGCCTGATTGAGAAATTTTGTCTAGATTTACCAAAGATGTGAACAGCCTCTATCAGTGCATCACTGCGCATCAGCCACATAAGGACTTACAGTGACCAGGTGGCCCAGTGAGTTCCCAAGATTTAGGGCAGATGATCCAGGTCTTGGGGTTTCCTCTTACGTGGCGGGGGGGAAGGGCCCTTGGTCTTAATTTTTCTGCTGATACCATAAAGCACTTGGATGAAAATCTTAATGTGTACAGAATTAGATTCTTGCCAGTACACTTATTTATTTGCTTTTGTGTCTGATCTATATGTGTTCTTTAGATAAGGAATGATAAACTTCTCGTTTCTGACTGGGCGTTTTCTTGGTCCAGTCCAGTGTTTTAATGGGGGAGAAACTTATTACTTGGCATAAATGCTAGAGCAACCACTAAAGTAATGTTTCATCTGCATAATACAAATGAAGGTGTTGAAACATGATGAAAGGATTTTTGCACTAAGAACACTATTGTAGCGATGATGAAAATCCAGAAGAATACTTGAACACTGAAACAGAACTGTGCTTGGTCCCCCTGAATCGTATTTGACAGAGTGGTAAGATTTTGAGACAGAGTAAGTGCTGTGTCAGTTTGTGCTGCATCAGTGTATAGGTGTATTAGTGTAAATACACTGAAAATGTAGAACTCAGAATGAAAAGGGCCTGGCAGAGGAGCGTGGGACTGCGGCATGCGTGAGGGAGGCTCCGGTCTGGCTGCGGCTTCAGCAGAGAGCGCGACGGCACAGCTGATGCCACAGGCTTAACTGCTCTGCTGCCCTGTGATGGCTTCTGCTGAAGCAGATTCAATTTAGTCCCAAAGTGAAGCACACGTACATGTAACTCTCTCTGAATTGCACTGCAAAAACTTGGATTCTTGAATTCCATAATGATGATCTGACAGAGTAGCCTTTTATTACTGTATGTCTGTTAAATGAGACTGGAAATCTTTTTATATTGTAAAACATCTTTGAGTCAAGAAAACAGCGCTAAATGAGCTCAGGCTGTGAGAACAAGGGACAAGAAAAATATCTCTTACAGAAAGACATAAGCAAAGTTGAATGCAGTTACTGAAAGGTTGTAAATGGAGCGTTTTGAACAGCAATGGTGAAGGCCAATTATTGCAAATATGTATTTTGACCAATTTACTTTTATGTCTCAACCAAAACATTCCCCACAATTGTTGTGGGGTTTATATTTTAGTCAATGAGGGTTTGGATGATTGTGTAAAAATATAAATGTTAAAGCAAGTTATGATTAGAGTTGGACAATAAACAAGAAAAAGGGAAATAGTAAGTTTTATTAAAATCAGATGTTGCTTTTTTTTAACTGAAAGTATTTGTTGCCACAGAGAATAAATGAAGACTAGTTACTAAAAACATTTAGCATGACATTACATTTTAGAAAGTCTACCGTTAATTTTTTTCTGGAGGTCACCTCATGTTCCTGTTGATCCTCTACAGTCCATTTTCAGAATATTTAGATGTGCTTCTGTACATGCGGGTATCAAACCGTGTGTTCCCACAAGACCTAAGAAAACGGTGACAAAATTAACAGAGACCTCTTTATCTTAAATTCTACATGTATTGCAGTTTTCTGGTTCAGAATCAAAATTCAGTGTTTATAAGTAATTATCCTATAAAATAAGGTATTTCTTTTTCTGTATTTATAAATGCCTGAAATAAAAAGCATTAAAATGGTTTTAAGAATATACAATATACTTTAGGATAACTTCAATCTTAAAAAAATTCAATGGCTTCAAAATAATTTTTCTATACAGTTGGAGTTTGCTGTAGGTACCATACGCATTCTTAAAACATGCAGCAACCCCACCCCCAAATAACACCCCAGTAAAACCTAAATCCAGTGATAATACTGGGTACTTTCAGTCTTTATTGTGGTCAATGGGGAACTGGAGCTTTTGAGCTCTTAGGTCTTCATTTTGCTTTACTCTTACTAGAAGAGTCTTGAACAAAAAAATGGTTTGCCACTGTGTCACAGAATTCCAAAAATAATCTCTTCATCATGCACTTGACCAAATCTCATACGAACTCTGGATTATTTTTAAGGAAAGCATGGTAAAATGAAATGTGAGGCTTCTAGGCTGATAGTGAGTTATTTACTACCAAATTTTCCACTTTGTATAATAAATGGTGAATAAAAAAAATCAAAATAACCAAGTGCAGATCTAAAGTGCACTTTAGAGGCTAAGTATTTCAAATGTGAACTGACAGTAGCAAAAATCAATGAGAGACAATTTTTGAACCATAGGCAGTATTTATAAATATATACTAAGTAAAGCAGGAATTGAAAAACAAAAAATATTTCCTTTAAAAGCAAGCTTTTTTTTTCTTTACTGTGCAAGACAGTACTTTTTGACTCTTTCCTTTTTGCCAGTTTGATATTAAGCAAAAGGAAGCATTTTCTGCTCCAGACCAGGCGTTAGGAAATTGGCTTTGCTTCTTATTGCAGTTTAGAGGTTTCTTAATCTGTTCGTTAATGATCATCGAATACTGCCTGTGGTATTCTGCAAACAGGTTTTATCTTCCAATATCCCACAATGGCTAATGCAAATTTTTGCAGTGATTCCTTAAAATTTTACTTTGGTTTTACAAAAAAATATTGTGTTATTTTAAATTAGAAAAATACTGATAATATTACACATTTTATTTTCTAAATATTTTTAAAGTTTTGTACCATCTTTACCTTGAAGAGTCAAAATGCCTCAGTCTTCATTTTCATGGCTTTTAATTCAATTAATTCAATTTTGAATGTTCTTATGCCACGTACCATACATCTTATTAATACAACACCCCCATTCTTGGTTATGTTTAATTCCTTTGCTCCGAATGCAAGACTACTAATAAAATGCAGTTAAAATGTTGCCCTGTCCGTTGCTGCTGCTGTAACATATATGCTGATGTAAAGCAGAAGCTGAACAAAGTCACAATTTTCCCGAGATTAGAGGTAGCCAGGCTGGCTGTCTCCTCGCCTCCTGCTACCCGCTTCCAGCATCAGGCCACCCCCATGCCACAGTTTAGATATTATTTGCTCTTCTGGGTTTCAGATTACGAGAGCAATTGATCTGTGTGACCTATTTCAGAAACTTTCACGTTTGCTGGGGAAACCTAAACCAAATGTATCCCCTCAAGAGACAAATCAGCTGAAAACTTGCCAGTTGATGTTTGGAGGCAGCCAGCGCTGCTCTGTAATGAATGCTGGTAGGACAGCACCACCTCATGGCTTACTAATAAGTCACCATCCAAACCCCTTTAAATAACAGTTTTCACACTACTGAATTCAGAGCTGAAGCTTCAGCTCTGAATTTAATCTTTGGTTTAATTTAATTGGTTTAGTCTTTGTCACATGCCACTGTATCAGGGAATTACATCATTTTGAAGGTTCCAGTTTCTCAAATATAGAATCCTGGTAATAGTATTTTAAAAACAAAATCTTGTCTGTTCTTAGGCAACATCCTGCAGGAGCCTGTGTGAATTCAATGGGCTGACAGTGCTTAAAATATAACCTAGAAGGAAGCTGTGTGGGACCTGGCCTTTCATGTATTGTATTTTTAAAATAATCCAAGGTAGTTTGTAGTGGGAAACTTCTCCATAGGAGTCATGTCTACATCAAAACTTTTCTAACTAGTCTTTCCCAACTGTAATAGTTTAGGTAAGAGCCCAAGCTCTTAATTTTAAAATTTTATTTAATATAAATTGGATTTCTTCTTATAGTATCTATTCTGTTTGTGTTTTATTCCAGATTTCTGAAAATGCTTGCCTTCATTACATGCACTAACTGTGGAAAATTTCTTCTTTTTATTTTTTTTCTTAATATGGTTTAGACACTGGAAAAAAATTTTTTTGTAATAAGAACAAGTTTGTTGTTACACCAATTACTGTATCTCCTCCTAGTACTGAGACTGTACTTTTTTTGGTCGGAAACATGCAGTCCCTGTACATCACCTAATGTCTTATTGAAATTCTTAATTTTTTCTGAAATAGGCAGTGGGTATGTTTGGGTTGACTGTATGTATGGAATCGAAAACCTGATAGGTGTCTAGATATTATAACAATCTTAACAATCTTAAATTTGCTGTTCTTTGCAGAGGGGATTGTACAATGTAGGCACCTTCTCATGAATCTGTAGATGGGATCTATTTAGGTAAGACATTTGAAGATCAGGCTTTTTGGATGTATTGAAAAATTTAAAAGTTTTACTTTTTTTTTTTTTTTAAATTTTTATGGTTAATAAGACACTTCCATCAGCAGTGCTTGTCGGTGCTGCTGAATCAAGAGTAAATGCCGTGTCTCTTAAGACTTTTGCAAGAGCCTTTCTATTATGTTTTGCTTTTAAGTATTTTTAAAGTTTTCTTTAACAAAGTACATCTTTTAAAAATTCAGAATGGCAGTATAGTGTGAAGTGTAACAGTCAATTTTATATGGTAGTAAATAGTTGCTTATTGTTCTGCTGGAAGAGTAAACTTGATAAAATGCTATGTTTGTTCAATGAAAATGACTATTCAACGCTGTCGAATTCTCCCTACAATATGTCACGGGAACTTACTCCAATCATTTTAATCGTAAACAATGCTGCTGCTTCTTGCATTGGGTTAAACGTATGCAAATTGGAACCTACTGTTTCATGAGTGATCAATTCTTTGTTGGGAGCGGAAAGAAATGTTGTATGTATTGCTAAGATACTGAGGGAAGCAGAGTCAGCGTCTGTGTTCTAAAGTATATGCAGCTGTTGAAGATGCTGCTTTGGAGGGAATGTTTTCCTGTTTCTCCTCTTATTTAAAAATATAGCCTGCTCTAAAATCATAAGAAAAGTGTCTAAATAGAAGAACATGTACCATTTCTAGTGAAGGCCCCAAATATAAATAGAGCTGTGCATGCCACCTGTGGTAGCAGATGGCAGCCATTCACAGCTTCCTTTTGTGCTGGACCTGCATTATATGCAATATTTGCTTTTATGTTTTAATAAGAGATGTTTAAAAAAGTCTAGAGTGGCAACAAAACACAGATATGTGCGTTAAAGAGGTAGTTTACAATGAAGATAAACTTTTTGAAGTGCAAACTGGAACCTGAAGTAACTTTAAAAAAGTTACATTACAGGCTTTAATGTGACTTTATAGAGTGTTTTTTACTTGTGTGATGCTGATGCTTTTGTTGCCACCCAGTGGAAAACTGCTGCTGCTTCACTGTAGAGACTCAATTGATTTATCATGACCAGAACTACACTTGGGAGTTTTTAAATAACACTTGGAGTCACCAGCTTTGGTACTTGAGCTTAGGAGCTTATCATTTTAAGTTTCTTAAGTTGCAACTAAATATACCTCCTTTCATGGCAGATGCGTCTTTTAGGAAGTTCCCTACTGGTGCTGTAGTTCCTACAGCTTCTGCTCTCCCTTGTGCTGATACAGGTATTTGTGGAGCTGAAATGAAAGAAACCGATTCTTTATATTTGGTCTTAAGCATTATTAACCCCCACTTCCAGAAGAGTGATTTGAAAAAAGTTGTTTCAGTGTTTTGGTGTGTGGTATTGACCCTCAAGGGAGTGCCAGTGGGAATGGGAAGAGAAGAGGGAGGGCCTGGAGTTTCGTAAGCAGTCTTCCTTGTCAGAAAGAACGTAACCCTCCGTATTCTGGTAGTGAATAGAAGCTCAAGAACATGCTGTTAGTATAACGATATAACTGATGTTGGCAATAGTGGGAGGAAGGGTATTTTTTTTTCCCATGATTCTCATAAAAATGTCAGTTATATCTGGAAACCCCATAATATAAGTTTAGTCTTAACGTAGTGCAAGAGTGCTGCAACTATGAAGGGGGCATTTCTCTAAGCCCTCCTTATCCTATCAGGGAAAAACCAAAATAATTTCATTATTTCAAGGTTGAAGGAGAGGCTTATTTTTCTGCTCCAGGCTTTCAGAGAAGAAGAAAGCTAATTTCCAGAGGCAGAGAATGGGAACCATGACAAGAGGCCAATACTCAGATGTGTTTGTGCTTCGTCTTCGAATTGCTTTCATCTAGCCTTTTGACGGCTGTGTCAATTGGTGGTATAATTGTTTTGAAAACAGGCATATACAGCAAGTAAGAAGTTGCAGTTATGATGGATGGGTAAATGGAGTGGAAAAAATGGATATGCTGAAATGCAAGTGGGATTTAAAATTGTTCTATGTCTACTTGAAAGATTAATTAGAGAAGATACAAAAAATTAGCGCAAAGGCAGGAAAAAGCAGGGGGAGAGAGAGACTGACTGGCCAAGAAAACTGTTGCAGAAGGGAAGACTTCATAGAGGTAAAGTCAGGTTTGGCAAAATTCACGAGTTAACTAATGATATTAAAAACCCCCAAAGTTAAAATATTCTTTAGCTATGTAAATAAAAAGAGAATTAGCAAAAAAGTGGATTTGTCATGCATCTGGAGTATAGATTAAGAATAGTTTAGGCATGGTCTCCAGACTAAATTAATAAGGAAAAAGCCGTGGACCAGCAGGGTAAAAGCAGGATATGTACTGGGAACCAGAGCACGTTACTGGAAATTTGTACAAAATCTCAGAACTTTAATGCAGTCAAATTGTGGTTTTTAGATAATCTCTGGGTTGAGTTCAGACACAGCGGATTTGAGAAATCCCAAGTTCTGAAGGCATCTATTTTTAATGAAAATACATTGAATTGAAGATGGTACCATTTGATCAGAGGGAAGCAAATTTAATGCCTATAATTAAGTCAGCAGAGGGAAACTGATAATGGCATCAGCAGGGCCTGACCCAGAAGTGGTCCAGGATTCAGAAAAGACTTTAAGGGGAAAATGATAAATAGAAAGCAAGATACAATGCAGTATTATTTGCTATCTTACTAAAAATAGGATTTGCCCAACCAACCTGATGCTTTAAGAAAATCTGTTTTTCCTTCCTTAAGGTGACCTGGTATTTGATGGTAAAGTGTCTGATGAAGAGCTAATAGGAAGTCTAGAGGAGATTAGCAGAGAAAATATTAACTGAATAAGATGAATAACCAGAAGCAATGCTTCTGTGTTGAAAAAAGCATTGGGCTGAAGAGAGGTTAATAGTGGAATTACTTTTTGCATTCCCCAAAATAAGAACAGTACTAAACAAGATGAGGTTTAAAATCAATCCCAGAGTAAGATGCATCGGTAAAATTTACTGATGAGGGAATGCTGAGAGGAAGGAGAGGGAGGAGCATGACACGTTACAGCAAGTGCTGATTGACTCTGGGGTCTGGAGTTGTGGGGAGAAGAAAGAAATTCAGCAGTAGAATATGTATTTAGAGACCGAAACAAAGAATAAGCTCGAAACTAATCAATGAAAATGGTGGAAGAAAAGATATTTCAAGCTGAGTTACAAAGTAACTGACACCAGTGAATGCCTTTCTAGCCATCTGCATTGGAAAAGGATGGATACAAACTGGAGGAAATGCAACAGAAAGTTACGGGTTAGGCAACTTCAGAACTATCTTGTAAGAAGAAACTAAAAGCTTGGGGTCGTTTGTCCAGGCCTACAGAAGTTAGAGGGAGATAGGATTATTGACGGTAAACTCAAACACACATGCAGGGAAGCAGAGCTTTTAAGGGAAAGGACTGTTTTGAAGCAAGAAGTTGGTAATCCATAAACCTGGAAATTTGAAGGTTCTTATTCATAATAAGAGCAATAGGTTTCTGATAAAGCCATTCAGTTGGAATAGGGAGATGTTTTATTACCTTTAGGCTGGAGCTTGATAACTTTGTAAAGAGTGTATGGTATGCCTCTGATAACCCCAGAATAATTGCAGGTTGATGACACTGGAGATATTGTCAAAATTTATATTTGTATAGTCAGGGATATTTCGTGTCTGCAGAAGATTAAGCATTGTACCAAAAAAAAAAAAAAAATCTATTTTTTTGGATAAAGTTCACATTCCCTGTTATGCTAGTGAGATCATCTTTTTTGTAAAAATTGTTTAATTTTGTTGATATGGTAATGACAAGTTGAATTCAAAACTATGCCAGTAGTACACGGTAAAGAAAAGGCAAAAGAGAAATAGCAGCAGTGCAGGATTGCAGAAGATGCTGTTAGAATTTGAGGGAAAGTAGAACAAGAAGTCTCACTTCTGATGCAAATCTTGGGAACTAAGAGCTTGATGCGAGTATGGGCATAATGGTGTCATTCTAAATTCATGAAAATAGCTTTACAAATGAAGGAGAGGCAAAGTGGGGTCAGTGCAATTCAAACACATGATGACAATTTTAGCCTAAATAGAATGCTCTTTGTGACTAGATGAATTAATTACTGTAAGACAGTGTTCTTGCTTGTCATTCTGATTCTTTCTGCTTGTTAATCACTCCTAAATTGTAGCTATTGCAGTAATATTAAGATTTATTACTTATAAAGTTTTGTTAATCTCTCTTCTAGTTTAGTGTTTGTTCACATATTAATATAAATGTTTTGAAATGTTTCTTATTTTACATTTCTACTCTTTGTCCTCTGTAGTACTTTCTTTCTGCCTATTAAGTATTATTGTTCTACTGAAACACTGTATGACTGTTTTAAATGTTTTGCTTTCATAGTCGAGCTTAATTTACCTATTCGGCAAATTTCATGACATACCAAGTCTGAGCTGAGAAGGAGATTAGTATACAAAAAATAAGTTCCAGTGGCAATGAGAAGGACTGTCTGTAGAACGGTTTAGCTTATTCTTTGTGCCTCACTGATCTTGTAGTGATTTCAGTATTTCCCTTCTTATTGCTTATGACAGTGCTAACACAATTCAGGAAACTTTAGATCTACTGGAGATACTAACAGAACTCAGTTTGCTATGAACGGGATGAAATTCCCCATCCTGTTAATCACATGGAAAACTTTAAACATGAAAACTGGGAAAATTCTTACCCAATACGATGAGTTGTAGTAAAAATGAAACAGAGCAAATAATGATAGGGAAATGTATGCGTATTTATTTGCACAAGGAAACACTTATTTTTAGTTGTACAAATCACTGCAGTCTTACTAAGTACATTTTTTTTTTTCCTCTTACTTTTTTCAAAGAGCTGCGGATCTTTTGAAAAAAGTAATTGGGGGAATTAATCTTCTATTTATCCAAACTATTCTGTGTTCTTTCTCTGTGGTTTTTTTTGTTTGTTTAATTACAAGGAACATTTGCATGAAAATAGGATTTTAAGACTTGAACGGCTTCTGATGCTTTTTCCCAGATACATGGAGTAAACCGCATTTATTGTATTTGTAAACTAAAACAATTATAGTTTTGTAAAATTCCTTGCATGCCTTTTTACACTGAATTATTAATGAAAGTTTGAGAATATGCTTTAGAAAGGTGCCCCCTGCTTTCCCCTTGAAAATACATACCACTAACGTATATAATTCTCCCCTCTCCTCTTCCCCGCCATCATGTCTCCTTCAAGACCTGCCAAGGAAGTCATATTGGTAGTCATCTCATTTCTGTGGCCAATTAAACTCAATTTCTGTAGTTCCTCCATTGTCTAAGATAAGCAGCATCTTATGCTACAACAAATCTTGTAAGTCAGACTAAAGTTTGCAAAAGTTCTTTCAGATTTTTAGGAGTTTTTTCATCTTTTCAAAGGATCTTTGTAAAGACTTTTAATAAAATCAAGTGGATTTATAGCAAAATGTATCCACAGTGAAGTGGAAATCCAGAAATAGAAATTTGATAGGGATGTATGCTCTGGCAAAACTTACTAATGATTATCAGATGATAGAGATACTGCTTTAGTTTAGGCACAAACTGGTCATTCTGTTATGGCAAAAATAGAAAGGAGAGGGATCTCTCCTTGCTCTACACGTTCTAATAACTGAACTTGAATATTTATATCATGTCCCATCAGCAAAATGTTTAAAACTTTCTTGCATGATCTTCTAAAATGAATTCATTTTCTAAAATGTACATTAGGTTCTGGATTGCCAGTTTAGATAATGTTTTGTGTTATTATGATCATGTTTAATATTGTAGTTATATTTAATATTTAGTGTTTAGTTTATGCTTTTTGGATAGAAGATGTATTTTAACTACTTTTCTCTGAGTTGTACCTTCTTACAACAGATCTTTTTTTAGATTATTTTTATGCATTGACTGCTTGCAAAATGTGAAAATACTACTACAAAAGAGTAAATTTTATGATTCTTTTTAGTTACAGAATAAATAATTTTACAAATTCATGTTTGAAGTGTGGAATACTGAACTTCAAACATAAAAGTAATCCGTTATCTGACTGAAGTTTAATTATGATTTCTATTCATTTAGATTTCTCATATTGGAAAGCTGAAAGATTTTCTTCTGCAACACAGAAAAGATTACATTAATGCTTACAGGTAAGTGTACATTGTGTTTAAATAGATTTATTTATTTATTTTCAGATTTATAAAGTGAACTGCTTAAAAATCTATAGGCATAATGACTAAAACCAAAACATAGATTGCTTATTAATTGGCTTACTGTAAGCTACTTAAGATGAAGAATAGTGCTGTCACAAGAAGAAAATGATCCTAAATAAAATGAGACTCAGAATTTGAAGAAGATTTCTGGCTCTTAGGAATGAGTTCTGAAACAAAACAACCTGGTAGTCCCAAGTCCAACACCTTTTAAGGACCTGCAGAGTAGGTTTCTGAAAGGTTCCTCAGACAGCAGAATACTGGATTAAATGATCCAGGTTTTCCCCTTCACTCTGTGACACTAAACCTACCTGTTATCATGAAGTATACAGTCAGTAGCATCAGCAGGTCCTGGAGGAGAATGATGTGAACTCTTCATATTTCAGACCCGAATGTGAATTCCAGACGAAGGACACCATTGAGAACACAGTGTCAGGGGACAGCAGCACAGGATTTGCTTTTCTGTGACAAAAACTGTAGGCTTCAGTTCTGGTAGTTATTATTGTGTGGAGAAAGTTTTGATATATCCAAATGAAACAGTGTAGGTAAGCTTTCCCTTTTATAGGATCTTCTGAAACTTCACAATTTCCTGTGTTGTATTTCTCCAGTCCCTCAGCATAACTGCAGTATTGCATGGGGTGAGTCAGCCCTGTCTGCATTCCGATTCTGCCACAACCCTGACTAAAGCTAAGCTGTTGCTGCAATCAAGGTAGAGAAAATGCAGTCTAAAGTCATCTTGGGTTGAAGACACTGAGTCCCAAATCAATTTAATACCTTTCTCCAAAAGGCTTCACAGGTACCCGATAGGAGCGTTATCCAGACAGGTATCCATCCCCCAGGAGAAGACAATAGGAACAGATGAGCCATCTGCTATTCCTTAGGCTCAGTCCATACTGGAGAAACAGGCTTTCTGAGAAACAACTTCTAGGCCTGAAAGGGTCTGTTACAGTAATAACAGTACTATACAATCAGTGGTATCAAAATGTGTCCCTAAGTAAGGTGCCAGAAGACTTCAGGCACCTTTTTTTGTCTCCCTGAGATTTTAAAAGCAGTATTTTGTTGTTTCAAAAATGAAACAAAAAAATGAAGATTTTGACATGTTTCATAAGTGTGAGGCCATGAGAGCTATTCATAGTCAGTGCCGGTGAAAATGAATCTTGGGGGTGCGGGTGTCAATTCTGTGTGCAAGGCGTATGAGGAACTGCTTTTCCAAGCAGCAAGCAGAAGTAGTGTACAGCTACATGTTATGACTAGCTCTCTGCTTTTCAATTCCTGTTGGAATAGGTCATGACCAACACTAGGTGGAGCTACCAATTTAATACTGAAATAACTATTTTTACTGTGTGAAAACTTCATGTGAATGCATAAGCTGAGAAACTGCAAATAATTGCAGTAGGAGCAAACAAGTCAGTAGCAGTTAAATTTTGGGTACTCCCTGTATTTTATTAACAGTAGTGTGCATAAAATTGAAGTGATAAGAGGAGTAAAAATTTGTCCAAGCTATTTTGGTTTCTAAAAGGCTTTTTTTATGTTCTTTTTGTAAACTGTCTTTTAACCAGTTATCATGGTGATTTTCACCCCCATGCACCTCAGGTATTAACTAAGGAGAGGAAAAAAGAAGTGTCATTTCCTCCAAATCTCATCTGTGATTGCAGTTGATCCTGTCCTTAATGGTCAAACTTAAAATAGATAGTACTGTCAAATTCCATACTACATTGCTCATGCTGTTCTACTTTGTGGATGCAAAGATGATCATAGAATCCATGCCGTCATAGAATCTTACAATCTTAGCAAATGCCTCACTCATTCAAGACAGCAGTTTTAACAACTTTTCAATACTTAAGCTATGGGGAAAAATTTTAAACAATTTAATGCTAAAAGGCTGTGCTGGAATTTATGTAAGAGCTTTAATTTTGTTAATGAAATTTGGCTGCTCTGTATTTTGTCAATCCTGCTATTTGTTTTTCAGCTATAGCATGATGTGTTGGTGAAATTTGGCTTTTCAGTTACCAAGTTGAATTATGGTATGCCTTGTAAAACTTCTTCGTAATGTGTTACATCCAGGTCCTTGATTGCTTCTTTGACCTTACTTTTGCAGACTATAAATTCTTTATTAATAGAGTCTTTATTTTTGGCATACATAAAATGTCCTGCTACGGAGAGGATGTCTTTAATTCATTTTTAGAGGAAGATTTTTAGCAATGTGGAAGACAACTGGAAGAAGGGTTAATTGAAACTAAGGCCCTGACCCATTTTATCAAACTTTAAATATTTAACTGAAATACCTAAATTGAGTCCAAAAAGCTCAAGAATTAGTAAATTGCTTATTCACCTTCTTTTTTCTTGATTTGACTGTTTGCTATAAAAGATGTGAATGGCAAAACAGATGAAACTAGTGACGCAGTGATCTAAGCTTACTGACTTACAAGCAATTGCCCCTTTATCCTCTCCTGTTTATCAGGATTCATTTGCTTTCTCTTACACCTTGGTTTTCAGCTTTTTGTGATAAGGAACTCTTCTGTTTTGTCTTCTTGCCTGTTTTACCCTGTCTACCGTGATTCTCTCCTCTGGATAGAACTTCTGAGAGCTCTAGCGGTACCAGAGATGTGGTATCATCTTCTACTGACAGCATGAGTTACAATGGAAGGAAACTTGAAACTGGCCTGTTAGAAAACTCTGATTTACAGAGGGGCACATGTAGAAGCTTCTTCAAACTTCTCTCTAAATGCATGGTTATTTCTTGTTGTTTGGCTTAAAAATTGGGAGTTGTATTAATCTTAAAATCTGTGGCAAGAATAGTGAAAACTTGGGCTTTCTCTACAACACATTTTAAGGAAAAATAATAAATAATGAAAATACTGAATGAGTAGCAAAGACTATGAGTGACTCATGTTATTCTTCGTAACAGCTACTAAGGGAAGGACGAATAACTATATGTACCATTGCTTTTATTTAACATTAGAGCCTTGTCTTAAAAATAACTTAAATAATTTTAATTATTTTCTTGTTAGCTTCAGATACACATTTCAAACCTAACAAAGCCCTTTGGGTATCATACTCGTGATCAGTGAACACAGTCAGTGGCAGAGTATTTTATAAGAAATGTGTAGCTAAATCATGAGACATTGCATCATCACTGTTCCTGCTAATAGTAGCTGTCTCTGAGCTGTCACGTGTGATGTTGTTAACTGCAGTCTCTCTCCAAGAATCTTTGGAAAGAAGTGAAACTCAACAATCAAGAAATGCTTTAGGACATCTCAGAGTATTTTAAAATTAATTAGTTTCTATTGGAAAATGCTCTGACAATACTTAAAAACAGCAGTGGTAAACAGTAGTTGGCTATTTGTTCATATCTGGTTTATGGTTTATCTCAAGGACTTCCTCACCAGCTTTTTCAAGTAGGCTTATTAAGCTTCAGAGTGGTGTTTAGAAAGCACACATGGGGTGTAGTCCTTGAGGCAATGTATGAGAAAATAACCAAGGACTTTTCCTTAAAACAGAACTGATTAACTTTTTTTTTAAGTTTATTTGATAATCACAAAAGTAATTTTCAATTGATGAGTAAATATGGTAAACACCAGACACACATATATTAGAAAATGATCCCTGCTAAATTGTGATTTTAAGGACTTCCCAGCAATGTTGCATTTGGCTAATGCATAGCTTTAGTGAGTTAGTGATGAACAGTACTTAAAAAAAAAAAAAAAAAAAAGCCCTTCCTGACTCTGTAAAGTCCGAGTATCAGATTCTTATTCTTCTCTCGTAAGTGATAATGCTGATGAGACTTTATTGAATTTAGTGGAATAACTTCTCATTTATGTTGCCATAACAGAAAAATGAATAGTACCTTTCCTTTTTTCAGTTCCGTAGAGAATTAGATGTAAGGGTAGGTGGCCATTTCTTTCATCTCTCTTTGGTCATAAACTGTTTCCAGCAGAACAAGTTGATCGCTGTTCCTGGAAAGGAGAAGGCAGGGACTCTTGGTTCCTGAAGATGTTAACAAGATGTGGGTGCTTTTTTATTTTTGCTTATTAAGCAAACTGTGATCATTCCTTTCAGATGAGGATTGTTACTTACCTCCCCATTTTTAGTGTATGACTGGTATACATTCTATATATTCTTCCTCTCAGTCCATTTGCTATAATGCATTCCTACATTGCTTTCTACACTGTGCCGTGTGAGATCCTATCTTCAGTCTTTGGTAAATTGTCTATGTTTTGTCTGTGAACAACTTGTGCCTTTGCTTTTCGTCATCGGCTCCTTCATGTTTTTGATCATTGAACCACCAAGGCAGTTTGTACGGTTGAGTTATAGTTCGAGGAACTAGCTGTAGTGCCCCAACACTTGGGAATTTGAAATGGTCCTCTTGGGATTCCTCCGCAGCCTCCAGTTTCTCTGAAGGATCTTTCAAGGTTTAGACAGTTTAAAGACCAGTAGTTATTCCTACTGTTTTAATCAGACATTGGAAAGGAATTGAGACAACTCTAGATTTTGACCACAAAACACCTCATACCTAAAAGGAAAATCTTTGAGAGAAGAGCTTTCCATCTGGGATTATTAGACATCTAACTTACTGTCTTTTGCAACTGCAGAGATACTTATGTAGTTCATCAGTGTAGCGTAGATTGGTTCTGAGTAGAAATGATTTTTCCCATGGGAAAGGCTGGATGGGTGGCTTCTGATGTGTCTTCATTACATGCTTCTGTGGTCCTTTTGTACAGTTAAGTGTTTGAACATTTCATATGTTGTTAATTGCAAATAATATACTTTGAAAAAATTCTTAACAAATTATCTTTCTGTCTTAAAAATAATGTTGGTGCCCAGTAATTACGCCTCTTGCTCTAGCATTTATCTACCTAGTAAAGCTGGAAAAAAAAAAAAAAAAGCAGCAATAAATTAGTTACATGTTTGCCACCTAACAGAAAATCATAGAATGCTTACCCTATAGTTTTGTGGAGAGTGTTCCCTTGGCTTAACCAATAAAAGAAAAGAAGTAGACATTAAAGGACACTCTAGTGTCTTACTGGCTTCCATACAATGCCAGACTGCTTTCTTGTCTTGACTTAATCGCGTTTTTACAAGAAGCAAGGCTTTGTTTGTTATACTAGGATAGTAAAACATGTAGATGATCTGTAAGGACTTTCTTCAAGGAGGAGTATATAGTATTTTCCCGTTCTCCAGGGAATTATTTTCAAATTATTTCACTTCTTTTTTTGATTGTACTAAGTTCATATATCACATTTTAGAAATAGTAATTCTTTGTAGCAGCATTCTGGAATTTCTCAGCAATATTTTACAAAACTGAAAATACTAATTCAGGTATGCCTGTACTGCCTGTTATAGTAGCTGAAGCTTCCCCACAGAGTTAAAAAAAAAAAAGTTTTAAATATGTTGTTGTGGAATGTTTTGTCATTTGAGTAGACAAGTTTTTACCTTGGATTTGTCGGACAGCATTTGGATGGAAAAAGGCAGTAAATTAAAATGCACAAAACATAATAAATAATGTTTAAATTTAGTAGTTAAATAAGAAATAAAATAATTTAAAACATACTAGATGCCCAAAGGGAAGAAGTTTAAAAATGTCTGCTGTATTTACAACTAAGGTTATACATACATGTGCATATACCTACACACTTATGTGTGGGGGGGGAGCACTTATGTATATATTTGCAAGGCAATATCTGCAGGTGGTCAATTGGGCATCTCTGCTAAAACAGTACATATCAGTATTTTAGAACTGGTTTATTTCAGCTTATTGCTTCTCTCTCTCTTTTTTAAAATATGTTGTTGGAGGAAAATCAAGTTTTTCTGCTTGATTTGGTGTTTTTATTGAATCAGTAAGCAGAAAATGTTTTATGCACCAGCAGAAAGAGTTACTAATTCCAAAAGCTGGTGTAATGCCTCCATCAGCTCTGGTTCCTCGTGCTTTGCCAGCAAAATAGGATCATAGAAATGATAGGCTGGAAGGAGCATGGCTGACACATTCAAAAAGAGAATGACTAGGTCATTCTACCACCGTGTTTTGCTTGCTTTCAAATATTTCTTTCAATGGAGATTCCGTATCCTCCCTCTGTTTTTTCCTGTTTCCTTATCCATGCTACTAGAACTTTTTTTTTTTTACACTAACTTATCTTGGTTTCTCCTCAGTCTTTTCTAGAATCAACAATTACAGTATATTTGGGTTTTCATACGTGTTCTCTTCAACCTTTGATCGTACTTTTTCCTCTCCTTTGGACACTGTCCCAGTTGCTGTTGCAGTGAGGTGCTGAAATGGAACAAAACTCCAGTTGAGGCCTTGCCCAAAGCTAAGGATAGCAGAAAGATTCTTTTTCATTCGTAATGGATTATACTGCATTTATGCATCCCATTATAATGATGACTTTTTATGCAACAACATGTTGTTGTTATGTTTGGTTTATGATCCAATATGATCCCAGATGACTTTCTGAAGAACTGTTCTCTAATCAGTTGTTCCCCATTCTCTGTGGGTTCAGATAATTGTTCCTGCTGCAACAAAGAGCCTCTGACCATTCCTTATTCGAATTCTTCATGTCATTTCTCCAAGTTGACAGTATTGTTTTGAATTGAAGTCTTGTTCTCTTGATACAGTTTTAATTCACTTAACTGTATGCCTCTGCAAATCTAATAAGTGTATACTCCATTCTGCTGTCTGAGTTGTTAATGTCAGATCCAGGTCAAACCCCTGTGGAACACAACTCAGTGTGTCCTTCTGTTTTGGTATATAACTACTCCAAGTTCAGCTTTTCAAACAGTTTCACATCCATGTGGTACTTGTTTCTTCCAACTCATTTATTCGCTGGTAGCATATGAGAATGTCACGTGAGATGGTAACAAAAGCCACACTAAAGAGAAGATAGATAGCAATGATTGCTTTTCATCCATCCATAAGACCTGTTACTGCATCCCAGAAGTAAATTACACTGCATATGACTTATTCTTGATACATCTTGGCTGCTGGTTATCTTTTTGTTCTTTCCTAAACGCTTAAAAATTGTTTGATTATTTGTTCCTGTATTTTCCTAGGCTGAGTGGTCTATAAGTCCTCTGTTTTTTTTTTTTTTCTTCCTTAACGCTATTTTTTAAAGATAGTTGCTATGCTTCATCTTTTCATCGACCTAGCACTCACTTATTCTCCCCTAGTTCTTGGCAGTGAGGATCTCATTTGATGCATTTCCTATTTTAGGTGTTTCTCTTAGTAGTATTTGCAGAGTAATCTCTTGTTATCATTGGCATCCCTTGCCAGTTGTGTCTCATCCTGCACTTGACCCTTTTCTGATTGTGTCCCTACATGCTGTGTTCCTTTAGACTTGTCAATAGCAATCAGACCTAATTTGCACTTTCTGTATTCTGCTTTTTGTGCTTGAGCTCAGTGAAGAGCTCATGAAGGAACTAAGTTGATCTCTTACTGCATTGCCTATTCTTCCCTTTCATCAAGGGCAGAATTGCAAGTTATCTTAATGTCATTTCTATATGGAAACTACTACTTCACCTCAATTCTTTTCTGTCCCTTTTTAGGTTTTCCTTTTCAATGCAATTTAACCTACTAATTTTTCTAGACTATTGAAGTCTGCCTACTTGATGGCGACTGTCTTTATCTTACTCTTCACCCACCTTCTTAAAAATCACAAATGACCCAAGTTGCCTTCCAGCCCAAGTTTCTCATGAAGATTTCTCCTATTGATTAGGATAAAAATCTAGAAGAATTTGTTTTCTCCCTTCTTTATCTGCATGCATTAGCCAGTGTGTGTCTTGGCTGATTCTTCTGATTGCTTCTGAAAAACCTGGTTCGTTTGACCTTTCTTGATTTAGCGATGTATCAGCCCATTGCTATGATACTGCCACTGCACTTCTGAGCAAGTATTTGCATCTCTGACATACAGGACACAGCTGGATTTTTCTTGGTTCGGTTGGGAGGTTTTTTGTGTGTGTTTGTTTTTCCTTGTCCTGTTCTTTTTAAATGAATGGTTCTTTTTACAGTAAGGCTAGAGGATGGTGATTAGATGGATATTCAGTATAATCTCTCCGTGCAGATTTACTGGGGAGTGCAATGGGGACTTCGGTACCCTGTTAGTACTAGTGGATGCCATATGTGTTTTGACATAATAGGATGTGATTGTATGACTCCATTCTTGCCTTCCCAAGGAGATTGGGTTTCAGGTATCCCTGCCTCCGAGTGGCTTGACCAGCTCTTGTTCGAAAGTGCTGGTACTAGACGCTATGTAAGCTGTAAGCAGTTATGAAAGGAAGAGTATTTTATTTCTTTTTTACTGGATTAAGCTGCATTTTGCTACCTTTGAAGCTGTGAAACTCCTATTTAAGAATTTGATCTACCCTATTTTTGTATTAGCAACTATGAAAAGTAACTGAACAACTTGTTTCCCGATGTTAAAGCTGTTACAATTACCCTCAGTGTATCGCTATATTACTACTAGTTACACTGTTAGTAGTGTGCCTGAGGCAGGTTTTTTCATATGTATTTCTAAGTCTGATTTAAAAGAAAATTCTGGTTTGCATTTTGTAATCTTTATTTTACCCTATAATGTTGAAAAGTGCATTGAAAGCATAGAACTCTGCAAATACCACAAAGCTGGGCAGGGTACAAGAACCTAGACATATAAAGACAAGAACTTTATACTCTGTTCAGTAGTAGACCAGCCAGAACTTATTATTGTAATCTGAAATAGAATAGTAGAGATTTTTTTTGCTTCATCAAGGGGCCATCATGAAGCTGTTACTCCATGCTCATTTTCCATCTGAATCTGTGTGCCCTAACATGCTCAAGTAACTGTCTAGGCGTGGATCGCTGAACAATGTTATGCATTATCCCATACCAGATGATCTTAATGGTCCCCTTCTGTCTGGACCTGTGCGTAGATGGGTGTAAGAATGGATTTCCTGGCTTTACACATGCTGAGAACTTGCTTATGCCACAGACTAGTAATAAGAAGTCCCATCTATATAAGCTGTGCAAAGGGAGTGGGGGAGAGATCTGTCCTAATGTATTTAACAATATGAGTTATCTTATATTGCATATGTAGCTATCAATATGTCATCTTAACCAGGCTGTGGAAAGCCCTTCCATCAGATGTCTCTAAAATCAGACTATTTCAAATCTTTCATCATTCAGAAGCTGCTTTCTCAGAGAGTGCAAATTAGAGTTACAGCTTAGAAGACCACTGATTACAGTTGCGATAGGGATTTTGCCACAGATTTATGAAACCCATCTGTCCTGACCAAAGGAGAGCAATTCAGCTAGTAAAATATAAATGGAAACACTATATATGGCTGCTTTTTTGTAAGTTATAAAAAATAATTTTATAACATTTAGAATAGTTTTAATGAAAAAAATCCTGATGTTTAGATGTCACATACATGACAGTGTTGGAAACAAACAAGTAAAATACAGAATATTACTTCTAATTAGTTTGCTTTACTGTTTGCTGGCTAATCTGTGCTTGTGTACTAGCTGGCCAGTAAGCAGAAACTAATTTTCACGCCAGATGAACCATGTGCTGCTTTTTTTATGTGCCAGCAGTCACATGGGATGGGAATGAAGACATTTTGGTATAATACTCAGGGACATTAGAGTAACATTAAAACTTTGTAGAGGTGATCTGGCTTGACAGTGCATTGAAGATGCAGGAAGGCGTTGGTGGTTTTGTATGTGATGAGACGTGATGGAACAGGGTGATGTGCATTGGTTGTAGGCATTCCCGTGGCAGGGATTGCAGCAGTCACAGGGAAGATTTGGCATTCTTGCTGAAGTATATGAGAGATCTCTAAGGGTATCAGGCTAGCTTTGCAAATTGAAGATCCCTTCTTTTTATTTGTATTTACTGTATTAATATAGTTGCATTATACATACCTTGAACAAGGGGGGAAATTTTCACATATAAATAAAGATCTAAATTAAAATAAGAGTATGAGTTAAGGTTTTCTTTCCTGTTTTTAAACACAAATATAATAAGCTGTGATGACTGTATCATCAGGAAACCCAAGATGAACATAAGATAAGCTGCTGTAGCAAAGTTTTATCATCTATGGCTGTGCAAACACTGTTAAATACCTTTATACAGTATGCTTTTCTGGTGGTTATCTACAGTGTGTTAATATTTTACTGATAGGCCTCCATTTTTATTAATTTAGTAACAAAAAGATGCATTAATCCTATTAAAAAATATTAAATACATAATATATAATCTAAAATAGAAATAAACAATGGGAACAGGTTTTAATAAATCTTATAATTGACTTGATAACAAAAATGTGCATTATTTTCCAGTATTATTCCTTACTATGGCTTGAATTTACAGATTTCATAGTACAACTACTTTAAAAACGAAGCTCAGTATTTAGGATAATGAAAACATACATTTAAGTAAATAAGTTCCAATTTTTTTTACTATTTTCAACATTTGAGCTATTCTTTTATCCTACTTGTTTTCGTGGTTTTAGACTTGAAATATGCCTCACTGGAATAAGTACTGAGGGTAATGATATATTTTTCTAGTTGTATTTTCTCCTTATCTGCTCAGTATTTAATTATGTACAAGATGATAGCATATATTGCTTTTCCTACATCTTTTACTAGTCAAAAAATGTTTTAAAAAACCTCTCAGCTTTATAGAAGTGGCATTTTTATCAGTGATGGTTATTGTACTTTTTACTTCCTTTTCTGTGAAACTCAGTGTTGCAGAAAAGCTTCTGTGGAGATGGTGAGTGGGAAGAAGGTCTAAGATGTGTACTTGTAGATTTTATGTTGGGGATTTCTTCAGTGACAGTTTGTCTTGTTTCTCAGCCATATTATGTCTGAGTATGTGAGGATGACAGATACAGAGCGTGATCAGATAGATCAAGATGCTCAGATATTTATGAGGACGTGTGCCGATGCCATTCATCAGCTGAGAACAGAAGGTAAACTGAGCAACTCTTAAATGTTTCTTCTTAGTTATTGATAAAGGCTAATATAATGCTGAATCTTGGATGGTGAATCTGAAATGCTTTTGGAAAGAGATTGGTGAAGTCTCATTGCCTTTTTGTTTGCATCTGTGTAATCCCATTGGCTGATTAGTACTGTACTTAATTTTCTGTAATGTTAGAGGAAGGAGAAGCCAGAGCATAGAATTTTATTTATTTGTTCAAATACACTAATTAGTAAGTGTAAAAAAAGATAGTCTTCAATATTTACTACTTGAATAGTAAGTTAGCACTGTGGCCCAGAGGCCTGAACCAAAGTTCACTAAATTCAATGGTTGTCTCTTTCTAGCTTGTCCACCTGTAAGGTATTACAAGTATAATCTTTCCAAGTTTGAGATAATTAAATAACTTTAACAGAGTCCTGGTAAAGTAACAGCGTTTTTGACAACTTGAGTATGGGATCATACCTTTACAACACTATCTTAGGAAAGTTGTAGAGAGAACTTCTGTTTTGCCATTTTCAAGTTTACTTGCTGTATGTATGTTTTATCAATATACCAAAGACTTTCATCAGCTTTGGAATGCCATCTAAACATAGTTGTAGCATTATTTGAATCATTGAAAATCAGTCATTCATGGGAACTACATAGTATCAAAATAAGAAATATTAATATATGTGAATTAAAAGGATGCTTGACACAATAAATCCCAAAGATTTCCACCTAGTCTATACACTGGAAAATGTAAAATGTTAGAAGTTCAATATTTTAAGCAAGTTAAATCTCTAGATCTGTTTTGCTATGCTTAGCTTGGTGACATCTATTCTTGTTTAGAAATTTAATTGACATAATATAATGCGTATGTAACAAACCAATAACATAAATATTGTAAGACACTAGTTGTTTTCAGCTTTTGGTTTGTTGTAATGATTTACTGTTTTACAGAACCTATATTTAAATATAGCTATCTTTAAAATAAATACTAATATATAACATATATAAAATGTTAATAGGCTCTTGAATATAACTTGCGTATCAACTGAAAATGCAAACTTTTGTGCAATTCAGTAAAAAGTTAAAAGTTGTCTTACATCTTTCTTTTGTATTTCAGCACACAAGGGTGTCCAGTCTGCTCAGGTAAAGGAGCACAGAACAGCTGTCTTGGACTTCATTGAAGATTACTTAAAAAGTACTTAGTGTTTATTGAATGGTTAAAAATGGTTTCCAAGAAAGAAATCATGCTCTTCTAACCTGAAGTTTTGTTTACTGTTTATCTTAAACAGGAGTATGTAAGCTGTATTCTGAACAAAGAGCCATCCGAGTTAAGCGAGTGATAGATAAGAAGAGACTGTGAGTAGTGTCAAAAAATAGTTTAACTGTGCCTTTTGTTTGTAGGACATTCAGCAAAACTATTATTCATGTTTAGATTCTAAGGAGATTGTTTTAATGGAAATCTGTAGTTGGATGAGCAACTTCTGCTGTCAGCAGGTGCATTCCAGGGCTCTTTTACACTTCTGGCACGTGAAGTTAAGTCGGTAAATGGCAGAGTGCCAATATAGTGTTGTACTTCTCATTTATGTAAATTATTAAAGCACCAAATCAGTAAAATGTGGGTTAATAAACCTATTGGACTTCTACAAATGCAAGACAATATTTTTGTGTGTCCCATTAAGTAATAGTCTGCATAAAATAATTTAGAATTAAATCCTGCACATTGGTAATATGTCTCAAAGACACTATTTAGGATACTGTCTGTTTAGGTACAGGAGATGTTCATTTCTCTCTCCCGTTCTCTTTCTTTTTGTCTTTTTTTTTTAAGCCACTATCTTTCTGCTAAAGCAAGTGATTATGTTGTGAATAAATGCTACTTGAGATGGCGGGTCTTCATGGCAAGTAGAAACATGATTAAAATAAGAAGTTACATTCAAGATTTTTTAACTGAAACAAAAGAGTTTCTGCTTCCTATCATGGCATGTGTTCAGGCTGCTAACATATTGGTGAAAATGTCTAGAAGAAGTTAAAGATTATGTGCTTGCTGGCTTTTTGGTCTTTTTTTTTTTTTTTTTCCTTTTTCAGTCAAGTATCAAAAAACATACTTTTTCAGTTTCTTTTTCTGCATGCTCCCAGGTGTAAGAATGACAGGGAGAATGAACAGGTTTGCAATTTATTTAATACCTGAAAGGCTTTCCATGTCTTCTCAATCTGCATTATTTGAATTCTAACCTTAAGTTCCATTACGTACATTTTAATTAAAAAAAAAAAAAATCTAGAACATACACATCAATAAATAAATTCTTGAGTGTTTTTCCAAGACTTGATGCTGTTTTATCAGTTTGGTGTTTGGCTCAGTTGGCTATTTACACTGAAACTAGAGAGATGTTTTCAAAAGTCTGTAAGTACATTTTATTCAGAGTGATTCAGCATGATTAAGCACAACTAGATTCACTCAAATATATCCTCCTGAGACATAAATAGCAGTACAAGCCAAAACCAAGTAAACAAAATACACCAAACCAGTTCTGAAATTTGGCAAGAAGCAATGAGAGAAAAGTAAGGCATTGGTGCTCTTGTAAGTCCCATAACTTCTCAGAAAAAACATACAGAAACAAACTGTGTGATTTTTTTCATGTGTTAAAAAAAAAAAAAAAAAACCACCAAACAAACAAACCCCCAAAAAAACCCAGTATCAGTACTCTTCACACCAAAGAACTTCAAAGAAAGATAGCATGGTTCCTGCAGTTATAGAATTGGTTAACAAATACCAGCTCTTGTTTGTTGTACTCTTGCATTACTGTTTCCATGTGAAATCCCAGGTTCAAGATTTCTCAGATGACTAAACAGAGAAAACTACTCAATTTGATGTACGCTAAACATGGAGCAATTTCAGAAGTTAGAATACCACTTAAATAAAGAGCAATAATGCATTAAAAAAATAACCCGGTAGATGCAGTCCTTTTATGTAATACTGGAAGATACATCTTTGCCTTTCTTTACGGATGTAAGAACTAGAAAACAGATGTTGGCCAGGTGGAGTCTGTATGCGTTGCAGATGTGATGTAATGGCTAAATTGTCATTTAAATTAAAATTCAATTTAAATAAATCACAGGGCATAAACCAATCTTTATGATGACTCGAAGAAAAATTGTCTTTTTTCATATGCCTTCAACTAGTTGATTCATAATTTCCCCAAGGATTTCAGCAGATGCTTTATGTGGTAGTAAGAATTTGTTCCATCACTTAAAAGAACTAGGCATTCTTTAAATAGTGCATCCCAGGCACTTTGTTAGTTTTTAATTGAAAACTTCGTACATTAGCATACTGTGCAAAGTAAGGACAACAAACAATAAAGGAATGCATTTCTTTAGAAGTAAATTAATCCTAGTGCAGATCTTCTTTCCTGCAATTTAGTCAACTTAAAATATGTGCGTATCAGACAATCCTGAAAGGTTTGCAGTAGAAATATACTTCATCATGTTTCCTTTTAGTCTGATAAACATCCTAAGCTCTTCAATAAATTGCCTGAGTGTTACAATTTTCTTACATAAGTTGCCTTTATGTATTAACTCATATTATTTTGATTAAAAAGTTCTGCCAATTACATAGGACTAGTTCCCCAGAATGAAAAGCTGAGAAATAGAAACACAAGCAGCTTTTTCTGTAGAGGTACTTGGTTGTGATTTTCAGGTTTTATGTTTATTGGTATTCAAAATTATATTTCAATTTTAACTTCTTTTTCCATTAGAATATCTTGTGAATTTTGTATGCAGTTATTAAAATAAAGCTGATATTTTTATTATCTGGGGAATTGGCATTTTATTAGTATCAGAACTATTATTTGAACTGCTTGGATATCCAGATAAGTCTTTTTTCCTCATTATTAGGCAAATTTGGGACTTGAGAGGGAGGAGACGAGAGGAGAAGAGTTCTTTTGTGTAAAATTACCAAAATCCCAGTACTTGCAGAGTTTGTAGAACTAAGAAAGGTTCCCTGTTACTGTTTTTTCTTACTTAAATAACATAGTCACTCAGTGATGACTAATGCATTATATTCTTTTTTCTCAGAATTTTCTAATTATGGGTTAGAATTTAGACAGTACAAAGAAGGAAAGGGACACAAAATGCAACACCTTCTGTTAAGCAGCAAGGGAAGATTGCAGATTGTAATGAGATTAACTGTCGATTATATTTGAGAGGGAAGGAAGTGATGAAGGTGGCACAGCAGGGATTCAGCCCATTGCTTTTTGGTTTTTTGTTCTTTAGCTTCTCTAACAGCATAATTGCTAAGCATTTAACTGTCTACTACGTAGCAGTTACAGAATTCATAGTAGGCAACAATAAACCACAGAAGTTTACTGGAAAAAATATGTTGCCGCTAATTTTAAACTTTTTTTGGTGCCACAGTGAAATGTACTTGACAAGTACTTAATATATAATCAGAGAATATGCTTCTCATTTTTTTGCATTGCCATTGTATTAAAATTACATAGCAGGGACTTAGGTGTAGTATATATCTGTCCACTGCATACGTTCTTTCTTTTCCTTGCTTCTAAATGGTCTATTGTATCTTTTGGCAGACAAGATAAGGATCACTTTCATCCTGGTTAAACTGTTCTTTAAAGCTAGTTAAACAAAAATATTTGTTTCAGGGAAAAGCTAATTCTATTGTATTTTCTTACTTTACGATAATTGACAATATAAAGTAAAATTGTAATTATTACTGGGGGGGGGGGGGGGGAGTAGTGGTGTTGGCTATTGCTACTAAAAAGAATTTTCAGTATGACCAAAACGTTGGTTGGTTTTTTTAAATATATATTTTAATACCCTGGATTTTTGAAAGGAAGTTTAATAAAATGTCTGTGTTTTTATGCTATAGCCTTCAAAATTCTCCTCAACTCTGAACACGTAATGTGTTTTGTTCAGGAGTACTGTTCATGCTTTCTTTGCTTTTGTAATAATATTTCAGTGAAAGTTGCTAAGTACATTTTGTATCTTGACTGGGAAATCTTTAATGTGAAGTTTGCAAGAATTAAAGTGTTGAATTTAATAATCTGTGCTTGTTCTTGTTTTAGAGAAATTCAACTGTGTAATATCAGTTAAATTATAGGCTCTTGTACTTCTAGGTCCAGACTTGAACCTGAGCAGAGCAACGTGTCCAAATCACCTCTTTCTGCTGAAAAATCTTCACAGAATCCTTTAGATGATTCTGAAGAAAAACTTTCTGCTGAGGAAAGCAGAGGTAAGAATAAAACGTAGTTATATTTTACTTTTTGTGGCAAGGCCTGTCTGGTCAATAGTACTTACTTCACATTACAAGGGCCTGTTCCTGTGACTTGCACCTTTTCTATTTTCATCTTCCCTGAGTTGATCAGGCTTTTGCAAAGCAAAAGTGAGACTGCGGAAGCAAAATCTTAAACTTTTTGACATGCTTTTTCCAACCAGTTAAAAAAGTCTTATGCCTTGCTGGATTCCTCAGCCTCTCGATAAACTCTGTGTGAACTTTTTCCTTTTTTTTTATTTTTATCAATATCCATCTACTTACATATCTTCTCAGATCGGTCTGATTTTTTTCCATGTTCCTTTCACTGATGGCAAGGAATTGGAAAGTAGCTCAACAACTTTCTGGGAACATGTTCTAGTTTTTATGCACAGAGACCTTGAGTTGGACACCTCTACAGTAGGAACTCGAAGGTAGAATATGCTCATAGAGGGAAGGTTACTGGCTGGCCAGATCCAGTAGTTTTGGGGATGGTCTTTTCCACAGCATTGAGTTTCCCTGCTGGAAGGATTGTATCTCATCTTTCGGTGGACAGGAGATAGCCAGAAGTCCAAAGCAGTACCTCTGGCCCCAGGGTCATTTCAGCTGGTGCTATTCTTGACAGGATTTGCGAACATTGCTTCTGATTCCTTGGTGGCCTGCTTCTGAGGCCAGGGGATGCAAGTCCCTTCTCTTAGCTCTTTCGGTCTGTCCTGGGATGTGTACGCTGGCAGAACTTCGTTGCAGAGTGCCTTTCAGAGTACCACCACTATGCAGATAATTTCAGGTAGCATACCTAAAAAGAAACCTTGTTTCTGTGATTCTGGAGTTGCTTTCCCTGGCTTGAGTTCTCCTGCTTGTGCTGTCTAGAGGAGTCCAAGGTACCCTGTGATTTACAGCATGAAAATTATTTTTGGAGAGAAACAGAAACTGTATGAAATGTGATATTACATTAGGATAATATTTCATCAAGATAGAAGAAATGCACTGGATGGCCGTAGCATTCTGATAATCAGTTATTGTTTCTTTAGTGATTTTTATTAAAAGAGTAAAGTTCCTCTAGTTGGTGACTTTAGGGCCATAGAAAGGGTGGATTCATGTGAAGTGGGTACTCCATTTCTGGATGAAGACTCTAATACTGAATTACCTCACAGTGTGCGAACGGTTTCATTTTCTGATATGGCATTGCTTATCTTTCTAACCAGTTTGTACTTCTGCAGCCCTATCACTGTGCTTCCCCACCCCGGCCCCCGACACTGAATTTATTGTAAGAAGTAAAGGTTTTGATTATGTGTCGTTTCTAGTGCTTACTACGTTTTTACAGTATGTCTTAAGTGATGCAGCACACAGGCACGTAGATGAGTTTCACCTTAACACGTTATCAGTGTTTTGCAGCTGTGAGCTAGTGCCAGCAGAGAAGCGGCAGTGTAGTAGTATCTTCATTGCCCTGTGCTCTTTCCTTGTTACTCAATGTCTCTGCAATCTCTGAAAGTGTGCACTCCCACCACATAGTGTCATTATAATATTTTAGCTCCAAAAATCTGTGCCACACTGTGGAAAATGCTGTTCTTTGGTTGCCTTGGACGCAGCAAACCACTGCAATAAACAGAAACGAAGCTTTGTTTCTTGCACATTAATTTTGATTACTCCAGTTTTCACTTTTATTAGTTTATGCTTTAATTTTTTTATAAGAAAGTAGGGGTCTCATCGCATAAGTGATGCTGATGCAGTACTTATTAGGGGTTGCTGACTAGTCTTTCAGAAAACTATGAAACTTGTATATCAAAATAAATCTGCCTGAAACAGTTTGTAAATGCACACAGCCTGTGATTCCTCACATAAGTGTAAGTGTTGGTTGCTGCTGCTTACAGAAACCAGCCTTGTGACTTTCACTGGTAGGTGGTTGTCAAAGCATGGGAATAGCATGAATGAGATAACTAGGAAACAAGAAGCTCAGTTTAAATCTGTAGTCTTTGATAACTTTTTTTTTCCAAGTAACTTTTCAAATTTTCAAGAAATTGGAGAAATTATCGTGTTTAGAAATAAACTATCTCATCCTCAGGATGTTGTTGGTTTAGAGAATGGTGATCATTTGTATTTATAAATTTATAAATTGTATTTATAAATTAGCCATCATCAGTGCGCCTGGGACCCTTGCATAAATATCTCAGCTGTAGAGATAGTTCTTCTGAGAGCAGCTTGTGGTCCTGTCCTTAAATTGAACATTAGGATGAACAGCTGAATGTCCTACTTGGCGTGCTGAAGCACAACTTGGGTTTTGTCAAGTTTTTTGGCAGAAACCAAAGCAAAATGTGATTACTTTTGTTCTGAGGCAAAGCACCTGTTTACGTTACAATTATACTGGACATGCCTCATGGTAGGAAAATAGTCTTTCTGGAGATTGCTTTTATATGCTGACAGTATTTATTTGCATATTACAAACTTGACATTTAGTTTATGGAAATAAATGTAAATAATGAGTAGCTTTTCAACTGGTGCACAAGCTTAGCAGCTGTCTCCTTTCAGCATGGAAAAGGGTTCAGAGGATTTGATCATTACTTTGTATCTCTGTCGTGCATTAACTATGTCTCTTTCTGCAAAAGAAATGTAGTTTGGCTTTTGCTGGATGAATTGTAGAAAAGCATTCATGTCAGCTCCATGAAAGCTGCAGAACAACTTTCCCAGTAGCCAGAAACATACTGCAGTGACAGGAGGAACCCTGGGGAGATATGTGTTTCTCACTTACCTCTTACCATAAGTATATTTGCTTATTAGCAATCACATTGGATACAGGTGCTGTTTTTTTAACAGTGCTGACAGCGTCTGAAAGTAATTGGTTCCTCTGGGATAAAATAGGACTATATCTTATTTCTTGGCTCCATAAACTAATTATCTTCTTTTCTTTGAATCCAGTAAATAATTCATTATAATTTTGATATAATGTAAATACATTGATTACCTAAACAAGTAAGTTTTGTGTTTCTGTGAAATAGACTTGAAATACTGATGATACCCCATGGAAAACATAGAGTTGAATCCTTTCTAAACAGTCTTTAAAGATATTCTTGGTTTTACTTCTTATGACTTGTAAGAAAGAACAGATTTTTTTTTTTTTTCTTTTTAATTTACTATATTCCTTATCCACATCCCTCACTTGTAGCATTGTCATTGTTTGTACATCCTGGTTTGGTTGCTGGGAAGCAAAATATACATTTATAAAGGAGACATACACAACAATACTCTTTTATAATATTTATTTTTCAAGAGTTTTCACAAATATTATAATGAAGGATAAAGGGGGAAATTTCTGCTTATAATCCTTTTCATCTATTTGTTCATAAATAGGACTATTCCTTTCAGAGGCTTCCCAAGAGAAGTCAGTATCTGAATGATGATGCATCACTGCTGCTTAGGCAATTGGAAAAAAATTAGGTTTAGAAGGTTATAACAAAACAAATGAAAATACTTACACATCCCTGAAAAAATTGACTGGGATAAACAGGAAGTCTGAAATCTATGAAAAATAAAAACTAAATCTTTCTGTATTTTAATTTGCAACCTGCATCTGGTAAGTCAAAGCAGGTTCAGCGTTGATCCATTGTGGGGTGGTGCAAATTGCTCTATCGGGTTTTGTAAAAATGTCACAGCCAGTAGAGAGAAGAGAGGCCTTCTCAAGGGTGCAGTCTTATCGTTAGGATTTTAAACACTGATGCTAGAACAGCTTCAGAAACAGTAGAATCCTGTAGCATAGTTTCTTTTCTTTCCCATTCTAACTTCTTCGTCTATAATCAGAAGTATATAATTAAGCCTAAAAATAAATCTTCCAGAAGGGAATATCCTAGAAATAGCCGCTCAAGATCTTTTATGCCCGACTCCTGCTAAGATTTATGCAGATGATTAGCTTTAATCAAAGGGGAAGTACTATTGAAATCAGTGAAGCAGCTATGATGTGTAAGGGTTAGTTTGTGGGATCGGATCCAATTCCTGTTATATGCAGGAAGACCCCTTGTATAGCATGCTGTAGGATTTGCACCATAATGTGCAGTTTGAACAGCGTGAGGGAATCAAGTTTGTCCTGTGAACTTTGCTCAAAAGTCTTTGAGAGTCTGTTTTTACTTCTTGGAATGAGGAGCTGGTGGCTCTGCCAAGTCTCATTGGAAGAGAATAGTTTGCATATAGACCGTCATTTTGAAAATTGTGTGTTGTCTTCTGTTAAAAGACAAGTGCTCCGATATTTTGTGCCCTAACAAGTCTTAGTGCGTTGTGAGTTGTTTTACATCCTTCCCTGTCAATATATTAGGGCAGCTCCTCGTAGTTCACAAAATTAAACATACGCGTAGACTTTTGACCCAGTTTAGAAGTTAAAAGTTATTGGTGTAATTTTGTGCTGTAAATGTAGGGTGAATCTCAGTTAATGACAAATGAGATATAACAATTTCACAAGCATTTTGAAATGGATGAAAAATTACTTTCACTTTACTACTCAGTGTCCTGCATTGTCTCAAATGTTTGGTGGTTCTTTCACAGACAGGAATCTGCCTGATGCCCAAAGTAACCTTGGATTATGGGGGGACGGCAAAGGTGAAGATGAGCTGTCACCTGAAGAAATACAAATGGTAAGTGTATCTTGTGTCTTATTGTCCATTTTATTATATTTTCTGCTGTATTCATATGTGTTAAGAAAGTACAGATTCACCCAAATTCATTGTCAGCTTTCATTTTATACAGAATAATGCCATAACAAGACATACCTTCTGCACATGGCTTCCTGGTTCTTCTGGTAGCAGCTAATATTTAAAATTGCTCACATGGAGCCATGAAATTAGTAACAACTATTTTTCAACAATTTAAATTAAAATTGTTTTTAAAACTACAATTATGAATTGCTTGTTTAGTCAGAAAACAATAGAAGTCAAGGCAACGTCAGAAAAAGCATTATGAAACTTCTGAAAGAATAAAGCATTGGCCGTTTTTTACTTGGACTATTTCTAGAACACCCCTTAAATAGTTATACTATCTCAGTATAACTATGAAGTTATACTTCATTTTATTCCTTTTTATTTTTTTGGATTATCAAAATCAGATCGGTTTACTAGAAGGAATAGCTACAAGCTTTCTGTCACAATAGAATCTCATGAATTTTACCTTTTCTGCATTTCCCCGTTATCAGCACATTTATGTATTGTTTGATCCAATTCTGCTTACAGTTGAACTGATACACTACAAAATTTCTGACATAAGCATGATCACTATCACTAACCTATCTGTTAGACTTTTTGATATTCCTAAAATTGATTGTTTTGAACATGGCTCAAAATTCTTAGAAAACCTCTCTACATTAGCACACATTGCCTTGTTTTATATAAAGAAAGAAAAACTGATTTATAACTAGCCAGTAGATGTGTGGTTTTCAAAACGGTGAGCTTTACTAAGGCAAAGGGCTGCTGCAGTATGAATATGTGAAGCTTCCTTGGCAGTGATTAGAGATGTTCCCAGACACAATATGCATCACTCTTCCCGTCAGAGATGAGTAAGTTGTACATAATTACGGTATGGTTTGTCAAAGAGAAAAGGTTCTTCAGAGGCTGCTCTTGATGCTCTCATGCTGTTCTTGAGTGCCAGTCTGAAATCTAAAGGCTTGCTCCTGTTTTCTGTTTTCTTTTTGAAGAGAATTCTTTACGTATTTTCATTCTTCTGTGTTTAGGCACAATATTATTAGGCCCCTTGCTGTAAGCTTCCAGAGGATCAGGAGGAAACAAGCATCAGAGGTGATGGCTCTGACAGGGCTTACTAATAACTGACTACTAAATGTTGGATTGCTTTTTGTAGGCCTCATGCTGTAATTAGGTTTTAAACATGTTACATCCCTTGCCATGGTACTTTGGGAATAAATACATTTCTTTTTCATGAAATCCTTTTATACTTTTTAGAGTAAGGCCCCAGATATCTCACAACTTAGATAAGTTGCCGAAGTCTGAGAGTTTTGTTCTATTTCTGTTATCAAGACTGAAGAAAGATAAACATCTTAAAATGCTGATTTTTGCCCACTGAGGATTTGCATTTTTCCCTGGAATAAGTTCTCTTTATTGACTTGTGAGGGGCAGTGATTCCAGGCCTAAATAAGAGGAAAAAACTTATGTTCACAGTTTCATGCTTTGAAGGATTTCTAGACTCCTAAATCTCCAATCCTAAACTGCTTCTTATACGGCATTTGGACAGCTCTTCCTAGGGGAGAACCAACAGACTTTTTTTTTTTTTTAAAAAGCCATTATTATTCTTTACCCATTCAGAGCCCTCCTGTGCTATGCTTTTTTATTATTATATGTTTTTTAAACTTTTACCGGTTGTTTTACACTGATTTACTTCTGTTGTGCTTTGAGGAGTTGCACTTCCTGTGAAAAGGGGTATAAAAATAATACTGATGTTCAGAGTTAAATAAACTTTTAGCTCAGACAGACTATAATATGTCCTTATTCTTAGCTTACACAGTTCTGCCTATAGTTTGCAAGAAAATGTATAGTATGTAACAGTGCCTTGATGTCAGTGTGATGATTAAGCCGAGAAAAATGATTTGTGCTGGAAACTTTAGATCTCAGTTTTATCAGTCTGCTCCGTGGGAAAAGAGAGAGAAATTTACTAGTCTGTTTAGAGAAGCAGAAGATCAAAATGCTACCAAAATAAAAATAACAGACTTTGAAGTCCTATATATATGTTAATACACTGAAATATTATTACTGCTTTCGTGCCATAGTTTATTCTTAAATTTCCATGTGTGAATTTGCATTTAAAACTTACTTTTGTTATGTACTCTCAGTACTTGTAGGATTGAAAAAAGCATACAAAGGGAAGTTACCACTAGAACAGCCTCCTCTCTGCTTATAATTTATTCTCAGTTTTGCAGAAAGCTGGTTCTGAGCTGGATGTCTGAATCACCTGTTGAATCTTGCTGTGGTTCTGGTTCTGATCTCACCCAGAGCTGCTCTCTCCTGTTGTACCTCGCTGCAGCAGGCTGACAATATGACCACCAGTGGTCAGGGCTGTCCGTGCCTCAGCTCCTTCTCACACTGACTATGAGTCTATGCTTCTGGCACTGTTGTGAAGAAATACAGGCTTGCTTTCTACCTCTCCTGAAAATTAACAAGCATCAGTTATTTCCACAATATGCCTTGGAAGGAGTCTATGTGTTCATTTTATGAACACTATAATTAGCTAATTTACAAAGGCTAGGGATATGTGTGCTGACTATCCTGCAGCAAAACTGCTCTTTCGGTGCATTTTTGAGGAAACTTACAGCTAAGAGTTGGCCTTTATTAGTAAAAGTTGGATACTGTATAATTTCACTCCTAACAGACTTTAAAGTAACTGGATCCATTATGCTAATTTCCAGGTAAATTTGGGTCCAAGCTGTAAATATAGGTGTAACTTAGGAAATAATTTGAGTATTTGAATGTGCATTGCTTTTTTCACTGCTCACATAAATCCTTCATACTAACTTGGCAATATTTAATTACCTCATTGTGCTTTTAATGCAGGAATCAAAGGGTCTTTACAAACAGGTAGCAAACCCTCACAGTTTTAGTTAATTTATTCACTCAAAGGACAGTTCGTTATTTCTCCTCTGCATTATGTTTGCTGTTACACAGAAGTTAATTTCTACTCTTTGAACATTTGATTTGTGAAGCTTGGGTTAACTGCATTTAAGTTACTCAGAAGATCCAGCAGTTCTCAGAAGAGGGTAGGTTACAGTGTAGAAACTGCTGTGTTGGTTTTAAAGTGGAATGTGTTGTGTCAAATAATACTTAACAATTCTCGATCATGGTTCCATGATCCTTCCTGGGGGTAAAATAATGAATTAAAGCCCTATCATATTGCTACAGCAGCAATTTCTATCATTATTTTTCCCACAGGAGAGCGCTTTACATTGTTCAGAATGGTTGGTTGCAGGCTATTGTATGATTTGCACAATAAATTTTGGTTTATAACTCTGAGTACAGGTATATTAATGGTTTTTATAGTTATTGTGAGCAGATGTCTTGTGGTTGCATTGAGAGGGGGAAAAAAACTGGCTCTGCTGTTTGAGTTGTGGAAAATATCTAATTTTCCCTGACTTTATCTTTGTTTGGTTTTGCCTTAAATTCAGGTACAGTACATATAATGACTTATCTCATGGGATAATAAAAAAGAACTGTGATTATTTCTTCTATGCATTAGATTTTTAGACATATCTTAAGCAGTTTGTCACTTTATGCCATACTTTAGTAACAGAATATTTCACTGTCATAAAAGAGGCTACTTTAATAAGCCATAAATCATTGAGCTATACTGATCCCTAGAGTTTTTGGTTTATGTTCCCATCATGTAAATCCCTTTGACACACTGGTATACGATGTGTTCTGCGCTCTAACCTTTTGTTCAATTGACTATTTTAGCATATCTTACCGCTGTCTGCACCAAGCGGTCCCTCAGCCATGATTTCAAATTGCAAAGATCATTTTGCAGTTCAAAAGGCAATCCGTGCCAGTGGAGGGTTTTAAATATCAAAGGGACTTTTTAAAGAATACTTTCTCAAGTGGATTTGTGCTATTTGTAAGGGATTAAAATAATTCACTGTTTCTTTATTGAAAATTTGCCTTCTATATTAGTTATCATCTCAGTTTCTAAGGCAGCAAAATAGGGAATTTTTGATGTTGAATATTTGTCCAGAAATACTTATCCTTACAGTAGTCAGAAAAACAATTACGGCTTCCTGGCCCCATTTAGTCACTTAGGGACCAACCAGTTGACTCAGTGCTAAATCTCGTGGCTCTATTTCATTGCTCTGTTCCTTGGCTTTGTTCTGAGATGACTCCACTAAAACCAGAGACATACAGTGGTGTGAACGTAATGGAGTCCAGTGATGAAACACCTTTAACCATCCGCCACTGTGAAGTAAATATCACTGTATTAGTCAATTATATTTTAAGAAATGCTCTGCTCTGTAGAAGGAGACACTACAGACAGCAGCGACAATGACATTTGAATGTCTTGCAACCCTGGTACTTTTTTATTTAACAAAACCATTGGATCTTTAGAGTGGTACTTCAGGGAGCTGTGCAGTATGTTCCTCTCTGTTCCCCCTCGACCCGTGGGGCTGGGCACCTTCCCTGAGGCCTCTACCCCACATTGAAGGTGACAGTGCCCGACAGCCCTCCTCCTCGTCTGTGCTCTTGGACTCTTGGAGTCCTTTAACCAAGGAGAGAAAGCTGTTCTTGCCAATCAGGTAGACGGTGAACCTCTAGTACAAAAAGAAATTCATATTTTAAAAGAAAGAAAAAACAATTTTTTCATTATTCTTCATGACATAAATTGCCTATGTCAGAAGACTAAACCTTTTTGTATGAGATTCGCTGTTACCCTTCTTTAAACATACCTGTCATTTCACACTCACTTCTGCCAGATTAAACCTACACGTTTCTGATTTCTAACACAGTAACCATTTCCCTCTAAGTCATGCAGGCTGACATTTAATTTGCTGTTGGCAGAGAATCAGGTACTATTTCTTTGAGGTCCTGATGGGCCTGAAGCAAGATGAAACGTTACAGCACAAAGTGTGGGGGACAGTGGCGATGGTGTGGGGTGTGAGAAGGATGGAATGAAGGTGAAGGGTATGAAAGGTGGCTTGCCTTTTCTCGTTTTCTGCACTGCCACAGAGCAACGCAGAAAAGCAAGAAGTCTTGCTCGGCTCCTGCTATCCACTCTCCCTTAAGCCAGCCCTATCTGGTCCTGTGGTGGGATTCAGTTTACTAATCTACCAGAAGACTCAGGTGGAAAAGGTGGTTAGTGAGCTAAAGTGTCATACTGTGAAATCGGACTAGCAGCAGCGCTTGCTTAGGACTCTGTATGTGGGGAGAGAGAGGAGCAGGACAAATTCCTCGGTGGCTGCACTAGATCTTTTTCACTGCACCCTAAGCAGTATACACACTTTATTTCTTCTCTGTGTTAGTATTATGAAAGCACTTGATATGGCAGAAGTTTCAACTGGAACATTCTGGATCATTTCAAGGGTTGCATACATCAGCATCTGAAGCAATGCGTGCGAGGGGTTGCTTAAACTGTAAAGGGAAGATCTTAAAAGACCTGGGACAGGGACGCTGGTGGCATGATTGGGGCAGGGTGGGGGTCACAGTGGTGAGCCAAAGGTCGTCACCAAACGTAGCAGTATAATAATGTTAAATTTACGTACTCCTACAGACTGGCTCTGTGAAAGAAGCTACGGGTCAGATGAACTGTATGTCATATAGCCACTAATTTTCATGTTGCATCTTAATGATGAACTGCGTTGTTGTTTAAACTACTTTGAAATACTAAGTGCTTCATTTTCAGCTATTTGAGTAGCACTGCTCTAAAAGCAGAACACCCATTTGCCTTTCACTGATGTAACACGACCCTCACTGTTGCCATAATTCTCTGCGATTCAGACTTTTTCCCCCTCCTTCCTTCTTTTGCTTTTTGCACAAGATGATCATTGTTTTCAAATACTTACTCTCTTCTCTGGGCAGCACGTCCTTTTCTTGCCAGCTTAAGCGTTGGGCATTTGCTCAGCAAGCAATTCCTATTGCACTGACTGAAAACCAGGTCTGACCTGTAAGCAGTGCTGCTCTGTTGGCATTTTTATCTTTGCCAACACACTGCTCTATCTTAAAAAGGATAATGAGACCTTGCAAGGTGGCTGAGAGGACTGCTGCACTTTTACTGCTAATGAAATTGTAACGTGATTGAATTTATGCCAAAATCCCAGTGTGTTATGTAGGCTAGTTCAAAATAAGGAGATTAATGGAACTAGAACAGGGCTTGCTGTCTTGCACAGCTCCCGTGTCAAATTCTTTGCATTCTGAATCCCATTTTCTGGTATTCACACTGCAGTGTGCATCACCCAGGTTTGTCAGGGGCGCGTAGCAGGTAATGTTTTCAGTAGAAATGTATATCCTGTGTGCTATTTCTGTATAACCGCACAGACCAGGTCTTTCCCAGCTTTGTGAGAGAAGTGCAAAGATCTAGTCAGTTGTGTCCATACCGCAAAGCTCCAGTTGTTACCGAGGCTTTGGCCGTGTAGAATTAATTGGCAGAATACCCTGAATACGCTTACCCTCCTTCCCCCAAAATGGGATCTGTGACCCTTCCGATACCAGGTGCTCTGCTGTCCCTGATGGCAGGAGCCTTCTGGCTGGGGCAGGCCACAGTGCTCCCCAGAGCGTACTGCCCAGGTCCGAGTGGCTGTGGGGCAGGGAGCGGCACGCTGCAGGTCCCCCTCGGGCTTTTAACCATCTGGAGCTGGCTGCCAGACTGCAGGATCGAAGTCATTCAGGCACCTTGAAAATCCCAGCTCAGTATGTCCTAACAGGTTCTTTCTAAAACACAGTCCTTATGATGTGGTTTCCAACAAACTCCGCTACCACATGGGATACCTTTCTCAGCTGTATTTTGGCTGTGCAGATTTTGTTTCAGCAAATCATTGTGTTCACTTGTTCTGTAATGAATCCCAAATGATCTGACAGTCAAGTACATCTACAAAGTCAAACCTTATTTTCCTGTATAGACTTTTATTTATGCTTGTATTTGAAAAATGTAGTGCTAAAAGTGTATTTAAATGTTTCATTGATTACTCATGAGTTTTAAATGGAAGAGGTCTGCTGGAATAACTAAAGCCAATGCGTTTGTAAAGTATGAAGTACTAGATGTCAAAATACTTCATATTGTAGCAAAATCTAAAAGCTCTTAACTTCATGCCATGGGCAGTACATGAGTAATGTGAATGATAATGCAGAGATGTTGTGAAGAGAATCACATGCTTTCACAAGCCTGAAAGCTTTCCCCACTCAAATTTCTAAAATAACAAAAAAGGATGGTTTCATTGACTATATTTTTCCTTACTGTAAAGTAACTTGAGCAAAATCTTCAAGTTACTTTGGGGTTTGTTTCATTTATGGGAAGAAAATGACAAGCATTACCGTGACTGGTTACAAATAAGCAGATTCAGATTGTTCACTTAGGCCAGTATTAGTAATTCTTGAAGATCTTTTCAGTTGAGACGCATTGTAAATAGCTTGCAGGGAAGGGTGGAAGTTGGCTGATCGGGGTGGGGGTTGAAGTAAGTGCCCTGGGTCTGAGCGTGTGAACTCACGTGTGTGATCTCCTTCTTCCAGTTTGAACAGGAGAACCAGAGACTCGTTGGTGAAATGAATAATCTCTTTGATGAAGTCAGGTACAATTCTCTGTTACTTGACAGACTGCTGTGCATGCTGGTCCCATAACCCAGACAACACCCACACAGAGTCAATTTGCTGCAGGACACCCAGCTGCGTGAATTGTGGTGTGGTAGAAGGAGGGACGAAATAGGAGTGCCCGGGAAATGAACTGTACGAGTTTACACACTGTGCTGTCCCACAGTGTAAAGAATGGTTCTGAGTGACCCACAAACTATCCAAAATAGTACTGGTCAAATTTGGAAGGTTTACGTTCTATCTCACTTATCTAAGTTTTAAAAATTAAGTTTTCCATTCATACCGCATTGTCCGCTGCATATACAGACGGCAGTAGGGGAGGTGCCATCACTGACCCCCGTGCAGAGACCTGCCTCTCCTTATGGCAGCGCAGCGGTGCCGTTTGCTCTCCGCTTCTTGTGCAGAAAACCTGAATGGCTAACTCAAGCTAGAGCTTTACTTTTGGATTATTAGTACTAGGCGAGGTGAATTCCGCACTTCACAGTAGCATATAAAAAGGACAAGTCAAAATTAACTACTTGGGGTCCGCCGTGGATTTTGTTGTATTAGATGAAAGAAGGACGATACGCAAGGCTCTCGCAGTGAAGGCCGCCAGCTGGGAACTTCCGGGTGGAGCCCTTCCCAGAGCTCCACTGTGGGCTGGTCGTCTTCCAGCCGCGAACTGGCAGAGCACTAACCACAGGCCTCTGCTGCGTAACAGGCGGCTGACAAAAGAGCCGTGCCTTTTGAATAGCCCGCTTACCGGGCTGGAGAATCTCAATCTGCAGGAGCAAGAAATGTTTGCACTAGTTTCTAATGGAGTCTTTCTGTTCTTTGCCAAGACAAATTGAAGGAAAAGTGGTGGAAATCTCCAGATTACAAGAGATATTCACTGAAAAAGTCTTGCAACAGGTTAGTATAATTTCATACTACAGCAGCAAATACAGCTTGAAGATTTTCTTGGGGGTGTTTTGGTCTTGGTTGCATGCAAGCTGTAAACGTTAAGATTAATCAATCTTTGACACAAATGCGATGGAAAAGATTTTTCTGTTTGTTTTTCAAATGCAAAATCGAGATATTTACTGTTGGCTACTTATTAGTACGTACTGGGAACGGAAGATGTAACGTGTTAGAATGATCCCTCTGCCTCAGAATTGGTGTCCTGTTAAATGCGTTATTTAATAGCATCTTTTTCTGTAAATGGTGGCACCTAAGAGCTGGCAAAAATTAGACAGATTAAATTTGATTCTAGATAAATGGGAAACTTGCTGTTGATCTTGGCGGTCTCCGTTCAGGCTCATAAAATCACAGGTAAAGAAATGGCAACTTAATTGCCTCTATACCTTTGCATCATTGAAACGAAGATGTTAATAATACTAGGTTTTATATTTGAGTTCTGCTTGTTCTCCAAATCCTTAGAAGTGTTTTTTTCCTAAAATTCATCACTGTTTCTCAATTTTTTTTTTTAACAGGAGACTGATATTGACAATATCCATCAACTAGTTGTGGGTGCAACAGAGAATATCAAAGAAGGCAACGAAGACATAAGAGAGGTAATGTCTTTAAGTTGTGTTTTAAACTCAACTTGTTTCTCTTAACTTTCAGTTTTGCCCAAGTGTTGCTTTCAACAGCACGTACGAGCTCACCCAGGGTACAGGTGCAGCTGTGTTGGGGTGTCAGGGCATGATTTTGGAACGTTAAGGTTCTTAACAGTTCGCAGTGCTTGTCTCGCTAACTGATTTGAATAGCTATACAGGTCTGCAGAAATCTACTTGGCCTCACCTGTTTTTTGTTTAAGCACCTGTGAAGTTTATTTAAAAAAAAAAGGGGGGGGGGAATTGCAGACTAAGAATGAAAGATGGTGCTGAAATTGTTGAAACGAGTTAAATGCTGAGCATTAGCAGAAGAGTCTCTTTACCATGCTGAACGCATCTCACATGCTCCCAGTAAACAAGTCTATCCCATTGTCTGACTAATTAGAATGAAAGGATGTTTTCTTTCAGGAATTGAGATTTCGGTAAAAACAGAGTTCCTAAATTAGGCCACTGAGGAAATGGCTCAGTTCTTTTTTCTCCCTCCTGAAAGCACACAGAATGTGTAACTCAAGGATGAGTTATCTACTGCTCAGCTCTCCTGAAAAGTGCATCAAACGCACATGAGCAAGCGTAACTTAGGGACTTCAAATTTCTGATTTGGAACTTATTCCCACATTTCTTCAAGTAGAGTGGAATATCTGGAGTATTCTTTTCAGTAGCTGTCCAACAGGCATGGTGGTATGGCACATGGTGGGGAAGACGTTTGTTTTTTTAAAGAATTAAATTAATAGATTTAGTAATATTTAGCATACAGTAACTGCCTTTAAATTGGGATTCTTAAGCGCTTTAGATAGGACGCTTGGGGAGGGTACAGGGATGCCAGCCGACTGTCCCCGTGTTCATAGTTAGAGATCAGTATTCAACAGCATGGCATGAACTGAAGTTATTTTTGCTTCATTTTTCACATTTGTAGGTAGAACTAAGATTCCTAAACCACAATGAGAAACAGTAGAAAAAGGTGATAAATACAAGACTTCGTCACTCACGTTAACATTTGCATTGCATAAAAAAAAAAAATCTATTCCATGTGTAAATCTGAAAAATGAGAGAAAGAAACAGGTCCCCTGCTACATGCTGGTCTCAGTTTTGGGAAGGAGAATCCAAGAAAAAGACCAGCGATACCTGCTCCTTGCTCTACTTGTTCTGAGACTGAAATAAGTGATTGACAGTGCTAAATCAACCTCCAGCAATAGTTGGCAGGTTTTGGGTTGGTTGGGTTTTTTTTTTTTAGTCAGAAGATTTTATTAGAATGATGAAGGCCTGATTATTTCTAATCACAGAATTTCACTTTTGGAACTTAAAACTAACCTTTAAGCATGTACGTTTTGATGTCGTTCCTAATGTTTGGGGTATATTTCCACTGTGTGGGATCTTAGGGGGGTTTTTTTGTTGTGTTTTGGTTTTTTTAAATGACCAATTTTAAGATTTTTGAGAGAAACTTTAGTGTGATAAATCTAAAGAGATAAGCGAACCTGGCTTTTATTCACCTGAAATTAAAGGCAAGTTTTGCTTTTTCTCTTACGGGAGGGAAGAGCGACGCCACTAATGGTCATCTCGGGTTGGCACTGTTGAAATTCTACTGCGTGTTTACTGGTGATGGTAATGGAGATAACCTTTTCTCCACAGGCAATCAAAAACAATGCTGGATTTAGAGTATGGATCTTATTCTTCCTTGTGATGTGTTCGTTTTCCTTGCTTTTCCTGGACTGGTATGATAATTAATTAAAAATATAGTATTGTCTATATGCTTTGTTTGTAAAACTTCTGACATTTTTTTCAATGGAGCGGGGTATATGGCATACCTGTGTATTTTAGGCAGTTTTTCATACCGCTATGATGGAAGTATTTTCCAATGAATAAGCATGTGTATATATCCGTTAGTGCAGAGGGAGTGGCTAGCATTCATTTTAAATCCCTTTATCGAACGTAAAACCACACTTGATCCTGCGAAGAACATAGAAACCTTTGAAAGAGCTGGTAAGAAAGCTACAAGCTGGAGCACAGCTAAGAGAAGGAGGAAAAAAAGCGATAATGGTTTTATCAGTGTCACCCGCGCATCTGTGATGTTTAAAGTCCAGCTCCCAGTGTGCAGAGCAGATCAAGAGAAAATTCTTCCTGTGCAAAAGCGTCTACACTCTCTCAGGCTTTTATTTAATCATACCACTTCAGTACACAGCGATCATTTTGCACATGGACGACCTCTACTTCTGATCCTTTGAAACTACTCGAGTCAGAGATCAGGTTGATTTAATAGTAATAATAATGATAAGTCAACTAAAGAGCTTTACTTCTAGGTGAAAAGAGAGAATGCAACACAGACAGACGGTGCAGCGAAAGAGATGTTCTGCGATGTCAGAACAAAGCCAAAGGATAGATAGTATTAAAGCCAAACTCTTCAAAGTACTTAAATTGGGAGCAATTTGTTAACTAAAAAAAAAAAAAGTCTCAAAACCAACTGTAACTAAGAATCAGTAAACTCCCTCCTGTTAAATCAGAGGAAAAAATGGTTTTGACTTCAAGAAGCATAAGGGATCTGTTTCTCCTAGATCGTAAAGCTTAGTATTTTTTCAATGTTTATTGTTATGAGAGAAATAAGTTGTTTCTCATCAGTATTTACTTGAGCATTAAAGGTTTCTTTATTTTATTTTTATTGTCCTAAATTTAAGGGGAGGAGATGTATCATGAGTCATTTCTATGTAGGACAGTCTTGGGGAACAGATCTTTCCCTCTTGTAAAATCCGAATGTCCTCTGTAAATATGTTGATATCAAATGTGTGTTTTGCTAGCTCTCTTCTGAAATGTGTATTTCTATACATTATACGCAACAAGCAGCAGCATCCTTATTCTTTACTCTGCACAGAGTGAAAATGTCAAAAGTTACATATGAATTAATTACATTCAACGAAGCATATGCCTGTTAGAAAATGCAAACATGGTATGTTTGGAATATCTTAACATAAGCTTGGAATTTTTAAATGCAAAGAAAAATTTGGCACATCATTTATTGCTTTTTATGCACTCCACATACCCTACTGACTTAATAAAAAGCCTTCTACAGCTATGCTGTGTAATGCACATTTCATATCAAAACTAGAGAATTAAGTAATAATGGTTATTTTTACTGTATTGGTAAGAAAGGTGGTTGATAAAGCGTTTCTACTGGAGAAAAATAAAAGTAGTGCTGACCATGTTTGTTCTACTACAGATCTTGAGAAAGGCTGCTGTCTTCCCTTCGTTTTTGTATAGTCTTTACCAAAAAAAGGAACTTTTGACATGTCCACTACACCTTGTCCCATTCAAGTTACGTGAACAGAAAGGTCACTTGCTTGCCCAGATGCTTCACACACTTATTTTGTCTAACTGTTAAATTAATAAGATGTCTTTTTTGTAATATATTTAAGATTTATAATAAAAATGAAAACATGGTTTCACACAAAGAATAGATAAGTTTGTAATTACAATGGAACTTTAACGTGCATCCACAATACTATGTTCTTCTACATCTTTTCCCCTCCCAAGCCATACATAAACATTTCTACTCTTCACTGTTTCACACGTAGCCTTAAAACAGCCAGTTGTGTTATCTAGTACGCTATTGTTTCACTTATGATGCTCTGTGTTCTAAAAAGTACCAAACTGCAAACCATACATAAACTGAAAGGCCTTTCTAATTAATAAAAAGGGAAAATGTTAAGGTAATAAAAGAGAAAACTTAGAGACGTTACTCCCTCAGTTGTATCCACCGAATTACATAGTGGACTACATCTACTGTGAATAGGCTTTCTGCCTCTTAAGTATGATCAAAAGATGTCATTTCTCATTAGAACATCCTGAACTGTGTATTTTTTACACTATCCTCCACATCCATCACTAAAACTGTCTGTGTTTTTCCATAATGTCTATCTAGTTTGTGTTCCAGTGCACATCCTTATCAAGATGCTAAAGCCACAGTGGAAATGCAGTTAAATCCTGTCGACAGCAATAATAAAACATTGAGCATGCCATGTTGCAGAGAACTTCATTATCACTTACAAATAAATAACAGTAAAGAAAAACGTAAGAAAAGTGCTACCTGACAGTTTCTTTCTCCATACAAGTCGTTACATTATGCCCTTGACATCAATGCTGACTATCTTTCTTGCTTGAGCCAAAACTAAATATTAAATACAGCTTTCAGCTAAACAAGAGATCACTCTAGTTATGGCTGGGGTGTTTCAGTTTGCAAAATGACAGAGTAAAAAAATTAATAAATAAAGTATCAGTTCAGACAACAGAACACATGATTTATCTAAGGTCCAAGCCCTGAAAATCCAGTGAAGAAATCTGTCAGTATCCAATAAACTGCAAGAACATATCTAACATTGGATTTTTTTTAACATTGAAAATGGTGTCAAAGCTCTAAAGCAATGCTGATATGCACCTTGTTTTATGCCCATGAATGTTCTGCAGCAAGTTTTTGGTTTTTTTCTTTTTGCAAAGCGGTATCAGCAAACAGAAGCAATTGCACCATAAACATGAGTAACCTCTAAATTATCCATAATTATATTTAATGAAAAGTTCCTTAAAGTCCCTTAGTTACCTTCAAATGACATAGTGTTAATAATTAGCTTATCATACTAAGCTGATTTCTCAGCGGCTTCAGTCTCCTGTTCAGATAGTTTCTCTTCTGACAGTACTGTCATCCACGGGGACACTGAGCGCGTGATGGTTTGTTTGGCCAGATTGTAGTGGTTTATGACTGTGTAAAATTTCCCTCGAGCACTGGAGTCTTGTTCAGAGTAGTAGTTTTCCAACCCAGCTGGAATGCACTGATTATTCTGAAAAGAAAATCCATCACTTAGATTACAGATACGGTCCCATACACACCGAAAGTAGGTTAGTTTTTTTCTTTTCCGTTTAGTCTAAGCCAACGTTCACTTTCTGGGAGTCAAGATGCAACATACAGCAATTAACTACAGCGTTGTCCTACTGTGTTCAAAATGTTCTCCCCTGCAATCCTTAAACTACTCGTGCGTTTGCCAGGAAGACCAATCTGGGTTTATATGCCAGGATAATTAACACACAAGAAACCTGCTTGCCTAAAATTATTTTTAAAAGTACTCAATCTCTAGTTCCAGCTGTATTTTGCTGTTTTTTCCTCCCCGCCTTGTTCCAACTGTCTGGTCTACAATTACTCATGTCTGTTATCCTACTGTTAGATTAGCTTCAGGCACTTTAATACCGTGTTTTCAGGCTGAGGGACAAATTAATAGATATATTGGTGCCAAGGTATGAACAGTTTTATAGCCCAGTAAATAAGACACAGAGGGAAAACACTGTGGGTGGCCAAGCTTATGTGCAAGTGTGTACACACATACAAAATACTTCACTCTTGATTGTCAGAAAGATGTAGCCAACAGCAGGCTTTTAAAAAGCTATCTTTAGCTGTGGGACCATGTTATTTCATTTCCCAGAAGCGTAAGAGCACTACATAGAAGATGCTAGATGCTCAGAGCTTTTGAAAGTGAAATACCCGATTTAGAGAGAGAAATACTAAGCAGGATCCAAACTTTGCTGTCATCTTAAAAACCAAAGTGAATGTGCACCTGCAGTGCATTAGTCAGCAGGTATCATCTAGCAACCGTTCCAGTGATGACGCAGTAAAAGCCTACGAAGCAGCTAGTTGCGCTGAAGGAAAAAACGACTTAGACATATCCTGTGACCCCCCCCAGGTTTTGCTCCAGCAGGTCACAGGTCTCTCCGCAGGTCCTCTGCCATATCTGCCAGTCCAGGCAGTCTGGCCTGATACTTCAGAGTGTTGGGGCAGCCATCGGGGCAACTGAACCGACCCTCTAAAATAGAAGCTATGAGTAGCTGCAGCTTGAGGAAATATAAGTTTAATCATTTCTACTCTGACTGTTTTAAGAAGAAATAGGCTGTTTGGTCTTCCTGCTTCCAGCACCGGAAGACTAGAATTTGTAATACTACAGCACAGCAACTTTGAACTGCTACTGTTCTCATAGAACTTGGCAAATGAAACCTAATACTGGAAATCTCTGAGCACAAAAACACATGCAAAAATGTCACGGTTTTTAGGACCAGATGCTATCTCAAATGTGTCCACATTTACTTTTGGGTTGACTCTTGTCAAAAAAAAAAAAAAAATAAAAAGAGAAGTGGCATAAGCAAGCACCAGTAACAACAGTTTCAAATGGTTTAAATGGCAAAGCACAGAATGATTGCGGGAAAAATCCCACAGTCTTGGCTTAATATGAATTTTGCATCCTAAAAATGTTAGAGTGGAAAAAAGCATCAAAAGGTATGAAAGAAAAAAGCAAGACTCGCCAAAACAATAGGCCTACAGGTAGTCTTTCGAACCTGCCTGCCGCTGATGAATACAATCTTGTGGCAAATTTGACTGCTGAAAGAAGACTCGCTGTCACAAGACTAACAGTTCTCCCACGGAGTTAACACCTCATCGGTTCTAACCTGCTTGTGTGACAGAAGCCTCGACGTGTGTCAGACTCGCAACAGTGCTCAAAGTTGCCACATCCACCCAGGTTCGGTTTGTTTGTTATCTTTTGTTAACATAGCAGCCAGGGCGCATCTTCCCTCACAGTTTTGTTTGAAGTAGCACTACAAAGCAGACGGGATTTAAGCCCGGCTAAGCAGACACTTGTGCCTATTCAGCACTGTTTAAGTCAAGAGAGGTTTCCCCACGGTCATAATCACTGTATAGGTCAGCTGCAAGACCAGGACCTAGGTTTAACAAAAAAATAATCCAGGACAACTCTGGAGTAGAGCTCTTTGATATGCATGTTCACCTACATCAACCATGCCATCTTCTGGAAGTATTATCCATGCTTTATCTGGGATAACTGACACTACTTCTGATGTGATAAAATGACGAAGAAGTATGTAGACACAGACATCTTTGTAGTGATTATTTCACCCAGTCATGGGATGTAGTCACAGTTCTAAATATTTAAAATGGGGGAAGGAACACAATCCATTGATCTAATGAAATCTGCCAAGGAAATTCAAGCAAATATAATTATTAGTGCTGAACACAAGCCAAGGCTAAAAAAATGCCACAGAATCTTTTGTTGCTTTTAGAAGTGATTTGCTTTGTAACAGGCAAAAAAAAGACTCAGTAATGTTATTTTTTGTAGTCACAAACATGCACAACATCTGACAGAAGAGCCTAAAGAAACACACAGCAGAGTTTCCACCTTGACTGCATTTTTGCTCCTGGGATTTCATGCTTCTAGAAAAGACAGGAAAAACCTCCCCTTTACTCATTGCTCCCTGTGTACTGCCCAAGGACAGCTCCCTTTGCTTAGCTCCTAATCAAGGCAAGCCATGCAGCACTCGGGAGTGACCGAGCGATGGAAACTGGTGCCGATTCTTACCCTGCTGCTTGCCTGAGACCTTCAGCTTATGCAGGACATTTCTCTCCATCCTTTTTATTTGTTTCCATTGTTCCCAGGTGAGAGAAGTAATAAGGAAGGCCATGAGGAGAAATCTGGATGCTCCAGAGTGAGTTGCCAATCTCTTGTTTCTTTCACAACCCTTCTATTTCAGAAATGAGTTATGGGTTAAGGCCTTTGATGCCAGAGAAAATCCTGGTCTGTATCTGGCTGTATTAAGATGACTCCTTTTGTTCCTTTGACATAAAGACCCCAGTGGTATTCACTTATAAATAGTATCTCCTGTCACATTAACTTTGCTGGGTCAGTAATTCCAAACTTAATAGATGATGGTGTTGTCTTTAAAGCATTGAAGTTACTCTGTTGTACTGACCATGAGTCTGACCGAACACAGGTGCCTTGGCAACAAAAGCTAAAGGATAACAGATGCAGTATGGAGCATACCAAAGCCCTGGAGAAATTCCTCCAGGATGTAAGTGCACTCAGGTCTTTGAGGAGAACTCCGGTGAGTCTCGCCAACAGCCAGTAAGAGTGCTTCAGAGGACTGATCTGCACAACAGCAGTATTAGGGCTGCGTCAGAAAGCTTGAGCAAGCACAAATTTTGTGCTCAAGCAGTTTAAGATTGCTATACAAAGGAAAATAAGCACCTTTTCAAGCACACCTTCAAGCCCTGGATGTGCAGGACAGCAGAAAGGCTGAAAACACCGAAACCTTTGGAACTGCTCCATGTATGAGAGCATCAAAGCAGAGAAGAGTGAGTCTGACTCACAGCTGCGGTAGCTCAGCCTTTATGCAGAGATTCCCATGGTACCAGGCTTCCTGAGGCAGAAGACACCTTTGCCCTTAACCGGGAAAGCACCAGAGAATGTTGTTGAGTCCACCTGAAGCACAAAACCAGTCCACAGAGACATTGGTCACAAGGTGACAGACTTCTTCATCTCTCATAGGACATCTGTGCCAAGCTATGCCATGACGTATTATGGACCCTTCCAAAAAAGATGCAAAGGCAACACATACAAATTCATGTCAACACTGCTAGTTTCAGGCCTTGTGTCATTTGCTAACGTGTTTATCCTGTAAAACTCTTCAGAGTTACATGACCAAAGATGCTGTGTCTCCTGGCATTATGTCATCAAGCAGCTAGGAAACAGCCTCTGCAAAACCCAATGCTGGGAGAGTAATAGTAACGCAGCCCTGTGTACGTGCTGCACCTTAAAAACAACGCATGAGCTATGGGACGTTCTGCCCAACCTGTTTCAAACACAGGGCCCTAAGGAGAGAAACCCAACCAGACTCTGTTCACAGTGCAACTGAAATATAGCTAAGAAACTGTTCTCCCCTTAAATGTTTGCAACACTAGGAAGAAAAGACAAAAGAAGCCAGAAGACTGCAACTCAAAGGAAGGGACAACGTGGTATGAAAGGAAGCAGAAGCAGCAGACTGTTACTAGACTTATGACAGGAGCATGTAACTGGCCGTTCCTGTCAAGTCAGGATCACATCAAGATAGGCTCAGTAGGAACATACAGTCCAAATTGCTCAAAGCCAAGAGAAAGCTTAGGGAAAAAAGGCTATCGTCCCATGAGACAGGAGCACAGAGGAGTTTCAGTGCTTGTCTGAGACAAAACAAAAACACAACAGCAGAACCAAAAGCTGGATCTGAGTTACAGCCAAATACTCTAACCACAGTACCTCTTGCCCTTGAACCAAGGGAAAGCGGTAACCTAAAACTGAATGCTTGGAGCCAAGTTAATCCAGCAGGGCATCACTGATTTTAACTTTGGACTAGATTCTTGCAAGATATTTATGTGCCTGAAGTGACAGAATCAAAAGTCCTGAACAGGATCATCAAGGAATGCTGAGGCAGCCTTTCCTTCTTAAAGTCTTTTTAAGATCACAGTAGGTACTCATTTGATTCATTACGTGACTAAATATTCTTAAAAAATTAGAGGGAAGAATGCCATCGTCACTGCTACTTTTCTTATCTAATTACAGCCAAGTTCAACCCTGCTAAATTTACAACTGACAAATCAACGTTACCTTTCTGACTTTCAGCCCAGGTCATAGCTGAGGAGCCAGCACTACCATCTCACATGAATGAAGTGAGCCCCAGCCTCCCTTTTGGTTAGCACCAGTATTTTTTCCAATAAATGTGTTTTCCCTTTTTTGGCATCAGTTTTGGCCTGTGGCAGTAGGGCTCAGAGGTCACTGTTCTAGAACAAGAAGTTCTTTCTACAAAAATAACCCTAAGGTAACTCTGCTACTCTTAATGAGAACATCACTCTACTGTTTCTTTGACACACATTCCAGAGGAATTTTTTTTTCCTCCAGGTTTTATCATTCTCTTCTTTCCCAAGACACACGAATTTGGAGGAACATGCAACATTAAACCACATGACCCAATAAATGAGGGCTTTGTCCAGACAACTGCAGATGAAGTAGGTTTGGAGAACACTGGTGTTTGGACTTGTGCTGTATTTTCAATGTTTAAAGCATTAGCAAAATAACAACATTATGAAAATTGTGCAATAGTACATCCTCAATTATAAATTAAGCAGAAAGGAACATAGCAGGAAGCACAGTAACCTATGAAAACAAACACAAATTTCTATGCAATACAGCATGACTTAATCAAAGTTATGCAGAAAACAGCACAGAGAATATTGCATTCTCTCCTATTCTTCTAGAATGTGTATGCAATTTACCTTGAAAACAAATCCTTCTGGACAGGTATGATCATACTTGTAAACCTTGTAGACTACCAGAAATACAACACACGTTAAGAACGCAAGGGCAAAAAGGACCAGCACAGTTACCTGTAAAGAAAAATAAAACATGCTCATGTTAGTAATGCACTGCTTATTATATTGCTGTTTGTTACTACAGGCGGCAGAAGCCTGCTATGAATGCACTTTACAGTAAAATCAAGCAAAGGACACAAACAGCTACTTTATTATTGAGGGAGAACAAGGAAGTAGCACGTAAGTGCTTCTACCTCCCCCTTCTCGGAGAAGAAAGCGGATGATCTGGTCAGTGGCCCGTTGCCTCTGTACTGCAAGGCTTTTTTGGTTGCGTTTCTGTCCAGTGTACACATGAGGCCAGAAGGACACATCCAGGTAGCTGTTTTTTCAGTATTTGGATGATGTAAGTGTAAGTCTAGTTTATGTCAGCTAATAAGCATGTTTGTTTTCCCTGTGCCTGTCCAAGAATGGAGTCAGGTGACAGTAAGTTAGCACAGGTGTCATCCAGATAATACAAAGGTGACTCTAGCAGGGCAAGGAGAAAGTGATGTCTGCCCTCTCTTGTTAGGATGAGATTGTTGCACCTGCTATGAATGTATGGATAGTTACACCAGTAGTCTGCATGCTTGGTTGCTCAATGCTCCTTAATTTATAGGTTGAAACACTATTTCATCACACGGAGACTGTACAGGAGTAGCTCACTGCCAGATCCGTAAGGGAATACACCATGTTCAACACAGGGCTAGCTTCAAGGAGTTCTGTTGCACCTCTTTCCACAGTGCTCACAGAGAAGCCATTACAGACTGCATTACATGACACTGACTTTTCACCATGTCCTTAAGCACCTCTCTGGTCCTGAATTTGGTCTGGAGGAAAATCCATGACGCACCGTAAGCTGAACCTGAAATCAGTGTCAGTATCAAGCTAACCTTTCCCAGGAATAAATTCTGAGCAGACGGAGACCGGCAGCCTTTTAGGTGAGACGGGAGACACAATCACCTCTAGAATTACCTCGCCCATTGACAAGAGAAAGCAGAAGACTTTGGCCTAGCAGTTACACTGCAAAGCTCCCCAGTTCAGACCTGTTTTTGTGGAAAGTGTGAGCTGAGCAAATAGCATTCATTACGTGGGAGAGTGCCCCAGATGTGCAGATGTGTGTTTTTATTATTCTAAAGCTTCTACTGATAGACAAATTAGTAGCTCAAGGAGATGACAGAGTAAGAGTGGTTGAGATTTTTTTTGGGGGCAACTTAGAAAGAAGCCAGCATGTGCTACAGCATAAGAAATGGTAATAAACAGAAACAAACAAGATTATGTGATTAATTAATTAAAGCAAAGTATAGTATGATCTGAATTTTAAATGAAGACGAGTAAGCCAGCTATATACACCTCCTAGAAAGAGAACTTAGGCACATCAGGCTCAATTACGCAAACAAGAATAATCTGGTTATTTGAGAAAGCAACAAAAAAAACTGTAGCTTTGCCTTTTGGTAAAAAAAAACCACCACACACTCCCTTTATGATAAACCCCAGAACTAACAGGATTTGCAACACTGCAAACTGCGTGTGGCAGTGGGACTAATACATTGAAGGACTGAGATGAAGTTTTAGGGGACTTCTCATGCTGGGGAAGCAAACTTCACCATAGGCAGACAACAGCAAGTGCTAAATTTCCTGGCTGAAACAAGGTTGGGGAGTATCGTGTGCTGCTGAAGCCAAGGATTTTATAAGGATTTTTGATAGACAGAAAATAAGCAAAAAAAGGAGGGCTGGAGGAGAGGCAGGGAGAACTGCAGATCAGAGAGTAATTTAGCAGAAGAAATGTAGATATTAATGTAACAATGCCAATCGAAATGAGACATGGAGCAAAGGACCTTTCTGGTTAATAGCAGTATCTTCAGTTTCTCAGAACGGTCGCTGGATTACAAAAAGAAAAAAATCATATTCTTACCCTCCAAAACCCTCACACTGACATCAATTTTCAAATCCAATTAGTCTTTCCCCAAGTTTATTATTCGTTCACATACACAAAGGTTAACATGGATAGATCACTCTGTCTTTGCCAACCTCATATTTTCTGCTCACATATCCCATGTCTCAGTATGTCCTCTGTATGGCCTCTCCCTTTTTTCTTCTGCGGTTGCTGGGGCCCCTTCCCATGTTTCCCCAGCTATCCCACCCACACACATGTACAAGGCCCTTCACCCTCTGGCTTGGCCCAAACCTTGCATCCCATCTTCCAGTGTTTTCCCCTTCCCACAACTCTAACGAGCTTTATTCTCTATTCTTCTCCCAAAATTCTCCTTGCATTCCAGGCTCTAGAAAAACTGACCTTTCTCCCCTAAATTTGCAGTTCCCACTTAGGGCTCCTTGTCCTACCTCCCTACTGCCTTGCTGGTATCTCTAAGTCGCACACACTGCCTGTGTCACGCTGTACCCGTACGCAGATACGGCCACCAGGCCAAGGGGCCCTAACCATGCCCAGGCCCCAAAGCAGGTCCACAGCCCTGTCTGCCTGTGGGGCCATGAGCCCAAGGCCTTCTTCCCCCGCTGAGCTCCAGCTGCTGCTGGGCAGCACAGGAAGATGAGGAACCAGGAAGGAGGGAGCACTCCTCACGCAGCCCAGCAGCTCTACAACACACACGTGGCCCGGTCCAAGTTCCAGGTTTTGGGTCATTCACTTCCCACTGACTCCAAGTGTATGTTATACCGTTCCTGTTGCTCTGACAGTCACTGCTCTTTCCCGTAGAGAAGAAATGGAAAAGAGAGACTAGAAAGTGGGGACAGAAAAGATAAAATCCAGATAGGATTATTGCTGAGGCTTCCCATGCCCTACAAGATATATTCCACACAGCCTGCAAGAAAGGCTGCTCTCTCTAGGAGCACAGGCCTCTGACATGGGTCACAGACACCAAGCAGAACAATTGCTATGGTATGGATCAATTCAGCTTGCATTTGTCTCCTCCACAGATAGGAGTAAACAATTTAAAATGCTTTGAAAAATATTCTCAAATCTCAAAGCATTTTAACCATATTCCCTGGCCATCCTACTAGCAAGGAATAGTAGAATTATAACATTATTTCCCAGTCTTAACCATTTTGACATACAGATGAGGCCTCAGGAACATACTGTAAAGCTAACAAGCTTTTTTACTTTGTAGTTGAGACCAAATATTAGACAATAGAAAAATATTTGTATTTCCACAATCACTGCAGAATCACTCTCTCCGAGGCTCTGAAACTGTTTTGGCAAGTCATTATGCTTTTTGAAAGAGGTCAAAAGCCCAGTGTTGTGCAGACTGCTGGAGCCTGGCAAGTTGCAGAGCCACAGCCTCAGGGCTGATTTGCTGAGACATGGAGCATTTACCTGTTTCACCGACCTACGCGGAGCTGTGAGTTCTCACTGCTCGTACCAGTCACATCCAGCATGGTTCTTCCATTGCCACACAGTAAGCCACTGGGAAGAGCTCTCAGGGCTCCTGGTTCATAATTCTCATGGAATCTTTCTCTCTCACTTACTGTATTTCCTAATGTTATTAATTTTGGTATTAACATGTAAATTTTTACTCTCATTATCTCCAATAATTTGCAATCACACTCCATTTGCAAATCCCTAATTAAGTAAGCTCTTGTCTCCTTCCTATTAGAAGAGATGCTCCCTTCTCTTACCATCCTTCCGGATACGAGTAACTTCTATTTAAGTAAAGGACAGTCGCACATGCAAACAACAAAGATGGAAAGAAATCCATCACTGGATTCCAAGGTGATCCCAATCACCTGTTAATCCAATCCACTTCTCCTTTATAAGCTGAAAATCCTTCTCTTCCTTCTAACAGCTATTTTCCTTCACTCTCATAATAACCCACCACCAATGGTCCACAATTGTCACACCCCCAGGTTCACTTCTGAACCTGAGACAGTCAGCTTCTCTCCCCTGCCAGTAACACAGTATGACCTTACCTCCCTGCCTCACCTTCTGAGCCATCTCCTCCTAGATGCCTTTCAGAAACAGAAGCACAGAAAGAGGGAAGGCAACAAGCTGCTCTTTAGACCACAAGTGCTACCAAAGCTGTCATTTTATTGCTTTCTTCCACAGCAACTTTGCACACTCATTATAAACTAAAGGAAAGTTATTCTCTTCTTCCTACTGGGGCACTAGCAGCAACTTACTCTCTTCCTCTGTTCAAGGTAGGAGAGGATGCAATGCGTGAGCAAGGACCACTCCCTCTCCTAGAAGGAAATCTTGAATCTCTTCTTGTGGTAACCAGTTGGCTGAGTGCAGGATCCCACAGAGTGGGAGCAGGAGTCTTTTGAATTACTACAATCAATTCACTGCCATGTATATCCTGCAGAACTCCAAGGTGCCTGTCACACCACACAAGTGATGGGCTTTTAAAATACTTTTTATGAAATAACTACAAGATAGCACAAACAACCATTTCTTTTAACTAGGAACTCAAAGTGTGGTTTTGTTTTCATCTTGAGAGTGTCCTTTAAAGTTGGTTTTAAGGGGATCTGGCAGCAAAATGAAGTGAACAGAAAAGACGACAAGGTATTATGTATGTGGCAGATTTTTTAATAGATTATAAGTGAAGAGCAGAAGAAGGACAACGTCTAGCCAGAAGCCATTACAGTAATCAAAATGAGAGATGACTAATGAATGAAATAAGTGTACCCACAGCAAAAAAAACCCTGTCTTCAGTCTCTGTAAGCATTTAGCCGAAAAAATTAAACTCACCAGATTTGACAACTACACTAACATGTAAACAGCTCATGATAAAGCCTTACCATCAAGATCTGCTAGATCTTCCCAATCAGTCCATCCTACTTTGCTACAGCTGCAAAACACTGCAAGCTGTATTTTTTCTGCCTGGCTACTGCAGTCTCCGTCCTCACTTCGCTAACATTTCTTGCACTCCCTTTTTAATCAGGCTAGAATATTACGGCAGAATTCATCAATTATAGAATCATAGAATAGTTTGGGTTGGAAGGGGCCTTTAAAGGTCATCTAGTCCAACCCCCCTGCCATGGGCAGGGACATCTTCAACTAAATCAGGTTGCTCAGAGCCCCGTCCAACCTGACCTTGAAGGTTTCCAGGGATGGGGCATCCACCACCTCTCTGGGCAACCTGTGCCAGTGTTTCACCACCCTCAGCGTAAAAAGTGTCTTCCTTATATCTAGTCTAAATCTACCCCCCTTTAGTTTAAAGCCATTCCCCCTTGTCCTGTTGCAACAGGCCCTGCTAATTGCACCACTGTGCCTGCTTCTCTTCACAGCCTCTCCTGGCTCCTGTCCCTTTCTGAACAAATTACAAGCCATGTTTCAAGGCATGCAGAAGTCCGCCCCTTTTGCTCCTCTTAGCTCTATCTCCTTCCATTTTGCCTGTATCCCACTGTCCCGCTAAAGCCTGCATGCCATCTGTTTTCCCTCTGCCTTCACCCCCACCTTTCTCATCATGCCTCCTTCCTCTTGCCTAAAATTCTTTCATTAACCCACTCTTACTGTGCTGGTTTGCACTGCCTTCCTTCATGCTTTTCCTTCTATCACGCACCTTTCAGCATACAAACCCACCTAGAAGCATTCGTGTTATTACGAGAAGTGGAACTATGGTGGAACTAACAAGACAGGCAGTAATTTTCACTGCTCAATCACTGGCACTTGGTCACATCTCATCTCTGTTCTACATCTATGCATTATCTATTTCAATTGCAGCCTCTTGGGAACACAAGTTTCATTTCTGCTTTGCCTGTAAAGTGCTAGGCACAGACTTGGCGCTAGCACCAAACAAAAAGAGTGAAGACATACATTTATAGAGCCCCTTTCATCTGAAGTGATTTACAACCAATTATATGCTTTGCTCACCAGTGAAATGCAAAGCCCTCTGGGATGAAATACAGCAACACTGTACAACCATTTAGGACAGAAAATTAAGATTATTGCTATCCAATTTAAACTACAAGAGAATTTTAGGCAGGCAGACTGTAATTACAATAGATTGTGTCTGGCTGCATCCCACAGACTAAAATTCGTAAAACACCACATTGACTTCCCTGCAAATGGCTGTGACCTCCATTTCACCTCTCTCCACTAAAATCCTGCATCTCCAGCTGCACAATGCCCTCTACTAGCGTGTTAGAGAACACTGAAATCGGCTCTCTACTTCCCCTAACATTCCTGCTTTTCCAAAATTATATTCTTGTTTGCTATTACCTGGGCCTGTCCCTAGAAGTTTACACAAAAGATGCGTCTGAAACAACACACTTAAGGAATAAGAAAAGTTCAATTTGAAGTAAATGGCAACATGAAAGAAAAAAAAAGAACATTGACATCTATACATGCAACATTTGACTCGTATTCATTTACAGAGCAATCCAAATCATACAGAACAACTTGGTACAATTTCCCATACTTGCTATGGGAATATACATACATATACGAGATGACCTGTGACTCAAAAGACAACCATGTGTCATTTCAGGAGAGTATTTCTAACATCACGTCATGTTTAGCTATATGACTGTTATCTATCTATTAAACTCAACTTCTTCACCAGAACATTCCCATCAAACCTTTGTGCTCAAAGAGGATGATAGTCTGTACAAAAAAGGCAGGAGAAATCAAAAGACTGTCCTTCTCAAAGATGACAAAGAGGAAGAGAGAACTGGCTTGGATGCTTACCTGGAGATGACTGGGAGTAGCAGCAAGAAAGGCAGATAGATTCATGAAGGGCAGTAACTGAAAAGAAGCTACAGACCCAGTGCTTATTAACAGCGACAGTGCAAAACAGAACCAGCCTGCAAGGGAGTCAATTAGTGAAACCTGAGGGAAATACTGTTAGACAAAAACAGGTTAACAAGGCAGTGGCCTTGAGAGTCTAGCACTGTGGCTTAACACAGCTGTTCATGACCGTGTACTCATCATCTTCCATCACACGGCACCATGCATTAGTTTCTTAACTACAGAGATCTGAGGAAGCAGTTCAAGAAACTCTGTGGCCCTGAGATAAGAACCTTGTTACCTTCCCAGACAAACCCAGAAGATATTAACTGAGGCCAGGAGAAAGGTTGGAAAAGGTTACTACAGAAGAAGAAAGGCTATGTAAGTGTTACATCTGGAGGGACACAAAACATCATCTGTGTCACCAGTGTCTCTGCTTCTGCTCCAAGAAAAGGATTTCTAATGGATACAATGGCAGAGGACCCCTGACTTAGAGCAGGGGAGCTGCTGTTAGGCATCCACTTTACTTAAATCTTCCAGCTCTGACTGTAAAAAAAATCCTTTCAGCCAAAAATTTAGCAGGAGGATTGTCAATATCGTATCAGGGAATTATCAAACACTTAAGAAAAATGCAAAACCGACAGTTGCCATGCAGTGCCTTTACTTACATCAATTGTTTTAAAATAGCAGTTACATTGAAAGAAGAATTTCCTTTATTTTTCTTGCTTGAAGTAATAAAGGAAAAATTCAAAGCCTGCCAAATGCTTATATTTGTGAGCAACTTTAATCCTGTGAGTAGTTCTACTGAAGAAAACAGAACTACGCGTGGCAGTAAGTACCTGTCACTGTCCAGCACTGAGAGACACAGAATACACTTAAGGAAGTGATATCCCGTATAGGCATCAGCTGACATCTCATGCACCTAACAGACTTTTTAAGTGGGAGCAAAGAGCTACTCAACACAGAGTAATCACACAGAAATCAATAGAGAAATATTTTCCTTGTCTGTGATTATTTTTGCAGCAATAATCATCATCGGTATTACTAAGAACAACAGGTAAAAAAGTCTTGAGGCAGAAACATGTTTTAAAGGATGCCCCCTTAAGACAGATCAAAAATGGAGTATTTACATATGTTACATACGTTTTTCAGTCTTAAAATGACCAGGCAAAACTGCGAGAACTGATTTTGAAAGGAAGTCTCGATTCTTCTTCCATAACCTCATGCAGACATTTCAGTAACTGCTTGCTACATGATAGTACATGGCTTGTACCATATGGTCTTACCACAGAAAAAAGCTTGAGGCTTTGGCTCCGCAGTTAGATATATGTAGAGATGTCAAAGATAAAGTCCAAAGAATTGAATTGCCTTTGAACAGAACCAAATGGTTTAAGGCATACCACAGCTTGGGTTTATTTAAGGGCTTGAAATTTATTGGGAAACCTAAGTGTTTGCTTTCAAAATAGTTCTGAATGTTCTTTATTCAGATTTCTCCAAAGACACAAAAAAATCTCATGCTTTGATACAACAGACTTTTTTTTTAAAATTGGTGTGTTTGTGCACAATTGTCAATTGTAGCCCAGTTCAATGGGTGCCAGAACAGACATCCCACTACAAAATCCAACTGGAGTTTGTAAAAACGCTGCTTTGTCAATGGGGGAGGCAAAGGTTTGGCCTTGGGTAACTGATACCATCAATTTTCTCCTGCAATAGCTTCCTCCAGTGTCCTGATTCGTAAGGCTCCTTTGAAATGACATTTCCAGTCTTGTTGTGTTATTCTGTATAGCAGACAATTTACAGGAGAGAAAAATCTGCCTCATTCCAAGTTGCTTTCCAGACGTGAAGGACCAACTCCCCACATTAGCCTACACTGTTAAAAGAACAAAAGCAAGACTTCTATTTCTCAACGAAAAATAATCTTCAGTGAAAAATCACATCTTCCTTGGTGTGGTTAGTGCCATAAAACTAAATTAAGACAACAGGGTTCTCGGAATCATAAAGTCTTCACATTCTTCTGACAGATTCTGATTTGAATTCAGAATGTGGCTTCATACACGAAAATTATACTTGCAGTTTTCTTTGTAAACATTCTCAGCTCTGTTGTAATAACTGTGGTAATGTGGATTGAATGCAGAAAATCCATTTTATGATTCCTTATTCACCCAGCTGCTAAAACACTAAATGATCTACATGACATATACACATGCCGGAGTTGCTTCATTTGTTATAATGTATAATTTCTCAAGAAGAACAGCTTTAGATGATCTGCACTGCTGAATCCCAAAAATGCAATCTGCTTTGTCTTTATTTAAGAAGTACATCTTAGAATACATGTGTGAATTATTTGTAAATATGACTGACTTTCTTTATTTTTAGCACAACATTTGGGCTGTGTCTTGTGGCAAGCTTATGCATCGGTGATGTACAATATTAAAGTCATTAAAATGGCATCTGAAGCTTTTTTCATGAACACAAGCCAAAATCAATATCCTACCAGTTAAATAATGCATTTCATAATTATAGCAAATATTTAATTTTCAAACAAATATCCTTTTGCTCTCTCAGAATCAACAGCAGCAGTTAACATGATGGTTCACAATTAATAAGGACCCAGGAGAAAACCTCACACATTGGTACTTTTCATCTACATATTTATAAAATGTCATAAATTATTCATGTAATATTTACTACTGGGAGTGGTGAATATGACAATCATCCCTGCTGGAGAACCAGTCAGTTCTCTTTAAAATGTTGCAAGCAGCATAATTCAATTCCAAAATTGTTATACAGAGATTAAGGGACATTTTTAGGACCTGAATATTCTGCATTAAACTATTGTTTTCAATTAATTGAACCACAATTTTCCTAACTAATCAACCCCCACACTCTTCTTTAGAAGCCTAGACTTACAGCCACAGTGTGAATCACCCTACAATTCCCAAGAGATAGCAAATCTTACTGAAACCTCTCTCTGATGCAGTAGTTACCTAGCAGCAAAACCTAGCAACCCTGTAGTATGAGATTAATCCCAGAGTGATCATCATCAAGTAGTATCTAAAAGACATTTTATTTAAGTATGCCATCCAAAGATATATAAAAATGCAATGAAAAATGCTCAGGCTTCTAACTGTTCAGCTATACAAATTAGAAAAGACTACCCAACAGCATGACAAGCTATTTATTTGTTGTTCAGCGAGGTCTCTTTTGCTCAGCTCTCCCAACAAAGACAGAAAGAACTCAGATCTACAGAGAGATGCGCAAAACATTCAGATGCAACTAAGATATTCAAAACCCTTCCTTACCTAGAATTTAATGTTCAAGCAATGAAATCCCTTAGTCCCTACAGCTAGTGGGTTAAGTGCAAATTCCTCAGCCATAGGTTCTGCTCAGTTGCTTGGAACCAAAGTCCTAGCAGGGTACTCAAACTAAACACTTTCTCCCCTTTCTCTTCTACAACGTAGTAAGCATTTTCAGATCACCTTAGTGTGACCAGGACACGCACAAAAGACAGGCAAACATAGGTCCTCCTTGTTCTGAGCTGTCCATTTGCATCTTACCCAACAATATAGTGTGCAACAACCCTCACCCGAGAGGAAGGGGATTACTCTCAAGGACTGGTACTATGGTGCCAGGAGGAGAAAGAGAGAACGTTAGTCAGAATGTAGCATTTTCCCTGAGGGATGGGATGTCCTTGCTCCAAATCAGGGAATAGAAAAACTGGAACTAGGTTTCTTACCTCCTTAGTAACCCTGCCACACCCCATAATATCTCTTATTAGCTATCTGGGGTGGTTCCTCACACAGCTTACTGGGAACTTATATGCTTCACCGTATGGCTAAAGACTCCACTGGGTGACCTGCACTTAAAACATTTGTCCGGGCAACACTCTGCAAAGTTCTTCTGCAAGTGTAGCTCAAAGCCATCTAACCCCTCCTTGAGCCTTCACTTTGTTTGTTTAGCACGCTCCGATTCCACAGAGAGCTGTATATACGCTTCTAAGGTAGGCTTGGGCCTGGGTAGCTTTTAGAACCACTGGTCAGGCACAGCTCCTGTGTTTTATTTTTCAAATTACAGAACTAGAATCTTTGAGTGTGCCCTAAAACTCCTATCATGCAAACAGAAGTTAGAAGTGTGCAATATAAAGAGAATCTACGTCTTTACTGAAACTCTGTATTTTTCCCTCATACTAAACGTTAGGCTTTCCAAATGTATTTGTACTTGTGCACTGACCAGTGTGGTTGCCTACTGTTTAAAAATGCTTTGGCATCCTTGGGTAAGATGACAAATTAACAGCACTGAAAAGCTGTAGTCTTCCTTTGTTAAGAGAATAGGTAGGAAAGCATGAGCTGAAGCGCCAACATTCCTGCTTTGCTTTACTTACACAGAGCAAGAAAACCTATCCTCCAGTAAGAAGGGGAAAAGGTAATTCAATCCTTGCACCAGTTAAGCTCTCAGCTTTCCTCTGGGACTACTAAAGGGAGTAATAAGGGTGTGGACACTAAAGAGTAAATCTGAGTCAGATTCTTGCTGAACTGGCATCTGCCAGTAACAGTCGTCACCAAGCTGTAAGATACAATTGGACCAGGAAAACTAATAGCAAAGAGCTCTGGTATACATCCCTGAGCTGCCAAGTCCTACATTTTAACTATAAAAAAAACACATAATGGACTATGACAGTGTTTTAAGAGAATGGTTTGGCCACAGTGAAAAATAGTAAGCCAGAAAGAAAACAAATACTTTTGTGGTTCTTGTCCTTCAACACTAATGGGAGCTTTATCCATGCCATGAGAGCTACCTGCGTGCAGCCCACATACAACCTGGCCAGCCACGTTCTGAAACCCGCACACTGACAGAAGTGCCTTCTGAATTAATCTGCCAGTGAAGGATTACAAGCAATAATGCTGCAAGATTTGCTTTTGCTTCTAATTGCTAAATACTGAACTATTGTAACAATGAATTTATTTTTCTCATGTCCAGCTATACCCACAACAGCCATTCTGTTAGTTATAGCCAGTTGTGACTATGATCAGCGATTGATTTTAAGCACTTCTATGAACACAACTGAGTCATTAACATCTTCAGATAGCACTGCTTACCTTAAACCTTTCTGAAACCCCTTCAGTGATGCTGATTGTGAATTCAGCTATTTTAGGAGTACGGAATTTTCCCTTCTTGCGATCAGGTTCATATTCTGTTTTCGTTTTAACCACAACCTTTAAAAAAAAAAAAAAATCAAAAAACTGTCAGCTGAAACTAGCCACAGGAATCTTATTTATTCATTAATTCTTCTTTTACCTGCTTACAAGCACTTCTAGCACAATGGGTTTTTTTGGCTTTTTTACCCCCACTTTGTGTAATTCTTCTTTGGAAGCTGTAAGCTGTTAGTTATTTTTTCCTGTCATAGCAATCATCAACAAAATTATCTCTCAAAGTAGTTTTGGTGGACTTGTTATGCAACAATTTCGTAAACATTCAATTTTTTCAGCTGTGGTGGTACTGTGCTGCTAAACTAGGCAAGCATCTACTTAGTTCAACTCCAAATCATGAAGCTTCCCACTTTGTATAGTTTGAAAATAGCCACCTCCACTTGCTTCAGGAGATTCCATTAGTGGGATTTCAAACTGGAGACCAATAGGATGAGACGACTATTGAAGAGTGCCCATGGAAATCTAGCAGATGATGATGCTGCCAGTAGCCATGGTCTTTGATGGCAGGATTTTGAGTTTAAAAGTGAAATGACCCATCAAGTTGCTATTCACTATGTGCTAGACTATAGCTCTTGGCACTCTTATTTGTAACATCTAACTTTTGAATTATCAGCTGCAAGCAGCAAGATGCACACAAACCCTTGTGTTAATGAGATTTATTGAAACACCCAAGGCTCTTTAACTTCAGTTTATTCCTTGCTATGAGCTATTGCCCCAAGTTACACAATTTAGCACCTTACCTGTATTCCTAAAATATTCATTACGTCAGTCATATCTCTAGTGCTCTCCCAGGCATTCTAATTGTACAAGATTTTCACATACCTAACCTATTTGCCTCATTTTTGTCTTCTACAATTTTTCAGGATCTCTTTCAAAGTATCACTCTCAAGGTAGAGTGCAGTTTATTGTACTGATGGCACTAGTTAGATTTGCTCAATTTTCTCTGTTGTTCCAAAGACTAAACATCTAGACCCTCTGAGATTTTTAGAACCAGATTCTATCTTTAGAGCAGCCCATGGTATCAATAGCAACTACATTATTCTGAAAGTAAGACTGTGACACTCGCAGGTAGCCAGGTACTGAAATTAAAGCTTTGGGTTCCCCTCTCCTCACTTCCCTGAAATGGTATCCAGGATGTTTAACTGTACCTAGACTCAGTACCACAAAGCTTATTAGACACTTTTACAGCATTATACACACACGTGCAGGACATAGGTAGTTTCTGAAACTATTTCAGCTATAATTAATAAGATAACAATCATAACTATGTAACTTTATGATTGCTCAACAGCATCACGGAAGTAAACCGTCTGAAGATTTTCGGAATGTTTTTTAACATTTTACTTCCCTTCCTCCCCCTTTATGTTGCATAAGCTCAGGCAACTCAAATCACATTCAGCTGACACTGAACATACAGTTCTATCTGCTTGGTTATGTAATTTCTTTTGTTTAACATACCTAAATATGAATTTAAATCAGTTCATCCCTTTAATTTAGAAGCTGTCAAAATCATCAAATTCTCAGTGCTGTAGTCACTACCGTTCAAGAAGTTATGCTTCACTGTCATACTGGAGCCTTGTAAGTGAATAATAAGCATAGATATATTAAGTAGGTACTCCTATTCATTATACATGAGTGTCCTCACACTTCAGAATTTCATCTGTGTGTCAATCTTGACCTAATGCTGTTTCTTTTTTTCACAGCAGTTGCTCTACTACTGCCTTGGAGTCTGCAGCAACCAGTAAAGACACACTGACATGACCAACCAGACAGTTACAGAAGGAAACCAGAAGGACCAATAAATACACGTTTTTATTTTTCCCCCTCTATGTTTGCAAAAGGAAAGGAAAGGAAAGGAAAGCTAATATACAAATAGACAGTGGAAAGAGTAGAAGAGCCAATCAAATATTCCTTTATTTAAGCTTCTAGGCTAGTTATACATTTGCTTTCATTCAAGGCAAACGCTGTGAAGGTGGGAGGAGTTCTGCCCCATTCTAGTAGGAGCAATCAGGCTGACACAGAACCTCCTGGGTTCACTACAGAGCCTCCACTCAGGTTAAACCTATTACCATACAGATCCCTAGTTCAGACTTCTGCTTAGCAGTGCAGCAACATAACTAACTCCTTTGGACGTTGGTCCTTGGTTATATCCAGTCACCAGTTGGCAGGCGTATCAGACACAGTAAGACTTAACTTGTTTTAAAGCCTTAGGGTGCAATTTTGTCCTCAGTTACAAGATTTACACCCATGTAACTGAGGGCAGAAAATGGACCCTCAGGCTCTCTAACAGCTGTTATGGCTTACTGCATTTATGCCTGCCAACCGGTTACCACACACAACACTGAACAATGTTGATAGCAATTCAAATGGAGATCACAAATTTATTTGTATTGCCTACAAGCAACGCTCTACCGAGGCAAATTTCACAAGCTAAAATTCTTTACCCTAAGATAAGATTATGTGAATTTTTTTGAGCTATGAGGAACATAGAGCTATCAGTTTATCTAGAAGTAGAATTGAGCTCGTGGAGGAAACAATGCCAAAAATAAAAATCAGCACAAAGATATTACTGACCATTTCCCAGTTAAATTTTGTATGTTTCAAAGACCACAAAGCTTTTTTGCCAGATGCATAGGTGAGAAATGTGCAAGTAAGTATCCTACTAAAATAGGATACTGAAAAACAAGATACTGAAATATCTGAAAAAGTATCCTACTACTGTATGCCTTACCTGTAGTAACACTTACTAAATTCTTTATTGTGAGGAGAATAAACTTATTTACAGGCTATCACATCACCTTCCTAACTACTTAAAATTAAATCTTTAGTAATCAAGCCATATAATGAGGAATACAGGATGCACACTTCCCTTCCAACCTGTGAGCAGCACGTTGGACTGCTCCCTTCCAGCTACAGAGCATCTGAATCACCTATTTGCAGGGTTTTGAACCAAGTAAGTTGCCAAGGAGAAAACTCAGGGGCCTGTTCTCATGTCATTATTTCAGCTTGTCTGGGGCCAGCATTAATTTCCTACTGAAGCACAGAAGGAATACGGAAGTTCTTTCTCTCTGTGGCCAGTCTGCCCATGTACATCTTGCAGAGACATAAAGCAGTGCTTTATCCCCCCATTAGGGGGGCTTTTTCTAGACAGAGAAAATTCATGTCGTTCACAGAGAACACACAGTACCTTCCAGATGCAAAAAAGAAAGATACAGACTAGGAAGGGCTATAACAATACAGCATAGAGACACCTGCATTTTTATGTTTATATATTTCATACAGCAGCACTGAAATCTATATATGCTTATTGCTAACATTTCCCACTGCTTTTTAATGCAAATCACTACTACTGGGTTTTCACTAGCTTAACGGTTAGGTTTCTTTCCCCAGAGGGAACTAGCATGCCTTAAAACACTCCGTAGTTCTTGACATTTCTAAGCTGCTCCTTACACATAACCTATTCTTTTGTTGTTTGCCTGAGATTTGGGTGTGATTCTCCAGGGTGGAAACTAAAGCCTACTGTACCTTATCAGGAGGTGGGAACTGGAGCTGATTGACATCCAGGGGTGTGATCAGGGGGATGGTGTCAAATCCATCCTCCAAAAGGGGCTGCTTTGTGCTCTTCTCGCTGAAATTATTCCCCAATTTCACCATTCTTCCAGGATAGAGGGATTTTCTGCTGGCACACACGGGCACACACGCAGAGAAATGCAAAATGTCAGAAACTCGGGATGCACCACACCTTTCCCCAGCCCCTGGGGAACCCGAAATATCTTATGGGGAAAAAAAAAAAAAAAAATTTACACGTTGGTCGCTGTGACTCGGTTACATTTTGGCGTTTTAGGAAGCAAGAACGATGGCCAGCGCTTTTATTGTCAAAGTTAAAAAAAAAAAACCCCACCAAAAAACCAAAAGCACCCCCAATCCCCGACATGTTAGCCTGATCCGAGTGATGACTTCCCTCACGGCACCGGTGCGGCATCGCCCCTCAGCCCGCGGGGTCGGCAGGGCTCCGGTGCTGGCCCCCGCCCCGTCCCCACCGCCGCATCTCCCCGCCCGCCCAGCCCCGGCTCCCCTTGCTGCCTGCCCCCCGGAGCGGGGCCGTGCCCGGAGGGCACCCCCGCGCCCTTCTCCCGCCGCGCCCCGCCATGGCGCTCCCCGGCCTCCCCTCACGGGGGGCATGGGCAACGGCCCCCGGCGGGCTGGCGGGCGGCGCCGCCGCCACTCACTGCCGCGGCTCCCGGCCCTTCCGCAGGGACGGCGAGGTGTGAGGCAGCGGTCCCGCCACTCACCGCCGCGGCTCCCGGCCCTTCCTCGGGGAGCGGCGAGGCGTCGTTCCGCCGCGGCCCGCGCAGCAATGGCGGAGCGGGGGGCGAGGCGGCGGCTCTCCCTCCGTGGGGTGACTCTGGGCGGCCGCAACGCCTGGGCCGTGACGCAGCCGCCGCCTGGCTGAGGGCAGCTCTGGAGCAGCAGCACAAAGGGGCCCCGCGGGGATGAGGCGGGCGGCTCCCCCCAGCCGGCGACTGGCGCAGCGGCAGCAGGTGGAGGCGGAGGCGGCGGGGGAACGGGACGGGACGCGCCGCCCTCCGCGCCCCTCCCCTGGCGGAGCCGTACGGTACGGTTCGGGGGGCGGCGGCTGCCCGTGACCTGCGCTTAACGGCTCCCGGGGCGGGCGGGGGAGCCGTTGTCCCTGAGGTGGGGGCCTCCCGGCCGGGCTGCTCCCACCGGGCCTCCCCTAGGGCGGGGGCGGCTTCGGTACCCCAGGCGGGGAAACTGCGCTAAATAAGGCGGCGGACAGGGGGCCCCGGCCTCGCCTTCCCCGCCGGCGGGGCTGGGCGCCGGCTGCGTGAGGTGGGGAGAGCCGGGGGTTTATCACCGGTCGGTTAGCTTCGCCCTTAGCGCGTCTCCTTTTTTCCCTCCAGCCGTTCCTGTAGGGAAAGGACGAGCGTGCTTGTCAGGACGCTGAGACCCAATTTCCTCTCTGCAAAGGGGGGGGAAAAACGCGAATATTGGAACCGGCGCTCGCGTCACTTCAAGGTAAATGCGTATTGCAGAGCTTTGCAACCCGAGTGAGAGAGGACATCTTATGATCTCGTCTGTCTTAAAAAAAAAAAAGGATTCATAATCACTGTGCTGTCTCCTATAACCCAAGGCAACCAGCATGCTCATTTTGTAGTCTTGCAGGTGCATTGCTTTCCAGCGTGGGGAGGGAAAACCACTGTAGGCGATGCAACAAGTGACTCGGATGGTAGGCAGCTCCGAGAGAGAGAAGAGGCAGACCGGTGCTCAGCCTAGAGGCAGTTTTATGCTTCAAAACCAACCAACCTCTTCTCATGGATGATGGCATGAGCAGCCCCTCTTTTCCCATTTGTGCTTTGAGCGAGCACAAATTATAGGCAAAATATTGTAAAGTATTAAAAATTAGATTGTAGAACTTGAAAGTGACTGTAGTTCCTATTTCAAATTTTCTTGCTGTCAGCATCACTGTGTTGGTTTATTCTACCATTGGGACAAGATTTTTCTTGGTATCACAAGGGGCAGGGACTAAAGGTTTGTTTGTGCTTGGGATTCAGCTGTCAGTCTACAGAAATGTTACAGACATGGCTTTCCTGCTTTGCATTTAAAAGCACCAGACACTGGTCATCGGTGGCTGAATTTGGGCTAATTCTAAAATGGGCAAGGTTGTAATGTGTGTAGATAGAGGATACTAGAAATATTTCAGCAGTGAGCCCTTCCACCTACAAGTCAGAATTTCATGTCTTTAATGGGAATTTAGGCTTTTCTTTGCCTAGCATAGCAAAACTGAGGGGTTGGGGTTTTCTTCCAAAATCTCAAAAAACCCTCTCATTTTTGTGAGTATTGTTTTTAATATAAGAATTTTATTTTGTCTGAAAATCACGTTAGCCACCTACATCCCTTTTGGCTCTTTTGCAAGCTTTCCAATGGGTGTTAGGAGCGCAAATGAAACCTGAGTTCAATCACTGGAGAAAGTCCTGTTGACTTTGCTGGAGTCATGATTTCACTCGTTTCACGTAGGAGAATCTCAGCGAATCTGGTGCAGACTTAATGAAAAAAAAATGAACTCAAGACTGTTTAACATCCTATTGCTATAAAAATAAATCTCCATCTCACAGTTTAAAATGATAATACGATTTTTTTTTTTTTTGCTGGTCTCTTAAAGAAAGATGTTCTGGTTCCTGTCATCTCTTTTCCTTTTTTATCTTTGGCAAATAATTGATTTTTTTTCTCCTTTCTTTCTCAGAGGGCATAGAACAATGGATTTTCCTTCATTGGCTTTGTTTTTTTGTCATAAACATCACTGATAATGCTAGAGTCGTCAGCACAGTTCTGGGAAGTACGACTTAAGTAGTTAAACTGCTGGCTGGATAACTACCTTTGCAGCAGCCAAATAAACATACTTGAAGATGAGAATGATCAGTGGGCTAATACTTATTTTTAAAACATTCTCAGTGGAATAGCTTACTTCAAATATAGAACGGAGTACTCCCAAACCAACGCAAAACATTTTCAAGGTAGAAATTGATTGTTGTGCCTCTCAATTACTGAGCAAGCAGTTCTGATTTTGTTGTTGATGTTGAAGATCATACCAAATAGAGGAGGACTCTGAAATAGTGAATTTACCTCTGAGCATTATAAGGGCAGCAGCATTTATATACCTCTCGATGCCTTATTTTTGCAGCCTTACATGTTCAGAGCATCTTGACCTCTGTGTCTGGCAGATATGATTGGCATTCAGTCATTAGCTCTCAATATGTACTGATTTCTTATGTGGTTTGTTCCAGTTGTCCAATCCAAAATGCATTCCATCTCTCATTTTCTGAGGTCAGTGGTCTGTAATGCAAGAGGCCCAGATTTCCTTCCAGGCTGTGGCATAAAGCAAGTCATGTCTCTTGACTATGGATCATCTTGTCTGTCTCATTTATTTCTCCCATCAGTGTTCTGTTCTGAGTAAATAAAGTGTAAAATAAGCTTGTCTTACTTCAGTAACGTTTCATAAATCATACTTGGATGTGTTAAATAGAAAAAATATTTTATATAGAAAATTGCACCTGTAAGTGGAAATGAAGGGGTTTCTCAAAAAACAAAAAGCACTTTAATTATTTAATTTTGGCAATACCCTTGTCTTACAAGCAAGTGTTCTAGAACAGAACAGATGAATAACCCACGGATGGGTTATTCATACACAATTCATTTGTGTGTGAAGCCAAAGTCATTTAGAATCCAAATGACATCAAAAGTCCAAGGGATGATCAGAAGTATAGATTGACAGTATGCTATAGGGAGCCAAAATAACACGGCAAACGGTTTAACAAATTGACTAGGTCCTTTCATCTCCCGCTTATGTGATTTTATATTTGAGCCCTTCTATTGGCTGAAGGTGGTCAAAAGCAATGGGCAATTGTGTATTAAGTGTGTGCCTGAGGAAGTATCAGTATCAGATTAAGATGAATGGATTTAAATTCCCCAGTTGACTGGTGAGGCTTTTTTTTCAGTTATTTGAGCATATTCACAGGGTACTCTGTTGTAGTGTCCCTTGTAGAGAAAAGGAGAATTTTGGATAGCCTGTCTACAGTGTAAGTTATTCTTCTCTTTGGCACTGTGCATGTCTTTAATGGTAATCTGCCTTTTATGAATTTAGCTAACTAGGCATAGTCTTCTCCAGTTCTGTAGTTTTACAGAAAAATCCTTACATAGCATTTTTGTTAAGCAACTAGATACTGCACTGTTGCCACCCGGTACTACTACAAATACTTGGCTTACTGTTTTTCATTTTAAGTGCATTTCACCCCATATGCTATGATGTAACAGAAGAAAAGATACGTGTTTGTGTATGCATGTGCATATATATACACATACAAATATCTGTGACTAATAAGTGTATTTATTTGCCAGGTATGTGAAATGAGCAGCTAAGAGGATTTCATTTCTGATATCAAATAGCCAACTAGAGTTTGCTACTGATGGTTTTAGAAGAAAGTATGAGGTAACTTACTAAAAAAACTGGCATGCTTCCTAGTCAGAAGCTGCTGCCTTAAGGATGCAAAAAGGTATATATTAACGTAAAGAATATTTGAAAAGAAATGTGTCTTCAAAACTGGCACACCTCTTCCTCCAGGGCTCCTGCTGTAGGTCACTTTGCTATGGTTATTCAGGGGGTTGTAAGTTTTGGGAAAGGACTGTCCTCCTCTGTACCTTCTACAGAGTAACTCAGCAAGTTCCAGGTGCTTAACAAATAACGCACACCCTTGCTGAGGCACTTAAGTGTCATGGCCAGCAATCTTTATCTAATGTTAGTGATCTCTCAGGAAACACAGTGGCTCCTCATGGGTTTTGACTGGTATGTAGGCAACAGAAAAAGCAGCCAATGCACAGAATTGATGACCTAGCAGCTAGCCTCATTAAGTCAGATTGTACTCTGATTTACTTACTCTGAAACCTTAATGGTCTCAGTGAGGTTAGAATTCACTGTGTGTACCATCAGCCTAACTATGAAAGCAGAAAATTTGCACTACCATCAAGCAGATGTAGTTCTTCCTAATGAACTAACTAATGGAGAAAAAAAAATAGGAAGTAATGCCAAGCTTGTGTCTGCTGGCACTTGGTCCAGGAAATGATAACAGAAGTCTTCCTTAAATAACAGTAGGCCTATGTCTCACAAAAGCTGGAGAAAGACCAATTGCATGGGACAGCCTACGTCTTGACCTAAACCAAGAACCTAATTTTGTAGCAGAAATATGAAAAATAAGGTCACACACTCTCTACATATGGACACAAAGGAAATACCGTAAATGGGTAAGTGCCGTAGGGCTGGACTTCTGATTCATCCCAGGCAAAAACTCTAGAAATTACAGGGTTTTTTCCCTGCAAAACACTTTTTCTAAAAGTAAGGACAAAAATTGTGACTATTAACCTATTATTTGTGATTTGATGATGCTTTAATCAGGTTGGCCACGTCTTTCTTTGTGGGCTGTAGTTTATTGACACGATCAACTGAAATGGCTCTTCTGGAGCCGTTACAATTTGTTGTGTTAGTGCAGCTGAAAACACTTCAACATACCATGTGTCACGCTTTGTCAAGTTAACAGTTGATGTTTCCAAATCAGGATTAGGAACAGTGCTGATGCAGTGCAATGCAGCAATTGCTTGTGCAACATAAGCATTCATGAAAAGGGACAAACTCTGCTGAAGTAAAGAAGCACTACCTATTGTTGTTTGTCAGATGTCCCAGCAGTATATTTATCCTAAAGCATCAGGTGGTCCATCCCTTCGGTATCTGAGGTTACTTACAAATACCAAAGGAAGAAGTGCATTCTCATATAAATGCTCACGAACCACTAGTCCGTTTTAACAAGCCAATAATCTTCAGAAATTATATTAAACTCTTAGTCAGCAATAGGGAAACACAGATTAAGTGATGTACCAAAGGAGATGCAAGAACTGCGTGGCAGTCAGACAGGTAGAGCCAGCTGCATGGTTACTAGCACATGATGCAACCAGGAGTTCACCTCACCAGATAGTGCTAAGGTTTTATATAGCCCCTTTAGTCCCTCTCTCTGCCCAGTAAATCCACACCGGGACAGCAATGAAGCTAAAACTGAACTTCCTCTTTAGGATTTTATTCTCTGATTTGCATATGTGATAGGCTTATGTGTGAACAACTCTAGAATTGTTACATTCGTGCTGAAATGGGTAATGGATAAATGGATAGTGAACCTGTGCATGAACAAAAGTGATACCTTGTTGATGACAGAAAACGGCAATATGAAAACACTGATTTTCAGTTACTGCCAGTTACTGTCAGATTTGTAGAATTGCCGAATGGAAATAAAGATACTGATTTTGAAGAATGCATATCTGTTATTTCCAAAATCACTGAAATTGAATCACTAAGATTGAATTCTTCTTTGGGGAAAATTGAGAAATGGTCACTGGAAAGCTGTGAAATTCTTTACAACGTCAAACAATTCTTCAAGCCTGGCTTCCTAATCATCCTGAATTCCTATGTAGACATCAAAATAAGATTTTTCAGAAGGAAAATAGTCCACACGTTGGAATAACACTGAGACAGATGAAGTTCTAAGCACTCGGATTCTCAAGAGCAGCTTTTCTCAAACGGTGAAGCAAACATCAGTGATATACCCACATAAAATACAGCGCAGTAAAAGCCAGAAGGATTGCTCTCAGAGTCAGTACTCTGAGCTTGCAGATGCAGCAGGGGGGAGAAACTGTGCTGCAAGGCAGATTACGTACCGTACCTCCTCACACCGTCTGCAGACCTGCAGATTCATCTCTTAGCAAAGAGAAGGTGCCAAAATACAGCAGGGGAGATGAGTGCTCTGGGTCTGGGGGAGAAAGGGAGAGGCAGTACTGACAGATGAGTTGTTCTCCAGGCTTCTTGCTATTCCCAGCTGCCAGACCCACCACTTCGCTAAGTTGAGGCAGAAGGGTGACAGTCATGATGATGAGGAGGCAGAGCTCTGGCAGAGGGTTTTGGAGAGACAGCAGTGATGGGATATACTTAAAGGCAAGGAAGCACTGCTTTAGGGGTAAAGTGAGGTTGATCTTTTACTGATCTCTTCCCAGGTTAATCCTGCTTATGATTTAAACAGTCATTTAAATGGCTCAAGTTATCTGATTTAGGAAAGCACAGTAATGTTTTGGCTATTATACAAATGGATTTTAAACAGCATTTAAGTAGCACAAGGTCATGCAGATATCCAAACGATCCTCTATTAATTTAGGGTATTACATGAATTTAAAGGATAAGATCAATTTCAACAGAAGATTGACTTAACCACTGAACCATTTATTTAAAACAAAAAGTGCATAAACAAACCTTTCACCAGGAATGCTAGGATGCAATCCTAGACTTCTCTTTGGCCTTGAACCACTTCAAATTAATTGGTTTGGAGCCAAAGGAGGTGCATAATATAGCATCACAATTTATATTTAGGAAAACTCATTAGAAATGAGAAAGTTATGTAACTCCTCAGAGAAAGCAAAAGAAATATAGGACAAATTATACTCAAACACTGCAGTTAAATTATTTTAACAGCAGGGTAGCTTTAAAAAAACCTGTTAGGACAAAATCCTACATAGTAGGGGGGAAAAAAGCTTTTACATCCTACTGTAATTAGAAACTCATCAGGTTAATGGGGCAATTTTTCAAAAGCTGCCATTTAAGTTTTTGCACATGGCATTGATCTTGCTGTATTTCAGTTTGCAAATAGAACTTGTCCACAGGGAAAAAAAAAAAAAGGCAATCAGGCATTTTCTAATGTACATGTAAATTCAAAGCTCTGTATCTTTGTGGCTGTGACAGAATTCTAAGAAGATTTCACTTTCACTTCAGTATCCACTGACTGAAACTGCCAAAAGCACCAAGTGATTTTGGGATATCTCAGTCTTTAGCAGGGAAAGTGAAAGTCTTCAAGAAAGCAAAGGGAAAGGAGCCAGCTAGTCAAGATCCACTCTTAATTTGAGCACTTAAAATCTCAGGCATAGGAAATTAATGATCACTTTCGACAATTTAGGTCAGCACTTTAAAAAGTTGTTCAATATTTAAATAGATGATGAGAAGAAATGCTGAAATGAATGGAAAGGGATGCAGCATAATGGGAAAAGTTTTCCAAAACAGCCAAATGACAGAGGAGCCTAAATCTGCAGGGATTTCATTTATTGACTATGGCAGTTTTCATACGTGTTGTTTTGTGGCTCCTAAATATGCTTCTTATTTACAAGATACCTAAATGTCGAAAGACAAAGAGAGAGGGATGTACAAAACATCTGCTCACTCCAGATGACTAACAAGTGGAAAGTAAGAGGGAGCCTGCAAAGCAAGTCATGAATGAGCCAGCTATCTTTACTGAAAGGATGAATAATTCCTTTTGGGAAGTAATGAATTATTAGAATTAGGTGCCTAGACTGCAGCAGGTCTCCCATGTAAGTTTGGGGTTTTTTTAATAAAACTTTAAATATGGTACACTGAGAAACAGAACTGCAAACAGAGATGTTACTAAACAGCAAGGTACTGTGCTTACTATTCTATTCATATTTTCAGGGTGGGTGGAGCAAGGCAATTAATAGAATAGAATAGAATATTTCAGCTGGAAGGGACCTACAGCGATCATCTAGTCCAACTGCCTGACTGCTTCAGGGCTAACCAAGAGTTAAAGCATGTTGTTAAGGATATTGTCCAAATGCCTCTTAAACAGTGACAGACCACCTCTCTAGGAAGCCTGTCCCAGTGTTTGACCACCCTCTCGTTAAAGAAATGCTTCCTAAAGTCCAGTCTAAACCTCCTCTGGCGCAGCTTTGAACCATTTCCACACGAAATAGAGTAACTCAATGAATGAAGTAAAACTGTGTACCTAATTAACTAATATCAGAAGGGTACTTGACTTAAAAATGTATTGCTATTAACATATAATATTATTAGTTTTATATTCTGGATGGAAAGGGTTCTACACATGCAAGTCTTGCCTGTTATTAAGAACCGTAAAAGCAAACCTCATTCACAGCTTATGTGCACTGCATATTGCACCCATTTGTAAGATTAGAGCTTTATCATGGCTTTAAAACAGCAGAGTTTTTCCTATCCTGGTAACCCGTTTTGCATTCCTTTAAACTGACAATCCATGCAAGAGAAGGTACTTTGAAAAACGATGACAAAAAGATGTAGCAAGCAATATCAGTAGTAACTTCAAATAGTATTAACCCTGCAGGATCTGGTTGCCACAGGAATAATTCCTTCTCTGCTAGCTGAAAAAATGAAAACCAAGACCAGCTACATCCAGACAGCACAGGTGTTGAGTAGCACAGGATTACTGGTACTCCACAGCAAGACATCTAAGAACTTAAGAAAACCTATTTGTATTCTGTAAAATATGCAGCGTTGTCACCACTATATTTGAATTACTTATTTTATGTTACTGTAGGAAACTGCAACTGAGGGCATTAAGCATCCTAGATGCTAAGAAATCTAAACCCAGTACTTACAAATTTTAAATCAATCAAATCTCTAAACATGGTGCACATTTGAAAAAGAATTAGTCAAAATGAAACCACAGTGAAAAATAAAAACTAAAAATGACAAGCGAGGAACGATTCCAGAAAGACAGAGTTCCCACTGAGAGTTAAAGTACACCTGCTGAGGAAATCTGCCAAACGCATTCAGGACTCTCCATAAATCGGATGAGGCCCTCTGTAGACAGATAGAAGCAGGTTCCTCATGGGGGAATTCAACCACCCCAACATCTGTTGGAGGGACAACACGGCAGGACATAAGCAATCCAGGAGGTTCCTGGAATGCATCGATAATAACTTCCTTTTCCAAGTGGTAGAGGAGCCAACAAGGAGAGGTGCTATGCTGGACCTTGTTCTCACCAACAAGGAAGGGCTGGTGGGGAACGTGAAGCTCAAGGGCAGCCTGGGCTGCAGTGACCACGAAATGGTGGAGTTCGAGATCCTTAGGGCACCGAGGAGGGCGCACAGCAAGCTCACTACCCTGGATTTCAGGAGAGCAGACTTTGGCCTCTTCAGAGATCTGCTTGGTAGAGTGCCATGGGACAAAGCCCTGGAGGGAAGAGGGGCCCAAGAAAGCTGGGTAGTAGTCAAGGATCACCTCCTCCAAGCTCAGGAGCGATGCATCCCAACAAAGAGGAAGTCGGGCAAAAACGCCAGGAGGCCTGCATGGATGAACAAGGAGCTCCTGGACAAACTCAAACACAAAAAGGAAGCCTACAGAGTGTGGAAGCAAGGACAGGCAGCCTGGGAGGAATACAGCGAAATTGTCCGAGCAGCCAGGGATCAGGTTAGGAAAGCTAAAGCCCTGATAAAATTAAATCTGGCCAGGGACATCAAGGGCAACAAGAAAAGATTCTATAGGTACGTCGGGGATAAAAGGAAGACGAGGGAAAATGTGGGCCCTCTCCGGAATGAAACGGGAGGCCTGGTTACCTGGGACACAGAGAAGGAGGAGGTACTCAATGACTTTTTTGCCTCAGTCTTCACCAGCAAGTGCTCGAGCCTCACCGCCCAAGCCACAGAAGGCAAAGGCAGAAGCCGCCCACTGTGGGAGAACATCAGGTTTGAGACCATCTAAGGCACCTGAGGGTGCACAAGTCCATGGGACCCAATGAGATCCATCCACAGGTCCTGAGGGAACTGGCGGATGAAGTTGCTAAGCCACTATCCATCGTATTTAAGAAGTCGTGGCAGTCCGGTGAAGTTCCCACTGACTGGAAAAGGAGAAACATAACTCCCATTTTTAAAAAGGGAAAAAAGGAAGACCTGGGGAACTACAGGCCAGTCAGTCTCACCTCTGTGCCTGGGAAGATCATGGAACAGATCCTCCTGGAAGCTATGCTAAGGCACACGGAGGACAGGGAGGTGATTCGAGACAGCCAGCATGGCTTCACCAAGGGCAAGTCCTGCCTGACCAACCTAGTGGCCTTCTATGATGGAGTGACTACATCAGCGGACATGGGAAGGGCTACAGATGTCATCTATCTGGACCTCTGTAAGGCCTTTGACACGGTCCCTCACAACATCCTTCTCTCTAAACTGGAGAGGTATGGATTTGATGGGTGGACTGTCCGGTGGGGGAGGAATTGGTTAGATGGTCACATCCAGAGGGTGGTGGTCAACAGCTCGATGTCCAGATGGAGACTGGTGACAAGTGATGATCCCACAGGGCTCCGTATTGGGACCAGTACTGTTTAATATCTTCATCAGTGACATGGACAGTGGGATCGAGTGCACCCTCAGCAAGTTTGCAGATGACACCAAGCTGAGTGGTGTGGTCGACATGCCAGAGGGACGGGATGCCATCCAGAGGGACCTGGGCAAGCTCGAGAAGTGGGCCCGTGTGAGCCTCATGAGGTTTAACAAGGCCAAGTGCAAAGTCCTGCACCTGGGTCGGGGCAACCCCTGGTATCACTACAGGCTGGGGGATGAAGGGATTGAGAGCAGCCCTGCCGAGAAGGACTTGGGGGTACTGGTGGATGGTAAGCTGGACATGAGCCAGCAATGTGCGCTCGCAGCCCAGAAGGCCAATCGTATCGTGGGCTGCATCAAAAGCAGCGTGGCCAGCAGGTCGAGGGAGGTGATTCTGCCCCTCTACTCTGCTCTGGTGAGACCCCACCTGGAGCACTGCGTCCAGCTCTCGAGCCCTCAGCATAAGAAAGACACGGACCTGTTGGAGCGGGTCCAGAAGAGGGTCACAAAAATGATCAGGGGGATGGAACACCTCTCCTGTGAGGAAAGGCTGAGAGAGTTGGGGTTGTTCAGCCTGGGGAAGAGAAGGCTTTGGGGAGACCTTATTGCAGCCTATCAGTACTTAAAGGGGGCTTATAAAAAAGATGGCGGCAAACTCTTTAGCAGGGCCTGTTGTGACAGGACAAGGGGGAATGGCTTTAAACTAAAGGGGGGTAGATATAGATTAGATAGAAGGAAGCAATGTTTTACACTGAGGGTGGTGAAGCACTGGCACAGGTTGCCCAGAGAGGTGGTGGATGCCCCATGCCTGGAAACCTTCAAGGTCAGGTTGGACGGGGCTCTGAGCAACCTGATCTAGTTGAAGATGTCTCTGCCCGCAGCAGGGGTGTTGGTCTAGATGACCTTTAGAGGTCCCTTCTAACCCAAACTATTCTATGATTCTATGTATCAGTGTCTTCAATCAGAACTGGCAGTAAAGACATCCAGTTGCCTTGTGGGAACAGAAGGGGAGCGAGAGCTCCTTGCATTCTTGGCTAAGGGCAGGCTGTGGAGAGCAAATGTTAGATTCCTTTTCCCAAGGAGAATATGGGCAAGTGTACCAAGCAGCTTCCAAAAATACTTTACGTCTTCAAAGCACTGGACAAAGATGAACTAACAATTCCCTGCTCCATTTCCCATTATAGACAAAGCTGAATTCCAAAAGAAAAGCAAATCAGGCCTGAGGCTTCAGAGACAGAAAAGGACAATTTTTCAACAGCGTTGGGATGGCCAAGCTGATTCACAGTAGTAGTTGAGTGACAATCTCCAGGTTATAGTCCCTACAAAGAAGTCCAAAGTGGTGTATTTTAATAGCTTCCCAACTGCCTAACTCCATTTTGCTCAGCTGAACTCGATCCAACTGGCTTTTAAACAAAAAACGGAATTTGCAGATAGTCATAAGATCATAAAGCAACAGCTCACCGGACACAGAGAAGAGCAGATGGATCTTTTTGTCATTTCCCAGTAGTCTGTTCTTGTTTTCATCTACCTCCAATTATCGTACATAGATGTCGACTACTAGAAAGTCGAAAAGGAGTGCTGCATAAGGAAGTATTCTGCAAAGACAAGGAAGTATCTATCACTTCTACTAAAGGAGGACATCAGCCATTCAAGAGCTATTCTGTCTGTTCTGCCAATCTAGTCCTACTGTGCAGCTATGGACATTATAAAACATTCTAGAAGTAGCAGCAGCAGGGACTGGTTGCCTTCTCCCCACTGCAGGGGAAGAGTTTTTAATCCATATAGACATTTTTTCTTAAACTAGATCATATCGAGCTTCAGTAAGTCTAAGTCTCTAATATTTGCTTTTGGGGAAAAGTTGTGATCCTAATTTGTAGAGGCTTTTAATTACTTTCTCAAGACATTTTTCTAGAGGATCAGCATATTAATTCATGGAATTTCAGAGAACATTTAAGCTTGTTCAAAACAATTTTTGCTCAGGCTACAACTATGTCAGTTTGGGATGTGATTTAAAAAAAAAAAAAACCAGTATCATCATGCCCACAGAACACCATAGTCCAATGGCAGTTCCATTTGTATAAAGACATCTTATCCTGATCAAGCTTATTCTTCCTTTCATTTGAGAAAAATTCCATTTATGTCAAGCATAAATAATGATATTGACTACAAATGGAAATGGCAAATTTCCTTCAGTAGTCTAACCAACCCAACATACATTGCATACACAAACTCTAAAGAACACCAGTCTCCAGCTCTGCTGGAAACTGAAGGCCAACTTTCTGCTTTGATACTGCTGACTGAAGGCCAAGACATTTTTACATATGTCTATGGGTACCTGTCTACAGGTAGGAGGGTGTCCTTTTGAGATGCCTAAGTGCTTTTACAAATCTAACAAAGAGCCTGAACATCCTTAACATCCTTGTCCAATGTACATAACTCACTTGGATTACTTAAAGAAAACCCAGTTACCAAGACACTACTAGTACCAAAATATTAAAAATATTTGGAAAGTAATTCTACAAAATAATTGATTCAAGTTGTTTTAGAATGTTTTTGGGGAACAGTATTTTAACTGATCTCTGTTACAAAACTGCCTATTAGTAAAGCAACTGACAGTTCTGGTGGAGCTGAGTACTTAAATACTTGTGATAAACAAGCATAGTACTTGTGGTACTACAAGCTGCTGTGCACTCAGGAAACACAGAAAGCAATATGCTTTCAAGGAGTAACTAACATGTAAATAAACACATTTACATTTAGTTAAGATTCACTTGGAAAAATACTACTGAACAGAGTTGAAAATGCTATTAACAGGAAAATCCCTGCTGAAGCAAGAGGGAGGTGCACATCCTGTTTCAGTTGAGGCAATGTGCTGTTTTGCTGGCAGTGGCACAGGTAGTAACAACATGGCAATACCAGTTATAGTGGTAACAGCCCTTACCACAAATGGTAAAGCAATGACATGTAGTTGGGTTGTAAAGCTAAAGTACTGACAAAGTCATACTATCTGACTCGTAACACTTTATAGATAACTTTATTGCCACCAGACCTGTAAGTAGGTTTAAAACTAATGGTAGTGTTTGATCTGCATCTATTACTAACCAGTACAGCCAAAATCACAAAGCCAAACATTGCAACTCCGTATCAAGACATCCTGGGAAATCACACGTAAGGACCAAAATCCATACTTTTCACTTTACTATTAGATTTTAGGTTTTGTACATTTTTTTAAGAGACTATTTGCTTACTCTTAAAGGGACCACTTTCAGATTCTTTTTTCTTGACTTTTGACCTATTCTCCTCCCATTCTGGGGAGGGTACAGCTAAGCAATTTCAATCTTGCAATTTCCAAACACTCATACTTTAATTATTCTGAACACAGGCAACTTCTCACTGTTTATGCTTTGACTGGTTTCTCTGATCCCTGCCCTTTCTGTTTGAATACATGCAGCTGCGCAATACTTTCAGATCCTTGCCAGAAGTAGAAGCCAAGACATTTGTTCTGCAAGGAGAATGCAGTGGGGAATGATTTCCTAAGTTAGTAGGTGAGTTGGCAAGTGGGCATCATACAATCAAAGAATGGCAAAAGGTGGTTACCACTAAGTTCAAAATAGAGTAGTGTTAAAACTACTTAGTGCGCTAAGCATCCTTTCCGGTTAAGTGAAAGAAGTAATTAAGGGTTTCTTTAGAAAATAGCATCAGGAAACAGTAAGAGGTCCCCAGAGCCCACAGAGCTCAGGCATGGGGTCAGAGCATTTCCCAAGGGACCACTGCATGAGTGCGAGGGAGCTGGCTTACTTTGTGTAACAGCCCGCAGGAACAGTTGTAAAGTATTAGGGCATAAGGTAGGAGCACATGTTCACAAAACACACGGTGATAAAGCACATTATAAAACTGATGATATTCTATCACACATCACAATATCCGTGAGACTGAAGCACAGACTTATTCTGGGTGTTGTTGGCAGTGCTATCACCAGCTCTGTTTGGAAGGTATGCCTAGGGTAAGAAATTACTTCCTTACAGTTTGTTAAAGATGTGGATAGCAAACCCGTTAACACATTACCGCTTCCTAACATGAAGGAATGGGGTTTACCACTATTGATAAAGCCACAGCCTGATTACCTGGGATGTGGAGTGAGAAGGTACTCCAGGCCGAGTAACTGACTCCACAGGAGCCGCGGTGGAGCGGCTCGACCACTGGGACATCCCCTTTGTAACTCGGGCTTTCACTGCCACCCGGTGGACAAAGGGGTTTGCACCGCCAGTTACTCTGAATCCGACCTACTAGCGATGATGCATCAGAGAGACGTTTGGCCCAGTGGATTTATAGGAAAAAATAAATTGCTTAGCCTAAATTCATGGAGGAATAAGGGAGAGATAAAGGAACCTATTACTTGATACAAACGACACATTCAAAAATCATGTGGGTATATCCTAAAGCATCATGAATGTGACTTACAAATAACGGCTAAAAATATTTTGAAATGCTTTTTATCTTCTGGTTTCTAGGCACTTACAATATGGCAGGCTTTTCTTGCAATACCAAGGGCTAACCCCTTTTAATGGTAGGTTTGACCTAATCACATCTTCAGAGGGAAGAACTTTTGAGAACAGCAAATAGCACAGATCTTATAACTAAGCTGCTGAATAGTGGCGAATAATGGTGGTTGACAGAGCTTCCTTGTTTAAAACAAAACTTTCAGAAGTAGTAACTCTTCGATGATTCCACTGCAGCCAGATTACTAACAAAGACCAACAATATATGCAGGATAGTCAGAGCGCTCAAGATGCTCATCCATACTGTAGTCCACAAATGAGAGCGCTCCTTATCAGAGATACATTACAAAATACCATTTTATGTCCTAGACTTTGATTAGTATTTTGTCACACTGGAGTTCTTCTAAGCACTTAAAAAATACAAAGGGATGTGACATCAAAGCAACAAGAAAGAAAAACAGAAGTTCCAGGTGCAAACACGAAGTGGAAGTGCATGGTTCATAAATACTGTTTGTGTAACACTTGCATTAGGACTTCAGTCAAAAGCATCCTTTAGGGTTATTGCTTCTAGGCTTTGGAAAAATCAAAACTAACTTGGTCCTAGGTATTTAAAAACCACATTTTATTTGGAAAGAGAAAGTTCGTTCCAGCTGGGCACAAACAGGATTCCTGTTTTCTCCATGTGCCAATGTAATCATCTGGATCCAGAGCTCAACAACTTGTATTCCTGACAAATATTCAAATTACCAGAAGAGTCACTTACTAGCTAACAGGTGAAGAACAAAATACACTTTTCTTCCTATTTGACTTGTTACTGGATAATTCCAAAGGCCTTCCAGGCACCTAGTGAAGATCCTCGGGTCCCTAAGGCCCCAGCGGCCATCCTTCTGCCAAAGAGATGAGAAAAGCAGAAAAGCTTTTAAGATCAAAACCTTTTTGGTCAATGTCCTTTTTCTGGTAGCTCTGAAACTCATGATTACAAGACAAATAATTTATCAGGCTCCATGATTATGTTCTCCATTTCAGGCTGTAAAATAACTGCTCTGAAGCAAACATGGCATAATCTAATCTACTTTACCGTAACAGCAGCTGAACTAAGCTTTAACAGTGATTTTCTTTTTGTATGCTCAATTCCTAAACTCAAACTGAAGTTTGAGCTTGAGAGGGTGCAGACTACAATGAGTGAAACCAAAGGCAACATTCATATGAATCTTAATGAAGCGAAATTCTCAAGCTTCAGGCAACTTCAAGTCTTCTGCAACCCAGACAGAAGATCTGCATTACATGAGAACTTGATGTAACATTATGATACTCTCACAAATACAAAAGGTTGTATTTTCCAGTACCCGATTCCCCTGTGACCCAGCTTTTAAAGTCATGATTATGAAAGGTTTTGGGAAGTGAAGAGAGAGTAGGAAAAACAGTGCAAATTGTTTGCTTAACAGCATTTGCTTTTAGAGCACGTCCAGAAGTGTTAAAAATATGCTTCAGATGACAGGAGTGATTCATGACTAGACAGCTGCTGAGAGAGACATCACCGACAGGAGAGAGAGGGGGAGAGTGCATGTGAGAGAGGGAGAGAGATTTGACATGCAAATTACTTGGAGAAAAAGAAATTAAATACCTTTTCTTCTGAGCTTTAGAATTTAGGAATTATTTTAATGACTTTTGAATTGAAACAAAGTTGTTGCATCTCCTGAAGCTGTCAGACGTTCAGCGCCCCTCAGACCTGTTTCACAGGCTGCAGTCATTACTCAGCTGATGTGATGACTGTCTGGCGTCACTTTCAGGGTAGGAAAAGGCAATATTCTTTTGTCCATTTGGTGTTTTGCAGTATTAAGAGACTGACTGTTGAATTTCCTGTCAAGGCCTAACTTCATAAATAATGCAATTCTTACATAGGTGTCAATCTTTAGACAAAACATTTAATAAAGTGGGTTGGAAGTAAGTCCCTGCTCAACAAGCAGAAGGGATACTTCCCCCATTCTGGATCCATGGAACAAATTCAGAAGGTGATTGATTGAAATCCACATCTGAAAATAATGACTAAACCATTTAACGCTTGAGTTTGAACTTTGATGTTCTAGTGATCTCCAGTGTTCCCCATCTTAAAAATATCATGGCAGAAGTGCTCACTTCTGGCCTATACCTACAGTCCCACTGCTTTTCCCTATCCATTTGGCACAGATCTAGTAGCACAGCCCTCGGCCTGTGGACACAGGACTTGACTTAACAGCCGACCTCTAAACAGCAACCTTCATTGATTTTCTGCTTTGATATTGCTAATTTCTTATATACGTACAGTGGTATGATGTTCCCTGGAAGCCCAAGCTTAAATTTCAGTGTTTGTCAAAACTAGTCAGCCTTAATCTTGGCCTTTTCATGACTCCACATAACATACCTCCTGGATGATTTAATGCTTATGGCTGTTCTGTATAGTTTTTCCCTGAAATACTGTGCCTTACTTTTTGTGCATGGCAAGTGAAAATGCGGAGGGCCTTTATTCTGAAGTGGAAGTAAAATCAGCTAGAACTCTCTGTACCTAAATTTACAAATTTTCAGCCACTTCCAAAATAAGCATGTCATACATTCATATATTTGCATTGAAAAAGCTAAGCTGATTTTAGAAAACCAATATGATTAAATCATAGGCAAATTTGTGTCGACCACCCCCTTTTTAGAAGGGGCTTTTTTAGCTTGCTTTGTTTCACCAGAATACAGATTATCTATTTGAAATACACGAATTGAATGGACTTCCCATTGAGGTTAGTGTATTCTAGCATTGTAATAAAGGTTATGAAAAGATGTCCGAGCACCAGCTGGCCTTCCTTTGATCCTCTCCATTCTTGTGATGATACATTTTCACACTTAAGATGATTCCCTTCTACCTCAAAGGCTGAGAGCTGCTTTGGTCCTTACAAATATTAACTGCAATCACAATGACCTATCTTTCTGGTTCCAGTCATCTGTTTAATATAGAGTGGAAGGTCAGAACTACATTAAAGGGGCCTGAAAAGCTTTATTTCAGTATACTGCCCCCTGCAGAGCTTCACAAAAAGCTGGCAGACTTGTAGTTCATGCATGCACGCTCCTCAGCACTGCATTGTGCGGTTGTATTAATGGGCTTTTGTAACCTTCCAGGAAAAATTCCCTCACCAAGAGAACAAAACTGTTGTCAGATCTGAACACACATGTGAATATCAACTACAAAAAAAAAATTGTATTTAAACAGTAGGGGTACTGTCTTTAGAAAAAAGAATGTCTGAGTCACTAGTTTGTCTTCAGTAGGCTGTGTTTTAAAGGTAATTTTTATCTATTTGCTAGGATGGAGATTTAATAACAGAGATGGAAACCAACTGTTTAGAGAAGGCAAATTCAATAATAGATGTCAGTAAGGATTAATGAATAAGGCTATGGACCAGAAAGCACAAGCCTGTGTGTACCAATACAAAGAAATCCATTTGCAGCACAGTGGAACACAGGTCACTTCGAAGTCATTAGCATACTGAATTACAAAATAGCTGCATCTAAGGCCCTTCAGTTGCCATTAGAACACATTTCCCAAGTTACCACAGTTTCCTCCTTCAAATCTGCCTATAAAGCTTATGTTTGCTTGCTTTCTATTAAGTCTTCTGTACAAGCAGGACCATCTAACATTTCTTGTCGTGTTTGTTTTATGTATCGCTTCTCAAACAAGCTCTTTAGCAAGAAAGCTAAGTATCCAAAATCCCAGCACACACTCCAAAACATGGAGACTGGAGATTTTTATAGAGTTTTACAACTATGTGGGACTCTGTTTACCTATATGCCTCTACATTTTTCCTCATTGAGCTTGAATATGTTAACCTCTGGTCTGGATTATGAGGGGTGGGTAAGTGGCATGAAGTGAGCAGCAAGAATTGAATGCAGCTGTCCATGTATGAATAGAACTACCCCCAGTGGGGAGGACAATGAAAGGAAAGAAAAAAGTGGATTCCAGAAGCAAATGGCCTATGGGGCCAGTTCCACTTGCTTCACACTGATTCTGTCTTAAATTTGGCTTGCTCTTGTATATGCCACTTAGATGTTTTGGGAAGACTTCATGTGTAGCAATTACTTCCCTATAAAATTATCAACAGGAGTTTAAGCCTGTTTGGACTTGCTGAAGAAGCCATGGAAACAAAGCACAAGTGCTCTGTTCTAAAGCCCAATCTCTGAATTCAAGAAACCGCAAAACATCTAGTAGGCCAGGTTTAAAAAGAGTATGAGAGAATGCGGATGAAGTCTCAGACCACAAAAACACTATACATGCTCAATGGCAACAGGTAATAAACAAGTGGTAAGTAGTCCTTTCCTAGTGAAGTTCTTCCTTAAACAACTTTTATTTTCAGTTCTAACTAAACTAGATCGTAAGTCTCAAGATAAGCAGAGGATTTTTTTTTGGAGGGGGAGATATTTGAACTTAGACTTAATTGTATGATGTATCATTTTCCTATGTACACACAGAAAACATACCCACATAAAAATGGCAGGTTAAATTTTGTATAGGTTTAATGCACTTATCCAAAAAACACAGTAATGCCTTCAAAAGTTTAAACACTACTATAATTTAATTTTTTTATATTGTGCAGGAGTCAAATGACAGAGATATCTCTGTGCTGAACAAACCCAAACTAAGCATCTTCTGGAAACAAAAGTGATTCAAGTTTGCAAGATGAACTGAACAGCAGCTCTGAACTGCAGGATAGCTATTCTAAGAAATAACAATTAGCAGTCCTTCGATTTTACTATGCCAGGTTGGTTAACATTTTTTTTTAAATAGCATGCCATTTACATCGATTATAATGGCACTTCAGCAGTGCCTGTTACTAGCCAATTGACCAATGCTTATTCATACCCCCTCAGCACGTTGGCTATGGATATTTATGAGCAATAGCTATGGCTGGGTGTCTGCTGCTTGTGAAATACTATTGGCTCAATGGTTATGTCATGGTTTCCACCTGTTCTTCAAAGTCACGGGGTAGCTGCTGTTTTCCAACTGTGCCAGCTTTATGGCAGCATTAGGACTATTAGACCACGTTTGCTATTCCCACTCAGACATCCTCTTCCTTATGGACCTACGGGTTGGCATAGGAAATTCTTAGGATACAGAAAAAGATCCTCTTTCAAGGCAATTTTCTACAGAGGTCTTACTGAGAAAAGCACTAGACAATACTAAATTGACATGACATACAGTATTTGATTTTGGAAACACAAAAGCAAAATACATTTTCTTGCAGTCAGGCAGTGATATTCTCACTGCAAAGTGGCTGCAAGGATGGGGCTTCTTAATCCATACATAAAAATTCATTCTCTTCCATCTGACTCCATCTATCTACTAATCTTTTGCATTTTCTCTCTTGCTTTTCCTTCAAGCCAGCTAGAAATAACAGTTCTTAGTGCTCCTTCCCAGTGCTGCGACTCTTGCTTTTTCTGGTTCCAGTTGCACAAACTCAGACGGACTGCTTTCTCCTACCAGTGTTTTCTCTACTTCCTTCTCAAAGATGCCACATTGCAACGTGGTGTTTTATCAAACTCCCCAAACTGCAAACAGTATTCACAATCTGGTAGCAGGTTTGAGAACCTTCATGTTTTTGGTGTGAAACACTCTCACAGAAAGAAATACTGCCAAGCAAGAGAAATTATCCTTTGTGCAACATGACTGTCTTCTCGGCACAAAGCACTTGATACCTAGCAATCTAATCTATACGCTTAGAAGCATCTCAAGATGCCATTTTCACATTAAGACAGTCTTCAGCAATAACTCATTCCTCCAAAACAAAGTGTACAGACCTCCAATACTCTGTTAGAAGAGCACAAAGGTTGCAACATGGTCTGTTTTAAACCTATCCTGTACTGACTCCACCAAAATAGAACAGAGAAAGCAAAACCATTGCAGAACCAGAGGCAACTAAGAAGTTAGGAGGTTCACAAATTGCAGATTTGTCCTTTCCAAGCAACAGAATCCTCATGGGAACAGAATCAAATTTCTATTTTCTCTTGGGATAAGTAAATCTTAAAATAGTTTCTGACAAGGGGAAAGCTACAGAGCTAGTGACTGGCAGATACCCACATTTTGCCTTAGGCACTAATGCAAGGAAAGCAGAGTGTGAGCACACATGGTCAGGGACAGAACCATAATACATGGATTGCTGAATAGCATGTGGATGATTTCCACAAAGATCTGCAGTGTTCACCAGCAAATAATGTAAAACAAAATGAATGAGAGAAGAGCTAAGCATTCAAACATACAAAGTGTTCCCTGCTTAATCCTATGTGGGACTGTGTTCTGCTAGCCTACATGCTATTTTTAAAATTAGGCATTGCAAAAGCTTCTTTGTTTTGAATTCACTGACTGGAAAAATATAGATGTTTCAGAGTTTCCTAGTATATGTGCACTACAAGAAAAGGAAGGTATAAAAAATTTGCAATTTGCTCTCCAGTGCATCTGGATTCTTTTTAAACTGCTCTGTTAAGGTAGTGAAAAAAAGTTTTTCATATCATTAAATGACAATTGAGAGAAATTTTTATCTTTCAAGACTTATATACACAGTCTAATGTTCTGCCCCTTTTATTTCAAGGAGTCCTATGCTCTGGCCAGCAATATTATCTTTCTCATTTCAATGCAGGTTGAAAGCAGTTAAAAACAGCGAGGTACAGGGCCCAAGTAAAGGAAGGGAAGCCACAAATTGCAATGGGTGGTGTTAACACAACAAGAAACTGAACAGCTAGTTTTGAATTCCTGGGGGGAAAAAAAGCAGTGAGCATTTTAAAAATATGAAAAATACTGTATTTTCCAGGCTCTGAACTTCCACAGAATGCAAGCAGTGGACTGTAAGTCACCTGTGGTCTACATTCCTGTTGTAGCAAAACTAATTCTTGTTCTACCAAGAACTAGCCAATTATAATAGATTTGAATTTTTGTGCTTTAGTGGGATGCAAGTGACAATGTATTTTCTAATACCAGGAAAATGTGACATTACATATAAATTACTAGACAGTTCCAGCTATTATTTTTACACAAACACGATTTTTTCAGCAGAGGAACTGCAGTGTTATTAAAATAGCGGTGATACCAGATCTTGTTAGCTGTTGCAAAACACCGAAATCTGTTTCTCAGCCTAAAAACTGCTTCTTTTCACAACCTAACTTTTTATATAACCAGATGTTTGGGGTTTTTGTATGATTTTGTAGTCCCAAATAAATGTTGGACTATTTTTCATGCCAGTGCAACTCTGAAGTCTTGCAGTCTTACCATATAATACTAGAGATACCAGTACTCACAGCTGTCTTGCTAGTAGTGAACATTGAGACTCCTTATAGGAAATAAGATGTACTTCAAACAGACTTTCCAGCCTGTGAATGAACTTCAGAAAAAAGGTTAGTACAAGGATATTTTCATTTCAGAAACTACAGTATCTAAGGAATGCTTTAGCATAAAGCTTGACAACACACGGCTAAAACTTTTTGATGGGTTGGAAAAAGCTAGGCCAGTAAAACTCGTGACTGTAGCAAGCAGCTTGAATTGCAGCAACAGGTCTATACTGAAAATGAATACAACCATTCAAAGCACCACAGCAGAAAAAGGCCTCTGAGCAAAGTTTCTACCCTGTAAGAGTCTGTTCATTCCATTAATTAGCCAATGTTTTACACTAATTCACTGAAATGCAAGACAATCTACTGGTGTATTGCTTGCACTTACTTTATAGTGCAGCTCTTCTTGTGGTGGTATCCCCATTAGCACTGTAAAGATAACATAATTCCATCTATTCCAGGTATTGAAAATCTTTCATAAAAAGATGAAACACTGAGCAATTAAGATACAATGTAAAACAACTTCCCTTTATTCGCATTTCCTGATCTTGGTCTTCATTGTACAAATAATCTGCTGTGCAAAATAGATTATAAAATACTAAAAAAAGCTTTTATTGTAAAAAAATAAAGTTTCTAGATATACAGTTATTTTGCACTATCACAAATATTGTCCAGTATTTAACATTTAAATTTAATATCACAATACTCAAGTCATGTAAACCAATGATCCTACTGGTAAGAAAGCCACTACTGAAACTCAGGTTCACTAGGGATTTGTTAAGTATTTTCCTCTTTTCATATCTACACCCTTACACAGCTCTGATGACCCATACTTGAATTGCACCCATATCATGAAATTAGACATTGGGCCATCCTTTCCTCCATTATCAGGTAAAAAATACCAAGTCAAATGGTAAATTTAGTAAATGGTAAATTTTAGTAAATCCTGGCAACACATGAGCTACACAGTGCAGTCACAGAACAACAAAGGTCCTCGAAACTAGATTTGAACTTTGCTGAGAAGCAGTGTAAAGGCAGCCTACTCTGGGTTCTGGGCACACGTATCTTGATTTCTACCAGTATCCAAGCTAGCTGGCTTAAAAACTAGCTCTGATCTCTCCATGCTGCAGTGCAATCGCAATCACTTTAGCATGAAATGCCTCTAAGAAGTTTTGATACAGTCACCTGAGCCCTCATTGTTCCAATTCGCTTTCATTCTGCAAGGTCTTCATAGCTAAACCCCAGAGGGTCATGCTGGAGAAGAACGGTCCTTCATTATTCTTGTACGCAGCAGATGATGTTCGACTGCCCAGTGGATCATTACAATGACTGTCCAAGCTAACCATAGAGGAACGAATCATGGGAATATTATCAGATTGTAAGGGTTCTTCTGCAGAAGATACATCTACATCTCCGTAAGCATATGGTGGTGGTGGTGGTGGAGTTTGTTGTGTCTGAGCTTTTGGGAGTTTAGCAGAATCCACATTCAGTTTCTGTTGGTTTGCTGCGTCATGGTGTTGAATCATTGATCGCAACTTACAGTAAGAATCTGCAGAACTATCAAATTCAGTTGAATTTGCAGTTGGACGAATGGGAAATTTAACGGACACTGGTAACAATGTAACAGACATTTCTTGGCCAAAAGAGTCAGAACTCTGAGATTTGTCAAGATCAGAAGTTTCAATCCCTTGAGTAAATTCATCTAGTGCATTTGGACCTTCATCAGTGGCTTTACAATGCATTTTCTTGTGCCGCCGTAGAACAGCAGAGCGAGTGAAGCATTTGTTACAAGTTTCACAGGTATAGGGTTTTTCACCTGTATGAGTCCTCACATGTCTACGCAAGTCACCAGAGCCTGCAAAACATTTCCCTAGAAGACAGAAGTGATATATTAAGATTTTGTTCCTAACACAAGTGCATAAACATGTTTTAATTAGAGAAAATATCAAGTGATAAGGTATGGTATGTCCCAATCGTGGTACTTTGTTTATCTAGAACAGGTTCAAACAAGTTCCATCTATTTTTACAATTCAATGACTTGTTTCTTCTTCTTGATCTGATTTTCTAACTTGTGTTTCCCAGTGCTTTAGTTTTTGTCTCCAGAGATGGGAATATCCATTAGTGTTTGAAAGCTGTGAGCGCTCGCAGTTTGTATCAATCTTCGTGGAGGAAAAAAAAATAAAAATAATCAATTTAATTTGTCTGTCTGGAAAAACAGTGTGCTGTTAAGCTTCTAAATATATTCTTCCAGTGAGAACTGCATCATAGAAAGTAATGGTTTGTTCATTACCAAGGAACTATTCTTAAAGTGCTGACAAAGTTAGCTTTTTTTGTTAACTTTGAGCTAACGTAACACAGCAGTCCATTTTTTATATTCTAGCCAGAGAATGTGTCAAAACTGTAATTTTTTATTGCTGTAAATATTAGAATACAATAAAATATTCAACTGTGCCTATTTTCAGAACCACAGGCTCAAATAAGCTCAATTGCCACACTGCAAAGAAAAAAGTGTCTGAGGCTGAACCAAGGCAAAGTGCAGAAGAACAAGCAGAACAAGAGAGCATTAATTTCCACAATTGCTACATGATTCAGACACATCACATTCTTTAGGATAGTAGAAATAAGCTGGGACCTATTTGTGATTTTATCTCATTTTACCTAAGTTAAAGATTATTTTATTTTGTGTGGACAGATACCAACTAAAATGAACTGTGTTATCTGAAAGCCCAGTAAAACTGCAGTCTCAATCTCTGGCATCATACTTTTCATTCTACTGCTCAGATTTCTCTTCAGAAAAGTCATTAAACAGTAACAGCAAGATTACAAATTACTGGAGTAATACATGTGGATTTTTTGCATAATGTGAATGATTTCTTATCAATTGATCAGATCCTCTTTGCACAATTTTGCCTTTTCAGTACAAGATGACCTGGCTAAAATGAAAAATAATCAAAAGACCACTACAAGACAAGATGAAAATAAGCCTATTTTAATGACAGCAACACAACTGTTTGTTTATACTTTCATATCCTGCATGTGTATATTTCCTCCCTCTCATGCAAGACCTCCTGATAATTTTAGCTTTTCTTGTGCCTCAAGACATTATAAATAAAACGTACTGCAGTTGGACATTATCATATGGAGCTACCCTCCTCCAAAGCTGAATCCTCAGAACATGAATAAAATTATACCAGAATAGCACTTAGGGGCAGAAAAGTAAGTAGCATGCAGGATGCTAAGTAACATATGAGATAAGGATAGACAATGCAATTTCTGAGAACTATGTTATACAAGGATGAATCATTGATCAAAAAGCAATTTTCAGACCACCTGGAAGTATGACCTACCTAGCAGATTTTGAAAACGGGTGTTTTCTGGTATGAAGCATTGATCAAGTTTTGATTTTATTCCAGAGGTTGAAGCAAAGTAGCAAAAGGTTATTATCAACTCTGTGGTTGAACGCAGTTAAATCCAAACAGTGTTCAATTGGGGAAAAAAAAAAAAGAAAAAAAAAATTCCATCGATAGCCAAGTAATGCCAAACCTAGCTTTCCATCAGAAGGGACTATAGTGAAAATAAATCAATTTTTGAAGCAGCTAGTATCAGCACTTCTCTAGCAGACATGTACACATCCAGTGTTGATTCCTCTTACTTCCTTTCTCTATTCTTCAACTGAAATTCACTTTTGAACTTATTTACAACAGCTAAAGGAGTTTAATACACCAAATGAAAGACTATGAAGTATGCAAGACAGAAGATTTTGTGAAAAACTTTCACAACGTGGTATTTCAATTTAAAATAATTTTGGTTAATTGTTACTCTACTGACATAGGAACTTTCACTTATCATTTAAAAAGCAAAGACACAACCAAGCTATGCACAGTAAATCTTACCACATGCTGAACAGCTGTATGGTCTCTCTCCAGTATGCCTAATTCTGTGCTTTACTAATTTTCGTTGCATGTTGAATGACTTCCCACATTCATCACAGGTGAATACTTTATCTGCTGTATGGGTTTTTTTGTGCTCCTTTAAATTACTGAAGTTACTGAATCCTAGAAAAATATGACAGACACTGAGATTAAAATGACTCCTCACATTTCAATCAAAAAACCTCAGAGGCAGAAACTTTGGTTCTTACATACCTCTGCCACAGATATCACACAGATGAGGCTTTTCTCCAGAATGAATAATAATATGACGCTGAACATCACCGGAAGCAGCAAATCTGTAACAGAATACGGAAACCCAATTACTGTCTTTATAAGCCCCTTATTCTTCTAAACTGAGCATCATGTGGAAATCAACTATAATGAGTGCCTGGTGTTCTGAACAAAGATTAAAATCTAAAACACAGATAAATGGATGCATTTAAGAAAAACATTTTGAAGCTGGCAATGTCCAATTAAATTTATGCTAGACAAAAAACAAAAAAAGCCCTTTTCACCTATAATGTTACTAATTTATTCTGCATTTAACTTAGTTTAAGTACAAATGCTACTCCTAAATTAATGTTTTTTCTGTCACCTGTTAGCAGAAGGTAGAAATATTTAATGCTTTGCTTAAATTCGTCAAATTTCCTATACGTCATAATTTCCATAAAATGTAACAAAAATTATATGACCAAATAATGAAAAAAAAATGAGGGAAAGGTACAAAACCACGATTTATTGTGACTCCCACTGTTCAAAATACACACAACACTGTATTCTTAACTAAAGATACCAATATACAAAAAAATTAAGACCACAGACTATATATGTGGTGACATGTTTATCTTATTATTGAGACTTGCAACAAGACACTTGCAGACATTTATTTTAATCCCATCAGTATGCATTTAAACCTCATGTCTTTTAAACAAAATTGAGCAGCATCCTGCCTTAGCTTTTGGCCCTTAGTTTATCATGAAGATTAAAGGAAACATGAACAAGTTTTATCATGTTAACTTTACGAAGATGAACAATTCTACTCACCTTTTCCCACAGATTTCACAAATGTATGGCTTTTCACCAGAATGTCGACGTAAATGTGTCTGGAGATTACCTGCCTGAAGGGACAGTAATTTAAACATCTAAATTCAGCTAGCCTGTTGTAGTATACAGGTAAAAAGACAATGATGGGAACTATGAGACTGGCTTTTTATTCCTAATTCTAAGGCAGTGAAGACGACAAAGCATGTAAGAACTCAAGCATTCTTACCTAGTAAAGGTAGACTACCATGTACTTCAAGATCAAATTGCTTACGTATGCAATTATACATTGACAAGAACAGAAGAAAAAAAAAAAAAAAAAAAAGAAGCCTGGAATCAAATGCTAAGGAAAAAGAAAGACCTATAGTTGAAAACAGATCCAATTATAAATGAAAATTACACTATCTAGACTGCAGTGAAGAAGAAAACTCACTAGTAATATGGCTCATGTTAGTCTCATTTTCCCTGTCCTACAAATAAAATATTGTTACATCAGGATGTCTGAATTCACCTACCAGGAGGGTAAAAAGAATAGGGTAAACATTTTTCAAACCATAAAATACTCAAAGCCAAGTGCTCCGAACCTGTATTTACTCATATCAAAACAAAACAGAACAGGAAGTACAGAAATGAACAAATGGGATTACTGGAAACTAATTTTTATTACATATCTTTCCTCTCCCGATCCTGTAAAAATCATGCTGGTCTAGCAGGCAAACCAGATAATGACTAGACAAAACCATCTTACTCATTCCAACTTTTTTTTTTTTTTTTTTTTTAAAGCCACTGGTGCTTCTGAATGGCTGATCCACTGAGACACCAGTTCTCAAAGCACAAGATACAGCTAGTCTGGATAGAAGAGCTGCAGATGTTCCATAAATTGTGCACGCTTCCACAGTCAGTTTTTAACCCTTCCGTTCTCTTTTATGGATAACTGCCTGGTTTTATCTAAGTACACAAAAGGAACATCAGGTCCTTTCAATCAGGAAAGAAAATTGGGGACGCAAAGAGTATCAGGTCCTCCTTAGTCACAGTAAGACAACAAAAATATGACCCTCCAGTAATTTCTTCTGACTCCTTTAGGTAATAAATTACCTGTGATGATCAGTCGCTGTAATAAGAGCTTATAATGTACCAGAACTAAAGTACTGCAGACACACACAAACAGACACAGAGGACAATATTAAATGGATCACCATTTGAACCCTGAGCGCGCTTTCTTTAACCCCTGTAAAGTTTCTCAGACAACAGTATGACTGAACCACTGTTCTCTCAGGCCAAACTTTGTAATACTGAAATCCATTCAAAGAGAGGCATTAGGCACCTATTTCTGAGGAAGGAGAAGGCTAAACTGACTTCTCCATGGAGCAATTTGTGCTTTGCAGAGACAAGGGATTTTATGCAGAGGTGCATTTGAGAGAAACATACAAAAGACAGAACCTTTACCTCTATCCACGTCACAAAACAAACCATATCATAGGCATTTGAAAGTTATTCTGGATAAAGACAGAGGGTGAATTTGAAGTGCAACAATTATTCTGAAATAGTCCCATACAGGCATTTTTAGCCAGAATAAAAACATTTTACAGGGAATAGCAAGTAGATCCATTTCTTTATTACAAGCTTATGTCACTTCCTCCTAATGAGGGCAAAAGCTTGTTATTAACTGTGCTGAGACAAAAAAAAGGTAGAAACATCAGTAACTTGTATTCTTCCTAAGCTTTTAAGGTGGTACACAACCTTGGTTAAAGCATAATATACCATCCCAATGAAAAAGCGTAAGAGGACTTTTGCTAGCATTTCAGTGAAAGAAAAGTAAATGCTCAGAAGAATCCTCTTACTGATACTGGTTGCATACTACTCCTCACAATTTGGAGACTGGAGAGATATGCTAGACTTAGTCTATTTGTAACTGGCATGCTTTTAAAGTGAAGGAACTAATGCATATGGTCCCCCCAAAAGAAGCTCTGCAGAAGGAGGCAGTCAGGAGGTAAAACATGATATCCTGGATCACCAACCAGAGAAGGACCACATAGCAACAGGCTGTGTACTAGTAGTAAGGGAAGATGAAGGCCTGGAAGTACAAAGGGAACCTTTTTCTTGAAAAATCAGACATTTATGGTTATTTGTTCCAGACTATGAGTTCCTATGTCAATTTTTGTTGCTTTCTTCATTTTCTGTTTCACATTCCAACACAAGGAACATCAGTTACATTCAGCAGGAGCAGACATTCTACCAGGCACAACTGCACTGTCTCAAAAGCACAGAACATGAAGGTTTAAATAAGGAAAGTGTTACTATTTCTGTGCCTGCAAACTGAAAAGATCAAGAACAAGATCAGAGATGGTCTTTTAAGCAAAAAGTAAATGGTAATTATCCTTGCATCTGACTTTCTGGTAGGAGGAGTCTTACTTATTTGCACGATTCAAAAGCAAGTACCTCAGAACTGTGCAAGCTCCCTTTTATGACCAGAGAAAGAACTGCAGCACACAAGCTGAATGCTATGGCTCAAATTCTGGACATGTAAGTATTGTCCATCAATATGTATCTACCTATACCTTCAGGCAAGTGAGGTAATGGAGAGAGGAGGTGTTTAAGAGTGTTTAATTAAACGGCAGAAATTTCCAGGTTTGTTGGGGTTTTTGTTTTTAATTAAAGAGGAACAATGCATGTTGCATGAGGAGTCTGTCATGCCTGTCATACATTCTGAGTGCGTGAAGCTTTTTTATTCCCTCTTCCCCCCCCACAGTAATGGTACAGAATACCATCCCATTTGCCAAAAGTACTTTTAATGGAATTTCAACATACACACTTTTTTCTTCTAATAACTATAAGTTCAGCCATCAAAATGAATGAAGATGTACTTTCTTTGCCTAATAAGCAGACCCAGTTTTGCTCAAATGGCTTGGTAAGCATGATGAAACAGTATTGCTCACTGGATGCAGTGTTATATTCATATTTAGTAACAGAGTGGAGGACACAACTGCATCAGGTTCATGGGTCAAAGAAGTCCCACTGGTGGACTGCAAAACTGGAGCAAGAGAAGCGCAAGCACTAGTGGGTGGGTAGACAAAGACCATGTAATTCTAATCCTTAAACCACAAGAAAGACCAAAGTTATTCAACAATAATTATTATTTAATCTTAGTATAAAATTATGTACCTGTCTATTGTCTCCTGTACTTAGGGGCACATATTCCAACCAAGAAAATAGAAAAGAAATAGACATTTTGGAAACGTGAGACAACTAGGCACCAAATTTGTAGAAATACAAATGAATTGTTGCACCCAGAACAATCAAGTATTGGAGGGCAAATCAAGACAGCGAAAGTTTGGGCCCTGTATGTAAGTAGGGAATTTCACAAGAGGTTTTTTTTAAATCATAGCTGAGTTTTGTCACTTCAGACAGACTGTGCTGTTCTTCATAGAAGGAAACAGACTCAAAAAACCCTGCTTAATAATTTATGCCATTTAGGAAGATGAAACTGTATTGTGAATACAACTTTATATACAATTCTAACCTGTATTTTTTTCAGACACTGTAAAAATGCTATTCACAACATATCCCTAAGCATAAGGCAAAAGCACAGTCTGAGAATTAATGTTCTCTGTAGTTCCAATATAGTTGTGGTTCTGTATACTTAAACATTCAATTGAAGGTAAAATACATAACATCTACTGAGAGCAGACAGCATCAAAGGTATAAAATGTATCAAAGAAATCTAAAACATTTAACATGTTATTTTCAAGTAAGACATTTTAATATTTTATCCCTAAAGTCAAGCCTGTCTTTGAACAAAAAAAAAATTTAATCTATAGACTTAAAACCAAGTTTATTTTTAGAATCAACACATAGATGCATTTCATTTTCAAGTGTAAGTACCGTAATATAAAATATTCCCACCTGTGAGAAGTGTTTCCCACAAATGTTACATTCAAAAGGTTTCTCACCTAAAAGGAGAAGAAACAGAACATAGAACTTCTAATAGTTGCAATAAAATACAAATGTTTTAATTTGGTACGCTTCCTTTTAAAACATGTAATGTAAGAGTAAAAATATCCCCAAAAGGACACTTACCCATATATTTAAGGGGAAATTCAAGAGGGAAGTACAGCATTTACCATTAAGTTTGTAAGGCAGACTTGCTCAGAAACAGAATTTATCTTTCAAATCAAGTAGGTAGAAGAGTTTTGATATGAATGGGAGTGATTTGTAATATTTTTTAAAACACTTACTTTCCAAATGAAAGAGATACCATACCTCCAGGAAGAACAGACTAGACGACAAGGCCCTACAGCAACAACAACAAAAGCTATGGGAAGTGCACTGTTTTTTCCACTTGTACACACAAAGGCCCACTCATAAAAAGAATAAGGAATGCAGAGAAGCTAATTTGGAAGGATTCTGTTTTCTCTGTTCAATGTGTACCATACATCTCTGATCAGCACGTAGCCATTCACTTCCAGCATATATATATTTGCCTTCAAATTCTCATCCTATATAAGAGTATCTGATAATTAACCTAAGTATTTTGCTCCAAAAATCTGAATTTATACATGTAAAACTGATATTCTTGAATCTCCAAAAACATACAAGCAGCTTTAGTAAAAAACTAGTGCAGCCCACTTTAGCTTTTCAAATTAACTTGTCTCTCAATCTAGAATGTGACCACAACACTTCTCTAGCTGTCAATTTGAGACAAATATCTTTTTCTAATCACTTTTTCTTCTCTACAGTATTTCATAAAGGTAATTTTTTTCCCTCCGTAGTTCTTGGTTTCCTAGTTTTTACACTGTTGATAAAAATCTCTGCATCTTCTAGAATTTTTAAAACAATAATGATGCTTAAATACCACTGAATTCAATGACACTCTAATCTAATCTAATCTAATTCTAATTATATTTTCATGAGTCTAATCGTACTTTAAAAGGACATATATCATATGGCCCTCAGGTACAGGGAAGCAAAAGAATTAGCGTAAATCCTTATGATTTTGAATGCAGATATTTCCAGAAGAAAAAAAAGAGATCTTACACTGTGTTTCATCTTGGTGCTGATTCAAAATCTGTCTAGATTTATATTTACTCTTTTAATTACAATTTTCCTGATTTTACAGAACACTTCTTAGCTATTTGTAGCCTTCTCTTCCAGCAAGTATTCTCTACATCAGTATTCTTCCTCCATCCTTGGAAGTGTTACGAGCAACATCTACAATATCCAGGTGTTGAGGTTCCATTTTCCTTCCCTTCTGCCAAATACAGGTCGTGTTCTTTCAGCATATTTCGGGACCAAGGACTAAATGCAATCCGCTTAGGTTTTAAAGCAACAGAGTAAACATACACAGTTACGTGGCTTCACAAATAGCAATCTTGCAGTTATTCTGACAACTTGAGCCTAAATCTACTTTTTCTACTTAATGAAGAATGGAAATCTTAAGGCAGTTTCAAGAAAGCTTTTATTCAATTAAAGATAAAAATTAAGAAACTAATAACTCAACTATAAAGAGCACTGAGGCTTGATTTCATTACGGCTCTAAATTTGCAAAACACTGAAAATTCTGGTACTGACAACACAAATATAAACTAAGCCAACAGGGAGCCAGATCTGTGGCAACTGCGAAGGCTTCTGACAACCATAAAAGCATCAAGGTAAATTGAAATGGAGAATAAAAAACACTAGTAGCAATTTCTGCAGAAATTACCTACACCAAAAAAAAAAGTTACTGTTGACACAAAGACTATTATCTGAACAGAAATCCACCCTGAAATAACTAGAGAGGAAGGGAGGGAATTGGAGGCTCAAATTTCTCAAAACTATTGTTGTAGGCTGCATGCAGCCTCATTTTAATTGTACTGATGTACAAAGAGTTCGAGGTTTTTTCCCCATGATAAAGATAAAACAAAAAAGTTTTGTTTGAAAAGAAACATCAAATTAGTTTTTGGAGAACAATTCTGCACCTGCATAAAACTCCAAACCACCAGGCATATCAAGTAGCTTATTCCAAGAATGAATTCTAGCAGAAATACTAAATTACTCAGTGTTGTTGCATCCCTCAGGTAAAGAGAGGCTAATTGCTTCCTAGAGTGTATTAGTAAGAGTGCAGCTGGCAAGCTGAAGATGATTCTTCCCTACCTATCACTGGTGAGACCGTATCTGGAGCCTTAGGAAGAGAAGGCAAACAGGAAATCTTACTGCTGTCTACATGTAATGGGAAGACAGATGCAACCAGGTTGTTCTTGAAGGTACACAGTGATAGGACAAGAGGTGACAAACACAAGTTCAATCATGAGAAATTCCGATTAGATATAACAAAAAAATCTTTTACTCCATGAGAGGGTGGTCAAACACTGGAACTGGTTGCCTGGAGAGGTTGTGGAATCTCTGTCCTTGGAGATATCCAAAATTTGACTACACAAGGTCATGAGCAAAACAATCCAATCTAATTTGACCTGCCTTGAGCAGAAGATTGGACTAGATGACCTCCAGAGGTCCATTCTAATCTAAATCATTCTATGACTAAATAGAATATGACTATAAAATGACTAAATAAATGACTAAACCTTATCCAAGAACACTAATCTTCTCAAAGACCACAGCTGGATCAACAGCAATAGAGAAAATTTGGGGAAAAACAGTAACTGAACTACAGTTAAGACAATGCTTAAACAAACATCTAGAGGACTTTACTTCTGAACCCTCAGATTGCCTTGTGTTTTCTATCTTCTGTTGCATCCTTCTTGTTCAACACTGCAAGAAGAGATGAAGATAAAGTACACAGTATGGGATCAAAGCAGTGGTGTGTCAGCTTCAGAGGAGAAAGGCATAAGGGCAGAAGTGGTGTTCCTGAAGAGATCAAAAAGGTGAGGAGCAGGACCCACTAAGCCATGGAATGCTGGCAACTTGCTCAAGCAAAGCTCAGAATGAAAAGGTTGAGGATCAACAGTGAATTACATGACAGTGTAACTCTGCTCCTGTTGTTTCCCATCATGCCAGGAGTTCCTTCCACAGAGTTGGGTTTTGGGTTTTTTTGAGATGTTTCCTGAAAATATATTTTTCAAAAAAACCAAAACACTGGATGTTCCTGGTTAGGTAAGGACTGCATAAGAGAGAGATATTTGCTTCCTTTTTTTCAGACAGGTCAATCTAATAAAAAAGAGATTATAACATTCAGTGAAGTAAAAATCAATCTTAAAGTCAATGCAATAAGCTCTCTTTAGAGATTCCTTTAAATATCTGCTAGCAATACAATTAAAACAGCTAGACAACCCAATACACGGACTTGTGTTGAACAGTGTGCCTGTCCTTCACATAGACAACTCACCAATGCAACCATGTTAACCTGTAAATTCTTTAGCAGTTCCAAGTGTTCAGGGACAGAGAATTTCACTCGTGCTTTTTCTCAACAACCAGGCCAGCACAGCACTTACATTGAAAGAGCTGTCATTTGTGGGTTAAAAACTGGCTTGCCATTGTGAAAGGTCCATTTTAGTAACTTGCTTCCTTCATCTCTTCAGCTAAACCAGATTTAGAGAACTTTCAGTAAGCACAGTAATACTTAAATGCTTGCTAACCCTTTTGCTCAGTTCTAGAAAATGAATGCTTTTAAATAAAATTGATTAGCTAGCAATTTGCTATGCTTTCTGAAGTGGCAGATGAATGGAAATGGCTTTTAGCATACACTTACATTACTTAACTACCAGTATACCTAATATTAACGATACAGATGTGCCCTGTACCTTCAGCTACAGATCCTTCCTATATTAACATCCTACTCGCTACCCCCTGCAATTTTCCAAGTACTCTTTTTGCACTAGTTGGATATTTAAAAACAAATTAACATGACCCAAAAATAACAGGCAAGCAAACAGGCATATCTAGTCATATCCTTGCCTCAGTTTTTCCATCCTTCTTTGATGTGCTTATTATTTGTTACTTATGCTCTTAAACTTTGTCAGTTTAGCACATCTATAGAACAACGTTAATGCCATGTTAAGTAGCATTCAAGTCCAGAATTTTTTGAAAACTATTGGAAGAACATAGTGTATGAAAAGCCGCATGGAATTCCTGAATCCAATGTATACTCAGACTAGTAGAGAAGGACAGAAACAACAACAAAACCAAGTCTAGGATCACTTTTCTTAGGCAATGTATAAAGCTAGTTCATATCAGGCAGTGTTGTGGAATGCGAAACGACACCTACCAGAGCTTAAGTGGAGTGGAAGCACGTGTAAATACACAGACCTCAAATAAGAACAAAGAAATGAATTGCAACATACATACATAACCTTGCAAAGCTACTGCAACCCTTTTCCTCTTTTCCCATTTCCTACACTTGTAAGCATTTGCTGGCCACGCTGTGTCTAAAGAAAAAAAAATTTGTAAAACACTTGTATCAGGGGCTATAGTCTCCTTCTTCTGTAAAGCTTAGTACCCAGTCCACTCCCCTGACCTTTAAGTTACAGTACATTAGAAGAGGTAAACTAAACTTTGAACCTCATGTTTTAAATGGTTTAGCAGACTCAGAAACATACAATAATTGAGTCTATCACTTGGGCAACACGCTCTTAAAAAACCAAGTAGTTTTATGGGCACCAGAACTCACAAAATCCAGATTCCTTCCAATGATTAAGATGCCTAAGGAGGGGCAAATTCTAACAGGTTTCTCATAGTTGGGGACTCTTTCACATAGATTCTCTAGCACAAACTCAGATGTTACTGACTTCAGAGTCTCTCCCTCAGTTGAGACTTCTCTAGATGCTCTGTCTTCTATTTGATCATCTATTTTCCTGAAATTTCTAAGATATTAAAATATACCTGATGATGTCAGCTCAAATCGGATAACAGATTCAAAAAAGTACAAGGCAAAGAGAAGATCTAGGTAAGAGACATATGCAACTCTTTCACAGGAGACCAAATTAAAAAAAAATAATAGTAATGTGAATATATAGAAGTAGTCAAAGATACCAACTGAAAACTTCAGGAATCTAATGTTTGTATTTTCAGGTTCTGGAAAAATTTTTCTACTAATAATGTGGAAAAATAAATTTTTAATACTAAGGATGAGTTAACAAAAGAAATTAATGTCTGCTAAGAGGGATTCATATTTACTGTCAAAGTACTGATACATGTATGCTCATTTGCAAAGTGATGTTTATTTGACAAGATTGAGAGAGATGCATTTGTACATTTAATACAGGGAAAAAGAATGGCAAAAAATACTCAACAGCTTAATCAGGAATAATGCGATCTCAAGGACTTGAAATCAATGGTGTTACTTGACTAGCTAAGGTAGTTCTTAAAAACCATTTTAAAAAACGTATCTAAAGTTGCAGAAATATAATAGAACATGCTGGTTAAATTGAACAGACAAATTAGTTAATTCAAAGTTAGACTGGGTCTTGTTTTTCACTAGAATAAAAAGATACTTAGAAGTAAATCTATGCTAGGTTTAAAAATAATATTACCTGTGAGTTTTTAAAACAAAGTAATTCAAAATTCTCATTCATTCTGCAGCCTACTTGTCTGCAAGAGCATTACTTTCTAGGTAAACGCAATGAAAGTTATTCACACTAGGAAAAAAGTATAGATTAATTATAGAGCGTATTTCTACAGGTTAAAAAGAAATGACCACCAAGCCCTAATCACTTGTATCTTACAATGAATACATGATCAGAGAACTGGGGTTGTCTAGAACACTTGTAGTATCGTATTCTATCCATTTACACTTTTCATTATTATCTGACTCAGACTTGTGGGCCATCTGACACACTGACCTCTTCGAAATGCAAGACAAAAATAAAATTTTCATTGAAATATAACACAACGTTCTTTGAAAAAGAACCCTAAAAAAACAAATATGAAGGAGAAATCTTTAATACAACTAAAACTCTCAGCTAAACTCAGTCTTACAGTCTTTTTTCCTGTATGATTATTCATTAAAAAAAAACCAACAAACCCAACCCTTTAAAAGTAGATCCTTAACCAGTATCTCTGAATCAAGACATCCTCTTTAATTGAAATATTTGGTCTGCAGACCAAGTCACTGATAACTGTACCTGTATGAGACCTTTTATGGAGCTCCAAATTGCTTGGATGTTTGAAAGCCTTCCCACATAATTCACAAGTATATTGCCTCTGCGACTGAAGAGTCTGTGATTGCCCTTCTCGTTCCAAAGGACCTTGAGATCTTTCAATTTCAACAGTTTGTTCAAAATTCTCAGAATTCACTAAATCTTCACCTTCTTTTTCTTCAGTAACTCTAACATTTGTCATGTCCATGGTACTTTCATTTGCAGATTCAATTACTCCCGTTACTCTGCTGTCATCTCTTTTAGGCTCAGGTGGCTGCTCTGCAGATTTCTGAGATCTTAGAAAATTTAACTTTTTGAGGTGTATTGCCTTTTTCAGCTGCATCTGTTTGGTGGGCTGCATAAGCGTGTTTTCTGCATCTTGGTCTGGAGCAGCTTCATTCAAGGACTGAACCAGAAAGTTTGACGGTAAATGATCAGAGGTTTCCAGAATACACTCAGAGTGATTGACAGTACAAGAATTATTCTCTACTGTGTTTATTTCTGTAGACGTGTTGTAAGAAAAGGATTGTTCTGCTACTCTCTCATGATTAGAGCAAGCATTTTGCTTATAGAACTGTTTACTGTAAAAGTTGCGTAGTTTATAATAGTAATTTGGTTGTTTAAATGGAAGTTCTGTGCAGTTGCCGTCTAAGGAGTCTTGTGGCTGTTTCTGTACATCACCTGAGGGTGCATGAAGATTAACAGACTGCGATGCATGAGAATGGTGGTCAGCCAAGACTTTATTAGCTTGTGTGTCAGATGAGCATTCATGCAATAGGTTTGTTCCATAACTGTCATTGGCACAGCTAGTATCTGCAGTCAAAGTATTCTGCAGTGAAAATACACTATTACAAGGCATGCTGGCTGTTTGCTCTACAGCTGTAGAAGATTTTAAAAAGGTGTGGCAAATGTTCAGCACATTTTGCACTTGGAGACACTGTGCAATATCCAACATAGCTTGTACATTGTCCTGGCTAAGATCCAGGTGAGAGGTGTACATGAAGTCCAAGATCTGGCCTATCCCACCTACATTTTTAATGTCCAAGTGAAAGACATCATTCTTCTGCCCTGAAGAATTCTGGAAAAGGGTCCTGATAAAATAAGGCAAATATTCAAACACAAACACAAATAATTCACAAACACTTTTATAAAAAAAATACACATACATCTCAAACAGACTGCCTGGTATGAAACAACAATTTACACTATATGGTCTTATCTAGATTGCTGTGTTTTTGCAGATGAACGTCTCAAAACTGCTCAATTACTTGCCTTATATATTGGTCCTGTGCTAGTGGACTAATACCAAGCAAATGGTCCTTTATATAACTTAAATTTTTTATTTTTTAATGTTTTGAAATCACACCCTACACTTGTGGTTTCCTATCCGATGTTCTTTACATATTAGGTGCAGTGGTGTATTTATGGACTACTTGCAAAAGTTGGCTGACTCAGAATGGTGTTTCTCCTTCCATCATGGCAAATAAAACAGGACATGAGAAATTTTCTAGTAAAAGGGAGAAGATAGACCTCAGTCAGCTAAACTATTCTCTTCTGGCAACTGAACTTGTCCATCAAACTTATTAAAGTTCTTATTATTAGTTCTTTCTCCGCAAGTAGATGAGCGGATGGTAATAGCAAACAAGAGGATGGCATTATTTTCAATATATTCTCTCATATCCAAAAAAAAGTATTTTTTTTACTGGTACTGTATGAGAACAGCGTAAAAGAATAATGAAGAGTACAGGTACATGAGCCTAAAACAGCAGTCCAATACCCACTGAATTGTCACTGAATCCTTAAAGCGTCTGAGTTCACAAGACTTCTTACTATTTGATGTAAAGTATTCTTAGCATCAGAGCTGTAGTTCTTCACATGCATAACCAGTCCTAGATTAAGTGGGTTCGTACTCTGCCTTAGTCAAGAACTTCACACCCTTCCATTAAAACCCCCAGTCTCTAACCTGATACTCTCACAGTAAACAATGAAACATAAATGGGGTCAGGTCACTCCTATGTAGCTATTTTCCTACACTAGGAAACGCCCTGAACTTGATGATTCCTCTCTGTGGGATAACTCTCAAATTAGGTTTTGTTTAAAGGTGGGCATAATATCAATGAGCTCTGAATCCTAAGCAAATGAGAGTCCAGGCTTAAACTTTAGAAATGCAGTTTCAGATGCATCCTCATACTTAAGTTGCCCTATCCTCATACTTACATGCTACTCGGAAGCCAGTGCCCAAATCCAGTTTCATAAATCCAGCCCATACTATCTAAATTAAAACCAGAACTATAATGAACAGATCTGGGTTGAGAGTCTAAATTAATTAGCCACTTATATGCTATTGAATTCTAATAAGAGTTGAACGCTTAGTTCTTTTTAACTACTTTAAAAATTCAGTCTTTGAGCATAATTTCACTTCATCATCAGGATTACAACACTAGAAGAGAAAAAGGAAAAAAAAACCTCTCGTCTTTTTTCCCTGGTCATAACATAATTTTCTAACATAAGAATTGGTAGTCAAGCTTTAGAGATGTTTCAAGAAACCGGGTCTGAAAACTGCCAGATCTAACAGCTTACTCATAACTAACGTAAAACACTAAGTTGGGAGATCCAGCATCCCCCAAAATTTGGAGGATCAATGAGGGCTATACAGAGGGGAAAAAAAAACAGTGGTGTGGCTTCACGGGCCACCTGTATACAACACAGATGTCTCTCAGAATCTGTTCTAAATAGAGATTCAATAATAACCTATATAGTCAAGTTTTATTTTGAATATATAATTGATGAAACAATTCACATTATCCGGAAATGGATAATGTGAATTGTTTCATCAATTATATCCCTTATCTGGCTCTGTTCATGTACTCTACTATGCTCCTTGTAAACAGTTATCTTTTCATATCGAAATACTGAATGCAGGTCCACGCCAGAATCCATTATATGAGGCACTGTAAGCAAGTAAGGATCAAGAAAATGCCAAACTCAAACAGTGTAGTAGTTAGCTATGTATATCTAGAAAATAAATTAGGATGGCCACAGTTTTTAATTAGATTAAATACTTGATACAGATTTATCTCTGGATGAACAATTTAACTTTTCCCCTTACACTCCAACAGTTGCTTAGTCTGCAACTACCAGAAAAAATACCCTTCTCAGAGAAAACCTCAACCAACAGCATTTAGTTCACTTTTTTAATAGAAGAATTTTCTATCACATACCTGAAATATTGACTGAAAGCAGCTAATACATTTTTGTGTGCTTTGAAGCAGACACCTTTTACCACCAGCATGCAGTCACAGAGAAGACCCTGAATGCGCTGTTCATGTAGCTGCTGGAGAAGATGACAACTATGGCTAGCAACAGTGTCCATGCTAGAAAGTCACTTAAATTACCTACAACGAAATAAAATGCTAAGATGAATTTTAAACATTCAATTGCAAAATGAATTTAGAATATGAAGAACATTTTTACAATGTTTTAGCTCAGTTTACACCTGCAATGTGAGCTTTAATGACATTTTTCTGACTAAAGATGAGTCACAGTATTGCTCACCAGTAGAAATACAGCAATATACATAGGAAATATGAATTTTAATGAAGTTTTGCTTACGACAAAGAGCTTCCGCAAAAATGTGCTAATGGCACTGCCAATAAACTGAACCCCGTAACCACAGAAAAAAGCAATTTAGACAACTTCCACAAGAAGTAGATTCTAAGGCAAAAACATATCACACCTACAAAATCAGTAGCATTTGTAGAGAAAAACATCAGTTTCTTCACCCTCTCAACTGAAAAGGGAGAACACTGTAGTAGCATTATTTATGCCATATTTGTTGCTGTTGTAGCTAAGCACATTTCCCACGCAGATCTGATTTATTAGACAAGTTAGTATGGTCTTTTTTTTTATTTAATACAACATAGTCTCTTTTAAAAAAAAAAATCACTTCTTTGAACAGGTTGAAAGGAAGACAAGTGACGTTCCCACACAACACGTTTACATTCAATTCTCATTTTTTTGGAAGAAAGATGAAACTCTTCCCCTGCGCAGTTGTAAATATGAAAGGAAAATTCCAACTATTAGGACAATTAGCACTTCCAGTCTCCTAACTAACGAATGAAGCAGAAAAACCACCTTGGGTTAAACATGAGAAGAAAGTGGTTGCCCAATTCTCAATTCTCATGAGCGCTAAAGGCTCCACATTTTAATTTATTCTGTTACACTGTGATTCACTGCCTCCTGCTGTATTAAGGTGGGCCACTATATTGTACTTTTTTTCTATTTATTCTTATAATGCCTTTTACCAGGCTTTAAAATAAAGAAACCACATATGTTTGCCAGATAACTGCTTTCTTTGTGTACGCCTCCCACCACAGCATCTTGCAAGTACTTTAACAACCCGTGAATTCAGAGTCTCTCAGCATCTCCGTTCAACGGAAAGGCAGACACGATGAGCCGCTCCCGAACACGAGGAACCCCAGCGACACAGTCGCTATTTATGCTTAAACTGCCATTTCAAGTTCCCCTCGGTCTTGCCTAGCTAAAGCTCAGGCTCAAGGAGCTGCGTGGAGAGGGAGGTCGAGAAAGGGTTTGCCTCAGAAGACAAGACCGGGCACCGAGGGGAGGGCGGGCTCTGCCCCGGCAACAGGCGACAAGGCGGCACCGCGGGAAGGCGCGGAGAGGCCGCAGGCGGAGCAGGGCGGGCGAGGGGCCGGTAGCGGGGTCCGAGCAGCCGTTGCCGCGGGGGCACGAGGCTGAGGGCGAGCCGAGCGCCAGCCGCCGCGGCGGGAAGGATACGGCCGCGGCCGCCACACAGCCCTCGGTGGGGGGAACGCGGCGCGGCCTGGCAGAGGCGGGGAGAGCGGCCGAGGGGAAGGAGCCGGCCCTGCTCAGCCCAGCGCTTACCGGCTCCGGCCACCTCCCAGCTCCATCCCTGCGCGGCCGCCCGGCGGCAGCCCCAGCCCCACCATCGGCATCGGCCTCAACCCGCCGCTTCCGCCGCCGCCTCTCCTTCCGCTTCCGCTGCGGGGCGGAAGGCGCGGGGCGGGGCGGCGGCGGCGCCGGCGCAGAGCGGCGGCGCCGGGGAGGGGCGGAGGGGGCAGGGCGGGGGCGGCTGCACGTGCGGCGGGGCGGCGGTTGGAGGCGGCGGTTGAGGTGCGGGGGTGGCAGGTAGCGGTAGGGGGGAGCGGGGCGAGGCGGCACGGCGGCAGCCTGCTGCCGGCGAAGAGCGGGGGTGCCTGGGGGCGGCGGGCGGGCGGGCAGGCCGGCCGGCCTTCCCGCCCCGTGTGGCCGGGTTCCCCCTCAGGCGGCTCCTGCACAGGGGTGCCTGGGGGCGGCGGGCGGGCGGGCAGACCGGCAGACCGGCCGGCCTTCCCGCCCCGTGTGGCTGGGTTCCCCCTCAGGCGGCTCCTGCACAGTGGCGCCTGCAGCCGGTGGAGGCGGGTCCGCTGCGGGGAGCGGGACGGAAGGGTGGGGGGGTCGCGGAGGGGAAGCGTGAACCGCCGTCTGCGAAGTGTATCGGCGTGGGGTGGGGGCGAAGGGGGGGGGGTTACTAGTTTCAGGGTTGCTGGTTTCCCTTGTGCTCGGGCAAATGATTTTTTCCTTCTGAACTTTCGCACATGCAAAATCAAACTGCTTAGATTTTCTGTTGGTGGATGCACCGTTGGATTTTTTTTCGGCCATCCAAGTGTTTCTTTCAAGCTGTAAATGTAAGATCTCCTCCTTGTATTTCTAGGGCTGTGGTTGTGTGGGGAGGAAAAAGATTGTACCCATTTCATAGAAGCTACTGACCACCCACCAACATGGTAGTTTTCACATGCAGCGCATGTGGAGAATCAGTGAAGAAAGCACAAGTTGAAAAACACGTGAACATCTGCAGAAACTGCCAGTGCCTTTCTTGCATGGATTGTGGCAAGGATTTCTGGTAGGTAAAGGATGGGAAACAGCCTTTTTTTGGGAAACAAGATTTTCCTATGGTGTATTAGAATTAAATTTGGCAATTTCTGAATAATTCATATTTGTATTTAAAGATTATACGTGTTTTATGTAATTTCAAGCCTAATCATCCAAGTTTGAACGGCAAGGACGACTTATACACAGACTTATACCACGCAGTATACAGAGTTGCAATTTCTTCTTTTACAGTTATAAGTGACAGTGCTTTCAGCTTCTGATCATCAACTGTTAGTTATTCTGCTACTGCAGAGAGAGTGAGATTGGCAATAACATCAAAAATTCTGAATTTGGTTGTCACTTCTCAGAACTCAGAAGAAAGTGCTATCTGCTTTTGAAATATAAATATATGAATTTGCCTAAGAAAATAACATTGTTCTCAAATAACGATTGTATTTCTCAATACTTCACTGACAAAAGAGTAAGATCTATGTTATTCATCCCTTTTTGGGGGCACTTACACATTGGTCAGAACTACACTACCACATTAGTATACCTATATTTAGGAATCGGGTTTTTGCAAGCATTTTTCACCTGCTTTTCTAATTTTAAAATGTGTCAATGTGAGTAGTAAAACACAGATATGCGTTAATAGCTGTGCACATATTACGTGTACAAATGTGTGTAAGCTATAGAGTCATTAATAAAAGCAGCAGTATACTGAAGACTCAGATCTGATTTTGCAGATCAGAAATTTTCACTGAAGGCTGTAGCATGACAGAAATATCAGCAGTCTTATAAGCATGTACTTTAAGCACATCAAATGTTACTCATATAAGCGTTGACAGTATTAAGGTTTAAATGTTAGATGCTATCATCTGTTACTTCAGTTTATTGATTACATAAGTCTTGCATAGTTCCAAGGACTGAAACACTTCAGTGAACTAGAGTTAAAAATCTCCTATGTTCAGGGGTGACGATTATAAGGAACATGTGAAGTGTGTAAGTGAAGACCAGAAATACGGTGGAAAAGATTTTGAAGCCAAAGCTAATAAAGGAGATGCTAAACAACAGGAGTGGATTCAGGTAAGGTTTGTACTATATACAGATATGATAAATAACTATTGTTTATAATAATCATTAAAGATACAAGAGAGGCTATACTGGATCAAACCAGAGATGTCTTTTTCCCGATATCCACGGCTTGCTTTTGGCAATTCCTTGGTAGGTCTATTGCTTATCCTGGTAAGGAACACACCTTTTGTTTGTTTTGAATCTGTCTCCTACTAGTTTGATTTGATGTTCCCTAGTTCTTGCGTACAAAGAGGCATTGATCATTGTCCACCCTCTTCGTGCCACATACGCTTTTTTAGGCCTCTGTCAACCATCCGTCCCCATCTCATCGTCTCTGTTCCAGGCTGAAAAGTCCTGTCCTGCTCAGTTGTTCTTCATATGTAAATTCTATCTTTGGTCCTCTGAAGTCTTCCCAGTTCTACTGTATCCTTGTGAAGTGAGGTTACAAGAACTATATACGCTGTTCAAGATAAGGATGAACCATAGATTTACTCTGCATCATAATGATGTTTTCTGTGTCCTTTATTCCTTTCTTACTGATTTTTGTCAGTTGATCTACTTTTCTTTTTGACTGCTGCTGATCATTTTGCTGGCATTTTCATGGAATTGACTATTTTAACCCCAAGATCTTGTGCCTAAGCTCCAGCGATCAACTTAAAGCCTGCCATTTTAGAGTGAAGTTAGGATTGCTTTTCCTATGCATGCTGCTTTACATGCATTTGCGTTGAATTTAATGCACCTTTTTATTATCTACTCACTCATTCTCTTAAGATCTTTCTGGAATTCTTCACAGTTCTCATCCTGAATAGCTTCATATCATCAGGAAATTTTCCTGCCCTCTTCTCAGGTATTTTGTAAATAATGTTGAACAGCAGAGGGTGCAGCATGGATCACAAGAAATGTCTCCTACCCTTTCTGTCCTACCCTTCAGGTAGCTATTTATCCTACGCAAGAACCTACCCTCTTATGGCTGTTAGTTTCCTTTGAAGGTTTTAGGAAGGAACTCTCAAACATGTTTTTAAAGCCCCATTACATATAATTAGTTAGATCGCCTTTATCCATGGATTTGTTGATTTCTATCTCGTATAGAATACAATCTAACAAATTACTAAGTTACATGCATACTCAAGGCATATGAATAATACCATTGAAGTCAACAGACTAGTGCCATTGTTCAGATTAAACATTGTTCAAAGGCAGTATGATGTGAATGCTGTTGCTTATGAAAATTGTTAGCCTTCCTCAATAGTAAGTTCTACACAGAAAGGTGAGGGATTATTACAGAGCGTCCTTCTCTGGTAGTCTTAATGCAGCCACAAAACCTTTCAGTAAACAGATTTTCAGAAGTACAGGAAGGCTCTCCAGTGTCCAGTGGCTACATCTTTAAATAATAGGAAGCTCAGAGCCTTTTTTCCCCCAGAAGCAGCAGTGCTGTTCAAGTAACTGCCACAAGGCCCTGGCCTAACCTCCTCTGTTCTTTTGTGCTGGCTAGGAATATGCCTGAGCTCTCTTCTGGGGATTAATAGTTGCTGAAGCTGGCACCGCGGCTAAAAGAAATGTGTGTCAAACTGCGGTCTCAAAGTTAGTCTGATTTTTCACAATTAACTCCAGAAGTTTGCAAAAACCAGTCAGTTGACAATTGCTTTTCTTAATGCAGGTCTTTTTCTTGCTGCAAGAATCCCCTATGTGATACAGTTACTTTACTTTTAAAAGTTTTTATTACAGGTTGTAACTTGTACATCAGAAAGCATTGGTGAGCAGTCCTGCTCGCCTCTGCTTACTTGCCTCTGCTTACTATATAGGTATAAATATTTATATAGATAACTTTGATGCATCTTATGATCTATGATACCAAAGGTTAGTGTTTTTCCCATGCGTATTGAACAGTTCTTTTGAGCAGGCTATACAGTCTGTGGCTACTGGGTGATTTCTGTCCAATGTGTTTCCAACTTGCATACCTTGCATGTTTCATTTGATCATTATGCTGCTTTGCTGATTTAATTCTGTTTTTCTTCATTCAGAAAATTCATGAAGTAATGAAGAAGCCAAACATAAGCCCTAAAGTGCGGAACATTCTGGAGCAGATGCGTGTCTTTGATAACATTCCAAGAAAAAAAGTAAAGTTTCAGGTATGTTTTAATAGAGATTTGTACTAATCCATGCAGTGAGCTTAAAAATAGACTTTCTTAGCAAGTGCCACTCTCTTTTAACAAAGGTGGGACAAACTGCTTATTTGGGCATTGGTAAATAGATGGTGTGATAGCCGAGTTTCAAATAGGCAATGTTTGTAAAATACATCTTGCTTAAAAGGACTCTCTGTGTGCCATTTTAATTAGGTATTAAGCCAGACTCACCATTCAATTAATCTCCATGTGTAGGCTTGTTCTTTTTTTAATACCTTTGTTTTTTTCTATTTGCAATTTCTATTGAATGTCCAAATTCTTAGACATACTCTGAAAGGATTCTCATTTCTGTGGCTTTGTTTTTTCCTGGTAAAGGCAAGATACTGTTTTGAGAGTTTTCTTGTTGCTCAGTATTCTGACAGGATCTCCCACACTGAATGCTTCACTAAATTTTGCATCACAGCCAAAGCAAATTCCAAATGTTTTATGTGGTGTCAGTAAAGAATTACTGACAAGCTGGCCATTTTTTTTTTCCCCCCTCTGTTCTGTGCCTCAGATTGTGAGGCTGAGAGATCATCATGATTGCTTCCAAAGCGCTCAACCTAATAGAACCTAATAGAGCTGCGGTGAAATTGCTGCTAGTGAGCTGAAGGTTAGAATACTTTTCTACAAAATTAATGTTCTAAAGAGGGAAAGTGATATTGTCAAGAAGCCTCTTTCTTTTTGGTAAGATACGTTGCAGTGGAACATGAAAAGTTTTTGCAGTTCATTGTTCCAATTTACTAATGCAGTTTTCCTGGCATTTTCATTGCAATGCAAAAATCTTTACATTAGGTTTTACTTAAAATTCCACATTCCTGAAAGTTGATCTGTCGCTGATAGTGTGAGCATATTATAAGTAGAAATTTACTGCTTTGTTTTCATTTTCAGCAGGAACTCCTGCAATAGCCCAAACAACTTTTAAATGTTTGCATTGAGATATTTGCTTAAATTTTACTTTTCTGCAATAAACTAAGGTAGCCATTTAGGAGCATGACCATCTGTTTGGTACACAAATAAATAAATAAGATCAGATCCTTAATGTTTTAAGGGAACAGTCAAAAGGTTTGGTAGGACATTAATATAACCAGCTGTATTCAAAAGCTTGAGGATAATCTTTTCTATGTATTTACCTCTTCTGGATTACTATTGGTGAGGCAGTTGAGAGGCATGGTATAGCCTTGTAACAGTACACAGGCATTATGCGAAACAATTTAGCATGGAGGTTTAAGAGATTTGTAGAGAATAAACATCTAACCAGATGTTAATCAGAAAAAGTGATTAGATTCTTAAATGAAAAATAAAAACAAAAACCAAATACATGGTCATCAAGAAAAAAATCAGAGATGCACCTTTTCAATTATTGCTGTTTTTGTCCTGAACAGAATTGGATGAAGAACAGTTTGAGAATTACTGACAGCACTTTGCAAGACCAGGTGTGGGATATTTTCTCTGAAGCAACCAGAAATGTAAGTTAAGTTAGAGGTGCAACATCATACAACAGGAATGCAATCAAAAACGCTGGAAGGAAAACCTTTTAGACTCCCTTTGTAAATGTTAGCAGAAATATTGTCCCTCATTGTTACAATGGATTATGTTATAATGTAATATTCCTAGACTAAATTGCTAGTTTGTGGAACATACTGTTGCTGAAGTAGTTGTGCATACTGGGCAGGTTGTGATTAAAAACTTGGACACAGTGACACGCTGTACTAATCAGAAGGCTAATTTAACTTTATTCTATGCTGTTAGTACATAAGGAAAGGGAAAAACACTACTTTTATCTTTGGTTCCGATCTTTTACCACACACTACGAAGGAATAAAAAAACCCCTCTTTTCAGAACTTTATTGGCCTCAAATTAATGTGTATTAGAGTGGGAAATTAACAGCACCTAGTTTACCTGTTTTATTAGTGGAGAGAGATGAGATCTTCCAGTTTGTAGTGCAAATTCCTCCCACTGACCTTTTTTCTCTGCGCCTAATTCTTTGCTATTTCAGTACTAGCTTAGCATGTTCATCTATTACTGCTACTAGAAAGCTGTTACAGCAGCTTACTTCTCTGTGGATGTAAAGATTGCTTTTCCCCTCGCCCCAGCTTCTTTTGAGGAAGAGTGTAGGCATAGCTTTGATGTTAATCCCTTGTTGATCATGCTTCATGTTCCTGACTTGATGATTCCAGTTAAATCTATTTGTAGTTTTTCTGAAGAATCCAAATATAAGAGCCAGGAAGGAAGGAAATACTTTTTTTTTTTTAAGGATATGAACATAACATAAACTCTGGGCACTGAATTGCAAGTACATTGTCTTGCTGGAACATTTCTGAGTCAATACAACTTCACTAAAGTCATAAGCAGTTCCCTCTTGATTTAAACTGATTTTTTTAATAAAATAAATCTTGAATCTGAACAATTACTTTATTTAAACACAAGTAAACAATTTAAATTTTCTATAGAATATAGCATTAAAGTAAAATATGTAACACAACTTTCTTGCTCAGATTGTTTCAACACACCTTTAAGAGTTCTTAAAAAACATCTCAAGATATTCTTCCTAATACATGCTTTGAAGTGTATGTACTCAAAGGAATTTCTTAAGTGGAATTAAAATTGAATTGAAATTGCTCTTTACAAAAACACGTTGGTATTAAGTTGCTTGTATAAACATGTATGCTCTTTCTAAATAGCCACATTAACATTTCAGTAATTGTATTTCACTTGTAATTATTAAAATTAAAGTTTAATTTAAATACAAAAATGTTCATTAATATATTAATTCTTCTACAAGAAAATTAGTATAAGCCCAGGAACATTAAAAGAAAACCAAATATGTTAAGGTGAGAAAAGTACCATTAAAACAACCAGCACTGCCTTTGTTGATATCATGCAATAGTATGTTGTCCCAGACATACCCCAAGACAGGGAACTGGGTGGCAAAGCTAAGATTATTACTCAAGGGCCATATATTTGGGAATAGGTTCTGTATCTTGCTGTAATATGCTGTTATTTTTGTCTGCATAAAGCAAAGAGTTGTCCCTCCCTTAACTTAACTACATTTAGCACATATGTTAAACAAATACATAGACAATTTTTTCAAATAGAAATTATATATGTTGTAAGATAACATTTCTTCTGTATTTTAAGATAATTAGCATTTAGGCTGTTAAGTTAAAAGAAGAATCAGCCACACTATTTAGTGCTATTTCTCAGGTAATTGGTGTCGCCACATGTAAGCAATTTAATTGAATTCAGGATATTAGCGTTCTTCATGAATGATGTAGTAGAGAAAAATTGCAATGTCAAAAAAGGCATGTAAAAATTGTGATTATCTGTCTTTCAACAAAAGATTTCAAGTGAAAAAGAACAAGACAAACCACAACAGAAGGAAGAGGGGCAGTCTGCAGAAACTGGGGGAAAAACAACAGCAGAAGAAAATGGAATTACAGATGATAAAATTGAGAGGAAAAAGAATAAGAGAGAACGAAAAGAAGAGAGACAAAAGAACAAAAAGAAGGAGAAAAAAGACTTGAAATTAGAAAACCAGTCAGAAGTAAAAAAGAGTAAAAAGTCCAAAAAAGGAAAGGAGAGCTTGGAGAATGAATTTGAAATAAATGGAAATGGCCATCAGAGTGAAATAGAAGAGGAAACAAATGTAAAGAAACGCAAACATAAACATGCAGAAGGTATCCGTCCTACACCTTATATTCTTGTTTGTTTTCAAGGTGCTTTTTCTCAATGCCTTAAAGCTCAATAATCTACTTTAGTAGAATTTTTTAAGTAGTAAGTTACATATACAAATCAGATTATTTTTTAACACTGGTTGCACAGTCCTTTTATAAAATCTGAACTTCTTAGCAAATATAAACTCGTGTTACAAGAACAGAAACTTTAAGTCACATCAGAACTTTTCTTCTAGTTTTATATTTTTTTCTGTATGTTTATCCAATTCCATCTCTAGAGAAACCTCCTATCACAACAAAGAGAATGAAAACTGAAAATATTTCAGAAGACATGGAAACAGAAAACACCAATGGCAACGAAGAAAATGTGGGAACAGATAAAGGTATTCTTAAAGAGGGAGTTTAGATGGTTACAAAACTATTCTGCAAAAGACCTAGCGCAGAATATAAGACGGTGTTTTTGCAACAAGCCACGAAATAAATTGTGCCTCAGTATACATACACGTATGTATATTCAGTATACATATCTGTTCCAGAGTGAGTAGCCTGTGCTACACTTCACACCTGATGCTGAATTACTTCTCTCATTTGTTGCTTCTGCTGTGCTGGCAACCTTTGGCTACGCTTGCTTTCACTGGGCAGTGAGGAACTTGGCATGTTTGTTTTGCCACAGCAGGTCTCTTCCCTGCTGCCATGCACGTTAGCCAACATTGAGGAAAAAGGGTAACAGCTCTCTTATGTCTCTTTACATCTCTTTATATCTCTTATATCCCCATTTTTGCTCAGTGAATCATAAATTGGACTTGAGCTGTGTTTGGCCTCAGTTTATGCTTAGATAAACCTACTTATGCCTATCGTCCAACACACTCTTACTGTTGGGGAATGTCTGTACTTGACCGTACAGATTGTTCATTTGGAAACTATCAATGACCTCTGAAGTGAGTACTGTGTGAAATTCAGTACCGGTGCTCTAAGGGTGAGGAGACAGGATCTTCCCAACTATTCCTGTATTACGTAAGAGTTGCTGCTTAATAGCTGAAGCACAGAAGTTAAGTAGAAGCAATCCTGACCCTAGTTGTTCAAGTAGTATGTCGGTTCTTCATGTCTATCCTATTAGAATCTTTAGAAACAGCCTACCTGACTTTATGCTTAAGACATCCTGCTGTGGTAGGGTCAGTAAGATAACAACTGTTGTGGTAGCTGCACTGCTTCCAAAATTAGGAGATTGAAGGCTGATTCCTACTAGAGAAGAAGACCTGGAAATACCTGATTTTACTAATGACGTTGTACACCTAATTATTTCCTAGGTAAATTCAACTGGAAGGGAACCATCAAAGCTGTTCTGAAACAGGCTCCAGACAATGAAATTTCAATTAAAAAACTAAGAAAAAAGGTACTGTATAACACCTTTTTTTTAATATCCTTTAGTCTTGTGAATTTCTTTTTGTAATGCTTAAGTTCATAAAATCCTGCCCCACAGAAGCAAAAAAGTTTGATGTTACTTAACAGAATATCAGTTGACAGAATGTCGACTGAAGGACGTTATTTGTTGCTTACTGGGCTACAGAAGAAATTCAGTGCTAATTCTGCAAAGGAATAATAGCATAATAGATTCCATGCCACTTTTAATACAGTAACATGAACGTATTATTGCTTAAAGTGGAATCATCTTTACTAACTCAAAACCGTTCCTCTGTCTTTGTGCAGGTTATAGCTCAGTATTACGCAGTAGCTGGTGAACATCACAAATCAGAAGAGGATATTCTAGTCATATTTAATAAGAAAGTGAATAAAAATCCCAAATTTAAAATTTTAAAGGACAAAGTTAAACTCCTCAAATAAGAGTTTGCACACTTTTCATAATGTTTGCATTTTAATCTTGCAGACCAAGCCAAATTCTTGTCAGCTGTACAAATATCATGCATTGGTCTCAATTTGAATTGTGTATGTGAGAGCAGAATTCAACTTCTAAGACTGGATTCCTCCTCTTTTTCTAGATTTATCACAGAACACTTTCAGATATTTTATTTTTTGATTTTATGGAAAATGTATATTTTTTGGTACAAGTTTTAAGTAGTATTGAAAATAATTGCTGCCTATTCTATTAAAATTCTTCCAGTAATGATATAATTTATAGGCATGAATGTTTATCAGGACCTGGGTTGTGTGGCTTTTTGCAGAAACTATTGTAAGAGCAAATAGGATTTTCATATTCAAAAACCCACCATGGAATAAATGTGGTTTTAATGCTAAAATTCAAAATGGTATGACTGATATCCCCTTTACGCACTGTAGCTAGCATATGCAGGCTTTAATAACCTGTTAATTCTGTGTTGTAAAATGCATAATTTGAGTGTCTGTCAAGTTTGTGTATGTAATATTGCACATTCGGTGACAATCTGAGTTACCTGTATATGCATAGCTACTGAATGTTTTGCTTATTAATGCAACTGACTTCAATATAAGTGGTCACATGGACTAAAAATTCACTGATGAAATAAATTACTTTATAACACCACCTTAAATATAATAAATCTTGCTGCTTTATGATTGTATAATAAATCCACAAATTACACAAAATTTGAAGAGGCTGTTATATTGCAGTCACCAAAACAGTTTAGGCAGGCCAGAAAACTTACATGTATGGAAGAGCCAGAGTTGCCTGGGGAAAACTACTTGAAGTTTACAGGGTTTTAGTCAAATGCAAAGTACTTCCAGATAGGGAGTTTCGTACCATGAAGTAATCTGTTAAAAACAGTGGTAGAAAGCCAGTGAAAATTTCTTGCAGTAGATGGTATGGTGTTTTGGAAAATTGCATAGTGATTTCAAGCAGATACACTTTTATAAAACTCCATAATGAAAATATCTGAATTTATAGGAATACTGAATATATTAAAAGTATAAATATGAAAACACACTGGGTCCAGTTTTTCTGAGTATATATTTGTCTTGCTTACTATAAAAGTTGCAATAAAAATACCTAATGAATTTAAGATCTCTTCAATAAATGTTTGTTGTTAATTTATGAAAATGGCTTTGGAGATAAATAGAACAAAATTTATTTACAGACATGGAGAAACTTCAAGAAGTTGTTTGAACACGTTTCAAAAGCTTAGATTTCTTTTTTGTTTGTTTGTTTTTAATTTAGGAAAGGACATATAAAAGAGTAAGTCCTTGTCAGTGAAATTAAAATTAATACAGTGCTGTTAATCTTTTCACTCGCTGTATTTATTTTACAACACCGTTACATTAAGATCCTAAATAGTGTTGTTACAGTAATTATTACAGGCTTTCATTTTTTTTCGTTTAGAATTAATTCCAAATGATGCTATTCTCTTATACTCTTCATCTTCCATTGTTGTTGACCACAGCATGTGTTTGACACACATATAGAAACATTTCCTGGACTCTTGCTGCTGCTATCCTGAGTTCTTGTGATGACGGCAGCAGTCATCGGTGCAGTCAGCAGCTGCTACGGTTGTGGCAGCTAATTCTGTGCCATGCCTCCATCCTCTTCTTCCTACCCTCAGACTAGGATCTAACCTCTCTTTCTGTCCTACACTTCAAGACGCCAGTCCCATGTCCACAAGCCAGGATTGTCTTCCTGCTCTCTGTCTCCGCTCTTGCCTGCCAGCTGCTTCCAGCTGCCTTGTTGTGGGAGCGTATCTCGCAGCTCAGGTCAGTTTCTGAACAGGGCAGCAGAAGCGCCCTCTGCCCGGTGAGTTGTGGAGTAGCACTGCTGGCCATACCACTGTTGGCAACCTGCATTACCCGCACGTTTTTTCAGTAAAGGCCTGCTGTTTTCTTGACGTGCTCATGAACTCATCAGCTGCATCTTTTTTCCTTTTTCAAACTGGTAAGGGCACTTCGGATTGTTTATGCTATGCATTTAAAAATAAATATTAACAGAAAATTCTTACTTTGGAGCGTTGCGAGTGATCTTTTACAGCTTGGGAGAATGACAGTTTCTGCTCGTGAAAAGCATCAGCGTTTTCTAATCCACAGACAAAAAATCTGATCTATGTCAGATGGAAATAAGAGTCTAAAAGAACCTCTGAAGTTGTACAGCAGTTCTTTTTATTCAGTCTAACAGATAACCAGATATTTGTTTGGTTCCTGTCATTGCAGAGTTCTGGTGTCTGATGCTCAGGGTTTACTTCAGTGATCACTGAATGAAGCGAAGCAGCAGACTAAATGTTCAGAAACACCACACGGCAGTTTAAAGCTGAAAATATACTGTGTCAAATCAACAGTATGCAGATCAGCTATCTGAGTAGGATTTGACCTTGGCATTTTTTCCTGCCATAGCTGTTGTGATTCTTAATGGTTCAAACGCCTGACTTCGCCTGTGCGTTGCCATGGTTGTGCTAGTAGTGCCTACGTGGGGTAGTCAACTTGACTTTTGCATCTTACTCTTCCCCTTTCTGTGTAAAGGGCAAAGCAGCACCAGCTGCTGTTCAGGTTTTTCCTAATGATTTGGCAGATGTGGGGATCAAATTAATGCTTCTTTATTGATGGTCACTAGTGGGAATCTATTGCGAATAAGTCCTGTTATAATTACAGTACTATTAACTCATTATACATCATTATAGCAGTATTGCCTTTTCCTAGGCTGTTGGCAGAAAGAAGGGGCGGGGGGAGCAATATGCTTTGTAGGTACATTTTTCTTTCTGAATGTTCCTGGGAGTACTGTAGTATGGTAGATGAGTCTATGCCTCTAATTACTGATGACTTCAAGTGCTATTGAAGTCCACGCATAGTCGCATTATTGACATGCAGCTCTCCAGTAAAAAAAAAACCCGACCTCTGTGTTTTTTCATTAGACAATTAATAGATTCCTCAGAGGACTGAAATTGGCTTTTCCACTTACAATAGATTCAAGCTTTAATTTACTCCTTGCAACTAATGATGTCTTGAACAGATTGCAGTTAGCCTGTTCTTTACCAATTTAGTGGTAATCGTTTCGGAGGGAGGCATAATCCCTTGCAGACCGTTCAGAATATTTCATGAAGACAGAAAAACAGTAAGACCTATCTAATTTCTATTCAGTGATTAATCAGCATATTTACCAGTATTTTTTTTTAAAGATTCAGCAAAATCTAGCACACATTGCAGTCGTATAATTAAAAAAAACCCCACAAACCCAACAGGAAACCAGAGACCACTGAGCTGTTGCAGACCCTCAAAATCAAAATTGCTGGCTTATAACATTTCCACTTTTTATTCTGATACCTTTCCAATTCTAACAGATCCTATCTTTTGGTCCATGAACTTGCTGTGCAGTTCAGATAATATTAGTATTAAGCAGGTCATTAAAATAAGACTTAAGCATTAAGTATTTGAACATCAAACAAACAAAAAAAACCCTGAAGGCCAGCAGCACCTCTTCAAGTTCTTTAGATGAGGTATTTTTAGAGCATCGTCACCTTTCCCACTATTATTTTTTTCTGCTCTTTCAGGACAAAGGGGCATTGCTTAATGTTGATTCTGCAGTGTGGCAGAATCATGCGGCTGATGGACATGCACCTTTTGTTGTGTTTTTCTCATTTGCAATCAACCAACAGTAATATTCAGAAAGGGACTTTACTATCTTGCAGCTGCCACTCTAGATTCTGAGGAAAAGAGAAGGAGCCCTTCCAAAAACTTGCAGGGGCAGAAAAGCTACTGTAAAATCACCTAACTTAAAAAAAGGAGATAAGGTAGCACAAGTGTCAGTTCTATTTTTGTGCATTTCCTAGTTTAGTTGCATGAATTTATACCATTAAAGCTATTCTTCTAATACAGTTTGTACAGACAGATCTCAATAAATGAAGATGTAAATAGAGTTCTGATTTTACTAGCAAGCCGGGTATTTAAGTGTTATAGTATGAAAAAGAGGCGTAATATTAAATATTTACTTTGTAACTACATATTTTATACTTGTAATGTTTCAAATTCAGATGTGAAAACAGATAAAATCAATGTTAACAATTTACAGTTTTCCAGTATTCACTCAGTACTGTAACCACGGAAATGTCTTTGTTGTAACATGGGTCAGGGTACTGAAAAATCTGTGCAAGAGAATGCTTGTATAAAGCTTCGCTTAGCATTTAATACAAATTGACGAAATCATGCATAATTTATTTTTCTTTCCACAAATTATATGCTTAGCAGTTATTGTTAATGTCAACAGTCACAAAAAATTGATGAAAAACCATCATAGTAAAATAGCACTACAAAATGTTCCAGAATATGTTTGTTTTGTTGATTTTCTAAACAGCATAACGTATCTCCATAATAAAAGATGCCTTATTGCTAAAATTTTCCTTTCTAAAATAGCGTATTGGAAATTGAGTGTCTTGGTGGCAGGGGGGGAAGGAAGAAGTATTGTAAATTAGAAAATTGTTCAAAGCTAGTGGCTTTCTTGACAAGTATAGCGTAAGCATTTAAGCAGGGAGTTTAACCACTGAAAGAAAAAAGCTTCAAAGGACAGCTACTTATTTGTTGTGCTCAGCACTCCACTGTACTGGTGCATTAGAGTAGTTCATTCTTCTTTCTCCCAGTGAAAACCGATCCTCCCACCTGGTGCTATAGTCCGATTGCATCAGTACAATGTAGTCAGACCCCAACATGAGTAGTGGCCGATAGTTGATGGCCACAGGATACAAAGACCCAATACGCGATTTCATTCAAAAACTTTTAAAGCTGTAACACTCACCCTTATTAAGGAAATAAGAGAGCAAATATTAAACTTTTTGTGCGAGATAAGCAAAAATAGGCATATTGTTCTATACATTGAGCTGTATTCACAGGTTACAAGATATCTCAGTCAATATATTCAACATTTATCCCTTTCTTCTCCCAATTTAGCTTTTAAGAAAAAACAAGAATAAGTCCTCTGAAGTTTCTTTTCTGCTCTATCAGCCAAGAAAAGCGGCATATCATGTTTCCCATTAGTACTTTTACAGGAAGTGTTATTTTATATTGAATTCTAAATTTCACTTGGAGTAGAGGAAGTTTTAGTAGTAACTTTTCTTTGCACTTTTTAAGATATAATTCCTTTTGCACCTGTATCCTTGTGCTTTTACGCTCTCACAGGGTAAGAGCTGAAAAACCTTCAAGCTTTCTGCTTAGATTGGACTTTTTTTCTGCAAGACTGCAGATCACAGAGCTTAGTCCTTCCTCAAACATATCTCCATCTTATTTTTTATTCATCCTTCCTATTTAAATTTATTCTAGAAGACTTAGAATAGTCCAGTCTTCAAACAGAGACTGTGTGTTTTGCCCTTCTCATTAGATCTTCTGTATAGAAACTGCCCTTGCTACTCAACTCCGTATCTGAGTTACAGCAGAAGTAAAATAACTGACTTCCTACAGAAGTAGTTTTGTAGTTCCTGAAATGACTTGAAAGTAACAGAAAAACAGAAATTGTGTCTCTGTATGCCTACCCATTAAACTACTATTCTCAAACTTTTGGGTGGAATGCATTACTACTAAATTAGAATCAAAATGCTAATTGAGGCCTAATTACAGAGTCAAGCTCAACTCTCACATATACTTGTTTTATTAGAGAAAAGGTGCTTTTAAACATACATACATGAGATCTTTCACTGAGGCAGCATGAAATCCATCTGAAAGTATTCAGGTCACTACATCTCATTTAAGTGACAAACTGAATGAAAAATGACACCAGAATTCCACCTGCATTGCAGATGGCTCAAAACATGTGATTTTTACTCCTTCGTTCTGTTCTTTGCAGTAGCCATGCAATGAACTCTCGCGATCCAGCCGTTAATGTATAAATACAAAGCAGGAAGTGCACTTCTATACATTTGATTTTCTGCCTTTCTGATGGCCTTTGATTCTTGATGATGAGAAGGAATTCAAGGAGGAATACACAGCTATTGGCACTGTATAGTATCCATGCATGACAAAACCTAACGTTTTTTGTGGGTGATACAGGACCAGAATTTTCTCCTAGACTTTTCTTTCTTACCATTAAAGCAAGTGCTTCACTTACTGAAGCCAATACTTTGTGCCTGCATTTCTGCCTTGCACTTCTAAATCAATTGCCAGTGTAAAAGCTTGTAGTGAATTGTACAGACATCACTTACGCTTTTTCCATCTATCCATTCTACCATTTACCATAAGATATTTTATGGACTGTTTGTTCCTACAATTTCCTTGTCTTACACCACAAAATATGTTTCCTCTTCCCTTCTTGCTGCTACAATTCTGTCTCACCTACCTTTGAAAGTTCAGCTTTTTTGGTGAACTTTCAGAACTTAAGGGGTTTCAGAGGTTAGCATTGGATAAGTTTTCTATGAGAAGAAAAAATATGAACTAGTCTATGTTCTTAAAGACCTGTTCATGTTAAGCAGATCAGCCAAAACAGTAACAGGAATTGTACAACCATCCTCCAGCTAAAATTTCAAATTGAGGTATTGCTGAATTTAGTTTTCATACCAGCAAACATCTTTCCCTCTTCCTTTCTCTCTCTCAGAGTATAGCACTCTGTCAGTGTTCCCTCTAACGCTGTTGTCCAATTACAATACCAGATCAAAATATATGAAAAATTGACCCTACAGGATACATAAGTGGTAATGGACTGTGAAGGACGATGGTAAAGAAAACATGCTTCTAAACCTGAATGAAGTGTGTAAGGGTTTTGTTTCGTGTTTATTTTTTTCAGGACTCCACAGAAAAATTAGCCAGGCAAACAGCATGAGCTGAATTCCACGCTGTATACATCAGTGAGATGTTCCTGTGCTGCACACATTATGAAAATTATCTGTACTTTCCAGTCTTGTAACAGTGAGGTCCATGTGCCCAAGCAGCTTTGTCCCTGCTTCATTACAGCAGTCAAATCACAGGCAGTGGGGGCACTAGACCATCTCCAAAACAATAGTTAATATGCTACCACAGCCTAAAAAAATTCTAACCTCTATCAATACAGAAGCAAAGTGTCATGCCTAAAGAGAGCAATAATCCTGTAAAGCAAATGTTCAATGAGTAATAAACTTGAATGCCCATTCCCACAACTGATACACAGTCTTTCCTGTGTGAATTGGATCTGTGATCTTCATTATTCAAAAAAAAACCCAAAAAACTTTAGGATGTTCCTAAACGCCCTAAGTATGAAATTCTTGTCATACTGTTACAGATGCATGGTTGCACAGACTTTTTCCTCAGTGAGGAAATCAGTTTCAGTAATTCCCAAGTGTTCCCTTTCCCACCCTCCCACATCTGGCCATTTGTTTTTCTCTCTCCGCCACCCCCTGCATTTTTGCAGGCTTTTAATACCAGATCCAATCCTCAGACCGAGAGGTATTATATACCACTACCGGGGATTGAGTAGTCAAGAACAATTATAGCTGGAGTATTGCTGCCAAGTGCTTTGTATCATTAAACTGTAGTCTTAGGAAAACATTTTGAGAGCCATTGTACTCCCTAAGAAAGTACACATAGTTAAGTGAAACTAAACTCAAGAAATTATTTAGGAGAGAGAGTAAGAAGATTTACTTAGCAACTTCTAGGAGAATGGTTTATCCAGATATATTTTGTGGGTTTTGTTTACATGTTTGCAGATCCAAGCTGGAATGAACAGTCTTCTCATTTTATATTCTTAATGCCGATTATAGCAAAAGGCAAGAGTCAAACATTGAAGCTACCTAACATTTTTAATCAGGACAATTGAGGGTGTTGAAATGGTCTCCCATCAAATAGATACTTCAGATTAATGTAATGTTCTGGACCAGCCACTTTTTTGTAATTTGCAGACAGCTTTCAAGGTGAAGAATAACATACCTAGATAAATCAGATGACATTATGTGGTGCATTCTTTTTCTGCTCTCTTAGATGCCCTCTTCACCTTTTTAACTGCCTTTATCTTTTCTGCTTTCTTTTCCTTCATGAAGTTCAGATGCTTGCATGCTTATATATAGTGCATTCTTGGTATCAAACACACTATTATATGTATTGTTTCCTTCCTAAAGGGTCAATTCAGGGCTGCACTGTAATTTAATACTCGCATGAGAATTCAACTTGAGTTCAATAGTTTGTATATCTATAACATTTAGATTTGATTGAGTTTTAACCTTCAGCTGTTTTTCAGATCTGCATTAAGTTACTCTTACCAAGTGCTTTCAAGTCCTTTGGTGATTTTTTCCATTGTACTGAATTTGAAATAATTAAAGGAATGCTAGATGAAAGCAAGAGAACTGTAGTACTATTTGAAGGCTTTTTCTTACCTGGATGACTGAGACAATGCATTTACTTTTTCACTCAGTGTAAGAGAGGATATGCAATGCTTTGCTCCAAGAACAATGTTCAGAAAGGATTGAGAATCTCTACCCATCCGATCCTTTTACTTCTGATGGTGGAAGATAAGCAGCAGATTACTATTCACTTCATTATTTCTTAATTCATGAACAGAAAGCACAGAGTATATTGTACAATCATTCCTCAAAATTAAGAATATGCATACACTGTAGCCAACCTCCTTCAGCTAAAAATGAACATAGGGAGAGAGGAGCCAGCCCTACTTAGATAAGAAATGAAGAAAATTCCAACCAGGTCTTTTGTGAACAGACAACGTTTGGGCTAATTTAGCTACTATTGACTTCTGTAATGGGGAAAAAGTTACAAATATTTGCTAGAATACTAGAAAACTAATTTGACTTTCTAAAAGTGAGAATTTAACTGAGAAGCCTAATTCCCAGTCAAGGAACATAAAAAGCTACCTCTTGTGTGTGTTGTTAAGTTACCTGAAAATCAACATAAAAACAACTAATTAGTAAATGGCAAATACTCAGTGAGCAACAAGAAAATGAATTTTAAAATATCCAACTCGACTGCAAAATTCAGCTTTCATTTATAACTGTAAAACCTGAATATTTAAAAACATTCAAATAACTTACAAAGCATCCTTTTCTATTTAAAAGAACACAAAGGTGTTGAAGTCAGTTTCTGAAAATGTGGGAAGAATTCACATTATGCGAGAGACCAGGAATACATTTAACAAAAAAATTGCTGCAAACTCTACCCGTTGTACATTTCCTTCACAGAATCTTCACATTCACAAATTCCTTTCACAGACTGTTAAGTAAATTTATCAGATCAAGCACCACATTTTAAAATACTTCCTAACATTTCTGCAGGGTTTCTTAGACTTTTGCTTGCAAGAATTAATTATCCATAACAGGCCTGTTGTTTAGATGCTTTATTAATTATGTTGTTAATTTTGTAACAGCCTCAGTTCAGCTCCTGATCGCTATCTACTCTTTAACAGATTAGTAATTTCTGAATCAGAGAAGGTCTGTGAAAAGATCACAGAAAACATCTCAGCTCTACAAACACTGAACGTGAGTGGTCTAGGTTAAGGTCAATAGTGAGTCAGGGAAGGGAAGCTCTTATTTCAGCTCTTTGCACAATACCTACTCTGTAGGTAAACAGGAGTCTTCAGTTTAACAACACTAACAGATCTTAACCTTTTCAAGCATGCATATTCATTTAATTGCTACGTTTAAATCAAAGATATTTCCTATGAATAGCTTTTGCAAAGAAAGTACATGAAGATTTCCTTTGTTTCTTATTTGAATCACTAGCATGAAAGTGAAGGCTGAGGTAATCATTTCACTCAAAGGAAATAAAACAAAGAAACCTCTATTTCATTGCTAAGAAAGCAGAGCTCAGAGGCTCCCACGAGCTGTTAACTTCACAATACTCAACCGAACTAAATAAAAAATAATCACTGTAGTCACTAAGGACTATGATGTGGTTGGCCCTTATGTGAGACATGTTCTAAGGCTGGGAAAAACAATTTCTACTCACGATGACATGGCTTACGTGAAATTCAGATGTAAATGAAGGCCCAGCTTTCTGCAGAAGAAAAAAAAAAAATTGTTCCATTCTTCCATTTTTTAGGCTGAATTTACTCAAAACTCAATGCAAAGTAATAAAGAATAACCAGAACCCTTTCTTTCCTTGTCCCTAGAACCTCACTCATCTATAAAACAGATGACAGGATATTGAGGAAAATGTAGGCATTTTTTCCTGATAAATTACTGTTAGCAGCTCCTTTGCTAAAAAGATAACATCTCCAGGTAGATTATACAACACAGTGTATCTACGTATCAGGTTACATGACAAATGAAGAGCCAGTGCTATTTTTCTTCTAATTGTAGAATGCACAGATTAAGTCAAATGCTCCATTATTTCAGCACCTAAAATTCAAATCAAATGTAAGAAAAAGTTGTGATAATTAAATAAACTGAAAAAACTTAGTCTTATGTACTTTCATAAGGGTTCATCATTACACTAGTTAAAATGATGTAAGTCTACTGAGTTAAACCTGCTATAACACTTCATGAATAAGGTTATGTATGCAGAAGATCTATTATTTTATTAATACTTACTCCAGTTTTTTTCCACCCATTTCAAAGGGCATTTGATAAGGTCATTAGTTACCCAACAGGTTTAGAACTGCTTAAAAACAGTGCAGGTCAGAGCAAGTCTAGTTTGTACCGCAATTAGTTTCTACTAGTTAGTTTGTATCCTTAGGATGGCCGGACATTTTTAAAGGTTTACTGATAAAATACAAACTTATTTATCCACAGCCTACATTCCATTCTTTTTGCTTTTCCTGTTTTCTCAACATGAAACTACAGAGGAAGTATCTGCAAAACTTTTAGTTTGACAAATGCCACACAATATGCAAAGAATGCATGTTAAGTGAAAATTTGACAGATTTCTCATACTCACTGTTTTCACACAAAATACTCAGTTTGCCTTGTAAAAGGAAAAGTATAATCAGGTAATTAAACATTTGTTTTTTGAACTTCAATCTATATACAGCTAGAAGGACTATAAATTTGATTTTGGTAAGTAAAACCCACATACTGAAATTAACTTTTTTTCTTCAATCATCTACCTTATAATGATCTAAGCTTTTATTGAATATTTCTACATTTAATTACACTGTAAAGAACAGCTATCCATAAAAGGTGCCGTATCAGACAGGTACTTCCATTCTATAGCGAGTGGGACTTTTGCCTTAGTAGGAACTTTATGCCACACGTGATTTTGACTAAGAAAGCACAGGATTTGTATGTATCACATATATAATCTAATTAGTCTAATAAATCATTACTATTAGAAACAAATTTCAATTTAAAAAGCCATGTTATTTATTCAGTGAACACATCCCAAAAGATACAATACACATATTCACAGGATTCTTATAAAACAGGAAAAATTAGACCAGACCTGATCTAATCTGTCAATATAATTTATTAGTTTTGAGTTTGTCCATGTGAATAAACAATAAAGCAACACTAATCTACTAAGTTTCAAGGTTTTGTTTGCAGAAACATGCTAGTGTGACTTCCTATCTAGTTATGCAGAATTGAGCTAGAGCTGAAACAGGCAATTTATTTTACCATCTTACTAGATTAACTTTTATCTAGTTTGTCTTGTAAATATGGTTATTATTTTCAATTGTGGGTTGAAAATAATATTATATTGTATTACAGTGTTCCTATGGTTCTTTAAACCTCTCAGAGCTTTGTATTTGACTTCTATCTAAACCACTGCTGTCACGAAAATTGAAATTTTCCCACTATCTGTCCTTGAAAGCATCTGTTTTGCAAAACGTGATGAGCAAAACATTTATACGCACCCAGTTTTTCCCCATTTTCCTTAATTATGTTGACAAAACAGTCCTCACGCCGGCATTTGGATTTGCATCACACTGTTTACTATTTTCAATGGGGATTAGTGCCATTTATGATGCTGTTGATTTATAACGTATGACTGGGCCGTTAACAGGGTCATGACTTGCTACAGAGATGCTAGGGAGACGCCCAGCGCCCTCCACCCCGCTCCCACACCGGCACCCGGGCACCGTCGCTGGGACCAGCCGGTCAGACTTGCTTTCCGACCGACCACGGGCTCGGCAAGGCTACGACCAGCCTCGGCGGCTCCGAACTCTGACAGAGACCGTTTCAGCTGCCCCTCCGCCCGCCAATTCCCTCTGCCCCTACACACGGGGCCACCGCCCCTCACGCCAACGGCCGTAACGGCCGCCGCGCTTCCCGCCCTCGCTCTGGCGTCACTGCCGGAGCGGCCCAAGATGGAGACCGGCGTCAGCGGCGGGGACCCGCTCCCGAGGCATAGGCGCCCTTTGCAGCGAGGGGCAGAGCCCCGCGACCCGCTGCTGCCGCAGCCGCCTTTCGGGGGCGGCGGGACGGTCGGTGGGTGGTGCTGGGGACGCGGGCCGAGGATGCGGGCCGAGGACGCGGAGACCCCGCCGGGAGGGGAGCGGAGCGGAGCGGAGCGGAGCCAGGCTCTGCGAGGCGGGCGGTGTGACAGAAATGCCCGGGCGGGGAGCGGTGACAAGCAGCGCCTGCCGCACCGCAGCTCCCGCGGCGGGAGCGGGGAAAGGGGACGGACCCTGCGCACTGCAGGAGTGAGGGTGCTCCTCGGGTAAAGGGGCGCGTTGCCCTGCCGGTGGGGTACTGCTTGCTCGCAGCCAGCACATCTTCCCTCGGGTGTCTGCTCGTAACAGCGAATTGGATGGGAAAAGGGAGACGTGAGTTGTGTAAAACACTTGCAACCGCGGATTTCTTGATGGGGGTGAAGTGCTTAAATGCTCCAGGCCCAAGCTCTAGTAGATGAGGAAGAATCTAGGAAATAAAAATGCCTGTAAAGTCCAGCAGAGCTGTTAGTACGCTCAGCTGGTGATAATGCAGGTGGAGGAGCCAGCATACATTACACTGCTGGAGGCACACAGGCCACCAATAACTTCTAGTGATAAAGTTCAAAGTATGAAACATCAAAGGCACCTTTGACACCTTTTTTCGGACAGTGTCTATAAGTATTGAGTGTGTTAGTTGGTTACTGTCATGCACAAAAATATGCTTTCAAATCTGCTTTGTTGCCTTGCTTTCTTCTAAAACAATATATGGTGATGAGGGAAAAAAGAAAAGATACTTTTCTGCATAATGATAGTTTTAGTTTACCTGCTGAAGGTATGCAGTGTGAATCAAGCTAGCTCGTGAAACTGAAGTTGAAAATCTCTTGTGAAGTAACTGCAGTTGAGTACAAGAAAATTATTTATGCCTGAAATCGGTTTGCAAATACTGAAATTAACAAAAAAGCATACAAATAAATCAGTAATCGGAAATACTAACCTGACTTTCTATATGCTCGATTAATAAAAATGCTTAAAAACCTCCTGGTGTTATTAAATTAGTTAAATAAGCCTTTCATAATCTAGTCAGCTGTTCATTTCCTAAGAAGGTACACGCGCACAGTATGTGCTGATTGTTACTGCTTTATCGTTTTATCAGAGGGTACCTTGCGTAGTCTTTTATTTCAGGAAAAAGGAGAGCTGTTTAGAATACTTCCTCTGTAATACAAAGTATTATACTGAGTATAATAATCTCCAAAGATAAATGAATTAAATGTTTTACGTAACTATAATCATACTCCATTTAATGACTGGCTTTAGTGCTATAATTATGTTCTTATTTACAGAAGAGTCTACAGCTGTAGAGAAGAAGAGGAAGCCTCTTACCAGACTGAATGTTCATTCTGCATTCTGGATTTTGGCATCGATTGCTGTGACATACTACTTTGATTTTTTAAAAACTGTTAAAGAAACTATTCAAGCAGATAGGTAAGGTAACTTTTCTTACAAAGAAAGCTGTGTTTTCATCTTACAATCATATCCAGTTTGTTACATCTGAACACTGTGTTTTAAATCTTGGCTAAACAAGATCTATAATAGGAATAGAGAGGGCTGGGACTGTTCAGCCTGGAGAAGAGAAGGCTCAGAGGGATCTTGTCAGGGTATATAAATACCTGGAGGGAGGGTGGAAATAAGACGGAGCCACGTTCCTTTCAGTGGTGCCCAGTGACAGGACCAGAGGCAATAGGCACAAACTGGAACACAGGAAGTTCCCTCTGAACATCAGGAAACACTTTTTCACTGTGAGGGTGACCCAGCACTGGCACAGGCTGCCCAGGGAGGTCCTGGAGTCTCCATCCTTGGAGATACTTAAAACCTGTCTGGACATGGTCCTGGGCAACTGGCTCTAGGTGACCCTGCTTGAACAGGGGGGTTGGACCAGATGACCACCTAAGTAATTATTATTAAACTAATTTTTAAGAAAACATAATGCTTAAAATTTTGCTATAATTATTTTTTTTCTTTAGGCTCTACTGAGCCATCTGCGTACGTGCAAAATTTGTTCAAATAGCAGGATGTTTTAATACTGTACCTTCAAGTTTACACTTCCGTACAAGAAATTGCTGCCTGTTTTGTTGAAAGCGTTGGGGTTTTGATTTTATTTTAATCAAAAAAAGCTGAAATTAATCTTTAAACATCAAAATGAAGTTCTCTAGACTTCTTTGAGTAGACTAGTGAAAGATTAGTGAAATGATTCTTCTGAAATAATTTCTATTTCTTTTCTATTAAATTATTTTCAGTGGGATTGTTGGATGTTAAATATTTTTAGATAGCTTCACCTGGAAGTGCTTTTAAAACTTTCTCATTGTCATTGTCGTATCAATATGTGGAAGCTGAACAGGGCCTCGCTCTGTACTGTGAGGTTCTGTAGAGCTGCTGTTCCAGGCTGGCCTAGATAGACCCTACATCCAGTTGGCTGTGGATACAACTTAGTGATTCCAGGATGTGATCAAGGTTTTGGGTGGCCCCATCTGCTCCCTGCAGTACCCTGTCTTCCTGCGTTGCTTATTTAGGTAGACTATGGCAACTGCTCTCTTAATGCAGATTTCTCAATTGGTAGTATTGAGGTCCCAAAATAGCATACGATATTTGCTGTACCATACCAGAGCAAATGTTAGACCTGAGTAGGAAGATCCTTGATTGCCCTTTGTAATTTAGTAATCAAACTATGGTAATAAGAATTCACTTTTCAAAATTTTTATTTGCTAAATACACATTCAGATGAGTATAAGATTTTATTAAAGTGCACCTTCCTCCCAAGCTGTCTTTCCCATCTTACTCTTGAAGTATGTCCTCAAAGAGGCTCAAAAGTGCATCTTCCTAAATAATCACATACCCTGTGTTTTCTTGATTCTGAGTTTGAAATCCTGGAGTTCTCTATGGTTTTCTTCAGCTGCTATAAAGAAAAATCTTCATGCTTCTCTGTTAAATTTGAGAGTTCATAAACTTGAAACTTTAATAAAGCTTTCTGCAATGTTTCTGTTGCTCAGAAATCAGTAGTCTAATTTATAGTGAGAAGCACAGTTGCAGTGGAGCCTATTTTATTTCATTACTGACAAGGTATTTTTGGTGTGGTAGTATAGTAGATCACTGACAAGGTCTGTTGCATTGCATTTCCAAAATATTTGAGGGACAAATAAATGACAGGAATGTTGCATTGCAAAATTAAACTCAATTAGTTATGTATATTAGACAGCTTTAGAAGGGCAAAAAGTGTTTTGTAAAAGTAATTTAAGAAAAAAACTACAGGAACTCTAGGCCAATCTGTATAATTAACAGGTATTGTCTGTTCTGTTTCTAGACTAGAATGAAGATTAATGTGCAAACTGCAATGTGACTGTGCTTAACATGCTTTAACGTGCTTTCCTCCCCCCCCCCCCAGTTGGTGGTTTGCCTCTGGCAGTTGTTTATTGGCTGCAAGTTCATCTGTTGCCATTTACTGCATACTATATCTTGAGTGGTATTGTGGAATTGAGGACTACGATGCACAGTATCCAGCACTGATACCTATCACAACAGCTACCTTTATTGCAGCAGCAATTTGGTAAGTTTGAACGCTACAAACTTCTGCTAAACCTGTGCAAGCCTAACTGTGTTACTGGGCTCATTTTATAAAAAGTATAATTTCTCTAATTCTAAGTGTATTGGTGACAATACCAGTCTTACGTAGCATAATTTCTTCCACTTTCAACATTCATTCACAAAACAAGAGTTGCAACTGTCGGAACTGTATATTAAGTGTACTTGTAGATACACCAGATCTTTTCTGTTGTGAAAATTTATGGGAAAACTGAAGTCCTCAGCTTTGTTAGTGTAAATTGTTCACCTCTGACAACTCTTTGTGAGGTTTACAAATTAAGACAAAGGTGTATTCTCTAGCTGAGAAAAAATTATGCCTGATCAATTTCTAATACAGAGTTCTTCATTATCAAACAATCGATAAATAGCAAACATATTCTGAAATTTATACTTCTAGCTATTGTTATATGAGCTTTAAGGGTTTATATCTTGTCAGAGAATGGTACTTTTAGTAAGAGCTACTTTCTTTATGAGATGATAGGAGTCAGAATTGAGCAAATGTGCATGTGAATGAAAAAATTATATACGTGTGTGCCAGTATATTTGTTTGCTCTCTGCATGAAAGCTGGTTCTCTCTTTAAGTTCAGATGTTGCAGCTGAATAATGTCAGTCAGTATTCGTTGCAATGCTGGGGAAAAAAGGAACACTGAAGAAGATAAAGGTTCCTTATAGTTTAGAATTAGTCAAATCTATAGTCCTTGTAATTCAGTTGTAAAATAAGTTGGTTTTCCCCCTTTCTCTTCAGTTAACTGAAATCTGCTTGGCTGGAAGTACAAGTTAAGGTTTTTCTCAGCTGCCATGTATGTCCCTGGAAAACTCAAGAGTAGTTAATTTTCAGGTGCTTCATATACAGAGATTCTGAAAGTAAAAGGTATCTTTACCCTTGATGGGACCAAGTGGACTTGCACAGCGTAAAATCTACAGCAGCTACTGAAGTTCTCAGATGAGTTGTCAGTAAATAAACAGTAAACTAAACTACCAATTTAATAAGTAGATGCTGGGATCTTTTTGTTTTGTTTTCTCTCAAATCTTAAAGAAACAAGTATTTTTCCAGGTTGCGTAATTTAAATCTCATTTCCTCTTGTGCCATATTTTCTTTGTGTGGCTGATATTTCCATAATATGACAATTGAACTTACCAAAAACTTCCTGCTTTTATTCCCAGTTTCAACATTGCCTTGTGGCCTGTCTGGTCGTTTATGACACCTTTGTTGCTCTTCATTCAGTTTATGGGTGTTGTGATGCTTGTGTCACTCTTGGGATAAGTCCTTAAGGTAAATAATTGAATTGTTTAAGCACATAAAAACATCTATCTTGTTGCATGAACTGCTTTGTTAGACATTTAAGGATTGTAAGACCATTTAAGGATTCCTTCTCTGTTTTGTGTACGCTTTTAGAATATTGACATTTTGTGGCACATAGAGTAACCGGAGAACATGCAGGTATCCTAAGGGGAAGAATATCCTTTTTCTCTTCTGTAAGATTCTGTTCTAGACAGTGAAAAGAAGCGATTAGTGAGAATGGATGGTTTTGGGGAGTACAGGCCAAATACCTGCAGCTTTTACCCAGACTGGGAAAACTTCTTAGTGAAGTTGCTTGACCTGATAGTGAAGGAGAGAAGCTATTGACATCCATATGCAACTGTCTTCTCTATTTTTATTTTTTTTTAATTCAAATTCTTTGTCTTGTCTTGAAGTATGCTGTTCTCATTTTCTGTGATGAACAGTCCAGATCAACCTGCTATCTGGAAAACTGCCAGACATCAGAAGTTCTTTGTTCTTTAAAAAACAACCTTTCAAAGGCAAAACCAGATATTTTGTTGACTTGAAAAATTCATTTTCAATAACTGCCACATTGAAAAGGGGTTCTTGCATCTTTTGTTAGGATATACTATTCAAATGAGTCCTGTGAAATTGAAAAAGATTAAGCAAGACAGCAAAGACGGCTCAGTAAATAGGGTGAGGGATGTCCCCTGTATCACAGGCATCTACATCACCCAGTGAAGGGACTCCTTCAGCAGGTCTTGTTTGCTGTGCTTCTCAAGGGAATGTGGGGAAGCCTGTTCGGTTTTGCTTGCCATCACAAATCCTTTCCAGTGAGGAAGTCCCCCAGCATTTTTGAGTGCAGCAAGAAGAATGAGACAGTGCTGGATTTTGAGCGTAGCCTCTTGTAGTGCCAGGGTTATAGGCAAAAAATACTTAATGGGTGGGACAGTGAAACACAGCTTTTTGTTTGCATAAACAAACTGAAACTAGTGTTGCATTTTTTTCCCTATTTTCTAGATACCAAGAAACCTGATTTTTTAAGGAGGTAACTTAGGTCATACCCTGACAACACCTATAGACTTCTGAAAAATACCATACTTATTTCAGAACCTCTCTACTGTGTTGTGGGAGCTTCAGTCAGACTGGTTAATGCAAACTTCTTTAAATCATGTTGGTTCGTTCTGTCATTAGCTATGTTCTGTCTGAGCACTGGAAGGATGTGGGGAAGGGATGCATTTCAGTGTGTTAGCGCTGATCATATTAACAGACTAAAACAACCATTCTGTAGTAATTTGTACTTAGAAAGTAAGAAGTACAAGTGAATTACAGATAACCTGAACAGCTGAACCTTATGAAAACGTTCCGGTTTTCTATATGAACAGCCAAGTAAATTCTGTTTACAGAATTTATTAATTCTGTATTAGGCCAAATAATTATTGGCCTAATAATTAGGGCCAAATTAATACTTGGTGATGCCAAATCACTAACTAATCATTATCGAATTAGTACAAGATACAGCTTGTGCAGTATATACGACCTTACAGCATTTTTGTTAAAGTTGGATTTGTTTTCTCTTTTCTTTCAGCTTCATGTGAAGGACTCAAGTAACTGTTATCCTGCAAAGTGGATGTCACTTTTGTTACATTCCAGTATTTTTATTATTTCTAATACTGTTTGTTTGCTCTAACTGATACCGTAATTCTTAGACTACCTGATTTATAAATAAAATGGACATAACCATAGGTCAGCCAGTGGCTGGGAAAAAGCAACTGATTAGTGAATGATTGAAAGATAGATAGGTTTTACCTCTCCTAGTAACATAAAGCATTTCATCACTGCTTTGTAAAGCTTTTATCTTTCAATATTAAGTAGATGGGTAATGAGTCAGTTATATAGCCCTAAATCCTATTTGGGGACTCCAGAGGTCACCTAGTCCAACTTCCTACTCAAAGCAGGTGGGTTGGTTTGAAAGTAATTGATACTTAATAAAAATGTTGTGGGTTTTTAATACTATATTCTTTCCATTTGAATTGACAGCTAAAATACTGTTATCTGGAATCTGTGTATGTACTTGTAAACTTACTCATAGGTGACAGAGGAGACATTTCTCGATCTATTAAATTTCTAATGTTATGTGTGTTTTCATGTAGGAAATACTTTATTACCTAATCTCTTGACTTCAGATCTGCTAGTGTTTGAAAAAAGATACAGATCAGGGTAAGGGCCTAGAAAGCTGGTTGACGTTTACATCATTATTAATTTGCAGTGCTATCAGTGAAATAAATGGATTCTACTTGTGCTGATATAGTTTGTCCACAGCCAAAGATAGATGATCAAGCTGTGAATAACAATAATATGAACAATATTATTGGTTAACAATAATATGAACACTATTAACACTACACAAGAATTTCAGAGCACAAAGTAAATTCTTCTGATGTATGCACTATTTTTCAGTATTCAGGATGTTATTCTTCTGTAAATTAACTTTTCATTCTCAGCAGTGCCTGTTAATGAAATTGCCATTTTTCTTCCTCAGCAATGAAGAGGCTGATACTAACTTAAATGCCATTAGTCATACACAGTTGGGAAAATAAAATAACTTTGTCCACTTTGGCTGACATACCTCAGCATCTGGAAACCTGTGCACCATTTAGTTGCTAGACCATTTTATATAGATCCTTGTGTTAAATACTTTCAGACCTTTTGGAAGGTAGGAGAATGTAGAAGCTGGGTATTGAAACTTGTTAAAATCTACTCTTTGAGACTGTTGCTTGAAGTCTGGACTGTTAGAGGAGACTGTCTTCTTCATTCTGACTTTCAAATTCACACCATTGCTGAAGACACAATACATGAAATGTTTAATAATGAAAAACACAGATGTTGTCTTAAGCTGCTACAGTTTCATTAAGGAAAAAGGGTGCTGTCGGTATGCAATACAAAGGATCAGTCAAACCAAAATAAAATACAGGTACCAGTACCGTTAAGTAGCTTGTAGAGTAAGTTAACATCTCAATTTGTTTAAATGTAATATTTAAGTTTTCCAAAACAAGTTGTACTTCACATCTTTACAGGGCAAGTTGCTTATCTTCAGGTCTTCATCTTTTAACAAATTTTAACAATTTTACGTCTGCATACACAGGTACGTTTGAGTAACTTTGTTTATTACAATATTTAAATGCACTGTTGCTCAGGGATGGTAATTATCACTGTATTTTTATTTGTCAACTATATAAATGCTCTAGGTGTTTTAAGTTGCCTTGTACTCTTGAATTAAAATAACTATTTGCTACATATTTCTTCAGATTTATTCTTCTGGACATCTTAATAAACTTCATACAAAAGTGATCGATTACTGTTCAGTACTTAACTGTTTAACCATCCAATTCCACTGTTCTTGGGGACTGCCAGCCCATCATTTTGCCTGTAAAATAGATGTTCATGTAGATTTTAAATACTGTACTTGACTAGGAGTATGTTTGTCTTTCATGACCTCTCAGCTGGATGTACTGAAGGTGTAATACCATTCTGTACACCTTTGGAGAGCTAAAATCCCAGGTATATATGCTCATTGTACAAAAGTCCTGCAAAGTCTTTCAGTAACAGTTATGAGTATCTGATGCAATACTTAGGCACTTACTGGCTCACAAGGAAGTAGTGGCGAATCTGGAAAGAAGTTAAAACAATGTTAGCTGTAATTAGCAACTAGACAAAATGTTGCTGCCGCTTCCAGTTCTGTGAACTCCTTGCTTTTGTTACTGCCTTACCACCAAATAAAGAATTTAGGGCAAGAGATTAGAAAGAGGTATCTTAATAGTTTCCTGAAAACAATTATTAGGCGATCAAAATCCCTACCTCTACCACAGCTTGAATATATTAGCTGGCTACAGACCACCATAGATATTTTCTGTATCTATTTACATTAATTTCATTTGAGGATGAGAGTGCGTACTGGCACCAAGGAGCTTTTCTTCACAGGTGGCAAGGGATGCTCTAGAATCATCTTAAAATAACATAGAAATAAAATAGTCTAGACAGTGAAGATTATTTATCAGTTACCCATAGAAGCTCTGTAAAATGAAAGCATTTTCCTTAGTTATAGAATAGTTTGGGTTGGAAGGGACCCTTAAAGGTCATCTAGTTCAATGCCCCTGCCATGGGCAGGGACATCTTCAACTAAATCAGCTTGCTCAGAGCCCCGTCCAGCCTGACCTTGAAGGTTTCCAGGCATGGGGCATCCACCACCTCTCTGGGCAACCTGTGCCAGTGTTTCACCACCCTCAGTGTAAAACATTGCTTCCTTCTATCTAATCTCTATCTACCCCCTTTTAGTTTAAAGCCATTCCCCCTTGTCCTGTCGCAACAGGCCCTGCTAAAACGTTTGCTGCCATCTTTTTTATAAGCCCCCTTTAAGTACTGACAGGCTGCAATAAGGTCTCCCTGAAGCCTTCTCTTCCCCAGGCTGAACAACCCCAACTCTCTCAGCCTTTCCTCACAGGAGAGCTGTTCCATCCCCCTGATCATTTTTGTGACCCTCTTCTGGACCCGCTCCAACAGGTCCGTGTCTTTCTTATGCTGAGGGCTCCAGAGCTGGACGCAGTACTGCAGGTGGGGTCTCACCAGAGCAGAGTAGAGGGGCAGAATCACCTCCCTCGACCTGCTGGCCACGCTGCTTTTGATGCAGCCCAGGATACGACTGGCCTTCTGGGCTGCGAGCGCACATTGCTGGCTCATGTCCAGCTTTTCATCCACCAGTACCCCCAAGTCCTTCTCGGCAGGGCTGCTCTCAATCCCTTCATCCCCCAGCCTCTGTTGATACCGGGGGTTGCCCCGACCCAGGTGCAGGACCTTGCACTTGGCCTTGTTAAACCTCATGAGGTTCAAGTTGTTCTTTAAAGGTTACGTTACGTAAGATAAAAGTAGGACTTGGCATTTCCATAAGCTTCAGATAGTGATGGATGTAGCTCTGAGCTGGAGGTGGTTGAAGCCTTAACTGTTCGTCTAGTTATGCTTTTTATTTATAGTGCTGTTATGGGCCAGACAGAAACATAGGGCTAGCTTTCAGTTAAGTGCATTTTTCAAAGGGAAAAATTGTAGATGGCTTAAAATACCTGTTTCTTGAGAACAGGCCAAAATGAATAAAGGACATGAGCTACTACTTCCTTATGCTTACCTCAATAGGGCATTGTACAGCATTCACTCATTCCACCCTTCTGCCATTTTGTTCTCCTTCCTGGTTCAAGAGGAATGCGAACCTCAGAAATTTACATACAAGTTCAGAAATGTCCTTTGGTACTTAAGAAATAAGAGCTTCTTGACTCATTTCTGGCTTCAGAAGAGAAAAAGCTTTGCCAGTGGAAGTAGAGTAAAATAGATGCTGGCTTTTCATTTCTCCTTTTTTTTTTTTATGTAGCTGAATTAGTGGCTTAATTTCATGTGAGACATAGGTCACTCACTGTAAAAAACAACGCTTTGGATATTCGATACGCTACCAACAGATACAGGGTAAAAATGTAAGACCTGCCTGGCCAGAACAAGGACCAGTCCATCTTGGTATTTGGCCCCCAAGCTATGGCTAGGTACCTGAATACCTAGAATTAAGAGAATTTGTATTGTATGCAAACAAAATACAATTTAAAATAGGTAGTGTTTTAGACTGGGCTAAATTCCTGTCAACCCCTACAGACAACCAACTGGTGCTCCAAATCTTGAGGTTTGAATACATTAATATCTTATGACCATAGGTCACAACTAAGCAGTTTAAATAAGAAGAGGTAAATACTTACAATGTATATAAAAATTAGGAAAATGAATAAATAAGAAATGGACTAAATCCTGCAGAAGTCTCTGCTACTTTGAGCTCAGTTGTTGCTACTCCAGCTAGCAATCACTATTACACTCTGTTGTCAGAATAGGACTTAAAAAAAAAGAGACAAATTGCTACCTTTGAAAGGTCTAGAAAATTCCTGAAAGCAGAGGGGTTTTATTACTAGTGGAAGTGCCAGTTGCCAAAAAGAAGGTGGACTGTGGGGCCCAGAGCATGAAACCGTGGCGGGTGATCCCATTTCCACCCCCGTGCGAAGGAGCTGCATCACGGGCTGTTCACTCCCTGGGCTGCAGGGCAGGCTCCATCGGCCCCATCCTCGCTTTCTCTGAACGTCTCCCACATGTTGGCCGTTCCTCGGCTTTCCAGCCAGCCATTAACAGTCAGGGATGTTTGTTCACCGCTCGCTCTCTTTCCCATCTCCCTATCTAGAGAGCATGTTACGCTGCACACGTCTCTGTCAACACGGACATAAGCTCCGTGTCCCTCACCACAACCAGGCGCGGAGGGCTCACCTGCCCCTCTGCAAGGGTCATGACCACCTCCTGACTAATCTCCCTCTGAATAAATCCTCCCTTACCCCTAATCTCGACCCTAGCTGTTGGCCGAGTCTAAGGCAAGACCCCCCTGCCCCGCATAACCTCAGCAGCCTTTACCCCCCTGGCAGCCTGCCTTTACCCCCCTGGCAACCTACCTTCCCCTCGGGCAGCCCGGGGCTCCCCCCCGGCAGCCGGAGACCCCCCCCCGGAGGCCCCCGCCCGGCGGGCAGCGGCTGCAGGGAGGCACGGCGAGGGCCGGCGGCCCCGCTCCGCCCCTGGCCGTCGGTGGGGGACGGGCCAGCCGTCGGCCTCGGGGCTCCCCGGGGAAAGCGGGGCCGCCTGCTTGCAGCATCTGGCCGGCGGCGTGGGAGATGGAGAAAGCCGCCGGTTCCTCCTCCGTGGGCGGCAGCTGCCCGCAGAAAAACGCCGAGATCCTCAGCAGCCAGTACGGCATCAACCTCTTCCTGGCCGGGCTGCTGCTCACCTTCGCCTGGGCTGTGCATGCCGTGGGCATCAGCAAGAGCCACCTGCTCTCCTACCTCATCACGCTGATGCTCATCCAGCTGCTGTGGATGCTTTGGTACCTCTGCAGAAGCTGCACGCAGAGGAGGCTGATCCGGGACAAGGACACGCACGCCGGAGCCCGCTGGCTGAAGTGTAAGTACTGGCCGGTGGCACACAGGGTGGTACCGTGCGCAGGACATCCGTGCCATCACCTGTCTCTGCTACCACTTTGTTACCCTCTCCATCCCTACCAGGAGGCATCCTGGTGTTCATGAACTTAACACACATGCAGTGCACTCTAAAGTAAATATATGCATAAGCTGAACATACTAGGAGATTGTATGGGAAAGCTGTTTGCTAAACATCCTCACTTTCCAACCTACCATTTACAGTACTGAAAGCTCTGGTGCCTTTTTTCCCTTACCAGGCTGGCTTGGCGACACTTGAAAAAAAAATATAGCTAATGGAAGAGGCAATTTTGTTGATGTCATGCAACTCTCTTGGAGGAACTATCACCTTTTCCAGACAGTATAATGCAACTTACTTTAGGCTAGTACCAGTCAGAAAGGTCCTCAAGTGCTCTCTATACCAACGTATATCAGAGATTCCTGTTTGTATGTGTGCAGTGATGCCTTAGAAACATCTGGAGTTAAACAGAAGAGGACAAAATCCCTGGCCGGATCAGTTTGTAGATTAGTACATCTAAGCAAGGAAACTAAAGCTAGCATGAGCTTGTAGGAAAAGTATACAAGTTTGCAAGGGTAGCGGTGGGATGTGATGGCCCTTATCTGCAGAGTCAGGTGCATACTGGAGTAAGGGTATAAAGATTTATTGAGAGAAGGTGGTTGGGGAGCACATCACAGAGTCATAGTGACAGGAACGCTGTGTTTCTGGGTCCCAAGAAAAAGAAACCACCCACATCAGCACTGTGTAGAGTAATAGGCAGGCCCAGTTTTACTGACCTTTTTTTCAGTCTCAGCACCGTAAATGATAGGTTGGAAAGTAAGTATGTAAAGTGGAGAGCTATAAGACAGCTTTTCCATAAAATATTTCTGTCCTGCTAGCAATGAGACAACAGTTAATTATCACAGCAGCTAATGAAATATCTAAATGAAAATCCCAAGAACACCTAAAACCTGATTATTTTGAAAAGTAAGGTTCTGTTGTGGAAGTTTAGTTTGTTCTCAGTCGCAGTACTTGTGCGTCTTTTATTTTCTTTGCAACTGTTAACAATTGTGCTGTATGAATTGCTCAGGGAAAATCTTTTTTTTTAATGTCTAACATACAGTCATGGTCTGTAGACTCTTTCCTGAAATGTATGGAGTTCATGTACCAACTGTTCAATTGTTCTACCTGATTATTCACTGTTTTCCAACACAATATTCAGCTCTCAGGCATTTTTCATTTATTAGCTTATGTGGCTTACAACCTCCTGAAATTCATTAATACAAGGCTTAATTTGATCCTGTTTTGGACCAAGCTATGCTTTTGTTACTCAGAGGGTAACTTTCTCCTCCTAAGTATGGAATAAATACTGCTTAACATGGGTAAGTACAGCAGGACCCCCTGCCCTTTTTCTTTTGGCACAGCATTCACAGCATTTCATTTGTCCTACAGGATATAAGGAGTCACAGAGACTTAGAAATAAGATACTGGAATGAACTACTAGGTTACCTTATCCATTCCTTTTACCAGCACAGGATGGCTCTTTGTACTAGCTTCTCAAGTGGTGCCGCTTCTACCGCTTCTCTTGGATGTCTAGGCTGCAATTCAACAAATTCGCCCTTAGGGAAAGACCTACACTTTCCTATTCTTAGGAGTTTCTTGTAGTTACAACAAGCCTGTACAAGTCCCTTATCCTCTGTTGGTAAAAGAAAACTTATTTGAGGTAAGGAAAAACTCAGGTGGCAATTCCTCTGCCAAGATCCCCGTTGCCCTCCTCTGCATCAGTGGTTTTGTCATAGAAAACTTTTATCTGAAAGACTAAAAGTCCAAAAAGGAGGAGGCGGGGAGGACAAATGTCCTGGTTCCTGCTGGGATAAAGTTGATTTCCTTCCTAGTGGCTGGCATAGTGCTGTGTTTTGGATTTAGCATGAGAATAATGTGATAACACACTGATGTTTTAGTTGTTGCTAAGCAGTGTTTATACTAAGTCAAGGACTTTTCAGCTTCCCATACTCTGCCAGCGAGGAGGGGCACAAGAAGCTGGGAGGGGGCACGACTAGGATAGCTGACCCAAACTGACCAAAGGGTATTCCATACCATGTGACGTCATGCTCATGGGGGAGCTGGGGGGAGCTGGCTGGGGGACAGTGATCGCTGCTCGGGAACTGGCTGGGCATCGGTTGGTGGGTGGTGAGTGGTTGCATCACTTGTTTTTCCTGGGTTTTGTTTCTCTCTCTCTCTCTCTCTCTCTCTCTCGTTGTTTTCCTTATTATTATTATTATTATTATTATTATTATTATTATTATTATTATATTTCAATTATTAAACTGTTCTTATCTCAACCAACAAGTTTTTTTACTTCTGCTCTTCCGACTCTCTCCCCCATCCCACCAAGGGGGGAGGGTGAGCGAGTGGCTGTGTGGTGCTCAGGTGCTGACTGGGGTTAAACTACAACAACAAATTTTCATCCAGTCTTTCCACAGAAAGCTCTCTGCAATTTTTGGCTAGCTCTATCAGCTGCTTTTGAAGACTGACTCCTTGCTCTCATCATTAGAGAAAATGTCCATGTACTAACCAGTATAAAATGAGTATATTTTCCTGATTCCCTTCAAACTGTGAATATCATTTTAGTAAAAGTGGTGGTAGCTGGTTGCTTAGAGAATTTTGCTATGACAAATGCTGAAAAAGAATGACTTAACAGAAACCTCCTATAACTGAGTCCTTGCACACGGTTAACAATGCTAGCAGGACAAATAGTTTACAAGAATTGCTCACAGAAAGGTTTCCTTGAGCATTTTTGCAACTGTGTGAACCCTAGAGCACAGTCTTCCCACTTGTGTGGTAGACCAAGAAACGCTCTTATAGCCTGAATGTGGGAAAAGTTTTAGGGAGAGCTTTGTCTTGAATAAGGTACAGTTATCCTGACCCAAATAATCACAGGGAAGTTTAGGAAGTCCTTTCCTTGACTTCCTCCAAATGTTATTCCCCTGAGTGCAAAAGGTCTCTGACCATTATTTGGAAATTCGACCAAGTGAGACAGAGAACTCAAAATCAATTGGCTTCACAAATGGCTTTATTTTATCACGTTCCCCAGCAGCACAGCTTCTGTTTAAAGCATAGACAGCTAGTCAACTTACAACGCTCGTGGCAGACTTCAACTTGTGTATTTTTCCTGCTTACATTAAATTGTCTATTATTTAAAACCAAATAATATTTTAAGTTTAGAGTGGCATTTTCACAATTGTATCATTATGGCTTTCTTCTTCTTGATGGTTAATAGAAAGAATTAAGCCAGCACTTAGCAATACTGAAAATCCTATTCTTGATTTCCTAAGATATGCAGGTTTCAATGACCATTTGAAAAAAATCCCGATTTTTTTTAATAATTCAATGCTCAATAGCAATCATTTCATATTTCTTTAACTTTCAAATAGAAATAGCAAAATAGCAGAATGATCTTCATCATTTATAATTACTGATATATATCTAGTATTTAGTATTAGTGTATAAAACTGAAGTTTCCATCAGGAAAAGTTAACATAGAAACCATTAGTATACCATATGTATGGTTATTATAGTTGTGCTTTGATTTTTGCCTAAGCAACTTAGTACAATCACTCTCTTTTTAAGCCCCTTTAATATGCACGTTGGACACTTTGCCTATGCTTACAGTGTGGTCACCTGAGTGACTGCCAGAAACATCTAGATTATAATTTGAATAAGTGAAATAATTGAACATTAAAAGAAATGAGCCATATAAAATCTTCTAATCCCTGGAGGACAATGGCAAAACTGTTGATTTCAGTGGGAACAGATTGAAGCCCATCAAATCTCTGATGAAGGTAAAGGAAACATGAAGAGAGATACTGAGGCATAAACCAAAATGCTCAATGTGAAAGAAACTTTGTGGGGTTTTTTGTGTTGGTTGAGGTTTTTTTGGTCTGCTGGACATTGATGTAAAGCTGTAAAACTATACAACTGAAATAGTGACCTTGTGAAATGCAAGCAAGACAGAGTGGAACTACTTTTTATTTTAGTGAATTCAAACCTGAGCCCCTTGCCTTGCCTTGCCTTGCCTTGCCTTGCCTTGCCTTGCCTTGCCTTGCCTTGCCTTCCCTTCCCTTCCCTTCCCTTCCCTTCCCTTCTCTCTTCCTGTTTCTTCTAGTTAACAAGTCCCTTGTGATGCTGTTCTGCTGAGCCACTCTCATGAGTAATGGAAGCAAGGATGCAGAACTTTTACATTATGAAATACATTTCCACCCATTTTGCTCTGACATTACTACGCCACTAAAGCAGTTCCTCAGGGCTTGATCCTGCACCATGAATTAATTGGAAAATTACCTTACTAGTCACGAATGGGGAATTAAATACCTTTCTAAAATACTCTGCAAAGTTAACATAGGCATAACAATTCACTGTAGCGTAATTGTGGAAGATTTTTATAATCTTTTTGCTTCAGAAGATAGCATTTTCCTTCTTATTGAAACACAATACACAGTAAGTCATCTTTGACATCTTTCAGACAAAGAGTGAAACAGGCTGAGTTTCCTGCATACTTTCTAAATAAACCATGAATCACAGAATCAGTCATAGCATAATTTAGGTAGGAAGGGACCTCTGGAGGTCATCTAGTCCAACACCTTGCTCAGAGCAGGTCCAATTACCTTAAGTAAAGTTATTTCAGGAGAATTAACAATTCTAATTTATTTTAGAATAATTTAAATTCTTTAAATAAGGAAGGAAATGTATCACTCAATCTCAAGAGTAGCCTAGAATTTTGCATTTTGTGATGCCATTAACTTTTATACATAATGAAAATGGCGTATCTATTTAAATGTGGGCTCCAGTTCTCTCATGTGTTAGAAATAATACAAATTAGCTGACATAATAAGCATAAATAAAAAAATGTACGGGATCATACACATGCATGAAGTACAGAGCAGAGGTTTTATATTTTTAAATATGAGGGCAAAAGTTGGGAGGAGGCAAACTGTCCCGTGGTAGAAATTACATTCCATCAGTAATTTGACATTGATTTTATTATATAGAGTTTGTAAAACAGAAACATAAAATCCTACTGGAGTTCATACCCTCATTGTTAAAAAATTTTCTGAAATCTATTTTTGTTTAATTTTAAAGGATCAGTGAAATAATAAACAAAATACATTGTATTTTTATCATTTATACTTAATTTTTATCAATGCAACTTTGATAATAAATGTATTATTAATTAAATAAATTATTAAATTAGTGTTATATTTTATTAACACAAGTCAAGCGGAACATGTGGTGCTTATAAGGAAGTTAGGTTGTGGGCCCTTACAAAAGATAAACATTCATCAAAGTCAACACTAGTGATGTTATTTCCTCTGTGAGGAATTACAAAGAAAGATTAAGATACTGATACTGATCTATATCTTAAGGCCAGTTAAGGTCCACAGATAGATTTTTATCTAGTCTTAATTCAAATAAACCCAAACTAAATCCAGTGGAAACCTGTTTGAATAAAAGCCTGGAGAAAAAAAAACTAAGCGAATGAAGACTTTAGAGTTTGGTTTAGTAATTTTATTGCCAGTTGTGCTTAGTCATACAGGTACAAACCCAATAATTAATAATATACATTGTGTTACCATATAGCTTTCCAGAATAAGTTTGTAACAAACATTTACATTCCTGAAAGAAAAAAAAAATTAAACATGGGGAAACGTATTTTGAAAGTTCTTTAGGATACGAAATACATATTTAGAGAAACATATTAGGGTTTTTTTGTGTGTGTGTGAAAATAATACTGAAATGAAATCTTTGGTTTCTTTCTAGGAGAACAAACCATACAGCTCATTGTCTTTTTGGTCTCTGAGTTAAAGCGTAACCTCCTGAACCACGGGGAAGGCATACCAAGTGATTGTGTTACTTCCCACTGTCGAGCTCTTGGGCCGGGAGACTGTAACATGATTGTTCAGCTCCCTGGAATTGTATAGTTTGCTGTGTGGCTGTAGAGAGCATTAATTCACGCACCGTATGGCCGCTTCAGTGCTACCGTTACTTGAGAGGCTGACCTTGCAAGGAGCTGGGAGCCATCTGCAAGGTGCTGAGTGTCTCCAGGTCCTGGCCATTGCCGGACTGGCTCCTCTGCACTGACCGTGCAAGGCGTGTATGGTGATGTGCTTTCGTAATATATTGCGCAGAGGCTTTCACAGATTAGAAGGATTTATTACATTGAGTCAGTTACCTTCATGATCATCGATCTACTTTTATTTCCCTAAACAAGGACACGGATATTGTTCGACTTTTATTTCCCTGAACAGATTTTAGCATATGGGTACAGATTGTCTCTAGACACTATAACTGTACATTGAGGTTTTCTAATATCTTTTTTGTTTGTAGGTGGGATTACATTGTTTGCAGTCATTACTTTAATTCTGGACTCTTTTAAAATTGGATATTACATTGATTTTTCAAACTGTTTACCACCAACTGAAGGCATTTTTCCTGTTACACATGCCGTGCACACCATCTTACAGGTAAAAGTCACTGGTTGCAGTTTTATATTATATCTGTATTTCTTACCAAAAATATCTTTTATCTTCTCATCATCAGTGAATTTTACACTAATTTAATTTCTAAGCATATCATAGGATGCTTTTGAGGGCTAAATTCTTGTGCATGTATATCCTTTCTATGTGTAAATTCAGGCTTTGCAACCTGAAATTGCTCAGTCGTAAAACTCTCATGGGTTCAAAAAAGAAATAATCAAAAAATGCTCTCCTATAATTGAAGTTACATGCTTTTTTTAGTTGAAGTTACATATATAACTTTCAGAATTTTCAGGCTGAAATGAGCAGCTTCGCTAAAGACAATTCACTTATTTCTGTGTGTAGGACTTGCCACACAAGTTCAATTCAATCTGTCTATCCTGATGTCCCATTGTAGTTAGGGGTGGAGGCCTGATACTTCGAAGGGACAAAACCCTTCCTGTGTATTTAGCTTGTTATAAAATACTTGCACGCCTTTCCTATACCAAATGAACATGGATTTTCCTTCTAGAAGCATTTGATTATGCTTATCAGTGGCTGCACAGTAGCAAACATAGTCAGTGACTCCGGTAAAATATTCCAGCTGCTTGTTTATTGTAAGGCTTTTGGTCTATATTATATGGTGATATTGTTTATCACATGAATTCTTCTGAGGCCCTGTCAACAGATTTGTAGGAAAGAAGGAAAGAAAAAGCCACTCAACTAAGATACTCAGTTATAGCCAGGTCATTTAATGCACTTTCCAAGCTGATTAAGTCATTCAGAAAGAAAAGAAAGATTTTCTTAGCAGTTGTGGTTGCATGTAAATGAGCATTTGAACAACCTACATTTTCCTGCTTTCTGTAACAAAAAAAGCATGGAAATTTAAGCAGTAACTCTGACCTCTTCTATCTTTTTCTCTGAGGGTGAAATTCTGATTTGGTTGAAGTAATCTTAATTTCCCATTCTTGTAATATCCACTCTCCATGTCTTGCAACTTCTTTGCTTTACCTCTGAAAAACAAACCAAAGAAATAAAGCCTTTTTTCCCTGCTGATCTGCATGCAGCATTCTTCATTGCATCCAGTGACCCTGAGATGACAAGGTTTCCAGCTACCGTGAACTGGAGTGTGGAAGAAACGGTGTATAACAATGCTGAACAAAGCGAACAAGAATTTTAATTTAAATTTTACATCACCCAATGTTGCTGAATTTATCATCTACTTAGCTTAAATAATGAAATCTGGAATGTTAGCCTGAGCAATCAAAGAAAAAGTAAAAAAGTAATTTACCAGATACTTCTTACCTAAGACAAATCTTCTCATGTCTTTGAAACACAGGCTGAAATTACAGCAGAGAACATCCCTAATTATGTGTCATCTAAAAACTGAAGGATTTGTTTTCTACAGAATATGTGTCAGATTCTGTTGTATTTTACTCTAATGAGGCATCCTGATATGTGCCATTAAATTAATAAATATATACATACTGCACCTATGCAAGCAATGAACTAACATGTACCTGCCCTTCCAAGACAGGCTGTGCATTACTCTCTTTTGCAGGCAGAAGTCCCTTTGAGGCAATGAGTACTCTGTGAGCAAAAATTGTATTTTATGCTATTTCTTTACCTTACTGACTTTTCTGTTCCTATTTCCCCCCACTTTCGTGACTCTAATGTCTGAACACATCTTCAAAACTTATGGTTTTTAAGTTTTGAAGAATGCTTTCACATCTGCTGTTAGATTTTACTGCATCTATCCTGGAATGGGAAATTGAACGTGGCATTAGATGAGACTAAGGTGCTAATTTCAATTTGTTTGGTTTCAGTTGAAACCTCCATGGTATCTTGTAGTCTCTACACCTGGGGTTTTACAGTGGTCACACCTCCTTTTGATAAACGCTTCATTAGAGGAATGAATGAACATGTTATTGCTGGGTGGTGTAGGCGACCCACAGAGAGCTGCATTTTCCTGGCTTTTTCAAAAATCAGATACTGAATGTCTCAGACCACACCAGCTGTGGTGTAGGGTGCCTACATTAATGGGCACAGTGGTAAAATGGACCTCCAGTTACTCTAATTGCTGAAGAAGAACCCAAAGTTCTTTGCACTTTTCAGACCGTTTCTGGAACACCAAACCAGGCAGGTTTCTAAGAGAAAACTTTTGGACCGTTTCTCTCCTGATAGTTAACCTACTGTCAAGTTCAGTATCCTAGGAGCTATTCTGAGTAAACAAGACTCCCAGTTTCACCCTAACATCCCTGAGGAATATTGGTAGCGTTCTCCTTGCACTTATCAGCACTTGGAACCGGTTTTGTATCAGCAGCAATCTGTATCCTGAGGTTTCCATTATCCTCCCACAAACAGAGATTCCCACTTTTAATATTTCTTTCCCCTTTACTTGTTAACTCAGTAGTGTTATCCCTCTCTCTTTTATTCTCCAGCTTGAGCTTTCTGCACCATACTTGAGTTCCACTGCATGTGTTCCTAATGCTGTTGTCTCTCGGACTGATAGTACAACCTTTTCTCTCGCTTCCTGGGTGTCCGTTGTTTGTCTTATTAATCAAGTCTGGCATCCTTTCACTTATCTCTCTCCCTCCTTAGAATTTCATATATTAAATAAATTATTCAAACTTAGCATCACCACGCCCTGCAGCAATCATACTGCTGTCCACAGCTGGTAGCTTTATTTCCTTTGAAATAAAAGCCTCTCCCGATACAGCCACAAGGTATGTTTTAGTGAGTCACACTGAGACTTTCTACTGTTGAGCCACTGACTTTGCATATGAGAAATCTTAGGTTCATCACGCCAGAGAGGTTCTGGGTGAACATCAGAGGAAATCGTAAGTTATTTCACATGCGTGGAGATGGAGCTTCCTCAGTTTAAATCATCAGAGTTTCCGTCTACAGATGTGCTTTCCTTTTTGAGTGTCACACATGTTCATTAACATAATGACATTTCTCTGTATTCCTTTCATTTAGGTATACTTTCTTTGGTGTCATGCAAAGGATATTATCCAGTCTTTCAAAACACTTGAAAGGTAAAGTGGATCTGATCCTCATCTGGAATGCTAATAGGTGTAGGTCTGCACAGTGCTTTAACACCTACAGTTTTACTGTATGAGGGACATTGAAAACTTACAGAGTTTGATTCTCCTCTTAATTGTGTTAATATAAATAAAAAGTAACTCCATTTACCCAAGTGAGAAGATAATCGTTAGTCTAAATTATTTTTTTCTTATTTAAATGGTGCTTATATTTTATAATGTACAACAGTCACAGAATAAGTGTATTTTTATCATGAGAGAGGGACATGGGCAATGTATGATACCACAGTGTCACTTGCTTTTTTTGAAGGAAGGAAGCACTGTGTATGTATCTTAGGACTATGCACTATATTATGTTTTCTTTATTTAGCTACTGAAAGAGAATCTGCATCAGCAACCTGCAGTCAGTACAATATATCTGAGGTATTTTATATTGATTTTTATGGAAAGCACCTTTTGGAACCAGATGCCGACGTGCAAATTCACTGTGAAATACAACCTCCCCGGTGGTATCCCATATACCCAAATCAGTAAGGGTTATGCACATTTCTGACACCAGAACTTGGGTCTCGCAGTGTAACTGATGTGGCCTCTGAACAGCGGAATACATACATTTCTTATAGAACTGAGGACTAGTCTTTGAGGCAGCAGACCCAGTTCTTATGTGTTTCTGGTTTTGTGAGAAGGTGGATTAATGTAGATTATCTGTACATAGAACATAAATAAACAAACATAGTAACTTTAAAAAGACTCATCTCAAATTATCAATGAGCTGACCAGTTTCTATAGGAAATAAAAAGAAATTTACTCAGAAACATCACTTATGGAGAAGGTTCTCCTTTTGTTTCGCTCTCTTGGGTAAGTGTTCAAGCCCCATGCTGTTGAGGAGAGAGATCACAGAAGGCTTGCAACATCAGCTGGTGAAATCATCTCTGTTTATAAGTAGAATTTTAAAAATCCCTAACCGCAACTCTATCAGTGAGAACAGTGCCGTAATAAAGAACTGTTTCTTGGTGAAGGAACAATACCAGCCTCAGGTGCAGAAGAAAACCGCCTGGCTTGTCAGAAACCAGGAGTCTCAAAAACACTTAGAGACCTACCCTCACTGTACCAGTAGTCTGAATGGGATAAAGCCCTCTGTTGGCTTCAACTCTCTCCAGGAGACAAAAATGCATGGACCAGAAGTTAGAGAAGGCAGTGGTATCTGTGAAGAAAGACCAGCCACAGTGAGTACGAAGGAGCACCGCAGAAGGCTGTGAAATATGGCTTGCAAAACAATTAACCCTGTTCAGACTGTTCAATCGCTGTCGTTAATATGAAGCTTGTCCAGCCCAGAGAATAACAACCATCACATAAGGGAGCATAACAAATAATAACAGCGTGGTATTAATGGTTAAATACATTAAGCCATTCTATAAATGACATTCTATAAAATTTTGACAGTCTAACATTCATTGTGCTCCGCTGAGGAACATCTTTAGAGAGGTTGGTTATGATTGTATTTTCCCTGCACTGACAACTAAATAGGGCCACGTAGCATGTTTACAGAAAGTTAATCCATTTTATTTAACATACATGGAGGTATACTCTGTGCAGGTTTCTTCAATAATTACTTTATTTTGTAGGTTTGGGGTTATCCATTCCGTGTTCACAAATTTACTCCTGTGGACAAATGGAGTGCTAACAGAGTCAAAACATCAACTGAATGAACATAAGGAAAGACTAATCACACTTGGTTTTGGGAACATAACAATAGGTAAGTGAAAGGGTTGATACATTTTGGAATTCCTGCTCTAACACGCTCTCATAGAAAATACTGCGTCACTGTAGGATGGAGCTGGGTCATTCATGACTATGAATGACTATAGTCATTCCCGGGCAAGTGGTAGTGAGCTGATACGTGATCAGTTCAGATCACAACTAAAATGTTGTATGATCATTATCATTATCATATATGTGAGTCAGGCTGTAGTTTTCTGTTTATTCATCTCCCCTTCGGATGAGGTCCAGAAGAAAAAAAAATGCTGGAAGTTCCAAACAAACAAACAAACAAACAAACAAATTTTTAAAAACATTTTATTTGCGGAGTAACATCACTGAGGAACCCCTTTATTAGTAAATCATAGAAGTAAATTGAACATAGCAGTGTTAAAAACAGAGTTTACTATTTTGTAAGTTATTCATAGCAAAACAAGTGTGGATAATCCTGCAGATCCTTCCCAGGAGAGTGGTTACACATGGCCTGTGATCCTATGGGATTCAGTGGGATGGCTCAGAGGGATAGGGGTTATCCATTAGTGCTGCTTCACAACACAAGGATTTTGCTCTGGGTGGGGTTTTTTTTATAACAATCCATTTTCTCCATTGGTCAGCTGATGCATGTTACAGTCAACAAACACTGAGTATAACTGCTGGGGATGCCTTCTGCTTTCAAGCGCCACTGAAGCATAGGGAAATTAGGAGTGCTTAACTTTAAAGAGAAAATAAAAGTTCTCAGCAGCTATAAGTAATTTTCTTCCTGTGAAAATTTATCGGTACAGCTGATATATTTTGATTGTGTTCACAAGGGAAAAGACAGACAGCTTTTGAAGAGGAAAATGTATGTTTTCCCACCCAGTGGATTCAACAGTGCCCGTATCCTAAAAACTCCCAATTTTGTGTCTACAACGCCAAAGCCTGAACTAATTTCTTTTTTGCCTATTTATAGTCTGTATAAATTGAAAAATTTTAGGCATTTTTAATAATTCCTGCCAAAGTTCACATATAAGTGAAAACTTAATTTTAAAATCTGTAAAATAGTATTCTCAGTGTAACTGTGTCTAAAATTATGCCCACAATTTTACATCTATTTTCGAGTGTTACCCTTTAGATGTACCTATGGAAACTATCTACTTTCCATTAATAATCAGGTAGCTGAATTCATAGTTCAGAGATTTTTGTAATCATAGAGCATTAGTAGATAGCAGGCAAATCACAAGTTAGAGGCTCTTCATGATATTTCTACTTGTTAAATAGAAGCAGTTTCCTTATATTATTTGCTATTATTCTGCTGCCAGAATTGTTACACAATTATGAATAGTCAGAAATAGCATCTGAAACAAGGGGGAGTGAAGTAGTGATCCACAAGTCAAGTTTGGCATTAACATACAATCCACTGCAAAAGCAATTTTTTTTCATCTCTTAACAGTGTGCTTGAGACAAAACAATACCAACTTTCTCCTCTGCTCTTCTCTTCTAAAATTATAGAAGACAATAGAAAAACTTCCAGGCACAAATCTAAGATCAGCGCCTAAAAATGTGCTCTTCAGCATGTATGCTTATATATTTATAAACAAACACATTGTGAAAATAAGTATCTTTTTTTTCTGCCACTGTGGAAATTTCTGATTTCTGAAATTATGTGCTTAGGTTATAAATGCACGTTAAAAAACCTTATTTTACAAATAAGAGCAATTGTTCATTGAGATGCCTTAGGGGTTTACAATGCGGGTAACTGCACTGCAGAGAGAGAATGATTTCATAGGTTCCTCTCAAAAGGAGAAGATTGATTTTTAATTTTTTTTTTTAATCTTAAAACTATACTGGGACATTGAGTGAAAGTATCTGTGGTTTACTTCACCTCTTTCCTAGACATAAACAACTTTTTGATAAAGTGGTTTTGGTATCAGAAACCACACTAGTGTAAATAACTGATAAAAATGAGAGTAGAACTGAGCCCTTTCCTTGTTAAGCTTGTTCTTGATCTGATCCACAGATCCCCGAGCTTCTATAAAAGCCTTCTAAGCTGAAGGGCTGAGGACTCAAAGCCCTTGGGATCTGGATTTTTGTGTTATAAAAACGTATTTTTACCAAGACCCTGCTGAAGCTTGGTGCACTTTGGTGCAGCATTTGTTCATGATGTGATTATTGCTCAGTGGCTGAGCAGTGAAGTCAGGGGTCATACTTCAGTGCACATGCAAAAGCTTTGTTAGGTTAATGACTTCAATGACAAGACCTTTTCTTAGGTGACTAACTGGGCAGCATGATGTGGTGTTTGACTGAAATCTTACCTTTTATGTTTTATCATTTTATTTATGTTTTATTTATTCACTTTAAACGAGAAATCCTTATAATGCACATAACTGATCTCTCCCTCTCCTTTAGTTTTAGATGATCATGCACCTCAATGCAATTGCACAACAACAACTCTCTGTTCGATATTTTCTCAAGGAATATATTATCTATACCCCTTTAATATAGAGTACCACATCCTAGCATCCACGATGCTCTATGTCCTCTGGAAGAACATTGGCCGCAAAGTTGAGCACCACCAGCAACACAAAACTCCATTCAAATTCCACGGCATAACTGTTGGAATGATTTTTGGACTAATTGTGTTAACTAGCACAATAGCCATAGTTGTTGTGTATTTAATTCAGATTGGACGTTCAAAAATCAAAAGCGAGTTAGCACTTACTATGTTTTACTTGCATGCCATCTTTGTGTTGGCTCTCATGTGTACAGCTGGAATTGTCGCCCTTCTCATCTACAGACTGGAAGATAGATCGTTGGATAATTCAAAAAATCCCGCTCGAAAACTTGATGCAGAACTGCTGGTGGGCACAGCTGCAGGGTCCTGGCTCCTCTCCTGGGGCTCGATCCTCGCCATTATCTGTGCCCAGGCTCATCCAAAATACACGTGGTATAACCTGCCCTACTCCATCCTGGTTATTATTGAGAAATATATTCAGAACCTCTTTATCATTGAATCCATACATCGTGAGCAGGAAAAGGTGAACGATGATATTAAAACTCTTCGAATAGTGACTATATCTCGGGGGAGCACTTTATCACTTACCCCCTCGTACAAAGAGATTTACAATGGCAGAGCCGCTCGTGACAGCGGAGAGGTACCCTGCCTGTTCAAGGGCAGTATCTGTGGGAGAGAAAATGGTGGTGGTGGTAGCAAAGAAGAAACGAGTCAGGAAAATAGTTCGGTCATGCATTCAGCCTCAGATTTCTCATTTTACAGTAGAAACTCAGTTACTAACAATAAGAGGAGAGTTCTGAAGAACATCGCTGCATTTTTATTCCTATGCAATCTTTCGGTAAGACATTTTGAACGTAATTCACAAGTTAATACCCAAAAGCTTCCCAACCTTTCAAGCCTGATAAGTACATTAAAATTACATGGGTCTATATTTTGTAGCAAGTAAATTTTACTTCTTCTGGAAGAGTAAGTGAATGCGCCTTTGGGGAACAAAGTTTATTTAAACGTGGAATCTGGGAGCCTAGGCTCGTTTTAGTCACAATACAAAAACTGTAGCAGCAGCAGAAGCTGAAATACTCTTCCACCAGTGTGCCCCAGTAGCAACAGGGAGGGTTTTCCTAGGGATTTCTGAAACCAAATTGCAATTCAGTGGGGTCCCGGTCATTAAGGGCTAGTCACTTGTACCGCTGGTGATTAATATTGGCCTTGCGTTCTTTCCTTGCAGCTTTGGATACCGCCGGCATTCGGGTGCCGCCCGGAATATGACAATGGACTAGAAGAAATAGTTTTTGGCTTTGAACCCTGGATAATTGTTGTGAACCTTGCGATGCCTTTTTCTATTTTCTATCGGATGCATTCAGCTGCCTCACTCTTTGAGGTCAATTGTAAAACATAGATCATATACGGTCCCTCAGTGAACAATTGATTGAATAATTAAATAAATAAATAACAGTTGAATGAGGGGATGGATGAATGAGTGAACATAGCAACAGCTGCTCAATAAATAGAAGATTCAATAGTTTTTTTAAAAGAAGGGACCATAGCTAATAGCATGTAATTTTTTTTTTCTTCTACGTATTTTGTTACGTATGTGGTGTTATTGTATAGGTACACTTTTCAAAATCATATTAGTGTTAATATGATTAACACTACATAGTAAAGTTAACTCAATCACATTAATCTTTGTTTTAGTCATCTGGGCTTTGTCCTCTATATAATTTGTATTGCTTTGTTTTCATTCATTGTGACTTGTGAAAGGGGTTTAAAAAAATATCTGTATGGCTTAGGAGGGAAAATCCCAGGAACAGCTAAATTGAGTGATGCTTCTGAATCACAGAGATACTACGAATACTCCAACTCTTAATTCCTAGCTATGTTTTTATAGTAAAACCTGAAAACATTTGCTATTTAGTTGGGATGTGGGAATTATTTTAAACTTCCTGAATACTGATAAAAAATCAAGATATAATTATTATTTTCTTAACTATATAGCAAGAAATCCAATTAAATAACATGTACGATTAGATATCTCATGCTGTATATAATTTCTTCTGATAAAATATATTTCTATTAATGCATCCTCCTTGTCTTGTATTTACTTTATGACATAACTGAGAAATAAAGTTAACCCTTTTTACTTAATTCTTTATTCACACATCCTTGAAATGTTTTAAGAGAGAAAACTAGTCTTATAGCTTATGTTTAGGTATATATGTTTCATTGCCAGAATGGTATATCTTCCCTGTACAATTTTTTTATGAGCTGCTAATTTCTTTGTAGTTCAGTCTCCTGGTTGAAAGATAATCATATGTCTTCATACAGGGATGCTGTAAAGCATAGCTGATGCCTCTAGAAATCCGGAGGGCCCTTGGCTGAGGATTTTACAAGCGTGGTTTACAAGCTGTTAGAACATAATCTCAACTCCCTAGGATATTTAGTTGCCTGAATTCTCACAGAAAGCAGTGAAAAGTTGGGTGCCTGAATATTCTTAGAATCTGGACCTGTAAGATCGAAAGACCAGAGCAATGACCAGAGTACTATCAATTATTGGATAACCCTTGCTAACTCACTAATGATCTAGTCCTAAATCTGGTGGGCCAGGGGCTGCAAAATTTCTGCCCCGAGTTCCTCGAAGGCCAGTTATACTTTTAACTACAGTTGCCACCTGCCTGGAAGCAGTCGTATTTCTGCATGGGAGAGGTCTGCTTCTGAGACAAAATTTCAGCAGTCTTGTCTGCTCTCACGCATCAGAACAAAAATTTTGGCTTTGTACCACTAGATGGCAAACACAGACCATTCGATAAATTACCTGAGTCCTTCCAGGAGTTGCTTCACATCATAATTAATCTTCAGTTCTATTTTGCGGTACACACAACCATTACCTGCTTTACCTGTTGCAAAGCCCAGATCAGGCAAAACAATTTTCATCTGAAGTCTCAGGTGAAGTCTGTATTAGATGAACCATCAGTGAGGCTAAGCAAAGCAATTCCAGTTATATGATTTTGAGTGGTTTTTGAAAGAGTCACCACCTGATCACATTGCTGTAATCTCTGCCTTTCTCCAGGGCTGCTTGTCATGCTCTTTTATCACATCTCTATTAGTTCTTACATTCATTCTGGAGAGTAGCCTTTTCTATCTTTCCACTTGAACACAGTAGCTTGATCTCACCTACTTCCAAGCAAATACCAGCTCTAGCCACATCAGCTGGTTGTCTCTCAGACTGTTTTCATTTTAAGTAGAATGAATAGGGCCATCCAGATAATCAAATAAAGCGTTAATCTTCCTTCCAAATCAACTGTTGGACCAACTCTCCAGCTAATTCTGGTATCAGAAAAAAATAATTTCACTCACTAAGCCCACAAATTCCTCTTCATCTTTCAAGTGCTCATAAAGATGGCTAGAGGAAGCCTGTTTCTTCTTCCTCCCCTTCTCTGGGATGGGTCCCATGTCATTCCTCAGCTAGAAATGGTGCTCTTTAGCTGATTCCCAGCATTTGTGTTCAACCAAAGCAGAGCTAGCTAATCCCTAGGGCCAAGAAGGGGCCACATGCTCTGTTACAAACAGTTAGCACACATGTGGAAGTTTCAAAAATAAATAACACCCTTATTTAGTCATATTTCATCTGCAGTTACTTAGCCCTTTCTGTTTCTTAACATTACTGTTGAAATAATTTCATTTATCCACACTATTAAATTGATTTTGAGTGCTGAAGTTGAAGTTTGTTCAGAAAAGTGAATTAAAGCATCACTCTGGCAGTGAGCAAATGCTTTAAACATGCTAATGGGCGAATTCTATTCCGAGCTGCACTGATGAAACCCTGCTGACTAAATGGTTCTGTTTCAGGGAACCGGAGACTAGATTTTGGTCTGAGAAGCTTAAGAGGTTTTCACGGCAGGACTTCTCTCAAAAATAGTTTCATCCAAATGCAGAATATTTTATGGAAGCAGGTCTTAGTTTAACTACTCTTGAAGCAATGGTGAGTCATGAACTTCTGAATGTTTTAGAAACAGATTTTTAAGAAACATAGATTTTTGGACCAGGAACAATAATCAGGTTGTTTAACATAGTGTGACCTCTAGCTTGCTGATCAATGCTAAACCTGGGCTTTCTCAAACATCTGCTTTCAATCTTCTCTTTTTTTGTTTTTCTCTAGCATGTATCGACAATAGTAATTTATCACAGTTTTTAAAATAGAAAAAATAGCACGAAGTTACCCTATTTCTGCATACCTATCTGCTCAAGCATGTGACAGGAGGCAGGAGAGCTGGCTTACCCAGGAGAGAGGTCTAACAGCTGCTCATTGTTATGTTCCTGAGGTGCCTCTAAAGGACAGTTTCTCTGCTTTGAGATCTCTAGGGAATGTCTTTGAGACCAATTTAATATTATTTAAAAAGAGAATTTTTATTTAAAGGGAATTTCTTCTCCAAAATGCACTTGATATGTAAATTTTTGCTGTATAATCTTAATTGGAAAGCTATTCTCTGATGTTCATCATATCCTTCTCTTAGAATCTTCCACTCCCTCCCTAGATAATTTGATTTATTCAATACTATATGCTTGGGTAGCATTTAAACTCATATATGCACAGGAATAAAGACTGCTAAGGTGCAAAAAGATTCCTGCAATCCTCAAGCATTCTCCTGAAGAGTCAAACTTGCATGACCATAGATTTTTCCAAGTGTTTTTTAGTGTCAGTGACACTAACTCTAAGATGGAAGAAGGTGGAGGAGTCTTGGTCAAGTCTTTCTAAAAGAACTGAATTCCTTTCACTGGTATTTCTCAATACTTTGAATTTCCCCTTTTAACCACTTAAAAAAAAATTCCAATGACCATTTTGATAATTTTGGAAATATTCCTGTGTTGTATGGCCCACTTGTGGTCCATAGACTTTGAGTGGACTATATCAGTGCAGAGAAGCAGACGGCTCCAGAGGATGGCAGAGAGGGAAATTACCCACGTAAATTAAGTACATGCTTCTTTCCACTGACTAGGGAATTTAAGGTCCTTATGAGGATGATTAGTTCATTTAAAAAAAAAGCTGACTGTCTCTTCCATTGAGCAGCATGTAATAAACCCTTCAAGATCTAATCTGCTCTTTCCTAAGTAGGGGCACATCGTATATCCTGCTTGTGTTATTCTCCCTTTTCCTGCAAAAGCTCTGAACAAAGCAGGATTTGGTTAAAAAGAAAATTAAAGATATAATAGTTTTGTTAAGTTGTAGGCTTTGTTGTTTGCTGGAGTTGTGTCCTGGTTTCGGCAGGGATAGAGTTAATTTCCTTCCTAGTAGCTGGTACAGTGCTGTGTTTTGGATTTAGGGTGAGAACAAAGTTGATAACACACCGATGATTTAGTTGTTGCTAAGCAGTGCTTACACTAGCCAAGGACTTTTCAGCTTCCCATGCTCTACCGACGGAGAAGGCTGGAGGTGCACAAGAAGCTGGGAGGGGGCACAGCCAAACTGGCCAAAGGGACATTCCATACCATGTGACGTCATGCTCAGTACATAAACTGGGGAAAGCTGGCCGGGGGGGCCGCTGCTCGGGGACTGGCTGGGCATCGGTCGGCGGGTGGTGAGCAATTGCACTGTGCATCACTTGCTTTGTGTATTATTATTAGTATTAGTATTAGTATTACATGATTATTATTATTATTATTATTGCTATTATTATTTTATTTCAATTATTAAACTGTTTTTATCTCAACCCACGAGTTTTTCTCACTTGTGCTCTTCCAATTCTCTCCCCCATCCCACCAGGGTAGGGGGGAGTGAGCAAGCGGCTGTGTGGTGCTTAGTTGCCAACTGAGGTTAAACCACAACAAGTTGTTTCTACTTGAAAATGAAGGGCAAATTTTAATCATCATAATAATGTGACCAGGGTAATTTACTTGTAAACTTGATGACAATGTTTTGTGTAGCCAATATGAATTTTAATTTAATTTATTACTAAATAAGATTAAGAAATGCTTAGAAATCACATTTGCAAGAATAAAGAAAAAAAGGCTTTTTAAAAGGGTAGTTCTTCAGAGCTAAGGTGAGGTTTCTGGACACTACTAGACTGTGGATTTACAGACGATGCTTTCATTTTAACAGTTAACACCACTTCTTTACTTGTATCTGACTAGGTCTGTGATGGCCCTATTGAAGTTTTAGCAAGGCAGGTCGGAAAGCAGCCTGGCAAAAGCAATGAATGCTACTTGAATGTTATTTATTCTTTATGTGACCTGACAGTATGTAAAATGCAGGTTGAATGGAGATATGACTATCTGCGTGTAGTGATGTACAAATACCCTTAAATGATTCATTTCTGGATCCTGAAAAATGTTCTGTGGGTGCCATTGACCATATCTTATATGAAGTATTATCAAAACCAAACATGCACTCAATAAATTGCATCTAAAATCCATGAAATAAAAAAGATCCCTAAACGTCAAGATTTTAATACAAACATTCATTTCTTAATTTTCCTACCTTGTTTAGAGATGATGTACGTACAGCGGGCTCACTGGATCCCTTATTCCTTGGGACTCTTGTCCCCAAGGATTTGGCCTCATTCTGTGCATGCATGAATAAAATGAGATCTGGATTTAAACAGAATTGAAGCAGCTGCAATTGTTAATAGGAACCTTAAAAAGCAGGGATGGCTCTATTAGCTTTAAAGGATGAATTATGATCTTGAAGTTGATGATAGTGGGAAATCTCACTTTACTGTCAATAGTCAATGGTTAGAGTCCTTTTTTTTTTTTATTAGGAGATGAGAGGTGTTATTTCCCATAATATTCATTTGGCTGAGATTTAAAGCAAAACTTGCAGTTTTCTATGGCATGTCTCCTGTCTTCCTCTGCTACTATACTTCACCTAAGGAAGAACTGAGTTTCATTTCTATAAATATGTCCTTTGGTAAAATATTTACCAACACGTTTTCAAATTCTTGCCAGAAGCAAATGGACCACAATCCAGGCCTAAGAATATGTTATCAAAGAAAGATAGATGCAGTAGGTGGAAATTTGTGAAAGAACAGGGATGGCGGGAAAACCAGTTGCCATCTCGCTCCTTCACTTGCAACAAACACAATTTATTATCTTTACACAACATTTTCCATCAAAACTTGCACAAGCAGTGGGTGCTTCATGTTTATTTTCCAGTAAATCTTTGCTTGAATGTCACTGCAACTTACTTGGAATAAAAAGCCAGTTTGTGAAAAGCACACATAGATCCATTAGTTCCAGGGAACCACATCAGCATTTTCATCAAAGCAGAGTGAAGAACAGCTCCAGTCCACACAGCCAGGATTATCAAGGATACCGTAACTTCTTTATTCTAATTTATTCTGCAATCAAATATTTACCAGGCTTAACTGAAGATCAGAATGCTTTTTAAAAATGCACAGAAACACTTCATATCTAGGGCTAAATCTATACGCGGTGTTTGGTTCAGACTTGAGTCCATCATCTTCTGAATTTAGTAATTTCACCTCTAACAGGCAATGACCTTTCTAGGAAGGCAGCAACTAACAGCTATGAGGTAGTAAGCAACAGCTTCATAACAACGTCTTAATGGTAGCTGGTTACATGAGCCCCCTTCCTCGTCCCTCCGGTTGCTCCTCTCCCAGGTATGAGGAGTGCTCCTGCAGGGCTCCCCAGGTGGGATTTTCCACCACTGCCTGCTTGAATCAAATAGCTTCATTATCAAGAAATTCTTTAATAAGACATAACACCAGTCAAACATACTTTTGAAAACATTCTTGAGTCCTTTTCCAAGCATCAGAGCGTCTTTCTTCTCTCCAAACCTTTAATTTTATTTTCGTTGCTCACCATTTTGGAAAACCTTTCCAGTGCAGTAAGAGTCAAGAACCCAAACTTCACCTATCAAGAAGAGATGACTGTGCCTGCCTTTGACAGCAGCTCTGCGCGTAGGTGTGGCACCGACACTGAACCTGTGAGATGTGGCCATCAAGTACAGGTGAGACCTGACGGGGCGAGCCAGTCCGCACACCGCTAGGTGGGGACCTGACACCGCAACATAAATTAGTGGGACCTAATTAATAGATTAAACGACCCAAGGAAGGAAACTACCTCGTATTCTGTCACAGCAGAAACGAAGGTTAAACTTTTGTGCAACTGTAATTCTCATGATTATCTTTTATGTTTGGATAGAGCTACAGCTAAAATAAAATAGCCCGTCCATCTTCAGGCCACAAATCTGGATCAATAGTACTAAAAGGAATTACATTAGCTAGTTATTTTTAACTATAAAGGCCACGACAGCAACAATAAGTAGTTGCAAATTATTCTAAAATTAAAATTCAGATCCAGAGCTGGGTATCATTATTGCAGGTAATTAGTGCAATCAGTACAGCCTATGTGCAACAAACAATTCACAAATATCAGATAATTTGATCTGCAATATTTTCTTTGATGAAAGCAGCTAGATGATATTTCAATTGATAGTTTCTGTCCTTGGCTTTGTTTTCTGCTCTAACATTTGGGAACCTGCAGCTCCCTGCGACAACTCTTTTTGTCTCAGATCAATAGATATTTTATGTTTCATGAACATAAAGAATGGAATAAAGATAATTCCATGGAATTATGGAATTCCACTTTCAAATTTTTAAACACAAGTGATAAGAATGAGCAACTTTGTCGCTTTGAGACAAACAGCAGTAAATTACTGCCTTTACTTAGTTCTGCCTTTTTTTTTGCCTTTAAGTAAGACTTAAAATGAAATGCTCCTTTAGAATCAACAGGTCTCATTCATCTCCGTAGCAGAATATCAGCAATAGGGATTAGAAAGTTCTTTATTAAATAGCTACTGCAATAATCTTTAGAACTATTAGTGCTATTACAGAACACAGAGGAACTGCTGTCTGCCAAAACAAGGCAGAGTTGTACTGGGGTTGACAAAGAAAAACTAAAGTGTATTCTTCTGTCCATCCATGAGACAGCAATAGCTATTTATTCTGAATTAGGACTAGCCTTCTGCATGCTGAGCAGAGGCACTTCATCCTACAGTGTGTCTAGGTTTGCCATTCTCTTGGTCTCTCCTGAAACTGAACCCAGCAAGATTTTCTGTGTACTATTTTGGCAGGGTTGGTCAATCAGAAGTCTCTTATATATACTAACTTTCGAGATATGTTAAAAGACTATTTTTGCCTTGGGGATTCAGCAGAGGTAACTGTACACACAGTAATTTACTGCTGTTTGTCTCAAAGTGACAAAGTTGCTCATTCTTATCACTTGTGTTTAAAAATTTGAAACTGGAATTCTTCCCCCAAATAAATCCTGAACTACGAAATCTAGCCCTGGTCCTATATGACTCTTAAAAATACAGATCAAAAACCATATCAGCTCTAACTGTTGACACACTTGTAAAATCACCTTGCCTTGTAGTTTCTGTTCAGCATTTGCAACAGGCTGTCCTGCGAGGATACAGCTGTCCCACAGTGCCAGCGCAGCAGCCGAGGTTTGGGGGTCCTGCTTCCCAACCCCATTCCCTTCTATCCAGCAGCTGCCTTTTGGGAGGAGGGAAGCCCAGTGATGAGTTACCGTCTGACCCTATGAGACATCACCTGCTTTCCTCGAGAGGCCAAGACCCAGCCACTGACTTCTGTTTTCTGAGTCCCCTTTTTCTATCAGACTTAAAAGTCTTCAAAATAGTGTCTGTTTTCATTATGGAAATTACTGTTTGTTTGATTCCATAGAGGATTTGGTTTTCCTACTCATTTTGTGGAAGACAATCTCACGCTAAGCTAATGGACAGGGTAAAACCCTAAAATAAATGATGTGGATTGCAAGTGTTCCAATAAAAATTATTAAATAAAAAAGCCTATGATTTACACATTCAATATAAAATTCATAGGTACTGTTAATATACAGTGGATTAGAGAAACAGAGAAATCACAACACTGAAAAGAAATTTGTTTTCAAATTACTCCACAGGGCAAATTGTTATACTATTTAAGCCAGAGACAAAATTACATTGACTTCTTCAGGAATTAAGCCCACCTGATTTTTATTTGCAGTTTGGTAATATAGTTGACAAAAGACAAAATAAAAATCTTGAAATGTTCAGTATTAGAAAATTACAATCTTTTTTTCATCTTGATAGTTTTCTCAGGACAGATGTTCACCTGGGATGTAGCCATGCATGCCCAGAGAATACGAGTAACGTACCCAAATTGTGCTATTGTATAAATCAGTTTATTTTTTTTCTTTATCTTGCTCCAGATGTCACTGATCTTTAGTAGTTGTTCATCATGTCAGCTCTTGCTGTATTAGCTGCACCTTCTGTAGCCCCTGAAAAATAATGATACTAATTTTTAGTATATAATTTTGAATATCCAAAAATACAAGATAATATTTTATAAGACAAAATGAACTAAGATGGTTGACCAGGAAGTCATATTTACAGTCTTACTCCCTTTGCTTTTGGTCTTGGCTAGCATACATCTCTCATCTTTTACCATTGGTTTAAATGAAGTCAGGCTCAGTATGAATAACAAAAAAATGAAAATTTTTGAAATCTCTTCTGGTAGCATCAATTACTTCATGATTTCACCCAGAGAGTGATCAACAGCTTATGTAGGGAACCGTATCACACTCATTACAGAAAAAAAAAGCAACGGAGATACTGGTGTCGTGGTTTAACCTCAGTCGGCAACTAAGCACCACGCAGCCGCTCCCTCACTCCCCCCCACCCGGTGGGATGGGGGAGAGAATTGGAAGAGCACAAGTGAGAAAAACTCGTGGGTTGAGATAAAAACAGTTTAATAATTGAAATAAAATAATAATAGCAATAATAATAATAATAACAATAATACACAAAGCAAGTGATGCACAGCACAATTGCTCACCACCCGCCGACCGATGCCCAGCCAGTCCCCGAGCAGCAGCCCCCCCGGCCAGCTTTCCCCAGTTCAGGTACTGCGCATGACGTCCCATGGTATGGAATGTCCCTTTGGCCAGTTTGGCTGTGCCCCCTCCCAGCTTCTTGTGCACCTCCAGCCTTCTCCGTCGGTAGAGCATGGGAAGCTGAAAAGTCCTTGGCTAGTGTAAGCATTACCTAGCAACAACTAAAACATCGGTGCGTTATCAACTTTGTTCTCACCCTAAATCCAAAACACTGTACCAGCTACTAGGAAGGAAATTAACTCTATCCCTGCCGAAACCGGGACAACTGGGAGGACTGTTCATTCTGTTATATATGGTTAATGAATACTATCCATCACAGTCCCAAGTCAACAAAAACTTGAATAGGTTTTAAGGCCAGCAGGGATAACTGTAACCGTCTAAAATGTTTTTTCCCATAACGCAGACTACAGAATGCTGTTTGGTACTGTCTGAATCAAGACAGAGCTGGGGGGTGAGCTGAGGCACAGCCTCTAGGAAATCCACTCAGCCTTGGCTTTCAGACTGCAAATGATGGCAAATCCATTACACCCCGAAGTCAACTGCATCAGCCATTAATCATCCTCACTGTTAAAAATGTGCACCTTATCTATATCCTGATTTCTCATAGATTCAGTTTCTAGCCAATGCAGTTTTTATAACCTTACCTGAAAGATTAAAAGTAATCTATTACCAGAAAACTCTTCCCTCTGTAAGACATCGCCAGCTGTTTCTAACCCTTCTGGTGCCCTCTGCTCAGCTAAAAAAGTTTCCCAGACAAAATTCCTGTAACGCTTTTCTGATCATTTTCCAATTGCTCATATTTATTTTTATTTGAAACACGGGCAGCAGAACCAGACCTAGTCTGCAAGGATTTTTCCGTGCTGAATAAATTGATGATACCAATTTTCTCCCTTCCTTCCTCAATATTTTCACATGGCTATATATACACCCGCATCTTTGTCCATCTCTGTGCAGTAAAGCATTTCAGCTTCAGTGAGTAAAACTGATGGACCTTAAGCATATGTTCAACGATGCTCCTAAATATAGCTCCATGTGAGCATACTTCTACAGTTGAGAACATGTCCAGCTACTTCGCTAAACTGGCCTAATGTACAGTGAGTTCCAGCCTTTTCCACCTCTACCACTACCTCTTCTTGCCTGTTTTAGAGGCTAACCGTAACAGGAGGTTTTTGCTGGGATGTTTTATAGCCTAAACCTCAGCAGTACATCTGTGTCTATATATTTTGACTTCCTTTTAGCGTTAATTATTTTTTATCTCTTTACATTGAGTATCTCTTAGATGAGAGAATGTGTGAATTTCTGAGTGACGTCTATTTTTAAATAAATATCATTCAGCAGAACAGTGGGTCTGTGTATTTTGAAATGGAAATAGAATATGTGGCAATGAAGAGAAAGAACTAGTAAAACATACATTTCTATCAATTTCAATCAGGAACTGCAAAGATTTTTTTTTTGCTCAGAACCATTACAATAGCAGTTAAATTCCATTACTTCCAATCTGCCAGCTGTGAGAGAGAAGTGCAATTTTAACAGGTGAATAAAAAAAAGAAAAAAGAGACAAAGCTCTGAAGGAAAAGCACAAAAGCTGTTACAAAGGCGATTTCAGGATGAAAAAAAGCCACCCCAAATCTCTCAGCAAGTGACAGCTGTGGTTTTAATGGACTATTCTTAAAATGAGATTTATATGCAAACTGCCTACAGAAAGTAAAAAGAGGATGCTAATAACCTATAAATGTTAAAGGTTTTTATCTCAGGTTCAAAAATGTTGATGGCAATGGATGGAATATTATACCATATCATAAACGTCCCCATTACACGATTGCTGCTCTGGCCTGCTGCCGCTATGAATGATCCGGACAAAGCAGTTGTCCTGTTGCCCGCTGCTGCTCCACCTCTTCCCAACTCACTGGAGCCTATTAGCGTGGGGGGTTTTAGTCCCATATGCCACCCCATCACAAATCAATACTATTTTCTACTACCACTGAAAATATTCCTGATCTAGTGCATTCCTGTGACTTGAAAGAAAGTTTTGAGTGTGCATGAAATGTTGGATCAACACTGAAGACTGTATCGCCAGTGCACCTATAGGTACAGGTGCGTCTTTGGCTGATGAAACTTCCCCCAGCTCAATGATAGGTCTTTTTCCATAGGTATCTCTGGTGAGCAACTTCAGTTCACACCAGCTGAAATTCAAGAACATTTGCTAAAGGTGAAATAGGTGGGAGAGGATTTTATGTCCTCTAAATTCTGAGTTACGCAGGAGCCAGACAGCCAAATGCAACACTTGGCCAATAAAAGAGATACTTTGGAAACTCCTCTCTACTTTGGGTCCGCCTATTGCAGACACTAGTGTAGAAAGCATAGTAAAATTTCATTCTTTAGATGTCTGACAAGTGAGCTCTGACAATTTTTGTTTCAATGGGTTAAGGCATCTTACCCGGCTGCTTGCACCTCCTCTCTGCCTGACTCCACCACACACAGTAGAGCTGGCAGGAGATAACATACGCCTCCACCTCCGCTGCTCCCAGCCACAGCCCAGCGTCTTCGCTTCCAGCGCTGGTGCTGGTTTGTACCAAGCCACCAGCGTGTGCATGGTGCTGCTGAGTTGTGGGCAGGCTATGTTATTATTGGGCTACTATCATTGTTAAGCAGACAGATACCTACGCATATGTTTATTTAAACAGCTAGTGCATACTGACTGCATGCATGTAAATACATACATGCATATAGATACCATATTATATATACAATTTGTGCTGATGGATTTGCATGTATATGCACACACACCCCTCTACACTGGCGAAGCAATGAATATAAGCTAAACAAGCAAATCAGGTCATTGCTTTTTTACATAAAATATCCACATTTCTGGACCAGCAGCTTCAACAGGCACATGCACAAGTACTCGTGCAATTGGTCCTTCATTTATACAAATTGCAGGAGGCACTGCTTAGGAAAGCAGAGTTTGTGCAAGCAACACATTGCCTCAGCATCACAGCTTTAGTCATCCTGTTTAGAATTCAGTGGTACAAAAGCTAAATTCTCCCTCCAATATTAAATATAACTCTGCTTAAATGTGGAAAAGTAGTGCCAATTTCTTAAGCGAGAGCTAAAGTGAAGCTCCAGTTTTTCTTGTGACAATTTTAGAAAATTGCCTAAAAGGTTGCAGAGCTTATTTATTTATTTTCCCTGTTATTTAGTAACTCTAATACCTAATCTTCCTTCATGTCACTGTGATCCAGCAAGGTATAGTGATTCCTGTCCTTCCCCATCTGCCTGGAGAGGCAGCTGGAAGGCCCCTGAAGAGTGGATTTCTTCGCCTTTCTAGTGCCAAAACGGGCTGTTGAGTCAGGAACGGATTTGATCTCTGTCGATGGTTTTAAAAAAGAATTAAGTTTTTGAGAAACTAAATCTTTAATATTTTGAATAAAAATCACTAAAGCATGTTCTCTGAACCACAGGCACGACATTAGCGCATGGCGAGCCCAACAGCACACCATTCACACCTGTACTGCTTAGGGTCATAACTCCGTTTTCTAGCTGCGCTGGAGCCCTACCGAGAGGAATGATTCATCCCATGAAAGAGCTGAAAAGAGAGGGAATCGGATTTCATTTCCCGGGTTTCTTGTAATACATCTCAGTCGTCCAGCAGAACCTTTTGGAACAATTACCGATTTAGGCTGTTTCCCATCCCTACGGAAGACACCCAGCCCGTCCCGGCCCCCCCCCGGCAACTGTCAGCTGTCAGCCCCGCTCGCTCCCAGCGAGAGGCCGAGCGAGCTGTGGCCGTGCCCGTCCCCGACAGCCCCGCTTCCCCCGGCGATGCTGGGGGGGGGGCATTTCCCCGTTCTTCGCGGTGGGACCGCGCTTTTCCCTCCAGCTGCGCAAAACCACCGCGCAAAGCCGGTGACGGCCGCAAAAAATTGTGAGGATGACTCGGTTTCGGGAGGGAGGAAAGGACCGCCGCAGGGCGGCCGCCCCCGCCGCGCCGTCCCGTCCCGTCCCGTCCCCCGCCGGCCCCGCTGCCCGCCGGCCCGGCCCGGGCGTCCCTGGCGCCGGAGCATGCTCAGAGGGCGGCGGGGGCGGGAAGGCCGGCCTGGGAAGCGGGGAGCCGGCAGCGGGGGCGCCGGTCCGCCGCGCTGGGAGCCCCGGCGGGCGTGGGGCGGGCGGAGCCGCTGCCCGGGCGGGAGCCACCTGGAGCGCGGAGCCGCGCAGCGCGGAGCGGCCACCTCGAGGAGCGGGCGCGGAGCGGGTACCCCGAGCAGGGGGGCGCGCTGAGCGGCGAAGCGGAGACCCCGAGCAGGGGGGCGAGCTGAGCCGCGGAGCGCAAGCGGGGGTACGCGGAGCGGGTACCCCAACCGGGTGCCGCGGGGCAGAGACCCCGCGCAGGGGAACGCGCCAGACTGCGGAGCGGGGACCCCAGGCGGGAGCCGCGGGGCGCGGGGCTGAGACCCCGAGCGGGGGGACGCGCTGAGCCGCGGGGCGGGGACCCCGAGCCGGGGCCGAGGAGCGCGGGACAGGGAGCCGGAGCAGGGGGCGCGCTGAGCGGCGGGGCGCGGAGCCCGGAGCCCGGTACGCGCCGAGCCGCGGAGCGGGGCCGCCGGAGCGGCGGGGCGGGGGCGTCCGGCAGGGGTGGCGGCGAGGCGGGGGGGCAGCGGCCCCATGGGGCCGGGCGGCGGGGCGGCGCTGGCTGCTCGGCGCGTCCCGGCCGCCGCCGGGAACCGCCAGACATGCTGCGGGGCGGCCGGAGCCCGCCGGCGGCGGGTCCCCCCGACGGGGCACGGGGGCCGGCGGGCGTCCCCGGGGCGGCGCAGGTGGCGGCGGGCAGCTTGCTGGCTCTGCTCATCCTCTGGACGCTCTTCGGGAACGTGCTGGTGTGCGCGGCAATCGTCCGCTACCGGCACCTGAGGAGCAAGGTCACCAACATCTTCATCGTGTCCCTGGCTGTCTCGGACCTGCTGGTGGCTGTGCTAGTCATGCCCTGGAAGGCGGTGGCTGAGGTGGCCGGGTACTGGCCTTTTGGGGCTTTCTGCAACATCTGGGTGGCCTTTGATATCATGTGCTCCACGGCCTCCATCCTGAACCTGTGCGTGATTAGTGTGGACAGGTACTGGGCTATTTCCAGCCCTTTCCGCTATGAGAGGAAGATGACCCAACGGTTGGCTCTGGTGATGATCAGTGTGGCATGGGCTTTGTCTGTGCTCATCTCCTTCATCCCTGTCCAGCTCAACTGGCACAAAGGTGGGGATGTTGTTGCTGCTGGTGATATTGGAGATGGATTTGGCACTGGTTGGGCAGCAGCAGGTGCTGTCACCACCTGGGCGGAAGATATGAGCACCACATGGGTGGCATTAGCAGCAGTGAGACCCTCTGATGGGACCTCTGGCAGCAATGATACCCTCCCTGGACCATCAGAGAGCTGTGACTCCAGCCTCAACAGGACTTACGCTATTTCATCGTCCTTGATCAGTTTTTATATCCCGGTGGCTATCATGATAGTTACCTACACTCGAATCTACCGCATTGCCCAGGTGCAGATTCGTCGTATCTCTTCCCTGGAGAGGGCAGCCGAGCATGCACAGAGCTGCCGGAGCAGCCATGTTGACTGCCACCATCACACAAGCCTCAAGTCCTCCATCAGGAAAGAGACCAAGGTGTTGAAGACTCTCTCCGTCATCATGGGTGTCTTTGTCTGCTGCTGGTTGCCGTTCTTCATCTTGAACTGCATGGTTCCCTTCTGCGAGAGCCCACCCAGTGACCCCCATGCTGGCCTTCCCTGTGTCAGTGAGACCACCTTTAATATCTTTGTCTGGTTTGGTTGGGCCAACTCTTCTCTCAACCCCATCATCTATGCCTTCAATGCTGACTTTAGAAAGGTCTTCTCCAATCTCCTGGGATGCGGTCAGTTTTGCTCTAGTACTCCAGTGGAGACTGTTAATATAAGCAACGAGCTTATCTCTTACAACCAGGACACCCTTTTCCATAAGGAGATAGTGACTGCTTATGTTAACATGATCCCAAATGTGGTTGACTGTGAGGAAAATCGTGAGGACCCTTTTGATAGGATGTCCCAGCTCTCCCCTGACCATGAGGTTGCCACTGACTCTGTCTGTGAGCTGGACTGTGAGGGGGAGATTTCGCTAGGCAAAATAACACCTTTCACTCCAAATGGTTTACATTAAATTGCATCCTGTCCTGGTCAGTTCTTCTTGGATTATACAACAAAATATTAGCACTGAGTGGAAAAACCTGCTTGATTTTATGCTATAGTTTGGTCAGTCACTTCGTGCTAAACTCACATCTACGTGTAGCACTTTGCAGGATGTAGACAGTCATACAGGGAGCTGGCAGCACAAACTTAATTCAGCACTTCCCCAGGCTGAGAGAGGACCAGGCAGTCGCGTTGATTAGCTGTGGTGAGGTATTGTGGTATAATTACAGTCAGTTCATGTTTGTAACATGTTTGCAAATGAAAGGTGCCATTGTCAGTGCTAAGTATTACAACTTCTAAAATCAGGGACACATGTGGCTGGCATAGACATGAAATAGAAAAAATTCTAGGCTGTTCGTTTGTTCAGATCTTATGTTTCTTTTTCTCTGTTGTTTTTTGTTTGGTTGGTTTTTTTGTTGTTTTTTAAAGATAGAAACAGTGAGGTGGTGATTTGGATGATTATTTAAATGCCTGTTTCTGCCAAAACAGTTTATGTGAAATCCATGTTCTTCTAGGCGGCGTTGTTGCCTATATATTCTTGCCATGTTCCCAGATGAATAAATAAAAGTTACATTGATCAAGGGGTTATTATCTTTCATTTATCACCCTGAAAGGTTTACAACAAGTATTCAAACTTTAACATTTCTGTTTGAATGGTTAGGATGACTAACAGCTAAACCCTATTATTTTAAAAGCAAAATAGTCTGTGTAGAAAATACAATTTTTTAGTAAAAGCAAGGCTTATATAGGAATGATTGACTTAAATGAACTCTTTTACATGGCTCTACTTACAGCTAGATTTATGCCTGTTTTTCTTTAGTATTAATAACTGATGCTATCCCTCTCCGCAGCTAAGAATATCAAGTATACATACCTACAAGCTATTAAAACTTTCCACTTAATTCTATACTTGAACTTACTTTCTAAAGATACTATTAATGAGAAGAGTTTGGTGATAGAATTAGGAGCTTGATGTGTCTGAAACCAATAATTATGTTTGAAAATTATGCTAATGATCAGCATTTCCCAGTGTAGACATTAGAGAACTCATTCAAACCAAGAGAAGAAAAAAATGCTGTTGATGTATTGTTTTAGTTATTTACTTATTAACCGGAACTTAAATATACTTTAAGTGCTTTGACTCTACAAAACATTTTAAGGCAGTCTTTAAAAATTGTAAAAGAGTATTTTAAGCTCTGTTTCTATTGAAACATTTATATCAAATGGAATATTTTATTTAGAAACATTTGTAAGCTTTCAGCTCAGAAATCAAAAGTGATCTTATTTCCAAGACAAATGATCAAAGGTAGTAAAAGCAATACCAATATTTATTCCAAGTTTTGGCTCACAAAATGAACAACATTTGAATTCATTTGCCCTTTAAAAATACCCATGCCATGAGCTCAGCAGATTTAAATCGAATGGTAGGTGTTGATTCAGTAGCACTCCTTCCTAATGGACTCTAACCGACTCACCTGGGAGCTCCCCCCATCCTGCCTAGCTGGGAGCTGAAGGCCCCTGTATGATGTCTGGGGGAGAAGTAGGATCTGCACTAGTCAGTGTGCTTCAGAAGAAGTCATTTAAGCAGATGCTGGGATTTCTGAATGTTATGCACTTAGGATTGAGCCTCTTTGGAAGTCAAGCCCCTAATACTGGTTTGGGGATTGTCTTACCACCCCTTGGGATACGGGGTGGACGAAGCACAGGAGGCATGTGATTGAAATCCCTTTGTGGTTGCCTCAGCTGCAATCCGGTTTTGTCTGTAAGCAACGTTTTGTGTGTGTAGTCTTTGATGTTAATTGGTTATATCATCGTTTTGGATTATCTTTTCAATTGCTTGTCACTGAAGATTGACATCTACCTGAGCATTTTCTTTGCTGTTGATATGAAATCTCGGTGTAATATCCCTTTACAGCTGTCCTCAGAAAAGGGTATTGTGACTGTGGCTTAGGGAAGCTTGAAAAACAGAAATCCCATGCCCAGAGCCAGGTTCAACCTACTAATGGTTTGACATTGAGGGTGAGTATGTTAGTATGATCTACTAAAGCAATCATATGTTGTCGGGAGTTAACCATAGTTCTAGCCCTGCTAGTTAGATAAACTTGCCCAGAATAAAATCATTTTCCCGAATAAGAATGAAGGAAACTGCTTCTGGTGGTGCAGTGATGAATTATCCCAATCGGAATTTAGATTTTTGCATTTTCTAGTTACTGCTCAAGTTTTGAGGTTAGTACAGCGTGTTAAAACTTTCCAGATCTGTGCAAAAAGCCTATGATACCCAGATGCAAGAGGTGCAGGCTCCCGGTGCTGATTCCAGCTCCCTGTATTTTATCCAGTTTTGTCCATATTACATCAGAAACAGCCCAGGGAGATAGGGAAGGGAAAACAGCTGATCTCTTCCTGAGCACCTGCGTGCCAAGAGGCTGTGCAGTCCGATGCTGCATGTTACACCCTGCTCCAGCAGCAGTACAGAGCAGCAGAACAGTGTCAGTAGTAACAGTGAAGAGTGTCCCCCCACCTCCCCAAGTAGCCTTTCCTTTTCAAAATAATCCCTGTGCTGGTGGTGTGACAGTTGCCTTGGATCCAGTTCCCTGCAGGTGTGGTGGAGGGGTAGATGTGTACAAGAAGATGCTAGTGCATCCCCCTGACAGGTGTTTTTCTCCTTGTCGAGGCTTTACCTGCCTGGGTTTCTGGAATAAGTGGGTGAGCTAACGCTGGGATGCAAGAAGATGACATCTTCATCAGTGGGTTTATATAACAGCTTTGCACAGAATATCAGAAACAGTCTTAGATCTGAAGGAAGGCAATTTTTAGCCTGCCCCCAGAATTTGGGAGCATGATTAGGACAATACAGAAAACTGGTCAAATTGCCACTTTCCATTACAAATTTTTAGTTTATGACTTCAGCTGGTAAATGATTTCTGATGGTGGCTCTACGATGTAATCTCTCTCCTTGGAATATGCACATGTCAGGGGGCTTCATCCTTTGGAGCCTAGGAGCATCCAAGCAGAAGGGAACATTTCTGCTTTGAAAGACAGAAGGTACTTTTTTGCTAGAAGCACAGGTTGACTTTACAGATCTGAAAAAAACCCTTTTTGTTGAGTTGTAACATAGGGATGATTATTTGCTTTTTAATGTATCTTAATTACTTATCACTGACAAAGCTGGAGTATTCAGAATTAGTAAGATACACTTTTTAAAGAAATGCGTATCTTGCCTTGAACTGTAAAAAGGGGCAGACCATTTTACTGAGAACATCCCCAAAAAAGATTTTAACTGGTTTCTCTCAGATGAAACTGCTGCCCTACTTTTTTAATGGTTTCCCTCTTAAGGACTAATGCATCTGCCTAGCCGTAGAGCAGAGTTCACTGGAAGTGCAAGTAGGTTTTTATAATCCTCATATCCTCATGGTGTCACTCTGGAACTCATCTGTGCCAATGGTTTTGTGCCTCCCATCAACATGTTTCCTTCCATGAAAGTCACCTTGCTCCTGTCATACATTTTACTCCCTAATTAAGCATGATCCCTTATTGCTAGCTCAGTTTTGGGGGGTTTTTCTTTTTTTGTCCTTCGTACTCTAATGATTTGAATGTACAGTGCAGTTTGGCTTTGAGTCATCGTTACTTAATCCAGTCCTGAGTGACTGCTGACCTTCAAGATCCCCGATTATTTTCAGTTTCTATTTTGTGTTATTGTTTATATATCTTACCTTGCAATGCATGTCACTGTTAAATTACCTCTGAGCCAGCCAAATCTTCTGTTACGGCTTATTCTGTTAGTCCTGGATAACTCCATACCAAAGGAGGGTCAGTATATCAGTAATCTGTATGGTTTCTGTCTGAGTTAACTAATGACAGAGGAGTTCATTTTAATGAAAGAACAGAACATGTCAAGGTGTCTTAGTTCATTTTTAAGAAGCTGGGACACGGAGCACATGAAACTACAGTGTTTTATGTAAAATGCTGCAAACACCATGAAGACTTTCACTATTCAAACCCCCAAAGAGCTTTTAATAGCACTGGCTTTAACAAGGAGTGGTGGGTTGTATAATGTTGGGTTTTTTTTTCCCGAAGCTAAAGAAATCTAGATGACTTTCTCAGAGGTGAACAGAAATTACACTTTTCTTTTTTGAGGTTATACTCTGAAATAAGTGGTTGCAAATGACATCTGATTGGTGTAGCCTCTCTGGTTTAGCTGCTGCCTGGCTAGTGCTTGAACGGATGTGGCTACAATAGCTGCTTGGGGTTTAGATATCTGAACTACATGTACGTCATAGTTTAGGGGCCTAATACTGAGTGGAAGAAATCCTAAATTCATGTAATTTTTCCAGAGCCCCTGAGGAGCACTGCAAAACACAGTCTGGTGGTTGCAGAGCAGAGATGAGCCTCGACCGCAACCGGAGCTTGGTTGCTTCCGAGGACATCGGCGAAGTCTAGTCTGCAGCTCACCTGCTGCAGTTTTTGAAAATGTCCCTTGAGTAAAATATTAGCAAGGAAGTTCAGTGTGCCCTCTTTTACCCTTTGACCTCATTTTTCCAATCTGAAAGGTTTTTAGTAAGATTAAAAATCTACATTTCTAGCCTTTGGCCTTGACTTTTTGCTTTCCCTGTTAACTTCATATAATTAGTCTCCTTCGGTGAACAGAAGCTCCTGTCATGGAGTTAGCTGCTTGGGTACCTCATCGTCACCAAATCTGGAACTACCTCAAGCTACACTTAAATTACATTATGTCTCCAGCCCAAAGGGAATCTTTTAGATCTTTTTTTTTTTCCCCCAAGCAGCAACATTTCCCTCCTCAACACAAGATTATTCACCAGAAACATAATTTAGAGGACAAGCGTAAATAGACTTTTTTTACAGCTCTTAGGGATTTTGCTTGATTATACAAAATGAGAATGGATCGGTATTAGGCACAGAGATAAACAGAGTTTTTTCTACAAGAGGTTTAATTTTTGGCTTTTTATAGAAATAAAGGCTGGATGTTTTCATTGTGAAGAGTATATGCATTTGATTTTGTACACTTACATGCATACATATGTTCTTTTATATACACACACACACACAAAAAAATATTTCATCATATTTACAGGGTAATGAAATATATTTCTCTCTATATAAATACAAAATGTGCAAATTCATCCAGAAGGAAGCAAGTCAGATCTTAAAAATTTACTATTATTCTTTCATCACAACAATCAAATGCAAGTACACAGTCTTCCCAGATGTTCAGAAGGCGTTTTGGCTGTTGAGAATCTTTGAAAATCCAAACTTGAATTATGCAGTGAAAGGGAACGTACAAAATTCTTTCAACTATTTTATATTCAAAGCATTTTTATAATGATTTGCTAATTGATCTTCACCTATAAGCATTTTGAGACAGATAGCAAGAAGAAGAAATTATTTAGAAGTATCTCTTGGATATCTCTCAACAATGGATATTAAACAATGCTTTTGTCTTTCCGATCTGGTGAAACAAAGATGCAGACTTCTTGACAGCATGCAAAGTGTTTCTGCTTCATCAGAAGATAAAATATATTGCATAACCTTTCAAAACAGCCAATTTAGGTAACACTGTCTGAATTTGAAATGGCATCTTAGGTAGAAGTATTTTCTGTATTAAACAACTACTTTGAAAATTCAAATAATGCCCTGCTCTTAATATTTGCAAAGTGTCAGGGTTTCATAGGTCAAATGGGATAGAGAAGTGCAAATTCGAAGACCGGCTCAGCAGCACTGAACAAAGTAGGTAAGATTGAACATCCTGGCAATAGCAGAGCCATGTCTGAGGACAGGGAAGACAATAGTAGGGTATGAGGCAGGGAGAGAATTTTAGGGAGGAATGAGAGAAACCAGCTGAGGGTTCAGGAAGCCAGACATTTGTTGGCGGTTGAAGAAGGCGAGGGACCAAGAGGAATCGATATGGTCCCAGGTGGCTGGGGCAGGGGTGATAACAGAGGTCAGTAGGTTTTGGAGTGAGTGGGTGAAGGGGCTGGAAGAGGTCAGGATGGGGTCTGGGCAGTGAGCATCCCTAAGGGCTCACGGGGCTCTGGGAGGCTGTACAGAGACGGGTGAGATTTCCATGAGGAAGCTGATGGAGGAGGGCTGAGAGTGGACAACTCACCCACCCTTTCCCCTCCCAGGATCCACAGACTCTGCCGCTCTGTGCAATTCCCACCTACCACTTCTGATTAACTTCAATTTTGCCAATTCATTTTATCATTAAGCAGGTACAACTCAAGTATCAGTCTACTGTGCAGCAGATGAAGAGCTGTCATATTTATTCAGTTTTATTAAAGCTTGGAAAATAACTTCCACAGCAACACCCTACATCATCCTGCAAGGAATACTTAGTGAGGGAGTGGAGCGCAAAGAGGGCTTTGAGATCATCTTCCCACTGTGCTGGATAGTGCTGTTTCCTCTGTGGGATGGTAGGGCATTTTAGAGGTTTGTCCTAGTTCTGCTGGATTGCTAGAAGCAAGTCTATCTTCCAGAAACTTTCTGAAGGTGCCTAGTCCCATTTGAAATCTCCGGTAGAATGGCCCTCAGTATAGTATACATATATACTCAGTATATAGTACCCTCAGTCGGTACTATGATTTCTTTAATCTGTGCAAATAAAGGATTAACATAGTCAAAATCTACTACTATATATGGAATGCATATATTCATTGTGAAAAGCTGATCTCCTGTGGTGACTTGTAACATGACGTTATGGAGTTGACTCTTAGTGACTCAAGCCCAAATCTGGGGTTCTCCTTATTGCTAAATACAAGTATTAGCAATATTTTTTTCAAATACAAAGGTACCAACTTCTATTGGTTTGCATATTGAGTACAGATACTTTTGTACAGTGATGGGACAGTTGGAAATGAGCTTAAGAGACAGAAAGCTTAACTTCATAAATAAATAGTTATATATCATGTAATATCTAATAGGAAAATATTCAGTTCTATACTATACAAGGCTCACGCTGGTTTTCATCTTTGCAGAATGCTTCTTTTTTCTTTCTCCCCCCCCCCCCCTTTTTTTTTTTAACCTTTTAGTGGCTTCTGTCAGGATACCCAGGTGAATGTAACAGCCTGCAGAGATCTGCAGAGTAAACTCCAAAATTTAAATGTTTTGCTTATGTACTGTTTGGCTGAGAAGTCACAATACCTCTGTTTGAATGTATTCACCATGTTAGCACAAAGACCTGCACCAGGTAAAGCTCAATCTCATACCTGCACTCCCTCTGGATCTGTGCACACCACAGTCTTGGCCCAATAGTGCCCTAGGTTTGAGAAGGGGAGACAGTGCCCCTGTTCACACTGCAGCTCAGCAGCTCTCCTTGGAGGTTGCAGAAGCTTAATCTCTGTTTTTAGCAGATGTTTTAGCATCACCAGACTATGATACAGATTGCAAATACTGTCCCTACTGGCTACGTTTCTGAGTCAAGCTAGATGGCAGGCTCTGAGTGTGCTTGGTAAATCAAGCAAGTGGCAGCAATGCAGGAATAGCCAGTCTCCAGGTGCCAACTCTCCATAGTTGGTGGGAAGGTGTCTCAGCAAAAATGAAGGCCAATGGGGTGTATGTGATGGCACAGCTTTAGGCACTTGGAGACAATATTGCCTTAAAAATCAGCTGGGTGTGGAAGTGGGATTTTTTTCAAGACTGTTGTCCTAAACTTAGGCACCTAAATTCCATGTAAATGGAAATGTAATCATTTTAATACCTTCTATTACATTACAGATGTATTTACTCAAGTATGCCTGTATATGTTGCAAATCAATCTGGACCCCAGCTGGACAGACTTTGAAATGCAACATAAAAGTGTGTAAACTGAATGACTTTGCAAGCACAGATTAAGCAGGATCGCCCCTTCTCACTTGTGAGCAACACTTGGTTCAGCGTCTACTTTATATTCTCTCACTGTGAGATGAAGCAAACCACTGGCCCCCACATACTACTGCATCCATTCATGTACAGGGGCTATTAAAACACCCTGGAGCTGGGTTTTGCAGCACTGGGACCAATGGATGTGAAATGAGAACCACCCTGTGTGATGTGCCCCCCAGCTTGGGCTGGCTGGAGAAAGGCTTGTGCTACATCTGTGCCTCTTTGCACATTCAGGCAGCCTCGGGGAGGTTAAAAGACGCCCTTAACTTCATGTTTCTGGGCTGAGGGCTTTATTTTGTGGCTCAAAGAGGCACAGCCGACTTTCAGTTTCTTTTTTAAAAGATGGTATGCTTCAGTGCCTTGTGTATAAAAGCAAATGCAATGAATTCAGTGATGGCAGCAATACAAACTTTATAACTTTAATCGACTAGGACAGATCATTCAGTGGTGAAGATGATTTAAAAGAGATGACTTTGCCATTCTAAAATTGTCTCTCTTGTTGTGTCTCCTCTCCTTCTTAATTTCCTAGCATATTAGCTGGAGTGCTAGAGAAAATTGTTTGGTACAGGAAGAAAAGTTATTTTCTATTTGGTTAGATATAATAAATTACCCTAAAAGTGTCTGATAGTCTCCTTGGGGAGCTACTAATCAATAGCTGGAGGAAACCTACTTTCCAGACGTTTTCTTTAGCCAAGTTCTCAACTTTCTTCTTTCCGGGCTCCCTTCTTCTTTCCAAGATGACTACTTCTTTTTGGGAACCCTGCTTTTCTGCACCACCTCTGCTTTCCAGGACCCCAAGCACCACACAGTCTATGTGCAGAAGCACGTTGTGTGATCAGCCTCCTAATTGGTGACTGTCTCACACCTCTTTATTACTGGAAGATTCAGGATGTGCCACTTCAGTTCAGCCCAGGTTTTATCAAAATTTACCTGTCTGTATTGGTTGCAGTAGCAGGCTTCTGCTTGAGTTCAAAAGGTTGCTTTCAGATACTAACCCCTGCTCCTCCATACCAGTTATCTGCAGCCTGTTAATGTTCACAATTTAAGTTCTTTCTTTCACCTAAACCAGCTAGAAACGATTATATGGTAGAAATTGTCCTCCACAAACTCTCTTTTTTTCCCCGTGAAGGAGGAGACTCATTTCTGCATGTCTCATTCTGTGTTCAAGTCCATGGCTTTCAGGTCGTATGAAAATACCTCTTTGGCTCTCTGTGTTCTTCCTAGCTGGCAAGCAGTGATGATCTGAGGCCAGACTGGAATTGGGCTTCTAGCTTACCTGCAACTGACCTGTGACTGAAGTGAGGATGGACCATTCAAGGTCCATCAGGGTGGTGTATTGACTTCTGTTTTGTCCAGTACTGGAGCCAGACTCTCTCCCTTTGAGAATCTGCTCTCCTTAGAGAAAAGAGACGCACACTTTCCTAAGTCCTTGGAGGTCTCATTCGTTGCTTATGTCTGGTTATGGAGTTCCTGCTACTCTCAACTATTCAGTTAAGTCTCTGACTCTGTTGCAGATGGTGGGATCTGCACCAACCTTAGCTGCCAGCACTTTGGACTGACAGCCTGTTAAGACTTTGAACAGTGGGAATGTGGTCTTCTCACGCACTGCCTTCTTGCCATCTCTACAGGGTGAACTGCATACTATGACCAGTCCCCATCTTTATGCGTTAGAATATCCATACACAAGAAGAGAATACAGGAAAGAAGGAGAAGGATGAAATACAAGAAGAAGTGAATAGCTACACAAAGACTTACAGTTTATGGTCCCAGCATCCCATGCAAGGCTGGCTCTTCATGAACTGGCTACACCTGTATAACTCCCTCTGCCAGCAAGGACAGATTTGGAGGCAGCTCACGCCCAGGCTCACATTGGCAGCATTTCTCAGTCCAGTTCTCCTCTCCCAGTGGGCAGAGCTCAGAAGTTCTGGTCCTGGTGTAAATAATGTGCTTTGAAAGCTTAGCCCAGATACAGCTCCCACCTGTTCAAAGGCCCAGCGCACATCAAAAGTCCTTGATAAAATTAGTTGGCTGGTATTCCCATCCCATAGTTTCCACTTGTTTGGGATTTTCCAAAACTGAAAGCTAAAAGGAAGTTGGAAATGCTTTTCTACCCTCTTGGCTTTTGTGCTGTGTAACTCATGTTGTGACACACCACTGGCTTAATTTGCTCCCCACTGGTAAACCACTGAATTTGGTTAGAAGGAAAGATGAGATATCCAGCCTGACAAACCTACACTTAAAAAGTTAAAGAAAAAAAACCAACAAAAACTTTCTAGGGTTAGCAAGTAGTAATTGGATTGCTTTCTGGCTTCATTTCAGCCTCAGTTGCTCCCTCCCACTTCCACCTCTTAGCAAATATTTGATACAGCAGCAGAAGATACATAGAAGGTGGATTACACAAAGTGTCTCTGTATTTGGCCTCTGGTTGGAATCCAGACCTGGTTAGTAATTGTAGGATCAATGAAGTCCATTGAGCGACCTATGCAAGATAAACTGTCATACTCCCACAGCACGAAGTTCTTCCCGTAGGAAGAAGTGGAGGAAGAGCACTGAAAAGTGTCTTAAATGTCTCTTGTCAACTTCTAATAAGCCCTAATATGGGTATGGCAAAGTGTTAGATTTAACTCCTTCCACAGTGAAGAAAGTTTATGTCCTATTTACCGGTCTGGTATTGAAGGTATTTGAACATGAGCCAATAACTCTTTCCTGGAGCAGGGAGGGAGGTTGCTGAGGTCTTCAGGAAGATCTTGCACTGAAATCCCAGAAGAAAGGAACTGTCACACCTGGTAAGATGTGTGCATGGTTTGTCTAACTCTTTCGAGTATTGCAGCCTAAAATGAAGGCATTTCCTTTTCTGTAGCTGTTCCTTGTTAAAATGTGCTTAAAATACTGGTGTCTGAGGCATGATGTTTTGTACTCCATCCCTGATTTTTGTTGTCATTGACTATTATACATCCCAAGAAAGCTATAATATCTTATATTTAACTGATACAATAAATAGTCAAGCTTCTGGAAACAAAAGCCCTTCTTCAGGTCTGAAGTATTTTGCCTCTATATCTGATGAAGCAAAGTGTGTGTGCTTGCAAGTCTCTTTGTTGGTCATAGAGGATAATAAAAGATATTACCACCTGCTACAGATAGTGCTGTCCTTGTAGTCTTGATGAGCCGTGATTCCACTACAATTTTAACTAAATTTAGATATTACTGAAGATTGTGCAAATATCCAGCTTGGTCTTAGAAGTTCACTGCAGTTTCACTTCCAAATCAGAGGATGTCAAACAGTGTTTGAAAAATTGGTTCCTGTGATCAGCTTTTGATTTGCTGCCTCTCTGTTTCATCTAATGCCTCCTTATTTCTTGTGTCACATGGCAAAGAGAACAAAAACTCCCAGTCTAGTTTATTTGTGAGCTTATATGCTTTTAAGGTAAATGGTTCCAAACTTTTCAGTTTACAGGGGAATTTTTTAAGACCCTTATAGTTCTTGTGCAAAACCTCTGCCCTACTACAGTTCTGCCTGCCTAGTTCATGTAAAGTATCCTGTAACCACTGTAGGCCTGATTCAAAACTGAATTATGGCACTTTTACACCATCTTAATGCATTGTCTCAGTAAGAGCATGGGTGTAAATTTGCAATAGATTGGTAGGAAGCGTTATTTGATAACAAAGCAGCAGGAAGAAAAGCAAAACCAAAGAAAAGCAAAGCGGGGAGCATGGTTCAGATGAAGAGTTTGACTCACTGATGCAACTCAAAGAGTCATTTGACAGAGAATTGTCTTTTTCTTCCATGTATTTTCAATCTTACAGAAAAGTTTTGAGAGTAACTATCTTGCCCTATGCAGATCTGGGAAAACATTGAAGTTATTTTTTAAATTATACATCTAAGGAGTGGCAGGCCTGATAAAAGAAAATGACTCAAGTTTTACTTAACATTCCCATACATCATTAACCATTTGAGTCAGTGCTGTGCAGATAACGGCATTAAAAAAATCTTCTTCAGCCAGTGTTCTTTCCTTGCCTGGAGGATTATAGCTATTTTCATATTCAGGGTTTAGTAGGGGGGAAAAAAAAGTGTTAGGCTGAGGAAGCAAATCAAATGCTTTTTAGTGACAGACTGTGCTGTAGACAGTGTCATATGGGAGCCCCAGTCCTGTGTTTGTGGGTGTGTGACTGGTTGCACGCAAAGGCCAACTGTTGTTTTCCTTCCTGCAGTTAAAAAGCAGAAACATATTTATTTCAGTGTTAAAATTCGGAGGACACTACAGCAACAAAAGAATAACTGCAGTATCCTGCACTAGTAGGAGTAACAGAGTAGTTTTGTAACTGAGTGGGTTTGTAATTTTTATATCCTTCTTAGGATAAATCCGATTCTAAAGCTGCATCAACAGCTTTTGAGGTGCAGCTGACAGTCCAAGATCTGATGAGTCTGGAAGTTCACTAAGCTTGATTCTCCCCCTTCCCAAACTAAAACATAACTCAGACTCCAAACAAGAAATTGAAACGTCTGCGTAGATTCAAGGCAAAATATTTCACTCAGATGCATATAAAGTAATTTCTATTTCTCCAATTGATTGCCAAATTATTGGGAAATTCTATCAGCAATATTTTATTTCCCCTAGCTCTTTTCCTGCCCCACAAAAAAGTAAGTTAAAGACAAGGCTGCTAGGTGCAATTTAAGAGAAGTATCATTACATTCTCAATAGAAAGCAAACAAACCCACACCCATATTAAAACTTTGCAACTTGTGCTGCATAAACAATTCTGACATCAAATTCAGTATTGTGTTCATAACATTTTCAGTGGCCAGCTCACCCGACTACGTTAAATCTGTCTTTGAAGATGCAGAGGCAATTTTGATAAATATAACAAAAATATGATCAGCTTCTGGCTATGAATTCTGTATTGTTAATGTAGCTATTTACAGCCAGAGCTGCACATCTCATCTGAAAATCAGCTTTTCTGTACTGGCTCTGGCTGGGATGGAGTTAAGTTTCTTCATAGCAGCCCATATGGTCCTGTGTTTTAGGTTTGTGACCAGAACAATGCTGATAGCACACTACTGTTTTAGCTTTTGCGAAGAGTGTTTGCACAGCATCAAGACCTTCTCTGCTTCTCACTCTGCCCCCGTAATGAATAGATTGGGGATTGTCACCGAGAGGCTACCAAGCTTTGTACAGTCCACTGACTGTTATCCGCTGCTGCTGTTTCACGTGGGCACCAGTGACACAGCCAGGAGCAGTCTGAGGACTATCAAGAAGGACTGCAGAGCCCTGGGAGCGGCAGTAAGGGACTCAAGAGCACAGGTAGTTTTCTCATCAATCCTGCCGGTCAAAGGGAAGGGGTCTGAAAGGGCCAGTTGAATCTGGCGAGTCAACAAATGGTTACGGGACTGGTGCCACAGCCAGGGGGTTCAGCTGCTTAGACCATGGGACTCGCTTTGAGAAATCTGGTCTACTGCGGGCTGACAGGGTCTATCTGTCAGAGAAGGGGAAGAGCATCTTCGGTCATAGGCTTGCCAAGCTGGTGAAGAGTGCTTTAAACTAGAGATGCTGGGGGAGGGGAACCTCAGTCCATCCCACTCCTACCAGTTTGATGCCAGGGCCAGCAATAGATGCCCAGAGCCTGGAGAAGGAACACAGGTCAGCAGGAGAGCGCCTGAGGAGCAGCACAAAGGAACTCCAGCCACTAAGACAGCTTCATCGGGGGCCCAACTTAAACGCCTCTATGCAAACGCACGTAGCATGGGGAATAAACAAGAGGAGTTAGAGACAGGCACACACCTGCAGGGCTACGACCTTATTGGCATCACGGAGACGTGGTGGGATGGCTCCTATGATTGGAGTGTTGGGATGGGGGGATCCAGGCTCTTTAGGAAGGACAGGCAGGGGAGATGAGGAGGGGGTGTTGCCCTCTATGTCAATGACCAGCTGGAGTGCATGGAGCTCTGCCTGGGGATGGATGAGGAGCCGACCAAGAGCATATGGGTCAGAATTAAAGGGAAGGCAGGGACAGGTGACATTACGGTGGGGGTCTGCTACAGGCCACCTGACCAGGAAGACCGAGTGGATGAGGCCCTCTATAGACAGATAGAAGCAGCCTCATGCTCACAAGCCCTGGTCCTCACGGGGGACTTCAACCACCCCAACATCTCTTGGAGGGACAACACGGCAAGACATAAGCAATCCAGGAGGTTCCTGGAATGTGTCAATGATAACTTCCTTCTCCAAGTGGTAGAGCAGCCAGCGAGGAGAGGTGCTATGCTGGACCTTGTTCTCACCAACAAGGAGGAGCTGGTGGGGAACGTGAAGCTCAAGGACAGCCTGGGCTGCAGTGACCACGAAATGGTGGAGTTCAAGATCCTTAGGATACCAAGGAGGGCGCACAGCAAGCTCACTACCCTGGAATTCAGGAGAGCAGACTTTGGCCTCTTCAGGGATCTGCTTGGTAGAGTGCCATGGGACAAAGCCCTGGAGGGAAGAGGGGCCCAAGAAAGCTGGGTAGTAGTCAAGGATCACCTCCTCCAAGCTCAGGAGCGATGCATCCTAACAAAGAGGAAGTAAGGCAAAAATGCCAGGGGGCCTGCATGGATGAACAAGGAGCTCCTGGACAAACTCAAACACAAAAAGGAAGCCTACAGAGGGTGGAAGCAAGGACAGGCAGCCTGGGAGGAATACAGCGAAATTGTCCGAGCAGCCAGGGATCAGGTTAGGAAAGCTAAAGCCCTGATAGAATTAAATCTGGCCAGGGACATCAAGGGCAACAAGAAAAGATTCTATAGGTATGTCGGGGATAAAAGGAAGACGAGGGAAAATGTGGGCCCTCTCCGGAATGAAACGGGAGACCTGGTTAGCCGGGACACGGAGAAGGAGGAGGTACTCAATGACTTTTTTGCCTCAGTCTTCACCAGCAAGTGCTCGAGCCTCACCACCCAAGCCACAGAAGGCAAAGGCAGAAGCCGCCCACTGTGGGAGAACATCAGGTTTGAGACCATCTAAGGCACCTGAGGGTGCACAAGTCCATGGGACCCAATGAGATCCATCCGCAGGTCCTGAGGGAACTGGCGGATGAAGTTGCTAAGCCACTATCCATTGTATTTGAGAAGTTGTGGCAGTCCGGTGAAGTTCCCACTGACTGGAAAAGGGGAAACATAACCCCCATTTTTAAAAAGGGAAAAAAGGAAGACCCGGGGAACTACAGGCCAGTCAGTCTCACCTCTGTGCCTGGGAAGATCATGGAACAGATCCTCCTGGAAGCTATGCTAAGGCACATGGAGGACAGGGAGGTGATTCGAGACAGCCAGCATGGCTTCACCAAGGGCAAGTCCTGCCTGACTAACCTAATGGCCTTCTATGATGGAGTGACTACATCAGTGGACACGGGAAGGGCTACAGATGTCGTCTATCTGGACCTCTGTAAGGCCTTTGACACGGTCCCCCACAACATCCTTCTCTCTAAACTGGAGAGGTACGGATTTTATGGGTGGACTGTCCGGTGGGGGAGGAATTGGTTAGATGGTCACATCCAGAGGGTGGTGGTCAACGGCTCAATGTCCAGATGGAGATCCGTGATGAGTGGTGTCCCGCAGGGGTCCGTATTGGGACCAGTACTGTTTAATATCTTCATCAATGACCTAGACAGTGGGATCGAGTGCACCCTCAGCAAGTTTGCAGATGACACCAAGCTGAGTGGTGTGGTCGACATGCCAGAGGGACGGGATGCCATCCAGAGGGACCTGGGCAAGCTCGAGAAGTGGGCCCGTGTGAGCCTCATGAGGTTTAACAAGGCCAAGTGCAAGGTCCTGCACCTGGGTCGGGGCAACCCCTGGTATCAATCTAGGCTGGGGGATGAAGGGATTGAGAGCAGCCCTGCCGAGAAGGACTTGGGGGTACTGGTGGATGAAAAGCTGGACATGAGCCAGCAATGTGCGCTCGCAGCCCAGGCGACCAGTCGTATCCTGGGCTGCATCAAAAGCAGCGTGGCCAGCAGGTCGAGGGAGGTGATTCTGCCCCTCTACTCTGCTCTGGTGAGACCCCACCTGCAGTACTGCGTCCAGCTCTGGAGCCCTCAGCATAAGAAAGACACGGACCTGTTGGAGCAGGTCCGGAGGAGGGTCACAAAAATGATCAGGGGGATGGAACAGCTCTCCGATGAGGAAAGGCTGAGAGAGTTGGGGTTGTTCAGCCTGGGGAAGAGAAGACTTTGGGGAGACCTTATTGCAGCCTGTCAGTACTTAAAGGGGGCTTATAAAAAAGATGGCAGCAAACGTTTTAGCAGGGCCTGTTGCGACAGGACAAGGGGGAATGGCTTTAAAGTAAAAGGGGGTAGATAGAGATTAGATAGAAGGAAGCAATGTTTTACACTGAGGGTGGTGAAACACTGGCACAGATTGCCCAGAGAGGTGGTGGATGCCCCATGCCTGGAAACCTTCAAGGTCAGGCTGGACGGGGCTCTGAGCAAGCTGATCTAGTTGAAGATGTCCCTGCCCATGGCAGGGGCATTGAACTAGATGACCTTTAAGGGTCCCTTCCAACCCAAACTATTCTATGATTCTATGATTCTACGTGCAAGATGTTGGGAGGGGATGCAACCAGGCAGATGACCTGAACTAACCAAAGAGATATTCCATGTGGTATAATGTCATGCTCAGCAATAAAACAGGGAGGAGCTAGGTTAGGTAGGTTATTCATCTTTCAGTCAGGAACTGGCTGGACATCAGTCTACACGAGGGAGATGGTGAGTGATTGCCTTTGCATCACTTGTTTTGTTTTTTCTTCCTTCCATCCTTCACTTATTAAACTATTCTTTTCTTGACCCACGAGTTTTCTCACTGTTGCTCTTCCTTTTCTCTTTCCCCATCCCACTGGGGGTCTGTTTTCTTTCTGCTTCTAGATCATTGTGTGACCTGTTAGTGTAAAATCATCCCAGTGTCTCATCCACTTCAGTGTAATGTCACCAAAAGCAACACCATGTTCATGGACCTTGTCATTTCACTGCGCGGGGCAGCGTAACCTTTGTACTGTGGATGCGTTTAAGTACAAGAAAGGGATTACCCTAGCAGAGGAAAAGATTAAGTTCTTGCTTGCAAAACTGGGAAAAAGTTATGATGAAAGCAATAGTAACGAAAGGCAATTACAGCATACCTTTGCTGACAGACACAGTCTGTTATAAATCAAAGAAGAAAGCTGAAACAACAGCCATTAGGGCTGGATTGGAGCTGCACTTGCAGCTGGGCAGGACAGTCCCATGCCCAGGGAGCTCTGTGATATTGGTGGGGCTTGCAGGGCCCCCCCCGCCCTGATCCCCAGGCACAGGCAGCTGGAGCAGGGGCAGGCAGGGCACAGGGGCTCTTACTGTCAGCTGTTGGGACTTGCTCCCTGCTGGTTCTTTGTGAGCCATAACGGCTCCCACCACTTTCCTGCTTATACCACAGCGTATCTAACATTAGCCCAGTGGCCTGCCATACCTGGAAACTTGCCTTAAAAAGAGGGAAAAAATGAGAAGGTGAAGAGCTGACGACTGGCTGGTGCCTTCTGTAGGTGGAAGATGAAGGTAGACTGATTTGAAGAATTTGCTGTTTGCATGGATGATCTGATGAAATTCAGTATTTTTAATATGCCCCAAATTTATGGGTGATTATTATGTCTCTAATGATGCGGACATTAGTCTGAGTATTACCTTCAATCATGCATTGAGAGATACTTATTCCAGTGGAATTATCATTACTGTTATAAAAAGAAATCTTTTCTCTTTTTCTTCCAACAACTTGACTCACCACTCTATTAAGCTACATTTGTTCTTATTTAGAAGCTGTTTTTCAGATACCATTTTCAATCCAAGCCAAAAATTCTTTTCACCATTTTCTTTCTACTTCAGCTACAAATAATAAAAGCTGACAAAAGCAGATAAATTTCCAGGTAATGTTTGTCTTTCTATTTTTACTAATCCCCTGATGATACCCTTGTTGTTCCCCTGCCTGTTGGTCAGTCTGTAGCCATCACTGTGGGTGAGTTTACAGAACAGCAGAGGAGGTAAAGCACATGTGTTTTAGTGTAGTACTGGGGCAGAGGTGACCCGGTGTGAGCACACTACATACAGATATACCTTATGTATATCTGGTAAATCCCACCCCAGTTCTCAATAAAGCACTGAGAAACAGCAGCCAGGATAGAAAAACTCATTAATTTTTCATTCATGTCAACTTTTTCAGGATTCTACAGAAAAAAACTGGTCATGTTCCACGGCAGGAACTTCTAAAAAATGGAAGTGATTGCAGGATGTCGCCCTAAAGTTGAGATTTGCAAACACTCCCAAACATCGGTCATTTTACATGAATGCCATCACACTAACCTTGGTCCTGTGGCTGCAGGCACAGCTGCTGTTTGGGACAGCAAAGGACTGTTTGTGGCTTGGGGGATCAGTATGATTCTTCTTCCCTAATGTATCTTCAGTGTAAATTAGTGATGTACCCCTAGACAGTGAGGGTTGGTGAAGCACGGTCAGAGGCAGGAGGGAGGAGCGGGAGAGGAGTGGAGCGTGGGCCTCAGCTGAAGGACTCGCCGTTGGATTGGCACTGAGAGGCGGTCACCTGCAGGCAAGGAAGAGTACGGAGGAAGAAAGGGCAAATCTGGAGAGGACGTTTACGCACTGGAGGTAAGAAACTAAGAAAGAAACTAATCAAGTGAGTAACTGAAAATTAGTATTATTTTCCTTTGAAGAGAATAAAAGTAAACTCTCTGTGCAATTAGCAAGGAAATATGTTAACAGCACAGCTACGTGGGGAAGGGGTGTGAAGTAGAAAGCTACAAAGGCTAGTGATGAAATTTGATTTCTTTTTTTCCCCTCCTGGCTCCCCCTAGACTAGAAGGTGATTTCTCATCTCATGATTGTCAGGTTTAAGTCATGATCTGAACTGCAGAGCTGGCAACACAGCAATTCCTAGTTAGGGCTAGAAAGACAGACAATTTTTCCTTTAATTTGAAGAAGTAAAGACCACAAAGACACCTGGGACATATCCCCAGAAGCCTAAGCAATGTTGTCTAACTGTTCAGGGAAGCTGGAGTTTGAACATCCCAGACAAAAATAAAGCAATAAATCTAGGTCTGTTGCTTGCTGTGCTTTAACCACCAGGCTACTGTATGTCAGGTGAGCAATAAAGAAAGGAACGAGCTCAGAGGAGCTCTTTGAAACCTTCCCAGCAGATCTCAGTCTCTGGACCCCAAGGGTTGAAAGCTCATCCATACATCTCACAGCCCTGAGTTGAGGCCCAAGCTCCACTCCAAGACCTGGTGTTTGACACCAACTCTAGACAGCTTTCTACAGCGTGCTGTGGGTTTTTGGGTAACCCTTTTGAGGAGTCCTCGCATAATATGGAAGCTGGACACCTGCCTGTGCCTTTGTATTCCAGCCTAGAGGCCAGGCTGTGCCCCCTCACCTGTAAGCACTGAGGTCCTTTGGTGGCCTTAGACCACAGCAGCTCAGATGTGGCTCTCCTGTCCCAGAAGTGGGTGCTCATTTCTGGCTAGCCTGGTTATTTTATACTCAGGTGCTGGCCATTAGGGCAATCTTCTCATTGAAGACACACTTAGAGAGAATATTTGCTATACGATGTAAAGTTTTTGAGCTGTGTTTGGGATTTTTGATGCTCAGAATGAAGCAAACTACAGCTGAGAGGTGTGGGATATGCTGCTGAGGTGCAGTCTGGCATTGCTTGGGAAGGGCACAGCGGGTGAAAGGAGCCTCCTGCCTTTATGCTCCCGGGTGCCCTCGGTCAAATCTCCCATGTTTTCTTACAGGCCAGGATGGGCACTTGCTAGGGTCTCTGCAGTTGCAGACTGCTCTACCAAGGCTGGGGAAAACATAGGTCCATGAATTACCTTACCAGCTCCATAGCAGGCAATCAGCTGGAGACATGTACCCTATATACTCTGGGAGGATAATAGGCCTCCTTACTCCACCGTGTTTTGCAAAAGACCACTTGGCTGTGTACAACTGCATGAATTCCCAGCTCAGGACTGTGGTAGAAGCTAAAACGAGAGCTCACTGGATTCCTGTTTGTGCATGTTTTGCTGGTCTTCCCTATATCACAGAAGTTTGATGGTATTTGGGAAAAAATACATCTGTGTATCTAGTTGTCATCATGCCTTTCATTCATTCGCTCTGGAGCTGTTCTCATTCATGCAAAACTTTCATTAGCTTTAATGAAGATCTCTGCAAATTCTCTAGCCATGGTCTCTTATCCACTGCTACAGCTCCAGCAGGAAGGGAAGTCCCTCAGTTTGACTTTGCTAGCCTGGACAGCCATTCTTAATCTGCAGTGAGCCTTCCTGAGATGGTTCCTCTAATTTAAAATAAAATAAAAATATGCTAGTTCAAAATGTCTCCCCCTCATCAGCATGAAGCATGAACTACTGCAATAGCAGTGCATTACTAATGACCTTTGGGGAAGAAATTTTTTTTTGAAGCTACTCACTTTAAAAGACATGAAGGTTCTTTGAAAGTTGCTGACATATTTGAAACACTAGTAATGATCCCATTGGAAGATAGATTAGTAAGTGAAGATGAAAATGCCCAGAGAGCAAGTAAGCTATATTTGTTATATAATTCTAGTTGCAGCTTTTCACCTGCATGCTGTTAGCTCCTTTTAAGATATTACAGATACCTCCCTAAATTCTTCCAGATTTTGTTCTTTTGGGCTTCTTGTAGTACAGACAGTGCATACCTGCTGTATGCAGCTAAGCTGAATGCTGCTGTCTTGCATTTCTGTTCTGAAGCTGTGGTTGCTTCTGCCAAAATGTGGCTGCTTTTTTTACTACCCTCCAGTTCTATTGCAAACTGCCCTCCCCCCCCCCGCCGTCTCAAACAGTGCAAACTGGCTGACCTTTCTAGAAAAGTTGATTTTTCTTTACAAAGGTCTTTAAATTAAATTGGCAAATGTGCTGAGAAGTGTGATGAGTCCATGTCATGGCTTTCAGAAATATAAGAATGTAATAATTTGATTAAGGGCTTGAGCATGTACTGAATCATACAAGCTGTGGAAAAGTTTACTATCACAAGGCAGTACCTTTAGCTGATGATAGGTTACTTAGCGATCTGTTTCCTCTGCTCACCATCTCCAGGTCTTTAACTGGTTACTCTGCGTTGTTCTTGGCAAGATGGGTGCCCGTCTGAGAGATGTATCATCTCCTTTTGCTTTTAGGTTTTTTATTTATGCCCCATTGGAGGTTCTCTGGAGAATGGCAACAGCTTTATTCCTGCAACCTGAATTGTATACTTGTGAAATCCCCAGGGAACTTCTTTAATATATTGTAGTTGCTTTAGCGATTCATGTTTCCATGTACAGGTCCTCTAAGAGTCTTCCAGATTCCTCCTGGGGCTCTGCACGCTTTTTTATAATTATATCCACCCCTCTTTTATTCCAGTTAAGAACAAAATGCTCATCAGGCTTTTTAGATTTATGTCAAAATGATTCCTCTCCTTTTCTTCTGGGAAGGCAAATGCCTTGTCAGTATTCTCTGTTTTGCTCTCCGTTGCATATCTCACTGGCCTGACCTGTGCTTTGCAGCTCCTGAGCTAAGCAGAGCTGCAGTTCAGAGTCTGGTGAAAAGCTCTTTCCACTCATGCTTGTCAAATTGAAAGTCATTTTTGGAGTGCTGAACTTGGGGACTTTGGCATTTTCTTTCTCTCTTGGATTTTTTCTAGTTCAAAATGAGTCACCTCCTGCCACTTGATGATCACAAAGGATTAAGGCAGCCGTTTTCTTTTAGGGAGCTCTAGTATAGTATGAAAAACATGGTGAGCAGAAGGGTGGCTCTCCTCAGCCTAAAAGTGCAGCACTGTGCTTGGACTAATGGCTTTGCCCTGTGGCTGAGCACTGGGGCATTGGCTGTTACTTTGGAAGGTACATGGAAGTGTCTAAGAAAAGTAATTTTATTGTCAACAGGCTTTGTCTCATATAGGAATCTGTGTAGCCAGTGGAAACTTTTAAGGGGCCAGTAAATAGGAAAACATTGACAAGTGTGAACCTGGAAACTATTTTTCTGTTTTCTTACTCTGTATTTGAAAAAAATATAACCAGAAAGTTTTGCATAACATTTTACTGAGAGATAGTGATGATACACACAAGCACTGTCTCTAGAAGGTGGGGAAATTGGACCTGTTACCAAGATGCATGAACTCATGACAGCGCTCTGCAGTAAGACATAACGGAGAAATGAGAAACTGCTCATCAGGAACAGTCCTTGGCTTGTCCCAACTCCCAGACTCTGCCTGGGAAGTTTTTGGGAGACTGCCAGTCAGCATGGGCCAAAACTGAGCCAGGGACCTCTGTAGTGATTTAACGCTATAGACAACTGTAAGGTTAGAGCGCCCAGGCATGTTTCCTTTTGATTGTAAATCAGACTTAATCATCAGAGATCATAAGGAATATTGTTAGTTTTCAGACCATCTGGTCTCACCGAGATGGGTGCCGTTCCTCTGTGCACCTCTGTTGCCCTCTCTGGCCCCTGACCGGTGTGGGATTTGCAGGGGAAACATCTCTGAAAGCAGCACATGGCTGTTTGCCCTGGCATGTGTGCATGGGGGCTGTGCAGCCGGGAGGCTTCCCTGCCACGGACCAGGAGCACAGGTGGCGGTGGCAGAGGGATCAGCTCTGGTCACTCTCTTGGTCCCACCAGCAGCTATGCTGTGAAACCATATGGAGGAGCAGCCAGTTTGCTGTCATGTATGGCAGGAGGTTTCCACTAGAGACCAGGCAGCTGCTACGAACATCACCTATTAGAATTTCAACTGAAACACAAATTCTGCCTCTGCAGTAAGGGTGCAAATTAGACAGAGAGTTATACAGGACTTGCATGCAGATTTTCATGACTGTCTGGCTTTGGACAAGAGCCTAATAAATACTGACTTGTTTAAGAATAAATCTAGTGGCTAAAATCTTTACCAACGAGAGGGGGAAGGTGGTGGTGTCCTCTGGAGTTTAAATATAACCTGCTACTCTGCTGGAGTGAAAAGAGAGATATACAGTAAGGGAGACATTTATCTCCTTTGCTGCTACAACAGACTTGTATCCTCTCTGGAGTGATCTGAAAGGTAGTTTCCAATACACAATAAATTTTGCTTTGGTTTATTATTTTAATAGTGGTCTTGGGCCAAACTGGAGCATTCACCATCTTTTACACAGTTTTTGTTTTGAAGCATGTGGGGAATGTACTAACGTTGAATTTAATCCTAAAGGACAGGAGAGTGATTCCAGAAATTACTTGTGCCACATTATGTAGTAATAGGGTGTGCTTTGGGAGTTGAATTCAAGCCTCTGTAGGTAAGAAATTGTGGAATTTAATGCACATTGATTACATGCTATAAAATGTCTTATGAATTGATAGAAAAGTATGTTTTCCTCTGACAGCTGTAATATTACAATTAAATCAGTTCCAGACACCTGGCTGTTATATCTGAAGTAGCTTGGAAGTGGAGGGATGTCAGTTTATTCCAGGTGGTTCAGAGCCTGTGTGTACCTTAATCCAATGCACACCTTAATTTTTAAAAAGGCTCTAGCTCTGAAATACTTGAACGCTGGCTTTCCAGGAACGTGGGACCAGTGTTCAGGACCAGGGTCCCAGAGTTTGGTGTGGTGCTGTGTGGATGTAAATAGGGGTCAGGACTTAGGTTGACTTACTCCCAGGAACCAGTACAACAAACAGCTTCTGCCGCTCCTGTCCTTCCAGATAAACTATTTACAAGTAGTGCACCCAGTCCTCCACAGCTAGAGCCTGAGACATGATCAGTGGCTGAAAGCACTTGCAAATAAGAAAGTTTTGCAATGACCAAATTAATATTCTGCAACAAAATGCTATCTTTTGTCTATTCCACTGTGGAATTGTTTTAAAAGCCCATTTAGATAAATGTCATAAGTAGAAGGAGTGATTTTTTCCTAAAAAGCACAAAACCTGTGCATTGCATAGTCTGATCATCTGTGCTTGTAATGGCAATAATTACCATTACACTTTAGTGTCTGCCTTTGACAGAGTCAACAGAGATTGATTAAGAAGCAACAGAAATATCCAGGAAGAAAAAAATTGGAGTCTGGATGAAGTCTATACTTATTTGAAGAAAACAGCACATGGAAACAATAATTTATATTTACACTACCTTTTCTGACTGGAAGGATCTGCAAGCACTGTACAAATTAAGCAAGTGATTTTCAAAACATGCTATTTGTACATTATCATCACAAGAAACCTTATATGTAGATTGATTGTATGCTAGGAATAGCAGTAATAACATTTACACAGCATCTCTAGCCATGAAACAAGCACTAATTAAAGTAAATTGCAAAGGGGAAAAATGGAGTAATGGCCTTGTTTTCTTCATCATAGCCTTTCACACTATTAGCTATGCTTGAAAATAAAACTTTGGTTAGCTGCCCCTAGAGTAGCATTAGGCAATGCACTGAAGGTACAGTATCTTGATTCTTCATGTATGTAATATAAAATAATACAGAAATATTTATGAAAGGCACTTCTGATAATCTGCACTGCTAACAATTTGTGACAGCTAAAATCTTTTGCTGTGCTCTGTGCAGCTCATGTGCCTCCACCTCCATCCCCTGCTTATGCCTGCCCAGGGGCTGCCTGGCCCTGCCCGGGGGCTGCCAGAGCGCGGGAGAAGAGGCTGGAGCCGGGCATCCCCTCTCCCAGCTCATCTTGCCGTGGCTGGGCTGGAGCTGTCAGGTCACAGGGAAAGGTCCCGCTTGGATTGGGATGGTACGGGAGCTCCTATAGGGCCTGTTCAAGCATGACAACGGCTGTAGCTCATGTGAGATCTAGTGAGCGATAATCAGTTGGTCTGTGTAGGTTTGATATTTTGACACCAATATGCATTTCAATACAAATCCCTGGAAAGGGGCTGTACCTCTTTAGTTGTGCGGTTGCCTACACTTACTACACAATGAATACCCAACTGCAAGGCAGTATTAGCAAAAAAAGGCTCACTTTTGCCTTTTTTGATGAGCCAGTGGGGCTCATCTTCCTGGCTGCCCTATAGTCAAGGGAGGGAAGGACACCCCAGGACACTGGGTAGCAGGCAGTAGGCAGGCAGCCTCACGACTAAGAGCAGCCTTTGTCGATGTCTCTCAGTGCCTTGGCAAGCCTGTAAGTCTTTTCCTCCTATGAGCATCCTTTATCATCAGGAGAGTTTCAATATTTCACATCTCATCTTAGCATAAAATGTACATTTCTTGGGAGTGTAAAGGACCATGATTTTATCACCTTTAGAGTGACATAAACCCAGGGCCAATGTATGCAAAGTTACATAGGCACAATAACAGCCAGAGTCTCACCAGAATTTAGAGGATTATTTTTACTTTAGGAAAATACTATTTTTTCAGCTTGTTGATCCAAAATTTAATTATGTGACTGTGGAAACAAAGCCCTGCATCCAGCCCTGGTTACAGCTGGGGCAATACTTTTGGTGGGAAGCAATGTAACGCTATCATTCACTTATCATCGTGGTATCCAGGTATTAATTATTTTTCTGTCTTCCTGCAAACTGCACACATTTCTCAGCTATGCAACCTGATATTCCTGGTAAAAAGTGATTAAAAGTATGACTCCAGCAGCCCTGGTATCTCTGACAAAACAGGCAATGTCAAGATAGACAGGGAAAGAATAATTTAAATAATTCATAGGTTCATTTCTCCCCCTGTATGACATATTGTTCTGTTTAAAATTAATTTGTGTAACCTGTAAAATAGGAAGGTGATCATTAGATTACTGAGCAGTTGGACAGGAATTTGAATGAGGCAGATTTGATCTCTGCATGAACCTTGTTGCAAAAAGCTGGCACTTGAGTTCACTTCCTTAAAGACTAGCTCAAACCATAACATTTTACAATTATTTTGAATAATTTGAAAGAGCTGTATTTCAAAATCTCTCTGCTTGCTGCACTGGAGCTGGGCCTTTTCCCAGTGCTCAGGTGCTGACAGAGGAGCCCTTTTTCAAAGATGCTCATGGCCTAACTCTCATGCTCATTTCATGTCAAAATCTAACCACTTCTGTTTTGCTTAAATGCATTTCAAGGTCTCTTGAAAAGCCTGTCCTTTATTACTAGTATTTTAAAAAAATAAAAATCCAACAAACTAAACATTGCTAGTCGCTAGCGTCAGTCTGTGGGCAGTGGATGCAGTGGCCACAAGCAGTGCGTCCCCAACAGTGGGATGGGGGCTCTGGGGAGGGAGCAATTTTAAAACTAGCCATTACTTTTGTTATAGTGGTAGAAGAAAGCATTAGACTTTATGCACAGTAAAACTCAGGGCGCTGCCCTAATTTTAGGGCTACATTTCATTCCTCTGTTTTCGTTATACTATCAAAGTTTTGTCATTTTTTTTTTCTGAAGTTCTGAGGTCATTCAGCTATTTTAGCAGCTGGCAAAGTGCCACTGCTGAGTGAAGATAACAATATTTGCCAGTTATTCACCACATTCATCAACATGAAGGCTTTTTGGACTGCCCTCTCATAGGTAAAGAAGAATCCTCTGGACAAGATGATTTTACTGGCTGGTAGATTGGTGTATAACAGAGATGCTGCAATAGGAGCTTGCTATACCTATGATAGTTGACACCACCACCGCCCCTCTTCTGCTCCGATATGTCCAGTGTTCACTGGTATTTCCAGGACTCTTTGCTTGTTATGTGCAGGATGCTCTTGTTCCTCCTCTGGGCTGTGGGTGCTGCCAGCACGACTAGGTGCCTGGGCGTTTGGCACTTCTGTCCCTCTAGCTGTAAGAGTTTATTCAGAGCCTGTTGCAGAAGTACTTCTAAATGCCTAAACCCCAGATAAATTCTCTGTGGCAGGGGTCAGTAGCTCCACTGACATCAGCAACTCTGTAAACACTTTTAAATGGTCAAGACTAGGAGCATAAATCAGGTACTCCAGGAAGAGTACTATGATGTTTGACAAGCAAGAGATGATGGCAGCTACCCAGGGCTTCTGCAGCTGCTGTGGAGAATAAGTTTGGTGTGTGATGTGGTTGGCTGTAGGATGAGCCAGGTAGGATGATCCCATAGGAGACGCTGCCTGGCTGGCTTGGTCACATAAGCGTGAGCTCCTGAGCCAGCACAGCCTCGCTGCCAGTGAGGTGGCATGACCCAAGGATGGGAGCTAAGTTTTAACTGCCCAGGAGTGAGACATGGCCCATGAAGTATGGATTGGCCACATCTGCACTGCAAAATGCCTTTTATAACAGTAATAACGGAAAGAGATGACAGTATGGAGAGAAAAGGCCCTTTCCATCCCCAGGGTCACTGGTACTGAAGTGGGTTCTGGCTCTGAATGTCATTAACAATTGAGCATGTAATAATGTATCTTCATCAGCAGTTTCTAGAGCCCGAGAGAAGATTACGGTGGGATTTTCCTGCCAAAAAGTAGGTCAGGGATGTTAGAGGTCTCCTCTCTCCCTGTTTGTGTGTCCTGGTGAGGTGCTATGCTCCCAGTTAAGAGTGGGGGCAGAACCATGCATAGTCCTTTCTGCCTCCAGCCACTACTGCTACAGAGCAGACTCTGTTGCATTTGGTTTTACCCTGCTGCTCAAAAGCACTCTGATTTGCTTTGGCTGCGATAGGGATGGCCAGCTTCCCTGCCTCCTCTAAGCCTCATCTGACAATCTTTGTAAGGGAAAGAGTCATCAGATTCCCCCGTGCCTCCAAATACCCTCTCTAACAGGAGAAAAAGACCTTGAGAAGATGACGAGCAGAGATGAGAGCAGCTCCTTGGGAGTTCCGCTGCTCTGCTCTCAGAGGATGAGGAGCAGGGTCTGCAGATGGGTCCCTGACTTTTCCCATCCTCCCCGCAGGCACGTTGCACTGTTTCCCATCGTGGCAGCTCTCATACCAGCACAACTTCACTGCTTGTCATGTGGTGTTAGCCAGCGCCGCGGTGACGCCTGAGATGCTGAGAGAGGTCATGGGCTGTAGCTCACCCCTGATATATACATTATAACTATTACTAAGTTGATGTAAGCATGCTGTTGAAAGGTGATCTTTAAAGCATACTTTACAGGGTGTCTGTCTTCCAAAAGATAGCTATTTAAGGTAAAGGACTATGTAACTACTGGATGTAGATAGTCTGCTATTCGAAGTTGATTACCTCTGCTAATGGAAGGACTAATATTCTGCAACCGTGCAGCGTATGTTTATTGTGGAGCAGATGTTGGGATTTGGAATATATATTGAAAAGACTCCATTTTCTGTTTATTTTCAGCGTGGTATTTGTTGCTTGAATGTATGTTATCGTGACTCATTTCGGAAGATTAAACTTGTGCTTACCAAGCTCCTAGCGCACAGCAAGGTGCCTTGAAAGTTCTTGATGGTTGATGGTAGGGTTTGCTCCTTCATTTAACCATACTGCCTTAATGAGGAGTGCATTTACAGCACCCACGGGTCCCATCCAGATGACACAGATTGGAGTCCCCCACTCCAGAATATCAACACAAATCACTTCTGCCACTAAAGTTCAGCCAAGAGAATTAAATTATTCAGCAGTGATTTTATTTTTTTGCCACATGGCTTTAAAACAGTGTAGTTGAGTGTTGTGGCATTTCTCTGTTGTAATCTGTAGTCTCTGTTCAGCTGTAATTACTAGAGACTTTCCAGATCAATATGTTCAGCATTTTAAATTTTAGATGCTAATTAAAACGTTTTTCCTATTACCATTGATTTCCTTTTTTTGACTTTTTCCATCACAGTCAAGAGGAACACTGTTACACCCTGTCTCTGTGGAAAACGTACGGATGAGAGCAGCTAGCCATGTTTGAAGCAGTGTTAGCTAGAAGTGATACAATCAGTATGGCTAACTTTTCCTCTGATGCACTGTAAAACAATTTCAGGGTAAAATAAGTTCTGAGCAAGTAAAAAAAAAAAAATCATCACTACAGCCTGCTCCTGCTGGAGACAGAAATATATGGATTAACAGGAGAGAGGCTTTTCTGGGTGAAGTCACTAAAAAATTCAACAATTATCTCTTGTATCCCGTCAGTTAAGAAAATTGCACTGAAAGGCTTTGATTATAGTGTGGAAAAAGAGAAGAGGATGAAAGATTAAAGGAGCTGAAACACAGGTTATTCCACATGGAGTTAGAAACGTCTGTGTCTGATCTGTGGCTTGAGCATTGCCTGCTTGCAGCTCTCTCCTGGCCAGGGCCATGGGGATTCGGGGGCACTTCAAAGGAGTAAGAGAATTGTTGTTACGTCCCTGCTCGCTATGCGGTTTCTGGCTGTTCAAAGTCGTGTTGTGATATTGTTGGCTTTATCCTGCCTTGTACCATGTTGCCAATGATTTACTCCAGAAGTTTGAACCTGAGAGCCCCAGAAGAGAAAGTTGCACAAGGCCATGGGAGATCCATGGCAGCCACCTAGTGCCTCATCAGAGAGGAATTAATTGCATGTAAACCACCTTTGTACAATTTATTCCTTGGACTAACCCAGAGAGGAACCTTTCTCAGCTCCCACAGCCATCTACTCTAGTGTCATGCTATCTTTACTGCTAGAAAAAAATTCAAATTGCAATTGAACCCTACTAGTTCTTGTTGCATCCAGCAAGAGCACAGCTAATGCCCTCCCTTTCGGCAGCAGCCTTTTACATGTATGGGTGTCCTGGTTTCGGCAGGGATAGAGTTAATTTCTTTTCTAGTAGCTGGTACAGTGTTTTGGATTTAGGATGAGAACAAAGTTGATAACGCACCGATGTTTTAGTTGTTGCTAGGTAATGCTTACACTAGCCAAGGACTTTTCAGCTTCCCATGCTCTACTGACTGAGAAGGCTGGAGGTGCACAAGAAGCTGGGAGGGGGCACAGCCAAACTGGCTAAAGGGACATTCCATACCATGGGACGTCATGCTCAGTACATAAACTGGGGAAAACTGGCCGGGGGGGCCGCTGCTCGGGGACTGGCTGGGCATCGGTCGGCGGGTGGTGAGCAATTGTACTGTGCATCACTTGCTTTGTGTATTATTATTATTATCATATTATTATTATTATCATTTTATTTCAATTATTAAACTGTTTTTATCTCAACCCATGAGTTTTTCTAACTTGTGCTCTTCCAATTCTCTCCCCCATCCCACCGGGTGGGGGGGAGTGAGGGAGCGGCTGCGTGGTGCTTAGTTGCCAACTGAAGTTAAACCACGACAATGGGTTTTCTCAGTGTGGTGGGTTTTTTTATGCTAAGCCCCGGTTCTTTCATTGTTTCCTCAGAGGCTGACGTCTGTCAGTACCACAAAACCTTGTTTCTCAAAACCTTTGCATTGGGTTTCTTTCGTGTCAGCACATTATTTTGTGATTTGCTGTAACGATTGAACTTATCTCGTTGTGAACCTTGAGTAGTGGCTCAAACAAGTGTGGTTGGCTTGAAGTCTGAGTGAAAATGTGTAAATCACAGTTATCTTCAAAAGTCTGCAGGACCGCAATCCTGAAAAACACTGTCTGCACCAATGATGCATAGGCTGACAGAGAGCAGAAAACAATGTAATACATGGTATGAGGAGAGGGCTGAAACACTGTGAGGAGTGAAGGTGCCTTGGAAATAGTGCTTAAAAGAAGATGCTGAAACTAAGGAAAAGGATGTTTGCAATGGATTGATGTCATTTTGAAATGGATTCAACAGGTAGGCTGAATAATGTGATTTTCCCCTCCATATCCTTAGTGGTTCCCCTAAAAACATCCGTCAGGAGCAGGGATTTTGATGTGATCAGGCAGGCTTGTGAGCACCCGCTGAGACAGTTCAAACATGGAGAACAGTTCCAGTTTGTGTAAAAAAAGGGGGATTTTGCTTTGGAGGACTAAATTACAAATTGTTTTACTGTACCTGAGCCATCTAGACATGTGTAAACCTAGGGTTTAGCTGTCAAACCCCAAAGAGTCTGAACCTATGTTATCACACACTTTTTTTTTCCATGAACGATGTGCTAGAGTGTATAAAAAGATGCAGGCATCAATAGATTAATATAACTCCCCATTCCACTGCCAGTATAAACTAAGCAATACAGAAAGAATTTCACTATTTCAGTATTAACAAGATCATAAAAATTCATGAGGCATTCAAAGCTGCTAGTTAAGCTGTGTGAGAATTTCTGAATATGCTTTGTATAGGACTAGACTAAAAATAACTCATGAAAACTTATTTTTGGTGGCTTTCTAAGCTGCTCTAAGTTCGGCAAGAGTTATGATTTGCAGCCTATTATTATTTGGCCCTAGATTTGCACAGACAGCTTGCGTGGAAGTACACTGATAGTTATTACAAACTTTGCATCAATAACGGAATGAATGTAGAAAAATCCAAACCAGCAGGGAGCTGCAATCCCTCTTCGCTAGTTGTGCACAGTTGCATTTGTATTTCAAGGACTAGAATTATTCCAGTGATGATTTATAGAACTTCTCCTTTCTAACTAAAGAAAGCAAATCACTAAACTCTTCACAGATACATGAATAATTTAATTTAAAAATCTATGAACTGGTCTGGAGAAATGCTTCAGTTCATGCAATTTAATAAAGTCATACTTAATCCAACATGCGCAAGGAGATACAGTTTACCGTATTTATGGATTACGGCTATTGGAATATGGAAATTTATTTTTTTAAAATCTTGTAGGGCACATAAAGTCATATTTTTATATATTTTATATATATAATAAACATATATATAAAAAAAGAATTCTGCACATGAAAATGCATATATAATTATTCCTTTAGTGTGCATATGATTTCCATTATTCTGGGAATGGATCTGGTAACTAAATGCAATTATTCCAATGATAGGCCATTTTTGTACACATTCTCTGTTTTGAATAAAAAGTTCTCTGCATTTGTAATTTTGGAAATTAGTCACATAGCTGCACTATTAAACCAAGAGCAAGATTTTTCTTGAGTCTGAGATGCACATTTCTCTGTACATAACTATTATTTGAATGCATTGTAGAAGAAACATCTGAAAACAGCAATTATCTGAAAATTATCTGAAAATTATCTGAAAACGTCTATTCAAAAAACCTCCAAACCCTTTCACTACCATCGTAATAACAGAAGGCATTTAAAATTCATGAGCATTCTTGATAGTATACTGAATGTATCTAAGGAATAACTGACTAATATCTAGCTGTCTAATGTATGTTTTACCTTCTGTTTTGCATTGGGATACATCTGATGCAGAGCCATTAGTCACTACAGAGACAGAACTGCATTTGATCCATCAAATAAAAGTGAGGTCTAACCAAACTGGTATATGATTGCGGTGTCACTGTCAGTGGACTACCACACCTGAAGTTAAGCAAACTTTTGACCACTACACATATTTTTTTCAAGCTGTGATTCTTCCTTGAGCTAGAAATGTTTGTAGACGTTTATGCTATGTGTTAAGTCTAATGTGCTGAGGCTCCACCTTAGGTCAGAGGGTCAGCTGGCAGAGCCTAGCTGGTCAGAGCCTGGTATTTAGCTGCTATTTCTGCTTCTCACATCCTCTTCACACTTTGGGTTTTGTCTGAGAAGCTGTTGGAAACATAAGCAAAATGCAGCGAGGCAGAGTGGTGCTGCTCCTTCTCTTGATGTGTGGTAGGAGCTTTGCAGCCCCCAAAGCTGTCGTGCAGGTGGGAGGTGGGCTGGCTCCTTCCAGGTCAGAGGCAGCTGGAGGAAGAGGGACTCTTCGAGCCTCAACACCTTTGTGGACCTTTATAATGTTTGTTCTTGTGCTGCTTTATCCTTGTTCTCTTATAGCCCCCAGGTAAATCCAGCTGACAAAAATACAGATTTTGAAAGGGGTTGTGATTATGTTATCTGATGAGGTATTAAACAAATAAAATTCAAAGTTATATTTTGGTTTTATAATGCAAGAGGATCTGGTCTCCCAGGTGTCTGCAGCTTAGAAAGAGGCAAGGGCTGGAGTTCTTTTGCTATGAAAAATATATGTACAAATGAAGAGACCACCAAAAAATACAGAATGAAGCAACTTTTGAAATTCATAAATATGAAGCACAAAAGGTCATAGAGCAGATTAAGCATTTATCATGTATCTTCTCAGTAAGTTGTAAGGTTTTGTCCTTTAAGTAACTGTTAAAGGACTAAACCAAGCACTTCTGCCAGGCAGAGGGAGAGGGACTGGATCTCAGAGCTGCTGCCAGCAGTGACGATGTGTAGGAACTCGGTCCAACACAATCAGTTGTCAGGACCGCGTGCTGGTCGAGTTGTATATGTAGGTCAGATGAAACATTACAAATAGATGCCCAGGGCAAATCCCTTCATTGTACTAATTCCTACAGAGCAGTTTCTCAAAGTACAAAGCAAATTGTAGAGGTGGTTTTAATTTCACTCTTTTTAGGTGGTAGTAGTAGTATTCTGGTTAGCTCCATAATAAATCTATAGGACCACAGAGGTGGGAGACTGGTAATATCTGCTGTATCTGCTGTTTGAAGAACAAGGACCCAGTCCTGCAAATTTTTCACCTTCTGATTAGCCCTCATTTATGTTGGTAATCAATGACTTTCACACCACCTCAGGCATTTATGTGAATAATCAATGCTGTGTAAAAGTTTTGAGTGAAATCCTAACCTGCGATGGAAGGGAAGGGTAAAATGCCAATTAGCTGCCTTCAGGATAATGCCCACCATTAGCTACTTCAGATCCCATCTACAATCTTTAATGGTAAAACCTCTCCAGGAACTATGGCCTGGAACTCCAGAGCTGTATCAGTTTTATACTTGGCTATTTTGTCATTTTTGTTTTGATCATGAAGTAGGAGCAACCTAAAAGACATTATCATGTGGGGCTGGAAAGAATTTTCTACTGTTGGTCTGGTGGAGCTGTTCATGGTATAATTGATCAAAAGTGGCCGTCAAATAGGTGTCCATGATCTAATATTGTGTACAGAAGAAAGTATTGTCAACATCTTTCATTTGAAAGAAAAAAGAAATGTCTTTGCCTTCAAAGTCATATTTTTGAAGTAGTCCTGAGTAGCTTAATGACAGTGAAAGCATGTATGATGTGTTACAATTTTCTGTCACTTCTAAATTTAAAAAAAAAAAAAGTCTTAGAGCTGTGAACAATTTTGCATTCCAGAGCGATCATCTCTTCAGCACCATCTACATCCCGCGTGCCAACATCACCCACTTCATTTGGACTCTATTTCTTCAACCTGTTAGTTTGGACCGCAAGACTGACCCCATTTAGCAATATAGTTTGAGAGTATCTACAAAACCTACTTATTAGGCTTTTTAAAGTTTAAATAATCAAAGCCAGCTGTCCTAGTTCATAGAAAATACACAAGCTTGCCAGACATGCTGATTGTCCTACTATTGCTGAATTATTACCATTTTTTCCTGTCTTACTAACGTTCATTTCTAATGCTTATTAGCCAAGGCTGTGAGCAATCAGAAGAGGCTGAAACTTGTACCATATAACAGCTTTGCAAAATTGAGTTAATAAAATGTAGCAAAGCTCTTAAAAGAGCAAAGAAAGCTCAGCACACAATTTTCCAATGGTTATCACTAGGCGTAATGTTCCAATTTTCATCTAAAAAGTTCCCTTGTATGGAGAAAACTTGGTTTTTTTTTCTTTGGAAACAATTGTGAGACTTAGAGTCTGATTTATTCATTGATTGGGCAGTGGTGGGATTTCCCCACTTCTATTGTATTCTGGGTCAGCTCATAGTGCTTACTGCCACCTGTAAAAATTATGGCAGCATGTCTGAGCAATGATCCACATAGAGTGCTGTCTTGTCTCCATAACTTATCCATACATCTCAAAAGAAGGTGAAAGAATGATTTAATGGTCAATTATAGGCTACTCAGCTCCTCAGAAATTTCTCATCTCCTATTACTGTAGCTTTTCCCTTTTTTATTTCTCTTGCCTAATTTAAATTTGAATGATTTCATCAATTTAAATATCTAATCCTATAAAAATTCATTAATTCTAATTTGTGCCAATGAATTCTACAGCTTTAGTTATGCATTTTTATATTTTTCTATTAGTTTTAAATTTATTTTTAATTTGCTCATTGAATAGGTCCTGAGTCATGTACATCATGTACTGTAAAAACAAGCCATCCATCCGTCTTGCATTTTGTTTGCAATGTTTCATCATGTCAGCCATGTTTCTTGTTAAGTTTTTTAACTCTAATTTTCCATTAGAAAACTTCAAATAATTATCACCTGTGTCCTCCTATGCCCCTTTTAAGAGAGGGGGACCAGACTTTTAATATTACATTTTTCTTGTGATGTCCTTTGCTGTCCCTTTGGCCCTTTTTCTTTGATTACTGTTGCAAAGCGAGCAGCGCTTTCATCATTAGCTCAGTGATACCTGAGATGCCTTCCTGTATGTTTTATACTAATTAAATCAACTGCGGCAATGTCTAAGCCACTTGGATGATTTCTCAGACACGGATTTCATCTGTTGGCAGCTGCTCGGACACAAACGCCGAGTCTCTTCCACCGTCCTTGCAGCTGCAGCGTTCATGCCCTCTCTAAAGTCTATTAAAAAAGTTTAATAGTGAAGCCATACCTGTCTGCAAGAGGTCCACGGGTTGCACAGCGTCATCCTTTCATCCCACTGAGAGCTGACCCCCCTTTCTGCCTCTTGATAGTCTTTCACTTCTCAGCTGATGAAAATGTCGTTTCTAACGACATGCTAGTGCACCTCATCCTGGAGCGTGCCGGCATGAGCGGCAAAGCGCAGCCCGTGGCGGGGGAAGGTGGGGATGGAGGAGGGAAAGGAAGGGAGGGGGTGGCAATGAGGCCTCCCTACCAAAAGGTTGAGAGGTTCCGATGTACAAAATGCATCTGAGTTTCACTAGATACTGGAAGAGTATATTTAGCTTAGTCCAGACTGGATGCTAATACATCCTGCTTCTTGAGGGACTTCACTACAAATCTGTCCTCTAGTTGGATGAGAAGACTTTTAACTTTTTAACTTTTTTTTTAACTTTGATGCTTCAAAAGAAAACCCAAAAGTTACCATTAAGGATAACTTTTCTATTGATAATTATCAAAGCCTATTTGACAAAAGGAAATTGGTTCTCTTACTACATGTTGGCAATTATTTTAGCATCAATGTCCAGAACTGGAGCTATCCTGAGAACGATTCCCCCCAGCTTTGCATCAAGGTGATTGTGCTGTGCAACAAGCACGTGAAAAGCTCTTGTTGACTATTAGTCATCCAGATGATCAGTCTATCACAGCTCAGTGAGTGTATTGATTAGGAAGATAAGGCTTCAGCCAGTCAGTGACAGAATATAAATTGTCTAACCTTAGTTTATTGCATTGTTGTGTTAATATATAATTTCTTATATTAGCTATTTACCTGACATATGTTTAACAAATCATAGTTCAGTAGAATTTAGAAAAACTCCATTCTTTTTCCTCTGAAGTAAATTATATAATACTATCTATATTAAAAGATGTTATATATTTTAATACGTATTATAATACACGCAAATATAAATAAATTTTATATATATAAAAATTAATTAAATTATATATCTATTAGCATAGTAGTCTCCACCTAGCAGTTTTCTTAGAAAAGTGCAAAAAGAAAAATCTAAGGCTGGCCAGAAGGAGACAGCCTTGCTAGACAACATTTCCAAACCTAAATCACGCAAACTTTAGCTAAGTTCGTTAATGCAAGTATCTGAGCACCATCAGAGTCTAGTTCACAACTTGACGTAATATCCAAATGGCCCAATTTCTTTTATGTATGAGAATTAAAGCAGCTGAACTTTTTCCATGGAATAACATAAAAGTCTCTCTATATATACAAATGCATATATATAGTCTGTAGAGTTTAATTCAATGGGATGAAACCATATGCAATTTGGATTTAAGTGATTGACTCTTGAACTAATCTTTGAAAATGTCAGCCTCCAGAGAAAATTGTATTTATCATTTTTTATAATCTTTGGCATGTTTGTTTTTCCTAAGTTAAGTATTGCTTTCCTGTTTTCAAATCTGAACTGTAAAAATATTAATATAATTGGGTGGAACAAGTCAGAAACAAAAGGTGGAACAAATGTAAAGAGGTGAGCATTGCATTTAGCTTGACTGATTTTTTAACTGAGAGAAACAAGAGAAAATGAAACAAAAATCAGTATCTCTGTGTGGCAGCTTACATAGCAGCAGACAAATTATCTCCTACCCTTACAAGATCATGCTCTTAATGTATTGTGTTTCAGGGGTCTGACAGAGTTACACTTTGCTTTTTACCTTTTGGGAATTATATTAAGACAACCAGCAACTCCAGCAGTCTCATGCTCGGTATTCTTCTTTGGCATATGGACCAGACATAGTGCTCCCACTTAAATAAAAAAACCCAACAAACCACCAACTAACCAATCAACTCCCCGCCTGCAAACTCAGAAGAAGAGCATCAGATTAGTGCTTTTGCAGCATCTGAATAATTATATTGTTTTCCCAGATTGAGAAAGCAAGCCATCAGTTTACTATCTAAAGAAGATAAAAATGTGCAGGGTCTTCTAAGCTTAAAACTCCTTTATGTGTACCGTGCCTTTCTTGGGTACTTTTGTGTGGTTGAAGATGCTGGAGGACACTTCTGTTGACTTCACTAATCACTGGGTAAAAGTCTCCTGAAAGCTTTTCTTCTATGCTTTTTAAAAATCAAAATCCGATGTTTCAAAGAATTTGACTGGAGTGCAGCCTTAGCAGGAACATCTCAAGAAGGAGCCTGACCATCCACTGCCTGCGTTTCTCTTAGGTCATGGCAAAAGCGAGGTTAATGCAGCTTAGCTTGCACAGAAGAGGGTTGTAGTGACTCAGGTTATGCATGATTGCTTATTGAGCTGTGGTAACTTGATTAGGAGTCCAAGTACCAAGCTTTTGCTATGAAGTTCACCTTTTCACAGGGCTCACTCCCAAATAATATCACTTGCAGAGAGAATTAAGTATGGACCCAAACCTGATTTTTTTAACAACTTGAATATTTGCATTAACAAACCTGCTTCATAGTTTGGGTCTATATAGTTCAGGTTTTTAGATTGTATCTGAACCTTATGTTCTGGAGTCAGGCTGAAAGAAAAAGACCGCAGGCATCTCCAAACACTGCTTTACTCGGATTTGTTCTTCCTGCTGTGTGAGGTGATGGGAGCTCTAATAGTTTATATGGTAACTTCTGTATGAAAAAGCACATAAAAATAGTCAAAGGGAAGAAAACAAATTTCAAAGAGTTGTTTTTGGTGTTTCTTTTTTCATTTTACTCTGAAGATGAAAATTGTCCCATATGGCTGAACTACTCACATCTTCCCCCACTAGAAAGCAGATCCTTGTGGAGTGAAAATTGGCTTCAGAACCTGAAGTATGAAATTCAATTTTTTATACATATTTCAGATCTCAGGTTTTGCATATCTTTGTAGCAGAAATAGTCATTTGACTGAATTTCTCATGAGAAAGTAGAGCTTTAGCAACCCAAAGTCATCCACTGCAAATGACAACTTTTTGCAAAAAAGCCTCACCAGATTCAATAATTCTTATACACAGTTATTACTATTACTAACCAGTTTTAATCATTTACCTCTCACCGATGTCTGTATTTTTATTTCTAAAGCCCACTATAAACATACGAATGAATGAAGCATGGAATCTGATTTGAGAAGCAAAATGTAAACAATGCTCAAAAAATATACAGTTTCAGAGATTATTTTCTTCCCCGTAACTCCCAACCACCCAACTGTGGAGTCCAAAATTACTCGAGTCATCCAGACATAGGACTGTACGGTCTTGTAGTGGGACATACAAAAACCCAGGGAATCGTATGATGAAACTTGTACAGCTGTAGATATTCAGATTTACCCAGAACAAAACCTACATCACTTTAGTTTAATTCCAAAGGTTTATTTTGCAATCACTGTGCATGGACATAGTTGATTGCACACACGTAACCCACTTGTGGTACTCGTACAAACACCACCTCGCAGTACCTCATCCCAGTGTCACAGACAAGAAAAGAGAACGTGGCACCACACAACACTTACTGACAAACACATGGGCTGTAGACAATTTTATACATTCAACAAGAAAACCAAATGATAAATTGCTGATATTTTCCACTTTGTCCTCTCTTTGCTCGAGAAGCTCTAGCAGCATAACAATGGAAAAAAAACATTACGGAACAACTTGAAGAACAACACAAAACTCTCGTTAGGGTCAGAGATGAGAAAGTTAATGCAGTACCGGCACATCTGAAGTTTCCTCAGAAACTTCCACAAACCAAGGCAGAGGAGACAGCAGCCACTTTCCCTGGCCAGTGAGCAAAGCACCTGCACATACACGTCTGGAGACTGGAATTGCTTTTAACCTGTACCATGGGCTGGAGCAAACCGCTGGCAACACGTGCTACCAGTCCCATGGCGTACTCAGCATGTAGCAGCTCTCTTTGCAGTTGCACAGAAAGTGCTTATTTGGAGTGTGCCTATCTCAGGTAGGGCAAGAGATGGGCAAACGGGGTTGCAGAAGAGGAAAACGCAACCCCCTGTTGCTAAATCTGTACAAGACCCTGAGCTGTGATAGGAAATTCTATCGAACCATCTCTTTACCAACACATTCAGAGCTGGGCTCCAAATGCAACTGTAAGCAACTGTAAGATGATTTTATCTTGTTGCAGAAGTCCAATACAACTGCCATATCAGGCCAACAGCATACTTTACTGAAGATATCCAATGGCAACATTATCAACACGTAATGCCTGTAATGTACATTAATGAAAAGCACCAAGTGCTAAATTCTCCTAATTCTAGTAATAATGGTTTCCAATCCTGCCACCTTGACACAGATCAGATCACATCTATGTTAGTAGCCCTAACTGCAATGTAAGGTAACTCTCAATCGGAATTAGAGGGCCTGAACTTGCCAGTCTTGCTCTGCAGGCAGAAGAGGAAGAATTTCTTCCTGAAATTGTCTGGAGGGGTGGCATTCAAGCTCGTTTTTTACATAGCCATTCACTTAGCCTCATGTAACACATGGAATAGGCAGCTAAAGCCACTGAAAGATGATTTTTACATAGTGGTTATTTTACAATAATTTTACAAGTGGTTATTAGAAGACATCTTTCTTCAATCTTCTCCATAGTATTTGATTAGCTTCTATATATGGTTATCAGTTGGTATAATCCCTCTGTTTCTTAACAGTAGCACCAGTATCATAAATCTGATTTTTCATTCTTAATTCTCTTCCTCATATATGTTTTCATTTTCTTACTTGTTGCTGTACCTCTATCCCAGTAAAATAGCATAAATCCTGGCATAAAGGCTCAGACCAATTTTTCTTCTATTACCCAGTAGTGAAATTGCCCTATTAGGTCAGCTTACAATGTGTGCAGTAAATATGCCACATATAAATAAATCACAGTATAAAACCATATACATCATCTAGTACTAACAGCTGAACATTAGGATCTCTGATTTTGATTTACAGTATAATTTACAGTGTAAAACAAAACAATAAACAGCTTATCACTTGGGGAAACCTGAAAAAAACAACTATTGGAAAGCAATTCTCCATTGTATATGTATATGAATATACATATTCATATATTTCTATATTTGGAATATATTCATATATATATGAATATATGTGGATTTTTTTTTTCCCAAAAGACCCCCAAATTTATGAACTTCTGGATTAGTAAATATAACTTGTGGAAGCAGCTGGCTCTACCTAAATGCTTCACTTGCTTCTTGTGCCTTACTCCTAACTGAGAGCAGCTCTAAGACTTACTGACTTTTCATATAAAACAGCTAACTACTTAATTTAAAAGTGCTTATTACCCCCTCAGCATCCAGGTACCTAGAAGGATCAACAAAAAGTATTATTAAAATTAGAAACTGGAAAGATGATGTTCATAAAGAAAAATCCCATGTGGAAGGGAATGGATCACCTAACTCCCGACAGCCTGCTGAGTCTTTCTATCACAAAATTAAGCAGACTCTGAGGACAGTTTTACAAAGCATTAAATAGCTTAGAAACTTATTAATGTGAACTAGGTCTGGAGCTTCAGAATCTAATGCCCAAATGAAAATTAGTGTTTAAATAAGAAATAGGCAGCCAAATTCCTTTGGAGATCTGTGTGTTAAGAAATGACAGTTATTGGGTCTCAGGGAAATTTTGGCTCCTAAGACTTGTTTTAAAAGGAACTTGAAAAGAAAAGCAAAAAAACAATCCAAAAACCCCAACCCTTGGAAAACTTGGTGTTTGATTTTTTTTTTTTTAATGCTACACCCTACACGTACCACCAGAGTTCTCTCACTTCACCATGAGGTTTAGTTTTCTTTTCATATTACAGCTTCTATAGCTATTCTTAAAAAATAAAATTAAAAAAAAAAAATATGCACAGAAATGCAGTGCCAGCAAACCCAGAAACTAGAGGCAACTCTATTACTAGTCAATCAGGATTTGCTGGAGAGACAAGGAAACCCATCAGGACCCAGAGCTCCCCATTTATGAGAAGCTGGGAGGCGTTGAGACGAAGCAACTGAAAGTCAAAATAGCTGGAAAAGGAATGGGAGGTCAGGGGAGTGTCACGAGTCTTCTTTCAAATCCTCAGTTCTCACCTGCAACTTTAATGACGTATTGGGAAACGTGGAGAAATGCAAGCCGCTACCATTTCAGGTTTGCTTGCATCGATTCTTAGCAGACCTCTGCTGGGATCTCTTCCCTTTTCCCTGCCTCCTCCTCTTCCTCCTCACGACTGCACACAGGGGTGCTCAGCCAGCTGCTGCTCACAGCCCCTGCTCCCCACCGCCACTTTGCTTCTCTGAGTCTATATTCCCCACCCCACTCACCACAGCACCAATTTCACAGGTGCCCAAGAAAACTCCGGCTCTTATTTATTTAACCAGCTGCTGCTACTCCCGCCTCTCATTTCCTCAACCATCACCCTAGCTGCTAACAAATTCACCCGTGCTCACTTAAAACATACTCAAGGGGGAAGCAGTTCATGCTGTCACATAAAAAATACAAGTTGTGCGTTGCTATAAACATACTGAATGAGAAGAGCATGTTTTCCCCCGTCCCCCGAAACAGCATCCTGGCTTTACACAATCCCTTTTTTGGTTTCCCCATTGTCCACCGAAGACGTGAAGTTTGATTCTTGTTCTGCACTCGATTTCCTCTCCCCCGGGTAGTGGTTCATTTCTTGCATTTCTAAAGATACTTTATTCCTTTTGGCAAATGCCTGGCTGATTTCATTAAATGTCTTATTTTTTGTTTCAGGCAGGACAAAAAACAGGTAGGTAGCTCCCGCAAAGCAGATGGCAGCAAACACTAGGAAGCAGTATGTCTGTAAACCACCCTGTGAATAGAAAACAAAGGAGAAGGTCATTATAAAAGAGACCAAAGTCAGAAGAAAAGCAACATCAGGAATGGTTTGAAAGAAAAAATGGGTGGTATGGAGCAATTTTTAACCAAGTACAGTAAGTGCTGGCATTCATTGCAAGTCAGAGTGCTTAGTTGTTCATAAAAATGCATGAATCATTAGTTCTTCCAGCACTGCCTGTGGCCCATCGATGGAAAAGCAGGCTCCTGGCAGAGGCGTGCAGATCTGCAATCTGGGCGACGCTGGGAGACACCAGACTGAGTTCAGGCACGGCGGGTGTGAGGAGAGCAGGTGGCAGCAGGGCTCCTGCTACGTGCACGGCTTAACTGAGCCTTGCACTGCCGCGGTATTTCTGGAAATGAGGCAGATGTTTCACCGGCTTCTTCTGCACACTGCCTTGCAATTTCTAGGTACAAAAAATGAGGCCTGCTTTTGCAATGCCGTGCACCTGTACACAACACACGGGAAACCTGCCATAGCCAGGGGCATCTGCATCACAGTAGTTACAAGCTTTGAGATTTGCAAAATAAACAAGGAAAAAACACCAAATGGCAGACATTTGTATCATTTCTAAGGTTACGGGAGCTTACAGCAGGAAAAAATCCATTAAATGCACTTCTTTCATGCTAGAAACTAGTGTAAGAATGAACTGAAAATGAAGTACAGGACATATTTGAATGTTTCGGATTTTACTTCACTGCAAAAAAAACCCAGTATAGACACAAAGAAATTAATTTATAAACTGATTATAAAGGCTCCAGCCAACTAGTAGGAGTTGCACTTCACTGAAACATAAGTATTTCTTGCCTGGTATTATTAGATCATTTAATAACTTTCAGTTACATTTCAATAGTACGGTTTCGAAAAACATTTGATAATTACGATATTGCCAGCTGCGCTTTGTTGAACTAGGAAGAGGTTTGGTATCCTGCTAGCCCTTGAGGAAACCTCCCTTCCTCCTCTATTGATTTACCTCACTCTGTGTCCTGAAAACAACTGTCCAACGAACACATATTTGTGACTTGTTTTTATTAACAAGGCTGAATTAAACCAAAAGGGGTATCTCCAGCTCCAAAAATAAGGCGACCTTTCCGTGGTGCCTTGTGTGAGGTCATCAACAGCGAATATAAGGAGAGCTGGACCCCTCACACATCACCCCAGGTGTTGCAAGGCAGAGGTTACCCCAGGGAAAATCACTCAGGATGGAGGAAGCAGACGTGGCTTCCTATATGTACATATTTACAATTGCCATTAAAGGTATGTACCTGAAACAAGTAAGACAGAGCTAGACGATGTAACCCTGACTTTCCACGTTTTTCTAATAGCTCCCATCATCGTTAATTATACCAGTCCTACACAGCAGGCTGGTTAAGCTCCCTGCTTCGGGGGCTCAGCGTGTACGCAATTCCTAGGACTATTTTTATGTTTCACTTGCTCAGTATACATCATATATGGGGTGGAAGAAGAACGTGAATTCGTGTGTGGAACGAGACAGAAAAAAAGAAAAAACCCTTTTCTGCAGCTGCTTTTTAATACCATGGCTGATTGACAACCTGCCTAGTCACAATGTTTTCCATGGATAATTCATTACCTAGTTCAGTCCTTCAACTCCTGTCTGTAATAGGAAAAGCTGGAAAGTGCATCCTCTGATATTGACTATGGACTCCTGAGATCATCAATGCTTTTTTTGTTAAATCCTAGAAGCACGAACTCCTGAGCAACCTGACAATCACAAGCCAAAGAGCATGGGTGATGAGGGGGGAAAATATTCTGGCATGGGAACAGATATGACTTTCAAGCTTATACAGAGGCAGAAGCAAATGGATTTAGTAGACAGGAAAAAATAACTTCACAGTGCCTCAGAAATCATCCTGTCATGTTAAGAATTCAAATTTTGCATCTGGATCTTCTGCATTTGAAATTTGAATTGAACAAAAAAAACTTGTTCAGCTGAATGGTAGAGCTCCAATCTGGAATCATGTTTTTCCCTTTTTAAAATCTTCATTGAACTAAAACTTCTCTGTGATGAAAACGAACCATTAATGCCTAGTATGAATAAGCCTGGCAATCAGATGCCACAAGTTACCTGCATCTTTTGGTGGTGCAGCCACAACTTTGTCCCACCTTTCTTATTCCCGTTTATTTCTTTGCTGTCCATGATCTAAATTAGCGTTTATTATCATCTTTGATTCATGTCTCCTTAAACCTTTTCTAGTTGAACTGAACACTCTCATGAGTGCATATTTTATTTGCAACTATTTTACATAATGTATTTACATTTATTGGTAATAAACTTGCTCTCCTTAATTTCTGCAGATCCCTTTAGAAGTAGCGCCCAAGGACCTCCAACTGAAGTTCCACAGAGAATAAGCTAAAAATTAAATTTTGTTATAAATCCTACAAATGGGGTTGTGGGAAGAGACCAAGACTTTGCACTCCTTGTGTTCAGCAGGATTAGCACAACAGAGCCCTAATTCCCAGACAGGAACACTGCAGGGCGATCACAAAATGCCCTTTTCTCACCTGCTAGTCTTCAGTCACAATATTTCCTTAAAGCTGATTATTATTTTACACACACAGGACAGACAAACACTCATATTCATAACTCATATCACCCAAACCTGCATTTGGCACAGAAGAACGTCACATGTGAATTACATTACTTGTTATAAGCACGACACCTTCTACCTGCTCCGCACACTGATAAAGGATGTAGAACAGAAGTACAGGATAAAGCGGAAGGAAAATGTTAAATCCTGAATCCTAACTCAATAGAAACACTTAGTGGGACACGGGTGGGAAACAGCTCAGCCTAGATGTTTAATTTATTTTTATCTGTTTCTGATGTATTCTGAATTGCCTGGTGCTGGAGGGAAGATCTGATGGGTGGAACAATTAATAGATTGGCCACAGCATATCTGCTGTGCCCATCAGGGGAGCCAAAAGGTAGGATAATGTGCTGGGAAAAGGGTAAATGCTGAGTTACTGAATGACAGCTACTACAGAAAAGGTACTGATACACATATCTGAGAGAAAAATGGATCTGTGTCTTTGTTCCATGAAATTACTATACTTTCTCTTATTTCTATTATATTATGTATTATTTATATTACGCCCATGAAGCCTGTATCTCTCATTTACTCTTTGACATCTGTAATCTCCAAATCCACAGCCTCTCTTTGTTGTTTTACTCCTTCCAACTTGTCAGAGACAAGACATCTATAGAGACTGCAGCTGCCACTCTAGAACTAAAACCCCAGAGTTTTGCTTACCTTGGGCTGGGGTGGGAGTAAAACACTAAGGAAGAAGTTCGGTTAAAGTGTTCGGTGGCAAAGCACAGATACTCTGCAACTCTGTGTATTTGGCCCAGTGGACATGGTCTCAAGATCCTTTACCGACATGTGCATTCTCAATGATACGAGAATAATGACAACATATATGATAAAATTTGAAAAGGTAAATATATTTCTATACTTCATGACATTATTTCACTAACTACGAGGGATACAAGCCTCAGTGTTCAAAAACTGAGTACTTTTACCTACCTGAAGAGTAGCTGACTCTTAATAAAAAATACCATATCCAAATAGCTGGAGTGGAGGGTTAAAAGAGGAAGGGAAGGGAGGGGGCAGAAGCAAAAGCAAGCCAATTCTGAATGGAAACCAAAAGGTTAGAAGGAAAACAGAACAAAGCACTACAATGGTCCGTGCTTTGTAGCTGTTCTCCCCTAACATTTCTTCAGTACGCCCTGAACATCCAAGGTTCAAAGTTGCCCAAAATTTCAGGTGGTTTCCTAAATAACAATGGCTCTATCTCTTTATAGGCTCATAGATATTCATTCAGAGTCACGATCAGATACACAGGCGAAGGTCCTTGAAAGGCCAGGCTTTCTGTGGGTTACTGAAGGTCACCCGCCCTCCCAGGTGCACAGGGGAAGGCAAGAGAACAGCTGACACACTTACTGATGCAATCTCCCGAGGAAAGCACCTTGAATACCTGTAAGTATTCAACTAAGTTCCTAGTTAGTCAGCAGGCTAATAAAACCTCTCCAAAGCAGGATTTACACTGGATTTTTCAAGGCTGGTGAGGGCTATTGCTATACAGGATATTTAACAGTTAAGCATAAACTTTCAAACTCATCACCTTCTATTTTCATACCAGCTTTCTAAGCAGGCTATTTCAAACACAGCATTTCTGAAAATGTCCTGCCAGCTGAACCTTAAATTACTCATTTTTATCTTCTCTTTTCTGCAGCCGATCAAGGCTCTGTATTTGTCAAAAAAAGGAAACCAGGAAATGATTCACTTAAGACACGCATGCAATTACCACAAAAAAGAACCAAAGTCGAAGGACTCGGGCAATTCTCCCAAATCAGATCCCAGGCGTGGCAAGCAATCAAACCTGACTTTGAGGATGAGATGTAGCTGCATAAGCGAGGTGTATGAATAAGTAGGTGCAGCTCAGCCACATTTTCTTAAGCAAAGAGGTTAACAAACATATTCCCAGCTTGTGTAGGGCTGCTATACACATTAGGCAGAATGTACAGGCATTTCCTCCACCTCCCTTTAAATAAAATGGTAAAGAATACTTAATTTTTACCATTATGACCAGACTTAAAGTGCCCAGAATGAGCAAGAGAGCTCATTTTTTCAAGCTAAAAAGTAAACTGAAACAAATAAAAAAACCTAGCATTGAAATGATCACATTTCTGGTTTTGATTAAAAAAAAATTAACAATTTGCCACTTCTAAAGTCTGTTAGCTGAGAACAGTCCTCCTGCTAATAGCTTTCATGCTGTGAACACCGTAGTCTGGAAATACATAAAAGTAGTTGAGTAGAACATCATCACATGCTATTTAATGATGGCTGCTTACTGACTTAACTCATTCTGTAGCAAAGGTTAAATTCTAAGCGGGACTGTGATACTGAAAACAGGAAAGTAGATATTCTAGGGCAGAAGCAGCAAAATAAATGAGCAAATGAACAAATTCTGAATCACATTTAGCAAGCTTAACAAATTAATATTTTTAAAACAGAACTTTTGGCTCTTCCCAGCAAATGCCAAAATGTGATTCTAAATTCTCAACTTGCAATGTCACAGCCCCTTGGCACCGGCAATGGGTGCTTGTATTTGGAAGTTGCCATGAAGATTAGCGTCATGAGGTGGGGGTCAAACTGAATTTTGAAGTGATGAGGTCAAATGATAGTGGTTAGATGTCTTACTAAAATGATCAGCAGCAAAACAGTTATTCATGTAGACATTTGACTTTACTTACTTTGCTTCCAATTAATATAACCCACTGAAACAAATGGATGAGAGAGTTTGTGTCCTTTACCCGTTGTCCTTCTTCAGTTTCAGACATAATTTAAGGTTCTGCTGAAGGTGCAGGACAATGAAGAAGGACAGAGCACTAAAATATAATGTACGAAACAAATTTCCTAAGTAAAAAAAGAGACATTTTCAGACAGGAACTGCAATTTCAACCCCAACCCTCACACATTCACTACCTTAACTTCACAAAGAAGTTAACAGATCCTTGTATTTTATACTTGAAGTGCGTTGCTTCTAGTTAAGAGCATTTTTTCTCATATCTAACCTTCTGATAGCCTACATTTCGTTTTCACATCTTTGAGGGGAACTTCAGCCATTTCCCTTAATACAGGTGCACTGTAGTTACTTTAAACATCAGATGTATTTGCAAAAGCTCAAAATAGCTTGGCCGAGGGAATTTATATATAGGCTTCTGTGCACACCTTTGTTATTGAAATTCTTGTACCGCATAATAGAAAAAGCCAAGGGGTATTATTACACAGTAAGGAAATAATAAGGAAAACCAAAAGACAATCTTGCTGGGTAAATGAATCTTGATGCACGAGAAGGAAAATCTCAAATGTAAAAATAAGGAAGAAACAGAGCAGAAGTGCAGGAGAGCCTGCAGTAACAAGTATAATGACTCAGAAGTATTACTTCACAGGCAGAAATAAATTAGTTTCTGAAAGGGGGAAAATAAACACACATACAGATCTTTGCATTGTGCTAGTAAGCAATCTGAACTAAGGCTACAAGCCTTGTAGCACCTGTATCCCATGTGATACTGAGCTCCACCTGGATCACAGATCCAAGCAGGTTATTTTTCAAGACACCTTAACTAGTCTAAAAAGAAAAGAAAATAAAAGTTTACCCAATTTCTAGCTAGTGACAATTTATACTTTACTTCTTTCAGATGTCTTCTACCCTCATGTAAGTAAAAAGCTTATATGAAGAAGACACATGAAAATTCAAAGAGTACTGTCTCTGAGTTCCTCACTTAAAAACCCAGCTAGTAAAAGCACTCACTATTTGGGGGACATGATGTCCACCCAGCTGTTTGTTCTCCTTTCCTGTCATCTCAGCATCTGCCTCTGCCTCTCAGCATCAGCCAACCAAAGCGCCATCCCTGACTTCCTACGCCAGGGCACAAGAATCAGACCTCCACCCACCAGCTCAGAAACTGAGCACAAGCTGACTACGACGGGCTGCAACGAGCTGCTGCACATCTACAGCTATGTCCTCATTTTATTGCCCTGATCCAGAAAGGTCAGGCAAACATCAGCACTCAACGCCAAGGATTTCTTCATTGAAAAGGTGTTTCCCAGCCACAACTACAGAGGATATAGGCAGCTCTTCACAATAAATATTTAAAACTGATCTTTTGTCACACACTCTCTATTTACTATATAATCTCCTTCATATCCTTCTTTGCTCATGCTCTTACACTGTTATTGTTTTAGTTTTCTGAGAACAAAGATATTAACAGGATTTTTTAGTTATTTTAAAGGTTTTCCTAATGTTTGCTATGGCTCAGAATAAGCTATCACCTTGTTGGCTGAACCTTCCTGTGAAAACACACACCATTATGGGAGGGACACTGATGGGGTGCGACAGGACAGCCCCAAAACTTTCCATCAATTTCTCAGATATTATTGAAGCCTGCCCCAAATCTAGTGACTTGTTTGTCCATCATAAAAAGCACATAATTTTCCATTGCCAGTGAACTGGACAGGAATTACAGAGGTCATTTCTGTCAGTTGCTTGGTTCCCCAGCCTGATGAGCCAGGCTGTAACAAGCTTTTTATGCAAGTCTTCGCTAAGGTCTGAATGTTCATCTCTGAAACCTACAGCACAATATATATCTGCTTTACCAACATGCCCCAATTTCAAATTACAGGGAAACAATGCAAAAAAATAGATGATGGAGGATAGATATAACTATTACGACCTTGTAAAATCAAGCTGTTTTTCTGTAACTGGACAAAACATTCAAACTGCACAGTGACATTTATTAGTCCCCGCAAAAATGAGATATTCAGTGCTATTGCTCTGCCAGAGAGCTGCAAAACATCTTGCAGTTTATTACTATTATTGCCTCAGTTTTGCTGCAAAAATGCTGCAAGAGAATGATGCCTTTGTATCCCATTTTGTGATAACACAAGTTTCTCCTGTGGCAGAAGTAAAAGAGGGGAAAAAATCCCTGCAGTCCTCGGGGACTGTACGTAGGCCTGGCAAGATGAAAAAGAAGTTCCTCCCATTTCTAAATGAACCTCATTTAAGTCCTCTCATTTTCTTAGGAAACCATAGCAGCAATTCAGTTCTTTGTCATTTTGATAGGAAGCTACATCACTTTCTAGTACAACCATGCAGAGGGATTTGAAGACCTCCATCGATCACTTCCCCAACACTTCTAATGATTTCAAAACTCTCTCTTTCCTTGCTGTAGATGTGTAGCCCCGCAGTGCCAAAGGTAAAAGTCAAACCCCAGCCGGGAGTAAAATCAGCTTTCCGCTTAGTGGTCCTGTAATCATAACTGGGTATTCCTCTGCGATCCCTGGTTATTGGAAACATCTGTATTAGGAGGGAAGCCCGAAGATGAGTTGTTCTGGAAAATTACTGATGGGATAGAGAGGGAACCAGAGGAGCAGTAAAGATGCAGCTGGTCTCTGCAAGGCAGAGAGGTGGAAAAGGAGGGCTCTGAGTGGTCAGTTTTGGTTGCTGAGATGGAGCAGCCAGGCAGAGGTATCTCCCTGCTAAAGCACACTCATCAGACTGAAGGCCAGTTGAATGAGGATGGCACAGGGGCTAGCAAAGAAGGGTACAAAACAGAGGCAAACATAAGCTCAGCCAGCTGCCATCACCATAACCGGGGGGGGGGGGGGATGTGCATGGGGCAACGTGTGAGCAGCAGGCACAGGTAACACAAGAGATGTTTACAGAACCAAGTACGAAACCCCAAGAATATTTACAGTGGATAAAAATGACTAATTTCCTTATTTCCTCTCTGGCTTACGTCTGCTTCCAGTATGTTACTGGGAAAGGAAAGCATGTAGTTTAGTATATCCATGCTAAGATTCTAGTTTCAATAAAATACATAGCAATTTAAGTATTTCTTGAATATGCACTGAATATACACTGTGACTTTGACACCAAAAAATGACTCTGCACAGCCTTCTAGAAAGAGAAATTATTATGACAGAAAACTTCTGGAGAAATCTGCTATGTTGGCCTGCAGTATAATACTAATTTATCATGTAGTCTTTAAGTGCCTCATAACAATCTAATGGAACAAACTGAAATATGAAATAAGAATGCATCAGCATGTAATGAAAATAACATGTCATGAAATTAATTGCTAATTATTAATGCTTAGTAATTCTTTGTATTTACACAATGCATTACAAAAACTAAACAGCACCTTTTTCTAGATAACACATAATTTAAGGTCCTGCTACGCCATTGAATTACAGAAGTCTGTCCCTGCAAAATTACTGTTACTGAAGAGTAACAGCTTAACACATGCCTATTCTATTGCACCAGAGGTTTTCAAGCCTTTTAGATTGTGCTTTTCTGCTGCTGTAAGTTTGTTGTCCCCTCTGCCTGCTTCAGCTCATTGCACCTATTTCCACATATACATACACTCTAATTTCTGATTTACCAAGCATCCTGTTCTCCACACTCCAGCACCTCCTCAGCATATCAATTTCTACCAGCTATCACTCACTCTTTAAAATAGATTTTTGAACTGCAAGCTCCAGCAAAGTCAGGCAAGACCTCAGATTTTGTTTCCAGCAACATAAAATAAAACAGAAAGTCTAGGGAGGTGATGCCAAGCAATATCCACGAGTAACAATTCTGAGTCTGGCTAAATTAATAAGGGTGTGCCTGTATCCATTTGTGCATGTGCACATTTACAAGATCGGGGTTTTGTTCATCTGAGTGCTTTGGAAATAGTTTCTGTTTATACATGTGCCTGTGAGAAAGACAAAGCAGGAGGCTTATGGAGAAGCAAGCATATTTGTTTTATATGCTATTTAGCCATTCATTATTCTTCCGTTTAAGAAGTTCTTCATTAAATCAAGGACTGGAATAAATATCCTGTGGGATGATGAATTCATGGTTTGCAAGTGACTTACAGAAACTCCACTGCTTGAAATACATTCACATGAACTCTTCAGCCAACAATTAAAAATATATCAAAACCCCCAGTCTGTTCTGTTCCACAGAAGATTAAATAAACAAAAATTTGCAAGAAATAAAGTATCTGATGGCTGAAGGGTAAAGTCAGTTAAATTTAAAACAGAAATAGAAGCTATTTAGAATTCATCACTGAATTCCCTATTGAGAAGTATGAAATCCACTAGAAACCTTCAGTGGTAACTGAGTACTGTACATGTGAGAGACACGCTAGTGCAATTAGAACATACTAATGCAGAAGTAGGTGAGTGATATTTGACGGCTTGTACCTTAAACCAGACAAGAATATATAGGTTCCTCTGGTCATATTTTTTTTCTTTTTTTTAATGAGTCACTACTGCCAAAGGGAAAATTATCTGTTTCCTCTCATTATCCATAAAAGAAGGAATATATGAAATAGTAATAAGCTTCCAGAAGGATGACTAATATAACCTTGAAGGCCTCCAGGTTAGAGATTCCTCAAATTTCCGTGGATGCTTGATTCTTGCCCAAATTGTTCTGAAATCACAAGGTCTTTTCTGATGTTGGGACACAGTTTAGTGGGCATGGTAGTGTTGGGTTGACGGTTGGACTCGATGACCTTAGAGGTCTTTTCCAACCTTAATGATTCTATGATTCTATGTGTCAGAGAAGATTAACACTTTCTGATCTTTTTGAACTGAAGAAATTGTGATCTCTTCTACCTCCTCAGTTGTTCAGTTAGCCTTTCCTTTCTCAAATCTTTTCTCCAGATGGAATATTTTTAGGTTTGCTTTCTTTCACTCCAAGTTGATTGCAATTTTTGCCATTTCTTCCTCTTAATTTTTCTGCATTTTTCAAGTTAATTTAGCCCAAAGCATCATTACAGTATTCCTACTATGCCATCACCATTTCCAAGGAGAAGAGTAATTACAGTTGTCTTCTACTTTTTTTTGGAGTTTGGATTCTCCTGCCACCACAACCTGCAGCAGTCCTTCTTGCAGTGACATGTGATGTATCACAGAAACAAAAAAAAAGCTTAAAGGAGCCTTAAAGGAGCCACATGCTGTGTGTACACTTAATGAGAGACACTTCCTGCTCTGAAGGCTTCAAAATGTCAATAAACTCATAGAAAACCAGGAACACAGATGCCAGCCAGTCCATTCCCATTACTAAGGCAGCCTCAGTTCTTGACAAACATCTGTCTGCCTGTCTTTTATAGATCTCCAGTAATGGACAAGCTACAATTTCTCCACACATCATTACACAGTTACACTATTCTCATGATTAAAAGGTTTCCTAATATCCTTCTTGATGCAGTTATCTGAAAATATAACGTGCATTCTCTCTGCTTCATCACCTTTCTTGCTGGTGAAATCACTGAACAGAACAGGCCTGGACCCAAGATAAATAGAGGATGGGGAAGCAACTGCAAGTGGGTCTGGCATGCCTGGAAACTTTCTAAACTAAGTTGGGTATCAAAGCACCTCCCTGCTAAAGCTGTTAGCTGAACTAACTCCTTTGCAATGCTCAGTTACTGCAGAGGACCTTGTGCCGGACCTCATTAAATGAGAACTTCGCATTCACTGTAGCAATCAATAAAAGAATCAATTCATTCTAATGGAATTTGATAAAAAGGTTTTATTATGCTTCATAAGGGTTGCAGAAGCCTGAAAAGCAAGGCTCGTCTGCTCATATCTGACAGGCAGCAAAAGCCACCTGGGACGGGGACTGGGAGCTGGGGCCTCTGATTGCTATCACTATTCAACTCTGACCAAATGGGCAGGCTGCTGGACACAGTGCAGACAGCAATAAAATAGCATCCCGTTTTTAAAAATACATACTACGGTCTCTTAAGTGCTTTATTCTTTCTGTATAACCACAACCAAAAGGAGTATCCCACCACCACTGCTATCACCTGACTTTTTGAACGTGTGGTCTCATCTACCATTAAGTACTTTGTGCTCCGTCTTGCAGATTAAGGCACGCATGGTATCAGCATTTGGCAGCTCTGCCCTTGATTACATTAATAAGATTCCTAAGGACATAGTACTGGACCAGTAAACACTACTACCTGTGAAGCTGGGTCCAAGTGCCCTGTTGAAAGTGAAACACGCTGTGTCCAGATGAGCAGGGATGCAAATCTAAGTTCCTCACATTTCAAGACCCTCTTCTGAGAAAAGGTTTAGGTGCAAATGCAACCCCAGTCTGGTTTGGGGTGTGGATAAGTAGGGAGAGATAAAACATCGTTGCTGGAGATTGTACAGTGCTAATATAAAAAGAGAACTACAGGCACTAATATTGTTCCTAGTGTATCCATATTTAGTAATCAAGCAGCTCTGTGCAGGAAAACAGCTTTGCATATTTTCCAGACTAACACCCTTCCCACTGGCAGTGATGAAGATGCTCTTAACTGACTTTGACCTTAAAGAATACTTTTCTCATGTCTGCTATACAAACATTCACGCTTTCATAGTGTGGAGTCACTTTCCAGGAAAGAAAGTTAAGATTTGATATCTGACAGGCTCTACATGTTGGAACAACAGCCAGCAAACTTAAACCACATAATCTATTATCTTGGGAAAAACAGAAGCCACATAACCACTGCTGTAATTAGTCTAATTTTAAAAGGTCTGCAAGTGCTAGATTAAAATTGCTAGGAAGAAAGCAAACAGAACACAAAGAAGAGACCTTCAAAATTCTCCTTTATGCTGCCTACAAACAGGTACGCTTTTGCCTCCTGCATAAAAAGCTCGCTTCTTTTTTTAAATCTCTTTGTGAATTCTAGTCAAAGACTAATTGATGTCATGTATTAAGCTTCTTAGCAACCTGAAAGATTTATAAAATACCTACAGTGTAATTATTGAAAAGAATGCTTCAGTCTAACCACGCAGATGAACGTTACACCTATTAAAATACCTGGAATTACTCGCTAAAACTTACCACAACAACAAAAATTTAAGAATATGTACGTTCTTCTTCCCCCTAGAAGTTCCATTGGCTAAAATAAATTATGGAACTAAGTACTAATTATTCTGCCAGTGCTATCCATTCTAGTCAGTAGATTTAACCTGAAAATCTGACATACTCAGGTTTGTTATCCTGAGCTGTGATTTTATAATGTATCACCGTTAATGACATTAGAACAAAGACAGAACAGAGGCATTTAAAGAGGAAACCCCCAGTGATGAGGAAGATCTCCATGTAAAGCACGTCTTGGTGAAAGTGGGCTTCCTACTCCCTTAGTTGGGGACAGTGCTAGTTTTACCCGCAGCATGAAAAGATCTTCACGATAGCTTACTCCTACAGGAAATAACAGTAGCATCATCGACACTCGTGTTCTCATCAAAACGGCATTAGTATTTTTCTCAAGAAGAAACTAAAGAAACTGGTTGCCTCACATTGATTTCTGCAGACCACTAATATGACTGATCTGTAAAGCGTAAGGTGAGAAACGTCCCACATACACCTGCAGCTCTGTGTATCAGAAAGAACCATTTGGCTGCTGCTTGGTTATTCTGAAACATGGGAGAGCTTGAAGGCAAACTTCTCTACTTCACTATTACAAATATTTTGCACTCTCAGATGTGCACAAAGTTCACAAAATTCATATGATACAGGAACTTAAAATGGTCCTATTTTGATTTTGTCTGTCTTCTAAAAATGAAATCTGTATCTAACTATACAATCTCCCTTTTCTCTCAAGATGAACAGATACCCTCTGTCCCATAGACTCTTCCTGGTTTTCTAAATAGAGTTTCACAGAGGGAGAGTAGAACAGATGCACCTGTTAACGTCCAGAAAGCATCCATTTATTAAGACAGGATGAAACATTTGCCATAATTTACCCTACAAAATACATTGATGAGCAGCAGGAAGCCTCAATGTCTTTTCCAGAATTTTTAGTGAGTTTTATTTCAACTCAGGATTGACAGTGAATAATATTGAATTTTTAAAACTGAGATTAAAACTATTCTCAGAAATGGCCAAACTCTGGCTGCATTTTAGCTACCGTCAGTTTTGATTCCAGAGTTCTCTGAATTTAAAAGCTAACTAACATAGGAGTACCAGATCTTGGTGATTTTTAAGACACAACTGGACAAGGTCCTAAGAAACTTGGTCTGATCTCACAGCTGACCCTCTCTGATGAAGAGGCTGGACCAGAGACCCCCCTGGAGTCCCTTCCAGCTGGAACGATTCTATAATTACATCCACAATTGCCCAACACTTTCACTCCAAAAACTTTGTTGGTTTGTTATGTCTGCTCATTTGAGACATAAAATATTATCCCCATTCCCAAGGGATGATATGAATAAATGATGGAATGATTTGTTGTGGATGACTACAGAAGCTCATTCTCAATACGCTTTCTGCACACAAAAAGAATGAAGTTAAGTACTCACAGGTTTGCATACTGAGCATAAACTCTTTTCAGGTACGAGCAAATACCTGGAGTCTGTTTTACAACACTCAATTTGCTCCATGTGTTGCAGCTAGCTTAGAATTTAGTCAGAAAGAAACCACAAAGAGAATCTGTGTCTTATATTCCCAGAAGCTAAACCATTAGGAAATAGAAGTTACACTAGCAACACACGGAGAAGATGACTAATCCTCTGAACTTGGCATACCACATTCATACGTTGAGATACTCTGTCGATATCATAAAGCACCCAGAAGCCCATTTCCATCAATTCATACTATTTTAATATGAGTAAGTGAATTTTACTAGTAGGGACAACACCTAGCACTTTTTCTCAAGAAGAAAGACAACAAATTGTCTATGAGGGAATTTCAAACCACATTCATGCTCCCACTGCAAGCTCCGCTATGACACAACTTACGTGCCACATGAGGATTACGTGCTTGGGTGATCTGTACGCAAGATGTCCATGATGGAAATGCTTATTTTAGAGCTCAAGAAACTGCATTATTTGGAGGTCTCAGGAGAACAGCTAGCCTTTGGAAGGCTTGGTTTCATCACCTTTTCCTTTTCTAAAATAATTTCATATATTAAAGAGTCATATTTTCAAAGACTGATTTGATATGAACACATCAAAAAGAACAGTTGCGCTTTTATATGCGTTCTGAGCAAGACAGTGCTTTAAAACATTTTTCAGAGGCTATTAGTCACAAAAGGAATAATGGATGATTTGTAACACCGCGCATCAAAACTGTAATATAGGGCAGGAGCTAGAATCAGTATTATTTATCATGATTGTGAGACAAGCCCTGCTGCTACCCTGAATTATCTATAGCAACTGAATCATCACAAAGAGCAAGCAAGGGAGAAAGACTTGGTGTTTGAGGGAGTTTAGCTGAGTTGGGTCTTCACCCAGCCTGCTATTAAATGCTTTCTGTGAGATGCTGACCCTGAAGCATTTCTGCTGAAATTTCAGCAACACAGCTGAAAATCAGATAAATTTTGTAATTTAGTTTAGGAACTTACAGGAATCTAGCTTTAACAATTTTGACCAGATAATGTGGTGTCCAGTGTAGCAATTTCATTTATGTGGAAGAACACACTGCACAACTTTTTTCTTTTTTTTTTTTTAAATTTGAGTCATTTATGTGAACTTTTTTATTAAAAAAGCTTTCTATTTAGAAATCTTTTAGAAAAGTGAAAAAATTAGACACGCATAAGGAAAAACGCTATTATTTTCACCTCTACATATTGAAACAATGAAAAATGTAACAAACAACAGAAAACAGACATGAATTGAACAACCAATACTGGATCTTTTAGGTTCGGATCTTTCAAAGGCCTATGAACGCACATTGATAGCTTTATGAATGCAAGCCACCTTTAAATCAAATGCTGGAATTAAGTGTTTGCATAAGGCTCTAAGAACAAAGCCACAACACACCTATTTAGATATGACAATATATTCAATAAGCTTTTCATCAGCTCACACAAATTTTGAACCTTTCTAAATAGCTATTTTGGTTAGCTCACAAAAATTTGAAATTCAAATCTGATTGCAATGCATTAAAAGTATAAAGTATAGTATATAATGTAAAGGCAAAATGAAAAGTGTTGAAGTTGTAATTATTTCAGATAAAGCATTTTAATTCCTTCAGGCTTCCACAAGCATTATTATAACCTCCAGCATTCTTCTCCAAGTGGCCAAATTACTTTTTTACTATTATGTGGTTGATTCAATGAACGTTGTCACATCCTGTGGTTCCATTCTGAAGAGAAGCTCCCTACGCCACCGCTCACATGGTGCGAAGCAGGAGGTTGTTTATGGACTGCTATGATCTCCTGACATGCAAGTGCCATGCAAAAACATGAGATGTGCAAGTCAGAGGAGAGGGCAGAGGGCTGAAGTGCTTTCTTACCTACTCCAAATACTCACTGATGGATATTTTGCAGGAATGAAAATTTGGAGATTTGGCATCCAAATAACAGAGCATTATGACCCAGCTCTAGCACCTGTAGGAGCACTGAAATGCTTTGAAGGGAAGGGGTCACCATGTCTTTATGAACCGTTTCAGGCATAAAGCTGGTCTACTGGCTTATCAAAGCTTATCAAAGCTGTCTTCGTCTCTTCACAGCTCGTTGTTCAGAAAAGCCTCACGCCTTCATTCTCACGTGACGGCAATGGCAAAGAGATGCTGTTGGGTGTCACTCAAGGTGACATGTTTGACATTTCACAAGGTAAAGCTCTATGTTAAACACAAGTCTGAAATGCCTTCAGACCTAAAACCAGATCTTCTGTAATTCCTCTGTATGTTCTAAGATCCCATGCAATAAGGCTTCTGCAATTACTGTATTTTGCACTAAAAAGAGATTTTTAAAAAGGCACATTTTTGACACCTACTATCAGACACCTCCTAGTTATCACATAGTATCAAATGTACTTGTGAATTCAATATAGTACTGGTTATCATTTTAACCTCAGTTCTGATTCTTTGCACCAACAAATTTCTCAAATAGGCAGTGATGAAGGCTGGAACAGTAGCCACATTTTGTATTTTTTGTAATTTGTCAAAAATTGATTTGTATACTAGCTTTTCAATCTCATCCATACATTTTAATGTATGACTCAAGCCAGTGTTTTATTCTATTACATGTATCTACAGATGGTTGAGGGGAGAAAATCTAGGCATTCAAACTAGTTAATTGGTGACATTTGGAGAACTAACTACTGGTTGATTTTTTGAATAACTCTAAAGTTAACACATTTGTTTCCCAAACGTTTTTTTGTTTCCCAAATTATCCCAATTTTGTAGAAGCACACCAATGATCAAAAAAGTGTCTGTTGTCTCTCAAGCAATCAGATTAGTATTTAAATACACAGAAGGTATTATGCATTCATTCTGTGAAGTAATTTTAAAGATTTTTTTTTTCTGTTTTAGAATTACAAAAATGAACTAAGGAGGGGCTATTGCCTTTCTGTAAAGAAACAGGTGACTCAAGCTGAATTTTGAGAGTAAGGTTGACTGAAATAGGAAAACAGTGAAAGTTTGGGAGTGAGGAGACGTCATAGTTTGATCTTGCGGAAAAGCTTTAAAAATCAAAGTCTGAGTAACTCTGCTTTCATCTTTAGGTGCAAACTCTAAGCTCTTTCTCTTTATTACTTTTTAAAGAAGAGAAAACCAAAAACCCTGCAAGGTAGAAATATAATTTACCTTCATTAAAACTAAACTGGTAATTTCGTAATCACACAACAGCAAATTTTTATGGCACAAAATGATAAATTCCCCAAGGCTACAGCAAACTTCACATGGATGCATACTAAATCACTCAAAAAGATTTAATATGCATATGGGAAGTTAGAGAAAGTAGATTGCGCCTTTTTTATTTGAATTTACTGAGGCCCTTTTTAAACAGTCCCCACCAGGTGATCTGTCAGGTGGGATTAGCAGGACAAGAAGGGAGAGCCCTGAGTTGCATGAATTCAGATCCGACTGACAGCCAGAGCTCAGGTAACTCCTCAGTTTTGTGCAGGAGGCAAAACCCACAATTTTGGAGAAATGTGATTATTCCTTAAATGTCTCTGGATAATTTAAAAACATAACAAATAAAAGTATTCTGATTATACACCCCTAGATTTGAGACCTCGTTCCCTGCCACCTGCCCGGCCACCACAGAGGCAGGCGGTGGGACCACTAGTGCCTGGCCAGCCAGAGTGGAAGGCAATCCCCAACACTGCTTAAATAGTCAGTCTCCATCTTCTTGGAGAAACAGGTATTTATCCACACAGAAGCATCCACTTGCTGGATGAGCTCATGGCTGCCTCCTGGACCATACTGATGCTGATGACTAAGGTTAGGTTTTCAAAAACACAAGGGAATTGTCTAATTCTTTCTCCGCTGCATATGGTAGATGTTCTAACGACCTCAGTGTGAAAAGAATTATGTCTCTACCTGCTTTTGAAAATCTCACCTTAAATGTCTAAGCTGGCAAGTCCTTACTCTGTGTCATGAAACTGGGGAAAAACACTCACTGATTTCAGTAAGCATTAAAACAAGCTCTTAAGACTTATAGCTCTGAGCAGTCTAATTGAAGTTAATGTTAGTAGGAGTGCAGAGTTTGGAAGGATGACAGCCTTTATACTCATGCTGACTTTTGAAGGTGATCCAAGTAATCAAAATGACTGGAGACTTTTTCCTTTTACAAGAAATTTTAAATTAAGTGTGAAACTTAGATCAAGGGTCAGACTTTGTAAGACTTTCAAGTTCTCCCATAAACTATCTCATACAGATAATTTTAAACAGTACTACTTAGTAAAAGCAGTTTTACTTGTCAAATGAAAATGAATATATAGTCTTACAGTATAATTTTACAGTATCTGCAAATACTGTTATACAGTATTGCATATGATAAAGTATCAGATAATTTTCAGTTGTAAGAAGGCACAAAGAGCATTAACACCTCCTTGCCTGTTATTCAAATCTCTTACTCGGACATGATTTGAAAGGTAATCCAAAATCTCTCTCCTGGTTGTGAGGACCTGCAAGTAGCCTGGAGGGCTTGCTCCCCTTTGTGCGCTTCCCCTGCCCCTAGTATTTTCCTCTGTGCATTTAAAAAAAAACAATTGGGACTTATTTATTTTGTGCTGAAGTTGTGAGCTTCACTCTTAAACTGTTATCAGTGGAGCAGGATGTCTCTTTAAAGAGTTTGGACATGGTTGGTCAGGGGACTGATCAGCCGTCCTTCAGCTCCTGAGACAGAGAATCAGCTCCTGTGTGAGCTCCAGAGGCTGCGGACGGTGCCTGGGAGAGGTTCATGGTCAGGAAAAGGACCTCAGTGTGGTTTTGAATGAGAAGCTGCTTGAAGCCTCCTTTGCCAGACAACGACACATGAACAATGATGAAGTGTTCTTAGGAATCAGAGGGGTAGATTGCTGCTCTATGTTGAACTTTGAATTTTATTTTTTCATTTTTTAAAAAAATTTAAATTTTATTTTTTTAGAAAATAAACTTATCCTGTTAGAATACAAACATCAGTTGTCAGACAGCTCTTGATGAAACTGGCCTCTGTCCTCCATGTGAGGAGGACTAGTTCAGCCATGAAAATAAAGCAATCCACTAAAAGCAAAGCTTATGGGAGCCTGGGGAAGCTGGGACAGGAACAACTTAATCCGTGCAGCAACTAGGCTGCAGCAAGAAGGAACCAGCTAATGAAAATAAAAGCTTGACAGAAGAGATTGAAAAAAAGAGAGCCATGAAGCCAAGCTTAGATGCAGGAAGGAGAGGAGAGGAGGGAAGGGGAGGGGACGGGGGAGAGGATCTATTCCCCAATGAGACTAATAAGGATTCTCAAAGCCTAGGGTAAACCAGAAGATGGGTGGCCTAAAGGCTGAAGAAAAAGGCAGTGACAATCATCATCAGTGACCATGAACTCTTGACACAACCATCAGACTACATTGCTAAAGCACTCCTGTGGGGAATTTGCCATATTCCACAGTTACAATAATTTTTCTTCTGCAAGACAATTTTCTCCAGGACATTCAAACAAGGAGATATGTGGGTAGCACAATTGAACTGTATCAAAAACATGGTGGGAATTTCATCCACTTCAATAAAGACATTTACTATTACCTGAAAATTACTATTCAAACATCATATGCTACACTATACCAGCTATATCATAGTATATCAGACATCAAGGCTGCCGAGTACCTGAATGAAAGGGAAGAGCAGTCCGACTGCGAAGTTGGAGAGCCAGTTGACTGTCCCAGCTATCATGAATGCGGCCGGCCTCTGCGACTGCTGGAAAAACTCTCCGGTGAGGACAAACGGAATCCCACCTGAAACAGGGTCCAACAAGTCAGTGGATTTAGTAAACTTCCTCTGCCAACAGCTGTTTCACATACAGAGATGAACATGCTCTGTGCCGCACACTTCAGTGACTAGCTCTACAGCTCTCTGCTCAGGTGTACACAGGGGCTTCTGAGCCAGTAAAATGTGATTTGTCAAAATCATCCTTTAGAGAAGTGACACTTTCCTCTTTCACGCCACCGCATCTCCTGTTTTACATCCTTTCAGTGTTGGCAAGCAAGTAACAGAGCAGTGAATCCACACAACAGCTTCTGGAGTACCATGTGACGTGCCATTTATTAGAAATAAGAATGACTGTTTCTACTAAAATGCTTGAAATTCTGAAAATTCAGAAATACTCCAAAATACTTTCAGACCTTAAGAGTTGGAAAAATGGCTCCATAGAGATTAAACAGTATTTTTTAATAATTATTACTCACTTTATTTCAGCAATAAAAAAGGCAAAACATTTGCTTCTCTATGAGCATACTTTTCATTGATGCTTATTTAATACATTCCCTTACTAGATATACTGCTGGCACTTCTGGCAAGGTCTATTTCTCCCATCAGCCAAGGACTCTGACCTCCATAATAACAAGCTCAGTTGAATACCAGATTTGTCACTCGTGTCTCCTTCCACTTAGGCAGTAGACTATTTTGTACAGCACTGGCATATTGCTGGCCTGACAATAATCCCTAGGGAATAGCTGTCTAGTAGCTGAAAGTCTCAATTTATGATCTTTGGCTTCCTTCATTCCAATAGGATATTTCAACAGAAATATTTCAATTTTTATAGAATAAAACATGTATTACATTTGCTGATTGGCTACATACATCAGTTAATGTTGCACATTAGACATGCATCTACTTGCAGAATTATTTCACCACAGTTTGGAGAACTGTAAACCTAGTAACATCAGTCAGGTCTTCAGTATTCTCGTGCTACCAATTTCTACCTCTAGGTCCTCATATCTGTCAGTATCATCTGCCTCACCACTTAGCTTTGTAGGCGAGATCCATGTACACACGTACTATCTAAGTCCTTTCTCTGCTTTAAGCATTTTAACAAGTTAGTGTGAACAATCAAAAACATATTAATGGACACACTTCCTCTCAAAAACCTCTGTAACAATCCTGACTTCCAAAATATATATAAATTAAGATAAATACACCACTAAAGACTTATCTACCCACTGGATCGTATTGCATGTTTTTGCTTGATCTGTGTGTTTATCTTTTGCACTGCCCTTACTCTTGGACAGTTGTGAAGACATCTGTAAGTGCCTTATGGTGACGCATTGTCATGTAGCCCCTTGTGCCCAATGGCACTACCTGTAAACACATGCACCAGAAGCTGTCCTATGAGTAGTATGACACAGGAACTTGTCAACACGTAACAGGATGTGCAGATGACACATGGTATCAGATATTCCTCCATTCCAGATCTTTCAGATGCAGACACCATGAATACGTGCATAAAAGAAAGGCAACATGATGCACCAAATGGCTGTATATGTTAGTAGGCATCACTCTCCATCATGAGCTAATGTGACTTTTCGTGAGAACGTATCTACAACGGTAGCAAAGGCTTCAACTGAACTTTCTGTCCCAAAGACTGCCAGTATAAATTACACCAAAAAAAGTACAGAGCAAATAAATTTCTTTACTCCTACTTATACATAGGAAACTGAGATATGGAGAGTTTAGGCCATCCAAGCCCTAGTTTAGTGTCCTTCTACAAGCTGTATGTAGTATCTGAATTCTGTGACTAAAAAAAGTGACCTCTCCGAATAGCACTTTGAACATGTACAATAAGCAGCTGAACAGGCATAACATTGAAATTCAAGCAACATGTGGTCTATCAATCCTTGGTGGCTTCCACTGCCTATTTTGTCATACACTTGGGATTTGGGTTCAAATCCTAAGATATGGCAGGCAAAACAATCACATCTGTTCTGTCAGCATCTGCTTTAGGTCTCAAATGCCACGCAAGGCAGTGGTTTGCCAGGGCACTTGCCCCTTGGAGAAAGGAACTGAAAGACTGGAAACACAGAAATCATGTAAAATGATTTATTTATGATCATTTATTCTGTCATGCCTTTGCTGTAGGACAATCTACAGAGGTGTTGCTGTTCTTGTCAGTATAATAAAAAATGCTCTTTGAGACCCATTTGGGAAAATACACATTGTACAAGACAGGAAAAAAGCCAGAGGCAAAAAAAAGACCAAAAAAAGTACAAAAGGACAGAAACATACCAGAAAGCATAAATGTTATGGAAATAAAAATGCATGGGCACTATCTTGGAAAAAGGTTCCTTGAAATTCAAATGTAATTTCTAGATACATATTAATCATCACTAAAACTTATTATTAGTCACACTTGCCACAAAAGCTCTTCAATCTAATTTGAAAAAAAAATCAATTAAACTAGTGCTGGTAAAAATAGGATTTTGCAAAGTCTAAAAAAAAAAGAAATTAGCAGCTGCTCTGAGTTCTTTCAAATGTTCTGTAGAAGAATAGGAAAGGTGACACAGACAGACCTCCAGACTTTTTCGTGGCATAGACAAGCATCTCCATAGCATCACAAAACAGAGAAAGTCAGTTTCTGTAGAGGGATGACTTAAGACAAATTATACTGAAGAACCAAGGAGCCTGAAAAGAGAAATCAAATGGAGCCAGGTCATTGCTGTATATTGCTATATGCCTGGAAGAGCAGAGACTTGATCTTACTAGCATGCAGAGCAGGGGATTCGAATGCCTGCCAAGAGCCACACCACTGTGAAGAACACACTCCACAACTGAGTGAAGTGAAAAAGAAATTAGGGCAACCTGAAGGAAAAATGTAAAGCCTTAAGACACAAACAGTGAAGACACCTGAGATCAGCTGAACTGATAGCTCCAGGAGTCCATCCCCAGCCATTTCATGGTGTCAGAGGTGTGTTCAAGGACCCCTTTTCTCCTGGAACTTGGTTTATTTGAGAAAGAAATCTGGGTGCATGGGATTGAAGGAAGCTGTAGTATGCTTTGACTAGGTCAGTGTGGATCTGGGCTGCAGTGTGCCACTACTCAGTCTGCGGATGCAGGCCTGGTCCTCCCTCACTCTCTACAAAGTCCCAGGATTTTCCATCTTACTTTTTGAGTAGTTGAGTCATGACAACAATATGGCATGGCAACAACCGTTCCTTATAGAGTCAGTCTCATTGCAGGGTTCTCTACATAATCACTAGGCTAGATGGGTCCATACTGGCCTGTGTTCAAATATAGATACTTGGAAACCACAGCCAGAAGCAAACCAATCAAACCACTGTATTTTTTGAAACAGTCTTTTTGTCATGGGTTTTGCAACTTTAATATGTGCTTGAACGTGGGTGAAATCGCTTCACAAAAAAGCTAACTGATGTTCTTTCTCATGGGGGATGAACTTGGCATTAGCATTTCCCCTGGAAGGCTTTCCACACAATTTTCAGTGAAACAGCTTTATTTTAGCTCTGATCATAAAAACAAAAATGTATATTAGGATTTCCTGTAGGAGTTTTTCAGCAAGTTGGCTTCTGAACGTGAATTTAAAGAGGTAATGCTTTGACCACAATAATTATAGTGATTCATTTCTAATACGTCTGAATTCTAATACGTTTTCTGAATACAGAAAACATGAAAAAGGAAAGAAAATACTGAGATCCTCATTCTGTTTTTATCCAGTACCTAACTGGGAGTTGAGCTCATGGCTATACATATGATTTATGAAATGAAACTGTTAAAAGAATAAATGCCTAATACAAATCAGGGATATTTATTACATTGGTAAATCACCTCTAAAGGCGATGGAAACTTTGTACCCTAAGAACCAGTGAAGAGGAAGGAACTCACTCCCTGAGCCAGCAGCTCATTTTTCAATACACACTCAAGACAAAACTCTGTGTGTTCAGGCAGTGGCCAGGGCCAGCCGTGGGGTTTCCAGCCCCAGCAGGAGGACCACCCATGGCCACACAGCCTAGTGGCTTCCTGCACGACTCGGCACTCCAAATTCTGCCTGTATAGGGGGGAGTCTAGAAATCCTGAGAGCCCTGATTAGGGCAAGAGCTCCCAGACTTTCCAACTCCATGCTTTGAGAGTAGGAGTCTTCAAAGTAAGATGTTTTGAGAAAATAGGCAAGTACTTTGCAACCATGTTCTGTTTTAGAAAAAAAATGCCTGTGCAGCTCTAGACAAGATCAAGCAAAACAGCTTTTGACTGCATCGCAAGGCTTGTAGAGAAGACTGATCTTTCCTAATAGTGATGGGAGATAAAGTACTATCTCAACAAAAGGCTTGAGTATTTGCAATTCAAGGGGCAAAAGACAACTCCAGAGGGCAGCTGTGGGAGAGAAGCAATGGAAGCGAGACAAAGATCCTGGAAGAAAACTGCTGGAAAAACAACCCAATATTCTTCAGTGAGAGAGCAAAAGTTTCTACCCAGACCTTAGCTATTAAAAAAACAAACAAACAAGAAACCCACACAAAAACCCCCAACCAACCAACCAACCCCCCAAAAAATCCCCACCAAACCCATGGGAAAATATACTGCAGGAGTACTGCTAGTGAGGGATGCAATGCAACTACTGAGTTTCTTCCATCTCTAAGGGTCTACAGATAGAATAAGAATTTTGCAAAATACATATCTCAATCTTTAAAGAGGTGTTGTGTAACTTGTCAGAGTATTTTAACTTGTACATCGTAATTGATAGAATAATACCCCACCAAATAACATTGCATAGTCAGATATGACAGCTGTATTGCCCAGCTAATCCTGTTGAGAGAATTGGGAGCAGAACATGTGATAGGGGTGTACTGAGTCAGAGCTTCATGCTACAGACTCTGCTATCTGTCTCCAGCTCTTCTCCATGGGAGAACTGTTGATCTCACCTACCGCAGAATTAAGCAAAACAGGCACTTGTTTTGTATACTTGCTTGTATAAAACAGTATAGTTCATTAACCACATTAATTTGTACCATTTGAAGAGCACGGTCTTTTCTGCCTTAGATTAAAGGCACGTGAATAAAGAACATTTAGAGCTAAGTCAGTCTATGGCAAACCAAAAATGCAAACCATAACACCAGATTAGAAAACATAAATAATACAAACCCTGGCAAAAACCAATAACATAATAATTAGTACCTATAGTTATTAACAGTCTAGTTTTTAATACAATATTTTGTGGAAAGTGTTTTTGCATTAACTGGCTCTTGGTTTAGCATCTATAAAACCTGTTACTCTAACAGCATATAGAAAGCCAGTTCTGGAGGTATTTTGAACTTTGTTGGTGCAAGGTAACCCACATCATTCAGGGTAAAGAAATAAACTAAGCAATGGTGCAGAACAAAAATATTGATATACTCTGTTGTAACATCATTAGTTAAAAATGTTGATTCTTGGTTCTCAGGTAATTTACACTAAAATGGCTGACATACAACAACAAGGCTATTATTATAATAATTCCTTTTAAATACAGCTGTTTCCTGGAAGCCTGAGTAATATCTTCAATTTTTAATAGCTTTCCCTTTTCTGCTTTTTTTATTGTAATAGAAACCAGCAGTACAGATGTAGGCCATTCTGTCAACTGCTGTACAAATCCAATACATCTTTTTTTAGTGTTTTGGTAACACTTTCAATCTGGTGGGGTATTTTGTGATTTTTTTTTTAATTATTTTTGTTTGATTTTTTTTTTGTGTTGGCTTTTTTTTTTTTGGTAAAAACTGAACATCAACATTAAATTTCTACTGTAGCACTTAGCAATTTTTTTTTTTGGTTCACCATTATAATTCTGCATAACTACTGAAGAATAAAATACAATTGAAAAATACACTCAACTTTTAACTACATGTAAATAGTATTTTAAACATTTCTGCTATATTTTCAGACTCACTTTATCAAATCAGAACCCTAATTACAGCCTGACTTTGTTCTTCTATTTGAACATGAAGAAAAAATTTCTTTACTGAGCTATGACTAAGTCTTTATGATATAATTAATTTTATAATTATTCTCAGTAACAATGATGATCAGACACTGATTAACATCACTTCTGTTAATATTACATTATTAAAAACAATTATCTCAATGACAAGATCAATGATGAGAGTTTTTACTTTAATAAAAGCACCAAAGGATCCCTTACATTTTCATCCACTATACTGATGGCAGTATTGTGGAAATACCTGAATTAAAGACTCACAAGTGTGATCAGTCCTAGGTAAGTGAAATATTCATACAGTCGCATCTCTATGACAGGACGGAAAACAGAAAAAAACCCAACTCCTATCTAGTCTAGGGCTTATTACTTCTACAATAATCTACTGGAAAAAATACAAAGTCATCAGCATGATTTGCCTGTCAGGAATTCAGGTTGACAGCCCATTAGCACGAAATGCTGCTGGTTGTGAACCTATGCAAGCTAAAAGTCTTGAAAACTCGGTGTGGCATGTCAGACTTTCCTCATGAAATATTTTAACAAATTAATCACAGTAGCAGTGCACAATTATGTCATTGTATAGCTGCATTCATCCTGAAGGACCCCAGGAGTAAAAATAGTGGACCAAATTTTCAGAGAAGCTGGGACAGAAGAGTCTCTCCCTGTCCTCCTTCTGTTTAAGATGGGTAACAGACCACGTCTTCACTGTTTATCATTTCTGAAAACTGTTGAAGTCTTTAGGACATGGGGCCTCAAATGCCAGTGACTAAAGAATTTGGCTGCTGCTCCAGGATGGTAGACAGGGTATGGAGAGCAGTAGATGTAGAACTAATGAATGTAGGACAATAAAAATATTTCATTTTCCTTACTGTGGCCAATAACCAAAATAGATATAGCAAATAGCAAGATCTGTTTGCTACCAAACAGAAAGGAAAATGAAGAGAGAGCCAGAAGGCGCCCTTTGACTAGAAGTACCAGCTTGAAGAAAGACAGTAACAGTCTTGCTGCAAAGAAAGATATAAACCTTCTTTCTGATGAAATTCAGAAAGAAGTCGCCAAAGCCATAACTGAGCGTTCCCCAAAAAGTGAAGTTTCTGGAGTAGGACAGATAACATCTGGAGATTCAAAGGAAACAACTGCTTACTCGGTCAAACTGACACCATCAGACTACCCTTGTTCATGCAATTGTCCTTCTGACCTATTTTTCCCCCCTGAGAGTCTCTTACTGCTGTTTATTTAGCTTTCTATGTAGTAGGCTGGCTATCAAGAAACACTGTCTAGTCCCTAGAGCAACTTTCATTGAAACATAAAACTAGTAAACATTTGCATTTAAATGCTAGCCAAGGAGCTTAGCCAAAAATAGATGAGATGAACTTAGAACTTCTCTGTGCTGTGCACTGTGCCTGGGCACAAGGAAAATAAAATATTTTTATTGTCTTACATTCATTAGTTCTACATCTACTGTTATATATATTTATTAGTTTGCACTTTTATAAGTATAAATATTTTATACTAATTCACAGGAGAAACAGTACTTTTTTTTCCGAGGCTTTCTATATCCAGTCCCCATTAATCTGAATAATGTACCTAGTCACTTACACAGCTTTTGAATAAATCAATTTTTCATGGTTACATGAAGCTCTAAAACACATGGGTGCATTCTTCCAGCAGTAAATTTCTTAAGTGTTGGAGTTGTGTGCCATCAGCAAGTAATTAACAATCATTCAGGAAAACATGCTAGTTCAGGTAAGAAGAGTGCTCTCAAGTGTCAAAGCATTCACATTTTGAAAGCTTCAATTAAGATAATTTGTAAATCTATTGTTAAAGGGATAAAGTTCATAAGTTTTCCTGCTGCTAAGAACTCCATGTGTCATCTCCAGCAATTCCTTTATCCAACAGATACGGTCGCCTTTAAAATACTAGGAGTTCATTTTCTTTAGAACTTCCACTAATTATGAAGAATTGAAATCACTTCTGTAACAGAACTGTTAAAAGCTACACATTTACTCTATGCTGCTCCTTAAAGAGAGAAGTATTCAAACAAAACATAAAACAGGTGTTAATCCTAAAATATATGCTGAATGACACCGTATTCAATATATTCAAGGGGCATGTTATCTTCCCCCCCAAAAAATTCAATGAAGATGCAGCCAGATTGAAAGCAATTCTAGTTTTATTTCTTAACAGCCCCAAAACTCAGTTTATTCACTGAAAGGCAACCAAAAGATAAATTCTCATGTGAAACCCTTAAACTTCCCATCTTTTCATCTCCTTGACTTAGTAGAAGCAGTTGAAAATACTCCTGCCCCCAAGTGTAGGCAGGAGCTTTTTCTATTGCTAAAGAAAAAACAGAGAAGGAAAGGTAAATCAGATCTCCTGTTGCTGTGCTTCACAGCCCACATAAATTAATGCAATGGCATTAATATGGCAGGCCACGATGGCTGGCAGCTGGGAGGCTAAAATGCCAACCCTAAGGCTACCCGTGTTGGATGGATGGTAGTCTACAGCAATGGAGCGGCACAATGGGGCAGGGGATGGGGCCAGAGATCCCTCAGCAAATCTTCAACTGAGACTGATACATACTGCATAATAACAACAGATCTCCAGGTTATTATGAGTTCCTGAACTGAACTGTAACTCCTGTTTGCAATATTTAACTGCTTTTAATGCAGCATGTTTTAAAACCTACTGTTGTGCCCACAAAAGCCTTACAACTATCAACGAACCAAACCTTTTCTTAAATACCCAAGAAAACTAAAGGTTACTTCTGCACAAATACCCTTCTTATCTGCTGAGGGAACTATCTGACATTTTCAAAGGATGCTTACCTGCTAGAAAGACTGTAAAGGCTTCTAGTTTACAGAATAAAAGACATTTGAAAATTAACCTAAACTTTCAAATCTACTACTTTTTAATTAAATATATAGCAACACGGGTTTATTTGTTTCTTTTTAACATGATACACTTTTCTAATACAAGGAGAAGGTTTTTTTCCACTCAAGCAAACTCCAAACTCTTTCTAAAAGTGTACTAAAAGAAAGTGTACTAAAAGAATGCCTCTGTTGGAGGCCACGAGCATTAGAAATTCTTACATCCCATTCTAAGTGGAGAAGCTAACACAACATCACATAAAGCTTCTGTAAATCAGGCAATAATACTGATGCTGACTTTCATTTCAGCACTTTTATGTCTACGTGTGTGCTATCACACCTTCGTTTGTGTTTCACATCCAAGAGAAGATTTTTTTTCTTCCCTGATGGCATTTCAGATTGAACAAACCTCATGACTTTCAAAGTGACCCTTTTAACACAACGGCTCCGCTGTCAATACAGCTGCATGTTGGCATTCAGAGTAAGAGCACAGGCTGATTTAAACTTTAAATATCAAAATACCTTTGATACACCTCAGGGCACAGCAATGATTTCCTCCAAGTTTTCTTTTGTTTCCTTCATAATGTCAATTTAACACATGCTGAATATACCATTATCATCTTTCCACTGTGTCTGTATTCAGCTGTGCTAGGAAAGGCTTCACTCACACTCCATAAACCGTGACAAGTTTTATAAAACTCAATTATAAGAAAAAACTCTCAAAAAAGATACAAAAAGTGAAACATTTTTCTGAAATGGTCTGGTTTGTTAATGTTTCTTAGCTGCGTCTGAAAATGCAATTGCTATAAAAAGCAACAGTTGAAAAATTAAGATCTCACTACCATAAAATTACTATGTTTTCAAATTCCATCAGAGAGTGGATTTTATCGATTTCCCTCTTCCGTAATGAGAGTGTGACTGGAAACACACCACTGATCTGATTTTGTCATCCTTATGCATCCTGAATAGGAGCTTATTTTAAAAGTAGGAATTGAAGCAAAATCACACTGATTCACGTTTGATCCTACTCACACAAAATTCAACCTTGCACAAACTCCAGTGAAGTCAGCGGGACTTCTTCTGAAGGGAAGCACCACTCATCCACAAAAATACCTACAGGATTTAGGACCAGAATAACTACTTCTAAGATGTTACACAGCATACAACAATAAAGTTAAATGCCCTGAAGCTACTATGTAAGAACTAACCAGAGAATAGTGCTTTCTTCTCACTGTAGCACCACTGATTTAAAAATAGCAGCTATTGATGTAAATTAAGTCAGGGGCTGAATGCTCTACGTAATGACCAGCTAGAAGATCCTCTCTCAGAACATGCTCATCTTCAGAGACACATGGGCTTTTTGACAAATGGAAACAAAGACAGACTTTAGACAGAGGATCAAGCATCTCCCTTAGAGATAAAGGAAGAAGAGGGCTTTAAACTAGAGAGGCCGGGGGAGGGGAACCTCAGTCCATCCCAATCCTACCAGTTTGATGCCAGGGCCAGCAATAGATGCCCAGAGCCTGGAGAAGGAACACAGGTCAGCAGGAGAGCGCCTGAGGAGCAGCACAAAGGAACTCCAGCCACTAAGACAGCTTCATCGGGGGCCCAACTTAAACGCCTCTATGCAAACGCACGTAGCATGGGGAATAAACAAGAGGAGTTAGAGACAGGCACACGCCTGCAGGGCTACGACCTTATTGGCATCACGGAGACGTGGTGTTCCATAGGAGCGGAGTTCCCGCTCCTATGATTGGAGTGTTGGGATGGGGGGATCCAGGCTCTTTAGGAAGGACAGGCAGGGGAGATGAAGAGGGGGTGTTGCCCTCTATGTCAATGACCAGCTGAAGTGCATGGAGCTCTGCCTGGGGATGGATGAGGAGCCGACCAAGAGCATATGGGTCAGAATTAAAGGGAAGGCAGGGACAGGTGACATTACGGTGGGGGTCTGCTACAGGCCACCTGACCAGGAAGACCGAGTGGATGAGGCCCTCTATAGACAGATAGAAGCAGCCTCATGCTCACAAGCCCTGGTCCTCACGGGGGACTTCAACCACCCCAACATCTGTTGGAGGGACAACACGGCAGGACATAAGCAATCCGGGAGGTTCCTGGAATGTGTCAATGATAACTTCCTTCTCCAAGTGGTAGAGCAGCCAACGAGGAGAGGTGCTCTGCTGGACCTTGTTCTCACCAACAAGGAGGGGCTGGTGGGGAACGTGAAGCTCAAGGGCAGCCTGGGCTGCAGTGACCACGAAATGGTGGAGTTCAAGATCCTTAGGGCACCGAGGAGGGCGCACAGCAAGCTCAGTACCCTGGAATTCAGGAGAGCAGACTTTGGCCTCTTCAGGGATCTGCTTGGTAGAGTGCCATGGGACAAAGCCCTGGAGGGAAGAGGGGCCCAAGAAAGCTGGGTAGTAGTCAAGGATCACCTCCTCCAAGCTCAGGAGCGATGCATCCTAACAAAGAGGAAGTAAGGCAAAAATGCCAGGGGGCCTGCATGGATGAACAAGGAGCTCCTGGACAAACTCAAACACAAAAAGGAAGCCTACAGAGGGTGGAAGCAAGGACAGGCAGCCTGGGAGGAATACAGCGAAATTGTCCGAGCAGCCAGGGATCAGGTTAGGAAAGCTAAAGCCCTGATAGAATTAAATCTGGCCAGGGACATCAAGGGCAACAAGAAAAGATTCTATAGGTATGTCGGGGATAAAAGGAAGACGAGGGAAAATGTGGGCCCTCTCCGGAATGAAACGGGAGACCTGGTTAGCCGGGACACGGAGAAGGAGGAGGTACTCAATGACTTTTTTGCCTCAGTCTTCACCAGCAAGTGCTCGAGCCTCACCACCCAAGCCACAGAAGGCAAAGGCAGAAGCCGCCCACTGTGGGAGAACATCAGGTTTGAGACCATCTAAGGCACCTGAGGGTGCACAAGTCCATGGGACCCAATGAGATCCATCCGCAGGTCCTGAGGGAACTGGCGGATGAAGTTGCTAAGCCACTCTCCATTGTATTTGAGAAGTCGTGGCAGTCCGGTGAAGTTCCCACTGACTGGAAAAGGGGAAACATAACCACCATTTTTAAAAAGGGAAAAAAGGAAGACCCGGGGAACTACAGGCCAGTCAGTCTCACCTCTGTGCATGGGAAGATCATGGAACAGATCCTCCTGGAAGCTATGCTAAGGCACACGGAGGACAGGGAGGTGATTCGAGACAGCCAGCATGGCTTCACCAAGGGCAAGTCCTGCCTGACTAACCTAGTGGCCTTCTATGATGGAGTGACTACATCAGTGGACACGGGAAGGGCTACAGATGTCGTCTATCTGGACCTCTGTAAGGCCTTTGACACGGTCCCCCACAACATCCTTCTCTCTAAACTGGAGAGGTACGGATTTGATGGGTGGACTGTCCGGTGGGGGAGGAATTGGTTAGATGGTCACATCCAGAGGGTGGTGGTCAACGGCTCAATGTCCAGATGGAGATCCGTGATGAGTGGTGTCCCGCAGGGGTCCGTATTGGGACCAGTACTGTTTAATATCTTCATCAATGACCTAGACAGTGGGATCGAGTGCACCCTCAGCAAGTTTGCAGATGACACTAAGCTGAGTGGGATCGAGTGCACCCTCAGCAAGTTTGCAGATGACACCAAGCTGAGTGGTGTGGTCGACATGCCAGAGGGACGGGATGCCATCCAGAGGGACCTGGGCAAGCTCGAGAAGTGGGCCCGTGTGAGCCTCATGAGGTTTAACAAGGCCAAGTGCAAAGTCCTGCACCTGGGTCGGGGCAACCCCTGGTATCAATACAGGCTGGGGGATGAAGGGATTGAGAGCAGCCCTGCCGAGAAGGACTTGGGGGTACTGGTGGATGAAAAGCTGGACATGAGCCAGCAATGTGCGCTCACAGCCCAGAAGGCCAGTCGTATCCTGGGCTGCATCAAAAGCAGCGTGGCCAGCAGGTCGAGGGAGGTGATTCTGCCCCTCTACTCTGCTCTGGTGAGACCCCACCTGGAGTCCTGCGTCCAGCTCTGGAGCCCTCAGCATAAGAAAGACACGGACCTGTTGGAGCAGGTCTGGAGGAGGGTCACAAAAATGATCAGGGGGACGGAACAGCTCTCCTGTGAAGAAAGGCTGAGAGAGTTGGGGTTGTTCAGCCTGGGGAAGAGAAGACTTTGGGGAGACCTTCTAGCAGCCTATCAGTACTTAAAGGGGGCTTATAAAAAAGATGGTAGCAGACTTTTTAGCAGGGCCTGTTGCGACAGGACAAGGGGGAATGGCTTTAAACTAAAGGGGGGTAGATTTAGACTAGATACAAGGAAGCAATGTTTTACACTGAGGGTGGTGAAGCACTGGCACAGGTTGCCCAGAGAGGTGGTGGATGCCCCATCCCTGGAAACGTTCCAGGTCAGGTTGGACGGGGCTCTGAGCAACCTGATCTAGTTGAAGATGTCCCTGCCCATGGCAGAGGGGTTGGACTAGATGACCTTTAAGGGTCCCTTCCAACCCAAACTATTCTATGATTCTATGATTCTATTACACAGGACTTGGAGATAAAGGAACACAGGATCAGATTGGATCATCTGGTTCAAATCCAATCCTCAGCTGTTTCAGGCAGCATTTCATACAGTCCTTTTAGAAATTTGTAAAACTCGTGTGTTTAGTTTCTCCTTTTGCTGTTTCCATTGAGAAGCTGATACAGAACTCAGCTCCTCTAGTGGATAGGAGTTTTCTTCCAATTTCTATGCTAAATTTATTTATGGCTAGCTAGCACCTAGGTTTGGGTTTTTGTTGTGATTTTCTGCAGCAACATTTGCCTTCAGCTTATTTTCTCAGTGTTATTCTCCCTTTCAACCATGCATTTAGAAAGAGAAATCATATTCTCAGTCTTTTTGGTTAGACGCTATAAAGTTACTCTGTATCTTTTCATATAAAAATGTATTTTTTTCACCTTCACAGCAGCCCTTCTTTGCAGCCTTCCTAGCAAACTGCTGCATGAGCATTTTTGTGCTCCAATGTTCATCTCTAAGTCATCATCTCAAAAATGATGACGTGACACGACAACACAATAAGCATTTTTCACATTACAATACAGAGCAACAATGAATGACAATATGATGCATTAGGTCTCAGAAAAAATGTAAAAGAATGTGCATACAGTGTTAATATAAAAAAATCTTTCAAATTACTTTAGATAAAATATAAACAGCTATGGAGAAGTTTTCTGTGTGACACTTACAGATATCATTCTTATATTCTCCCTTAGCTAACTGGCGTTTTCAGACATCCTTAAATCCTCACCCTGTTCCTGAGTTTCTAAGCCTCTTTTTCTCTGCAACTGCCTGCAGTTATACATGTCCTATTACTAAAAACGGGTAAACTGTGAAAGATGAAGTGAGATTTCAAACAAATCACTAATCTCAAACTTAGAAGTGCTACCAAAATAACACAAATTTCCTGCACAAAGATGGCTTGAGTTATGACAATCAAGCAATGGGTATAAAAGCAAATCCTCAGATTTCTGGAACTTCCCCTAGTCTTACTGCTTGTTGTAATAAAAGCTGATTTTCTTCCTTCCAGAGGACTCCAAGGAACTCCTGGGGAATGTTCCCTGGAAGAGGGGACATTACTGCACGCCTGCCTGGGCACACGTGTGACTGACCTCCCTCCCAGCTACAACGGTCGAAGGAAGGGCAACACACTTGTGCTACACAAACACCTTTTACAGGTCTTACTGCAACAATAGGGGTTTGGGTTATTTCTACTCATTCCCAATGGTAAAATAAGTCCAGTGCTCCAGTTCACTGTATTTCCAGAGCCACAAAATATGCAAAGGTTTGATTCAAAAGAGACAATACTTTTTCAATTTCTGAAAGAAGGTGATAAAGGAAGGATTACTTCAAAGCCAGGCATATTATTAAAACAGTCCACCTCCTCCCACCCTTTCATTTAGTTAAAGACAGGCATCATACCTAACATCCCCCACCATGGTTTCCTTTCCCGTCTCTGCAGCATTGCCTCCTCCGTTTATGAAAACTGGATAGGAGGACTTTACACTTAAACAGAATATTCTTCTAAGGAAGAAATGTTAATAAATCTCTTCATACAAAGATAATGCATGGAAATGCCTTATGCCAAGTTTCCAAAGTTCTCAGGGCCTCGCTGTATCTTTGTCATGCTTATTTCCATTGGGAAGGTTATCTGGAAGTTCATGCCAACATTGTGTCCTGGTTTCAGCAGGGATAGAGTTAATTTCCTTCCTAGTAGCTGGTACAGTGCTGTGTTTTGGATTTAGGGTGAGAAAAATGTTGATAACACACCGATGTTTTAGTTGTTGCTAGGTAGTGTTTACACTAGTCAAGGACTTTTCAGCTTCCCATGCTCTACTGACTGAACAGGCTGGAGGTGCACAAGAAGCTGGGAGGGGGCACAGCCAGGACAGCTGACCCAAACTGGCCAAAGGGATATTCCATACCATGTGACGTCATGCTCAGTATATAAAGCTGGGGGAAGAAGAAGGAAGGGGGGGACGTTTGGAGTGATGGCGTTTGTCTTCCCAAGTAACCGTTACGCGTGATGGAGCCCTGCTTTCCTGGAGATGGCTGAACACCTGCCTGCCCATGGGAAGTAGTGAATGAATTCCTTGTTTTGCTTTGCTTGCGTGTGTGGCTTTTGCTTTACCTATTAAACTGCCTTTATCTCAACCCATGAGTTTTCTCACTTTTACCCTTCCGATTCTCTCCCCCATCCCACTGGGGGGGAGTGAGCGAGCGGCTGCGTGGTGCTTAGTTGCCGGCTGGGGTTAAACCACGACAGTCCTTTTTGGCGCCCAACGTGGGGCTCGAAGGGTTCGAGATAATGACAGGTTTGATTGGAATGTGCTAGATCGAATTTATACCTGTTATAGCTGTTTAGCTATTAATTGGCAGGCTCCTGTGCTTGCCATGGGGCTTGCTTGCCTTACTGTATATTAGAGTCCAATGCTCGTTAGTGGCTGTTTTTTGCTTTCACTGCTTGCTGTACTGCTTATCATCGTATTCTGCTGTGCCTGGGAACATTTTGATAACGCAATGGCGATGTGCCTGGGCTGGCAGATGGCCAGGGCATCCCTGCTGTTTCTGTGCTGCTGTACTGGACAGGCTGGAAATCCAGTGTGAACTCGAGTCGAAGGGACTGTGACCTGTGGATGAGTCCATGCGGGAGCAGGACACCCCAAAGTGTCTGTGGCCGTGGATAAGCCCATGCCAGAGCAGGTACATCTCGAAGCGTCTGTGGCCGCGGTTACGTTTGTGCTACAGCAGGTTTACTTCTGAAGGGACTGTGGCTGCGAGTAAGGCCACGCTGGAGCAGGTATATCTCTGAAGACATTGTGGCCCATGGAGAAGGCCGTGCTGGAACAGGTGCATCTCAAAGTGACTGTGGATAAGTCTATGCCGCAGCAGGCGTACCCCTGGAGAGACTGTGGCTCATAGATAAGGCTCCACTTGGAGCAGGTACTACCCTAAGGGACTGCAGTCTGTGGATAAGTCCAAGCCAGAGCAGGGGCAAGGGGAGGAGTTTATTGCAATGTTAAACCCTATGGTTTGATCTGAAGGGACCAGGGGTGGAGATTGTAATGGAAATACCTTTAAATTGTTGTAACCCATGATTTGAGTTGCGTGTTATAGGAATTACTATAGCAGGAACCACCCGAACAAGTGGAGGACAAGCCTTACAAGAAGCAGTGCAAGTGCAGCAGTGACCTGACCTGAGCTGGCTTTGGTACCCAGTAACTCCACGCAACACACCACCTCTCCTGTCCTGAGTGACCACCATCACAGATGGAGCCCAAAGTCACGGACTAAATGAACTCAATGGATATTTCATGGACATTTCTGGACATTTTACAGACATTCCACAAGGGTGGTCCATAGACTAAGGGAATGATATCTGTGTGTTATATCAAAGGATGGAAAGCGGGGTGGTTGGTTAATGAGGTTGCACTGGAAAATATGGGACTTGAGCATGGCGTAGATGGTATAGAATAAGGGGTGGATACTGTCCTGGTTTCAGCAGGGATAGAGTTAATTTCCTTCCTAGTAGCTGGTACAGTGCTGTGTTTTGGATTTAGGGTGAGAAAAATGTTGATAACACACCGATGTTTTAGTTGTTGCTAGGTAGTGTTTACACTAGTCAAGGACTTTTCAGCTTCCCATGCTCTACTGACTGAACAGGCTGGAGGTGCACAAGAAGCTGGGAGGGGGCACAGCCAGGACAGCTGACCCAAACTGGCCAAAGGGATATTCCATACCATGTGACGTCATGCTCAGTATATAAAGCTGGGGGAAGAAGAAGGAAGGGGGGGACGTTTGGAGTGATGGCGTTTGTCTTCCCAAGTAACCGTTACGCGTGATGGAGCCCTGCTTTCCTGGAGATGGCTGAACACCTGCCTGCCCATGGGAAGTAGTGAATGAATTCCTTGTTTTGCTTTGCTTGCGTGTGTGGCTTTTGCTTTACCTATTAAACTGCCTTTATCTCAACCCATGAGTTTTCTCACTTTTACCCTTCCGATTCTCTCCCCCATCCCACCGGGGGGGAGTGAGCGAGCGGCTGCGTGGTGCTTAGTTGCCGGCTGAGGTTAAACCACGACACATTGCTGTAATCCCCAATTAATCAGTTGATTGTTTTTTTTCCCTGCATGTTCCACCATCCGGCGTGAATCTCTTGACACATGGCAGAAGAGCCATTCTCTGGTTCAGAGAATGAACATTTAGTTGTTTTATACAAATTGGAACAGCATCAAAAACAAAGAATGAAAGACCCTCATCCCAGAATACATGACAGCCTCCCTGGCAGGTGGGGTCACATCCCTGCAGGCAAATACGGAAACTGTCCCTGGACAGTTTCCCTGACACATTCTGGGTCAGTTGTTTTTGTTGTTGTTGGTTTTTGTTTTGGTTTTTTTTAAACTATTTGGCTGGTAGAGAAAAGGGGTCAATCTCCAGCGACTTTATAACTATCTCCAATCACCCAATGCACACACATGCATATAGATATTTTTCAGTTCACCCAGCAAAATCAAAAATCAAACAGTTTGCACAGCAACTGTTGCAAAGACACAATGGATGAACTGGTAATTCAAGTAAACAGATAAAAATAAGTAGAACCTACACTTTTTACGCTTAAGTCAGATTTTAGTGTGGTTTTCCTGAAAGAGACATAGATTCTGCAAGCACAGTTCAACATGCTTCAGCGTCCACGAAGAGGCAGCCACACAGGTTTAACTGAGAAAGTAGGGATAACTGCTTTTAGCTTCTCCTTTTTCCTTAAATACTATCTAAGACAAGCTTAAAGAAGGAAGACATTTCGCATATACCTAAGCCCATCTATCACAACCCAAATTTCCAAGGAGCTGCACGTTATTTACCCACTCGGTAAAGGCATTCCAAATCAATGCATTTGCTCATGACGCCTAACCCGAACAGCACAAATGTTTTGTGGAGATACTGAAAATGTTCTCTTACTATTTTACTTTGATTTGTTTTCGCTATTGATTTTATATTTTTTTTTTTGCTTTTTGTCTTCTTAGGAGCCAGAACCAATCCCCACAGTTCTTTCTACTTCCTCTTTGCTGAATGACAATTCTTCAGTTGAAATGTATCATATATTTATTTCGGGTCAAATAAGTGACCAAGAAAAACATTTCCATGAAGCTTCTGCCTTTTTCTTGAAGTGAAAACTGTAAAATTATTTACTAACATGTTCCCATAATCAAAAGTAATATTGGAAAACAGTATGTTTCTCTGCAACCGAATACCTTCACTTGTGTATAATTAACCCAATGGGCACAATGAAGCAACTGCCTGGAACAGCATGGCTCCTTAATCTATAAAACAGTAAGCGATTTTTGAAGGGTATTTTTCTTTCAGATCATAGATTTACTATCTTGAACATAAGGGTCCCTTTAATTTTTAGTAAATGCATGAAAGCTTTCTGCTGTTTGTCTTTTGATAAAAATGAAGTACCAAATCACACACATGCCTGAACGTACCTGTTGTTAGCATTACTGTTTCAGTCCCTAGCAATATGCCTGAAAAACATCTGCAAACTGAAAAGCCGAGTTCAGAAAAATGAAACAAATAAAAAAACCCCACAGTTTATAGTAACAGCTGATCCTAGCTGTAAAGGAGCAGATGGGACTCATCCATATGCTATCAGAAAGTGGGAGACCACACAACATCTAAGCTATCAAGAAAGTATCAGATGTTCTAACAGGAGAGAAAATATTGTATTTTTAAAGGCAATTTTATGCTCTAGAAAGTTATAGCAGTATTTTTATAAGCTCAATTCCTCACGTTATTTACTATTTTCAGATGGAATAATTCTTCCAAGTACCAATAGCTCAATGAACGTAAACTGAATTCATTCTAGATGAAGATCTGTATCTGCAGAATCATTACAAACCGTGTGGAATTTATTCTGAAGAATGCTGAAATGCTCTAAATAACTACAGAAGGAATTAAATAAGATACTAAACATTAGTAATACCATGACAATTGTACCTTTTTAACCAACACAAACAAATGACGCTCAGCCTTCTACAAAAGGCTAAAAACATTAAAAATCTGCAACAATAATAGAGTATGCATTAATTTTCTTGACGAAAAACCCTTTCACTGACCAGAAAGGTGGGAAAGATATTCCTAAACTTCAGCCTTGTCTTGTTGAACTACCAGACTGCTGCAAAAGAATACTAGATTATTGAAATTTTCCTGCTAAAGCGGTGTCATAAAATACCACTGAGAAGAAAGCAATAAGAAATAGCCACTCAGTCTGGAAAAATCTGAGGTGATAAGGTAAAAGTCTACAAGATCACAAGAAACTTGAAGAGGGAGGAAGGGGATCAGTTGTTCCACTTCCAATGAAAGACCTAAAGGGCATCACACAAAACAAAACAAAGAATGTCTTCATGCACATGAGAGGTGGTAGACATGTAGCTTTCTTTGCTAAAGGATGCTAAAATTTTGCACAGTTTCAGACATGGAAGACTATTAAAATCTTGGAAACTATGTCTCAGGAAGACCTTAAGCTGAAAAAAAAGTGTACTGGTTCTGGAAAAGTGTCTCGCCTGCTTGCCCTGTTCGTACTTTTCTCTAGACACTCTCTAACAGCCACTGCATTGGAGATGTGTTCAAAAATGTGTTCTTTCCTACTTACTTCCTCTTGCTAAAACTCTAACATTAGTAGGAAATGAAAGAGAAGGTTAATTTTCAGCAGTGACTTTCCCATTAAAAGGAATTATGTTTTTGTGTACCATGACACTCCACTAGCATTGCACACTTCTCTGAGAAAGAACTTAGTTCCTTAGTATATGTATGATACATATATATGCATATGCCATATCTGTCACATATAGGGTATCTTAGTATAACTGTCACAGTATAGTTTTGAACAAAACAAAGCCAATTTTAAATCAGTCAGTAAGTGCTAGTGAGTAGCACTTGCCCTGTCTAGGAAGATCCAGAAATACAGATTTCCCACTGGACTACAGAGTTCTGAAATAAAAAAACAGAAGTACAAACTATTCAATTTTGATCTTTGTATAGTAATTAAGGACTCAAAATCCTTGGTAGCCTGCTCAGCTGTCTGTAAGCAAAGAGCTTTTCCTTATAGTCACTGCATCTTTCTTGTTTCAACATACGCCTTTTGTCTCTGAAGCACTCCCACGACACACCACCAACAGGAGCCTGGCTCTGTCATGGCAACATCCTCCTCATAGGTACTGGGACTGCTCTTAGATGCCCCCAAAGCTGTCTCTTCTCCAGGCTGAAGTCTAGCTCACCCAGCCCCTTCTCACAGGGCTCCTGTCCCTGACTTGGTGACTCTCCAGTGGACTTGCCCCAGCTTATTGATGTCTTTCCTGTACTGGGGAGTGGGGGTAAAACTTGACACAGTAATTGCACTCAAATATTGAAGTTGTGCTTCAATGTGTGTGATACAAAAAGCAGTGGATGTCTCACTTTTTGGTAACACTTTCTTTGTTCAGAAAAAAAATATACACGCTTTCTTCTCATTCATCCATCTTAAAACACGGCTAATAACGGAAGTTGCTTTCATATTCTGAAAGAGAACTGCTCCCAGGTAAGAGAGAGCCAAGTAGTTTAGATCTCCTAAGCCCCACTAAACAGAACAGAAAAGTTTCACTGAAGAGAAATCTGGCCCTACTGAAGTCAGCTAAAATATTGCTATTGAGTTACAGAGGAACCAGAATATGATTCCTCGCAACTTCTTCTCAACAGCTGAAGTTTCAATTAAGAAAATTTTCATAAAAAGCAAAGCAACGTTCAATGCTACTGAAGTATTCCCACTATTGTCAGGTATTAGAAATGTTTGAACATACACAGGAAAGGTGGAGAGGCCAACTAGGTAGCTACTGGTATAGTATTAACGGTTTTTGGCTTTAAAAGCAACGAGCACAATGAAAAACACAAAAGAAGATTTAATTTTAAAGAATTTCTGTAGAAAGCAAGTAAGTAATATCAAACAAAAGCTGTTTGTCTTGCATGTATCTGCAGACACTGTTCCAAAGAGACTGCAAAGTACAATAGAAAATCCTGAATAGCATCGGTAAAAGGAAAGAAGCTAAGTGAAGAAAACCAGAATCCATTCTGAAGAATGGTGAGGTGAAGGAGAAAAGTAGAGGGTTAATCTTAATATGCTGAAAATACAACATGTAAGAACATATTGATCTGCAAGTTCTAAAAATCGGTGGAACATGTTTGGTGAATGGAGTTAAATCCAGTTGGCGGCCGGTCACGAGCGGTGTTCCCCAGGGCTCAGTTTTGGGGCCGGTCTTGTTCAATATTTTTATCGATGATCTGGATGAGGGGATCGAGTGCACCCTCAGTAAGTTTGCAGATGACACCAAGTTGGGCGGGAGTGTTGATCTGCTTGAGGGTAGGAAGGCTCTGCAGAGGGACCTGGACAGGCTGGATCGATGGGCCCAGGCCAACTGTATGAGGTTCAACAAGGCCAAGTGCCGGGTCCTGCATTTCAGCCACAACAACCCCATGCAGTGCTACAGGCTTGGGGAAGAGTGGCTGGAAAGCTGCCTGGCGGAAAAGGACCTGGGGGTGCTGGTTGACAGCCGGCTGAACATGAGCCGGCAGTGTGCCCAGGCGGCCAAGAAGGCCAATGGCATCCTGGCCTGTATCAGAAATAGTGTGGCCAGCAGGAGGAGGGAAGTGATCGTGCCCCTGTACTCGGCACTGGTGAGGCCGCACCTTGAATACTGTGTTCAATTTTGGGCCCCTCACTACAAGAAGGACGTTGAGGTGCTGGAGCGTGTCCAGAGAAGGGCAACGAAGCTGGTGAGGGGTCTGGAGAACAAGTCTTATGAGGAGCAGCAGAGGGAACTGGGGTTGTTTAGCCTGGAGAAAAGGAGGCTCAGGGGAGACCTCATCGCGCTCTACAACTCCCTGAAAGGAGGTTGTAGCGAGGTGGGTGTTGGTCTCTTCTCCTAAGTAACTAGCAATAGGACGAGAGGAAATGGCCTCAAGTTGCGCCAGGGGAGGTTTAGATTGGATGTAAGGAAAAAATCTCTTTACTGAAAGAGTGGTTAAACATTGGCACAGGCTGCCCAGGGAAGTGGTTGAGTCACCATCCCTGGAAGTATTTAAGAGACGTGTAGATGAGGCGCTTAGGGACATGGTTTAGTGGGCATGGTGGTGTTGGGTTGACGGTTGGACTCGATGATCTTAGAGGTCTTTTCCAACCTTAATGATTCTATGATTCTATGTCTGTAATATGGAAAAAAATTACAATTTGTTTCAACAGAGTTTTTTAGATAAAACAAAGGTAGATGTTGCAAGCAGCTGCACTCACTTGAATTGTTTAGCTACTTAAAACACTGGGAGGGAAGTTTTCAAGACATTTCAAGTCAACATTTGACTTTCCTTAGGTATTCAAAATGCAAGAGCAGTTCTATTCCACAGAATTCTTCTTTCAAAAAAAAAAATCCCAGTCTAAGAAACATAGTCTGCAATACTAGGGACTCAGCTGAACCTGAGATTTGTCCTTACGGAAGGACAAAGGGATTGCAAGATTGTTTGCACTATTTGCCTTGCATGAAGAGCTGGAAGTGAGGAAGGAGAACAGTCTCCATAGGCCATCTACAGTCCAACATCAGGTGCATTAATGACGCTAGTCAAGCCTGTTTGACTCCTTCCTTCTTCTGGTCAGCTACCATATGCAAAGGAATAAGCACAGAGATTAGTGATAAACTATTTTCCCAGAAGCAAGGGGAAAAGGAATATTTTGATCTTCTCTCCTTTTTCCTCTAAAGCAGCATAATTTGTCCTCAGCTTTTCCAAAAGAGGATCCACAGAATTACAGCCCTGTAGAGTCACACGGAATATCAGCAACTTACTTTCCCCAAATAAACCACAATCAATTAATTAGATCACTTCAGTGGTGAAGATGTATAAACAGTTGATTAATGTTTAATGTCAAACTCTTTATAAAGAAAAAGAGGCAATAAATGGTGCATGAAAAAACCTGAGAACTCAGGGGAACAGAAGTCTTGCTTTCAGGTTTACAGCAGAACACCTGTGAAAAAACTCCTAAAAAGCAGTAGATTTTTCCCACTTTTGTGGAGAACAGTTTGTAAGAGAATCTTTGAAAATTTAAGCACTGTTTTGACATCTTACTCTGTATGTGTATTGAATTTGGATTAAATTCCTCTTTATCTGTCTGCAAATAATTTTTGTTAACATTTCATTATTTGGTAACTGCAGGATCCGATTCTGATTAAGTACCCGAAGGCTAGAGCAACAATGTTTAGAGAACTACTACACAGGTAAGTATTTGCATATTATGCATATCTATTAAAATGCATTTTCCAAAAACATGATGCAATTAGAATCACAGGATAAATTAGGTTGGAAGGGACTTCTGGAATTCAGCCTGTGGTCAAAGCAGGGCCGGTTGTTCATGAACTTGTCCAGCTGAGTTTTGAATAGCTCCAAGGATGGAGATTTAAAGTCCACTTTGAGCAATGTCTTCCAGTGTTTAACCACTCTCAGTGTAAAATTTTTTCTCTTCTATCCAGTCAGAATTGCCCTTGCTGAGACTTGACTGTTGCTCTGGTCCTTTCATTCTACACTTCTGAGAAAGGTCTGGCTTTATTACTTTTTTATTCCTTAAACATGTTCTTTGTTAAAGCAAATAAAATACAAAAATTACAACCTGGGAATACTGGACTTTATAGAAAGTTGTATCCATCTCTAAGTAATCAAAACTGGGCTGGGGAAATAGATCTGATAAACTCATTACAACCTACAAAACCAGTTACCTGAGGGCATCAGATCTGAAATGTATGCAGTCAGTAAAGAACTGCCAGACAAGCAGCAGCTCCACCATTAGGACATCTACCTTTTCCATCATCTTCCTAAAGAGAGCATGCTCTTGCACAGCACTTCTCTATCTTTGGAAAGGAAAAGAAGAAAGGAACCACACACAACTGTCCCCTTCCTCCACCAGTGTCCAATTTGCATCCTACCGGCATTGAGCTGCTAACACAAGCATTGATAAATAAAACACTCAGCTTCCAGTCTGAGTGTTTTTTATAGATTTACAAAATCATAGCAATCCTACAATAACAGCCAACATTTTAATTTGGTACTGATTGCAATTTAGGCACTCGTTCTCAATTATGCTGACAGCTAAGTGGGAATGCGTGTGTACATGGGTTTTTATCGAGAATATTGCTATCACTTTGTGTTGCTATCATCTTTTACTGTCTTAGAACCCTTGTGGTCATCAGATAAGGGTAAAGTGAAGTTCCCTACAAGGAATTTGTTAACATAGTGCCAGTGCAAAAATACCTGTGCTTTGATGTACAAAGAAACATGAAAAAATATAGACATACCTGGTCCAATGCAGAACGATGCAATGATTGCAAGGATGCAAAATATACTGAGGTAAGGAAGCCAATGCACCGTTTTCTGGGTAGATAAAAGACAATCATGGTAAGTATATTGTACATACCAATATTAAAAAAATCACAGATAATAGTGTTTTCAACGATTCTTTCTCTATTTCAGAATTTAGTATAGGATTACTTTAGAAAATCACAGTATTTCTGTAGAACTTTATTAGATTATTTGTATTAAAGGTCTTGGTCTCTGTGGAATCCCTGTAGAGAAACACTAGAGAAGCTCTTGCACCACAGAAGTCACAACTCTGAAAGTTTACAAGTTCTTGTGCTAAAGTTCAAGCCATCCTGGAAACGAGTTTTTCTTTCCATTGAACAGATTTGGCGCCTCCATCCTCCTCAGGTATTTCAGCCATGTTTAAAAGGAGCAACTATGATGGCCCATAGAGCTTCAAAGTTCCCCAGTTAAAGGCTGGGCTGAAGTCTAGACACGACAGGCTACCTTTCGGTAGGACAGCTGTATCTGAACCTTAGCAAAGCATGTGAAAGTCACAGTCTAGGGATTTTAGCCATAATCTAATTTTGCAGACAAGGAGGGCCATGTGTGCAAACAACAGGTACAAGGAAAAGAGAACAAACTATAAATGGTTCTTTAATGGAATTGTAAATGGAATCATTCTTGAGTTCTCGTCTGAACTCAGATCCAAGGTCTCTAAAGGCACTGAGAGAGAGAAGGTGCAAAAACAGAGTAGATATAAATTCCCCTGAGATCAAGCCTACTTGTACCCTAGGTCCTTTGTTCAAAGCAATACCTAATCTCTCATACTTAACAGATTGAGACACTTCTGAAAGGAACTAAAACTGGAAGGCACTCAAACTTCAGAGATTTACAATAGCTGAAAGTCCTCACGGATCAGACTAGGTTTTAAAAGATTTGGAAGAGAATTTTTTACTGTTTACTTGCAATAACATCTCTCTTCTGGAGAGCTGTCTTCTAGTTGTCGTGACAGGTATGTGAAGTAAAGCTTTATTGTGCTGTACATACAGGTAGGTCAAATAATACTTTGCAATGGTGTGGCATACACCTGCTAGTCAAACTGACTTACTGACTCTCTTCAACCAAGAAACAAGATTTGAAAGTCAAATTAATGGCAAGACACAGGAATCAACAACAGCAGAAAAACAACTTGGTGAAAGACCACCCAAAACCATGCCATTGCAGACTGCCAGTTTTACTTCTCAAAAGCCCTCAGGAACAGAAAGAAACTGGTTTGTTATGAAAATGGAAGCTAAACAAGGAAAAATGACTCAGGGTCAGTATTTAGATTGGTTTAATAATCCTCCTCTGACCATCTGAAATAGCTGGGGAACTGACTGCTAATAACATCTGAGCACTTAAGTGCAGATGTTCTGCAAAGGCCAAGTCTTTATATTTTCAATAAAAATATCAGATATGTAACTTGAAAGAAACAGCAAACATGGAAATTTTTCACTACTGGAAAAAAACATCCAAGCCAAGAATAAGAATGACATATAATGTATGAAAGAAATCTCAAAAAGACTGCATTACAAACAAAGATAAAAACCACAGAATATGGGTAAACTATTTACCCAAGTATGGGTAAAATTGTCTTCATAATAGTTTATGATATGCATGGATCTTTTGAGTTAAGGAGACTGAACGTGACAAAGCCCCTATGGCTTTTTAATGCAAAAGCTGCTATGGCTAACCATAGTAGATTGAAACCAATAGATTTCACAAAGAAACAAAAGAGACCTTCAAATCCTTATGTCAAACTGATTAAAAGGACTGGCTTATGTAGGAATGCCGAGGCAAACAGGTATCGAGCACCTGGTGTTTAAAACGGGCAAAAGAGAGTAAAAATAATGTAGTGACTGTAGTGTTACCTGTAAAGTCAGAGAGACAGTAAGTACTGCGAAGAAGACAACCATCAACCCAAAACCCCCAATGAGAAGAGGCCTGCGTCCGAGCCGTTCAATAACTAAGCCCTGGAAAACAAAAAGTGGCATTTGACTTTCCTGATAAAGCACTGAAGAACTCAGACCATGTAATATGTTCTCCTAGTAAACATGAACACCAAAAATAAAACCATCAGAGTTGATTTTGTACTATTTATCAGGTATGATGTGTTCGTAATTGTGTTCACAATTATGTTTACATAATTCAACCTCTTTGAAAAAACAAGTCAGCATAACATCCTTATTTAAAACCACTGAAAAAAATGGGAAACCATCAAAACCAGTACTTGTTAATAGTTTTATGCCTGGATTTCCTCCTACAGAACAAATATCACCATATTGGTAAGACAAAAGAATGTGCAACTGGTAAATTCAACTTTAATACTGTTAGCGTGGTAGATTTCTAAGTTACTACTACATTAAACTTCTTCCATAACAATTTAATAGTAAAACAAGGACTGTACATTAGCTATATAAAAATGATTAATATGATGATAACTACACAAAGTTTTATTTTTTTCCTTATTTATTGTTTATCTTTTTAGGGGAGAAATAACTCTACATTGGTTGAACTGCTTACAAATTTGCACCAAACTCCTATAATAATGTTCTTAAAATATGTAATTTTTTCAGTGTCAAAAAGTTCAAACACTTTGACTATTTAATTTCAACATCTCTCTGAATTTAAGCTTAAAAGGCTTAAAATCTAAGCTTAAAAACTTTTTAGCATAGATTAAATAATTTTTTATTAATCTAAAATTTATTTTTAATTTCTTTTTTGTCCAAACAGAAAAAAACATTTAGTCATGATCTAGGATAGTTAATGTAATTGGAATAGCCAGATAAAACACATCCACCTGTCAGAAAATTTTGCTCAGACAGGGGATTTTAACACTGATACTTGTGCACTCACGCACATTTTGAATTTATATTAACACCTGAAGATAAATCAATTTCGTTAAAAGCAATCACAAAATTTGAATACTTATCTGCTAGAGCAGAACACAATGAAGAGATTCTTGAAAAGCTGTAACATGGAACTGTCTTGTCTTTGCTAGTCTGACTCATTAAAATAGGCTAATATATATATATTTTAGGTCATAACATCTAATGTACTATTCCTGTTGATAACTACTGTAATTGCTAACTACAGTTGGCTTTCTTATGAGAAAGATAAAACAATTTCATGAAGCCTGAAATGTATCACTTCAAATAACCTGAAGTCAGAATCACACAACTGTTTGCCACATCATTATTTACTGGAGACTGAAATCACCCTTTCACACCTCCCTCGAGCAGAAGATAAAATGAGCAACTAAAATGAAATCTGGAGCGATACCCTTAATTCTGGGAGACGATGCACACCGTTCCACTGTAAGCATCTAGAAGAAACGTGTTAAAGGAAAGTACAAAGTCACCCAGGGAAGAAATGCCTTATGTGGCAAGCGCTTCTCCCACAGCATCAGGGTCACCAGCAGATTTTAGGACAGGCTTCAAAACACGCCGACCCTGCACCCTGCCGAGCTGGACTTCCACACTGGAGACACGCACCGTGATGCTGCAGAACATGGAAAGCAGCTCTGGGGCGAGCTTTAGCATTCTTTATTTCTTTAAATGAGGAAATATACTCATTTTGACAGTTTCCACAGCTTCCGTAATAGAATTTATTTCAAAGTCATGTTTAAAATAGACCCGCACTGATGTTATTAACATTTCACATTGTGCTCACAGGGTCCAAATGTTCCAAAACTGCAACTGCTGCACTGTCAAAACCTCTACAAGATGCCATGTATTTTCCACTATGATTAATGAATCCATCTTGCAAACACACGTGGCCACACATACACTTAACCAAGAGACATTTTTTATGGCTGTGAGGGATGAAAAGTTATCTGATGGGTCCATAAGAAGACGGAGACTTCTGCAATAGATGCTTCACATGTAATTTGATATGAATTACACGTTCAGCAATAGATGCTGCGCATGTAATTTGACATACCAAGGAATTTCCCTTATTTTTTTCAATTCTGGATTGGTGGTTGTGATTAAACAATTTTGGTGTTACACCAGCTGGTGGGGTTTGTATTAAAACGGGGTAAGGGATGAATGTTTCTCTTAGAGCGAAAAAGGTTCATAGACGGCTCTCATACAGAGCAAAACATGGGAAAAAAGTGCTACATGGTTTCTGGTGTTAAAGCTCAAAGAAAAGCAAACCCTACTAAGGGAGGACAGTTTGGACTAGGTCCTCCAAAAAGATGTGTGTATGCACTTGTGCCTAAATGCATTGAGAATAAGTACTCTGGACACTTTGGGGCAAATCTAGGTGGGTTGGTGAGGAAATCCCAGTTTTAACTGAGAGCAGCCAAGTATAGATACAGTTACAGCAGATCTGCGGGCTCCATATCCTTTTTACTGAAAAGAATATTAGTTTCTAATACATTTAAATTCTTTTTTATTCAGAGACAATTCAGGAAGAAATAAAGCAAATCCACGTACAGTCATTCTTTTCCCTGAGCTGATGCCAGGTTTCCCAAGCATTCATCATTGCTATTTATTTAATACAGGAGCAATGAGGAACTTGAATGCTTCAGCTTCTGGGCACTCCCTGCAGTTTCCATCCCAAAGAATTTACAATTACAATTCTTGGTGACATTTCTTGTGATTTATGGAATGGACCAACTTTGTTCACTGGAAAAAATAAGCAGCAATTTTGTCCTTATTCACAGAGATGCTATGATGTACCAGAATTGCTGGGAATCGTATAATCACTTCCAAAGTTGATATGAAGTTAAGTACACTGACAACACTAATAAATCTAGGAAATAGAGACTCAAAAGGCTTCTCAATTAGACATGATTAACTTGCACAGTTATGGGGAGAGAAATGCCTATTTCCATTTTAAAGCTAAGGACACCCCTAATTTGTTCAAATGCGTGACCTGCCTCTTGTATCACCAGTTCCAACCCAACAAAACACATCTGCTTGTGGCACAGATTCAAACAAGGCCCACCAGTCTCTGCTGAAATGGGGTACTACACAGAACCAAGCTCATGAAAAGCCAAGCGCAACAATCAAAACCATGCTCCCTACCTGGTTATAAATTACAAAGCTGTGGTCTCGTGAAAGGCAGCATGTGTGTTTGGAAACACATGGGTCTGTGGCTTTGCTGGTCAGGAGGCAATGCAGAAGCATCCCAGGACCCATTGGCAGATCAAAGTTGTTCAACTGGGAGCCAATCCACAACAGAAAAGCCTCTCAGGAGGCACCATCTTTCATCAAGGCCAAAAAGGTTTTTTGAATCGTTTACGAGCACGGACACTTCAACAGCCAATCCATCAAGCTGTTTAGGTCTGCAGTATTTCTAACTAAAATTTGATTTATTTTTGAGGATTTCTTAATAAAACCTATCACAATACATCAGTACCTCAAATTTCTCTGCTGAACTGTTTGTTCCCCTTTTCTTGATGGGAAAAAAAAAAAGCTCAGATAAACTCTTAAGTTTCAGCAAATACTTGAAAAGAAAGGTCTAACGTCTTCTATAAGAGCGAGTTTGCCTGGTGAAAAAAATGCTGGTTTTGAGTTTATAAACAGACAACAACTTCATTTTTAGTTATGATTATACAAATCCAAAACTTGTTAACTTGCAAACCCCATTAAGACACTTATGACTCATAAGAAGTGGAAGATGATTCACTGGTTTTCCAGTATTTATAGTTATGAATTCTCCACTGCTATGTGCTGGTAACTGTTACCTACTGAAGACCTATAACAAGTCAAAATATACTATATGGTAGAGTAAATGAAATAACAAGAAATTCAGTATATGCTCAAGTACAGTCAAAAAAGATTCTTACAACTGCTTTGTGATAGCACACTGAGTTATTTGCCAAATTGTGTAGGCTGATAGTTGTTTATGTGTGATCATAAACATGCATTTGTAGAAGCCTATACCCAGTCATGGCAATTAACACAGCTGAAATTACTGAAAATGTGTAAAAAAAATTTGCAACCAAAATTCTCTCAACACAAATGTTTGGTGATAATAAGGCAACTGATATGCAAACTAAGTTAACAGTTCACACAACTTACTTTTGTCTGGAAGGAAACACTTGTGAATAAAGTTAAAAAAGCAAATGTCAATCTTTTCACTTGAGTCAGCTGCAGATACTGGGGCTGACATAATGAAAGCAGAGCACATTAAAAAAGATCAGACAAGCTTCTCTGGATAAAATGAATGTGTAAGCGAGTTCTACAGCCCAAATGGGAGGTCACCGAGTACTATTCCCTACTTATTTCCTGGCCCTAAATTATACTAAGAAAACCCTATTAGATTTTCTTGATGTCTCAGCTCTGTAAAGAAGTTTGATCTATATGCTAACATCAAGAGTAGCCACATCTTTTTTCTCTCATGTATTTTGGATATAGGACTGAGTAAGACTGTACGTCTAGATTCAGACTTAATGTGACAAGCTAACTCTGTGTTATTTCCATTTGAGATAGCAGGATTAAAATGGATAATCACATTTATATCACTGTCAGGTCTATTCATGACACAATGTGTAGTATTTTGCATCCAGGAAAAGGAGAGAAACAGAAGACTGAGGGTTACAAATTGTTTTTTGATTCACATTTTAATGTATAACCATTTACCTACTGTATGAGTTATATAGTTGTAAAACAAAGAAACAGGTTATTTTATTTAACTACCCAAATTGGAATTTAGAGGCCTAGCACCAAGTTTGACCATCAAAGCACAAGCCTTAAATAAATCTGTGCCTACCCTGGCTCTCACATCAGTTTGTCTGTATCTGTGTTAATGCCGTGACAGGATAAGATCCCACACATCACCTATAGTTACCAGGCTAGGGATTAGTATCAGCAACAGGTGGAATTGATTGCTAAGTTTCTAAGCTCAGTCTGAACTATTTTGCAGTAGAGCATCCTTAATCAGCTTCACTTGGCAGTGAAATTTTCCATTCACAAAAGAGAGTCTCCATACTCAATGCCTGCTGGACCAGCATGACCAAGACATAGTCCATGCAGGGATTTGCTCTAGCTGGCCGCTTTCACCTCAGCAGTGCCTAGGAACAGCCCTTAGGGCAGCACAAAAAAAACCCATTACCTTGTTCCTGTTGTGTCCTTGCAGTAAATTCTAGATATTTTTGAAGCAAAGCTCCTTCTGTTAATGATTTATTTGTTAAAGGCACTAAGTTTTGTCTTGTGTCAGGTTCATGTTATAAAAGCTAGACTAGATCTTGTCCTTGATCTATGACAGATTACCATGGTTGGTGCTTTATTTTCTAATGATGGTATTATTAGTAATGATGGTACATTATTTCTAATGACGGTATTATGATGCAGATCATCTTGAATAGACTGGGAAAAAAACTACTCAAAACCAATTTTTTTTTTAAATACTCAAAAGCAGGGGATACATCTTTAAAACTTTCAATTTCTGAATATATCCTGCAGAAGGATTTGTACTACATAAATACAGTCTCTAACCCACTATATCTTGGGTCTTAGGAGTATTGTTGTAAGGTAGATCTTCATAAGGAGACTACTTCTCCCGGAAGGCACTACATGGTTATTTCAACACTTGTAATCTTTGTCCATCCAAGAGCCCAAGTGTAATAAAATGATTAAGAAGGAATAATGTCTTTATCTAAAAACGATCCCATTGACCACGTGTGGATTAAGGTAGAACGCATTAACACAGTCACATTCTGCAATTTACCCTGCAGTGAAAATGTGCCCACATGCACTCCGACTGTTGACAAATACCATGGTCTGGGAAGCTGCTTGGTCAGTATCTCTTTTTTGTACTGCTGATTCTTTCTGATTACATTTTGCCCAATACAGTGACATAAATCTGACTATTTTTCCACTCACAAATTTGCTCCATAAAGATTGCACACATTTACATTTGAGATCTGAAATGAGGATTAATTTGTGACTAGGGAGTAATTACTGACTCCCTGAATCTAAAAGAATTCAGTATCTTATATTCCAAATGAATCACCGAGTATTTTTTTGGATTTCACTTACTAGACTACTTAGCAGTGCTTTTGTAGGACTGAGCAAAGCTTATGTAAATTATCTAAAAATTCATGCAATTGAAATTTTATATTGGCCAAACAAATTAGTGTGGTAGGCAATTTTGGAAGCCAACTGTTTGCTCATGTAGGCAACTATTTATGGCTTCTTAAAATTATAGATGAGCTGCATAAATATTTCTCTTGGACAAAATTAACAGTCTTCGGTGCCAGGTAACTTCTTCCCCCCAAAACAGGCAGTAGCATATTGACTAAAGACTATTTTTTCACCTCACAATTTATTAGTTAAAATGAGGCTTTCATAATGATGATTACTGAAAATCCCAGAAATCTTGGTGAGTTGATGGCAATGTCTGAAAGCCCTGGATCTGGGCAGACGGAACACCTATCTTCTGTTATGCAGGGAGAAGGAAGACAGGGTCTGGCTTTCATCCCCTCCAAAACACTAGGATGAATTATTAACCGATCAAACAGTCTGACAGCAGCTAGAGGAGAGCAAGGTGATAAGAACAGTCAAAACAGATTTGCTCAGTGCAGATTAGTGTGACTTCTTTCACTGTTGGGGAGGAAGCTGAGTTGATAGAAAGAAAATGACAAACATGATAGATTTTGACTTCAGTAAGCCTTTTGACACAGTTCCACATGACATTTTCTATTTGTGCATATGATTTTTTCCTTTCCAAAGTGCAGTATTGGGTACCTTTCCTTGCTGAACTTCAACTTACTGATTTCAGGCCACATGTCTGATTTCTTATGATCTTCCACAGTTCTTGCAAATACTTTTTGAGTTTCTCCCTTTGGAGAGTTTGGATGACACAGTCGATTATAAAAGGCTCTGTTACCTCTCCCATATTATTAATGGATATTTTTATGATTAATTAACCCAGGGCAAACCACCACAGAATATCACTTGATATTTCTTCATATGACAGTGAAGTGTGATTACTACTCTCTCAGAATAGCTTTGCAGTTAGCTGAGCATCCACACTGTTATAATTTCATCCAGCCCACACCTACTGGACCTTATATTCTCTAATCTCAATATGAGGGACTTTTTCATACAATATGTAGTTAAACCACGAAATCCACTGCTTTAGGATTCTGTGGGTTCTAAAAACATACGAAAGTTGAAAAGTAACTAGACAAATTCAAAGAAAAAATTCTATCAAGGCTGTTGAAGACCAAGATATTACCTTCTAATTCTGGTACTCCTTGAGCAACAGCTTGTCAGGATGAGAGGAGCAAAAGGGGAAAATGCCATGTTTGCCCCATTCTTGCACTCTTCTCTACTTACAGCCTATTGGGGATTCTGGGTAGGTGAAGGTTGATTCTGACCTAGTGCGAACAATGTCACATGGGACTGCATTAAAAGTCTTACTGAAAATCAGATTATACCAAAACTTGCTAAGAACCCTTGAGCTGGAAGTATTTGTCACCCCATTTTTTCCACTTGCTATGACTGGCTGTCACTGCAATGTATTTCTTCCTGTTCTGACCCCAGCAGAGCCACAGTGTTTCAATGGAGATATCCTGCATTACCCTTTGGATACCATGGAGGAAATGTGTTAGTGATGAGGACACTTACTGAAGTGTCTGGAGTACCCTTGTTTTAAGATGTACCATGCCCTAAGCGGGGAATCCCTTCTTGTATGTTAAGATCTATTAACATTAAAAGAAACACAGAACAAGTCTAAGAGCCCTTTCTCATGACATCCCAAAGCAGAATAACATCATCTCACCTAAGAAAGCTGGCTTCCTTGACTTCTGTGTGATACTGCAAAGGACTTCCTATATTCTTTTGTGGTCTACTACTGAATTATATTTTAACTCATTCCAGGCTTCGCACGGCTTGTCTCTGTCACAGGCTTTGGAAAGCACATTAGTAACATCTTGATGCATCACCTTATGGGAAATGCTTAAGGCATAATCTTCTCAATATAGTCATAGCTAGCCTCTTTCTGTGAACATTATATAAAGACCAAATGTGGTGCCACAGATGGCAAAATTGGACGCGGGATGCTTAATTTGAATAACATTCCCTTTTGTTCTATGCTGGTTTCATGGAGGGGGGGAGGAATTTTTTCACGTTTACTTCTGTCTCCCTTTCCATTCAGCCTGTTGCCTTTTCAAAGAAAGGCACTGGCAAATTGTTCTTTCTGTCCACTAAGAGTAAGACAACAGCTAAATTAAATTAACCTCAATTACTAAAAATTACAAAAAAGCCACAGTAACCAATCTTACTAAAGAATAACTAAGTTTGTAGAGTCCCCTTACTGTAGAATTTAAAGAACAGACTTGTAATCAACACATATTTGCCAGGGAATTATTTAGGTATATTCCATCCTGCTTCAAAGCACGGCATCAGGTTAGATAACTTACTGCTGCAACACGTCTATGAGTAGGAAATCTATTCAGTATTTCATTCCAGAGGGTACCAAACTTCTTCAGAAGCAAACTGAAATTAATGGGCACTCATTAAAAAGTAGCTTGTCTAGCCAGTCCTCTAAACTGAATCTGTGTTCAGGACAATGGGTGGAGGAGTCTACAACTAACCGAAAAACACAGAAAGTTTATATTGTCTCCCCAGAGAGAAGCCAGGGCACCAAGTACGCAATGCTACAACACAGGTATTTCATGAAGTGAACTAGGAAGTGATGGTGTAAGCAGGAGTTGCAGCCAAATTATATAAACGTCAGGAAAATGATGATGCACGTTTCATTTTTCAATGTCTTGTTTATGCAGCTTTTGCTTGAGAGGAAGAGGGATGGAGCTGTAGGCAAAGCATGCTACTAGCAGGCATATCACGTGATCTGAGGCAACACAGAGCTATAAAAAGAATGGGATGTTGTTTGCCTTTCCTCAAGGACCACATCAACATTATTACTATTATGCGGCTTCTCCCAGGAGACATGTTAAAGGGAGACTTCCAGTTTGAATGATATTTTATCTCCTAAATATTATTTTGCTTCTTTGTGAAATATATCTATTTCAATCTTTTCCTTTAGCATTCGTATGGGGCTCATCAATGGATGAACCCCAAGTATTCTAACTGAGGAAGAGAGTCTCATGACCACCTAACATATGCATAATGATTGGAGATGGTACATGATTTCATTATGGACCTCTCCAATGGCTATTTCATTTACAAGAACAAAAACTCTACTTCTGTTACTGATAGGAGTACCTACTGAAATCCTGGAATTTATTGTTAGTAAAATCTGGTTTCTGCTAGCAAGCACAATATATGAAAACAGACCAGGAAAATTAAGCTCTCCCCTTGCTTTCTCCTGCTTCTTCTTCCCTTCTTCCCTCTGAGTAGTATATAAACATATGCACCTGACTTAACATTAAATGCTGTCAAATAGATTCAAAAAGAGGTAAAAAGAGCAGCTGAGAGGTTGGGAGTGGGAGGAAATTCCCCATCCTTAGTTCTAGGCATGAAAAAAATTTAGAGGAAGTTACTTGTAGAAATGAGAAGCTGCAAACCCTTCAATTGAAAAACTAAATTCATGTTGTTGTTCCTTTAAACAGCAACAATGAAACATTTATGAAGATTACTGAAATAAAATTAAGGCTACAAAGCAGCATTTCTCTTGAACTGAAAGGGCAAATTTGAAGGGAGTGGAGATATCAATACATCAGCATTTCCAGAGGCACAGCAAGTAGCTTAAACAGAAAAAGCATTAAAAACACTCCTCTTGGGCATAAAAAAAGCTACCACACATACCAGGAACTAAAGCAGACACATCCACCTCATTATGTATGAACAGCATGCTCTGAATAAGCCCCACAAACCGATAGCACAGAAGGAACTGAAAAGGTGACAGACCCTATTCACAGAATGGCTTTAATATCATGGAATCATCTCAATGTAATTTTCATTTGTTTCCACAAAAAAGAGGTGTATTCTTCACTTAAATCACTGGCAGAATTATTATTATTTTTACATATATCTTAAACAAAGAAGCATTTCTGCAGTATCACGAAGAAGAAATTGTAAGAGGTAGGGATTTCCATACTTCACTATTTCCACCTATTAAAAAGAATGTCCCTTTAATTAAAGAAAAAAAAAAAAAAAGATGGTTTACCCAAAAATAGATTTGTGGAAATTTACAAAGATCAGAAGAAGGTCTTTGTGACCTTTGAAGAGTCCTTATGTCCTAGACTATAAGAAAATATACTTGATAGCTGGATTTAGTTTAACATTTTATAGGTCATAAGCAGTTGCTCTGCCACTGGAAAGGATTTTTTTGCCAAAACCATTCTTCTGACATTTAAAAATGCTTGTCTGGTGTGTCCACTATTGTGCAAACACAGTTGGTATAGAATATAAGAAGGAAAAATTCTAACAAAGAAAGAAAAGAGTGTTTACTTGTTTGCAACTTTCCATTCCAAAGACCTCTCCCATTGTTTCTTATTTATTGCAGTGCAAACGGAAATGTATTTCCTTTAGCAATTAATGGTGTATTCACATACAAAAACTTTCAGGTTTAGTTTGCTCATTTAGTGTATTTTTTTTTCCTAGTCAAGTTTTCCATTTTGAAATAGGAAAGAAAAAAATGTGCATGGATAATTTTTTCTATTAACATCCTCCTCTACATTCAGTGCACAGCAAAGGTACATGACCTACTCAGGAGCCCACGTGTTATGAAAGGATGCCCGCTTGCCCTCAGTGAATGAGATAGCAGAATTTAACACAACATGGGACAACCTTGTTCTAGTGTGCTGGCTTACTTTTCCAACAAGCTGGGTTACAAACATTTACTCCCATATTTTTAAATGGCTGAAGAATTTTCCTCACTGTTCGTAAGCTGCTATACAAAAGGTGTTATTAAAACATGCCCAGTAAGACACATGGCTGTTTCTGGGATCCACACTGAACACACCTAGCTGTACTATGCTTGAGCCTTCTCCAGCAACACTGCCTGCTTCCCAGCAGGCACACAAGAAGACTCTGAGATGTGAATAAACTGCTACCAGGTGAAAGAATTTATGAGTTATCACTTAATATACTTCAGGTCTTGCTGTTCCTGCCTTCTTCCTCTTCACTCATAAAAAGTACCTCAGGATAAATGAACTTTTTTTGCTACTTTTATGCAACTAAAACTAGAGAGCATCTTCTTAAAAAAAAATCCCAAGCCACAAAACTGGGCTTAGGATTAAACCTAGAAACAGTATTTTCAATTGCTTAATCAACCATTACACTTAATCCTCAACATACTATTGTGTTTATATTTTAACCTGTATAAGGAAATAAGTAGTTTAAATATCAAGCATGTTAATGGATTTTTATGACCATACTTACAGAAAAAACAGCAGCCATAGTCTCAACAGCACCAGTACTTAGAGTAACATAGGGGATTGTTTCATGATTGATCCCAGCTTCACTAAAGATGTTGTTTGTGTAGTACCAGATCTGTATCAGAGAGAAGAAAATGAGTTATTAATCATTATGGCTTGAACTACAACATACCGGTATTCAGTTCAAGCATCTGACCTGCTAACGGCCAGACTTGTTAAAACACTGAGCACTCCTGAATGACCGAGGGCTGGGCAGGACAGCAAATGAAGAGAAGGTGCAAATTTCAGGTGGATTAGTCACAACACTGCTGTACTTCTGCTTGCAGACCCAGGCAGAATTACAAGCAGCTTTAACTCAGTTTAGCTTAATTCACTTTAGGAGTAAATCAAAGAAACTCACTTTAAGCTTGAACAAGAGGATACAAATAGGTTTTGTGTGGCTGAGCCGCACTGCTTAAAAAGCAGGTTTGGGTGGCTTTATAGAATACTTCAATGGCATGTAACAACAGAGGAGAGAACAGGAAAGAGATGCTGAGCGGCATGGCAGAAACTGCTCCTTTTCGGACAGAAGGTGTGAGATTTATCTCACACTAACCTCACTGCAGCGTGGACATCTGCAGTCAAGCCATCGCCCTAATCTCTCTTTATTATCAACAGGAAGAAAAGACACTTTTAGAGTGAGAGTTGCTTGGTGAAAAGTAAAAAGCCGCTTTTAGGTTGAAATGATTCATAGGCTAGAAGGAGCTGTCACTAATGGACAGAAACACAGGGAGCATAGCGTTACTAGCTTAGAGAAGTCATTCATGTTTGGTCAGTGAAACCACATCCAGTGGTGACAATATCCAGACAGAGAATATATAGTGATAATACCCTAAAATAACAAGTCTGGTAAGTATCAGAGCCCCATTCACATCACAAATAAAGTATGAAACCCATATAATATTTATGTTGGACTCAAGGTGACAGCAAAGAACTAGCCAAAGATTTTGGCTGCCAAAAGCATGCAACAAGGAGAGACTGCCTCGGAGAGAAAAAAGATAACTGATTTACTAGAGAAGATGAAGAACAATTGAAAAAACTGATTATCAGAAGAAAATAAAGTTCTAAACCACAGCTGATTACCTGCGACAACAAAACTGAAAGCCAGAGAAAATGATGGCACTAACCATAAAAGTAGCAGTTGTATTTTTTCCCATATGCTGTCCATGTGACAAGCCCTAACAGGGCAAGCACTGCTAAAGAAAAGGCTTGTCTGATGAATGGAAGTGTTTTGATCGTGTGAGGAAAACCCTGCTGCCTGCCAACATATTATACACATGCTACATCTGTTCATCAAGCTACTAAACTCAGGAACTTTGGAGAGGAAAAAACAAAAGTAATTATAAATTCCCAACTAGCCCTTCAGCAAAGCTGCTTGTCCCACACCAAAGAAGAAAATCCAACTCATCTTATATAAAACAAAAATAAAATAAAATACCAAGGACTGAAAAGTCGCCTGTATCACCTTACAGATAAAGAGAAGCTGACTGAAGACTTTTATGCCTACTGCTGGCACACCAGCTCTCACCAGAATAGATGCAGTGACAATAAGTGATAGCAGCAAACTTCTCTATATGAAGTAATCTGCCTTCACGTAGCGTGCACTGGTGTTAACTGTGCATTTCATTGGCCTGGTGATACAGACCACAGACTGAAGCAAAACCAAGGATCAGCTCCCAATTCCCTCTGAAATGTTTATACCCAGTGACAAATTTTTGGGACCCAGTACTCTGACAACGTGTTTACCTCCCATACCTCTATGCAGAATATAAGGGAAAAAAGGTAGCATGAAACCATGATAAAAGTAATTTTTTTCTCCTTACTACAAGTTACAAGATTGAAAAACTCATGCAATGAAAGTTAGAAACCATGTAATTTAGGCATTTCATTCTTGACACCAGTTTTGCATAGTAGGTAGAGCTTCTAAAAACGATGGCGGCATTGCAGGTATGCAGACCTTGAAAAAGAGGAAAGAGGCCGAAGAGTCACTTAATCAGACAACTCCTGAATGCAATTTGTCAAAATGTAACAACTAGAACATACGGTATTTCGCAAGTGGTTTTACAGAAGAGCATGCCTGATCATTGATGGTAAAAGTGGCAGTAAAACAGCTAGATTAACAAACCAGCAGAGCAAAGACAGGATGAGGTTCACTGACTTATTAGTCCCTGTAGCAGCACAAAAATAAATTAGGGTAAAAATTAACAAGATGTGCACATTTCAAAACAATAAAAGTGAATGTTTTTCAGCCTGTGTATCATTAAACAGGGAAATACATTGCTCTAGGATATTACCGAGATAAACTTACTAGGCTAATGATGACTACTCTACTTTCACTTAAGTTATTTGTCTAACATGGTTTTTGTTAGCTAATGATTTCATTAGCTAACAAAATTAGCTAATGATTGGGCTAAAAGTTTTGGAATTAAAGAGCTGTGGAAAACGGGGCAGAAGGTCCAAAAACCCAGAAATAACTGCTGTCAAGTCCAAATCAACACAGGGACATCTGACTTCCTACGTCCATGGTGGGTTGCTGTTGCTTCACAGGCTGAAGTAAAACTTGGCAACTTTGGTCAGTTAAACAGCTGCCATGAGGAACAGCTGTATCTCTGCAGTCCGATTTCTGTGAGTTTGGAGGTAACAATTTAGCATTCTTGCCTGTAGATTACAGTTAGCTGCATGAAAGTTGCTTTCTTTGCTTATCATAAGGTTTTACTTCTATAAGCTCTTAAAGCGGCATGTGTTATACATTATCAGTGGCGTTCCCAAACTTTCTCACACCATTGACCCCTCTAGCATTGACTCAATTTTCCAGTCCTTTTATTTCTCATCCAGCTCCCTACGTACATTTCTTCCTAAGAAATTCAACTCTTCAACAGGAAAAGAAAGCAACAAAAAAAAAGATGGGCAACAACACAGACATACACTGTGTTGCACACTGCATACTCATCCCTTCCCACACTATCTGATGCCAGGTCTTCTCCATAGCAAATGTGAAGAGCATACTATGGTAGATCTTTTGCACACTGAAAACACGCGTTGCTGTTTGGACCCCCATCCCCAGCATGATTTCTTGCCATTTGAAATACAGCCCTCTACCTTAAGGCCAGACCCCACAGAAGCCTAGGGATCCCACTTTGGGAATGATTTCCTTAAAGCAATATGCAGTACAGTATATTTCTTGAGATGAAAAAGGATAAAGTTCACCAATGAGAACATCACTGTAGTTTTGTGTCTTCTTTAGAACTGAGATACAATGATGGAAGACAAATAGATTTATTATGGATGATATGTATCATGGATAAATTTTATCAGATGAAAAGAGACTAATGGATTCATTTATTTATGTCAATTTAGGTAAGACTGTCTGGTATTTTGTTATAATTGAATACATTAATATGATCAGGTCTTCACCAGGATTTCTGTTCCATGTGGAAACCAACAAATGTACTGTTTTTAAGCAAAACAAATTTTTATTGTAAAGTAAAAACCTTAAAAGGAAGCAAGTGTTCTCAGATACCAGCAGGATGATTACAGAAGTCTGCCAGTTGGTAATTTCCCCAGAGAGTGACCTGAGACTCTCGCCTGAAAGAAGTCCAACTTTCCCATATGCCCTGCCCAGATGGTAGCTGTGGAAAAGACCAGACTGACTCACAGGGCACTACAGACAAAGCAAATGATGAGAGCTATGAGTTAGAAGGAAGCGTTTGCAGCCAGTTAAACCTTGCTGACGCTGGCTCGTACCCAGCAGGTTAGCTCAGATGCAGCCAGGCAAACCAAGACCCAGGTTCAGCAGTATCTGTCACACCTGTACCTGCCCATTAATCTCTGAGCTTCAGGTGACTTGAGCGAGATCAGCCAGGAAAGACATGCAGAAGAGACAAGGAATTGAAACCTGGTCTCTCAATCAAGTGGTCCAACTATTTCTCTTAACCTCTCTTATCATTTGCTTGTTTTTCCTGGACGAATGATTTAAAAAATCAATTTCAGAATTCAGATTTTGTGTGAATAATTTTTTTTCATGTTTAGTGGCATTATAAGGCAGGAGAAACAAAGTAATAATTAAAAAAAAAGGTAAGGCTTAAAACAGCCAAGTTGTTTCCTGACAAAAATAGTTTTTCTGAGGCATATTTTCAAAGTGGCCACCTAATGATACTTCAAAACAACTCTGGTATTCATTTTGGACTGGACATGTCTCACTATCCCCCCACGCCCCCACTCAAGCTGTGAGAGTGTGGCTTTGTTCTGCCATGGAATACTGGACAGTATCTGTCATCTATTAAGTGTCCTCAAAGCCATGACACTCTTCTCTTTCCCCTGAAAATTTATCTGTGGCATTCTTTTTTTTTTTTTTTAGGCAACGTGCTTCATTATTTTAAGTCTGTTTTTTTACTATAAGTGTCATTTTATTTCACTTATGCGTTGATAAATCTTAGAAAGACTGGATTACAAGATAATTCCATTTCTTTTCTTAAAAAAACATCCACAATGAGGAACAAAATAGCCTGTCATCAGCACCAAAATCCTACAATTAGAAGAAAACACCACCTATACAAACATTTTTATATTTCACTCCACAGTATGAAAGAATCTTCTAGTTCCCTCCTAGTATTTCGTTAAAAACTTTTAGATACCAGAGTTCTAACTGCATTAATCTTTCATACGGTCTTGGACAAATTACTTTGTATTAGGAGTTTTAAGGCTATAGAGCTACCTGAGATAAGCCTGAACTAGTTGTCTTAGATATCAGAGGCATTTACATTTATTATCACTGATTAGCCCTGGGGAAAAAAACTAGCTGAAGTACGCTGTAATGCACAAAGCCACAGTGAGAGCTCCTTTCAGCAGCGATAATACTGCCTTTCATATACATAAGCAATTAACGCCTTTGAACTATGACGAAAACCCCTTTTGCTTTGAGGCGCTTCATGAGAACATTCATGTTGCACAACGTAAAGCATCTAACCCAGATGTCACAAGCTGCAGCAAGGAAAGTTCTGGCTGGATATAAAGAAAACGCTTTTCACAGTGTAAGTAGTGAAAACACCTGGCACAGCTTGCCCAGGGAGGCTGTGGACTCTTCAACCTTGTTGAGTTTTAAATATCTCCTGCACAAGGCCCTCAGTAGCCTGAGTCAACCCTGAAGTCAGTCCTGCTTTGGGCAGGGTGTTGGACCAAATGACCTCCAAAGATCCCTTCCAACCTAAATTGTCCTGTGACCCTCTCCTAGCTGATGCAATAGGGTCAGACAGATGGAAAAGGAGACTTTGATATCCATTAGCCTCAGACACATTAATGGTCAACAGGACTTCTCACTATTGACCATTTTGTGTCTTTTTTCCTCTTTTGCTCCACTTTCCAAGAAAGGCATATTGAAGTGCAGCTTATTCTTCAAATTGTATGAAACAACAACAAAAATCAAACATCCAGTGCAACCTCTTAAAATCACTTACCGGAACTTTTGCTGACTTCTGTAAGTACAGAACTGAATTAATCCAAGCAGAAACATCTACTGAAAAGACCAAGTTTACCTACCTTGGACAAACATGGGGCCAGATCTTAACTGACCAGAAACAGGGAATCTGAGTATCAGAAGCAGAAGCTGCACACTCTTTCTTTGCTGATCTGTGCTACCTTTTCATGTGTTCCTTCAAAGTTAACACAACATGGCTTCCCCCGCTTTTTTGTTTAAAAAAAAAAACCCAAACGATACAGCTCCCCGTGGACCTTCCCACATGCTGGTGTAACAAAATCATTACTAATAAGAAACAGCCAAAACCAGAAAGTCATAGAGGTTGCTGAATGGTATAGCACAAACCTTGTATTAAAAAGAAAAAAAGGAGCACCCCAAGAGATGCCATAGCCTGAAGAAGGACACTTACAGCATTTAGTCCACAGAGCTGATAGCAGCCCATGGTGACGACCACGGTAATGACCTGCCATCGCACAGCGTGGGTTCTCAGGAGCTGAAGTACTGACACTAACTTGGTGTTTCTTTGGACTCGAGACTCTGCCAAAACTTCTTCTACTTCATGAGACACGTCGTCTTTCCCAAGGAAGGTCTGAAATGCTACAAAGAAAGGACATGTAATTTAGGCCAGACACTTGGCACTATATGCATTTATAACAGACTTGTTTCATAGAAATGGAAATGTGTGACACAAACAGGAGACATAGATGGGCTACAACTTAATTATTCTTCTACCAACAATTTCATTCTGCTCTGGGTATGAGCTGGCTCATCCCTGCAATTGGTCTCAGAAACTGCAACAAGAATACAAATTATTTGACAGCCTACCAGATCTCTCCTTACATTATTTCATATATAATACAGCCTAAGGTCCAGTGCAGAGTCAAAACCCTGTGTAATCTGAAAAAAGGGTTTAATAGCAAAGGAGTTCGGAACATTATTTGACTTGGCTACTTTTGCAGCCTAACAATATAGCAGACTTCATTGCTGGAGATAGATTGGATACAGAAGTAATAACATGTAAAAAATGTATGTAAGTCTGGTAAACCAAGAAAAGGCAGACATTTGAAAGGAATAGCTATTACTTTTCATATTACCTCTTGTTTTCACTAGCATATAGACAAGAATTCACTTTGTCAAGATGATTAATATTAGAAAGAACTACCCAGAGCAGTTCAAGACTTTCTATTTGTCAATGCTGGAGACACGGGAATGAATTTACCTGGCAAACGTAAGCAAACAACCAACCTCGTCTCCCCAGAAAACTGTATCATTTAGTATTTTATTATTGCACATCGATGACTTGCTGAGATATCCTTCCACTGTGAATAATAAAAGCTCTCCATCTCACACCTCCTCCAAGAGGTACTACAAACAGATACCTCCTAATGGAGGTGGTGTATCTCCACCAACCTTGTTTTACAGATACTGTATATGCTGATGATACTTTCCTCACAATCTTATGAACATACTCCAGGGGTTGGCTTTTTAAGAGATGTTTAAAATGCTCATCATCTTGGAATGACCGCAGAGAAACAATTACATTACACATACCCATGCAACAAGGCTTTGCGACCCAGTAGGATACTAACTCCAAAAACAATCTTTACACAGCAGGTCACTTACAATTGTTATTTTTATTAAGTGAATAAGCTGATTTAGTTCTCCTAAGAGCCAAATCCATTTTTCTCTTACCCACAGCTTTGCATAGTACTGCCTATAAATAAATGACCTTCAGCTTTTTCAGTAAGTATACATTCTTTTGGATCATAGAAAGGACTTGGACGGTTAAGAAAGCCACAGACACTGACTAGTCATGATTAAAACACCGGGACTCCATTTAGTTTTTGAAGTTATAAAATTTAACTTTACCCAGTAGGTGAAAAGGCCAAGTAATGGCATTTCAATGTTGTGAGGGATAGGTCACACAAATGAACTGATGATCTCCCCAGAGCATCCTTCTCCGTCCCTTTGGCGAATGTGCAACGCTGTGTGCTCTGCCTGGCTCCCAGTCTGGCAGCACAGAGAACTAACTTGAGCTCTGGGCCAAGATTTTCACATGCAGTTAGCTCTTCTATTGCATTTTAATAGGCTCTAAGTGACTCTGCTTAACAAAAAGGATGATTTTTTTTAAGGGATGAACACTGACCACCTCTGGTGTTGAGTCAATTCATAACATTCATTTATTCTGATATGCAGTTTCTCTCTTGGGGGAGGAGAGGTCAGAATTTTTAAATCCTTCAGAAACAGCATGAGATTTATCTTTTCACATAGGCCTTACAATCAGAAATGAATTAACAAATTCGGACCTCAAAACCCAGAATTTAAGCTGCTGAGTTTTGCCCTTGTGCCACTGCCCACTTATTATTAAATGACATGCTAAACGCTTGTTAAAATGAGTGTGATGTTGTTAAAGGCTATGATAAGAAATGTAAAATTAGAACAATATGTGCCTATGGTATGTTACAGTCCATGTCTCACGCTTAAATTATGCTTTCCTCAGTATTATTAGAGCACTGATAAAGAAAAATACAGATAAAGATGAGAACAACCAGACATATATCACTGTACTCTTCTTTGAGAAGATTCTCTCAGATTTTTAAGCATCTGCTTTATCAGTGTGAATTAGGTCAGTGCACAATTTTCTTTATTTTTCCTGTCCTTAGAATCCTCAGCATTCCTGTAGGGCATACAAGTCAAAAACATAGGTGCAGTCAAGTAAAAAGATAGCAATCTGTCTTTTCTGCACAAGGGAGCTTGCTATATTTCTAGAGGGACCAGGAAGTAAAAAACCTGCAATTACCAAAATTACCAAGTACAACGCAAGAAAAATATAACCTTTCTTTTTCTTGCCTCCCTGATATTAGGACCAGAGAAGTAAATGCCACTAGGAAACTTTGATGGATGCTTAAAATTACCAACGAGTCAAGAAATGCTAAGAAAATGCTATGCTATATATGCATAGTTTTGAGTAGACAACAGTCAGTTGTCTTAGAAAAACACATTTTCCTGCTATTCAACACATCTTTAATTTTCTTCCATTAAGAGTTTTTCAGTACAGTAAGAATCACAATTTTATACATAATTAATGTGGAAATAAATTCTACATTAGCAGGGAGATGGGAAAACTCAAAGGTCTTTCAATGCGTGATGTTCAATTCTATTCATTTTACATTTTAAACCCCTGCATTATTGGCACTGAGAAGCACAGCAGTCATTCCTCTCCCCGCTGTAATGACTCATTTCCCTCCATCACTGGCTGCTTCTCTCTATAGGGAAGTCTTATTTTCATGTCACACTTAAAACCATCTAAGGAGTTACCATCTAAAAGTTCTAGCAACTTTTAGACCTTTTCCAGATTTCTTTTTAATTCCCTTGGATCAGAAGGTCCTAGATGCTCATCTTTCAAAAGCTGGTACACTGCCTTTATAAATAGCAAAAGAAGTGGATGGTTCCAGTCAAGGGGAAAGGAGATAGGAAACCCTTCCATTTACACCACCAGCTTTTATTCATCTCAGCTAAGTGAAGACAAAGCATCTGAAAGTGGTTCGAAAGTCTGAACAAAATCAGGTCAGTACTGTCTTTAAAACCAATCAGGCCTTTAAATTAACTGAAGATGGGCACTCAGAAACTCAACTACATGGGGAATTACTAATTCTTTTTCCACTGTAGTGCTTCCGTGACTGTGAAAAGAAATCAGCTGTTATCACAAAGACTGAATTAGTATGTAAACTTTGAGAAGACATTTAAAAGGATCAAAATGCTATTGTGTGGTTTACAGAATAGAGCCAGCCCCAGGCAAGAAGAGGCAGAAAAAGAGAGAAGTGGTCACAGGTAGTAGTTTGGGCAATAGGGCTTATGCCTTTAAAAACTAAAAAAAACAAACAAAAAAAAAAACCTTAAAAAAAAAAAAAAAGAAGCTGCATGAATATTATTGTCATCTGTTTCCCATGGACACGTTCATTTTCACTGCACTGACGATTAAGTATATTAAACCCAGTGTCTTTAACACAAAGCTTTGTCTAAGCTCCGCTTAAACTGCATCTTCTTTGGCCACTGTGGGAGACAGAATACTGGGCTGTATGGATGCAGTCAGGCATCTTCTATTAATGCTGGCTGCTACTTTGAGTGGCATTAAACATACGGGATGCCTCGCTGTTTGCCTTAGCACTTGCAAAAAGTTCACCCAACTTCAATGCTTTTGAATTGAGTATGTAGTAATTTCCCTGTAGTAACTTCATGTCAACACAAAAATATCTGGCAACGTGAAAAAACAGCTATTTTCATATACCACTAATTTTATTAGAGTACTGAATAGCCAGAAGAATAATTTAGATGTACCTTGCTAGAAGAGATTTAAATAGCTATTTAAATCTAGCAAAATATTAATTAACTACTAGCATGTAGCATAGCAAAGTTTAAGAATAAACCTCAAATTTGCTATTCCAATTCAGTAAATATAACTGCAAGCAAAAGGCTTTAGGCTTTTCCCATGTGTCACCTCCTTCTCCTTCTAAGTAAAAGAACACACAGATCTTCTGTGAGTTATCATCCAGTTTGGGATTACATCTTTACCTGTTCTTACATCTGGTTTCACAGATCATCAATACAAAATAGGCCTGTTCAGGTTCACTTGAAACTAGCCAAGATGTACCGGTAAAAGAAAATATCCACATGCCACCCTAAAATAACACAAGAATTGGTACACTGAGTTGTATCAAAGGTCCAGTGAACCAAGTATCTTTTGTAAAAGACAGGAGGTTTAAGAAAAGCTTAAAAACAAAACAGATGCACCATGATCACTCCAGCTTTTGGCAGTCAGCAACCATCTGAGATGAAGCCTCTACCGTAAGCCAGGAAGCGTAGTAGTCATAGCTGTCTCTTCCTTTCCAATAAGCATAGCTTATAATGCTTAGAGACATACAAAAAGCACAGATAAGCAAAAATAAATCACGTATGTCCTTATTGTCCATCATAACAACTTCATTTAAATCACTGTACTTGCAGCAATTTGTTCCTGCCGTAACTTTGGTTTTAATATCTCTCCTGTCCATGTGGGTCCCATGAGGGGCTTTGTGAAAAATTAGCTACCTGCCTTTTTAAATCAGGAATGGCCTCACTTTTTTATCACATCAAAAGGTAACAACTCTAATCCATCTTTCTAAGAATTTACATCTACACTTCTCGTTATAGCTGGTATAATGCTTCTTTCATAACCATGGGAGTTTTAATGTATGACTGAACATACTAGATGAACAGATTTTGTACATCACTAACATGTTACTGTGGCATTATATCTAAGTTATTTGACTCTTAAGACATAACAATATTCTTGTTCTCTGGCAAGCTGGGATGCCAGCTGAATTCCAGTATTGATTTACACGACATGCTACTGTAGCTACATTGAAAATTCAGGTTTCCTCCTTGTAACAGTATTCTTCAAGAGAGACACATCAACCTACCAACTGAGAGTGTTTATAAGCAATGTAGTTAGTGATAAAACTGTTCTGTTTTATCACACTGCTACTACTGTTTTTATTTATATTGCGTCATGGCCACAGTCACAGATCAAGGGTCCACTTGGCATGCAACTAATAGACAACTAATGTCAAATTCCTGTCTTACCATCCTAGAGCTTGGATAGTAAACTGCCTGATGTAATTATAGCAGCAGGTTTTTCTTTTTCTTGCTGTTTCTATCCCTGTTACTCTTCACTCCCACTGCTCTCTAGCAACTGAGTAACAATCTCCTTCCAAAGTCCTTCTCCTCAATCACTTGAATACCCATTTCTCCTCCACTGTCTGGTGAGCATTATGAAGAAGGATCACATCAGTTAAATGTCAGGCATTTTTCTCCCTTCTTTTCTTACCAAGAGAGAAGAATGTTAGTTATGGGACCTGGGAGGGGAGCTGGGATGGTTCTTCCCTCTCCCCATTACCAGACTTTTAGCTCTTGAGCAAAGCAGGTTTATGGATTGTGCTGTTGGTCCAGTCCACCATTCTTCCCCCACAACACATAAATCAGTTCTCCTACATTCAGCAGTGAGACAGGAATATGGGAGATAGTTCAGCTCCTGTTGGTCTCAGGGAGTCAGATACAGGATGGTGACCTCCAGGAGGACAAGCAGAACTTGGCTGCTAGCATTGCTTCTGGCAGCAGACAACTGCAAGTCAGCTACAGTGTCCGAACGGCAGCTCAGCCACCCACAGCGTGCACCGTTTATGCTGCTAGAAAGGGGAAAGCAGGGAACCGGGTAGATCCCTGTTAGTGGAGCTCAGGAGACATCACTCATCTGAGGCCTTGATACTCCTGTGCTCATGGAGTAGCTTTCTCTTGTGGTGGCATGGTTTACGTTCGCACATCATGCCCGCCTGCTCTAACCTCACCCCTGCTCTTTTTTCATCACTTACACAACACATTTTGGTCCTTCTCCCTCTTTCAGTCTCTTATTTGCCACTTAAAGGCATCATGCTCTTTTACACCTCTGCCAAAAAAGAGAATGAGGCCGCTTGTATTTCGGTAGTTATAGTCTGGTTATCTCCTGAGGACAGAAGAAAAGGAGGGGATGAAAGCAGGAGCAGAACTTTGTGGAAACTCCATGACCTACATTATCCCACCGGATTTTTATTGCTCTAAAACAATTAGGGAGATTAATGTTGTCATCTCCATTTTAGAAGCTTTGACACACACATACATTTTAGAGTATTTTATAAAGACTAATGTAGTCATCTGACTTAAATACAGCAGACCTTTAACAAATAAGTTTTATATTTCTCCAATAAGATATAATCCACAGTGAAATGTATATTTGCTTGAATAGCCTTGATCCGTTAAGGGAAAGAAAAAGGATTTAGTCAGAAGAAAGACTTGCACATTTCTGGTATTAATATGCAGATTTAACCTAAGAGGCAAAGAATTCAAAAGCATTACTGTAGCCATCATTAAAATGGAGAATACCGCATTGTCATTATATGGCTTACAAGCAGTAGTTTTTTTTTTAAATAACCCACAAACTCCTCTGGTCTCCCTAATACTCAGGCTTTTCCTCCCCCATTTCTGCAGATAATGCTTAAATCCAGATGATTTTTCTTGATTGTTGATTCACAGCTATTCACCCTCCTATTTTGTGAATTCCCCCCACTCGCTTTCATTATTCCACTGCATTACTCCAGATACCTGAGACTTGGCTCGTGCCTAATCTGGATTTCTCCAAGTGCCCTGGGGCAGGGAGGAGGGCTCCAAACCCCACCTCTGGGCTAACATCACAGGTGTCCTCTGCCCGGTCCTTGCATGAATCAACCCAACTCCTTTCCCCACCTACCCCCATGCTGAACAGAGATCCGAAGATACTCTCACTTACAAATCTACATTAGGAGAGGGAATACAAAGGATGTGCAACGGTAAGAAAATTACTTGTGTTCCTAACATGCTTCATAATAAGGCATGTAGACACTTTATAGCACAGAAGTGTAAGATGATATGATCTATGCTGCCTTACAGGTGCATTTTATGGATTATGAACTCCAAAATTATGTTTAAGAATCATCCTTACCTATTTTGCAGCTGATACCCTACAGGCTACCTTGCCCGTGCAACAAGGTGGCCAATTCTGGAAGCATGGCTGCTTGATAGGCAAGGAATGGGAGGGAAATTCAAGGGGATGTGTACACCTCACTGCCCTACGGTCCCTTGCAAATCTCTGTCTAGAATCATTGGTCCCTAGCTGTTTTGAAAGCTCTGTAGACTACACTCAAAATGAGTTTCACTCTGTACTACAACATATCTCAGTATTAAATTTATATTTTAGAATTAATCCGGTCCAAAAGCTTCTATTGATAAGCAGTTACTTTGAAAAGTTTTTTATATCAGCCTCCTTTTTTTCTCAGTGTCTAAATTTATAGTCTTTAAGGTGGCTCATGAAAGCCACTTTCTCATAATCAGCAAGTCAGCTGCTAAAACTCATTTCCTTTCAACTACCAAATAAGGTGTGGGTAACTGCTCTCCTGACGTCTTCTACTCCAAAATCCACCTCCAATGCTTCTAGATTAGCTTTCAAATCATTTTCAGAACACGTATGCCGAAAACATCCCAGACTGCAGTTGGCCCATTACCAGCAACAGTAAATGGTGTGAATTTCAAGGCAGGTGGTGTTATTTTACTGCCAATTTTTTACAATTTTTAAACTCTACCTGTAAGAGGCCCAGCTTCACTGTCAGTGCTGAGGTTTCCAGGTACTGTGGCAGTATTTCCAATAGATCCCTATAACAAGTGTGACATTATGCAACAGCATTGCAGATGCGGACTCTTTGCCAGCCATAGCTCCGGAAATACATTTACAATTTTATCAGGTAGAAATGAGCCAGTTTAAACTTGGCACCCAAAGGTATTTCTTCCCAGCCCAGCCGTGGTGCTGCAGAGGTTACCACCCAACAGCCAGCCCCAAGCTGCTCACCACTGCGTCCCTGCTGGGCGCTCTGACCATCGCTGGCAGGCAAGCCCTTTCCTTCATGGTCCCTGGAAAACCTGTTCTCTACCTCACCAAATCTCTCCTGACTCTGTAAAGCCGAAGAACTCTCCCCAATGTCTTCTTGCTTTTGTCCTCTCCTTTTTTCTTTTCTTTTTTTTTTTTTTTTTTTTTTTAAAACACTACTGTATCCTTAAATGTTTGAGGCTCCAACATTTACAAAATTCTTCATTCAACACCAAACTGAGACAACATGGGAGTCTCTTCATTAGTATGCCATTTCTATTTCAGAGTGCTCATCAGAACAAAAAAAGGCCAGTTTTTCATTTCACAGTAGAAGAAACAGGATCGAGTGAGTTACATTCATTTCATGCTGAAAGATTATTAAATTTACGTTTCAGGGGCTGATTCACAATTTGCAGGTGATTTTGCAAGCGACTGAAAATGTTAAGAGTTATATTCAAATGAAGTTTTTTAGGAATAATTTTCAAAGCTCAGTTATGTTCTGCAAACATCTTGGTATTATAATCAGGCTCCTTCCTTCTTTGTACACTCCTATTTTTAATGCATCCTTATAATATGGAAAAAATTATTTTCAATGTTCTCTCAATCATAACATGATGATATATTGGAACTTACAAATGACCATAGTAATTTTAGTGGGGCAGAGTATACAGCAGCTGTGATCACACAAGCAAATTTTTTTTATACATAGAACCTAAAGAAAGGACAAAATATTCTGGTCTGTGTCTTTGAAACTGAAGTAAGCTATATGGAAACACTGAAAAATTTTAGTTAAATAGGTGTACGAGGTTTTTATTAGATCTACAAATGTTAATGAGTTACAGAAACACACGGTCAAACACAGTGACTACTGAACAAAACCCAGCCACAGTATCAGTATTTTTCTTATCTACAGTCTTTGCAGTTTGGCTAAGAGAGAGTCATGAAGACTGAAATCATCTTTCATTCCTGAATGAACCCCGCATATAGTGGCTGACACACAACAGGAGGATGATTTGGTTAGGTTTGTATCACCATGCATATTGCTATATAGGTTAGTTTCTTGGAGAATTTAATTTATTTTAAAAAAATCAAAGCAACAGTTATTTTTACACATACACACAGACAAACAAAAAAGGTGAGGGGGAAAAAAAAAATTGCCAAGAGAATTTCTCCTATTGGAATATTCTGCTTTTACTGTGGTATCAGAATTACTTTTCAGCCTGCATCCCTACAATAAACATCCTTTGTTGCAACAAAGTAACACATCATACCTTTTTCTGCCTTGCTCCTGTTATGTTTTTCAAGTAGGAGGTAACGAGGACTTTCAGGAAGAAACGGCAGAATCACGATTTGTATCAATGAAGGAACAATGATCGCTCCAAATAAGTAAGGCCACCGAGATTCCTGCAAATGGATGCAAACGCAAGTCAGTAATACTCTCCCATAGTGATACCAGGAAGAAAAATAGCTTTGATAGGAAATGCTGTAGCTTTTCATCATTCAACATATTGTGTCAGTGAGCAGAGTGATGTTTTCTGCCTGAGCTTAGTAAGCAGTTTGAACACTTCCCCCTCAGATCGCCTTAGTCAAGGGCCAAGGAAGACAGAATTCAAGCCATCAACTGACTGGGCATGGAAAGCGAGAGGCAGGGAAGCTGGAAAACAGCAAATACATAACATGCTTTTTCTTTCCATCAGCATCAACAACGATACATGTAAAAATATGATATATACTCAAATATATATTCTACAAGTCATCCCCACTCACAGCAGTATCACTCATTAGCTTTAAGAAACAGTACAACACTATTTTCATACAGTTACATATACCTGCATGTTGTCTCTTTGTCTAATCTAATTGATCTAAAAAAAAAAAAATATATATATATATATTTGGCTCAGTCCTCTAATTGTCATAGTATGAGTAAAATCCTGATAACACTTTAGCTAATCTGCAGTTTAGCACAGTTTTGTGGTTCTCGGTGTAATACAGGCAGTGTCCGTTCAGCATTTCACAGCTGCTGGGAATGAGCCAAGTCAGGTAGAGGTCTCACCACAAGCCTCTTCTACTTGGAAGAACACAACATTTGCCTTACCGGTACAACTAACACACAGTTGGGCAGTTTTCATTTCCATTCAGAAAAGAAGACATATAGAGTTCAACGCAATTAGTGAAGACAGCTATATAATTTAATGACAAACAAGATATCTGGTAACCTGAGTGAGGTTATCTTTATGAATGTTTTCTCTTGCAACCATTGATTCCACCTCTTAAGCTGGTTTCCATGCTAATTTAAGTATAAAAAAAATGGGTTTCACCTATCCTCCTGCTCAAAATCATAGAATATCTCAAGTTGGAAGGGACCCATAAGGATCATCAAGTCCAACTCCGTGCTCCTCGCAGGACTACCTAAAACTAAACCATATGACTAAGAGGGTCGTCCAGACACTCCTTGAACTCTGACAGGCTTGGTGCTGTGACCACTTCCCTGGGGAGCCTGTTCCAGTGACCGACTACTCTCTTAGGGAATCACAGGACCTTAAAGACATCCTTTGGTTCTATGGTAGTGTACCTAAGAATAATACATTATACTGTTTCCCACTCTGAATTAACTAACCTAGCTCAGATGTTCAAATGAAACACTGACAGCCCTGTTTCCCAAGTCCATGAAATAGAAAGTACTTTTTCTATTGCCTTGCAAGTGATCTGCTGGAAGTCTCCAGCAAGGACCTGAAACACGAGAGCCATCTGCAGCATCCCCACCAACGCAAAGCACTGATGACCCCTCTCTGGCAAGTCCCTCTTACAGAAGGCAGGCAGTTCTAACCTGCCAGAGCCCCACCGCAGTGTAGGTGAAGAACACAAGGTGCTGCACTATCCAACGCTATTAATATGAATCTACTCAACTGCTAGCAGATTTCAGATACAACTTGACTTTGATAATTTTCTTTGAAATCAACTGAAATTAAGTTGTTAACATCCTCAAACACATTCATTATTTAAAACCAGCTACAGAAGGTGACCTGAGCAAAGCTCTTCCAGGAAAAGGCTGGGAAAGGCAGTAGACAGCTCAAATAGCTCTCTGGACTTACTCTCAAGACAGAATACCTTCAAGTAGCTGAAGGAGAAAGGTGCCAGCAGTATTATTTTCTCCTGCAAAATGGCCCTCGATCTGTCCATGTTCTTAAGATGTCTTCTGTTCCAATTGAATGTCAAGATGAATTTTTTTAGTAATTTTCTCCAAGTTCAGCATTCATCTATTTAATTCAATGCTTTCTAATTTGAGACTTGGTTCTTAACTGAAAAGCCTGCTGAGACTTCAGTGGGCTTAATGTTCAGGCATCATGTCTAGCACATTTTCAAAAGCTTGGCTAGATCAAAAGCAGACTGCACTGCATCCTGGCTGACTGAGCTCCGAGCGGCACCAGGGGTTTGGATCCCGTCCCTCCATCAGAATGAATCCATCCATTCAGAGCCTGCATTTCCCCAAACAGAGCTGGATAAATTTTATTCCAATATAATTTTCCACAATTAAATCAAAGGTCAAAAACCCCCAAACTACTTTCTGTTGATAGTTTTTATTTTACATTCTCCCACTTCAGCAATGCAACTGCTAAAACACAACTTATTGCACGGTACAGGATGTAATCCAAGCCTCGAACCTGAACTGAGGCCTGAGGTAACCTAACATAGAATATGCAGGGTATCTCCTAATGAAACTTTTCACCTGCCCTTTAAGTGACAGGTTTTCTTTCTTTTTTAAAATCTCCTGGGATGGGAAAGCAACTTGAGAAAGGGATTTTTTCAAACAATTTAAAGCTCAAGGTTATCAGTCTTCCTTAGAGCCTCCATTACCATGAAGACTTCAAGATCCTATTTCTTCATTCTGAATTTTATTTTTTTTTAAATGCAGTTGAGTGGAGAACTTTATCTAATATAGGAGAACCAAGAGTGGCTAACAATCTGTTTATAAATAAATGAGCCTCAGTCTTATTTTAAAAATTAGAAAATTAAACTTATGTTAAGACTTCAAGATCAGTTAATGAATCACATTAAAAAATAGGTACCTGTTTGTAAAGAATAACTTAAGAAAACAGGCAGTACAACTGATCAGTTTTAGTCTATGTCTGCCTGGAATCAGACATTTCTTTCATACAAAGTAATTAAAAAAATTTTCATTGTTTTATTTAATCTCTATCATTATTTCCTGTAATATAAATACACTTGCTATGTACCACATTAAAAAGTTTATAGGGCATTAGAACTTTTAACAATACTTTTAGATAAAAATCTTACTCTTGATCAGCACATCGTCTTTCATGCAGGTTTTTTCCACAATGCCAAGGACACTTTTTAAAGGGGGGGGGAAAAAAAAAAGTCTCTCCTGTATATTGTTGTTAACATTCTGCCAACCTATGGAGACTTAATTGGAATAAGCTTTCACCCCTTTTAAAGTCTCCCATAGTGTATGGTTTTTCAGTCGGTTACATTTCTCTCAAATAACTCTTCTGAAAGTGTTATTCTGAAAAAGCTATGAACGAGACTGAACTTCTGAACTTACCCTTTGCAATAAGTAACAGACCCTGACAGTATAATAAAAAGCCCTCTATTTTCACCACATAAGACACTGAGCTTCCTTTATTTCCTCTATGAAAGATTTCTGTTTTACTTTTTATTATGCTAACTTTTAAAACCTTAAAGTAAAACAATCATAAATATGCTCCCACTTGCCATTGCTGGCATGAGTTGATCAGTAAGTCACTGAAGTCAATAGAAACTTCTCCATTCATTTCAAAAGTTCTTGGATGATGCCTATTCAATGCTATAGAACATGCATTCTACTTGCTTTTCTCTTAATTTACATTATTCACGTTCAAATTCTTCATCCCACTACAGAAAAGAAATAAAAGGACTAAAATAAGTTTAAAAGGTCCATACGTTTGTTGGTCTGAAAGTATAAAATACAAATTGCTGAAAATCAAGCTGAATTAGACCCTATAAAGCAAATTAAAAGAAGCCGGGAAAAGAGAGGTTCCCTAACCTTTTTAAGAAGGAATAGGACAAGATACAAACTGGGACAATGCTCAGAAGCAGTAATAAGGTAAAGGCAGAAGACAGCGTAGGCATAGAAGACAGTGTAGGCATGACTTAGAAGACACATTAACACTTCACCTCAGTTGTCATCAGTAAGGAGAAGCACACAGGCACTACTGAGAGAAATGAAAACAACCACATCCCATTTTATCTCAGGAAAAACTTAAAAGAGCATTAAATATTTTAATTACAGGGGACCTGACTCATCACCTGCTCAGAATCGGTACAAACAACATGTCAAGATGGTAAGATTTTAATTTTAAACTGTCACATTATGGATATTTGCTTAGGCTGGAGCATGAAAAACACAGCTTCGATCTATTTACAAAAGACAGTTAATAAGCAGAGCGAGTTTGACAGCCACAGACTCATTCAGTGGTTGATATAATAAAGTGCAAAGCTGCAGAAATACCAGGTGGGGGGGAAAAAAAGGAAATGGATAAAGCACGACATGGATTTATCAACTGCAAATTAGACAAGATTAAATTATACCGGAGATTTATCAGCTAAAGTGCAGAAAAGGGAACTTACTGTAACAATTAAAAGGTGGAAAAGAAACTGGCATGGGGAAAATGTCAACAGGCACTGCTGACAGCTCAACCATTAGTCTATACAAAGTTCAATGACCTATTTAAGCACGGGTTACATTTAACTGATTAGGAAGATTTCAATAAAATTTGAAGACACTTTCAACACAGAAAAGGGTAAGAATATGCACATATATATAAAAATTTTAAAAGGGAGAACTGAATCGTTGACAAGGTCATACAACAGAGGTGGGAAGAAGTGCTGTACTGCCCTGTACGTGGGCACTCATTTTTGCAAAGATCTAGTGAGGCCCAATTAAGTATTCCAGTAGAAGATGTACGACAGGATAAAAAAGACTGAGTAAGGAAATACATGACTGCCACAGGCTCTACTCCACCTCTCTCCAAATAATTTTATTTATTTAAAAAGTGTAATCTGGACATGCATCCCACTCCCCATTCCCAACTGAGTACCAACGACTACACCGTAGTCAGGCTCCTCGTTTGCTCTCTGCACCAAGTTTGGTTTTCTCTGCTGTGGAGACCCCCACATCCAGCCGAGCATCCCTGACCCCAACTGCCCCAGGGCACGCTTCCCACATTCCTGTTTCCTGTCCATTCTAGAGCCACAGGGAAATTACTGCACCCCAAACGCAAGCCCCAAACACCTCCTCCTAGGCAGCAGCCTGCACATGGGGTAGCACAGGGCACTGCCCAGAGGACTCCAGCCCTGCTTTGCATCCCAGCATAACAGCCACGCTGCCTCACGGAGCTATCGAGGGCTCATTTAGCTCTACTGCTTGAAACTGGCAGGAGATCGTACCAAAATAGATACTCACTCTCTCTTTTTCTCATTCAGTGCACAGGATGAACTGTGATCTCTCAGTGAGCAGGTCTGTTGACCAGTCACTATTCCAAACTCCTTTAAATATTAATTCTGCAATTAATTCCTTGGGGGTTGGGGTTATGATGGGTTTATTACAGCACTGAACACTTTAAAAACAGCAGTGGTTTTTTGTATAATACCTTTCCCACGTAAAATGACGTTTTACTCATTTTATATGCGGAGAGCAAAGAGACAAAAGCCTCTTGCATCCAATGCAAGATACTCAAAATGTCCAGGAACTAGTGATGTGGCAGTCTCTTCTTTTTCATGTTCCTACAAGAAGCAGGAACACATTTTAAACTTTAGTTTAGCAAAATATAATCTCACACACAGAGACAAGAAGAATTACATCTTGTGTAATTTCTAAATGCCCTGAAGCATCTTGCCTCGCCTTCCGCTGCAGCCCCAGGGGTTTTCTGTGTCAGATCTGCCAGTCCCACAGCGATATCTAAGGTACCCTAGGGCATCAGAATGATACTATATGCGTATGTTCAAGTAATTGAATCTTATTATCTTTAATAGAGTTGGCACGAAAACTTCATATCTTATGAGAAATATTGTTTGCCACACAAAAAAAATCACATCCCTGCTCAGAACAGACTGAGTAGACTTACTCGCGTGTGCAAAGCTGAGAAGCCTGCACAAGTCCAGCATTTCTCTGTTAATCTATTCTGTGCCACATAAAATACTCCTAAATGTAAAGGACAACCTCACTGGCCTGGCACCAAGGACTGAAAAAGCATTGAGATGGAACTAATTTCTTAGCATTAGAATTGCCTTCTCTTCCTTGAGTCAAGGGTATGGCACAGAGGTGATGATCATGAGGCAGCTGAGAAATGAGTACATCTTCTGTACGTCCGGCTTCAGACCAGCTACTCACATAACATGCTGGACAACTACCTTCCTCGTGCCACTCCAAATGCCGCTCTACAGCCTCCTCTGGCTGCAGAGGAGGGCACTAACCTCCCCAGCTCACAGTCGCATCCCTGCTGGATACAGTTTTCTCTTTGCATGACCATTCCTGTAACCCACTTCTGTCAAAATATGTTTTAATAACAGAGTTACAAATTGCTTACCTTCTCATTTAAAACAGAGGCAACCCAGGTAGTACGTGTATTTCACCTCTGTTCTGCACCCACATGGATATTTATTTTTATATGTCACTACTACAGATATAGCTCTGACAACAAGATTTCTGAAGTCTCATGTCTTCCCAGGTATTAAACAGTACAGCAAGTTATCAGACTTAAGGGTGTACAATCCTAAGTTGAAATTCACAGAAGTCAGCGGGAGGTTTTTGTTACTGAGTAAACCACCTTTGGACCAGGACTTAAAACAGCCTTTAAAGTGGTTGGTGTCCAAATCCCATGACCTTCTGTTCATTAAATTGCATGTTAGATCATGTTGTACATATTGAGAGGGAGAATTAAAGTATCTGTTACAAGTTCCCAAGATGCTTTTTGGTCCAACTTTTTATTGGAGTAACAGCTAGCTTTTTACTGAACACTCAAATGGCGTAATGTGTCTTCACTGCTTATTAATTTCTGAGAAAAGCAAAAATTTCTGAGAAAAGCAATGGGAAATGGCAAGCTTTCAAAGGGGATTATTATCAGCAGCCAGCATATATACTTGGGCTTCTTTAGAAAGAAATATTAGAGGCACGTTGGAACTACGCAAAATTTCAGACACACTTCCTCTCAGCAAAGCATGTAGACTCAGGTTAACTTCTATAAATAATATAAAACAGTAAATTAAAATAATAGTAAATTAATATAATTGAAGAGGATAAGATTCAGTTGCTTGAACATAAGCATATAGTATCATTTTGATGCCCTATGGTACCTTAGAAGTCCCTGTGGGACTGGCAGATGTGACACACACAACTCCAGAGACCTGCATCCTCCCGGGGCTGCGGCAGGAGGCGAAGCAAAATGCTTCAGGGCACCTAGAAATTACATTAGATGCAATTCTTTTTTTGTGCGATTATATTTTGCCAAACTAAAAGTTATAAAGGTCAGACTAAGGTATATCAAAGATAAGGAAAAAACCAAAGAAACCACAAAGCACATCTGTTGTTTTTAAAAAAACTGAAACAGCTGAATATTTAATCTTGACACTGTTTTAATGGCGACATCTGTTTTAGATTAAAAAAAATTTCATTTTAATTTGACATTTACATTAAGTTAAAACAAACCTTCAAAATATTAATCACAAATATATCTCCTGATTTTTCTTTTTGCCAATGGTTTCAAAAGCAAACTAAGAAACACAAGTCTAGAAAATACACCCTACTACTCAATAAGATGACTGCACACTACCCTGTGATGCTTGACCAATTTACCACAGCATTAATATCCAGTTTGTAAAGGACAAATTTACATATTAGGAAATGAATTTGCAATAATGGGTGATTTTACAAAGGACAATGGAAATTAAAACTGAAATGTTAATCATCTAGAACACTCAAAAAGGTTTAAATGGTGCTTATCTCCCCAGCGTGTGAATCACACTGGGAAGGAAGTCACAAGTCAAGTCATTTTAGATTTATTGCTTAATAACAGATTTGTAAATATTATCAGATACTCAAGCACTAAGGAGACAGGCACATCTTCATCTAAAAGGTTTACTTGCTCATAAACTTCTGAAGCAGAGTCTAACTAACACAGCATAAGATGAGGTTCGTAGACAGACACTGTCTGTTATTAGGTCAACTACAATAAGTGAAAAAGTCAACCTTTTTTAAGTCTGACAAAGAAGCAAAAAGTCAAATCATATATATATATAAACAATATAAACAATTGCTCTAAGTTTAGTTACATGTGTTAACTGTGTTTCAGTGGAACAAGAGAAAGCAGTACAACAAATTATAAGCAACTGCTCTCAACTTCCATGGTATTTTGAGGTCTTTACTTCAGATCTGTTGAAGGACTGCTTTCAATGAAAGCTTGTCTACTGCTTTTCCAACCGACCTAACTAAACAGAGTATCGCTACATAGAAACCTTATCTTCTCCAGGTGGGCACTGTTTCAACTGTCTATGCGACAGTAGTCCTCACTGATGATAAACTGTCATCCAAACATTAGATGCTCTGCCATTAAGTCTGTTGTTCCGCAGTAAGTCTAAAAATAAATAAATATATATCTCTCTATAGTTCTCTTTCTTCTGTAACCACACTTCCACTTCCACATTCAGACAGATTCTCTCCTGCAGGATGCTCCCCTTCACAAATGCAAAACTGCAACATTTGAATATTACATATGGCCAATCAGCCATGTGTTGTTCCTAAAACTTCAGCAACTGAAGTCTCACAGCACAACTTTAATGGACTGAAACTCATTTGCCAATATGAAGACTCACAGCTGTTTTCCCATGCATTACTTAATGAGTTCTGTACAGAAAAGGGATGAATAAATACCTTTGTGTCTGTCTGGGGGAACCAATAAAACATTGATTTATAATCTCCAGTAAATACATAATCTCAGCTGGTCCACAGCAGATATAAACAAAATACCTCATTTAATGTCTCCATTACAAATATATCAACACCCACCACATCCCACCAACAGGGCTGGTGTAATAGAGCAGACCTTCTCTTCCCATGGGTACTACTGAACTATGAATATGCAACAACCCAGACGGTCCTGGCAGCGTTCCTGTACCCTTGTCAGCACCACCAAGGCCGTGCATCTCTAGCCTTGTGGCTGCACAGCAGCTTCCCTTGGCTGCATCAACTGTTGGGTGAGGTGACCTCCAAGCCCCTGATCAGCAACTCACAGCTTGTAATTAAGTGCAAGTGCCTCGATAAATGACGCGGAAATTGCTTCAGCAAGAAGAAAGTCTGTGTTACTGTGAAGAGATGAAGGAAATTTCCCATTGCTAGATAAAAAAGGAACCCAGTGCGTACTTCAAAAAGGATTGCCATCTTCAAAATCACTACCTAAAGCAATTCTTAATTGGCATGTCTGGTACCAGTTTGGAGGAAGTGCAGGCAGATTTCCATCCAGATACGCATAATCAATCCAGGCTCAGAAAGGCATACAAACACGTGCTGAAATCGGTGATTATCTGAATAAATGCTGAAAGGTTTTCTTGTTCTGGGTTTCTGTGTTTTTTCTTTTTTTTGTTGTTGTTGGTGAGTTGTTGGTTTGTTTGTCTTTTTTTTTTTTAAAGATTGTATTTAGAAGATCCTTTCTTTTTAAGGGTGTTTTTCTTGAGCTATTCTAAGCAGATACCATGCCATTATGGATTTGAGCAGCCATTTACAAGCACCAATGTATCTCCTGCATCCTCAGCAGAAGTTTTAAAATACTCTTCTGGGCAGGCTCTAGCCTTTAAGTCAGAGTTTTGCATTTTATTATGAGAATATAAAGAAGCTTTTTTATAAAGAAGTCCTGTCACTGGGCATCAATGAAAGGAGCCTGGCTGCATCTTCTTTGCACCCTCCCTTCAGGTATTTATATACCTTGATAAGATCCCCCTGAGCCGAGCCTTCTCTAGGCTGAACAGCCCCAGCTCTCAGTCTTTCCTCAGTGCCCCAGTTCCTTCACCATCTTAGTAGTCCTTCTCGGGACTCTCTCCAGTCTGTCCATGTCTCCCTTGTACTGGGAAGCGCAGAACTGGACACAGCACTCCACGTGGGGCCTCACCAGTGCTCAGTAGAGGGGAAGGACTACCTCCCTGCTGGCAATACTCCTCCTAATTTAGCCCAGGATCCTTTTCTTTGCCACAAGGGCACATGGCTGGCTCATGTTCAACTTGGTGTCCACGAAGACACCAAGTCCTTTTCTGTCAAGCTGCTTTCCAGCTGGGTGGCACCCAGCATATACTGGTGCACTTCCTCCCCAGGTGCAGGACTTTGTACTTTTCCTGGCTGAACTTCATGAAGTTCCTGTCTGCTCATTTTTCCAGCCTGTCGAGGTCCCTCTGGATGGCAGCATGACTATCTGGCGTATCAGCTACATCTCCTAGTTTGGTGTCCTCCGAAAACTTGCTCAGGATGCACTCTGCACCATCAAACAGGTCATTAAGGAAGATACTGGGCAGGACTGGACCCAGTATTGACCCCTGGGGCACACCACTAGTTACTTGCCTCCAACTAGACTTTGTTTCACTTTGTTATATTTCTAGAATATAACTAGACAGAATGAAGATGTTACGTTTTTCTATTCTACACAGCCAGATGTTTGAAATCATCACAAATAGGACACTTTGGGAATTAAGAGTGATTCTGGAAAATGCTAAACTAGTGGATGCTTTTGTCCTACTCTAATGAAAGCTACAAAAACCTTTTTATATTCTGTAAACAGCATGCATCCATGAGGCATAAGCTGCTTTCATTTCCAAGATGCTTCCAGTGGCAAGAGTTCACCTGCCTAAGTTCTCCTCTGTCTCTTATTGCCACAAGAGCTCTCAGTTCTATATTCTGAAATAAATTCTCACTCATATCTTGAAAGATAAATATCTTTAACTATAGTCACTATCATGGCTCAAGGGGAAGATAAATGTATAGAACAAAAGAGCTCACAGAAAAATACGAGGAAACTGGTCGATTCATACTTTGTGTTATCATGCTAATGTCTAAATTCATTTCAAGAGCATCTCCAACAGACCATTTTGTCACTGGTGTCCACCTGCAGGCTGCAGGTTCCCAGAGCAATTCTGAATTGCTTTCTTTTCTCATCTATAATTTATTGACAGTTTTTAAGGAATCCTTGAATATGAGTCAAGAGTCTCAGGAAGAGGGATCACGTAAAAAAAAAAAAGAAAAAGAAAAACAAGGGAAAAATCACACTAAAAATGAAGCTTTGACAAGTAAAATAAAAGCTTAGTTTTCAGAACAGCCTTCAACTGCACAGGCTGTACAACTACCTATTCCATCACTGTCTATTTTAGTGCAAGTGAAGGAGTACTTTTAAAAGAACTTGGTAAAGCAAAATGAAAAGTTCCTATATAAACTTTCCTATATAAACTATCTATCACTTCAAATATGTCATTTTTCAGAGGTCTTGTAAAGAAAATCAGTTTGACACAGCATCTACAGAAGTTTAGTTTCATTTTAAAAAAAAGAAAAAAAAAATCACAACTATTCCTTGCCAAGGTCCACTTGGATAAAGAAGAACTAACTTGAAAGGGACTCATCACAGAGATCTTTCCTTACTAGACATATAGTACAGTGTCTATGAAGTTCATTAGTCCTTTCCCAAATTTAGCTCATTTTGCTGTAGAAATTGATACTTATATCAGCAACAGAATTTGCTAAAATAATCAACTGCGGAGGGAGGACAGTTTGGCCAGTATCACCATGTGTCACAGACTTATTTCCAGCTAACTCCTTTTTAAAAAGCAGATAATCTCTAGCCAGATATGCATTAAAGCTGCCCAAATTCTTTGAAAAAGTGGAATGTAAAACTGTAATTCATGTTGTTTCAATGACAAAGACAACATCCAATTAATAAAGTTCATAACCGTAACCACTTACACAGCAGTTCTGCAACATGGCAAATTCCAAATGTGTTTAAAAAAAGATCGAGGAAAATCTAGACAAAGACAGCATATCATTTAAAGACAAATTCTGAGTCTTCTCTGGTGTACTTCGTTTTGCATTGCTTTAAGTGTTTACCCAGCATGGGGTGACCCCATAGGAGCTGTGGAGCCTTAACCCAGCCTTTTCTCCTTAAGAAGCCACTTCCCATCTCTGATCATTGCTGCTCCTTCCTGTACCTTATATTGCTCGATTACACTCTTTTTAAAGCAGGATGACCAAAACTACCTGCAACCTTCAAGAGATGGACACATCAGGAATTTTACTGTTTTTCTGTTTGCTCTACTTTTTTTTTTTCTGGAAACACCTACAGTAGCAATAGGGATTATTCAGAAAGTGTTGCCCTAATAAGTCTTAGAATGCAAGCAAAGCAAGGTTTTTAGGACAACATACTATCCACTATGAAACAGTGCAATACAGTTAGACAAGCTTGTGGGTGCACGACCTAGAAACACTTGACATGTACAAAATAGGGTTGCCGAAGTAAACAAAATCTATTTTTCCATTGGCCTACCTATGGCAAACAGCTGTTCTGGTCAGAGAAGCAGCTGGAGCCAGCCAGCCACTGGGGGCAACTCCAGGGGAAACAACTACAGCTCGGCAAAGCCTTACACACCACGGGAAAGGGGGCTCAAAGCAGAAGTCTGAGGAAAAGATGGCAACAGGCAACAATTCGTTTTATCTGTTCTGAATACATACACACACTGTGAAACATTCCCCCCCCCCTTTTGCATATCCGTACACAGATGAAAGAGATACTGAGGCTCAACGTATAAAAAAAATTATGAATATATTAACTACAGCAAATGTATTCATCAACTAAATCCTCTATCATTTAAGTAAAGATTAAAGCCCACCTTCATTAAGCAGGCTGAAGCAACAGAAGAGAAAGCCTGGTGGTCTACAATATTTAAAAGATGTTACCATCCTAAGGAAAACCTTTGGAGCAGGACATTACATGCAGGAGGAACTACATGAGTTAGTTACAGAGAGATTACCCGAGGATACACAGAAATGCCAGAATCAGGCCAGACAATATTCCCCCAAGATGCTAAGTGTAAATTTGAACTTTCAAAACTGAAGTTGACAATGCGCTGGCTTTTGCTTTGCAGGGAGCAATCTGTCTTGCTGGGTGAAAAATGGGCTGGGTGATTAAATTGCAGAATCACAGAAACAGAGAGAATGGAAACACCTGAAGGGCAGTGTTTGAAGTGACAGGTCTGAAACAGTTCCTCCTTATCTCAACATCTGTTTTTTCCTTCAGTCAGATATATGGAAAGCTGCACATGCTATACAACCAAAAATGCCCCAAATTAAATAATCTCGTAGCCAGTAGCAATAATTCAGTGCCCACATTTCAGCAGATAACATGGTTGCACTCCTGTGGGCCAGCACCAAGTTGTCATCTACAGTTGCCACGGCTTCCTGAAGAATTAAGGGCTCTGGCTTACAGAAGACTAAACCAAGATGCTAGCACATGAAAACGAGCACACTTCTCTCAGCAGTCAGGGTGGTGGAGAGAAGCAGGTCACCAGCACATAAAGTGGTTGTGCTCTGTAGTCTGATCACCAGCCAGCTTTACCATCATGTGACTTTCCAAACCTCAACGGAGACATAGTAGATGTGGTTTCCCATAGGTTATCACCTACATGAGTCAGAACCTTGAATAAAAAGAATTGCTGGGATTTGTTGGATGGGAGGGAATTAAGACAGGGGAAAGAAAAGAAGAATATCAAACCACAGCAGCAGAGGACCCATGTCATGACTGCAGCTTTTCTCCTTCGGAATAATCACTCTTGGTAAGCATTGCTCGCTAAAGGAACACCTTCCTCAGACTTAACACTCTAAAATTAGTACCCCTGGAGACAAATAGAATAAAAGCCTATATATTCAGAATCCAAAAGAATGCCTGTATTTAAGTATTAAATCATTATTAGATTTTTTTTCATCTGCTCTTTTATACTATAATTTAAAAATTGGATGTAGTAGTGTTTGGCAAGTTCATGTCAATATGGTATGACAGAAAACAAAAAGTAAATGCACTTCTAGAATATTTCAGCCAAAATATTTCCAGGAGAACCAGGAAATAAGGGAGTATTTCATATAATTCTATTTTAAAAAGTACCATTTCATTTGGGTTATCTGTATAATCTTGTTCTCTTGGGTTCAAATTTAAAACCAGAATTGATACAGAGGAAGGCACCTAGGATGAGAAGGAGATTAAAGAGCTTGTTTTACTAGAGGAGATGAAGTCTAACCTGAAATGCAAAGATCACAAGTGACGGGGGGGAAGAGAAAGGAAACACACTTCGGGGGGAGGGGGAGGGGGGCAGAGAAAGAAAGATATTAAGGGATAAATAACAGTTGAATAATGAGAATAAGCTGACAGAACTGGCATGAAAAGGTATCAGAGGCAAATGAGAAGATCCTCAACTATCAGCCCTTCCAGTAGAAAGCCTGGGAAGGCTGAAGGAATAGGAAATAGCCAACCAGCCTTAAGACAGTAACACGGCCAAAGCTGACCATTGCCCCCCAGCACCGAACGCAGGGCTGCCCACATGCCTCCTGCTTCACCTGGGCTGGTCTTCATAAATAAAAGATTGCTAAAAAATCACTTTGGGGCTGCTTAACCTACTTGACACAAAAAGCAGTAAGGACTTTCCGAATTGCCTCAAGTAATAAGTGCTTCGGCGCTATTTTTATCACACTTCCACATTTAAAGGAACACTGTTGCATTTGATAACAGAGGAAGTTATCAATTAGGTTGTTAATAAAAGCTTGTAAGGCTATGTCCCACAGCCTACATAAACGCTTTACTTTTCTGTGGAAAGACTTCTACGCAACCATTGAAAGCAGCAACCTCATATAGTCCAGATAAATGCATCAAGCTCCAACTTAAAAGTTAAATTTTCTGCTCAAGCTACTTCAGCTGGGAGTCTGTTCCAAACATCACTCTGCTGAATTTCAGCATAGAATTACTCACAGAACATTTATAAAAAGTTAATCTTGTAGCAATACTGTCCTTGAGATTAAGCCACTCTATTCCCTCTGTAGTTCTTCTTTCTTGTGTTAACACGGTGCAGTCAGTTCCTCTCCCTTCCCTCTATTTACTTGGCCACACAAGCAATGTTGCTGTCATCTCCTTTTAAAGACAGGACCTTGGCCATGCTTGCAGCCCTCCCCATCTCCATTCCTGTTCCAAAGAGCCTCTTCCAGCAAGATGCCCAACTAGGTCTTTGTCCCTTTCTTCAAAACCATTACTGCTTAGATACTATGGTTAATAACCTCTTAGATACTTGCTCAAGTTACAAGTAATAGATCCATGAAAAAGCTCAGGAGAAAATTGTTATGAAACCATGACAGAAGGCAAGTATTTGTAACTAGTATTATTTGTAAATAATATTCTGAAAGAAACAAGCAACCAGCCACAGAGCAACAAAAACCACTCCTGTGAGGTTTTAAGCCATGAAAAAAAGCTGGACATTGTTAGACAGACTTAAAGGTGGTTTTCCACATGCTGGTGCAAACAGTTTTGCCGAACAGTGATCACTGCCGACAAGCTCCTACTGATCACAGTTGTCCTGCCTATTTTCTTTAAACAATTCATGAATTTTACAAAGGTAGAATTTTACCACAGAATGGCATATTACAGTCTTGGCCTAAATATAACGCAATGACCTCAGGCTTCTGAGGAAAGCAAGAGTTTGCTTTACAGTTACAGCTGAAGTCATTAATAAGACACCATAAATGTACAGCTGTCTCCAAAATACAGTGGCTGTGGATCTGGAAACTGGCCTCACTGCAAATGCGACAAAGATTTCTCCAACAGAAGAAAGGGGGGGGGGGGGGGGGGGGAATTAAATAATATGGGAACGATTTGATATGAAGCTTTTACATCATTAGTGAACAGAAGTCATGAGGTAAATCCATGAGATGCTGACAACTAGAAAATAGCCTGCAAATGTCTTGAACCTACTTTTGAACTTGATCGAACAAAGTGACAGAAATTTGAGCAAGGTGTTTGCCAGGGAGGGGAGAGGGGAAAGTGTTGCAAGGACTAAAGAACTCAGAAGCAGGACACCATGTTTGCTGCCTCCCAGCTTCAGCAGAAGTGAACTCATCACACATACCCTCTGCAGCAATGTCCTCTGGCAATGACTGCTGTTCCCGGTGCAAAGCTCCCACTGACTTCAATGGGAAGCACACGAAGCTAGGGAGGAAAATCCTGGCTTGACTGAAACCAACAGAAATTTTGATAAAGCCTTCTAAGAAGGATAAGACTGCACTAGGGAATCATATTTCAAACAGCCTGAGGTTTTCCCTCAGTGCTAAATTTTATTAATATATTAAAAGGAAAATATACCCACATACCCAACTGGCTCCAATAATTTTCCTGGAAATATGCTAATTCACACCAGCCAAAACTTTGCTCCTTTTACATGGTGACGTTACCCATCTTGAAAAGAACTAATTCTACAGATAAAGCATATTTCTTCTTACATAAATTAATGGCTATCTTTAATGGTATAATATTAATTAACTGCATACTAAAGCAGGTTGTAGAAGCAGAAACACAACTTCCATAATTTGGTAGTGACAACAACTGGGAGGGAGGCAAGGGAAGAAGAGAAATAAAAAGAGCAAGAGTGACCTGAAACGAAGGAGTAAGTATTTCCTATTCAAAATATCTCAAAGTCCTAACAGGGAAATAAGAATTTGCATGACAACTCACCTTTAAAAGTGTATGCGTGTTTGAAAAAAAAAAAAAAAAAATCCCAAACCAAAAAAAAACCCTACATATATTCTAAGCAGTCAGATCAGCCTCTTGACATTTAATATGCTCATTTGTAACAGACTAACTTTCAAAGCAAGAGAAGGGACATCTGTAGAAGCCACACAATGAAGGTCAGTGAAAGCCATTTTAAGCTTTTTCCTAAAATCTGTTGCTTTGGTGGTGGTGGTGGGGTAATCTGTCCTTCAATAAAGGGTAAACTGAATCAAACCATTTGCCTTCAGGAGAGCTGAACAGGATAAGTGAGCCCAAAGATAAAGGGACAGAATAGGAGAGCCGGTCAGACAAAAATGTAAGTGTCAAGGAGGATGGTATCATGTATTTACAAAGAGTTGAATTTGGATGGACTCAGGAGGACAAGCTCTCCTCACTTTTCAACTGTTTACTACTTTTGCTGGCTGTCAGAAAGGATTCTTAGTTCAGGTTTCATTGAGAGAGGATTGCTGCAGACATTTCCTCCACACCGCCTTGAAGATTCATCTCTGGATGAAAAGTGTTTCCAAGTGCCAGCCTGAATAAACCTCAGCTTCATTTATTCAGAGTACTGACGACATCCAGTGGCCACCAAGTTAATCTCAGCCTATGACAGCAGATAACTTATTATATCAGAATAGATAATCTCTTTCCATAAAGTTATCTATCAACTCTGCTCTTCCACCTCCTAGTCTAAAAGTAGGAGTGCATTACAAGGAACACTATAATCATTGAGCAAGAGTCTTCCTATTCAGGTCCTCATACAAACTCTAACCAAGCCTTTTTCAGTTCTATCTCACAGTGAAAAATTATAAATGAAAAGCGCAAAATCTCTTAAGCACTTCCATGGTACTCAAAGAAACTGGAAACCAGCAAAAATAAATGTACATCAAGAAAGGGGTGGGGGGTGGGAAAACCTGCATACGCACACACACAAGCTGCTCAAGGTATTAAAACTGCTTGCCACATCTACCAAACTCAAGTCACACGTACACACTTTTAAAACACATGGAAGAAACCACTTTTCAAAGTGCTTCAAAACAAAAAAACCAATGTTTCTGTTTTCCACTTTTGTAAGGAACTCAGTCAAAATATGAAAATATAACACTTTAAGCATGCTTGTGTTCTTTCACAGAAAACATCTGCTAAATACTTACTTGCCCGAATATTTCTGGCAGCCCCAAAACTTGACCAGTGAAAACACCAATACAGATGAAAATTGCTGTGACCTGACCCAATGAACCACGGATTTCCTTAGGAGATATTTCACTCAAATACATGGGAAGGGCACTCAGAGAAATGCCTATGAAGGAAGGAAAAAAACACATATTAAGTCAAATCACCTTTTCATTATGCCAGGTACAAAATAAACATCTATTGAAAGGAGTCCGAGTGCTAATCTGCTCACAAGAGTGGCATAAAAACATGCAAAGAACAGAATTATATCTGTCCACAGATAATATGAATTATCTTCTCTGCATGTCTAATTACTCTTGCACCATTTAATAACTATGGCATTGATTATCTGTTACAAATCTACAGTGATGTGCGTAGGCTGCTATTCGATGAGAAGCACCAAAGGTTACTCAGAGATGAGAATCACCAGGAGAACAGATTTTATGTTTTAAATTTGTTCATTCCAAAGCAAGCAAAATCATGTTAGCACTGGTGCAGGTAAGGAAAAAAACCCCAGTGAGTCAGGCAGAGAGAGCAGACACCGTCAGATGAAATATTTTTACTGTAAAGGGTATTAGCAGATGTTCCTCTCAATACAGGCTTACAGCTGCAATGAACTCTTAATAGCAGGCATAAAATAAGGGTGAGAATGCTGCTCAAAGCCAGGAGAAAACAGATGCATGACCCTGGTTAGTATAATGACAATATTTACAAAGCTCCTAAAGTTCTGTCATTTGGTGGTACTCTGAGACAAAAATTAGCAGTCAGCACCAAAATTACCTATGAGCTTCACATTGCAAGTGACAGACACATCCACTTTCAAACAACCGTAGTTTGTGCTTACTAACAACATAGACAAAGCTTGCCAGGCAGGGGGCTTAGCGATGCAGAGGTCAAAGCATGTTCCGTTGTTTAGAGTCATTACACTGAGAGGATAAAACCACCTTAATTCATCAAGTCTGTCTCCACATTAGGTAAATATTTCTCACCATCTACCGATCTGTGAAGTCGCTGAGAACCTCACTGCTAGCTGCAAGACTATTCTGATGCAGCAGTGCCTCCATGATTTACTTTTAAACCGGGAAGACCATGTTGCTAGGAGCAAATGCTGATGTACCAAACCTTCCACTTAATCCTACTGGTATTAGCATGGGATCCAACAACTTCTAAACACAAAGCAGCAAGCAGCTTTAATAAATAGACTACACCCTCCTAGCCAAAGGATTTTCATGGTATGAAGACAGATACACTCTACCAGGGCTGGAGGAGGAAGGGGGAGAAACAACCAGGGTGGACAGCAGTGGCTGGCATCCATTCCAGTGTCTTCTCCAAACATCAGATCCTCCGACCTTTATTCTGCTGGTTTGCCCCAGTGAAAACAGTGTGGCTAGTCCCTGAAATGCCTCTTTAATGTAAAGAAAGATCTAACGGCAGGAGAGGAGAAAGATTATGCATGGCGCCGGCGCTTTGGATATGTATGGCATGATAAAAGCTTACCTGCATCAACACCCATTATAATGCGGCCCAGTATGAGCATTTCAAACGACCCCGCCAAGAAGGAGAGGGACATCAGCAACGCAGCTGTCACTGCAAACACGTTATTGAGGAGCAATGTACATTTCCTAAAACGAAAAGATATTTTATTTAGATACCTGCATCACAACAGTTAAATCTAGTCATATTCAAAACACACTAGGCTTTTATTCTTAAATATCCATAAATAAAAATAAAAAGTGCCTAACAAACACTGCCTCTTACATGTTGCGTAGAGTGCCAAAATAGAACACTATACCCAAATGGATACAGTTCCAAACCTATGCCACAGCTTTAAAACATATCATAGTTAACTAAAGAGCGGTACTTCAAAGGCATGGCAATTAGCCATCCTACACATCCTAAGAACCCAAGTGCCATGCCCAAGACTCTGTATATGAATATGAACAAGCGTACTCTGGCTGAATGTATGTATGTAGGAACCAGAGAATATACTTCAGTAGCAACAAGCTGATACAACTACAGGCATTTTTATGCTACATATAGTTTTTGCCATTTTGAGAACTTCCCAGCACTGACGTATTTATGTCATTATAATTCATCCTTAAACCCATGATACTAAAAACATACATTGAGGAAAATTACTACTTGTAGAGTTAGAAAAAACACTTGGGCTCACAGGAATGATAAAAATCAACCTCTTCCCAAAAATTGTTTAAATTAACCAAAATATTGATTTACAAATTTTTTCCCCCAATTTTGAAATTATTTCGTTCTATAGCAGTCAAATAAAATGTGAAAAAAATATTTCTTTCAAAGAAATGAAATGTTCCTTATGGAAAATTATTACTTTGTTGGAAAAAAAAAAGAAAATAATGCAAATATATTTTTAAAATTTCAAAATGTCTCAATTTCTCATTCACACTACACCAACAGCTGTATTTCTTACAGTTTTCATCTTACAGAACTTTCTGCTCAAGTTTGAGGGACTCATTAATTCAACAGTGACTCGTAAGTCTCATAACTTCTGCAGAAGGAAATAATTTACAAAAGAAATGATATGTAGGATTTCATGGGCCTTTGACAGTCAGATTCAAACACTGACATCCAAGGTCTCATTTCCTGGACACTTGGAAGAAGAATGGTTAAAGATATAAGATCAATAGCTCTGCTGCAATGATTCTCTATTGTCAGATGAAGTAGAACACCCACCCAGCACTCAGAGAATCACTGCTACCTTATACACATCTCTCCACAAATACGGATTTAAATGGCTTTTTGCTAAATTACAGCCTGCAGCCAAATGGCTAGAGAAGCCATTATCATCAGGTTCAGCCTTGTGAGCGACTGAAAAGTTTCTTACGATTCCCAGGCAGAGTCACAGCCAGGACTGGGATATCTGCTGGAGATGTGGTGGCCTCTCTACAACACATCACGAGACAGCTGCTTTGCATTGCTTATGATCTAACACAAGACAAGACACCATAATTTTCACAATTACGTGGCAAGAGAATGATTGTACCCTATGTTTTCCATCTGTGAGTCACCTCAGTTATACGTGGTAAAGCAACGGAGCTTTGTCTTTACCAGTCACATAATTAAGCACAGTCTTGTTTTGGCTCTAGAAGTACAAGTCAATACTGAAGCCTCCAATCCCACTCACAACAACATATGAAGGAAACAACTGATTTGAAAACAAATTTACCTGGAGATAAACAACACTGATGATATAAATTATGAGGATTCTTTTAACTTTGACAGTAAATAGCACAGGCTGAAAATATACCGATTTTATTAAAAAACTAAAGTGGTATTAAATTTGTACGTATTCTCAATGGATTTTCAGTCTTTATATATTGTAATTTCCATGCAAAAGAAGAGCAATGACCAGAAAGGCTGTCTACCCTTTTCTTTTCCAAAGCAGGTAACAAACTGACCCAGCGGTCCTCATTCTTCTCGAGTTCAACACATAGGTACCAACTGGAAATCTCCCACTCATTGAACCAGTCATCCAACTTGTTACAACAGATCAATACATTTTTGATAGGAAACATTTTTAATACTTGTATTTTTAATTACTGCTCCTGCTTTCTAGTGTTTTTTGAACATTGTTGGAATGAATAACATTGTTTGAAGATCAAACAATGAGAAACAGCTCATTTAAAGTACATGTTTATACAACATAGCTGTCAAGCATGATGACTTTACCATTTGAAACAGATTTTTCAAATGGATATAATTTGAGAGGGCTAAAGTAATATAAATAATGCCAGAAACAGAAACAAAATGTTCATTCAAGTCAAACAAGTGCTATACATTCATCTGAAGTTATTACTTTCTTCTTCTTTAATTTAAATAAAACCTACAAAATATTTATCTTCTTAGAAAAAGTTGGCCAGTGACCCCTTATTCTATGCAGCAAAGAACAGAAAAGTGCAGCCTAACTAACAAAGATAAAAACAAAGAATTTTGTCTTTGCCAGATTGAAAAAAAAATGAAAACAAGGAAGTAATATGCTGTTTAGAGTGTTACTATATAAAGCATGTAAAGTTTTGGTAATGAAAACACTGTGCTAGGTGTCTGTGGCAAGGTTTTGGAAGTGAAGGGGCTGCAGGGGTGGCTTCTGTGAGGAGACGGAACGAGGGAATAACAAGGTCAGTGGAGGAGAAGGTGGTGCAGGACTGAGCAGGTACATCCCCTGAAGGACTGTGGACCACGAAGGACCAATGCTGGAGCATAGAGAAGAGTGAGAAGGAAGGAGCAGCAGAGGGAAGTTGCTGTGCACTGACCCCAACCCCCTGCACCGCGTGTTCCCTCACTGAAGGGACTGAGTGTGACCTGCCGTGGTACCAAGGGCAGGAGAGAAGCCTGGAGTGATGTTCAGCCTGGGAAAGTGGGAGGAAATGTGTTTTAACATTTGCCTTGTTTCCCAATACCTGATCGGTAATTAAGTATTTATGCTAATTGGCAATAAATTAAGTTAAATTCCCCAAGTTGAGCCTGTTTTGCTCATGACAGTAATTGGTAAGTGTTTTCCCATTCTTTAGTTTGATCTGTAAGACTTCTCGCTCCTGTTCCTCCTATTTCTTCCCCAGTGCCCCCCTCCCACTTGGGGGGTGGGGAGTGACGAGCAGCCAGGTGGGTGCTTGGCTGCCAGCTGGGGCCAAGCCACCACAAACATAAACAGTGGAAACAACTTCTCATCACAGCTCCTAAGAAAAAAATACAGCAAAACCCTCCAAACTCCCCATGCTGTCTGAGTTTACTTCCAGTCAGGTCATATTGTATTCAAAATTGTAATAATCATAAAACCCCCTATGCTTTCCTGGTCACGTAGGCCAAAACCGTATTACCTTAGCAACAAGGCATAGGGAAAAAAAAGACCCAAACCACTGCTTGTATAGCTCTAATTTAAGTTATATAAAGATACCACACTTAATAAAGCACTGCAGCAGACACTTTCCCTTGGGAAAGTCCAACCAATCTTGTCAGATAAGTGTGCACACCACACTTACAAAATATAAGCGTGGAAACTTCAACACTAAGCCACCATAACAAAAGACAAACACTGATGTGTTGGTCAGCCTAGTCATTTCTCTCACATCCCAAATCACAAACTGACAACGTACCAATTGTCCAAATGGTACATGAAACCTATTGAAGTATAAATATCATACCTAGTTCTCACGTAGCACATTTCATTTTTCAGTCTTGCTGAAGGCTACAGAGCACATCAATATCCCTATTTCTGTAACTGGGTAAACAGAGGAATAGATAGCGAAGTGGACTCAACCTAAAGCTAACATGCAAAACAGCGCCAGACCTGGGAAAGGGAACCTGGACTCAAGTTCCAGTCCAGAGCCCCACATGGTTCTGCTGCAGCTACTGCACTAAGAATACTACACTAGCATTCATTTAGAGATGAAGATTTTTGTTCCTTCCATTCAAATAATTCAGAATTTTCTCCAGCCAAAAAAAATAAAGCACTTATGCGTTCCAAAAGGAAGATGCTTTCAAAAACTTCTGACTGAGCAGAGAGCGTTTGTCACAAGCAGCTACGTCCTAAGCCAGGCAGTAAATGTTGCAACTTAGTGCCAAAACTGCTTCTCTCTAAGACTGACTACCCGTACTGCTGCAGGAATGTAACTTCCAATCCTGTACTCAATCTGAAGTAGTCCCAAGAGAAAAGACATTTGCTGAGTAGAAATCCGTTTCTATAAGCATTCCAGCTGAGACAGACAGTTCACCCATCAGCTAGACACAAACAGAGCTAAGCTTTAAGGATTTTTTTATTGCCTTTTTTAGGTATTTTGGATATTGAAAACACTTGAGAACCTCTTCCTCAGAATTGCCCTTGTCTTTTTGCAAAATCACATACGATTAATCTCTTGTGATTTCAAGGTTGTCATTTGCTCTCATGATACTGGATAGTTCCAGAGGCCAGAACAGAATCCTAGCAACTACGTGCCCTCCACAGCTGCAGTAACTTTAATTAGGGATTTGAATTAATAATCCTTTTGTCTAAAACGCACAACTAGGAAAATGATAGAATTAAAAGTTTTGTCAAAAATGTATTGTTGTCTCAAAATTCAGTAATAAAAAAGACTCTAGAAGCTCCACTTGGGAGCAAATATGATACCTTATACAAAAAGGATAGTAAGGGAACTAGGTGTTTAAATAACAAGCTGTGTGTTCTTTAAACTAGGTGTTTAAATAAAAGCCAGTAACAGATTGAATACTAGAACACCATTTCAACTACAGTAGATGACTGTGGTAGCATTCTAAGATAATAACGATAGTGGTAGCATTACTAAGATAACCCAGAAAAATTCCCTTAATCGCTTCATACTCAAAACGGTTCAGTGTGCTAGAGGGAAGGCCTTGTCCCTCTCCTGCAAACGCCTCGCCTGCAGTGGCCTAAGCAATCCACTGAGCATGTCACTCTGGGTGTTCAGGATACGCAACAGCAGCTGCTCTTTGGTAGAAGATAATTTAAATTATGAAGTGTCAAAGACACATTTGAACATGGGACTTACGCTTACGTGGATGAGGGCTCTCTTTGAAAAAATTACATCTCTCGAAGTAAGTAGGACCTAGGAATCTGGTAATTTGCAAATTATGTTATTAACCTTACAGCAATATGACTCAAGAGTGCTCTTTTTGAAGTCATACATTATTTCTGACTCATGCTTCTGATCCCCCTTAGTTCATTATTCTGTGTCAGTGCAAATGGAGCTCTGCTTCATCGTACGTACAACCCTCCAACCTACACTTGAACAATTTAACAGCAAAGTATTTTATTGTTCTGTCAACATGTCATAATGTGCTCCTCAATTACCGTACCAGTAAGTCAGTCCGGTTTCCTCGACCAGACGAACACATTGCAGTGTGAACAGCAAACTCAAGAACCACGCTTTGATGAACAGCCCTTATCCACTGTCCCTGAGAGACACAATCCCTTCCCATCTCTAATCAAGTACTCGTACGCCGTATCTATAAGAGAGCTGTTTTCATGATTTAACAGGGATAAACATAATGAACAGGGGCAGAGTCTGCAAGCTTTGAAGCTCTGTCCTGGCAACATGATCTGCTCCCATCAAAGTGGTATTCATATGACCGAGATCAGCCACCACTTTAACAAACCTGCACACAAAGTTGTTCTACTCTTCACCAAAAATTCAAGTCTTCTATGAACCCATTTTTTACTTCACTTTTTAATAAAGTAAAGAAGACTCAGCAACAATTCTGGGAATTAATCAGTGAGTCAGGCATAGTTTCATATATTTAAGAACTGTGTAAAAGCCAAATTGATGATTTGGCAGAAGAAACTGCAAACCTTAAAAAAAAAAGTGACTATGAAAAATATTTAAGAATTGAAAATCAAATGGTGAAGTGAAGGGACAGAATAAATTAATGAAGAACGGATAATAGTTTTACTGTAAGCATGAAATGGAAGAACCTGAAAACATGATCTTTGAGGTGAAAAATGGGATGTGGAAGAGTTGGGAGAATGACAAACAGGCCTAGGAGGGTACAACCTAAAGTGATGGAAATAGTAAAAATGTAGAACAGAAAAGTAAGAACAGTGGAGGTGGACGCTTATATTTAAGCCTCCATGAGGACCTTCTCCAGTGATTTACCTGAGCAAAAATTATCAAATGATATAGAATTTACAATTAAGGAAAATCCAAATGAGCAGTTAAGATGAATGCTACAATGGCTTTTTTTTTTTCATGCCCTTCTAAATATAGGTAAATTACAAATTACTTTTAAAATTCTCTTTGGAAGACTGTATGAAACAAAAACTTGACAGAAATATCTAGTTAGTACCTGCAGCAAAAATGCAAACACACACCAGCACAAACATTCCTAACACACTCATATTCCCTATGGTCAAGTCTTGGTCAAATACTGCATTGCATAGAACAGGGAAGGCGTCCCCACGCTTGAGGAAGACCAAACACAAACTTCATCCTAGTTTAGTTCTTCAAACTGTGTTTTAAGTTGACACAAGGAAGGGGGGGGGGGGGGGGGGGGGGGGGGGGGAAGGAACAACAAATTTTTATTACCATATGACAACAAATGTTGTTGAGATGCAAACAAGACATATTGATAGCTTCACCTGTGGACAGTAAGATACTCAGCAGACTCTTGAAACAAGAATCTGCCAATCCTTTGTGACATCTTTCCTATTTTATGGTATTTTCCTTTTGCACTCTTGACAATTCAACCTCCTTGACATCTAAACCCACTGCCTATTCAGAGCAAATGGCTTCTGCGACTCAAATGATGCACAGTAAGGCCAGTGAGAAAGGTACTAATTTTACTCTTGGAATTTGGAACTCTTAGAAATGAGTTTTCATGATTTGAAGATGTTTAAATTTGCATTCTGGTGAAGAGGGTTTTTTAAAAAAAAAAAAAAAAAAAAAAGTAAAGCCTTCTAGAGAGACCAAGTGAAAAACTGCTTTAGAAACTAGAAGTTTTCCCATACACTTACCGCCCGAAGAACTTCACAATCGGGGTAACAATAATGGCACCCACAAGGCCACCAATGGCAAAAACAGAAACAGTTATAGACCAGAGGAGAGTCAGCGTGCTTTCATCCACTGAGAAGCCATATCTTCTTTCCCAAGTTTCATTGTAAAACTTCTTGATATACTAAAAGAAAACACATTATAATAATACTACATGTAAAAATCACACTTTAAGAACACAACTGACAGAAACAGAATAAAAAAACCAGTAGCCTGCTTGCAGGAATCACCCTTGCTCTTGTATCTCCCTCCTCCAAAAAATGGGGCCTCATTGCTAGATGCAACTGCAATACAGGCTAACTGAACCAGTCAAAGCATACGTACATTTAACTACATGCCAGTCATATACAAGGTGGGGAAAAAAACACAGGTAGACATGAATGTAGAACAGGCTGATAAAAGAGAAACTCCTATAAAGCAAGCATGTTGGAATAAGTAGGAATTCTTTTGGTAAAAGCCTACACTCTGCTCACCATGAAACATTTATCATCTCTATTTTGTATTTCAGTCCTAAAATGCAGATCTCAGATTTGCTCAAAATTAAGTGCCTTTTACTAGACTATTTTTTCCAATGGGACAGTATTGTAAAAGTAAGTGACTCTATAGCAATTGTTTAGCGTAACACTAGAAAAAAAAAAATAGAGTGAATTGAAAACAATTGGCATTCATGGATTGAGGGAAGAAGGGAGGCTGTGTCCACTTTTACACTGTATTTATGACACTGCCGCATCTGGCAGCCATACAAAATCAAGGACCTACTAAGCCAAGCAATGAAAGATAACATTTTTGTCCCAAAGAATTTACAGCCAAGACAAATAACTTTTAGAGGAGGGAGGCAAGAGCTGACAGCTGTTGGTTTGATACTGATGGGGGAAAAAAAAAGCCCACAGTATCGGTCAAAAAGAGCTAGTTGTCTGACACCATTAAAATTAAGAATCCCAAATCACTTTTATAAGTATGTTATAGCTTCTCCCTTCAAATTTATATAAGCTGCTTTTCGAATGAAGTTCAGGCTGCTGAATAAGGTAAGCAATTTCTTTTCAGTAATGAAAGATGTATCAAACACGAAATCAGACACCTAAGATCCTGATATGAATCTATCTGCCAGACAAGCTGGTTCTCTTGAAAATGAAAATCTGAGACCTATCTTCTAACTCTTCAGCTATCCTGAAACCTACAGTTTTCTCCCATGGCAGCTTAATTTCTTAAGAGCCTTCCATAAGGGCCCTTCCAGGGTATCTTTTGAAAGTCCAAGTGCCTCCTGAATCTCTGGTGAACTCAGACAGATGCCTGAGTCACGGTTCTCCTTTGCAGAAGCCACGCCAGCTCTTCCCCGAATTCTCACTTTTCTACTACAGTTTCTGCTAGTTTGTCAGGTACAAATAACTAGCAAATTCTTAGCATGTATGTTCCAAGTTTTCCCCCTAAAAACTACTTTTTTCTTAAAGTCACATTAACCCTCTCAGTCTCTCAGTTACTAAAGCTATTTAAAAAGAAGCTGAACTGTGATAAAAAATAATTCAAAATATAGGCTTTGTCAGTCTTGAACAAATGCTAAGGTATTTTGGCAACCTGACACAAAATTATCACTAATTTTATTCCATATCTCTACTGACATTTCAGCTTCTCCAACATATCCCCGATAAAGAAGGTTCCAGTGTGGGACTTTCCCAGACTTTTCCAATCCAAAACATTAATCCAGGTTTCTTGTTATGTCCTCGTATTTTCTGAACACCCTTTTTCAGCTTCATCTATTAGCCTTATATCCCCAAGCCCTCTGTCTGGACATTTTTTGTGCCTGCTGAAAGCACCCAAACTCCAGGACCAGCTCACTCTTTAAGCCTTCAATGTGCCAGAGTTTATATTCTTTTTCTGCTTTCCTCACATGAGCACAACTGCAGGTTTTTGAAGAATGTCTTCTAACAACTTCCCTTCCCTGATGTTTACTTACAAAGTTTCTTCATCTTTCGAAAAGATAAAGGATGTCATAGCTCCAGTATGACATTTTTACGCAGTCTCTGTATCGCTTGCAGAGACATCGCCTATTTATTTTCTTTTTAGTCAAGCTTCCTCATTTTTATGCTGTTCCTGTTTCGAAATCAAGGAAAGCTCCAATGCCACCGTGGTGTCTGATGCTCTGGCGAGGATACAGTACCAGGCAGTCACTACTGCAGAAGGGCATGGCACGCTTGGGCAACACTCTTACCTGTTCTGTGTCACCACTCTCTGACAAGCTCTACAGTGTCCCAAAGTTTAATCTTGGCACTTTTCCCCAGTTTCTTCTCAGATTTCCTCCAGCATGTCATAGGTAGTAAATTATCCTGAGGCAGGACTCTGCAGTACAAGCCTACCACAACATTTTCCCTGCTCAAACTAGGGATTTCAAACTTCAGGTATTCCAGCCTTGGACACATAGACTATTCGATTTGAGGACTTTATTTAGATGAAACACTACCTTTCCACCTGCAAAGTACCTAAGAATGGTGGAGGTAAACGTAGCACTTACTGTCTTACTTCTATCAAGTTTCTCGTAGGCCTCTTGTGCCCTGAGTTAAAAGGAGGACAGGGACATTTCTCCCATCCTATCTTATATGTTTCTATACAAATAGACAAAAAAAAACCCTCAAAAAAGAAAAAAAAAGTCAATTTGGTGCTTGGCCCATTTAGAAGAATCTCACAGTAAATTTTCAAATGAATCTGCCATTAAATCAAGTAATACATCTTCTCTTTTTAACACCAATACTCAGATTATATTTAGATTCAGATATCTACTGATTTATTTGAAGTTCATTGCTGATAGTAATGAATACTAAGAGAAAACATTTTTAGAACACTATTAGCATTTCTTGCTAATGATAATGGCTAAAAATAGTATGCAAATTATTCTCCCCTTGTGTTATGACTAATTTTCTCAGCATAGCTTTCTTATTTACATGGAGACATCAAATAACTGCAAATATTCAAGAAAAGAAAGTACAAACTACAACACTCAATAGTAACAGATAAATGTGCTGGCATGTACATCACCTGTGTCTGGATTCCCACTGCCAATAAATGGGAAGCTAATAACACATACAGGTTTTGAGGAGTCGCACACGAAAATGAAAACCCAAAGAACAAAACAAATCTGATCCAACAAATCCACTGGATTTGAATCCATTGAATTCTGTGGAAAGGCTCCTTTGGGATTTTAATCAGTTGTCTGAACAACGCTAATGGCATAAACGTGTATACAAAAATTTTAGCCCCTAACCAAGCCTACAAGGAGTGGTAGCTGACTGCTATCAGCATCTTGTCTTCTGCTGCCCCAGTTCATTAAGGTGCTAGGGTGGAAAATATAAGGGGAATAAGGGATATATATATATATTTTAGTTATTTATACATACATAAAAATATAAGGGATATATTTTAAATATAAGGGAAATATTTTCCTTGTCTCTTTAACTGTAAATAACTTACATCAAGGGAATAGATGAGCTGGTCTTTAGAGAAGAAAAATTACCTTACCCATAGTTACAAGGGTCACTCCCACATAGCGACAACTATCCAACTGGCTGACAGCAGGCTATACATTTTTGCAATAGTCTCACTTTCTCCGTACCAGCTCTAAAAGGAATGCAGAGCTGCAGCCGCCTGCAAGAAGGGGCAAGGGCTGCGCGGCAGTAAGTGGCAGAGACTTTGCTTCCCGCACAGGGCACAAAGCACATCACTGTTCTACGGACGTTGCCCACAACCAGTCCATGGAATGAATTGTAGAAATTCAGCTCAGAAAAAGGCAGCTTCAACTTGTATTCAATTAAAGCATTTGTCTTCCTACTGCCAAATGCTCCCACACGTTTTTAATAAATTCTGGTAACTCTTTGAACAAGCCCATGGAGACTTCCAATTCTGGGTTTATTACGTGGTCAAGCACTGTGTGCAGGGGGAAGCACACCTGCGACGGGCCACTGATCTTTCCCGCAGAAAAGTAGGGGACCGAGTGGGAAGCGATCTCTGCTCTGAGCAGAGTTGGTGCAGTTTATTCCCCTCTTGCAACAAAAAGGAAGTTGGACTGACTCTACCTTAAGAGATGACCTGCAGTAAAGTTCACTAGTGAGAACTGCAGGGGTATTCCCCTGCAGTTTGATGAGCTGGCACAACGTTCAGCACCATAAGGAAACATACACAAGCATTTACAAACAGTTCTTCAATGTTTCAGTCTTAAATGAACTTCCCCCCACCCCAGCTTAGTCATCGTGCTGATGTGTTCAGTTCCAGGATCCTGGAAACATGCCATGTTTCAGTCAACTGTCATTATCAAGCATTTTTTCAATACCTCTCAAAGCATCACACAGTCCTTCTCTAAGGTTGGAGGACTTTAGGCACCAAAAGGAATTGTATTGAAGTAAATAGGGGCAGAAGATATCCAACACCCTACAGAGAGATGCTCATACGATGCAGGCTGTAAGCCACACATCACCAGAACAAGTTATTTGTCCTACCAAGTTTATAAATGAAACTCAGCTTACAGCTTTTAGGAATTACTGCACTCCCAATATAACCTCTTATAAGAGTGCTGTTCATCTACAGCTAAAAACTGCTCCCCTTTGATTTTCCTCAGTCACCTCACATCAGTATTCCCAAAGGGTCACCTTGCAGCAGATTTGGTGACATACAGGGGGGAAACAGATGGGGCAAAGGTTCCTTTCCTTATGCTGCAAGAAGCACAGCTTTGGAATGGCTCGCTCCTCCCCACCATGGCTACGAGCAGAGCCCAGACTCTTCTCTTCAACCTGGTCACTGCAGCTCCGGGGACAGGGTCAGGAAGGTGGCCTGCCCTAGGCAAATGGATGACACAGATTAATCCTGGGGCTAGAGAGAGGACCAGCGGCCACACTGGTATTTTGCCCTTGAACTACACAGCCATGTATTCCTTGTCAGTAGGGTGTATAATTAAGACTGCTCCTTAGCCCAAGCTAACGTATGGCTAAACATGAATAAGAAGGACATGAAGCTCTCAAACACTGCAACACCACGCTGGAAAAAGGCAGACTTCATGCATACCTGTCAACAGTATGACCAAAGCCATCAACATGGTGCCCAGTTTCAGTCCAAAAGCAACAGTAAAGATCTCAAGTGAAAACGGACAATCCTGGAAGCGCTGCTAACCACAAGGCCTGGAATTTAGCATTTGTCACAGCACGGTTGCACCTTCAACCTCCCCGCCCGCACTCTGGTCACCACTATAATCTATCACATGGTTCAAACCTAACCATCTGAGTGTTGCCAAAGAGCACGCCCTATCATCCTTTCTTTCCCTTACTCCCGCAGGAAGTGGCAGCAGAGCTCTGATTACCAGGACGGCCCATTTTCTAAATGGCGCTTAAAAGTTTAGAAGCCGGACCATTCTCACTGCTCTGCTGACAGTACCGAGGCAGTGCAGGAACGATGTCTACCATCAGGACAATCAACACCATTGCTCACAGAATTTCAGCTTCCTGCTGATTTCTTCCAAGCCATGTTTATCTTCTGATGACTACTAAGGTGAAATGATGCCTAGACATGTCATGCTAGAATAAACATCCAATCTGTCTAACCCTGTGTTATTGGTACAGAAAGTACCAGGAACTTCAAGAAAATTCCCAGAAGTTACATGGGAGGCAATTAAAACTTCCTACACGGTGTGTCTCTTCCTAGTCCTTTGGGTCATCAGTTTACCAAATAAAATACACATATGAAACATAAATTTAAAAAAAATTCTTCTTTCATTATTTGCATAAATATTGCATCCATCTTTAATGTGACCAACCAGTTCAGGTGGAAACCTAGCCACACATTTTAATAAGAGATTTCCATAAAAGAAGGAACTTCGCTTTGGAAAGGAAGTATTCTGAAATGGAATTTCCACCATTAGTTTCCAAAATTTACTAGCTACTTTTTCAAAATAGTATTGCTTGTAACTCCATTGAATTGCTTACTGTTGTGCTTGACTGAATAAGGAGGATCTCTAGACAGCCAGTGTGAAAACAGAATGTTCAGATTTCCATTTGTGATAACTGGTATTTTAATGAAATCACCCCAAATACTGTAGACTGATTTCACAGTGCTCTATTCATCAAATCTATTCCATATGTTGCAGCCAACAGATGGTCAACACAGCAGTTTTGAATTCAGAACCAAACAAGGCATCACCGCGAAATGCAGAAGAAGAGGCCCATTATTTAAGAGGAAGCCAGAGACATTTTTTATAATATTGGTACTGTGGGAATGAAACATTGTGCAACCCTCCAGAACTGAATGATGCAAACAGAAGTTGCTGAACACGTGCATAGAGCTACCAAATACTCACTAGTCAGAAAGATAGACTATTAAAAATACCTTATCATGCAAAAGCGTGCAAGAAGATTAAGTATTATTCTGGGCTTGGGGAGAATGAGAAACAAACCACGTGCACCTACTCACCTCAATCGCAGCGTTTAGTTTCTTGATAGCTACTGAATTTATGTGAAAACCTCACAGACAGCAGAAAGAAGCTTTTGGGCAAAGGGAAGTTACCATATGAGATTTAACCTCTTCTACTACATCAGGAGGATTATAAAAGCAGGATGTTGAGGAGTGCACACTAGCTGGACAAGGCTGCCCTCTACCGATATTCAATTCCAGTTTTGTAGTCACTTACCGCTGCAGGAGCATTCACCACCGAGAGATTGTAACCATAAAGAAAAGACGACCCAAAAGCACCAGTTAAAGAGGCTACAATAAGACTCCCGGACCAATTCTGAAAAACAAAGAAAAGATGCAGCCATTGTTAGCATACTGTAAATTAACGTACCTCAGGTTTTAAACACTCCTTACACTATCTTGCATAGCTCCTGCAGGCAGATCTCCTTGCTGCAGAATGGCCTGAAACACTTCCCCTTGCTGCAGTCCGAGGAACAGTAAATTTGAAGTGACAGCAACTCAGTTAACATTTACCGAGGCACAAGTGAACATCTGAACTTCTTTCAACCTCACAGATTTTTGCTGCAAGCATCCCATCAGCCTCCACACCAATAAGTAAAATGCTGGAGAAGCATATACTCAGCAAAGGAAACTGTTGGCAACATACCACTAACATAATGAAGCAAGGAGTAGTGTATATTTGATGCAACAGGTCTGTGGGTAGACCTGACTTAGGTGAAAGCCTGTGAGATGGTATGCCCCCTACTCCCATGCATATAAGGATTAGTGAAACTGTGACCAAACAAATTAAAATGATGCCTACAAACTAGGTTTTGTAATCCACATGCAAGTCTCCAAGAGTAATTTGCTGCCACACACACATACACACACACTCCGGTGGAGATGCCATTTGCCCTTTTTCCCCAGCGACACACCTGTACCTCTCCCTTTTCAGCTCTCCTCCCTCCATCCCCCTCGTCCCTTTTTTAGCCCACCTCTGCTAACAATTTCTTCTTCCACATCAGCTGTTGAATAAAAGGTAGGGCTGCTTAGATACTGGAGTTTCAGTCAGTTAATTTGACAGATTTTTGCATTTTAGGGTCCTTTCCACCTTCCCCAGTGTTACTTTCTGCCACTCAATTCTCCTGCTGCATTACAGAGAATGGCAGAAGTGACCATTGCCATTCCCAAGAGACATTAAAGTTAGTGTTTTGGTGGCTGTTGGTTGTGAATGTTGTTTTGTAGATCACGGAAGACAATGCACCTTTCTTGACTTCTGGGTATGTTAAAGTGGATGGCTTTTTAATGTGTTTTTAATTTAAAAAAAAAAACAAACAAAACTCTGCTAAGAATCTAGAATTTCAGGCACAGCTCACTGTCATTTTATGCCCAGCCTCATCACTCATCGAAGCCTCAATCTTTTCAAAGGGAGAAAGAACTGCTTAAGGAGGCCTAATAAACTCAGCTTCAGTTATATCACTTATAGCAGAGTCAATACATTCTGTCAACTGCACAAAGCTGTATGTTTGCTTTGGAAAATGAAGACTTGGAGCATGAACTAGCTTTGTGTAGCTAGCACATGGCATAGCAGCAGCGACAACGGACTGGAACGAGCTCCACCAGCCCCACAGGCACAGCAGGGCAAATGAATGCACCATGGTTGTCAGCATATGCCAGAACTCACGTTCCACACTGTCGCTGTAGACTCACTATGATCCGTGAAGAAGGGATGAGATACTCGGGTGCCAGGGCAGGGACTGCAGCGTACAGCCCAGCACGCGTGGGGTCTGCCACGCTCCGTAGCTGCCACTCCTGAGGGCTCAAAACGTGCCCTGTGGGACAGCTAAGTGTTTTTAACTTCTTCCACACAATGTGGGAACTTTTTAAGAGATTACACGGTTTGTTAACCAGCCTGTTTTCGGTCAGGTCAGGAGGAAGCATACGGGATGGGGGGGGAAAAGCCTCATGTAAGAAATATATCCCGTTGAGTTCATTACATAAGCCAAACACAATTTCTTATTATTAGCCAGCTTCTTAAAATGAACCTGCCACACACACAAAGCTTTGCGCCATTACTTTGGTAGCAAAAAGTAGACATTTTGACACAAGGCTTTATTGAGCTTCTGGTGATAACACCTCATATTAGGTGTCCATTATTTCTCCACTATACACAAGCATTCCTACACTTAGGAGGAACTGCTACTACTCTGAACTAATGACGCTGAGGAGAATATTCCTGGAGGTCTACCAGGCTGCTCCCAAAGGGCTCACAAATGATAAGCACGAGTTCACAAGTGCTACGTGGTAATCTTGATGCAATATTGCTAGCCAACAATGCCAGACCCATCAGAAAAATCCTGCAAACAAAAGGATTCTGATCATACAGCCTCATGTATATTAAAAACTCCCGTGAATGCTTAAACCTTTCAGCACAGACAAATTATATGCACATGGGGCTAAGGGGAAGATAATGCAGGACAAATCACAGAAGTGCTGCCAAATTAGAAAACCCTACATCCACTTTATTTTCAAGTGTTGCAAATAGCTGGATTCAGAGCCTACTTCAACACCAAGAATTTTTCAAGTATACAGCCTGCTGCAGAAAACCTCAGACTTACTCAATTCAGAGTTTTACAGTTCTTGGAACACGAACTTCAACTTCTCTGTGACCTGTCTCCTCACACACTATTTTAAATATTTGCTTGGACTTCAGCAATGCCAGATAAAAGATGAAAGCACAATAAATTAAGAACGCAAAAAAAAAAAAAAAAAAATCAAACTGTTGCTCAGAAAAATATTAACCTGTGACAACACTAACAAAAGGAAAAGAAAAAAAACCCAACCCAATGTGTTTTACAGTGACAGGGAAACAAGAAGGTGACCACGCCTCCCTCATAGTTGTTCCTTCACCACCATCCGTGTGCTCATGCGTCGCTGCCGTGAGCGTAAGGGCAGGTAGGTGTGACCGTCACCACAGCAATAAGTGTTCAGTCAGGAAAGTTGCATGTTAGTTCACAGCCAAGACCTCCAGATACCTGAGAACTGCTTATTTGTGGGAGTCCACATTTTTGGTCTTATCACAGATCCCAGGGCACCGTGCTCTGAAAGATGCTTTTCCCAACTCCCGTCCTTGTTCAGCGTAGCATTTGTGTCAGCTACCATGAGCCTTAAATTGTCTTTTTCAAAGTGCATGTCAGTTTGCATTTCAGTTTTCAAAACACAGTTTAGAATACTGTGTTTTGGTTAATTAGGTATAATCCCCTTCTCAGATTAAAACACACTTGTCAGCGTACATAAGGAAGTTTTAATACTCTTAAACGGATACCGCTATGACTTTCTATTGATATTGAGAACCTGCATTTTGGAGCACCTTACCCGATACCCTTAACGAGATCCAGTTTCAGGGAAGCACCGGGTACCCAAGCACTCCTGAACTCAGAGAACGGCCGAGCCCCTGTTGAGCACCGCCGCGAGGCCGGTGGCTGCCGGCAGGCGCGCCCGTTGGCACGGCGGGCCTTCAGGCTGCTCTGCCCCTCGGGGCTGCGGGAGAAGAAGGGAGACCTCCAGCCCTCTCTCCGCGGGTTTGCCCTTGCCCTGAGGACTTGCCGATACGGGCGGTCTTGGGAAGAAGCGGTGAAGCAGCCCGCGCCCTCGCCTTGTTCTGCTCCCGCCGCCTGTGGCTCCACCCGCGGGGGCGGCTGCTCTCCCGTGCGGGCGCACGGCGGCTCCCGGCGCTGCCCTCCGCCCGTCCTCTGGGTCCCGGCTCGGCGGCCGCGGTATTTTTAGCTCTGCCCCCGCGCCTGCTCGCCGCCGGCCTCTCCTGCACCGGCACCAACAACTTTCCGAGCGGGGAAGGGCTCGGCGCCGCCGCTGTGCAACCTGAGCTCTGCCTCGCTCTCGGGGGAGCAGCGGGGAGTTACTCCGGCTCCCACAGACACCGTGCACCAGCCTCGCTTTTCCTCCCTCCCCACCACGCTGGGGAAGGACGGAAATCACCCCCTCTCCGGTTAACCGTCCCCGAGGCGCGGGCAGCGCAGGCCGGGCTCCCCGCCCGCCTGCCTCCGCCGCCGGGCTCGCTCCCGCCCCGCTGCCCGCTCCGCCGGTTACCCACCGCTTAAACAGCGACAGTCATTTCCAAAACAAAATACCCTCGGGGAGGCGCCGCGCTGCTCCGCGCTACTTACGCTCCTGCCTGCGCGGCGGCGGCCGCCCCCCTCTCCCCGCGCTACCAGCGTGGCCGCCTCGGGCCCCGCCGCACGGTCCATGCTGCTGCCGCACGTGCGCAGCGGCCGCGCATCTCCGCCGGGCAGCGCGGGGGCGCGGCCGCGGGAGGCGGCGGAGGCCGCAGCCGCGCGGGGGGGGGGGCCGCGCCTGGCGCTCGGGGGGTGCCCGGGCGGGCGGCGGCGGTGCCGGCAGCCCTGGCCCCGTTTCGCAGCGCCGGCCGCGGGAGGACGCGGCTCCCGGGAGGGGAGAGAGTGGGTGCCTGGCGCACGCCGGCCGGGGGCTGCAGGCAGGGCTCAAAGGATGGAACAGCCCGAGGTCATTTATCTGCGTGCTTGTACATAACTGAAGCAAATGTGCGTGCCCGGCGCCCTGCGTGTGGTTTCCCGGCAGGCCTCTTCCCTCAGCAGGCATCCACCCGGCAGCGCAGGGAAGTGTCACGAGTGGGTGTTCCTCCCGGCCCCCCGCCGAGTGGCACGGGGGCTGGGGGACCACGGCTGGCAGGGGGCGCCCACGCCGCGGGTGCCGTCTGGAGACCTAGGCTGCCTTTCTGTAAGCAAGACGCTAGAGTAAGGAGGGGAAGCGTTTTCCCGTGTTGCCAGAGGCTGGAAAGTGAAGATACCACAAGACTTGTAGCCAATTAAGATGTTAACTACGCGGTGTATGGATGTTTCCACAGCCTTAGGAGGCTTAGCTCTGACATGCCACAGTACTGCTGTGCAACAGACGGTGATTAGACGTGCTACCTGGGGAAGATAAAAGCTTTCGGCTATTACTTTTGAAGGTACCTATTTGCAAACATGGGGATTTTGAACTGCTAAGAGTTAAACTACACCTAGTTGGCAATGGATGAGTATTAAGTGCGTCTGGGAGCTACTCCCGGATGACTGCAGTTAATATTGGTGTAAATCTGTGCTGTTTCTGCTTCTGACATGCTACATACCTCACAACTAGCTTAGAGCTCTCAAAGACACAATAAGTAATGCTATAAAGCACTGGAGGTTTGAAAGCAGGTTATGATGCAGCAACTTTGAAGTTTCTTTGGCTCGGATCAAGCTGAGCAGTGTTTGAATAGAAAGCCAGATGCTACTCATTAACATGTAAAATTATCGTACATATTGAGAAATGTCAGCATAGAGAGATGATCCGGACATCATTTATAATCTCTTTGAATAGTCATAAGCAGTGAAAAAGTCAAGTTAGGAGAATCAAGCCTCTAAAATACATGGAGTGTATTTGAGGTGAATCAGACACCTGTGTTTTATTTAGTTTCATTTTAAATAGCACAGTGCAAGTAGTTCAGTTCATACTCAAATACAAATAATATGGCTGCGTGTGATTAATACGTACATTGTTTTTCACCTTAGCACACTTGCATTTTTTGACCTTTTACAATCACTGTTAGTAAGTTACAGAAACTAAACACATGCTCCTTTCTACAGCCCTCAAATTTTCATCCTGGCAGCTTCCCCTTGCTCAAATCTCCATGTTCCCGTGGAAAGAAGCATCAGTTTGCTCTTCTCTTACAAGTCAGAGCAGAAGGGGAAAAAGGGGAAGAATGCACAGCTTTGCGGATTCTTGTAGAGGAAAGGTGTCAGAGACAAAATCAAAGCTTTTTTTCCACACAATACATCCTCCCCAAATTTCCTTTTGAAGGCACAGAAACTCTCCTCCAAAATGTTACCACTGTCCTCAGTGACGGAGTCCCTCTCATAAAAGTGAGGCTTTAACCTATCCTAAAGTCACGCAATCCCAGAATGGTTTGCCTAAACAGTCTTTTGGCTAGTTCAAAACCAGACATACATATAAAGAGAAACACAGAACAAAATTAGAAGCCTGTGATGCAGCTGCACAGTAAGGCCATTAGCAGTCTAGGTACCAAAGGGAGAAAGGAAACAGCAGCATTCCTGTGTTTAGGATGCTGAGCCCATGCCTGCAAGTATTCATATAGGTTCCAAATAGTTATTTTCTGCCTCCAGTCCCCAAATAGCAAATAAATGTGTTAGCAGAAGATTTGGGGAATTCACTCACCATTTTTTTCTTCACTGCCTTATTTTCTTTCATCTCACTGTCGCTTTGCTGTTTGTTCTCCATTCTGTTACCTTGTTAGGTAATAACTGAGGAAGAAAAGAGAGAAAGTTGTGGTACTGTTCAGCTGAGGGAGGTTTTTTTTTTTAATAAAATCATAAATCTGACACAGGAAGGACTTGAAAAAGTGTGTAAGAAGCCTAGCTACTCCCTTCAAAAGTCAGACCCTCATTCAGGAAGGCACAGAAGCACCAAACTGAATGCAGTTAAAAGCAACCAAAAATACATGTTAACTGTGTTTAAGTAGTCTATGCGGAGGGCAGCATGCTTTTTGGAGCAGGAATAGTAGTTCTTAGCACAACTAAAGCATGAAGAGGAAAAAAGCTATGATATCAGGCCCTTCAGTGGACGCGCTGTCTCTGTTAGAATAGGAACATCAGACCACTGCAACTACAAAAGGAGTTTAGATATTCAGGTGGAACTACATTACTATGCTTGGGTTGCAGCCAGGACATTTGGATTAATTAGTGGTGTGATTCTAATGTTTATTAGATCTTATATTAGCTGGGGCATTGCCTGAATGCATTTGCAAAGGAGGGGTCCATTTATTTACTGCTCTGTCAAGAAAATTCTTGCCTGAACAGAACCATATGTGCTTTAATAGTGTTAAAGAATATTTTAATCATCATTTATTAAGAAACTAAACAGATTTCTGGGGTTTCGGAGACAGTGGATTATCTGTCATTTACACTGTGCTTCGTTGTATGATCTTGGGCAGTCTGTCAGTCTGTTCAGTTCATTTGGAATATGGATTACTGGGTTCTTCTATCTCAGCATCTTGAGATGACAGCATGTTTCAAGATCTTTGCTTGCTTGGACATTATGGTAACGATAGATCCAGTCTTGAATATAAGTTGTCTTGTAGACAAGAGTCTACAAGATTGTGAGCTATGATACACAGGGAGGAACAGTCAATTTAGTGAAACAGCAGGTTGGAGTAGAAATTGTGTTGAGGCCATCACACATGCAAGAGGTTTTCTAAAAATGAATTCTGTCTGATAGAAGTACTGCCATTGGCAGTGCTGGGGTCATTATTTCAGATGGTTCCAAGAAATCAGGCTGAGCTTTTAAGCAAGAGAAGCTAGAGACGTGACAGCATCCTATAAATGCTAAAGCCGGAAAAATTACCTTCTTCCCTCTCTACCTCCCAGTGCAGTCAATACTGAAAACCTGCAAACAATTCCTTTCCCTCTGCTGCAAAGAGCCTTAGTCAATTCCTGCTAAATTACTCTTCAAAAAGAGCTTTCAAGGCAAATGTATTTCACTTTATGAGAGATACTTAGTCTCATCATCAAAGAGTTCACCTGTCCCATGCCACATTTAACAAGCATACCAAAAATGTCAGACTTGCTCACTGCAGCACCCGCATGCTATACAGTATTTCATACAGAGATAATGTGGATAATGAAATTAATGAAGGTTCTGACAGAGCACAAACAAAGCATGATTAAACTGGAATTTAAGAACTTACAAGACAAAGAGTATATGGGGCATAGCACTGAAACAGAAACAGCACAGGCTCAGTCAGAAACAGCTGAGCATCTAAAGAGACATAACTCAACCTCACAGCTAAGCCACTAGCAAGGACAACTTGTGTCTGCCCTCCCTTCCCTCACTGCATTTTTTTTTAATATGTCTGAATCCTTCTCTTGTTCTTTGAGCAATCTTTAAAATACTTTTAAGATATGTCTGTTGTGTCTGGAAAGTTTAATTGCTAACAGTGCACCATCCGTGGAAGTGTTCAGATTGAACTGTCCCTCCAATATTTTGGGTAACCCTAGTTTCAAAACTTTTTAAGCATATCTACTTGACTGTAGAAAAAGGAATGTTACCATATCCAGGACAGACACCCAATGTGATGCAAAAAATGGCTGGACTGGGGAGGGAATAGAAATCACTGAAATCTTGCACGGATTTGTCAATGTTACTTTTGCAGTCTTGTTGACTTGTGTGCAGGGAAGAGAGACATGATTACAGCAAGCAGAAACCTGATCTTTAGATTTTAGACAAAATCTAAAGAAGCGACGTTCTACTTAGGGGAATGAAAGTCTGAGATTTGCACTGCTGCTGCTGGTGGCCATTCACTGACAAGTTTTAACAGATAGGACAGAAAAGTGTATTCCTTCCCCCTGAAGTTCATATTGCTGGTACCAGGTAAGTTGCTTAAGTTGTGGATCCAGAAATATTCATTCATTATTCATTCTTTATCATGGAAGATTAGATCTGTCTGCTCCCTGGCTTGTAGAGTTAGTCAGGAGGTGACCCACAATCAGGAAAGGCTGATTTATGTCAGGCCAGGGGGCACCTTCCATTCCAGCATTACAGAGCTACAGTTCGCTTACCCACTTACCCAGCAGTTTATTTAGCAATGTATAGGTTGAGTTCATTAGTAGGACATGCAATCCAGTTGACTCCTACAGATTGTTAGCCTTGGCAAGGATGGCTCAGCCGTTCGCAGAGCAGGAGCATTATGACTGGCACAGCAAACTGACTTGAGAGAGGTATGAATAAACCTACTGTAATCTAGGTTTGGTTTTGAACTTCCATTGAACATTCAGCATTCATTAACTGACTGCAAGTGAGGAAAACCAAAAGCTATCGGAAAGCTGTTGTGTTCACAAAAATGCAAATATGCAAAGGGAGCAGTTTGAGATGAACTCAGATTTTAAATAGCCGTATTTGTTATGTTAGATGACAAAATCACCAAGGAGTTGACCACCTCAGAAAAGGTGAGTTATAAGTCACAGTTATCAAGAAAAAAACCCGAACTAAGAAGAGTAAGACCTGGAACAGATTGATTATTGTTGTTGTCCAGTCTGAGTGCAAAGCAGTGTTTGGGCTAGCACCCAGTCACAGCCCATTTGCCATCTTGTTCAGGTGGCCTGGACTTATACCAAGCCACTGGTCACTCCACCCAAGGCACAACACAAGCAAGCTTCAGACAGTTTATCTGCAATATAAAAGGTTCTGCTGACACAAATTCCTCATGGTGGGTGTACACGGCTTCCATGTCTGTCTCCCAAGTGCAAAATACATCACCTGTATAAAAAGATTATGTCTGTGTCAACATTGCACTGCTATGCACAGGGAAAACGTGGAAGTCAGAAGAGCAGCTTCCAGCTGACAAAATTCACTTGTAATTATAAACCAGCACAGCTTCTCAAGGAGGGAAAGGGACTGCTTTGCACTCCTCAGAGTAAATCTCTTTCAGGTGTAGCACAGAATAGTTTGGTTTCTTTTAAAAATGGGAAAAAGAAGCACTGAGAGAGACAACACTGCAATAGGGGGTGAATTGCAAAGCTTTGGAAAACACGGTGCAAAAATAACCCGAACAGACTCAGTAAGTCCTATTAGGTCATGGTAGACTGACATCGAATAATTTTTGCCTTTGGGAAGGCAAAATTGTCCAACTTGAGAACTTCGCATTCTATGCAAAGTTCCCTTATGCATTGTACTGGAAATAGGTAGGTGCTTCAGAAGACTTTTTTTTTTTTTGGTTCAACACTAAAACTCTAGTAAAAGAGGACGGAGGAGAAAAGTTTTGAATCTCACTCCTATCCTGTAGCTTGTGTGCTTTAGAGCTACTGCTGCTACCTTTTTCCACTTAACTCACAGCTGAAGTTCTCTGTGGCTGACCACTTGTGCCTTTCAGAAAAGGAACCATCCTTGCAAGGGTCACAGACTTAAGCTGAGGACTTCCCTGTACTTCCAGCTGGGTGCTTCTGTCACTAGTCTGCGGCGTGTACTTCAATGAATGTGCTCCTCTCCCTGGTACTGTAAATCACACGTACACACTCACACAAAAGAAATCCACCATCGATTAATGAAAAGATTGATTAATTAGAGCATCCAATGTGAAGAACACATTTCAAGTTTCTGTGTCCCCCAAATCAGGAACAGTTTATGTATTAGATCCTGATAAGTGACTAACTATCTGGTTAAAATAGGTGTTCTGGAACTCCATTAAGAACTGAAGGGATTATTTTCTTCTCAAGTAGTTTTGCTAAGATAGGTCTATTCTGGTGCAAGTGAGACTGTACAAGTCAATGCTTCTTATATTGTTTATGGAAAATGTCAAACAGTCCCAATATTAAAATACCATTGCTGGAGTCAGGTGTGGCATGACTTTAATTTGGCACAGAGCATTCCCATGGTACTGACCCATTTAGACACCCCAGCTTCCAGAAAAAAATGTTCTCTTAATGAATCAGTTGACAGTGTTAAAAAATGTGTATGTCTCTTTTTTTCTATATCTGTAGTATCAGTCCTAAAGTGTTTTTACAAGATGATTTATTGTATCTGGATTTCAGTATTTCATACAAGTCACAATCTGATCTCTTCTACTGAGAAGAGGAAAGATTGAATTTCTATTTCAAAATGAAGGTGGGTTTTTTAATATAAATTGGGGGAAATATTAAAGCTGTTTTCCATAGAAATCTATTAACCAGGAGAGGAAGACAGAAATTTCAGAGTAAATGACTGCTTATATAGAAGCTGAGTACTTGACTAGCACAGGAAATTGTTTACAAATTTCACAAAATTGGTTTATACCAAGATAAATCTATTCCTTCCTCCCCGAGTCAAGCCCTTGAGAACATTGCCAAATTTGAGAAGTTGCTCCAAAGTATCAAGTCCAACTTCTAGGCACTACTCACCACTTATCCAAAGTATTCTTCACTTCCAGTGATTTCTGAAGTTCAGTGCAGTTCAGAAGCAGCCCTCTTCAGGATTGTTACAGCAACCCTCTTCTCTGAAATAGGGACAGTTAAATCATTGAATTAAATTCAGAGCCAGCTTTAACTCTTTTATACCTTTTCAGAAGTAATAAATAATTAACAGTAAAAACAAAGACTAGTATGATGCTTCAGCTGGAATTCATGCAATAAATCTTTCCTACCCAATAGAAAACAAACTGCCTTGTATGGCTACAATACCATACAAGAGGTCTTTGTTTCAGTTGCCACACAACGTGAAAAAGCTTTGCTTCCCACATTCGAACCAATAGACGTTTGAAATGCAAGTGCCTAAGGCTAGGACTCGCATTCACATACTCTTACCCGATTACAAGTGACCAGGTGGAGGAACACCCACAGCATTCCATGTGCTGTAAATGGCTTTTAACAGTGATGTGTTGGTCCGCTACTTGTGCAAGAGAGACAGTGTGTCATACTTGTCAGGAGTCACCCCTTTGCAAGGTTTTAAAAGGCTGAGACAAGACTTACTGTACAGTAACAAAAACCACAGTAGTTTGTAAAAAGATTTACCTTGTCTACCATTCTGAGTTTGTGCCATAGAGAGGCACTCCGTATCAGTGTTAGTTTAAATACTAAACAAAACATGGTCAGGACAAGAGTGTAGCAGTTCTGACTTTGCTTTTGCTATCAGTTCCTTACATCCCAAAGCTAAGCAGAGATAAGAACACTCCAGTTTGAAAAGGTGCTCTCTCTTTTGGCTTTTCCCTGCTGGTACACATAGGGCTTTCTCTGAAAATCCAATGTATGTTAAATTAGGCTCATCAGCATTTCCTCAAGGACCTTAATAGCTAATTTAATTGGATTATCTGTAAGCTTGCAGATGCCAAGCTATCCAAAATGCGTTAGGTAGAGAGGTGGCTGTACAGACGTGAGTTGGCTGAAACTGTAAATTCTGGCTGGGATTTGAAGTAACCGCGTTCTTTTAGGGAAGGTGGCATTATTGAGCATGTGGTGCTTGGTTGGTATTTCAGGTTATGATTGTTCTGGCAGCTCCTACGGATCACTTTTGACCCTGTTACGTAAATCTCAGTGAAGTTCTCAAAAGATACTACCATCAAATTTGCTTCAGCTAAACATAGGCATCTTTCTACGGTTCCAAGATGCTAATCAATGAAAACACCACTTTGGGGGGACAGGAAAGAAGTTCTCCATAAGATCCCCTAGCATATTTTATCTAAAAGTGTCTTAAACTTGGCACCCAATATCTTACAATTAACAGGAAAAAAGTAAATTCTCGTACCTCAGCCCTTTGTAACACAAGTGTTACAGTGGTTATGAGGAAATAGGAGATTGTCTCCTCACTCTCTGGAGTGAGAGTGAGGCAGCGGGCAAGTGAGGTTCAAACATATCAAACTTGTATCTTAGATGCAAGTGACAGATGATACCTTCCAGACCTATATACATTTAATTTACATTTTACATAATCTACATTTTAACTGAAATCTTCACAACTTTTAAATTAATCCTAAGTGATTGGTTTGTGACATCTAAAAGCAAGATGCACTACTTCTTAGTAGCATCCGTCATTTGTGGAAAGGACTTGTTGCTCAGCGTGTCCCATGATTAGCATAAGGACAGGAAAATAAGCAAGACAAGGCTGTAAAGCTGGCACTGCTACGTTATAAAACCAGTTATACGTGGTTATGTAAGCTTTGGGAAGATGTGCCTGTTCAAAAAGCATGAATTCAATGATTATTGAAGAGCAGCCCACTCTGTGCTAGAACTAATCCTTTCAGACTAAACAAAGCTACCTCTCTGAGCCAAGTTTTCCCAAGTTTTAGATTCAAGTTTATAAATTTGGCCTGTATCAACTTGAGCAAGAATACAAACCTTCTCAAGGGCAACTTACACAGTCATGACCAAGAAAGAGGACAAACAAGATACCACACAAGAAAGAAGGAAAGATTTTTTTAATTAAAATTTAAACACAACAGAAAAAAAGAGAGAGAATCTTTATAAGCAAGCCTAACTTGAAAGCTTACCAACCGAATATTCAGATAGAAGTCTGTGAAATTTTAATTTCAGGTTCAAGATGAATTTTTTCATTGTTAGGAAGTAGAAACAGAAATGACAGAGCACATGTGGTAACCAGAGAGTATACAGTGTCTGTAACTATATGTGTGAATGCTCATTCATACATAAAGATGTAGATGGTTTCTATGCAGGTAGGTCCCTTTGGTAATTCAGTCTCAAATTGGTAAGCCAAACTGATGCTTAGATTTTAGTTCTATAAAAATGCCCTGATATAGCAAAACAGCAGTATACAGTTTAGTTTTAAACCTAATTCCATAGGAAAATTAAACATGTACATAAATACTTTGCTAGTGAAAGTGAGAACATGTAGCTTCTTACTTAGTCAAACCCCCAAAACTGGAATTTGGTGTTTTTCATGGCTGCATGTCCTTGATGGAAAGGTATCGCGTTCCTACACTGCTAAAAACATAGTTTTGAGAGAAAAGCCAGTACACTGACTATTTTTATTTAGTAGTCTTTTCAGCTTAAAAACGTCCAAGTTCCCAATACGTAGGTGTCAGTACAAGCAGGTGTAACAGATCAGGGGGGAAAAACAGAACAAGAATATTGAATATTTTAAAATAGTTTTTACTGATTATTACATAACAGTGCCTTGGATCAGCTACAGCAGAGTATTTCCCAGTTCTTTGGAAGAAAAAGTGGTTAATAATTACCCTTTGTTGTGTTGGCCATTAGTGTTGTTTTAACCATTTTCGCTCATTTACACATGCAAGTCTGGTATGTCATCATTTAGGAAAAATCTTACGAGCCATGAGTTTAATGTTATCGTTATGTTAGGGTTATTTCCAACATTACCTTCCGTGTAGATTAAAGCTAGTTAAATCTTTGCCAAGTTATTTCCAGTGAAGTCAGCCTAGCATCCGCCTGCCATTTAGTAAATGTTGAATTAAATATTGACAAGTAAAAGCTTTTATGTTGTAAGGTCATGCCCTGAGCTAAGACCAGAGCTGCTCCTGGGTACAGGTTCTCTGCAGGTGGAAAGGAAACATGCTCAAAGTAACTCTTGTTATAAAGAAGGATTATGCCCCAAAATGAAGCCCTTCTAAGGGTGGAAATTTTGGACTCAGTCCTGAAGAAGGCAAAGTACCCAGCATCTAAGGGTTTTGGTTGAACATAGAGTAGTTTGGGTTGGAACATCGGACAATACTTTCAAAATTCCCAAGACCGATATGTTTGAGAAGCTTCTGTTGTCTTTATTAATGCCGTAAGCAAGGAAACTTCTTCTCACCAGGGTACTAAGGGCTTGAGCCTTCTTCCTCTCTTAGTGTAGTCACAAAACCTGCTTCCAGCAGGCAGATATACCCTGACAGATGAATTCTTTACCCATCTTCTCCTAAAGTCTCATTATAGACGTCAAGAACAGGCAGGCAATTTCTACAGAAACAGTTTTTCCAATCAGTGGTCCTATTACACTTAGGAATTGTTTACTACTCCTCTTGACATCTTCAGAAGAGAATCGGTGATCACTTAAAGATCACTTAAACTTCTAACACATCAGGCTCTAACACAAGGCCCCTCCAGGTGAAGCTCCATGTTCTGGCTCACAGTATCGTCCTTGACAATATGATGACTCCTTCTAGCCTTAGACATCACTCTTGACCTCTGTGGAGGGGGAAATGAAACAAAATGTCTTTGCGTGCATTGCACTCTCAGCCAGTCTCTAGCTTGCTCAAAACTTGAGTTGCAGGGCTCGAGCTCCAGCCCCCTGGGAACAGCAAGCACTGCTCAAGCCCAGAGTCCACACATTCCTCACAATGCTGAATGTGCCTAAAAAGGAGGCAGAGCAAGCCCAGAGTAGAACTATATACTCATGTTGCTTTCTTGTGAAAGTTGGTCCTGGAAATCAAGCTAGGAAAATAAACTTTGCCAAACTTTACCCTATCCAACCTGCCCAGTTATTTTAAATAGCCCCAATCCCAGCTTCACTTCAAGCTGCCAGACCCTTTTAGCTTGTCTAGCTGTAGTTTTAGGTCTGATACCTCATTTTTCTTCATCTAGGGACTAAAAATAATGCAGAGTTATTTGTGTAAAAAATTACTCTCTCCACAGATTCATGAAACCTGGCAAGCAGCAGCTCATCATTTATTCTCTTGAAGGCTAAGAGATATTACCAAAGTATTCCCCTCTAAAAGTAGGGACAGATAATGTAATACAAGAATTGTCCTCAAAGTGTCATTACCTTAATTTGTGTAATTAAAGCTTTGTATGTAAATATGGTAAAATTCTGCGTGTTATGAACATAGGTGTTTTTCTCCCACTTTGAGGAATTGGAGAATGAAAGAAAAAACTAGTGAAATAGATCCTCCCACCTCTCCCAAGCTTTAGCTGTGATTTACAGGGCATTTAAATGTCTTTTGTTGTAGCTTTAAAAAAGTTACCAAAAATGTTTCGTCACACTCAGTAGGTTTCAATTACATGAACATAAAGATGCGAAACTCCCTTACATTTCCAGGGGTTATGAAATACTGGAAAGGCTGATGGCTGAAGTGCCTGCTTTGCATTTCAAAAGCTATTGGGGTCAAAGTCTGTTAGTTATTACCGTTTTCAGCAGTTCTTGGTGTCAGGGCCCCGAGCACATAGCCCATCCTGGGCTCAGGGTCAGCTTAGAGGATGGGTGCAGGCACCCAGCCGTGAGGAGAGCCTCTTTGAACAGCAGAGACTCCCCTCCACCTTCACTCAGGAGGGCACGGTAAGGGGACGTTCTCGGCCGATGTCCTCGGTCCAGGTTAAGCTGATCTGGACCTTTACCCTGACCAGCAGGCCTGACTTTGCGGCTCAAACTCGGACCTGCCGCGTCACCGTGGACTTGCCTGTTGATCACAGGGCTGTGCCCGACCCTGGGTGCTGGGGTCACGGGCCTGACCCTGACTTGCTGACTTCAATTCTCATCTGAACCCCAGACCTGCCTCATCACCAGGGGGTTGTCTGCAGATCAGGGCTCTTGGCTGAACCTGGCGACTGCCACCAGGTGACTGGCAGTCAAACAAAGAAATAGTAGCTAACATACATAAAAGGCACCGTTATATAGTAAATTCGGGTGCCACATGGAGCTGCAGACCAATAAAAAAAAGAATAAAGGACTGGAGGTGCAGATGATGATAACCCACCCCCACCAGGGTGAAACCGTCAGCCTTAGGGCCCAGAGGAGCGGGCGATGTGTGAGCGTAACGCCAGGGAGAGGAGCAGCAGCTGAGGAGTACGTGTGTAGCACTTCTGACTGCATTGTTATTCTCTCCGCCTCTGTAATAAATAGATCTGGACTAATAACGAGACTCTTAAAATTCCGATTATAGTAACAAGCTCACAGTTAACAGTAAATTCTTAGTAGATCTCACGTGTGCTTCCTCTTTGCCCATAAACAATATCTTGAGCATAACAGTGTTTCCGTTCCATGTTCTTCTGCTCTGGAAACCAGTCATTTGAACTGTGTTCTCTGGAAAGGGAGGTGGATGACTCTACAAGAGTTTAATATAGTGCCTTTATTTGTCAAAAGCAGGATTCTTTTGGCTGGTTAACACTAGTAACAGCAAAAGGAATTCTCCAAGAAAAAAGATAGTCTTTCCTTCAGTTGCAGTCAAATTGTAAAACAATTTTTCTGCAATAAACTTAATTGTCAGTCTTTGCTCAAGATGGTAATACTTCTTAACCACCTAATTATTTAGGTGGTCTAATCATTTACAGAAATGATTATGTAAGCAGAACAACATATTCCAGGAAGACATTAGAAATGAAATTAATTTCACTGATTCCAACTGAATAAGGTATCTTTCTTTCTGGAATAAAAGGGCATTGACAGAAATCCATTATTTTGGATCCAAACTTTTCCTATGGAGAGGAAGAATAACTTGAGACAGGTGAACTTACATTGCTCTTCTTCACACAAGGTTTACTACATTTAAAGCCCATTTCTTTAAGGAGCTGAGCATGTCTCCTGCAGTGGGACTGAAGGCTGAGGATGACTTTTCAGGAATAACTTCTCACCAGTTCAAATCCTCTACATCATATTATGAAATAGCACCATAAATCTTATTTCTCATGCTCTCCCTGTAGTGTTGACTGTAATGTAATGGACAGAACACAACTTTGTAATTAAGGGCAGGGGGGAAGAGTGGCCTACCCAAGGACTGCTGAAGTGTTTCCCACTGCACTGTTGCAGGCACTGATTACTGATGTTGAAGAACGCACCCTGAGCCTTCAGAGAAGATCCCTAAACCCCACAGGAAGGTATCATGCATTTGGTGAATGGCTCTTAGCAAGAGAGCTCTTCCAGTGAGAAGATAGCCTACCTTGTAACTGCGCAAGCTTCCAGACGGATGTATGCACAGCTTCTCAGGTAACGTAAAAGCACCAAGTTATAAATCTGCATAACACCCTATGGTGGCCCAATATCCTGTTTGGGTTGCTACTGACAGCTACCATATAAATATCCTTTCCACCTTTTCTGCTTCACTCATGCTCAAGCAATTCCCATTGTAGCACAACCTTTTGGTCTGTTGAGTCTTAAGTACTGGCTTTTAAGTTCAGTTGGAGTTGACCTCTGCCCACTCTTGCTGATGAAGGTTTGCAAGTTGAGCAAGCTACTGTAATTTCATGGTGTAAGCTAGTATATGAATGGAAGAACACCAATATAAGGCAAGTCATCAACAGTAAGATTGTCACTAGATTATCAGAAGAACCTAGGATATTTCATGAGACTCAAATTTTATTGCCTTTTATACCAACAGGATGTGATAGTGACTGAATTATATCCAAGTGCATGACTCATGCCATGTATTTCGAAAAATCCTGGAACACTGTGTTACTGCATTCCAATTTGCTGTTGGTTCAAGGGGCTTTACTTTCATGTTAAGACTTATGTTGTTAATTAATAAAACATTAACCTGAGAACTGAAACAGGAATCTATAGGTAGTACACAATAAGCCATCGGGAAGAATGTACAAAGTCCTGAACTTATTCCCCAAGTAAATATTGAAATAATTGGTAATTGCATAGCAGAGTTTTGGGTATAGATCCCCTCACCTCCTGTTTATGATTGTAATGAAAATCAAGGTTTTAAGTACTTCATGTGACCCAGTCTGTGAAAGTTAATTCACTATTCCAGACCAGTGCAGGATGCAAGAACATGCTATCTAAGCACACAAGCAAGTTATGCAAGCGCTAAAACACATGCTAAACTGGATATTGGTCATACTGCTGAATTTAGCTACTTCTGCATAAAATTAATTCCATCAAATGTTAGAGTAATGCACAATACCACCATTATCTGGGGATTGTATTGCTCAACCTATCATTGAGTTATTTCGAAAAGGAGGGCAGATGTGAGGAGGATGTTTGTGTAACAGTGTACTGGGGACAGTCAAATCTAAAGCTGATTGCAGAGAGTTGTAGAAAGTCACTTTGTGTTTTAAGTGACAGATAAAATTCATTGTTCATACATGCATATTAATGAATGTAGAAAAAAACCCCTTACTACATATACAGTAATGGACTCACAGGTAGCTATTTTAATTTGGGAAGATCTTGAAACCATTGTGGATAGTCCTAGGAAGCTGTTAGTTCAGTTCTCTGAGGCAGACAAAACAAGCAAAGCATTAAAATAAATCTTAAGAAAAGAGTCCTTATGTTGCTACTGATCCTGACTGCAGCCAGCAATACATTCTGTTACAGACCTTTCCTCTCACAGAAGTATTGAGGAGCTAAAAAGGATGCAGAGAAGGACAGAATTGATGAGTGCTATTGTGTGAGACTAAGTATACTAAGGAAGGAGATGTGCCTTCCTATAGCTTAGGAAGGAGATGTGCCCTTTCCCTCGAGTTGTCCTTTCCTTGCAGAACCTTTGCAAGGTACAGATAACTACACAAACAGTCTCGCTTTAATAAAACTAGCCAGCGCTCTATTTGGTCCAGCCCCGTAGTCACGTCTTATAATGGCTAGTAGTGGATATTCAAGGATGCAAAGAGAAACAAAGCAAGGAAAAGCCTTCCACAATTAACCTGTCCAGCTTCTGGTTATTGGTTCCGTAGGAACTTCCTAACTTACAGTATGTATTTGGATCCACTTTCCATGCCTCTGCCTCTGTTTCACTTCTCCAATTTATTTATATTTTTTGTTCCAGCATCCTATGGCAATGAGTTCCCCAGGATCAATACATGAGGTTGTCAATTTTAGCTTATTTTCTGATGACTTCTCTGGAAGCTCCCTAATTCTTGTGTTGAGAGACTTATCGGCCATACCTTTCCTAAGCTAAGTTGTGCTGGTTTATATGCATATTTGTGCATCAACTGTTTGGTTCCCTGAGCACACTCCTGTTGTGCCATATTAAGCAATTATGCCTTACAGGCTGTATCTAAATTGGTCATTAAAACAGTTCTCATTTTCCTAAACTTTACAAGACATCCAGTTCACATGCTCCAAGACATCTCTGCCTCACAAGCCAGAACACATCTTGGTTTACCACAATTCAAACAAAACCACCACTTTGGTTGCACCATAATCTTCCCAGTGTGCCCAAGGAATGCTGCAACAGGCAGCCTCAGCCTTAGGTTTCTCCCCTACCAATAGCGGTTTGGTATGTTTATTTTAAAGAGGAATTGCTCCACATGGGAAATGTCTGTTTTGGTAGAGATTCTCCACTTCTCCTGAGTGGAGTGCTGCAGTACTGCCAGGAACTGGTGCAAGACATCGCTCAGGGCAGAGGCGAAACCAAGCTGGAGCCAGACCCTCCAGGTCAGAGAGAAGCAGGGCACCATAGCCAGCACTGCTTGCTGGGGAAGCCAGCAAAGGGGAGTTATCAACAAAATGGAGCACTGCAGCCTACAGAAGCAGCCTGTTGCTAGTGTAGTCCTACAATTTAAATACTCTCTTTTAGAGCAAGAGGCTGAGAGTGGGAAAGGAAGAGCAGAGAAGTCGATCACATCCTGAGGAAGACTGGACTACTATCAGACTATTCTGAGTTATCAGTTTGCCTTTGGGGCAATATTTAATTAACTTCTTTTTTCCTTGCCTTTTCTCCATCCTCTCAAGCTTCCTGCAATAAAGTTCCTTGTTCAGTTGTTTACTTCCATTTTAGAATGGGTTTAATGAAAGTTCTCTCCCCTTCACTCCCATCTTTATTTGATAATTGCTTATGCTGTTTGTACTTCATGATACAGCAGATCTTTAGTGTCTGTGGGGGAGAGGGGTCTAACAGCTCCTGGCTATCTATTCCTAAATACCTGTAAAAGGAAATACTGTAATTATGTAAAAATGTATAGATTCTTGTATTTGCGTGTTTTTTGTGGCTGAGGAATACAACCCATCAGAGTGTTAAATATCACAAGTGTCTGTCATGCCTGCTCCCCTTTCCTCCCCAGCCCTACCCCTCTCCGAGAGGACTGCATGCACATTAGGCTTTCAGAGTGGTTTTTGTTCACTGACATTGCACAACGAAGGTTTGTGCACATCAGATATGTAAGGTGTGCTCCTGAGCCCCACAAACTGCTGCAGTCCTGTTACTCTCCAGTCTCACTATGGAGGGGCACAGGGAAAATAGGCCTATTGGCAAACTCATTAACCATTTCCTTTTATGTATTTATAAAACAGAGTGGATTCTCAATTAGCAAGACTAGGTCTGGCTCAGCCAGGCAGGTTAACTGTAGCAGCAGAAACAGATATGTCTTATAGGAACTTCTGAGAGCTTTGGGGGGGGGGGGGGGGGGGGGGGGAGAGAGAGAGAGAAATACTCTGGTTTCATGCACATTTTCTCTTCTTCTCCTCCCCACCCCCCTGACAATTAAATTCTGAACGTGAAACTCGCAAGTCTGATATACAGCAATAAGAGGTCTGCTCAATAGATGGTTAAGTCTAAAACTGCTTATTGATCTTCTGCATGGCGTTTAAGCTTCAGACTAAACAGTGAAAAAACCGTAACATGATGCTTTGAAGAAACACTGAGAGCAAATATCCACCCTGTAGTTTAATAACCGATTATCAACAAGTGGTATGACATTTAAATAGAACCAAATACTGTTTTATCAGCTGCACCAGAACAAGATGATAATCATAGAATCATAGAATGGTTTTGGTTGGAAGGGACCTTAAAGATCATCTAGTTCCAACCTCCCTGCCATGGGCAGGGACACCTTCACTAGACCGGGTTGCTCAAAGCCCCATCCAGCCTGGCCTTGAACACTTCCAGGGATGCAAGCAAACATGATAGTAATGCCACTGCAGTCAGTTTTTCCAACTTTGTACTCAAGATCTTAACAAACATAGAGAGAAGAGCCACCACGGAAGAGGGAAACACCATGAATTTGTCTAAGCTGAAACTCATGATGATGTTTCACTGGTGAGTACAGACGCTGTTTGCTATTCCCCCTTCTTCGCTAACAGAGAACAGATCAATTCTCAAGCAGTTAATAACAGCTGGAAACTTGCCTGATTGTTTCATTAGGCTGCAAAAGCATAACCCAGGGAAGCAGGAACAGCAAAAAAACTAACTTGTGTAATTACTGTTGCAAAAGAGGCATGCAGCTTCTAGCCAGCCTGTAAGAAAGCTATCATCTAATGTGCCAGAATAAGCTAGACAAACTTTCAATGTAGCCACTGTTACTGCTGTAACTTCCTTACTGTCGCAAAGAAAGCAAAATGATGACGTACCATGTGGACATAACCTCTCTCGCTACAGTACCTGCCGTCATAGCTGCATTAGGTGGGCACATATGCCGTACAATATAGACATATATGCTATTTCCATGGAATACCCTGCATATATGTCACTCCTTGAAATAGTTCAGTGCTGGTGTCAACATACGCTATAAACATATATGCTATTTTCGTGGATTACCCTGCGTATATGTAACTCCTTGAAATAGTTCAGTGCTGGTGTCAACTCTAGTTTGATATGCTCTCAACAATCCTCAAGGCAGCAAGGTAGCGTAAATGCTATATTCTGCAGATCTGAGAGACTTTGCAATTCTCTCGAAACAGAAATGTTGATAATTTTGGTGATTTCCTCCATTCAGTCTCCTGTGGCTGTTTTTTGTTACTACAGTTTCCCATTCCACCCCCCACAGCATTCAATCAAGGCACAAAATTCATTCCTGAAGCTCCTTAAGCTGCTGTCCCCATCTTGCCTTTCCTCACATTTCTGCAAGACTGGAACATGATGTTATCCAAGGCCCCCACATCCTCGTGGCTTGGTTTGTCACTTAATTGTCTTGATTAATATTTGTTTCACCCTAGGTGCAAAGCACTACCGCAGCATCCTGCTGTCTGCAATTATCCTGGCCTCAATTTTGCTTGAAACCCTAGCTTTAACTCTTCAGCTCCTTTCTCTGTGTATAAGTAATTTAGACCTAATTCTAGTTGGAGTGAATACATAATGTGCCGTTCCTCATCTCTTTCTGGGACATTATCTTATGCTCACGCTTCACCCCAAAATCCACAAGAGCAGATACTAATGCCAAAGACTGTTCACCACACCAGACCCTATGGCATTCAGACCTCATTAAGTGACCTTTGTCCTGACCTACATTGGTTGATTAAAGCCTTTGTGGGATAGGATATACCAAGGACAAGATAACCTCTCAAATCAGAGGTTAGATTGCAGCACATTTACATGCACATCTTTGCTGTGACTCATGCCTGTGCACATAGTTCCACAGAAGCCACAGCCCTCTCTGGCCAAATCAAGACTTGTTTGTGTTATGCAAGTCTCTGACTGACCACAGATTTTCGAGCCAGCCGATTATATATGATGTTATTTCTCAGATCTATGCTTCTCTGTTGCAGTGGGCTGTACGTGAAAGGGAATATGGAGAAGACTCCGACTGCATTTGGACACTGACCATCCAAACCTATCCTAATTCACCGTCAACTCTAAGCTGAAGTGATCTTAACTACTGATACGAATTGTTGTTCCATCTAGGTTGCCAAGGAAATGCTTAGAGATCAAAGTGAGGGAGCTTGCAGATATGAATAGTGAGAGTGATAATGTGACAGCTTCAAATAACTACGGAGGTTGAGAACAAGACCTCACAACTTGTGATCACATGCTGCTTAACTTCTTTTTTCTAAAACCCAAGGAGGGAGGAATCTGGCTGTGACTTTGTTTTAAGCTGCCCTCTTCCCTACAACATGTTCTTTCATGTTTGCAGGGATTGCCTTGAAATACTGACAGCTCGGCAGACAAAACATTTTTTTAATTATAGTTGCTCCTTCTCAAGGTTACTGTTAGGTGTTTTTGCATGAAACGGATCCACTCAGTTTCTGTAGCAGTGTAGGATGACTCCAAACTCTTTGTCAGAGTGTAAGAGTTGATACCACTCTCTTCAAAGTGTTCTGGCAATACACGCTCTGTGTTATGGTCTCATTCTATCTGCTTCACTTGCTCAAGAGCTCCAGTAAGTTATTTTTTAATCCTTTTGAAAAACAGCTTGCAATCAAAAAAATTTGTACTGCAATAGCTTCCTATTATAGAACCTGAAGTTCCTCTTCAGCTGGAAATCCAGGTATCTTCTAATATTATATTTGTTCTTCCTTTTAAACTTAAATTAAAAATGTATAGTTGTTGTATGACCACAAAAAAAACTTGCCAATTTGTAAACTAAGAAGCAGTAATAAAGTAATGGAACAGTAATAAACATTTCTTCCCCAAACTCTGTGGCGCAACACTAAATCCTTTTGCAATTATAGCAAGCTGATTTCACAACTCTCTAGTTAAACAAATCTCTAGTATTTTTCCTTCTACCCATTGTCTGTGATGTTTGTTCATAAAATTTCTTCGTAGTAAAAGTCTAGGATGAATCAAAAGCTTCATTGCCCCCTCCACTATAACACCAGCGTTAGGAATGAGGAACAACTTCTGGCTGCTACGACAAAGCCATGAGAGCACTGTGTCCCTCGGTAGGATTCTTCTGCTTCAGTGCAGTGGGGAAGAGAGAAAATCCCTTGCTCCATTACTTGTCCATTTTCTTCTTTCTCATTCATGGACCAGTTTTGTCCGATTTGAAAGACAGAAGTAGAGATAAACTCTTCTCAAGCAGTTTGGATTATAGCCTAACACCAGAAATAAGGAGTTCATTTCTATTTCTTACCTGCCACTGTTTTTACTATGAAGGAGGACTGAAGATTAATCTTCAGTGATTTGCTGTACATTTTTAGAATCTATAATTTGATGTTTTGTTACTATAATATGAGACTCACAGGGAAACATACACTCCTGAGGTACAGAGAGAGAACCAGGTGCTTAGGGTCTGGCATTGGATGAGGGAGACCACCCCATGCTTCAGCACAGTGCTATTTGGGAGGTTTTGTTTTGGAAAAACTAAAAAACACACACAGAGATTACCAGAACTGAGAAGCATATTTTTCTGTCCTTTGGTTCTCTCCATACAGCCACCTTCTTCTTCCTCTTCTGCCCTTGCCCTCTCACCGCTATGGCTGAGCAACACAGAAAAAATCTCATCCTCAGGCTGAGGACCGAAACTCTTCCTCAATGTGAAGAGGAAAGGAAGGGATGAATGGGGTATACGAAGATGGCAAGACTAGAGCATGGGCTTATAGGGAGAGAGCTAACACTGTCCAGACTAGGAGCCTGGGAGGTGTCAAGTCTTATTGCTTAAGGAGCAAGCAGCGCTGCATGCAGAAGCTAGCATCAGCTGGCTCTCTTGTTCCCTGCCAGTGGTATTGAGTGAGTCAGGCCAACCATTGCAGATATCTGAGACTATTGGAAACATTTGGATTTTATACACATTTTGACTCATCCTCTTATATTACAGTTAAATACATTCACTAGGATAGTCTACCAATACGAGACGGAAGTGCTTACTGCCAAACTGCAGTTCTTGACCAGCCTAACTTCCAGCTTTGCAGCCTTAGAGCTTTGAACTCTATGACTTAGTGCAAGTGGATTTTTTAGCTCTTCCAAATAAAGTATTTTGGGGATGGAGCCATTATGTGGCACTCCAAAACACTGGGGACAGCCGATGATACCATTTCTGAAAAAATACATAGAAACAAAGTTCAAAGTAAGCCGGTAAGCAAGCCTACAGACTCCACCTCTGGTTTTGTCAGTTATTGCCTCCTGCCTCTGAGGACAGATGCCCCAAAAAGCACTTTCAGGAGGAAGGTATTTTATAGGCTTTGGGGTATTGTTCCTCTTAAAAACCTTGAAGTGAAAATTTACTCCAAATCAATTAACACCAAAGGTTATTAAAAAGAGATGGGTTTGTTTTTCTGATCTGCTTGACAGACTTCAGGCAGTCTGTGATCCTTGCTTGCCTTTCACACTGTGTGCCTAAGCAAAGGGTGCTTTCTGTGATTTGCTTTCTTCTATCTTAGGACTCAAAAAGATAATGGATAAAAAAAAACATATACAAGATCAGAACTTCAACTTAAGCCTACAGTACTGTTCAGTGTTTTTCAGGAGAACAGCTTAAATCTTTCCTCCATGAATTGCCTCACCATAAGTAACATACGTAAAACAGAATTAGGCCCCTTGACTGAGTGAGGAATGTCTTAGTTTATTTCATTAAGAAGGATATAGTGCAAAGATTTCCCAACCCTGCTTTCCTGCCTTCCAGTTAAGAAAATATCCTTCACAGTTTTAAAAATTTATTTAGACCTAAACTAGATTCCGTAAGATGAAATGGAGAAATTCCCATTAACTTACACAAATATTTGATCAGCCCTCTTAAATACAAACAAGCAAGGATACAAGAGTCCCCATCTATCTGTTGCAAGTTTCCACATACATTACTACACACTCTAAGAAACCACCATACCTACCCCCTTTTTTCCTTAGATCGTACTATTGTAATGTTATTTCCTTGTGTATTGGTTAGAATACTTATGCCAGAGCCCAAGTTCACAACTCAGAATTTGTGCCAGGGAGCTGAAACTCCCCATGATTTTTTTTTTTTTTTTATAATGAGCATTTTACCGTGCTTGAAGACAGAAGCAGTTTGCAATAAAGCCACTTGTCAAGTTAGCATATGATTAATCTATACTTACATCAATTAAAGAAAGCATTAGAGAATTTGTTGCCTCCAAGGAATGCCGTGGTCACAGAACAGTGCCTTCAGAAGATAAAAGCTGTGGCATTACGTGCACAGACTCCTCTCAATCAGAAGATTTCCCTTAAAAACAAACCTTTTGTGAATCAGTAATCAGATGTGTGATTGCTGGGCATCCTCTGCTGTGCTGGCACTCAAGAGAAACGATGAGAAAGTGAAGAGCCTCTTCCTTCCCTCCCAGTCAGCAGAAAGGACTCCGGACAGTATTAGGAAAGACAGCCAACCCCTATGTTTGATAGTTGGATTTCAGTCAGTGCATGGCTGATGGAGGTGGAGGGAGGCGTGCCTGCCGTCCCAATTGGCTAGAAACTGCTAAGGTCTCACTCTGTTCCTCTTGAGTACAGTAGCCAAATACATCATAAAACATAACTCTCTGTTCACTAAGAAAACTCTTCCTATGTCCAGCACATTTGCTCCCAGCATTGGGGTGATAAGTACTTAGCCTTAAGTTTCTCAGCCAGAGGAAGAAGCTGAATGGTACCTAAGGGAGAAAGTCAGTTAGCAGGTGAAGAAATGTACAGCAACTAAGCTAAACTGTTGGCTTAATATTAAGCCGTTAAGTGTACTAGAATAAAGATGAAATAACAAAGATCAGCATAGCAAGTCTTTATTTGCTTTGTTTCATTAGTTTTCCTGTCAGATAATCTGTTTTACTGCAACAAAAGCCTTAAAAAGACAATAGCACCTATCTTAGAAGGTCTTTGGGCTAAGAAAAAAAAAAAGAAGAGTTTCCTATATTAGACATTAAAACACTAACATGGAATTAGTATTCATTGAAATATCCAGTTCTGTACTTGCTATTTTTTGTTTGGTCTTACAGAGAGTTCTGAGGAGCACACCACTGAGTATTTAAAGAATAGGCACATCTAAGAAATCCTGCATTTTATAGCTTCAGTCACATAGTTGCTAAGTTAATTAAATTTGAGGTTGACTCCAGAGAACCTAGTTAGTTCTTTCAGAATTCTTTCAAATCAGTATCTTTCCCTGTGTGAACTTTACTGGAACTCGGCCTTGGGCTCACAACTGTCACAGAGATTAGCAACTTCCACAGACTCAGCACTATCCAGCCAAAGTGACCACACACTGCTTGAATAGGTACTGAGGGAGAACACGCTGTTGTATTTACTTAAGGGTCTAAGTGTGCTTCCTCTAACATCTGCCAGATCTTCTGGCTTGGATCCAGGAGACTGTAATAGCAGTGCCAGTAAACACTTATGGGTGATACACCCTTTTTCCCAAAGAACCATTATCACTGATATTAAATATTTACTCAGTAGTGACTACAAGCCCCAGGATTAGCGTTCTACTTCACTATCCAGTAAATAAATTGTTTCTTGGTAGGGAGTTCACAGCACTTTGGATGAAGAAAATAAGATGAGAACAACAAACAAAAGGAGAAAGGACAAATACCAATTAGTCATGCGATACACTTGCATCTCATCCTGCTGGAATGTCCTGACCACCACAGTACAGGATTATTCTAAAACTTTGATGAGTTTCTTCAGGAAGTACTAAAGAGTTATGCTAGTTTTCAAGACTATGGCTGAGCAATGAAGAGTTTGCTGAGGAGTTTGTGTCTCAGGACTATGCAAATGCTTTAAAGAAAAGCATATACCATGGACAGTGAGTCACAGAGTGTGCTGCTGAGTTTCTCTTACACATCATTCTTACTGCTTTGGAGATTTACAGCTCAGAAACCTGCTGTGAGGACAATGCCAGCAGCCATTCTTTGTGGGAACAGACTAACACCCACTGCCTGTTTGTTTTTCCCCTAAAAACCCGGGCCACTTATGATTCCAGCAATGCCACTACCATCACTTGTAACAGCCTAGGAAGTGGGAAACTTGGTTTCAGTCTCTTCCTCAGCATAAAGAAATTCGGTCCCATTCCTCTAGTACCTGGAAAGGTCAGGCTCAGCCTACAGGAGACTTAGAAGGCACTGCTCCAACCTGTCCTGATAAAGTGGTACCCATTGTGCGGCAATGAAGATGAGGTTCACTAGGGAAGAAAGTGTAGCTAAGGGAAAGCTTGAGGCTGTGGCATAAGTGGGTATGGCACTCCAGTATAGAGCCAGGTTTACAGCCTAGGAGACACTCTTGCCAAACAGGCACAAGACAGACTGTTGTTGGTGTGATCTTTTGCAGAGCGACACAGTCCTAATCCCTTCAGCCATTCAAGAGCAGCCGACAGCCTGTGACTTGGGGTGAGCAAGCCTTTGAAAGCTGCTGGAATGAAGAGGGCATTGAAACTGCTCCTCCAGCTGCATGTCCATGGCTGCCTCTTTTTGTCAGGTCTGGTCCTAGCTGCTGCATTAGGGCATGCAATAAGTACACCTGCTCAGAGAGCTTCTCAGTGTGCTCAGAGAATATTCCTGGTTGAGACCATTTCTCTCACTTTAGACCAAACTGAGCACTAGGGCTGCTGCAGAAGCAGCAGATGCCTAGAGTGAGTTACCTATTGTGCTTAGGGCTATCAGCTTCATACAACTGAGTTTAAAATCAAAGTTGGCTGGGCTTTTATAAGGTCAGTTTTGAATGTTCCAATTCCATCTAAATCCTGTGTTGAACTAAACCTAGTATGCCAAATAACCTCTCACATAATCCTGTTAACCTGCAGTCACTAACTGATCATCGTTCCAGCCTGGAGTCAGATTTACAGGAGATTAGAGTGGAGAGCTCTCCAAGCTGGCTCAGAGACAAGAGGTAGGGTTAGGCACATCAGTCCACATCAGCCCAGTGGCCACAGAGCTGCACATGGGGAAGGGCACAGCACAGAACCAGATCCCAAGACCTCACCTTTCACACTGGGCTGGGGGCGTTGTACCAGCTCACTGTGCTAGTTTGGGAGTCTCGGCACTATGCTCCTATAGTCACTGTAGAAGTAGCTGCAGATAAGAAAAAATAGGCTGTGCACAGACCGCACTAAAATAAGTCTTAAGGAGTTTTCCTATGAGCTCAGATACATTAATAAGACAAGATGCTGCAAATGTTGAGCTAGCAGGGTAAGTATGAAAGGCTGTTAACCCCCCATCGGTCAAGTTAAACTGAGCTTAGATACATCCTGGAATGACACAGGCCATAGCTGAAAACAATATACAACTATTCAACCCAGTGATTAATCTCTGATCTCAAGAGACAACATGCTGATTTTCATGATGTCTCCTGTATCAGAATGGCTTCTCTGTGGAGCTGCATGAGAACTTAATCCAGAGACTAAAACTTTGATGAAATAATGGAAGAAACCTGTTGAAATAATGGAAGAAATTTCATGCACTTCAATACTCACTCAAGTATATATGCAGTCCTGCCATATATCCTTATTTTCCACAGGGAATCTTTTTCTGTATGTATCTAACCTTATGCTGAACCAGAACAAGCCATGCTTAATTTTGGAGCACAGAACAAGGAGTACAATTTACAGAAATATGTGGATTAATTTATATAAGGCTTTATGTGAGCACAGTACCAGAACCGCCCCCCCAAAAAACCCCTGTATATATGTATAAAGTAGTTCTACATTCATACACAGAAATAGAAACCTTAGAAGATAAGTAAAAACCCAAGCTTGGTTTCAGTGTATAATATTTATGTTTTGAATAATTGAATACCTGGCCTTTAAAATTAACTTAGTTTCTTTTTTAAAAATTATGTTAACTATACACAAATGCTTACTTGAATTTGTAAAAAGCACAAGCTATATTTATTATTCCATAACACAACATTTATGTGACAGATATTTCTGCTCCTTTCTATTATTATTTGCATTGGTTGTTGCTTTATTCTATTTCTTAGGAAGATTATCTGCACCTAAAACAGAGTTTAGTCTTGCATGAGAATGTCCTGTTCTAACACCCCTGTCTGATCCTACTAAATACATGCTAATGTGAGAGGTAGCATCACTAGACTAGATTATGCTAATAAATATGCTCCATTATGCATAATGTGATGAACTAAGATTTTGTGGAATAAAAACATGCCTTTGGGATTTTATGGTAAATGCTAAGTTTTATTCAAGAATAAATTGTGGTTAATTATGTGTCTCAAAGGATGGGACTTCTGGGGTTCTTATTGCTAATGCAAACAACCACAGTGTCAGTTATTCAGCAGTAGTAGCAACTAGAAAGTTATCCAAAGGAAAAGACCCTTCCTGGAAGTTGTGCAAGTGCTGTAGGCAGGTCAAGGAACGTAAACATTTCATAGTTTTAAGGTCTGTTATAAATAAAATCTAAAAAAAAAAAAGTTGCTTAGCAATGTTTCTTTTTTGAGCCATATCCTGAGTAATTTGAACAGAATAACAGATACGAAGTTGGACATACAAATGGAAGAAAAACCTGGAATCTGATGTGAGCCAAGACAATTGTAGTAGATACGTTTTTAAGAAGAAATGCACACCCCATAAATTAAACACTTGCTTGACGTACAAGACAAAAAATATATATGGAGACATAAGTGATTATAAGGAGATGGTATCAGTCAGCACGTGAGGAGTCTGGTCGTATGAGCTTTAAACAGATCACAACTTATGCCAGCATGCTGTATTTATATACAGTTGAAAAGGGAACAAAATAAGCACCTATCTCCCCCTGCATACATACATTCTTCTCTTAACATGCTAGCTCAGTATGCCCCATTTCAACATCCCAGCTTGTAAGGAACTACATAAATATATGGGAAAAAAAGCACACCTATTTTATTAGCTATAGTCGTCTACTTACTACGTCCTTAATTTAGGCTGAAGTTTATTCTCTTACACATTCTTCCAACAAGTCTTCAGTTTTTCTTCTTCAGCACTGCCAACCCTCTTTTATACTACTTGTCCTAGTACTGTTAGTCCATCCTTACGTCAGATAAACTGACTAATTAAGCGAAGCAGTTCAGCTGCATTCCGTCTGCTAAGTGTTCCTGGAAGGGGAGGAACTCTTAACCCCACTCTGAGAGGAAGTTTCACACCTAGTGACTGCATTTGAGATATGAATACAGATCTTTAGACTCACACAACCTAGAGAAATTCCCAAATTAGATTCTCAAAGAAAAATTATAGCTCTGAGATCTTGTCAATAATTCATTAGTTCAATTCTTTAGTATTCTAAGAGATTTCTATATGAGTAAGCACTCATATAGTCTTAAAATGTGATTACAGGAAAAAAGCTAATGGCACCCTGGGCTGTAAGTCAAGGGACATGACAATGGATGATAACTTGGCACTTGCCTTTGCAATACCCTGTCAAGCTCTGGGTCTCCTGGTACAAGAGAGAGACGCGCAGATGGGTGGGAACTCAGCTGAGGGCTATGAAGCTGCTCGGGTGGTTGGAGCATCCAATATAGAAGCAGAGGCTGATGGTGCTCCAGGCTTGTTCAGTCTGGAGAAGAGGTGGCTTAGGAGTGAATTTAATTGCTGTCTTCCACTTCCTGAGGTAGGGGGAGGCAAGAGAGTACATAGCCAAACTCTTCTCAGAATCAATGATAACTGGGTGCAGAAAGGGAAATTCTGATTGTACATATGAAAAGACAATGTTCACAATGGTTGTTGAAGCACTGGAAGAGGTACCTGAAGAAGCGCTGGCTTCTGAGCAACCTGATTTAGCGTTGAAGGTAGCCCCACACCACTGATCCAGGAAGCTGGCCTAGGTGAAGTCCAGAGGTCCCTTCCAACCTAAATTATTTCATGATTGTATGACAAAAAAATTTTAATAGACATAGACTTTGACAACATAAATTATACAAATTCCCTTAAGGAAATAAATTGCACTACCAAAAGCGCTTTCTAATTGGCATACTTCAATTTATTTTAGGGCTTTTCCTGTATATAAAGGCCACAAAAGCAGTCAAACAGATAAAACCATTGAAGACATTGTCATAGTGACAACCGTCTACTGTAGTTCCAGTCTAAATCTCTAGTCAGTGGTCAGCATGATATAAAAATCCTAAATCTTTCTGATTAAGTTTAGAAATGACATCAAGTCTTGAGAAAAACACATTAATGGCCACAGAATATTTCAGGCTGTTTATCATTCTCCACTGGACTTTGAACTGCTGGACTTTTAGCTGATACAAATGAAAAGCTCATTGTAATAGGCACTTCCCGCATTTACAAGAAATGACTAATTTGTTGTCTATCCCTAGATTTCATTCTTCCCAAAAATATTCCCCCATCATACTTTGTTTTTTTTTATTTCTGTCATACATGATATGCCTAAAACAAGTGGTTTGCCAGTCATATTTTCTTTACAACTTGAAGTTTGCCAAGGGCAAGTGAAAATTTGAGAACTTTTTTAGCAGCTCCATAACCATTGGCAAGTTAGTAGTTTGAGGAGTTAGATCCAGGCAACTCACAAAATCAGCCTAGAAATAATTGATCCATTGATAAGCTTAAACTAGAAACCCCTTTAAAATGTAGGAGTTGAAGGATCAGGACGTATGTCCCAAGTTGGTACTTAAATTACTTTGTACATAATTTACTTATCTAAAAGACAGAAGTATCTGTTCATCAGGCAAACCTCAAAAATATAATTCCCTGTCAACAGACTTTAGCTCAATTAGGTTTGGACAGAAGGGGACTGAAGATTAGAGTTAACAGCTCATATAGATTTTACTGTGTTTGAGATCTCTGTGCCAAATTATAAATGTAACATGGATTCCATGACCTTAAGTAATGTTTTGTTTCTGCTTCATTTTGTAGCCTGGCCGCACTGCAGAGAAAGCCAGTTATTGGTACAGTCTGTAAACATGGCCAGTGATAAGGGTTTAGAAATGGTCTGAATGTTGGAGTTAGATAATAATTATGAATTGTTTTCATATTAGAGATTATTTTGACTACATAGCTGATGAGCTGGAGCAGTTCACAGAAAGAAAGTCAAGATCTGTTCCCACCCTAATATTAACCTATTTCTGGTTTCCACTCCTGTAATTATATAGCTTACTCAATTAGATAGTTATTTGTCATTATCTCTTCTTTCCTGCTATTTGTGTTTTTAGTCTTTTCTCTTTCTAGTCCAGCTACATTTAACACTACTTTCATATCCTCTTCTCCTTCCTTCCCTAGAATTGGGCACCAACACATCACACATGCTCAGGAAGAGCCCTAATCCACTGAAGTCCTGACCTTTCTTACACATTGTGACACAGCTGTCCCTGACCCTGATGATCTTAAGGGTCTTTTCCAACCTGAATGATTCCATGATTCTATGACGGGCAAGAAGCTGGGGTGATGGCCCTCTTGGCCACCCAATGCCCTCTGCTCATGATGAGACTTCAGGCTCTCTAATCTTTCTTGTTTGGTCTTTAATTACCTGTCTCCCCTTTCCTTCTCTCTTTGGCTGTCTGGGAGTCTTGTTCTGCCCATAGGCAGCTTGCTCTCCTTCAGAGGTTCAGTCCCTTCTATTGCCATCCCCGATCTGTGATGGGATGCAAATGCTCATTTCTACTCCATACTGCACAGTAGTTGAGGTCCCTGGTGTCTCGCCTACATCCCAGCACTGTGCTTTTCAGCCAGCAGGTAAAGATATGGAATATTTTGATTTTGTGTATAACAAAGTAGAACTGAGTGGAGACTTTTCCCTCTGATAGAAATGAACCTATGGTGGATCTTCAAGTACCTTTTAAATTCAAGAAATCTCCAGGTTGAAAGGTTATACATATATTAGACACTTGATTTACACATCATTTAATTGCATGAATAATTTTACCTTTATCATCAACCCTTGTTTAGAGATGAGGAAACTGAGGCATAGAAATTGTAAAGCCCACAATTCTGATATACGCTATCATGCCATACTACATAAAGACCTGACTGGAAAGAGGTTTTAAGGCTATGAGCCCTTGTTCAGTCCTGATCTCTCCTGCCTGACTTGCTTAAACTGTCTCTTTGGGGTACATATAGAAAACATACTTAGGTCCGAACTCAAAATCAGAGTGTCTCAAAGAAATAAATGTAAAATGCAATATGTGAAAAAAAGCAAAGTGAAAACCAAAGGTGGAAATATGACCCTCCGATGAAGAAATAACTTAAGGCTCAAATTGGAAGTACAGGCCAGAATAAACCCCTACTATTTATTAAAGACCACCCCGATATCTGTCTCTTGGGAAGAGTCACCTGGCACTGTAACAGCACAGCATGAGTGCTTAAAATGTCACTGAATAAACAACAGAGATTCTGAGTCCACATCTGGGATCCTTTCAAATCTTGCTCCTCTGGTTTGTGTATGTGGGATTTCTCCTGGTTCATCTGAAAATGATAGCTTAGGAGGTTCACTTGAAGGCTTGAAGCCTTGGTGTCTGCACAAACCAGGGCTTCTAGAGAAATCCTTGGCATTCTTCCTCAGGCTCTTGTGAACCTACTTTTTTTTTCCTTTAGTGCTGTCAGTGCCCATACACTATTTTCTTCCTTTGCTTTCCTCTCAGAAAGGGTTGTCTCTAATTCATGAAGGACTGTTTTCTGCTCCAGGGAGAGATCTCCCAGGGTACAGTCCCTTCTCACAGAGCATGCCGAGTAACACAACATGTCTGATTTTTCGCTTAAGGATAGAGGAGGAGTAGGAAAACTGAGGAAGGTGGTGCCAGAACACATCTGCTAGACTCCAACAACACCTTCATTTCTGTTTTCAGGTTTTGCAGGCTGCTTCCATCTCTGAGTAAATCATGGTCGTCCTTCCATTTATTTCAGCTTCCTGTTTATATATGGACTTTGTTCATTTTTTAAATGCACTTCTCATCCATACAGTCCAGGTGGCCTATTTTTTGTACTTAACAGCCACAACTGAGAGGTAATGATTTCCTTTGCTTTATCTGTAAATGTGACTCATTGGAAGTTAGGGCACTTGGTAAGCACATCGGTCATGGTATTCACTTCCTACTGGAACTTACATAGGTTGGTCAGGCTCGGTATTTGTAAAGACAAAAGGAAACACGTTTACTAGAAATGTAACTGTTCTTAAATGTTGGTAATTGTATTGTGGATAATTGCACATCATTCTCAGGTTTGGCTGAGAAAATATAAGCACAAGTTAATGTGGTTAGCAGGCTGGGAATACCTGTGATTCCCTAAAACCCATATGCTGCTGCTATGGGCTGGCTGGGCTACTTACTTGGCTGAACTCAGAGTTGGCAGTATTAGCACTGTACTCACTCGCTTTAATGTCCAAAATGCATGGAAGGACAAGGACACAAGGGAACCCACTCTGTCCCTTTTCCCTTCACTGGAAGATATACGTGAGGATTTGGAAGAAATTGCCCATACTGAAGAGCCATTGATGTGCAAGCGTAAGGAATGACCACCCTCTCCCTCACCTCCCCTGTACCTTATGATTACACAGTGAAATACACAACTACTCAGACTCGGGAGTCAATGTTGAATGTACCACTTACATTCCTGGGGGTCTTTTTGTACATGTACTATGGTATAGTCATTAACTACAAAATCATGTACTGTTTAACAATTCTAAAATAGAGAGACTCAGTCTTCCACCAGCCTTGACCTTGTATTAGTGTTTGTGCTGGCTTTGGCTGGGATAGAGTTAATTTTCTTCACAGTAGCTAGCATGGGGCTGTGTTTTGGATTTGTGCTGAAAACAGTGTTGATAATATAGAGATGTTTTCGTTATTGCTGAGCCGTGGTTACACAGTCAAGGCCTTTTCTGCTCCTCACCCCACCCCACCAGCGAGCAGGCTGGGGGTGCACAAGGAGTTGGGAGGGGACACAGCCGGGACAGCTGACCCCAACTGACCGAAGGGATATTCCACACCGTATGACGTCATGCTCAGCATATAAAGCTGGGGGAAGAAGAAGGAAGCGGGGGGGACGTTTGGAGTGATGGCGTTTGTCTTCCCAAGTAGCCGTTACGCGTGATGGAGCCCTGCTTTCCTGCAGATGGCTGAACACCTGCCTGCCCATGGGAAGGAGTGAATGAATTCCTTGTTTTGCTTTGCTTGCGTGCGCGGCTTTTGCTTTACCTATTAAACTGTCTTTACCTCAACCCACGAGTTTTCTCACTTTTACCCTTCCGATTCTCTTCCCCTTCCCACCGGGGGAAGTTACTACTTCCCAAGTAGTAACGGCTACTTGGGAAGACAAACGCCATCACTCCGAACGTCCCCCCTGCTTCCTTCTTCTTCCCCCAGCTTTATATGCTGAGCATGACGTCATACGGTGTGGAATATCACGGAGTGAGCGAGCAGCTGTGTGGGGCTTAGTTGCCGGCTGGGGTTAAACCACGACACCAGTGCATGTACTATTCCACCATTCTTGTTCTCTTTCTCACAGATGGTCAGAGCCACCAAAGAAGAGGAAGGGCTTCCACACACAGTAGTCGCCCTTGACGATGTTGTCAGTTCATCCTCTCACATGCAGCATTTCTGGCAGGGCAGTGGAGAGAGGCTGACCACCATTGGTGATTCCAGCCACCATCTCAGTGTCCTCCCAGAACAGTTCATCGTACTCCAAGAATACACCAACCTACAGATCATGTCGGGCTGGAGGTCGTCCCTCTTAGCTGTAGCCTCCAGGTCTGCTCTCCAACTCCAGTCCCTTTTCAAGGACCCTTCTCATAAAAGCTTATGACTCTGGGAAATCTCCTCTTTGCTCATCTCTGAAGGTGTTCAGGAGGACTCCTCTGTACCTGGTTACAGGATACCAAAAAGGAAATGAGACCGAGGCCCACACTGGGTACAAAGAAACTCAGCTGAGTTGGGTTGTCAAGGTCAAGTCCAAGAGAGCACGGCCAGGAACCGTGCTGGACCACACAGCTGCTTGATTTGCATGTCTAGTGTGAACAAGGCTCAGTGTCACAGCAGCTGGCTGGACAGCAAGGAGGAAGGTTGCCGTGTGGCCCTGCCTGGCCTATGGCACCCTGGTCCCTGGAGAACATGCTGGTGGGACGGGGTGGGCTGTGCCTGCCCTCACCATAGCTGGGCACACTCAGTGGAGACACTGGGAGAGCCGGAGGTGGGCACGTGGGCTGGGAGACCCCACGGGGAGAGCACTGGGGTCTGCGGGCGGTTCACCTGGGGACAGAGGGAGACAGTTTTCCCGTGCATCCAGAGGAGACTATGTAGAGTTGGCTGGATTTGTTAGAAATCTTTTTCATCCCACCTTTTCCAGAAGGCGAAAGTTTCTTTATCTGAAAGTCCATAGTTCAAATTTGTATTATAATCTAGAGTCAAAGCTCTTTCCATGTGCCAGCAGCGTGCATTTTAAGGAAGAAGCACGGGCCGCTGCATTTTTGAGTCAGGTTCCCGTCACAGCAACTGGGACTGGGGAGCAGGTTTTGTACGATCTGAGTTTTGCGTATCTTACCTGGCACTTCTGTTTTTCCGGAAAAGAATCATTGGGAGCTTGGGGGGGCACCTCTATCATCAACTGGTTCCCACTGGTTCCCACTATTTATTTCAGCTGTTAACAAGTTCAAGGGGTTTTTACCATTTCTTCTCAACAGTGGCCCATCTGCAGAGGGCAGGCATCGTGGCACACCCATATGGACAAGTGGCTGAAAGAGAGCATTTTTTAATAGCAGGTAGCAGAAAACCTCCAGCTCAGCCAGACAGACTGCTCTGTCTTCTCCAGGAAGTTCTTGGATTTTATTTGATGAGGTTTCCAACACTGACAATGATAAGAATCTGCTACTTTTTGCCAGGCCCTGGCCAGATCATAGCTTTTGATTAGGGGATCTTTGAGGAGGACCTCCCTAATACCAGCCTTCCAGACCAAAAAATCAGGCCTCTGCTTCTGAAGTATTTCTGCTAGACGCCTGTTTCATCCCTTATTCAGATCAGGTGTATGCCTGGCAGTCCGTGTGGCTGTTCTTCCATTCTGCATGCTCCACCAAGAGAAACAAGATCTCACCAGCCAGCACTCGCTAGCTCCAGCGTGACCGTTTCTGTTCCCAGAGGGTCTTAGCCTGTCGTCACGAGGTCCTGCTAGACCTTTGGAAATGCTGTCCTGAGATAGAAGCTACTTAATTTAAACTCTTTCGGTCATCGCATCTCTTCCTGTTCCCTTGGAGTAGTGTCTGAGCGGCCTGACCGATGCACTCTCTTCCATGTGGTAACAGATGGACAGCACAGATCGCCCCATTTCTGTTCCAAAGGTAAGGAACTACTGACAGGTTTATGAAAGAGATGATGTACACCATGCGCTCTCGCTGCTGGTTTTTCCCAGATCCATGGAGAGTTTAGTGGAATGCAGCATCCACCCGGCACTGCGGGGCAGATGTCACATTTATGGGCTAATCCTTTTTTTGACAGCTTTTCCTTCTGCCTGGCGATACGCGGAAATGTAAGACTGGCTTCGAGTGATTATTTACGGAATGGTGACTTTCCTTTCCCAGGTATCATTGCTTTCAAGGCTCTGCATCTCCTTGGCATTAAAGTAATATAAGCATTAACCTCTGGGACACCTGCGTTGTACATTAAGCAGCAATGCTGCAATACTGGGTTTTAGGATATAGTGTGCCAATCACTTCCCGACATTAAGTTCCGCCAAGTATTTTTAACTTTCTGGATATTTTTAAGGAAAAGAAAAGAAAGTTTGGATAATGGGAACCTGAGTGTCAAAGACAACATCTCCTAGGAGTGGTTTTCTAAATGGTGCCAGATTCTGATAAATATAATAGATACTCTTTTTGAATATAAATATGTCTGTCTGTTTTGGCATTGGGTTGTGAAGTTCACAGTAAATCATTAAACTTTAGATTATTCGATTATGATGGCAGCATAAAAAATGCTATACTTCTAAGAGGGATTAATACATAAATCGTAACTGTCCTAATTCAACTCACAGTGGTTTGATTTCTCCATAGAAACTAGGATCTTAAAGAGACAGGCTCCTAAAGAGATCAGCTACGTTGTATTTTGGCTACTCTTTTAGGTGGAAGTCAATAGCTTAAAATTCTTCAACTGTAAAATCCTCCTTCTTTACCATGACCTAGGCAAGCCCTGTAATAACAACGATGCACTTACTGGTATGTGTACTGGAACAGAACTTTTTAAAAATTGGAATTCTATACCTAAAAATCTTCTTCCTGTATTTTTATACGGGTTTCTCCATTATTGGCTAATGCGTGACGTATCAAATACTTAGCTGATGTGTTTTCATGACCAGCGGGAGGCTAGTGCAGTATGTATTATTCCGAGTATGTAGAACTGGTTTGCACTCTTTACTTATCTGTTTAACTCCTCGTTTTGCTCTATTGTCTGTCTCGTTCGTTCGTTCTTAGTACTTGCCCTTTCAATACAGAAGGAGAGCCCAAATGTCCACCAGCAACCACGTTAAGAGTATTTGGGGAGGATTGCCCTTCAGAGATGTGCTGACAGTGTGCCCACCTCCCATTCACAGCACGAAAGGTCTCACTTCAAATGGTTTTTGTAGAAGAGGAGCCTAGAGTCACTCAACACCAATGTTTTTCTCTGCTGAGTCACACATGCCTGCCTTACGAGCATGGCAGGATTGGTACTCTGCCAGTATGAGAAATTTGAAAATAAAAATACCTGTAGCTATATATCATTCAGTCATATTGCCCAGGAACTTTCAAACATATTTCCAAAAGGAAATTCTTGAACACCATGGGATTTTTTTTTTTTAAAAAGGTTATTGTTGGGAATCATGGAATAGCCCAGGTTGGAAGGGACCTCAAAAGATCATCTGGTCCAAACTTTTGTGAGAAAGGGAGCCTCAGTAAGAATATCCAGCACCGTGTCCAATCACATCTTGAAAACATCCAGTGATGGGGACTCTGTCACGTCCCTGGGGAGGTTGTTCCAGTGACTGATGATATTCACCGTAAAGAATTCCTTTCTTATATCGAGACAAAACTTCTCCTGGTGCAACTGGTACCCGTTGCTCCTTGTCTTCTCCATGTGACTCCTTGTGAAGAGAGAGGCTCTGTCCTCTTTGCAGCCTTTAAATACTGGAATACTGTGGTGAAGTCCCCCGAGCCTTCTCTTCACCAGGGAGAAAAGACCTAACTCCTTCAGTCTTTCCTCATAGGGCAGGTTCTCCAGCCCTTTGATCATCAAATGTATCATTTCAGAATTATAGTGACCATGCAAATGAAACACAACCCATTTTGAGCCAAGTCTTGCTTGCTGTCTTCACATGATAAGAGAATGACACTTCCATTTTGTATAAAGCTGGACTTTTATTCTATCCATTGTTTTTCTAGCACATTGCTAACAGCTTTCCAAACACAGCTATTAATAGATGGAAGATTCTAGATTACAGGTTAAAACACTGGGTGTATAGTTATTTGTTGCTTGTTGTGGGATCAACAGATTTTGCCAAAGATTTTGCCATAACATAATAAATACTTCATATTAGCTATTGCCCAATAAAACATTCATGTAACAGGGCTCACAGAGAGAAAAAAGAAGAAGGACAACATTTATACATTGAAACACAAACAGAAAGAGGTTTTTGTTTAAATAGCTAGGCCACTGTTTACAGGCAATAAAACCATAAACTTTGCTCTCAGTGTCATGACTTTCTTTTATATGCAGTTTTTCACTTTGACATCAACAACCATACACTTAAATTACACCTGAGCTTCTACTTCATAAAAAGTGATTCCTCATTTATACTTATCGATTGGAACAACAGATGTAGATTGCAGCCCACCTCCATCTCCTATTTTTAGGCTAAAAGTAAGCACTTCCCTTCAGCACTTTTGCTGAGAGTGTTTTGGGACTGGAAGCTCTTGGAGGATGCAAAGACAATCTGCCTGTAAGGACAGAAACTCCAAGGACTCAAGTCTGGCTTCTCATGTATGAAAAGCATCTTCAGTGTTCCTGTTTTCACACTACAATGATGCAATCTGAGCAGTTTCCAACCCTACTCTGGCTGGTTTTAGGCCACAGTTATCATCAAGATCATGTTAAATAGTGGATACTAAACTTTTCATCTAGGTTCTGCAAAATAGTGATTAATAAAGTATCTAATTCATTCTCATTGAGTTCTTATCAATTAAGGTCTGAAAAGATCACCTTGTGGTATAGCCTGCAATATATGGAAGCTGGGTACAGCATTTAGAATGTCAGAGTCTTTAGCCTGATAATTTTCTGTGGCTTACTACATCATTACCTTTTGTATATGACAATAAATTATATGCATTATATATTGTAATATATAATTGCAATAATGTATTGCAAGTCCAATCGATATTAAAGTATATAATTCACTACAATATTACATTACATAATGCATTTTTATATATTGCATTATATAAATCTTACAATTTATTCCAGGAATTATAACTTCAGTTTTCATCTGCAGAATTCAAACTATTGGTTGAGCCTTACAATTTCCTGCCTGTTACCTCAAGTTCATTCTATTCCAAGAAGATCAAGACGGAAATGAAAAGGATTTAGAAACAAAGTTAACTATACTTTTCAGCATTATGGCACAGTGAAACATTTCTCCAAGTCATTGAAAATAATACAAGGACATTACTGTTACAACGGATCTCCAGGTTACCATTTCAATATTCTGGATGAGCTCCCTTGCTGAAGACTCCTTAAGGAGATACTACCACCAACTCCTCAGAAAGTTTCAGGCCCCCCAAGCTGTGAGTGCCTGTCTTATCAAAGAGCTCTCCTGCCTCCAGCTGCCACCTGAGAGACAAGAGTTCTTGATCCAATCACCTAGCCCTGGGTCGAGTAGTAAGCCCTCAGATGGACACAGTCCCCTTTAAAGTTTGAATCTTCTGATATACTGATGATCTCGGGTTTATAGATGACCGATGTAAACAAGCAGATGCACAGATAGTCTTTGAAGGGAGTGTTTAACATTCTATTGTTTTTTGTTCTCAGGTTAGGAACAAGAAAGTAAAGATCATTTAGAAATGGCCCGTTTCCAAAATGCAATGCCCCTCTTTGTGTTCACCCTTCACTGCTGATTCCTTCCTTGAAGCCCAGAAAAGCCAGGTCCCCCCTCCTTCATCAGGCTGCTGTAAGCACAGATTAGTTCCTCCGCTGAACTTTTGTCTGGCTGAGGACCAAACCCTCTTTGTTATTTTTTTCTCTCTCCTGCCAAAGTCTTCCTGTGCGAGACGTACTCCTTTCTCTTCTAACACCTAGTTTCTTTGTTCAGACCCTGATAAGATTCTATTGCTCCAAGGGCTCTTCTGAGGGAAAAACTAATTTATTTTCTGATTTATGCCAATTCCTGACAATTCAGGTACTTCACTGGTCACAGTGCAATTGTTAATAAACCTTTTTTTCCTACAGTAGGAATACTGCCCCACTATGACTGAGGAAGCATCCCTGAATGGGGCTGTTATGGGGTTTGTAACTGAAGGAGAACTTGGAGAGCAGGGGAAAAATACAAATGTAAACAGATATCACTGTAAATCAAGTGGCAACAGTAGACTGCTTTAAGGACCAACACAGCGGTAGTGTGTGGGATTCTTTGCCTGGCACTATAATCTAGCTTCAGGATAGGAATTTCCTTCCTGAGAGCTCTGGTTCTTTTTCCCTCACTCCAGCTTCTGGGCAAGGGAATGGAAAAACGCTTTGCTAGCGCAGTCAGTTCTCAGATGGTGGAACAGGCCATGGTAGTTATCAAGAGCTAGCATAAACTGGAGTAGCCATTTCTGTCACTTTTTACTGGATTCAGACCCATGGATTCTTGGGTAAGAGCTGTCATCAATTCAGATCACAGTCTTTTAAAAGCAGATTCAGAAATGTGATACTTCAGCACTGTGCAAAGAATATAATTTGGTGTAGACTCTCAGAGTCCACCTTAAAAATATATATATACAAAATTAAATGCTTCTTAGTTGTAGAATAACTCCTTGTTGGAGTTGGTCAGAAGCTACACTATAAATAATGAGGAAACCACTCACATTGCTACTTGTTGAGTTTTTAATAGGTTTCAATGTTCAAATGAGAAGAGCATATTCCTGAAGATATGTAGCAATGAACTACCAAATAAAGTATTTAGAAAGAAAGGAACACTGCCTTTTGCTCTCTATCTGCATTTAAAATGCGCTTTCAGAAACACTGCAGTCAGCAAAGGGCCCGTAGGTGCACGTCTGACACAGAACAGAATAGGATCAAGGTGTGAAAGTCTATCTGCAGAAATAACAAAATTCTTCACCCTCTATTTCAGCGGCTGAACCCATTACTCAGAATGATAAAGTCAAGAATGCTTTACTGCAACATTGTTGGAAGAAAGACCAGGTTAAGAAATTAGAGCATTGTACAAGCCTTAGCCACAGGATTTTTCCCTGAAATGAAATTCTCTCCATTAATCTACCTTCTTATCTCCTGCCTTTCTTATACTAACAAGAAACTACTTTAGTGTTTTCCTGTATCCTAGATAGTGCTCCAGTTACTGTGCTGCAGTCCGTCTTCTGGAGGCAAGGCCGAGAGAGTTACCATCATCATTTTCTCCTGGTTCTCAATGAAAGTTTAGTCCAAATAAACATATTTTCAGAAATTTTCAATTTAAAGACAAACGATCAGAGTGTTCCTGATGAATCCTACTAAGCAGATGAAGTAATCCAGAAAGTTAAAATATGCCATGTTTTAAGATAAATATGATAGTGGTTTTTTGGAGCTAATAGAGTAACAACAGACCTGTGGTGAACAGGTAGAGCATGACTCAAGTCTATACCCATCTCCACTACTTTCCTAAGGGCATTTCCACCACAGTACGTCTTGAATTTCCTTCCTCTTACACAGAGTAAATGACACAAAGAGCAAATACAAGCATCAGAGAAACAAAAAGTAACCACTCCTTTTTCCCAGGATTAATGTAAAGACTATGTAGTAATTTCAGGAAACAACTGCCTGGGGAAAACCTTTTTTCTACCTTATACAACCCTGAACCTCCTGCAGCCATAGATCGTAATGACGTCAAGACCCTCTGACTGGCTTTGACCCATGAATCCTAATCCTACCAGCAAGCAGAGCTCATTTATTTTCTCTTCCTTTTCTTCCAGACTGTTGTTAATTAGTTAATACTTCCTGAATTGTTAACAATATATAGTTCTCCCTGTCTCTCTACATCTGCTTCAAAAGATGTGAGTCAGGAAATGTAAACTCCCTCTGGGAAGGGAAGTGGCAAGAAGAATAAACAAGGATGAGAACAACAAGAAACAGGAGAGTTTATACAATACACATTAATAAGTAGAGCTAATTTGGAATAACTTCTCTCCTGGTTCATTATAACTGTCTTTTATAAACACCAAAATAGTTATTGTTTTAGTGAAAGTTAATGCAAAAAGGAGGGTTTTTTTTTTCCCCATTTTTAATGGTTTAAATTTTTTTCAGTTTTTGGTTTACCTTTTTTAAGTGTCTTCTCAAATTTATGTAAAATAAAGAACTCTCACAGAAAAACACATTTCAATAAAAAATAAACATTGTTAACACTGCTGGTAAGGATTTCATCTTTTTGTGCTATGATCTTTTTTTTAACAACCCAAAAGACACTCTTAGCTGGGTTAATTTTTCCTATTTAAAAGGATGCCGTATTAAGTTGAGAAGTTCATTTAAATAAAAATGCTCTAAAGCTGTTTTGAAATGAGACCTGAAGGAAGCAAAGGGTTGGGGGCTGGGGGAGGTCAAACAAAATCATATATTGCATCTCTCTTTCTTGGACAATTCCTTCTTGTTCTGTGACAGTCAGAGAATAGTTATATCTTTCCATACATTGACCTAAGTTGTAAATGAGATGGATATCAACTGCATTTGAACTGGTATAATAGCATAAGTGAGGTCTTTTAAATTCTGTAAAAGGTGCTCTAAAATGCTTTCTTTATCATTAGCTCCTGAATGTGATAGCAGATGTGAAAACTACCTGCCAAAACCAGGAATGATTAAAGGTATTTTGTTAGTTTTGAATCCTTTTGTTACTTACTAAATTTTTAACCTGAAGGTCTCAGCATCTTTTTCCTTGTGGGACAGACCTAACTGTGAAGGAACAAACATATTTGAAGAACTCCTTCGTAAATGGCCCAGAAGAATCAGGAGAGACTGTAAGGAACTTTTCTTTCCAAAAGTACAGAAAACAAATAAAATGTTCAAAAGTTTTCTGTAAAAGCCAGAGGCGATGAACAAACACAGAGTCTGTAAGCAATCAGATCAGCAGTCACCTCTATATTGATTCATGTCTGCAGTGACGGATCTCTCTGATATATAAAAAGGATTTCAGCACTGGGAAGGAGAAGTTTCCTGATGTCAAAATGGCTATGACAGCCAAGTGTATGTTTCACAAGCTTTCCAGAGGCCGAGGCAGCAAGTGACTTCCTGCTTACATTATTTTTTGTTTGTTTGCTGGCTCAGGTGTATGTGACGTACGCAGGCTTCTTAGAGATCTGACACATCTCCTGTCAACCTAATGAAATTTGCATTGTCCTGAACTTTCAGTATGGACTCCCTTCTTTTTTTAACATCAGAATACCTCAAAAAATTCAACAAAATACCAGAAAACATTGGAAACAAAGTAAGTTAGTGACATTCTCCTCATCTGGTCTGAGTCAGGTTTTTCTTATCAGCTAATTGGCTTATATCAAAGCTAAAATCCACTACGAGCTGTCCTATAAAGATAAACATTTTGAATGAAAGAGAAGAACACAGAATTAAAATAAAAAGACTAGGAGAAAGCATAAAATTATATTTTTTGTGTATGTGTGTGAACATGAAATACAAATCTTCTATAGTGCTCAAATGATGCTGCTCAAGAAGGAGAAATTTCCGTGAGTTCACTTTCAGTTGAAGTTTGAATGCTTCACTAGGTTCTCATTTGTATTAAATGAAAATTGCACTTTAAATATTAAAAGCAATATTAAAAACGGACAAACGTTAACATATTAATATGTTAGTATAGGGCTGTCCATATCCTATGTCAAGGAGATGCAGAATATTTTCTCTCTAACTGCACCAAATGGCTGTTATGACAGACAACTCATCGAAGAGGCTGAGCCATAACACAAGTAGGCAATTTCCACAGTATCAGCAGGTCAGATTTAATCACAAGACCTCAAAATTGGGTGCTGCTGTCCAGGAAGCATGGATAGTGATGCTGGGAATATATGAATTCAATGTACAGCCTTCTAGTGAAACTCCTGTTGACTCATTAGTAAAGATTAAATCTACCCTCACATCAAACACTGATGTGGTTTGATATGTATGATAGGGCTTCCTTACTGTTCTGTAAGTGAAGTGCCCTGAGACTCAGCTCTGCAAGGAAATGCCCTCGTCACAGCTTTCAGGAGTTCAAAGGCTCAGTTTGCCCTTCTACCTATTGTTAGTTAATTTGAACAATTTTCTAGAAAATGAAGGCTTTTGACCTGTTTTAAATTTCAAATTTACCTTTTAGAGCAGGCCTTCTATGGAGTACCCTTTCCTTCTACGAGAGAGAACATGGCTGGACAAAATGGTTGCACGCTCTGTATGGCACTGATGTCTCCCTGGGTACTTCTGTACAGCACGAAGCACACCAGGTGGCCTGGCCGCCTGCTTCTCCACCTTAGGGGAGCACTGAGCCAACATGGCCTTTCTCCTTTTTGCACCTGAGGCAGCTCAGTCGTCTGTATTTGGCACTGCAGCGCTCTGGGCAGATCTTCAGTAAGATGCAAGGAGCACAGCATTTTTTTTTGTTATACACAGGCTCCAAAATACCTGGAACTGGACCCCAGTTTTTACCTTGAATGCACTTGTGGAACTTGTTAAATATAACCTGAGTTTCCTAACAGCAAAGAATTTACCTGGGTGTAAACATGGGCCCAGCTGTCACTGACAGCTCTGAGTCATGCAACATTGAGTTCTCTTTTAAGTAGATTTGTATCTTACATATAATTATGAAGTGCACTTCTGGAGACAGAAAGACAGACAGTGAAGAGATCTTTTGCATTTGTACAACGTCTAAAGCAACAGGACCTCGGGTTTGTGATTCCATCATTTGCGATGGATAATGAAATAGAAATGAATGAAAATCAGGTTGCTTCCTATGAATCCTGGGCCTATTGAAACCAATGGACGTTTTGTTACTGGCATCAATTTCATAATGACTTCTGCATCTTTTCTCACATTTCAGATAAAATGCAATCTTTCAGCTCAATTTGAAAAGTAGTGGGAAAAGAACTCAATAAACTGCAAGTTTGGAGTTTTCTTTATCTGCTTCTTTGTCTTTGCTAAACTCAGTTAAGTGGAACCTTTAGAATTCAGGGTGGTATTAACAAGGATGAAAACATAATAAAATTATGAGCCCATTTGAGAATTTGATACAAATTATTCATTGAGTTTTACAGCTGTCTAGCTATCATAAAAGCATGTACATTTATGCATTTTTAAATGCTGCAAAGTACAGGCTTATTTCTGCAGACACCTGGCTTTCTCCATGGGCTTCCAGAAACACCTTCTCTCCCTCCCTAAAGAGCTTACCAGCTCAGATGGAAAGGAAGAAGGTAGGTTTCAGAAGATTCCTTGCCTACCCTTATAGGAACAGTTGTTTGCTCGGAGGAAAGAAAGTGTCACTTCAGGCACTTACACTAAAAGATCCCTCCAAACATAAAAGATCCCTCTTTTGTCCAGAGGGGATATTTCTTTGAGTTCAGAGTCCGTTTGTAGAGGTGTCAGCCATTTCAGTGTCAGTCAGAGGTAAAGGGTCATCTGACTCCAGATGTTTTACTGGAGAACTTATGCTGGGAAACTGCAGAGAATCTCTGCAACTCATCAGTTTTCCAGTACTGTCCCATATGTTAGCACCAAGTGAGAGCACAGAGGTGGGTCCAGTCAATTACGGAGGGTAAAGTTTATATGATAACAAGATATGACATTATATGTGCCAGTTCTCTCCTTTCTAACAGATTTTAGGAATAATAACACATTATAAATATAGACAAATGATAGCTGCAGCTGCATGTGATCTCCAAAGATGTCAGTGAGGTTCCCTGATTAGGATTAGGAACAGAACTTCAAAATCCCTGACTTTTGCGCTCCTGTCTCAAAAGGCTCAAGATTTGTGCTGATTTGTGCTGATTTTTCTTTGAAAAGGAAAACGGAAAGTGGAGTAGGTATCCTTTCGTCATATCTAGGATAAGGCCTCAGCAGTATTTAGCAAAAGCTTAATTGTTGAACCAAAAATGCTATAGTGGGTGTGATTTAATTGCACAAGCAATAAAGTGGCCTGTTCCAAACCTTTGCATCTTGTCATGTAACATACTAGGGACAGTCTTGGGCTGATCATGGCAATAAGGGAAAATGTTATAACATATTGATATACTAAAAATCATACAAGAGTCATAATTCTTGTTTACTGATAAAAAGTCCAAGTTTTTAAAACCATAGCTCTTACTCTCATGTTTTTTATTTAACAGTTCATTACTGTTATGAGTCCCTTGCAGTTGAAGGTCACAGTACTGGAATTGGGATGGGTCAAGGCTAACACGTACTCTCCTGACCTACTTGCAAAGGGCAGCTCTGTTGCAAAATTAATGACCCTTTTTAACCTATAGCCCGGCTTGCCATTGCCACCACATATTTCACCTCAATACTTGTCTTAACCTTGCTGTGCCTGCTTGCTCAAAGATGCCATAGCTTTCCCTCACTTCAGATTTCTATTGCTGCTTATTCACAGGTAAGACCTAAAGTTGTACTCTGCTGTTATGTTTTCAAGGCACGTGAAAAACAAACCACACACATGGACAAGGAGCCTGGTTTGCTCTAGAGAAGCACTTTTTGGTGTTATTTCTTGTTATATCTCGATAATAGTTTTTATTAAGGGCTGCACGAGCTATGTTCATAATAGTGACAGCAGGACTCCAAACAGCTATTTAAAAATGTGTTAATCTACAAGACACCTGTAGTTGTAAAGAAGACAGGCTGATCCCTTGTGCAGGGAGTGGGGCATCAGGAACCAGTGAACTGCCCTGTCCTGCTTGGTCACCAGGCTGCAGAGGGGAGATCATGCTCTGATTCTGTTGGGAAAGGATTCTTACCTTTAACTCTTTTCTCATGTTCAGTAGTCAAGGCCCACTGTGAGAAACATTTCATAATCTAAGGCACAGCAAAATGGATTGAAATCTGCAGCAGAATCTTGAGTACATGAGAAGGCCAGGAAGGCTGTCATATGCAGTAGCATGGCTTTCAGAAGGAAGAATCCCTCCCTTTTTAATGAATAACATGGTCACAGGCAGTGCCCCGGTTAGTTACTTAAAGATTAAATTCTATTGACTTGCTGCTAGTTCACAGTTTTGATTTGGTCACAGATGTTTTGTGCTGAGTGCTGTCATGAATCAAACTGGAGCTGAATATGAATTGGGGAATTTAGGACACATTGGCAAAGCAGGTCTTTAAAAATTATCAGAAAAGAAAGACCAAGCAGTATGGTAGACTGCATTGCCAAGAATCCCAAAAGGCAGTTCACAGTTTGTGAGCAGTTTTTTTCAAGGAACTGGCAGATTCAGGAAGACCAATCTAGACAACAATAGACTTAGTCCATATTTTCAAAATTGTTTTGCCAGGTAAAAGAATTGAAAATACTTTTATGAACATAATTTTAAAAAGCAAACAATACTCCACAAATGGGTAAATATTCTGTTTGGGGTCTCTAACGTGGAATCATGGAGTATACAGACTCCTGAGATCAGCACTGCTGGCGTTATTAGTCTTACTTAAAGACACTCAAAGAGCTTGGCTGGGGATGATGAAAAGGACAAGTTTGCTCTTACAAAGAGCCAATGATGAAATTATAATTAAAAGTCATGCATGAGTGTCAGGAGGAAATATTTATGCTGCTGTTATGATGTCTAGACATGACCTAGACACAGTCCTCGGCAACTGGCTGTCGGTGGCCCTGCCTGAGCAGGGGGTTTGGACAAGATGATCTCCAGAGGTCCCTTCCAACATCAACCACTCTATGATTCTGTATAGATACTATACATATTAAAAGAGAATGATTATTTTTAAAAGTCAGGTAGTTTCAATGGCTGTGGCAAAGCCACAGTGAAAAGAGCATGAGGAAACAGAAACAAATAAAATATTGCCTCTATGTTTTTGCTTGATCGATGACTGTGTTCCTTCAGGTTTTATGTCAGTATAACTTGACTGAAATCAGCTTTTTCTGGCATCCCAGGGGATTCTACATCCAGCCAGTTCCTTGTCTAGCAGTTTGTTACAGAATCAAGGAATCTCCTGTGATGTTTAAGTAGGTTAGTCCTTCATTCAGTGTTGGTGATTTTAAGGGGAAAAGACAGAACTATTCCGTCACCATCCATTTTTCATTTCTTCAAAAAACTTACTGTTCAAAGACAATCCATCTTTAGTCAACTGTCCTGGTTTCGGCAGGGATAGAGTTAATTTCCTTCCTAGTAGCTGGTACAGTGCTGTGTTTTGGATTTAGGGTGAGAACAATGTCGATAACACACCGATGTTTTAGTTGTTGCTAGGTAGTGTTTACACTAGTCAAGGACTTTTCAGCTTCCCATGCTCTACTGACTGAGAAGGCTGGAGGTGCACAAGAAGCTGGGAGGGGGCACAGCCAGGACAGCTGACCCAAACTGGCCAAAGGGATATTCCATACCATGTGACGTCATGCTCAGCATATAAAGCTGGGGGAAGAAGAAGGAAGGGGGGGACGTTTGGAGTGATGGCGTTTGTCTTCCCAAGTAACCGTTACGCGTGATGGAGCCCTGCTTTCCTGGAGATGGCTGAACACCTGCCTGCCCATGGGAAGTAGTGAATGAATTCCTTGTTTTGCTTTGCTTGCGTGTGTGGCTTTTGCTTTACCTATTAAACTGCCTTTATCTCAACCCATGAGTTTTCTCACTTTTACCCTTCCGATTCTCTCCCCCATCCCACTGGGGGGGAGTGAGCGAGCGGCTGCGTGGTGCTTAGTTGCCGGCTGGGGTTAAACCACGACATCAACAAAAAGCTTGCATACATGTCTGCCAGGAAGGCATGCGACTTCTTCATGGGTTCATGAGTCCAGGGTGAAAAGATGTGCCAGATCTTCTTACTGAGTTTGGGACTCTAGGTCCCATTTCTGTACTGGTTCTTAATCTGAGCTGGAATCACCTTCTTCCTAAATCAGAACCGCTGCTTAACACAGTTACAAGCTATGGGTATGCTGCTAAATAACAGGGAGAGGCAGCAACCTAAAGCACTGTAGCAACTCAGTGTAGTCACCCTGTGGCATGGTTTTGATCTGTCCCAGTTATCCCACTATGAGATTATAACTGGGCCCAGTCTGGAAGATAGCAGACTACAAGGAACATTCACAATAGGCATTTTGGACAAAACTGTGTGAGGTTTGGCTTCTCCACCCTACACAGTCCTCCAACATTATCCCAGCAGACTTTGTACCCTCAGGTGATTCCTGAAGGCATGCAACACACCCAGGTCATGTCATGTTATCAAACTATGCCCCTGATGGGTTGCAACACAGCGCTTATATTATTTCAGACATGTTGAACTCAAAATTGTGTCTTAGGAGCCCAGAAACTGTAAAGCTCAGGAGAGGTACAAATCCAATCACTGCGTGGTGTGGACACGAATAAACTGTTCCACTTTGACTCTGCTTTATCTTGCAGTATGTAGCTGGCCCTGCTTTATTTTGCAGTACGTATGCAGCCATGGGGTCTTTGACCTCCGGGCTTGTTTATCCTGGTGAGAACAAGAAAGAGTATTTCTGCTGGGGGTAGAGGGAGGGGTCAATCTTGTTAAGCACCAGACAATGGTGTACTTTTATCACCTGAAAACTTAATATGTAACGAGTAAGACATTCCTGGGTGAAATTTAAATGCCTTTGATATGAATCAGGCCAAATTTGATGATCTAATAGTTCCTTCTGAACTTAACTTCGGTGAGATATGCCACGCAGGGAGGTGTCTCACCAGGGGTCACTGGGAAGCAAACTACAGCCCACAGAAGAATGGCCTGAATTCTTTCCTTTAGCAATTTTTTTAGCATGACATATTACCATCTTCTCAGGTAATAAATGTCAGGGGAAGCCTTTTCTTGCCTAGGAAAAGAAATGATACAATTTATGAAAAAAAAACCCCTAAGACAGCACTGTGTTAAATAAGGTAACAGCAACATAACATCAAGTAAAATTCTCCAGTAAAATTTACTGGCAAGTAGCAATGATTATAATGTAGGTGTTGCCTTAGGTGTAATGTGATGGTACGGATTGCAAAAGAGACGTGGAAACTGTGATCATGTTGTATAGCAAACAGGAAATGGTTCCACTTACAGCACACAAAGAACAAACTGTCACCTATAATCAGATAAACCTAAATAAATTGTCAGGATATCATCAATTGCACTTCACGAATGGTCACTTATACTGTGCAGAACACAATTTTGGCAAAGCATCATGCTGGCAGAGTACCAATCCTGCCATGCTCGTAAGGCAGGCATGTGTGACTCAGCAGAGAAAAACATTGGTGTTGAGTGACTCTAGGCTCCTCTTCTACAAAAACCATTTGAAGTGAGACCTTTCGTGCTGTGAATGGGAGGTGGGCACACTGTCAGCACATCTCTGAAGGGCAATCCTCCCCAAATACTCTTAACGTGGTTGCTGGTGGACATTTGGGCTCTCCTTCTGTATTGAAAGGGCAAGTACTAAGAACGAACGAACGAGACAGACAATAGAGCAAAACGAGGAGTTAAACAGATAAGTAAAGAGTGCAAACCAGTTCTACATACTCGGAATAATACATACTGCACTAGCCTCCCGCTGGTCATGAAAACACATCAGCTAAGTATTTGATACGTCACGCATTAGCCAATAATGGAGAAACCCGTATAAAAATACAGGAAGAAGATTTTTAGGTATAGAATTCCAATTTTTAAAAAGTTCTGTTCCAGTACACATACCAGTAAGTGCATCGTTGTTATTACAGGGCTTGCCTAGGTCATGGTAAAGAAGGAGGATTTTACAGTTGAAGAATTTTAAGCTATTGACTTCCACCTAAAAGAGTAGCCAAAATACAACGTAGCTGATCTCTTTAGGAGCCTGTCTCTTTAAGATCCTAGTTTCTATGGAGAAATCAAACCACTGTGAGTTGAATTAGGACAGTTACGATTTATGTATTAATCCCTCTTAGAAGTATAGCATTTTTTATGCTGCCATCATAATCGAATAATCTAAAGTTTAATGATTTACTGTGAACTTCACAACCCAATGCCAAAACAGACAGACATATTTATATTCAAAAAGAGTATCTATTATATTTATCAGAATCTGGCACCATTTAGAAAACCACTCCTAGGAGATGTTGTCTTTGACACTCAGGTTCCCATTATCCAAACTTTCTTTTTTTTTCCTTAAAAATATCCAGAAAGTTAAAAATACTTGGCGGAACTTAATGTCGGGAAGTGATTGGCACACTATATCCTAAAACCCAGTATTGCAGCATTGCTGCTTAATGTACAACGCAGGTGTCCCAGAGGTTAATGCTTATATTACTTTAATGCCAAGGAGATGCAGAGCCTTGAAAGCAATGATACCTGGGAAAGGAAAGTCACCATTCCGTAAATAATCACTCGAAGCCAGTCTTACATTTCCGCGTATCGCCAGGCAGAAGGAAAAGCTGTCAAAAAAAGGATTAGCCCATAAATGTGACATCTGCCCCGCAGTGCCGGGTGGATGCTGCATTCCACTAAACTCTCCATGGATCTGGGAAAAACCAGCAGCGAGAGCGCATGGTGTACATCATCTCTTTCATAAACCTGTCAGTAGTTCCTTACCTTTGGAACAGAAATGGGGCGATCTGTGCTGTCCATCTGTTACCACATGGAAGAGAGTGCATCGGTCAGGCCGCTCAGACACTACTCCAAGGGAACAGGAAGAGATGCGATGACCGAAAGAGTTTAAATTAAGTAGCTTCTATCTCAGGACAGCATTTCCAAAGGTCTAGCAGGACCTCGTGACGACAGGCTAAGACCCTCTGGGAACAGAAACGGTCACGCTGGAGCTAGCGAGTGCTGGCTGGTGAGATCTTGTTTCTCTTGGTGGAGCATGCAGAATGGAAGAACAGCCACACGGACTGCCAGGCATACACCTGATCTGAATAAGGGATGAAACAGGCGTCTAGCAGAAATACTTCAGAAGCAGAGGCCTGATTTTTTGGTCTGGAAGGCTGGTATTAGGGAGGTCCTCCTCAAAGATCCCCTAATCAAAAGCTATGATCTGGCCAGGGCCTGGCAAAAAGTAGCAGATTCTTATCATTGTCAGTGTTGGAAACCTCATCAAATAAAATCCAAGAACTTCCTGGAGAAGACAGAGCAGTCTGTCTGGCTGAGCTGGAGGTTTTCTGCTACCTGCTATTAAAAAATGCTCTCTTTCAGCCACTTGTCCATATGGGTGTGCCACGATGCCTGCCCTCTGCAGATGGGCCACTGTTGAGAAGAAATGGTAAAAACCCCTTGAACTTGTTAACAGCTGAAATAAATAGTGGGAACCAGTGGGAACCAGTTGATGATAGAGGTGCCCCCCCAAGCTCCCAATGATTCTTTTCCGGAAAAACAGAAGTGCCAGGTAAGATACGCAAAACTCAGATCGTACAAAACCTGCTCCCCAGTCCCAGTTGCTGTGACGGGAACCTGACTCAAAAATGCAGCGGCCCGTGCTTCTTCCTTAAAATGCACGCTGCTGGCACATGGAAAGAGCTTTGACTCTAGATTATAATACAAATTTGAACTATGGACTTTCAGATAAAGAAACTTTCGCCTTCTGGAAAAGGTGGGATGAAAAAGATTTCTAACAAATCCAGCCAACTCTACATAGTCTCCTCTGGATGCACGGGAAAACTGTCTCCCTCTGTCCCCAGGTGAACCGCCCGCAGACCCCAGTGCTCTCCCCGTGGGGTCTCCCAGCCCACGTGCCCACCTCCGGCTCTCCCAGTGTCTCCACTGAGTGTGCCCAGCTATGGTGAGGGCAGGCACAGCCCACCCCGTCCCACCAGCATGTTCTCCAGGGACCAGGGTGCCATAGGCCAGGCAGGGCCACACGGCAACCTTCCTCCTTGCTGTCCAGCCAGCTGCTGTGACACTGAGCCTTGTTCACACTAGACATGCAAATCAAGCAGCTGTGTGGTCCAGCACGGTTCCTGGCCGTGCTCTCTTGGACTTGACCTTGACAACCCAACTCAGCTGAGTTTCTTTGTACCCAGTGTGGGCCTCGGTCTCATTTCCTTTTTGGTATCCTGTAACCAGGTACAGAGGAGTCCTCCTGAACACCTTCAGAGATGAGCAAAGAGGAGATTTCCCAGAGTCATAAGCTTTTATGAGAAGGGTCCTTGAAAAGGGACTGGAGTTGGAGAGCAGACCTGGAGGCTACAGCTAAGAGGGACGACCTCCAGCCCGACATGATCTGTAGGTTGGTGTATTCTTGGAGTACGATGAACTGTTCTGGGAGGACACTGAGATGGTGGCTGGAATCACCAATGGTGGTCAGCCTCTCTCCACTGCCCTGCCAGAAATGCTGCATGTGAGAGGATGAACTGACAACATCGTCAAGGGCGACTACTGTGTGTGGAAGCCCTTCCTCTTCTTTGGTGGCTCTGACCATCTGTGAGAAAGAGAACAAGAATGGTGGAATAGTACATGCACTGGTGTCGTGGTTTAACCCCAGCCGGCAACTAAGCCCCACACAGCTGCTCGCTCACTCCGTGATATTCCACACCGTATGACGTCATGCTCAGCATATAAAGCTGGGGGAAGAAGAAGGAAGCGGGGGGGACGTTCGGAGTGATGGCGTTTGTCTTCCCAAGTAGCCGTTACTACTTGGGAAGTAGTAACTTCCCCCGGTGGGAAGGGGAAGAGAATCGGAAGGGTAAAAGTGAGAAAACTCGTGGGTTGAGGTAAAGACAGTTTAATAGGTAAAGCAAAAGCCGCGCACGCAAGCAAAGCAAAACAAGGAATTCATTCACTCCTTCCCATGGGCAGGCAGGTGTTCAGCCATCTGCAGGAAAGCAGGGCTCCATCACGCGTAACGGCTACTTGGGAAGACAAACGCCATCACTCCAAACGTCCCCCCCGCTTCCTTCTTCTTCCCCCAGCTTTATATGCTGAGCATGACGTCATACGGTGTGGAATATCCCTTTGGTCAGTTGGGGTCAGCTGTCCCGGCTGTGTCCCCTCCCAACTCCTTGTGCACCCCCAGCCTGCTCGCTGGTGGGGTGGGGTGAGGAGCAGAAAAGGCCTTGACTGTGTAACCACGGCTCAGCAATAACGAAAACATCTCTATATTATCAACACTGTTTTCAGCACAAATCCAAAACACAGCCCCATACTAGCTACTGTGAAGAAAAGTAACTCTATCCCAGGCAAAACCAGCACAACTGGGCAAGCCTCAATTTTCTCAGTCATCTCCTGTGTAGAAGGACTGTTGTGCTTCAGATTTTTTCAGGCATGCCTTTATCACCAAGAAGCCTGGAGATAGCTATGCTGCCCGGAGACCTAAGTCAGGTGTTGTCTTCTGGGTTAGGTGCTATCCCTGTGCCCCTTGAGCGATCTGCTGATGGCACATCCCTCTTTGCCCTTGGGGCCCTGCCCACATTGCCGCTGCAGGACTGGCTCTGCAGCATGACCAAACCAGTCAGCTGTACTAGGCTGCCCTCAAAACCCAATAGCACTCCCCTGCCAAGCAGTGTAATCTAACCTTGAAAGACCTCTCCTTCATATCAGTCCTTTGTTGGCTCAGCTGGTCATTGACTCTTGCACAGTCCAGCTGTGACGTTCTCTATGCATTCATGGTTATCAGGGTAGGGTCAGCAACTCTCTCCAGTTCCAGCTCTTTGTACAATTGATTTTGCAGCCTTGTTATACAGTGCAGATTTTACTTCTGCTCTCACTGACTCTGTTAACCTAGACATTAATAAATCAAGTTGTGCTGACCATAATAAAGAGGAATTGATTTAACTTGTTTTGTTGGTAAGTCATATATGATCTGGTCCCCTGATAAATAAAGGCTCATTTGTTCACATTTTGTTTCAGTATCAAAGCCACTGTACAAACCTCCACTGTTTTCAGCTTTGAGGTTTTTCTTAACTGATCAAGCACCTCATTGATTCTCTTGGCACTGTTCAACCCCTACAGTGACCACAGGTGTCAAAGCTCCAGTGCATGCATCTTCCTTCAGCTCCTCTTTCCTGCCTTGTGAACTGAAGACTTACCACCTTGTCTTTGATTCAAGTTTGATCAGGCATCACTTTCTCTGCTTTTGTAAGAAAACATTGTTACAGGCTTGCTCTTAAACATAGGCATATAAATATAGTAAAAATTTATGAATGCATATTTCTGACACTGCCTGCCTTTTCTTCTCTTAATTTCTTTTTGCCTGCCTAAGTTCTAGCTGCCTTAGTGGCCCTTTTCTATATAGTACATAATAGAAAGAACCGTCTTTGCTGGCATGGTGATACGCTGATCTGACATGATGTACTGACTATCAACTCCTTGACAAGCGGTCTTCTTCCCCGTTAGTCACACTACCCTGTTCTGTGGGACCTTGCTCACTGATAGCGCTGAGTAAATGAAGAGCGGCAGAAGAGAGCTGGGTAGCACGTACAGACCTAACCAAGATGTGAGCTATGTTTGGCTGGGGCTGTGAACTACCCTTGTTACTGTGTGTGCTGCAGGTTGCAATCACACACGGGAACAGGTAAACCATTTCCAACACAGAAATAATTTCATAGTGTCAGTCTGGATAGGACAATCAGCTGAACATAGTGGGAAAAGCCAGAGTGGGAGATGCACTTGGCAGTGCTGCTCTGCCACCTGGTGCTGGAGCCCTGTCCCGGCAGGTCACCGCAGCTGCCCTCCCTCCCGGCATGTCACTCCTTCCTGGGTCAAACCTGGCACCGACTGCCTCTCCTATCAGCACTGCCGCCATTACATCTAGCAATCTAAGAAATACATGCACCAGATTACTACACGTAGCTATAAAAATGTTCTTTAACCCTTTATGACTTCTAATACGAATAAATATCATTCCCCTTTGCACAGGGCAGTGCTGGAGACTAAACTGTGTCCTAGAATGTGGTAACTACTTGTTGCAAAGATGCAACTACTAGTTCGCCATTTTTTGACATTTATAGGCATTATTTTCATTCTTAATGTCTAAGTCTAAAAAGTATCAAATATGTACATGTATTAGGTGTACATGTACATGATTAGGTGTGTTCTTAACACCTTCCTTAACTTGATGTTTCTATTTTGCATTTTTATATGATGCAGGTGTTTCTGTAGTTGTAAACTGAGGCATGGCTTAGCCTTCTGCACGCACTAAAGATTTGTTTTTTAACTGCTTGGAAGTGCATTCTCCATGAAGATTATCAAAAATACTCAGCAGAAGGGACCGTTTTCCACCTTGAAATAGATGCTGTTGAAAAAGCTGCAGGAAGACTGTGTCTAAGTAACTTTGGCTGCAGCTACTTCACCACACAATTTCCTCATCCTGAAACCACCACCCCTGCTTTGTGGGGTCATACCTGGGTGCAGTCACCACCTCTAGAGTCTCTGCACTAATAGTGATACTGAGACCCTAGCAGAGCAGCAGCAAGCCAGTGCTGCACCCCTGCAGGTCAGTGGATGTGTGATGGACCTTCAGAGGCAATGTATGCAGCAAATCTCTAAGTTCTGTATAGGCCATGCACAGGTTGCAGGCTGCATATAGGCAACAGGGTACAGGAAACAAAGGTTAAATATGCCAATCCAGAAATCTGTGTCATTTCTGGCCTGTCTTCAGAGCATGTAAATCACAGCATAGACACCTGTTAATATTTATTTGGCCTAAATATTCACCCCTGGCTACCCTGAGGAGACTCCCCCCTTCCCATTTTAATGCTTGCAAGCTTTACGGAGTAAAGCAAATCAACAGGCAAACACTGAGACCTGGCTGACACGTTAAGCAACTTTCAGGTAGTCAGATCCTCTGACAACCCAGCCTGTTGATAAGCCATGTTTTCAGGGGTTGCTAAATACGGATGACTCATTTCTTCATGTGGAACAGACTTGCTGGCAGTCATGCAGACCAGGCAATCGGGAATGACAAGTGTTTCTGGGTATCCAAAAAGAAATCCCTTTCAGCGTCAGGGATAAACTGCACTTCAAACTTTTATCTTTTTCTAAGGGAAATCAGAACCGACCGGTCCAACTCACAGACACGTAAGGGCTCACTGCCCACAATGCAAGCTGGCTGGTCTGAACCAACGGTAAATAACCCTACTGCAGATGCTCACAGTTACATAGGCAGTGTATTAGCTGCCGGCTAACCTATAGAATGGGAAAAGAAAACAGCTAAGCCTGGCTTGTATTTTGTGTGTCTCTCTCTCAGCTTGGCTTATAGAGAGCTAGTGTGAACCATGAACTGTAAAACTTCATGAACCTACAGCCATCTACGAATCTCCTCTCATCAGGATTTAATTGTTATTACAGCTACATGATCGAATATTTCAGAAATAAAGATGGTAAGTTCAGAATGAGTTTGAAAGTGAGGCATATTCCTCAAACTCGATATACTTCCTCCAAGTCCCAGGCAACTAGGCCACAAAATATAAACAAAGTTTCTTCTGCTTTAATAGAGAAACATGGCAGTGCTTCAGATAACAGTGCACAGTGCAGTTTTTTCTCTTGAATTTTTCAAGGAAAAGTGGAGGTCTGTTGTTAAATGGGGGAAATAACCTGGCACCAGATGATAGAAAAAGCTGAAATACTGAACATGTTTTGGCCTTGGTTTTCACGGACAGGCCTGCTCCCAGACCTCTGCATGTGCCAGTGTGCTCTGAAGAGGAGAGGGGTGGCCATCAGGAGGAAGTAACGTTAGGGTCTACCTAAAAACTGGATGCGTCCATAGGGCTGTGATGGGACCCACCCAGAGCTGTTGAAATAGTTGGCCAATGTGATTATGAAATAGTTATTTATCATCCTAGTTATCTATCATCCATGAAAAAATGACGTTTATCATGGGAGGGCCCCAATGACTGGGAAAAAACTGATGAACCCAACACACTGCTGCAACTTTGAATAAAAGGAAGACCCAGGGAACAGGGACTAGTTTGCTTCCACCGCAGTCCCCAGAGGGATGAAGGAATTCCCATTGGAATTCCCATTGGAATTCAGTCCTAAATACTTGCAGGACTGTCCTGGTTTCGGCAGGGATAGAGTTAATTTCCTTCCTAGTAGCTGGCACAGTGCTGTGTTTTGGATTTAGGGTGAGAACAAAGTTGATAACACACCGATGTTTTAGTTGTTGCTAAGTAGTGCTTACACTAGTCAAGGACTTTTCAGCTTCCCATGCTCTACCGACTGAGAAGGCTGGAGGTGCACAAGAAGCTGGGAGGGGGCACAGCCAGGACAGCTGACCCCAACTGGCCAAAGGGACATTCCATACCATGTGACGTCATGCTCAGTACATGAACTGGGGAAAGCTGGCCGGGGGGGCCGCTGCTCGGGGACTGGCTGGGCATCGGTCGGCGGGTGGTGAGCAATTGTACTGTGCATCACTTGTTTTGTGTATTATTATTATTATTTTATTTCAATTATTAAACTGTTCTTATCTCAACCCATGAGTTTTCTCACTTTTACTTTTCCAATTCTCTCCCCCATCCCACCGGGTGGGGGGGAGAGGCTGTGTGGTGCTTAGTTGCCGACTGAGATTAAACCACGACAAGGACAAAGGAATAGCCAACACAGACTTGCCACAGGCAAATCACACTTGTCCACTTGATAGCTATGCATTTCACCACTGATAGCAATGCAGATGAGGTGAAGGACATAATGCAGCACATCTGGACTTCAGATACCTCCTCCCACAGCAGTCTCCCTTAGAAGCTGAGGTATGTGGGCTGGAGGAATGGACCACCGGGCTGAGAGAGCAGCAATCAACAACTTAACATCCAACTGGTGGTCAGCAGGTAACAGAGAAAGTATTCCAGGGGGACAATACCAAGGCCATAGTGTTCAACCTCCTCCTGCTAGTAACAGAAAACGTGGACAAGGGACAGTGGCCACACAATATAGCTTGGGAGTCTCAGGTTGGACATTAGGAAAAACTTCACTGGAACAGATTACTCAAAGAGGCTGCGTAATCTCCATCCTTTTAAGTTTTCCAAGACTTGGCTAAAAAACAAAACACAGCTGACCTGGTCTGGTATTGCTCATAGCCCTACTTCATACATGAGATTAGACTAGTTGGAGGGATGAATGGGGTCTTCAGAGTCCCTTCCACCAACATGTCTATGAATTGGTGTAACTGATTTCATTCCTGTCAGTAAAAATAATGGTATTTCAAAGAAACTGCCTTTAGTATGCAAAAGACAGGCATGTTTTCATTGCAGCCTATAACTTCCTCAAGGGGGGCAGTGGAGGGGGAGGTGCTGATCTCCCCTCGCTGGTGACCAGCGATAGGACACAAGGAAATGGAATGAAGCTGTGTCAGGGGAAGTTCAGATTGGGCATTAGGAAAAGGTTCTTCACCGAGAGGGTGGTCGGTCACTGGAACAGACTCCCCAGGGAAGTGGTCACTGTCAGAGTTCAAGGAGTGTCTGGACGACCCTCTTAGTCATATGGTTTAGTTTTAGGTAGTCCTGCGAGGAGCACGGAGTTGGACTTGATGATATTTATGGGTCCCTTCCAACTTGAGATATTCTATGATTCTTTCACTGATTAGCTTCATTCCCAAGCCTCTCCGGGGAGCTTTGCGCTCTTTGCACAAGCACCTACTGTATATATGAGAACTTGTAACTCGTTCTCAGCTCAGCCAGTTAACTGCATCATTCTGCTCCTGGGCACAAGGCAGGCACTCAGTATACTTCATCGCAGAGATAGCCATGGCTAAATTTATCGTAGGGAAAAGGTTTGATCAGCAAATCCGCATGCCACAACCATGAAACAGTATCTGCAGTGACATACTAACACATGCAGTAGGAGAAATTCTTGGAGTCTCTGCTTAGAAATGTAGCTTTAAAAAATTCAATTCCGGTTTGAAGTATCACACAGCTTTGGCATTTTGCTTCAGAAAAACATTCATGTAAGTAAGATTTTCAGGCAGTTACCCTCACTCTGAGAAGCTCTAATGGTTAAGAGCAAAAGCATTTAGCAGAGGAACAGAAGTGCCACAACATCTTTTGTGGGTCTATCCATAATTCTCTGATGTCTACAAAACAAACAACTTCCACCTCCAAATGGATTTGTGATGTCCTTTACCTTTCCATTTACCTATTGCCAATTAAAGATCTCATTTAGGATTTGCTGATGGTATTCCACATAACAGCTGCTGTTAGTTTCTGGCTGACAGTATAGACCAGCTTCCTGGAAGGCCAATGTTCTGTACAAGCATGGCAGAAATGGAACAGGCAACTGGGATTAAATCACACTGTTGAAGGGGGAGGGGAGAAGAACCCCAGCAATACAGCCTTGTGAGGAATTACTGGTCACGTTAGTTCTCCAAATCTATCCCTAGCCTAATTAAGCTGCATTTTCACTGTAAAGCAGGCAAGCTGCAAGTCATGGTGAAGTGAAACCTGCTTTCCAGTAACTGCCAGCTAGAGCTCAAAAGCATGTTCATGCTTAAAACAGAAACCTTTAGGAGTAATGGGGCTTGAGGAGCCATGTTTGGGCAGGGCTTGAACTAGCATTAAAATACTCACAACTCTTACTATAGCAACATGTATGTTTTTTTTTTTTTGTTGTGGTTTTGTTTTTTAATTTGCATTCCCACTTACAGCCTAATTTCATATTCATGTCAAGTATCTCACATATTTCCTTTTGAGGTCACTACAATCTGTACAGTAGTGCTGAAGAACAGAATTTGGGGATCATGGAAGCCAGGACCTCATGACAGTCCATCCAGTCTATTCCTGCTGTTTCTCTGTTCCAGAGCAGGCCAAGGGGTCCATAGCTTGCTGCAAGAGCAGCCTGCCACCAGCTGCCATCTCCACCCTCTCTCTCTCATCAGTCGGAAGAGGGCTCACAGAGAGTGGGAAAGAAAAACAATGGCTGAAACAATCACAATCTGTCCAACAGAGAGAATGGCTTCCATTCCTACACATACCTTTTATAGTCGCCCTGACAGTGAATGGCTATCCCTATTGTTTTGCAGAGGCTGACAGGCTACAGTTTTCAGACCAAACAGGGTTGTTGAGGAGAAAGCTTAAACTCAGCAATGCTCTACTTCCATGTAGCTATCTCCAGAAAGGCCTGCATTCTCTTTGGAAAAGGTCTTTTGCTTTATCCAGCCAAATAAGAGTTCAGTATTTGTTTCCCCTTCAGAAAAAAATTAAAACATGATACACCTGGCATTTTAAGTTACCAGTGGAAGGCTCAGTGAAAGAAAACCCAACTTTGCAGTTGTTTTTGCAATTGAGATTAGAAAGCAAGAGTCATGCTGTAGCTAGGTGCTCCTGCCCCATCACTATTTCTTGATTTTGAATTTAGTGCAAGACTTTTTCAGCTGGGAGAAATACAAGTAACATAGAGGCCCGATTCTGGGTCCTTCGTCTGTTTGTAATCTGCCTATGCTGGATCAACAAGCAGCCTGTACAATGACCTTTAGTTCAACAGAAGAGTATCTTTTCAGTTTTCTAGTCAGGATTTGCTATCTAACTACAAACACCGTATTAGTCCTTAAGTAATTAGAAGCTCAGGCCATATGCCAATAAACAAATCCAATGGAAGCTGAAGCACGAGCACGTACCTCCACAGGCAGGCATCCAAATACAAGTCTTAATACAGGGTTTCTAGCTAACAGGCATTCCACAGGAGCAGTATTACAAGGTCTTCCAGGAATCAAGAAAATACCTTGTCCTACACATCACCTCTCAGACGTGGTGCACAAGCTCTGATGTGCAGCAAAGAATCAACTTGTAGTGGTAGGAGACTTCATGAAATTATGCTATTTCCCTCAAAAAAAAAAATGCATTTCACTAGCAGGCTCATCTCTTACAAAAAGCAGGATTTACCAGTGAGTTCTGTTCTTTGCCCATAGACATCTGCTTAACTCGCCCCCTGCCCCACCTTCTAACATTACTTAAATGACAAGGATTCAACTACAACAGGAACCCACTGAGCAGATGCAATAGCAACTCTTCCGGATCAGACCTGGGGAACAATGGATGAATTGCACAGGGATTGGCATAACAATAGTAGAACAAGTTTTAGGGGCTAGACACTGAGAAATCTTGTTCATTTGGATCTTATGCCTAATTTCAAACATGCCCTTTTCCAAAACTTCTCTTATCCTTGCATTGTTAATAAACAGACATGCCAAATTGTTAATGGAGAGATGCAGTAAGCACAAAGAAACCACGAAGCAAAATATTCTGCTTCTTAGATAAAACCTGTCAACTGTTCTAATGTATACATTGGTTTATGTGCCAGAGGACATCTGATCACCACTCCTTAAAAAGAAATCAACATTTTTCCTTTTAAGATGTTTCACCAAGTCATTGTGACAGGCAATTTTTTTCAGCAATTGAGCAATGGTCCACAGTATGAGAAGCAGCAAAAGCGTTTTATTTGCTGTATAATTAGTGTCATTAGAAATATGATTGATAAAAAAACAACACACAAGTCCACACAGAAAGGAACGCTTAATAAAAACCGAAGAGCACTGGAGGGATGGTGGTGAAGACTTAGCAGAGAGAAGGTTTTTTTAAAAAGTCTTCCAAAGTTCTGGACAGCAACAACTTCTTTTGGCCACTAGAGATGGTAAGAAATCTTCCTACTACTTTGCATCAGAGTGCCCTCCTCCACCCTTGCTGGACTGCTAGCTTCAAATGACTTAGATGTGCTGTAGAGTGTGAGAAGGGAACTAAACGCAAGACCATGATCTGTTCGCATTAGGTAACAGCTTCCATGCAACTGTTCTGCACATGCAAAGGCATAAAACTTACTCAAACAGTCTTCTCAAAAATCACTTCAAGTCATAACAATGCTTCACTTTGTTTAATTCCTGTATTTTCAAAAAGGTGGTAGAAGTACTGCATTTTTTTTTAAACAATAACATGCTTCTCCTCCTTCAAACAGAAAATATCTTTAATCTTTGAAACAGAATGATTTTTTTTAGCTGACATTGAAATGACCAGACATTCTTAATTCATGAAAGTAACAAATGTGTTTCTGAAGCAAGAAGTTGCCACAACGATTATTTGTAAACATTATACCCACAACAGTAAGTACATCAAAACCCCACACTTGCACCTTAAAATAAACCACAAAGCTTTGACATGAAATACGTAAAAAGTTTATTATGTATGTACCCCATTTTGTTATCTGGAGGAGAAAATCTGAGGCAACAGTTTGGTGCAGTACAGAGAAGCAAAGCAATATACAGTAGCTGCACACAGCTTGATTGGTTTCAGATCACAACTAAATACTCTTACTATGACCGTTAGTACAGAAATGTTCTGTAATTAGAAAAAATGAGAAGTATTACTCTCATGCTGTACAGTCTCATGTTTCTTGGTTAGAAAAGAACAACTGATTGAGTTTGAATCTTTCACGCCTGAATCTTTCACACCAACTTGCTCGGCTGTTGCCTCTGGAATGTTCAGCACAAAGGTTAAGCTCCAGACATAATTTAAGTGCTTTTCATGTGCAAACTGTTACTGGCTAAAGCTTTCAAAGTACATTTAATTACAGATATGAACACCCTGTAAAGATATGAGGATATGATAGCAGACCCAGAGGCCAATACAGATTCTTTAAGAGAAATGCTATGTTCCAACTGCAGTAGTTCTAGTCCCTGATTAGGTCCTTCCAAAGAGAGGGCTTATTTCAATTGTAAGAGATAGACCACTCTTTGACAGAAGCATCATGGGATGTTGTTACCAGAGTATGTTCATCCAACCACGCCAAGCCGCTTACATGATGTAGTCTGTGAGCATCTGTATGGCAGTGCAAAATAACAGAAAAGAATTAGGAAGGCTAGGCTGACAAAACAACTTTAGCACATATTCCAAATGTGATTTTCAGCTGCATTAAATACTAGCAGTGTATTTTAAAAGTGACTACAAAATAACATAACAGGAAAGTTTTGGCTATTGTAGCTAGAGAGAGATTAACATAAAGGCTAAATTAGTTTGGGAACAAAGCCTGCTTACCATTAGTTCTAGAAAACAGGTACTGTGTTGAATTTCAAGAGCTACTAGCAACTTTTAAAAGTAAGTTTTTGAAGGAAACATACCTGGTATCTTGACTCTGGTCTCTGGATCACTTACAGTCCAAACATATACCATCATGTCCATGCCTCCAGAAGCAAAGTGTTCATTGTCTGGTGACCAGGCAATACAAACAATTTTTGCATGGTGTCCATAAAAGACGTTATGTTCCTATTTGAAAATTAGAGATAGTGTTATTTCATTAGTTTAAGTTACTTCAGGAAATCACTGGCTTTTAATGTGTAGCATCACAATAGGCTACTGCAAGACTCCAGACAAGGTACATCTCAGGTGCAGATGGATGCCCTAAACCAAGTGGTGGCTTCATTTTATGCTATTTATTTAAACACTTATCAGGCCAATAAAATCCAAATCTTTTGTAAAAAACGCCAAGACTTTTTCTATGAAAAAGCTTTCAAGCTGGATCTGTAAAGTGCATATGCAACACGTCACTTCTTGCTTAGAGGCTTTTTCTAAAAGCAAAAAATTCTTTCAATTTTTACTTAGAAAATGAAACGTTTTTGTGGAATGCCATCCTGCATTTTTTACTTCAGTGTGGTTTCGGTCAAAGCTTAATGACTTTACAGGCTGATACACATATTGACTGCTCAGCTGAAAGGTGGAAGTTGCCCATTTTTGGTTCTTGGTTAAAAGACACTACATTGAAGGATAAAGTAAGATTCCCTGCCCTAATGTATCCCTTTCATTGCTTAGTTCTTACCATGGAACTGTGTGCCACAGCCAGCAGAATTTTATTGCTAAGTCTGCTTAATTTACTTCATTAAGTTTTATTGTACTGCACGATTCTTAACAAATTGAGCCTGCGTTCTTGTCCATTTTGCAAAAATGCATAGAAATTCTCTAACAGGCATGCGTGTGTTTCATTGACTTTTCTTCCTTTAAAAAAAACCACACTAGTGATTCAGCTGACCCGGATAAGGACCCTGCATACTTCGTAATCTTTTGTATTTAACTACTGCTAGCCTGTGGAAATCCAACCCCTCTCCCATTTAACTATGTGTTTGTTATTAGATGGGTTTGAGCGTTTTCCCAGTAGCCAACCTATGCTGTACATTTCCTCACCTATTCTTATGATCTGGAGGCTTCAGGTAGGCTGCTGTGAAAAAGCAACACTAACTCAAAATAGCAGGTAAACAGACAGTCACAGAAACACCAAATATACATCAATGATTTAACAATTAAGTCTCACCAGCTACACTATATTTCACCACAACAGATTTAGACATGAGATGCCAGTCAATGTTTTTAAACAAACAAAACTCCTGATACAACATTTCTTACCGCATAGCCATCAGTGACACTGAAGACAGTGACAACTTTGTTTGCATCACAGACTGCAAGAAAGGCACCATCGTGAGAATATGCCAGGTCAGTAACAGGACCTTTAGCTTCCAAAGACTTATCATCATTTTTCAAAGAGGTTCCTTGGATTGAATACAAACGGACATTCCCATCCTGCAAGTTAATAGTGAAAAAGGGAGGGGGAAGGTATAAAAATCACTTTACAATAGAAAGAGGAAGGGTTACTGAGTTTCTGGAACTTTTTGCATCAATTCTATCTGGTAGTGCTTATATTAAGAAATAATTTAAAGAACCTGCCATTTATGCTGACTACAATCCACCAAGTCTAGAATATAGACCTGATTTCTAGAAGTTGCCTACTTTAAGCATACACTGAGTAAAAACAATTTGACAATTTAAAAACAGCAAATACAAGATAAAAAAAATGAAACAGACATTAGGTCACAATGGTGGGAGAACCTGGGGAATGAAAGCTGAGGAATACCCGTTACACACAGTTTACTTGTTACAATACTGCTGCTGTTACAAACTGCCACCTACTACTTCTTAACACAACACACTTACTACTATTAAATGCTTCTGTTACTAGTTCCAGTGTTCAAAGTAGTACATTTTTAGGAAGTGCAACCTTACCGCTCCTCCCACTGCTGCTGTACCTCCTCCAGGGTGAATGGCTACAGCTTCTGGCTCATAGCCAAGGTCATCAATTGCAAAACATTTTTTCTTATCTTTCATCAAGACAATCTGTAAATAGAAAACCAGAAACTAAGACCCTTCTTCAAAGTGCCTAATACAAAACTATGACTAAGCCACATTGCTTAGCCATAAATACAAATCCACTCTGATTGCTCAGAAGTTTACTGTATTCTGATCTTAAGGGAACAGTTCCTTTTTTTTTTTTTAAAAAAAAAAGAAAAGAAATGCCTATGTGTGGTGACTAACTAATCTGCTGTACTGGAGTACTTATGTGCTCTAAATTAGGTAGTGCAGTGCATGCTCTACTGCCTTCAGCTTCACCTCATTTGGTTTGAACATGAAAGAAACACGGACAAAACAGTAGTTTTAGCAATGCTTACTCCCTTCCTGGTTCACTGTTAAAGGAAGGGAGGCAGGGCCAAATTAGTAGCAAGTTAATACTGCAATGTTAAATTTTAAGGGCTATTTCCTATCCAGTTCTATACTATGGACAACTGGAATTATAATTCACATGGAAAACAGGTTTGGACAACACTACTAAAAGCATAAAACCACCATCCATACAGAAGGCATAAATCATTGTAAGTTAAGCATTGCTTTGATAAAAGATAGCCCTAGTGCAATCTCTCTGGTTTTGCGTGATCTGAATACTACCAGCAAGCAAGCTAGAGCTACCTATACTGGACAACAGCATTAGTTAATTGGTTAGTTGGATTAGTTAAAAAAAAAAAACAAACCACCAATGCAGGAGCAAGACATCCTTTCCCCAAAAATCACGTCACTGAACAGATCAGGCAAGAGCATGATTTAGTCTGGTGTAGCCTTCCAGAACAAAGCTGTATTGATAACATTCAGATGCACCCACACAAGGGACTGTGTGAAATTTAAATCTATATATAAGACTGTCAAATTGGTACAAGATGCAAAAAGACAAGCTTATCAAGTATCCTGCTTAATTATGTTCCCCATAGCTCTTATTAGGAAATTCTGCAGATGTGCAAGGTGATCCCACACTAAATAGGTTTGTCAGAAACCATCATGTTACCATACATGGCATTATTAACAGAGCAATTGTGTTGATAATCCACAAGTTAATACTTACTTGTCCAATGCATAGAACTACAGTATAACCACCAGGACCCACAGCTAAACATTTTGGTTGAACATCCATTTTCACAGCATCCTGGCCACTGGAGGAAGGAGTGCCAAGGTGGAGAAGTGGGAAGGACAAAACAGAAAAAAAATTATTCCATGCCTACCATTATTTAAAATTGCCTATTCAAATAATCACCCACTAATGATCAAGAACATGCATTATTTATTTATTTTTAAAATAATCTGCAAACTTTCCTTCTGTTTACTATTTAAAGCATTAGTATCTCGATCAGGTAGTACACAAAGTGAAAGTCAATGTTACTACACTAGAATCTAATTTTTTTTTTAGGGTAACTAGGTGATCTTAATAGGATTCCTGAAAGTTTTTTGCTTCAATTGTGGTTTCCATGAAGAAACAGCTGTGTCCCACCCCTCCTAACCACATTTATTACTAATATTCCTGGGTATTTATGAATCATAAAACAGACACTCTTCCCACAGTCCCCTAACTAAGCCACCCAATACAAGGCAGATCTCTACCTAACCTGTGGAAGGGATGAGAAACTGAAAAGCCTGGGATGCATTTCTTGTTGTCACAGAAAAAAAGCAAGGTTGGTACAGCAATCATTTCTACAGTTTCCATGGTAACTTAAAACCTGAATAAACTGCAGCATAAAATTCTTTACTATATAAATCAACAAAACTCTTGCTGTAAAATAATTAGGGCTGCAATACTACAATAAAAGGCAACATTTTAACTAACCTGTAGTCCCTCTTGCTAAGGTTGGTATAGCGCACAGTGTCATCCATACTGCAGGTAACCAGCTGATCCATTTCATCCACTGCCATTCTAGAAACCTGGTTTGTATGGCCTTTCCCAGAAAAGCCATCATTCTCTCCAGTTTCAGAATCCCAATAATGTGCATAATAGAATTAAGGAACATTTGAAGATACTGGTGTAGTCAGGTACAGCATCACAAAAAGTTAAATAATTGACAGAATAGCTAAGGTTAGAAGGGACCTCTTGAGATTGTTTAGTCCAACCTGCTGCTCAGTATCAGCTACAACAGGCTGCCCATTCCGTTGGGTTTTGAGTATCTCTAGGGATGGAGACTCTACAAGCTCCCGGGGCAACCTGTACCAGGGTTCAACCAACCTCACACCCTCAAAATACTTATTAAATGAACCTCTGAAGTTCTGTAATGAGCTAAATGACATACCACAAATAGTAGCAAATACTGGAACAATTAGCATTAGGTCTGAGAATAGGAAATACTTTTTAAAGAATTATATAGTTAGAAGTCCTGCAACATTGGCTTTCCCTAATGTTGTATGTTAACATCAGTTTGAACTATTAACACTATACTGTAGGTTTGTAAAAAAACAAGTCCTATATTTATAACGGTTTATACCACTGTGACACCATTTTAATGCATGACAGCAAGCAGGATGAAGGACTGCAGTTTTATTTATAAGCTTCAGAACATTGAAGAAAAGCCAACAGTCTTCTAGCTGAACACATCCCAACCTCACCTTTTAACATGCCCTTTGGGAATGAGACTGCATTCCCAGTGTTTTGCTCCAGAAACCAATAGGACTGAAATAGAGTCTCAAAAGAAGTACAAGTTCTCTTCAGTAGTGAGAAAGCCTGATGACATTTGGGATACCAAATAAAGAACACAATCAATGTGTCACAGAACTACAAAAAACGCACACCTTAATACAAGTGGGAAAAACACAACTGTAAAGAGAAACGCATGTTAATGGGTCAGAGCTAGATCAACAAGAATTTATCTTTCTTGTCCTGAACATCTAAAAACCAAGACACATGACTTTCAGCACATGCTAAGCTCTACCTATCACATGTAACAGACAGCAATACATATTTTGCCTGTATGACAGAATACGTGGAAAGTTACAAGAGGCTAATTTATATATTTATTTGCTCCTCCATACTAACAAGCTATCTACCACAAAGAAGTAACAACTGGAAATTAAGAACTAGCTTATATTTAGCAGGCAAATTTAAAGGCAACCAGTAAAATAGGCAAGTTAGGGGAAAGCAAAACAAAATTCTTCAGACATAAAATATTCACTGTGTCCAATAAACGTAAGTTTTTGTCATTGGCAAAGCTTTTTTTTGTCCTAATGAGCTCTCTCAGACTATAAGACTAGAACAAATATCACAATCATTCAAAGGATATTAATATGACCATCATTACTTCCAGAGTAAATATAGGACTTTCCACCGTTTTTATGCACTGTAAGACACTGAATTGATTTACTATGACCCTGTGAATGGGACACAAATAATTATTGATGGGCAATTTTTCATCTTAACACATACATAAATCAAACCTATTTGAGAAGAATTACAGGTTATTCAGAAAATAACATATCATTTTATTCACAAGCTTTGTCACCCAGAATACAAATCACTAGTTAATGGTGCAGTCATTTAACTGTTGCAGCACTGCTATTTCCACGTACTACTCCTTGAAGAGAAGGAATAGGCACTGTGAATATCTTTATCAGCCTGCTGGGCCAAAATACTTTCGTGGCCTTTTCATCAACAAAGTTTGCTTTTCAGGCACTTCATGATTCAGGGAAGAGAACTAAATAAGGCCATGTACCCACACCAACTGCCAGAATTATAGCAGCAATAGCAAGAATCTGGGACATTTGTTTCTAGTTCATGTAAAAATGTAAGTTCCCATGAGAGTGCTGTGTCAGCGAACTCTTTAATTCCTAAAATTAAAGCTCGATTGCACAGTAACCCTAGTCACCTTGTTCACAATACACTAGCTCTGGTAGAATGAGACATCACTGGTAGTTTTCTATCTATGCTGTATTTCTTTTCTTATCTCAAGAATGCTTAAAAGCTGCTATGAGAGATAAATTGATAACCTTAATTGAAATCAAAATCAGTCTGTATATTTGCACAAAGCGCATGTAACATTTTAACGCATAACGTTTTAACTTCTTGATTCATGTAACTTGCAAGAGTCAGTCGCACATAGCTTGTCTGGCAGTGCTAATTTAACAAAACCATTTTTCAAGTTATTATTCTATCTAGACAACTTCAACCACTGAGTCATTTATTGCAGAAACCAGTGCAACAACAGAAGTTTAACCTACCTTTATAACACGTAAAGGCTTGTTTGGATTGTTCTTGTCCAAATAATTGATATAGCCAGACAGGGAGATAGTCAGTAAGTGGTCTTTCTGCCACAAACAACCCAACTGCTGATCCAACACGTTTGATCCCATGTTAAAAGTACTGACAATAGAATTAGCACCAACATCCCAGATTTTAGCAGTTTTATCTCCAGAAGCAGAAAGCAACTGACTACTGTCAGGGCTCCAACTAATCTGTAAAAACAAATGTCACCACAAGATAGTAAATGCATTTATTATTGCAAGACTTCAGTCCATGAACTTGGTAATGAAATACTACAGACCATTTGTACAAATGAAGTGATACTTACAGCATAAATACCTCCATCATGCGCTTTGCCTCCACCAAGAACACACACTTTCTCTCCAGTCTTCCCATCATAGACAAAAATCTTAAGAGAGCACACAGACATATAACTTAAAGGGAAAAGCAGTAACAGAAAAAAAACCCAAGAACCGAAACACCGTTACTTGCACTGCACAGATCATTCTTTTGTTACATGGCATGCTTGCAGGTTTAGCAAACACCAGATTTTTGAAGAAGAGGCACAAGTATTCCTGCATTTAATATTTAAGACTAAACAAATGAGATGACAATTGCAAATAATCACAGTAAGCCACTCTGTACATTGGATCCTGACATTTGAAATTCTGGAAGATGTTACATTTTTGACTCCTGCTGCGATGGCAGCTGCTTAGCACTGCAGTCATGGGAATCTGTCTTCTTAGAAGGAGGAGCTACCTATGGTAACAGTGTCATTGTCAAACCTGCCCTCATCAGTAGGGAGTCCACATGGAGCTGGGTTGCTATCTATGAGTTAGCATTTCAGCCAGACTTCTCAGGATCATAACAAGGACATACACATTCCAAAAGTCTAGTATGTTCTTGCCAAAATAACCTGTAAGAGAAGTAATACGCTAGGGAGATGGAAGGGGGAAAAAAACTGAGTGAGAATAGTCTGTTTGACATCAGTTGTTACAGCTTTATAGGAGGATACTTAAAAGTTTAAGCCAGTCATTTCTTGGCATGAAAAAAGAAGCAACATAGATTTTACAATACTAATCTACTCCCAAAATGCACAAGAAAATCTTCTCATGCTAAAAATCACTACAAAGAGAGTTCCTTGTTTTTTACCTGGCCATCTGCACTAGCTGTAGCAAATCTGTTCCCATCAGGAGAAAACCTCACACAGTTCACAAACCGTGTATGGTCCTGTAGGAAAAAAAGTACGAATCAGCACACAAAATAAGAACAGAGCTTTTTACATAGAAGATAATCCAGTAACAATGAAGTTCTCTTACATGCAAGCCATAAATTAGCTGTGTAGGACAAGTCTGTTGTAGAGAATTGCTATGGAACAAGCCTAGACTCTATCTAAAGAGGATCATAGGGACCAAGAATAGTCCAGGGAAGAAACTGTGACATCAATACTGATGTAGTTCAAACAGCTTAGCACACCACCAGGTGAATGAGTACCCAGTTTCAGGCATAGGTAGGAAAAAACCTCTCAGCTGCAGCCTAGATGCAAACATGGGATTCTTCCCTTCTGGTCACTGAATTCTTCTGCAACATTCTCCAGATTTTGACTCTTGCTTCATTGTATAATTAAGTTTTATACACAGAAGGGTACTTTATCCTTCTTATTGTAAAACACACAGGCATGAAGAAGAAATTATTATTTTACTGGAATTCCATTTCTGGGAGATTGCATTAGTGGTAGCTCTGTAAAGTAACCAGGCAAGACTGATGTATGCTCCCCAAATAGACTATTTACAAATAGGAGACTATTCAAACCATGCTAACTAGAAAACACGCGTTAAATAGGGAAGCATCACAATGAAGCCAAAGCTCCCATGCAAAGAGATTTGGGAGACTATTTTTAGAATTATGAAAGGCAGGTTCTAACCTACTTTTTTTTTCTGATGATACCTCAAGCTCTAATCTAAAACCAGAATCCCATAGATCAACTCAAATACCACTTTAAAAGGAAGACTGCATCACATACCAGTCTAAGCAGCACTGGTAAGCAATTCAGACTTCAGAGTTCCAAAAGAACCAGCTTAGTAAAATGCAAGTATCAACTTAAGTTCAGAAATATATTAGGCAACTACATCATTTCATTGGATTGCAGAGCTCAAAACAATTCCTTTTCTAGAACTAGAATGGAATCCTTACTGAAGTCAGTGTATGAAAACTACTCAAGGCACAGACTTAAGAAAGTAAAAGGCCTACTACTGTGTTTTTAAAAATAAAATAAGAACGAAACATTTTGAATTTACTACTGCAATAACATCCAGTGTCTCTGCAATAGTTTTTTTTGAGGCAAGAGACATGTCTTCTGCCATCAGAAACAGCTGCAGAAGCTTTTGGCTTTTTATTTTCTTTGGCCTCAAGTAACAATGAATGTCTTAAATGTGGTAGTTCCAGGCTTTGTTTCATTTACATAAGAGATTTTAACTAGTAGAGTAAGAAAAAAGCGAAAAGGAATGTAGAAACAGAAAACTGACCACACAAGTTACATACCCATTCCTCATTGTATAAATCAGTTACATTTTCAAATATCTACACTCACCCTTTCTAAGCTGCCCTGGGATTTCAGATTTGAGCACTCTTAAGCAGATTGGAAAATTCCATTCACACCACCACATTTCTTGAATCAAGCACCCTGGAGAGTATTAAGAAATTCTATGCAGGTCTGCGTAGCAGACTGGGAAGCAGAGCTCAGAAAGTACCAATAGGGCCAATGAAATGTCCTACTTCTTAAGTTACGGAAGAGAATGGAGAGCCATAAAAAAAAATTGGAAAAAGTGCTTCAGATTTTCTTAACCAATCATTTATTTCAGTTTTCTTGGCCTGAGACGAGCCTTCAGTTACATTCATACATGGGTTTAAGAAAGCCACTTGACATCAACTAGCCTCAAAAGGGGGAGCTAAGAACTTTTGTTATAACAGCTAGTTGTGACAAGAACTGCAAGCTTGTTGGAAAGCTTTTAGTCAGCTTGCTGCACAGTTTAATAGAGCCACATCTAAACTTAAACTCACGCTTATTGTAAACTTGAACTTGAATGGCGGTCCCTCAAAGAAAGCGGCACAGTTGTCATCACTGCCAGTTGCCAGACGATATGGTCTTGTTTGTTTAATGTCCACGCTATTGATCACTTTGTTGTGCCCGGTAATCTCACCAACAGAAGAACCACTATCCCACAGGAACACTGCTCCAAATCTAGTTAGAAAAGCACACGATAACTACAATTCATAAAAGTTACATGTAGATTAACTCCTTGAGCATCTGCAAACAGCAGATTTGAGTGCACTCAAAGAAAAGAAATTAGGTCATCTCGTTAATCTCACACAAGCGCATCATAGTTCCCTGAAGGATATTTGAGATCTTGCTCAAGAGAGAATCTAATCTTCAAGAGACATTTGCTGAAGGGGACAGACAAGCAAATTTTATGTATAAAGTTTCTAAAATTCAGAGATCCAAAAGATATTCTTCAGTAAGTCTGTCAGTTTATAAAAGCAAGCAGTAAGTTATTCCATCTGCCTAGTCACTACACAGAATGCAGAAAGCTAGGAGAACAATGATATCTGATAATTTATCTGATTATTTAGCCTAGATTGGGTACCATCACTTTTACAACTATTATTACTTAAAGGTCAAGGAAGAAGAGTCATACCACAATTTTTGTCGGTTCTTACTTTAAATCACCTTAAAAAAAATTTCAGTATAATCAATACAGTGACATTAAACTGCCAGAGTATCACTATTAAAAAGGGGTTCTACAGAATCACTTCAACAAAGTTCTAGGTTGAAAGTACATCCACCTAATAGGAAACTGGCAGACTTTTTGAAGTAGGAGAGCAAATTTGCATACTATCTAACCAGGCACAAGGGATTGAGGACAAAGAATCTCTCTCAAATATCAGGACACAGTACATGATGGTGATTTAAAAAAAATGGTGCAGGGGGTCAGGGAACACGACCACACCATGTTTTTCAGACCTTTAGGCATAAGACTACCTGGTCTGGACTCTGCCTTAAAGATCTGTCAGTCTTTAAACATTAAAGAAAAGGACAAACCTGACGGTAATGGGCACCTCATTTAGTCAGACAAGGACAACTGGTTGTGATTTTCTTTTAATTACCAAAATAAGGCCTAAAAATATGGGCATGTTGCTGAGGAAGAAAATTCAGGTACACTTTTTTCTTTTTCTCTTACTCAATCACGGCCTCTCAATTTGGGAAGGGTGAAAGAAGAGGAAGAAGAATTGTCTTGTGGTTCTCCCTTCCTACTCTATCAGAATTAGACAAAAAAAAAATCCACCAAAAGTCATACTGAACAGCTATCACTGAATGCAATACCCACCTCTAAAAAACAAGCAAGACCCACACAATTTTAAACTGAGCAATTCTAACAGAACTCTATTTTCTAAGTAGTTTTACAGCTGTCAAATACTGCATAAAGAATTCTGCTGCAGAACAACACAACTTGAAGCCTAAACAGGGAACAAGCCATGATTTTCTTTCCTTGAAAAATTAAAAGCTTTCTGCAAAGAACCTGCTTTGTTAGAATAGAGTTTTACAGTATAGGTATGTGTGTGTATATATATATATATAGACACACACACACACAAGCAAAAGAATTACTCACTTTTCCCTTCCTTCCCCAACCACAGCAATTCTCTTGCTGTCTTCAGTCCACGCAAGGTCCTTTATTTTTCCTGCAAACGGCTGATACTCATACTTCAGTAGGTGTTCCCTCTGTGTAGTATCCCAGATTCTCAGCTTTCCAGAGACATCTGCCATAATAAAATAGAATATAACTATTGTTGTTCCAGCATGACTCAGTCACATGACTCAGCAATCTGCCAGGATACAGATTTTCAGCTACACTGAACATTTGTGCTAGGGACCTATTATCTTACCCTATTACAATTACTATAAATCACTTGATTTAGGAACACTGAAGACTACATCCGTTTCACTGAATTATGTTTCTAACCAGATATTAAGGTTCAAGATACGCAGCAATAAATACAACACACAGAGCCAACTTTTGCAAACAGACACGTGAAAAAATTGAACAGTAAGAGGGCAGGAACTCTAATGTTATCAGCCGGTATGTGTTAAGTACCCGTGTTACACAAAAAAACCCCAAACCAGCCCCACCTCGCCAGAAGCTACAAGATAGCTTACCCACACTTCATTGGGAAGTAAGCCACCCTACGTCTACAGTAAGAGAGCAATCTCGTGGACAGTGGCTGATGCACTAAAATTCATACTTCAGCTTTTTTGTACCTTCAAAGCAAACCTGTTTTGCTTACAAATACCAGGTATATGTAAACATACAAAGAGACTTCTGCCCACAGAACTTGATTCATTCACACTCATTGGCATACTTGTTCTGTACAGAAGCATGTACATGTTGCATTTGGACACCTGCACTATATGGATTGCTACAAAGGAATCCAACACAATATTCAAAAATGGTAATGTCACAAGCAGCAGACATAGCACAGGTCATAACAGTTTAAGATGTAATATAATGAAAGCTTCCTTGGTCACTGTTTCCTCTCAGTATTACACAGCCCTAGAGCTTGCTTCTATTCAGAGCAATTACTGTGGTGCAGCATTGTAACCAGAGGAATTGTTCTATGCACAGACAGGTTTACACATCTCTGATGAAACCCACACAGCAAATTCTGTGTGTATTGGATCCTTCATAAAACCCACTGTTTCAGAATAAGCCACATGCTAAAATAATACCTTTCACCTCAGCAGAAGGTTTTAAAGTTCTGTTCACCGCTTATTGGTGTACCTTTACAGTTCAATTTAAACATACAGCAACCCTGTATCTTTGGGACCTGATCATGGACTCATCTTCTCCACTTCTGCTAAAAAGACAGATGCAGAATCCTCCATTTTACATAGAGAATTTGTTATTGAGGCAAAATTTTAACGTGGACTTCAAAATCTAATAGATGGAACAAACAATTAATAGATAGGACACATATAGCTTTAACTTTGTGGTATCTCCCATTACTACATCTGTTATGACTGCAGTAAGAGAAATTATCATAAAAGCCACAAAGCATATTGCCAAAGGTCTGTCTCATCAAGTACATGAAGTATTAATGCAGGTTGCATGGCTAATGCAAATTTCTCTATCTCTATAGATAGAGAAATGAATCTTACATGTTATACTTAGGCTGTTTAAGCTGTTTCTGATACTATCTTCAGACCCCATGCTCAGCAGTATCACAAAACTATTTATAAATGACATACAGAAGGCACTTTTTAAAGGGAAATACTGCAGCTTAAACTCATTTACTTGGGTATGACAGACAACTCCTGAGAAGAGTCAACTGAATACTCCCCCCCCCCGAATCAAGCAGCTTCTTGAAAAACTTCTTCACAGATCAGGCTATGTATATATTACTGTTCTTTTACGGAGGACTGAAAATCTACAAGCCTGCACGAACAAAATAATGGTTATTCTGAGGATTAAGTACAGCACAAACCTAGAGCACCAAGTCTGTAGAATAAAGAATGCAAACTGGATTTTAAGGTATTCAATTTGACATATGGTCCACACACAAGACTGAGCCAAGAAAATCCTGGCTCTGGTTCCTTTCAGACGGGGTGGGGGAAGCAAAAAAAAAAAAACCACCACAACAACACACCACCACTGTGCTATCAGTGTTCTTAAAGCTTCTCCAGTACTCAAACGATACATGTTCTAATACAGCTTTCTGATATGCAGGAAGCCAAGGAAAGAACATTTTAAAAAATATTGTTCCCTTAAAATTGCTGAGAGAGAAATTCCCATTCTACTAAGACCTGTGCATGAGTCTGGACTCCCTTTCTAAGGAGCTCATATTCAGAATGTTTTATTTTCAGATATATTACTTAGAAAGTACTTCTGTATTTGGGCACATTACTTGCTTCTGAAGCATTTCTAATTGACAATGGCAAGCAAATTTAAAAAAATTCCATAGATTAACCACAATTATTTTTAAGAAGTGGAAGCTATAGTATTGTATTTATCAATATTCTTCAACTGTATACCAGTCGTCCTGAAAAAAGATCAATTATTTGAAGCAAGCTTCTATTAAAAAGGGTTTGTTTAGTTCTTTGTAAGTCATCAAAAACTGTAGCCGTTTCCGCTAACAATCCAGGAAATTCATGCTGTAGAAATTCATGTTACCCATTCTGACTATTGATTCACATACATTACACAGAAACTGAGAATCAGTCTTTTTCCCTGCTAACTTACCAAAGAAAGCTTTTTTTAGTTCAGGTTACAAAGGTAAGAAAAATCATGCCAAGTCTTGCCAAGTTCAGTCAGGAAGAAGAGGGGAGAGAAAAGAAAGGAGTATACACTCTTCTAGAATCCCTGCCCTGCCCCAAAGTATGAAAGTTTATTAACAAACAGAAACAATAGTCCTGTATTTCAGAAATAACTTTTCATTCTGCTGCACGTACACAAATCATTCATTACACTAAGGTTTCTTTTTAACACTTCACATTTAGTATTTAAAGTTCATTTTCCAGTTTTGATTTAAATAATAAATTTTAAAAAGACAAAGCATGTCACTAAACTCACTGCTTTAGAAAGAGGTTAGAGGAACAACTACAGAAATCGTTCCTCCCTCAGGCATGTGTACATAATTCCACTGAAGCATGTCACATTGACTATGTATATTCTGTACATAAATGTGAAGCGTTACTACTCTGTTTTGCCAGTAAGTTTTGCGTCAAGCACTTTAACAGCTCTATCCACCTATCTCATGCAGCATGTGCACTGATACTTTACCTCCAGATGCTATGTAGAATCCACTGGGAGCATACTTGGCAACTACAACCTGATGGGCATGCTCAGTGTAGATGTCAGCAATTGCAGGATTCTAGTTTAAAGGAAAAAAAGTTACTAAGTTGTATTTCCTGGTTTTCAAAGGAGTAAAATCAGACATTGAAAGATAAAATTCAGAATTTCTCCTCACACACCCTTCCTTCCAGCTTAAATTGAGCTATTGTCTAAAACTGAGAAGTGCAGTACACATTGCAGAACACTGCTGTCCAGTACTACTAAAACAACACACTAATTTCTAACAATTGACACAAAGTATTTCCTCTTTGAAAGGAGGAAACAGCCAGAACTTCTGTGACCCTTTCCTCTCCAATACCTGCTGAAAGCTAGAAAAACATTCTCCAAAATAATAGGCCAAGAACTGGACTTTCATTTTACGGGGCTGACCCAGGTAAGGCAGTTACCCAAGTAGAATACTAAACATGAGCTCTGCTTTGCAACACACATATCCGAAAGTTCTACTGTAGTCGAGTATGAAGGTTAAGCATACTGTTAACCATATTGCATGTCTGTTAATCATCACCATGTACTCAAGATCACTCAGTAACCAATGAGGTGTGGAAGGCTTGATCTTTCTTGCCGGTTGCAATCTGGTTAAAAAGCTAGTAGACTAGCACGGGAAAAGACACTTTCCCTAGTATCAAGAGTTGTACTGGAATTCTGAAAGAAATTCACTGCCACTCCATTACAAATTTATCTCTTCAGTCTTAAACATGTTTTCAGATGCTTCAGGTTGGACAATAAAACTGACTCAGTGTCTCAGCAGACCAGTAGTGTCACACTACAGAGGTGCCACACAAATCAAAAAAGGATGACATCAAGGCAAAATCTGCTCTCAAATTAACTGTATAAAAAAAGCCATTCTGCACATCTTCCAAATATGGTGCATATATGTTACAACAGTAATACACTATTCCTTCAAAAAATTTTTCTACCAGTTAACAGGTATCTTCCAGTTCCAGAAACTTGACTCATATGGTCAAAACAAAAGTCCATTTTAACTGCTGTAATTAATACAGATTTATTCAACCAAACCAGAAAACCACCTGATGTAATGGTATGACCCAGCCATCCAATCAGGAAAAACTAAAACACCTGCTCTGTGTTAGAAAGCAGACAGCCTCCCTCTTGAAAGAGTTCTTGCTGTTGCAGTACTGTTACATCTCAGGAGACAGAATACAGCTTATTCAGGCAAGAAGCAGCTCTTTTTCATTCCTGCTTTTGTACACTGCTTGAGTGCATCATAGCCCTACTTAAGTCACAATCATCTGCATTTACAGCAAGCACCGTCAGTTCAGGGAGCTCAAAAACCCCCACACTTCATTAGTAAAACAGCAGCTACTAATGTATGCCATTACAGCAAAAATCTCCAAGAGTCCAGGAAGCTAAGATGATGAGAGACTGGACTTAACAGACTGACTTAAGGGGTTAAACAAAAGATAGACTCCCAAATTTAAGATATAATAAACAGAATCAGGAAACCAGGTAATAAGTTAGAGCTGCCAATTTAAATGCTGTTTATTTGATAACATTATTTCTGTTTGTAAAGTCAGTTTTTTAACTTGTATGTCTTTTATATCAAAAACAAAAAAAAACCCCCACTTCTAAAGAGATTGTAGGATAAGATTATATTGTTAGCTGGGACAAACACAGTACCTAATACTAGATTCAACAAGAAGGGTGAGCTTATGTGGCTTATTTCGAACACTGAAACCAGAGCCACATATGAAAGTGAGCAGTTGAAGTTCCAAGCTTCAAAGTAGGTTTAGACCCATGAAGACGATAAAATATTAATGAGGCATGAAACCTTACAAATATCACTAGTCCTTCTGACTCTCGGTGCTTTTCCAGGACTTTTTCCTCATTGAAGTAAGTCTCTAGCTCATGCTCAAAGAGCAAGCATCAACCCTGAACACAATATTCGCCACCACTGATTAGCTAATACTAGATAGCTTCAGACTTAAGAGAAAGGTGATCACTGCATTTTGATGACCTGTTTTTTTTAGAGTACAACCATCCCATTAGAGAACTGTTCATGGAGGGATTACACACAGACCTCCTAGTATGTCATTTGGTTATTGCAAACTATTATACAGGCTTCCATATTTTTCAGAGAAGGCATAGCTCTCAACTAAAAGTGGACACACTTCCACGTCGGGTTAGGAACAAACGGCAACGTTCTCCAACACAAAAGCCACAGCACAGGCTTTGGTTGGTTTTTGTGTCACTGCTACAATACATTCTGTAGTTGTCTGCAGAGCATCACCTGTCAATTACTAACAGTAGCAGACTCTCCTTGCCAGTTAGTTAAGTTTGCATATCAGCATGAATTACACCATAAAACTGAAGTATTTCTGACTTCCATTCTCAACTTCCCTTGAGAGTTTTAACAGTCTAAATTTGAATTCCCACAATCCCACCTCGCCTGTACTCAGACCTTGCCATGTGCTCTACGTTCCAGCTCATGCTGGGACTAACATTTGCACTGGGCAAATCTTCAGTGACTCGACTCAGGAAGATAAAAGCAAATTGTTTTCTTCCAATTTAACCCCAAAATAGGGTCAGATGAGCACTAATGACAGTGCAAGGGAGGAGGTCACAATCCGTAACTTTGGCAAAAACTGTAACATAAGCAGAGTGGCTTTTCTCTCTTCTCTCATCACACTGTGTGCCATTACAGCGTTTAATTGGGGCTTCTGGTTTCAGAAAATTGAACTTTTCTTGGTACCAAGAAGAGTGAAACACTATTACAACAACATTATACTGAGACACTGAAACCAGAGTGCAAGCTCATTTTTGTTTTTAAGTGGATGAATTTAAACTGATATCAAACAAGAAATTTGCAAAGAATTAAGTTATTAGTAGCTTTTGTATATTATGGCATGACAATGAAGAAATGTCTGAATATAGTGGGGATGATGAGCTAAATCGGGAAAACAGCTCATAAAAATTCAGTTTACAAAGGTGATTTACAGAAGCAGCCATAAACAAATTCATTGTTGTGGAGACCTAAAAATTCCAGAGAGGTATGACCTGCCCCCCTGCAGCCCTCCCCATTGCAGGCCAAATCTGCACTAGGAAATCTAGGGGAGAATTTGATTTTCTAAAGAACAAGCATTTACTTTGAAGAAAAGTATTTTTTTAAAACCAGTAGCAAGACAATCGCCTACACATGCAATACTTCCTCCATACTTCTCAAAGGGATGCCATCTTTGAAAAGAAATAATTTAAATAACTCACTTCACATTTCTCTAGTTACCACCAGAGAAGGAAAAAAAAAAAACCCCAAACCTCCACACCACTGAAAACATTAACTGGGGCATTCTAATATTTAATCGATGGGAAGAGTTCCCTGTGACCAGGGCTGAGAACTCAACATGCAGACAGCTTGCCACAGAGTCAAGCAACTGACAACTGTTTTGATTCCTGGAGCGGGGGGAAGAAACTACGGACTAATGCATTTAAAGATAGGTGTTTGCAAGTATTTGCATGCTTCTCTTACAAGCTAGAGGCCCAATACAGCAAATAGGGAAGAGTTCATTTATTAGGCAAACACAACACTCAACTTCATAATAGTGATACTTAAGAAGATAAACAGGGCCAACCAGAATATACCAGTCTCTCGTCTATACATCCTATCCAAAGAGAGGTAGAGAACTGCACATTTTACTGAGATTTTCTACAGGTTTTTACAGTCGCTGCCCATGGTTTTATGCCTGAGTCATGCACCCTGCTTATTCCCTTGCTGCTGATCACAGATCTGTGACCTCAATTGAAATTACTAAGTGTGAATGAAGCACAGGCTATTAAAGGAGAGGGGCTGCGAAACAAAATGAAACTTAGCGAAAGCTCTATACTACGAAACAAAATAAATTAGGATACATTACATCAATGTTTCTGATGACGACACATTTTCCATTGGTATAAAGAAAATTGTTGCCCTTAGGATCACCTCCGATAATTTTGGAAACGCCTCGTTCAACCTGCGGGAGGCTGGCGAACACTTTTTCTACGGGACAATGAGAAAGGGGGAGAAAAAAAAAAAGACGTTTTATTTCTCCCCGTTAACGGACGGCAGCCGAGCCGCCAAACGCCCCGCCGGCAGGCGCGGTCACTTGTTGCTGTCAGCGGGCTGTGCGGAACCGCCGGCTCCGCGCCCGCCTTCCGGGGCGGCGGAGGGCCGCCCGGCAGTCCCCCAGCCAGCGGGGCTCGCCACCGCCGCCACCCGGTCCCCCTCCCCAGCCCGGCACCTCGCCGCTCCGGCCACCCCGCTCCGCCTCGCCGGGGTCTTACTGATCTCGTACGGCATCTTCGCCCACTTGTTACTGCGGCGGGCGGTGGCGCTGGGAAGGAAGGGCCGGGAAGGGCGGCGAGCACAGCCCCGCGCAGCGCAGGCGGACCGGCCTCTCGCTCTCCCGCCGCCGCCTCAGCCCCGCGGCGCCCAGCGGCACGAACCAGGAAGCGCCCGCGCGGCGCCGCCGCTCTCCCCTGCCTTTGACCATATATAGTCAACTCTGCTCGCGCCGCGCCGCTCCCCGCCAGCCCGCGCCCCGCTCCCTCCCCCGGAAATGCCGTCGGCTCGGACGGGCCCGACGGGGGCTGCGCTGGGGCGGCCGCAGGAGCCGGCCCCGCCCCGGCAGGGAGCTGCGCGCAGGCTGCGGCGGGCGGGCGGGCGGGGGAGCCGCGGCGGGCGCCACAGGGCGGCTCTGCCCGGCCTCGGGGTGGGCGCCGCTGGGCGGGCTGCGCATGCGCGGGCCCCCTCCTCCGCGGCGGGTCCCCCGGCGCATGCGCGGGAGGGGCGGTGAAGCCGTGCTGGCCGCGGCGGGGGCGGGCTGTAGGGACGGGCACCGGCGTTGTTATGGGGACAGCCGGGCCGGTGAGGGGGGCGGTGGAGCTGTGAGGGGAGGAAATCCGCGCTGATCCCAAGGGAAGGGGAGGGTGCGGGGAGAGAAGGAGGCCTAGGGGCGCTGGGGGAGCGGGAGCTGCGGGTGTGTGGGGAAACACGCCACGGGGAGCCCCCCCCCCACTTGCGCTGTCGCCCCTTTCCCGCCCTCTTGTCGTCGTGTGGTGGGCAGCTGCGGGGCGGCTGCGGGGCAGCTCCCGCCGGCTCTCTTCACCTTGAGGCAGCAGCCTCTGACTCCCACGGCATCACTAAACGTAGCTGCTGTGGGGACTTTGTGCGGGTGATAGCTGTTGGGGCACCGGCTGTGTGCCTTAAGTTACTGAGAGGACAGACCTTTAGTTTTGCTTGGGAACCACCATACTTGTAGGTAGGGATTGCGTCAGCTGTAGTAACCTCCTGCCACAGAGGCTGTGCAGGTCTTTGGTCCTTGATTTCCTCCTTTTGTAGAGGTGTTGGGAAGGTGCTTCCTGTCTGCAGTCAGCGTTTCCTTGAAGATCAGTCTTAACCCTTAAACATTTACGATTGTTAGAATCATAGAATCATTTAGGCTGGAAAAGACATCAAGTCCAACCATTATTAATGTCTGGGGCATATTCCCATAGTTTTGTGCCACTCAATTCCAGATACTGCTGAGCTGCTTTACAAACTGCAAGTTTATCTCAGAGTTGTCCCCTGAGGCCAAGTTGGATGTCCGCTTAAGTTAACGTGGATAGCAAGCTGTAAGGAGAACCACATACTATCCTTCACGTCTCCTATATAACTTTGGATAAATTGTATTTTTCTCTCTTTCCAATGCTATTAATATAAATCATGAGTATACCATCAGTTCTGCATGATACAGCAAGGCAAAGCATTTATATCTAAGTGGCAGAAATGCCTGAAATGGGTGCTGGTTTGTACTTTGGTCCCTTTAACTTGCCTCATTCATAAAGTGAGTTAGTTTTTTCACATCAAACAGGGAAAAAGCATCAGGATAGATGGGTGTGACAGGAATGCCTTGCACAGCATATAAATATAGTATATAGTAACAGCAATGCTCTTGGTGTGGTCTCGGCCAATTGACCTGTAAAACAGGCATGGGGAAGCCCTGTGGGATTCTCCTTTAGGGTTTGGGAGGATGGGTAGGGGGAAAAAAAAAAGAGAAAGCTTTAGATTCTCAAATGCAGAAAGAATCAGCATTGCAGTATAGGGCTATAGAGACTTTCATGCAGGCAGGTATCAGCAGTTCAGGATGAAAGGATGCCAAAACTTCCCCAAGAACCTGTCTTGAGTTGGCTTGTGCAGCCACTCTGCTTAAGGAACATTGCGGGCAGCACACAACTATGCTAGGATTACTGTAAGAGGTTTCTGTACTTTTCACTTTTGCCCTAAATGGATTTGGGTTTTTCCCTTGTCTAGTATGTGGCCTCATAGAGTTACGTTTTCCTTGAATGATTGCCATGTGCCCAGTAAAAAGCAAATTATCTGTATGAAAATATTTTTTTTTTCTTCACCTGTTTTGATTTTTCAGAAATAAATGAATCTGTATGTATTTATCGAGTAAATATTTCATGCTGAAGACAAAATAAAGATTCTGCATTTGCCATAAGATGTTTTTGTGCACCAAAGCTGTATTATCTCTTATGTACATGAATAAAATCTTACATGCCCAGAATCATGTCTACATTTTTTCAACTACATTAGTTTATAGAAGATATTTTCTCTCCCTGCAAGGGTTGCCTTTGTAGTTTCTTAAAGCACTGACCTCTGCTCACATCCTAAGATTTTTAGTATAAATTTGACAATGACTTGAAATGATGTAGCTAATTTATTACAGATATGTTACTCATTAACTTCTCATAAATATCCAAATAATGGCCTAGGCTTGGAAGTAGCAAGTATGCCTGCGGAGAATCCTGTGAAAAATGTGGAATCAGAGTTTCAGAAGCAATTGTTGGTTTTTTTTAGTGCTTCAGGTATTTAGGAGGCTAGAAATCCAAATCTGAAGTAGACTGGTAAGACTCGGCGTGGTGGTCCTGGAGCTTCCATTTTATAGCTCATAGTGGGGGATGGAATTGATGAACTTTTCCCTCTGCAAAGACTTGACTTAGTTTTTATTAACTTGGTTAGCAAATCTTAGCATTTTTTTCATGTTTCCACAACCGTCCTCGCACTTTGGGTTTTTTTGAACGGAGATTTCCAGCCAGCTCAAGCTGCAAGTGCTCAGCCTCTTGGGGAATCACAGCCGACTCCTATTTGGTGGCAGATTTATTTGTAAGCGTTGAAGAAGTTACTGCTCCCAGCTGTCCTGTGGCTCTTCTCTTGAATGACTACGTGGGGGTCTGCCAATGTCAGTTTACATCGGCATACCTGTGGAGAGGGCAGTCTTTGGCAGAGGGTGGGCAGCAAGTGCTAACTGCTTCGTTCCGCCATACTAAATCTGCCAGAAAAGTCTGCCACCCCTGGGCTTACGCTTGACACACATCAAGACATTTCTGAATACTTTGGAAAGCCAAGTTTCGCTACCTCTTTTTCAAAGAGTGTGACTGTGCCACCTGCTAGAGTATGTGCTTCATCTTCATAGCATTAATTACACAGTGACGACATGGGCATCATATTAGGTTGCTTTAGAGAATGCTCAGATGTTATTATTTATTTAGTTGATCACAGATACATATAGTGGATTGTAAAATATGTAATGATCAATTTCTATTCCAGAAGGCTCATAACCTGCAGCCTCAGTTCTCCAGGCGTGTAGATGTTTACCATTAGGCATGTGATATCAAAGATGTTGTTCACGTGTTTAGAGTTGAATACTAATGTTATGCTTAAGGCTCTGGGCCAGCATTAGGATAACAATACGCATAAATGACAACATTGTGTGAGGAAGGTGTGTGTACTTAAGGTTGGACTTCAGACCATTAGCTAAGAAAGTAATGAAAAATCAAAGATTATGCTGTTGCATTGCTCAGCACATGGAATTTCTAAAATTTATAGCAACTTTTCACGTTTTTTTAGCTTTATTTACCATTCTCCTTTGCTCACTAACAAATATAACTTGAATAGTGATGAAAACACGCCCCTCAAATTTGCAACTCAGCAGTATAGCCTCAGGCACATGTTAACAACTCCTTAGAAAGTATTTCACAGTCTTTCGGTATTTCCACATCACTTAGCATAGCATTGCATTTACACACAAGTTTTGTCTGATGCTGAGTAGCCATCAGCTTTTCTTAAAGGAATGTTAAATAAAATACTTCTTTGTGCTGTGTTTTTTTTTTTTTTCCAGGCTGCAGCTAGTTTATCTCCATGTCTTGAGATCTAAATGGTGAAAAAACTGCTCCCAGATAGTCAAACAGAAATGGAACAAGAAGTTTGAAATGAGAATTAATGTTACACATCATATCTGCTGCTATTATGGCAAGACTTTAGAATGCCAGATGTCAATATGTAGGTGCTTTAGATATTATATATTATTAATAAAATATTTATTACAAATACCAACAAGATAAATACTCTGTTTTGTGCCCTAAGAAATACTGAATTTTGATTCCAGATGGACTTACGTGGGGTCAGTGTCAGAATGCTGATCATCGAATCAAGGAAAAAAAACAGACTGTGATGAATATTTTCTGACCCTGATACCCTGAAATACACTTAAAGCTAAAAAATACAATAGTTTGAGTTACTATCTTCATAGAAATACTATAGCAACATGATCATTCAGTATATAAAAATGCAAACATACTAAGAACTAGGGTGAAATTCTGGTTTCACTGGCCTTTGTAGGGTCAGAATTTGTTCTGGATGGGTGAAGGTCAAGCTCCCTGCAGTTGAAGAGAATCTCATTCTGGGTTGCTGCAATCCTGCACTTGGAGTTTCCCCAGGCCACACCTTATTCCCCCATCCCTTGTTCAGATACTGGCACTTGTGTGTTCCCATTCCTAGATCAGAGACCTGAACTGGGCCAAACCAAATGAAATTTTTGCCAGGTTGGTTTTCAATTAAATGAATGCTGGCCTGTTTCATGGGACTGTTAAATGAGCTCAGGGGTTGGTGCAAAGGGTTGGGAATGTGTAAGAGGAAGGTTGCAAAATCAGCAATACAGTTTTAGAATCATAGAGTCATTAAGGTTGGAAAAGACCTCTAAGATCATCGAGTCCAACCGTCAACCCAACACCACCATGCCCACTAAACCATGTCCCTAAGCACCTCATCTACACATCTCTTAAATACCTCCAGGGATGGGGACTCAACCACTTCCCTGGGCAGCCTGTTCCAATGTTTAACCACTCTTTCAGTAACGAGATTTTTCCTCGTGTCCAATGAGACAGCTTCAGCTGTTACAGAGAGATTATTTAGATTAGATTAGCTTCAGCTGTTACAGAGCTAAACCTTGGTTATTTCTCTCTTTTACAGGTTCTTAGCTTTGTCAGGGAGCCAAGGGAAAATCTGAAGGAAAGCTTGAGTGTCATGAGACAATTGGAATAATAACCACTTGTGCACTTCACATGTCCGAGCAATAAGAAATGGTTCTAGAATCCCTATCTCCCTATGACCTCTGTGTGTTGAAAAGAACTGTGGGAGCCCTAAAAAGCCAATAAAAGGTAAAGGCTGTTGGCGCTTTAGGCTGAGGATCACAGCTGGACCTTTCTGGAAAGGCCCAAGTTCTGCGCTCTTCTTCAAGATACATAATGTTAATCTCAGATGCTCTGAAATACAGGGTTATCTGTTAAAATACCGTTGTTGGTCCCCCTTCTCCAGAAGCTACATCCCTCTTTATGTTTGAATCGATACAGCTTTACCTGGAGCTATTAGTAATACAAGGATATGACCTCATTACACTAAATTCTACCTCAACAAAGGTAGTTTTTGTCAGTAACTGACAAAAATGTAAAGATGTGTTTCTAGTACCCTCAGCTGTATAAAGGAAAGGAAAAGAATATGGAAAATTTTTCAAAAAAAGAAAAAAAACCACCTGTTGTATCAGCCCGGTCTGTGTTTTCACCAGTAATATAGGATTCTGTTTTGGACATCTTGTCAGGAAATGTATCAGAAATAATCTGAGGCGATGACAAAGTAATTAACAACTAGAGGGAAGGCAGGCATTTTGATACGCGATCAAGTTAAATTGCACAGAAATACAGCACAGGAGTGTAAAAGTGGATTTCAGAGGGATAGGCAGTTACAAGTGGTCCACAGGGAGGCAATTAGATCCTTTTCACCCTCTTAAGGGGACAGTCATTGAAATTAAGAGGCAATTGATTTAGAAGTGATGGAAGGAGCATTGTATAATTAACGCATGGAATTCTTTGCCACAGGCTAACTTCCAGTCGAATTCCTTCACTGAATTCAGTCACTTACAAAGATAACACTTAAGATGATATATGCATTAGAATACTATCTGTAATTGCCTTAAGTAAGAAGAAAAACAATTGTTTTCCTAATTTAAGGCATAAAGTAGGTGTAAATTCCCCCATGTGAAACATTACTTGAATGTATTGTGGAGGTTTTATGTCTTAGAGCATATAGCTTTGACTGGTGTCTGCAACATGATATAGATTATGGGCTACTCTATTTTAGCCTATTGAAAATTATCCTGACTGAAAGAGGTGAGATCATGATTTTTTGTAATGGAGGCTTGGGAAACCGTATACGTACAACCATATATATTTATATCTCCATATGTCACAACAGCCTAAACCAAATTAAATAAGGCAATTTACTATTGCCAAAATTGTTGAGCAGTTAAAGCTCTCCTCTTCCTAACAAGCTTAAGTGGTGTAAAAAAGGATCTTTATCATCTGGGATCACAGGACAGGTTTGTCAAGTAAGGGAACACATTACACATTTGTTACGATGACTGCTATGCTCTAGATGCTCTGGTGTTAGCAATGTTACCACGTCTACTGCCACGCACAGGAGAAGCCATACCTGTGTTACTTGTAACAACAAAAGGAATACATAGCTTCTAAAACAGGCTAGCTTTTGTTCTTCCCAGAGATGTTTTATACACTGTCTGTAGTGAGACGCAGCTACAAACAAAACATATTCCTCTCTAAATGCTCGTTCTTGATTTGGTCTGACAAGAAAAGCTGTAATATTTGGTTACAGTGCTGTTATCAACATGAGGAGAAATGTGAAAGTATATTGGAGACAAATAAAAATCCTGGAAATTTCTCATTATACAAAGAGTTTTAGCTATTTCAAAAAAGGATTAAGAGTATTATGATCAAACATCATACACTTTTTAAAAATGCATTGGCTTCCAGCTGTCACTCATGTGCCTGGGATACCCCTGAGGGTTAGACAGTGTCCTTCATTTGCTGATGCTCTTGATGCCATATATGGGATTCAAATTTGACATCAGCATTTTATTTTGTGTCGTGGTGCTCTTTTCTGCATGTTGGCTTTGCAGCTGGTCACCAGCCACTCCATTTACAGTTGTCACGTTTCGCTGGTGACCTAGTCTCTGCTCCTTGTAGCATACCTCTGGTAAGAGCCAAAATAATTTTGACTGCCATGTGACATTGCACACTGTAAGATACAGCTCTCTGGGATGCAGTAGCTCTCCTGTGCCATTCAGTGTACTTGCTTGGATTCGGTGTGCTCTGATTTTTAACAGCTTGAATCCAAACTAAAATTGTCAAAGCGGAGCGTGTTAAGGAATGCCATTTAGGCCTCTAAATGAGGTTGCCTCATTTTCAGGTGTAGTGAATACATGCATGTTCCTTCACCTCCATTAAGAGGGGGGTGTGTGTGTATGTGGGTACCACCATAAAAATCAGATCTCTAATAGAAACAGCTTAAAGTAATTACCTTGAGGCACCCAGATTTGAAAGTGTTGATCTTCAGCCTTCTGATGGTAGCTTGTATATAGTTAAGGTTCCTATAGCATAGTTAATAACCTAAGGAATATTTCTTGTATCTTGAGGCATGAGAAGGTTCTTCCTCCTAACATTAATATTAATCTTGTACTGGAGATTAGATTGCTTTCCAAGAATTAGAATCATAACACAGTTTCTGCATTCTACATTAACAAGCTGTTTAGGAGTTGGGTTTTGTTCTCATTAGTAGAGCAGAACTGTACTCTTAATTAAGCAAATGAGGCAGACGAAGACTGACATATGCAAATTAGAAAGAAGCCTGGTAGGCAAGAGGAACAAAAAGAGGCAAAAGACTTCAGAAAAGCAGTAGTGTGACAGAATAATTCATCTAACTACAGGGAACTACTGAAATGAGTGTGGTGAAGAAGGATTCGCATCAGAAGTTGTGATGATGTATCCAGAAAAAGATGTAATCCAAAAAGCTTTACTTAGAGCTCTGGAAGAGGGACTGTCTCAACTCCAATATGTAAATCACCAAAATGTTCATTTACGGGGGGGATTACTCAGTCTAGCAAAGGGAACTCTTAATTGTGCAACATTTATGAGGACATACTTGAAATTAACTACAGCCAGGTTGGTATCATTTTCCATGTAGTGAAAATCCGATTCTGAACTATTTAAGTAGCCTTCAGAGACCTTTGTTTTCCATGCTTCTCTGAGCTTGATTTTTAAGTAAAGTCTGCCAAGATGACCCCACTGAAAGGGGAATCAGAGCTTCTTAACTGAGAAGCTCCTTAAGTGAGATTAGATTAACTCCATTTGTAACCAATTTCTTAAATGACTGTACTCGGGGGATTCAATGTGTTAAATGTCAGGAAACTCTCCATATTGCGTAGGAAGTAGTTCCAATGTGGTACTAATCCAAAGCCCAATACATTCAGTAAGAGTCTTTCCAATAACTTTAGGTCTATAAAATTCAAAGCTCTACAAATTGAAGAGTTGCTAGACAGGACAAAAATAAAACTTCTTTTTTCTATTTCAGAGGGCTTTAATGTAGGTGCAAAAAATGCAATGCTAAGTGGCAGAACAAAAATTAAATACAGTGGTGAAGTTTCACGTGGGCTTCTTAGCTCTATTCGCCTGTGTTCAGACATTATGATAGAGTTGTTTTTTTAATGGTGGAATTATTCATGCTTTAAAAGTGGATTGCTAAATATAGTTGATAATGGTCCAAATTTCTCCTAGAATTTCTTGATCATATATAATGACTAACTTTCACAAAGCCTAAAGAGCCAAAAGCTAAAATCATCAACACTGAACTGTCCGGAAAGCGATGGTGATCTATCTACTATAGAAAGACAAAGGCTTACATCCTTAAGGGAATTAAATGTCTAAGTCCTGTTTAAATTGCCTTCTTTCCACTGAAACCACTGAGAATTAGGTCTTTAAATAGAAGTTAAAACCTAAATCTCTCTGTGGTGTTGCACCAAAGTCATCGCCTGCAATATCTGTGTATATAATGGAAACACCATAAGGAGATATTAAACTGTTTTATCAAGTCATCTATTGATTGTTGTGCAATCTGTGGGCATCTTTGGGCTATGTAATAATTGAAAATGGACGAAAATAGCTTTTGGAACAGTTTACATGTGAGATAACATGTCCGTGAATTACTGTAGGCATACAGCTCTTTTGGATCACCTCATGTTAGCCAGATGTTATCATATAAGGAAGAATTTTGAATTTTTAGAAAGAGAACTCTCATGTTGCTGAGGATTTTGGCATGACTGTTAATGATGGCATGTTGTCAGGCCTGTCCTTACACGGGAGGCTTATCAGCATTTACTGGCGGGGACATTAAATTGTCCTGTGGGCCTGTTTGTTAGATGACATCTCGTTGAAAAGGGAAAATTCTAGAAATGATTGAGTTTGTGACACAGAGCACTTCCTGTAGATGCTCACATCTTCATTTCTGTCATGGCAAAACCATGCAGAATCACCAGCTTACTGAGAGGAATGCACTATAGTAATGGTAACAATTATTTTAAGCTGGAATTAATAAAAAATTGGTCTGCTGATTTCAACAGTCAGCTCAATTAAATTAAATATATCGGAAAAGGAGATACATGTGCCAATAATGCCTTCTCACATGTTTATCCTTAAGTATCCTCTAAAAAATACAGTAGACTGAACTGTAGTTGCTTGTGTAGGGGTTTTTTTCCTACAGGTTAAACTAATTCTTCTTCAGAGAAAGAGAGCCTTTGTTTTTCACCCTTTGGTTCTCACTTGATCCCTGCTTTAGAAAGTTTAGATGGTGAGCAGTCCTGTGCTGTTACTTGGCACATATGAATGTCATTCACTCTGCTCCTGACAACTTCCTCTAGAGAACAGGGAGAGAAGAGACTGAAATTCAGGCAATCCTGGTGATGAGAGACAGTTAAATGAGACATACCTATTTAAAAAAAATAGCTTCGATTACTGAGTAAAGCAGGAGAGTCAGGATATGAAATCTGTTTTTGTATAAACTCACTATAAAAAAAAAAAATCCAGCTCTTGTAAGGCTCTGTGAGATCCCCTGATGAAAGACTTTTCATAAATGCAGAGAATTATAATATGAAGTAAGCTGTCAAGAAATATTGTCATGCTGTAGAGATCACAGGCATCCCATGAAAGAATGAGGTGTGACATGTCATTCAGAAGCCTTTATGAACCTGGTGTGGCTCTTGCTAGACTGACAGAGCTTACCTGGGCTGGCAGAGAGCATGAGTGGCGTGTTGTGATTGACGCTAACACGCAGCTGCATCCAGGATTTCCATGTTACTGAGTGAGGGCCTGACCTGGATGTTTCTCTAACTTATATTAGTTACTTGATATTAAAAAGTTTTTTGTTATTGGATAAAAACATGATTAATTGTTGTTGTTGAAGCTGGTTATTATTATCCCTGACTGCCATGCTAATGTTAGGAAGAGAAAACACTTTCATGGCTGTTTCTCCTGGAGAACTCTGTTGGATTGATGTGGCTTTCCTTGCCAGTCACACCAGAACATGGCTAAACTGCAGCAATTATGGTGTGCACAATTTTGTTGTGTGCATTTTGGTGTGCACGTTTTCCAAGTGATATTTGTAAGAGATAAAAATGTGTTCTTCCTGTCTGTTTCTTTAGAGTGGTTCAGGTGTATAGGAAAGTAAAATTAAAAGGCTATTTGTGAGATGTGGTACATCTCCTAGTGCTTAAAGTACTTTTTAAGTTAAGACACAACGTACGTGACAAAGGACACTATCATGCACATTCTAGAGAATTTCAGTAGAATACTACCTAAAATAAAATTTCAACTCTTCTCCAGTTCTTTGGCCTCCTTTCTGCACAGGTCAACCTTCTTCACAAGAAGTGTCTGACTTAAAAGCGACTACATATTTGTCTTACCCCAAAATCGAGTTAATCTGTGATGGAGTTTTTGAAAGAACTCAGCATTAGCTTTATTGTCAAAGGCAGTGGTCTTTTTGTACTCTTGACTTCACAAGGAGAAGTAATAAGCCAGGAATGAGCATTTTTAAAACCCTACTAATAACCAAGAAAGATCTTTGTATGTGAGAGAGTTGTGGGAAGCAGGGCTCGACTCCAAGGGACTCTAGAGAATATTTTCTTGCCAGATTTTTAGAATTTAAATTGCAGAGTTAAGTGTTTTGCAAGAGCCGTTGGTTTACTTAATATATGACATTAAGAGTTGTGACTGTTAAAAGCAAAGCTAAAGGAACAAACAAAAAAATCCAGGTTCATAGTTTGCTTTTAGCCTCTAATAGCTAAAGTTAAGTAGGAGTTAAGAAATATCATCCTCATTAAAAACATAACATGGGTTTATAAAGAAACTGAAGAGAAACACAGATAATGTTCTAGATCAGTAAATCCCAACTGTCAAAAAGTCAGTGCCAAAGAATATGTTTATCTGAGGTGAAAGATTTCTTTGCTTGAAAGACTGGCTCTTCAGCCATGAAAAAGCTTTGGTAGTTTGAATACTGACTGCTTTCATTTTAATTATCGTAGCTGGTTTTGAAACGATCTACACAATACAGTTGTTTGCAATACCGGATTACCTCTCAGAAATGCGTGCAAGCTATTCATTCATTCATCAGAAGTGCTATAAAATGTTTCATCACCATCCCTGAGTGCTTAACAGCTTTGGGGCTTCTGTCTGTATGTGCCTACGGAATCACTGGCTGCTCTGTCTGGTTGCCCATTTGCAGCTTGGCCTGTCTGCCTTTTGAAGAACTCTGCAGTTTCACTGCAAGGTTATGTATGACTCTGACTGCTTTCTGAGTAGTCACACCTTTTTGGAACCTAAAAAGCAAACTATCCTATTAATCTTTCAGTAGTACTAGTTAAATATTGAGTTTCCATGGGATGATACAACAGTGGCATAAATAATAATAAATTAGTATATTTTTAAGGACAGGGCAACTGTAGCACGTAGTTATAAATTACTTTTCCCAGTTTATACAGGAATTTGTGGCAGTGCTGGGAACTGATTCTAAATCTCTAGAAATCTGGGCTAGAATTGTGTATATAATGATCCTTCTTTTCAGGATGGAGTGTCTCACAGAATCATGGTATGGTTAAGGTTGGAAGGGACCTCTGGAGATCATCTAGCAGAGTCAGATAAAGCAGGTTGCTCAGACCAGTTAGATTTTGAGTATCTCCAAGGATGGAGACACCACCTCCTCTCTGGGCAACCTGTTCCAGTGTTCAACCACCATCACAGTAGAAAAGATTTTTCTTATGTTTAAATGGAATTTCCTTTATTTCAGTTTGTGCCCATTGCCTCTTGTCCTGTCAGTGGGCACCACTGAAAAGAGCTCCATCCTCCTTGCACCCTCCCTTCAGATATTTATATAAACTGATAAAATCCCCCTAAGCCTTCTCTCCTCCAGCCTGAACAGTCCCAGCTCTCTCAGCCTTTCCTCATAGGAGGTAGATGCTCCAGTCCCTTCACCATCTTAGTGGTCCCTCTCTGGACGCTCTCCAGTCTGTCCATCTCTCTCTTGTACTGGGGAGCCCAGAACTGGATGCAGCTCTCCAGATGTGTCATCGTCAATGCTGAATAGAGGAGAAGGACCACCTCCCTTGACCTGCTGGGAGTGCTCTGTCTAATGCAGGCCAGGATAGAATATTTTGGTTGGAAGGGACCTACAACAATCATCTAATCCAACTAGATCATCTAGCCTGACCACTTCAGGGCTGACCAAAAGTTAAAGCATGTTGTTAAGGGCATTGTCCAAATGCCTCTTAAACACTGACAGGCTTGGGGCATCGACCACCTCTCTAGGAAGCCCGTTCTGGTGTCTGACCACCCTCTTGGTAAAGAAATGCTTCCTGAAGTCCAGTCTAAACCTCCCCTGGCGCAGCTTTGAACCACTCCTACGCGTCCTATCACTGGATCCCAGGGAGAAGAGATCAGCACCTCCCTCTCCACTTCCCTTCCTCAGGAAGCTGTAGAGAGCAATGAGGTCGCCCCTCAGCCTCCTTTCCTCCAAACTAGACAAGCCCAAAGTCCTTAGCCGCTCCTCATAGGACATTCCTTTCAGCCCTTTCACCAGCTTTCTTGCCCTCCTTTGGAGGCATTCAAGTACCTGAACATCCTTCCTAAATTGTGGGGCCCAGAACTGCACACAGTACTCAAGGTGACGTCGCACCAATGCTAAATACAGTGGGACAGTCATCTCTTTTGAGTGGCTGGTTATACTGTGTTTGATGCACCCCAGGATGCGGTTTGCCCTCTTGGCTGCCAGGGCACACTGCTGACTCGTAGTGAGCCTGCTGTCAACCAGCACCCCTTTCTGCAGGGCTGCTCTCCAGCCACTCCTCTCCCCATTTATACTTGTGCCTGGCGTTACTCCATCCTAGGTGCAGAATCCGGCACGTGGACTTGTTAAATTTCATCCCATTAATCATTGCCCCATGCTCCAATCTATCTAGGTTCCTCTGCAAGACATCTTGTCCCTCAAGAGAGTCAACAGCACCTCCCAGTTTGGTATCATCAGCAAACTTGCTAATGGTGCACTCAACTCCTGCATCCAGATCATTGATAAAAATATTGAACAGAACTGGCCCTCGAATTGAACCCTGAGGAACACTGCTGGTGACCGGCCACCAGACAGGTGTAGCCCCATTCACTACGACCCTTTCAGCTCTGCCCTTCAGCAAGTTCTTCACCCAGCACACCGTGAACCTGCTCATTACACAGTTGGACACTCTGTCCAGAAGGATGCTGTGAGGGACAGTATCAAAAGCCTTACTAAAATCCACAAAAACTACATCCACCACCTATCCTTCATCCACTAGGTGGGTGACCTTATCATAGAAAGATATCAAATTAGTTAAACAGGACTTTCCCTTTGTGAACCCATGTTGACTGTGCCTGATGATTGCATTATTCTTTAAATGCGTCTCAACAGTACCCAGTATAATCTTCTCCATAATTTTTCCAGGAACTGAGGTTAGACTAACAGGTCTGTAGTTCCCTGGGTCTTCCCTCACGCCCTTCTTGTAGAATAACATTGGCAAGCTTCCAGTCAGTGGGGACCTCCCCAGACTCCCAAGACCTCTGGTAGATAATTGAGAGGGGTCCTGCCATAACATCTGCTAGCTCCTTCAGTACTCTGGGATGAATCCCATCAGGCCCCATGGGCTTGTGAACATTCAGCTGATACAGCTGGTCCTGTACAATTTCAGTGTCCACAGATGGAAAGTCAAAGACTCAGGGGACCAGGCAGCCCAAGGTCTATCAGTATTGTTAAAGACTGAGGCAAAAGCAGCATTAAATGTCTCAGCCTTTTCTTCATCCCTATTAGTCAGGTGACCATCTTCAACAAATATCGGTCCAATGTTTTCTTTAGACCTCCTCTTGCTATTAACATACTTAAAAAAGCCCTTCTTGTTATCTGACACAACACTGGCCAGTTTCAACTCTATTTGAGCTTTGGCCTTTCATGTCTTGTCCCTGCATATATGAACCGCAGCTCTGTACTCTTCCTGCGAAGCCTGACCTTGCTTCCAGAGATCATACAATTTATTCTTCCTCTTGACCTCCATGAGGAGTTCCCTGTTCAGCCAAGCTGGTCTTCTGCCCAGCTTGCTTGACTTCCGACACAATGGGATTGCCTGCTCCTGTGCTCCTAAACGGTGGTTCTTAAAAACTGACCAGCACTCGTGGACTCCTAAGCCCTCAAAAGCAGATTCCCAGAGTACTCTGCTAAATAGCTCCCTGAATAGCTTAAAGTTTGCTCTCCTGAAGTTCAGGGTAGCAACTCTGCTGTCCTTTTTTCTCATTACACTGAAAATTTTAAACTCAACCATTTCAAAATCACTGTGGCCCACACAGCCACCTACCATCACATCTCCCATGAGTCTTTCTCTAGTCACAAATAGCAAGTCTAGGAGGGCATCTTTCCTAGTTGGCTCACTGAGTACTTGTGACAAGAAGTTATCTATCTCCTGCAAACTTCAAGAATTTCCAAGACCTGCTCATCACAGTAGTATGATATTCCCAGTTGATGTCTGGGAAGTTGAAATCTCCCACAAGGACAAGGGCTACCGATTCAGAAATTTCTCCTAATTGCCTATAGAGTAACTCATCAGTGCTTACATTCTGGCTGGGCGATAGGTAGTAGACACCCACTACAACATCTTCTTTGTTTTCCTAATCCACCTAATCCTCACCCAGAGGCTCTCAGCTACATCATCACTAACTGTAAGGGCTGTACAATCAAACCTCTCCCTTGCAAATAGAGCGACACCTCCACCTCGCCTGCCCTGCCTATCCCTCCTGAACAGCCTGTAGCCCTCCATCCCAGCACTCCAGTTGTGGGACTCATTCCACCAAGTTTGAGCACCCTCAGAGTCTGGACGTGCTTTCTTGTGTTCAGATGGAATTTCATGCTTTTTTCCTTGGTGCCCATTGGTTCTTGTCCTGCCAGTGGTCACTACTGGGAAGGCTCTGGCTCCCTTGCCCGCGCTCCCTCCCATCCGGCATACACGCACAGAGGCATCTTCCCCTTAAAATGGAAGCAGAGCAGAAAACTGGAAAAGAAAGGAAAACGGGGTCAGGGGAAGCATTCTCTTTTGGTACTACTTACTCACCTCAAAATGCCGCCCCGCTTCCACTGCGCCTGAGCAGGCAGCAACCTGCTACCTGCCCGCATTCCCCAACAACGCGTTGCACAGACACTCACAGACAGAGGGTTGCTTAAAAGAAGCTAATTTATTGTCATCTTTGTATCGCGTATAGGTCCCAGAGGGGATCAACTCTGTCCAACAGGGTGGGTGGTCCCATCCTGTTACAGGTGGTAGCAGGAGCCTCAGTTGCAACGGCATCTTCATCTGGACCGGGGGAGATTCCCCGAGCTCTGCTTATGCTGAGCTCCTCTTGAGCGGTGTCGTCTCCATGCCTAGTGTGCTCAGATCTGCGGCGCGGACTCCCCAGGCAGTCTCCGGGATGAGCAGATTCTCTGTCCCGGTGTCTGAAATTGCTCCCCGGGCCCCGCCAGTGTGAGAGGAAAGTAGGTCCTCAGGGTCACAGGCATGGGTGGAAAAGCCTGTGACCACCAGGATATGGGTGCGGAGCTGCATGAGGTGGAAATTGTCCTGCTGGGTGTGCCTCGCCGTGAGACTGGAAGGCGGCATCTCGACAACAGCGCAGCTCTCCGGCCATGGTGTGCTGCTGGTAAAGCTGGCCTCTGCCTACTCAAGGCTCAGGTAGGCGCCGGAGCTGCCTTGCTGCACTGCAAAAATCATCTCCGTGCAGATGCTCACCTTGGAGGTGCCTGTCAGCTGGAACCTGCAGGACCGGGAGGCGGGCAGCACCGTTAGCTGGCAGTGGTGCGACTGAGGCAAAAGCAGCCAGGCTGATCTCACCAACAGTCGGACCCAGCAGGCGATTTTCTCCACGTCTAAGTAGGAGCGTGTGCAGAGGGTGCGTAGGAGGTACGAGCTCCGATCCCTCAGCAGCTTGTCGTCGGGGTGGTGGAGAAAGCACAACGTATCCCCCAGCAGCTGCTCCCTCGAGCACATGCACTCCAGCACCACACGGGTGCTGGAGTGCCTTGCTGGCAGCTGCCCCGTGGTGTCCAGCTCCAGGCTGAAAGAGTGCCCGGGGGGTGGCCGCAGGAACACGAGCAGGCAGTAGGCGATGCTGTTCTCGTGGACGCTCCAGGCTTCATAGGTGCCGTCCATCCCAATGGCCGGGTGCATCTGCGGCATGAAAGTCCTCTTGCAAAGCACTCGGCAGACACCAAGGAGGTCACCCACCAGCTCCTTCAGCACCTTGCACGCGTCGGGCAGGCCCTGCATTGGCGATGGGCTGGACACAGCCAAAGACCTGACACCATTGCGTGCACGATTGAGGTCTTCCTCCTCCTCGTCGTCCTCCTCCTCGCTGCTGGAGCTGTCCTGCTCGCTGCAGCTGTCAGAGGCAAGCTTCGTTTTCCCGGCCAGCCAGCAGGCCTCGGCGAGCAGGACCAGGGCTGCTGCAGTGGTCCAAAACGGCCACTGCTGCAACACAGAAAGGAGCGTGGCTTCCTCCGCGCGCCTGCTCCGCTCAATCTCCTGCAGCAGCCGAGTCATCTCCTGATGCAGATACTCCTGACGCTGCTGCATCCGCTCAGCCGTGGCCACATCTGTCTGGCGATTGTGCTTCAGCCCGTGCTGGAGGGCCAGCGCAGCCAGGACGAGGGCGATTGCGGCAGCCATGGCCTGGAGGAGGTGGGAGAAAATGGGGCTGAGCAGGGCTGGGTGGGAGGGAGCACGGGGCTGGGGGAGCGGGGCAGGAGCCTCCTGGAGCTGGGGGTGGTAGGAGAGGGGGTGAGGGAGGCGGGAGGGAGCAAGGGCAGGGTTTGTGAGCACTGCATGGATGGGAGCACCCTCAGAGGCTGTCCCAGGAAAGCGTTTGGGCGTCGACAGGCTGGAAGGGGCCGCAGGCCCCGGCTGGAGACAGCATGGGGCCCACCCTGCCCAAGCGGCCCTGATGGCCAGCCCCTGGCTGGGCTGTGCCCCGTGAAAGGGCAAGGGACACCCGAGTAGAGTCTCCCGAGGCCCCATCCCTGCCACCCAACAGCGTCCCACGGAGCCGCGGGCACCCGGCCCATCCCCAAAGCCTCTCTGGGCACCTGCCACCACTGGGAGCCCCGAGCACCTCTGCCCCCAGCCCCCAGGGCGGTACCGTGCCCTGCCCTGAGGGGCTCGGCTCTCGTTCTGGGTTAGAAACCCGCCTTGGCCACCTGCCCCGTCCCCCATCCAGCCCAGCCTTCCCCCTGCATGCTGCACTCACCGATCGCCCGAGTCAAACAGCAGCGGGGCTGCCTGAGGATGTCCCTGGGGACAGCTCCCATTGTGACCTGTCCCCTGTGCTGTCACAGCCACCAGCGCAGCGTCGCCCAGCCGGCAGGCCCCAGCCTTCGTCCCCACCGCCCGGCTCAGCAGGTCCTGGCCATCGCACCAAGTACAAACCCGCCCGGCAGGAGTGAGCTCCCAGGGCCTCGCTTGACAAAGCGGGCAGACGCCCCCCAAAACCGTAAATGAAATGAAAATGGGGACTGTAGGTGGATGTCCCTGACTTACGTAGAGAGGTGCAAAGTTTTCTGGGCCAGGTGGTCTGACTCCGAGTTGTCTTGAAAAGAAGAGCTACGAGCCCTTGGGCAGAGGCAAAACTCCTCCTCCCTCTTCTCCTCTTGGGTTTCTTCTGTCGGTGCAGGACTTAGCCCTGCAAACCCTGACAATCAAGGCAAATGCAAATCGTGTCGCTGGTGCAAGTGGTAAAGATCCTGTGGCTCCTGTCTCCGGCTACCAACTTGCCCCCTGCAAGGGCAAGCGAGGGGCCTGGAGGGTCCACGCCAGGGCCCGCGTCTCTCCACTCCCCTGAGGTTTCCTCGCTTCAGGAGAGCCCCCTGTACACCTGTGGCAGATGCACCCGCCCTGACAAGGACTGGGGGCATTAAGACTGCTGAGTGCTTACTTTTCACGCCCTTACTTTTGCGCCTTTAAGGTGGCGAGTGCTGACCATCAGGTACACACCTTGGGCCAGTAATTACCCAGTAATTACATCACATATACACCTCGGGCGAGGGGTAAGAGTGTTCCGGCGTGTGTCCCCCATGGGGTCACAAGTGCTGCCAGCAAACCTGCTCCAGCGTGGGCTCCTCTCTCCATGCGTCCACAGGTCCTGCCAGGAGCCTGCTCCAGCATGGGCTTCCCACGGGGTCACAGCCTCCTTCGGGCATCCACTTGCTCCGGTGTGGGGTCCTCCACGGGCTGCAGGGGGATATCTGCTCCACCATTAACCTCCATGGGCTGCAGGGGGACAGCCTGCCTCACCGTGGTCTTTGCCATGGGCCGCAGGGGAATCTCTGCTCTGGCGCCTGGAGCACCTCTTCCCCCTCCTTCTTCACTGACTTTGGTGTCTGCAGGGTTGTTTCTCTCACATATCTCCCTCCTCTCTCTGGCTGCAGTTGCTGCTGCACAGTTTCCCCCGCGCCCCACTTCTTAAATATGTTATCCCAGAGGCACTACCACCATCGCTGATGGGCTTGGCCTTGGCCAGCGGCGGGTCTGTCTTGGAGCCGGCTGGCATTGGCTCTATCAGACGTAGGGGAAGCTTCTAGCAGCTTCTCACAGAAGCCACCCCTGTAGCCCCCCTGCTATCAAAACCTTACAATGCAAACCCAATACACCAACCGTAAACCTAACACTGCCAAGTCCACCACTAAATCATGTCTCTAAGGGCCACCTCTACACGTCTTTTAAATACTTCCAGGGATGGGGACTCCACCACTTCCCTGAGCAGCCTGTTCCAATGCTTGACAACCCCTTCAGTGAAGAAATTTTTCCTCATGTCCAATCTAAACCTCCCCTGGCACAACTTGAGGCCATTTCCTCTCGTCCTATCGCTTGTTACTTGGGAGAAGAGACCGACACCCACCTCGCTACAACCTCCTTTCAGGGAGTTGTAGAGAGCGATGAGGTCTCCCCTCAGCCTCCTTTTCTCCAGGCTAAACAACCCCAGTTCCCTCAGCCGCTCCTCATAAGGCTTGTGCTCTAGACCCTTCACCAGCTTCGTTGCCCTTCTCTGGACACGCTCTAACAGCTCAATGTCCTTCTTGTAGTGAGGGGCCCAAAACTGAACACAGTATTTGAGGTGCGGCCTCACCAGTGCCGAGTACAGAGGGACGATCACTTCGCTAGTCCTGCTGGCCACACTATTTCTGATACAGGCCAGGATGCCATTGGCCTTCTTGGCCGCCTGGGCACACTGCCGGCTCATGTTCAGCAGGCTGTCGACCAACACCCCCAGGTCCTTCTCCGCCAGGCAGCTTTCCAGCCACTCTTCCCCAAGCCATTGCATGGGGTTGTTGTGGCCGAAGTGCAGGACCCGGCATTTGGCCTTGTTGAACCTCATACAGTTGGCCTCGGCCCATTGATAGAGCCTGTCCAGATCCCTCTGCAGAACCTTCCTACCCTCGAGCAGATCAACACTCCCGCCCAACTTGGTGTCGTCTGCAAACTTACTGAGGGTGCACTCGATCCCCTCATCCAGATCATTGATAAAGATATTAAACAGAACTGGTCCCAGTACTGAGCTCTGGGGAACACCACTTGTGACTGGCCACCAATTGGATTTAACTCCATTCACCACAACTCTTTGGGCCTGGCCAACCAGCCAGTTTCTCACCCAGTGAAGAGTATGCCCGTCCAAGCCATGAGCAGCCAGTTTCTCCAGGAGAATGCTGTGGGAAATGGTGCCAAAGGCTTTACTAAGGTCTAGGTAGACCACATCTACAGCCTTTCCCTCATTCATTAAGCGGGTCACCTTGTCCTACCAGAAGGAGGTCAGGTTAGTCAAGCAGGACCTGCCTTTCATAAACCCATGCTGACTGGGCCTGATGATCTGGTTGTCTCCCTTCTCCTCTTTGATTCCTTCTGCCAGGGCAAGACTTAGCCTTGGGAACCCTGAAAGGATACAATAAAGGCAAGGTACCACTGTGTTCCTGTATTCATATATTTATAGAAAAAAGGAGTATAGAAGTTGAATAATATTTTTAGCAGAGTATATGGGATAATAATTTAAAAGCCCATGATGCTGAGAAAAGTTAAATCAATATGGTAGCATTATTACAGGATCTGGGACTGGTCTTCCTTCATTAAAGTTTTCTTACAGTATGCCTTTCAAATGTTGGAACTGGCCCAACCATCTTCTGGTTTCTGGCAGAGTTTCAGGTTCATCCTTGAAGTGGTTTGAGTTGTTGCTGAAAGTCCACTCTGGGCTTGAGCACAGTGAAGAAAAGGCTGTGCACCACGTGGCTTTTTATCCAGAAATAGTGGCTGGGCAGAAACCTCCAGCAGTGTAGAAATAGCTTTTGATTCTGTCTGGTTCTTGGTTTAATGGATTTATTGAGACTACAGGCATTGTTCATCAGTGAGGAATCCATGATATGTCTGGCTGTGCCCCCTAATCTACCATTTTCTGGATACGTGCTGTCATGACCTAAAGGGTTACCCTGCCTGCAGGTGTATAAAGATTGTAGCCGTGGGTTCGTAGGATTCTATAATATTTCTCTACTTTATTACAGATTACCACCAATACCACAAAAATCACCACTAGCAAGTATACCTATGATTAATAAAGCAAATAGATATGTGTCAGGCTATTACAAATTATTATTAGCAATCAATACTAAAGCAGTGATCAATAGTATAGCAGCAACCAATTATAGTAGCAACCAATGATAGCAGCAATCAAGCATGTATATATAATATTACAAGTTACTACAAATTTATTACTAGTGAAGCAAACATCAATAATATAACAGCAGATATGGTGTGGTTTAGCCTGGCAGGCAGCTAAATACCACGCAGCCATTTGCTCACTCCCCACCCTCAGTGGGATGGGGGAGAGAATCGGGAAAAAAAAAAAGTAAAATTCGTGGGTTGAGATAAAGACAGTGTAATAGGACAGAAAAGGAAGGGAAGATAATAGTAATAATAATAATAATGATAAAAGAATATACAAAATAAGTGATGCACAATGCAATTGCTCACCACCCGCCGACTGATGCCCAGCCAGTCCCTGAGCAGCAGCCCCCACCCGTGGCCAGCTTTCCCCAGTTTCTATACTGAGCATGACGTCACATGGTATGGAATATCCCTTTGGCCAGTTTGGGTCAGCTGACCTGGCTGTGCCCCCTCCCAGCTTCTCGCTGGCAGGGCATAGGAAGCTGGAAAGTCCTTGACTAGTGTAAGCACTACCTAGCAACAACCAAAACATCGGTGTGTTATCAACATTATTCTTGTACTAAATCCAAAACACAGCACTGTACCAGCTACTAGGAAGAAAATGAACTCTATCCCTGCCAAAACCAGGACATATGGTTATGATTGATTACTTGTATATATGCATAGTACCAAGCGCATTAAACAGTTCTCAGAAGGGGATCCAACTGTCCCAGAAGTGGGAGGACAAACCGAACTGACCCCACAAGTGGGCCCAGCAGGGGACCAATAAAATAACAGGCAGAGTCTCACTTTGAAGATGATCCACATCAGTTTGGAGTCAGCCAGGCATCTCTGGCGAGGGTCCAAGATCTCGCAGAAAGTTTGTGCAGACCCGTTTAGGAAAGGGAAAAAAAAGTGCATGCAGCATGTACTAACAGCTCTTGCAGTTGAAGATCCAATAGCAGCTACCGACTCTTACTTTCTCAGGATGTTTTCCCCCTTTTCCAGGCTATTTTTCACCTTTTCAGATGGTAAGTTCCTTGTTTTTGCGCTTATCAATGGTAGCTCAGGATATCTCTGGTTTCTAGGTACCCAGCTGTACTTCAAGATGCCAGCTGCATCAGCAAGGATGTTCTGGTTCACATGCCTAGTTCCCAGGCCAGCAGGCATTTTCTTCTGTCAGTATTTTTCCCTTCTAACCAGGTCACCTTTCTGGCTGCTTACACCTGCTTGCATGACTGTCTTCAGTTACTGAAGGACAGTTGGACAAGGTCTCCGCTGGAACAAGAAAAGTCCTCCATCTCAATGTGGGGCCACGTTCATTACAAGGCAACACTACTATTGTGTTCCCCTACATGAATTGCTCATGAATTGGAATTCGAAGGGCAGCACGTAGCTGTAGGTGTGCACATAGATTTAAATAGACAAGGGACGGTGCTACTGAGGATACACAGATGAAGAGCCAAATGATGAGAGGTGCAGGTGGACGAAACTGAACAAACATGCAATGTGTTTTGAAATTGGAAAGCATCTATAGCTACTTGTAAGGGACAAGGCCCACGTGTCTGTGCTGTGAGCACAGACAATGCCCCAGGGAAAGCCCCAGAAGCCAGCCACGGGCAGGGGCCTGGTGTCACTCTCCTTGACTGACTAATGTCTCAGCCACTCCTGGAGCTGGAGTGAGAGAAGACTCTAGAAACCTTGGGCTGGAGCCAATAAATAGGGGTGCACGTGAGCCTCCTTGGGGCACTCGCCACACTGACACCCCTCCCCTCATTGGCAGGTCCGACACCGGATCCAGGATTGGTGATTTCTTTATCTCTCTCTACCTCGCTCCCGCTTCCCAGCTCTTTCTTTCTTTCTCTCTCTCTCTCTCCCCCTCCCTCCCCCTCCTCCTTCTTGCTCTCTACTTTTGATGTTGCTAAGTAATACAAGTCCTACCTCAACTCCTCACAAAGCCGCTTAGCTTGTATTATATATTAAGACATAGAGGGTTGATGCTTATAGAAGTGTTTGTGCCATTAAAGTTGGAGTTTGTTTTTGGACCTTGAGTGTTATTTCACCTTAATCCACACTGAGGGGATTTGTGGATCTTAGTCACTCTCCCCTTGCCGCAGGTGGGACGTGACACTACTTCATTAATGTATATTCACATTGTATCTCAGTTAATCTGCCTCCAAGGGTTTAATGATATTTGAAATACAAAATTGCTGATAGCAAGTATGTTTCATTCTGTACATAATACTTGGATAAAGTATCACAGAATAGCAGAATAGTTAAGGTTAGAAGGGACTTCTGGAGATGGCCTAATCCGATTCTCCCTGGTCAGTGCGGGGTCAGCTAGTATAACTCTAGTTAACCCACAATAGATACCAAATTCTAGCAACACGCTATTTACCCTTTAACAAACCATATATTAATTGCATGCAGAGACACAAAGACACGCACATGTACCTTCAAAAAGGTATTATAAATAACAGCATGTGTTCTTACAAAGTTGATGACCACATCTGAGTTATAAAGAAATGTTTATTAATACCTGTGTAACATTGCATCCAGCCTATGTTTTAATACAACTTAGATTTGAACAGTCAAAGCCTAGTTTTGGTGAACTCATTTAAAAGGAGGAAGTCCAGAGGGGACCTAGCTCAGAGCCTTGTGACACAGGATCACACCACAAGCATTTAAGGAACTTGGAGTAAATTCACTCTTGTTGCTTTAGTATCAAGACTAAATTATTCAAAGGATGGACTTTCATCTGGCTTTGCATCAACAGTTAGTCTTGCCTGGAAACATGCATTCTTGCATCACTGTGCTGTACCCAGCTCTTACACACATGTAGGAAAGCAACTAAAAGCACATTCTCCCCACTCCTCTTCAATCCAAATTACACAAGCAGCACGTTCAAATTTAATGTAATATCCATAATCTAGGGCACCCAGTATCGACTTTAAACAACTTTTTAAATCACCCGGTTTATGAGTCCCAATATACCACAGTAAATTACGTGCTAAAAGCTTTGATTTTTTTTAAATTTTTTTGGCTGTTGCTATTTCAGGAACACTGAGGATTTATGGTCTAAAAACATTTCTGGCAGATGGAATTGTTAAATCATTCAGATGTTAAATCATTCTCTCAATGTAGAACAGTGAGTTTATAGGTATGATATATTCTCAGCCATGACCTTCAGTGCCTAAAAGCCATTATTTAGCACATCGGGCTTTGCAGGACTCAGCACTGGGAAGACAGTGACAACCCTGACATGGCCAAGTACACTGCAGCATTATGTATAGAATCAGGTACCTTCACAGGAGAGTAGAAGTGTGCTTAACGGGGTTTTGCTAGTCAGTTTTTACACATATTCTGTGAACCTCTAGAGTCACAATGACCAGTATTTTTGTGTCTCTTGTTATAATTTGCAAAGAGTGGAGCTGTAGAACATACGGCTTTTGAGCAAATAGTTGCATGAGCCACCATGTGTCCCCTTCAGGACATTCAGCTCATTCATTTCTCATTAATATTTTCACAGGATTTCACTAGCCAGTAGATTTCCTGTCCTCTTTCTCATACATATTATTTACCTGAACAATATGGACCAAAATAAGCATGTCAGGTGACACTCCACAGTTCCAGTGGAGTGAATGAACTGTGCCAAGGAAGGCTTTCTGGTGATAACGGACCTTCCAGACAGGGGCTGCGCTAAAACTGGCATAGCATCATTTGAGCTGTTGAGAAATTTATTGACAGATCACTGAGTGCTGATACTTCAATGTCCAGAGGCAGATTTAGAGTTGAGTCAACAGGAGATGACTGCTCCTCTGCATCAAGGAGACTAGCAGACTTTGGAAGCTCTAGGAAGGCAGCAGATGTTATACCTCATCTCTGACTGTGGCCTGTGGCCTCAAGGTGTAGTCTAGCAACTGTGCCCAGCACTGACAAATGCCTGCCAGCCATCTTTGTCATTTGAGCAACTCATTCTGAAAGCAGAAAATAGGACTTTGGGCACCATTTTTTGCCTGCTTTTCTTCTAAGGTGTCTGATCCAGCTGCTAGTGAGTCTTTTCCATTGATTTTGGGAAGAATTGACCCTAGGAGTCTTTTTTCCGCCCCATTTCTTCATACTGCATAGGAATATAGGACTGGAAATGAACTTGCGTGCATCAATTATCGTCCTTTATTATTATAGACATGGTATAATTAATGACTTCCAAAACCCAATTTAATAACAGCTAGGTTGTTGCTTTTTTTTGTTGGGGCCCTGAGGGCACCAAGAGGCCTGATAGTCCCTTCCCAGCCCCCCCGGGGCTGCCCTGCACTCTGCCCATGGCCCAGGACACCATTTCAGCCCCCACCTGGGGCCGTCAGTCCCTGCCCCAGTGATGCTGTAGGATACTGGTCCCCAGCTCCCTTGACCAGCCATGGGCCCCCCTGAGCCAGGCCCATCCATGGGCCGATGTCTTGGCCTGGCCTTGGGCTGTCCCCATCCCCAGGGAGGTGCCTGGGGCTGGGGCTGCCATGGTGCCCCCAGCTGCCCTGCTCCCAGGCTGGCAAGGCCCTGCTCTGATGACTCCTGAGGGGATCTCCCACCCGCCCTCGCTGTGCCCTGACATCTTTTTTGCATCCTCTGTTGCAGCTGGAAGGCTGTTTCAGAAGCTCAGTTTACTTCTTATGCAGAACTGTTTTCTAATTTTCTACCCTAAAGCTATTTATTATGAGCCTATAATTATTAGTGACAAATTGTTCTCTCACTTAGACAGAATTTTCCTTTCCTAACAATGCAATGATATATTTGTAATCAATGATCAAATCAATTCTCAGTGCTGCTTTGCTAGATTAAATAAGCCAAGCCACCCTTATGTCATAGGGTCTCCAAATTCAGGGTTGTCCTGGCCATCTTTTAGTTTGTGTCCCTCTCAAGTATGAATGATTGGAATGATATGCATTACCCCAGAGAAGACAGCAGAAACACTTCACACAATACCATCGGTATTTTCCTACCTCTGCTTGAAATACTGTAATTAATACATCCAAGGATTGACTTCGCCTTTTTCAGAGTTGCCCTTTATTGGCAGCCTGAAGTATCTTGTTATTTAGTACATCTAGATCATCTTGCCTCCAAAACATGAGATTCCAGCTTATAACAGCAGTTTGTGTTGTAAGTGCCCCAGGACACAATCGTCCATTTTGTACCTGTGGTCTCCTCTTTATTCTCTTATACTGACAAGAAATGGGAGAATGAAGAAAGCGAAGAGTATAGACAGTAAATTCCCAAAGAGTGTTGAGTTCAGGAAAATGACACAATGCCCTAGGGAAGGCTAAGCTATAATTCTGAGCTGTGCATTGTAAAAAATATCAACATAGTTTAAAGAGAGTATTTTCTGCTCTAAGGGGAAGACTGTAACTGTCTGGAGACCACCTGTGGGCCTCCAGTGCTGCAGGCTGTGGAAGAGACGTTTGGTTCTGTACAAGTGACATCTTACATTAGTCAGTGCATGAATAAGCACTGACTAATAAGCCTATCTTCCTGAGCTTTGCAAGTCTCCTTGTTTTCTTTTTTTTTGCATAAATGTCGTTTCATAACTGACATCTTAGTAATTTCAAAGAGCATCCTAATGGTTCTTAGCCAAACCCTGTGTACAGGATTGCTGCTGTTCATTCGCAGCTGTGCAGAAGCAGTAACTTGTAAGCAATCATGAAACAGCACACAATTTTGATTTTAGTATAGAATGCGATTTGTGCACACATAAGAAACACTCTAGATAAAATCATATTAAATTATTCATTTTTTTATGTGTACCAAAGGACCTTCGAAATTTGGGTTAATGTTTGTTTGCCAGAAGTTCTACAGCAACACACCTATGCATGTTAGTAACTTCAGTAAGAGAGTTCAGTATTTGAAGACTACAAGCAATGAAAAAGAGATACTTTCTACACTAAAGTCTTGGAAGAACAACTTATTACATTAATGATGGAATCAATAATGTCTGATTTCTAAGGTTTTGTGTACTCTTTCTACACTCCTCTCACTATATTATATCGGGATTCTCCTGCTGTGTCCCCTGTGACATTCTTTGCACCTGTAATGCCTCCAGTAACCCTCACTTAATAGCTAACCATCATTTCCATACAAAGTCTCTCTCATATATTACCTAAGTACAGCTGTATCCAGTATGGAGCTGTGTTGATGCTGTTTGGCTTTTGGCAGGGCAAACAGAAGAGAAGACTGTTGAGTTTATACTGGGGCCTTTCCCTGAGGGACACTAATTTAGGTTGCTTTCCTCTCCCTCAAAGACAATTATGTTCCTACAGGTTTCATGAAAACTGGTGAAACTTGTAGGAACCTAATTATCTTTGGGACTACAATTCTCTGTCAAACCTGACTGATATTAGACAACAGCTCACAAATTATGAGAGGGAGGGATGGATGGATGGATGCACACTACAGCCACAAAAGCCCCATTTTTGAGGAGACTAGAATGCAGCAATGGCTTGCTTCAGGCATATGTTCAAAGTCTAAAAACGCAGCATGACTTGTCTCTTCCAAAACCTAAAAATAGGGAAATGCTTTACTTACTGGTTGTTTACATTTAAGTAATAGAAAACAAGTCTGCCCTGATGTATCATTAATAAAACTAAATTGTAAAGCAGCATCAATCATTTCAGCAAAAATAGAGGTAGTCAAATATAACAACTCCTTTTGACATTTTGTGGGAACAGGCATTACAGTTTCTCTGGTTTTGGGAAAAGAAATAGGTGATCAAGTTGTGCACAGACCCTTGGGGTGTGAAAGTTACTAGTGCTGTGGGTTGTCAGTGGAGAAAGAGCCTTGAGAGAAGAGGGGAGAGTCTTGAAAAGAAAGGGGAAGAAAGGCAGATTTCCTGTGGGTTCTCAGTATTCGTGTGGGTGCTCTGTGTATCTGTGATCTGTGTGTCTGGGCTGTATATATATGTCATATATATGTGCTCTGTGTGCATGTGCCTACTAGGAATACATCTTCAGCCTCACTACTGGTTGGACCTGGGGACGTGGAGCTGCTGCAGCCTCGCCTCCCTTGGGCTCTTAGATCCAGCATGACATATCATCTTCTAACAGTGATACTTAGCCTACAGATGCTAATACTTTCAAATGATAGAACTGGTCCGTACCCAGTGAAATACATTGAAGACTGGATATATTGCAGCACTGCCTTAGTGCTCTGAAAGACTTCTAAGCATAAACAACCTCTATTTAGATAGATGTTTAATTTCCTAAGTGAAGGAACACAGTAGGGTGGTTATGGTTTCCCAGAGAAAGACTAGCCATTATTGAAGGAGCATTTATAAAAGGTATATTCTGACTGTGAAGGCATATTTTCTAGGAGGAATTATTGAAAAGGACCAAAACACAACACCTCTACATTCTATGTAACAGCATTATTTGGTCTTTGATGTAGACAGACACCATCTGATATGCCGCCCACATTCCAGAAAGCCTGACTTCTCTGGGGGAGTGGGCAGAGGCAATGCTGACAGGCGAGCAAGCACCAGGGAGAAACAGCTCTTGCTTCTGACTTGGGCTTCAGCTTACTCCCAGGGCCTTTCTACCAGAGATACAGGATTTCTTAAATATTTTAGAACTGTTCTCTTTACAAAGCCGTGAGATTAATGGCAAGTGTCAGTCGACGTAGAAACGAGTCCAGGATCATCTGAAACTGTGCCATAGTCTAAAAATAAAAGGAGTTTATTTTTTTTTCAGAAAGCAGTCATGCAATATTAACTTCAGCCCAGCAGGACTGTCTGTATGCGAGTGAGGGGACTGAGAAATGCAGATGATGCAAGAACATGAAGTGTGTCTGATCCAGGCAGGTGCCAAGAACGCAGAACTGAGTGAGCGTGCTTGGGAAGCAGCAGCTCTGCCGTGAGGTCAGTGTAAATCTGAAGGAACTGTTTTCCCCTCTGTGTACCAGGCTAGGGCTTTTCTGCAGGAACTGTGGCTTCTGTAGACACTCCTGCGTAAGCATATAACTATCTTGCTGGTGTACTTCTGGCAGCGAAGTATAGTAGGCTGAAAACAGGATTTCTTCCCTGTGTTAAAGTCAGGTCAGTCATGTTCCCTACAGTCATACCGCAGCATTGCATGGGCTGACATGTCATGCTCTCAGCAACCGCACAAGAAAATGCAGCCTTTTGGATTGCATTGAAGATGCATTCTTTGGCTGCTCTGAATGAAGCAGAAGAAAGCTTCGCAATGACAGCCACTGGTTCTTGTTTAGGGATGAGGGGAGTACGAGTGATTGTTTAACTGTGTTTCCATGACATTTTGTTCTGGCAAACCAGAATCTCTACAGCAAATTAGATAGAGTTTACCGAAACAAATCCTGTTGATTAATCTGATTCATTCCTGCAAAGAAAGGAGTCCTCATGATGACTTCTCTTGCATCTTTCTGGAAACAGTTAAAAGTTGCAGGGTGCATGGCTGGAGTGGAGATGTTTACTAAATTCCTTCCCCTAGCTGCAGAAATGAGTGAAGAAGACTGCCAGTACTTCAGATCTGGCAAAGTTAATGTACTGCATCCTTATATGGTTCAACGTCAAACCCAGTAGAACCAAAAGGGAAAAAAATCTTTTTTAGGAATCATTTAATGTTACACAAAAATGTACACTATGGCGTAAGGATTATTTTGAGAATAAAAATAAACATCATGAAACTAAAGATACAGTTTGAGATGCTTCCAAAATACTGTTCTGCTAGTGCTGTCTGTAGATCAAGGAACATTAATAAATTAATGAAAGAAAGAGTCCTTCTGAAAAATTAACAAGAGCATAATGGGGTTGTCACAGTTTTAGGAAAAGCTATCCAAAGGCAAAATTAAGAAATCCACTGTTAAAGCAAAGAATGACTGCTTTATGTCTCAATACACTTTCTTTGAAAATGGAGATGTCTGATAGATTATGCCTGTTATGCAGATGATAAATAACTTATTTTTCTTACAAGTGGTGCAGCAGTCTCTGAGAACAATAGCTTCCAGTGACATCTGATTTATGAAAATCCTAATCCTTGAAAACATAGCTAAAAACTGCAGATGGCAGCCCTCAACCTCTGAAAACATTCCTGGAGATTTAACTGAGCACTCCAATGATTTTGGCTATCTATCTGTATCATCGTGATGAGAAGCCCTAACTGAGATCAGCTGCTTCAGATACTGCACACGTTGATAGTGAGAAGCAAAGAATTTGCAGCCCAGATAGACAGAGACAAAGGTGAAAAAAGGAGTTGTGTTATTCCTGTTTCACAGAGAGAGGGATAAAAACACAGGGGAAGTAAGGAGTTGTGGCACTCTTTCTGTGATAGCAGAAGGGAGCTTGCTCCCTCTCGTGTGCCAGGCTATCCAGAAGCTAAGGCAGCTGCACTAACATAGAGTTGAATTTCAGCCCAGCTTGTGAATTTGAAAGCTATTAGACCCCCCTTGAAGCCGTCTCTTCTTCAGGCTGAACATGCCCAGCTCCTTCAGCTCCTCCTCTTAGGGCAGGTGCTCCAGCCCTGGACCATCTTGGTGACCCTCCTTTGGGCTGCCTCATCTATCTTTCTGGTAGTAGGTGGCCCAAAACTAGACACAATAAAATGTTTTTCAGATTCTTTGGATTCAGAAATGCACCACTTTCAGTTAAAGAAATTCCTTCTCCTAAAGCATTCTTCAAAAGGTGGGCGAGAACTGCAGTATGAAACCATGAGTTTCAATGCTTTGCAGGGTACAAAAATCTAGTTAAATCTTGGAGTTACTTGTTTTTAAGAATTATTAAATGCCTCGGGAGAGTTTTATGGTTCATAAAATCAGGGTTTCTAAAGATATAAACTCTCTGTATTGGAGTAAACTCCAACCTCTAATTCTTGAGGATTTGGTGGAAATATTTCCTGGAGATCAGTAATTCTCTAATCATCAAGAGCATCTCTTTTTTCTACCTTCTTAGAAAAACTTTGTTAGTGACCAGATACTGGGTTAGTTGAATGCTCCACTAATTTAATATGGCATTTTTTCCTCTTGTAAACGTGATCCTCCACCTCCCAACTGTGTAGGATTGTTTCCTATTTTTAATTCACTAGCATTTTTCATGGCACAACCTTAATACACTGTTTCCACCCCACTCCCCACCCCCAGCTACATCCGGGTCAGTATGAGAGAGAACAGGGGAATTTTCTTTGCACCACGCTGAAGGACAATAAATCTTTAACCCTGCATGTGAACGAAGCAGGGACCAATGAAATGCTGATATGACTGAAGAAGGTCCTTCATCACTCTCACAGAAAAACGTGAGGCATGCTGAGTGTGAAGAGGATGCTGCCCCATGGCTCCCCACCAACAGCGCGTGTGAAACTGGAACAATGGGAGGCCCTTCCAGCCTTCTTGCCAGCAATGTGCACAGACGGAGATATCTATCGATGTCTATCTTTACATATACAGACATAATGCAGGGGCAGAGTTGTAGGCGTGTTGACATCCCTGCTGGGTGTTGGGGACTTTCCCAAGGAATCGAGGCTTCTCCATAGCCTCTATTCCTGACTGATCCTCTCTCTTCAGGCGTCAGTCTGCGTCTGAAACGATAGTACTAAAAACAGAAGAAAAGGGCAAGTGTGTTTACAGCAACAAGAACAAAAGGTTTATATTCCTAAATATTGCAAATGCCAGCAAGGCAGTACAGCAGCCCTGCAGCAGGAGCCAGCTGTCCCCCCGGGAGACGCGGTGGCAACGACACCTAGTGTCAAGAGCTCAAATAGGAGGTTTCAAACCTGATCTGCTCCACTGGGTCTTTCTGCATGAAACCTATTTTATTTAGTCCTGTTTTCTTCCCAGTGTCACACCTTCCCCCCGCTCCCCGCCCCCCGTAATCTTTTGAAAACTACCCTCCTAACAGATACTGGATTTGAAGTTGCAACCTCCATAGTACGTGGCAAGGGTCCTAACTTGTGATTGGGTTATATTGCGCTAATAGCCTGTATGGATGTTCTTGGTAGATAGATGGGACACACAGTGCATCCCCAACTGAAGCTACAATGAAAATAGTTAGCCAGGTTCAGTAGCCATTTTGTTGATCACACATTTTCTCTTTCACTTGGTTATAGAAATTACGACCAGCTGCCAATCTTGCTGGTCTCTCTGCCAGATATTTTATTGTTGGAGTCTTAAGTGTTTTTATCCATTTAATCTGTCACAAGCTAGGGAGACAAAACCAAAAATATTTCATCTATCAGGATTGTTCCTCATGTTCCCAAACATATACAGGGCCAGGGTTGACTGCATCCTGGATGAGGAGGGAGAGCTTTGTTTTTAGAAGTGGAGAAAGGGATTTTCCGGTGGCAGAACTACCACACAAGATAGTGTGTGCTGGGAAGCTATAACCTCTGTAACCTGATATATCTACCTTATAATGTCTAAACAATAAAGTCTTTTTACTGTGTGTTCTGAGAAACTTAGTGTTTTCTATGGGATTCTATGATTCTATGAAGTATTTCCCTTGCACGCCAGGTGAAGAAGTGTCTCTGGCACTAGCTTTTCTGCTTGCAATGTCATACCTCTCCCTGCTCCTGTCCTGGAGCTGGGCAGACAGTCCAGACAGATTGACTTGATCTGATGACATAAAAGCATGTGGATTTCCTGGGAGTTTTACTTTTTAAGGATTATGCCTGAAAAGAGTAAAACTGAAAAACCTTAATTTTAAGTGAAAACAGCAATTAGACAACTGGTGTTATTATACTCTTGCTTCTATCTACTTGCCACAAATTTAAAGGAAGTGTAAGCTTTGACATCAGCTTGAGCATTATCTGGGGCTCTTTGCTAGAGACTGTGATTTCCAATGCTCATCCCTAGCAGTGGCCTCGGAGGCTTTTTGCAGTGATCAGGATTCCAGGACTCACTGTCATCTGCGCTTTGGATCTGGTTAAGTAAGCGAGGATGTGGAAGGAATTCTTCAGCCACTTACAAATGTTCCTTGACAATGAAGATGCTCCAGCTGTGAGAATCTCTCTCTAAAAGAAACCAAAGACTGGCTTATCCTCTTGATGAGAATACATTTTAGTCTTATTAGTAGAGTACCACTGCGACACACAGATCATGAGATCAGGTAAAAAATGTGAACTGTAAATAGCTTAGAAGTGTAAACAGCAATGACAAAGACATACAGTTCTCCAGCGTGCACAGATTTTTCTTTATATACGATCAGAGTGACCACTGCCATCTTACAAAATTTCCTGGTCAAAAATACAAATTTTTCAAATGTTATGTCAATCTGCAATGAGAAAACACAAAAAATATCAGCCAGTTACGGTCTAGAGTCTTCTCCTGCAAGTAAATGTGACACAACAAAACAGTGAGTTCAGTGAACTGGGAAGGACACATAAATTCAGTTTAAAATGTTCTTGAAGTCTGAAGGAGACTGTGGCTCAGATTTCAGAGAATGGTATCATTAATCAGTGCCTGTCTGCAGGGAGAGGCCTTGTTCAGAATGACAAGTTTCAGAATTTACTATTCCCTGCTGCGATCACTATTAAATGTAGAGCCAACTACATATGAAATATTTATAGTTTCTGTCTGCATCCTTTTTTACTGAGACATGGAGATATTCCAATAGGTTTGATGTTTTTGAACTGGTGCTCATTCATTTGCCAATCTCATCCCTGCCTATGTTGTCTCCTGGGATCTTAAGCTGAGTTTTATGAATTTCTGACCTTCTTACCAGGCAAAACTGTTGAGTTTGTATGTTCTGTGACATTGTTCCCAGGGGTATTCCTGGTACCCCCGGGAGTGTACACCTGGCTTCCTGGAGGCAAGAAGTAGCAGAGATTTCGTCTCCGAAACAATTGCTCAATAACTCCTATTAACTCTTATTTCTTACAGACCATACCAACAACACAGACAATTTTTGCCATGTCTGTAAGTAGTTAGCCTTCTCTGCCTAGCTGACTGTATCTTTTTACTTCTATTATTAGAATGACATTATATTCTGTTATTGGTTAGTGGGCTTTCTGTACCCTTTGTGGAAGTGGCAGCTTCAGGTTTGCTTGAAAGGATTTTTGTTGCAGCTGCTAATCTAAATGCAAAGTGTGAGATTGCCTGCTCTGTGTTGGGTAGGGGACACTGCCCAGTAGTTGGTATTCCACTCTTTCTAGTAGGGTAGAAAATATATGGGTATTCTTAGAATCATAGAGTCATTAAGGTTGGAAAAGACCTCTAAGATCATCGAGTCCAACCGTCAACCCAACACCACCGTGCCCACTAAACCATGTCCCTAAGCACCTCATCTACACGTCTTTTAAATACCTCCAGGGATGGGGACTCAACCACTTCCCTGAGCAGCCTGTTCCAATGTTTCACCACTCTTTCAGTAAAGACATTTTTCCTCATGTCCAATCTAAACCTCCCCTGGTGCAACTTGAGGCCATTTCCTCTCGTCCTATCGCTGGTTACTTGGGAGAAGAGACCGACACCCACCTCGCTACAACCTCCTTTCAGGGAGTTGTAGAGAGCGATGAGGTCTCCCCTGAGCCTCCTTTTCTCCAGGCTAAACAACCCCAGTTCCCTCAGCCGCTCCTCATAAGGCTTGTGCTCTAGACCCTTCACCAGCTTCGTTGCCCTTCTCTGGACATGCTCTAACAGCTCAATGTCCTTCTTGTAGTGAGGGGCCCAAAATTGAACACAGTATTTGAGGTGCGGCCTCACCAGTGCCGAGTACAGGGGCACGATCACTTCCCTCCTCCTGCTGGCCACACTATTTCTTCTGACCCTATTCTCCTTGTCGGGCATTACCCTCAGTTTCAACCCATCTCTATTCCCGGTATAACAATTAAAATTTGCTATACTTTTATATAAATTGCCACCATAAACTTGTTGGTTCCTACTGCAATCAGAAGGTGATGAGAACTCTTGAGTTGGCTGCTGTTTGCAGGTAAGTATGAGATTTCTCCCCTAAACTGTGCCACAACTGTTGCTGCCAGCCATAAACTTCTGGGTGGTTGATATTTGGATAGTTGAAAGGGAGAAGTGTCTGTTTAGCCTTGGTCCATAGTGAAGAGATTAATGACAGCTTTGTCAAATGTATTCCATTCCCCTATGCAATATTACTTGTTAATTCTAAATTAATTCAGGTTTTCAAGTTATCCTGAAAAGAGTGGGACAGTGGTATCTTTTAAGTTGTATTGCAGGGACAAATGTCAGGATTACATTCACTAATGCCTAGTTATATGCTGCATGTCTTAAAAGCACCCCTCCAGAAGGCAGATTAAGACATGGAAACATTACTAATCGTATTTCATTGAATGAGGAACAAGTTTGCTTTATTCTGTTTCTGAATATTTGCTTCTGTTCTTTTATTAATTTTTTACAAATTATTTTTATCTTAAAAAATAAGGCAGCAATAGTTATTAGCTAATAAATCCTGCCCTATAGGAATAGTCTAAAATACAGTTTCCTACTATACATAAATGCATTTTAATTTTTTTAATATGTTCATGAACTTTCTTGTAACTGACACTTTCTTATTATTTCATACATAAGATGTGGTACAGGTAATTTGTTTTCCTATATATCTGTTGAGTGCCTGATCCATTTTCAGTTATAAGGCAAAATAAAAGACTCATGTTAGGAAACAAAATCAATCTTGCTTATATTAGCCTAAGTGAAAATAAACCAGAAATAGTTGGAGTTGGATCACAGCAGAATTATTAACATTATTCTCAGTATATTTTTTTGAAGAAAAGCTCTTACATTTTTTAGACTGAAATTCTAGGAATACAAAAACTCAGGTCAGAAAAGTAAAGGCTTAAGGTGAAAAGATTCCTGCTAATTTGGCAAAATAAACAAATATAAGAGAAGAAAATGGTAGATCAAAAATACCGACGCTCTAAGAAGTGACAAGTCTTTAAAGACTCAAAAAGCTGAGGTACAGGAGTCTAACGTGAAGCAAGCACCATCTTCCTGGTCATCAGTGAAGACCTTACAGACATGTGTGTGCTTTAAATATAAACTGCAGAAACTGTTTTACCCTGTAGAAAAGGATGCTTGCAGGAGGCAAAGGAAAACTGAAGGTACCTGGGAAGGCATCCAGGCAGCCCTCAGAGCTGCTACATGGCTTGGGCCAAAGACAGGAAATGTTCTGGAGGAAAGAGAGGAGTTTGTGGTAGGGCGCTTAAATCGCTGTTCTATGTGTTAAACCTGAACAACTTCTTGGCCTATTTCGGTTATTAGTTTTTCACTGGTGAATCATGAATCTGCACCTGTCCTTGCATCGTGTGTCCAGTGCTGTGCTGCAGACCATCCCTGGCATGGCAGTGCATGACTCCCCGGCAGCTCAAGCTTAACACTGGTGACACTGAGCTGCTTATTTCTTGTCCGTAAGCCTCTCACTGCTGCCTTTCTCCGTTGCTGCTGACAACAGCTTCATCCTGTCACTCAGGCTCATAATGTGAAGTAAGGGCTCCTCCCTCCTACAACCTGACTTGGCTGTGAATGTCTTTCTGGTCCTTCGCTCCATTCAATTAAATACAGGTCCTTTATTGAAAGCTTAACTGTACCTGCTCTCCTTCAGGTATCTTTCCTCCCTTGCTGTAACTTCTTTCCTTGCAGCCTCACTGGGAACTGTCTCTCTCCACTCCCCATCACTCAAAACACAACACCCTGTTACACCTGCCACTGTTTCTCCTTTTTGCTCGTTTCCACTGGGCTGGTTTAAATGTCTCATCTTTGTCTTGAAGGCTCCATGTCATTCAGCAGTCTGATCTTCTCTCTTACCTTGCTCCCTTTGCTCCAGTAATGGCTCCAGTCTTTTCTCCGGGTTGTTTTCTTCCTCTATTCCTTTCTGCAGGACTTCTTCCACATTGTATTTTTAGAGCTAGACCTGCCATCAGAGGCTCAAAGCTTTCATAAAGAGTATTTATTATACTTTCATAAAGAGTATTATACTTTCTCCTGGTATCGGCTGGGATAGAGTTAATTTTCTTCCTAGTGGCTGGCATAGTGCTGTGTTTTGGATTTAGCATGAGAATAATGTGATAACACACTGATATTTTAGTTGTTGCTAAGCAGTGTTTATACTAAGTCAAGGACTTTTCAGCTTCCCATACTCTGCCAGTGAGGAGGGGCACAAGAAGCTGGGAGGGAGTATAGCCAGGACAGCTGACCCAAACTGACCAAAGGGGTATTCCATACCATGTGACATCATGCTCAGTATATAAACTAGGGAGAGCTGGCTGGGGGGCAGCGACTGCTCCTTGGGAACTGGCTGGGCATCGGTCGGCGGGTGGTGAGCGGTTGCATCGTGTTGCATCACTTACTTTGTATATTCTTTTATCATTATTATTATTATTATCTTCCTTTCCTTTTCTGTCCTATTAAACTGTCTTTATCTCAACCCACAAGTTTTCTCACTTTTACTCTTCTGATTCTCTCCCCCATCCCACCAGGGTGGGGGGAGTGAGCGAGTGGCTGTGTGGTGTTTAGCTGCCTGCCAGGTTAAACCACAACGTACTTTCATAAAGTATTTCTGGGAAGCTGATAGACACTGTATAAAACTTCACACACAACCAGCTCTTTAACAAGGTGCTAGTATGAATGCGTGAATCTCTGACTGGCGTCTCCCTGTCTGAACCTATATCCGTCTGTAGGACTGCAAGCTTTTCAGACAAGGGCTGGCTCTGACTGTTGTCTCTTTTATGTGTCTAACTGCCATACCTCGCAAGTAACTTTGTGAGAAATCTGGGAACATACTGCTGTAGATTTTAAGATACAAGCTGTATTTTTTATTATATTGCATATACGAGCAACCTTTTTTGTAATATTGGGTGACATATCTTGCTGTGTTGAGATGGCAATTGGGAATGCAACTGCAGACATCAGGAACAAATTTCAGAATAAATGTCTTACTGCCCAGTTGTTGCTTTGGCAATATCTTTTAATCCCAAGGCTTTTTTTCTGTAAGTGTTCCAGAAAAGGAGCTGAGAGATCTCTCTCTCCCCTCTATTTAAAATACCTTTAAATTTGGGTGAAGTCCTCTGATATTTCTTCCCCATTGATTCTGTTGTACATGTATCTCATAGCTGATGATACCTGCTCATTAAGGAAGATGTACTGGTCTCATTTGCAGCATGAATGCCATAATTTTAACTTATAAAAATATTACCTTTCATTGCTTTGCCTGTCAGCTGAATGTGAGATGATATGCTCATGGTAGAGCATGGTGACAATTGAAGTACAATATCCAGTTGTGTTCTGCAGTCTAGGAAAGCATTAATGTTTTCCCCGTCTGTTCTCACTTCCATTGTAGCGTTTTGCCTGCCACATAATATTAAAATGCTGACAATCTCAAGCAAAACATGGGCTGAATGTTTGTTCCTGTTCTTGCCATGCTCAAACAGGCTTGCATGTGGTTCTTATTTCACCATCACAAATTGAAATAATACATGCTGATTTAGCTGCAACATTCCCATGTTACTATGCTTGTACCTGTAATGTACCTAGTAAACCAGCATTTAATGAAAATTAAACTGGATGAAAAGTATTTTATTTATATGTTTTGTTTAGAAACAAATAGAAATTTTAGCAACAGCCGTGAAAGGCAACATTGTACACAGCTATGGATGGAGAAGAATACAAATCCAGTATATATATACATATAATATATTGATTATATAAATAGGTTTCTAATATTATGTTAGTGTTATGTCTATTAAAGCAGTAAATAACCAATGAAATATTTTCTTTACTAGCTGCTGTAATTTAATTATAAAATCCTGGCTTTCCCAGCCTGGTGAGTTGCATTCCCAGAGCAGTATGTCCTGTTTGCTAGAGGCCAGTCAGTAATCGTGAACAATAGGTCCGTCCGTCCTTTACAGTGCGTGAAATGTGGAGCTCACCCTCAGTTAAGAGTGTGCAGTTTCAGTTCAAAACAATTTTGTGGATCTGGATGTATTTCATATCCTCACTTTTCTCTGTTCTGGAGTTGTTTTTTAAACTCTGTATTTCTCAATATAAAAATGCAGAAAGCATAAGGTACTCGGTGTATGCTGTTACTGCCGTGAAAAATCGAACAATCTGAAAACACAGAGTTAAACTCTGTGTGTATGAGAGAATATATATGTATTGTGCTTTATCATACCAGCCCTTTGTGTTGTTATGTTGGCCTGATCAGGCAGACAGTGTTATGTGTGAGATTATAGTGCTGGCTTGTGAGTAAAAGTGGGACAGAAGGACAGAGTCATATAATCAATGCAAACTCATTTATTATACAAACAAGCATCTCTGCTTGGTCTAGATAGATTTTCCTTATGGACAGGTGGTGGCGTGGCCTTCCTTTTGGGCAGATGGGGTGATCAGGCTGACCTGGTTTTAGAAAAGATGAGAACTGGGTTTGTAATCATGTCCGTCCTTCTTCTTTTGGCTGGGTTTGACTCTCTGTTCTTACAGGAGTGTGCACGTAGGGGAGTGATGAGCCCCAGCAGCCCTGCCTCACTCCACACTGGTGCCAGCCAGTTCCTGCTGCTGCACGCGAGCTCTCATTACATGCAGGGCCAAGCACAGGCGAGACACCTTAAACGCAACAGTGCTCTGATCGGTCAAACGTGGAGTCACTTTGGCTTAAAGAAAAAGTGTTCAAAAACCAGGTCCTGGAGGTAGACTCCACTCATATACTGTATGCTCGCTGCTCATTTTAGACCAAACCAGCCTTTTTTACCTGAAGATATTTTGCTGTTAATGGTGACATACAGCATCATACAGCAATGACATCGTACAGCAATAGCACCATGTAATTCAAATCATGGGTTATTTTCACCCAAGGTTAACTCTCCTTGAGGTACACATCAGATTTCCCCATCCTTCTGCACTTGTTCGGGGTGAAGTCCCACACCCTCAGAGGTGAAAACCGTTCTAGGTACCTGCCCATATTCTCCCATGCACCTTGCTACCCATGACCACGCTGCATCAGGGCATATCCCTGTGTGATATTCCTAAATAGTTGGCTAACCTTAGGAAAGACCAGAAACAGATTCTTGAGAGACACCAATATGGGCATTCTGATTACCCAAGGGTGCTGAAGGGACTGAAGAGCCATTGTAACAAGGCAGAAAGCATCTCCCCACAGAAGAAAGGGAAGGTGCCATTCTTTGTTTCCTCCATAAATCGGCTCTCGGAGAAGAGGGAAAAGGTGTAATTGTTAACTGTCTCCATGAGAGAGGATGTTCCTGAGGTACTGGGATGGCTGCAATGCAGGGCCCAAAAACCAGATTAGGTTCACTCAAGGCCAGTGAACTTTTAGCATAGTTCTCCCAGGCAAAACACAACCAAGTGCTACACAGCATAGCAAACTGCAGAAGCCAAAACCAGCCTTTAACAAACTCTCACATTTGATGTACAGCAAGAGATGGAGCATGGCACGGAGCAGGTAAGGGAACAAACAAACTAGTGTCGAGAACAAATAAGTCAACATTGCAACCAGCAACTGCTAAACAGATATAATAACTAGTTCCCTCTAGCACGCTCTGATCGAATCTGTCATTATCTCAAACACTTCATGCCCCATGTTGGGTGCCAGAAAGGACTGTGGTGGGCTCACCCTGGATGGCAGCTCAGCCCCACACAGCTGCTTGCTCACTACCCTCAGTGGGATGGGGGAGAGAATTGGAAGGGCAGAAGTGAGAAAAGTCATGGGCTGAGATAAAATACAGTTTAATAAGCAAAGGGATAAAAAAAAAAGGAAAACCAAACCAAACCAAAAAAACCCAAGTGATGCAAAAGCAATGACTTCCCACCAACCGACCGATGCCCAGCCAGCCCCTGAGCAACAGCCCCCTCGGAAAACTCCCTCCCCCAGTTATTTTACTCCTGCATGTGACGTCATACGGTGTGGAATATCCCTTTGGTCAGTTGGGGTCAGCTGTCCCGGCTGTGTCCCCTCCCAACCTCTTGCCCACCCCCAGCCTGCTCACTGGAGGGGACAGAGTGGGAAACAGAGAAGGCCTTGATGCTGTGCAAGCACTGTGCAGCAACAGCTAAAACACTGGTGTGTTACCAATGCTGTTCTGGTCACAAACCCAAAACACAGCCAAAAAGGCTGCTCTGAAGAAAATTAAATCCATCCCAGCCAGACCCCATACGATACTGTAACTCTATGCTTGTGGTGTCTTTTAGATTTAATTTGGATTTCCTCTTGGCCACATAATGAGGAGGGTCTTTGATGATGTCAGGAGAAAATGTCAGAGCCCTTCCAGAAATATGGCCCTGACTGGATCCTGCGGTGAGGAACAGAGGGTCAGCTCAGAGCCCCACAGCCTGGAATCATCCTTGGGTCTGTCTCCCCATGTTGGGAAGCAAAGAGGCAGGTTTGGGCATGGTGAAAGGGGCAAAGATACTCAAATGCCTGCCTTACTGCTTGCTAACACTCTTATCCATATAATGTAACTTGTGTTTTCTTTTTTTTTGCATGTCACATTCGATATTGCTTCCCCCCAGAACTGGCAGGTGGCGTGCACTAGCCATGATGAATGTGGATCAAAAGAAATTCTTTCAAGCCTAATCAGTTTTGTTCTTTAATTCACCTGAAGTATGCTAAAACACAAATAAAATATAGCTGATAATTTTTGTTTGCCTGCTCTGCTTGTGTTGAGGGGATTTTTCTTGTTAAAAGTCTCCAAATTCAGAAAACCATCCTCACTTTGAAGCCTGACAAAAACGTGAATTAGGACAATTACAGCAATGAGAGCAAGTGCATAAATTTTGAAGCACACGGAGCATGTAAATCTTTTGTGCAGATTTTAAAGGAAAGAATAATTAAAGACATGAAGCAATCTGGAAAGTAGGGTAAAATGCAATATAGATTTACCAGGATAGATGGCATCAGGCTGTCTCGATAGCTCTTTCTAGTTTACTAGAGAAAGGAAATGATATGGATCTCATATGGCTTTCTGTAAACACTGTGTTATCGACTCATTTCTTTTGTGAAATGTGCTTGACATTTCTGTTCAAGTTGTTACATTTTAGATGGATGGATGCTGTCAGGGTTTATTAATCAAGAACTCTCCTAGTAGCCTTCCTATGGCTCAGAGGCACTATATGGGAAAGTGCTAACTAAGGTGTAGAAGATGGGAGTTAGTATGAGAATGGATAGGGAACTGGTGAAACAGGAGGAAACAGTGGGCTGCAGTGCAAAGGAATGTATCAGGTCATGGAGCAGTAAGCAAGACAGCTCCTTGAGCGTAAGTCCTAGGACTGCTCTTGTTTGAAGTCTTCTCTGATGACTGTGACTCAGTAAGTGCTTAAAAATGAAAATTTCTGATTGCATTGGACTTGGATGCATTGTCAAAACAGAAGAGGGCCAGAATTCCATAAAGGAAGAACTGAACAACCTTTGCTACTGTAGAGTTAAAATTGGCATGAAGTTCAGAGCACAAAATGAAAGTGCAAGGTCTTGTACTCAGGGCCTGACAGATACAAGTCCTGTAGAAGCTCAGCACTCCATTAGGAAGCAAAGAAAAAGAAGGACCTGAGAAGAAGGAGATGGATACATGAGCTGATCACAGGATAGGTATTGCTCGCTCATTTTATGTTGCCATGGAAAAGGCGAATGTAATTCTAGAATGTAGCAGGAAAAGCATTTCCAGCAGTGCTGGTATGAATGGCAGTGTGAGAGGGCCTGGTGAGACTCCTGGAAGACTGTACAGGCAGGATCACTGATGTTTCAAAAAGACTGGGAAAGAGAAAGGCTACTGAGATAGCTGGGGAAGGGAAGGCTTAAAGGAGATCTGGTTTCTGCCTATAAATGCATATTGAAGAAACTTCACAGGTGAATAGAGGAGCTATTTAAGGTAAGAATAAAGTTGGCACAAAAGCAGAGATATATAACCTTGTCCTGAAGATACCTAAGAAAGAGTCTCTTTAGCTTCTGTGCTGGGTCCCTCTACGCCCTGCATGCAAGGAGACCCCAAGGAAGCAGGTTCTTAGCTGTTTGACAGGATGCTTGGGCCAGGGGAGTCTACCCAGAGCAAACAGTGGCTTCTGAAGGAATGCTTATATCGCCCTAGCCCCTTTAGCTGGCATTAATCGGTTAGGGTGGAAAAGAAGGTTTAACCATTAGGCTTTTGAAGTGTCTTAAAATAATTCTGATTTTTGAAAATACTACCAATAATAGAGAGATGGCTGGATAGAAAAGAAAAGAAACTTTTTGTATTGAATATAGATTTCCAATCACAATAATATAATTTCTTTTAGAGATATGACTGCTAATTTTGATCACTGGACATATAGTTGCAATTATTTCTCTCCTTAAAGTAACATAATAGCATTAAAAGAATATTTTGTTGGCTAGTTGTATAAGAATGAACAAAATTAAATGCCTGAATCTTACGTTAACACACCTTCAGCCATACTCTTGTTCTTGCAGCAGATTATTGTCTTTTACTGCCAGTTAAATTACGAGTTCTCTGAACCGTGTAAACTGCCATTGACTACTTGGAAGAAGTTTTGCAAAAACGACAGACAAATGGTCTCCCAGTGCCAGACTTTCCCAGAACTAAGCAAGGAAGAGAGACATAGTCTTCCCTTCCTTACCCTTTCTGAGCATTTTTCTTTATTGACACTGAAGATTTGCCAGACTATATAAATTGCTACATTTTGTGAAATTAAAAATAGTCTATCTTTGTGGCTTTGAAACTATCATTTGTATCTTGCTTATGGGTGGGGACAAATAGTGGAGGGGTGGAAAAAACTGTCCACAAAATTGTCAGGTAATAGAGCTTTCCTCAAACATAATTGCAATTGCCCTAGTTCATTAGTCACGGTATTTGCTGACGGGCTTACGTTGAAAAAACAGCACTCTGCAATCACTTGATAGAAATATTTCTGGCAGAGATGTCTTTGCTCTGTAGACAAATCAAACCTGCCTTCTGTTATACAGTAATTAGTTTCTGAATCCCTATATTATTTGGGAAAAAAAAATATCTGCCTTTGAATTCCAGTTACTGGAACTTTTTATACCCTTGTCTGCTGACCTCAGGAATTAATTATAAATGCCTTTTCATCTTGTCTGGATCGAGAAAAGTCTAAGATTTGAAAATAAAATAAGGAATGGTAAGGCCCAGTAACTATCACAAGCTTCATAATGTTCTTTCTTCATTACCCATTTTTTTTTCTTAAAAATAACAAAGGAAACAGCCTTGTTTGCAAGAAATACACCTAGAAAAAGCAAGAAATCATGTTCTTATGATTATATCTCACTTCCCCATCACTCCTTTCCTGTTATAGATCTCTTCTACCAGCTTATAGTGTTCGTAGTGATGCTGCTTCTCTACAGATGCGCGTTGCCTTTCTGCAGACCTGGGGAGGTTTGTTAGGGAGCAGCACGAGCAGGGCCACTCCACGAGGGATGGGAGCCGGCAGCCTAGGGTGACGGGCTGTGCCCTCACCAATGGGGCACAGTCCCCTGGGGGCTGAACGTGGGGGGCAGAGCCAGGGACGGGCAACAAGGTCCATCGACAGCCACAGAAGCAGCAAGCAACAAACCAGGGCCAGGGTCCAGCCTGGGTGTCTGGTGAGCAGCAAAAGGAGATGGGACCAGAGACAGGCACACCTAACAAGGTAGCTTGGCAAGGATGGGGTGCCCAGGTCTGACCTGAATTGGAGGTCCTGGGCATGTGGGCTGGTTGTCCCTGGTGATGCCGGTCTGGGCAATTAAAGCCTGTTAGTGCCCTCAGGGCTCTCTCAATTTTCTGGCTTTGTTTTTTTTAATTCACCCTTTCTCTTTTCCTTTATTCTTAACCCTCTCCTTGATGCCTTAAAGTTCACTTTGATCTCATCCAGCAGTGTCAGCTAGCTTGTTTTCAGGTCTCACAAAATACCAGCCTGCTTGTTACACCTCAGCTGGGGATGTTGGAGGGAAATTAGCCATACGGAGACCATTGCTATAGCAGACTAGTGGCTGGTAACAGAAAGGCCTGAAATCCTGCAAGCCAATGGATTACAGTGACAATTTCCATGTATCTCATAAAGTCAGTCACAGCCCCTGGGGGTCCTTTTACCTTCTGCAAAGCAGCAGCATTCCACTGACAAGCAGAAACCTTATATCTCAGTCCCTCCCTGCTTCATGGGGGATGAAATCTTGATGCTCAGGCCAGTCTGCTAGAGGAATAAGGAGGTGGATGAGAATAATTCCTCCCTGATCCTGAAAATAATAGACTAGGTGGGCCTGATGCTTAGCAAAGGAGCAGTTGGCTAGTCACAAACACTGTTCTTCATGTGTGCCCCTCCTTAGTGTATGCCCAGAAACCCACTGGTAGGGCTGACATTACAATTTATTCACTATAAAATCAGTGATCAACACTGGGGGGGAAAACACTTCTGTTTTACATGGGGAAAAACGGTTATGTGGCAAGAATCCTGCATCCTGACCCGCTGGGAGAGGGGATTTGCATTGCCATATGAAATATGAATGACAGATTAATTAGAGCTTTGGGCGTTAATTATATTAGGGTTGATAATTGTAAGGTAAAAGCTGCACAAGAATGATGCGTATATTTTCACGGGAGAGTATTCAGTAACTGAAATCTGTAAGCTACTGCTACTTCTTTCTTTCATAGATTGTCTGAAACATGTCCAATGCATTGAAGTAAGGGATAATATTATTACAAGCTTGATTTGAATTGAAGAAATACCCTTTGGACTCCTTTCCTTGCCCTTGCTGCATCTTATAGTATGGAAATGTGTAAACGTCCATAGTCATCTGTGGTACATTTAATGGTACCTCACTCAAAATGGTGATAGACTTATTCCTGTAATAATACATTAAGCTGGTACTTTGATAATAATTTCACTTCTCTTGTTCACTTCTTTTTGAAGTACTGCATCTCCACAGTTGTGCCTTCTTGGTGAATATAAATATTCTGAATGCTTTTAGAGAAAGCTAGCTATATTGAAATACATTGTAGCATTGCTTATTAATATTGTAAAACCAGACAAATGACTCATAAACGATGTTGAGAGGATAAACCTGTGTTAGTACAGCACTGGATGTTTCTGTACTGGTTGTTGGTTTTTGTAATTGATGCATTATACTTAATATGTATTGTCTTAATAAAACATTAATTAATTCATCCATTTTTTTTGATACCCTGGTTTGCTGAGGAAGTAAAAGAAACTGGCAACGTAGGAGTAAAGAAATGTTTGCATAACTCCCATAGTGAAAATCAATGATGTACATGCGATGAAGATGTGTAAGATTTCCAGGAGTTCTGCTGTCATGGCTTATGACACCATGACCCATGTTTCATGTTTCAAATGCAACTCTGGAAAGGCAAGACATTAATTCAGTGAAGACACAGGCGTTCTTCAGAAAGTGCAGAGTTTCTGACTGTGTCCTTTTTAATTTTGGAATTTTTAATCTTTGGAGATGCCGGGTATCTCCCATGCAAAAAACCAAAGGGAACTCGTCCAGCCAGCACGGTCACTGGGTTGCCCACAGTACTTTTCCTTCCCAATGTAAGCTAACAAAATGTCAGCTGGTGGTGGCACACAGACGATAGGTGCAAGATACAAAGTGAAATATTGAAGACCAGTCTAGGCACTCCCTGCTCATGCATACTTGGTTGGGACAAGACATCTTGCAAACGCTGTAGTGTGGCTGTAACTTACAGGTTTTGGGTGTGTAAAAACCTTAAGTTTGAGAGAGAGAATAAGATACTGGCTTGTAAATTATAAGCAATATCCAGCCCGTGATAATAAGCAATCATTGAGATAGCTGGTGTCGTAACAGATGAGCAGAAAGAGATGATGCTACAACAGCACTTTTAGGGAGCATGTCTTGCTAAGTAGCCCTAACTGAGTACATGGAAAAATCCAAAGATTTCTAAGCAAACAACAGAGAGTAATACAAGTCCTGTCTTCATTATTTTAAATGTAGCCTATCTTTGTCCTAATGAGTAGTCAGGAATCCTAACTCATATTATTATCCAGGAGCAGTGTGGAGCAGGATGCATTTTAGCTAATAGCCTCTGGTCAAAAGATGCCTGAATTCAAAGCATATATATTTGGATTCCCCAAACATCCCTCACATTAACCATTATAACATGTAAAAAATGCATCTTTCCTGTCATAGTATACCATTAGCTGGAAAAGGAATGTGGCCATAGTTGCCACGGTCATTATTCCCATAGTTATAATTGCTAACTGGTTACTGTAGTCACTGGTTGTATTTGGGACAATTACAGATGGCATACATGGATAATCTATTGCCTGTTTGGGAGATGTGGTACCCTGTAGTGTACTCCAAGACAACTTTAGTATCAAGTCAGTGTAGTGTCTCCACGGGTGTATAAAGCACTGCAAGCCTTCCTTCCTGATTTCATGCAGTCTTTCAAAGATAGGTCTCATGGTGAAATCTCCTTGTGGTATCTATACCATTTTCAATTTGCAAGCCCGTAAATATTTTCTTCCAGCACTGGAGAGTTGTTTGAAGTGGATTTAAGCCTGAAAATATATTTATTTTTCTTTACTGTCTTTGGCAGACCCCTATTAGATAATCGAGGAACAAAATTGCTGATTTATAGAGGAATACTACACATCACTGGTCTGATTTCCTGGGTAGCCTGCATTTCGTTAGTTCAGCAAAATAAGAATGGCATTTTAGGGAGCAGAAGTGCCAAGAAGCATTGTTCCTCATTAAAAATCTAACCTGAGCAGCAAGTTGAATTAGTGAGATGCCACACTAGCAAGGTTATGTCATGTCCAGGATTAGATATGTTTCTCAGAAGAGGTTTTAATTTTTTATGGTTAACTGTTACACTAGAGCAACCACAGAACTACAAGACTAGAGTTGGCTCATACATGTGTGTCTTGAAGCCTGGCTCAAGCAGGCTTGCTGGTCTAACTGTAGGTTTGCCATTATTGTGACAGTTTCTGGCATTATGTCATGCTCCGTTTTGTGCATTCCCTGTTTAAACAATGAATGAACAGCAGAATGTGTTACTCCTTGCAATCCAACCCATATTCTATAGTTGTATGGGTTAATATTTGAGATTATAGATGTGATTATATATGAATTCTGTATTTTAAAGAGGTTTGATTTGATTCTTTTTCAGACTCTCACTTTATTTTTCTGAATCTCTGCTTCTAAATAAAAATCTTATATTAGATCTTTATTGGTCATGATATCTAACATTCTTTAAATGTACAAATCAGAAGCTTAATATTTTTTTTCTTTTATATTGATTAGCATTATAGCTGTCAGTCTTGCACTGAATTTGGTGCAAGCATAAAGATAGTGTCAAAGAGATCTAAAAACCCCACCCCAATTATTATTTTTAACTTTTTAACTCATGCTATAAGCTTTCTTGATAAAGATATTTGGCCCAAGAAACATTTTCTCACTTATCTTAACTTGTCCTATCTCATAATCTTAGTTTGGTATCAGAGTTTTCTAAGAACACTGATTTCTCTACAATTTTGTGTATTTTAAACAGTGACCAATTTGGCATGGTGGCTTATTTAAATACATATATATGCATACATACGTATATCTCTCCATATATCAATATATCTGCATATCTACATCTATATATCTCTATATATAATATCCATTGAAGGTTTTGATCTCTATGCAATTGATTCAGTATTCTCGCCCATTTACTCGTTTATTTATGTTTCTTAGACTATAGAGAGTGTTTAAGTTTGTCTAAAATTTTACTCTTGCCTGCTTGAATAGGAACAGTAGGTGACTGCAAGACTGGTTTCATTGCCAGTCAAAACAACAAGTAGCTGTAATTAGTTTCTAAGCATATATTTACTGTTCCTTTCCATGAGTCACATCCTTGATCATGTAAAAATTTGTTACTGAATTTCATGGGTAGATTGGGAAGATCTTCATTCATGTCTGTACTTCCCTATGTATTGGGGTGTGATCAGAAATCACAACACTCTCTGCATGTTTAATTTTTGAAAGATACCCTAAAGAAATTTGGAGGAGTTCAGTCTTTTTATCCCCATTTGACATTTGGTGGTACAATATGTTTCTGTCATGCAGAGAATAGAAATAGTACAAGAGAAGCTTTGCTGCAGAGCATATTCTTTGTTTTAATGGGATTTTGTCCACTGGATTGTTTCTGTTTGTCAGATCTCCACCATATACAGAATAATTATTACCTGTGCTAGTTATTTTTTAAACTTCCAACTTGAGATTCGGGGATATGTATTGATGCACAGGATTAGCTGGCTGTTTGAGGAGCTGAGGGACTCTAACCAGGTACATTTGTAATTTCTAGAAGGATATATGGTTTCTCATTGAAGTGTCTTCTGCATTAAAATACCTATAACATTCTTACACACCTTTTTCTGGCAGTATGTGACTTAATATTTCAGGCATTCTTGTGGGTGACGTAGGACCAGCAATGAGGTGATTTGCTCAAGTTAACCAACAAGCCCATCAGATGGAGGAAAACAGTTCCCAGGATTCCTGTGCATAGAGGCCAAATGACAAGATTGCACAGCCTGCTTTAAATTTCTACACATTACTATCAGACAGTATTTTAAACACTGAATCAAACCAAATTCTTTTTTCAAGAATAACTGGCACTGATTTTAGCACAGACTTTGAGGTAGCTTCTGTAGATCCAGTATTATGTATTTATACTCGAGTTCCCATGAGTTAAGGGATTGTTCTGTAAAATTAACAACTCAAACACTGAAGATGCCAAGGTAGTTTGCCCTGCGTAACTGAAGTGGTTGCCAGGGTAATGGTAAAGAACAACTCCTGAATGTTATGATTTTGAAAAACATACTAAAATGCAGGCTCACAGCTGCCTACATTAAATGTTGCCTTATTTCTTCTGTTGTCTTAGCCCTAAGTTTTCTAGGAGAGAAAGTGAATAATAGCCCCATACATACATGAGCCCTGTTTCAGGGCTTGTCACTACTGTACCAAGCAGCAGCAACCACTATGCCCAAACCCACTTGGATTAGGCTGAATTAGAAGAGTCCTACTGTGGGGGGGGAGCTCAGACCATTTTTCAGACACTGCTTGCACAGTGTTGCCACCGATGTGTGTGACATACCTGCACTGCTGTGAGCTGCTTATTGCCAGTGTTGCAGCGTATCTGGGGGGAAAATTCCTCTGTGTTCTCGAGGCACATAATCAGAAGGGGAATTTTCCCAGCAGTGCTTCTTAAATGGTGAGTCCTGATGCTCTGAGGTTCACAGAGGGACTGACAGAGGCTTGTGAAGTTTCAAAAGGCTGTAAAAAGACAGACATATAATTTTAAGAAATTCCAGTCAGTGTTCAGGGGTCTCACAAGGACAGAGGATCAACAAAAAAATTAATTATTCTCTCAAAAATATTGAGTAACTTGACAGTGCATTGTTCCTTCTTGTGCTTTTTCATTGCACGTTTTTGGGAAGCTTTGAATTCTGCTCTGAACCACACCCTTCATGCAGTGCTAATGCTAATACAATTGCCATTTTGAACTTAGGCACAAGATGCAGTGAGATGGCTTTTCAGCAGTTGCTAAATGCCCTCAGAAGACAGCAACATCCCTTGATCAGTTTACCATCCAAGCCACAGCTATATGTGATAAAGCTGTGGGACAAGTATTGCAGCTCAGTCTTGATACAGAGGCAGTTGTAGCCAAGGAGTGCAAATGCCGAATGGGAGGGCAGGATTGCAGGCCTTGGAGGAGCAGTGTTGCACCTGAATGTAACTGGTTTCATCTCAGGAGATGAGATAAGGAGATGAGACCACCTCACCAGGGCTCAAGTATGCAAGTATTTCAGATGTTCTTCCAGTTTACCGCATCATCTGCATAGTCAAGGTCTGTGAAAGTCATCTTGCCAACTACTCTTCCTCAGCTTGGGTTGCCTACCTGCCTCCGGCATGGCAAAATAATGAAGAAGGATGTAGGAGAAGGCTTCAGCTGCTTGTGGTTCTCTTCCCTTCTCCTGCCTCTCTATTTTTGCCCTGTGGGACAAGATAATGACATTTAGCAAGAAACCAGCTTTTTGTGCCTCATAGCAGCATGTGTGAGTACTCCACAAAGATTACGCATGTGGTTTTTGAAACATACTCTGCCTGTGTCATATTGAACCACAGCATATGCTCATTCCCTTTCTGCTAAAGGGAAAGTAAGTAAACAATCACACAAATGCGAGAACTGCGATGCTGAGAAATCAACCCATGGCACACAAGGATAATTTACACAGAGATACTGTCCCAAGAGTGATTATTATTCAGGCCATTTACAAGAAATCTGCTACAAGCACAGCGTGCAAGTTATTTTCATTTATAGGAATGGCAGGCTGAGCTTTTAGAAAATAGCTCTGAACTAGACTGCATTGTCATCCTGTGGAAAAAGCAGCTAGTGGATCTCAAATTTGGTATTTTAGTTTCCCACAATGTCAGCATTTATGATTCTTCCTGGTACGAATACATGCAATTCTGTGTGTTGTTGCTGTGCTGGAAATAGAGAGGGAAGTGACATCCAGGAGACACTGGTTCATTGCCTTGAGACTTGCAAGGAAATTATTTAAAAAGGAGTCTAACAAGGGATCTAGCTTTCACATAACTCACATTATCTGAACAAAATTCCCTTTAACTGATGAAATATTTGAATAAAACACATTGTCGGCGAGGCTAATAGCAGTTTGAAAATCCTGGCTATCAAACGGGGATCCACAAGAGAAGGAATACTAGGCAGAAAATTTTGGTGTGTTTTCAGAATGAAATTACACTACAACAATATCTATCATCGAGAAGTTTTCTAGCTGAATCCACCCACAGTCCTATGGCAAGAAAGGGACTAGATTTCAAAGGCTATGGAGAAAGTCTGCCTAGTCTGGTCTTGAAAACAGGCTGTAAGTCATGTAAAAGGAAAGACTCAAATCATAGTAATAACTTCTACTATTCTGAAATGATTTAGGACAGAGAGAGATTACCTTTTCATATTAAGAAGCAAGTAAATCTCACCATTTGGTGTATTGCTAATGTCAGATTCAAAGATACAATTGTGAACTACAATACTGTCCTTGCATAAATTGAAATCGTGGACAGTTTTGCAGCATTTCAGCTGAGTGTTGCAGTGTAACAAACCCTCTGAGTGTTGTTGATTCCAGAAGAAGAATTGGGGCATTGTAGAAAAAAAAATCAAGCTAACAACCAAACCCAAGAAAATAATAAGGACAAATCCATCCTGCATAACTCTGAAAAATCAGTTCATGCAAATGTCTAACCTTATGTGAAAGGGACACTTATTATTGTCTTGTAAATGGTGCTGTCTTAAGAAATGGCTAATCAATAGCTGTATTATACATTCCAGAACACGAAGCCAGAATAGGTTCCAGATGGGCTGGGGGTAGGAGGTCTGGGAAAATAAAAGGCATCTTGAATTCCAGTTTGGAGGAACTAGTCTTGTTTGTTAACTGCATTAAATGCTGCTAATGTTTATTTATTGGTAAAGAAAGATGTAGAAAGATTTGTTCTGATGGCACTTCTCCAAACAAGCTTTTAAAGAGAGGAAAAACCACATATTTTAACTCTCTTGTCAAAGCCCAGAAAAAAATGTCCCCTTCTAACTTTCTGTTTTCCACTAAGGTTAAAATGGTACCTCTGCTAAGTTATCTACTTCTTTCTACACAAAATCACCATTTCACCAAAGTTCAAACCTGCCAACAATAGAAGGATTTTAGCATTTATCAAATGAAAAAAATAAACTATAATGTAGACACATTCATGAGGGAGTTCAGCTGTAAAATGTGAAGGCCATGTTACTCTAACTTCTACCCTGACTTTGATCTCTTTTGGTAGCAGAAATTGGTATTTGGTTATACACATGAGCCAACCATGCCCATTCAAGTTTTTTTTCTTGCTGTGTTCATTGAAGCTGATAAGGATTTGGCAATAGAGAAGATGGTTGATGTTTCCAGCTGGCATTTTAATAGAGCATTATAAGAGTAACTGACAGTCAGCTATTCCATCTGAAAATCTTTGCTGTTATTTTAGCAAGCTCCAGTACAGCTGGTAACACATCGCATCCTGCTGCTGCCAGGGCAAGCCCTTTTCCTGCCAGGAGTCCTGGAGTTTCAGAAGTATCTCAGGCATGTTATAAATCATCTGATGTCTAGTAGAATAATCTAACATCAGGCACCATAATTTACGTTTTCTAATTACTACAAATATTATTTGGTGTCTTGTCGTGGTTTAACCTCAGCCGGCAACTGAGCACCACACAACCGCTCGCTCACTTCCCCTGCCCCGGTGGGATAGGGGAGAGAATTGGAAGAGCAAAAGTCAGAAAACTCATGGGTTGAGTTAAAAACAGTTTAAAAATTCAAATAAAATAAAGTAAAATAGTAGTAGTAATAATAATAACAATAATAATAATAATAATAATGATAGACCCTACAAAGCAAGTGATGCACGATGCAATTGCTCACCACCCGCCGACCAATGCCCAGCCAGCCCCCGATCGGGGGCCCCCCCGGCCAGCTTTTCCCTAATTTATATACTGAGCATGACGTCATATGGTATGGAATATCCCTTTGGCCAGTTTGGGTCAGCTGTCCTGGCTGTGCCCCCTCCCAGCTTCTCGCTGGCAGGGCATGGGAAACTGAAAAGTCCTTGACTAGTGTAAGCACTGCTTAGCAACAACTAAAACATTGGTGTGTTATCAACATTATTCTCATGCTAAATCCAAAACACAGCACTGTACCAGCTACTAGGAAGGAAACTAATTCTATCCCCGCCAAAACCAGGACAGTATCCACCCCTTATTCTATACCGTCTATGTCATGCCCAGGTCCCACACTTTCCAATACATTCCCATTAATCACCACCACTTTTCCTGTCTTTTGATATATATGCACAGAGATATCATTCCCTTAGTCTATGGGCTGTCCCTATAAAATGTTCATTGTGTTCATTTAGTCCATGACTTTCACAGAATCATAGAATCATAGAATCATTAAGGTTGGAAAAGACCTCTAAGATCATCGAGTCCAACCGTCAACCCAACACCACCATGCCCACTAAACCATGTCCCTAAGTGCCTCATCTACACGTCTTCTAAATACTTCCAGGGATGGTGACTCAACCACTTCCCTGGGCAGCCTCTTCCAATGTTTCACCACTCTTTCAGTAAAGAGATTTTTCCTCACGTCCAATCTAAACCTCCCCTGGTGCAACTTGAGGCTATTTCCTCTCGTCCTATCGCTTGTTACTTGGGAGAAGAGACCGACACCCACCTTGCTGCAACCTCCTTTCAGGTAGTTGTAGAGAGCAATGAGGTCTCCCCTGAGCCTCCTTTTCTCCAGGCTAAACAACCCCAGTTCCCTCAGCCGCTCCTCAGAAGACTTGTTCTCCAGACCCTTCACCAGCTTCATTGCCCTTCTCTGGACACACTCCAGCACCTCAACGTCCTTCTTGTAGTGAGGGGCCCAAAACTGAACACAGTATTTGAGGTGCGGCCTCACCAGTGCCGAGTACAGAGGGACGATCACTTCGCTAGTCCTGCTGGCCACACTATTTCTGATACAGGCCAGGATGCCATTGGCCCTCTTGGCCGCCTGGGCACACTGCCGGCTCATGTTCAGCCGGCTGTCGACCAACACCCCCAGGTCCTTCTCCGCCAGGCAGCTTTCCAGCCACTCTTCCCCAAGCCTGTAGCGCTGCATGGGGTTGTTGTGGCCGAAGTGCAGGACCCGGCACTTGGCCTTGTTGAATCTCATACAGTTGGCCTCGGCCCATTGATCTAGCCAGTACTTTGGGCTCCATCTGTCATAACAGTCCTTCAGGGCAGAAGAGATGGTGTGTGGTGTTGGATTGCTGCATGCTGAAGCCGTATCTGGTTCCATTATCACTGCGTTTTGCTTGGTTTTCGTCAAAGTTCATTATTTATTAATCTGGGTGATTCTTACTGTAATATCATTGATATGGCATATAACCACTATAGAAGTGATGATATACAATGTTATATAAACATTAACATAATACAATTTAATTCATTGGCTATTCTCACCCAAAATCAAATCCCCTTGAGGTACACATCGGACTTCCCCATCCTTCCGCATTATCCACCAAGTGCACCCAGGTCCTTGAGCAAAAGCAATCCCATGGATGGGTTTGCCTTTGCCTGAGGCAGGAATAACCCAGACTGTCTTCCCCAGCATATTTTTTATGTGCGCTACAGGGACTTTATCCACTTCTACAGTACGTAAAAGTTTTGACTGGGCAGGGCCAGCTCGATTGGCAGATCCCCTCGTGTTGACTAACCAGGTGGCCTTTGCTAAATGTGTATCCCAATGTTTGAATGTCCCACCACCCATTGCTCTCAGTGTAGTCTTTAACAGTCCATTGTATCGTTCAATTTTCCCAGAGGCTGGTGCATGATAGGGGATGTGATACACCCACTCAATGCCGTGCTCTTTGGCCCAGGTGTCTATGAGGTTGTTTTGGAAATGAGTCCCATTGTCTGACTCAATTCTTTCTGGGGTGCCATGTCGCCATAGGACTTGCTTTTCAAGGCCCAGGATAGTGTTCCGGGCGGTGGCATGGGGCACAGGATATGTTTCCAGCCATCCGGTGGTTGCCTCCACCACTGTAAGCACATGGCGCTTGCCTTGGCGGGTTTGTGGGAGTGTGATATAATCGATCTGCCAGGCCTCCCTATATTTATATTTCAGCCATCGTCCTCCATACCAGAGAGGCTTTAACTGCTTGGCTTGCTTGATCGCAGCACGTGTTTCACATTCATGGATAACCTGCGCAATAGTGTCCATGGTCAAGTCCACCCCTCGATCACGAGCCCATCTGTATGTTGCATTTCTTCCTTGGTGACCTGAGGTATCGTGGGCCCACCCAGCTATAACTAACTCACCCTTATGTTGCCAGTCCAGAGCCACCTGAGCCACTTCAATCTTAGCAGCCTGATCCACCTGCTGGTTGTTTTGATGTTCTTCAGTGGCCCGACTCTTGGGTACATGAGCATCTACATGACGTACTTTTATAGCCAGGTTTTCTACCCGGGCAGCAATATCTTGCTACAGTGCAGCAGCCCAGATGGGTTTGCCTCTGCGCTGCCAGTTACTCTGCTTCCATTGCCGCAACCACCCCCACAGGGCATTTGCCACCATCCATGAGTCAGTATAGAGATAGAGCACTGGCCACTTTTCTCGGCCAGCAGTATCTAAAGCCAGCTGGATGGCCCTTACTTCTGCAAACTGACTCGATTCACCTTCTCCTTCAGTAGTTTCCGTGACGTGTCGTATAGGACTCCATACAGCAGCCTTCCACCTCTGATACTTTCCCACAATATGACAGGACCCATCAGTGAACAGGGCATATTGCTTCTCATTTTCTGGTAGTGTATTATACAGTGGGGCCTCTTTAGCACGCATCACCTCCTCCTCTGGTGATATTCCGAAATCTTTGCCTTCTGGCCAGTCCATGATCACTTCCAAGATTCCTGAGTGACGGGGATTTTCCTATTCGAGCCCGTTGTGTGGTCAGTGCGACCCACTTACTCCCACTTACTCCATCAGTAGCATCAGTTGCATGATGTGTACATGGGACCCTCCCTCTGAACATCCAGCCTAGAACTGGCAGTCAGGGTGCCAGGAGGAGCTGTGCTTCAGTGCCGATCACTTCTGAAGCAGCTCGAACCCCTTCATATGCTGCTAATATCTCTTTTTCAGTTGGAGTATAGCGGGCCTCGGATCCTCTGTATCCCCGACCCCAAAACCCTTGGGGTCGACCTCGAGTCTCCCCTGGTGCTTTCTGCCAGAGGCTCCAGGTAGGGCCATTCTCCCCGGCTGCAGTGTAGAGCACATTTTTTACATATTGTCCTGCCCGGACTGGCCCAAGGGCTACTGCATGAACTATCTCCTCTTTAATTTGTTCAAAAGCTTGTCGTTGCTCAGGGCCCCATTTGAAATCGTTCTTCTTTCGGGTCACTTGATAGAGAGGGTTTACAATCAGACTGTAATTTGGAATGTGCATTCTCCAAAAACCCACGACGCCTAAGAAAGCTTGTGTTTCCTTTTTGCTAGTTGGTGGAGACATGGCTGTTATTTTGTTGATCACATCCATTGGGATCTGATGACGTCCATCTTGCCATTTTATTCCTAAAAACTGGATCTCCTGTGTAGGCTCCTTGACCTTACTTTGTTTTATGGCAAAACTAGCCTTCAGAAGGATTTGGACTATTTTCTTCCCTTTCTCAAAAAATTCTTCTGCTGTGTTGCCCCACACGATGATGTCATCAATGTATTTCAGGTGTTCTGGAGCTTCACCCTGTTCCAGTGCAGTCTGGATCAGTCCATGGCAAATGGTAGGGCTGTGTTTCCACCGCTGGCTGGGTCAGTCTGTTCCCGTTGTACTGGATGCCCCTCCAAGTGAAAGCAAACTGTGGCCTGCACTCTGCTGCCAAAAGGATTGAGAAAAACGCATTAGCAATATCAATTGTGGCATACCACTTGGCCTTTGACTCCAGTTCGTATTGAAGTTCTAGTATGTCTGGCATGGCAGCAGTCAGCAGTGGTGTGACTTCATTCAGGCCGCGAGAGTCTACTGTCAGTCTCCATTCTCCATTAGACTTTTGCACTGACCATATGGGACTGTTAAAGGGTGAGCAAGTCTTGCTGATCACTCCTTGGCTTTCCAGGTGATGAATCAGCTTAGGGATGGGAATTAGGGAGTCTCGGTTGGTGTGATATTGCCGCTGGTGCACCATTGTGGTAGCGATCGGCACCCGTTCTTCTTTGACCCTCAGCAACCCCACAACAGAAGGGTCCTCTGAGGGACTGGGCAAGGTAGACAGCTGTTTAATTTCCTCCGTCTCCAAGGCAGCTATACCAAAAGCCCACCGGTACCCTTTTGGGTCCTTGAAATATCTTCTCCTGAGATAGTCTATGCCAAGGATGCACGGAGTCTCTGGGCCAGTCACAATGGCGTGCTTTTGCCACTCATTCCCAGTTAGGCTCATTTTGACCTTCAATACAGTTAGCTGTTGGGATCCCCCTGTCACTCCAGAAATACAGATGGGTTCTGCCCCTTTATAGCTTGATGGCATTAGGGTACACTGTGCACCGGTGTCCACTAGAGCCTTATACTCCTGTGGGTCTGATGTGCCAGGCCATTGAATCCACACAGTCCAGTAAACCCCGTTGTCCCTTTCCTCCACCTGGCTGGAGGCAGGGCCCCTCTAGTCCTGGTCATAGTATCCATTACTCACTTCTTGTAAATATGAGTCAGAAGTCTCTTATTAAGATCAGGAGTAAGATCAGCCCTTCTACTCTGTCTGGGGAACTGCCCACTGGAAACTGGAGCAGCAATTTTCCTGGAAGAACCTCTTTCTGTGGTTGTTTTTCCTTGCAACTCATGTACCTGTGCCTCTAGGGCTGAGGTAGGTTTTCCATCCCACTTCCTCATGTCCTCTCTGTGGTCACACAGGTAAAACCACAGGGTGCCCTGTGGTGTGTACCCACTATATCCTCTCTCTTGAGCAGAAGAACGCTGACTCCTAATAGCTGAGATACTGGTCCGTACAGGTGAGGAGTAGGACCTATCCTCTTTGAGTTGCTGGACCTCCCGGGACAGTTTCTCCACAGCTGAGATGAGGGAGGAAGAACAACTTTCTTCGTATTGCCGGAGTTGGTCAGCCAATTCATCCACCGTTGGTCCCTCTCCGTCCTTCCAGGTCAGTATTGCCAATGAGTTGGCATATGACGCTGGCGCACTCTGTACCAACTTCTGCCACATGGGTCGTGTGCTCTGGACTTCATCTGTATCTTTGGATAACTTCTTCTTGTTCAGGTCACCAAAAATCACCTCCAGCATTGCTAATTTCCTCAGGTACTGGATACCTCTCTCCATGGTGGTCCACTTGCCTGGGTGACATATAACATCTTCCTTGAAGGGATATCTTTCCTTCATACCTGACAGTAGTCACCTCCAGAGGCTGAGGGCTTGTGCCCCTTTTCCAATCGCTTTGTCAATGCCCCCTTCCCTAGAAAGAGGTCTCAGCTGCTTGGCCTCCTTACCTCTAATTCCAGGCTACTGGCCCCGTTATCCCAGCATTGGAGCAGCCAGGTGACAATGTGCTCACCTGGATGATGGCTGAAATCTTTTTGTATATCTCACAGCTCACTCAGGGATAGGGATCGGATGGTTACCGCCTTGTTTATGAATTCTTCCTCTTCCTCCTCCTCTCCTTGTGATGGCCCTGCTTTTTCATCATCCCTTACTAAACGAGCTGACTTTCACTTCCAACATTTCTTCTTGTGTATAGGGGCAACTGATACCGGCACAGGTTGGTTCTCCGGTTCAGCTGCAGTACCTGTTGCAGGGGTTGGAGTATCCGCAGTGCCTGTTGCAGGGGTTGAAGTAGCTGCAGTGCCTGCCATGAGGGTTGGAGTAGCTGCAGTGCCTGTCATTTTGTTGTCAGATCCAGAGACCTTCTTTTCCCCTTGAGAGTACTGAATAGTGTTGAACAGGGCTCGGTAGGCATGGGCCAGGCCCCAGCACGTTGCAGTAATCTGTGTCTCCTTAGAATTGCAAGGGTGACAGCATACTTTTTCCAAATACTCTACTAATTTTTCAGGATTCTGCACTTGTTCAGGGATGAAGTTCCAAAACACTGGGGGTGCCCACTGTCCTAGGTACTTGCCCATGCTATCCCAAACACCCTGCCACTCATAACTATCCAGCCTTGGGGCAGATCTCTGGATTCTTAAATTGCTTATTAACCTTAGACAAAACCAAAACAATATTCCCAATAAATACCAATAGAAGTATCTTAACTACTCAAGGATGTTCAAGATACTGAAAAGATATTGTAATGAAGGAGGAAACATCATAGAAGAAGGTAGCGACGCTGCCATTCTGTATTTCCTCCATAAAAAACCTCTCAGAGGAAGAATTGTAATTGCTGATTGTCTCCACGAGGTAGTACCCAAAGTACAGAAATGGCTTCAGTACAAAGCTCAAATACCAGATTAAGCTCAAGGCCAGTGTTTTAATAACAAATCTCCCAGGCAAAATATCACTAATCACTGCAGAGCACAGCAAACTGCAAAAAACAACAGCAATCTTTAACATGCACAGCAAAAAAAAGAGCATGGTGCAGATCAGATAAACTAATATTGAGAACAGATGAATAAATATTGTGACCCAGAACTGTTAACAGATACAAATTCCTTAATACGCTCTTGTTAATCTGTTACTATCTCAAACCCTTCGAGACCCACGCTGGGCGCCAAAAAGGACTGTTGTGGTTTAACCCCAGCCGGCAACTGAGCACCACACAGCTGCTCGCTCACTCCCCCTCCCCCCCCCCCGGTGGGATGGGGGAGAGAATCGGAAGGGTAAAAGTGAGAAAACTCATGGGTTGAGATAAGAACAGTTTAATAATTCAAATAAAATAAAGTAAAACAGTAATAATAATAATAATAGAAGAGTATACAAAGCAAGTGATGCACAATGCAATTGCTCACCACCTGCCGACCAATGCCCAGCCAGTCCCCGAGCAGCGGCCCCCCCGGCCAGCTTTCCCCAGTTTCTATACTGAGCATGACGTCATATGGTATGGAATGTCCCTTTGGCCAGTTTGGGTCAGCTGTCCTGGCTGTGCCCCCTCCCAGCTTCTTGTGCACCTCCAGCCTTCTCAGTCGGTAGAGCATGGGAAGCTGAAAAGTCCTTGACTAGTGTAAGCACTGCTTAGCAACAACTAAAACATCGGAGTGTTATCAACATTATCCTCATTCTAAATCCAAAACACAGCACTGTACCAGCTACTAGGAAGAAAATTAACTCTATCCCTGCCGAAACCAGGACATGTCTCTTAAAAGTTGTATTGCTTTGTGTGGCGGTGTGCTCCCCCTGTCCCCCCATAAGCAATGACCACCAGTGGGGGTCCTGATGGCTGCATCCAGCTTATGCTGGACTTTGGGGGCAGATGGCAACATAGTAGCCAAGGGCTGCCTGGAGCAGTGACTCAAATGACTTGCTGGTATGCAAATATGACTGTAAGTCAATCATCTTACTCTATAAATAGTGGACAGCCCAGGGCCTGTTGAGCTCTCCTGCACGGAAGCGGGCTGCACGCCAGGATCTCCCCCTGAGTAGGGACGTCTCTCAAGGTTACTCCTCGAGGTTGAGAGATTCCTTGCCGCAACAGATCCTCGGCAAGTGACTAATAGCATGCTAAACTTTGAAATCTTATCTAAGTGATATAAAGGATTGATTGCGCATATATAATCCTTTAGACATAAACTGTTGACCAAGTCTGGGACTAGGATTGGATCCAGCTGCACCTAGACTCCTCTCTGAGAAGGAGTTTAGAAAGCAAGGGGGTCCTTTCTGAACCTCATGACTCAACGGGAGGGTCTCCCTGCAGTTTTGTCTGACCCTGTCCTCTATGCAGTAAATAATCAGGTGTACCTTGTCATCGAATCTTGTTAAATCACTGTCACATTTACCATTGAACATTGTTAACTCACTGTTTTATATCAACACAGTGTATTGTTGCTTCTCTCTTACGAGTGAAGTGCAGTCTCACTCCATCCGTGACACTTTGTCAGGAACTCTATCAATAAGAAGTCTGTATCTGCAACTCTCTGGGCAAAGGAACAATCTCCCTTCAGTATTACACCCCTGGCCTCCACAGATCAACTGACTACTGCTACAGCTGCCATTTGAGTTAGTCATTGTGATGCTAATCTGTATCTTCTTGACCATCTTCCCCAAATAGTGCATTCTACGTTTCTGCTTCATTTTGCATTAGTTTTAAATTTGTTTTTCAGTTTTTTAATCATTGGTCATTAACTGAAAATTTTGCCTCATGTTTGAGCCATGATTATTTGTTTGGGGTTGTTGGGGAGTAGGCAAAAGACTTCTAATATACTGACTTCTCATTTCAGTCTCCTCTGTGGGGTAGTAATTGAATTCTGTTTTACTTCCCACACCTCAATCAGTGACTTAAATTGTGGCAACTTTCCACAGCTACGTCCTGATTGCAAAGGTACATTTATTTGACATTTTGTTCTCATTGAGAGGTTTTCAGTATTCAATCTTTATTTAATAGCAATCCTAATTTCTTTTTCAAATTCACTGCAGCTTTAGTTTAATCATTTGGATAGAATTATGGTTAAGGTTTGGTTTCAAACAAAAATAGATTCCTCAAGCTCTATTCTTGCACTGGTCTGAATCATTGAATGCAACTGGTTGTTATTTACAGCTGGCTGACAGTTGTAATACATTTGAAGCCTTCACTACTGCAGACTATCACTGGCAGGAAGCTTTTATCAAGTATCCTAGCTGGAGCCACAACAAAATAATTTAGTGATTCTGTTATAGCGCACTGCATCTCACATCATGGGTCTGTTAGGTCCTGCGCTGCTGAGGTAGCAGGGCTGAGCAGCATCTGTCAGAGCAGCAGCAAAGCAATAAAAACAGAAAAAAGATGCAAAGACAGGGAACAAAAAAGGATGGGTTCATACTCCCACTGCCCTCCAAATAGCCTGCAGTGGAAGTAGGACACAGCACCGCAGTGGCAGAGGTGCAGGTATGAAGCATCCTCGTGGTCTACTACCACTCTGCACCATTTCTCCTGCCGTTTTTCAACAGAGTGTGAGCTGGAACACATTTGTAAAATTGTATGTACTTTATTCAAAATATATGGTGAAACCCAGAAGGATTTGGCTGTGTACTGACTAGATATGACCTTTATCCTTTGAAATATTTTTTTCCTATTGATTAGCACTCAGTTTATAATGTATTACTGTATTCTTCTTATGAACTACTGGAACTTAGGTTCTTTTTTCTTCAACATGAAGCGTATGAAAGGATTTTGTCCTATTTAACTGCCTCTTTTTTCCAAGAAGTCTTCTCTTTCACCCGAAGAAAAATGGTTAAACATGATGAAAGTACCTGAATAGTGATGTTTCTTAGACTCTGTTCTGAGTTAGTTTGTTCACCATTAGAATTATGACAACTGTCATTTGAATTTAACACACTGGCTCTTTTCTTATGAGGAGCGGCTGAGGGAACTGGGGTTGTTTAGCCTGCAGAAAAGGAGGCTGAGGGGAGACCTCATCGCTCTCTACAACTACCTGAAAGGAGGTTGCAGCGAGGTGGGTGTCGGTCTCTTCTCCCAAGTAACCAGCGATAGGACGAGAGGAAATGGCCTCAAGTTGCACCAGGGGAGGTTTAGATTGGATGTAAGGAAAAATGTCTTTACTGAAAGAGTGGTTAAACATTGGAAGAGGCTGCCCAGGGAAGTGGTTGAGTCCCCATCCCTGGAGGTATTTAAAAGACGAGTAGATGAGGCACTTAGGGACATGGTTTAGTGGGCATGGTGGTGTTGGGTTGACGGTTGGACTCGATGATCTTAGAAGTCTTTTCCAACCTCAATGATTCTATGATTCTATGATTCTATGATTCTTTTGTCCACTCTCTTTCTTTTATATACCCCTGGTTGAGGCACATTCTCTATTCTTTTGTTTATATGCTAAATTCAGGTTGTAGTTCCACCTAAAATAAGAAGCAGTGGGAAGTTTTAGCTCAGTTTTATATTTTTGTATGGTTTTAGTCTAACTGAAACTGCAACAACTGTCCCTTAATTTAAATGTAACAAGTTTTTTGCCTACATTCCCATTACTTATTCTGCTTTGTGTTGCATTTTAACATTGTGAGCTTACAGAGTAGTATAATTTCATTAGATATCTGAGTTCCATTTCCAATGCTGTTACTAAGTAGCTATATTATTTAATGCTTATATGTACTTCTTTTAAAGAGGTGATGTGATAAGTATTAAAATCATGACTGCTTACTGCAATTAACTCAGTAATGAGTATAATAATGATTACTATATAGAAGGCAGAAGAAGAATTCTTAATGCTTTCTCACAATTAATGAATAAAGCGTGCTAAGCTGTACGAAGAACTGACAATTGCTAAATATACCCTAGGGACTGCTGGGTGTCAGGCACAGTCCTCAGTGTATTACGCTAGCCCAGAGGGCTGCAGCTAATCATCAGAAGAAATGTCTGCCTTGTTCTGTGTGACCCTAGATCTCAAACTGGCCTGAGCAGCTTTTGTGAAAAAACATCCTATTACCATTTGAATATCCCGAAACAGTCTTTTGGGACATAATGTCCTTATTGAAAATTCGTTTCCTACTTTTAAGGAATACAACCACCGCAGGGCTGAAGTTGTGTAATATTATCCAAAGGCTGACATCCCATTTCACTTGATTTAGGTTAAGGTAAGTGGAGTGGAAAGTATTTATTTACAACATCTCAAACAGCCAGGACAGCTACATAATTTGTAAAAGGCATCAGTGAAAAAATGAAAGAAAACTACGCTTTAATCTTTTTATACAAAAAATTAAATCTAAAGTCTGCCTGCAATCAGCCAACCCATTGTAGGCTCTTTGCTGGCCCACACAGTCAGGAACTTCTCTCTTCATCCAGGATTTATGTCAAGGGTTACCTTTATCAGAACAAATCTCCTCTGTCAGTCCCTTTCTTGAAGTTCTCCTTATTCATCTCTAACATACTTGGAGATTGCTCTGACACTCTTCCTCTAAACTAAGGACTGTCTTATCTCTTTCAACAAAGAGAGGTCATTTTGGCAGATATATCCTGCACTTGATTGACCTATTGTGTTGGTTCTTAATGAAGAGGTAAACATTCCCCAACTGGTACTCCAGTGCAAAGTGTATGTACCTGATGAACTATAAAATTTGCGTACTTGACAAGCATCCTTAATACAAACATGCAAATGAGATTCATCTACCCATCATCACTGGCTCTTAGCTGAGAACAGACAGTATGGGAGTCACCTACTTTAGGGTGATATCAGCATTGTGGTGACTGAACTCCAGATCCTATCTTTGAAAGGTGCTGTAATAATAGTATAACTTCAAATGAAGCAGGCTTCTAGGTGTACATCAGGCACAGAGTCAGGAACAGCCTTAAGAAAATAACTAGGAACATAATGATGGGTGCTGCAGAGGTGGGTATGCAGGAAAATTCTAGGAGCTTAGTTACTGAAGCTCTTGAAGAGAGTCATGGTTCAAGGAAATGTCTGAATATTTTGCTCTACTGTCAGAATAATCATACAGAAGGAACATACTTCATCAGGAAGGCTTTTCCATGATACATACGTAGCCTTTCAGGCAGGCAAGAAAACCTCCTTCACTCAGCAATAGGATATTGATCATGGCATATGATAGCTGGCACGCTATCTATGGCATATTCCATCTATGAAGGAATATGGCAACAGTTTCATAGCTCAGCACAGTCATTCACTGGTGACTATTGTACATTAGATTGGTAGAATCCAGTTATCTACTCTCAAAATGATGGTTTTTTTGTCCAATTGTCAATTTTTTAAACACTATGAAAAAAACAGATGTATTAAGTCATTGGTTCATTTTGTCTTTCTCCTCTAATAGGTATTGTCACAGTTCACTTTGCCATCTCATCATTTTAATTTTAGTTTTTGGAGAAGTGCCTTGTTCATGGGATAGTTTCTGTGGAACTGTTAAACATTTCCAATGCATGCACACCATCATGACTGTTGCACCCTATTTTACACTGGTTTGGTAATAAATCACTGCAGTAATAAATCACACTGTCCTGTGGGAAAGTTGGAGCAGAAAACAGAGACACACAAACTGCTCTTAAAAATACTTATTTACTTAACCCGATTATTTGATAAAAGAAAACTCTTTACATATAACTACCGCGTCACAGGAGCAAAATGTGGGGAGTGGCAAATCAGAAAGTGCTCCTTCTCTACTAAAGGTGAGGGAGGTGGCAGCTGTGGCGGAGCAGTGACATTACTGAGACATTACTCCTCTGTAACTGGAAGAGAGGATACCAGAGCAATTCCTTTATTTCTGCTCTTCCTTTATTCCCTAGTAGGGACTGTGACTGTTATTTACACTTCCCTGTTAACTTCTTTGGGTTTTCACTGTATATGGGATGCTTTACATATGTTAGATACATCTCTGTCCTTTCTGTGATGCCCTAAAACCAGCTCTGCCTGGCTCCCAAGGCTGCATTCCTGCACTGACGAGTCACTGACCTTCTGTGGTTTGTGTTTACACCCCAGCGTGGAGCCTGGCCTCTGCTGTTATCCTCCGCCTGCACTCTGGGGGGCCTTTGCGATGCTACTGTGAAATCCAGCAGGCTTATGGCACATAGTGCCAGATCTTCAAAGGGGAGTAGCATCCCAAAGCTCAATATTAGCATAATAAGCCCCATTGCCCAAGCTCCCTGCACAGTCAGTGTAGAGAGATAAGCTCTCCAGAGAGAAATTCGAAGTGGTGAAATTGGAGTTTCACTCCTTTCTGAAGCTCTTTCTGAAGGACCCCAGCTCTGACTGTCGATGCTAGAAGGATTCCAAGATGTTCAGTCTCAGTAGGTTATATCAGCCTTTGAATATACTGCCCACCATCCATCATCCCCCACCTATTGCCTCCACAGCCTTGCTAAGCAAGCATAATTGTCCTGAGGAGCAATCAGTGTGGGATTGCCGGGCAGCGTAACAGGCGATACTAACAATAAATCCTCCCACAAACTAGTTCAGCCGAGGAACTGAATTCAGTTATTGAAAATACAGAGAGGAACAATAACATTTGAAGGACACACTTTAATCCCAGTAAAATCAAAGGAGTGAATTTTTCCATCTGGTAATGTTATAGTATCACTACAGTGTAAGTCTTCTTGGAGAACCTTTAAAGGACAGAGAGGTTTGTCTTAATTGTTCTCACTCATCAGTCATTCTACTGCTACATCTGAAAAGATTTTTTGGACAGACCTTTTCACTGAGCTCTTCTCACTTCATTCTTATCTTACTTTCCTAAAGAGTACTCACACCACTGGTGTTCATTGCTATGCTTAATTAATGAACTTCTTGTCTCTGACTCTTAAGCTTCCCATTTTTTTAATATCCAAAGTCCACAACCAAAGTGTCTCAAGCTTTGGATCTGTTCCTGTGGATTATAAAATGGTTTTATGAAGGAATAATATAAAAAAGATATGGCAGGTATTCATATTATATAAAATGTATAAAGTAATGATGCTATTTCATGGACATCTGAGCCAAATATCAATGGGTAAATTGAATTCCCACATGCTAAAGAACTCCAAATATGTTTGGACTTTTAAGTTACAATCTTGTTATATCACTTTTTAACTTACACCTTCTGCTCATGTCGTAACAAACCTGTTCTTATGTAAGAAATGCCTCTTGCTGTTCTTGATAGTAAAATCACCATCAATAGCTTATTATTTAATTATAGTTTCCTGATCCCTAGCAACAGCTCTCTGTTGCTCCTGTCCTTTCTTTTTGACATGGTGGAAGATCATTTGTTTAAGATACAAGCACATAACCGCAGCAGCCCGAGAGTGTAACAATGGCATGTTAGGCCAAAGGTCCTTCTAACCCAGCAACCTGTAGCAACCAACAGCAGATGCCTAGTGCAGAGTACAAAAAACAGTAATCATGTGGTGATATTTTCCGAGAGTGATGTCCCTCTACTTAGCCCTCCGTGGATATTTCTTGCATTTGCCCAATCACTTACTGAATCCATATACACTTTTACAATGAACAACACTATCACTAGAATTTTTGTAGTTTATTTACTCATTTGGAAGATCACCTCCTGTTGTTTGTTCTGCATCTGCTGCCTGCTTGTTTTATTTAACAACCCTGTCTCTTGGATTGTAAAAAACAATTGTCCTCTATTTATTCTCTGCGTTGCTAATGGCTGCAGAGGCCTCTATTGCATTCCCTCCTCAGCAGTTTCTTTGTCATGCTAGCACTTGTTCCTCACAGAGCTGGTCCAGACCCTGATCATCCCCGTTGCCCTTCTCTGAACCCATTCTAGTCCCTGGGATGGGAGGATCATAACATCCCAGAATACCCAAGATGCAGGCACATGGGTTTCATATAGAGAAAAAAATAATGTTCCCTGTTCTGTTCTCTATTCCTGTCTGTCATTTCTAGCATTTGATTTGTTTGTCTGACCCAAGCACTTGAGCACTTAGTTGACATTTTCATAAAATTCTCAATTCTAATGAAAGATCTTTTCCCTGAATGGTAGTAGCCGTCAGAGAGGCCATTATTTTATATATCAAGTTTTCCTGTGCGAATCATCTGATCTTTAATACTTTTCTCACTCTTGGTTTTGTTTCCAATACTCCTGGCCTTTATTACCAATAATTCAGTGATGGTTTTGAAAATCTTGTTTTGCTTCAGATAATTTTCAGTGGCTGCCTGCTTTGCATGTTGGAAGTACATACCCAATTATTTGATGTAAATCAAAGCTTCCAGGCTACAACTCAATTTCAGTTCTGCTTCAAAGCCATGCCTAATTTGAATAGAAAAGGTTAATATCCCCTCTCTTTATTCAGAGACATATTTTAATTCAACAAGGTTCTCATCACACAAGACAGTCCTAAGATTTCTACCTTAGACTGTATGCAGTTCTGTTTTAAAAATAAAATGTCCTTACACTTTTTCTCACAAAGAAATTGTCATCGGAATTTTTTTTGCCGTTAAATTAGTCCTGATCAGATATGTCATCCTTTATTTTGATCCCACTTTGCTTTTCTCATTCCTTGGAAGCCCTTCATAAATATCCTCTTTTCCTTCAGTAGCATGTATATTCTATGTGGAATGTACTAGGCATGACATTTCTTGAATTTCTGGATTCCTGGTTTTTACAAAACTTATGTTGTCATCTGACAAACTGCACTTGGTCATGCTGCATTATTTTTTGAGATTCAGGCATCTTCCTATGAAGCAATTCAGAGTTCACAACATTCTATGCTGTCACTAATTCTCCTGCCATTACGTACCTTGTGCATTTCAATCCCTTGAGGATAGAGATACTCTTCTGTTGTGCAATAGACTATTGTGTCAGTGCCACAGAGCTGGAAACTGCAGTAAATGTGTTTTCCCTGTTTGCCCTGTCTTCTTGCACCACAAACACATTGTGTTCTGACCAAAATTTGTCATTAACTGCTTGCTGATCATACTAAACATTCATTAAAGAAACCTCTTTGGGGAAAAAGGCTATCAGCAATTTTGAAGATACAACACGTGATGTTTAGATAGGGAGAAGAGAGGGAAAAAAGGAAATATTTCTTGTCCCGGTGGCGGTGGATAAGTCAGTGCACTGAAACAACATTATACCTGATTCAGCATTATTATACCTGTGCAATTATATGCTAAAGAAAAAGAGGTAGCAAAAAGGTTTTTTAATTGATGTAAATTTCTTTATGAATGTATATAATTTCTCCACTTGCAGAAACGTATTTAGCAATTGATACTGAAATAATTAGTATCTCCTTTTGTGTTGACAAATGTGACATTTGCAGTAGAATAATTTTTGTGTATGTGCGCTGCGAGGAGGGACTGGAGTCCTTAATAATTTTTGTTTTTTTCTCATGACAGATAGTGTAAATTGAAGATCATGCTGGGATTATGAATAGACCACCAAACATACTTATTAGTTGCAAATGTTGATGATAACCTTCCTAGAGTTGAACATCAACCAGAACCACATGAGGCTTCTGTATTGACTCTTAGAGGAGTTTACCATCTTGAGTTTTGGGTTACCTTTCTGGACGAAGAGCTGATGTAAATGGCCACTGCCCTGGAGACAACAAAGCTGTGATGGTTTGTCATAGGGGGGCTCTCATCTGAAGTCTCGTCTAGGTTTATGAATGCGAGAGAATTACAATTTCTTTTAGAAATGGTGTACAAATGTAAAAATTTGGCTTTTCATCCTTTGTTATTTTGTATTTCAGAACTGGTGTGCACACCATGCAATGCCTACTTCATACTCAGCTTTGTTTTGCTCACACGCTGGCTGTTCGCTGTGCTTATCCTGCAGTTTTATGTCTCTTCCTCTGCCTAGGGAGGCTTAGACTCACCCTGTGAACAGATTCATTAAAACTGATGTGGCCACTGGCATAGCGAACATTAGTGATGTCTTTTAAAAGGCACTTTGTTTTACATAACCTATGTAATAATTCAACCGACCATCCACTTTTAAGAAAGACGTGTATGTTGGGGTAGTAAGAAAAAACCTGAGACAGTTCAATTCCTGCTGACTTCAGACCTAGAAGCATGTGTGTGGGAGGAAAGTGCAGTGCAAAGACATTGGGCTGTTGGGCAGAGAGAAGCAGCTGGAGGCAAGGATTTCCCTAGATGGTCTGAGAGGACCACGTAGTCTTACCAATGGGGTGAATCTCCCTTCAAGCTTACAGGTCTTTGCACTGCACTCTACAACATTGTATGCATGCATCCATTTTGCCAACGCCAAAAATAATTGAAAACAAAGACAGGGAACAGAAATAGCATTCTTAAGTTAATTCTGAAATGTTCAGTTTGTAGCAGGTTGTATCACGGGAAATTACGATCACAGAACTAAGCTAATTAAATGACATTTGCACAGCAGGTTGTTTCAGGTCTGCCTCTTTAAATTCTGCCTTTACTAGTGTGCTGTTTCATCAGTGGTCTATCCAGTATAGTGAGATTAAATGAGAATTTTGACCTGCTTCATCACTGCTGTAAACAAGCAGATTCAATAAGTTTCCGCTTGTTCATTGACATAATTATCTAGGTCATCTGGAGCTTGACCAAAGCCCAGTGAAAATCAATGGAAAGACTTCCATCAGCTTTAGTGGATTTTGAATCCTGCCTTTGGAGCTTGGACTAAAGACGACAGAGAGGAAGGAATCCACTTCTGAGCATAAAAAGAAGAGATCATACTTCCGTATTTTGTTTTGATCAGTTAATGACTGACTTTTAAATACAGAATTGAATACAGGCATCATGATGTTTCTAATTGTGTTATGAAGTATCTTGATAGACAATTGTTATAAAGAAAATAGGAATATAAATGAAATAAATCTAATATTGGTAAAACTGGGTGACACTGAATGTAAAAGGGGGAGCCATTTGCACTTCTTAATTTTAGTTCTGAAGAAATATAGTTAAAGGTACTAGCAAACTATACAGCATTTTGTGGTACTAAATAAGTCAGTGATGTGTGCTGGGTAAGGTCTTTAAAGTTCCGTTGGTAGCTAAAGAGGCAGGTGGGGTCTTGGGGCCATTCAGATATGTAAGCACTGAAAGACCTTAAATAAACCATTTTTGGAGCTCTTAGTAGCCAAAATTAGTAATAATTTAAATATATCAGTGGTTGTTGAATTTTGCTCTACAGTTTTAGGGTTTTTTTAGGCAGAACTCCTAGAAATTCTCAGTAATAACATAAAACCAGACTAGTGCTTTGCTTCTATCATGGTTTAACCTCAGTTGGCAACTGAGCACCACACAGCTGCTTGCTCACTCCCCTCCCCCCTCGGTGGGATGGGGGAAAGAATCGGAAGAGTAAAAGTGAGAAAACTCATGGGTTGAGATAAAAAGTTTAATAATTGAAATAAAATAAAATACTACTACTACTACTAAGAATAATAAGAATAAGAATGTACAAAGCAAGTGATGCACAATGCAATTGCTCACCACCCGCCGACCGATGCCCAGCCAGTCCCCGAGCAGCGGCCCCCCCGGCCAGCTTTCCCCAGTTTCTATACTGAGCATGACGTCACATGGTATGGAATATCCCTTTGGCCAGTTTGGGTCAGCTGTCCTGGCTGTGCCCCCTCCCAGCTTCTTGTGCACCTCCAGCCTTCTCAGCTGGTAGAGCATGGGAAGCTGAAAAGTCCTTGACTACTGTAAGCACCACTTAGCAACACCTAAAACATCCGTGCGTTATCAACATTGTTCTTGTACTAAATCCAAAACACAGCACTGTACCAGCTACTAGGAAGGAAATTAACTCTATCCCAGCCAAAACCAGGACAGCTTCTAGAGTAAAACCGCTGTTTAAAGTTACATGTCTAAAGTCAAGATCTTATGCAGAAGAACAGTTCACTTTAAGGACTTGATGAAATTAATAAATTTAAACTCAAGGCCATGTTTTAGCAATATCAGCGCAGGACAAAATGCACTATGGTAAAGTAACAGCATGAAGAGTGTCTCCGTTGGAATCTTATCGTTGTTCGTTCTCTTTATGTTGAACTGTTTCCAGGAATGGAGACGGAAGACTATATTTTTCTTGAAAAAAAATACCAACTTGCAGCTACTGGGAAATGTATTCTAGTCTTGGAATTCTAATTTGACTAAAGATTTCCCTGTTGCAAACCTCATTATTTTATGAAATTATTTACTGCAACTAAAAATATCACTAAGGATGCCTGTTGAGACCTCAAATTGACTTCAAAAAGCCAAATAAGCTCATTAGGTGTATTCAAAAGATTAGCTGCATCCATTATTTGTTCAAAGTCAATTAACTGACTTTTATTTAAAACCAGAAATCCTTTCTACAACTGCGCACATTTTTTTTTCAGTGATGATTACAAGACTAAACATATGTAAAAAAGTAATCATACTTTAGAATACATTTATATCTAGGTCTCTCCCCATCAAAAGCTGCTCAAATCTATTTCCTTCCGATGTAGCTTATAAAAGCTGCAAAAGAAATGAAGTGTAACAGTCTTCAAACAGGAGTCTCTAGGTACCTAATACTCTGCCAGCATGGTTCTCTCCCAATTTGAGTTGCTTTCTGAACTGTCCAGACTGATGCCACCAAACTAGACTTAGGCAGCTAAATGTTGAAGCCTAAGAGACTCCCTCAATTACTCCTCCAAGCTCTTGCACGGCACCAATTATGTTTGGCCTTTTGAGCTTGTCTATAGAACTATGGAGGTTTAAAGCTCTAAAGGGGAGGAGGGAGTAAATTTAAGTATGTGGGGCTGAAAGTGGTTATACTAAAAAAGCTTATTTTTTAGCCTTATCTAAAGTAATTTATTGTTGACCACCTTTCTCTCTGGGCACATTTAAAATAAAAATACCTACAGTTGTAGTGTATAGGGAACAAGTGTAATAGTATTTATCAGATCTAATTTCTGATAAACAGTAGAGATGATAACCCCGAATTTATAGTATTCAGTGTGTTGTATTTGATGCTTAACAAATTGTTTTTCAGATTTGTGAACATCCAAGATTTTTGAGGCTCTATTTTGGAGCTGTTTGGTAGTGTGATGCAATGTTTCCTCTCACTACACTCGGGACTATGTCTGAAGATCAAGGAATTTGCTAAGATTTATTTTGTAACTGTACAAATCTGAAACATTGTTTTTTTGTTAGATATTAGATTGGAGAGAGTGAATGATTACTATAAAAGAGCAATGAGACTCTTTGAATGGAACTGGTAGTTCACCACAAAGAGAGTTTAATAGACACTTGTGACGCATCAAAGGGGTATTTAAAATGCATTTATTGCTAAAGTTGCCATACCAGCAGGTAACTTTAAAACCCCATGGGTCTTAAGTATGGAAAATCTGTGATTCTGCAGCGTTTCCTAAAATTCAGGCTCTTTTGCATCAAATGATAAATGGGGAATGAGTTCTACAGTAATAGGCTTGCTGGAAGGCTGTCCTAAAAACTACACTCTACTCTTAAATTGTATGGATGCAGCATTGGCACCCTTAACTATCAGGTGTCTGAGATACTTTCCAGCAATCTACAGGTTCAGGAAAAATTTAAGCCAGAAACTCTATAAACTTTTAATCCTTTTCTAAGATAAGAAATTAAAAGATGCCCCTTAAATGTGACTTTGAGAGGATAACCAGAATGAGGCAGTATGCAGTTCTCAAGCTTGACTGAAACAAGTATTTACTAACCCTAGAAGCTTGAGAACGACTAAAAGTATTTCCTTCTATTAATTCATCACCTTTACCTTTTCAGGAATTAAAATTCATGGATACAAAAGTGAAACAAAAACAGTAACAATGATCTGAATTTCTGAGCTATGGGAGAAAACCAAAACCGAAACTGACCGCAAACTCTTCTTTTGTCCTTCTTCATTTGTTCTAAAGAAAAAAGCACACACTGAGCAGTCTTCTTCTGGATTTACGTGTACTCGAATATCTTCTTTAATATGAAACTAGGAACCTTTTATTAAAAGTCATAAGGAAAAATTATTTTGCATAAAGAAATGTCATTTAAGGCCTCTACAGCTTTAACAGGGTTTGAATATGTATAGATTTAACAGGGATGATCTTCCACCTGTCTTTAATTTCTTCATAGATGACATGACAATAATGAGAAGACAGAAGCTTCACAGAATGGCTAATTATTAGAAAAAACCTCCTGTAATAGTTACAATACTTAAAAGAGAGGTCTAAGGCACCTTTGAAATGTTGGTGAGTCAGGGGAATGAGGCCCCCTACTGCAGTGGGGCAAAGCTGCTTTCACAAAAGTATGAAAACAGCTAATTTCTAAAGAAAAATATATGTAGTTTTGCTATCACACAGCAGCTAGCACTAATACAGGTAAGAGAATGCCCACACTGATTTTACCACCTGTTTGCTCATCACTGTGTGGTAAGCCTCTCCTGTTTCTCCCAGACAGGTATATTTTTCCTTGTATGAATACTCCCCTAAATAATCTGAAACAGATAAATTAAGCCTGAGGAGCCAGTGTTGATGGCAGTGGTTCCTAAGAAAGCACTGGGTGTTCGTGAGATGTTGGAACAGGATTACTGCAAGGTTTGTTTTTACCAGATTATACCACCATACAGTAGTAATGGATTGTTACTGCATGTGTATATATTTGGAAGTGAAACATATCTAGCAGAGTATTTATCCCACTTAAAATATACTACATCGCTGGTGGTTTAGTGAACCTGCAGACTGTATATGAAAAGCCTGAAAAGAGTATTAAGACATGTTAATGATATCTGGCTAAGCACTATGTTTTCTAATTTCTGTGTAAAATGGAAGACTATTTCAGGTTTCTCTTACTGTATCAGTTTACAGGATACATCCTTACCATGAACACATTTTTTTTCTTGACTAAGACTGTTGCAAGGAAGTTATTCTATCCTTAGGTAATTCCAAATGTTTTTAAGCAATAGCTACAAGCCATAAAAATAACTGGTGAGAGAGAACTGGTCACTTGTAACTGTATGTGTTTTTAATCTAGTTGATCTACTTTTAACTTTTGCTTTCACTCACTTCATATTTCCTCCCCATTCTCCTTTAGGAAGCTTTGGGGTGCACTGGGATCCCCACCACTGCCTGTTGGCTTCCTTCCTGGGGGCTGTCACTGGAGATGCACTCGCTGACAGCGGCTGTCCCTGGGTCCTTACCCCAGGGGCTTCTCTCAGCTCATCCATGACCAGGGAACACAGTGCTAGAAGGGGCTCTGGCTCAGCTTCGGTCTCTTTCTTGCAGGTAATCACTGCATGCTGCCCTTCACAAAAGTGCCCAAGTCACCCCCAAATTAATGATTGCTCACAGTCTGTCTGTTGAAAAGCTGTTGCAGAAGTTCCCGTCTCCGGTAGTTCAGAACCTTGTTCCAGTTTCTGCCCTGATCATACTCTCAGCTGGCTTCTCTCTTCTTTGCCTTAACTTTCACCTGTTAACCTGATTTCCCAAGGGAACAAGGTTTTTGTGATCACACGGCCCACAACCTTCACCCTCATGCTTAAATCTGTTTCCCAAATTAAACAATTTGATAAATGATTAGAGGTCTACATGAGAATGAGTTCCCTGTAAGACTGTAAAATCTGGTCATTTGCTGGAGGAGCAACAACTAAATTAATCCAAGTAGTAGCTGTTCTGCCTTGCTTGCTACTAGCTCATCGAAACATGTTTTGCTTGGCGAGAGGCAGAATGAGGCACTGCCACATAGCTCAGGAACAGGGGAGCGAGGCTTTGTGTTTTGGGGTGGAGAAAAGAGATAGTATCTGTGAGTTGGTGAAGTCACCAACAAATAGGGACGTGGGTGGAAATATTAGAAATGTTGGGGCAAGAGAAGACAGAAAAATGCGAGAGACCTGTATTTTGTCTTCCCCCGTCCTCGAAGTGTAAATTTCTTTAAACTGAAAGTGAATGTCTGCAGACAGGCTTAAATGTTACAGTGATACACTCTGATAACAAAACATTAAGGCAATCTTTGTAGAGTATAGCAGCAGGGTTACACATTGGCCACTAGAGAGCAATAGACAACCAGTAGTTGTATGCTTGGTACAGCAAAACCTGAGCATCCTATAGCCATGTAATGCTTTTAAAAATACAGATGCAGAAATTAACATCATAATGTAAAATTACCCTCTTGACACTTCTTAATAGTCCTAATGCCCTCCGATCAAAAAAAATAGCAGGAGGCAGTACTCTGGTAATTAGCAGCAACCTGTATCTAAAGAAACCTCTAGAATGCATCATGTAATGTATGCTTAGTCACTTGAAGCGGGAATGTATTGTACAGCATTAAGATCAGCTGCAGAAATGCAAAGCAACAACTAAGCTGGTTCCTTCAGTCTCAAAGTCCAAGCCTACATTGCGAGGGGCTGGGAAACTTTCAGAATTGAAACTTCTTTTGCTGCTATTTTAAATCCCGAGTATTGTCATTGTATGCAGTTTGTGCTTGCACATTTTGGAAAACAAAGATTGCATTTTTCTTTTCCAAGTGCTCTGAATGCTTACAAAGTAGTATATCTTCACCCTGAAGCCAAAATGTTCCACTCGACATAATTCAGATCTACAAAGTACGTTCACAGAATACATACCCAAAAGAAGCTCTTTCCTCTCCATTGCCAGAGTTCAATAGACTGTGCTATTGCGTTATTGCAGTCTATAGAGTGAAAAACCATATCCACCTGACTATAGTTATGATAGTGTCCTGAAGGGGGATAGGAGAAGCTGTTTTGTGAGGGTACTGCAATGGCTCAGAGGGAGATTCTGTACATCTCCAAAAAGTGCCCTTTTTCATTTTCAACTTGGGTTATCACCGTTGGTTTTCTCAGGTTTTCCAGTACACTGCTTTCTTACCTTTTTTGGGGGGGTTGCAAATTTAGTAACACACAAAGCAAAACTGTTCCACAAAAAGCTCCTAGAGCACCTGATTAATCTTGTAGCCCATTTACTCACCCTCTTCATTCTCCTTCCTCCTGAGCCTTCTCCAAACACAGCTGTTTCATAGTTTTGCAGATGAGCTGCAAAGCTGAAGCTGTACAGCAGCCTACCTGTGGCTCTCATGGCTCTACAAGCCAGGATCAGCATTTCATGTCAGATAATCTTCTTGGAGGGTGGAAAGAAATACAGGCTGACAGCAGGACAAGCAGCAGAGGAGTCGTGGTGAATTTCTGGTATGTGGGTATCCCACAGCGCATGACAGGACCGGTCTCACAGGGGATAGCAATGGTGCAAGGATGCAGGAAGGGCATCGTCTCTTTGCTATAGAAACTAGAACCCACTATGAAGTAAAACAGGCTACTTGCTTGGATGCTGCTTCTATTTGCTAATTAGTAGCGTTACCGCCAGCATCTCCTACCTAGGTAACAACCCCTACCATTACTAAGTGATGACCCTCCCTTTAGGGTCCTCAGCACAGATGCTCACAAGTGCCTAACTAACACTGTGGAGTTGGTGAGTCACAGGACAAATTGAGAAGGAACAAAAGACCTCCCAAGAGCTGGGAATTCAGAGGTCACCAAAGAGACTGGCAAATGGCAAGCGAAAGGGGAGTGATAAGGTGGTAATTGCAGCAGAGTTACTCCCTCTCTGGTAGCCTAAATAGGTTCAGGGCTGGAGACTAAGCGAGAAAGAGGAGCTAAGATCTGATCTGACTCATCTCTGTGAAGACAGTATTTACATGACAGGCAAAGGAAACAGAGTAGCTTTGAACACAAGACTAGAAAATGCAGAGAAGGGACTGAATTTATGTAGCTGGAAAACACTGAGGAAGATGCAAATTGACTCTCAGGCTTTCCATAACAAAGGCTCTTCTGGGTGACATTGTTTAGTCTCGCCTTATTTAAATACTGAATAATCTATTTGCATTCATTACAGACAATTGCCTTTAACATCAGAGCAAGCTAGCTACACATATCTAAGGAAGAGTGGTAGAAGTGCTTAACCAGTGTTGTGTATCAGATAGCTGATTCCATTTTACCGATATGAAGTATATTTATCACATTCTGGACTGTTTCAGATACAGATAGATGAGCTGAAAAAAAACATTTTGACTAGCAAATTATTACTTGTGTTACAGAATATAATCTTTTATTTTAGGAATGTTTCTAATTTTTCTGGTTTTGAAGAAAACGATCTACTAAGTGTAGCTCACTGTTAGGAAAATTTGCAACTGGCCCATGCCAACCAAGGAGAGAGGCTAGGACACAAAGTATAGAATTACAAGGGTAAATATTTATTCATGCACATGAGGTGTGCCAGCCAAACTGGGTCACCCTGAATGTGGTTTTACACAGGGTTCTTCTACCCTTCAACCATTCCGGTACAACATGATTTGACTAATTACCAAGACCCACACTACCAATTACTAATCATAGTAAAACTTTGCACAGCAACTGTATTTCCGCAGCATTCCTGCTGCAGATCCTTGATGTCCCTGGAGTCAGTCTTGCTACTGTTACTTATCTGTGATGCCAGATGACACTGGGAGGGTTTCAAAGATGCGTTAGAGGGGCTAAGATGCTGGCTTTATCATGGTTGTCCATGGGTATCCTTTATCCTTCGTGGACAGCTCTAAGCTTCCGAGCAGCAAAGTCCTTATTTCCAGGGCTGGGCTGTCCTTTAGTTTGTTTTACTTGAGCATGAATAATACCAAAGCCTCCAGTAAAATTCCACTATGTCATTACATTGCAGTGTATAATGTGAACTAATATATATTAACAAAGTTAATACACTTTCATATTATAAAGACTGATTGATATAACTGTTAGGGAAGTGAATTTCCATAACACCACAAGTCAGCAAGTGCAAGTTGTCTCTGGTGGCTTTCATGGGATCCATATACACAATTCCCACCTATATCTGTTTACATTACAATGTACACTCATGATTTTTAGCCCTTTGTTATACCAATAGTCATCTTTTTTCAGACAGAAGCTTACTCAGTTGTTCCTTACATGAAAGTTGAGAGCAAAGTACCTTTGATCGTCCTTTTTACCTTTCGTTGAACCTTTTCCACTACTATTCTGTCTTTCCTGAGCTGAGGGAACTTGGAACCACACACAGCTTTCAAGACGTGGTTAAATCATGAATTTACACAGCAGCATAAGGATGCTTTGTTCTCTGTTCCTTTTCAAATCTCAGCATACAGCTTGTTTTTCTGAACTCTATTATGCACTGAAGTGAGGTTTTCACAGAAACACATTGTCATTCCAAGATTTTGAGCCTGCACAGTACTAGTCAGCTTGGAGCTCATCGTTTTGTATTTGAAGTTAGGATGTTCTTCCCCACTGTGCATCATTTTTATCTATCCAGAATGTAATCTGCCATTTTACTGGCTAGTTATTCAGGTTCATAAGGTCCTTCTGCAGATCTCCAGTGGGCTTTTGTCCTTAAGTCCCTGAATAGCTTGGTATCATCAGAAGGCAGTCACTTGAGTGCTCAGCTCTTTTTCCAAGTCACTTGCGAGTATGTTGAGCAGGTCCATGCACAGATTGCTACAGCAGTGCACCCGTGACCTCTATACTACAAGTACTGCACGCTCACTCTCACCCCCTGTGCTCCATCTTTAACCAGTTACTCACGCATTCCAAGACATTTGGTCTTACGCCATTACTTAGTTTCTTTGACAGCCTTTGTCAAAAGCCTTCTAGAAATCCCAACGGGCTCTATCAGCCAGAAGGCCTTCTTCACAAGTTTTAAAAATGTTCAGTAAACTACAATGTTCCAAACTCCACCACGTAACAGTGTTTTCATACACTGCTGATCAAAAGATATAACAGACTCTGAGGGCAACATCTCATTTTGGAAGTAAAAAATTCATAGATGAGAGGATTCTTTTCCCCCAAAGTTCCCTGTATGATAGCTTTAGCTTTCCCTTTATTTTTCTGTGACCTAAGAGCCTATCCCAAAATCCAAGATCCCTGAAGATCTGTGTTCATGTCTAGACAATGGTAAGGATAGGTCAAGCCCTGTTTCCAATCCTTCCAGTACAGTATTGATCAGAAGATGTAACTTACTCATGGTTCCTCTTATCACACAGAATCTATGCTAACAGAACAATCAACAAAACAGAGCATAACTTTGAAGTCATGTACCAAAAAGCTCCGTTTTAAAGATGCCGTCTGGAAAGACTTTGGGCCTTATGTTAAATACGTTTTCCTTTTTAAGCAGAGTGGTTAGATACTGCAGTGACACTAAAGGTACTTTTAGACGGCAAGATGCTGGCAGTTAAAATCCTTTTTTCTCCCTTCAAATTTGACTAAGAACAGTTCATTTAAAGAGAAATTTGGATTTTATAGGAAGCATCTGAAAAGATGCAACTCCTACGTCACCGTGCTACTTAACTGAGCAATCCCCATAAAATGTGTGCCCACGCCATATTCTATTAAAACACGGTAGTGCTGGGGGGAATGTAGAGAGGTTACTGGGAACAACAGCTTGCTCTTCGGCCTGTTGTCCTGTCAGAATCCTTGAGGGACAGCCAGCTGGCAGCAACCCGATGGTGCACCTTCTTATATACCTATGCCTGCCATCTTGCAGGTGTTTCAACACCAGCCCAGCCTCTTCCCCCACGGCTCGTACTGCGTTCCCTGCGCGGTACTGGGTCCCACACGGGTGACAGGTTCCCCACGCGGGTGCAGGCTGCGCTCCCCGGGGCTCCTCGAGGTGTCACCTCAGCGCCGGGGCCTTCCCCGCCGGGCCGGGCCGGGCCGGGCCGCGCAGCGCGCCTGCGCCGCCGCCGCGCCCGGGGCGCCTCAGTAGAGCTCTACACGGCGCCGCCGGCGGGAGCGGCGGTGCGTCGCTGGCCAATGGGGCGGCGCGGCGCCGCAGCGGCCGCTGAGGTCAGTTCCGTCGCCGCGGTGGGCGGGGGGTTGTGTTGAGGCGGCGGCGGCGAGGGGCTCGCCCTCGCTGGGGTAAGTACCTCAGGGCCGAGCGGGAGGGCGGGGGCTGCGGGTCGGGGAGGATGAGGATGAGGATCGGCGCTGCGTTTCTTGTGCGTCTGGAGGCAAGGGGAGCGGTGGCGGCTGGCTGGATCTGCCCCTGAGGGAGGCAGCCCTTTTTTCTCCTCGGCCTCCTCCGAGCCAGGTGAGGCTCCCCCACCCTCGGCCTGTGCCAGCCGGCCCAGCGCCGCGGCTGTCGGCTGCCCGCCGCCGCCCTGCCCGCCTGCCCGCGCGGGGGGGCCGGGGGTCCCAGCGGCGAGCGCGGGCTGCGGCCCGGCGGGCCGCGCGGTGCTGCCCCCTGCGGGCCGGCGGCGGCACTGCGCGGCGGCGCGGCGGAGCCGCCTCCCCGGCGGCGGCGGCGGGCGGAGGTCTGCGCGGCCTGCGGAGGGTCCGCCACCCGCCCGGCCGCCTTCGCCCGGGCAGCAGCGGGGCCTGGCCTCCGGAGACGGGCCCCGAGCGAGGGAGGCCTCTCTTCCCCGGAGAGGTGGTAGCGCTTGTGCGTGGGTGGGCTGGATGCCCAAGAAAATGGGATTTTTTGGTGGTGGCTGGCGGGTGCTGCTGTCTCGTGGACGCCATCAGACTGCTTTAGACTCGACTGGACTGTAAAGCTGTTGTCCAGGTTTGTCATCTTGGTCTTCTTCCTGAAGAAAAGAAGCTTTCGGGTTAGTAACTGAGCAGGATAGAACATCCTGTATTTTGTATGTAAATTGTGTTCTTTAGAGAGCTCTATTTGGGCATAAGATTCGCTTAATTAAATCCTACATTAAATTTTGTTGCAATAGAATCTATCATTAGAAAGTATTACATTGGACACAAGATAATTTAGACATATAAAATGACTTGGATTTCTTCTAAATAAACGATCCACTGTTATCATGGATGTAGCCGAAGTGTCCGGAAATACACGTTTCATAAAAAAAGTCTGTTTTATTGTTAAGAAGACTAATGGTATTTTGCAGGATTTTGCTAGCATTCTGTTCTGCATTGTTACTACTGTAAATGGTTATAGTCAAGGCCCTTTTCTTGCACACACAGTATGTGGCTGACTTTAGCAGGAATTAAACCTGTAGAAATGAATTTTAGCATCTACATGAGTGTTTTGAGAACTGGGTACAGAGGGATATGTACTTTTAATGGGACTCTCCCCCCTCCTCTCCCATTTTCTTCAGTGCCATACTTCCTTGCTTCATTGCTTACAGGCCTTAAAGCTTAGAGTAAGGTAATGCTAAATACTGGTCAGTATGCTTTGGATATACAGAGAGATTTTGAAAATGGTTGTAAACTATGTGAAATGATGAAACGTGCAGTATAAATTTTAAAGCTGATCATACATGTAATGATAAACAACTGTATAGACATCTCTGAGCACTCCCTAAAATACTACTTTCGATACAGTAGTTATTTGAGAATGCCTTGCTTAGCTTATTGTGAGAAGACCGCCAAGCAATTGAATGATACGTCAGAAATGTGTATCTTTCAAGTACAAATAAAGCTAGGCCTCAGTCCTAGAGCCATGGAGAAGCAGACCTCCATTTCCATAGAATACTGTGTAGTCCATATACATACCTGACTTCTTACAATGCCAATAAATGTCAATAAATTGGACAGTTTTTCACCTATCCATTCTAAAAATAGTGATTTAGTCTTAATTGGTATTTTGCATAACTTTATATCATAAGTAGTAAAAATTTTGAACGTAATTAAATTTTTTCTGTAGAGTGAAATACCTGTATATTTTGTAATAAAAGTAAGCTCTGAAAACCTGGTGCATGGTCTTTGCTTTTCTTAATTCTTTGCATTGACATTCCTTATTCATGTTGATGGAAAAAATTCATGTGAATTTCAGGTACAGAAAGTGTTACAACTGTGATTAGCTGTTATTGTGAAACAAAATGTCTTTTTAAGAAGAAATAATTGTAGATAAAATTTCTTTGGTGTATTTGAACAGTTTGTTTTTAATACAAAATCAGTACTTTTAATTATTACAGTACGTTATACTTTGGATCTCTCCCAGTCATTAGGCCTAAAATTAATGACTGATAATTGCGGCTACGTAGTTGGATCAGTAGCACAGTTAACTGCTTAACAGAGATAGTCAGTCAATGTTAAATGGATAGTATATGGTGTATATAATTGTAAAATACAGGCAAGGCAATCTTAAGCATATGCAGAGATTTAAGTTTTTTCACAGAGACTCAAATTTTACACGCTGTATCTTCCTGATACAGTGACGCACAGTGTCTTCCAATTCTGTTTAAACTTTTCTCTTAGGAGACGACTTATATGGGCTTTTCAGTACCAAAGCAGGCCTTGATTGTTGGATGCAGTCTGTGAACTTAGTGTGAGAGGTGTGTGCTTTGCTGAAGTAAGGTCTTATTTATTTGATAACACATGATAAATGCATGCTGCTCATCACACTCATGGATAGAAACATTGAATTTCAGATTAAAAAAGGAACTAAAACACTGGAAAATAAATATGTTTCTTTGATGAACAAAGTATTAATGTATTTGAAGTAAATGGAAACTTCAGGAGTATAGAATAATGGGAAGACACTGGCAATTCCTGTCTGACAGTGGCCACATCAGTGGTCTGTAATCTGCTGCAGTGCAAAATACCTTGTACTGGATGAATTTGGCATAGTGAGGCTGCAGAGGATGTTTTTTTCTATTTTTCTTGGTTTTAATTGGTCTTTGTTTTTTAACCTTTATGTAAATGTGATATCCACTGTTTGGAATGCCTTTTGACTCCTGTGGATCTATTGATCTCTGTGTCTTGAGCAGCAAGGTTCAAGATACACTAGTGTTATGTGAAAGGCAGGAATATTTCCATTTATTAAATGGCCCAGTTTTTAATGTCACTGAATTGCAGGTGTTTGGTAGAAGGAGTGAATGAGAAAGTTTGGTTTATCATCCCTATGTTGTCCTTTTTCCATGTGCCTCTAAGTTTTTGCTTCCAGTTTTTTTTCAAAACTACTAAGGCCTCTAATTTTTTTTTAATTTCTCCTAATTTAAGTACCTTATTGTATTTCAAAGTATTTTCACAAACTTTTTCTGAATCCATTCCTGTGAAGACAGCGACTGGAATTGATTTTAACACTCCTAGTATCTCTTACTCTATTCTTCATCTATCCTGTTCTTGTGTTTGTCATTCAGACTCCATGTAGACTTTCAGGTCTTCCTTTAATGATATCTTTGGATTGGTCTGTGTGCTCTGCATTTGATTGTAACTTGAAAAATCGAGTATGTATGTTTTAATTAAATCTTCTGAAGTATCTCTCTGCTAACACTTTAAATATCAAAACAAATCTTCAGGGGAATTCCCCCCCCCCCCCCCCCCCCCAACCCCCCCGGCTCCCACCGTTTGTATGGAGTGAATGGATGCTGGATGACACCGCCTCTCTGTGTACCTTGATGGTCTCATTTTTCTGAAGTAACCAGAAAAAGCAAATTTTTTTTTAATATAAGAATGAAATTACAGTGTACTTTTGGGCTTGTTTTATCCAATATAATGATGAAGTGGAACTGGTTGCATCAAAACTTTTCTTGTTAACTATTCAGCGTTCAGGAAAGGCTGGTGAAAAAATAGCTAGGGAGACAACAGTGGTGTTGCTTCAGCATCACATGGTTATTCAGTTCTTTTTCACCTGGTACTGAGTCTGGCTGAGATGGAGTTAAATTTCTTCATAGCAGCCTGTATGGTGCTGTGTTTTGGATCTGTGGCTAAAACTGTTGATAGCACAGCAGTGTTTTGTCTGTTGCTGAACAGTGTTTGCACAATGTCAAGGTTTTCTTTCTCTCCCCCTCTCTGCCTCTGCTGCAGTGAGTAGGCATGGGGTGGGCAAGAGATTGGAAGGGCACGCTGCTGGGACAGCTGACCACAATTGGTCAAGGGGATAGTCCATACCATATAACATCATGCTCAGCAATGAAAACTGGAAGTAGAGGAAGAAGAATGGGAGAGGGGGGTTGGCTTCCAAGGTGGCTGTTTCTCAGAGACTGGCCAGGCATCAGTCTGCTTGTGGAAGGTGGTGAGTGATTTCCTTTGCATCACCTCCCTGTGTCTTTCCTTCATCTATTAAACTGCCTTTGTCCTGACCCATAAGCTTTGCTCTTTTACTCCAGTTCACTCCACTTCCTACTCAGGGAGGGGTGGGGAGCCAGTGAGCAGCTGTGTGGCTGCTTGGCTGCTGGCTACATCTGAAATGCAGTCACAGTAACTCCAACAACATTCGAAACCAGGATTCTAGCAACATGATATTTGTCACAGGTCTGAATGAAAGCTTGGTTTTGGGGTTATATACCTATTTGTTTTCACTTTCATATTTAAAGCTATTTGAGTTAGGAAATTTTAGAAGGATTACTAGCCTGTTCTTTGAATTACCTTTGTTAAATTCTTCTAGTGTCCTCTTGGACTGAGCAACCCAGATCTGTCTGGTAAATTGAAGCATTCTTAAAGTGTTTGACTGTTTTTTGTACTTTCTTGCTCTTTAAAAGTGGTGGATCCTTTTTCATGTTGTCCCATAAGGTGAAGTTTACAGTGTTAAAAATTTAAGAAAACTCTCCATGTCTTTAATACTGTTTTTTGTGGTCAAGGATGTTGACGGCATGAAGTGCTCAATGCTTATCTTTTGGTCAGTTCATATGGAATGCAGTTTCAGCAGCAATGGATAGCTGTTAACAGCAAAAAAAGGCAAATATTGATCTAACTTCACCCTTTCCTTTCAAATGCAATTTTATTTCTTTCTTAAAGCTGTATAGAAATCTTTAAAGCATCTTTGATCTGGATCTTGGGCTTATCAAGATCTCTTACTATCTTTCTCCTGAAATAAAACAGTGGATCTCCTGAACATAGGCCTACCGTCACACTTGTGTATCAACAAGATTAACCTTCAGTTTAAGAAGTGATATTAGCAGGGGAAGAATGGTCCATCCGAGACTACCAGAAACATTTGTTTTTCTTTCCTTTTTAGAATCTGGATAATAGAGGCCATAATGTTACCAACATTAGAATTGCTTAAAAAAAAAAATCTTCCGATCATGATACAGTAGTCATGTATACTTTCCTCCTTCCTGGGAGGTTGCCATTGATTTGTTTTTCACATCGGGTTATAGAGGTTTTTCACTTAGGGAGGTACAGCTGTCTACATTGCAATGAGATGAGATTACGACAGTCCTAAGAACTACCTACTGAGGAGTTTTACAGATGTGCAGCCATCCATCTGCTAAAGAGTGAAAAGCCCATTATGTTGTCCCTAATTAATTTTCTAACTTATTTTTATTGTTGTTTGAGGTTACATCAGTATACTTGCTCTTTGCCCCATCTTTAGGGCAGCATTCCTGTAGCACTTAGGGATATTGGCAGATGGAGCACAGGGAGATGCAAGAAAAACTTTCCGGATCAGACTTACTGATAGGCTTACTCCTGTCAAGCCATTGTGGAGATGTACCATAGTGTAAAGTTTTCCTCATGTAGGATTTTTGTAATAGGATGCTACTTAGGTGATCTCAGCACTTTGCTTTTGGAGCCCAAATCAGGCCTGCTCTCTGTAGATAGACTTGGAGAGGAACTGGATTTCAGAAGCAGAAGCCTTGTGTAGGATGTATTGAAATCCAAAGGAATCTAGAAATAATCTCATGAAATAGGGTCTATATGTGAAGGCAGATCTGTGCAACAGTATGTCTGTAAGTAAGAATGTTTGAATAAGAAAGGTGTTGAGTAGATTTTACTTGTTGCTGTTAGCTTTGGACTTTATCTTGTTTTATGTATGTCTCAAAAGGCTAATTTAGTTGTTTATTTTCCAAATAACAATGGTCTCATAGTCTTGGCAAAAGCTTAAAGGCTGAGATCTTGTTCATGTTGAATATAGAAAAGAGATAGTAAGAGTGCTGGAACCTGTGGGGCCAAATATGCTGCACAAGTTAATGTGGTGGTTTTACACTGATATTACTGTTCTCCCTCTGCCTTCTGTTGTTTATTTTGCTTGATTGACACATTCTGTATTATCAGGATGGAGTGAATTACTTGTATGCTTGTCCACATATACAGAAGTGATTACACTGTGATATTAATAGAAGTGAAAGTAATTAATTTTGCAGCTGCAGATTGTTTTGACTTCATTACTTTGAGAACATGTGAAGTATAAATCACACCTTGTTATGAATTAGTGTTCAAGACTTTGGATCTGAAACATTGGCCCTGATTAGAAAAGAACTTCCTTCTGTACTTCAGGAATTTCCATGCTAACTTAAAAATCCTTATATTTAAAAAAAACCTTGTAGTTGCGTGTTTCTAGTAACCATTGCAGTCACTCTCCTTTTTCCTGCTGGGATTCACAAATGAGTGGCACCTGCAGTGTTTCGCAATATCTTTTCCCGAGTTAAGGGCTGTATATGAACTAAAATCATATTCTGCTGCTCAGTTCTGTTACCAAGTGTCTTTCTTGTTAGGCTTATAAATACATTTCTTAAATGTAAAATTTTTCATGACATGGAAGAAATGGCATGAACTGCCTAGGTTTTGATGCATAGCAGATACTTTTATGAATTTATGAACATTTTGAATAAGAGCAAATGTTAAAGGATTATTTGATTGGGTCTGTTTTGCTTAGAGTTAATGGTTGTATGTGCAGAATACAATCAGTGGCATATTAACAGTAGACTTGCACTCTGTAATTCAGCTGTAGTCCACTAATAGTTCAATTATTAGTTCATTGTATTTCAGTGATCAGTGAATTGTAACTGACTTAATCTTCTGCTTTTTATTCTTTAGTGCTGCAAGTTGATTGAATAAAATAAGAACATGGACTATAAAATGGATGCAGTTCCTTGAGCACCGTTTCTTCCAAAGCGTGTATTCTGCAGATTGTTGGCCTGAATGATTGATTGATAAGCAACATACACAAGACTAATATCAAGAAAACATTCTGTCTGTTGCTGCTGTGTTTGACAAAACTGGTGCAGAGTCACGTCTTCTGAAATGCAGTTGAAAAAAATGAGGGAAATTTTACCAAGATTGTACTCTGGCCAAGTTAATGATAAAAATAATTCCTTAACTACATCCCCAAAGCAATCTTCTGAGGATAAAACAAATCCATCAAAAGGGGATGATGACCAAAACTGCTGTTACCAAGGGACTGAGGCTGAGAATAATAAGTTGTCACTGATAAGCTGTATAAAATGCAGAAGTGTTCAGAAAATTTCAATGCAAGATATAGAAAAGCATAAGAAGCTTGGGTGGACTGAAGACAAACATTTCATCTGCAAGAAGTGCAGCCATATTACACCACCAGCTTTCCATTTTGTTCCTGAGGGTGCCAATGCTGTAGACTTTGAAAAACGTGAAAAAAAATCCCCAAGTAAAACCCAGCAAACATTTAAAGTTAAAAACTTTCTGCCAGGTAAATACTACTGTGATAAATGTAGATTTTCAACAAAGGATCCTTTGCAGTATAAAAAGCATGTAGGTCAACATGAAGAAATTAAATTTATTTGCTCCCACTGTAGTTACATATCCTACACCAAAGGAGAATTCCAGAGACATTTGGTGAAACACACTGGAACTTTTCCGTATCAGTGTGAATACTGTGAATATGGTGCTGTTAGACATGACTATATAGTCAAACATACGAGAAGAGTACATGAAACGCCCACAAAACGGCTGTCAAATACTATCATAAACCACAAGCAAAAGAAGCAGAGTCAAAGCACTTTATTTGAAAAGCAGAAATACAATAAAATTCCTTTTCACAATAAACTCTCAAATTTGTCTTCAAATATGGTTTGTGAGATTCCAGATAAAGTAACTAAAACAGTCTGTTCCTCTCATGATGTAGAATGTAGCGTAAACACAGCATCAGTCCAGGATAAAACAATATTGGAGCCATCTGAAATAAGCGTATGTGAGAATCAAAGTGTTGAAGTTGAGGTTTATTCTCCAAAAACAGAGCCTTTGCAACCTGGGATGCCTTTAACAGTAGTTGCACCGTCTGAACTTGTAGTTCCTTCTAATTGTTTAGCTCAGATAGTAGAGATTAAAATAGTGAATGGAGCGCAACAGTTGGTTCTTAAACTGATTCCTATGAAAGAAGCAACTTACAAACCTGTAAACGCTGCTGGAGAGGAACTTGAGAATCAAGATATAGAACGATCTGCAGAAGGAAAAAAAACATGTTCTGTATCTCAAAATGAGTTACTAACCATGGAAGTGAATGTAGACAAATTATCCAGTGTTAGTAACCAGCTTAATTTGGATAGTACCTATGACAAGAATTCTGAATGTCTTTGCTTTTCCGATTCTCAACTCTCAGACTGTAACTCTGTATCTATACAGAGGGAAGATGCATCAAAATTATGCTTTCATTTGGTGAAAGGTATTGATGTCCATTCAGGTGTTATAGAACTTTGTTCTCCATCTCTGGTGATGAATAGTACTGAAAAAAAAAGTGATCTTAAATCCTCAAGGTGGGAAGTAGATGGAAAAAATAACTTACATTATGACTTGTATTGTTATGAAGAAGGTGTGGATATACCCCCTCCAAAATATGCTATTTCTGAAGAGAAAAGTTCCAAGAACATTTCAGTAGAGGCCGCTCAGGAGGGCAAAAATTCCTCTTCTTCTGCAGTCCTTAAACAAAAGGATACATTGCCTCTAAAGAGGGATGACAAAGAATGTGGGAGTCTGCCAGTCAGCTCTACAGAAACACATCTAGCTGGTAAGGGTTTTGATAAAAAATCTGTTACATCTTCTGAAGCAGGAAAAAACTTTCATGTCATTAAAACTCCACCTTGCGAGGACATGACTTTTGGCTTTAGCAAAGTAAAGAGAGCTGAAACCGTAAGTCAAAAGAACAATCTTCTTCTGGAATCATTAGAACTACAGAAGATGGAAAATAAAGGCAACCCTTTTGAGGGACCTGTTATTTCATCTGTATTTTCTCTTAGCTCTGGGGCTGAAAACGTTCCAGAGGGTGTTAGATGGGATGACACAACATGCAGTAAGAAGCCAGCAACGCTGCTGTGTAGAAAGATTGCTCAGCTCATGTCCGCTGCTGAATCTAACATGAAATCCATGCCTTTGAGATGTCAAGCTTCTAGTAGAAAGGTGCTTTTCCCTCAAGAAAATGCAGCAAGCTGTGGGAGAGTTGTTCGTGCCACTGAAGTGGAACAGTCTGCGTCTTTGCCTCCAGTGCATGGTGGAAGCAGTGTGATTAGTAGTGAAGAACACAGTAAAGATCAGTTGCTTACATTTGCAAGAACATCTAAAAGCAGGGTAGCTAAAAATTCCCATGTTGCTACTCCAGTGTTTATCCCCAAAGGGACAATGCTGAGAGTGCTGAATGCTACTAGCAGTCAAAAATCAAATGGAATAGAAAACAGGAGTGAAACATCAGCTCCTTCTAAGTATTGCAATGAAATGTTTCTGCCTCGCCCGGTTCCTGTCAGTGTTTCTGAGACACTTAGCAGTAATTTGCCATGTTTGCCTAATCAGAGTGAACTGAATGCTCAGTCCCGAAGTATATCACTCAGGCAAAGACCAAAGCGAGAGGCAAGCATTAAAAATAATAGCAAACAAACTGGTGTACCATTTCAGAAAAGCAGCGATGTGAGTAAGCAAAGCAAACCCTATTCAAAAAGTCAACTAGGTCCCAAAAATAAGGTGAAACAAGCAAGCTTCAGGGAACTTCCTAAGAGGAAAACAAGAACTCAGTCGGAAACCAGTTCAGGTTCTGACATGTCATATCTGTTGACAGCAAGACGTCTTCGGCTTGTCCCTCTGAGAATGAATCAGTTGATAAAATGCCCTCGGCGTAACCAGCCAGTTGTGGTACTAAACCATCCTGACGTTGACTCGCCAGAGATAATTAATGTCATGAAGACTATCAACAAGTATAAAGGTCAAGTCCTGAAAGTAGTTCTATCAGAAAGGACAAGTAGTTGTCTTGGTGTCAAACGTTATCGAAAGCGTCTTACTCTTCAAAATGTTGAGACAGGAAACCAAGCAAAAAAGCAGAGTATGCTAAAAATGAAACTAAAAAAGACCCATAAAAACAACTACCAGGTGGTGGAAACTTCACCAGCTGAAACGCTTCAGTGTATGTTTAAGTGTTGGTTTTGTGGAAGAGTATATATGGACCAAGAAGAATGGATAAGTCATGGACAGAGGCACTTGACAGAGGCAACCAAGGGTTGGGATGTTCTTTCTCTTCCAGCAAAAAAGCATTAATTGAGAGACTAGGGGCGTTTCCCCTCTTAATTTTAATGAGTGCCACTGACTTGCTTGGAAAGTAAGATTGAAATAACTGCTTTATTTTGCCAAACGGTCTCTACTGTTAGCAAAGTGGGAGAGGAGAGCGGAGTTACAGAGATAGAGAGAAGCTGATAGTGAGGATTAAGCACTACTTTGCACTCTCATGTTTGAAATTTGTATTGGAGGTCAACTTCATCTGTTCCATAGGACAAATTTGAAAAAGATTTGCTATGCAAGCATCTTTCTAGTTACCATTCTCTGTGCTAGGATACTGTGCTGTAACTGGTTTGTGCTAGGTCTGTATGGATAAAAATCTTAGGCTATGAGATCTTTGTAAATTTAACAGGGTTTAGTTTGCTTTTACAGCATGGTGTTTCAGAGATCAAGCATACGTGTACTGAAAAGTACCTTTGATCCTCTGGGCAGCAAATGTATATCATAGGTTTTAGTGGCAAATTAAGCACCACGCATAAAAAGTAAAACTTAAATGCAAGTACTCTGTTTCAGTGAAACAAAAACACTTCTGCTGACTTCAGAGGAGATATAAGGGTGTAAATGAAGAATCTGTGGGATCAGAGTTACTCCCACTAGGTCAGATAGCACTAAAAAGTTTAATTTTGTTTAGTACTTAGTCTTTACCTAGCCTGTATTGCGTAGATGTGACAAAGAGAGCAGAATACTGTCAGCTTTCTTTACCATCTTTGTTCTGAGCAGGCAGAGCCAGAAATATCTCAGGCTTGGACCGATAGGAGAGAGAAGCTTTTCTCTATATGGTCTCAAGGCTGTTCTGAAATCTAAGGAAGTAACAGCCAAACATAAACCCTCTACCACCATGTGTGTGTAGCCTGATAGAAACACATTTGCAGAATTGGGCATTTGGTTAGAACTCTAGTCGGTACGTTAATCCTTATTTACAGGGGGAACTTGCTGAAGATGAAGACTTTTCAAAATGAAAAACCATGTTGCACAGCTTTTACATTGACAGTGTTGAACCAGATTTTCAGTGCAATCTTTCATCCTTCTTAATCTTAAGAATTTAGATGTTGTTAGAATATATTTTTTGTAGGTCTCAATTCATACAAGCATGTGCCTAGTTACATATGTACGTCTAACGTGTATCTACTGACTTCAGTGCAGTGTAAACATTGCCCAGTTGCTTAAACACTTTACTAAATCAGGGCCAAATTTCAAGTTTTTTTAGTGAAGAAGAGGGATGGATGATGCTGAAGTCTAATGTTTCTGTACATGAACAATAGATGTTTTTCTTCATCTTGTCAATTTTAAATCATACAGAATGAACTATATTGAAGCACATTTACAATTAAAATAACTTCTTACATTTTTACAAATAAGAAAATCAATACTGACTCTAATGCTGGATGTGTGTTCTATGTTTGAACTGGGACTACTCTTGAAAAACTGGTAGTTCCTAACTCTTTTCACTGTTGGTGCATTTTTGTAAACAGTTTAAGCTGGGAATATTTTTTTATATACTCCAGCAGATTATACATTGTTTTGATAAAGTATGTATCGTATCTGTATTGAAATGTAAATATTTTAAAACTACATCTGACTGAGGCTTATTTTCAAAACGAGTTAAAACATTGCTTTCCAGTCATTTTGCAATACAGCGTTAAAATCCTTCAGATAGTTGGTGCTTTAAGTCAGGTCTTTTTCATCATGTACACATGGAAAATTTTTGTATCATTTGTATCAGACTAACCTGTTCCACAGAACAAAGTTCCTTTTGTCTGTTTTGTCAGTAATAATGAAATGACAGTTCTCATTTTGTATTCAAATGGAATTATATTTTTTTAGATGGGTACACTAGAGGGTTTTTTCACTTCATATACTTTGATGCCAAACCTTACAGTACTATTTACATTTTTGATTGTGAAAATAGCTTCCATTTTAAAATTCTGGCTTATCACATATAATAAATATCAAAATTTTTAACATAAAAAACATGGTTAAAATTCCTCCTTTGTTTTAACTCCTTCAGTCCAGGTTACTGTTTGAATTAATTTTGTTTCTGTAGAAGCTACTAAATAAACAGGTTTGAATTTGCTTCGTAAGAGTTGTCACTGGTAAAATTAGAACATTCCTTATGAAAGCTGTACTGGGAGGGCAGGGAAGTGTTGCTGCTCAGCATCATAAACTCTAGGTGGCTTAAGTATACTACTAATAATTGTCTTTTGTAAGCAAGTTTACTGTTGTAGTAAACATCTGCTAAGCTTTGTATGTCACTGCCATAATCTGCTATCTAAATTGTTAAGCTGTGTGTTTTTCAGGGGTTTAATTTAGAAAATTTCTTTTGTTTTAACATGAAAACCTTTTGCAAGTTAAACTGTATGGTGGCTATGAAACTCTTAAAGCAGATTATGTCATGCCTCTCTTCCTTTTTCTGAGCTCTGCCAAACTATTTAGCAGCTTCTGTTTTGTTAATTTTCATTATTATTAGCTAATGTCATGTCAGAGTAATTTCCTTCAAGTTTAACAGTCTCAGTCGTTTGAGAGAAATAATTATAATGAATATTCTCTTGCATTTTGGTGCAGCATTGAGAAATAAAAAAGTTGCAAGGAAATAACAACCAACTGCTAAATTTTTTGAGAGATCATTTGTGCCACTACATGCTACATCATAAATTGGGTTGGAATGTCATGTTTTGGGCTTCAGTGTTTTGTTTGGGCTTCTTGTTTCTATTCTGTAAGGCTAAAGTAACTGAGGTTTCTTTCTTGGTATATTCCAATTACCTAGTCAAACCACTTGAGTGTGGTTAGAAAGGAAGACTATGGATGCTTTGCAGAAAAATACTGATGTTTGCCTTTCATATTTATAATCAATTTAGTTAAGCCTTCCAAAACTGAAATTATATGAATAAATATTACCATATTTTACTGGAAAAATACCACCTTCTTGTCATCTTTGATACACACTGGAACATGTTTTCTTGCTGAGTTTGAAGCACATCTACTGTTCCTACTGATGATTTTTATCTCTATATTTGCACATGGTATGAATTCAAAGGGACTGTTTGCATAATGGTCCTACTATGTAAGTGGTTGAAGGCTCAGATATGGAATACAAGTATCTGCTGCTTAAGCTAACGATTAAGTGTTAGTTAAGTAATAGAATTTACATAATTAGAGCTAGCTTTATAATCTGCTTCAATACCTATGAGCACCAGCTGACACCCACTGACTTCAGTGGCTGCTGAGCACAGCTTGTTATTGTGCAAACACACATGCAGACCGAATGAAATTGTTAAACAGTGAATACTGAGATAAATAGCATTTCATGTGTATTTTTAAAAGCAAGAATATTTTTTTATATGACTGTAGTATGCTTTCTTAGGTTTTGCTACTAACTGAGCTTCAGTGACCTTTAGGTAAGCAAGATTGAGTTTGGTTTTTGTCTTGTGTTAGAAGGTACGGTGCAAGATAAGCAAATTGTGCAATCATTGTCAAGATATCAGGAGTCAGTCTCTCTTAACACTTTTCTGTGAATTAGTACAATGGCATATACTTTACCTGTATCCTCAAAGTTAAAACAAATGACAAGAATCAAAAAATGGAGTAGATCTATTATTCTTAGTTGGAGAGAAGTTTTTTAGTGGAGCATTTAGAATGCTTCATAATATTATGGGGAGCTCCTCACTCAAAGGTTAATATGATTTTTGAGACATTTAAATAATTGTTCTGTTTAAATCTATACAAACAAGTTGGTGACGTTAAGGCAGAAAACATCTTTTGCGCAATTTGAATGGATATGTAAGGTAGCATTGTTCTCTCTGGAGTCCTGATTTATCCTTTCCGTCAATGAGTGTGATGGGAACATATTTGTAGAAGTCAATGATTTCTTTCACAGAATTAAATTTCTGGGGGGAAGAAAGAGAAATTGTAATCAGTGATTAAAAATGGAATTGCCAGATGTTTTTGTCTATAACATTAAAAGACTTGCAAATGACAGCATTAGAAATAGGCAATATTTTGCATAGAATTATGATTAGATTAGATGGAAGCTATCATAAAAGGAAAAGCACCAGAATTTAATCCTCTTAATTCCTTTGTGTCTCTGTCTTGTGTAGGAGAAAGCAGCTGGCTGCTTAGGGCAAAAGGGGAGCACGTCTAAACCCTGAGAATGCAGTACCACCTGTAAAAGTTTGTGATGGTAGATGTGATGATAGATTTTGAAAAGATGAAGCAACTATAAATCATTACTAACTTTCAAAAGTTACACTTAATTAGCAGTACATGATACTTCACACTGCAAGTTTCTTCGTGCCTTTTTAAATGTACCTTTTATTTTCCCATTCAGTTTACTGAGAAAATTGCTATAAAATCCCTTTAAAGTGTGGAACAAGAAGGTTCTCGGCAGGCTATTAGTCTTGTTCTCTGGTGTTCAAAACAATGACATCTTCCAAGTCCGTTCCTAAATTAATAAAGGTGTGGTTTGAGATTCCTGAACTGATCAAGCAGTAATGGAAAACTATCCAAGGTATTTATCCTCGTCTGTCCTGGTGGGAGTCTCTTAATCCTGCCATTCCAATGGTTAGCAGCCCTCAGTTTAAATAGTTCTCTTCCCTGTGTGTGTGACTTGTAAGCTTTCATCATGCCACTAAGCTGTCATCACACCAGTGTTTCTCCTCTTGAGCTATTCTTTGGACTCGTTGGTATTAAATCAATAGAACTGTACACAGTAATGCAAGCTTACTGTGACATTAATACTTATCCTGTATCTATATTCTATCACATTTACTGTAAGCGTGGACATTTATTGTATATGTGATAGTATCTCATGGTAGTCTCTGTCATCTCCACCTGATCCACACCTAGTTTATAACAAGAGAATCTGATTAAATCTGTGATTTGCTGTAACTGTTCCTGTATTATTTTAAGATGAAAATTATTAGATCTCGAAACTAGTGTGCTATTTTTTTAAAGTTTTGTTTTTATGATTTTTACTTGTATACATTTGTTCCACTTTGCCATTTTGTCTTTGCCTTATGTTCAAGATCACTATTGCTACTAGAAGTCTAGGCAAAACTGTGGTTTGTATTTCATGCCATACCAAAGTAATCCTAACTTTTTTTTATTCTCAATTTACTGTTTATTAGCACCAGTTCTTTTTCTGTTTTCTAATGTCTTTTGTTGGTTAGAAAGTTAAAAAGCCTTACTGTAATTATTTATCTGCTTTGGAAACTTAACTTGGCTCCACTTGGCTAATGTCACAGTATTCATCACTGTACCTTTAAGCTGTAGCTCTTTGGTAATGAGGGAAAAATGTCTCAGCTCTTACTTAGATATTTTTTTTCCTATTTTATGTTATCCTGTACTCTTATTTGAGTTAGTGAGATTTAAAATATTAACCTCTGAGTCTCTTCATGGCTGCTAGAACATGAAGTTGACTTAGACATCATACTGATGAACACTGATGGTCCAGAACTTTTCGTCCTTGGCCCTTTTAATGGAAACCCACACTTTGTTAGGCATAAAGACACCTAAAGACATAAAGATGAAGAAAATTCAGTACTTCAGAATTGTTCATTTCCCTTCACTGTCTGAAGAGACTCAAACAGATCTCTGCTGTCTTAGGAATGTCCTATCTGCTGGTCTTCAGACTGTTCTGGGGAGGTAGGAATAGGGTCTCAAGGATTGCTCCTGAAAAGTGTAGTTTTGAATTGCATTGGGGTGGTGGTAGGACTCTGGAATACGTCGCACATCCTGAATGAGAACAGTTCATCCTTGAACTGTCATTTAAGCTGTGGACAAGATGTTTACCTTGTAAACATCTCTTTTAGTTGAAAGTATTGGCATCCCCTGACAGGTGTTCACTGTGCCCGTTTTCCTGGCGGTAACTTTTGACATAACACTGTCAGTCGAAGACATTGTGGAAGTGCTCCCTCATCTCCTCTAAAGAGTCAGGCCAGTTTAATGGCTGATGAAGGTAGCTGGAGCTAATCCATTTGACTCACTTTGAAATGAACTGAGTTGAACTGATATGACTTGCATGACCAATGATTTGAAAATGAAAGGTAGCTGCAAATAGTGATAGGGAGCGGTGAGGGTGGAGAAAACATCAGTGGCCAGAACAGCGAGATCCGGAGATACACGTCAGGCTGTGCTCTAAGCTTCTGTGTAAAACAGGCACTGAGTTGAAGAGGAGCCTACTTCTACCTTTGATTTTTAGGTACTGCATTGTGAGTTGAGCCTGATGCTGCAGACATGCTAAAAACACGTATTTTGTGTGTGGCAGATCTAGTTTTGCAAAGGCAATAAGAAAAATACTTAAATTTTGTGTCATGATCAGCTTTAAATGTGAGCAAGGTTTTGATTATCTTCAAAAGAACTGGGTACATGAAAAGAAGCAGCATTACAGGTATCTCTGGATCTTTAATACTGAAAACTGAGTGGAGTGGGGGAAGGCAATAGCAAAGTAAAGGGTGCTCAGGACAGCAGTTTTAAATGTAAATGCCTGAATTCCACATATGTCCCATTTAGGGATCTGGTCTTTATAGCTTTATGTGATTTGGCCTTTAGTGAGCTCAGTATAATATATGAAATATATATGTAGATGTGAACATCTGTGGCTAAATTGCTAGCAAAGTGTACAGCTCTAACTGTTTTGTTTTTTTTTCTCTGCTCATATTCATTATATTCCGGCTTGATGCTAATTTAGCTGCATGGGACTTCAGTTACTTGCCGTTGATCACCATCACATTGACATAGAAGTGACAATTTTTTAAAATAGACAGAAATATGGTAACAATGCTTTTTTCCCCCCTTATGGCCTTAGAAGGCTATATGAGAGCTAATGATGCACTCACAAAAGTTGAATTAAATGCATTAATAAAAAAATTGTTAATCAAAAATTTTTTTGATCATACAAAGTGTTAACACCTCATAAACAGTATATGAAAAAAACAAGAGTTGCAATTGGATGGGGAAAACTTTGAATAATTATGTATAAGAAAAAAAGAGTTTTTAATGGATGGAAATAGACTAATCCAAAAGTGAAAACATGCTGCAGAAATTCAGTAAGATTGAGCCTTTGAATAAAATGAACAACTGAGGAGAACTGTAATAGGTCTGCATCTGTTTCTTCTTGTTTAGGTTGCTTTCTCTTTAGCAGGTGAAGAAGGGATATTCAGCTAATCTAGATAAAGCAGCTGGTCTGTCTGCATTGCATACTGCAAAATGTGGCATAACAAAGGGTTTCCCTGTGGAGAGATAATGCAGAGCACTCTGGAAAGCATTTTAATAGGCATTGGAAAATTATAGGCAGCAATTTTGCTGTAATTCATAGCCTTAGAAATTGTTTTCACCCTCCTGAGGTAAGAACCTTAAGTGAGCTGCAGAAGTTGAGATGACAGTTTTCAAGAAAGAACATTTTTGGGGAATCCTCTCAGACTGCTTGAGATGGAAGTAGCCCTGCTGAGCAAGGTTGGTGCCATTGATTGTTCATTATTGCACGTGCTTCGTGCCCAGTCCAGTGTTAATTTTATTTTCATGTCTGCTGCTGAGAATAATGCATAGAAGTGGGAGGCTGTCATTTCTGTGGCTCCCCAGTACTACACGTAGCTGACTAGTAAAAGAACTCTGAAATTTTTCTGTTGTAGTTGATCTATGGGAAGATTTCTGAATTCAAGAGAAAGAATACTCAATTTTAAAAAAGAAGGCTTAAGGTAACGTCATGATTACCGATTTGGCCTGGTAGAGCCAAGTCTTAGATATTCTGTTGGTTATTAGCTAGGTGCTTGAAATCCTTATTCTGGAATTGTAACTTTCCAATTTGACTGTTGTCGGTCCAGACCCACTGTTTTGTGCACAAGTTGGAACGTACAACAAAGTCATATTTTGGTATTTCCTGAGATGGGAGGGATTGTGTTCTCCTTCCTTTTAGTTCAGTAAAAATTCACATATTTGGGTAATTTTCTAGTTGCCTTAATTGTTAAATCTGTTAAAATGATGAAAAATTAGTTTTATGTCTTCATTCTGTAGTGTACCGTACACATACTACATTATCCTGTAGTGTACCATATTTAAGTTCCATTCCATTTTTTTAGTCAGTCATTGTTTCTAATCTGAGCCTTTTTTTGTCAGGGCCATTACAGGAAGACTAAACAATGTAAGAACCACGGAAAACTAAACTTGCTTTCTCCTAAATCATACTAAAACTCTGGGAAATTATCTGGGAGGTTCAGTTCAGAAATGCAGATGATGTTTTACAGATGGTTCACTACAGCAATGCCAGGGTGATAGTACCAGCAGTGCAGTTCTCAATTTTCTGCTTCCCAAACTGTTTCAGTGTGTTTGAACAATGAAGGATTTTTTTTTTTCCCTCGTTACTAAACCAGTGTTCCTGAAGAACAACTTGCCAGTAAACCTTGCCCCTCACCTCTGAAAGCTCATGAATCCTATCCCACATTTTCTAATAAGAATCCAAATGTAAATCTTGGACCTGCCAAATTTATCAAGTTAGTTTGGGTCAGTTTTGATTTCAGTTTGTTTTAAGTCTATCTATAGAAAAGATAAGATTTGAAAGTATTGGCATGTGTGAAAAGGACATAATTGAAGATTCAGCTACAGAGGCTTTGCTGCTCCACCTTAGTTGGATTTCTGTCATTTACATAGCTAATAACCCTCATAGTTTGTTGCTCTGCTTTTTTGCTGTGCAGCTGGTCCTCCCTTATGCTGAATTTCATGCTTCGCTGAGCATTCTTTAAGTTTCTTTTAATTTTTTTTGTGAGTATCACATCTTTGTAGAGATGACCGTTTCACTTTTTCACACAGGAAAAAAAAGGTGAAGACATGCAGATACAGTATTTGTTATTTAACCATATAGGTAGAATAAGAATTAGACTCTTACCATGAATATAATTGAATTTAATGATGTAAAAAAGCATTGCTAATCTAAAAGGATTTTCTAATTCAGATTTACCATATCTGAAAGACTGATTGGTGGGGATCCATATGATTTAATTGCTTCTGAATATCCATGACAATTTTTGTTCTATTTCCTCATTTTTTTTAAAAGATACTGATTCCCCTTTTGCTATATGAGAGACAGACAATAAGAGATATTATGCAGCAATAACAGCAACAGGCCATGCTGTCAGGTATGTGGAGTTGTGTATATTTTAAAATATCTGCTTAGTATAACAAGTTAAAAAATACACTAAAATAATATGTATACTTGGAAAGGGAGGACTTTTCTTTCCCCTTTACTTTGCAGGTGTTACTTTGAGTAGGAAAAAGTATTGTAAGTACTTAGAAAATTTTCACATCGATTTAAATCTGAATTTGAGCATGGTAGGTAAAATTCAGTTTTAAATTGTTATCTTGAAGTTGCTTGAAACTTTGAGACATAGTTGAAACAAGAGTATTTTAAAAGAAACTTTAATGAAACAGCAAGTTTGTTATGTGGGAGAGTTTATAACTAATCTTTAGTATTAAGAACTTGTGGAGTGCGACATAAAAGCAGTAGATTATAACATTAGATGGGATTTTACTTACATCATCTCCTCTGAGCCCTGTTCCCAGTGCGTATTGTTGGCTCTCTTCCAGAAAACGTACTTTAATGTTGTATACTCTTCTTCCATAATAGACAACCAAAACATATGGTTCAGCGTTTGATTTCTTTGAACAATCTCTAACCAAGAATGTCTCATCCTGTATGACACAGATTTAAATTATGGATTATATGGTTAGTTTGCAAAAAAAACTTGTAAGCCATTGTGGACAGTTTACAGATGTTTTCTCCAAGAGTTTACACCCCTGGTTTTGAGGTAAATTGTACTTACAGTGTTTTCCTGTAACAGTGCCTTCTCTGCTTCGTGGCGATCATATTCTCCAATGTACCATTCATATTTGTTTAAATCCTTAATTTTAAGATAGTATAATTAGTGTGTAGAAACTAACCACAGCTGGCAGAAGCAAAAGCCGGTGAAAATAGATTCTATCTAATCTGCATTTAAAGCAAGTTTAGCACAGTTTATAAAAGTAATTGTAATGCATCTATATTGAGAAGTCCTGTGAGGAAATCTGAATCAAATTAGACATGTAAATTCTTATCCGTGGTTTCAAGAGCTCACACTGGACTGTTTTCAGGGGTGCTGAATACCCACAGCCTTCAGACCATTTAACTTCTCCGGGAAATGTTTTCAGTAAACAGCAGTTCTTATGGTCTGTGTGGGCCCCATAGCGATAATCCTGTTTTCTAAAAACCTGTCTCCTTATGAAGTGAAGCGTTCTTTACCTTTTCAGTGGGTTGGGTGAGAGACTGCATTTCCCATTTTACAAGTGAATGTTTTGATTTATTTTTGCATGCTGTGTATGGCGTAGGAGGTGGTGACGTCTTCACTGACAAATTCTCTACATTTAACATGGACCCTGTAAAAGTAAATTCAGAAAGAAAAACGTATTTTTTAAACTTAAGTTATAGTTTCATTTTACCCTATCAGTTTTACTTAGTAAGACTGAGAATAGCATTTACAGTTTAGAAATACAGTATACTAACCTTTAAAATTTAGAGCTGTCAGTTATGAGTGGTGGTGTGCTAATGCAGCACCAGTGATTTCAAATTCATGCCCCAAGAGATTTAACACATTAGTTCCCTGATGTTTTTTAATGGACATCACTCTGCCAGGTTCTTGCGCACATAAACATAGTAAAATATTAAAGATAAACTACTAATAAAATAGCAAATGCTAAATAAAAGAATACATATGGGGCAAGTGTAACGGTTCATTCTGTTCTACTTTCACCTTTTGAGCCCCTTGTATTTGTGTTGGATCGGAACTGCTGTTATGTTGGATTATATTTAAGCCCCTTATTATCCCATTGCCAGCTAGCATTGTTTCCACCAAGCTGTTGAAACCTTAAAGGATTCAGAGGTTCTGCCATGCTGATGAATTTCAGTCTGCTCTGTGACTTGTTTCAATTAAGAAATTTAGGACCAAGAAGTGAGGTTGCTCTTGCATTAAGAAAAAGATGAAGGTGGTCCCCAGCTGCGTGCTCCTGCTCCATACGGCGCTGCTGAGAAGGCAGCTGCCCGAGGGAGCTTAGATAGCTGAAAACCATCCTCAAAGCAAATGTTGTTTGCAGTCTGTAGGTGTAGGGCTGCCATTTACCAGCCAGACCCAGCTTGCCACGTCACTGGGGAGCTGTGCCAGCGCAGGGGATGGGGCAGGAACACCAGGCGTGGGTTAATGTGGGAGGCTCAGGCAGGCTGGGTCAGATGAGGATGCAGCAGAAACAGCCTGAGAAAAGCAATGGCGTGCTTTCAATGTATAGGTCGAATGCAGTTTGCAGGTACACAACATGGGGAAAAAATGGTTAACTGAAGAATAAAATACATCATATCCTGCTCTACCACAGAAAGCATTTTTGTTTGTTTCATGCAATGCTGGTGGGAGAAATGACCTAGTGTCTATTGTAAGAATAAATGAGAAAAATGTGATTATCGATGGCTTCCATCTTTTCCTGCTGGTTACTGTCACAAGAGACAGTACTGTTTGCCAAAGCGGTATTTCATTATGTTTTATCTATTGTTCATGCTTTATCAGTTTATTATTTTTCTGCCCATACATAGCATATGACAGAATATTAAAGAAATTCGACTTGGAAGACAATCTTTCACAGAAGAATAATAGTTTTCACTGCGTTTCACTGTTTCATGCATACATGTACCATGTTCTGGTTTATAACAGCATTACATTTGTTTTTAAGACAGTAAACAATGTCCACTGATCTCAGTAGACAAACAGCCATGATCTTCAGCAGGCAATCAGTCTGTTCAGAAACGAAATCACTGTTCAAAGGGTCTGGGACCAGATATGCACAGTCTGTTTCTGCAATCAGTTTACGTTGTCAAAATGCGAATATGTCACCGTTCAGCTTAATGGATCCTGATTTTGGCATTTGGGTTCACATTGCATTTTTGTTGGCTATCCCCAGATACTTTCTTTTTAAAAAGAGACCCCACAGCTAGGACCATGTTTGCTTTGTGACCGGTGCTCTGTAAGTTCTGTAGAATTTTTTTTCTGGTATGTCTTAAACTGTGGGACAAGAACTGGAAAATTCTCTTGTAATGCTTGTGGTTTGGGTCTGGCTGGGATGGAGTTAACAACAGCTCGCCGAGAAATTAAAGAAGAATGTTTTAGATTTTTGAACAGAAAATAACTTGTTTTCAACAATAAAAGCTAAAAATATCCAAGAGAGAAATATATACTTACATAGGATAAGAAAGGATATTTGTATAAATTTAATAAAATTAAAGTTTCTTCTTTAAATATATTTTATTCCAAACATGGACTTGAAAGGAAATTGTAGAATAGCAGGGGGAAAGGCCACTTGTTTGTTCTGTCCCTGTTGTTTCATGAAGACAAGGAATTTACAGAAGGAAAAGGAGATTGTGCCGTCCCAGAGAGCCTGAATGACCAAGAGCAGTAGTAGGGATGGTAGGAAGTGTCTGAAGTGGAGATGGGTGTGGGGCACCTAGGAAAAAGACTGAGACACTGCTGAGAACAGCAGGAAACGGGGACCTAGATGAGCTTTGTGGTTTCTGTAAAGACAGATGTTTAGTAGGTGTCCAGAAGAGAGTATGTGGAATTGCACCTCCAGCACAAGAAGGATGTTGTTAACCAGGTGGCTCAGTGGAGGGCCACCACCAGAGTCAGGGAGCTGGAGCCTGTGAAACAAAGCTGGCGGAGGTGGGCTTGTTTAGCCTGGCAATGACCGAAGTTAAGGTGAACCCTACTTTATCTGAACAAATAATACAGTCCGTATGTTCTTCCTGGTGTTACTTGCTTTTACCATAAATTCACATTATGCAATTCATAGGTTCTTGGCACATCTTAGGGGTTTTGAAACAAAAGGGCATTTGCAGAGACAGTTAAGGGAAAATATAAAAGTATAGCAAGTGTAGTCAAGGACAGTACGAAGTTACCATCATGGATGATTCCTATAGCTCCTTGGTCCCCAAAACCCCTGGGTCTCCCAAGGTACGAACCCTTTTTTTAAGGAATGGAGATACAGCATGAGCTAACTTGGCTGGTTAATGACATTCAAAAAATCAAAAGACCAAGGTCATGTTATTTACAGGTACTCCATCTAAGGTGTAGATACACCTCTTTTTATCAATTAATCTGTTCATGAAAGACAAATATATCAGAGTTTCCTTTATAGCATCTTTTCTCTTTAGTATGCATTTCTGCAAAAAGAAATCATATTTACATAACAGAATGATAACTGTTTTCTCTTGCTTGCACAATTCTTATCATGAAGTTTGGCTAATAAAGGGATTTTGCTTTTCAAAAGTCTGTGAGTAGATGCCAGGGTGTTTTTCTGTCTCTTTTGGGTTTATGGAAATACTTTTTAAAGCAGGTGTAACTATATTGAAAGGTAGGGATGAGCCACATAGAAATTTTGGGTTAAATACTAATGAGGCCATATTTTTCTAAAAGAAATTAGGCAGAGGGGTTGGTGGACAACAGATACGATATAACAGCAAAAAGCTAGCACAACTTTTAATAGTGTTTGTAGAAGTATGTCTTCAAGATTAGGGAGACAGTGTGCATATGAATCAAGTGATACTGTGATCATGTTCCCTTAGGTAAAACCACACAGTCCAGGGGATGTCCTGTTTCCAACCATAATAATTTGGCAGACCTGCCTGATAATGGCACCTACAAGTCCTTCCCTCTAGGAATCTGGGATAAATCTAAAGCAATTTCTTCAAAGATCAGTGTATTTGTTTACACAAAGGCATTAAACCCATAGTAGCTGCTCTATAATGTCCTGAACATCTGTAGCTTCCATTTAGCCCAGCTGAGTGCATCTCTGCCTGGAAAAGCAGAGACTGTTGTGCTCACAGCATGCTCTTTCTCCGTGGGTGTCTCTAAATTGGTATGCCCACTTTATCTTCTCTTCCTCTCCCCATTGTCCTTCAGTGGCTCGTCCAAATCCCCTTCCTTTCCTGGGTGTGGGGGACTGCAATGGTTTAACACTTGCATTCTAGGTTGGGCATTTCTTAGCTTGAACCAGGCATGGGGTATAGCCAAGCAAGTAACTCTCTGCTTGCTTCTTCACTGTTACTGACTGTGCCATTGTTTTACTTGTTTTCTGCTTGCTTGCTTTAACAATCCCTTTGCACTGACTCCATGCATTGAAAATCCCCAGTGCAGACATACCACATAGAAACATGAATCTGTTTCTCATTTATCCCTGCCTGGTTTAGTTTTCAAAGCGATCTCTGGTTCTTACCTGAGCTGCGAATGCTTTTAGAGCTCCGCGTACATTGAAGGCTAGGAGAAAGCAATGAATGAAGTAACGTCAGAAAAATATTTCTGTTAGTGGCAAGTATTTAAGTAAGAGTCAAATTAGAAAGCAATGCATAGCTGTGCTTCCCCAGAATATCCCTTCCTCCCTCTGCAGATTGCAGCTTTGGGCCTTCCTGGGTTTCAGGTGGTAATTTTGTATTTAGCATCTTTTGACAGATTTCTCTCCCATTAACTTCAAAAAGTAGCTGGTGAAATTATGTAAATTTTTACTCTCCACAAGAGTGGCAAGAGTTTTGCATTTTAACTGCACGTGTAGCTGAAGCACAATTTGCTTTTGTTCATTTTAAGCCCGTTCCCTGCTAATTTCACCTGATGTTCCCAGTCCTTCTGTAGGAAGACCCAGGGAGCAGTTGTTCCCTGTCCTTTCTGATTTTCTAGACCGCTGCTGAGTACCCAGCTGGTATTTTATTGTGCTATTAATTAGAACGGTTACACTTGGGAAGAGCACCAACCAAACTTCACATAACAGAGCCACTGGTACCACACAAGAAGAAACAAAATACTAAGGATCACAAATACTGTCACATTTACTCCAGACAATAATTTTATCGTGGAGAAATGCCATCATCATAAACAAGGCTAGATGAGAGATTCAGTATTTGTCTAGGAAAGATGTGAAATCGTTCATATACTTCCTATACTTCATCCTACACTTTTGGCTTTTGTTGAGTACTTTAGGAGGATACAGATTTTAAAACACATTTAGAAAAGAAAGATTTGTGTAGGTTAGAAAAGAAAAATAGCAACCGTGGCGGATTTCTATGGAAGAATAATTGGCCTTTGGAAGGCCAAGTATGTATTCTTTGTATATAAAAATAGAAAATAAGGGGGAGAGGAAATGCTGAGACTGGAGATGGTAGAGCTTCTTTATACAGTATATTTAACACCCTATCACAGAAAGTGAGGCAAAAATGTAATACAGTAGGATGCTATTAAAGATAAAAATTGAATGTGCAATTAGAATAGCTTGAAAGCAATTCCCAAAGATGGTTATTGTCATGCATCAGGGCAAAACATAATATATCACTACATGGCATCAGAAAGCGGTATCATCTTAATTTTATTGCATAGTGAAGTATAATTTTCTAGGGCAGAATGTTTAGTCCTTGAAGCATCCAGTACAAACTCATGAAATTCTTATATTCCTACCTGGCTTCAGGATGATGCTTTGGTTTATACTGTTGTGCTCGAAAAGGTATTTCAGGTTTCTTCCCCAAGTCTGTAGCTACTAATAAAAAGAATAAGAACTCATTATTTCCTCTTATGTGTAACTTTGACAGTATCTAGCAACTACTGTGAAATAAATTAACCTAATTATATTCATATATGAGGGGAGGCAGTTCAATAGAAAAAGCTAATAGGCTACAATCAGTCTGGCTTAAATGAGTCAGCTAATGATTTCAGTGGGAAACATTTATACTAGTACTGAATGTTACATGGTGAACGTTACAGGTTTTGCTGATGCCAAATATGGCTTAACATAATGGTAAATAATGCAGAATGCTGTACTAGAAGTATTCAGAGGGTTGATAAATCCTTTATATAGGACAGGATAGATAGGCATTGAATGTATTAATGCAGTCAATACTATTTCTAGCTGAAAATCAGGAAACTGTGCCTTAATCTGCAAAAGGAACTGCCAGAGGGAATTCTGAACTCATTAACACAGAGGTGTAAACAGCATAAAAATCATGTAGCCTGTATCTATCTTCAAAGTATTTCAGAGTAACATTTTTTTCCCATAGACTTCCATGCACACATACACAGCGAGTGGCTTAAACTGTTTTTTCCAAGCTGTATGTACTTCTAAAGAATTGACATGTTTTTAAAACCTTTTTTTTAAAAAAACACCTGTTTTTGTAGCTTTAAAAACCTAAAGCATTAAAAATCTTTCTTTAAAAATTCTCACCCTCAAATTACAGGAAAAGAGCAAGATGGAGAGAAGAGAGACATTCTCTGTGCAGATCCAGTCTTTTCTCTTCAGAATATCCTTCCCTCAGTTTTTTAGGTTCCAACATTCTTATTTTCCCCAGGACCTTAAGACTTTGATTTGCTTAGAACAAACGTGGTACCCTGGTTCCCCAAATAGCTGTAGTTAATGCCAAGTTAAACTTCTTTTTTCCGTTACATCTTCCACAACTGTTGAGGTCACCCTAAATCTCTCTATTCTCAGCAGACGTATATCTGGGGGATGTCTCTTACTCATTTAAATACAGAGCCAGACGGCCTAATGCTACACAGCAGGATAGATGTCAGGTTCCTATACTGATTACTTCAGCTGGAGTTTTAATGATAGAATATTTTGTTCTTGGAATGTGAAGGAAAGACAACAATTAATATCATATTATTAAGTACTAACCTTGTTCTCTTCCAGGTGCCTATATAAAATGATAACATAGTAAATATTTTTCTTTTGATTACCAACTTGAACTTACCCCAACAGACCCAATTATCTTTTAATTTTAAAAAAATTTATAGACATTCAATCATTAGTACCTGATCACTGTCAAAAACTCAGGCTGAATGTTGATCTCAGTCCACTGACAATGAGAACCAAATTTTTAGGGGTATAAGTGAACATATGGTTTATCGCAATGATCACTATTTTGTAATGACTACTGTGCATCAGTTTAACTTACGGTATGGTTTTCCATCATTGATCTTCTATTAAATCAAGAGATTGATTTTGATTGACTGGAGATACACTATCCAAAGATTAAAGTCAGTCATTTCTTTTCAGGCTGCTCCACTGACAATACAATTATTTTTACTGTCATGGCAGATACTTCATTCAAAATCACTGTGTGGAGAGTCTTAATTCAGCATATTATGTTACAAAGAAGTGAATGATAGACAGGTGTCTAGAGACCAAATGTTTGGCTCATAAACTTTCACTGTATTTCTGTATTATTTGATTCACACAGGAATAGTAATTATTTTGATTAATTTGATACACACGACTATAATACATAAATATTAAAGATAAGAATTTTTTACTCTTTGTCGATGTTGCACCTTGAGTCTTCCTTAAAATTTACTTCCCCAGTAATGTTTTCCCATTACTTAGAAATTCATAGTCTCATTCAGGTTGGAAGGGACCTGGGTAGGTCTCTAGTCCAAGCTCCTGCTTAAAGCACGGTGAACTGCGAGATGAGACTTGGGCTCAGAGCTTTGTCCATCTGGGTCTTGCAAACCTCCAGAACCTAGATTTCACAGCTTCTCTGGGCAACCTGTTCCAACACCCTCATAATTATCCTCATAATTATTTTTTCTTCCTTATTTCTGGTTGAAAACTCCCTCATTTCAAGTTCATTGCCTCTTGTACTTCCACTGTGCACTCTGTGAAGTGCCATGCTCTGCCTTCTTGATAATAATCTCTTAGGCACTGGCAGGCTGCTATTAGGTTCCCCCAGAGCCGCTCCCCTCTCCCGGCTGAGGGAGCCCAGCCCCATCAGCCTCATTTCACAGGGCAGGTGCTGCACACCCTGACTGCACTGGTGACCCTCTGCTGACCCACTCCTCTCTGTCAACAGCAGCCTTGTGCGGTACTCCAGGTGTTGTCCAATGAGTGATGAGTAAAAGGGAATAGTCCCTTCCCTTGATCTCTTGGCTATGCTTCTCTTGATACAGCTCAATATGCTGTCAGCCTTTACAGCTACCAAAGGCACACCAGTGGCTCGTGTTCAGCCTACCGTCCCCAGGTCCTTCTGAGCAGAGCTGCTGCCAAGGGGGTTAGTCCATCCCGGGGCAGGATTTTGCATTTGTCCTTTCCAATTCAAGGAGGCTCCTCTTGACCCTTTCCTCCAGCCTGTCTGGGTCCCGGTGAAAGGCAGTCCTGCTCTCAAACCTATTGACCTGCCGTTCGGTGTCTGAAACCCTGACAAGGGCACACTCTGTCTCCTCCTCCAGGTCACACTGAAACTATTTATGTCTTTGGAGCTGTATGAATGGGAAGTGATCCAAATTAAATTTTATCTTTTCCATGTTATGAGATATACAATATTTCTCCTTAAGATGTAGCCAAACTAAGAGCCTGTTAGGAGCTGCAGTATTTGTGCAGCTGTACAGTGCCCAGCCAGAAATATTAATTACAGATGTAAGATATTTATTGTTCTTGGGGATGTTTTCATACTTGGTTTGTAATGAGTCAGTATCTAGCGTAAGACAAAGCTTTTTGTGTTAAGCCAATATCTCATTTTTCAGCATTAAATGTTAATTACAATATTGCAATCAAACCATGTTTTGTAATGACCTTTCAAACTAAAAGAATTTCTAACCATGGGAGTACTGATGTTCTGGGACAGCCTCCCAGTCAGAGCTGTGGAGAAGAAAAACTCAAAGGATTTGAAAGTTAGAGCTAGACCAGTCTACAGATTGTGCTACAGCCCACTGCGATAGGAAATGGCTGGATTTAACTAGTATAGAGATGCCTTTCTTTCTTCTATTCCCTTACAATGAGATAAAAAGCAATACAATAGAAACATATTAGTGCAGTAAATAGAACATGCAGTGAGAAATACAAAATGCCATAAATTATAACCTATCTCTGAATTTTACAAACATCCTTTAACACTCTGCATTACTGTAGGGACTGTATCTCTTAATACATCTTAGAGAAACCACTTGTTATAACTAAACCCCTTTATTGCTAAACCCATTTCCTCTGCTTTACTTCATTGGCCCAAGTAGAAAGTGAAGGAACTTGTTAAAAACTTTTTACAGAAACTGGGATCTGAAAAAAAAAAAACCAACCGCTTTCCTTTACCAGTCTCTGTGTAAAAGTTACTGCTTTCTGCTTTATATATGCTTACAGGTGAATCCACAGCATTGCCTCTCAGCTTCTGCCCTCTGGCCACAGCCAGCTGGTGCAGGGGTCGTTGGTGGCCGGGCTGCAGGCAGCCATGCTGGGAGGAGAAGTGCTTGGAAGTGTGGGGAGGGAGGGAAGAGCCCTTTCAGCCTCTGTCAGACAGGGGAACTCGGAGCCGCTGCTTCAGCATCGCTGGCGTTGAGAGCACACACGTCTCAGCGGTGCCTGGAGCCGAGAGCTGCCCTTAGTGGAGCTTTGCAGACCGGCTGTGAGGAAGGTGGGTTGTGAGCTGGAGGATGGGGCCAGTGGGAGATGAACTGGGGGATGTACTGGGGCTTACTGGGCTGCCCATGGCTCAGGAGGTTTGAAGATGTAGTGGAGTGTGAGCTTTGGCAGGAGGGCGGGTGGGCAGCGCTGTACGGGCCTGTGCTGGGCTCAGAGGGCAGCGAGGACCATGCATCGCTGTGGCTGTGGTCCCCACCTCACTGGGGAGGGCGGCAAGGGGTTCGGCTGGGGGAAGCCGTAGGGCCACGCAGGCGCCTGAGCAGCAGTTTGGTGGCCCCCTCGGTTGCTGCCGGAGCTATTTTGCAGGCCAGGCTGCCATTTGTCTGAGGTGACAGATTTTGCAGGTCTTGTGAGAGGCCCTAGGGAAGGAGTTTGGGGGAGGAGAGGGAGAAGGAAGCTGGAGGATAATAGGTGAGGTTCATTCTAGATATAAAATTTGTCAGTTTTTTATTTCTCTTCTTGAAAAGGGTCATGTTATTTTTGAGGTAGCCTTGTGTTTACATCAGAGTAATACTATTACACTGCTCTATTTACCTTATGATTTCAGTTTTCTGCTTTTAAAAATCTATGTGGAATCTGTGTTTCTCTGAAAGAGAGTGTCTCTCCTGCTGCTTACCATTCATAAGCATCCACAGCATCTGGCAGCTATGAAATACGCTTTTATGTGGCTACTTGGGAAGGTAGCTTTACACTGTATGTATGTTTTTATTTCTGCAAGCAACTTCAGGAACTTACCTTACCATCACAGAGTAGTGGTATTGAAAATGCTACACATATCAAAGATAGATACATTTATGACCCAAAGCTACTATGATTCTTACAGTATTTTTACTTAATAGGCTAAAATACTGTTACAAGAGAGGCTGTGCAGCCATGGAATGTGAATGCTTTTTATGGTCATAATATATACAAAGATGATTACTTACTTCATTTAGTTCCTTAACAGATAGATGTCTGGAAAAGAAAGAATTATATGCAAAACATTTCATTATCATAAAATAAAAATCACTTTGAGTACTTAAATACTTTGATTACATCATCACTGAAAATTAACAGCCCTTGGCAAGGGAAGGATTTTATTACTGCTATAGAAATTCAGAGGTTGGTTATTTTTTTGCATAAATTATTTGCAGGAAAAGATTATGGACTTCCATAAAAAAGAATAGCATCCACTGAATTCATTATGGTAAATGAGAAAAGTCTGTGTTAAGGATTTATTCTGGGAGGAGGGGAGAAGAGATATGAATGTTTATCAGCTTTCTTCACGACTTTTCATCTCATGCCAAAATGTCTTATTACAAACTTTAAAGTCAGCTATAAATGGAGGTAAATTCCTTGAAGAGTTTCAAAAATGAAACATTCACAGAGGCAGAATGGAAAGTGTAGAGGAAAGGAGGTGCAAACCAGGAAAAGAGAAATGGAGAAGGCTCCTCATGGTCCTGATTCAAGTACGAGTTAAGTGTCTTTCTGCCTTCTCCTGGTATACCTGATCAACAGGAATACCTTCCTTTCCTGAAAAGGATCATCAGAAAATATTCTCCCCCAAAAGGGACAATGTTTTGAGTCTGACATCTTTTGTTAGATGTCCTGGCTTTGATGAACACTCATGCTTTTTAGCAACTTGTATCTCATAATAAAAGACTTAGAGGATGTGATTTTAGAAGTTATTCAGCAACATAAGGTGTGGATAGGCATCCAATAGTTTTTTGAAGGCTCCGGGATTTAGTCCCTGCTTAGCTTACCTCCTGGACTGAGAAAATATGAGTTATTTTGCTAAATCAGACAGGGAGAATGCAAAAGGAAGACACGGTATAGAAAATCCTGGGAGCTACTTCTCAACACTTGTTCAGTGAGAAGGGGTCTCTTCCTTGCGCCTGCGCTGAAAACATCAGCATGGAGGGTTAAAGAGGCAAGAAATTTGGGAATGATCTGTTAGGGGAAACTTTCAGGAAGAGAAAGGAGAGGAACTGTTTTGGGTTTGGATAGTTGCTTTTGTGTTAGCTTCTGCAATTTGTTAGCTTGGTCTTCAAGGTCATTATTTGACGTGTGAAAGCCTATATTCAAAACATTGGGTGCATGGTACAGTTAAGCTATAATAAAGGTGTGCTTGTAGGGCTGGCCTCCACCACGAGGGGACATGGCACTTGTATGGCCTGCTTACCACAGGCATGTAAAAGTTTAAATCTCACCAAAGCTTCTAAGATACATTCTAGGATCCTGCAAATGCCTGTATTTTTATGAGGCTATTTATAAAGTGTGTAAATAATGATGTGTTTAATTTTTTAAGTCTTCCAAATCTTGTTGGAAAACAGGACTTGCACTGCTAAATCACATCTGCGGTTTGACAGCTTTGCTTACAGTCTAGCAGATAACGGCTGTAGCGCCGTACTCCGCCACACTGCAGCTCATATGTATGTTTTCTCCTTACAAAGCTGTGACTGGACTGAAGATGAGTGAGAAATATTTTGGGTGAAGTGTTTGTGCGTGAAATTTGTGAAGTGCCTTCCCCAGATCATGTGTGGTCTTAGTCTCTTACTCATGTGATTAAAAAAACCTAGTACAATTAAAAAAACCCAAACCTATTAGAAATATTTTGGTATCTATAACTGCAGTGTGGAGTTTGGTGGTTATGATTTTTGCTGCTGCCTTTTAATTCTAGCACAAGAAATTATATGTATTTATATTACAGATTTTGGCTTTATAATAGGACCTTTCAAGTCCAAGTGCTTTGCATACTGATGGCTGCTGGCAAACATGGCTTATAACAGTTCTCACAGAGCTTTCAATGTATGTGCTGCCCTACCAAGGGAGGGGATCAGTCATGGGATTTGGAACTTTGCAGCTATAGGTCAGGTCATGCATCTGGATATGAAGCTACTTCGTATTAATAAAATGTCTTAACAACCAACAGCTTTTGGAGCATAATCCATGAAAGAACGTAAGCACCATTCAGGAAAAAAACCCAAAACATACTTAGAGCTCATTCCTTAAGTATGTACTTAACTTTAAGCAGAAGATTACTTCATTGATTTTTTTAGCTTTTTTTTCCCATGGGATTTGTAGTGACCTTTGTAAAATGAAGCAAAATTCAATCCTGATGAACTGAAATTGAAACTATTTATGGAAGGATGGACAGGATTGACACAGCTCAGTTGTACCCAAACTTCTGGCTGCAATAGGTTTTCGTCGAGAGGCACTGAGCGTCATACCCTGTGGCCCCTGGCTGTGCATCATTCCTGTTCCCAGCATGTGTCCACCACCATCCCCATTTATGAATGTGCATTTTGGTCACACAGCAAGAGCATATACGCATCTGGTTACATTGCAGTGAGCAGCATGCATGCTCATCTGACTAGATAACATGTGTTATATGAAAAAAGCAACCAGACTCATAACCTGACATATGCATATGCTTGGTCATACAGCTGGACACAAGCGATTTGTGCTTCAGGACTCAGCGCTCATCCACACTGCCATGTCAGGATGCTGGATGAACATGGGTGATGTATGACAGAGGAGGGCAAGATGGAAAGGGCAAGAAGTGACTCATAGTCTGGGTTCATTGGTCTCATGGGTGGGAGCAAGACTTCTGGCTACAGATGAGTCATTTCTTTTGCTGAATGTAACGTCCTTGGGATGTGGAGTATCTCTGTATTTCTGTATCTCTGGTGCGGTCAGTGTAGTTTCCCATCACTTGGTTCACCAACTGTGCTAAGCAAGTGCAATTGTTTCTACTTAGAAGTGGTTGCAAAACCTCTAAATGTTAGTAAGAAAAAGTAGGACAAACCTTAAACAAAGTGTTCATGAGAGTTCCACCTACTTTTCCACTCCTTTACCATTATTTTGGCAGTTTTTTCTTTAAAAAATGCTAGTATCACATTACACTAAATACTTCTCTCAATTATTCACAGCTGTCTAAAGAATAACTTTTTTTTCTTAAGTAAAAGCAGAGGTGCGATGGAGGTAAAGCCTCGTTGTTTGACCAGGGAGAGTGTTTTGATTCTCAGGGAATGAGGACGAGGAATGCATCCGTACCTTGTGACTTTTGCTGATATTGGAAAGGTATGAGCTTGGCTGAGCGTTTTCCTCATGTGAAAGAACTGGCTGCTTATCTTCGGCTCTGGAGGAAGTGGCTGATTCTGCTTTGGCAGTGTCTTCAGAGGCCTAGAGAAGTCAAAGGAGAATTTGAAGAACTATTAGGGAATAAAGGAGGTGGAGGGACTGTGCTGTAAGTGCAAGCTCAATAAGTAAAACACTGGAATTTTCCAAGAGCATTTCAATGTATTTGTGCTGAGCTTAGCTCAGGTCCAGGAGCTTCTTGGGGCCCTTCAATAGAAATAGCAATTTTGGATAATGTTCTACATTTGCAAGACATTACTATACTGTGTTACGTGCCACTTAACACCGCTTTTTGTGCGCTTCACCAGTATGTGCCAAGTACAGCTCACCAGTGTTGATATTTCTGGGTGGATATAGCTGTGTATAAGGCCCAGCCAGGGAACACACAGGAAAAAATGCTCTTCATCCCAGAAAACTCACAGCTAACACGTGCCCAGTGTTTTCTGGCAGATGTGGGCACGCTCTGCCCGTGCTCTGAGACCAGCCAGTCACAGCCAGGCTCCAACTGGCAGCTGTAGCACAGAGAGCTTGGGTGAGTAAAAGCGGAGGTGCATCCATCCTGCACTGCAGAGCTGCCCTTCCGCGGTGGGCTCCCGGGGAGGGAGCCTTGTGCGTTTGCATGGTACAGACCAAAATTAAGTCAGGTGAGAGAATTAAGAACCATTTTGGTCACCACAATGCAAATAGAAAAAAATAGTGAAATATTGTGGAATAATGAAATGAGAATGTTCTTATTTCTGCACTTTTACAGTTTTGAATTTGTGAAGATACACTGTCCTTTTATGGTCTTATTTCATATTTTAACTTAAAGAATAATCTGAACATGTCTGTAATGCGAATCATATTTTAAACTTGTTTACAGCTTTTATGGCAGTCAGTACAGGCACTGAGGAATAAGCTTGTCAGTCCTGGATGACCTTTTGGAAGGATGTCTTAATTGTAGCAGTTATTATTGTTTGGGGCTGAAAAGATCAAGAAGCGATTAATTATTTGTTTGTGGGCATGTAATAGAAAAAGATATTCGTAGAATAGAGCTTGGTTTGGCTTCTATGGGAGTAAGTGGCAATATTCCAATTGATTTCTATGGACAAGATTTAGACTTGTAGCAAAAAATTACAGAAAGATTTAAGAGGTAATGAAGTCAATATTATCATGGTGAATAGCCCCTAAGGCACCAATACAAATTGATGGAAGATTTTTTTCCCAACAATTTATATCTGGGTTGAACCAGATTCAAGATTTCTAGACTTTTGACTTGGTCGTAGGCTCAGCCAAGTTGATGTTAAAGATGCAGGCCTGAGCTCCAGCTATCAACACTTACGGTTCATGTTTTGTTCCCTCCTAATTTCATTTCAGAAGCTAAAAAAGTCCAAACAGAGCCAGGTAGTAAAAGGATGCCGGCTCACTTCTAGTCGTCTAGTTACCATGAGTGGTACAGATGGATGTGAGCGTTAATTAGCACTGAGTTCCCTGAGGAACCGCAGGTAAGTGATCTTTTAAGTGATCTTACCGTGGGGGAGGCACAGGGTTCTGGAAAAGAGAGGAATCAAAAAATCTGTGTAAGCTTTTTTCCTTGTTTTACTAAGAGAAATGTAAAGAGTTTAGATTAAGCAGACATGCCTGTGTCAGCAGTCAAAGGGTTTATGTACTCTACAGCACATAACATCATACTTTAATATGCCATTTTAAAATCACTGAGGGGTAAAAGACGTCTACATAAACCATGAATGCAAATACGTGAGATAATATAGAACTGCAGATATGAATTCTCTTACCCTTTAGTTAGTGCTAGAAAAATTGCAGCTGGCTTTTAAAAATATATTCAATGGCAAAATGACCTGTAAAAATTTTGATGAAAGATTCTGCTTACCTGGTGTCCATCTATTTTCACTCTTTCTCCTAAAGAGAATTATTAGTAATTGTTAATAGAGTGCTGTCCATATAATTCACAAATAAAGGTATAGCTTTATTCTGGTATTGTTGTTATGATTATTATTGGCAATCCAGCCCCATCCTTCCCGCTCCTTGGCTCTACCTCCAGAACTCAGCTTCAAGGTCATGTTGCTGTCCCCGCAGCATTCATCCTACCTATCACATCTGTATCTCCATAACTTTTCCTGCTATCGAATGGGAAGATTAATTTCTGTGAAGCTAGGGCTGGAAGCTTCGGCGGTTCAGTAGGAGGTTGTTATGTGGGGGAGTGAAGGCAAGTCACAGCCTAGACCTGAGGCGGGCCTAGACCTGAGGCGGAGGTCACTGAAGCTGGGATTGAGTGCATGTTTTCTCCGTTAGCTGTTCTGCACGTGAGGCCAGTGGGCTCTGCGTGAGGCTTATTGCACGTGGCGTGGATTTTGTTTGATCTGTACTTTATTTAGCCTTTTTTAAGGATGGATTCGCGGATGGATTCAGATGCAATTTGTAACTCATTCTCAACCATTTGTGCTTCTCTCCATATAAAACACAAGACTAAGTGTACTTAGATAATTATGGTGATCACAGAAGGGTTGAGAATCTTCTTGTGCTGTAGCCAAGTAAATCTTTTTTATATGAGTATCACTCACAAACATTCATTTCATAAAAGACATAACTAGGAAATAGTTAAAGCAGGAAAAGACAAGTACTTTTGTTTTTTTTCAGCTTAAAATATAAAATAAAGGAAATTAAAAAATCGTGATGATACTTGATAAAACAGAGTGAACTTTGGTTTTATCTCTGGCTTTCGGAATGGAATATCTGAGGGTGATATTTATTCAGGTATTGTAAATTTAAATATTGTTCAGAGACTTTACATATATGCTTATTGAGTTGTTTGGGATGCATTTTTTGTTTTGATTTTTGTATAGAAATTTATAAAAATCTTGAAAAGCAATGAAAGTATATCTATTTTTTTTGTTTTCAAATTTACCAAAATATGACTGATTATTTAAATGAACATAGGACATCTTACTAATAAAAACCCCTATCTTACTCTATTTGCATTAGATTTTGATTTTGAAAATATTTTCATAAGTTCTACACACTGAAATCCTAACTAATGCAGAAAGACATGCAATATATCTTAAGTTCTCCTTCAAGCAAACCATAACAAATTGCTCTGAATAAAATAATGGTACCTTAAATGTTTACCAATTCTAGAAAATAACTGTTGACAAAAATTCTCCTGTGCTGTTCATGCCATCTTGTGGCAAAGCCACTTAATAGCACTGGGAATGAGAATAAATTAAGATACATTTAATAACAGTGTAGTTATTATCTAAAAATAATAGAGTCCTCTATAAGCACTCTTAGCTCAAGATGTACAAAAAATACATATAAATTGCATTCTCAAGCTGCAGAGTTTACCTGCCTGCACTGTCTTTTGTTCATCTTTCTTAACATCAGCACACTTCTCATGGAGGCAGACAAATATGTAAATCCAACCTACTAAATCCTGGTGGAATTTGAAGCTTTATCTAAACTGGCAAACTGTCAGTGGGACCTTTCCTACCAATTTCTGCAGATTTTGAAGCTGGCTTACTCAAATTTCTCTCAATTCAGCTTTTTTACAAGCTACATCAGGATTTGCTCACAAGAGTCAGTCTAGCCTTTCATTTTGCAAACTTCATAGTGCTTACTTTCTCATAATCTGTAGGAATTATTTGGCTCTGTTTTGCATTATAGTATGAACTAATAGGAAAAAAACAAATTCTGTTTTGCATGGAATTCTTTGCGTTATTTTTCTGACTGATCAAATATAATACTCTCTGAAAATCAGCTGTTACAGCAAACATAGAAAGGATCATATTTTTCTGGCTTGGCAACTGCATTCTTTTTGATTGTATTTAGCATATAATTCAAAGAGTTGAAAATGATAAGAGAAAAAATACCATTCCCTGTCAAGGTTAATCAGATATTTAATCCTTCAGTAGTTGACTTCATGAGATATTGCTACATCTAAAGTATATAAAATATAAAAAAAGTATATAGAAAAGTATATAGAAACCTACTTTTAAAATAATCTTATGATTGAGTAAAACCATAAATTAAAGGATTTAATAGTTGGACACCTCATTAGGTTCTTGAAGAATAAGATAGCAGTCTGTTTCCAATTTCACCACAAGAAACAAAACAGAACAAACAAAAATTAAAGGTACATTGGTGACTCAAAATCATAGGATTTTGAAGCAAATTTACAGGCAATGGTAAAGCAATGGAGAAAAAAAAAATGCTAGGTGATATACCATATAATTAGCATATTCTTAGTAGAAGAACATTGTCAGATAGCTTTTGTAAATAGTTACCCTAGGATGTAAATCCTTAGTAGGAATTGCTATAGTTGATATTACTGTTTAAAAATAGTTATTAGATTATGCTTTACAATATATTCATACAAAATGCCTGAGAAGGATAGGGAGCCAAAAAGCAAGAGAGCATGAGAAGGCGAAGTAAAGCATAGCAGGGATCTTGCAGCCTTTTGATGGAACAGTTCAGGAGACACAGGCTTCCCCCGCCCTTATGTCCTTATAATTGTAGGGAAAAGGAAAACCCGATTTTTAAATTGAATGGCTTCCCCCCGACACCCCTCCTTGAGGAACAGAGAACTCATGAGATAAAATGTATCTATCTCCTTTTGCAAAATAGTTACTTTGATGTTAGATAGTTGAAACAGTATTGCAAATGTTGTAATATGATTATTTTGGAAAGTGGCTGCTGTTTTGAAAACCATGTCTTTTCTATCATCTGCAGTCTCTGCTTATGTACAAAAGCTAAATATAGAAGCAACAATTTCTATTTTTGATTGCAGAAATGGGTAGGGTGTTTTATTATACCTCTAACACTTGGCACGCTCCTTCCCGCCAGAACAGGCATGTGTTTCTGTTAATAAAACAAAATAAAGATGTGATGTTAGTCATCATCCTTGAAACTACGGCTAGTAGAAACAGCGCTGCTCCTGACTGGGATGCCTCTGATGCTTGGTAGATCCCCGTCAGTCAACAAGTGAAAGCAAATGGCAAGGACATTGGTGCAAAGTGAAACAGGAACGGCTCACAGGAACTTGTGCCACCTTGTACGATTGAATGTTAATGTGGCTAAGACTTTAAATAGCCTGCACTTAACTTAAATGATATTACAGAAAAGGGGAAATCTGTTTTTGAACAGGGTTTAAGATCCTTACTTACAGCTGAGTGTTGAGGGGGCTGAGATGTGTGCTGGCTGTTCACTGGGGAAGTGGTACCTGAAGGCCTTAAATAACGTTTATCTGCAAAAGAGGAAGAAAAAGCAAGCCTGAGTAATTCAGCAATACTATGTTTTAAAAAGAAGAGGTTTTAATGTTCAAAATATGTTTTTCAGGTCAGATCTTGCCATTTTTATAGCATTTTATTTTTTTCCTTTTCAGAACTTAACCGTTATTTTAGTAGCTGTATTGAGGACGTAAGCATGACCCTGGTGATAGCTTTATGGTTAACCTCCTCAATGTCATTCAAAAAAAAGCCTCCATAAGCTGGTACACATTTGACCTAAACTGTGAATAGATTAGTGAATTTGTTTTTCATTTGAACCTTTTTTCTTGGCAACACTGTTGTGTGTTCTGGTTTTGCCAGGGCTGTTGGGGGCCTTACTCTCTAGAGAGCCTTTTAATTTTTACTTTAGCTTTTAATAAATACTGCACCCATGGGCATCTAAAAGAAATGCACAGGTTGTACACTAGTGTGTGTTTTCGAGTCATTAATTTTGTATCTTGAGGGCATTGTTATTTGTCTAGGAAAGATAGCAAAATGGGATGTTAGCGTTGAGTTTTGCCTTTCTGAAATACATTTTCAGACTTTCCTCACTCTTGTATCCTGCTACATTATAGTTACTGGGCATAACATACTGTGGTGGGTTGACCCTGGCTGGAGGCCAGGAGCCCACCAAAGCCGCTCTATCACTACCCTCCTCAGATGGACAGGGGAGAGAAAATATAACGAAAGGCTTGTGGGTCGAGGTAAGGACAGGGAGAGATCACTCACCAGTTACCGTCACGGGCAAAACAGACTCGACTTGGGAAAATTAGTTTAATTTATTACCAATCAAATCAGAGCAGGATAATGAAAAATAAACCCAAATCTTAAAAACACCTTCCCTGCACCCCTCCCTTCTTCTTGGGCTCAACTTCACTCCCGATTTTCTCTACCTCCTCCCCCCCAGCAGCGCAGGGGGACGGGGAATGGGGGTTGCGGCCAGTTCATCACACGTCTCTGCTGCTCCTTCCTCCTCAGGGGGAGGACTCCTCACACTCTTCCCCTGCTCCAGCGTGGGGTCCCTCCCACGGGAGATAGTCCTCCATGAACTTCTCCAACGTGAGTCCTTTCCACGGGCTGCAGTCCTTCAGGAACAGACTGCTCCAGCGTGGGTCCCCCACGGGGTCACAAGTCCTGCCAGTAAACCCACTCCGGCATGGGCTCCTCTCTCCATGGGTCCACAAGTCCTGCCAGGAGCCTGCTCCAGCGCGGGCTTCCCATGGGGTCACAGCTCCTTTGGGCACATCCACCTGCTCTGGTGTGGGGTCCTCCACAGGCTGCAGGGGGATATCTGCTCCACCATTAACCTCCATGGGCTGCAGGGGGACAGCCTGCCTCACCAGGGTCTTCACCAGGGGCTGCAGGGGAATCCCTGCTCCGGCGCCTGGAGCACCTCCTCCCCCTCCTTCTTCACTGACCTTGGTGTCTGCAGGGTTGCTTCTCTCACATATCTCCCTCCTCCCTCCGGCTGCAGTTGCTGCTGCACAGTTCCCCCCCCCGCTTCTTAACTATGTTATCCCAGAGGCACTACCACCATCGCTGACAGGCTCGGCCTTGGCCAGCGGCGGGTCCGTCTTGGAGCCGGCTGGCATTGACTCTGTCGGACATAGGGGAAGCATCTAGCAGCTTCTGACAGAAGCCACCCCTGTTGCCCCTCTGCTACCAAAACCTTGCCACGCACAGGCGGAAAGCAGCTTTTTGTTTAATGTGTTTTCTCTGAAATCACAAAACAAAAATGGTGTCTTTTTGGTATTTCAGGACAGTCTTACATAAACAACAAAAGATGCTGACTGCTGACTGAAAGTCTTTACTACTAACCAAGATAAAAAGAATATTTGGAATTTACTTCAGATTTCCAAATAAAATGCGCAAATGAGTCTTTGGAACATAATGTAGAATATCTGGATGTTCAGACTGGTTGTGATCTGCTCACACGCTGATAAATTTACTCACATTAAAAGCCATCTATTTGTTTAGACATCAAACTAACTCCCACAAAAATCAGTAGAAAAATCTTTGATGACTTTGATGTGAACTGGAGCAAGCTTTCATACATATATTGATCCTGTATTTTCAGATATTTTTGGTTTCTGGTTTCCATTCTTCCTCATCGAGGATTTCCCCCCAGTTTTTTAATGATTTAAAACCTCCACAGAGTATTTAAAATGGCTTCGAGCAATGGATAGCTAGGATGATATTTCACTTCTGTAAATGGGATATTAATTGGCTATGTATGTTTGGGCATTAAATGTGACTTAGAATGGCTTTAGTAAACCAAAACTTGATTAATGTAGCTACCTTGTTAAGAATGCCTGAGAAATACAGTCAAAGTAATTGCTTATTACTACTATTGAAAGCAGCAGAGAATGCCTTTAAAAAGAATACTACATTTCTTCATCTGCAAATTATCATCTGCAGGAAAGTTTCATGTGTTCTTTAATATGTTTTCCATCTTAAAGGTTTCTAGGCTTAAATAGCAGTGGGCTTTTCTGAAACAGTTGTGGGTTTGACCAGCCAGTTTTTTGCACATTCCAGGTGGAATGGGATCATAGAATTTCTCCCATGAAGGTAATATTAAAATTACAAAAGCAGCATGTAATTATTATTTTAACATAATCTAATGGAAATAAGGGTAACTGTTGAATATGAAGATGCAGACAAAGCTCCTCTCTTGTTCCTTCCCACCAGCGTTTTATTTTTCAGTTGAACCATTTCATTTTAAAAAATATCCAGACTGAAAACCCCAAGTCTGTACTGTTCCTATTTACCTCTAGGTTTGGCTCACTTTCCGCAGACAGCAAAAGTTACCTGCGTATTCGGATTCTTGTAGAGGTTTGGCAGGAAGGATTCTCAAAGCATGGATGGCCTCCAGAGTGGAAGAACTTACAGTCTCATAATCACCTTCTTTCTCCTCAGACACCTTGGAGGAAGATTGTAAGTCACTCTTGCCCTTCATTGTCAAATCTTTGTTCTGGATAGAAGAAGAGATACACAGACAGTACAAATAAATTTAAGTTCAAGACTAATTTCAGATTTGGAAATACTTGATTACCAGAACCAGACATTTTGGTGCACAGGAAATTTTCTGATGGAAATTGAAAGGTTGGAAAGTGGTTGAGCAAGGGTTTTGAGGATCTAGATTTTTTATTTAGATTCATAAAATAGCCATTTGGGAGACAGTTTAGGTCTCTCTCTGAATTTGGCCTGTCACCACTCTTGAAAATATAATGAGAGTGTTTAATTTTATGATCATTGCAGACATTTGAAACTGTGCCTTTCGTTATAGTATTATCCACGTGGTATTTGTATTCTACTGACTGTTTACATATGTTACTTGCAAGAATATATTAACTAGCTCATCACAAATGTCACACTTTAAAATAAAAACATGCACTGTTTTTGAGAATTTGTGCTAGCAAATGTGCAGTCCAAGTGAACACGATAGCAAGTATGTATTGAACAGTGGAGTCCACAGAAATGTGGTGCTGAGAGTGACTCAGGATGTCTCTGGATGTGTCTATACACTTGTTCTAGGTTTGTTCAAGACTATTTTCTGGAGTTCTGCTCCACCCTCCATACTCTCTGTTTACATGCTGGAACATAACTGCTGGCTTCCTTCAGGAGGAGACATGCACAAACAGCACAGAGCTGAGATTACTGCCGAGTGAACTCAACTGAGGGCAGCCAGTGTCTTTGTAAGTCATATTTTGCTACCAGAGACAGTGTAGGTGCATCCACGCACTTGGATCTTCCTTGATGTTTGTTTTAATCTCTTCTTGAACTCACTAGTAATGGGGAATCGATAGCTTCCTGAGGTCTCTTCTTCCACCAGTTAACTGTCCTTTCAGTTCATGCTTTTTCTCTTGAGTGCTACAAATTAAACCAATTTGTTTTACCCTCTAAGGACACTAAAAAAATTGATTACTATCCACTTTATTTCAAACTTTATTATGCTTAATGCCTATAATTATATTTCTTTTTAGTCTTCTCACAAGGCAAGTACAATTCTTTGAAGCTTTCCCGAGTTGTCAACGAACTTAAATGATTTTGAACCTCGTATCCCCAGTGTTACTTTCCTGTGAATTCTCTCCAGCTTGTACACATCTTTATTACAGCATCAAGCAGACCTCCAAGAAGTTCTTGACAGTACATTTCAGGGTGAGGTTTGCCTTTTTATAACAGTACATTAAAAAATACCGCCACACCCTAGACAGACCCCTGCAGGATACCTGGGTTTGCAGGCTCTTCTGCTGTGTAACTTTCCAGTTCAGTAGCGGACTACTGTCAACTGGGCTGAGGGTGGATATTTTTTCAGTCATCAGTTGTGCAAACACTTCACACATTTCCATCTAGACCAGGTTTCCAGGTTTCTACCTGTGAGATTGTCTTCTGGGAAATGTCAAAGACCTAACAAAAATCAATATATATCACATCTACTGTTTTCTTTCTCCCCTTTATGGTCACATTTCTGCTGAGAAGGAAATTACTTTGGTATGAGGAGTTGATGAGATGTTCTTCATGTTCATATTAGCAATTTTTTACATAATTAGACTTATTATTTCCAAAAGATGCTTTCAGACTGACTTTTTTTAATAGTCTCTCCAGGTATCCAATGAACCCTCAGGATTTGCTTTCTTTCTTGTAAGAAATCGAGGTTACCACTGTTCTTTTCCATTGCTTTAGGAACTCAGGACTCCTTGGAGAGTTCCCAAAGATAATCAATTAATGTCTCAGAAATTACTTCAAATACTTCCTTAAGTGCTTTAGCATAAGTAAATATTCTCCTGCCTGTTCTTTCCCTGTTCTGCTCTGTGCTATTACTGCCTTCTAGTTGGTATTAATCCCATATAGCGTCTGATTATAATTAACCAATCTATGAAACCTGAAGCAGACAAAGTATTGATTGCATCAACCTTCTTTTAGTCATCCTTTACTTGTTCAACTTGCTTACTAAGCAATAGACCTGTGCTCTCTTTTCATCTTTCTCTGACTTGTAAGGTATTTGCAGTCTTTTCTCATATGCCTGAGCTGAAACTCAAAACCAGCTTTCAGATACAAATGGTAGGACATTGAAAGGTGTGCTGTTAGCTTTTCAGCTTTCATTTGCATTGGTTACATATTAAACCTTGAGTATTATGACTTACGTACTTGTTCAGCTTGACTCCTGTTATTTTCACATGATCTTATGATAAAGGTATATTTTAGATTCAGACCATAAATGGAGAATTGACTAGTGAGTGAGTCACTTCTGTAATCTAGCTCCCACTAAAACAAAGTAAAAGTTCTCATATATACTTCAAAATTCTCATGCTTTATTTTGCATTAACAAACAGTGAGGATTACATTTTCTGTTACCAGCGTGATAGCCAAGACAGTATTAACACACGAGGAAGTGAAAGAAAAGTAAAATTTTAGGAAGAACAGTGTGATACTTACAAAATGATAGGTATTAGCAGGAATAGTTCTTCTGTTCTCTGTATGAAATGGAGAAAAAATGTCAGCAGGTGTCATTCTGTAGAAAATGATACAATAGCTAATAACTTACATACAGGAATAAAAATCTTGCAACTGCAAGTATTCTACAGATACTAAAACAAAAGAGATGAAGCAAATCCACCCATGAGTTTGTTGACCTATGCAATGCATGAGGAAGTAGCTGTGTGGAAATGGGATTCACAACCACTAGCATGTCTAAGCCCGCCCGCAGAAAATACCCAGAGGAGGATGTGCTTGAACTCCTCTCTCTCTCTTCTGAGTTTTGCTGCTTGGTGCAGAACTGTAAGGGCTCACCCTGGTGAGCTTGGGGATCCTGGTCTGGAAATCCCTCTTCTGAATAGAAACATACCTTGTTCGTTTAGTGGTAGAAGAAAATCTGACCTCCTGCTTTGAAGACTGAACTGGAAAATGAGTTGTGCTGATGTCTTTTTTGTAGTCGCACAGCACTTGCCCAGGAAATTGGAGTCCTGGTTTCAGCTTGCGAAGCTCCAAATTTATGTTTCCCAAAACCGAGAACACTCCAGCTACCAGGCTATAAACTATTCTAGGTAGTTGCTGTCTGCTCATGGAAGTTTTCTCATGGTATAGCCAGGAGAGCATGAGTTACGGGGCCAAAGGCCTGGTGAACAGGAGAGTGAGTTCGCTTGAGAAGAGACTCCCAAGTTCTGCCCTTAACCTGATTTACACATTTAATCCAGTGACTGTTTAATGCAAAACAGCCGTGGTATGTCCTTGCCCAGTACGTGCTCTTGTTCTGGACTGTTGAAGCAATCCTTGCTTAGGCTGCCTGTAGTCTCACAAATCTTGCACCTGTGGCTACATAATAGCCTGATTTCAAAAGAAGAGCATGAAAGTCCTTCTATTAAGCCTAACCTATAACATATAACTACAGCATGCTCTAATGCTTAGGAGGAATGGAGAATCGTGGACTGAAACCCTTTTATGCCAAGGAGAGAGTTACAACCAGACCCACTTCTTGCCCAGGTGTTGTACCCTGTGCAAGTGTGTTGAAGGATGAGCAGCATCCCACAACCCTCCCTTCCAGCTGTGTTTGAAAGAAGACAGTCTTCACCTAAACAGCCTCTTTACATTTGTCACTATTGTTATTTTAAAATCTGAATACTGCATGAGCCTGGTATTGCAGAGTTTTGTATACCCCAGCAGATGGCATTGAATGTTCATTTATTCAATATGTGTAGTACTTTTATCTCTGCTCAGAGGGTCATTCATGGTGGGGGGGGAGGAAGAGTTATTCATGCAAACTGGTTGTCTGATTTTCTGTTTAGTTATGCTGGTGCAAATCAGAAGTAAGCCCAGTTAAATCAATGACATTGTTGAGGAAAACTGATGCAGACAAGGATAATTAGGTGGTACCAATATAATAATGAAAAAAGGCAGTCAATGTCTTAAATTGTAGCCTTTTTACTTCTGTTAATAAAAAATGGTCATTCTATTCTCAACAATAAGAAATTAATAACAGTGGTAAACATCAAAGCTATTAGCCATGCTTTTCATGTCTTAATGCTAAAAGGGGACTGTTTGACACAAGCGTTTAGGGTGATTTATTGCTATCCAACATCAGTTTACAATTTGATATACAGGTTAGTTTATAATCTATTCTGTTACGCAGGGATCACCAGAGTTTGGAGGAACTCCAGCCCTCCCTCTCCTTTTCTTCTAACACCTCCTTTGCACAGCTCGAGTGAAGGGAGAGGCAGCGTTGCTGCTCTCCTGCGGGCATTCCCTTTGCATAAGGTGAATGCCCAAATATTTGCTCTGTGCTAGCTGAGGAATGCAAACCAGCTAGAAACTGCTCCTCCTGTTATTTAAGGATGACATTTTGGTAGAGAAGATGAATATTTCATTCTGTCAGCTAGGCTGAACATATCGGGCCTTCGGAATGAGAAGTGCTGCGTGCCATCCAGGTGGTGGAAAACTGTCGAAGAGGCTCACTGCTTGGGGGGAGATTATTTCTGCTATTTACTATATATATCACCCTGGAACATCCAATTTCCTGGTTTCTGGTGCACTGGATGTTGTGCATCGTCCATGTTGCACAGGGACGAAAGAGGATAGAATCTTCGTGCCCGGTAGTTGCAATCAGCTGGACCTTCTGACATCAATATTTTTTCACTGTAAGCTAAAGACCTATAGCTGGCAGAAGTCAGAGTCTTCTCAAGCTGTAGGGACTGATCATATTTTATTCAGTCTGAAAAATGTTTGTTGCTTTGCTACATCCTCTGTGAAATTAATAAATGGAGTATATCAGTTATAACAATAGTAAGGTGTTATATTTCTATGGCATATGCGTAGGTGTGTTTCTGCCAGTTGACAGACAATGCCTGAAGTCAAAGAACAAAAGGGAAGAAATTATTTTCTCTTTAATTGGCAAGGGAATAAAATTGTGTGCATTTTGTGGCAACATTGCCTGCTTTTCATAGTGACCTAGAAAAAGTCTGTTCAAAAGGATGACAGGTTAGCAATTTGTACATGAAAACCCAACGTCAGAAACGTAGCCCTTCTTTAAATGAAAAAGCAGAAGGTAAATCTGTTCCCATTGACTTCCGTGAGCCTATGAATGCACAGTGGTTTTTCAGTCACTGTTTGTGGTGTTTCAGTCACAGAAAGCAATAAAGTATTGTGGGCTGTATTTTAATAAACCTTGTGATCCTGACAGGGTATCTCCTAACCACTTCAGTAGAAAAAAATGAGGCTGGAAATGCTGCAAGGAAGAACCTGCATAGGAGTTTTCAGAGTCACTTTTTTTCTGTCTGGTCCAAAAGTATGGTGTAAAAACTTGCCCTGGTAAGTATATTGGCATCTTCCTCTAGCCTCTAGAGGGGTTAGGCAACACAAGTAGAAGCTTCCTGAATTGCACAGGTTTAACTCCAAGACCAAGCAAAAGACTAGGCAGGCTTCCCTTCAGAGACTGTGAAAAAGTCATGTGAATAAATACCAGTTATGATGAGCTTTTGTGATACGGCCAGCTATCCATAGAACATAAAAGACTTGCAATAAGATGGTAGACTGCTGCGTTTTATTTTTCCAGAACTGCTTTTTCCAGCCCTAACTCTAAATCTTCTGTATTATACTGATAGTGAATGCATTTAAGCAAACTTCACATTAACACAATAAACATACGGTATACCAAATAAATTTATCTGGCTAGTTGTGCCCCTATTTAGTTAGATAATTTTATATGCTTTTTTTTAAATATCTCTTAGCTCAGCTACAGTTATGAAATATGGTATCATTTTCCACTGACTTAAGTAGGAGCAGTGTTTTACTTATGAAATCAATGTGATTTAAACACATGCTTACTACTGACCATAATCTGTCATGGAATTGGATTTAGAGATCCTGTGTCATTGTCCTGTTGTTTTGGAACAGCAAACAGCAAAAAGGGGGGTGTACTTCATGAGTGGTGGCAGAGGAAAAAGGAAAGTTCCCTTAGTTGCTTTCTAGAAATCATCAGCCAATGTAATGTTTTCAGTCTCCAGCAAGAGGATGATTTATTGATGGCTTTTTGCAGTGTATAACATCACAAAGCCAACATTTTTTTGGGGCACTCTGGAAGTAAACACCTTTTTGCTTTCTTCATTAGTGGGTATCCAATTTCCAATTAGTGGATATCCATTTCTTTTCCTTTTTTCTTACAATTAATTTTAATTTTTATGATCTTACAATGTTCTGATCCTTTACGCCTTGCATGTTACAAACTATCACTGACTCTGAGTAATAAGTATGGTAAAAAGACATGCTATAGTACTTCCTTTTTCAGTACTGAAAGAATTTTACCTGTTGGATGTATATCGAGATTCGTTGCTGCACATATGTTTGGGCAAGATCTAAAGACATAAAAAAAGAAAAAAACAATCCACTTTAATATTAGAAATTGCCATTATTCTATGAAACTTCTCAAAGAGTCTAGCTTAACAGAATGAGTGAAAGCTGTAAGGATAATAGTTAAATTTGAAAAATGATTTGGCAGATTTGGAAATTCAACAATCTTGGGTCAAACCTTACCTTTTTGTTCACTTACAGCTCCAAGTTTGGTACAGTTACAGAGAGGTCTACTCATTTTGCAAACGTTCATTTTAGACATAAATATTGTAACAGCCTTATTGATGCTTTAGCATATCCAGTATATTGCTTGAGGGATGAATTGGCTTAGGGAGATAGGAGCTAAACCTCTCTTTTAGCATGCAGCTGTGGCACTGCACATGGCTCCCTTCCCATTCTGCCAGCCAGCAGAACAGGTATAACAATTTCGCCTAGGCCTTATGTGGTATTCTTCCATCCTGCTATTACTCTGCCATAGGGAATATATGAGATACATTGAGCGTGGAAGAAACACATAAATGGATCTTGACCTTACGCTGGTGTCCTGGATGATGGTTCTCTCACCATCACCCTCTCTACCCACTGGACCTTAGCTCTGTATCAGCCTGTCCAGCAACATTTATGGATCATTGCAGCAGTAGTACTTAGTATTCAGAAACAACAACAAGAAATATTTTGAAATGAAGATGTGGCCAGGGATCACATTAGGACTGCATTAATGCACACTTATTTTATCTAGTATCTAAGCATCCACCCTTGGAATTGCCCGAAGTTGGTGAAATACCAACAAAAATCTTTGAGTTTCAACTGCCCCACTCTTAGAATTACAAGATCATTTAGGTTAGCAGCAGCTTTTGAACAAAGAGTGAAGCTGAGTGGTTTCCTGTTCAGTGAACAGGCTGTAAACCACACTAGAGTCATCTGGTCTTTCACTGTCTGCTGCTTAGAGCATGGGCACATCAATAATAAAACTTTTATTGATGTTACTTATCAGGGCTTTAAAAAAAAAATTATTTACTTACTTATTTTTTGGCAAAGTTGTCTTCCTGCTGTTTGAATCTGCTGGGTGATGTACTATCGTTTTCCTGTTAGCTCTGTCAGAATTGAACAAAGTTTACTGTTCGCAAGCGGCAGTAAGTGGGGAAGAAATGTGAGCGTGAGCAGAGTTGAAAAACAAATTTTCAAATCTGGGAAATGCATATATGTAAATGATTCCCTTCTTGTCTACCTCAAACATTTCCATTCTCTGAATATTTTGCTGATTTTCTTGTTGTTTTCAACTATTTGGAAAAAAGAGCAATGGTTTCTTGCTGAGAGAATGAAAAGCTGGAAACTGAACCCCTGCACCCAGTCTTTTGGTTTCTTTTGAGTAGCGGACTTATTAAACTCTTGTACAACTGAATAGGAATTAAAACCCAGGGGCACCTATCCAAGATCTCTATTGCTAGTAAAATACTTGCTAAACACCAGCAATGTAGCTATCAAAGCAACAGAGGCCAGTTCTCTTGGCCTCTCCACTTCTGGTTGCTCTTGAGCCCCACTTAGAAACAGAGCTTCTTCTTTTCCTCATGTAAAAGAATACTGATCTGTAAATCCTTGAAACAATCACTGAGATGATTTCAATTTTTACCCTTTGGCTTCCAGAGACTTCAGTGTTTGCAGCAAGAGTTAGAATTATCTCACCAAATAATTCCTACAGATTGTAAAGATGGTCATGTTCTCTCGAACAATGTCACTTGGACCTAGTCCTGTCCAAATTCCTTTAAATTCATAGATCCTATAATCAGTGTTGCCAAATCAAGTCTCAATTTGTCTTTAGAAACATGCCCCAAAATCCTATTTAAAAAAAAAACAAAAACCAAAACAAAACCAAAAACCCCTTTAATCAATATTTGCATGTGCATATTGATAATTTTTCTGTCAGTGTGGAAATACTAAAGGGCACAAATGCAAAGATGCAAATTTTAGAAGAATAAGAAAATATGATTTTATTTTCAACTGTGGAGTTAGCGCAAGAGGTATGCTTGAACAGTTGCTAAAAGTATAGAGAATTTTGGTTAAATGGTTAAATCTATACTGCTGAGTTATCTCTCTGGAACATCAGGGATACAAACAGGTAACTGATTCCTGTCATCTTGATGCTCTTTATCACTCATGTATAATTTTTTTGTCCTTTAAAAGAACAATTTCATTCTTTGCAAAATTCTTCCCCCAACTCTTCCTAAGGCAGAGTGTATTACAAATGCAAAAGTGTATTGCATATGAATATTATACATACAGTGAACATAATTTTCGTGTGTTTGAATTTACTGCATTTCTCCCTGACCCTTCCAGTGGTGAATGTCCCAACATGCACCTGAAGAATGACCTTCTGCAAGTTCTCCCTTGCCTACGGCAGGGAACTATTTTAGTCTGTTTAGTCTGGTTTTTGTCTGCGTGTGAGATGCAGCACTGAGGTTGAATACCTCTTTTGTTGGCTACCTCCATGAGTCCTTCAGAACTACATACGTGTTACTGGTAACTAGTAGCATTAATGGCTCAGAAGTACAGGTTTTGTCAGAAACTTATCATGGGTTCAGACTGTGAGGACATTCAGCACCTTTTGGGTGATCTATGTTTATAAAATCCTCATCTTGCCTAAAAAGATTACAAAAAGTCTTTTTTACCATTTTTGCTTTAAAATACAGCTATGCCATTTTTAAAATCCCCATGTATAATTATAGGGCCAAAGCATTTTTCCTTCACAGGATTTTCTCTGGTCAATGCTACAGCAAACTTCTGCAAAAAGGTGGGATTTTTATCTATCCAATTTAAGACACTTTCACCTCTTTTAACAAGGGGAATGTGGAATTTCATTTAACTGGCTATATGTTCTATAACTTTTTCCATTTATGACGCTCATTGCAGACTGACCAAATACAAAACCTTAAATTGTGTGTCTGTGATAGTGCAGTTTAGTGGCACAGACAGACAGAGCAGCAATACCCATTCAGCTCAATACCCAAGTTACGTTATGTATGGCCAAAAGATATACTGGGGAGAAAAATTGAGCGTAGGCTTCATTTTAAGTGATGATTGACTAATATTTAACTGCAGACAAATTGTAATGGAGCACCTACAGAAATACAGATGACATTTACATTAATGTCAACTGAATCATCTTGATGGGTTCTGTTGCAATAAAGTATGATTAATTTATGATGAATTGGATGTATAAAAGTTTCTGTTTCAAAAATCTTAACATTTCCAAGAGTCATGAAATTATTAGGTAAATTGTAAGACACTCCATTTGAAAGTTTATTTACTTCACAGCATTTAAGGGGATTATTACTAGGGTAAATTTTACTTGCCAGGAATAAAAGGTGGCTAAGTCAATAGCTGAAGTACAGATGGTTAAAAGAGAGAAAAGTCCATTTCGTCTTATCTTTATTCTCTCTGTTTTCTTCCATTTCAACAGTGAAACAACAACAACAAAAGTAGCTATGGTATTAAATAGCTATCTTCTGACTGCAATATTTTACATGAAACAGTTCAATATTGTCTGACACTTTGTTCAATCAATTACTACATTCCAAAGGCCCTGCCATACTCGTGTCAAATCCTTCTTCATGAGAGACTGTAAATGGCATAATTTGGCCCAAAATATTCAGAAGCAGTTCCCTATTGGTTAAACATTATTGCAGTTATCTGTTTTTGTACTTATTTTTGCAGTTATTTGCATACATATTTGGTTTTGCAGGAATGTTTGAGAGCTCCTATCATAGAAGAGAGCCTCACTGTGCCAGATGATTTGCAATCATAAAGTCAGTCCCAGTCCAAAGGATGCATAAAACAAGAGAAAACAGGTGGATGCAACTAACAAATGGGGGTTAAAACAACAAGCTGAAGGTAAATAAAGTTTTGCTAGAAGGAAAGGAATAAAACATGGAGTATGCAACTCTGTGCTGATTGTAGACACCTGAAAGGGCCAGTCCCTAGTTTGAAAATCAGGCACCTATCAGGCCCGTGGAGAAAGAAAACCACCTTTGTATCATTACTACTATTGAAAGAAGTCAGTATTATATTTTATAGGCTACTTAATACAACAAAAGGACCCTACTATTTATCACTCTGATTATCCCAATCCATGGCTTAAAGCTATTTTCTGAATAAATGTTTACCAGGGTGATTATTAAGGGATGCTACCATTCAGAAACCAGCTTGTTTCCAGAAATGGTGGCTGAAGGTGGTATGCGCATTGCATGTGGCAGCGTGATTGGATTTTGGGGGACTTTGCAATCACAAGGTCATTCTGTTACATGGTGGTTTGAAAGTCCACTGTACTGTTCATCTTGTTTCCTGGTAACATATGTCTCTATAGATGTGTCACTTAATAGTAGGGTTTGGGTTGGGAGGAGGCTTAGCCACCTCCGCTGTCGCCCTGATTAAGCAAAACTGAAGTCAGTAGGGCAGAAGTAATGTTTAAATCTAACAACAGATAACATTGTCAAAAAACCCTAAGGGAGTGCATAGCAGAGAGTTCACTTTTGGAACTGATACAGGCAAGTAAGAGAGATCATGAACCTGGCTTGATTGGGCTATCTCACTATTGAAGATAAGCTCGGATTTTGAAGTTGCCTGAACACGGGTGTGCCTTGCCATTTGGGGTGCCTGGCTATATCCTGGCCTCCAGATGCTGCTCGGGAGGGAACTAGGTCTTTTGCAGATCTCGGACTGAACTTCTTTGGCTGGTGCTTGTAGAGTTAGGTATCTCAAAGCAGGGTCCAAAATCTCAAGTTTGCTGAACAGAGCTGCCGTGACCTAGCAAAGAGCAGCTGAATCAGCCTCAGTGGTTGCTCAGGCTGCAAAGGAGGTGCATCCCTGTACTTGCAGTATGCAGCTAGGAGCATAAGGCAGACATTTTCTTCCAAGGAAAAGCAAAGGATAGCTATCCACCATCTTTTGTATGAAATAATCTAGTGATTAGAGGAGGTATGTTGCTTAGTACCTCAATCATTACTGTGTTCTGCTTATATTTGCTCTCCACTGAAAAGAAAACACAGGTACAGGAACCTGGTGTGGGCTCCCGCGCCCCAGCTGAGCACTTGCACCTCTTGGCTTTTCACTCATAGCCTGTTCTGCTGCCTATGATGAAGGAGGAGTGGTTTTTCTGCATTGTGGTTGGGCAGGCGATGAGTGCTTCTCACCAAAATACCCCACAGTCCTTGTTCTGTGGGTACTTTCCAGAAAGGGGGCTTGGATCCCCCAAGGATGTGAGCCCAAATCTTCCTTTTCCCAAACACCGTAACTATGTGCAGAAGGGCAGTGGGAGACTTTCACTACTCCCACCATCCCTCCTATGGGGCAACAATCAGAGGTGACTTTGGGACTGATCCTGCTGGTGGATGGGAGGTGCAGATGGGGAGTGCATATCCAAGCAAGGCTGTTCAGGGCCTTTGACAGGCTGAGATAGAGCCTCCATACCCTGACTTGCCTGCGGTACATGCTCAGCTTTTAAGCTCTTTTGAGGTAGCTTTGGACAGGTACAGAGTTGCCTTTCTATGTACATGAGATAATTTGCAGTGTGCTGTACTGGCTCTGGCTGGGATGGAGTTAATTTTCTTCAGAGCAGCCCGTATGGCGCTGTGCTTTGGATTTGTGACCAGAGCAGTGTTGATAACGCACCCGTGTTTTGGCTGTGCAGTGCTCGAACAGCGTTAAGGCTTTCTCTTTTTCCTGTCCCGCCCTTCCAGTGAGCAGGCTGGGGGTGGGCAAGAGGTTGGGAGGGGACACAGCTGGGACAGCTGACCCCAAATGACCAAAGGGATAGTCCATACCATATAACATTGTGCTCAGCAGTAAACACTAAGGGAGACGGTTTTTTGGAGGTAGCCGCTGCTCAGTGATTACCTTCACACCACTTGTTTTGTTTCGGTTTTTTTCTTTCCCTTTCCTTCACTTACTAAACTGTCTTTATCTCAACCCACAATTTTTCTCACTTTTGCTCTTCCATCTCTCCCCTGTCCCGTGGGGTGGAGGGAGCGAGCAGTTCTGCGGGGCTTTGCTGCCGGCCGGGGTCAGCCCGCCACATGCACAAAGGCAGGCAGAGCAGAGGGGAAGGGAGGGAAGAGCCATTTGACCTTTCAGCTGTTACAGCGGTTTCAGGATCACAGTTTTGACGCAGGCATATAAGCATCATCCGGGTCTGAGGCAAAGGCCTAACCACTTTTCTGAAATATGTCCCAGATACTAGAGCTTTTTTCTTTTTGCTTTTAATTTATAAAGGTCAGTTTTATGAATCAGTAATAAGATCATCCATGGAAGCATTGTACTCAGTGTTGTGACATTAGAAAAAAACTCCACAAAACAGATGCTGATATGATTAACATACTTGACTACTACAGCTGTGGTTCTCCAAGTGTGTCATGCAGGAGGAGACTTGTTCTGGTTCTTTTACCTGAAGTAAATGTTAGGAACATAATAATAAATATTAAAGGCTATATTCTCATATCATAATTATGTAACTGATCACTTGCAAAACTATTTAAAAATTATGACTGGCACAATTAATTTGAATTATTTTCTTCAAAAAAGAGTGCTCTAGGTTTCCCTAGCAACCTTTAAAATGATATATATAAACACACCAACCAATCAGCATAATAGCCGTTCAAATAACCCCACAGAAACACAAATACAATGAACATTAATTAATTATTGTACTGGTTAAATGCAGATTTTAGAAAGGTCGAATAGAATAATTTCCTTAGTGCCAAACTGCATTAACAAGCTGCAAAATGCCAGCTCTTTGCAAGTCCACCTGCAAAATATTAAAAGATACTAAAACTAGCTTTATCAGGGAAAGAGGTCCGCTGGCGAACGTGTTATGAATCCCACTTCTCTAGTACTGGTTAATACAGGTATTCAGGCTGACAATTAGGATACACAGAATGCACTTTTATTTGTGTTACAGCCTCATCTGTTTTGGAATTGCTGTAATGAATCCTAGCCAGGTGACTTTGCAGCGGATGGAAGAGATAAAAAAGAGAAAAAATGATAACCCATTGTGGCTGAAGAGAAGGATGGCACTATACTAAGGCATGTTTCAAGCCAAACATTTGTGATCTTGTAGGAGAAGAAAATATTTTACTCAACCTTAATTGCAAATACCCACAGAGGCTGGCCCTTTTAAGCCATTACTGTTGCAAAACTGAGATTTGTTTTTTGTTGTTGTGCATGACACCATGCTGTGCAGAGAAATGCCTGGAAAAGATTTGGTGTTTGGCACAGTTTTCTTCCCACAACTCTTCTATCGGATCAGACAAAACATGTTCATGCAGCAACAGAGTGTTTTGGGACACTTCAAGCCAAATGCTGCAATATAATCTGAACCACACTGCAAAGCTTCCTTGGGGAGGTGTGGCATGAAAATTTTGCCCCTGAATAAAACAGTGTGAACCATGAGCCTGCCTCCTCCTTGCCTAACCCTTCCTGTATGTCTCCTTAATATACATTGCACAAGGCAGTACCACGTGGAGTCATTAATAATATGTACGTGTTTAAGCATAGCATCTGCCACCTCAGTGCACACACTTGAGATCAGCATGCATTTAGTCAGGTTCATGTAGTTTGAACCACTAATAAATTGTCAGACAGTGACTTGCTGGCTGAAGAGATGCTGTCAGGAGAGACAGGGGTCATGGATACCTAAAAGGTAACTGTAGACATTTGACACTTGGAAAAATGCTAGTGGGAGGCTTTGGTACCTGCGGTTACTGTTCATATTACTGTGCATGTTTATGCCAAGCACTTTCTTATCTACAATAGCAGATCTGCCATGGCACAGCATAGAGCAGGAAAATTAGGCAAACAGTGGATTGAAATAGAAATGCTTATTAAGTGCAAATAAAAATAGTCTCTCAGTGACTTTTGCTAAATTCACCTGAAATCATGTATTCTATAAGATGAGGAAAAGCATAAATGAACCAAATCTATCATGTGAATAGGGTTTACACATTTTTCAGTCCAAGCAGTTAAATACTAAAGTGAGTGGGCATGACTGAGGGAAGACTTTAATGCATGTAAAATGTTTTATAGTAACATAATAATAATAATAATAATAATAATAATAATAATAATAATAAAAAGATGCTCTTGAAGCACTGTGGTTTGTGACCATAGAAATAGGAGTCATTCAATTACAATGCCTCATCTGAATTTGGTCCTGGGATGATATTAACACTTTGTAGAGGTTTAGGGTTGCATTGCTGCAACTGTTTTAATTTCTACATTTCTTAGCTTCTGTGCAACCCCTTGGGATTTTTCACATCTAAATGGTAGACAGTTTCTTCTGGAATAAAGAGCAAAGATGTGAATGAGAAACAAATGCGTTTTACTTTTTCACGAAGGTCCTGGTAATACAGACACTCTCAGAGGACACGCAAAATTTGAAAACATTCCATCTAAAGATAATTCTGCCTGCAATACATGTCTTTCAGAATGTTCATATATATATATATATTTTAAATTATTTTCTCTTTTGCCTCTCTCTTATAAGCAGTATAGTATTCAGACTTGTTCTGTGTTGCTACCTACCAAGTTATTTTTACTGGCTTTTTAAGTCCATACATCAGGATACATTGCTTATCTCTGCCCTTGCATCTTGTAATGAAGACTGCAAATCCCTATTCAGCTGGGGAAGTCAGAGGGAAAATATTTAACTTCTTAATTCTCTCACTAGTGCTTAAAAGCTTGGGGTTACCATCTACCAGACCTTTTGGGGACTGCTTGGTGTGAAAAGGGAAGCTAAAACCTTCTAGCCTAAAGAATACCTAGGTATCTCAGTCTCAGTTGTCAGAGGAGCTGAAGGTTTATTATATTTCTCCTCCTCCACAGATGAGCAACATCCTGGGAGCAGACAAGAAGCCAGGCAGATGATACCTTATCTCAGAGGATGCAGTGCTGGCTAGAGCTACTTGGCAGAGAATCTGGGGAGGCGTTGTGCGACCCAGCGCTGCCCAGGGTGTTGTCCTTACGTGTACAGCTCTTTCTAGCATATACCAGAGTCTGGCAATCTTCCCCATAGCCCTAGGCAAACCTGCTGTTTCAGCAGACATCTGACTCAAAGTTAAGTGCCTGAATCAAAATTCCCTCCTTATTCCTGTTATGCTGATGGTTTGCTTCTTCTCTACAACAGCAAATCATAAAACAACCTGAGCAGACCTATTGCACATGACAGGCAAGTAACAAGATAGAACTCAAAGAAAATGCTGTTTCTGTCCTTCTTGGCTATCTGCTGTCAGGGAGAAGCTAATAGGTAAGTGGCTTTTAATTTAATTTCACTCTATCATCTGAGGTGGAGTAATCTGCATATGAATATAATAATGCAAGTGCTTGATCCCTCCCTCACAGACATAGAGTCTAACCTAAAATATGGCTCTTAGTATCCAGGGAGAATAAAATTACCCTGCCCAAGCTGGGAGAGAAATATGTATCTAGCGAAAAGAACAGCGTATACTGAAGCACTCCAGTTTACCGCTACTGCACTGTAAACCTATATCCACATCCTTAGTATCTGTGAACCCGACAGCATTACACTGTAGTTACAGGTTATCAATGAAATCCAGTTTATAGGTGGATGAAAATGATTGCTCCAAGTATTCTCACAGGAGTGGTTTCCATGCTGTATGAGAGGTAAGTATGGTAGTCATTCTTCAAAGTAAAAATGAAAGCAAGCAAGTACCTTTATAGCTGGTTCTTTCATTTATACACATATTGTTGGAGTTTTTGAATCATCAGCAAATTAAAAAAAAAAATTAATTTGACGATTTCTTTAAAAAAATTAAATTAATTTTAATTAAAATTAAATTAAAATAATAAATTAATAAATTAATTAAATAATAAAAAATAAATTAATAAATTAATAAATTAAATTAATTAAATTAAAATTAAACAAAACCCATCTTTGGGTTTTGTTAGAAAAACAGCCATCAACATTTCCTAAACACAAAGTTCTTCATGGAGGATAGTAAAACAGTGGTTTCTGTAGGGGTCTGACTGGAAAACAGTATCTGTTAATTACCTGTAAATTTCACAGAATATTTTTGTGTCTTGATTTAGCAATCTACAGAACTGACACTGAAAAATCAAATGTAAGAAATGCTACAATTTGGGAGAAAGAGAGAGGGCTTTGCTGTTGACTCAGTGTAGGCATTCATGTTTGAAAAGCCTGGCTTTTCTCTAGCTCTAGCTAAGTGCCCCTGAAAATTAAAAAAACCCCTCCACTTAAAGAGATTTTTTTCTCTTTCTCTCTCTCTTTCAATTACCTAACTTCATGTAAAATCCCACGTTCTTGACCAGTCCTAGATTGCCATCTGTGTCTGTTCCTGACTAATCTCAGATTAACCCTCTTCTTGCTTTTGACCACTCTTCTACAGTTGTACCCCTCTCTGGAGGGTATAAACTCTACAGAAGTTGTGGCTGGTATCTGCTCAGTGCTGCCAGCTACCCGATCTTGTGGCTTCCTGGGATTTCAGTTCACGTTGTCTGACAGCTACAAACATGTATGTAGGTGGAATGTTGGATGTCTACATAAAAAGCGTACTAAAGGAGAGGGACTGGAGTGGAGTAGACCATGCTGTTTCTGAAGCCTTTGTGAGTAAGTGCCTGATTCTGGTAGCTGGTGAAGATGACAACAGGACACACTTCACAAGCAGCACAATGTTCCTTTTAGAGAAGACTTCTTAAATAATCATTTTCAACTGCAGCCTAATACTTAATCCTTGTCCCAGTTCTTCTCTCCTTGAAGGCCATTCAACAGAAGCAGAAACATCCAGGAACCACAAAAAACCAAACTATTCTGTGAATAACTGGGCACGCTGGCTTTTCATAATGGATTGGAAGGAAGTTAGCTCAAGTTTGTCTGTGATGCATGGGGATTTCAAGGTGATAAAACTTAAACAGTCCTCAAGTTGTCCATCCTTTCTGCAGCGAAGTGGTCTTGGAATCAGACCAGGTATGGGACTTGGCTCCACACTGGGCTAGTTAATTTCTTCCAGTTATGCTCAATGGTTTATTTTTTATTTCTGTATTTATTTCTTGCATGTAGCAACTTTAGTTGCTGTCAGACATTGCTTAGAGGAGCAGAGACCAAACATAGTGTTTTTATATCTGGGGAGAGCACAATGGTTAGGCTACTTGGTAAAAATCAATAGTGCTAACTTAATGGCATAACCTTCTCAAAACACCTCCTTCACCTCTGCTATGTCTGAAGTTAATGGCAGAATCATTAATATTACATCGTTTCATCAGCAAGCTAATTCATAATCTAATGAATGATCTAGAGCCAAATAAGTTTATGGGAAAACTCCCACTGATTTCAAAAGGGTTTTGATCAGATTCCTATAATGCCCTTCTTTGCAATAGACGTCTGTAGACATTGTAAATATACTGCTTTCCCACCTTGCCGTTTTCAATAGTGGTACCATTACTGCATGCCCTTATTCTAGCATACCACAGAATACTTTTGTATGCACATGCTATTGCACAGATATACACTTTGGCTAAATTAAGGAATATAGCAAAATGAACTGGAGATTCACCATACAGCCATAACATGACACTTAAAAAAATGCTACCCCAAGTGTCTAACGTTCAGATACCATGCCTAGTGAAACCAAACTCTGACCCCCATGCCTAAATTAAACAATGCAAAGTTAAATGTCAAGGAAACATGTCCAAAATGTCTGTGAATAAAAACTTATGCTGGGAAACGCAGTCAAATGAGAACTGGTAGGCTCCACTGCAGGGAAAAAGATACTTCAGCAGTATCTTTGGTGAAAGCTGAATAGAGTTCTGCTAGTTTTTAAAGTAAAACTTAATCCATTTACAGCAATTGAAAGTTTCATGCAATAACATCTATAAATCCAAAATGACCATTTTTGGTATTCTTTCCCCCATTAGAATATGGAACAGAAGCTAGAGAAAGAGGTCCAGGAGAATCAAAAGGAAAGCAACTTTTAACCTCATCTGTCTTGACCATCACTACAAAACTATTCCACAAACTCTGTACCTTGCTCAGTATGTGTATACACTTTTTCAAATGAATTACTTTCTGTTAATAAAAACATCTATTCTCAGGTTGTTTGATTTTGCCTTTTTATTCATGTGCATCAATAATTTTTTTTTCCCCTCTTGCTGTCAAGGTGTCAGTGATAACCACAGAGATATCCTCTTTTGACAGCAATAGAAATTTCACGTTGGAGACAGAAGGCTGCAAAAGTCTTGTACTTTGAGGATGTCACCAGTAGCACCATCAGGATGCTACCGACAGGAGAAGGAATGCTTTGGCAGCTTAAAGGCTGCCAAATATGAGCATGTGCTGGGAGAAGGGGAGATTATTTTATTTTACTAACATGAATTAACATACTAAAACCTGGTTTATAATAATACATTTTTGCATTATTAATCCTGTAACATAGTCCTATAATGCAGTTGTATTTAATGTTTCTATAATTTCTATTACAGTAAAAAATGAACAAACTGAATTTTCGTGATGCCTCTACAGGAAGGCTAGATTAGTCTGAGGAGCTATCCCTTCCATCCCTACCAGAAAGAACATTACTTCATTTGTTTAAAGACGTGGGTTTTTGTAATGGAAGGCTTTGCGTAATTTGATCAATTTTTGTTCAGTTTGATTAATTTCCTGTTGTGACAGCAGACTCAAAGGTTCTTCACTGTCTGTATAGGACCCTCATTCTTTCAATTAACCCACTGCCACAGTATTGGTGCAGGCTTTGCTGCTTGCCGTTGCTGACGTTCAAAATGCTACAGCAGAATTACTTTTAAGGATAAGGTCAGTAGTGCTGTACCCAGGCAGCTTTACTATGATGGTGTGTCCAAAGTGGTGACATAAGAAAAATCTTGTGAAAGACTGGCCAATTTTCCATCTAGCTCAACAGATCACTGGAATTGCTAAAGCCCAGATGTTTTGGTTTCCGCTTCAAACATAATATTAGTAAGATCTAACACTCAATAATGTCAGTTACAACCAAAACCTCTTTGGAAGGGGGATCCACATTCAGTATTTGTCCATGCTAAATTGACCACTGACACACACACAAAAAATTCTATTTTTCTGAAGGAATAAGTTTAGCCAAGGCCCTCATCCTTGCTTTCAGCTGATTTGCAACTTGTTCCTGTTCACGCCCAGAAAAAAAACACCAGAAAGCCATTTTCATTTTTTTTGCCATTTTGCCTTCTCAGTAAGCTCAACCAATACTTGGATTTTCAGTCCCAGTTGGCAAAAAATGTTTTAGCCTTCTAGAGAGACACTGCAAGATGTTCTATTCTCATCCTAAAACTAAACACAACTCATTCACTCAGCCAGCCACAGCTCTTATCCTAGTCTTGACGGATCCAGCAATAAACCATGCCTTTTAATATACCACTTACTTATTCCTTGAGTGTAACTTAGCCTTAACTATATTTGAGTGACACCTGCCATAGACCTAACCATGCCACTGCTGTCAGCCCACATTCTAATTCTGTGGGTTTTTTCTGACACAGTTTAAAACTATCTCCTCAGTCTAGGTCTTGAGCGTCAGTCCCAATTCTGAACCTTAAAGGTAGCTCAGGGACTCTTGTAACTACTCATCATCATCTACTATCGGGGCCCTGAGGGCACTAATAGGCTTCAATGGCCCTGACCAGCCTCACCTGGGGCCTCTCCCCACCCTGCCCATGGCCCAGGAGCCCCGTTTCAGCTCAGCTGGGGACCGTCAGACCCTACCCAATGAATGATGTCATAGAAGTTTCAGTCTCCAGCTCAGCCACAGCCATGCCTATGTCTGGCCATGGACCCTGTTGATTCAGTCCCCAACCCACAAAAGAACTTCCCAGCCTGACTTTGAACCTGCCTAGCAACCACTGGGTTGTGTCTGACCCTGATTACCTTCATCAGACATGATCATAACCCTGGCCAGCAAACTGACTTCCCAGCTTGGTCTTGGCCCTGTCTCACTGCCGTGAACTTGCCTGATCTGGACCCTTGGCTGAACCTGGCTACCATCCACTGGGGTGGTATGATGGGCCCTGGCTGGCAAGGCCCTGCCCTGATGGTCCTATCATCCCCCCTGGCTCCTGGCTCTGCATCCCTTGGGATGGTTCTCATCCTAACTCTACTGGTCTGATAAATCCACTGGCACATTAAGTTCAGTTCATGCTCATCTAATTCCCTCATCTTTGCCCCAGATGTTACTGTGTCTCAACAAACCATATCCATCTGTAAAGTCACCTTCAATAATATGCATTTGCTGGCCCTGTGGGTCTCGCTGGTATTCAGCAACACAACCACCTTTTCAGTTCTTACTCTCTGAGAACTTTACACTAACTCCAGTCCTAGTGCTAGCCTCAGATGTAAGCTCTTTGTCCACAGCAGCAGCAGCCTTCATCTAACCCCTAATGCCTTGCAGAGTCCTGTAGTAAACAAACTCTGGTTACTTTACTCTCAAACTCCAGTCCTAGATCTAATTGTGACCCCAATTTTAAAAATGCTCCACAATCCCATCTCCCCACCCCACCCATCAGCAGCTGGATTCACACTTCTCCTGACTGTTTTCACCTCAGCCCTCAGTTCTTTCCATGTAACTACAGTGGCTTGACAGAGACTAGCAGATACTTGGCTGTACTTGAGACATTTGGCCATACTACTAGTATAAAAGAAAATGGTGAGGTCCACCTAGCCCAGTTTATTACTTTGATTTCTTTGAGTGATTACCTCCCTGTTGTGACCAATTTCATGTTTTTAATAATTTGTCCTGAAATATCTTCAATTTCTAAAAATAGAACTAGAGTGATGTTGCATGTAATAAGGGAAGCAGCAAAAAAATCAGGAAATTCCAGTTCTGTGCTAAAAGCTTAAGGACTGATGCCTGCTAAAGCTTTGCTCTCCCAGCCAGGGTTCCTGTCTTGCTTTCCCAGGGGCCAGAGATGCCATAAGCACCTAAAAATTAAAAAAAATTGTTTAAGTCCTTCCATGTGAATTGAAAGGTGAAATTTTAAGCATACGATTTTTGAAATACAAATGTTTAGTATGCGAGGGAAAGCAGATGAGAAGGAAATCATGAGTGTGTTCAGATCAAAACTGCGGGAGCATCAGATGGTCTACCAGTTGCTGGAACGTTGACCCTATAAAGCTACGATAACTCATACAAGCTGAGCTCTGTACCACAGAGCAGGGAGAGCCATAATGGCTTTGAACTGTATGTTTTCCACTCCTCCTTGATGCAGCCTATAGTTATGCTGGGTGTACATAAACTGCTCAGAATGAAGAATTAGAATGAAAAAGAATATTGCATTGGGAAAAAAATGGGTAATCAGCATTACAAGCATGTCTTTGCTGTGACACAGTAAAGTAAAACTAATGTTTAGTACCTATGTATTACAATTTTTGCCTGCTCCCTCAATCACGTACCATCTAGAAAAGCATATTCCAACATCTCATAGCAATGCCTTACTTTAAAACTTTCAGCATTAACTGGAAAATCCAACATACTTTAATAATAACAGATGGCTATGAAGTGAATACAGAGCTGTATTTCACTCCTGGGGCTTTGTGGCTATTCAGAAGCCACTTGAGTTACACACTTATGGTTAATAACATCAGCAGAGCCACTCCAGTTAATTACAGCATTATATTTACTCCATAGCTCTCTATTATACTTTAAGTTGCAGTAAGAAAAGGGCAAGCATATAATCCCTCCAAAGACATTGTACTGCCTTTTTTAAAAAGACTGAAAAAGCTTCATAGCTGTAGACAAAATGTAAACCCCAGTATGGAACAATAGATACTCTTTAATGTCTCTTGCACAGAGCAGCTTAATTGACAGTAATTCCAGACTGGCCAGATAGCAAACATTGTATTGCTTCTCATCGCGAGCTAGTAAAACGGAATGTTGCCTCTTGCCCAGAGGAGGAAGGGAGGAAATGGGAGGTGTAATGTGTACGTAGAAAGCACTCTAAGGAAGCATCAAGCTGTCTCCAGTTTAATTTAGTTTTTCCTCCTGATTTCACCCCATTCTCTACTTTCTTGTCCTCTTTTCATTTTATTTCTGAAGGAGAGGAAACATATAAATAAAGCGAAATAAACTAGAATGTTTTGTTCATCAAATAATTAAGACAAAGTAAAATAAAGCTACTTCACCAAGGAAATCTTAAGAAGTTTTTTAAGAGATCTTTTTGTCAGCAAGTCTGTAAATTATTGACTTAGCTTTTTCATTAAAAATAAAAGGGCAAACTCTTAAAAGTAGAGCTTCGTTTCAGAGGAAATAAAACCCCTGACTAAAAAATGGAATTGACAGCCCCCAAAAAGCCTGTTCTTAAGATACATTTCCACTCCTTCTGTTGGCTCAATACCCCCTGTAGACACTGAATCAGCAGGGAGTTTTCCTTTTGTGTCCCTTGCCCAAGTCTAGATCGTCTCTTTAGACTCCAAACTCAGAAGGAGAAAGAGAATGGCAGAACTACGTATCTGTGGATCAGGGATAAAATAGGGGGGTCTGTGGATTAATCAAGGAAACACTATTTAAAAATTTTTCATAGGGATTTTTTTTTTTTTTACAATATTGTAAAATCTGTGCTTTCCCCCAGCGTGAACTGAGCTGCCCCTGAATGCAGTGTCTCTGTGGTGCAGAGCTCGTTCCCACCCGCCTTGCCACGCTTACAGAGTGGCGAAACCCGCAGTCTTCCTCTTAGCTCTCCCTTCACGTGTCAAGCTGTGTGCTTGAAGTGTTTTGGTTATTTCTGAGCAAAGCCTGGGGAATAATGCTCTCTGTATAGTAGCACTGCCCTTTTTGCAGTGAACACTGTGCTTGGCTAGGTTGTGAAGTCATTCCTCAGTATATTGTATAAATATTTCAGAGGCCTTGATTGATCATAGGAACAGTTCTACCTGACATGCTAATGAAGGCAAATCTTACTTTCAGCACCTTACAAAACTACAGGAGGTATATTTGTGCTCCTTTGGAAAGGAAGGCCTCTGACAAATGTAAATAATTCACAAATGCTAAAACATCTACTTCATCTAAATAATTTTTTAGAGTGTAGCTATATTTAAAATTGCAAAATAGTGTTATAGATAGCTTCTAATTTATTAAAATGTGTACATTCATAAAACTGATGCTGGAAACCTTTGGATCATAAAACCTAGTGTGTGTTGAAGCTGGCATCTTAATTCTAGCTCTAGTTCCAGCTGTGGCATCTATGCCTTCGAAGTACTCACAGCTGGGGTTGAAGTTCCTCTCTGCAGACAAAGAAACCTGCTGTCTTAAAACATGGGCTTTAAATTTGCTGTAGCTTAGTTGGAACTTGACTTTAAAGACTTGCTTCTCATTGCAGAGAGACATCTCTGTATCTACTTCAAAGGCAGGTGATACCACAACATCTTCAGTCTCAGGTGTAGTTAAAAATTCACTCCCATAGCAAAGGTAAGCCACCAGCCTTAAAACACAGGTTAAAATTCAGTTTATAGCTATGTTACAGTTAGGTGCAAAGACCTTAGCTTAAATTTGAGCCTCTTTCCCATGCAAAATGTCATTTAATCAATTGCAGTATTTCTAATGTACCTACCACCCTCCTATTTGAATACCTATGCCTGCTGCTCAGCAGGAGTTTTTCCAGAACAAGCAGAAAGTAAGCTCTCCCGGTTCAGGCTCCTTGGTTTAAAACAGCAGGGCTTTCTCTGCTGAGCTGCCCCTACCTGTGAGCACTTCAAAAGACCAGTCGCAGCAGGGGCTGTAGCTGAAACTGAAAGTGGTGGTTTTATCTAGCATGGGAGGTTTCACAAGTCTTCAGCCTCGAGGGCACCTTGTTCATTTAAAAAAAAAAAAATTTTAAGTGATATATTGCATGGCTGTTACAAGACCTTGAAGAGGATAATAGTAGCCACACGTTCTTTCCCTCTCATCAGCTTTGTGAGAAAATGAAATTAAAAACAGAAAAGAGGATGAGAGTGACAGTATGTGGAAGGGTGAACTAGAAAGGTTGTTTGTTCTCTTTGATGTTATTTTATGATGTACAAAGACAGTACCATTTTAGATATTATTTTCCTTCATGGTCTTAGTTAAAAATATCAGGAATACTGGGTTATGCCTTTACTTTTTGTGCTAGAGGACTGACTGTGGCAAGGTTTTGAGAGATTTTGGGAATGTCTTTGCTTGAGGATGAAAGAGAATGTTGACTTTAACATAGTTTAAGCTCATGGATTTAAAGGTATTTAGGTATTTATTTCCCATTGATTTCCAAGTTTGAGGGAATAAATGGCTTTGTTTTTCTTATGACAGGACAGAAAAGCATGTGCATCTCTTATGTGTTTTGTATTATTTTACTGACTAGAACTCTGATACGACAAATGCCAAGTGACTTTATACACATGGGGTTTTCCACAAAAATTATACTGGTCAGGTCCACAGGCATGTGTTTTACTGCCAACAGATCTAGGCATTACAGTAGTTCATTCAGTCATTACTGAATTTCTGTATTTACAGAATGTTATGTGTTGTGGTCCAAATTCATACATTACCATAATTTTAGAATTTTTTTTTTAAACACCTTCAAAATTATAGACTCACCCACTGATCAGTCAGTCTCAAAAAGGTAAGCTAGGATGGAGAGCTGACTAGCTACATATTTGACATCTATAAAAGCTATAGCAAAGTATATAGCTGATAAACCTGGCAAAACCTCAGGATCTGTTCTTAGTTTTCTAAATCAGATTTACCCCTTCTTGTTCCTAAGTCCAGTGCCCTGTGAAAGTCTAACTTCCCAAAACATGCATTGTATTTTCTGTGATAGCTCAGAAAATGGGTATTTATGAAGTCTTCTCATTTAGCTAAACCTCAGCACTGAGAATTGAAAAAGTCGCCTTTTCCCCAGCCGAACAAGAAAAAAATCTGCAAGTGCAGCATAGGTATAATTTTTCAGATGGAGTGACCTGATGTTGGCTATTATACACACAACTTTTCTTTTACTGTAAAGAGTTGACCAGAGTTACCTGCCAGAACATGAATTTGTGCTAGGCTATTATGTCAGCGCTCCTACACACCCACAAATTCAACCCTCCACCCCACGCATATCTTTAATTTAGTTACTAGAGGGACTTCAGCCCGGGTGAATCCCCTAAAGCTAGTTTTAAGTTGAGAGCTGCAAGCCTTGCCTGCTCATGGGGGTAAATACTCAGGTGGATAGTTTTATTGAGCAGTGAGCTGCTGTGGGTATGTTATTATCAATAGTGAGCTAACTAGTTTAAGCTAAGTTAGCTATTTCTTTAGAAGATTTGGTAGCTACAGGGTGTTTCTGCAGTAACATTTTCTTGGTGTCTGGAGTGCCTAAAAATAACCACAACAGAAAATGAAGTACAGAATGAGCTTTTCTACAGAAAAAAACTTTCACAGATCCTTATCATTTCTACTGGGGTGGTAAGCCAAAGCTGCAGGTCCCCTGCTCTTTGTGGAAATGTCACGAGGTGATCCTGACTCATGGACCCAAGCCTGAACAAAGGAGTGCCATAGTTTAAAAAGACCCCCAACAACCCACTCCTCCCCAAACCACAACCTCTTGCTGCTGCTGAAAATGTCTTCTGAAATATGGCTTCAGTCGTAGCCTCTGTGACATGCAAAACCTGAGGGTTTTGCAAGCCTGTAACTAAGAAATCACATGTCCTCCCTTATGTCCCCTGTGAATTTCAGTTCTACCCTGCAGCCAACAGATGAAAAAAGTGAAATGTGGTTGTGTCCCTGGGAGAAAACTACCGATTAGCAAAATTCAAAGCTTGAAGCAAAATTAGACGCTCAACTATTACTGCCCTCTGAACTGCACAGCTCCTACACCAGTCACAGGGTCGATTCCTCCATCCAAACACACACACACGCCCCCACTCTGGGAATGGCAGGGGCATTAAAGTAGGTATGGGAATGTGATAACATCCCTTCTAACATGCTGTTAGAAGAATAGGAAAAGCATAGGAAAAAAGAGCTGCAGCATAATAGGATTTGCATATACGTATATGATTCATCCTCATAGACAAGCTGAATGTGAGTTAGAGAAGCGGGCAGTAAGGGGATTGAAAACTGGCTGAATGGCCAGGCCTAGAGGGTTGTCGTCAGTGGCACAAAGTCCATCTGGAGGGCCAGTCACTAGTGGTGTACCCTAGGGGTTGATACTAGGGCCAATAGTGTTTAATATCTTCATTAATGATCCGCATGATGTGGCAGAGTGCAGCCTCAGCAAGTTTTCAGAAGATACAAAACTGGAAGGATTGGTTGATACAGCAGCTGGGTGTGCTGCCATTCAGAGGGACCTTGACTGGTTGGAGAAACGGGCAGAGAGGAACCTCATGAAGCTCAAGAAAGGGAAATGCAGAGTCCTGCACCTGGGGGGGAACAACTCCATGAACCAGTCCATGCTGGGGCTGGAAAGCAGCTTAGCAGAGAAGGACCTGGGGGTCCTGGTGGACACCGAGTTGAACATGAGCCAGCAATGTGCCCTTGCAACAAAGAAGGCCAGCTGCATCCTGAGCTGCATTAGGAGGAGTGTTGCCAGCAAGGTTGAAGAAGGTGACTCCTCAGCACTGGTGAGGCCACACCTGGCCTCTACTTAGTAGTGGTGAGGCCACACCTTGAGTGTTAACCAGTAAAAGAAAGACATGGACTTGCTGGAGCGAGTCCAGTGAAGGGTCACGAAGATGAGTAAGGGACTGGAGCATCTTTCATACAAGGAGAGCCTGAGAGAGCTGGGACTGTTCAGTCTGGAAAAGAGAAGGTGTGGGGGGATCTTATCAATGTTTATAAATACCTGATGGGAGGGAGTAAAGAGGAAGCCAGGCTCTTCTCAGTGGTGTGCAGTGACAGGACAAGAGGCAATGGGCACACATGGAAATACAGGAAATTCCATTTAAATACAAGAAAAAACTTCCTTACTCTGAGGGTGGTCAGACACTGGCACAGTTTGCCCAGAGATGTTGTGGAGTTTCCATCCTTGGAGATATTCAGAACTCAACTGGACACAGCCCCGAGCAACCTGTTCTAGCTGATCCTGCTTGAGAAGCGGGGCCGGACTAGATGACCTCTAGAGGTCCCTTCCAACCTCAACTATTCTGTGATTTGTCCACATATGTATTACAGCAAATTAAAGCTTTCCAACTGTTGAAAATACATTTTCATTTTAGTAGTCAGAGGAGCTGTTAAAGGAATGGAAGTGTCTTTAAAGGAAGGCCCTACATGGTGGCTCCCATCATTTGGGAGTGCTGGAGGAAACATGGAAAAACCCATGGAGAAGAGACAATGTGGGAAGGGAGGCAAAGGGTAGAGCAGGAGAAATATAAAGGAGAAAGAAGGTAAAGCTATGAAAAGTCTGAGACACAAAGATCTAAACCCAAAGACTAATTTGGGGAGTTGTTTCCCATTGTCAATTTTAGTAATTACTCTCAATTACCTAAAACATGTTTTTTTTTTTTTTCCATGCCAGTAAAAATACATTCCTGGCAGCATTTGAGTTGCTCTGTTCCTTATAACTGAATTGGTCTGCAACAAAGGGAATAAATTTCAGTGCTGAGTATTTCCTTTCTGTGTGTGCTGTTGAATCCTGATGCAGCACATAGCACTTACAGGCAGTCAACATACTGTTAGATGTTCACTACACAAAAGAAGAGGGTGGGGATTGCTAAGAGCAGTAAATGGACAGTGATTTTGTGATGCTATCCAGAAGCAGAGCCACCCTAAAATGAAGATAGAGAGATTGCAGTGGTACAACATTGCAACACTAGTGTAAGTGGTGTAAGTGAGGTAGCCTGAGCGGAAGTTCAGATGCTCACTATGGGTAAGAGGCAAGATGTCTCGTAGAAGAAAGATAGGTCACCTTATCAGAGAATTAGATTTCCTTTGGGGAAAATATCTCAACAGCAAACACAGAAGTCCCTTTCAGTCTTTGCCTCTCAGTTCTGTCTTAATATTTTTTGCAAGAGGCAGATACAAATTTGGAGAAGTATGCAAGGAAAAAAAAACACATAAAGAAAGTGAAAAGTTATTGACTCCATCTCCCAGATGAGTTGTTCACTTACACAAGTGTGCCGGGGTAGAGTTGATTTTCTTCACAGTAGCTAGTATGGGGCTATGTTTTGGATTTGTGCTGAAAACAGTGTTGATAATACAGGGATGTTTTTGTTATTGCTGAGCAGTGCTTACACAGAGTCAAGGCCTTTTCTGCTTCTCACACCACCCCACCAGTGAGCAGGCTGGGGGTGCACAAGGAGTTGGGAGGGGACACAGCTGGGACAGCTGACCCCAACTGACTGAAGGGATAGTCCACACCATATGACGTCATGCTCAGCATATAAAGCTGGGGGAAGAAGGAGGAAGGGGGGATGTTTGGAGTGATGGCGTTTGTCTTCCCAAGTAACCGTTATGCGTGATGGAGCCCTGCTTTTCTGGAGATGGCTGAACACCTGCCTGCTGATGGGAAGGAGTGAATGAATTCCTTGTTTTGCTTTGCTTGTGTGCACGGCTTTTGCTTTACCTATTAAACTGTCTTTACCTCAACCCACGAGTTTTCTCACTTTTACCCTTCCGATTCTCTCCCCCATCCCACTGCGGGGGAGTGAGTGAGTGGCTGTGTGGTGCTTAGTTCCCAGCTGGGGTTAAACCACGACAACAAGAGAAATATTTTTAGGGATAATTTGTGACACAATACTAATTTTAAAGTCCATTTATTACCCATGGAAAAATCCATTGGCTCCAGGTTATTTAAAATGTACTCTTAGAGCTAGCCACTAATATATGACTCTGGAACTGCTTTGAAAAACCTTATCTTCAAATGTCCCTGTTGAAAAGAAACACAGGAGGCAATGTTTCTCAGTGAAAGACATCAGAGTGGGATTCTGAAAGCTTGCATTCCTTGCTAGGACATGCTACTGAATCCCTATATGACCTTGGCTAAATGATGCTGGCCATGCATTCAGTGTATTTTAGCTGGCTTCAAAATCAAGCTTAGACTTTGTTGCCCATCCGCTGTTACTGCTAGAGGTTCCTACAAGCTAGTAGTGCTGCAAACTCTAGAGTGCTGCAGCTGGTTTTTCCCAGGTATCGGTAGATCCTTAGGTTTCCTTTTCTTTCCAGCTCTGTTCAAGGTTGCGTATGTGTAATTTGTTCCTGGCTTCACTGCCTCCCTGCATCCCATCAGCACTGGCAGTAGCATTGTATGACTAGCATCGGGCTGATGGCTCTTTAGCCTTCTTTAAAATCCCTGGAATGCTCTGCTAGAAAGACGGATGAGGTTTATATACTGAATACTAGAGGTATGTGTAGTGGAATTAAGGACACCCTTCAGAAATCATCCTGGAAGAGTGATTTGAGAACTAGGAGATAAAGCAGGGGAGGGCGGTTTCAAAAAGGACAAAAGTAGATGGCGGTAACAGATTACAGAGGATGTGGAAAGACTGTGAGACTGACACGTAACCTTTAGCACGAGTGAAGCATAGAATTAACATCAATAATCAAATGCAGTAACAGCTAAGTATAGAGCGCCAAAGAGAGGTTGGCAAACATTCAGGTACAGTACTTACTCCTTGTTCATGGTTCCTGACTCATGGAAATGCAAATCTTCAAAAGAGTCTGTGATGAAAAAGTAAATATATTGTTTATTTAGAGTCTTAAGAATCTAGATGTTTGCATTCGTAGTCTTTTTTTTTTTTTTCTGAATACTTTTTGCTAAACTAGAAAAGACCTTAGTTTGAGGTATCATCTATTCTGAGCAGAAAATGCTTCAATTTTGACAGGAGTTAGTCTGTTTGAAGATGTGATGACAACTATGACCAGCATTGGAAAGTGTATAGCGTGGTCATGTTTTTAAAGGTGGCCTTAATAATGGTATCTCCATTTGTACATGAACAAGTTTTCATTTATGCATACATTGTTCTGCCATTACCATCTGTGCAGTCAGTAATAGAATTTGTACATACAAATCTGTATTTATGTGAGAATTTGTGAAGTGAGATTTAAGTTTTACAAACCAAGCATAAATTTTGAAAAGGATCTCTGAAAACCAAATCTAAACATTATGGGTCTGTGAAACTCCTTGGTCACAAATGAGGGAATTAAAATCTGTTTGTATATATATACACACACTTTTGAAAAGTTTGGTTTTGCAGTTTTGTTGGAGAAGTCTAAAATTCTAAAAGCTGTTTCAAAGTTGTCAGCTATTGTATTGCCAAGTCTTTAAGCTGATGACTCAATCAATTTTCCGATTGTCTGCTTGTCTCTGCCTGATATTTCCTAATAGAAGCCTTAGTAGTCACATAATTTGGACATAAAAATGGAATTTATAACTTTTCCATTTACTCTGTCTCTATCACTGTCCACTGCCATTACTTCCTCTCAGCTTAATAACTGTAGTGAGAAAAAAAATAGTCTTATTTTCTTCTCTCCTAATGTGCAGCTACTTGTCACATGGCAGGGCCTTGCAACCATGTATGCCAGCTGTTTCTGAGCTTTCTACTATCCTCACCCTATTTCACATTTTCATTTTAAATTGGCCTTAAATTCACAGACAAAAATTCTTAAGCTTTCCATTTACAGGGGAGTGTGCACATTCAGTTTAGTTTAAAATATCTTAACCCAATTTTAGCTATTGCTGAATGATAACGGTAGTGAACCAAAATGTTTTATTTTACGACAGTAAATTTTCTCTTGCTGTTTTTCTGTACTGATTATATTTATTCAGTGTTTGTGGAATTCTTGGTAGATTTCTATGGCAGGTTGCTCTTTATCTGAAATCACAATAATGTGTCTGTAATAGCAGAAATAGCCAACGGTGACTTGTGATTTACAGTAAGCAGTCACAGTAGAAGCAGATGGACATCTGACTGACAAAAAGGGTTCCTTAATTACTTTTTAAAATTAAGACAGGATTAAAATGCTGGAAGATGTGCAAAAACCAGCACTTTTGTCTCAATGATTGCTTTTTAAAAAGTTCACCAGACAGTGTTGACTTCTTTTATCGCGTAACAAGAGAAGAAAAGCTATTTTTCCTGCCTTAAATATTGGACATTATGTTTCAGATAACTGAAAAGAGCTTAATATGCTGAAGAAAACTACCTGAAAATTGGCTATCAAATGTGAGATATAGGATCAAAAGATCATTTATGAAAAAGTTTGGCCCACATTTTCTCTGTTAGGGTCTTTGCACTTGTTAAACTTGTTAAATATTCAAAGATAGCATGAGTCAAATTATAAACTTATAATAATTCCAACAATTACCAGTAACTCACAGTATTGCAAATGAGGGGATTATTAGGAATTTAATAATTACATAGAGTTATGTAATAATCTCTTTTTTGGAATATTTCTAAGCATTTTGGTGTAGAATGGAGCTTAAAAGTACAAGATCTAAATTAGAGGGAGGACAAAAAGAGAAAACTCACATGAAAAAAATCAAACCTTACAATTTTTCTAAGGCTTTATTTGAGAGTATTGAAAGATTGAGGTTGTCAGTAGTAGGGGTGTAAGATGAATTAGGGAGAAAACTTCAAAAACATTGGTGGATTCAACTGAGAAAGATGCCAGGGAGCTCCAAGTAGAACTTAGCTGATGGATCATCCAAATCCTATTCAGCTAATTTACAGAAATACCTCCTTATTTCTTGTAACTAAACCTAGCTGGAAATCAATTACAGCACAGAAGTAACACGATACAAAGTTCCCCTATACAACTGCTGTGATAAGCCACTTTTTTGGCCGTCTACACCTACTGAATTTGTGTGGCTGCCTTTACTGTGGATGTGGGGGCCTTTGGAAAGAAAATTCTTGGAATAAATACAGTTAGTCAAATTACCAGACATGTCTGTTATTGATTAAGAAAAAGTTTTGCAATCATTTAGACTAGTAAACTTGGCCCAAATTGTAGATGTAGGTGTTCCATGGATTAAACCAGGAGTAAGTGACAATCAACAAACTGTAGCTGCATGTCTGCTTTTCAGCAGGAACACAAAAATCTTTTGTAGGCAACCCAAATGAGGCCCCATCATGATGTGCTTTACACTGCCTTTCTCCCTCTGTCCGTCAAACGCAGGGACACAGACACACGCAGCGCATTGTGCAGGAGTCAAGGAGAGTGTCTGTTTCTCTTGGCTAAAACCCTGCGGTACAGAGGACCCTTGCCAAGCAAACTGATGCAAGGGCACATGTCTGTCATGCCCCTGTCCTAAGAGCACCATTGAATGAAATTTCAAAATGAAAGTCAGGGAAAAAACATTAAAACGTGTATCCTTGCTTTTGTTTTAGCTCTGTTGCACAAAATGCAGCAGATTTCCTGGGGCTTTTACTTTCAGAAGAAGGATGCGCAATGCAAACAGATTCCAGGCCTCTGCAGGAAATTTCATGAGTTGTTTGTCCAAACATCAGAATGGAGCAAATCACAGGAACCTGCAGTATCCTTGGGGTGACCCAGTATCTTAAAATGCTGAGCAGAGACGTTTCAGTTTAGAACTGAGAAGGTCACTGTCTGTTCATGTGGATAGTTAGTGCTAGTTTGTTCTATGAACAACTGCTAGACAGTACGTCTTAGTTAGTACTTTAAGATTTTATGCCATTGTTATTTGAATAAGAAGAAAATCTACAGGTTCTGCAGTACATCAATTTTTCTTAAAAAAAACCCCAAACCCAACAGAAAATAACCAAAACAAAATCTACATGGCATTGGTGCAGAAAAAAATTACTTTTTTCCCCAATCAAAGCTGAGTTAGCAAGCACATAATTTCCTTCTGAAAATGGGACGTAAGCTTCTAAATCATTTAGACACCTTTGAAAACCGGATTTGAAAATCCAGCTGACAGCATAGCCAGACTCCTTGTCAGGCACCACTGGAGGAAGAACTGAAGAATTTGGTTTTCAGTTCTGTAAATAATTAACTCAATCTGTCTCATATCAATTCCCATAAATAGCAAAAAATGTCTACCAGGAGCCAGATCTTCATGCAGAGACTGCGACACTACAGAGGCATCGTGTGAACTTTACACCGGTTGTCCTTGCTCGTTTGGCCATCTGCATTCTCACAATAAAGTTTAATGGAAACGGGTGAAAGTTGCTGTAGACACTACTATATGCCTGGTTCAGAAAATCAGTTATAAGATTACAGTTAAGGTGCAGGAAATGTTGGGAAGCTTAATTTTTGTGCTGCCAGTGTCCTGCTCTATCTCCTTTTGAAGTGCTTTGTAGTACCAGGCCAATTGTATTTAGTAAAAGAGGGAACAGTGGTAGAAACAGAAACAGTCATTTTACCAGCACGTGAAAAGCAGTTGTCAAATGGCATTGTCAAGATTATTTTCAAAGTCTGTCTTCACAACAACAGCAAACAGTCACATGTAGGAGGAAGTACTTATTTATCTGATTTAAATGAATACAATCTGGTTTCACTAATTTGTTTCTGGCAATAATTAGCATGTTGCTCAATTTATTTTAATAGCACATTAATTTGATTCTTTCTCTTGCCAGAAATGCAACCAGAAGCTTCACAGTAACAAAATATGTCTCTAATAGGAGCTGCCAAAGTTCTCTGTAAAGACAGTTATTTAGGAAACTATTTGCATTGGTTTATTAAGTGTAACTTTATAACGCACTTCTAATACATTACTTCTACCCGGAAACATAAATTAGCAATGCAGAAAATGCACACAGTGGAATTAGGCAAAGAAGGCCCAGTTGCTTGGTAGAGGCTCTATTGATTTGCTTAAGGGAGAAGGGAAGAAAATGGTTTAAAAAGGCAGGTACGAGCTTTTGCTGTATGCCATGAGGCTGCCCAAGGTGGCAGGCTATTTCTAGGACCTGCATCCCACGCGATCCACATGTTTCAAGTCATAGTAGGCATTTGCTGGAACAAAAGCACACTGTGAAACACAAGCTAATCCCTTGATTAAAACTCTTCAGCAGAAACCTTTTAAAAGCAGAAGAGCATAGGAAGAAACAAGGGCAACTCACAGATCCTTTCTTCCAGGGCGTGTGGGTTCGGAGCTAGCACAACGCCAAGATGGTTTCCCCTGCAAAGCAATTTTTGTGCATCCTTGCTAAATGCTTCACAAAGCTATCTGAAGGTCAGTGATACTGATAGGTTGAAACAGTGCAAGTGGAGGAATATTCTGCAGGTTTTTGGTGAGTTTCCTGTGGACGGCTACCACGCACCCAAGCACCAATCAGCACTATGAGACCTGGCTGGTGGACACCCATTGTTTCCTCTGTATGAATCTGCCTCAAAGCGAGATAAGACAGAGAATATACTCTCTCACTCTTGTCTACCTTAACCCATATTCAACAACTCTGTCTCCGCGGCAATAGCCGTTTCAAATGTTAGCATGGAGAAAATAAATTTCTTTTGATAGGCTGCTGCTTAATTTTAACGGGGGAAAACAATGATTCCTCCTGATTTTAAATTTTCTCAACTTCTCAAGCTTTTCAAAGAGCTTATAAATTATTTTAAGATATGTTTAACTATTTTCATGATCTATTCTCAAAAGAAATTAATATTTCAGGAACAATGTGCTTATTCTTACATTATGGTTTCAAGGGATTGCAGTAGATTTTTGTACCTATGTATAGGACTACTGTGTAGAACACGAAGAATGTTTTTCCTTGTATTTTAAAACATAAGACCTATATGTAAATAGAAAAGATGTATGTGATTTCTGAAAGATATACTTCAGTAAATATATTTTTTCTATTAAAAATTACATTTTGTAAAAAAAAATGTTGCTGTGGGAGAAAGCTGTGCATCACGAAAACATCTGTCCATAGTATACAATGAGGAATGGTGTCCAGCATAAGAGCATGGCAGCATTTGAGAGAGCCCAGAAATTAGCATGCATGGGGCACTCACAGTATAGCCCCAGTAAATCTTTGTAATGGAATTTCCCAAACAAATATTTCTGTTGTAAGATGACTCCCCCTACAACAGCTTTGCTGCAGGCTTGTTGTATTTCTCAGGAAAAAAGAGTATTTCATCTGAAAATCTGCTCTTCATATAAGAAATCAGTTAAAAATGGAACAGGTATTTCCAATTCTCAATTAGTTGGGCATATGGCCCACAAACCAATAGTTATTTTGGCTGTATTTGGAAAGCACGTTATGTTTTTATTTGGGATTTTTAATGCAAACATTTGAAGCCATAGCATTTCCGGTACTGTGTGTATAAATTAAATATTATAATTAAAATGTTGCATGGAGCCGTCATTATGGCAGATGGACAAATTTATAATTATATGCTGCAAAACTACAGAGTCCTGATTTAGCATAAACTAGAGCTAACAGGAGTCTTACTGTTCTCTTTAATTGTTCTTTTAGAGAATGAAGATGAACCCTGTGACTTCCTTTGTAAAACATCCTGCAAATTCAGTCATCTTCTTTCTTTTCTTATTGTGCTATGGGCAGTCCTAGCTATCCTGCTGAGGGGGAGTGACTACAGGAATTCTTAGGAAGAGATTTAACGGAGGAACAACAATGGCATGATGGCACTAATACTGTCCATTGCAGGATGGACCTTTCTGGCTGCATGTTGCAGGAGTGCCTCCACAGCTGTTCATCTTCTTTTCTTGCTTTCTGTTCAGATCAAGGTTTCATCTGACTGAAGCAATGCTAACGTGACTTTTGTTTTTGTTCCAGAAGTCTGTCCTTGCTCATGCTTTACAGAACAGAAAGTTCTGGAGCTGTGAAGCAATTTCTGGTGGGATTGTGTCTTTTGTGCTGTGCTTATGACTCTATGACTCGGGTATTTTTTTGCTTAGATTTATTTGCTTTAGTTGCTGATAAAAATAATTTCAGTTGACCCACATCTACTTGCAGACTCAGTTACCACTGGGTCCCACTAATAGTTCAGCTGAAGAAAAAGTGAAAAAAAAAATCAGCCATTTTGAAACAGTTTATTTTGATATTTCTGAAATTAAACATTTGTTTTTTCAGACTATGTTAAGAAAGTTCACATAAGTACCATTTCTGAAAGCACTATTTGACTCCAAGGGAACAGACCTTCCTTAATGACTTTGTGGATCATACAAAAGTATTTGTGACAAATGTATATCTTTTTTAAGGCTGAACAGCAAGGTACATGCCACTGCTGTGGTGCAACCAGTCTCAAAATTTCTTTGTGTAACCGTCATCCCAGAGCAACAAACATTAACAAAAGCTTAAATCTGTAAGCACTGAGCTCCTATTTCAGTCAGGGGAAGTTGAAAAATCTCACTTCTCCAGAAAATTTCTCAGCATCTTGAAGTGGTTTGCTGCTAAATTCCCTCAAAGTCTCTTTTCTTCAGAAAAAGTTCTTTTAACATTATAATTGACATCGATATTACTTTGCCTTTAGTAAATGGTACATTACTACTTTAATATCCAAGCTGTTCACTGTAAGAAAATGTCTCATTTACAGTGGAGGGACTCAATGGCCGTATCTTTATGCCTCTGAAAGAGCAGCATCCCAGGACAGATGTAAACACAGCATGATTCGCCTCCTGCAAGCTTTCCATCTGCATGGCTGCCTTGGTACACAGCCTGTAGACTGCCTGCGGGACAGGCTTAATGCACACGAACACGCTGGGCATCCTTGGACCTGCAAGTTCTCGTGTACTGTGGAGGATGCTCTTCTGTCCCATGTAAAGCTGCTCTTGCAGGCCTACCACATTGAAGAGTTGAGGCTTAATAGGACCAGTAGAAGTGCCCTTTAACGAACTGTGTAGACATAGAGCATTTTTCTCTACAAGGTAGAGAGAATGGATTGTACATTGCCTTTTCTGTTTATTTCCTTTAGTTCTTGCATGAAGAACTAAAAGCCCTACATTCAGATGTTCATTTTACTTCCCTTTCATTTCTGCACCTTTTGTTTTTCTTTTTAGTCAATTATTTTGTTAGTCATGACAATATGGGGACATCCCTCACGTTTTGAAATACTACAGGTAGCCATCAACACAGGATGAAATGCCAGAATCACCAAACTCGGTTTCTAACAACATAATTATTTTTGCGTGTGAGTGCTGATGAATTATGATGGGAAAGTAAACACAAAGAGACAGCTTTTACAACACAATTTAGAGGGATCTAGAGAAAATGGAATGAAGAATAAACTCAGCTTTGAGAAACACAGAATAAAAACTTGTTGCCTTTCCCATGTCAGTTGAAAGGGCTAAAAAAAGGGTTAAGAGTATGGATGCTTAGGAGGAATCTTCTGTTTTACCTGGGTACATCCAAACTCTGTGCTGAGGAAAGCTGGAATGAGTAAATTGTGGGGCAAGACCTATTATTTATACGTTGTTTATGTTTGTGTCCTACGGGTGGCATCCTCTAGGACAGACATTGTCTTTGTGTTTTTGTCAATGAAAAAAACCCCACAACATTTGCCCATCGCTTTTTTTTCCAGTTTATATTTTGATGATGGATAGTTTTATGGATAAATCCTATTCATAATAATGGAATTTCTAGTATACATGGAACGTGTATATTGTGCATTGCTTCCCTGAAGCAATAATAAGCTGCCTGTAGCATTACAGAATTATATTTAAACCTTTCTAGGAAGGTTATTTTTCAGTCACTTACAGATTTTTTTTGCCATTCTGTTGCTTGTAATACCGCTTTGAAAAGCAAAGTATTTCCCTCTATCTACAATGCATTTTGCTGACTTCTTGGTTTTCCTTCTTAAATATTCCTCAGTGTCACTTACAAGGCCAAACTACAAACCAGTAAATCCTCCTGTATGTTATGCTAATATAAATAAGGCTGGCATATCTGGTTGGGAAACTCTGTGCACAGTGTGCCTCTGCTATTTTTTGAATGGAGACCACCTCCATATTAAAATGTCTATGTGTTATCAAGGTCACAAAGTCTGCAGTAATAGATCAACTCTGCCAATATAAATGAGGTCAGAACATATCTTTTTAATCTAAATGTATTCTTCTTCCAAGCTAAATGGAAGAAGCGTGGCCAGCAGGTCGAGGGAGGTGATTCTGCCCCTCTACTCTGCTCTGGTGAGACCCCACCTGCAGTACTGCGTCCAGCTCTGGAGCCCTCAGCATAAGAAAGACACGGACCTGTTGGAGCGGGTCCAGAGGAGGGCCACAAAAATGATCAGGGGGATAGAACACCTCTCCTATGAGGAAAGGCTGAGAGAGTTGGGGTTGTTCAGCCTGGGGAAGAAAAGACTTCGGGGAGACCTTCTAGCAGCCTATCAGTACTTAAAGGGGGCTTATAAAAAAGATGGTAGCAGACTTTTTAGCAGGGCCTGTTGCGACAGGACAAGGGGGAATGGCTTTAAACTAAAGGGGGGTAGATTTAGACCAGATAGAAGGAAGACATTTTTTACGCTGAGGGTGGTGAAACACTGGCACAGGTTGCCCAGAGAGGTGGTGGATGCCCCATGCCTGGAAACCTTCAAGGTCAGGTTGGACGGGGCTCTGAGCAACCTGATCTAGTTGAAGATGTCCCTGCCCACGGCAGGGGGGTTGGACTAGATGACCTTTAGAGGTCCCTTCCAACCCAAACTATTCTATGATTCTATGATTCTAAATTAAAGGATCATAATGCCAGGGAAGCTTTGTGGGAGCCTTTGCTTAATTACTGGTCAGGTGAGGATGCAGTACGCTACTGCTACTGTAGTTTCATATAGTTTGTTAGGGAAATTATGTCACTAGAGATGGAAAAACAACGGGTTTTGCTTTGGTGGATTGAATAATAAATGAAAATACACAGGAAAAAACTTGCATCAATTCAGGTCAAAATGAAAGAAAAGTAACTTACTTCTGGAGAAGTGAAAAAGCTGAAATTCTGGTGCATAATGACGTGTTTAGCTTTGTTTTAGTTGATAACTCTGTTTAACCTTTTTCATTTGTACACTCTAAGCTTTAGGTGCCAAGCTTAACGACTGAAGTAGGAGACTGCTTACTCTATGGTCAATGGAGGGAGACTGAGTTTTTCTTAATGATTCAGAGCAGCATCTTTTTATACCCTCTGCAGTGCTCTATTTCCATTCTCTGTACAGGGAACCTGGAGAGAATGTAAATTTCCAGTGTAGGTCAATACGAATCCCTTCTACTCATGTCCCTAAGTGTTGAAAAGTTTCACTTTGTTAAATTGTATAAAAATTTTTTTTCTTGGCAAAATAAATTTTGCCATTTTTGGACCAGGACATCACACTTTGATCGAATTTATGAATATTTTTGGTCTCTTTCTTTTCATTAGAGTCATCCACTTTCCTCCAAGTTGACTAGAAATGTGGTATTTGCACATAGCAAAAATGTCTGTCTGTGAGGTACAAAAATATACTGAAACAAACGATACAGGTTTTGACTAGTAACAAATCAAGTTTTCATTGATATTAAGCAGATTAACTAATTTGTGTGGGTTTGGGGTTTTTTTGTTCTGTTTTTCCAGAGACACAGTATTTGAAATCTGTACACTGCACTGCCAGGAAACCTGACTTAAATCAGATGAAGGTTTTAACACTGCTTAAGAAATAAAAACCTATCAATCAGGCCCGCTAAACAATGAAAATAGTCTCCATTCATATTTTATTCCAATTCAGCTACCTCTAGAATAGACTAATTTAAAAACTTAGCACAAATCATTAGCAGCTTAGCTCCTTTCAACTTAGGTAGTTGTTTGTACTCAACTTGTGGTGTTTAACACAGCTGTCAAATATGGGCTTGGGTAAAAGTTGCTGAAATCAATTCCTTTGCAGAAAGAAGGTGTTTGGGTAGTCCATGTAAATTGCAATGAATATCCCTGTCATGAAGCTTGAGTTTGGGGAAAAGGAGTTCAATGGTAAGTTTCAAGTAAACTCAGGGATACCTTTGTGACATATTTTGAAACTACCCATCAACTTAGGCATGCTTTTGGGAGCTGGATGCACCCTGTCACATGGCTGCCTGGTGTTAATGTGGGATTGCCAAAAGGATCAGCAAAGCGTTACTGATTCCTCTGCCTTTAAAAACATGAAAAAACCTACTTTATTTCTGTCTCTTCCAATTCAGTTGATATGACAAGATAACTTATTCAGTGTCTCATGTCTAATTGGGGCATGAAGGAGCAACTGAGCAATCGGGGTGGTTGCTTTTCTGTATCTTTTCACTCATCTATGTTTCAGTGTCACTATCACGCTCCCCAGGCATTAAATTAACATGTCATACTTTGTCTTTTCATTTTTTCCCAAAACAAAGTCAACTTGGACTCCAAATTCCAGAGATGAGAAGCATGGTTTCTTTTTTTTTCCCCTTCTTTCGTTTTTTTAAAATTTTTACTTCCTATGTAAGCTCTGAAATAGTTTCATATGAAGGGTTTTCAAGCAGTTAAAATTAGCCCACCGGTACATTGTGCACCTCAGTATCAAGTATTGAAGACATAAATACAATGTTTCATCAATATAGCACTGATTTAACATTGTCCAGCACAGATGCACAGCTCTCATTAGGCATTATACCTGTGCAGTTCAGAGGATCACCATGACAGTAGCTGGCTAATGACTCTTTGCCACCCCAGAGCACGGGCTTCTGGCCTGGCATGAAGTTGAAAAAAAGAGGTAGGTAGGACTTGCTGCCTGTCCAAAAGGCAGTGTTCACCCTCAGCACAACAGACTTTCAGCTGATGCTAAGCTCAAAACTCAGCAGGAAGCACAAGTCAGGAACCAAGACGAGACAAGATACTGTTGACCAGGTGATCAGTTATCTTTTCCTTCGTGAAATGTAACACTTGATGAGCTGAGCTGGCCTGCCTGTACGAGAATTCAGTACCTCTCACTGGGTTCCTGCACACATTCCCAATTGCAGCGTTTTCCACCAGAAGTGGCACTTAGCTGATGTTTTGCTCAGAAAGCATAATTAAAAAATAATTCATTCTTAAAAAATAATAAGAATTTTAGAGTTTTTTCTTAACAAAATTAACATATCCTGTGCTTGAGTCTGAACCCAAGACTGAGTACTTAAAAATTTTACTGGTGATATATTTAACCAGTTCAAATGGGAGTTGACCAATTTTAGAGACGTCAGTAAAAACTCACGCTGTAGTTAAAAAACTTGGAGACCTCTGCATATGCTCATGCTTTTTGTCGGCACTTTTCTTTCAATTTAAACTTGTTGTGGTTGGTCATATTTCCTGGACCAGGTTACTAGAACTAAGCTTTCAGTTCATAAAACTACTTGCTGAACGAACGTTCACTGTAGAGCTTAGCAGCTATTCTCATTTAGGTAAATATTGAGGTGAAACCCCGTCACTGGATGTATGACACATTAAATACATTAAATACATATGGTAAAACACATCTAACTGTGTTTTAATCTCTGAGGGATTATACAAAGATTCAGCATCAGAAGAGCTTTGTGGAGGTTGCACTGTCAGCACTCAGAATTTAAGAAATGCCATAATTTCTGTGTAGGCAAACTGATTTAGATTCCCCTTTTCCCAGTTTAATTTCTTATTTAGATGAAAAAAAACCCCAAACCATTAGGATGCCTTGCTAAATACATTCAGTGAGTGTGATTTTCTCTGAAACAGTTTATTCTTCACTGTTCAGTTCGTGCCTCATCTTTTTACTGCATGTTGTTGGAAACCTGCTTTGAAGACAGAGTAATTACTTTCTTGACAGTCTTGACAGACTTTTCTATGGCATCATCACTGTGGTATCTGAGTGCTTCATAAACATTAACTAATAAATCTTCACAGCACCCTTGGGAGGCGATGGCATGATATTATCCAAATTTGACTGATGAGTAACTGAGGGATTCAGGTGAAAAGCTTCCATTAATTTTGGGAGTCCACTCTAAGGTGACAAAAATCTAACTTTTCAGAGTGCTTATCCTTCTATAGCACTCTAGCCAAAGCACAGCTCTCTTTGACTTCAGTTAACAAATGTAGTCACATTTTAATTTTTTTTTTCTTTTTTAAAATCAAAAAACCCTGTTAGCCTAAATGTTTCATTTGAAACCTCTCATCTTTGAGAAAATATCAGTGAATGCAACAAAAGGCGGACAAAATCTCTCCTGCAATTACGATGGGTTACATGGTGGTTCTACAGCTGTGGGAGAGACCCACAGCTGAATCTGAAGTCCTTGGGTACCTTACTTCGGAAGGGAAACACTGCATTCTGGAAACACTGGTCCATTCTGCCCAAGATCTTCCCAGAGGCAGGCAGTCTGGGAGCTCTGGTGACCCAGCTCTCAGGCAACCTGCCTGATGTGACTCCAGAGGCCACAACCTTAGGCAGCACCATTTAAACAGAGCCTCTCTGACTGAGGAACCCAGGCTCTAGCCACCCAGCTCGGCTCTCACCTTCACAAAAGGGAGCCTGGGACCACTGAGAAACTCAGTGTAAGTCACACCTCCCTGTTTCTAGATTCTTTGCTGTGAAGTTGGGACTTAGGACATTGGAGGACTCTAGAGTAGTCTGCAAGAAGGGAACTTCTCAGAGTCACAGATGGCGAGATTCCCCTAGAAGTCACTCAGAAAACTTGCATCTCAGTTTATCTAAGCAACTATAGATTTGTGGGACTATTTAGTTTGCATAAAATTTTGAAATAGAGGTATTTTTTCACAGTAGAAAAAAAAATCTGTAACATAAATGACATTTCTGTGTCCCAGACTTTCTTTAAAGTCTGGGTGCTGGAATACTAGATTTGTACATAAAATGGTGAAAATTATTTTCACACAGTTAAAATATATTTAAAGGTGTTTTTACATGGGCAAAATATTATAATCATCCTTAGTATCCATCTTAGAAATAACTGAGTCATTTGGGCCAAGGCAGGAAATGACAAAAACATTTTTCTTGGTTTGGATTCTGAGTTTCTAAGTGCAATAGGAACATAAAAATGATAAAAAAATGGATTAGTAATAGCACATACAGAAATCTGATAATATTTTAGTAGCACAAGGAAAAGGAAGGCTATGTTAGTAAAATTGCTCTATTTAGGTACATTAATCATATTTGCATACATTAATCATATTTGTATACATATATATGTATGTAGATATATATATATAAAAATCTTACCTTTCACTTAGACTGGCCACATGGTAAATGCATTTTTTTTTAAATTTTTAAATTATTTTTAATTAATTTAATTTAAAGTAATTAATTAGGTCAAAGACCAGTAGTTCATGAGAACATCTTGTTTGTTCTTGTTTATATTACAGATCATCAGGCAAGACCAAGTATTTCAGTACTCAGAAAATAAACGTTTACCACGTGTAACAATGAAGTGAGTTTTCTGCAGTGACAAGGACATAGAGAGAGTAGAAGTACTCTTTTTAAGTAAGAAATTGTGAAAAATGAAGGTTTCCTCTGGAGAGGAAATTTATTTCCCTACACCAAATTAAATTATTTTTATTTATTTATTTATGAAGTATACTAGTTGGGAGGCTCGGAGGTTCATACTTCTCCGTGTCTTACCCTTCTCCACAGCTAAACTCTGTTGCTTCTGAGGGAGGTAAGAACCCTTGCCCCCTTGGCACCAAATAAGATGTCGAGGAAAAACTGTTATTTTCAATTCTTTACAAGGCATTTTGACAAATCCCAAAGCATGAAATTTGTAATCCTTATCTTAATGCAGAACTACAGAGCATGTGGGGGATGTGCATGCAAGTCTTGGTCTCCCTGGGGCTCAGAAATAAAAGACTTGACTGATATTAATCCAATCCAAAGAGTTCAAACCCAGAAAGATTCTCCAGCCTTACTCTTCCTTTCATACCATGATCACAAGCCAAGGAATTTCTTCCAAATGAGAAATAAATTCTGTTTTGGAGAAATATATCTAATCTCACTTTACAGGCTCAAGGTGTTAGTAAAGCTAAGTTGTTAAAGTATTTAATCGCTGTCATTTCTCTGAAATTTCATCTTTTGTGAAATTTCAGCTACTTTGATGTCAAGTTGTCTAATTTCTATTTCTAGTCATTGGATCTTGTTATGTCATTGTCAGCAAGGTTCAAAGGCCTCCCACTATCAAGAAGATATTTCATGTATTCATGATCAAGGACTTATTTTATAAGTAAGTCGAGCTCTTTAAGTCTCATATCATGTAGCTTATTTTTCCTATCCCCTAGTTCATTATTCTGGCCCTGCTTTGAACTGCCTTTGCATTTTCAAATCCTTCATCTGTGGACAACAGAGAAGGTACAGCATTGCTAGCAGTGGTCTTACTAACACTGGGTGTTGGCCCATAATTGTTTGTTGACAGAGCCTCTAATTAGTCTATCACTGTTGGCAGAGTCTCTTATGTACTGTTAGTGGTGTTACATACCATCATTTCCAAGTTAACTTTTCTATAATATTCCTCTTTTAAAATATAGAGGAAATACCACTCTAGGGGTCTAGCCGTATACGATGTATTCGCTATTTTGCAAGCAAACCTAAGGGTTAGCTTTATATATTTATTATTGCTTTGTAATTGCTTTACATATTTAACAAGTTAAAATGAGTCTGTAAATTATTTTAATCTCCAGTATGTAACTCCTTCCTGTATACTACAGGAAAGGTCATTTTTCTAACATGGTAATACAAAAGCTAAAAATGCATACCATCATACTAAATGAGATCAAAAGCATTTAGCAAACCAAAGGAGAACGAATTCTTCAGTATAAACCAGAATAATGAATGTGTCAGTGTCTTCTTATGCTGATGTCACATTTGTGGTTTTAGCTTTTTATTTTGTTCTTCAGATTTTTTTTATAAGTTTAGTCCTTCAAGACACTAAAGGACTACTTGTCACTGCTGATCAAGTAAGACTCTGCTTCCGTACAGTTACTACAGCAGTTTTCATCTTGGCCCATGCTTCTCAGTGTATAGATGGTCCATCCTGCTGACTGAGTGTAATTCAACAGTATCCTCCACCAAAAGCCAACCCTTCCCAAAGAACAAGCAATTTCTGAACCTCACAAAGCTGCTGAGGAGACAAATTTATTGAAAATGCTTTCTAGGACTTGGATGTCTGATGCTTTGAATTGAATGACTGTGTCAACTAGTTGGGCAGTGTGTGTATGTACACGTGCCAGGAATACACACCCATGAGCAGTAGCGTACTTTACTACTGCATATATAGTGTAAATGCAGATGGCTACTTCAAATAGCCCGCAGAATGGTTCCTAAAAGTGCATGGAATGAAACAGTGATAGAGAAGAGCAGGTGTTTTAAGAGAGCTGACTCCATGAAAATTTCTCTGAAATAGTAGTCTGCAGAATGAGAACTGAAGGCTGATCATAAGCTAACTTCCAGTAAATACTTCATTCCACTACTGCTCTGTGTATGCAAAAGACTGATTTGGATAATACCAATTTTTTCAGTATATTTTTCCCAGACAATGATTATTGCTTCTGGGCACTCAAATAATCACTTTCATAAGTGGCTGGAATTTCTAAAACAACAGATACATCTGTTTCAGATAATGTGATATATTTTGTTGGGATTCTCAAGTAGAACCTAGCTCAAAGCACACTGAAATCACTGAAAAGTAAACTCCTTAGCTGCGTGCCACAATAAGGCATCATGGTGTTAAGTACTGTATGAAAAACCTCATCGTCTTATGGACAAATAGATAGAGTGTGACTCTCAATTTCTTAGAAGTTATGGCTTACGATTATTATTTTATGGTGTGAGTGTTTTATATTATGAAAAGAGGCATAGCAAAGCCTCATGTTTCTTATTCTGTTAATGCTGCTGTCTTTAAAAATCCATTTCTACAGCTTACTAAATAATCACTAGAGTTACATGACATGAGGAAAATAAAATAAGAAATAATGTTTATCTTGTCTCCAACAGAATTATTTTTATTGAGATTCAGAGAAGCTTTTGCTCTTAAACAAGTATTATTCATATTTGTCTACAACTTTATTCCTCTTTCTGGTTTACAGGGACTATGCCAACTTAGATTTGGCTTGTACGCTGCATATAAACAGACTTTTATACAATTGAGACTGAAAGAAATATTTGTCACATTTTACTCTGATTTTATATATTTGATTCCAAACACTCTGTTATGATGATTGAAAGACCAGCATTGCACTCACTGCTGCCAATTCTCATGGGTGAGTCTTGCAATATATGTTATTTTTCTCTAACAGGCCATCGCCCCAAAGTCATGCGGTTATGCGAGATTCAGCTTTCCTTTAAAAGGGAATTATGTTTCTAACCCTCAGCGGAAAGCTTGAATATATAAAGCCTATATTATTAAAAAAATCCCAAACACACCCCTAAGTAAATAATGAGGGTTTTTAAAATAAAAAAAATGTTTTTTTTTTTTAATTTTGAAGGCAATGGAATACAATTTTAGTGACAGACATACTTACAATCATGAGGCTAGCAATAGAGAGAACCTAAAAAAAAAAAAATTAATTTGCCCAATTACAGAGAAATCTAGAAAATAAACTCACAGCAGAAATAATATTCTTTCAACTTCATCTTAAGGTTTCCTTAGTCTAGACAGGTGAAGAAATCTGGGGTATGGAGCTTGATTTTCTACTACTTCATATCTCTTAAATCATTTCCAGCTATGCCAAAAGGTAGTAAAATGTTGTATGCAGATGGGTTGAGCAGAGAATCAGGCTAGTGGTTGTTAAAGGGATGGTGTACTAACTTGGAGAGACATGAATTAAAAATCTGTTTAAAAATCCTCAACAAACTATTTTCTCTAATGAATTACAAATTACTCCAGCAGCCTTAGAATCACAGAATCGAGGTTGGAAAAGACCTCTAAGATCATCGAGTCCAACTGTCAACCCAACACCACCATGCCCACTAAACCATGTCCCTAAGTGCCTCATCTACTCGTCTTTTAAATACCTCCAGGGATGGGGACTCAACCACTTCCCTGGGCAGCCTCTTCCAATGTTTCACCACTCTTTCAGTAAAGACATTTTTCCTTACATCCAATCTAAACCTCCCCTGCCGCAACTTGAGGCCATTTCCTCTCGTCCTATCGCTTGTTACTTGGGAGAAGAGACCAACCCCCACCTCGCTACAACCTCCTTTCAGGGAGTTGTAGAGAGCGATGAGGTCTCCCCTCAGCCTCCTTTTCTCCAGGCTGAACAGTCCCAGTTCCCTCAGCCGCTCCTCAGAAGACTTGTTCTCCAGACCCCTCACCAGCCTCGTTGCCCTTCTCTGGACACGCTCCAGCACCTCAATGTCCTTCTTGTAGTGAGGGGCCCAAAACTGAACACAGTATTCGAGGTGCGGCCTCACCAGGGCTGAGTACAGGGGCACGATCACTTCCCTACTCCTGCTGGCCACACTATTTCTGATACAGGCCAGGATGCCGTTGGCCTTCTTGACCGCCTGGGCACACTGCCGGCTCATGTTCAGCTGGCTGTTGACCAACACCCCCAGGTCCTTTTCCGCTGGGCAGCTTTCCAGCCACTCTTCCCCAAGCCTGTAGCGCTGCATGGGGTTGTTGTGGCCGAAGTGCAGGACCCGGCACTTGGCCTTGTTGAACCTCATACAGTTGGCCTCGGCCCGTCAATCCAGCCTGTCCAGGTCCCTCTGCAGAGCCTTCCTACCCTCAAGCAGATCAACGCTCCCGCCCAACTTGGTGTCGTCTGCAAACTTACTGAGGGTGCACTCAATCCCCTCATCCAGATCATCGATAAAGATATTGAACAAGACTGGCCCCAGTACTGAGCCCTGGGGAACACTGCTCGTGACCGGCCGCCAACTGGATTGAACTCCATTCACCACAACTCTCTGGGCCCGGCCATCCAGCCAGTTTTTGACCCAGCGCAGAGTCCACCTGTCTAAGCCGTGAGCCGCCAGCTTCCCTAGGAGAATGCTGTGGGAGACGGTGTCAAAGGCCTTACTGAAGTCCAGGTAGACCACATCCACAGCCTTTCCCTCATCCACTAGGCGGGTCACCTGGTCATAGAAGGAGATTAGGTTGGTCAGGCAGGACCTGCCTTTCATGAATCCGTGCTGGCTGGGCCTGATCCCCTGGTTGTCCCGCACATGCCTTGTGAGCGCCCTCAAGATGAACCGCTCCATAATCTTCCCCGGCACGGAGGTCAGGCTGACAGGCCTGTAGTTCCCCGGATCCTCCTTCCGGCCCTTCTTGTAGATGGGCGTCACATTGGCAAGCCTCCAGTCGTCTGGGACCTCCCCCGTTAACCAGGACTGCTGATAAATGATGGAGAGTGGCTTGGCGAGCACCTCCGCCAGCTCCCTCAGCACTCTCGGGTGGATCCCATCCGGCCCCATAGACTTGTGAGCGTCCAGGTGGCGTAGGAGGTCATTGACTGCTTCCTCTTGGATTACGGGGGGTTCATCCTGCTCGCCGTCCCCGTCTTCCAGCTCGGGGGGCCGAGTACCCTGAGGATAACTGGTCTGCCTGTTAAAGACTGAGGCAAAGAAGGCATTGAGTACCTCAGCCTTTTCCTCATCCTCGGTGACAATGTTCCCCCCCACATCCAATAAAGGATGGAGATTCTCCTTGGCTCTCTTCTTGTCATTAATATATTTGTAAAAACATTTTTTGTTGTCTCTGACGACAGCGGCCAGATTGCGTTCTAGCTGGGCTTTTGCCTTTCTCATTTCCTCTCTGCATGACCTAACGAGATCCCTGTACTCTTCTTGAGTTGCCTGCCCCTTCTTCCACAAGCGGTAAACTCTCCTTTTTTTCCTGAGTCCCAGCAAGAGCTCCCCTTTCAGCCAGGCCGGTCGTCTTCCCCGCCCGTTCTTCTTACGGCGTACAGGGACAGCCTGCTCCTGCGCCTTTAAGACTTCCTTCTTGAAGATCGTCCAGCCTTCCTGGACCCCTTTGCCCTTCAGGACCGTCTCCCAAGGGACTCTCTCAACCAGCGTCCTGAACAGGCCAAAGTCTGCCCTCCGGAAGTCCATGGTTGTGGTTTTGCTGCCCCCCCTCCTTACTTCACCAAGAAGCGAGAATTCTATCATTTCATGGTCGCTAAGCCCAAGACGGCCTCCGACCACCACATCTCCCACCAGTCCTTCTCTGTTAGTAAACAGCAGGTCGAGCGAGGCATCTCCCCTGGTAGGCTCACTCACCAGCTGTGTCAGGAAGTTGTCTTCCACACACTCCAGGAACCTCCTAGACTGCTTCCTCTCTGCCGTGTTGTATTTCCAGCAGACATCCGGGAAGTTGAAGTCCCCCACAAGAACAAGGGCTAGCGATTGAGAGACTTCTGCCAGCCGCTTATAGAATGCTTCATCCACCCCTTCATCCTGATTGGGTGGTCTATAACAGACTCCCAGCAGGATATCTGCCTCGTTGGCCTTCCCCCTCATCCTTACCCATGAACACTCGACCGTACCATCATCACAATCGTTGACCTCTATACAATCGAAACACTCCCTAACATACAGGGCCACCCCACCGCCTCTCCTTCCTCGCCTGTCCCTTCTGAAGAGTCTATAGCCATCCATTGCAGCACTCCAGTCATGAGAGTCACCCCACCATGTTTCTGTGATGGCGACTAAGTCATATCTCTCCCACTGCACAATGGCTTCCAGCTCCTCCTGTTTGCCGCCCATGCTGCGTGCATTGGTGTAGATGCACTTGAGCTGGGCTATCGATTTCGCCCCCGGCATCGGCACGCCACCCCTCGGCTCATTTCTAGTGAGCCTGGTTTTATCCCCTTCCCCCTTCGAACCTAGTTTAAAGCCCTCTCAATGAGCCCTGCCAATTCATGAGCCATGATCCTTTTCCCCCTGTGAGACAGCTGAACTCCGTCTGTCACCAGCAGGCCCGGTGACATGTAAACCTCCCCATGATCAAAAAAACCAAAATTCTTCCGATGGCACTAGTCCCTGGTAAGAATTTTCCAGCCTTGAATGTTCAGTGATTTTTTCCCCATCCAAAATCCTTTCAAATGCTTCAGTTCTTGAATGGCCTCATTTAGCAACGTTGCTTTGAATGTCCAGATATGAAGATCAGTGAGGCTACCTACAGATGTACAGACATGTACTGCATACTCCCATACTCGGCTTCATAGCTGTCAAGAAAGTGAGGAGTGGCATGGGGGCTTGAGTTTAGTGCTGAAGCTGAGGAGCTGAGGTTAGCATGGGTTTTCTGTTGGTGTTTTTTAAATAAAAGGGCAGGGGTAAGCAGGAGTAAAGGTTTGGAGAGGGAAAAAGAGGATGAAGAATGGATCTAGGCTGAGCTGGAAACTGAAAAACTGGCATTGAAAAGATCACAAGTTTAAAACTATTCAGTTTTACCTCTAATAAAATTAGCCAGCCTTGACATTTTGTCACTTTTGCTTTGAATCAGGCTGAGGAAAGCTGTAATCCTGATGTACTCTTACTGGGAAAAGGCATATTCTGGAAATGCAGACATGGGCTTTGAGGTATGTGTGAAAAAAAAGAAAGGATGTGCTTTGTAGTTCTTTTTTCCCCCTTTTTTTTTCCTCCTGCTTTCCTCTTACTTGAGACGATGACTGATACAATATTCAAAAAGAATTGTCTTCTCATATTTTGGAGTAAAGTTCACAAAGGTTTCAAAATGCAGATAAATTAATGCAATGCTCCACGAGTCATGGAGTTTGGTTGGAGATAGTTGAAATTGGGTAACTTGCATTTACAGCCACTGCTACATATTTAAATGCAACCTATTTCACAGTGTTTTCAAAACAAGTGTACCTGTAGACTTGTCAAAAATAATGAGGTTCTGTTGAGCCAGCCACAAGAAGCAGTCTCATATTCCTGTGGTTGAGGCTTCTGTACTAAATTCTCCCTGGAATCATATCTTGTTAGGAAGCTGACTTTAGGGGGACAACTAGTAGAAGAAAGGATAGAAAGAAAATTCATAGAGCTGTAGATTGAAACAGATAATGTTTGAAATGCCATGATATACCTTCACTCAAAAAGCTGCCATATTACTCAAGTTTATATGAAGTGAATAGTAGGGAAAGAAATAACCTATAACCTGCAATCAGGGGAGACAAAGTATCTGGGATGAACATATGGAAACAAACATGTTCAACTTTAACATTCTTATTAGTTGTACTTGAGTGGGGCTCATGCACATTCAACCTATGTGAACACCAGAGGGAAAATTAACTTCCTCTGAATGTCATTCTATGATAGATTCGGAGTGCTGCAGTTTGTGGTCCTAGTCTCAGATCACTCTAACACAGACGTATCTTTGTGCTTGAATGAAATTTCATTGGCTTTGAGTTGCAATGTTGTACCATGATTGGAAAGTTTTAGGCATAGTATTTTATCCCCCAAACTGTGGGCTATATTATAATAATTTATTTTTTCTGATAGCCGCTCATTCAGCAGAACAGTTAAGTACCTGTTTAATTTCTAATGTGAAGCAGATAACTTGTTGATTGTGAAACTGTGAAATGGGGAGGCAGATGTGAAACTGGGCAAAGAAAGGTTTGGTAGGAGATGTCTATTTGTCTTCATCATTTGGAAGAAAAATCTGGGAAGTTCCTTTACAACAGATTACATGGTTATGGCTAGAAGATCTTAAAAAAATTCTTGCCTTCCTATGGAAAACAGAGGATAATTACTTTCTCATTCTAGAGAACCCTCAGTTTCACTGTGAATTTTTTATCAGAATGTCCACAAGGTTTAACTTCTCATAACTTTTCCCCGTCATTGACAGTTATTTGCTAAAATTTGGCATACAGTGGATGTGGGTGTGTTTGTGTTGCCATTATTATCTGCTTGCTCTCTGAGTGATCTCAAGTCTGTTTTTCCTTGGAAATGAAAAAGAAGAGAATTACAATGCTCAACTTCTACTTTCTCATGAGATGGTTTCTCAACACAGATCCTTAAGTGAATATTGTTGTAGGATGGTGGGGAGCAATAATGATTCCTAGAACCTTATCTGGAAGTCTATGCACATGAGGTTCATGAGAGAAATTGAAAAGGAGCATGTCAGGAGAAGGGGAATAAGACATATATTTGATGAAAATAAACAGGAACAGCATTGCTTGTATAATGAAGTCGGGGAGGGGATTCTCTGTACTCGGAGAGAAAATAACAGTGATGGAAGAGTTAGTTAAACTAAACAAAATCATCACAGGAGTGTGTATGAGTATATACATTTGACTAAGATTAGAAGGTAACATAAGTCAATGAAAAGTATTTGTGTAACAGTTTCAAAAGAGAGAGCAGCTGGAGGGAGAAGCTCTCTGCTTTTAAGATGGGAAAAAAATGGTGTTTCACAAGAATCAGTTAGCTGCTTCAGAGGGGAAAAAAAACAGACTGGTGCTATGAAGTACCTAGGAGCTGGGGACACACAGAGATTGGAGACCCAAATCCATCCTCTAACTTAGAAGAAGCAAAGACACATATTGCACTTCCTAGGAGAGAGGCCACCAGCCTTTACCATTTTTTTACTCTCTAAACTTCCCTAATGACCACTTGGCAGAAGAGGAATGAAAGAATTTCTCTTTGTCACAGAGGAAGATGAGGGGCTTGTCGGCACTGCAATAAAATAAAGACATAAAATAGCTGAGTGATTTGCTCTGGGTCTAGTCTGTGGGTATGAAGTATCAGTGCTTTGGGAGAAGTCAGTATTGCAGGGAGATCTGTGTGACATTGTCCAGGTTTCGGCAGGGATAGAGTTGATTTCCTTCCTAGTAGCTGGTACAGTGCTGTGTTTTGGATTTAGGATGAGAACAAAGTTGATAACACACCGATGTTTTAGTTGTTGCTAATTAGTGCTTACGCTATTCAAGGACTTTTCAGCTTCCCATGCTCTACCGACTGAGAAGGCTGGAGGTGCACAAGAAGCTGGGAGGGGGCACAGCCAGGACAGCTGACCCAAACTGGCCAAAGGGACATTCCATACCATGTGACGTCATGCTCAGTACATAAACTGGGGAAAGCTGGCCGGGGGGGCCGCTGCTCGGGGATCAGCTGGGCATCGGTCAGTGGGTGGTGAGCAACTGCATTGTGTATCACTTGTTTTATTATTATTATTATTATATTTAATTTTATTTCAATTATTAAACTTTTTATCTCAACCCACGAGTTTTCTCACTTCTTCCAATTCTCTCTCTTGTCCCACCGGGGAGGGGGGGAGTGAGCGAGCGGCTGTGTGGTGCTCAGTTGCCAACTGAGGTTAAACCACGACAGACATTTAAAAGTAATAATTTCTTTTAAAAATGTATGAAGATGTTTCCAACAAACTTGCTTTGTCCCTTTCTTCCCTTTGAAACTTGTTATTGTTCCTTTTTTTCTCCTTTTGATGTCGAATCAGAATTTAGGCTGGCATTATAATCTTGAAACACCTGGAAACTGTAAATCCAGAATGAAAAACCTTCTGAGTAATTAGAAGATCATAAAATTCCTAAAGGTTGTTTTTTTACTTTGGCTTTCATATCTGGGAAGAAAAGGATTTTTATGCTTTTTACACCCTAGTGACACAATGTTCTTGTGGGGACATTCCTTCCTACCACCAACTTTCTTCAGAAAACACACCTTATATTAACAGCAGTTGATTCCAGTTTACGAGAAATTATATTTGCTACTTAATCACCGACTTTAATGTTAGAAGGCTCAGTTCTCAGAGTGCACATCCCTGACTCCACCTGTGCAGATGTTGATCCTGCTGCATCATTTTCAGTGATATTTACCAAAACTGGTCTGGACTTGTAAAGGAAGTAAGGCAGACTTAGATGTAAACTTCCCATTATTTGCAAGGAAATATTGCACTGGTATTGGCTATTTTCTATTTTAAAATCTATCTTAAGAAAACTGATGATTGGCAGCGCTTTCATGTGCTAAGCAACAGACTGGCAAAAAGCTTAAAGCTTAAATTATTTCCATTAGAAAGTAGATGTAAGCGGAAAACAAACACTGGCACAGTAAACAACAGTATAAAAAAATACTGGAAATACCAGTTTTATTGATTGATAAAAATGGTCTGGATCCAGGTGTAAATACAGGCTAGACCTATGTTAGAGGGATAACAGGGGCTGCGTAGTCCCAAGGTCAGGTTATCATATGGCATTGGATAGTGGGTTTTTTTGGGCAGAGATTTAACTCTCTACCTGAAAAACCATTGCTCAAATTCACTGCTGGAAAACATTTCAAAGTCCAGGGTTCATATGTAAAACACCAGTTCATTAGTTAATATCCCCTTCTAAAATGCCTCACCCTTGGAGATTGATCAGGAAGGAATTCTTCCAAGAATCCCCTAAGAAATTTCCTGACAATATTTTTGGACAAGGTTTGTAGCAATCCAATGACCAATGCCACACTTGGCCACATAGTTCCTAAATTATTCTATCCTAGCTATTAATGCTTGATAGGAGACTGGTTCATTTTTGAATTTAACAAACAAGCAATGCATGCTCATTTTTCAAAACAAAAATACAGATCCTCTTCAAATAAGTGACAGCATGCTCCCAACACAGCTTGTGGTAAAACTGCAAAATGGTAAATAGGAAACATATTTAGTAAGAGCTGTGTATCAATAACAGACCTGAATTAACAGTGAATTAACATCAGCCTGTTTGTCAAAGCAATCAGAGGTGGGAGGTGAGGGAAAGAGGGAGCACTTCTTGCAGTATGCTTGTGGGAGTCTCTGAAATTATGGACGTGTATGAACAGAAGCACATACATAACTGTGATTATAGTATGCTAAAGGCTAAAGCAATGTACCCTGGAGTTCCATAGTAAATCTTTAACTACATTATAGTCATATGGATATGCTGTATCTACATTACAACTGGTTTAGAACGTCTAAAGGAAGTCTTAGAAAATAAAATTTTCTTCGGAAGAGGTTGCAATAGAGCAAACTGGAAAATTGAAAGCTATATTTTAATAAGAAAAAAGAATTAAAAAATCTGATGCTATCACATGAAAAGTTCAGTTCTAATGATGGTTTTCTGACAAGAAAAGGGCAATAAAAGATTTGAGCTCTGTCACCTGATACCTTTGATATTCCGGGTATAGTTACTGACTAGCTTCTCTAAATCTCTCATTTCATCCTCTTCCTTCTCCATTACTCATCCCTATTGCATTGCCAATTCGTCATGGTGCTACAAATAATTGTAACACCACATTTATTATTTAAAAAAGGGGGCCTCACTTATCTGCAGTTCTTGGCACTAGTTAATTCTATCCAACAAGCTTCTGGAACAGCTATATGGATAGATCCTGGGACAAGTATGTCTATGGAGGGAACATCATCACTTTCTAAAATGTATTAATTTCTTCCTGTTTTTAATCGTATGCTGATTTTAATTAGTAGTACGATTTCATTGTGTCGAGTCATTCTTCAGAAAAGAAAATCTGAAATTCAGCTATTCATGCAGGATTAAAGGTATTCCTATTTATTCAGAGATTTCAGAACTATCAGGATAGATGAGTATTTGTACAGGGAATAGGAATAGCTTTGGCAACACCTTTGGAAATTACTTAATACATTTTATAGGTAATTTAGTTGAATCAAGTAATGAACTGTGAAGACCCATGTTTTTAATGCATGTCAGGAGCACTTGGGTATTTAAATGTTGTCCCAACTGAATATTCATTCATTCATATCTTCCATTTTTAAAACACTTAAAATTGCCTTTTAGCCATGCAAGAGCACTCTACTCTTCATTTCCACTGGTAGGGGAATTGAGCATATTTGAAAGACTTAACTCTGAGTCCTTTGCTATTGCAGACCCGTCAGAATGGAACTACCTTTTCAACGGAACTATCGTAAGCTCATTGTTTTGTCTTTTGTCTCTGCAATATGTCAAAATGAAAGGCACACTATTGATTTAATCTAATTTAATCCATTTCTAGTAGCACAAAACTGAGTTAATACAGCAATGGGAACCATGCAAAATTTTCAGACAATTATATAATTATGAAAGTACAGGCACATCTAAATTTCATCTGATTTACCTCTATGTTATAATAGGTTTTCTTTAGACTTTTATGCAAGGATCAAATGGGAAATGTAAATAAAAAAGTATTCTTGGAAGTGATACTTCCATTTTAATCTCAAAGGGAAACAGATGCCATTTAGAATAGACATTTGCTGGCATCAAATAATTGTTGAATTTTTGAGGTCACATAGTTTCAGATTTTCCATTCTGACAACTCTGCAAAACTCTGGAAAATTTAAAGGGGTGACAAAATTGTCACATACTACAAAGCAAATGAATTCTAATTAGTGCTAACGGAAATCTGTGAAATTTGTACCAAGTGTTGACAAGCAGGACTGAAGGAACAATTAAAACTCTTCCATTCTGAAGTCAGGGCTAAACAAAGACACATTCACTACGTTATGTAGTTATCATTGCCAAGTTTCCTTTGTGATAAAAACATTCTGTTTTAGGAGCTGTCCATAAAAGATTTAGAATTACAGAATTACCCTTTTTCTTCTGTTGAGAACTTACTGAACTAGAAGGTAAAGCCAGCTCTTCAGCAGCTCTAATGCACGAAACTAATGCATTAAAACAGTAATACAGTAGAGCAATGTTTGCAGGTCAAAGTGCTAAGGCCGTTTCAGTCCTAAAATCCATTATGAGGAAGCCAGGCATTCCATTGGTTAAATAAAACCAGAGTACAGACTGAAGTAAGATATTTTTCTCATCTGCAACACTCTTTAAAGAGGACTGAAAATTATCATTGCTTTGACAAACCTTGTTGATTTTCCCCCCACTGAAACTGGAATTAACATTGCTGATTTTGTTGCAGAATCACAACTTTGGCGGAAATGACACTTTATCTTGCCAAAGCATATTTGCTCATGTAGTGCACCTGCTTCATCACTGATGTCAGCTGAGCCCTGGAAAGGGTGATTTCTAGATAAACACTACTGTAGAACCAGCCATGATACTATAAAACTTGTGGGCAATTGCTCTGTTTCTATCAGGAAAAAAAAAGGGAAAGAAAACAGTTGGCATGAGCTAGTGAGACTGTTAGTGCAGAATTTACCAGCATTATGGGGGAGATGTTAACCACCCAAAACACCAGTATTAACGTGTTTTAACTGCTGAAGTGGCCCACAGGAAGTTAAAAATCTTCTCTGCAGTCTCACGCACCTCACGTGTATCTGACAGCTCCCTGTGAAAGCATCTGGGGCCTGACGTAGTTTGCAGGGTTCAGTCAGAAAAATTAAGTGTGGTGTGAAAGGCCTTGCAGCTGACTGTTCATACACATGCTAGGTAAGTCCCCAAACATGTGAGCTAGGAACATGATGACCTTTCTGAGAGGTTCTAGCAGAACCCTGCACGCAGCGAAAGGCAGGAGCCTTACTCTGAAGACCACTTCTTTCTACTATTTTTGGCAAATTCTCAACATAAAAAGAAAAAATAGTCATTTAAACTCAATGAAATGTCTTTCAGATCTTAACTAGTGAAGTAATGACCCATATTTACAGAATAGAAGTTCCACTGATAATCAAATTATTAATAGATTTATGCTTGAATATATTAAAAAACTAACTATAAAACATTGAATTATGTTTTAAAGTATCAAATACTTTCTTCTTTTACCTGTCCTTTGCCTTTCCCATTCACACTGCTTCTTGTGTGTGAGAATTGTTTACTTTTTAAAGTATTTTTTATATATATATATATATATAAATCTAGTTTTCAAGTGAAACAGGACACACAGTTTTGAACAATCACTCTACAAACTTAAAATTACATAGCACTAATCAGTCACTGGAATATAATAGGCTTATGGCACAGAACTGTTATGTATGCACTTCTCTATGGCAGTGGAGCCGGAGCTCTCAACTGCGTAAAATTTTAGAAAAATAATTTTCCTAGATAACCAGGGCACCATTCTCTTCTCTTCCACTGCAGTTTTGTGCTTTGCATAACTATAATTTTCATATAACACCTTCCATACAGGGAAGTAAATACATCTAAATGTACAAGGCATAAAACTGACTGTATCTACACAAATTTAATATGTAATTTTTATATACATTTCATATATATTTTTTATATATTTTAAATATATATATAAAAAATACTCTTTACTTTTCCTTGTCTAATTCCTTGCCCATGTAGAAGTGTCACTGAGCGCTGACAAGTATTGTGAACATAAAGCCAAGGTAGTGATTCCAGCCTACTCAGCTATCTGTAGCAGTCCACATTCAGGTATAAGCTTAAGGAGACTCTTCTAAGCATCTTAATGTGTGAATTAGGCTCCCTTAGACTTGCATCTAGTTATCTAATTATTACACATTTACCAAGTGTACATTATTATGCTCCGTCCCATTGCATCACCTCCTTGCCACAAGCTTTGCCTGCACTAGTGTCCAAAGATCACGCGAACACCGTAGCTCCACTTCTGCTCTCTTGCTGAGCAGCACCACAGACTGTTTAACAGCACTCAGTGACAACAATGTTACGGAACCATAATTCGGGTGGAAAGGGACCCCCAGAGGCCATCTTAATCCACCCCCTGCTCAGACAGGCCTAGACTGACTGGGTTGCTCTGAGCCACATCCAGTTCAGTCCTGAGCTGCGGCGCACACCGCGAGCACTGACCGCAAACAGCAGCCTGGCACCCTGCCCCGCCAACGGCCGCCCCCGTTCAAACGGCCCCCCCCGGGCCGTCCCCGTTCAAACGCCCACGCCCCCCAGCGGCCGCCCCCGGTCGCAGGCCCCGGGCCGCGGCCCTCCCTCAGGAGCGGCCCCCAAGCCCGGCCTGTCCCGGAACGGCTCCCCCACCGTCCTGCGGGACCAGGAATCCCCCGCTGCCCTCACGGCGGCGGGTCAGCCAGCACCCGCGCGGCAAACCAGGTACGAAAGTAGTCCTGACTAAATCTAGTCGTGACGAAATGAGCATGAGGTGGAAAGACAGCTGAGCGTCATTAGACAAACCAGTTCAGGCCCATCCTTCCTCTGTGGTCTGCAGGTGCTACTAATTATGCTCCTGAGAACCACAAACTATGGCTCGCCAACCGAGAAATAACTGCCTTTTTCTTTGTTCTCAAAGAGGGTTTAAACAAGTTTTTCTCAAGGCATGTGGCAAACTGTTCTTTTAACTTGCCTGGTTTTATACTATTTGTTACCACTGTGTTATCACCTAGGTGGCACTGTGTGTCCCCTAAGGAGAAGGATGTTACTGATAATTCTGGATTTGATGAATGGAACACATTTGACAGTTGTTTTTGGTTTTGTTTTTCCTGGAGATGAGCAAGGTGTGCAAAAATTCATTAAGAATTTGGGATATATAAATACTGCCATAAATAAGCAAGCCTGCAGAATATTCTTGAGTTTTGGTCATCAGAAAGATACCCATAGTCCAATTAGTAGTATTATATACAGTAATATTTGGTATCATTCAGTCAAAAACATTAGAAGTAGCAAAACTTGGCGCCTTTATTTTTTTAACATTTGTTGCTAACAACTAATAACTGAGGGAGAGATTGCTTCTCTTTAATTACTGACTAGACCATGATTAAAGTTTTCTCACCATTACCTGTTCTGTGTGGTCTTCTACACAAGTGTTCTCCTGAAATACTGTTCATCCAAATCCTGTCCAGCTCCATGGACTGTTAATGTGCTGCTGGCTGGCATCACTTCAGTTGTGCAGAGGGGTCTGCTAAAGGCACAACCAAAGTCCAACTCATTCTTCACCTCTCCTTTGTATTTGCTCCGGAGAGGAGAAGAGAGATAATTGAGCAGAAAGAACACGGAGTGATTCCTATCTATGTGCCTTTGGATCCAAAGTTACCCTGCGCAAGTTAGAGGGGAGGTTTTTACATCTTCGTATGCCAAAGCACAGGCCCAGGCAGGATATGTACTAAACTAAACCTGAAAGTTATTCCAGCAAAGAAAAGCAAGCTGCTGAAGTCTTTCTGTTGAACTAAAATAATATTTTTTACTAATTACTTAATGCTAGCTTTCCAATATGATAGTGCCTATGGATTTGTCTTTTAAATAGCCATTAACAGTAAAAAGATAAAATGGAAAAGTGCAGAGAATTAATGAACAGAGATTTTACATCTCACGGACCACTGTTCAGACTTTTTAAATAAACTGAAAAACTGCATAATTTATGATGTAGGTTTAAAATAATCTATTTCAAAAATTAAACAGAGTTGAAGGGTTAGTAGAAATTTATTCGACTTGAACAGAATATGGCATCTTTGAAGAAATTTATATTAGGCTAAGTAAGGAATGTTATTGAATTAAAATTAATGAGCAGAGAAAATGTACTCATCTGTACTGTTCCCAGTGATTGCAGGTAACCTGAGATGAAAGAAAAATAAATGGGTTTCTAGAAGTTCTAGTCATTTTTGCCTAGATTCATCATATTTTATTTCAGCCATCAAAAAAGATACAGCTCTAATCTAAGGTAGTCATCCAGGCTCACTTTGTACTCAGTGGAGAGAAATAGCTATCTCCAGAGACCTATTCATTCCATCTTAAGATGGATGGGATGCATTACCTTTTTCAGTATCTCTCTCTCTTCATTGACTACAGAGGAGTGTAGATGGCTATTTTAGACCAAGAATGGGATTTATTTTCCCAGTCCTTTGTTCTCCAAAATCTAGATGTCTAGTGTGAGGATTGGGCTACAACAATTCAAGGCTTTTTACTTTTTGTCAGTCTAGAAGGCAAGCCAGTGAGGATTTCATGGTTAACATCTCTACAGGCATCAATCTGGCATCCATCAGCAGGGCTTATCTGGTAATTATACATCTTCCTTTGTGGCTGCTATTCCAACCAGTGCGCTGAAAGCACAGTCAAAACTCTTCCATTATAGAGGCTGACTGGGTTCTTGTTACTTCGAACCCATATACTCTTCTGGCCTCTCATGTAGCCTGTACCTGCCATGCCTTCTGATCTGGGCTACGGAACTGGTGACAGAATGCACTTGCTTGAAAGCAAAGGAGGTGAAGAGGCCATGTGGCTACCTCATCTGCTACCTCCTGTTTCCTCCCTCCCCCACAGTACAGGTGCAGTATTTTCATATAGGCTCTCTGTGCAAACCTCCTTCCGTATTTTTTGTGTGTACCAAGAAAATGAAGATTATAAATGTTAATCACCAGCATTTATTTACATTTACCAATTATTTTCTTTTCCTTCCTATAGCAGGTTTCACTTCTGGTGATAAATCAACACTTCATCTGTTAGTGCTAATTAGCTTGTGTCATGTTCTCCACAGTAATATCACTTAGGAAGCACGTTCTTTAGGGAGTCGAGTAAAATGCCAGATGTCGAAAGTTCAGATGAAGACCAGTAATCCAAAAATTGACATTCAACCATTCTTTGATAGCTTAATGTTTCTGCTTAAGCATCTGATCTCTAAAGATAGATACTTAAAAAACCCAAACCTTCACCTTTAACTAAATTGGAATTTCTAAATACCAGTGCTTTAATAATGTTTAAAGAAAAATGACAGTGAAGTGTGAATGGACTTTCTTAAATCTGGCATACTGTGCTGATAGGGCAAACAGGACAACACAAGAGCAAAACAAGACTGAAAAAAATCAAGAGATTCTCTGTGTAGAATGATTAAATTCTCCCCCTTCCCCACCCTTTTCCCTTGTGTGTGTAAGACTTAAGTTCCGTATCACACATCAAGATACTAGCAATTTTTTTAAAGAAAGGGACCTATTGGTAGGCAGAAGGAGTACCCATCAGTGTAAGAAAGTATTATAGCCCTTATTTTGAAAAGATGTCCAACATTATACTTCAGGGCTTAAGCTGTTCTCTTAGTATTAGCAACTGGGGGACATACAGAGACAGCACATGCTGTGGATGGACATTTTATCTGACCCAGCATGGAAATTCTTACTTTGTCTGCTTGGATTGTTGGATTGTGCAAGTTGAAAATTGAAGTGGAGAGAATTGAGGTAGTGGGGAAGAAGAGGGGAGAGAAGGAAAAGAAATAACATACGAATTGAGTATAGAGTATGACACTTCTGTAACAAAAGAAAAAGGGAACACGACAAGGTTGGCAGGAAGATGTTAAGTGATTCTTCACCTAGCCACATACATCTACGAGAGGCAAGCTATCCTTTCCGTTATCATTTCCCCTCTCTTGTCCCACGAATCCCACTTATAGTTTGGTTTCGACAAGTATGACAACTCTACAATTTTGATATGCCCCCAAGGAAAATTGCCTCAGTAAGTGATATCAGGCCCAGTCCTCATACTTCCCACATCTCATTTAGATTTAGTGATTTCAAAATTATATAGCAGCTGAATAGGAAAGCGCTCTGCAGAGATCACTCATTTGTGCTGTTGTCCTCTGGGGCTTCAACAAAGCTTCTCTTTACATTGCACTCTTCCAGAAAATCATCTCCGTATCATGCTCTGTTAGTTCCTACGCTGAACCATATAGTCCATATGACACTTGAGCAGAGAACTAACATATCTGAGACTCTTAAGCAAAAATTTCTGTTGCTAAAGCTAAATTCCTGGCTTTAAGATGAAAGTTATTCTTGCCTAAGTGAGTTTAACTGCTAACTAGTGCTGAGTTCATGCTAAGTTATGGTGGTTCCCAAAGTGTTTTTGGAAGATATCTGAGGAGAAATCTTGTGCCAGTGAAGCTGTCTTTCTCTTTATTAATCTAGAGAGGGGTAGAAAGATCCTTCATTTTGGAGCCTCTATTAGTATCTGAGTTAAATAACCCATGTAGACAAAGCAGCTTTGAGGCTGCTCTTTACCCTGCCTGTCAATGTAAAGAGCTCTTCATTCTCCACAGCAGCATTTTTAAACACATTCACAGGTGACCCTATTTCCAGACTCTTGACCTTATTTCTGAGGTCTGTCATCAAGCCTTAATTCATTTGATAGTCCAAAATAATCTTTAAAAGGCTTAAATAAATATAGGTAGAAGCTTAGCAAAGCATAAGTAAAAGTCACAGACAAGACAGCCCCAGTTTGGCTTTAGTTATGTGAATCGGAAATAAGATGATGGGAAACTGTTATCAGGAAGAAGAATCAGAAATGACAAATGATTCAGGGCTTTCCATGAGCAAAGATTGAAAGGCAGCTTGATCCAAAATAGACCAACAGTTTTGTTTTTAAACGTGAAATAATTTAAAATTAGTAATAGACATATTTATTTGTCTTATGTAGATGAGAATCATATAGTAATATTCACTTGCCTCATGCAGAGTAAGAAAATAATTCTGTATTAGAGACAGGATTATAAGGAAGTGCTGTGCTTTAAAATGGTATTTGCCATAATAAACTTGCATTCAGGAACAGGCTCCACTTTCCATTGGATTCAGTCTCCTGGATCTTTGAAACTGTGTCTCTAAACTGAAGTTAGCTGCCTTTCCAGTTAAACGGCCATTCATTAGTGATATTCAGGTTAATATTTGAAGTTTTGAGTACAAACATTTCTTTTTCATTTATTATCCAGACACTCAGATTTTATACTGCTTTTGTATGTAAATTCTCTTGTGTTTTATCTGCAATGCACTATTCTTTATTTATCATTGTATTGTGAGTTTATGATTTTAAGTGAAGTTCGTTGTTAGTCTGAGAGCCAGGTTTCTCTGGCAGCTGTTGTTTCCCAGCTTATATCAGGTATCAGTGCTTCTGGTTGCAAAAGCCACTTCTGCAATAGAATTTCCATCAAGTTAATGACTTTACTGATAATTTGTATGACTGCAAGAGGCTTTATATCTCTGCTTTGGGAGCTCTTGGTCTAGCACCTCAGAGTTTTAAGAGCTAAATTTAAAGCTGGTTTTATTCCTTCTATTTTTTTTTCATTCTATAAATATGTTTTATTTTATATTCATTTATGTAATTTTATTCACTCTATTTACCCGTTCTATTTTTTATTTTTTCTCTCCCATCAAAGCTCTTGATGTGCAATACATATGCTAAAAATAAAAAAAAAGAATCAGAATGTGATTTTTTTAGATAGTACTCTGAAAACAAATCTGCTTTATGCTGGTTTCAGACTAATTCTACCTGTACTTTGGAGAAAATATTTGAGGAAGGGTATAATTTCTTTACATATCCTTGGAGGGGGCAATGCATCCTTAACACAAACCACTGACACAGAGCCAGAAAAATCTTCAATGTGTGCAATACCTATTTACTAGCATTTATATTTCATGACGTCCAAGTAAAATTAAGATGGAGAATACATCCAGTAATTGCAAGTATGTTGCAGTGCTATTTGATTAGGGTCCCTTTCTTGGTTTGCCTATATGTTGTCTAATCTATACATCCAATCCATACTTTCTATGTAAACTATATGTATTTAAATTACAAATTAAGAACGGTGTCAGGAAAACTACTATTGGGAAAAAAACTCCCACATAAGTAAAAGCTATATTTAAAAGACAATTTTCTCTTGCATAGAGGGGAAAAAGGCATAACAGTGACATCTTGGTGTTATGTGATAGAAAGAGTAGAAATAGGAGAAAAATGTATAATCAATCAGTATCTATCTCCCTAAGAGGAAGCAGTGAGTGTCAGTGACCATTTCAAAATGAGGAAAGAAGGACCTAGATTGTGAACATGGGTAAGACTTGCATGTGAAATAGGTACTGAGCTATTCAGCCTTGTTCAGACTAAAGAATGCATGACACACAAGTCTCTGGGATACTTTAACTTAAAAAGATAAAATGGAGGAATGTACGGATTTCAGGATTTTTAAAGTCCTTCTGTTATCTCTCTGGGACAGTCACTCATGAGGTAAAATAACAGAATGTAGCATATAGCCCTGATAATTTTCAGAATGTATATATGCTGACAAATAGCTGATGTAGTTGTACTGAGTGTGTCACAGCTCACAGCTGTATTACCCACATTAGTAACTCTAATAAGGTCAATGCAACTACTATGCCAGTAAAGTTGTAGGATTTGTCTCATAATCCTATATATGGTGCAGGTACTGAACCACTAGAAGCTGGCATGATCCCGTACATACTGAAACATAACTGATATAGTCCACTAATTAGAATAATGCTGTCATGAAAGGTCTGTTTAGGAGGCGGAGAGACATGGATGTAGAAACAAAAGGAGGAACAATGTAAATGTCAACGTAAATGTTATTTTTTAAGCAGTGGTAAAGCTAGTGGTAAAACGTTGCATGCTTTGCCACCTATTTGTTAAATCCTAGTCAAAGTTTGTCTTTTAGACTGCCAAGTCACATGGATAGCATAAAACCATAAATTCCACCAACTTGTTCTCAGTACAACATATTCTTTAACACAAATCATAGAATCATAGAATCATAGAATCACTGAGGTTGGAAAAGACCTCTAAGATCATCGAGTCCAACCGTCAACCCAACACCACCATGCCCACTAAACCATGTCCCTAAGTGCCTCATCTACTCGTCTTTTAAATACCTCCAGGGATGGGGACTCAACCACTTCCCTGGGCAGCCTCTTCCAATGTTTAACCACTCTTTCAGTAAAGACATTTTTCCTTACATCCAATCTAAACCTCCCCTGGCGCAACTTGAGGCCATTTCCTCTCGTCCTATCGCTTGTTACTTGGGAGAAGAGACGGACACCCACCTCGCTACAACCTCCTTTCAGGTAGTTGTAGAGAGCGATGAGGTCTCCCCTCAGCCTCCTTTTCTCTAGGCTAAACAACCCCAGGTCCCTCAGCCGCTCCTCAGAAGACTTGTTCTCCAGACCCCTCACCAGCCTCGTTGCCCTTCTCTGGACACGCTCCAGCACCTCAACGTCCTTCTTGTAGTGAGGGGCCCAAAACTGAACACAGTATTCGAGGTGCGGCCTCACCAGTGCCGAGTACAGGGGCACGATCACTTCCCTACTCCTGCTGGCCACACTATTTCTGATACAGGCCAGGATGCCATTGGCCTTCTTGGCCGCCTGGGCACACTGCCGGCTCATGTTCAGCCGGCTGTCGACCAACACCCCCAGGTCCTTCTCTGCTGGGCAGCTTTCCAGCCACTCTTCCCCAAGCCTGTAGCGCTGCATGGAGTTGTTGTGGCCGAAGTGCAGGACCCGGCACTTGGCCTTGTTGAACCTCATACAGTTGGCCTCGGCCCGTCAATCCAGCCTGTCCAGGTCCCTCTGCAGAGCCTTCCTACCCTCGAGCAGATCAACACTCCCGCCCAACTTTGTGTCGTCTGCAAACTTACTGAGGGTGCACTCGATCCCCTCATCCAGATCATCGATAAAGATATTGAACAAGACCGGCCCCAGTACTGAGCCCTGGGGAACACCGCTCGTGACCGGCCGCCAACTGGATGGAACTCCATTCGCCACAACTCTCTGGGCCCGGCCGTCCAGCCAGTTTTTGACCCAGCGCAGAGTCCACCTGTCTAAGCCGTGAGCCGCCAGCTTCCCTAGGAGAATGCTGTGGGAGACGGTGTCAAAGGCCTTACTGAAGTCCAGGTAGACCACATCCACAGCCTTTCCCTCATCCACTAGGCGGGTCACCTGGTCATAGAAGGAGATTAGGTTGGTCAGGCAGGACCTGCCTTTCATGAATCCGTGCCGGCTAGGCCGGATGCCCTGGTTGTCCCGCTCATGCCTTGTGAGCGCCCTCAAGATGAACCGCTCCATAATCCTCCCTGGCACCGAGGTCAGGCTGACAGGCCTGTAGTTCCCCGGATCCTCCTTCCGGCCCTTCTTGTAGATGGGCGTCACATTGGCAAGACTCCAGTCATCCGGGACCTCCCCCGTTAACCAGGACCACTGATAAATGATGGAGAGCGGCTTGGCGAGCACCTCCGCCAGCTCCCTCAGCACTCTCGGGTGGATCCCATCTGGCCCCATAGACTTGTGAGCATCCAGGTGGCGTAGGAGGTCATTGACTGCTTCCTCTTGGATTACGGGGGGTTCATCCTGCTCGCCGTCCCCGTCTTCCAGCTCGGGGGGCCGAGTACCCTGAGGATAACTGGTCTGCCTGTTAAAGACTGAGGCAAAGAAGGCATTGAGTACCTCAGCCTTTTCCTCATCCTCGGTGACAATGTTCCTCCCTGCATCCAATAAAGGATGGAGATTTTCCTTGGCTCTCTTCTTGTCATTAATATATTTGTAAAAACTTTTTTTGTTGTCTCTGACGACAGCGGCCAGATTGCGTTCTAGCTGGGCTTTTGCCTTTCTCATTTCTTCTCTGCACGACCTAACGAGATCAATGATTTCTTGTATAAGGTTTAAGGCTCTGATTTAGGTTTTGAAATTACAGGCTTAGGTTTTCATTTCCACAGCAGGTTTCTCAGTTTATTTTGGTCAAGTCCAGTGACTGAATCCTTTTGCAGTATGGATAACAGTACTTCGGAGCCCTGGAGTTACTGAAGACTGAAATATTCAAGGTGCCAGAGTGAAGAAATACATGTCAGATAAAACATGAGGCTGATGAGTTATCTCAAGAGTGTCATAATTTCTAGTTATGAAAACAGGCCCTACTTTGTAAACAAATTAAGTATATCTTCTTTCTTTGCCTTTCCCTTTCTCATGTAGGATTATGACAAGATAAATGCAGACAGATGAGGAGGAAGAACAGTGTGAGACATTATCTCTGTAACAGTGAGTACATTTCTGCATGCAGTAGGTTTGGTTAGACAATGAAAGAAGTTACAGTGGCAATCTCTAATCTGTTATGTCAGAAAACACTATGTGCTCTCTGAATTTTTTTAGCTGTCTATCAGAAATGGTGTGAAAAATCATCGTATCTCTCAGTGCTTCTGCTTTGTCAGAAAACAAAGCAGACTTATTAGTAAATCATTCTAGCTGGCAGTATTCAGTCCTGTGACAAGAGCTGACTTTGTGTCCTTCGTTTGCCTGATCGGGTAGAAAACCTTGCCTCTAGCTGAAGTGTCATAGGTATATGCTTTAGAGGTTAAAACAATCCCCTGAATTCCCATGGTGATTCCACTGGAAATGGACAATGAAGGAGTCTACTTTATGTAAAAGGCTTTGTCTTTTTCTATATTGACACATTGGTTTAGAACAAGATATTTGAATTTTTTTTACTGCACATAAAATTCAAAGTTGCATCGAAGTACCTGTAACTATACTTCAATGGCACTATCAAAAGTAATCTGAGTAAGAGATCTGAAAAGCAAAGGAAGTTTAAAATCAACCACAGACAGCAGAAAAATATCTACATTGTACAAAAAGGTCTTATATTCTCTCTAATGCCTGACCTAAAATTTATGCTTCTTTTTTTTATTATGAAATTAAAAATAAAAACAGGTGCTGTCACCAACTTATTAGCTGCAAGGAGTAAACAGCTACTGGAAACAAACAGAAAAATAATTTAATCTTTTTTTGACAATAAAGAAAATTATATACCACATAGCTCTGTTTTCTTTAAGCTGAGTTAGGAAAATATAACAAATCATTTAAATGACTGCTTTCAGTTGTAATTGTCAAGCCTAAGGGCTATCTAAATCATCTGAGGTCTTGCCTATACACAGAAGTCGTAACATATTAACTGCAGTCATAACATGGAAAAACTGATATGGTTAATCTAATATAACACTGCCCTGAGTTAATACAGTTTATATGTCTTTCCATATGGAGATTAAAATGTTTGGAATGACATAATTGCATCTGTTTGGTGTTGTATGAGTAAAAATATATGGTAAAATCTCTCCTTCTAAATGACCTAATGAAACTACAGAATAGTCCCAACTAAACTTTCTAGGATTTTCCTATATTAGCAAAGGCTGGCTGTATTCAAATCACAGCAATTAGATGTTGATAGCATTAAGAAAAAGTAAGAAAATCATAATTATACTGTCTTTAATGAGGTTCCTTCTTCATATTGTGCCTGGTCTTCCTTCTACTTTAGCTCTTAGGTAGAACAGGAAGCCTCGAAGATGTTGAGAGGCATGAATCTGGCAGCAGTGAATAGAGTTCCTATTAATGGCTGGAAAGTAGAGTGGAGATCAGGTGGGAGGAAGGCAGAGAAGTATTATCAAAGGAACAGAAAGGATGAGGATGTAAGCCACAGGTGAGGAATATGAGCAAAATACCAAAAAAAGAACACCCCAAAAAGGTGAGAATTGGGGCAGTATAAAGGTGAGGATAAGATGAACACCTAATGGAGCAGAAAGTATGGTCTTCTGGGAGTGGTTGAGAAGAAAAAATAACAAGGCAAAGGAAAGGAGAAAGAGAAGCAGAAACAATAAAGGGAACGTTGAAAAACAAAGCTAAGCAAACCCTCAAAACCCCCAAAATGTGTAAAGCAGAAGCTGCTGCAGTATAGAGAAAAAATTTCCAGAGATGGACAAATACATATTGTAAAGAAGAAAATAAACAACTAAACTAAAAGGGAGTGCAAAGATCAGAACTGAAGAGGGAAGACAGGTGACTCAGAAAGGATAGAAGCTGTATCGAAGTGGGGCTTTTTAAAAAAATCAGTATGCTTGGATATTCCTGTGCAGACCTAATTTATTCTGTTATGTGAGGTCTGTCACCAGCCACATGCAAATCATCAGTGCAATACTTATTCAAAACAAACACTAATTTTCAAAGGTGAATTTCCTTCTTTTCTTTGCCATGCTTTTCCCTCCAAATTGCTATTGCTTTTGTGCTACTCAAATGTCTTAGGCTACTAGGAGCTGAATGGCTCTTCAGTTCCAGTACTGGACATCCATGTTTGGATTAGAGGAATCCAATTCCTGTCAGTAATGTTAGGTATTCTTGACAGCCTGGGATGTTCAACCAAGCTGTCATTGTAGCACATGAAAGGTAAAGGCCAGGAAGAGACGTGCTGTTTACTGAAATCAGAAACCATGTTGTTAGGTTAAGGTGATGGCATATCCAGTTACATCCAGCTCCTTCATGTAAAACTTACAATTTTAGGGAGTTGGTAGTGCCATGCATTCTCAAATTCAATGTCAGTTTTAAAAGGTCACTATTTCTATTACTGAGCACTGAACATTCCATAGAATTTACATCATGTCTCTTCATAATTTCAGTTGTCACTTTACATGGAAGTATTTCAGGTTTAAATGACCGTCTATAGCTGTTTAAAGCTTGCGTGTTGCAGGACTGTACTCAGGCCATGTTCTTATTCTCTTCTCCAAACAGAGTTGTAAACCTGTTTAAAACAACTTATTAAAATGTAGGACTGAGTAGATTTACATCTTTTTAATTGCCATATTAGTCTATAAGAATTTAATGTACTTCTGTGCAATGATGTGAATGGACTGGATTTAATTTGGAAGTAGAGTCCTGTGATCTGCAAATTGCTTTCCTGAAATTTCTGGAGCTGTCAGGGTTTGTGGCCCCTTTGGGCTGTGTCCATACTACTAAGTAAAGGAGGGCCAAGAATTGACCACTAGTCCTCAGTATAAATGCCAATGACTGGCTCGTGTCTGAATATCCTGGCACTCGTCCCCTCTACAGAAGAGCTGTCTTGGAAAGAGCTAGTTGGAGTGAACCAAAGCAAATCCAATGCTGTCTAACAGTGATATGGTGCGAATGATTTGGGATCCACTCCCTCTTCCATTTGTGTACTTTTTTTTTACATTGCTTGCTCAACTTTCTAATGAAATCAAAGTTGTTCTTATGAATAATTTATTACTGAGTTTTTGCTGTTACATCTATTACAAATATAGAACAAAAATACGGTCAAATCAAAGCTGTAATTAAGGTTCACTTACTAGATCAATGATTCCCATTAGTCACATCAGCAAATGGATATAGTGGATAACCAATTTTGTTTTGATTATATGGTTGAAGCTGAAAGATATTCCATCATTTGAATCCCCTCTTGATGAAATTTAAGGAAGGAATTCCAGATACAATGTTTTAAATCATGAGGGTGCTGACCTGGTGAAAGTATCCGCAGATCATAAATTTCCTCGAGATTATATTTTATTCTTAGAACTTGAACTAAGGGATTAAAGCTTGCTGAATCCTCCATAATAGAAAGGTTGTAAAGAAACTATGAATCCTCCTAGGTCTTTTAAAGGAATTGACTTGTAGACTGTTTCTGATGGCCAGCTCAAATGTGTTTCCCCTAAAGACAATATGATAAGATTGTGGCTTGTCTTCATCCCCAAGAACAGGGGCCACTTGTTAAAAGGTGTATGAGACTGAATACCTGTCTCCTTAGAAGACTAACCCTTGGAAAGACAAACGGTTTTGAAGGACAGAATGTGCGGATTTGAGGAGGCTGAATTGTGGAAGGAAAATGAGAACCGTTAGAATTAAAGATTTGAGGGACTGGGAGCCATTTAAAAAGTTGGCTTTAGGTGCATTCATCATAAAAATCTATAGTCATAGAGAGCTGTACAAATGGCATAATTTTAGTTCTATCACTGGTTTTCCTTTATGTCTGGTAAAAATCCAATAGTTTCGGAAGATCTGTCTGTAGTAGAGATGTATTATTTATCCATGGCTTTTCTGAACTACATATCAAACACTTTCGCTCCCAGAACATACTAGGTGAGAGAGAAGGCTATGGAACTTGGGCAGGTGTCTCTTAAATTTTTGGAGGCTGGCTTTTAGCATCCATGTTGATGGTGCACAAAGAATCTATACCCATCCACTGCATAGTTTCAGTGTGTTTTGCTGAAAACAGAATCCTGTCATACTGAAAGGTCACAGATTGGGAGTGAAGGGGGAATATAGTGAGAGAATGTAGAGTAGTTATCATTCATGACAAGTGATAAGAAGTCAATGCAATAAAATAACTAAGCCATTCCTTTCTTCAGTAAGTTCATACATATTTACAAGAAAAGGATAATCTCGAGGCTATTTCCAGTTTCATATATTGTTTTGATTTTTGTCAGTTATAATCCTTACAGTTTTATGAAGGTACCTCACGCTGTGTCCCTTATCCCAAATCATCAATGCCATTATTGCTATGAGTTAAGTAAGATTAAGATTACATTATCTAATTGGTATCACATGCTAATTCCTTTGTTTTGTAATTTCATTTAATACATTTTCATTTGGGGCAAATTTTTTAGAAAGAACTGGACCAGTAAGTTGTTTCTGTAGTTATAGCAAGTGTGGATATGCGATACGTTGATTTGAGCTTTTATAAATATTGGTGAATACAGTGAATATTAGGAAAGAACAGCAGCACTAACTGGAGCAGTTTTAGTATAAAATTTGCAAGAAAGTCAAATAATTACAGGAATTGCTTTGGTCAGTTAAAAGTAGCAAAATGGAAACTTGTTTACAAATATTTATCAGTTTAGGAACGGATGCGAGAGAGAATATCCAATCCAATTTAAGGATAACAAGGAGCATGAGGCAAGTAGAATACAATTACCTGTCCAGAATCAGGCTAGGATATCAGTTATAAAATAATGAAGAAAAATCACACGGTAACTTCAGTGACTGCTAATGATCAGCAGCTCAGTTTTATTTCTAAACGGAAGGTGGAACGGTGGAAGGTGGCTGTGACACGTGGGATGCACTTGTTTCAGCCTGACCTGCATTTTGCAGTAAGTGCTCAGTGTGTGCCTAAGCTAGTGTGGCGGTGTGCTCCCCCTGTCCCCCCATAAGCAATGACCACCAGTGGGGGTCCTGATGGCTGCATCCAGCTTATGCTGGACTTTGGGGGCAGATGGCAACATAGTAGCCAAGGGCTGCCTGGAGCAGTGACTCAAATGACTTGCTGGTATGCAAATATGACTGTAAGTCAATCATCTTACTCTATAAATAGTGGACAGCCCAGGGCCTGTTGAGCTCTCCTGCACGGAAGCGGGCTGCACGCCAGGATCTCCCCCTGAGTAGGGACGTCTCTCAAGGTTACTCCTCGAGGTTGAGAGATTCCTTGCTGCAACAGATCCTCGGCAAGTGACTAATAGCATGCTAAACTTTGAAATCTTATCTAAGTGATATAAAGGATTGATTGCGCATATATAATCCTTTAGACATAAACTGTTGACCAAGTCTGGGACTAGGATTGGATCCAGCTGCACCTAGACTCCTCTCTGAGAAGGAGTTTAGAAAGCAAGGGGGTCCTTTCTGAACCTCATGACTCAACGGGAGGGTCTCCCTGACAATTTTGTCTGACCCTGTCCTCTATGCAGTAAATAATCAAGTGTACCTTGCCATCGAATCTTGTTAAATCACTGTTGCATTTACCATTGAACATTGTTAACTCACACTTTAACTCACTGTTTTCTATCAATAAAGTATTGTTGCTTCTCTCTTACGAGTGAAGTGCAGTCTCACTCCACCTGTGACAGCTTGCCCAGGCAAATATGCTATGATGTATTCCACAGAAGGTTTTTGACAAATTCTGGAGGGCTTGTGACTGGGAAAGCATGATGCAGCAGTTAAGGACCATCGTCTTTGACTGCTTCAGAATTGCTGGTCCAGCTCCTCATAACAGTGGATTGTCTCCTCAGCAGCAGCTTGAGCTGCTGTAAATATTCAGCTTGCCTGCATGGCAGAAAGAAAGGGCTGCTTTTCTCAACAGAGGAACAGATTATCACCTCAATTCTGCAATGCTTTTAAAAGGCAAGAACACAGCATATTCCTTGGTTAAGCCTGGCTTAGCGTGGCTAAGTTTGTGCTCTCTTGCTTTCTACTCTACTCATCTAGAAGGCGGCTTAATGAGGAATCCAGAGAAGCCAAGAAATAACTATGAAAAGACTACATGATACTTTGATGAAGAGTATGCAAATGTAAGTGAGTGGCTGTCTAGGCACTGATTACAGGATCTAAAACAAGTGCACTGCCGAGTTTTATGAGCTGAACAAGGACCCCAGCCCATGGTTGAGGGTTTGAGATGCTTTTGGCCAGTCAGACTAGGAATGCTGACTGAATTGTGCCTATCCGCAATTGACTGTGACGCACTTGGTATTCTGAGTGTAGGGTTTTCCATGCCTGATGCTATAAAGATCAGGGATAGGTCAAAACATCAAACATAGAATGTGGTTTTTTTTGTTTTGTTTCTTTTTTTCTGTTAAAGGAAATCATTGGGTTTAATAACATATAATATGCAGAATTTTTTGATCTTGAAACAGAAGTTTCTAATGTGCTTTATTTCACACCCTTTCAACTGAATTGTACAGGGATGTGGAGCATTGTTTGGATCTGAAATCAACTGAGAAAGTTAGCAATGTCAAGGAGATTCACCGATCTTAATTGACAAGCACAACAGAGACAACAGTGAAATCCTCTATTTCATATTGGGAAGGGAACTTTTTCTAAGCTATACCCCTTGCTTCACAGTAAAGTGCAATTGCAATTGGCACCCCACCCTCAAAAGATTTTTTACTCCATTAAACTGGATGTAACAGAAGTTTCCAGGCACAGACATACAGTTTGTTCTGTGGGCCTCAGTGCGTTAATGCATTTGATTCAAACACAGTAGGAAAAGGTTCCAGTTCAGAGATGAAAAGGATTTACCTAAACCCATTTAGCTTTTTGGAGACATGAATGTGCTGTCTTGGCACAAAACAATGGCCAAGTGCATCCTGAGAATAATACCATCAATTTGCAGTAGAATTGCACGATAGATTTAATTTGGCTTACTGCTTTTTTCTGTAAATTATTTATTTGTGGTAGAATTGCAAAAATATACTAACATTGTACAGAAAACGTTAATTAAGAAAATATTACATGGGTAACAGTTTTGCTCACAATTTTTAAACATGGTATTAGAGATTTTATTTTCCCCAAATTAATGTGGACCTGAAGAACAAAGAAAGGAAAAATGATACTAAACCACTAACCATTCTAACAGTAATTGCTCCCAGGGTGTGTGTGTCTTTCCTAAAGGTTCAAATGTTAAGTGGGTAGGTGATTTTCAGCATAATCTTAAGAATCATGCTAAAAGTAGCCCGGTGTTCCAGAAATTCCTCTCTGCAGAACTTAGGTGACCTGCCCATCAGAACCCACTGATGAATTCAGCTATCACTTCCTTTGAGTTGTCAGCAGCAGTAACGAGCACTGCCATCCACTTGGGAAATATAAAGGCCATTGCACTGTTTCTGCCCTGTGCATGCTAAACTTCCCTATTGCTAAAATGGTTTTGTGGGCCAGTGAACTGCGTTCGGGTTTCCTGAAGCCACTGCTTAATTTTACAGGTTGTGATACTGGAATTTTTGGCATTGAACTTTGTAAGTAGTCATGTATTTATTTATGTTAGTATATGTGACAACAGTAGTGCTGCTTGTGAATGTAAAGAAATGCCTCTTAACTGTCCCTAAATAATTGAAGGGTCAAGGTCTGTGTGAACAACTGCTAATTTAGTTTGTTAATGCAGAGAATTTCTGCAAGAACTTACTTAGGTTTTGCTGTCTCAAAAAAATGATAGACCAGTGGAAAAAGAATTCCCATTCTCACTGTATGGAACTTCATGTCTGAGATAAGGAAGCTAAAAGTTCATTACTTAATATAACTTTTCTAAACAAATTTTTAATATATGCTTGCTTAAAGTGTGGGATTTCTGGATTGTGTAGCAGTATCTGTAATGTGCTTTCAAAAGCCTTGTATACTAGATTGGAATGTGCCCTTAAATATATTTCTATCTTCTTTCTGAAATATAGATTCCCTAAAGGAAAACATCTGAATATCTCCCATATGGCCCAATTTATGAAGCTACAGAATAATTAGTAATTTTCATTATTAAATGAGTTTATCTGCGTTCCATGTAAGCATAGTACTTTATGTACCTATATAGAGAGCTTACAAAATGTATTGTAATATAGCAATATTACATACGAGAGATGCTTTGACATTGAAAATATTATTTATTCTTATTTCATTAGGCTGCTAAATCTTAATGGCAATATATTCAGATCAAACCAAAGTACACAGCTCATCACCAATACTATCCAATGATAGTAATAATAATTTAAAAAGCTAGTGAATATGTCAAAGGGAAAAGAACAAATTAAATATTTTCAAAATTAATTAATGGTCCCCTATCACCTCGTTCCATCTTTGTTCTATTATGGATGTTTGTCTTTGTATATTTCAGTCAACTCTCAGATATTCAATCTGCAGAAGATAACTTTTCCCATTTCTAGTCTAATGACTATATCTATCACTTGTGCTGTAGCTTCCTGTATTATTCTGTTCATTCTAATACTTGAGTTGTATGTTATGTAAAGAAGAAAAAGTTATCATAGTTGAATATTATCAAAGTTTTTCAACCATTATATAACACTTTGTTTCATCTGGTGAGTCTATAACACGACAGAGGAAATTTGACAGTTACCTCAGCAAGATACCTGAAATTTGACCTACTACTCAAGCCTTTATTCCATTTGTCCTTCTTGAGGCTGATGCATTTATTTTATTTTTCATGTCAAATGATGGCTGACTGCCCCCTGGAATCCGTGCCTTTGTTCTTGTGAGGCCCTCTTCTTGAGGGCCCTAGGAGAAAAGCAGTCACATAATTTCACTTGGTACATATCTTTTTTTATTTTCCCAGACTCCTACTGGGATAGAAGACATTGGTTAGAATAGAAAAAAATCCATTCTATTTGTTACCTAGATAGCTGTATCTATTTGTTGTGTGCTTTAACACTGTCAAGATAAACATACAGCTATATCTCATGCAGTTGTTATAATCATGACCGCTTAATCATATTTCAGCATCGGGCTAGTAAGGCAATTAACAACACTCAAAACTACACACAAAATGTTTCTCTTGATCAGAAAATGCATACATTTCAATAGAATAGCTAATCTACACCTTATTCCTGAACTTGTACTTACCAAAGGCAGTAGACTGAATAGGTGGATGTGAGTGAGGGGCCTGTTTATTTATTTTTATTTTGGAGAAAACAAATGGGAAGACATACCCTGGTATCATGGTATGAATGTCCTACTGTAACTATTATGACATTAGCAAGAACTGCAGAATCTGATGCTGACTCCTGCTATTTAGCACATACAATTTTTAATCTTGCTATCTCAATTAGTGCAAGCTGTTTAAAGGGATGATGCCAAAACCAGAAGGATTTTCTGAGGATTACGTTTAGTGAGACTTTAATAGCAAGACCCTAGGAAAATCTTGTAAGACTGGGAACTTTCAGGTGATAAAGCTGAAGCAGGTCATTTCTCCATTTGCCCCCATAAGGGAGTGCATCTTAGAGGGATGCTGTAACAGCTTTACCTTTTACTGAAATTTGGTTGTCTTAAATTTTGCATGGAGCTTATCCAGTCAGTTGATAGTTTAACAGAAATAGTTAATAGCTATTCCACTTGGTAGGAAAGGAAAATCTGAGCCTGCTGAAAATACCCAAATATATTAAAACAAATGCTCAATTTTCACAGAAGTAATTCAATTATCTATCGTAAGGTATTGCTTATCAGTGAAGTTGCTGATAATTGCTATACCTCTAGGTGGCAAGTAATAGTTTCTTCTTGAAAAGTGAATGTTGGGAACCATCGTATACTGTTTAGCAAATGCACAGCAGAGCAGTCTTCAAAAGCTGAATTTTCATACTGTTGTAAGGTTATTGCACTACCTTTTAATTTTAGTTTTACTGATGTGTGAACAATTAAATGATTATCATCTTACTATGATAATTCCTGTCTTCTCTATTTTGTTTCTATCATAAAATCTCAAAGCAATTTGCAGTGGAGGTCAGTATTATTATTACTGCTTCACAGGAAAAGCAGAAGTGAAATGACTTGTCCAGCACACCCAGAGGCTGAATCAGGAAGGGACATGTAAGTGCATGAAATAAAATTAGGTTCTGTTGTCTAGTGGGACATGCTGGCTCCCATGCATAATAGAGCGCAGGGGGGAAAATCCTATTTGTTTCATCTTATTTATGTGATAGGGTAGGTGGTTGCTTAAAAAAAAGCGAAGGTCTGATTCAACAGCACATACTGGATATAGTGACTACAAGTTTGGCATGATTAAGCACTTACCTAGACTATATGGTGGTTTTATATACCAATGCTGTACATCTGACATAATCTGCCAGTATTTTAACTTGGATATTTTAAGAAAGAAACAAAATCCCATTCTAATTTCCTTAGATCAAGTTCTGATTGGACGTTTATGCTTTAGTTAAAAAAACAGCCCAAATAATTATGAAGTTTATGTCTTTATTATAGCAGATGAGTAAATGGGACCCTCCTTGGAAAATGTACTTTTTTCAGTTAATTAAGTGAAAGTAAATTCACCCTTGCTTTTGCTCACCATTGATTTTCCTCTTGGTAAAAAATTCAACAGCTCTCTAATAGAGCCACTCGAAGAACATCGTGCCCCTTTGGCACAGACTAGTAAACAAGTCCCACAGAGCTTGGAAGATTATCAGCTGCTGAGGAAGCAGACGTTTGACTGTGAGCCTGTAGACATACACAGCAGGGTGCATAAAATAAGGTAAAAATAATTGTGCCAATGTGTCTGGTTGAGAAATTCAAAATTCTTGCAAGTGAGAAAATAAACAAACATATGAGATGGAAAATTGTACTAACATCATAGTGAAGTGGTTTGTGGATGAGCTGCTTGAGAGCACAGTTCTGCTCTTTGTCTTTTGCAGAGAGGAGCAAAAGAATTGTGTTGTGGATGTATGACAAAAAGAGGAAAAAGATGGGAAGGCAAAGTTGTAACTGAAAGTATAATTTAAAATAATTGTAGATGGGAGAGAGAAAGCAGACTTAAGACATTGATCCTTAATAGGCATGAATCAACACAAAAATCAGTGGACTGGTTTATACAATTTATACCAATTTTTGTAGTTATCCTTCCTGAACTCTATCCCCAGAGAGAAAATAATGACATTAAATCTATCATAAATTGTGAGAGGAAAAGAAATCCATGAATTAAAAATAGTAAAGAAGTCACTTCAGGTTTTTTCTTTTTATGTGTCTCGAGTAAGAAGATGTGCTCTATAGCTTTTGCCTCAGGTACTGCAAAAGGTGCAAGATTCTCCATGGCAGTGCCTTTGAGCCTCTGAAGTTTGTATTAGAGTATGAGGAGTAAGAGGAGTGGTATTGAGAAGAGGCTGTGGCTGAGATCTCAGCTATTCTGTTGTATTCTTTCTTACAGAGGTATGCAGTCAGAAGAGACAGAGTTTGAGACCTTCAGGCTATATAAATACTACTCATAAAAACATAATCTCAGGAATGGCAGGGCTCATGGTAGGTTGTCTCCAATGAATAGTGGCCTAAGGACAACATTTGCATAAAACCTCTGGGTAGAACTGTCAGCATACTGTGCTGGGTTATGAAGGCCAAAATAAGGCAGAGGTACACTGAGGAACAGTGTGATCCAGAAGGCAGCTTCTGGGCACATCTGGGGTTTTGCTGACAAATTAAATCAAGCGGATCTGGGCTTGCAGGCATCTTAGGTGCCTGTATCAACAGAAGAGTATCCAACATAGTCACAGAAGAGAGCCAGAGCACATATGGGTAGGCTCAATATGTATGTCTGATAATTTCAATCATGGAAGAAGCCCAGAGCAGAACAATGAGAAAATAAGTATTATGTGAGGAAACCATAAAATGAGTAGTCAGGTACGGTTTGGACAGCTTTCTAGCTTATTTTGCCTTGTGCATACTCACTCCAGAATATCTATTCAGCATACTTTGATGAATATTCCCACAGATTGTTGTTGCTGTAAATTGCTTTCTTGATTTCCTCTTTTTTACAAGGGTACCTTGGACTGTGCTTTCTGTTAACTGTCAACTACTGCTCCTGTAGCACTGCCTCACTGCTTTCTTTTGTATCAGGGTGGCTGTACATCTGTAGGAAACATATCAGACATGAACTATGTGATTTACTTGGTTTTCTTTTTCTTCACTGATTTGTCCTCTTTTTGCATGTGTCCTGGTTTCGGCAGGGATAGAGTTAATTTCCTTCCTAGTAGCTGGTACAGTGCTGTGTTTTGGATTTAGGATGAGAACAAAGTTGATAACACCGATGTTTTAGTTGTTGCTAGGTAATGCTTACACTAGTCAAGGACTTTTCAGCTTCCCATGCTCTACCGACTGAGAAGGCTGGAGGTGCACAAGAAGATGGGAGGGGGCACAGCCAGGACAGCTGACCCAAACTGGCCAAAGGGACATTCCATACCATGTGACGTCATGCTTATTACATAAACTGGGGAAAGCTGGCCGGGGGGACCGCTGCTCGGGGACTGGCTGGGCATTGGTTGGTGGGTGGTGAGCAATTGCACTGTGCATCACTTGCTTTGTGTATAATAATAATAATAATTATTATTATTATTATTACTACATTATTATTACTACATTATTATTATTATTATTATTATTATTATTATTATTATTATTATTATTATTATTATTATATTTCAATTATTAAACTGTTTTTATATCAACCTACAAGTTTTTCTCACTTGTGCTCTTCCAATTCTCTCCCCCATCCCACCGGGTGGGGGGGAGCGAGCGAGCGGCTGCGTGGTGCTCAGTTGCCAACTGAGGTTAAACCACGACAGCATGTTGCAGCAAGTTTCCCTCTGCTTTTGGTGCCTACTAAGTCTTTTATTGATCTGAAAGAGAATCAAATGTAAATATAAAAAATGAACTTGTGTGACATGCAAAATCCTCTTGTAGATTTTTTTCTCATTTGCAATAGATTTCGTGTTACTTCTTTTTTTCTACAACATTCTAGAAAGTAATGCACAAACTTATTTGGGTTTATTTGGACTTACTGGGATCACCAGTACATGGTGATATGGACTTACTAAAGTGAGTCCAGCAAAGGGCCACAAGGATGATTAAGGGATTGAAGCATCTTTTATATATGGGGAGGCTGAGAGAGCTGTGACTGTTCAACCTGGAGAAGAGAAGGCTCGGGGGTCATCTTATCAGTGTGTATTCCCTCCTTATGGGAGGGAATGAAGACAAGGGAGCCAGGTTTTCTCAGTAGTGCCCACTGACAGGACAAGAAGCAATGGGCACAAATGAAAAAATATGAAATTCCATCTTAACACAAGAAAGCACTTTTTTACCCTGAGGGTGACCAAGCCCTGGTGCAGGTTGCCCAGAGAGCAACTTGGACATGGTTCTGGGCGACCGGCTCTAGGTGACCCTGCTTGAGTAGGGGGTTGGACTTAGATGATCTCAATAGGTCCCTTCCAACCTCAACTCTTCTATGAATCTATGATTTCTTGCAGTTCTTTTCTCTGTGTTTTGTGATTAATGCTTGCCTGAAAGACAAACTAAGATTACATCATTATTCTGTAATTATTTTTTAGTAAGCAATCTTTTTATCTAGTAGTCCTGAAATTTTCTAGTCTTTTTTCCCCTCTCCATTACATCATATTTACAGTTCCATGATAATCTTTTTTCAGAATAATTCCATATGATCTTTGTAAATTTGTCTTTTATTCAGGGAACTGATGTTAATAACACTCATAATCCTCTAAATGTAGAAATCAAATGTCACAAAGTCAAGTGCTTGATTGACTTCTACTCAGCAAAAACATTTAAAAGTCCTGCATTAAGCTGGCTGTTCTAGTCCTTTCTGAAATAAACAATTGTCAGTAGATGTTTGTCACTTCCATGTTAAGATGATTGAGCAGTCTAATGTGTGTGTGGTCCTTTCCCCTCTCAATTCTTGGTCTAGTCTTGTAGTCTTATCTCTGTTACCTCTTTCCTTGGTCTGCAGGATCAGTGCTACATTGACTGGGAATTTTCCCACTGTGTTTCAGCCCACCTGTTTTACTAAAGGGAGTTTGTACAAGTTACTATAATAGCAATAATTTACATGGGTATCTTTTGAGAACTAGATGTATCAAACAGAAGTAGGTATACACAGGACAGTGGCTGCCACTTCTGGTTTTCTGAAAGGTGCAGAAAGTTTGCTACTAGACTCTGATGCATTTACTCAGTTATATTCCATTTTAAAGGAATTCGCTCATCAATATTGCTTATCGATGTACTTTTTAATCACAGAAATATAACTTTCTTGAATGCTCAAATAATATTCTTATTTTCAATTTGTATATCACAGATAATTGTATACAGCTGCCAATCAAGGAATGGTGCAGATTAATGATTGATAGTAGTCCTGATTATTTAAGTGTTTCACACATTTCCCAGTACATCAATTCTGTGCCCTTCACAGCATTTCTGGGGGGGTGGATAAGGACTGCTGTTGCACCCTTCTTTGATCAAGAGCTGAGGATAACTCAGCTTTGTAAAGAATTTGAAATGGTATCTCCTGACTTGTAGCAAAACTGGATGGCGCTGGGGTTTTTTTTGGGTGTACAATTTTATGGTTATTTATTTATTTTTTTACACAGATTATGAATTTTCAGGAACAATCAAGCATATGCTAGAAGAAAAAGGAGATACTTATACCGTATTTGCTATGTTGTTTCTAATACCAAATTTGCATTTAATGAGATGGTATAGTTGAATATTTGAAGTGAAACTAAAGTTTTTGAAACTGCTCAGACTTTTAGAAACATTAGTATCTACAGTTCGCTCTTGTCTCTCCAAAGCAGAACAGCTTTGACATCAGTAGTTACACTCCTTCATCTCCAAGGTCTATTTGCATATGGCATTAAAGAACATTTAAGGTGATTCCAGTTACCCCATGACTGAAATGTGAGACATGGCAGGAAGTATCCTAGCCCACCTACATATGTGATCACACAAAACAAAAATTATTTCCATGTATTACATGAATTTTGCTCTTTGGCATAACGATGGTTCAAAATAAGAAACACATGAAAGATCAATGTAAAATAACTGGACATGTCAAGTAGAACACCAATGAATTATTTTCATTAGCTTTAAAAACTGTCTACTGTAAGACTGTAAGACTTGTTTATGTGTACCATACAAACTTGGGATAAATCTTGTCAGTGTTTTTTTCCCTTATTCTTAACAACAAAAGGAAAAAAAATCTGTGATATTATGTGTCAGTTAATTATGTCTATTCAAATCCTTCACTCATGTTCTTGTTATCATGACATGGAAACAAGACTCATAGTTTGGGTCACTATCCAGAATGAAGAGGCATGAAGGAATTTGTTCCTTTTTCTGATTATACAAGTTGGGACAAGCTAAGCAGAGCATCACCAAACTGAATGGCAGTGATAACCATTGATGGGGATAAGGAGAACATGAGAGGTTTAAATAGTATATTAAACAATAAAAAGGAAGAGCAACGTATGGCTTTGGAAAAAGTGAGCAAGAAGTCGAGCTGTAGCTTAATTTGGAAAACAGCTTAAAGGTTTTGGAGTCTTTGTGTCTGTTGATTTATCTGAAATAGGTTTCCCACTTGCTTTGAACAATTTAGAAGAAGTCAGGTTTTCACAGTCATGTTAATGTGCAATGTGGTGCAGTAGAACAGATGCTCTATTTCAGTGTCCTAAGGCTCAGCATATGGGACTCATGGCTTACTCAATTAAGATAACCAATCGTCAGCTTGTGGAGTGTTTTTCAGGGCTTTCTGTTGTGATCTGGGAAGATATATTCTAAGTGACATACAGATCTACTTTTATACTTGGGTGTCGAGATCTAGATAAAAGTAGATCTAATCTAAATAAAGGTATCCTATATTTCAGAAACATCTAAAGGATCTGTATTTGGAAGAGGAGACTTGGATCTTCACAGAAATGAAAGTTTGTATCAATAGTATGTCATAATATATGGTTTCTATAAAAATATGCAAATGTATTGGCATAACTTGGAAATGGAAGCTGTTAAGGTTGTGGTTTTTTTTTTTTTTTTTTTAATTACTGTCAGCAGTTGATCAGCAAACATAGAATAACTACAAATTCATGATACAGTTCCATACTAGGTTCAGTTACACAGGACTTGATGCCAAGACACTCCTGTATGACTTGTACCTGATCACTGAATCGGGTACAGAAGTTACCAGTAGGTTTCCTTCTGTAGTGAGGTTGTCCTCCTGTCCTTCACAATAACTCTCTGCTAATATTAATTCTTTTCTTGCTCTTGTTCCTGACTTCCCTTTTATTACTGTCCTGAATAGCTAGTGCCACGAGAGTGAAGCGTCTGAAACTTTGATTACTCAACAGGTTTTGTCAGAATTGAGAGCACTACGGTATGTGGTCATAAAAATATACAGCATTTGCTATTGCCAATGACTGCTCAGTTATAAATTTACTGAAGAAGAGAGTAAACATTGTCATTGTGCTTTCAGACAGTATTCTCACAAATTTTTTTAATCTGCTGTCTGAATGTCTTTATTTTTCATTTTTGTTTTCCTACCACAATGAAAGAGAGATTAAATCTTAATCACATTTTAAAAAAGAAATTGATTCAGCAGCAGTCTAGGTGTTTGTTTGGTTTTTTTAATCACACTGTTTATTTTAGACTCTTCATTTGACACTGAATCTGTATATCAATTGAACTCTGAGCATTTTGATTCCTACAGCAGAGACCCTGTGTTCCTCTAAATGTATCATTTCTGCTTGTAAATACTTTTTCTTTTCTGCCTTGTATTGTCCTGCATTTTATTTTTATTGTTACAGGAAGCCAGGGAAAATGACAATGCAAATAGAGCACTGTGCTTTGCAGATGAACACTGTGTCAGGACATGACATCAGCTACAGGGCCCTGGACTGCTCGTTCTGCTTTACTTCATACTATTAATTGACTTTACTGCTTTACTTCGTACTACTCATGGAGCTGTGAGAGAAGTGGATGGAAAGATGACACTGGTTCTTCTTTAAAGTCTTTCTACCTATCAAAGACATTGTGAAGGTGCAGCATTGCAAACTTCCTGTTTCCTGATGGTAATTCTTTAGTCTTACTCTGTCTTTCTTAATGTGGTTTTAGAAGAAATTGGGTTTTTAATTTTTTTTTTTTTTTTAATTTCCAAACAAATACAATGTCTATAGAGTCAGGCACCAGCACTACAGCATCCTCTCTCTCTGCTACTTTGGCAGTCTCTGTAATAACCAAAGTAGATTAGATTAAAAACAAAATCAGAAAGAAAAACTGATGAAAAATTTGGCTGTTGAAACCAAAATGCTCTGTAGAAAAATGATAGTTCTGATGACCAAATTTGGTAAGGTTTTCCAGACTCAGGATGCGAAGATGAGAGGCCCTTTCACATTCTGTCTTGGAATGCATGATACAGGGCTGTAGCATCTGTTCTGCTTGGTGGGAAGAGGGATTTGAAACTGACTCTGCCACCTTCCCTTTGAGAGAAATGAAAATATGTCTCGGTTTTATACTGATGAAAGTTGAGAACAACTATCAAAATCTTGCTTTTTTCATGAAACAAAGTTCATTTTTTTCCTGAAGTCCTACAGATAACACTGTGTAAGAGTGATCTTGAAAAGAAGAATGACCTTCAGTGGTACAATCTCCCAGTTGGTCTCCTGTCTTCCATTTTATGTTTGTCTTCTTGGAGATGTGGCAAAACCAGTGGATTTGGGGATGGAGTGTGGGGACCGTCAGCAATTCTGCATTGGCACCACAGCTTCTGAAAGAGAATGGGAGAGTAACAGATTTTTGGGGGGTTGGAAGAATTTTTTAGGGGGAGGAATTCTCTCTGGCAGCTGGCAGGGGGACACAGATGGATGTCTGATGAAAGAGATATATAGTCCTTACATTTCTTTAGATTAAGATGCAGGTCAGGGTCACCAGATCACAAAGGTGGCTTACGTGAGACCTCCCTTTCTCTTACTGAGTCTGTTCTGTGAGGAGATAAAGGCTAGAGCCAAAGTTCCAAAGAATCAGATTCTACAGGGTTCTGGAAATATTTATTAATTTCAGTAATATTATTTTGATTTGAATTACATGGCAGTTTAAAAAGAAACTTTCTCTCCTAATTTAGGTGTGTCTGGCTGCAGTTTGCTTGCCATTGTTTTATATTGGTGTAAACTACTGCCTCCAATTTCCTTTCAGCCTAAGTCTGATGCGAACAAAACCAACAATCCACAAAACAACAAACCTACTAGTGTAAGAACTTGCACTGACTTGTACTATTAATGAATACTTGGCTTATTGGTCATTGTCCATATCAATAGCTCGAAGCAGTTGGGTCAATATTGCCTGTTTAGCTGTTGCCTTTTGAGCTATCTGTGAGAGAATCTACATCAATTGTCTGTGGGTTTGCAGTAGTGACTTGTTGCATCTTACCTCCCACTTTAAATAGTAAGCTCTTTTGATCAGAGAGCTGGTTTCATCCTAGTGTCTACATCAGGAGTTAATTGTCCTAGTCACCCTTTATAGTCAATATAATCAATATAGTGTGTTTTCAGATGAAAGTAAATCTAAATAAAGTAACATGAGCTGTGTATTCAGCAATGTGTCTTTCTCCTTATTAAGGTAAAGCAAGGCTAGCAAGCTAGCTCCGATGAAGGAAGTTAGAATTAAGTGAGGTGAATACTGCCAGATCTGTCAGCTAGTTATTTTGTGTGGTGTTGTACATGTTTGTCCTGCGCATTGAACTGCTGGTTCTGACACAGGCTCTTACAAGTGATCAAGCAGAGAGTGCTTGTCCCTTTTCTGCAAAGAAAATCAAATGAAAGGGGCAGAAGGCATGGAAATGACCATGACTTATGTCCCGAATCAAGGTCAGTAAATAATATTCAGCTGCCATTTAGGGAATTAAATGAAGTTGTTTCCTGTCCAGAGAAATAACTCATTAATTAGATTTTCTATGTCTAATTTAATCCAAGACTTGTAGAAAACATCAATCTAAGATCTAAGCACGTGGAATTTGCAAGACGTTGACAAAACTCTGAGGCTTTGTTCACAGTGGGATTTCCATTGTTGCCCTTTCATGAGGGCTAAAAGACATCCTGAGGTGTCAGAGGGCTTCTGTTTCAGGCACAGAGGAGTGTCTGCATTCTGATCCCCACAACAGGCATTGCAGCTCTTGCATGTGCTGCAGTTACAGTAGGCTAACTTGGCGGTAGTTCACGTTTGAGTTAGGTACAGATGCTAGTGGGTAGTTGGAGATCCAGACACTCCCTTGCTACTGAGGAGGAAGAATATTCATCTGTGCTCTCCTACAGCCATGAGGTACTTTGCTTCTAACCAAACAGAGCTTTAAGCAACAAAAACTAAGATAATATGTCTGTCCAGCATGTGTGATAAAACTGGATCGGAGCCATCATATACCCCCTAATCCTACAAATACTTAGGTGCATGCTTCCCTCTTAAGCACATGAGCTGTACCAGAGGTGGAAGTATTGCCTACTGCGTACTTGGAAGATCTAAGATGTAGTGGCAGAATTTTGAAATATGGAGAAACCTTATGGTTAAAATAAAAAGTTTTTATGGAGAAGTAATCTTCTTACCTGTTACATCAACGGCAAAAGTCCCTCTGACTTGAAGACTGCCCAGTTACAATCAAGCATATCTGAGGCGTAACACATCTCGAAGCATATGGATATGAATAGAGAAAGACCATCAATATGCATCAATACCTTGAATCAGAACTGAAGAGAGGTGCTAAATATGTTTGCATTTGACACTGTTAACTCTCCTGAAGCAATATTTGTAAAAGCTTTTAAAAAGTGTTTGCATCAGGTGGGAAAATGTGATGCCATCTGTTTACCTCACACAAGCACATGTTGGTTTGTGCAAACTAGTTATTATGCATATTATAACTGACTTGACAAGCAAACACCTGTTTGTTTCTACAAATACCAGTACTGAAGTTTGCACACACTCCCACAGCCACAGAGGGGCCATCTGAAAAGTGAAGTCATGCTGAACAAGAGCAAATGAAGACAGCATTAAGTACTGGTCACAGGGTAATCTTCATTGTTCCTTATGGATATGAGTGAGTCTGTGCTCCATCATCTTAATTTATAATCATTTCAGTATGATTACACTGACTTTCAACCTTTTATTTCTCTTGAATGTTATGTGTATTTCTCATCATCATAGATGTTGGTAAGATGCACATGGGCAGAAATGCCACTGTGTGGAAATCGGAGGGTGAACAAGCTAAGAAGCATGATGCTTTGGCTAGACAGTGCTCTGAAGCCTCTGGCAGCAGAAGGAACCCTAACCCTCCCCCCTGAACGGAGGGGCAGAATCACCTCCCTTGACCTGCTGGTCGCGCTTCTTTTGATGCAGCCCAGGAAACGGTTGGCCTTCTGGGCTGCAAGAGCACATTGCTGGGTCATGCTGAGCTTCTCATCAACCAACACCCCCAAGTCCTTCTCCTCAGGGCTGCTCTCAGTCCATTCTCTGCCCAGCCTGTATTTGTGCTTGGGATTGCCCTGACCCGAGTGCAGGACCTTGCACTTGGCCTTGTTGAACTTCATGAGGTTCACACTGGCCCACCTCTCCAGCCTGTCAAAGTCTCTCTGGATGGCATGCCTTCCCTCCAGCGTGTCGACCGCACCACACAGCTTGGTGTCATTTGCAAACTTGCCGAGGGTGCACTCAATCCCACTGTCCATGTTGCCAACAAAGATAAACAACACTGCACCCAATATCAACCCCTGAGAACTGCTGCTTGTTACTGGTCTTCACTTGGACATCGAGCCATTGACTGCAACTCTTTGAGTGTGACCATCCAGCCAATTCCTTATCCACCGAGTGGCCCATCCGTCAAATCCATGTCTCTCCAATTTGGTGACAAGGATGTTGTGCGGGACAGTGTCAAATGCTTTGCACAAGTCCAGATAGATGACGTCAGTTGCTCTTCCCTTATCCACCAATGCTGTAACCCCGTCATAGAAGGCCACCAAATTTGTCAGGCATGATTTGCCCTTAGTGAAGCCATGCTGGCTGTCACCAATCACCTCCTTATTTTCCATGTGCCTTAGCATAGTTTCCAGGAGGATTTGTTCCATGATCTTGCCAGGCACAGAGGTGAGACTGACTGGCCTGTAGTTCCCCGGGTCTTCCTTTTTTCCCTTTTTAAAAATGGGGGTTATGTTTTCCCTTTTCCAGTCAGTGGGAACTTCGCCGGACTGCCATGACTTCTCAAATACAATGGATAGTGGCTCAGCAACTTCATCCGTCAGTTCCTTCAGGACCCACGGGTGGATCTCATCAGGTCCCATGGACTTGTGCACCTTCAGTTTCCTTAGATGGTCTAGAACCTGATGTTCTCCTACAGTGGGCGGTTCTTAATCATCCCAGTCCCTGCCTTTGCCTTCTGCAACTTGGGCGGTGTGGCTTAAGCACTTGCCAGTGAAGACTGAAGCAAAAAAGTTGTTGAGTATCTCAGCCTTCTCCAGATCCTGGGTAGCCAGGTCTCCTGTTTCCTTCCGGAGAGGGCCCACATTTTTCCTACTCTTCCTTTAATCACCGATCTTGTTGCAATGTAAGCAGGTGGTAAAACAAAAAAAAAAAAGAAAAAAGCTATGAGACTGTTGGTAAGACATGTTTGTTGTGGGATAAGCAAAGAGTCACAGAGAAAGCTGATTCCATAGCAAACGATCAAGGAAACCAGGAAAAGGTAAGTGCAATACAGTCCCTTTAGTCACATCTTCCAAATGCATGGGACGATCCGAAGATGTGCATGAACTCACAGCAGACAAAAAATCAGAGAGCTGAGCTGGGCCAAGCTGGTACAGGTCTGGCAGATATTGTTTGTACTCCTTGCCATGTTCCACCGGCTGGGCAACACTGTAGTACAGAGCAGAAATAGAAGAAACCAGCTGTGCATAGGAGGCAGAAACATTTTAAGTTACGGGTATTTCTGTCTCTTCCCCATCTCCCTTGCTATTTGGTCACAGCTGGCAAAGATGGTGATAAGGTGTGAAACCCTTATAAAACAAGTAGTAATTAGAGGGAAGTGGAGGAAACAGAAATGAACAGGCAGTGAATCTTTTGCCTTCCAGTCTTCTGGATCTATTTATAAAAGTACAGACACCAATGTTGAAATTAGAGAGATTAGATTTCATTATGCTGAGAAATTTCTCCCGTGAGGACTGCATTTGTCATCCTGTGTAATGAAAACCTGATTTTGACAGTTCCATCTGTAAGTAACACTCCACCATGCAAATGCTAGGCTGTGACTCATCGTGCCACAGAAAACAGGCCTGCATTTGTAGAGCGACTTTCCACTTTGTCTTACGCACTCACTTTTTTTTTTATTTCTTGTATTAAGGAAGCTTCTATCCACCATTGTTCAGCAAATAAGATCTCATCAAGTGCATCATCTTCATCCTGACAGAATTGATTCAGGAGCTGAATTATATACCAAGTAATTGGAATGACCTAGCAGGGAATGTGCCTGAATTTATAAATAGGATCTGAACTCAAATAACATATAAGTAGGTAATAAACCAATCTCCAGATTTCCTGGTAAAGTCTCATTATCAGCATCCAACACCTCCTTGATTAGGTTGCTCTCCTGGTATAAAATCCAGTTTATTACTTTTCCTTTTAAATAATGAATTATTCTATTGGGCTCAGTCAGGGGTTTGTAACTGAAAGATTTTGGGAGCTGTTCTAGAGAGACTGGGATTGTTTTACTTTTCTTTTATGTTGTAGCATGGCATCATGACATGGGAAAAGTGGTAAATTTTTTTAAAGGTTAGCTTTCCAGGTTTCTGTTATCAGACTATCTTTATACAGCAGATTTTTTTCCTGAAATTCCCCACACGAATCATAGAATAGAATCATAGAATCATTAAGGTTGGAAAAGACCTCTAAGATCATCGAGTCCAACCGTCAACCCAACACCACCACCCACTAAGCCATGTCCCTAAGTGCCTCATCTACTCGTCTTTTAAATACTTCCAGGGATGGGGACTCAACCACTTCCCTGGGCAGCCTCTTCCAATGTTTCACCACTCTTTCAGTAAAGACATTTTTCCTTACATCCAATCTAAACCTCCCCTGCCGCAACTTGAGGCCATTTCCTCTCGTCCTATCGCTTGTTACTTGGGAGAAGAGACGGACACCCACCTCGCTACAACCTCCTTTCAGGTAGTTGTAGAGAGCGATGAGGTCTCCCCTCAGCCTCCTTTTCTCTAGGCTAAACAACCCCAGGTCCCTCAGCCGCTCCTCAGAAGACTTGTTCTCCAGACCCCTCACCAGCCTCGTTGCCCTTCTCTGGACACGCTCCAGCACCTCAACGTCCTTCTTGTAGTGAGGGGCCCAAAACTGAACACAGTATTCGAGGTGCGGCCTCACCAGTGCCGAGTACAGGGGCACGATCACTTCCCTACTCCTGCTGGCCTCACTATTTCTGATACAGGCCAGGATGCCATTGGCCTTCTTGGCTGCCTGGGCACACTGCCGGCTCATGTTCAGCTGGCTGTCGACCAGCACCCCCAGGTCCTTTTCTGCCAGGCAGCTTTCCAGCCACTCTTCCCCAAGCCTGTAGCGCTCATGGGGTTGTTGTGGCCCAAGTGCAGGACCCGGCACTTAGCCTTGTTGAACCTCATACAGTTGGCCTCGGCCCATCGATCCAGCCTGTCCAGGTCCCTCTGCAGAGCCTTCCTACCCTCGAGCAGATCAACGCTCCCGCCCAACTTGGTGTCGTCTGCAAACTTACTGAGGGTGCACTCGATCCCCTCATCCAGATCATCGATAAAGATATTGAACAAGACCGGCCCCAGTACTGAGCCCTGGGGAACACCGCTCGTGACCGGCCGCCAACTGGATTGAACTCCATTCGCCATAACTCTCTGGGCCTGGCCATCCAGCCAGTTTTTGACCCAGTGCAGAGTACACCTGTCTGAGCCGTGAGCCGCCAGCTTCCCTAGGAGAATGCTGTGGGAGACGGTGTCAAAGGCCTTACTGAAGTCCAGGTAGACCACATCCACAGCCTTTCCCTCATCCACTAGGCGGGTCACCTGGTCATAGAAGGAGATCAGGTTGGTCAAGCAGGACCTGCCTCTCATGAATCCGTGCTGGCTGGGCCTGATCCCCTGGTTGTCCCGCTCATGCCTTGTGAGCGCCCTCAAGATGAACCGCTCCATAATCTTCCCCGGCACGGAGGTCAGGCTGACAGGCTTGTAGTTCCCCGGATCCTCCTTCTGGCCCTTCTTGTAGATGGGCGTCACATTAGCAAGCCTCCAGTCGTCCGGGACTTCCCCTGTTAACCAGGACTGCTGATAAATGATGGAGAGTGGCTTGGCGAGCACCTCCGCCAGCTCCCTCAGCACTCTCGGGTGGATCCCATCCGGCCCCATAGACTTGTGAGCGTCCAGGTGGTGTAGGAGGTCATTGACTGCTTCCTCTTGGATTATGGGGGGTTCATCCTGCTCGCCGTCCCCGTCTTCCAGCTCGGGGGGCCGAGTACCCTGAGGATAACTGGTCTGCCTGTTAAAGACTGAGGCAAAGAAGGCATTGAGTACCTCAGCCTTTTCCTCATCCTCGGTGACAATGTTCCCCCCCACATCCAATAAAGGATGGAGATTCTCCTTGGCTCTCTTCTTGTCATTAATATATTTGTAAAAACATTTTTTGTTGTCTCTGACGACAGCGGCCAGATTGCGTTCTAGCTGGGCTTTTGCCTTTCTCATTTCCTCTCTGCATGACCTAACGAGATCCCTGTACTCTTCTTGAGTTGCCTGCCCCTTCTTCCACAAGCGGTAAACTCTCCTTTTTTTCCTGAGTCCCAGCAAGAGCTCCCCTTTCAGCCAGGCCGGTCGTCTTCCCCGCCCGTTCTTCTTACGGCGTACAGGGACAGCCTGCTCCTGCGCCTTTAAGACTTCCTTCTTGAAGATCGTCCAGCCTTCCTGGACCCCTTTGCCCTTCAGGACCGTCTCCCAAGGGACTCTCTCAACCAGCGTCCTGAACAGGCCAAAGTCCGCCCTCCGGAAGTCCATGGTTGCGGTTTTGCTGGCCCCCCTCCTTACTTCACCAAGAAGCGAGAATTCTATCATTTCATGGTCGCTAAGCCCAAGACGGCCTCCGACCACCACATCTCCCACCAGTCCTTCTCTGTTAGTAAACAGCAGGTCGAGCGAGGCACCTCCCCTGGTAGGCTCACTTACCAGCTGTGTCAGGAAGTTGTCTTCCACACACTCCAGGAACCTCCTAGACTGCTTCCTCTCTGCCGTGTTGCATTTCCAGCAGACATCCGGGAAGTTGAAGTCCCCCACGAGAACAAGGGCTAGCGATTGAGAGACTTCCTACCTAGGGTAGGAACTGAGGGTAGGAATGATATATTCTTGGCTTTTCACAATACATTTTGAGTATTACCAGTTTGAAAGTTTTCTTAAGATCTGTTCTCAAGACTATTTTCAAAGTTCAAAAGTTCTCCTTCATGGTTTCTTTATTACTGTAATACAATAGACGAGATTTGAGAATACTTTTTCAAAAATATGGAAAGTGGTTGTAGGCTGGATGAGAGCTTAAGGGTTAAGAAATGACCAAATCTCAATGTTCTGCTTGTATTTGCCACTCTGCTTTAGTTGTCTTAGGGAGAGCTTTTGCTGCAAAACAGACCTAGATGCAGCATTTCAATGCATGCAAAATGAATGACTAGGGGATCTATCGCATGCTTCAGTGTGGACGACTGTAGAAGCTACAAATTGACAAGGAATGTTCTGGGGTTTGTTTTTTTTTTTTCTCCCTCCGGATTATTTGGGTTTGTTATAGTTATAGATGAGATGTGGGAACAACGGACCAGAGTCCTGAGGGTTATAGCGAGATGCTTGCACTTGTTTGGCTTGCATAATTTGCTCACCTTTTTAGGTTTGAATGGGTTACTTGAGCTGCAGTCAGGAAAAAAATGTCCTCATCTCTAAGTAGCAGAATCATCTGTCCATGTCACCCCAACTTGTTCTATGCCAGCCATGGTTATGAGTGATAACTGTTTTTTTTCTACCCTCCGTCTGTTTAAAATTAAGTGGAGTAAATGTTGTACGGAAGGAGGTGCTTTGACAGATGAATTTCTAGAGCTCTGGACTATCAGCAAAACTGCAGTCTGAAACTACAAATAGTGGCCAAAAATGTTCCTATGTATGGTCTAGACAGTCCCAAGGTTAGTTCTGAGTTTATTAATATCTCAATTAAAAAACATATCTGGATTAAGTTGGGATATCTGGTTGCAGATTAGAAATGACTGTACATGTTCTAATGGTTTCTTCTCTCCCTGCAGTGTAGGAAATAGTATATTGCATTGTTTCTACTTTTTTTTGAACTCTGAATGCCAGAGTTTCAAAAATATGCGGGGTCAGTTTTTATCATTATGTGGCTGATTCAATGTCATTTAAATTGTCATATATATCAACATATATATAAAAATACATGCATGATTTATGTCAGCAATTCCTGTTTATACATTCAAAAGAGCTTTCCATAGAACTTGAACTTCTGAGTGACTATGTAATTTACAAAGGAAGTCCTAAGTCACTGAGTCACTTTTGAAACATTGCAGCTTGCTATTACGTTGCCATAATGTAAAATCAGCCTGCACTCCTCCTCTAAAAGCTTGTATATGTGGTGATACAAGAATGTAGTAACTGGCAGTGTGAATTCACTGGATACCTGTAGAGGCATTTATTTGCTGTGTCTTATTTATCCCTCTAACACATTGGCAATTTTCCTATGCAGACAGCCTTAGGATTCCACAAGTTGGTTCCTGTTGAAATTTAACCTTTCTGCCTCACCTTATATTTTTTCCCAAAGAAAATAGTTGCCCCATCTTTACTCTCAAAAGTGAAAACAGTTTCTTTCAGTGCTTCAGCTGGCAAAAACATTTTGAAGAATAAGCTGCTAACACTAATACACAGAAGCGTTTGCATACTGTGGTACTATATAGGACCTGTCAAAACCCTTAAATCAGTGATTCTTCCCACCACCAATCCTGCAGAGGGGCACCTGGAGTCAATTAATTCGGATTAAGAGGAAGGAATATATAGTGTCTCTGGCCTTGCATGACAGATGAAGGGGATAATGGTGGCTCACTTGGTTCTTTTTCTTGTAGCTGAAAAGTATAGTGTTTTCTCACATGTGTGACTAAGAACTGTCAAACCATGGCAAGTATTTTATTTATTTATTTGGTCTTGTAGGTTTCTAGCTATTAAGTTTAAAGGTCCTTGGGGAGCAGCTGTAGAAGGCAGTGGAGAGGAGGGCTCTGGGCTAACGTTTTGCTGCCCTGTTTTATTTTACCAAATGAGAGAATGCATGCAGTTTAAGAGAGATTGCAGTTCTTGACATATGATGAATAAAACTAATATTGAGAGGCTTTTTGGGGCTCTGTGTGTGGTCTGTTGTAGTTAGTGATGTGCAGTACATCAAGCTTGTTGCTGTTTTAAGGCTGTATCTCTAGCTGTCTTAAACTGATGGAAATCTGAGGCTGTGTTCATTTTGTTTGCCTAGTAATTTCTTAATCTTTCTAACTGAAGAACTTTGTCTTTTCCTTGTGTTATGGCATTTGATTTTTGACAAGTTTTGGTTTTTTCTTTTTTTCCATCCAGAATAGTTCAGTTCCTCTGGCAGTTGTGCAAATAATGTAGGAAGAGCCAATTTTAAATAATACTCCTACTTGTAGTATAAATAATCTTTGTGTAAAAATTCTAGTTGAGAAACACCATTAAAATATTAAGAAGATGAAAATCATACTGATGTTAAAGTTTAGCTTTTCCCTAATTAATGCTGTGAATACTCCTGGGATGAGCAGAATTGCTTTCACACTCTGGAGAGTTGCTACCTTCAAACAAATATATTTCTTTTTCAATCTTATATTATCCAGATGTTGCAATATTTTGTTTACTGTGTTCTTTAAGAATACATCTAAAAGAAAATGAGATGTGCCATTACAAATAGGGTGAAAAGAAAGACCTGTAAAAGGACTATAAATGGTAAGATGCACATAAGATTTACTTTTATCAAACTCTAAAAAAATTTTTCTTGTGTAATGCTTGCTTGATAAATCTTAACTTCACCGTTCCTAAAGTGGAAGTCCGTAAGATTGTAAAAGCATGTATTTTTACCTTTTAAAAACTTATTTCTACTTATTTCTATTGGAACAACTTGGAAACTTTTTAAAAAATAATTTGTAATTTATAGTCAAATTGTGCTATCTATTTTGAGTCAAAAAATACTGCAGTTTAGCTCAACCCACATTAGCATTAATTTAAGATAAAAGATGGCGGTTGAATATGTCAGTTATCCCTGAATTGAACATGTAAACCTAGGAAATTTATAGTTAAAATCACATGAGGAATAGACTGAAGAAAATCTTAGTGTAAATGTACATCATTAGGATATGCAAAAGCCATTAATTTGTGTACTTTTTACATAGCTTTTGATTAAGATTTTTTCTAGAGTTCATGGACTTCTTTGAAATTTAAACATAAGTCTAGATTCCCAGGATTAGCATAACTTAACTAAAAGAGTAATTTTCCCATAGTCATGTTCCTCATGTTATCAGCTTTAATTCTATGCGAATATAATACTTTTGTGGGAAATTATATTTCCTACAAAACAGTGGATTTCATAAATAAACACTAACATTTTCTGGGGATTTAATTTAGGATTAATCTGAGTTATTTCTAATGAAATAACATCCTTAAATCCTTCTCAAAAGCAAACAACCTTTCTTATTACAAGATTAAATATATCTTCCAAAGCCTTTCTTGTGTTTTGGGTGCTGCTGTTTGTTTGAAATGCATCAGCTATCGAAGTATAATTACAAGTTCTGAACAACAGCATTCATGGTAACATGCAGCCCAAAGCCTAGAGTGGCAAATGGGAGAAGCAAACTATTGATAAGAACTCTTGACATGTTTCCAATCTCTGTTATATTACTGAATTATCACAACAAACAAACTTGCTGATGCAAATTATGAGTAGAAGAAAGCTTGTGAGTGGCTGGGTCTCCTTTCAGTCTCCTTTTTAATACAATTGCTGAGCCTGTTTAGAGCATTATAATAAGATGAGCAACAAATTGTTAACAGTTTAGCTTAATTATAGTCTAAAGTCATCAATTAAACCTGAACATAAGATTTCCAGTAAGAGTTAAATCTGTGATCATTAATAATATCACTAGAGGAAAAGATGAAACTCTGAGAAAGGGTCTTTTCCCAAAATTAGTCAAAAGATACAGTTGTTAGTTAATTTCACCAACTCATTCTGGTCCTGAAAACGAAAGCTGAATATTTTGGGGAGATAGTCTAACATAAGGGCTGAATCATCGCTTTGAGTAGAGAATATAACTCAGCCATACCAAATGTCACAGTTCCTAACTCATTTAATTTCTTTTTCATGTGGGTATGTGGACATACACAGAATATTCCTGGGTTAGGAAAAGGAGAAACAGGAAAAATGATACTAAAATGGAAGACAAACACCCCAAAATCAGAAAATTACAGAAGTTGTCTGGTCCTATTTTAATATATGTACATGTGACTTCCTGGTTTTTATGGGTATACATGCATCATTACAGGATCACATATTATTCTGTCATCCGTTTTGGCCTCAGTCAGTGCCATTCATCAGGTGTATCAGCTCTTCTCCCTCATTAGTTCTTTCCATAACTTCCGTTCCAATCTCTCACCCAGGATCCATGTCCCCCATTTTTTCCACCTCTGATATGCTATGTTTCTTTACAGCTGATGAAGGTAGCTGTATGCTTTTTGATGTTGTTTAGACAGAGACACTGCAAATACTGTACAGATTTTGTTTCTGTGTTCCTCTTGGGTCTAGAGCCTTCACACAGCATGGTCTAGAGCAGTAAGGAAATGGAAATTCATACGAAACCCTTGACAGCTGCAGCCACAATCTGCAGATAATTAAGCTACCCAAGTCCAGCAGGATTCTAATGATCATGTGCAAGTTTTTTCTCCCCCCCTGTAACTTAGCTACAGCAAGTAGATGGAGCTCCTGACTCTTTCTGCAGTAGTCTGGAACACATTGTGAAGAGGTAAAATGTAGTTAAGATAGATTCAATTAAATCTGACCAAATGTCTTCAGAGTGAGTGACAAGAATATGCAAAAAAAAAAAAGCTTTGCAACTCTCCACAACAAAGCACACAGTTTGTAAGCCTTAAACAGACAATTTGGTTTTGGTCAGTTTGTCAAGAAAAAAATCTTTTACTCTGATCTTGTTTAGGCTGAAGCTTTCCTCACACGTGCACACACAAATCACTTGACATAGGCATTTAGAGCATGGAAAATTCCAGCCTAAATGACTTCAAGGTTCATGATAGCATGAGCAAGTAAAAAATAGGTCTTTGCTTGGGAAATTTGGACAACCTTGCTGGTAAACATTGTCACAAGCTCTGTCCCTAAGAATAAGGACAGATGTCTTTCCCTTTCCATTACTAAGATTGCTTTCTTATGCTAATACCATTATCTGAAATGAAGTATGTTACACAGGAAAAACAAAGAATGTCCATGAAATCAAAAGCTCAGTGTTACACAACAATACACTTCAAATTATCCCTTTTATCTAAGTCTATAGAAAGAAGATACAAAGCTTCCTCCAATCCAATAACCTATTCCTTTAGAACTGAGCTCTGCTATTGGACATATGTGATGCTTTCATTGTTTCACAGGGAATGGTTTGCACTAGGCTCAAAATTAGACCTTTGTTAAAAACATTTGAAATTAACATAATGGAAGTAGCAAGAAATGCAGATGGGGTGTGTGGAAACCTTGTTTTTGAATAAATGGCATTAGTAGATTTTTTGATCTCAGATACCTTTTAGTTACACTGAGTTTCTATGCAAATTTTAAGAGCTTTCAGAGACCCCAGCCAGCTGGCTGAAGTGCAAATTCTACTATTAGCCAAAAAAAATGGAAACAGCCCAAGAAATGGGTCTCCTGCCTACTGACTCTGTTTCAACGGATTGTGAATGTCAGCTGGCAGCCAGGGCTGTTGGGGAGTTGCAGCGGTAAAGGCTGTAGCAGAATATACCCTGCCCACACAAAAATTTCAAGACTATTTAGCTTGTCAGTCCTAGTTTCTCTCTGCAGCTGAAGTCATCTCCTGTAACACATTCATGAAGCATACTACCCCTCAACAAACATGCTCATTCTAACAGAGTATTCTGTTTCTCACTGCACTTGCAACATTAATTTAAGACTAGGATGTTAATGTGTTACCCCTACCTGAAACCTTAAGTGCTGTTTCTAGCATTCGAGAACTGGATTTTGCATCAGATCAAAAAAAGATGCAACTTGCCTGCATATGTTCAGGCTTTTGGTTGTGTATCTCGATGAACTGGGGCTTCTAATGCTGCAGACTGGCTAATCGTTTCCATTAAGGAGATTTTTCCAGTCTTTTTCACGTGGTCCAAGAGTTCTTTTTCCATGGATATCTGAACGCTTTCTGGCACACTGAAGCCTACTGTAAATATTGTGGTTTTTTTAGAGATATAGTCACTACTTTCTTAAAAGTAACTTTATGGATTCCCAGTGGTCTGTAAATTGCTGATTGAAGCCCAACAGCCTCAGGAGTCTTTCTGTGATCCTCAGATCTTGTTGAAACTAGTCTTGAGTGGTACCTCTTCTAAGCTTGGGTAAGCCATGTTGGTTTTGTTCGCCTCTGTCTCCCGGAAGCCACAAGTATAAAACAGTCTTTTGTCATATGCAAAATAGGTACATGGTCTTAAATGATGACTTTTTTAAAACGTGTGGTGCAGATAACTTGTAAAGAGTTGTGAATTGGTGCTCTTTCCTAAGTGCATCATTAATACACTGTAGATAAGGTGTTTCAGACTGCTGGCTATATTTTTTTTATCTCATTCTTTGTTTTAGGAGATTTCAGTGTGACTCTAGAAGCTGTTAAGAATCTGTGTTGCATGTACCAATGAGGTAATGTGATCACTTTGAAGTGACAGCAGTGGCATCTTCTGTAAGGAAGTTCTCATTTGGTCTATAAGATAAACTTCTACATACAACCAACTATATTTGCTGGTAAATTGCTGCTATACGTACATAACTTGTTCCCCAGCTTGCTTTGCTTGCAGAAGACTTGTTCTTTCCATTCTGAATATGGAGGCATAGTTAAGCTAATGTGACATAGCAAGAACAGAGATGATGAAGTGGGAGAACCCGGGTAGAGTATTGGGGGAGTGAAGGTAGGCAGGGACAGGATTTGGCCCTGCTTTTCAGAAGGAGAGGTAAAGAGGATCATGCACATGAAATCGTAACGTTGAGGGTAAGGAGTGGTGACACGGCTGTGCAAATGTGGGACAAGAGCACAGCTATGCACTGGCACAGAGCTGGGAATCCATGCTGTTGCTGCCTAGATGTGCTCTATGGCAGCTTCCACCTTCAGAAACTTGGCTTCTGTACTTGTGGGGTTTTTTGTTTTTATTATGTTTTGTTTTGATTCTTCTTGACATGCTTTGTCACAATTAATTTCATTTGAGATAGTTTTTGAGATAGTTTCCTTATTTGGAAAAAAAAAGTTTGCAAAATAATACAGTGGCATTCAGCTTTCATGCTAAGATTTTTCCATGAAATGCAGCATAGAGTAACTTATTCTGTAATAAATTGTTCATTCTGCTCTGTAAAACTAAGTAAGAACTAAAGAGGAAGTGTAGCAGAGGACAGCAGTCTTATTTGTAGAAAAAAAACCCAGAAATGTGAGAAGAAAGTACATTTTATCTTCAGCCTAATTACCAATATAGAAGAATACAATCTTGATTGAATACATGCTGAGTTAAGTCTTTGGTGTAGAAAACTACCTTTGTTTTTGTGTATTTGTGCAGCTGTGAGTCCATTCAGTTCATTTTCCCATCTTTCTATCAGTAAGTGGAAGCCCACGTGATAGATGAGTTTATGTGCTTATAAAGGCGTCCACCTGATTTGCTTTTTGAAACCAGGAAGCCATACTTGTCCCTTGAGCAACTATTTTCTAATTTTTTTGTCTAGTATTTTATACAGCTTTTTTTCCAGGGTGAAGGACACCCTTCCCCAACCACCGTGTGTGTGCGTGTGCAAGCATGCACATGTGTTGTTCTTTAGTGTATGGGAGGGAAGGAAGAGAATTTGAATTTGGCCTGCTATTCTGGGCCACTAAACCTGTCTTATCTGAAAGACATTATGAGCTATGAATAGCTAAGTACACTCCAGCGTGTACATTAGACTGTTTCCTTCCTTTTTTAGTCAAGAGTGGCACTCAGCGAGCTGGAGATATTGGGGGGGAAAAGAACTTAAGTTATCTTTTAGACCTATGAAGAAGCAGCTAGGAATGGCTTTGATGTTTTTCTTTGGCTTTAAGTAGGACTGAGACAAGGATGTGGTTAAGCTGTTTAAAGTTCACAAAAAAACCCACAACCCCTGAAAAAACCAAACAGCCTTAGCCATGCAGCCAGTTACTGGGAGTTGTATAGATAAATTCTCTAGTTGGCTTTCAAAGCCTCAAGCAGATGTTTTTGTCTTTGACTATCTCCAGCTCAATAGCAAAGACTCTTGTTCCAGCAATATTAAGTATCCTGTTTAGTGTTGGTGGAAATGGAATTTTGACCTCCATTATAAAACTTTCCCCTAGAGCTTAGCTTTCCTAGTGCAGCATGATGTTTGCTTTTTTCCTTACCATTTCCTTCTGCAGTTATATCCCAAAATGTTCTTGTCCTGTTCTCAGTCCAGTCAATCTTTACCATTATTAATGATCCTGGATAATCCTATTGCTTTCTTTTAGCTGCACTCCTGGATGTTTACAGGACGATGAAGTGATTCTATTATGGTTATACTTCAAAGTATTAAAATAATGATTCAGAAACTAGATAGCTATGCTATTTTCAGTAACTGCAACATAAAAATCTTTACTGTAACATTAGATGTATCCAAATTAGTGAGGCAACTGCATCTTAAAATTGAAGACATTTACTTAATGAAGTACCAAGCTTACAAAATCGTATAACTTTGCTAGAGAAAGCAACCAGCAAGTCTTCACCAGATACATGCTGCCATATGTTATACATTTCTTTGGACTTTTTAAACTACTCATCTAGCAGGAAACACTCTACAATCTAAACATTTTGTTTTTAATACAAATGGCTATAAAATATCCTAGAATAATAGAAAAGGGAGGAGAATATGAAAGAGGCAAATGAAAGTCAAGTTTATTTAATAAATAACACATTCTAAAGCTAAACACGCTTTAGCAAAAGCCTGACTTGCATATATTGTAATGATAGAGGGCTGCTTTCTGCCATAGAGTATCAGCCATTAGGCACTTCATCATTCTAATTCAGAATCCCTTTCAATAGTTTCAGAAAGTCTCTCTGCTGCCTTTGGATAAATCAATAATTCTTTTGCATTGTCATAAACACAAAATAAAACCAGTATTATGATTTTTAGAAAGACATACTTTGGAATGCTCTCGATAGCTTTAATCCTATTCTGTTTGACAGAAGAGAAGCCTCCAAGGTGATTTCAGGGACAGTTGGATTTGCAATACTTTAAAGAAAGCATATATACTCAGAATGGATGTGGAAAGACTCAGCCAAATAAACTGCCTTAAAAGGTAATAATTTACTTACACAGACCTGTATAAATTTGGCTACCTAACAAAATATGTATCCAATTTGCAGATAATTCCCTCATCTCCAAACTCACTATATAACTGCAAGGTCAAGACAGATAAGAAGGTGTAAACTCTAATGAGCTGGGTAGCAGCTCTGGGTCAGTTCCATGTTGATGGGCTGTTATAAAGGAACCTAGGTTCATTAGATCAGTAGGACTGCAGGGGGCACAGGAAGGAACAAACTATAAGCCATCAAGTGTTTTAAGTAGAGAATTGCTTCAGTGACAAATGGTAACACACCCAGTACTGCTGTTAGTAAACTCTTCAAATCTGCAAAATGCCTAACCTACTAAAGAAGAGGTAGGGTAAAGCAGTGTAAACAACAAAACCCACTTCCATGAAAGCTTGTACCTTAATACTGCTCATGCCAGGAAAATCATTAGGGTAATCTTAATTTCTATGTTTAATTTTATTATGGGATTATATTTGTATTTTGCCTTCTGCTGGCCTGCTACATAAAAATATTTTCTTCACTATTAAACTCTTTGAGTCCACTGCAAAGACTGTGCTCAGTTAATCCAAACCTGTGGCTGTGTTCTTTCCACTTTCCCCACCTACTGATTCCTCCTAAATTGTGTGGAAATACATTCCAGCAAATATAACTTTAATTGCCCCGTGGAAAACTGAACCTGAAACAGTAAACAAGACTTAGGCAATGGACAGCTGATACTAATTTTTTTGTCTTATTAAAAGGGAGAAATTACTTACATTGATAGTAGATAAGTCCTTGCTGCAATGGCTATTTTACTACTGATCCATTTGAACATTTCAGTCAGCTAATTGGCCTTTATAGTTCAATTAGTGAGCATGAGTGTTATAAATCAGAGAGGTCCTTTTCAGCAAAGTGAAGACTATCAGTGCTTAATATCTACAGTAAGATGAGGGATTAGGAGCGTATCACTTCATCATGGAAAACATGCATCATGCTGTCACACACAAAAAAATTGTCCATGGATTTCTCCAGAACTGAATCAGTTTAATTCGTGAGCAAAGGAGTTCATAAATTATCTGAGACAGTCTCACTGACTGCCAAAATGCAAAATTCTTATTAAAAAATCAGGACCCTGTATCAGACAATACCTCATGCATGCAATACAGCAGATGAATGACACTGAACTTGAGCTGCACAAGAGGGAAAAAAGAATCAATAGTCCTTACTTCAAGATACTTTGGGCATACTTATTTTTAAGTTACATGCTACTATAGGGAGTTCCTTCAAATAGAAAGCAAAATACCTGGCTCATGTTGCTTTTGCTGAAAAAAAGGTGTTGTAAGTGAAAACTCTATAATCTTTAAAATGAAAAATTGTTAATATATTTGTGGAAAGTACAACCTCTCATTACTAATTAATAGATCCCCAAATTATACTGTTATTAATTGGAACCAATTAACTGGGAATCTGTACTCCAAAAAGCTTGCTTTCTAAATTATGAAATAAATCAGAGAAAGGAAACTTTATTATGAATGGGAAAGTCAGACCTAATGAGACTGTGACCTAGTGCAGGATTTGATTTCCTACTGAAACAGTATAGCCCTCTGTTCTGTGAGCTTATTTTTATCTGTATAGCCCATTACATATGGGAAAGAAAATAAAATACACTGTTCCAGCAAAATAATTTTTTCATGTATTTTTCTTAGGTTTCTATGGACATAGTTACATTGGTGCATTATGACAATATGATTTTTGTAGGTTCACAGGGATGAGAGTAAGGATTTTGGAAATACTAACATACAACAAGAATACTAGTCAAGACTGCTAGGCAATTGATATGCTGATCACATACACAATAAAATTATATTCAAGGAAACACCTGATTTTGGCCAAAGGTATAAAGCAAAAATAAACTTTTCTGCTGAAAACTGATACCTGTTCACTCCCGTCTTATAAAATGAGAATTTTGGTTCCATTTATCCAGAATTCCCAGATCTGGGTGGGGGTGTCTTGTTTACATGGTTCCTGGAGACAAGAAAGAAGACATTAGGAAGTGAGCACTGATGGACACCAAATACACCCGTCTGAAATGTAGTTACGTGTGAGATTTGGACACCTCCTTTTTATTGTGTGGGTTCAGACATAAGATTTTCCTGTTTAACCCACATTTCTTACATTGCCTTAGTGATTTGCACAATAAAGGCTTTATTCTTGAACTAGAGAAGAACAGGTGGTTGTCTACTTGGTAAATATCCCTTGTTTATATAAAATATTCAGTGCTTTGGTTCACCTTTCAATAACTCAGAGACTGGAATTGGGATGGGCCCTAGTTGTACAGATAGAAAAAAGTAATTGGTGTCTAAAAGTAGTTAGGCCTCAAGTTCTGACCAGAAGTCTCAAGTGAAAGTCAGCCGTGGAAATAGCTCTTACCTAAAGGTCTGTGATTTTTATTCACAGACAGTGAATTGAACTGTTTGCAGATAGATTTCCCTCGCCATTTCTCAATTCATCTTTCTTTGCCCCTGAATCCTTGGACAGGCATAGAGAGAGATTGAGAATTCCTGCAAACAGCAGAATGCACAACCGTTAAATCCTTACTTGACACCAATGCTGCAGGCCCTGTTTTTATAGGCTTGTTATTTTAAAGGACTTCCTACAGACCTGAGGTATTTTGTGACTGACTGCCTTTACTTTTTGTGACAATCAAAAATTGAAGGAAAAGGGGTAGTAGATTGTTAACACTGAACTATCAGCTACTATTGGTACAAGAGTAAACCACAGTAATATTGAAGATTGATTGATGTTAGAGCTCTGTATTTTAATGGCATGAGTGGAAACAACAATTAAATGTTATATAAATGTCCTCTGGTCTAGAAGCGAGGTCCCCACTATCCTGAATGACACAGCCAAAATTTGTGGTTAAACTTTGTAGTTAACTGCAGAGATGAACTTCATAGGGAATGCCATAAGGAATTAATAATTGTCTTTAATAATGTGCAACAAATAAGGCACTGGAAGTGGAAGGCAACAGAATATTGAATAGCTCCTTCCTAAATAAGGGCTAAATAATGCAGGACTCCTATTTAAAAGAGTAGGTGATCATATGATTAGTCTATATCAGAATGTATAAATAGAAAAGACAGTGAATTAGGCGATATCAGTAACTCAATTACAGCATCTGCAAATGTTGAATAATGACTTTGCAATCTTAGTGGTGTTCTTTAGCACAGTGGTTTGGGCAATGCTACTATGTACGTGCCGTTACTGAAGGCAGGCAATGTGGTCTAGTAGATAAGGCATTGAGCTCAGCAGGGGTGGCCAGAGTATAATCCAGGCTCACCACTAACATTGAGTCAGTCTGTTCAGCTGTGAATGCTGCTGTTCCTGTAACCCACAGCCTAAGGGTTCAGCTGCATGTGATCCAGGCCTAGTTTGGTGCATGACAGCTCTGTGACTAAGGCTCAGTTTTACTGAGAAAATTGTTATTAAGAAATAAGAAAATATGTGAACTAAAGCTATGCCAGATAAGAAAAGTAAAAACACAAACAGAGGTGCAGTAGCTGAGATAGTAGTAGTCAGCAGCTCAAGGATACAAGAGGAAAAATACTGATATGAAAAAGTATAAAACAAATAAGACAAAGCACAGCATTAGAAGACAGCAACTCAACAACATCAAGATCAGTCAGTTCCAAGAAGTAACAGATCCAACCCTTCCCCACTGGCCTGACAGTTGCCTGGCTGGGGCAGGCTCATCAGCTGTATGTGTCCCCGCTGGGGGGCTGGTAAGCAGATTAATGCTTATGCTACTTGTATGTTAGTCCTTGCTATCTACTACGTTAGCCAATAAATGATATCTGAGTAATCTTAAATTGTGTACATTATGTGTGCAAGGTAAAAGATACCCAAATAAAAGTGACTCTATGCAGCAGTTATGCACAGTCCCACCCTTGTTTCCTCACTGATACCACTCGGTGGTGCAGTAATATCACCAATCCCAATAAGAAGGGGGCACTGCTCTCAGCTGGGGCTCTGCTTCACTGTGGTTCAAATATAAAAACAGAGCAAAAATGTTAATGTTATTAATTGTTCAGGTGTTTTATCATCAACTAGAAAAAATGACTTATTGTCCTGAACAGACTAATGCCTTCCTCAGGGATGACAGGTGGTCAGAGATCAACAACGAGAATCATTGTATATGATGAATGTTTTAAAGAGGAACCTGGAGAAGGAATTAGAGGCTGTTTTACAAACAACGTGCAGGTGGCACAGATGCTTATTTTTAGTACACATTTAATATATTTGATAGCCCATGTCCTGTTTTGTTGTATTGTAGGGTATATAGTGCAAAAACATGCTCTGGCTAACCGTTTTATGCTGTTGAACAACATAAAGCAGTATCTGTGCTGAGGAAATAAAAAGGACTTGTGAGGCAGGCAACTCTGTGTATAATAAATTCAGCACATTAAATCTGGCAGCAGCAGATCACAAGAAGCAGAATTCCCACAGAGACGCAGAAAGATGCTCCATGTGAGTTTTTGCTGATCTTCTCACTCGGTGATGAAAAGAAATCGCTCAGCTCTATTTTAACCCTGAATATTCTCATTTCCATAACAAAATATTGGCAACTCCTTTATATAATCTTTATCCTGTGATATTAAGATTACTTATCCAAAATGAATGCCTGCCAGGCTGATATGACACTCATAAGATTATGGGCTTCCATGTGATTCATCATTTTTCATATTTTATTCTACTTTCTGTAAAAATATTGATTTTTCCTGTATGCTGATATAGTCTAAGTATTTACTGAGAATCCAACTGCTGGCATGTTAGTCTTCCTTTTCTATCTCTACAGTGGTTTAAGAGGGCTATAACACATTTTAACACATCCAATTTAATTAGTGCAATTTTTATCACTTTAAAACAGAATTTCATGGTGAAACAAGAGAGGTTCAAAAGTTCATGAGAATTTGCATTTGAAAATGAGATTTTGACTTACAGAAGTGTATCAAAGAGCCTGATTCATACAAAGTTTTGAGTCTGAGGTGCACAAACTCCAAAAAGCTGGGTTGGGATCTGTTACAGCTCAAGTAGTGAAAAGTATGCAACCTCTTGTACTCAAGCAAGAAGAATGAAGACATTCTTTTTCCATATCACTATGAACAGGGAATCTTCCTGAAGAAGGAATAAATGAGTTCTAAGGGTTATCAGAACTCATCAGGGTAAATCAGGTTTGTTAACGTCAGCTAGTCAGATCTTGGTCCCAGTAGATATAATGAAGATCCAGAGTAATTTATTTGACCTCGAAAAAGACTAGCATTCTTCATCTTCCTTAATGAATCTGAAAATTATGAGAATTTTATGTTTGGAAACTATTTCAAGGGACTATATACAAAGTAGAATCTGGATAATAATCCTGGTTTTATACTCCTTTCCTAAGCATTTGCTTTTTTGCCGTTGTTGGAGATGAGATAAATACCTACATGTTTTCATTTGAATGTCTGTTCTTTTGTATTTATGCAATGCAGGACAAAATTCTGTGATCACTTAAAACTAGGAACATTTTACAAAAAAACTAGTACAGGTACCAGTTTCATTTTTGCTACCAGTTACCATACGTAAGAAAGAACCTAGCTGATTCTAATGTCATGAATTTAATTAACAATTGGCATTTGACAACTGCCAATAAGAAAACCAGTTTTATGTGTTAAAGTGATACAGAATTCAAGGGAAAAGCAAAACAGCCACTTTTTTAATGCCAAGTTTTTGTTTTAAATACTATTGCTCTCCTAGTAAGGTTGTTCCTAGGAAATATGCTAAGATTAATGGCCATGATACAGGAAAGTGCTCGCATGACACTTATATTACCAACTCGGTTACCTATTCATACAGAGGTCGATGTTTAGCAGAAAGGAGGATTTAAGATATTAAAGTAGCAGAATCATAATGTGCACTTGGTTACTACACAGTTAAGTACTTTCTTGAAAAAGAGTGAAGAGACCTGGGATAAATAGAAGAGATACTTTGCCTGGAAGAGTTTTTCCAGATAGATGCTATATGTAACCTAATGCATTCCTTATTGTGTTTTTCTCCAGTTGTTCTCAAGACATTCATACAGGATTAGGCTCTGCCTCAACAAGATGTGAATTAGCGTCAGAGGAAAGGCTGAGCTTTCTCTGAGAGAGAGAAATTGTCTTTCATTATCTGTTCAATTTGATAGATTTTTTTTCAGTTGGAGCTCCTGCAATAAAACTGGAAAACCATGTGAACTACTATATTTGGTGGATTACAACACAACTATGATGACATGTAATTGGTCAGGAAGTTTGTGGAGGGGAGCTAATTATTGTAGGCCAAAAAATGTATAATAGTTTTATCTGTATGCTCGTTTCTTCAAATGGGCTACTAAGGAACATAATAGAGGCAGTGAAAAACAACATTCCATTGACACTTCTTCAGAATATTTTCGTATACCTGAATCCAACTGTCATCTTGTCTGCTGCTAAAATCACATAATATACTGTTCATATGCACAATCTTATGTGTCCATATTAGTTTTATTAGAATTTTAAAGAGAACCCTGATTTGAATGTATTCATTGACTGTTTTCTTAGTAGGTATATTTCTCTGTAGTAATACTCAAAATCTTACGTTTGTTTTTGATGAGAAATTACGTACATATTAGCAATTCAATTTGTGATGTTTGAACTATACAAATTGCCAGATACTTACAAACTATTCCAGTTTATCTACAGCTAGAGAACTATGCAGGAAGCATTTTTTCCCAAATTATCTACAGACCAAGAGTTAATTGTTGATGATATTCATAAGCAACTGTCATTGTGTACCAAATCAGCAAAATTTAAGTGGTTAACAAATCCACAAAATTCCTTAGTTACGCATGTAAAACTGTACAGTAGACTCAGTTTTACCAAAGCAAATTCCTAAGGTGCCTTCATTTCTTCTTTGCAAGCAAAGAACTGCTACCCTCACAGCAGAGTTGTGTGCTTGTTACTTGTCCCTCTCTTACGCCTGTCTGAAAATTACAGCTCAGCCATCCCCGAGCCTAAATTCTTTGAAAGGCCTAAAATTGATGCCTCTGCTTGGAATACACATAATAATGACAGTGCAGATTCTATCAAAAAAATTCCTGCTGAGATTGATGCTTCCCAGCCTTAATAGGATAAACCCAAGAACCTTCACTTGGATTTACCGGCTTCCTTGAGGAAGCTCAGACCCTTATGTTCTGCAAGGCTGCCCTTCGACCAGCCATTAGGCAAGGACCACCCCACCTCTAGTTTTGCAGTCAGGTTGTTAGGTAACAAGGGGTTTAATATTCATAGTCCCTCAGTCCCTAACTGTAATACTCCTACAGTTAGCCAATGGCTGTTAATACAGCAAGCAAAAGTAAGGCTGGGAATAGAAGTCTGACTATCCCACTGTTAGAGTCTTAATCGGGGGAACTTCACGTCGTGTTCATTGGCTTTCTTTTTTTAGGCCCATTTGAAATGGGTGAGGAAATAAGCTACTTGGCAAAGCATACATTTAAGATAAGGACTCAAGTATTTTACTTCTACCCAGCCACCTGAGACGTCTTTTCTATACCTATAATTCTTGCTGTTTTGAAGCAAGAAATTCTTTGTTTTACAAGACTTTCTAATCTCTGTACCCAAAAGCATGTCCTGAATTCTGTGAACTCTGGGGAAAAGGAAGAGGCTTTGAACACAATACCTGCAAATTGTTACAGAGCCATCTCCACTGGAGGCAGTAGGAATAATCACACAAATATGAAACTGCGGATTTAATCTTGAAGCTGGTTAAATAAACATGCACAGATGTCCTGCTTAGTAGAAGGAAGCTGAATGATAAATACCTCTCTCTGCCTGAAAGAATACAAGAATGTAAAGGGATTCATGATTTAAAAGGAGCGAGAACAGCAAGGAAACTGTGACAGAAGCAAAGAAAGCACATAATTTTGTTTTAAGCCCAGAACCTACGGTTACATGTAATTTAAATACAATTTGTTCAATTGGTTCTGATTAATGATTTTCATAATTATTTTAGACTCACTCACAACAGCTGTAAATAATTTTTTCTTCATAAGAATGTGCACTCTGCACCTGTTTGAATAAGATTAAACTTTATTAGCCTTCTAATAAACTCTGTTAACCTTATCAATAATTTGAAATATATAACCATGTTAATAATTGTAGCATCAAATAGATTTATAACCTCTTATTGAAGCATTAACGGAATCAAAGATACATAGAATTTTGTAGGAGGCTTTCGTGCTTCTTCAAGGCTTGGTTTCACGGCACCAGGAAGCTCCATTTTTTAATCCAGATGGCCAAGGCCAGGTTTCTTTTCCCAACTAACGTAGCTGAAATCTTTCTCTGGAGAGTTCTTAATTTGTTCCTACAAGAAATACGCACAAAGTGGTTTTGGTTTTTCAGTTTCCTAAAGGCAAATAACAGCAAAGAAGTCATACAGCACAGCAACCTGCAATAAGTAGTTTTGATGAGCTGATGGTTTAGGTTTTATGGAACAAAGATACCTGAACACTCTTAATCTGTAAGAGCCCATGGCATATGGCCACACAAATACTGTTGTCAGATTAATTTGAGAAAGATGAATTCCAGAATATACTGAATATTCTCAGCATTTTACAATGATTTAGAATATTTGAAGGTTTAAATAATTTGGAATCCAGACTTGAAACCAGCCAAATATCAATTTCAAATTATTTCTAATATACTGTTTAAGGCACCATGTTTTTCCTACAAATGCTGAAGAATCTGAATAGCTCAATTCAAATGAAAAGAATTCTCTATTTTATTAATACTGAGCACTTGATTAAGTTCTTTCTTGTAAAAAGGTCTAGAGCAGAGGCTATATTATGATTTATATTATACAATTTATGGTTCACATTGCATGCAAACGTATCACAGAGTTTGGATTTGATCTTTTTTTAGAAGTTGTAGTGTTGGATAGACAGTGGATGTGTTTCAGCATGGAACTAGCTTTGCTGAGGAAGTGTAACTGTAGTCAATAATCCTTTACCTTTTTTTCCCCACTTTCTGAATATTTTTTACCTCTTCAAATGCGTTTATAATGTCTTTATTTCCATAAATATTTTGGCTAGTAAGTACAACTTAGCAAATTTCATTTACTCACTCATTTCCTTGACAAGTTTAATCATTAATGCAGTACAGTAAATAAATTCTTATACTGTGCTTAATTCTGTTATTCTCCTAAGCTATACTTATGAAATGGGTATTCGGTTCCTGCACTATAAACCCAAATTTCAGTATGCTACATGCTCTGGTTATGAATGCTCCTTTAAAGCCTATCACGAAAAAGGGTCCGAAGAGAAAGAGTTGCTCTGATGTGATGCATTTACCTCTTTATTCTTTTATGTCACTACTTAGCTTTAACTGGATGTACATCTGCTTTCATCTGTCATCTTTGGTTTTTTCATGTGTGAATGATAACAATAAGGTGATGAAAACAATCCTGTTTTCCTTGTAAGGATTTTAGCTTATTGAACCCATGTGTTACCCTACTAACTCAGGGGCACCCCTTGTCTTTCAAAAGCTGGGGCTTTTTCTCATGGCTCCCATTGTCTTCAGTGAAAGCCTGAGGCTGCAATTTGAACTCTGGCCTTCACACTGGGCGAGAATTCCAAATCAACCAACTAGGTGCAAACGTTACCTGCAAACGTGTTTACCTGGAGGTAGAAATGACCCACTGAGGCTAAGAAAAGGGGTAATGCCAATGTTTGGTGAGGTGATTTGTAGTGACACAAGCTCGACTAAACAACACTTGTTATTATATATACACGTATGGCATTTATTTGGCTTTCACTTTGATGAATCATAGCTCTAGAGAATATCTCAGTAAATCAGTGATGCCTGCATAAGATAAATAATATTCCTCTTCAGAGTAAAATAAAAGGTAATATGTGGCAAACATTTTAGGAAGTCACTATAGAATTTCTGAAGCAGCAGTAGAAATTGTGTATCACGCCAAGTGTTATTTGCACATGGCCTGATGCATTCCCCGCCTTTAATTGTATGCTGAAATGTCAACCTCAACATGGCTAATGATCTGGAAATATTTAAAACTGGTAACTAACCCAGACTTTACAGCAATGTAACTGCATTGACCTAGGTAGTCCTGATTTTTAGCTTATGAAGACCAAATTCTGAGTTAATCAATGGTAAAGGAAATACCAAAATGATGATAAGTGCACTGATTTGGGGTACTAACCCTAAGACAATAAAAGGATGAAAATGGTATTGTACCTCACCTTCCTTCCCAGTATTTCCCAAGCATTCAGCCTATGGAAAAGGCATCGTAAATTTGCACACTTACACCTTTGGTTTTGTATCACAAGGGTTCCCCAGTTAGCAGTATTTAAGTACATGTTCATGTTGAGAAAAGTCAAATATATTCACTGGTAACCAGCTCAGAAAAACTGTATTTAATTGATTGTCTAGAGCAAAAGTGAGGGCAATTATAGTTAACTTCTTTTAAAGGCTGTCTTGAGATCAGTGGTTGAAAACACTACATAAAAATGGGTGGTAAAAAAAGAGCAATATTAATATGTTGTTATTATGACTCTTTTTTTGAAGATGGCATAAGTAAATTAAATATCTAGAGTGAGAATATGCTCACAATAAATTAAGGACAGCTTTATTTTACCACTCAGAGTCCAATTCCAGATGAGTGCCAGTGTGAGAGGAGTAGATTAGTTAGCATAGTAGAGGTTAAAAAACGCAGCAGACTGAATCTGTGCAAGGATAACATGGCTGAATGTGACAGAAGAGCTTACTAATATATACAGGTGATTAAATACATTGGAAAGAACCTACTATTAGTGTTATGTTGTCTCCTGCTATCACAAAAATAGTTTTTTTCCCTATGATTTATGACCTGTAGTTTAACTCATTCTTGTTTACCTGAGTTCCCTGAGTCCTTGTGTGGAGAAAGGAATTATGAGGAAAGATATTACTTGCTATTTGCTGAATATGGCAGAATTGATCCAACATTGATCCAATGTTAATGGTTTGCACAAGGAAAGGAAGTGGTGAAAGTTTCTGGCAGGAGAAATAGATGTATATGACAAAAATTTTTTTAGACATTTAGGAATTTTTGTGCACTTCTAAAACCAAGTGAGTTTTGATGTTTCTAAGGAGAGAAACATCTCTAAGGGAGAAAAGGATAAAGCTTCTGTAAGAAAGGCTGAGTTGACACAGGTTACAATGGCGTTCAGAGTTCATAATCTGTTTTTCCTTTACATTTTAAAAAATGCCTTTGAGGGATTAAGAAGCTGCTGAATGCAATGTAAATCTGTGAACACAGATAATGTGAGTGGCAATTGCGAAGTCTGCTACTCTGCTAATTAGAGAACACCTGGAGCTGATCTTTCTAAATTGTCATGGGAAATAGTGTTTTAGCACAAATTCTGGTTCAAAATGCAGGTTTATTTCTGTGGTATACTTGCATATCCTGAAAAACTTGTCCGTTGTGGTTTTTTTATCACTCCAAATACGAAAGACGACAGAATAAAGAAAATACTTTTCATTAAGTTTCTGCTGTAGTTAGACAGACTCTGCCATCTTTTTGTTGTAAACAGAGTTCAAAATGAAGTTTAGATATCTTAAGTCATTTGTATTTTTACTATTACTTTCTCCCATTCATAAATTAGATTTTAACTCTGGAAAGACTTGTATATAGTTTTATTCACTGAAGTCAACAAAATTGACAAATATAAACGTAAGCGAGTGTGAGTCTTAGCAAAAATGGGACATTACTCTGTAGATTAATTCTCATTCGATGTGATTTGCTGCAGCGTTCTGTTGGGGTTTTTAATTGTTCTTTGCAAGATTTTCCAATTTAAAAAAACAATTTGTGTTGACCTACTGTGTCCCTTTTTGAAAGCTGGTAATCGGATGGGATTTAGCTGCTTCTTTATAACATTAAAAATCGAACTCCTAGGGAAAAAAAATAGATTAGGTAAGTATTTGCACTGCTTTTTTGAAGGGCAATAATGTCCTTCCAGTAGCTCAGGGAGGTGGCTTACACACAGCATTTGGAGTATTTTCTTGCTTTATGCACAGTCTAAACAATCTGTCTGTTAGACTAGAAAGGCAGTTGGATGTCTCCAGATCTATAAGCAGTACTGATTTTTTTTTTTTCCCCAAACATTTTCCGACAGCAATTGCACTACTGAAAAGGTTTTTCTCAGACAACTTTTTTCAAGTGTTTTGTATTTCAAAACAGTTGGAAAAAAATCTGATTTTTTTTTTTCTCACTCTGTTAGTCCTGTTCTTTTATGCTAGAAAGAAAGTGGGAAAATACTTCTGCTTCCCTCAGGAACGTGTTAAAATCTAACTAAAAATACATTTTACTAAATATGTGCAGGCAATACAGTATGTTTCAAGGTGAAAGTAAAAGGGAAAAGTTTGAGAATTCTAAACATTTTCCAAAATAAAACTTAAAATAAAGACTGTCTCAATATGTACAGAAGTTCAATATTTAAAAGAAATGAGCATCTGGAAAATTTTTTTTTTTTAAATAAATAGTGAGCTGATAAAACAGCATGTGCATTTAAAACAGAGATACAACAGGAAATGGTTTGGACCCTGAAATTCAGTGACGCGATTCCCTTTTGTGAAGCCAGAAAAGATCATTTTCAACTGTGGGAATTCAAAGAGATTTCAAAAGGCAGGGAACTCCTCAGCTGAAGGTCAGTGATACACAGCTTCTCCTGTATCTCTTTCTGAAAAACAAATGTGAGATGTCATTCCAGCTCCATTGATAAATATGAATTCCCTGATTTTCGCCTTCTTGTATCTGCTTTAAAACCAGAAAGTAAGCAACATACATCAAAGGCAATGTTATTGCATGTATATTGCAATTTGGAATATTCCTTCAAAATAAGCATAACGGAAAAACTTCTCTGTTGATTTGTATATTTCTATTTGTTAATAGAGCTATGAATGATTTGCATGCAATATTTCACTCTTACTTTTTAGACTTCTTTGGAATTTGAAAAAAGAGATCTCAGTGTAGTGCCGTATTTGTCCTATAATAATGAAAGGTAACTGACAGGCTCTGAGGGCTGCTGTTTGCCTGCTTCTCCTTTCTTGTTGCTTCTGTCAGCATTAGGACAGTCCAGCTTTGGGACTGTAAGATTTCATTAAATAACATTATTTTTAGTATGTAGGAGAAGTTCCTATCTTTCAGCTTTTCATTTGTCACATTTAACTTTATTTCTTAATCCCGCCTGTGACAATGGCAGTATTTCTGCCCACGTCTTCCCTTTTTTGCCAAAATCAAGCTGTCTGGGGTTAGGCAGAAAAGTAGTAACTCTTGAGGGAGAAAGACACAGAGTGTCAGGGAACCTGAACATTTTTGACCCTGGAATCAGAGTGCCTTATCATTTCCTTTGACGCTAGGTCTCTGAGGAAAACTATGGCAGTGAAATACTTTACTAAATGGCTTAGAAAGAAAAAAGTTGTGCAAGACTCATGCTTCTTATTAATGTCATGATTAATCTGATGAGAATTTGATACTTGAGCTCAGTTGTGTGGTAGGATGACTTGTATTGAGACACTTTTATTCTGTTGCACTTGATTTTTATTTGTTCTCTGTTAGAATGCAAACAATAAGATCCTCTCACCTGCTGTTATATGCAGCACAGGATATATATCACAAATCTGAAGTGGTCCTAAGGGAGTAAGGATTTTCCAATAACCTAATATATTTGGAATGATGGAGGGGAGGAGAAGAAAGCTATTGGGTGGCATGGGGAGAGATTTTAGGAAAGGTCTGGAGAGGTGGCTTTCTTCCATAAACATTTTTCTTAAGTATTGGTAGGATCTGAACTTTTCCAATAGCAATATTAATGGGGTGCTTTGCAGTTCACCACCTAAGTTGAATGTATTTACTCTTGTATAATTCATAGAAAAGACCTTATGTTCCTTCTTGCAGCAAAACAAACCTGAACTCTGACACTCTCGTGTATCTCCCTCTGGTATATTCACATCTGGAGCAGCTTTGCAATTAGATTATTATCTTCCATTAAGATACAAGTTTTTATTCCATCATCATCTCAAATTAAGAGACTTTTAATCATCACATTCATCAAACTCTACAATCATTATGTTTTTCTTGATCCTTAAAATCGCCTTTGTCTTAACAGGCTTGAATTTCAAAGCAGGGCTGTACAGTTATTGGTAGAACTTGAACTGCTACCTATGAAGTCATTTTATGAGATGCTGGTTCTCCCCATTCTGGTTTAGGTGGGATTTGTTTTAGAGCTGGCTTTTAAGGACACTTGCTTTCTTTAAATGATGAGACCACTTTAATTTTTTCCTCCAATCTTCATCACTTTTCTTCTCATGTAATGCATGAAAGCTTCAATTTCCATCTCACTTTCTTAATATGTCATTATCTTTTTTTAATCTGCATGTGCATTTCTGAGATCATTTTGCAGTCTTCCTGAGCCATAATATGTTGATTGGAGCATCCAATAAAAGAGCAGAATTAATGGAGGATGCTGAATTTGATAAGTAGAGAATTGGAAGAGGTTGAAATGGCTGAAAAGATGCTCCAAATTTAGGCATAGTAATGAGAAAGAAAACAGGATCATATGAAGGGAGGTGCAGAACAAAGGAAAAACTGGCACGTGATGTTCACAGACCATGGGAGGATCATGAATGAATAAAGACACGATATAGGCAAATTAGGCCTGTGTCTTGATATGCATTGTAAAAAATGTGGCTTTTTGAGAGAAGAGCTGAAGAGGATTCTGAGAGCTAGAAGGACTATCAGACTGGAGGGCATTTTCAGACTTGTTCCTTTCCATAGCATTTTAATGGTCTTTTATGAGACTTTACTTTAGGGCCTGTTTTTCAACCTGACTTTTGTCCAGATTGTCTGACCCCTAAGTCAGAGACACTGCAGATGGAAAAGACCAGTTTTCCCTGTCTGCTGTTACAGTAGGATCATCAAAGAAAGTACAGAAATGTGACTAGAGAACTCACCACATTTTTGACACCAATGGGAGAGGATGCAGGAGTTTTTTCCTCAATTTAGCTTGCTCCTAGTAGCATCTACTCTGTTTCCCTGTTTTAGTCTGTTTCCCCATGTTACTCATACTACTTGTCCTTGATGTTCAAAAACAATCTGCACTGATGTTGAGAGCTAAAAATATTTAATAAGAGTTTGTAATATTGGTATCTGCATCTGCTGCCACCTTTTGCTCTGCCTGCCTATTTTTGTCTATCTGATACTTGCCTCAATCCTTTTTATACAGTGTAATACATGTATGTGCTTCTTAATGTATGGGTACCAGGTACAATTGCTTGCTGATCTTGGTATTTGATTACTTAAGATCTAATAAGATCTTGGCTAGTAAGAGAAAGGGAACAGTCATTGCATGGCTATGACTGCGTATGAACGCTACGTGCAGCACAGGTCATGGAGCATTCAGCAGCTGGTGAGAGATACACTATATTCATATCATGGCCATCTCAGAGCTGTGTCTGGATGCAGCTTGTGCACCTTTGTGTAGCCATTACTTCTGCTTAGTCTAGAAATCATACAAATCCATATCAATGCATTCATCTTTTAGATTCACATTAAATATCTATGACCTATTGATGTTTTTCCTTTCTCCCTGTCCTGTCCCATTCAATGTAATCTGACTCTCACGGGCATATTAACTTCACTGCTGTGCATGTTCCCTTCACTAGAAAAAAGCCTCTCTGCAGCAAAGCGGAAGATTGAATGGGAAGTACTTCTTTAAGTGAATCAGCCTGTGTTCATCAGGTAACTTTACTGCTGAAACTTGAATAGCAACAGGTGAATTACTGAGAAGATTGGTGCACCCTGTGGGTTAAATACAGCTATCAGCGAATGAAAGTTTTATCAAGGAGCACTGTGAGTTAGGTCTCTTCTCTCTGCGCCTGAACCTGAAAGGTCATAGAATCATAGAATCATTGAGGTTGGAAAAGACCTCTAAGATCATCGAGTCCAACCGTCGACCCAACACCACCAGGCCCACTAAACCATGTCCCTAAGCGCCTCATCTACATGTCTTTTAAATACCTCCAGGGATGGGGACTCAACCACTTCCCTGGGCAGCCTGTTCCAATGTTTCACCACTCTTTCAGTAAAGAAATTTTTCCTTACATCCAATCTAAACCTCCCCTGGCGCAACTTGAGGCCATTTCCTCTCGTCCTATCGCTTGTTACTTCGGAGAAAAGACCAACACCCACCTCGCTACAACCTCCTTTCAGGTAGTTGTAGAGAGCGATGAGGTCTCCCCTCAGCCTCCTTTTCTCCAGGCTAAACAGTCCCAGTTCCCTCAGCCGCTCCTCATAAGACTTGTTCTCCAGACCCCTCACCAGCCTCGTTGCCCTTCTCTGGACACGCTCCAGCACCTCGACGTCCTTCTTGTAGTGAGGGGCCCAAAACTGAACACAGTATTCGAGGTGCGGCCTCACCAGTGCCGAGTACAGGGGCACGATCACTTCCCTCCTCCTGCTGGCCTCACTATTTCTGATACAGGCCAGGATGCTATTGGCCTTCTTGGCCGCCTGGGCACACTGCCGGCTCATGTTCAGCCGTCTGTCGACCAACACCCCCAGGTCCTTCTCTGCTGGGCAGCTTTCCAGAGAGAAGTTCCGTAGAACTGAGGTATTGCACTCAAGAAGGAGACTGGTTAACAGTATCAAATTACAGGGGAAGGAGATGTAATGCAGGCATAGCCGGTAGTTTAGAGCTGTGATTGGGAAGGCATTGCAACCTGCTAAGCATCTTGATAAAAATGGTTTCAGTGTAATGAAAGGGGAAGTGCAATGCCAACCACCATAAAAATAATTGAGGAGAACCCCAGAAAATTATTTTAAATGTTTGTTATTCTGTTCATGGCTAATGTCAACCACACCTTTATTGTATAAACGTCATAGACAAGGAGGAACATTTACTATTTGTCAGCAATATCTGTGAGCAAGTACCAGAGGACAGAAGATAGTTAACGTGCATGCTTACTGAGTCAGTGAAGTTCTGCATCTTCCAGACAGTAGTTCTACTGTCTAAGTCAAATCAAGATAAAAATCTATGGATCTACATGTCATTTAAATTCTTCCCTTGAGAGCAAACTGTTATATCAAAAGAAGAGTTGATCAGAACTGCATTATGCAATGTTGGCTTTGTTCTAGCAAAACACAGTTTTTTTTTTTACTATGGCAACTATTCTGTGTTTTGGCCTTTTGTGGTTTGTTTTTGTTTTGTTTTTGTTTTTAACCCCCAAAAGACTGTAGTGAATAACTTTTGCACAATGTGTTAACACTCAGCCTGCTGCTCTTCTGAAATAAAATAGCTTTTGAGGACAGGAACCGCTGTGCAGCATGAACTTTTAAACAAGGAATGACCTATTTTCTTGCTTCTATGCTCTCTGCTACTTCCTTTTTACTGCCTAGAGACACAAAAAGAGACTTAGGGAGGGAGGTATTAGGAAACCTTTCCTGAGGTGGAGTAGCCACACTTTTCATTTGTTGCTGTTCCTGTTAAAGCACAAGGTGAGCGCTTTCCCTTACTGAAGCCTTGCTTTTACACCAACAATCCTCTTTCCTTTTTCAGTCGCTTAGGTTACATTACATTATTAAAGGAATGAAGACGCAAATGAAATGTGTTAGCTTCCTTATATGTCAACATTTGGTGGTGGTGGGCAGAATCAAATCTACCTTCTGAGCTATGTTATTTCTGGTCTGTTGTTTGGATAAGGTAGTGGGGAAAGGGAAATGAAACTAACATATCAGAAATGAGATTGTGGATGTGAAAGCAGCAGTTCATAAGAACAGCGAGCAAGACGGTAAAAACTCAAAGGGATACAAATAAATTAATATGTTTATGAGATTGAAAGGATAAAGTGCACGTCAGAAAATATGACTTGGGGATATGAATACAGATAATGCAGAGAAATAAGTGTAGGCATTTAGGTAGAAAAACCTAGATCAAAGGAAATGTGTTCTGGATCAGATTCTCACAGCCAGTGTGTGTTTTGCACTGCTCTGGAGATGGAATCTCACACTCAGCTTCCCTTTACAGCTGGATTGCATTAGCTCTGCAGCACGGAGGAGCCAGGATTTATGTAGCTCTGGCTCCTTGGCTCTGAAGGGCCAATAATAAGTAAAATGTTGGCACAGGAAAGTATTGTGGGATTATTTTGGAGGCTAAAGAACTTACAGTTTCAATATTGTTATGCAACCTAAAACTGTTTAGTTGGTCTAAATATTAGTTTATATTTGGAGAAATAAAAAAAAAGGGGGAAACACAATGGAACAATCATTTAATAAGCAATAAAATGTAGGAAACCTTTGTTGACCTTCTGCTACCATAATTTTATGCCACAGCAGGACATAAAAAATAAAAATTAACAGTTATGCACTGTAAATACCCACAAAACCAGAACACTTCTTATACAAAATAAAATATTTTTCTGTAGCTACTTTTTTAGTTTACCTTTATTGCGCTTTGGAGTCCAAGTAAAAAAACCCAAACAACTCACCCACTCACTCATCCCCCAGGATCCTCCCTTTATCAACATAGATGCCATATTTTTACACTAAATAAATAAATACAAGTATTTTCAACCAGTATTTTGAAATTCCACACAGCTTTTACTTTACAAAATCCTAAATCAGTACATTTGAAAGAAATGTATTGTTGATATTTTGCTGGTTTTGTAACTCTATTCTGGCAAAAAACTGTTTTGAGTGGAAATGTCCTTACCAGTTTAAGTGGTGTCTCAAAAGAACAAATGCATCCATCTCTACAGATTTGAATGAAAATGATAGAGTTGGGAGTAAACTGAAGGTGATACTAAATTAGTATAAATTGCAAGCAATTATACTTAAGTAAATCAAATTAAACCAATTCACTTTGATGCAAGTGAGCAATGACTAAGATCTTAGGTTACAGACTGCAAATTTAGAGCAAAAGTTAACAGAAATAGTCAGCATTTTAATTTTGCACAGCATGTATAACTTTCCAGTGAGTCACATGCTGCAAATAATGATTTGAGTCCAGTTCTTAATGGCAGGTATCTATAGTCACATCACTATAAGCTGTAAAGCATTTTAAAGCATTTATCATAGTTCAGAAAGATGCAGGTGTATGCTTCTCTAAAGTCTCCGGGTGTCTTCAAGAGCAAGCACTATGATTGCCACACTCTTTCAGAAATACACAGAAATAGAGTATTGTATGGGGTGTAGGTGGCAAGGTTTTGGTAGTGGGAGGGCTGCAGGGGTGGCCTGTGTGGGAAGAGGACAGGGACTGCCCCGTGCTGGACACAGCTGGCTCCACAACAGACCCTCTGCAGGACACAGCTGAGCCCGTTGGTGAAGTTGATGGTGTCTTTGGGAAAACATATTTAAGAAAAGGCAGAAAACATCAGACAGAGAGAAAGGGGAGGGGAGGAAGAGTGAGAAACAGCAAAGGGAACACCAAGGTCAGAGAAGGAAAACTCTAGATCAAGCTCCTCAAAGCACAGGAACAGCGTGTTCCAACATGCAGGAAGTCAAGCAAGTGTGGCGGAAGGCAAGCGTGGATGAATAAGGTACGTCTCACTGAGCTCTTTCCTGGTAAGGTCTGCTTACAAGTTCCTGTGCCAAGTGGCAGAGTCTGAGGAAGTGAAGTACTATCCAGCTGAGTAAAATCAAGTTGTGGATACGTAAGCAAACATATGGGAGACTTAAATGCTGTCTTAACTTCCTTTAATGAGTAGTTTTAGAGAAGATGGAACCTCTCTTCTGAGAAGTGCACAGTGAGAGGGCAACATGCAACAAACACAAGTTTGAACATGAGAAATTCCAATAGAATCTAAGGAAAAAATTCTTCACAGTGAGGGTGATGAAAGATCAGACCAGCCTGCACAGGGAAAGTGTGGAATCTCTGTCCTTGGAGCTATCTGAGCCTTGACTGGATTTGATCCTTAACAACCTGATCTAACTTCAAAGCCAGCCCTGCTTTGAGCAGGTTGTTGGATGAGATAACCTCCAGAGATCCCTTCCAATCTAAATTATTCAGCGATACTATGACGTCTGTCAGGTGCTCTGGCTCTAGGTGATCACTGAACAGCCTGCTTTCATACAACCAATTCACAGGAGTTTAGGCAGGAATGAGGCAAGGTTTTACACCCTGAGAGGCAGGTACTGCCTGGTTCCCTATCAGCAATACCTGTCAGAGATGGAAGAATGACCAGGAAGAGGAGAGGTATGCCTTTCAGAACAAAGGGAAACTTGTCTGAGTTAGAGGAACTAGACAGATAATTTTCCTTTGGTTTGTGACTAGGGGAATTAATTTGGCAGTGTTGTCAGTCAATACTTCTGTAAGTAATTAGCTTACTAAAAGTTTTTTGGTTACTGATTTTTTATTGAATCAAAAAGTAGACTAATATGCAATACGAAAGTGAACTTATTTCTGGATCCTTTTTGTAATACAAAATCATTTTTAGTGACAGATTTACTTACGTTTTTAAAAAAATCTTTTACTAATTTATTCTTAAATTATCTTAAAGTATTAAATGCTTAAAGCATAAATATAACAAATTTAGGAAATTATATTATCTAAGTCCAATGACATCATTTTAAAGTAATTATTTTCCAGCCCAAATGCTATATTAAGAACACTGTCATACTGTATTTCAGAGGAAAACCACTATATACTAGTTAAGCACAGGTCTGTGCAAGTTTCACTCAATTAAGAATTTGTAAGGTTTTGTGAGTTCAAGAACAGTCCCTTTATATTATTTTAATATCTTTTTAATTAATGAATTAATACTGAAAGCACACGTGCTGGAAAACTTAGTTCCAATGAAAATACAAGAACTCACTTCTGAAAATATGAATATTGTTATTCTGCCCTAAGTAAAAACCCAGCACTCATTTTCTGATTTAATTTTTTTTTTGTAGAACAATAAGATCCCAATATCATAGGATTAAAGAGTGCATTACTCAGGCAAATGTCTAGGATGGATAATGCCAATAGTTCTACAGTGACTTCTTCAAAGTATGCCCACGGTCACAAATGTTGACTTACCCTTTTATTTTTTATCACCTGCTCCCAAACACTAATAGCTAAAAAATAAATAGAAAATTAATTGCTAAAAATGGCTTTCATACCAATCTTCAGCAAAGAATCAGAGTAGTATAAGCACTAAGGGACCAATGGAAATCATGTGGTCCAACCCCTTCTCAGAGTGGGCCCGGCTTGGGACATAGGCTTGCAACATGTACTGTACCTTTAATGAGATGTGGGTAGATATATTCTGATCAATAACTCTGTGTCAAATGGCACTGTATCAAAACACAACATTCTAAATGTATCTTCAGAATTAAGAGTATATGTTTGACTAACCTAAACAACAGCGTGCATACATCTTGCTGATTTTTTCAAGAAGCTATCCCTTTTCAGTAAAGTATACAAAAGAAAATGTAAAAGAAATTTGCTACAGGTTTAGCTTAGGAATTCACAATTTCACTTAAGAACAACTTTGTGCACCTTTTATTTCAAATTATGGGGCAAAAGACTACTATGCAAAAAGGATCATGTTGTGCTCAGGTAACTTTGCTGACTCTAGTAAGCAGTGTTACTCCCTTTTCACTTCTTAGAAAACCGGCTGAGAAGGGAATTCTGTGGAGAAAAGTATAAGAGATCCCCCCAATCCTGCATATGTGAAGTTAATGAATTATGTGCAGTTAACTTCAGCTGATGCAAGTTCTGACCCAAAGAATAAATGGAAGAGAAGGAAGGTAAACAAGGGAGAAAGATAATAAATATTTACATCTTATTCTATGTTAACAATGCTTTAAACACTATCATTCAAAAATAGAGGAAGATAATGCAAACCTCCCACAGTTCTAACTGTGTATAGGTCTGAATTTAAATGTGTAGTATTTTTTGCAAGACCATTGAATTTTTCAGCTGCCATAACAATCTGTTTTTCTGCTGTGTAGAGATTTATTTCTACTCCATAAGCAAAACTCAAAACATAGTTTTTGGTTCACAAATAACTAGGCTTATGCCAAAATATAATTGCTGCTGCTTACATAATGCCTATTCTCTGAAGTATATTCCCTGCAGCTTTGTGCATTTCTTATTTTCTCAGGTGCTTCAAGCTTCTTCCATCTCTCAATATATAAAACATAAAGCATGTTATAAGAATGCATTAAAAAAACGCCGTAACAGTTCAGCATATGCTGCTTTTACCATATGACTAACATTTTTACACCAGTAAGTAGTGTGAAAGTGTCTATCACTGAAAACCGAAGGGAAAAAAATCTAGTTTCTTGATTTTTCACTCGTAAAGGATCCACTTCAGATCTTGTTGAAATCAAAGGATTTTTGGACAGCCATTGATGTGAAGGGGAAGTGGATCGAGGTTTTCAGTAGGATTCTGTAAGGTTTTGTTGCAGAACTGAGGCAGAACTCTCCCACAGTTAAGGTCCATGGCTGAGACTCAGAATAGGGCAGAAGTGTGTGAGAGAGGAGTGGGGTTTTGTTGTTTTCTATTCTGACACAGTTTGCTGTCTTGACAGGCTTGGCTTTTCCCATATTTTGTACCCCCTCTTTAGACTTGTGCTCTCGGATATAAATTGTTGGAGGGGTTTTTTTAACACCCACCAAGACACACCACTTATAGAAAGGTCTGGGTAGCCTTCAATAGTTTATAAACCTTTTGGTGGTGCTCAAGATATTCTGCATTTTTGAAGCTGCCATTAGCCAATCAAATCAGGAGAGTGTGTACAAACACATGCACTAAGCCTGCTTGTTCATATTTAAGAGGCATAGCCACTGCAACCAAGATATACTAGAGATGTCTTTGTATTACTTTTATTGTATTAAAAGTAAAAGAGACAAAAAGGAGCGCAAGCCTGTGACTAACTGGATCTTGTGAAGCTCAGTGTAGAGAGGCTAATTTCTCTTCTCAGCATTTTGTACACCCACACACAGGGAAGCCACAACCTGCTAAATTCCTTGGGGCAAGGGCCTGTCATTTTCATTTGTTTGAAATATAATAAAGGCTTCCCTGGCAAAATTTCATTGTCTTTCACTGTATGTAATAAATCATATTACTCCATGTGAGCTTTTCAAAGCAACTTTTTTTTAATTCAAATTTCCTATCAGTTTCCATGGAAAATGATAGAAGTAATTATTAGTCTGTGAGCATCTGTTAATGCTGCCACACACAAATATAAAATCCACATTAGCTACTTCCACTTTTTTTTCTAACATTTCTAACTTCTGAAGCATCTGCTTGAGCTATTTTTCTCCTTCCATCTCAACTGATCCATTGAAGTAGAGAGAGGTGAGCAAGCAGCTTGAGACTTCAGTTTGAAATATATTAAATAGGAAAAGCTCAAAGGGGAAACATCTGCTGAAGTGAAAATGTCTGTGCAGGGTTGGAAGACAGGATTTAAAGACTAAGAAATAGAAGAAAGAAGCTTTCAAATAGTATTTAAAATACTATCTATCTGATTTTTATAGTTCTTTTAGGTTGGTCAAGTTCAGTACCTGGGTTAGACAAGTACACAATGTTGTCTAGATTCCTTTTCCTGTATTTGTCTCTGTATGACTTCTGACTTGAAAGCAAACATCATCTAAATTGAATAGCATCCAGTTAGCTTCAGAGCTATCATTCATTTATTGCTGTGGCACATAAGGGAGAAACCATGAGATAATCTCGTACAAGAAATCAAGCTGCCTACTGTTCTAATCAAATCTGTTACACTTCAGAGCATCTGTACATCAAGCAGTCCCATAGCATCTTGCCAAGTCATCCACCTGAATCTAAAAAGGGACTGTGCAAAAGATGGGCATGCTAGTCTGTGTGAATTCCCACAGTTTGTCTGCAGTAGCAAATCTTCACTGAACATATACAGAGGAAAGAACACCGCTGTTTATTCAGTCCTTGACATATGAAACAAGAGGTTACTCTTCTGTATTCAGTGCATGATTGCAAGATTATGGATCCTTGGAATATGGGTGGTCTGGAAGAAATTCTGTAACAGATTCCCAGGCAAAGTGTTTTTATTTTTACAGAAAGAAAAAAAAAAAAAAAGTCCCAGCCCTAAAGCCCCTGAGGCTGGTCCTAGTCAGATGTTTTAATTTCAGAGGATTGATCTGTGAAAGATACCCTTTTTTTTGTCATTGCCAGTAAGGTGACAGCACAGTGACAGCATTCCTGGTCAGAAGACAGAGAGAGTCACAGAATCTGCTGAGAAACCACATGACAAGAGAAAATTGTGGCTGGAGAGCTAATTCCACTCTCTTCACAGGAGGAAACCGGGAGTATTTGCATCCAGATGAATGCATGAGTAGTGTCATAAATAAGAAAATAAAGTAGATTGACTATCTTCAAGACAATAAAATCATCTACCATGTGTCTTAGTCAGGGAGTCACTCAAGTATGTTTAAGCCTAGGGTCCCTGAACATAGTTCAGCAGCCAACTTTAGCAGAAGAGGGGTGGAAAATATGTCGGGTCATCTGTAATATCCTAGATTGCCTTTAACTTGCTTTTTCCACCTTTTCTTTGAGAGTTTAAAAACTCCAGTGATTCTTTCTGTCTCATTTAGAGATAAGATGAGCCAGTCAGGGAGAAGAAACTACAACTGACATAGGTAATGTCAAATTCCATAAACAGCAGTACCTGCAGTCTGTGGGCAGTGAGGACTTTGCTAGATATTATCAGAAGCCATTAGATTAGCTGAGATTGGCAAGAAGAGAACATATATTGCCCACCTGTATTTCTTTTGAAGTGTTGTCTATGGAGGATTGCAGATCATTAATTTTTAGAAATTCACGCTCTTTGCAAAAAAATTAAGAAAACTGAAAGTCCATTTATAAAAAAGCAAAATAAATATGCAGACTACCGTGACACAATACACATACTCAGAAAAAAAATATAATTGATTTACTGAGCATCTGAGAACAGAATGACTTCCAGAGTTCAAAATTAGTGGACAATTCCAGTGATTTATAATACTTAGAATACTAGCAGCCAGCTGGTGCTTGTCTCCTGCAGCATAATTACCCACACAAGGGGTGGTGACTCTATAGACAAGGGGTGCAGAATGCATGTGAGGAGCTAGGGATTGGGGGCACATTGCAGGACAGTTTTTGGAAGCAGAGCAAGAAACTCAGGGAGGACATTGCTGGGGTAGGAAGGTGCAGAGAAAGCCTTGCTTAGGAGCATTGGCCCAGGAAGGCCTGCAGGAGGAGGTTGAGGCAGGGCTGGGAATGATGCCGAGCTGGACTGATGGACCTCTACTCGCAGTCTTCCCAGTCTTCACGGTCTCACCTCATTGTCCCACAGTTTGAGATGTCCCACAGTGCTGAGTGTCAGGGACTCTTGGACTACGGGGGAGTGGAGGAGGCAACAAGATCATGAAATGTAGCCTGGAGAGAAAGTAGGGTATCAATATGGAGAACTACAGGTGAACACTGCAGTAGTTTATAGATTCATTGCAGAGATGTGAGAAGTTTACCTATGGCCAAGGGAGGGTACTCATTTTGACCCCACTTTTGATTTAGGTTCAGAGGGGTTATGCTGAGAGGGGAGCTTGAACTGAGGAGAACTATTCCTGCCTTGCCGGGACCAACCGTGCCAGGCAACCCACCTTGGAAACTCATTTCTTTGATAGTAATTACTCTTGTGTTTGACAGTGGCAAGAGGAAGTCTGTTACAAGCATTCACGTGCCTTTGCAGCATGAGGAGAGAGTGATATCGTGCCCCTGCCCTTTATTAAATCAGCTTCCTTCCTGCTTTAAGCCTTTTCCAGGGATACAGTGCAGGCAGTTCCAGGGACCTGATGTGAGGGAAACCTTATTCCTGTGAGTGGCCTTACGAAATAATTGGTGAAACTAGCTAGAAATGTGTTCAGAGGCTATGACAAGCACTTTGCTTAAAGATACTGGAAATGGTGTCTTTGCTGTGATCAATTCAGTAATGACTAAATCAGAACATTTGTATTAAAGGAACAGAAGCCGCAACCCCCTTAGTAACTTTGCCTTCTGCTGTCAATGTGGAAATGAAACAAAAAATGAATAGGGCACCTATGTAGTAGGCCTAGATTTGTCCTAAACTACTCACTGGAAAATGGGCGAACATCTTTGTATGTCTTGTCACTTTTAAAGTGCCCTTCTTTTTAGAAGTATTAATCCATTATTATTTCAGTATGTACAATTTACCATCTTAAAATAAGCAGTCTTCCTTCCTTGGTGTATGTGTATGCCTTCTCTGTCACCAAAGGATGTGCTAATTTTGAGAAGAGCTTGTTGTTTTGATGATTTAAATTCAGTAATATTTTCATTGCCTGTACAAGTGTTTACAGTTTCTAGCACTCATTTCAGTTAGATAATGTTACAGTGCCAGCAGCCATCTGTTTAGTTTTACAAAATGTTTGGATTAAAATTTAAGCCAAGCTTTTTAAGCTCTTCACAAAAATATAGTTACCACTAGACTTCTAGACTGAGGAAGCAGGCTTCATTTATCCCAATCTCCTAAACTTATCATATGTTAAAAATATCTGTATAGAAAGCAAAACAGAGGAGCTACATAAAGCTGGGATATTTATAGAACACATTATGCTAAAGAATGATTAGCCATAAAAATAACCAAATTAAACTGGTTTTCAAAATGTAGTTATTTCTCTGGGTTAGTACAAGCAGTTGGATTTTGATTTTAAGAACAGTTGGTGTCATTTCTTTGAGAAAAATAGTGACACAATTGCTCTACATGGGAGTTCTCATTTTGCCTTACCTTTTGAGCCCTTGTAAGGCTCAAGGGATTTGTTAGAGAAAAAGATTTGGATTCCCCTCCCTTGCTTCTAGTTGAGATCATTTTGAACTTGATTCAGGCATGAAAGAAATACTAATCAGTCTTTTAGCCTGGAGAGAAACTCCCAGGAGTATAGTATACATGTAAACTCTCCTATAAGTACGAATATCATAACGTCTGAGGAAAAAAGCTACATGAGGTAGGGAAGTGTTATTTATTTTTCTTCAAATGTGAAGATGAACAAAAGATTTTGCCTGAAATATGGAGATTGCATAAACCTTGGAAAAGTGGTTTTATAATCTAATCTTGAGTTGTTGTTAGTGGGATACATCTATCTATTTTTTGTGGCTGAAGGAAGATTGTCCTAAAACTTCTCTGTCCGCTCACAAGGGTTTTTCTTTTCAAGGTGATGGAAGGTTTTTTCTCTACTCTCACACGAGAGAAGTTTAGTCATATGGACCAGAGAGGGGAAGGCAATAAGAGAAAAAGCAGAATGCTCCCCAGAATATTTTAATATGGCATGTGGATAACTTTACTCTTTCCTTCAGATAAGCAGGATTGTTTATTTTTCTAAAATCAAAGACAATGATATTAATCATGGTAACAGCATATCTTGTGTCTGTCTCCTGTTCATTGTAACCAGTAACTGTTTAATACCAAACCCACGTAGGAACAGTAGCTGCACAGAGGCAGGGAACACAGGTCTCTGCTTCACAGCTAGCTGCAGTGTCCTGCTCTGCTCACCACCCGCGTGTCCTTTGGTAAATGTTGGTGCAACTTCAGCAGAAATGCATATGCTCTGCTCAGATAGGCATATTTACTTGTTGGTTAGGGCAGTCTCCCAGGAGGTGAAAAATACAATTTTAAACATCTGAATCTGAAAAGAAAGTTGGAACTCTACCTTTTCATGTCCTAGATAAGGCCTGTCTGCCGTGCCACTTAACTGGGCAGCACTACAACTGTCACCAGCCAGGATCCAGAAGTGAGCCTGGCTTACGCCTCTGAAATAAAAGAATTAAGTGGGAAAATGGAGGGGAGGGTTTTAATCTATGAATCAGGCTGTGAACGGAGGGAGTCTCTGAATCTGTGCTCTCAAAAGGGATGATTTTGATTATCCTCCTGTCTAAGAATCCTTACTGGCTAACAGCAGGTCTGTCTTTACTCTGTGTGCTAGCTAATTTGGATCCCATTCTGAGATACCCAACTCCATGCCTTGGGAAGCTCTATTCCTTTTTCAGGAATGTAACTTTGCTGCTGCGCTGATTTTAAGCACGTAAGTCCTTTATTGTGTGCAGTCCTAGGTACCTGATAATAAAAAAGGAAGTACTGAGACAAAGAGAACATGAAATATGTATTATGAAATTTTCTAACATGTGAGGAGAGAAACATTCTTGAATTCCAAGTCAAATTATATTTCATCTAATTTGCATCCAGAAAACAGAAGCACTAATAATATACGTGTCAAATTAGTGATGGAAATAGCTATGCAATTAAATGATATAATGATGGTATATAAGTGAAGGTGACCTCCTAATGAATAATGTGGGAAGGAAAGACTGACAAAGTGTTAATTGATATGTCAAACCAGTGATGTCAGTCAGTTGCATGGAGGAAGAGAAATTAGCCAGTGTAAATTACATAGTGACCATCAAAACATGCCAAAAGCAATTTCACATTCCTCAAAGAAGTTGACAGATAAGATATAAGAACAAAATACAGGAAAAAAAAGTAAATATGCCATATCTGATTTACTGCTTGCTGCACGTAGCTAGTAATGGTTGACCTAATGTGCCTTTTAATGTCTGTTATGAGAAAAAATATTTGCAGCATCTATGTACCACAATAATCCTCAATTCAATCTGTGATGTTTTCACAGCTTCTCTTTAGATAAAACCAATAAAATCTACAATGTCTGATCCATATCTGCCAACATTGAATGGCTAGTGAGTAGCTGAAGTGAGATTAAAAATGTGTGTGTATGAATCTGAGTTCAGCAGAAGCTGGGGACTCCTGGTTCTATGTAAAAAAAAAAAAAAAAAAAAAAAAAGTAACCTCACTTTGTACTTTCTTATAAAGTATATTACAAAAAATAGATGATAGTTTCCTAGGCTGAGTTTTTGCTTAGCTTGCTTTTTAAAGGGACTTTTGTGCCTTTATTGACAGAACTTTGAAAAAAACACAACCATTACCTTGGGGCTAAACAGTCAGATCAGTGCCATGAAATTGCAGTGGGTCATTCCAGCCAGTGAGAGAGAAAAGAAACCTGTTATGTGGCTTTGGTCGCACAGTTTACTCTAGAAGCAAAATGAAATGTTAAATATCTTTTTTTTTTTTAAATTGTATCTTTTTTGCATCATAGCCACCTGAGAAATTTTCATATTCTTTCTAAACTTGAAACCATTCTATTTCACTGGCTTGAAGTACATGCACAAATTCTCATTTATGGCTGATAACATAAGACGTTATATGTTATTTTGTCCACTAGAGGGTACCCAACATATTTCCAATCTTGCAGTGGGATGCATCAGAGGCTAAGAAAATAATTAAAATCAGGTCAAATTAATGTTACCATATTTTCAAAAAATACCAGCGCCTATGTTTTATATAATAGTTTGTGAAAATGAAATTAATTTTAATTTTCTGGAATAAATAACTTCCCCCAGCTATACAAATTCCTAGATATACTTTACATGATGGACTACCTCTACACAGTTTTGACTCCTCTTAATGTTATAATGAGAGAGAGGCCATGTTGGACTGAAGTATTTAATGACGTTTCTTGTGATGTGGGATTTCTACTCCTTCTGAATTGGAGCCGAAAGTAAGATCCAGTTTTGGAGTTAATCTCCAAAAACTTATGGTGTAGGATTTAATCTAATTTAAACATCCTGGGTCTGAACTTGCAGAGGTTTGTATTTCAATATCTAATTTGTGATGATCCCTAAGAGGAAACAAAAAAAAATGAAGTCTTAAAGTGTTACCAAAAAAATACTTTGGATTTTATATTGGTTCTATATGTAACAGTTTTGTTGCTGCATAGCTCAGTTTTAAGGTGTTTGCCTTTGTTTTTAAAAGCATTTAATAGGCCTTTTCCCAGTCCAGGATAATTGCCACTACTGAAGCAGAATCTGTCCTTCCTGTGAGGCTTAAAAGCGGACAAGTTATGAAATGGAAATGCTTTCAAAATTGATTGGTTTTGCTAGTTTGAAGCATTTTGTGTTGAAATAAAATTAAACAAATTCAAGCAGGAACTGAAGTACACCTGCTTTAACATTTATTTAGTTACTACTACAATCAACCAAGGAAAGGTGTGAATTTATCAACACTTGAAATCTTTACCAAGGTGGGGCTTAAAGAGATGGATGTGATTTCTTGCTCAACCAGAAGGTAGCCAGCATGATGCAGAAGTTAGCAAATGGGAGTGGAATTCTTCAATATATGTTATGATGAGGTCTATGATCAGAGTGGTCCCTTGTGGCTGTAGTATACACTATATGTGATACATGATAATGAGTACATGTTTTGTATTGACTTGGAGAAACTAGTTTGTGGGATCCCAGAGAATACATCACACATTCCACACATTCTGTTTGGAAAAAAAAAAACAATACAAACCCAAGCAGGCTTATTTGGAAATAGTTAATTCTTCTTTCTTACATGCAGAAATCCACAGCTGGCTCTCCTGCAAAGCTTTGCTCATAGTGTTTACTATAATAAACCGATTTTAGACGTTTATTTCTGATTCATATATATTAAAAGTGGTTGAATTGGAGAACCTCCATCAACTGGCCCTCTAGATTCTGTCAGTTCTCCAGAACAGATGCACTTCTAAAAAAGAGGTCCTGTCAAATTCTTTTTATTGTTATTTGTCTCTGGGTTTTACTATCCTTAACAGTATCATAGAAAACCTGGCTCTTTGGAGTAGAAGCAATAATGAATTAATAGCAGGTTTTCTTTTGCTTCTGCCTTCATTAGCTAAGGTTGCTGCATACTGCTTAAAAGACAGATACTGAGATAAATAGCCCTGCAAAAATAAGGAAATAAAAAAACCCCTCAACAGTTAAACTTCACGTGAAACTCCTTCAGAAACAAGCTCACAGTAAACTGCAAATTTAGCTCAGATGAGGCTGGCAGAAAATTCCTCTTGAGTTTAAGATACTCAAGTGTTCAAAGTACTTTCTTGCCTAAGAAGTTAATGAAGACGTCACTACTACTACTTTCAGAGTCCACTACTACCAAGGAAACAGCAACTGAACAACATCCTGGACATACCTCCCTCTCTTTTAGTCTCACAATGTACTGAATAATGTACATGCACAGAAGGAAAATGTACTGCGCTCTTCTTCATCTAAAAAGAAAATGACTTACTTTCTTTGTTCCTAATGAATGTCATTATATACTCTCATTGCTAAATAACTTGTCTGAATTGACCTTCAGTAATTTAGTATACCTCAATGCAACACATTAGCACACTGCATTCAGATTATCATCTGAAACACGCATATTAGAATATAAGCTTGTCATTTGCGTTATCATATAAGAGCAATTAGTCTTACAATGAGGGTTTATTTTGAATTTATCATTTACATCAATGAACAGAGCCTTGTATTCCTTACAAGATAATCAATCACAAAAGATCTAATCTGTGGTGACCAGAAGGCAACAAGTAGGTTGTCTTTGGCTTCTGTGAGAATTGGATTAAGTTTTACAGGTTTTATTGAATAGAGGAAAGCCCTAGAATTGTTAATTCTTGAAATTCACTAGCTCCCTGGCAAACATTGTTAAGTTTTATGATTGTGATCCTATAGTCCTTATTCAGGTCTTACATTCATGAAATCAAAGACTGAGTGAAACCCCAGATCATACGTTTCAGCCCACTTACTGTCATCTCCTTTATGCAGAAGCACTTGTGAGACATGATTTTAAAATGGGTTCACTGTTGACTTAATTATGATTTTCTAAAACCTTTGTAGTTAAAGATACAAAATGTTACTTTTGTTGCTTTTTAACCCTCTGTTAGGTCTCTAAAATAAGAAAGACGTTTCTAAAAGGCATAAAAATGAGAACAGCTATCAGGTATTTCTGCAATGAGAGAATTGTACACAGATTTTTTGCACATAGACATTTTATGTCTGTTTTATGCCGACATGCCTATGCACACATTTTGATGTTCTACTTTCTGAGCACAATGAAGACATCTGAGACCCAAATTGTTCCCTGTAAATATTTTACACTCCATCCCTTCTGGCTACTTGTTAGTGTTCATATTCAAAGAGGATCACATTCCACTGCAACCAAAAATATTAAGAGTTTGGTCCTGAGTAGCACTCATCCAGGCACATTGCTAGGATTTGAGAAATGTAATCTTCTAGTATCTATGTTTGTTGTATTTACTTATTTTTCCAAGATCTGTTAGTCATACTTTAGTAGATATATGTATTTCCACTATGTAAATGTGTGTGTATATATATATACACAGGAATAGCAGTCCAAATATTCCTCCTAACTTGGTTCCTAACAAAAAATAGTTTCTTTCCTCCTTTCTAGGAAGAAAATTGCAACTACTGGGTAACATTCTATTCTCCTATCCGTTTATTGATTTGCTGGCCAAGTCTCAGTGCTACTGATCTGATACTCACTTCCTGGAAGGAGTCAATTTGCTTTTAATGTAAGCACTCTGCCCTTTCACGGATATGCCTGGGATTTCTGCTTTGTGCTTTGCCAAACTCCACCCAAACTTTCTTTCCTTTCAGGAAGAGTCCCGAAGGGTGTATCCTGTGAGTTTTCCTGACACCTGGCATGGAGCCAGCATAATACTGTTTTTTACAAATCCATCTAATTTCACCTTCAACATTTCTTTATTTTCACATTGACCTCTTCCTGTTGATGGAAGCGTTAAGTACTATGGCAGTGGGGGGGTGATAGACAGTTCATTCGGACAGGTTTTTCTTATAGGAAATTCACTTCCTGCAGTTTAGTACTTTAGTGTACATACACTAGAAAGGCAAACTTTGTTCTACCTTAAACCCCGAATCTCCTGTATGGGTATAAATCTTAATATGACTTTTTTTTTTGCTACCAAATTCAAGTTCTCTTCCTCATGTTCAGTTGTGGTGGGTTAACCTTGGCTGGCTGCTAGGTGCCCACCAAGCTCCCCTCCTCAGAAGGACAGGGGGAGAAAATAAGATGAAAAAACTCGTGGGTTGAGATAAGGATAGGGAGATTGCTCACCAGTTACTGTCATGGGCAAAACAGACTTGACTTTGGGAAGATTAATTAAATTTATTGCCATTTAAAAATAGAGTAGGATAGTGAGAAACAAAAAACAAACTCCTTCTCTCCTTCACTCCCGACTTGTCTACCTCCCCCTCTCCAAGTGGTGTAGGGGGGATGGGGAATGGGGGTTGCAGTCAGTTCATCACACTTTGTCTCTGCCGCTCCTTCCTCCTCACACTCTTCCCCTGCTCCAGTGTGGAGTCCTTCCCACGGGATACAGTCCTTCATGAGCTGCTCCAACATGGGTCCTTCCCATGGACTTGCAGTCCTTCAAGAACTGCTCCAGCATGTGTCCCTTCCATGGGGTACAGTCCTTCAGGAATGGAATTCTCCAGCGTGAGTCCCCCATGGGCCACAGGTCCTGCCAGAAAACCTGCTCCAGCGTGGACTCCTCTCCATGGGCTGCAGCTCCCTTCAGGGCATCTCCACCTGCTGCAGCATGAGGTCCTCCATGGGCTGCAGTGTGGATATCTGCTCCACCGTGGTCCTCCATGGGCTGTGTGGGGGCAGCCTGTGTCACCATGGTCTTTACCATGGGCTGCAGGGGAATCTCCGCTCCAGTGCCTGAGGCACCTCCTCCCCCTCCTTCTTCACTGACCTTGGTGTCTGCAGGGTTGTTTCTCTCACATTTTTCTTACTCCTCTCCCACAGCTGCTGCACAGCATTTTTTGCCCTTTCTTAAATATATTTTCCCAGAGGCTCCACCAGTGTCACTGGTAGGCTCAGCTTTGGCCAGCGGTGGATCCATTTTGGAACCGGCTGGAACCGGATCTGTCCAACATGAGGGCAACCCCTGGTCTCTTCTCACAGAGGCCACCTTTGCAGCTCACCCCACTACCAAAACCTTGCCACGTAAACACAATACATCAGTTCATACCTTTTTTTACTAACTCATACCATATTCACCTCAAAATATGTATATGCCACTCACATGTATATGCAATTTCAAAATTATATATGCTACTGCAATTCTCGAAAATGTTGGGTTTCTTCAGGCAGCTCAGGACCCAGTTTTAAGCTTTCTAGGCTTTCATAATTGCTGTCATTTGGGACATAAATAACCTATCAGGTACTTTTGCTCTTTTGTACTTCAATTATTCTTTTCTCATCATTCTTTTCTATCCTTTCCCATCTCATCCCAACCCATTTCATCCCATCTTGTCCCATCCCATGCTTGCCCTAAAGGTTTCTGCTGTGCAGACTTAGTTTCATCTCAGACACTTTCGTTCCTTCTGAGCTTTCTGCCTTTCACTCCTAAACTTTGCTTTCTCTGAGTCTCACAAGATCCTCCCATCATTCATCTCCTTTGTTGTAACCCTGAGTTCCACCTGACCCTCCAGTATATTTTTATAAATAAAACAGTGCTTAGTCGAATAGATATAAGGTGACAGAATAAACATGGTGATTCCCAGATAGTAAACTTCCCCTTTACTCCATTTTTTTTCTAATTATAGCTTGTATATATTCCCTCTGGTTTTTTTTAATTTAAATTGCTAGAGAAAAGTTGATTGTTTCTATATGGAAAAAGAGCACTTGACACATTTATGCCCCAGTTCTTATTATGACTTACGCAAAATAAATGTATTTGATGATATAAAAGAAGCGGGAGAGGTTCCAATCCAGTTTGCTTTACTATCTTGTTCATTAAGAATGTTTGAGCAGAACAAAACAAATTGAGTAACATGTGATCTTGCAAATCTGCTATCTTTGTTTTAACAGAACATCCAAATTAAAAATATCCTGACTGGTGTATGTCCATTATCCATGAGATAAGTCTATTTCTTGACTGATCTCATACACAAAGTATGTGCAAATAATACTTGCATGGCTTAATATATTGTTTAGAGTGGGGTTTTAGGTTTAGAGTTTCTCTTGATTTCATATTGAGGAAAAATTAGTTTGTTTATCTTTCTGATTACAAATAAATAAATAGGGAGTTGTCCTCATCACTGTTTTCATGGGACTTCTCTCATATGTTGCACATTAACTCAGAGGCTATATAATAGTACAATGCCAGAGCATGGAGAAAATTCAGCAAATTAAACTTTTACCAGTGAAATGACTGTTCCTCATTTACATTGCGTGCATATAAGTGCAGAAAACCAACTCATTACCACTAATTATTAAGTGAAGATAAATGGTCTGAATGTGGAAACAACCATAGCATAGAAGTAATAGTCAAATGCTTTGGAGGGGTTAATAAAAATGAGCATTCTTTACTTTTCAAAATACTGTGTGTGTCTGAAGACATGAATTTCACAAAAGGTGCTAAACACTTTAGGTGCATTAAAATATTCTAATGGAGACAGTGAACTGTGAAAGAAAAGTTTTCTCTGAAATAAATGAAAAATAAGTGTATTCAATTTCACTGATATTTGTAATTCATTAGAAAACATCATTAAAAACATCGGTTACTTAAAGCTGCATCAGCTTTAACTGGATACTATTTTTAACCCTCTCCCACTCTGCATTTTTCTAATCATAGATTTCACTAGGTAGTGATTTCTGTGTGTAGGTACTCAGTAGTATATGATATTACCATACACTACTACATTTTTAGAAATGAGTGGGTGTTTTATAATTCATAGCCTGTAAAGCAAAATCTGTACGTGCACAAGAGGGTTTTGGTCAAAAGGGTTAGCACAGATGATCTCTCAAAAGTTTGAGTGCTTAACGCCTTATTGGAGGTCATATGAAGGCTGAGTCAGAAGCCTGAGCTCTTTAACAGAATCCCCACTTACTCTGGCTGCTAATGGAAATGAGAAAATAATTATTTTCTCTTTTTGCTACCTGATGTGGCAGGAGATGCAACGTGTCATCTCCTCATTTCTTTTACAGTGCTTGGGACAATGGCTTTTTCCTGGTGGTGTGTTCAAAGGTCTCCTATAAGGAGGTCAGCGAGCTGGGATTCATGAAGGACTGAGTCATCTGAGTCAAGGCAGGAGACCAAAGAGGTCAGTCCCTGAGGAAGACAAAGTGAAGTAAGATAGTCCATAAAATGAGATGGAGGGGATATCTGACAGGTTCTGCGTGTAGTTTCTTACCTTCCCAGAGAGATAATATTACATATCTTTATCTATGCTTTTCTAAGGTTGCATTACTAGTAGCTTCTTCTCTGAATTTTGATTTCTTCATCCTTTGCTTCCTATCTTGTTCTACCTTCAAGAAAATCTGCAGTGTTTGTGAGTGAATGGATTGTCCAGCTTTTTATGTTCATGGCCATGTCTATGCCCTGCAGGTTTCATTCAGCTATGTTTTGCAAGGGCTCTCTGCTTCTTAATGTTTCACGGTGCAAGCTCTAACTCAACAGTTTTATTTTCCTCCTGGCTACATTTCCCTCCCTTCTGTTCGCTTGCCCACCTCTTTTCTTTTTGAAACTATACTCTCTCATCAGCAGTTCTACTGTTAGTAAGGTAGCTGAAATTATGGCCTTAGATTTTTTTTTGTCTGTCCTGTTTTCCATTTGCCCCTCTGCAAAAGACAGCTTTTCTGATATACCACCAAAACTACTGTTGCGTTTCAGGAGGAGGGCAACATCATCTGCTGCAGCTGCTGCCTTTAAGTCTCTTCAGATTAAATCACATTAATTTACTGCAGGATCATTATAAAGCCATTCATGGATGCTTGTATACTCAGAAATCACATTTACCAGCTAACTGAATGGATGAATGAAGAGGAAATTACAACTTTCTTCTCTGAAATCATAGGCCTCTTCCACTTGAACAACAAGAGAATTTCTACTAGCTGAGGGCTATTAGAAGGCATACATTGGAGCTCCACATCATTTCTATAATGACCTCAAACCATGTAAAATACACTGATTTAAAATTTTATTAAAAATCTAATCCTTGGAAGAGATTTCTATGGAAAATTACAAACAGCACCACATTATCATGAAGAAGAGGGGGTACAGCGAACACCAGCAACAAACAACAGAGGTTAGAGAGGAAGGATTGAAGGAAGATTGAAAGAGCCAAATACATGCTATTTCAGTAAAAGGGGATTGCAGGATTGCATGATTGTTCCCTACAGTTATCTGAAGGGCTTCAGGAGTAGAAAAATATTTCTATGTAATACAGAGGGAGTACATATAGGAGCAGTTAGAGAAAATAAAAAAACCCCAACACCACCAAAATGTAGTTTAAATGTTGTGAACATTTTCTAGCAGCAAAAGATCCATTACAATGTCTCAAATGAGATACATACTCTGCAAAAAAGTTCAGGAAGCATCCGTTTTCTACTCATAATTATATTTTATTAAGTAATTTTGAAGAAACATTGAAATGTTTTCACAATGGTTATGTAAGACTTTGAAAACAAGACTGGATAAAGCACCAAAAATAGTAAGGATAGATAGCATACTGTCAGTGTGCTAGGTTATATGATTTAATAAATGTATTCCACTATTGATTTCCATTGGGCTATGATTTCTTAAGGAATTTGAGTTGTTTTGTAGTTTTGAAGTCTCATATTACTTCAGTGGGAAGCCAGCTGAAACTTGCAATTAAGTTTCACTGGCTTTTTCGCTGTGTTTGGACTCAAATAACAAACTGATGATGAGAAAAGCATGGGGATGCTTGGATAAACTGTGAAATACAATATACATATTTCATCCTGCTTTCCTTTCTGGTCAGTCAGAAGAACCTGAAGCAATTAGAAGTCCCATTGTTTCAGTGCGGTAACTCTCCAGGCCAGGGAGTGCTTAATTCTTGAAGGAACACTTTACAGCAGGTTTGAGTTGTCTGCAGGTGTCCTCAGAAACCAGCTACCTGGTAGAAATCTGTTAAATCATTGATCGAATATTATAAATAAAGATATATGATGGTTACTACAGTATTTTTTTTTAAGACAGACTTTCATTACCTATACCTGCAATATACAAAGTACATGTACTTAAGTAGTGTTACTGCCTAATATCATAGAATCATAGAATCCTAGAATCATAGAATAATTTGGGTTGGAAGGGACCTTTAAAGGTCATCTAGTCCAACCTCCCTGCAATGATCTTCAACTAGATCAGGTTGCTCAGAGCCCTGTCCAACCTGACCTTGAATGTTTCCAGGGATGGGGCATCCACCACCTCTCTGGGCAACCTGTGCCAGGGTTTCACCACCCTCAGCGTAAAAAATGTCTTCCTTATCTCCAATCTAAATCTACCCTCTTTCAGTTTAAAGCCATTCCCCCTTGTCCTGTCGCAACAGGCCCTGCTAAAAAGTCTGTCACCATCTTTCTTGTACACCCCCTTTAAGTATTGAAAGGCTGCAATAAGGTCTCCCCGGAGCCTCCTCTTCCCCAGGCTGAACAACCCCAACTCACTCAGCCTTTCCTCCTAGGAGAGCTGTTCCGTCCCCCTGATCATTTTTGTGGCCCTCCTCTGGACCCGCTCCAACAGGTCCGTGTCTTTCTTATGCTGAGGGCTCCAGAGCTGGACGCAGTACTGCAGGTGGGGTCTCACCAGAGCAGAGTAGAGGGGCAGAACCACCTCCCTCGACCTGCTGGCCACACTTCTTTTGATGCAGCCCAGGATACAGTTGGCTTTCTGGGCTGCAAGTGCACATTGCTGGCTTATGTCCAGCTTTCCATCCACCAGTACCCTCAAGTCCTTCTCGGCAGGGCTGCTCTCAATCCATTCTCCGCCCAGTCTGTATTGATACCAGGGGTTGCCCCAACCCAGGTGCAGGACCTTGCACTTGGCCTTGTTAAACCTCATGAGGCTCACACGGGCCCACTTCTTGAGCTTGCCCAGGTCCCTCTGGATGGCATCCCGTCCCTCTGGCATGTCAACCGCACCACTCAGCTTGGTGTCATCTGCAAACTTGCTGAGGGTGCACTCGATCCCACTGTCTGTGTCATCAATGAAGATATTAAACAGTACCGGTCCCAATATGGACCCCTGAGGAACACCACTTGTCACTGATCTCCAGCTGGACATTGAGCCGTTGACCACTACCCTCTGGATGCGACCATCCAACCAATTCCTTATCCACAGAATAGTCCACCCATCAAACCCATCTTTCTCCAGTTTAGAGAGAAGGATGTTGTGGGGGACCGTGTCAAAGGTCTTACAGAGGTCCAGGTAGATGACATCTGTAGCCCTTCCCGTGTCCACTGATGTAGTCACTCCACCGTAACTTGTATTGCTGTGGCTGACTGAAGGAGTGGCACTCAAGGATTCATTATACAGCCATATCACAAAAATAAGCATATCTTTTGAAGGTATAGAATATAATTGGTTTCCAGGGTGTAACAGGTAGAACAAAATACACAGTGTTCTGGGATGAGGAGGTAATTTTAAAAGAAGCAGAGGTTCGCAGAAATGCAGAAGTCACAGGTCAGCATTTGTCTAACTAATACAAGAGAGGAGTGAACTGTTGACTCACAGCAGTGATAGGGATTGAGAAAGAACCCAGTGGCAGCTTGAGAAATTGATGCTGATCTTTTTCCATGCCGAGAGGGTAAAATGGGAAAGTCATGGAAGGGCTAATAGGGAAAGTGAAAAGTTGACTGAATTTGAAGTAGCTGACAGAGCAAAATTGGGGATAAGAAAAAGCATATGCACACACCCCAGTCCGGAAGGAAAGAAGAATAATTAAAGCTCAGAATATAGCATCGCAGCACCAGTTGTGGAACAGCAAGGTGATGTCTCTTAAGTTAGACATAAAACCCGCCAGACATAGGTCTATTTCATAGAAATATTGTTAAGGAAGCTACTGAAGAAGTACATTTCTTTTTATATGTATGAGTAGCTTTATTATAAATCCTGCAGGATTCTTGAGATTCATTAGGAGAGAAGATCTGTAGATCTTTTTAAAGACCATCTGTTTTGGTTCTGGGATCATCACCTTGTCAGGTTGTGAGGAACACTGTGTTCAGTAGAAAATAACAAATACAGTATTAAAATTCGTAGGATGTGTTTTTCTGATTAATAATGCAGATGCCTTTCTTTCCTCATTTTAAAATCTGTTTCAGGAAACAATTCAAGTCTTTCATTCCATTTTGAAGATTTTTGTTTCTTTGAAGAATGCTATCTTGAAACCAGGAATAGTTTTTCTGCAGATCTAAGCTCCAAATCAGGGGTCCCCCCCCATCCTATTTGATTTATTATTTGTCTCTTTAGAAATCTGACTTGAACACCTTACAAAACAATATTTACAGAACTGTCATCACTTTGTGATTTATACAATGTAGGTTATGTGATATGTGCAAAATACATTGACAATATTTGTGGGGGTTTTTTTCAAACTGCAGAAACATAAAAGACCTTGATGTTATTGCAAAACATTACTGAAGCAATATATTTTGTTGCTATTCATTTATATTTAGGCAGAATAAACATAAAACTTTGAAACTTTTCAAGTCAAAATATGCTTTAAATGTAACAGTTCAATATTTGAATCATACAAAGAAATCTTGGAGGGGCAGTAGGGGATCTCAGCTCATGGTTTGCATATGGGCACAACACATTTCTCATTAATGTTAATTGGATTTATAAGCCTACATCAAAGGAAGCATATAGGCTTAAAAGTAACATTCAGTCATGCTCAGATCTCACTCCTCCTTTGGCATTTTGCACATTTTCCTAGAGTTTTTTCTCAAACTCTGTTTTGAACGAAACATAAGTTTACTGTGGAGCATGATGATGCATGTTTTAATCACTTTACCAAGGTCAGCATAACTAGTCCACTTACATAGAGACACCTGTTCTTTCCTAACCATATTCTGCACACTCTGTTACGATTCACCTGCAGGCATTTTTCTGAATTACATTAAGAAATAAAAAGATTTCTGTGCATTTGCCACTGTCACTGTAGTTCAATCAGAAGCAAAGGAAAACAGGTGGCTTCCTCAGCATCTTGTAGCCCACCATCCCATCCCCTTCACCCTTCTTCTTTCAATACTGGAGATTGGGGAAAAGATTTCAGTAATTAGTTCTTCTAATGCAATAACGCAGTTCTACCGCATGTGTCTTCAAACAAATGATATAAAACAGCAATGCATCTGATTGGGAATATAGTCAAAGCTCCATTTTATACACCTCTATCTATAATTACATGAGCACGTAATGAGTCTGCAGTAGCCAGGATCGTATCAATATTTATATTGATATTTATTTATACTCCTTAGGCAAAGAGAAACCCGTTGTTATCCAGGAGGAGAATGAAACAATGGTACTTGCTGGTGCTCCCTTTAATTGACCATCAGCAGACGGCTTCCCACAAGCACTCGGTTGTACCGTGAGAGAGAGTGTGAGAATTCTTCACTGGCAACGGCTGACCCACAGCTGCAATTATGGCTTTGCAGCATCGGACAATCCTGAAGGGAAGGCCATAGCCCTTATGTGCCCTGCCATCCAGTAAGAGTCTGTTCACAAGGCAGACTCCTTTCCTATGGAGGTGGTTGTCACAGTAACTGCACTTCTGCAGATGCAAACAGCAGTTCCAGATGTATTGTGTAGGTAACATAATTTCCAAAACAGGTTAGGATTTAATGCAGAATGAAAAATAAGAAAAAAAAATCACAATAGAGCTACACGCACTGTCTATGGTTTTTGGATTGCAAATCAATTTTAATTGTAAACCCTCTTGTCAACACCTGACAGCTTACTAAAACTTCCCTAGTTACAAATACATTTCATAGCATTGCCGAACTTCTATAAAATGGACCTGGAGTATACACTGAACTCTTCTTCTGCAGAGCTCCTTACACCTTCATAAATTTAAAATCACTGGGCAGAGTTTTCCTCTCAAATGGTTCTGGCTGTTTAGATCCTCTGTGTGTGACCTCTTACCATTCTGTTGAAATCATGAAAAACTTTCCCCTCCTCAATGAGTGAATAGCATCCCCAGCAAGCAGTCACACCAGTGGTCTATCTGGGGCTTCTAAGGTTTTTTAAGTCTTTTAAGCAATGTGATACCTTTTGGATTTATTTTCTAAAATATAAACTGATCTTCCAATATATTTCTTGCAAAATATTGCCTTGAACTACAGACATTTGTCCAAACCGAGTAAGAAGAGAATACAGATAATGCATTGCTTTTGTTGCAGAATGCAGCACAATTGTGTAAGTAGACGTGTTCAAAATTTTTGCTGCACCGTACAGTACTCTATTCCTATGTTGGTGGTTAGCAAAAGGATCAGACCCTTTTCCTTTCAGCTGTAGACCTAGTTTTGATTAATTTATGCTTTCAGCATGTCTGGAGTGTAGTCAATCAAGGACTAAATACAAAGACACCATTTATTTGGTTCAGCCCACATTCTTTATGTACCATAATCAAATGAATATGTCATACTTCTTTCCGTCAGTCCTGCAAGTTGCTAAGCACCTTAGCTTCTCTTATTCTGATAACAACTGATCCTTGAATCTTTGATGGCTTTGGGTCTGAGCCTTCATTATAGCTTGTGCTTTAAGAGCTGAGTTGGTAGGACCACAGATAAAATTCCCAGCTAGGGTTTGGACAGTCTTCTTGGCAAACTCCAGTGTCACTGGAATTAAGAATTCTGAAATCTTGCTATATTAAATGTTCAGTTGCCAGGAGGGTTTCTATGGAATTTCAAATTTTTTTCTGCATTTGTGAGACTTTCAATTTTTCTTTGTTTACTTATCATCCTAGTCCCAAGATTTTTTTTTTTTAATTCAAATAAAGAAGTTCCATGCTAACCTGGCTGTCTGATTCAAAGATACGCCTTTTTACCTTTCTCTCCCATCCCTCCCTTAGAATTTTATATAAGTTTGGATTTTTTTTTTCACTTACATTTTAAAAAGAAGCACAATTTAGAATCTGTGCAAAACAGTTTTCACAATTATGACCAGAAGGTGGGGATGAGGTAGGATAAGGCCCTTTATATAAAGGCGAAGAACAATTTTCAGATGAAGATGGCACAGATGTGCACCTCAAGATCAAAAAGAAAATAATATGATGGGAAGGAGAGAGTTCTTGGTTTTATGTCCATGAAGAATTCTTCCCAAGGTGCACTGGTGCATCTGTTGTAGATTTGCCTATATTTATACTGACAGCTTTAGAGATATTTATGCAGGTGAGCATCTGTAGATAAAAGATCCTAGCAGGCAGCTGTGAGGTGAAGCAAGGTGGTGAGATGTTCCTATCTTAGTTACATATTTAACATAATAAGAAATAACATAGAAAAAGAAAGGGATTTTTCAGATATTAGGCAGCAGGCTCTCCCCTCCTTCCACAGGACTTTGGTAACATTTAGTTTCAAAATGTCCCAATTTTTGCAGTAGTCTAGAAAACAACCATTGGCAAGATTCTGTCCATCTGTGCAGAAGATATCTATAGCAAAATGGGTTTTCTTTTTTAAGCTTATTATTAATTTTATTGGTGAAATACTAAAAAAATCTAATTTATGAAATATCATCCCAACATTAGATTCAGCCAGACATAATGTTGTTTTTATTTTTAGCTGATGTAAGATGAATAATAACGTATCACTCTCTTGATATGATCATTTGGCTTGTCTTATGCGGAGGGAGAGGGAATCTTTTAAACCACAGAACAACGGAAGTTCATTCAGCTTCTTTTCTGTTTTTTAAAGATGACAAACTTATATATAATTTCATCACATACTTCTGCAGTCAACAGCACCTTCGCTGCTGAAAACTGACCTTCATTTCTCTCGCAGAACACCTTCGTAAATCCATTTCACTGTTTGATATGGTTGGTTGAATTATAAATTACTGCCTTAGCTACAGTCTGATTTCAGGCAACACTATGGTCAACCTAGGTGCCATCACTGGGCATCTCTGTCTCACAGGTGGTTGTCACAATAAATCCAGAATGATTAAATAGGTTGTTTAAAGTTTACAGTCCATTTTATGCATACTGACCTACCATATAATAATAAGGTAATAAAATGTAGTACAAGTTGGGCTTTAGACCTGTGTCCGTGCCATGTTATTATTTAATAATATCAAATGTGAACACGTGTAAACACTGTAAGAATGTGACCTACAGGTCTAGTTCAACAAAACCTCTCCATGAGTCAGTGCTTTGTTCCTGTCATTGCTGTACTTTCTGGAGCACACATACTGATTGGGGTGGGGGGAAGGGGGCTGACGGCATCACAACATGCCATTCATCACGAGCCTGTTGCTGATGTCACTAGCATTAGGTGTGCTTTGGCATATTTTCGTCAGTGTGACTAAATCTATTCCCATTTTACATCAGTGCTAATCAGGTCACAATTGGTTTCCACACTTCTGCACTACTTCTAATATTCACCACATGAAAAATATGGTTGCAGGGTATTATAATTGCCATAACAGTTGCCATTAATTCTATGAGATCTACCTTAGTCACTATCTAGGGACTCCAGAATTATCCTTTTGGTGAAAGAGAAAGGCAAGACTTGCTGAGCTAAAGTATGTTTAATTTTTCCCAACCTGATAGCCATTTGCAAGTTGAAGGAATTTTAGTGCTATGCTGTTTTTTTTTTTTCAGAGATTAAAAAGGAAAATATTTGTTCAAGACATCTAAGAATTTTTTTTTTTTTCCCAAAGATTTTTACATCTGTTTTCCAGGAATTCAGACTGGAGTGAACAAGTTCCTTCAAACTGACAGACCCCTAGCCATTTCACTCTTTGGGCTAGAGACATAAAATAAGCCTACAGCAAACTCTGGTAACATCAACAAGCCAAATGGAAATTCATACCTCATGTGCGTTAGAATGTCAAGCCCCAGAACTCCCTTCCATTTCATCACCAATCAGTGGCATCTCTGAGATTCAGATGGAGGCTAAACCAGCCTTTGGACACACCAGAGACTTCTGAAGCAGTCTCAGTAACAATTCATGAGAAGTGAAAATTATTTCCTGCAAAATAAGGATGGAACAGAGACACACTGGATGTTCAAGAGAGAGCAAGCTGTCTATTACTTCTTACAGTGTTATAAGTATTGAGTAGATAGCACAAGAATTTCAGTGACTACAGTTGCTGCTTAGATGCTTTGGAGGATGTAAAGTATTCAAGGAGTAAATTCCAGTAACTCTGCAATTTAGACTACATAGTCATTGTGGACATTCTGTACCCTATCATTGATAAATATGGTGCTTCGTGCATCTCTGGAAATAACAAAGCTTTGGCTGAAGAAAAATCTTGAAGAAAATAATTTTAAATAATTTTTGACCAAAATGGCATAGGTTCTAAACTGCTAAGTCATTGGAGGGCTGCATCACATGCCGTACATGTTGTCTATATATTTGAGAACAGTGACAAATTGAACGGAGTCTTCAGGCGGTCCTCTATATCTTGAAAATAACTAGGCTGAGAATCTAATGCATTAAAAGGAATTCCTTAATAATGACTGGCCATATCGTGTATATCCAGATTTTGATGAATCTGAATCAACATCTATCTTTCAGTCTGTCTGTTTTTCATCCGTTTCTGTGGTTTCCTGGATCAGAGGTAAACTGATATATTAGTCCAGCTTTCCCATTCTGTACACTTTAGATATACTTGTAGAAGGCTTTCCTAGAATATAATCAAGGATGACAAATTCTCTTTGGATTTTTTAAATAATCATTTAAATTTTAAGAGCCTTTTAGTGTCTTGAGTAGAATTTTATGGCACAATTTCAAAAATAATGGCATAGTTATTACCTTCTATTAAATTCTGTAGCTTTTTAGAATGATTTCTGAGAAGTCTTCTAGATCTATGAGCTTTCCTCTGTTTTTTCTTAATTTTGTGTGTTCCTGGTTTCAATAATGAGAGTAATCTTTCTAGTAGGAGAGTCATTTAGCCTGTGACTTTGAAGATCTAAATTCTTCTCCCTGCATCAGAATTTTCTGTCAGTATGACTTGGGCAAGTCTGGTTTTTTGAGTTCTTTCCCAGAAAAATTCATTATGTCAGTATTATTCCATTTCATAGGCCTATTGCCAGTATATACTAATTTTGCACATTCATTCAGACACCTTGATATAGAGACAGTGTGATTATTTAAGACTGAAAATGCTTTTCTGTGTCCAAACTACAATAACTAACTGTACACATGAAAGCATTTCTTATAGAAGAACTGTATGTACTTATCCAGGTATTTCAGGATGACTTTGGCATGCCAGGAGACACCCTTATTCTTGCTCTTTTTCTAATTAATTCTTCTCAGAGGCATCCAAACTGGAGGACGTCTGTCTGTAGTATTTGCACTGCTTTGGCATGTAGTACCTGCAGAATCAGACTAAAATCCTACTGAAGGAGGCACTGAACACACAGCTGTTGGAAAAGAATATCCCGATATTGTTTGGTCCTTATCTTGTGATGATCTAGTACGTTTTATAGAGTTTATATAAATGTTCACTTAGAATCTTTACAATCCTGTGATATGTTACAAAGAAGAGTTGAATGGAGATGTTTTGAATTTTTTTTATCAGATTTTTCAGCTGCATGAACCTTGCATTTCACTGAGTCTTTGGTCACAAGGTCTAAAGACCCTAGTGGCTAGTGGTATTATCATAAACCCCAAGATTTCTTGTGCTAACAACCTGCCCCTGGGTGAACGATCCTTTCTTTTTAAAGCCCCCTTAATTGTGCTGAAGATGAAACACCTGACAAACTGCTGCCAGGAAATGCAGAAAGACTTTTGTTGGTTATTTGTTGTTGTTGCTTTTTCCTTAAATTACTTTTTATAATGGCTAAAGCATATAATTCTCACAGACTTCTCACAAGAGATTTTTATGCATTCTTAAGAACATAAGTGAAATACCACAGTCTTGTTTTTGAAATGCTTGGTGGACACTTTTAAAGCCAGCTATTATACTTACAATACAATTTATATTGATCTTGTAGAAAAAAAAGAAGCTTCAAACTTATGAACTAAAGTTTTCTTCTATTCTATTCAACACCTGTTCAATAGTCAAAAAGATGTTCTAACTAGGGAACATTTTAAATATATACTTTTTCCCCAATTCCATACTAAGTCAAACCCAAGAATGTCTGAGCTTCTTTACTGGATATATGTCACCCATGTACCACTACCATAACCTGTAGTTGGGGTATAAAAACACATGTGGAAGTTCCTAGTCTTATCCAGTCAGAGCAAGGCCATGAGCATCAACCTCTCTCTTTCTAGGTAAGAGGTCTGCTTGTCAGGCTACTGGTCTTATTTCTTTTGATTAGAAATTCATGCTAAATCCAAGAAAGCTTTCCAAAAGGTTTGCAAAACCCTGCAAAACAACCTAATAAGTCAGCATTTTGCAGCACTCGGTTTCTGTCAGCTCTAGGACTGAGTATGACTTATCTCAATATCTTTAGTGAAGCTGAATGCCCACAGCATCTGTTAGTTCCTAAAATGCTTTTATCTGTGAAAGGTAGAAATTGCAGGGGATATTTCTGAAGGTTGTGCCATGGCCCTCCCTTTTGGGAGGGTGGAAGAGATTTCCTTTGTGATGGACGTTCTGGTACTCTTTGACAGAGAAGAGATGAATTGGAGAGCTACCTTCACAATATCAAAATTACTTAGACTTGTGCCACTATTGACACTGGTTTGTACCCATCCATCCCTAGCAAAAGAACTAGAAGGACACAGAGGTATGTGGGGATAGGCTTCTTCAACTTCCATTTCCATGTTTCTCTTTAGGACCCAAGTACAATTTGGCCCTTGTAGGGTGATGTAGTGTGTCAAAAAACCTTGAATTCAGAAACACATACTGAAAAAACCATTCTGTACAAGTAAGATGCATTTTTCACCCTCAATCACATGTAGTATCGGACTAATTTAGTGTCAAAGTATTTAGTATCTGATAATTAAAGAAAAAAAAACGTATTTGTCACATCTCTACTCTATATAGCATATTTAAATAGAAGCTGTGCAAAACCTCTCTCTTTTCACTTTCCTGTCTCTCCCCAGTAAAAATTCCTCTGCTCCTCAGGAGTTTTGGAAGTTCTCCCTGTTTGCTTTTTTTTATTTTAAATAAACCAGCAGATCTTTGATTAAATAAACAATGATTTAATGCAAGCAGAAAGAATAAGACTGTTTAAAAACAATAAATCAACCCCCAAAAATGCAAGCATTTTTTATGGATTAATATCTGGGATATGTTAAGTGATGTACTCTCTTGTGGATTTCAAGAACATGCAGATTATTCTGTCTAAAACGAAAGCATGTGTCATTATCTCCAAGAGTTCCCAGAAGCCCAGTAACGGTGCTAAATGACACCACAGTGTGAATGTGAAGCAGATGTGAATAGCTGTTTAATACTATCACTCTAGGTGAACAACGTAACAAGAACTAGCTCGAATCAGAAAATGTCCATTGCGTTTTCTGTTTACTTTTTTGAGTCATTAAAAATAATAATAATAGTAATTAAAAACCCCAAACTCCTCACCTCTCTTCTTGCATCCTGGCATTGCATGGCCTCTGTCATGTGCAGTTTTCATGTTGCAGAAATAATTCATCTTGCTCTTTTACGTCTTGCTGACACAAGCATGTATGTGTGCTACATTATTAACCAGTTGTCTCACCTGACTGGACTTTAAGACAGAATTCACTTGTAGCCAAGTGAAAAATATTTCACCTCAAAGGGGAAGACCTGTCCACTTGGCTGTGTGTAAAGTATGTGCTGGAATACATGCAGCTTCTGAGACTGCCTAGCTGACTTTTCTTTGTGCTGCTGTGTCACACTTGTACTGTCTGCCAAAGTACTGGAAACCTTCCTAAGGTCAAACAAGTGTCATGGAAAGCAGGAAAGAGTAAGCTTAGCTTTGACAGATGCTTCTTTCTGAACTGGTTCTCAAAGACATTGTCTAAAAACTGTCTTTTGTTGACCATTTTATGCCCCTTACATGCTGTTGGTGATTGTGCTCAATGCAACATGGTGACAGGAGGAGGATGGAGCTCACCAGGGAGCTGAGGAAGGGCCAAGGAGATTGCATAGAGCTAAGAATCGTCCCTGTTGTGGTTTAACCCCAGCTGGCAACTGAGCACCACACAGCCGCTCACTGCCCCAGTGGGATGGGGGAGAGAATCAGAAGAGTAGAAGTGAGAAAACTCGTGGGTTGAGATAAAAACAGTTTAATAATTGAAATAAAGTAAAATAGTAATAATAATAACAATAGAAGAATATACAAAGCAAGTGATGCACGATGCAGTTGCTCACTACCTGCCAACTGATGCCCAGCCAGTCGCCAAGCAGCGGTCGCTGCCCACCGGCCAACTCCCCCCAGCTTATATACTGAGCATGACGTCGTATGGTATGGAATATCCCTTTGGTCAGTTTGGGTCAGCTGTCCTGGCTATACTCCCTCCCAGCTTCTTGTGCCCCTCCTCGCTGGCAGAGTCTGGGAAGCTTGAAAAGTCCTTGACTTAGTATAAACACTGCTTAGCAACAACTAAAACATCAGTGTGTTATCACATTATTCTCACGCTAAATCCAAAACACAGCACTATGCCAGCCACTAGGAAGAAAATTAACTCTATCCCAGCAGAAACCAGGACAGTCCCTCAGATGACTGGAACTGTAGCAAGAGTGGGTGGCTGAGCGAGGGTGGTATCATGTTGCTTAAGGCATAAGGGGTACTTACCCTCCATTTCCAGAGAGTTACATATTGCTTTAAGTACTAGTGAGAAAACACTAAAAATGTTTCAGAGATAGGTAAATTAATGTTTTTGGAGACATATAAGCATTATTCCCTTGACCACCAAATTTTACATCTACTTGTTTGGGAAGGGTCACCATTTGCCTACCTACTGAGTTCCTGCTCTTGAGTTTACTCAGAGGTTTGCATCAATCTTACAAGCTGACTTCTGTGTCCTCTTCATTTCATGTAGCATAGAAAAATGAAACAACAAAATCTTTTTTTTCTTTCATATTCAGTGCACTAAAAGGAAATGAGGAGACAGACTGTGCATATTTATTAGTAAATGTTGCTCCAAGACATGGGAAGATAACGCGGAGGGATAAATGAAGATCCAAGCATGTCTTTTTCCTTGTTTTAATAGAAAGCTGGAGATATATTAATCTATTAGCTTTGACAGACAGGTGAGCATTTTCCCACATGTAAGGATTTGGATGGTTGCTTCTGGTTTTAGATGGCACTGAAAGAACTGTATACATTTCTGTGCTGTTTTGTGGTTGTTGCCCCACTGCTCTAGATGTGGTTTTTAGGAGCTGGTACGGTCCTGCTGTAACCAGAACTGCAGAGGAAAGAAAACCTAAACTACAAGCGGTGGTTCCCTACTTGGCTTTACTTCATCCTGCAACCCATCTGGAGGATAGATAAGACTCATGCTGTCTCACTGTTGTAGTGATAGGATAAGGTTACATATCTTCTAGTGAAAAACCTGTTAAATGGAAGGCAAATATTCTGCACCAAGGTTTGCATGTGTGTCAAAATTTATACTGTTCCTGGAACTTAGCATTCTTATTGGAAAGCAGGTCCTGAGGCATACACAGAAATAGGGAAGCTCATCCCCATCCTTCTTTGAATAATAATATGCTGAAGTTCTGGCTGGTACCAGAGAAGATGGATGTTTGGTTCAGTGTGGAACTCAGTTGATTTTGGTTGTGATGAAAAGTGTGTTAGTAAAAAATGTGGGTTTATATGTCTGTCTTCAGTTTTCATGCTGTCATTCAGCACAGTAAATTCTGAATAACTGTGTGAAATCACTGCATATGTCTACCTTTATTAGCAAGGCTTCAGGCTTCCCCCAATAGCCGGTTTCAGGCCATTCAGAGAATGACCTAGAAGAAAGGCTTAGTCCTGGCCAGAAGACCTCTTCCAAATGATTCCCAGCCGTTCTCTGAGGAGTAAAGTACCAAACACCACTGTACCACCCGAGCAGGCTATGATACCACCACACCCCTGGTAGCAAGTGAGGAGAACAGAGTTCACTCATGAGCGCCTCTGGAAACTGTTCTTTTAGACAGGCATTGGCATTGCCTTTCACATGAGTGAAGTCATGAGTGGCCCATGGAGTCTCTGGTATTTCTCAGGTTTGGGATAGGATTTCCTGGACTTCCTGATGTGCTATTTAGAATTAGTTTTTTCTTTCCTTTTTTATATTGTTAGATGTGATATGGAATGTTGCATAGTCTTCAGGAGTGGAGATGTGTTTAGGGACTTCTATTCCTCGCTGTTTTCCCTCTCTTTTGATTATTCTGCCTGTATTGATGGGAGGTAAAAGCAAATCGATCGAGGTAAAAGTTCAATCGATCTGTCAGGCGTTTAGCATGTTAACCTAGAAAAAGAAGCCAAACAGCTCTACTAATCTGGGCAGAAGAGAATTTCTCTACTGCTATCCCAAGAGCTTGATTCCATAAACTTTGCTGTGCAGGAGTGCTGGGCATAAAGCTGATGGAAAACTGGTCTTCTTGGAGCTACCCTCCAAGACAATGCGGAGTGAAATACTTGAAGTGACAGTGCATGTTTTGGTCCGGGAAAGTAGTCTTTGTCAAACATATCCTGGGTCCAACCCATCAGTGGGACCTGTGTTGATTCTCAAGAAAAATTGGAAATTACAAGCTGGCAGTAAGAGCCAAAATATGGGAGTTTCCATAGCGAGAGAGAAACTAGGGGAAAAAAAGAAAGAAATTGCAGTGATTCACTTACAGATAGGAGAAAAAGCCTGGGAAAGTAGATGAAGTTCATCACACTTCTTTGCCTTTCCTGAATCCTGTCTGAGTCTGTCTTGTCTCTCTCCTTTCTTTCTCTGGATCCTAATTCCTCTTTTTTCTTTCCACTCCCCTTCTTCCACCACATAACCTATCTTCTAGGTTGCTTTCAGCCATCTGTATCTTCTTGCATTCCCAAATGGATGGAATCTGTGGAAATCCTGGATGCTCTGCTCTGGTGTTGGCAGCAAAACAGAATTTACTCAAATTTTGCTCACTGAAGCATGAGCTCCACACAGCTATCAGAATTTGAGTAAATTTCCATCATTAACTCCCTCTTAGTCTTATGGACAGTGGTCCTGCTGTGTAGACCACCAGGACACTGGCTGTACTCTTTGTCAGGGAGCAGGGAGAGTGGGGCTGTTTCAGAAGGGAAGACCAGCCAGGAGTCAAAGTAGGGCAACTTGGCCAGGGACAGCACCATCACCAATCAAGGTGCAGTTCCACATCTCCAAGCAGGGTGAACAGAGCAGGATTGATAACAGCAACAGGTTTTAAACAATAATTCAAGGATCACCTAACAAAAGCAAGATGATAAGTCAGTCCAGTCATTAAGGAAGCTCAGCACCAGTAGGAGACATGTCCAGACACATATCTACCTACAACATATCTTCAGGCAAGGAGTAGGTGCATAGGCCTCAACATAAATGGAGATCCTGAGCCAACAGGCAGAGTGTGTGTGGATGGGAGTCTCAGGTGAGGCTGGTCAAGGCAATTAAAGCTTATTGATGCATATGCACTTGGTGTTGAAGGAGAGGTTAAGCTGTCCAAAACTGGTATGCAACCTTCAGCGGGTATACAGAGTCCAGCTCACCAGTTTCACTCCTTCCAATGTCTTTTCTTCAGTCTTATTGATTCAGTTTCAAGCTATTCTTTGTCTATTTGGACAGTGGGCCCGAAAGTCTTTATGTACCCTGCATACCCACCTGCTGTTTCAGAGCTTTGCATACTGCAGTTAGCTAAATAGTAGGAAAATATTCTGAAGGAATAAGCTGATGAAAAATCAGAAACCTTCGTTTTCCTAAACATTTATTTGAATGAATTTAGGTCTTCTTAGGGCCATTTTCATACTTACTCAGTCCTCAGAGCAGCCAGGCACCAGTTCAGTCTGCATCATAAATTAGAACAATTTCACAGCACATGGTCATTTGGAGGGAATAAACTCCCCATTGACAGCCCTACAGTTTTTTCTCTTGAGTTAAATAATGTTAAATCTGACCTTGGTTAGCATTCTGCAAAATAAAAGGCTACAGAGAATGAATGGGTTAAAAACTGGGCTCAAAATCTAGTAGTCAATAGTTTCTGCTCTACCTGAAGGCTGGTTACAAGTGAAGCTCCCCAGGGTCTATTCTGGGACCTAGCTTGTTTAATATCTTTATAAATGACCTGGAAATAGAATGCACCCCCATCAAGTTTGCAGATGACACCAAAACAGAGGGTGCCGTTCATATGCTTGAGGGCATGCTGCCTTTGAGGAGGTTACTGAGAAGACAGAGCCAGGATCTTTATGGAGGTGCACAGTAGGGGAACAAGAGACAATGGTCATACATTGAATCAGGGGAGGTTTAAGCTGTATATAAGGAAGAAAAATCCCCATAAAAATAATTAAGTATTGGAACAAGCGACCTGGAAATGCTGTATCCTTGGATACGGCATTTCAGGACCAGACTAGACAAAGCCCCAAGCCTGGTCTGAATTCAGTGTTTATCTTGCTTTGAACAGGGCATCCCAGGGTCCTTTCCAGCCTGAATGGTTCTGGGATTCCGAAAATGGCATTTTCCTCAAAGGATGTTGATTATAGCTCTGTAAAGGGAAACCAGCAGTGTTGTGAGCTGCTTAGCTCACACAGTTCTTCACAGTTACTGCTCAGGATGATGCAGAATGAGACCTTCAACCTGAGAAACTGAAACTTACTGATTGTGATTTCCTAACAGATTTCCTAAGCAGAATTCTGTGGTGTTAGAAAGGACCTGTAGGGAGCTGAGGACACAGTCAGCTGTAGTCCTGCACTGAACTTCCAGCTTTGGTAAGTTGCTTTAATTGATTTTTTCTTTTTTAAAATTGTATTGTAGTTGGGATTGATTGTGATGAACAGCGAGTTTATGTGAAATAATCTACAAATGCTGACAACTATATGTCTTTAAATTATTGTTTTTGTTAATAAGTGTGGGCAGTTTTTTTGGCCTCTGACAAAGACACATAGCATCTCTGAGAACCTTGTCAGCTGGTGGCCCTTTCTGAACATTTGCAGAACTGGCTTAATAATAGAAACCTAAATAATTCACGTGCAAATTATGACACTGTACCATCATTTGGGTAGGCAGTTACTGACAAAAAATGGCAGAGCAGCTATGTGTTCCTTGCTGTCTACCTGTAATTAGAGTTGAGTGAGAAGCAGAACCATGCTGTTTCAAAGAATATTGATTTGATAATAGTCATTGCTACTTTGTGTTCTCCGGATAAGAACAATGGAAAGCTCTTTCTGTCCTTACTAGCCTGAATAATTTAAAAATAATATCGCTTTTCTATAATAATAAGCATATTTATGTATGTCTCAGATCCTGTTAGAGGCTACTTAGCATACAGAAGAATAACTTACAATAATTAAGAGGAACGCTGATGTGAATCTAAAAGGAAAATAATAGTGAGAGACTAAAGTGTTTATTTAATTTAGGCTATCTACCCTCTTAGGAGAGAATTCGACTATGATGTGTCTAGGGGGTGAACTTTTAATAGCTAGGATACTTAACTAATGGAACAATTTACAGGAGTATGCAGCAGATTGTCTGTTATTCCAAGACCTACAAAATAAGAAGATATTCTAAAACTTATTCTGTGGCACAACCAGATCCAAGGAGAGAATGGCTGAGGTTCTGTGGGATGTGTCGTGCTGTCTGATCAGATAGACAATATATTGCCTTCTATCCTTTGTACCGTGCATCAAAAATACTTATGAAAAAATAAATGTACTACTGCAATGTTCAATAGAAATTAATTGTATGATGAGGTATTTCCTATGGCTACCTCTAAAGGGAGAACAAGCACACGTGGACTTAACATGAATAAGAAAATAATACTGGAGCATCATAACCCCCTTCAAGGTCTTTCCAGCTAACAGATTCTACTTTAGCCAGAGAAATACCATGTGCTTTTCAAAAAAGAAGACAGTCTGAACCTTCACAAGATTTTTATAAGCTTAGGCCAAGAATAATTTAACAGTGTGTTACTTGGTTGACTAATGTATGTTATATGAAGCTATGGTCTGAGCCTACTTATGTTGTATCAGTATTCTGATTGCAAAAAATGGTTGTCTTGCATTTGATGAGTGTTCCACTTAAATTTACATCAGAGGTCTTTAGCACTGGGCCTGTGTTGTACAAGATGCTGCTGAAAAGTGTTGGTTCAAATTAGGATGTGACTTATCCTTAACACTGGTTTTCAGTATGACAGCTCATGGAAATGGTGTGCAGATGCCGATGTCAGAAAAATAAAACTGATAACGGTGAGCTCTATGGCAAAATGTACCTAGCACAGAGTTGTTTTGAGCCATTACTTTCTTGCTTACGAGCTTATCCTGCGCCACTGCTTTGACAGCGAAAGCATGAAGAGGTGTAGGAGAAAAGGAGGTCAGGGTAAATGTGATTATGTACACCTTGGAGCTCAGTTTTATTGCATTTGTGATGTCTCCTGGAGTCTATTGAAGTTATGAAGGTTCTCATGGTTTCCTGAGCAGCAGCCCAAGCATATGTCTAGTCTGATAGCTCTGACTGTTTTCCCAGGTGTTTTTTACAGGTTTGGCTTAGATTTGGGATTAAAAATCTACTTTCTGATTATTCATACCACTGAGAAAGAGTGAAATATTTATGAAATACAAAGCCTCTTTTGAGCTTTATGTCTGGTTTGGGTGATTTTGTTGTTGTAGGTTTCTTTTGGGTTTTTTTGTTTTGTTTTTGTTTTTGTTTTTTTCTCCAGTGGAATTGGAAGAGGGAAGATCTTGTGGTCTGGATGGAACTTCAGTCCAGTATTTCATATTTGTTTGACTCAACTGAAGAAATGGTTTAGATCTTGCTAATACAGAGATACTTACCAGATGTAAGTAGAAAAGGACTTTGAACCTAATTAAAATAAACAGTTTTAAGAAGTTATATGACAAAGAAAGAGGTTGCCTGTTCCCATATAGCTATAGGAAAAACATCTATAGGAAGCTAATAAATTGTATATAGACATGTATCAAGACAGTACTTGACATTATGATATGGGAACTACATGCATCATGGATGTTTATTATCAGTTTTTTAGTTATGCTCTTTTTTTTGCCTGTGTTGCATGCATACAGGTTGTAATATTGGTTTCTGATATAAAACTATAGAGTTGGCGACATTCCACTAAATTTCAGCAGTATTTCAAAGGTCCAAACAGTACCGTTTTTCACCTTCTAAAATCTTCTACTTGCTTATTACATGTCTAAGTGACTTAACCTGGTAGTATTAGCTCGGTGTGAAACTAGGAAAAGTGACTTTAGCATGTAGATGAGTGTACATGTGTACAGTTGCTGAGACTATAAAAAGGATAGTATGGGAAAATTTTGAATAAATTCATTTTTTTCAGTACATTCTTTATCTTCTTACTAAAGAGACCAAAAATTCAAAGCACAGTTAACAAAAAAACTTGGATGGTCTCTGCAAGATGAGACAGTTAATACTGGAGAGGGTACAAATCCCATCATACGTTTATGTGAATAATAAATAAAAGGTAATGGCCCATTATCACAAATACACTTTGAGAACAAAGAATGGTTTATTAGGTTTACCTTGTTCTGTCATTATAGCTTTCTTTTGTGAGGGCCATTCAAGCATGTAACCATTGGCAGCTTTATAAAAGATAATAAAGTTTATTACTATAATAATGGGCAATGAATAATACTTTAGAAATAGCAAATAGGCTGTAAAAATGGGTTAAGGTCAAAACTGTGTTATCAAAAGCTATTGTGGCTTCTTTAAAAGAAAAAGGGACTCTGGTCCAGTCTTTTTACCTAGCACAGTGTTTAATGGGTGAAAAAAGTAAAAAGCTAGATAAATTAAACCAAATAAAAAAATAAAGAAAATGACATTTGGATCATTATCCTGTAGGGGTTTGCTGGTGACTTTGTCTGTTTCTCTGTTTGATGACTTTTTCTCATATCCCTGAAAGTAGTCTAGAACTTTCTATGTTTTATGGGGGCCAGAGAAAGAACATTTTTGACACATTGAAAATGTGTGAGCAGCTTTGTTATACTTGTCTGCTTTCCTCCTGAGTGTTTCATATTCTTTCACTTAATTCCTTGCTCGTTATGAAGCAAGTCCACTGTACTTAACGAACAGCATACTGTAAGACTGGATTCTTTAATTTCATTTTTTTCTGTGGTGAAGTGACTCTGAAGTTAGTGTTACCTCCATCCAGGGGAGAATTCCATGCTTTTGGAAGAACTGTCATGTCTCACAAAGACTGGATTATCTCTCAATTTTTTTTCTCCTGGCACGTGGGAACACTTCCATAGAATAAGAAAGACATCTACACTGGCCAAAGTTAGCAAATAAGTGTAACGGGTGCACATCACATTTATCCATCAGTTGCAGCTTGGGCAGACTAAGATATGCTTTATTTTTATCACTTATGAAAGAGTTTTATGTTTGGCTTAGGTAACACTTTGAGAAATATCCATGAAACATACGGGGAAAGTCACATACTTTCATGAAAATATTATTGGCTACCATAGCAACATCCAAGCCAGATGAGTTACCAAGTAGGGGCCAATGGCCACAGATATGATCAGAGTAGTAATTGAAAAGAAAGAGAAGGCAAAGAAGGCAGTTTCTAATGCTAATAGCAAGTTCAAATTCTGTTCATTTGAACTGTCTTTCAAAAATAACACCAACCTCCAAGATTTTAAAGAAATTCTCTCTTGGTTGAAGGAGAGGTATGTAGGAAACAGGAAATCTCACTGTTGAGGGGGCAGGTATCAGAAAACATCTTCACTTCTCTCTAAGACTCACCTTGCTGCGCTGTTTTCAATAGCTTATCTTGCCCTGTGTTATGGTATCATACAATTTGCCAGATTTCACATATGGACTAACTGTACTTGGTACACTTCCCCTCTTCCCCATCATTTCTTCTGAAATGTCATACCTTGGGTGCTTATTGCAAAAGGCTAGGTAATGGATTTCTTGCATCAGTAGGTTTTGCCATTGTAGTATGGGCTGTCATTTTTCCTGTTGCATACGTGGTTCTGTTTTAGAGCGGTCAGTTTATAAAAACTCTATCTCTTATATAAATAGGAACAGTGCTAATTGCAACAGTGGCAATAGATGAATACCAAAACCATTATATGGTTAAAACCATAAAATAGATACTACACACCAGAAAACAGAGGGGAGAGCATGATAATAGCTCCCAACTTGTCTCCAAGCTCCACTGTGAAACAGGAAGATGGCGTAGCGGGGGTCCCTTGGCTTGCTGCCAAGAGCAAGTTCAGCAACCTCTCTTGGCTCAGTTCTTTCCACAGTATTTAGGTATATAACAGTTTTATGCCAGATGTGTATGTATCCTTAGAGTAGGAGCCTCTTTCGTCCTTTTACAGCTGTTTCATGCAGCGTGTTGACAGTTTGAGACCTGTTCTCTGTTTTTTATTACCTAAGGTAGCAGGAGTAAAGTGAGAATTATGTGGCATCTAGGATGTGTTGCATCCTTTTAGGATGAAGATATTTTAATGTTTTCCAGGACAGTTCAGCTTTCGTAATGGTATTGAGACCTGATGGTTCCTGTTGCATGAAGTACTGTATAAAACATCATTGGCAATGTAGTCAATTTCGGGGCAATGGTATAAGAGCTCAGTGGCAGAACATTTCTTTCTGATTACTATTTTTTCTGCTAAGTTCCTCAACACTGAAAAATAGGTCTGTACTTCAGTTCCCAGCTTGTATAGCCGTATCACATCTGCCCCCCCTTACTGGCCTGTTGTATAAATAAATTAGATACCATGAGGCACTCAAATACTGTTGTGTGTTAAATAGGTGCCTGTCTGGGATCTTTTTTGTTTTTCTTGGCAAAACTAGAGGCTGAGATCTTTTTAGCTTCCTGAAGTACCATTCTGCAGTGCCTTGAGATAGAATAACCAGCAGTAGAATAAGCTAGCAAGAGAGACAGGTTGACATTTCTCTCTGAAGCAGCTGAAAGTTGTGGTGGTATGGAGAGTTGGCCTCAATAAAGACATAAATGTCTTAGAAATAATACACTATGTACTCATTATGTGAGCTTTATTCAAACGGGGGGGGGGGGGGAACCAAACCAAAAGTTTGTTGATATGTTAAAGCCAAACTAACTTAATCCTACATTTTAATCTCATTTTTATGAGTACTTCCATTAAAAAGGCTGTGCTGGGTTTTCTACTGGTGATGTACAGACTTTCATTAAAGATGTATAGAAATGTTTAATGAAAGCACAACTAGATTTCAACTTGTTTCATTAGCAGCCCAGATCTTGGGAACATTTGACCTAGATCTGCCTACTAATAGCCAAACTTCATAATGATTCAAGACAAATTTTCATAATGGATGATGTTCACTGTTGCGCTGAGGCCTGAACACCACCTATATCCTTAAATTCTGTCTTTCCAGACTTAAACAGTATTTGATTCAACTTCTGGCCTCAAGTTGATTCTTTTATATGAGCTGAATTTGCTTGATGTGAAGAAAGTTGGTGGGTTTTTTGGGAGTTTTTTGTTGTTGGTTTGTTTGTTTTTATTTTCTTTCCTGTTTGATAAAGATACAGTAAACTTTCCATAGAGTGTACATAGAATTTCTAATAGATGGGGACTGGGAATGAGAAAACCTTGGACAGATGTTTAGAGATTCATGTGAACAAAGCTTTTTCAGTCAAACCATGTTCCAAACTGGAGACAAAAAAATCTGTTGTGTGGATCTGAATGAATAAGGAATGCATGGAAACGAATGGCAAGGCTGTTTATCACCACTGGAGAGATGCTTGTGCTTGGTGGAAATTCGCTCCCAGGTAGAAAATCAGGTAGGTAGATGCAATCTAACTATCTGCAGTACCACTTTAGGAAGTAGATTTAGATGGTAAACACTTTTGAAACAGCTAATTTAAAATTCTTCTTACTTTCTTGTCTGTGGGAGCAGCACATTGTCTACATGCAGGCTGACTGACTGGCAGTCAGGGCTAGGTTTGCTAATAAAAATAAATGATAATGAAAAATGTACGGGTAAGTGGCACAAAACATAGACATGGGGGAGGGCCTCTGTTGTGTGTACTGGCACCAGAGTGCTGCATAATTACTGCAATATCTGCAAGTGGGGAGTAATTTCAGTACTGGCATCGTAAAAATGTTTTTAATGAATGCCCATGAAAAAAAGTGAGTCCAGAGTTAGTGTTTATCTGTCTTCATGGCTCAAAGACTAGATTCTGAATTGATGCCAGTTTCATGGCAGTGGAACTGAAGAATTTCCTAAAAGGAATGAGTTCCAAATCAGGACGTTTCCAGGGAGGGCTGGAGGAGGGCTGGGCATTGGGATACCTACAATGGGGTTCATTCTGTAGATTCTTGGTTTTGGGAAAAAGGGCCTACTGTGGCTATTATTGGGGCAATTTCATGAACCACAGAATCCATGTTTTATTTTAGAGGCTATCATGGGGAACAAACAAGCAAACAAAAACCTGTATCCCAAATATTTGTGAGTGCAGGCAGGGAAAGGAATGAAGATTTGAAGAAGGAAAGATGCCTGATTCTAAATGAGATATGGAAATAGCTGGAGACTTGGTGAGATGGAAAGATATGATGGCTAGCTTAGAAATGTGATGTACATAGAATCATAGAATCGTAGAATCATTGAGGTTGGAAAAGACCTCTAAGATCATCGAGTCCAACCGTCAACCCAACACCACCAGGCCCACTAAACCATGTCCCTAAGCGCCTCATCTCCACGTCTTCTAAATACTTCCAGGGATGGGGACTCAACCACTTCCCTGGGCAGCCTGTTCCAATGTTTAACCACTCTTTCAGTAAAGAAATTTTTCCTCACGTCCAATCTAAACCTCCCCTGGTGCAACTTGAGGCCATTTCCTCTCGTCCTATCGCTTGTTACTTGGGAGAAGAGACCGACACCCACCTCACTACAACCTCCTTTCAGGTAGTTGTAGAGAGCGATGAGGTCTCCCCTCAGCCTCCTTTTCTCCAGGCTAAACAACCCCAGTTCCCTCCGCTGTTCCTCATAAGACTTGTTCTCCAGACCCCTCACCAGCCTCGTTGCCCTTCTCTGGACACGCTCCAGCACCTCAACGTCCTTCTTGTAGTGAGGGGCCCAAAACTGAACACAGTATTCGAGGTGCGGCCTCACCAGGGCCGAGTACAGGGGCACGATCACTTCCCTACTCCTGCTGGCCTCACTATTTCTGATACAGGCCAGGATGCCGTTGGCCTTCTTGGCCGCCTGGGCACACTGCCGGCTCATGTTCAGCCGGCTGTCGACCAGCACCCCCAGGTCCTTTTCTGACAGGCAGCTTTCCAGCCACTCTTCCCCAAGCCTGTAGCACTGCATGGGGTTGTTGTGGCCGAAGTGCAGGACCCGGCACTTGGCCTTGTTGAACCTCATACAGTTGGCCTCGGCCCATCGATCCAGCCTGTCCAGGTCCCTCTGCAGAGCCTTCCTACCCTCGAGCAGATCAACGCTCCCACCCAACTTGGTGTCGTCTGCAAACTTACTGAGGGTGCACTCGATCCCCTCATCCAGATCATCGATAAAGATATTGAACAAGACCGGCCCCAGTACTGAGCCCTGGGGAACACTGCTCGTGACCGGCCGCCAACTGGATTTCACTCCATTCACCACAACTCTCTGGGCCCGGCTGTCCAGCCATTTTTTGACCCAGTGCAGAGTCCACCTGTCTAAGCCGTGAGCCGCCAGCTTCTCTAGGAGAATGCTGTGGGAGACGGTGTCAAAGGCCTTACTGAAGTCCAGGTAGACCACATCCACAGCCTTTCCCTCATCCACTAGGCGGGTCACCTGGTCATAGAAGGAGATCAGGTTGGTCAAGCAGGACCTGCCTCTCATGAATCCATGCTGGCTGGGCCTGATCCCCTGGTTGTCCCGCTCATGCCTTGTGAGCGCCCTCAAGATGAACCGCTCCATAATCTTCCCCGGCACGGAGGTCAGGCTGACAGGCCTGTAGTTCCCTGGATCCTCCTTCCGGCCCTTCTTGTAGATGGGCGTCACATTGGCAAGCCTCCAGTCGTCCGGGACCTCCCCCGTTAACCAGGACTGCTGATAAATGATGGAGAGTGGCTTGGCGAGCACCTCTGCCAGCTCCCTCAGCAGTCTTGGGTGGATCCCATCCGGCCCCATAGACTTGTGAGCGTCCAGGTGGCGTAGGAGGTCATTGACTGCTTCCTCTTGGATTATGGGGGGTTCATCCTGCTCGCCGTCCCTGTCTTGATAGAGCTCTAATCCCAAAAGGGGCATCAGAGAGTTCTAACAGTCCAAACAACAGAGAAGACTAAGCTTATGTACACATAAGTGAAATTTTATGGAAGAAGAGAACTAAAGAGGCAAGTGAATAAGCTAAAGAAAAAAAAAATCTCTTTCAGTGAAACATCATAGAACATTATTTTTCATGCGTAGGCTGTATCACAGCTAGCGAGTGGGTTTGCACTTGTTGCAGTTTAGTTTGCTGTTGTTTTCATTGTGTTTTCATGGGGGAAAAACCCCACCAAACCCAAAAAACTGGCCTACCAGCCAAGCAATTTAAGGTATGGGACTGTGCTTTCTTGCTTACTCTCAAAACAGAATACCTGTTCTTATATTATAAACTCTCAAGCACGTGCTAAAAGCTACTTTCTCCCAAGCTCCAGGTCTTCCTTAAGAAAGGACCTGGAAAGATTTGTTTCTTTTCTTAGAATTGTAGAATAATTGAATAATTCAGGCTGAAAAGGATCCCTGGCAGTCATCTAGCTCTTTTGGAAGCAGACTGATCTAGGTCAGACTTCTCAAGGCTTGTCCATCCGTTTTCTGAGTATCTCCAAGGATGGAGATTATGCATCCTCTGTGGGCAACCTGGTCCAGTATTTGACCACACTTCTGGTGGAAATGTTCTTCCTTACATGCAAATAGAATTTCCTGTTTTCCAGCCTGTTTCCTTTACGTCTTTTCCTATCACTGTGTACTTAGAGAAGAATTTGGCTCCGTCCTTTCTGTATCCTCCTATTCAGTATTTGTTGGCAGTTAAGAGCTCCCTTTAGCCTTCTCAAGGCTGAAAAACCCAGTTCTCTCAGCCTCTCCTCATACTTATTGTAGGTCTTAGTCCAGGTTCATGGGGTCTGGATAGATGAAGTGTGACAAGGACTGAGTGGACTACAGCCCAAGCTACCAGGTCTGTCCTGAGTTCAACTTTTCCTAAATGTAGCAGAAGTAATTTTCAACCAAAGCTCAAAAGCAGTACAGGAACATGAACAGAAGTATATTCCTCAGCCCTTTTATTTGCTGTTATGACATTTCCTTGGCACTGTTTAATTTTATAATACAGACATGCCTGAGGTCTGTTCCCAGAAACACAACTTAAATGTATGTACTGTTACACTGCCAGAACAGTCCCTGGCAAGCTTTTGGCCCAGGCCAACCTTTATGCTCTCAAATATTGGCCATGAACTAACTGTTCAGGAGTTAGCCTGGGTCAGGGACCATTATCAATAGCTAGTTAAGATATCATTACACAGCTTAGAATACTGTTTAGTAACAGGAACATGGGCTGTTCTATGCCAGTTGGCCTCAGTGCTAGTGAATGGTCCCACATACAATTAATTTGTTGGCAGGGATGTAACTCTAGACTTGACTCTGCTACAGCAAATCAAGGTAGCTTCAGTCCAGTGTCAGAAATCTCTCCTGAAACTGCATTGAAAAAGGGTAGTGAACTAGAGCATGTGGGAGTTAAGAGTGAAATTGAATGTGTAAGACCAGAAAGGTATACTTTGAAGAGAAACATAGAAATATTTCTTTAGGCTTCTTTTAATGTCCATTTTTTCCACCAGAAAATTATTTTTAAACTGTGGAGAAGGCAAGCAAAGGAGAGATGGAAACAGTTCAAAATGTAGAAGATTTCATGTTCCAAGGGATTTATAGCTTTCAGCTATAATTTCTTTCCTTGCTATTGGCTTGTAAGCAATTAGGTTACGTTGTTTTTGTATTTCAACACAACGTCATGGAAAATCATGCACATGTCAGGCAGAGTAATCTTGATTCTCAAAATGCTCAAGACAAAAACAATCTATGCCTGATTTACTTGATTTTCTCACTACCTTCAGGTTATGCTTAGATATTGAGACTGTGTAATGGAGTGTTCCACAACCCAGGCACTGGTTATGGAACCACCTTACATTCCATTTGTAAAGAATTCTGGAAAACACTATGAGAAACAAGAAAATATCAAGCACATATCAGAGCTGATTTGGTATTTAGTATTATGATCTGATCAGATCTGATCTGATTGGATGGCTGACCCTGCTTTGAGCAGGAGGTTGGAGTGGAGACCTTCTGAGGTCCCTTCCACCTGAATGATTCTGTGATTAGGATAATTACTAGTTGCACCAAAGCTCACACAAATAGCGTAACAAAGGGAAATGGCATATCACTCAGGGGCTGATTTTATGAGCTGTCTTCAAGTGCTAAGTCCTCTTAACTCCTACTGATTTTGACAGAAGCTGAGATAACTCTGCAAGTTGTGGGATAAATATAAAAAAATTCAATCCAGTAGACATTTAAATCACAAAGTACACTTCCTCTAATTTCAAATTGGGTCTAAAATTGCATTAAGTGTAATGAAGAAGCATCAAACTCTCCAGCTAAGGATTTGCCTAAAAGCAGTTCCAGCTGTGGTAAATGGAGAACGTTGTTCAGACTGATTATGGAAAGTAAGTTACTGATGGGATAGGCATTTAATTCTCCATGAATCACCAAGCTGGGGAGGCAGTGGGTTAGTGGAGATGATATAGCTACACAAAATGTTCATATCATGGGTAGGGACCACCTCATTATCATGGACAAACCTAAGCTTCTTCTGTACTTGCTAGATCTTGAGACAGAGATTGAGGTAACTGAGAACCAAATTATTTTTTTTGCTACTTCCAGCCTTGTTGGCAGAACAGATAACATAACCTACCCAGAAGGAATTTACCTTCAAATATCCAGTGACATTTTGACTCAGAGCCATTCACAACCTGAACCACAGGAAACATGTTATTCACACATATGCATGTCAGAAATAGTAATTTTAATTAGTAATATATATTGATTGCAGGAATAAAATAAAACACAGAGTTCAGTGGCTGGAGAAACATCATACAAAGTTGTTCTCAGAGGCTGTAGGTTGACAGCACTTCATTCAGTGGTGTCATGGTCTGCTCTCCTTCTTCGGGTTGATTATTCTTGTCGATCTTCCTTCTCTTCCCAGTTTTGCTCCTACCACTATTTGTGCAGCTACAGAGTGAACCAGATCAGAGAACTGATCAGATTAAAACCATTTTCTTTTTGCTGAGTTATTTTTAACCTGGCCAGTTCTTTGATTCACTGCTCAGCTGCACAAACAGATACTGGTACAACTGAGTGGGCAGTGCTGAGATAAGGCATGAGCAAGTCGTCAGAGGGGGAAAAAGGTGAAGCCATTAAAGCTGAGGCACTGTTACACAAAAAAGCTGGTTGAGTGACAGGCTGAAAACATGGTTCCAGGGCAGTTTAAACCAAACTAAAGCTGAGCTTGCATGGTCCTAGCTTCTCCTTAACAGCAAAGCAGTGTGACCTAGCTTGTGGCATGAGCTTATTCTGGTGGCTCATGGTGTAGTCATGCAAGGGAGGAGGAGGAATGCTCTAAACCAGATATTATCAGGATAAATTCTGTTGAACCACACCTTTTGTCATCAAAGTGACTTTTACTTGTTATGAGAAGGAGTTGTTACCAGCTGGTGACGTACTGGAGATATCACCTTTCCTATCCAAAGAGTTAACACAGTCCTTATTTAATAGGGGGAAATTCACAATTACCTCCTGTTTAAGTCTGAGGTAAGTGTAACCTTTGATTAGATAGATTCAGGTCAGTAAGAGGTATTTCGACTTCTGAACAAACTGCTTATCTCCTCAGCACATTGATCCAGTTTGTCCTCGGGAGAAATGGGAATGCATAAAAACTGTATGTGCAATTTTAAAAGCTGGTATCACATATGTTAGAAAAAAATGATCTTTCAGTAATCACCAATAACCAGTACAGCAGAGATGGAAAACCTGATTATGCAGGTCAATAAACCAAGGTACACATCCCAGAAAAACTTCTGGCACCTAATTAGGTCCAGCTGGGGACCAAGTAGTCTGGAAAACTTAAAAGCCCCCACATTCGTTATCACTGAGCAGGAAGTTCTGACTGAATTTGAGGCTACAATTCATTTTGCCATTAAGAAATTGTAGAGGTTTGAGGTGGTGGTATCAGAACCCCATAGGTTCTAATTCTGCAGCAACCAGCAAAACAGCCTAGCTGAGGGAAAAGCAGTTTCTGAAAGATTTGACACACCAGATGCGTTACTACAGTTGTCCGATTTCAGCAAATTGGCATTCTCCAAAGGAAAACCATTGATTCAGAACATTGCCAGCTACCACTAATTAATGGAACGCTGTCTTCAAAGCTAATATTTGCACCTTTAAAGGGAGGTTGACAAACCTGAAAGGGTTCAGAAAAGAGCTATACAAATTAGTCAAGGTCTGAAATATTCTGCTTATCACAGGAGATTAAAAATTACTCTGTTTGACTGGGAGCAAGGAGTTCAAGAGATGTCTTGCTATAAAAGTACCTACATAAGGAAGAAAAAGTCTGATAGATACTTTTTTTTAATTTAGCAGACAAAGCAAATTGTTGGACACTGAAGTGAGATAAATTCAAACTACAAACATGATGTGACTTTTTTTTTAACAGGGTGAGTAATGAATCACTGGGCAGCTTATTTTGAGTTAGAGAGGTTTCTCCATAAGGAGATCCTTTATAGAATCCTATAAAAACTGGCTCTATTACTGACAGATGTTCCTGCACATCCACTAATGCAATAGAAATAAATATCTCCAAGTGAAGGAAGAGCTCCGCCTTCCCCCACTCCCTGCCCGCAAATCCAGCACCCTTGCTAGAACGGGCTGTTTGCTATGACATGACTTTTGTTGGGCCTGCTCGCATCACAGCTGACAGCTCTGGGTTGGGAACTGAACAGAACTGCTGCTGCTTCGCTGGCATGAGAGACTGGGCTCGTCCCTCTGCAGCACTGGGCTGGCTGTGGTAGCATGCTGTGTAGCATATGCTGTACCTAACTGGAACTCTTTCCAAGTTCATTCACTTGCCAGGATAAAAGTCAAAGGAAGAGTGTGGCTTTGTGCTACTTCTTATCCCAAATGGTATCATTATATACTACAGTTGAGCCTTAAAAGCTGGTAGGAAGGGAGAGTATGAAGGCATGGGAGAAACAGAATAGAATCAGTCTTGACTTCTTGCATCACAAATGATGTTTTGGTGTATACAAAATTACTAAGTGTTGGGAATGGCCTTATTTGTCAACTTCAGTAAGTTTTGCTGATTTACTGTAGATGAGGAACTGTCCCTTTTGTTTGTGTGTGTGTTTGCTTCTGTGGTGTGCAATCTCACTAGGAAAAAAAACCGGAGAAAAGCAGCATGCATGAAAAGTACATGTACAACTGTGTATCAAGTTAGGTGAAAAGATTGAATGGCTGAGACATGAGAGATCAATAGGAGGAGACTAGTCTTATTTAAACCTCTATTAATGTTTTGGGAACTTGCAGCCTCTTAATGAAACATCCAGGGAATAAATTAAGAGTGATAGGAGAAAGAGCACAAAGAAGTAGTCCTTTTTCTAGAATAAGATTCATCCAGGACACTGCTGGCTGAAACTTCCAGGGATGTATGGGAATATATTTAGTCAATGAAAGAAAATTGAAAAAAATTAAGAAACATTGATCCTCAACTAACTTGAAAAGGGAATGGGTTGCAAATTAGATCCGACTTTTCAAATAGATGAGGATGAAAAGCAAACAATTGAACTGTGTTAATCCACTAGCTAGGTAGAAGTCTATCAGCTGAATAGTGTTTTGTGCTTTCAGATTGTCAGATTGAGTTATTTGGTGTATAATTCTAATAATTCTTTTTTTTTTTTTCCTCCAGTCTTCATTCTAATTTTGACAAAGGTAGGACATTTCTCAGAGGCTTGAATTTCAGGCAGATTTTTTGCTGGTCATTATCTCTTTCATTTTGTTCCTACTATATTTTCAGGATGGTATATCTAAATTTGTAATGTCGCATGTGGTATTCTGTTTGCTGAAGGCAATCATTCTCATGATGAATTTGTATGTGTGGGATGAAAATATACACATCAGCTTCATCATGTATTCCATTAAAATTGGACCACAGAGCTCAGTGACACACAGCAAGGTGCGGTGGTGAATTTGTGTTGGATTGCACAAATATTTGGATTTAGATGCATATTGGCAAGCAATCAATTAATTTTATAAACTGAAAGCTTCTCTGTACCAAAGGAATAGGAAAGGGTCTCTCCTCTCACCATACTGGGGGGAATAATTATACAGTGAACCTGCTAAAATGGAAATAGTTTTGCAACTAGCCCAAAGCATGTGAGAGGTGGCTAGGGGACAACAATGCTGTTTTGTAGCAGCTCATTAGATTCCAAAATTTTGTTTCATTCCATGTTAGAATCAACTTAAAACTTTTCAATGTTTTGAGAAGAAAATAGCATTTAATAACTTTTTCTTTTCTTATATATATATATATATTTTTTAAGAGTGGGGCAGGTTGGTTTTTGTCTTGTTCCCTCTTCACAGACCTTGGATCACAGAAACTTACAGCTGACAACTTTGTTGAAACAGATTTGTCAGCTTTCCATTTTCTTAAAATGTTCTAACAGCTCTACTATGTAGGTGGTTAGTTATTAAGTGTACCTTTCCTACATGGATACTCCAAGGAGACTTCAAGAATTCACTTAAAAGGAGGGGCCCCTCTTCTGCTGTGTCTTCTTCAGAGATTGTCAACATGAGAAAAAGCAACTACTACATTTACAAAAAGAGATAGAAAGGAAATGAGATACAGTGATGACCCAAGATGTCAAATTGAAAATTTGGATTCTTCACTTTTAAAAATAATTATCCCTTCCCTTCTGTGTTTACAAGTTGGATGCTCAGCTGTAGTTGATAGAAATGTAACCACATTGTAATATGCAGAACTGTCCTTTATTTGCACTGGCTGAAGTTCACTACATTTCCCCTTTCCTGTGTCCTGGCTGTTTCTGCCTTGCCTCTCTCCTTTCTTTCTCTGGGCTCCAATTTTCTTTCCTCTTCCTGCTCCATTTCTTCCTCCTCATAACCCAGCTTTTAGGTTGCCTTTGGCCATCTGTATTTTCTTGCATTCCCAGATGTGGCGTTCTCCCTGGAAATCCTGTATGTTCTGCTTCAAATGCTGGCAGCAAAGAAGAATTTACTCAAATTCTGCTCAGTGAAGCACCAGCTCCACACGGCCATCAGGATTTGAGTAAATTGCACTTTGCTGCCAGCACTCAGAGCAAAAAGCTGCAAGAGAAAACAACAAAACTGTAAGCTCTAAAAGGATTTTCTGAACAAGAATTAGTTCATTTATATGATGTACCTTACATAATATCAAAAGAAACAACATAGCTGCTGGGCTATTAGATTCATGATTCTTATTCTTCATCAGTATTGTAGAAGCTACTGCCCTGACTCTACCTCATGCCATTTTATTGGTATGAAACAATTCAGTTTATAAGACTAGAGCTTTAAAACCTTTTCATACTATGGTCCTTCTGTGATACTAGATAAGTTAATTAATGGCATTGCTTCATTTTTCCTCATGTAAATGAACATATGTAATTTTAATACACTGATAACATTCAAAATATGTTTAAAGGTTTTGCTGTACTGGAGAACATGATTGCAGCTGGTATGGATGTGTCAGAAGTGGAATAACCAGCTCTGGTTGCAGCAAAAATCTATGGTGGCAGCACAGGTATCATGAGCCTGTTTGGAGCCCTGGGAAATATTTGGTGGTGGAAATCTACCTTACATAGGTACAGTGCTGTCAGTACAGGACTGAACTAATGCAAAGCTGACCTACCTGAGTTACAAACAAAAAGTGGGGTTTACACATCCCTTGGACTCCAATGACAAGTGTAACCTCTAATTCTGCCTTACAAATCAAGAATCTTTATTGGGATTAGTCATGTCACTCAGAGAATATTTTTTCTGTCCTGTAACTGAATAACTGCAGCTACTTCTGGCACAAATATGGAACCTTCTGGGTAAATAGAAAATTTGTTCTCCCCTCACACCCCCAAGTCTTCTCCGATCCAGTGTCCATACAGAATTTTCATAGACTGCATCTGGGGAGCAAACCACAGCCAAAGCAAATTCATTTCCCAAACCAGATGAAAATTCATGTAAATACTTTTGTGATGTTTGCTAGTCCTTATCATGTGAGTGACTCTCTGACATGATGCAGTCTGCAACAGGACACTTTGGGAACTTATGTCATATAGGCAGGATAAAAAAGTAATTGACAGAAAGAATCTCTGCAGACTTATGCACAGCTTCGGCAGCAGCTGCTTCAATTTTCAGCTCCCTTTTCCATTCATTGCTTCAAAGCAACAGAAGAAATAACCTCTTCTCTTGTGTACTTTCAGTGATATAATTCTGCCATGATGATGGAAGAGAAGAAAAATCAGACTGGTCTAACCTAGGAAATGCAATTCCTGAATTACTTAGTAACTGAATGTGTGGGGTTTACAATGAATATAAATGTAATTTCTTCTTTTTTTTTTTAACTATGTGATTCCCAAAAACAAATATCTAGAGTTTTGAAACTGAGTCTTTTCAGATTCAATAGCACACAAATGCAGTCCTGTTTGTGAAGACGATGTGCCTTAAGAACTAGTTGATGGTATAAATTGTTACTATTCCTAGTGCAATAGCTTTTAGAAGACCCTTGCTCCATCCTCCAATGGGATACCATTCATTGTCACTGCAGTGAAGGAAAAAACCTTCTAGTGAAATGTAAAATGCCAAGATAAATAAGATTTGAAAGAAAAGAATAATGACTGTCCCCATACAGAATTATGGGGATATTTACTGGCAGGGATAAGAGGCACAAGTCCTGATGTACAGTTTAAGCAGAATTTACACGATGGGTTCAGAACATTGTCCAAAACCCCTTCTTTCGTTCCCTGTTCCCTGTACCTAAACCACTGCAGGCATTTAAGCTTCTAATGATGTCCACAGGTTCACAGGGTCTTGGCTGAGCTAAGCATCAAAGTGCCTATGCAACATCTAAACAGGTTTGAATTCACAAGGAGGTACTTCTAGCCCATGGTCATCATTTACTAAGAACATTAGGAATTCAAAAATAACAAAAAGAGAATCTTTTGAATAATCACTTTGTGGAGATGTGTGTTGTGAGCCTGCCTCAAACTTAGGGTGCCTGAACTGACACTCCAAGCAGTCCTCCAAGCAGCAAGCTTCAGAGGTTAGAGAAGAAGGTTAGGAGGAGCCCAACTCTAAGCTGTTGAGGAAGTGCGGAACACTACCATACTGTGTGGCTGACATCATGTAGTATCACTCTGGGCATATTGGGACTCATAAATCAGTGCTTGGCCCTGGCCAAGGGAAGACTCTGTTGCACAAAGGATGTTGAGATAGATTCACTTGCACAAAGATTTGTTAGCAGGGTCCATAGCTGATGGCATATATTGACTAAAATGGTGAAAGTAACTTCAGGGAGAAAAAGAAAACAAAAACAAAAAAGCAAAAGAGGACAAAGAGAGACTAAAGCTTCCCCTTCAGTCCTAGGCCATCTAGCATAAGACAAAGAGGGAGAGGGAGCTGTGCCCAGATAGGCATCCTCTCCTGGGTGTCCTTTACAGTGCAGCAGGATCCCCACATAATACTTTCCCCATAGTAACTGTGTAGTTGTCAGTATAACACACTGACTCCCTTTTGGTAGTGCCTGCTTGTGATGCTGTTCGTATTGATTGGAGCACGCTTTGATAAGGGCAACTGCTGTATACTGGTTAATAGTTAAAGGTTGTGCAGGCAAAGTAGTGGGTCCCCTAGTGTGAAACAAAAGCTATAATCAAAAGGTAGGAAAAGAGGGGGGAAGAAGAGGTGATTCTCAGCCAGTGGCAACTGGACAAGTTCTCTTCCTGGCTGAGGGATCTAAACACTAGGCTGCAGAGTTAGACTCCAGCTTGCTGGCTGCGTTGACTCCAGACACCTGCAAAGTTCTGTAGTAGACAGTTTGTCTCTAAGAGTCACTAGAACTTGGGCAAAACTGCCATTTAGGGGTCTCTAAAGGAGTCATGGTCTTTTGGCCTCATTACACACACACATAATTAATTTATTCCATGCATGCCATGCAATGCCTCTTTTGCAGAAACAATACTGAATCCTTTCCAGATGAGTCCAGATAAGCAGCAGGTGGACAAGGTACAGGCAACCACTAAACTTTGTCAGGTTTTGGCATGTAGAATTAAATTATGCTGAATGATGATATCATAAACAGCAGCAAGTACTTAAAGCCATGTGAATGCAAAGAAAGGCACCCATAATTATTACCATAAATATACCTGAAATAGTGATAAATTAGGCAGGAAGTATTCCTTTTCTTTATAAATTAATTGTGAAAACAATACTTCCAATAGTCCTGATGGCATTAAATTTCTACTTAAACTTCCCTTGAGACTGATCCCTTCCTTCTCTTCTCAGAACTGAATTTGTTTAGAACTTCTGGTCCCTGATATTTTAAGCTTTTCGATCTTTAAATTTGTTCAGCCAGTGAGAAATGCCCTTACTACCATAAAAGCCTCAAAAATTGTGGATAGGGAATCAGAGAAAAATAAAAATATTGAATTATTGAGCAGGGAAAGTAGTCTATGGCACCTATTAAAGACAGTGGAAGACATACAAAGAAAGAATTTTATTCCTAAAAAATGGTATCTGTGTTTTTAGCCTAAATATCCAAAGGTATTATTTTCAAAATGTTAAATGGAGTGTGAAAATACTGCATTTTCTTGAAGAGACATGATTGATGGAAAGACTTATTAAGCCATGTCCAATATTTCCTGTCAAATGCTTAATTTTTAGCATCTCATCCTTTACTCAATATCATAAGTAGGAGCATTTTCACCTGTGTAGTTGATTAATGGATCTTAATGTGAGAGAGTTTTCCTTGAGACTCAGCCTAGAATTTCTTTTTACTGTTTCTTCTCTCTCTTCGTATTCCCCAAGCCCATCACTTCACATATTTCCTGTGTTATTATGCTAAATAATTCCTGTTCATCCTCATTACATACTTTTCATGTTGAAATGCCTTCCTAAACTAGACTGGAAATGGTTATTGGGATTGTGCGATTAAAAATTATAATAATGGTATTCTGCTTTCCCCAAAGTCTACTCAACACAACACCAAGAGGGATCAAAAGCACAGAACCAGATGGTACAACAGCAGAGCCCTTCCAAAAGGCCAGCCCAATGGCTGATATGAACAAGTTGTCAGGAGATAGGTCTTTTGGAGCCTGCACCTTTCTCTCAGAGCCCCTTTCCAGCCCCATGCCAACTGCAGCTCTATGCTTCGACTCTCCCCCAACCCGAACCCTAATCCTAACCCTAGAGCCACGCTGAGACCAAGGTTCCCAGCCACACACAGGAAGAAGTTCTCAGAGAAGAGTTGCTTTTGCAGTCCATTGCTTCTTCCACTCCTTCCCTGCTCCAACAGTAGTTTTATTCTTTTTCTCTTTTCCAACCTTAGCACTACATGTTAACATCATACCTAGGACACTGCCTTGGCTTATTTTGAGCCCATGTCACCAATCCCTGCCTCATTCCAGCTGCCGCTCTAGGTTCTGTCTCTATCACAACTCCTGAGCTGAAGCTAGGGTTGTTTTTGTATTTATTGTTGTGAGAATGAAAAAGCCTAGAGCTGTAACTTGAATGGGGCTGGGAAGGGGCTGCCAAAACGAGTGCTGGGCTTCAGAGTTCTCTCCTGAGAACCTTTCCATCTTGCCATGGATAGAGTCTTGGGCTAAGGCCAAGCCCCAGCCCCAGCTCTAGGTTTAGGTTTAGGATTCATGTTAAGGTTAAGGTTAAGGTTAAGGTTAGGGTTAAGGTTAAGGTTCGGATTAGGACTGGCATTTTGAGAGAAGGAAAGCCCAGAGCAGCACCCGAAGTGACAGTATGAAGGAGCTTTCAGAGGAGAGGCACATGGAGGGATTCAGGAAATGTATGAAAAACATGGAGATGGAAGTTTTACTGAAATCTTTATAGGTATTTGTACCCCAGGCATTGGGGCTTGCATTTGGGTATAGCATGAATTTTTATGTAGCTGAATATGCATACTATTTTGACTGAAAGATTTATATATCTTAAATGTAAGAGGCATCCCTGCTTATGTTGTCTTTGACTGCAAGATATTCCTGTCTCACTAGTAGTCTCTTACTGAAACAAACAGAGTGTATATCAATACATATGTTCCTGACAGTAAAATAATCAATGTAATGGAAGCAGTTTTATACCCCAGAAGAGGCCTTTCTGTCTGGGAGATTCCAGACCATGGTAATGGACATTTATCATCTTTGCAGAAGCTTTGAAATATTTCTTGTTGTAGTCGTCATCTTTTTTTTTTTTTTCTCCCTAGTCATATCTGCTCTTGAATGTGCATCTAATCAGGAAGAGATTTTGCAATATAATGAGCTGCAGTACCACCAATAATTAATGCCATTCGACTTTGCAGCCATGATTTTCTATTTCCTTTCATCTTTGGTAGTTATTTACCCCTGTGCAAAGTGAGTATAACACTAACAAATCAGATTGCTTCTTAATTTACATATATACAATGTCATTGCTTAGGAAAACAGTACTTACATGAGTAAATGAACAGTTAAACATCTGACTTACCATTTACATCTGCAATCATAATAATGGCTTGCATAAACTACGTGCAATTGTGCATGTGTTTTTGTGTATGCACCTGCCTTATGGTTCTCTTCACCTCTGTTACATATATATTTATGAAAATGTAGCATCTAATGTGTTTTGGTCCCCATTTCTGTTTTTTATTTAAAAGATGGCACCTCTGTCAACACCAGGTTCCCAGTTATCTTGGGTCATTTATTCAATCAGTGTATAGTCTGAAATAAAGATACCATCTAACAGTTTATCACATCTTTTCTCACAAAAAAAAAAAAAGGCATTTGTTTGGATTTCTCTCAGCCAGTTACTGAAAAAGATCAATGTACGACCATACAGTAAAGCATAACTAGCTGGCAAAATTGTACAGACACTGACATAGAACTGCGTAATTGTAAATTAACTCTAAGGGCTGATTCTCACTTAATTGTAAACTGTTCCATCATCTGCCAGTTACATCGTTAAACAGTAGTATTCCATGCAGTCACTCTGTGAATTGTATGCATTAGAGGAAAAACTGCTCTCCAGGATATTCTGGCCAATAGCTTACCTACAGTTAGTTGTTTAAGTGTGTTACAGATACCTACCACAGAAAGAGTCCATGCTTTTGTGACCAGCTGTGGGCCTTCATCAAGACTGATGAAATCAAAGGAAAGAATCCCAGCAAGTTCAGCGTATTTGGGATTTGCTCCTAGTCGACATCACTAGCAGAGTATAGAAACAGACCTCTGATTGTGGAATGATAAAACCAATCCTATTTCAATATAACATTAAATGTTGCTACTTACAAAGCTTTTGGAAGGTGAATACTTCAACAGATTGATTTAGTTAAGCATTTCACAAAGATACACATTTTTGGCCTTACAATTTCTCAACAGTTCTGGAGAAGGCAGATAATTCAGGCATAATGTACCTAGAGTTATTACCTATAGTTATTTACCTATAGTTATTTTTCTCATCCAAGTATTTGCTCCTGAAATCCAGTGAAAAGTGAAACTCAGGCAACAGGCACATGGCTTCAGCAGATATACACCTGCTAGTGGTTATCCTTTCAGGTGTTACTTTTTTTACAATAAGGAAAAGGTCTTTTCACCTATTTTCATTGACCAGTACGAATAGGCATGTAATACTTCAAGTTTTGCCAGGGAGAGGAGACTCATTGTTCCTGGAACAGCAGATTATTTAAAAAAAAAAAAAAAAGTTTTGAAATTTTTTTAATTCGACCAAAAACCTCTACAACACAATATTTTTGAGGGGAAAAAGAGGGAAAAAATGTCACCTGCTTCCTAGACAAAGTTGGTCATCAAAGGAGACATAAAAAGATGGCTGAGTCTGAGAAAGGAAGAGAGAGAAAGGGAATAAATGTGAGCAGATGAACAGACCAAAGCTCTGTCTAGGACAGACAGACAACCCTAAGCAGGAGACTGGGATTCGGGAAATCATACTGTCACTGTTACCTCAGAGATGCAATGGTTAAGAATCTGTGGTTATAATGCTGGTGGTTGAGAAGGACTGCAGTTGAGCTGTAGCATGTGACGAGACTGAATAGGAGCCCAGCAAGAAGACTTAAACTGGCAGAGGTCATACAAAGCTTGAGATCTTATTCTGAGTAATGGAGAAGGGACTACTTGTCTTCTAGTATTGTCAGAACTGTCTTTGCCCGGTGGAACATAAGCAAAAGGTGGTTTTGACCATTGTGTTTACCGTATTTCTTGTGCCTTTGAAGGATGGGGAGGGAAGCAGGGAGCTGTTGCTTAGATAAACAGGGTTCTTTGGGGTAAAGGGAGGAGAGCGACAGACAGCAGGTACATTGCTAAACCAGCCACAATATTTTGGTCACAAATAACATCCTAGAAAACTGTGGGAATGTCTACAAAATCTTCTGTGAGGTTTCTTATGCAGGCTTTGGAGAAGCTCTTTTACTGGGAAAAAATATTAATGAAGGTTGCTTAGTGGAGAGCAGGTGGTTCACTAATCATAAATGCTGGATGCAGTGATTTTCTGGATTCCTGGGGAAAGGTCTGTTCTTTCAGAATCTATAAAGAGCCAATGGGAAGCAACTAGAGTGAATAATCTTTGAGCCCTGGACTGCTATGCCCTCTCTGTAGCCGACTGGCCATTTTGATTGTCTGCCATGGAGACGATTGTAACTCACCCCACAATATTTCTCCCTTTTAAGGAATCTTGCTCTCAGAATTAAGGGAGCGTGTCTCTTTGTTGTCCTGCCTTGTTGTCCTACCGCATAACTGTGGGCAGGCTTTTCCTAACACCTCTTCCCTGTATACTGCACAAAACCAATGGGCTGTCTAGCTTGGGATCTGGTTCAGCAGTTGGATCACAAAGTGCCACTGTTGGATTTTCCTAAGTTAGGATTTCAGGGTCAACTCCAGTATTGATGACAAAAGCTTACTCATGAGTGGTTTTAAGCAAACAGTCATGATCTTAAGCATGCACGTTGTTAACTGTGCAAAGCACATACATAGCTGACTAAATGCTGTCTGTTTATTTGGACTTAAAAAATACAGTCAGTGGAAGAAATTGACCTTTTAAGAGGTCTTCTATGTCTCATCTGGGTCTTTTCTGCATTGCAAAACAATTATCAGGATGAATGCTGTGTGCTTTCCCTGAAACTAAGCATGCATGCCAAATCAATTCAAAGATATAAATTACTTGTTCCAAAAGCGGTATCCTTGCTTTTGCCTTCCTGACTGAAAAGTAGCTGAAATAACACAGCTTTTTGGACTTATGCGGCAATTATATGGTACATTAACTTTGTTCTTATCCTCTGCAGCAAGGTGAATTTAATCCTTTTAGGGTATATACAAGGGATGCTTTTTGATCTACTGTATGTTGCTTCATTATTGTTGCTAATAATAATGCTATCTATAGTAGGTAGATGGTCATTTTACATCTTCTGCATCTCATCTGTCTTTCCCTGTAGAAAAGAAATTTGAAGATCTGTCTCAGATATTCTAATTCCCACAAGAATACATCAAACTTAGCGTATTCTAATATTATTGTGATTCCTGCCATGCAAGGCACTTTACTAATTAAGTTTACTTTCGGATAGATCTGGACTTAAAGCACAATTCTTCAAAGGGGAGTCAAACATAACACCTGGCAGTGTCCTCTATTTTACACATTAGTGTTCTGATAACTTCAGGCAGTGCTGATGTCATCTTTCAGAATGGCAAAACATAAAACACTAGTTAACTTTATCACAAAATTTCCACCACGTGATAGTGTCCTTTTAAGCTACATCTAATTATGTTAACTGTGGTAACAAGTTATTAAATTTTTCATAAAAAGATATCAAAACTGAATGCTAATACAATATGTTTTCTTTATGCAGATGATATTGAATGTGAACCCTACTCAAATGACATCTTATACTGTATTCATTTACTGAATAGAGAAACTAATTCAATATGGAATACACTTACTGCAGATGCCTTCCCATTGAGAAATGAGACACACTGCATTTACAGTTTTGCTGAATGTTCTAGTTTCAAATTAATTATAAAGGGGTACAAGGAAGTCCATCTACAGCAAAAATAGCTCATTGTTATGAAGACTTTCTCCAATGTAGTGGCAGCTCCATTTGAAAGAGTAATCACTGATTCCTTTGGGGATATAGTAACTCTTGCCAAGATATGTAGCAGGCCTCAAGGAAGCTGACAGGACAAACTGTGAAATGCAGTGACTGCTTACATAAATAGAAAAGTCTTGAGACTCTTAAGGACTTAATAGAGACATGATCAGCCAATTTGCATACACCTTAGAACACAAACAGAACATACCTGGTTTTTTTCCCCCAAGAAAAGAAAAAGACCAAAAAGCTTATTATTTTACATACAAAATATATGCAGTTATACTGTCAGGCTCAGAACATACTGCCAGGCAATTGGAAACAGTGTTGGTTAGTGGCTTGGGCAATGGACTGATATTCAGAGAATCCAGGTGTAAGTCCAAGATAAGTTGGTGTCTTGTCAAGTCACTTAGCATTGGTGTCTCAGTTTCTTCTGTTTCAAAGGGGGAAATAATACTGTTTATCTTGTAAAGTTCTTTGGATCCATGAAGGAAAGCAAGCTATCCATAAGCTTAGTATTGTTATTGAGTCTTTGCATGCAGTTTTTAGTATTTTTTTTTTGTATTATCAAGCACAGCTTGATAAAATGCTCACTCAGTAAGATGGTTCTTTTAAAGCAAAGGGATTTCATCCTTTCCGAGTCCCCAACAATACAAATTGGTTATTAGCATTAGACTGAAGACTGTTCTTATTTGGCACCTGATTCTCCAGACCTCAATTTGTGCAGCTTTTAGCAAGGAAATTCTTTTCTCCTAGGACAGGCTTATTGCTTCCAAGCGAGGCTTTTGCAGCTTCTTCACTGTTGGATCTTATGTCCTTGTTTGTCTTGTTGATACACTTGAAAACTGATGCTCTTCAACAATCGTTAAACACTTGTAACTTCTCAAAATCCCTCATCCCAACATAGGTAGTTGTGTGGCATAAAGTGTGGGGTATGCATTTCTCAGTGTGAAAATGAGAATTCTAGAAGAATGTAAAATAGTAAAAATAGTAAGCTAGTTCATAAGTTGGTTTTTTTAATATTAAAAAAACAGCTCAAAATTTTAGAGGTCATCTTTTTTGGCCCTATTATGATGGTGTCTGAGAATACAAGATTCTCACTGATGTAAGAAAGTGTCCATTGCCTCTTGTCCTTTCACTGTGCACCTTTGCAAAGGGACTGTGCCTCCATCTTTACATCCTTGCATTAGGTAGTTGTGCATAACAATAAGATCTCCCCTAAGCCTTCTCTTCCTAATGCTGAACAAACACAGCTCTTTCAGCTTCTTCTCACAAACCATGTGAGACTCCCTGTCTATCTCAGTGGCTTATCCAACTCCCTGTCTATCTTAGGGGCTTATCTCCTGAACTCATTGCGGCGTGTCGACATCTTTCTTATCTCGGGGAACCAAAAACTGGATTGCAGTACTGCAGATGTGGTCTCACCAGTGTCAAGTAAATGAGAATTGTCAATTCCCATGACCTGTTCTCTACACTCTTGTGCATAACACAATCTGGTATGCAGTTGGACTTCTTCTCTGCACGGGGAAATTTTTGTTCCATTTTCATGTTCATGTTGTGTGTTACAGAACTGAAGCTTTAAGCTATGGGAGCTAAACTCCCATAAACTGCACATTTATTTCAACATAAACTAAAAAAACCACCAAAACAACAAAAAACCCCCAATCTTTGATAAGCCCTAGACTGCAGGGTGGCTACTGTATAGAGATTACATGATATCTTGCTATTTGCAGACCATTTGAGATGAGTGGGAAGTAGATGGTGTGTTTTAAAAATGTCAGATGAAATTTGATGCAACTGAGAGGCTGTGTTTCATGTTTCATGTGTTGGTAATCTCAAGACAAAATGTCAGCTGTTTGTTCATGTCAACTACTTAAGAATAACTGAATCAAAATCTCTGGGTTAGTCAGTCCAACATGTTATTCTATCCTTGACCACCGCACTAACAAGTTCACTTTTGAGATGCAATCTGAAACAGAAAACCCAAGATGCTACAACACCACACAAACATTTTTAGCCCTGTATTTTATAGTACTGCTCAAGCAGTTATGACTTGAAAATGTCAAGTATTAAGTCAAGCCTGAAGTTGAGAGTTGGTCTTGACATAACTCAAGGAATTTGGCAACCAGCAATAAATTCAGTTTATAGAATGCCTATCTGTAACTAATATATTTAAATTCAATATTTTAACAACCTTAGAATTTACTGCTCAACTTCCAGTACAAATAACATTTAGAATAGCCTGCCAGCTTTTTATCACAGATGCCTGATTCATATGGCTACTCTAGTCTACTCTTAAATAACTGCCCTGTGACTACATTCTTGGCTTCTTTTTGTTTATTATTTAAAATTTGCCCAAGAGACAAGTCCAAGAGACAGTATAGCCCTAGTTCCCCCTATGCTTTTTTGGCAACTTCCCATTCGTTTTTCCTAATAACAAAAAAAGTTATTAAGATTATTTGAGTAACAAGCCGTACATTTTCTCTGAACATTTATTTATTTTGTTTTGTATATTTGCAATGTTTACACTGGAATGTATTCATCAGATCAGACCAGAAGTCCATCTCATCAAGTATCTTTTATGTAAGTGACTACGTATTACACTGAGAGGTGTAAAGATCAATTATATAGGATATTGTTCTGGGCAAATTTTTCTCCTAAATCTGGGCAGGAAACTAAAAGAGAGTTTTTATAGTATTAAGTATCATATATTATGCCATCAAATTTTGTGGTAATTTGACCCTGAATCCCTATTGTCTTTTTTGCTACCTTTGTTAAAGCCATCTAAATTTTCTTCAGTTTTAACTTGTACAAATCCAATTATAACTTTTGTCTTCTGAAAGCTTTGTTATTTACTCCCTTTTTAGACTATTTGTAAATAAACTACATTATTGAATCTTTCCAACACTGTTGACACCTGCTGTGCTGATCACTAACCCTTTCTGCACATAATCTGTCATTACAGTCCCATGGGAAAGCTGTATCTATCACTCAAGGCAGTTTAATTTCCTGAATATCTTCTCCTAGACTTTCAAAAAATCCAGGTAGTTTTTTTTCCATTCCTTTTTGTACTTTCAGCTGATAATTCTTTGAAAGTTCTAAATAATTAAGAAGCAAAACCATCTGACTTCAGAAGTTATCTTCTTCTACATATTTAATACTTAGAAACATGATGTCAAATATTTATACAATACTGAAGTAACAGAAACAGTTCTATAATTCTAGAAATCAGCCACGTGTCAGATGTGAGAGAAATGTGACTATACCTATGCTTTGGCACTCTGATTTGGTAACAGATTTTCAAAACATAGCTCTGATAGCAGGTTTGCACGCATCACTTTTAATTTCATTACATTTAGGGTTCGTGTATTCACAGTCACAGTCAGTAGATTGGCCTGTTGTAGCAAGGCACGTTTGTGTACCTACCCTTCTCTTCTGCACTGTATACAAGCATCTACATGTCTTAATCGTATATGCAGCCCAGTAAAAATATTTTTTGCCATTACTAGTAAAAAGCCACAGGCTTTTTATTGACCTAGGAATGCAGGGTCTTAGAACTTGTCTGAGCTTGTCTTAGCCTGAGTTGATTTTAGCTTGTTTTAGAAGTGTGTAGATGTAATTGGTAACAAACATCAGCCTTTTTTATTAATTGGGACAAAGAAATAAGGTTGCTTTCAAGTCCTTTCGACTAAGGCTCCCTTGCCGCCTTCTTCTAACAGAAGCCTGGAGCTGTTGACTTTAGGACCTAGAGGAGCATTGAAAGAGTGCGAGTAGCATTAGAGAAAAGGGGAAGGTACTAGGAAGATAGTATATAATTTCCTGTAGTATTAAGAGAGTTCTTCTGTAATACTTAGATAATTCAAGACATATGCATTGGTATAACTGTACCTGGGCAAAAAATAACTGGATATTGTATTTTGATTACACGGTAAAATATTAATTGGACTAACAATAAATTCTTAACTATGTATCTAAGGTGTGTTCCCTTTTTTTTCTGATAACAGTGTTTTAGTACAAAACATGAACAAGCTTGTCAAAAGCTCAACACTATGTACATGCCAAGCTTTGAAACCCTAAGTAGTTTCATTGACATTAAAAGGGACAGTTCGTGTTCAGTTACACAGGTGCTTAAGTTTGTTTTTTTTTTTTACTGAGTCTTAAGAGGATGTATCTTCATTCTTGATGCTAACTCTTAATGGAAAATACACCTCTACTTTTAGCAAGTGCCAAATGTTATTGTTCAGAAAACTGGAGTCTCCCTAATGAGTAGTAACTGAGCTTAATCACTTGATAAATTGCAAGTGCTGTTTTTCTTCTAATGCCCTAGCAACTCTTTTAGTGTGGTTGCCTCTTTTAATCTTTATTTCTTTATTCTTCTGTCTTTGTTTCAGTTATTATAGTCTCATTTGCACTCCCTCTCCTGACACCCTTTGATACACATTCATTATAAATCATGGGCAGTTTTGTAAAGTTCAGAAGGTTTTTTTCATTATACCACAGTTAATACCTTATTACAAATGTTATTTCAGATTCCTTGTGTTTGCAAAGGATGACCTCATTCAATGTTATGGAAATGGTAGGAGCAGAAGAGACTTTTCATCATCAAACAGTCAGAAAGAAAAAGCCCAGATTACATCATGGTATTGTATCAGTAAGCAAAGCTGCCTTACTGTTATTATGACTGTAATTTTTATTTTGCTGTGGTGACTGAACCCTACTTGAGGATCAGGGCACATTTACATGAAGTACCACACCAACGTACAGCAGATGTTTAGACACCTCATATGGTGGACTGTGACCCAACAGCAAAATATGTGCACTGCTTCCTCTAAAGTCATGTGGAAGGAGGGGTTGCAAACACCACTTCAGCTTTTTTTTATTTGTTAAAGGAGCACCTTTCGCTATGAAGAGGAATTTCAGCAGTGAGTATTTTTCACCCTAAGGATGTTAAATGTTTTACATATGCCCAGTTTATTCCCTGCTTGCGAACTATTTCCCAGTGAGACTATTTGCCAGGCAGATGTAAATAGTCAAAAAAGACAAGTAGGAAATGTGATGATGAAATTGAGGTTAAATTACAAAGACACTGAGTATCTGCATGTTGGATTTAGAATTGAGCATGCTTCGTTTGTTGCGGGGGCCGCCTTCTAAGTAAATTGTTGCTATTGTAAGGGAATCCAGTGACGCTGCCAGATACAACGTCCCCTTTTTATCAATACTACGTGCATGTTGCGTTTACACTGTGCACACAGATCACATTGAACTTAAACAAAGGAAATACAGCAGCATACAGAGCATTGGCTCTAGAAGACTTCTTGTGAATGCTGTTACCTAATCAGCCAGAAACAGCTGCTTGTATTATTGAACTTTTTGGTCTCCAGCTGTTTTAGAAAACTCCAACCAGTACTGAAGATTGACTTCCTTTTATACCCAAGTGTATCTCATATGACTTCACAGTTCCTGAATAGCTTTTTTTGGTAAATTCTTCATAATTTAAGTGAAACTGCCCTTGTTTTAGTACTTGACATTGTCAAAATGTAGTGAAAAATGGGTGTATGTCTTCAAAATTCTGACCAAAACCTCCATGCAACATCATCAGCATAGGCAATCCCATGTCTGCTCTTCTACATGGGTGTTAAATCTCTTGTTCTGTTATCATACTGTGGTGCAGATTTCTCTTCTTGTTCAGTGCATTTGCTGTGCTCAGCATCTGTTACTGTCATGTGGTTTATTTGCTAATTTCTCCTTAGATGGAGTTGCTGGCTTCCAAAAGCCTATGCATTTCAGCAGACTCTTCCCTGTTTTTTGACAAATTGTTGGTAGAAGACAGCAAATGAGGTAAAATATCTTTTAAAATGTCACTGATACATTCACCATACACACTTTAGGAACTATAATTTCAGATTTGAAAGAACTTCTCTAATATTAGGCCCCCAGACAAATCCTATGACAAAAAGTAAGCTGTGAGAAGTAAGCACCTTCTAAGTATGGGGGGTTTTGTTTATAATGGAAGACAGCAGTGGATCAGGTTTTGGACCTATTTAGGTCATGGCAGAGCTTGAGTATCCATTTGTAGGGAAAGGGTTTCAGAGATAGAAATGAAGTTTAAAAGTAAATCAGTGCAGGAGATTATATGTCTACCCCCCAGGACCTTTCTCTTTTTTTTAATATTCTTCCTAACTTGAGCAGAAAACAAGAAATATGAGATTTCCTGTACAGTGGAAGTATTTGAAACACTGTATTATAGGAAACTCCAACATGGAGCTCTTAAAATATTTCTGGCCACTTTCTGTCAGCCTTGTTATGGGTCTCTCTGTAAGGTGGCTAGCATGTGCAGGCAGCTCCCACTCGAGACATGGGGAGCCTAGGAGGGACGCCTGGCAGCCCAGGCAAATGTGCAGGTAAATCAAGAGTTAGGAAAGCTCTGTTTTGGTGGGCTTCCAAAGGAATAGGGAAGTGACATCCTGGCAGTGCAAGTCCCTGAGCTGTCTGCTAGCTGGACTGATGTGAGATGGAGATCTTAGCAGTGGAATGACTAGAATGTCTGCAACAAGCCTTTTCTCTGGGAAAATGAGAATTTACTCCAATGACATTTCTTGAAGGGAGTGTACAATTTTGAGCAACTTCCCCATTTCCACTCCCCCCCCCCCCGCAAATTTTTTATGCTCCAGGATAAAATTTTGTATTAAAAAGTCAAACACTTGGCTTTCTGTATTCTTGTGTGTGATCTACATGCTGAACTATTTAGTCCAATGTACAATAAATATTTAGTTGTTTATATAAAGTAGAAGATCTTCATGTGGAGGTGGTAAAAGAGAACCACTTGTGAAATGCCAGTTCCCAGGGAGTTGGAAGGAGACAGTTCCATGCATGAAAGGAGAATAAGCAGATCATGTACTTGGAATGAAATCTTTTCTATCCTGAGTAGGTCCCCTAGCTTTAATGGTCCAAGCAGTTCTAAACAACTCTTGTTCAATTTCATGAGTTTATTTTATTCAGAGGTTTGGGTTTTTTCTTCTTTTTTTCCAGGAATCTTTTTCAGGGGCTTGCTCTTCCTAGCCATCCATGGGCTGCAGGAGACATAGATGTTTATGGGAGAGGTTGATGCTCTGCATCATGTGCAGTCCCAACACCTTGATCCAGTCCTAGGTCTTTGTCTTTGTTGTACAAAAGTTCCCATTGAAACAGCAAAGTTGAAAGAAGAAAAGTATTAACTTCTGCAGGTTATTAATTTGCCTGCTTGCACTTTCTGTGTTTTCTATAGACCTTTCTCCAATAAAAGTTTAATTTTTTGAAGGTATTTTAGGGCCCAGACCAGCAAAGACATCGAAGCCTCACAGATTCTCAGGATGCCTAATGATATAGTTGGGTGCCCATGTACCAAGGCCCATTGTGATATGTAATTACATTCAGTAGGAGATTCAGAAGGTTTAAAAAATGTTTCTGCACTTGGACAAAATAATGACATTTCTGTTAGAAAGGAATGTATTGAACTTTTGTATGTATGAAGAAATGAAAACACAATGAATCATTTATATAGTTTTCTCAAAAGCAAAATATTGATGAACTTCCTTAAGCTCCCTGGACACAACAATGGTGGTGGTTTACATATCCCTGGCCACACCGAGCCAGCATGGCAGTCTTGGCTTCACTCAAGTCCAATGACCAAAAGGTTTCCAACTCCCTGTCAGGGAGCCCTAAAGCCCTACCACTTGTGGCTTCAGTTGTTATTCTGCAGTTGCCAGAATCGTGGCTATGTTTAGCTTGTCTGACACACTGCTGGGAAGACGGGTGACCTGCCAGTAAAGTGTGCTATCCTCTGTAGGAGACCTACCTGCTTCTGTCAAATGGCTCATCACATCCTGTTCTCGTAGAATGCTTCTACACTGACATAACAGTCCAATGGAAAAATTTCTAGCTAACTCTACCAGGAATGGGAAGATCACTAAAAGCTGTGTTTTGTCAGTGGGATGGGCAGAGCTTCAACTCAGCTCACTCTTCCAGTAATTTGCAGGGATAGACACTAAGTCAGGGTTTCTCCTTTGGCCAAACCAAAAGGAAAGAAGCAAAACTTCTGGACAGAATGCCTAGTGTATGGCCGCTTTCAGGCTTAAACATAGTTTAAATCTCTCACATCTGGAGTTTCGAGGTACCAGGACGCACTGCATCAGTTACCATGAGTGTTCAGCCAGTGGGAGTTAGCTGAGACTTGAGGAATATATTTAAGTGTTGTGTTAACATCTTAAAGAAAATTTTGTCCTTCCTGAATATATTTGTGTTTCTCAGCTATCTGGACAGGACTGGTCCTTCCTCAGTGTATGTATACTCATTGTATGCATGAAAAAACATTAGTGAGATTATTAGCAGTGGTATTGCTTTTGCAAGGAGAATGAAGAGCTGTTTCTCATAAAATGAACTTCCTCCAGCTGCTCTGCAGTGCTTGTTTCATCATCCACTTTCTGAGCTGCAACAGTCAGAGTTATTTTACGTTTGTCACAAATTAACAGGGAACTGTTCTCCCCCTTGTCAGTATGGAAACTAACGGATCAGGCCGCGTTCTGTGCTGGTGTTAATTGCTCCATCTCTCTTTGAAGTCAATGGCACTAAATTATTTCCTGGTAACAGAGGACTCAACCTTTCATTTTTCTTTTGACACACAGGTATTGGTTATGCTGAGTTGGAAATCTCATTTGTGAAGTTTTATAGACTTGGGCTGAGATGCTTTGTGTGCTAACACTAGAGCTCTTATCTTGTATCCTTTTCTGTGGCTTTCATCACAAAGTATAACCTCCCATTTCTATTCTAGCCTGATACAGTTTTTGAAAAAAATCAGCAAGTCTTTTAGAAAGGAGGGGGTGTCTGTTTCCCTCATCTTTTGTCTCCAACCTTCACATGTAGTTTTCCCCATCACACTTCTATTTCAAGTGTGCAATCTTTTGTACTCCTATACAAATTTTCCATTTTCTTTATTTTTCTCTTTCTCTGATTCTGTTTCAGGAATCTTACCAGCAACCGCATTCTCTACTTTGCTGCTGTATGATTAGAGTTTTATTTCTAGTTATTATCTTGCTCTGTGAATCTTTCTGAGAATATCTATCATCTAGAATTGCATCTAGTCATTTAAGATATTTCCATTTCTGTCCCCTCCCTTCTACCCTTTCTCCATCCATCTTTGCCATAAAGATTCAGAATAGCTTGTTGATAAGAATTAAATCTTTCTTCTACTTATGCATACCCAGTTAGAAGTGTTTGCTTTAAATAGGTCAGGCATTTCACTGATAACTGATTATTGAAGGTATATTTTTTTTTTATTATATGTCTATAAATTAATGAAGAATTTATTATTGTGTTTGCTATCTACATCTGGACCCTTTCTGCCTTTAAAACTGAGGCTTAATTATGAAATTCCATTTTATTTGCCAAATTCTTGTAGTTCTTCGAGACTTCTTGAAAGATTAATAGTTGGCTAATTATAATAACGGTGTTAATATAAGCAGTTTTCTAAAGGTAGCGAAGAACAGGATCTCTGTAAGGGTTTGGCTAGGACAGCCCTATCTAGGGCACTGAACTGTCACCTGCTTCATGAAAATATGCTGGGTTTAAAAAACATGATAGAAAAAAATATTTCCAAGGGGAGATAAAAATTTTAGATCATTTTAGTGATCGAATTTATAGAAAAGACCTCCAACCAATTTTATTGGCACATATTATATGAGGATAAAGGAGGAGGTCCCTGAAGGGAGAATAAACTGCAGTGCAGAGGTAAGGACAAAAGGTTTAAGTGGCAGGGGGACATAGGCATGGAAATTTCTTAAGTTTGCATCATTTTCAACACAGATGTAAACATATCCTGAACCTGTAAACATACTCCTAGCATGGCTGTACCCTCTAGAGCATGTGGTGATTGGCATGCTCAAGCATTCTGGGTACCTTAGAACAACATCATGCATATCCAGACTGCATGGCAGCAGTGAGGTCCAAGAGGTGGATCATGCCATGTTCATCACTTTCTTTGAAGGCTGCGCTCAGGAGAAGGCAAGGATCACTACTCCCGAGGCAGGGAGAGGCAGGGAGTAGGCTGCATAGTGATGACCCTGGAGAGTTGTCTGCTGCAGCAGGATTCCTGTCTTGTCCTGGGAGGAAAAGGGGCAGAACTTCCTATCTACAGAAATAGAGAAATTATTTTAGTGCACGTGACAGAATAGAACTTACTGCATAAGTAGCATATCTGGATTTGTATCTCATTTTATCATTCAAGTGATTGATTTCCAGGATGAAACTAATTAATACCATCATCTGCATCAGAAAGGAAGGAGGTGGCCTTTTCTAGAGTAATATACTCGTGTCAGAATGCTCACAGTTGATATCATTCCAGAGTCTTCCGACATTCACACATAAAGCCTTTCAGTTCTGTTTGGTGCTTAGGCCCGAGCTGTTGTGTAAATTTTACCTTTGATGATGTGTTCACTACTGAATGAGGATGAGGACAAAGACAATCAAGTGCTTATGGTCCTCCAATACCATCCCATAATGGACACTGAGAGAGTCACTTCACTGCAAGAGTTATAGAGCAGCTCAGATTATTGAACTGCAAAAAACCTTAAATTATGGACTCGTATGTTCATACTCACATGATTATGCTCACATAAACGTGAGCAACTTCAGTGAAATAAATTTCATTTATTGTGGCTTCTTGCATTTTAACAATGTTTAAATACTAGCCGAACTAGATGAACTAACCACCAAAATTTACTTCTGCCTTGAAATCAAACCATAAAAATGATCTGTTCACTAATAACTAGGATTTCTTAGAAGAAAATACTAGGCCAGATAATCTTTTTATTCTCATGTCTCTTCTTAAGATATGCAAAGAATTTGGAAAGAGTATAGGTGAATGCAGACATGGGGTTTGGAGGCACATGTGAGGGAATTGTCTTCGTTACTCGACAGCCATGGTTACGTGAAGAGGTTAAAATGTGACACATCATAGTGAAGAAGTAGCACAATGCATAAAAGAGAGGTAGCCCTGTCCCAGTAATGACAGCTTCATCCTTAGATAAGCATGTCTTCCTGAGGGAAACATACTTACTTTTCCTCATATTTTTATGTTTATGAATTTATGGCCTGCTTGTTTATTTGCAAGTAACATTTGTCATCCAGATTCCTGCTTCAAGCCTCACCTTGTCGTTTATGGTCTAATTTCAGAGGAAAACTTATCTTCTAACAGTGAATGAAGATAACTTCATTTTAGAGTTCTTTTTTTCATAGGTTTTGATCCAAGAAAGCTGCATGTCAATAGTATTGGTCATGGGTCCCCAAAAGGAGGAAAAATGAGTACCTCAAACCTTCCATTTTGTAACCCTAGAAAGGAGATGGAGTTGCAAGCAGAGCAGTGAGTTTCTAGAAGGTGAGTTCTATCTATTACACAGTGTTGAGAACAGAACAGTCTTCAGTAGAATATTGTGCTTGGAGAAAAAAAAAGTTTATTTTTGAAAAATTTATACTTCTGCCCCATTTAAATCCCTTTTTTATTTCTTCATGTGTCTTTTTGTCTGAGTGATGGCTAGACTTCTCTCCTTTCTTTATTATTTTATTATTCACTCCTTGTTTTTGCTGTTCTTTCCCTCGCTGAAATTCAGTAAATTTAGAGCAGCATGAAGGGAAATAGGACCTAGTGAAGTGAATTTGGTCAATGACTGTGGTATATCATCCATTGTTTAATCAACCTTAATACAAAAGTAATAAAAGGTGGCCAGTGTGATACCTAACTTTCAGAAGAAACAGAAAGGATCCTAAGAAACTAAGGGTCAGTGAATCTGACTTTTGTACTAGACAAATGTATAGATTCATACAGCATTTTAGGCTACTTAGCTGAATAACCATCTAAATGCGGATATCTTTTTGTATATTAAATAAATGTTAAGGATTCTCCCAGAGAGAATGTAGAAATATGAAGTTCATAACTTAACCAGCTAAATACACTTTATATTGAGTGATGAGTATCCTATGTACTAGAGTTAGTAGAGAAATGGTTACATGTTATCTGAAGGGTCACTCTGTAGGGGGAACTCCTATTTTACACATCTACTAGGGGTCTTCTAAAGTCAACAGCATATCAATAGGGATGATCAAGCCAATATTGTTGAAGAAATGAAGCTGTCACAGGAAAAAAAAGAAAAGTCCCCTCATAGGTCAGCGACTGTTTAAAAGATATGGAACAAAGGGTAGGAGTATATGCTTGCTTGTGACAATAGAAGAAAGTTAGAAGTGAGATTCCAAGTACTACGTATAGCGTATTCAAAAAATCTGCAAAAGGGATGAATAGGGAAATAACAAAGTTTGTATATGATTCAAAATTATTTTAAACAGACAAATCTAAAGCTGACTGTCAAGAGTTGCAGAAAATCCTCATGCTAACTGATAGAGTGACAAAAATTGCAGAGAAATTCACTGTCATAAATGCAAAACAAAGTAAATGAGTAAAAATAGTCCATGATAGTATACAGGTATTTAGGGCTAAAGCCATTATGAACACTCAAGAAGAAGTTCTTAATTTTTTAGAAAAAGCCTAGAAGAGGAACGAAGTGAAGCACAAAGAACTTCTCATTAAATCTTTTGGTGCTTAAGAGAATGTGAAGTGAAACTCGAGTTTCGACTGCATTTCTTTGACTAATCTTAAAGAGAAGTATGCAGCATCTTATAGAGATATAAGTCAGTTACTCTTCACTGATACAGCCATGAAGCTGAAGAGGAATTTTGTCTCTAATACTGCTTCAGCTCCAAGGACAGAGAAGAAGCTTTTCAAAGCTGCATAAGCAGCAGCTGGGCTCCAAACCTCACTGACTTCCAGTAGAGATGAAGTGCCATATAAATGTATGTGTCTTTATTTACCTCCTCCCCCCAACCGCCCACACACAAACTAGCCTAGTTTCTTATCCACACTGTGTGGGCAGAGAATGGGAAAATAGCTCCTGGGAGCCGCTCCTGCTCTCTCCTTGCAAGAAAGGGTCTTGATTGTTCCTAAGGTGCTCTGACTGCTGCAACTGCTGATTAGCAAAACAAGACTCTGCCCTGGCAAGAGACTTACACGTCCTAGGTCAAAATGCCCAGGTGCCAGCACAGCCACAAATATCACCCTCTCCTGACAAGACTTGTTATCTTCACTTAACTAATGAGCATAGCTGAGGTTTAGCACTTTCCCTCTTCCCACCTTATCCCCGCCCCCAGACCGTCAGACTTCAAATGGATTAATTAGCTTCCCCTAGTTAAACAATTTAGAATTTCAAGTTAAGCATTATCAAAACCTTTTTCCAAGTTATTCACTAGCTTTCCATAATATGAAAATAGGGTTTTACCTATCAAAATGTATTTATACCTATCTAAAGCTGATTGAATAATAGTTTTTTTAGTTATCTGGAATTTCTGGAAAAGAAACATTTCATTTGAACTAAAACAATTGTATTCAACAGCAAATACTTTATCGTTACTTCAGGTGTTTTTTAAATGATGAAATGATATCAGTAGGATCAAAGGACATTTCAAAACAAAAAATGTTTCATGAAAATCAGTGTGATCGAAAATATTTTGCAATTTTTTCCAGATATTTTTAGAATGTAAAAATTGAATGACTATCCAATGTTATTAAATATTTTGCTCAGGAAAAGAAAGCAGTGGTTGTAAAATCTCACTATATTTCAAACAGTCTCTCTCATCCTCAGAATCTTCCTTTAATAATAATTTTTAGAAGCTGAGACTTTATTCCAAGTTTCCACCTTGGGGGAGTTTTCTTTTTATCTTGGCATTGCAAACCTTTGAAAAGAAGCATTTAGAATGGAAGGCATGACAGATCTTTTAAATGGAATATGCAGCTACTGAGCTCCACACTATAATTACTGTCATACTGAAGAAGGTTAAATATTTATGAAGAATGTGCTTTTTATCATTCAGTCTAATTTTTAAACCTGAATTCTGTAATTGCATTGAAATGCCAATAATCAAGGGAGGTTTCTTTCTTGGCAGGCATAAGATTTTTACCAGTCTCATTTATTTGTGAAGCATGGCTGATGGAGGTATATAAACAAAGTTTGTGGATTTTTTTTCATTTTGGACCAAAAATAAATGGAAAACAGTTCTGCCAAATAACTTCTTAGGCAATGCCTAACTGATTTTTTCTCAGAGGTTAGTAATTGGGCTTGCTTCCTTTATGTATATTGAGTTTTATGTTGGGTCACTTTATGAATTTTTTCCTTCCCAAATTTGGTTAGGCTAAATATCAAAGTGAAAATAAATCTTACATTCTTACTAGCACAGATGGCCATATTGAAATCATACAGTAAACTTCTGAAGAGTTTCACGCCAAAATTTACTGCATGACCCAAATTTGCCTGATGCTTGCACTTTAACAAGTTTGTTAAAACCTGATCCAAATTCTGGTTTTAACAATGCTCCTACAGATAGCTTTCACCTCCTTTTACAGTTCTATAATCAAAATACTAATAAAACAAACAGGTGAAAATATTTCTGTTTAATAATTTGATTGATGCACATCAAGTCCCACTATTTTCATATGATTGTTTTATGTAAATTAAGCTAGAAGAATTGTCTGAAGAGATTTACTAGAAAACTTATCCTAAAGGATGTACAGACTGTGATTTTATAGCTAATCAGGCTTTTAAAAACTTTTCACCTTTAATTTGAAATATTGGTTTGTCGTTGGGAAACATTATGAAAAAGAATTGCAGTCATCTAAAATGGGCTCTAGACAGGAATCTGACACCTAAATCTAAATTGTGATCCAAATTCTGCTCACACAATAACTGCTTAAACCAAGAGGCATTTAGATGTCTTCTCATCACTTGATAGCCCTGTCATTTGTGCCGGCCCAGAATGGACAAGTTAGTTCCCACCTACACTAAGAAGTCAGAAGTGAATCAGAGTAATGCCAAAGTCTTTGGCTTGGTAGAGGAGGAGGAACTTCTTGCTGAATGTCATTCCAGCACAGAGCTACTGAATTGGGTCCCTGTTAGCATTGCTTTCTAGCTATTTTCCTTAAATAACTAGCTGCTGGAGGAGAAGTGATGGCAGTCTGGCCATCTTTTGTTTTACAGACTTGGGGCAAATACACTTACCTGGGAGGTGATGCTTACTTAAGAGAAAAGGAGTCCTGGGTTTGATTCTTGATTCTAGGGCTATTTATGTGTTTACATTTGGGGGGGGGGGGGGGGGGGGGGGGGGCAACAAGAGAAACAAAAGAAATGCAAATGCTTAGATCAGAGTGTAGTACAAACCTGCTTTCCCTGGAGTCTTTCAGATGACTGGCCTGTGCATTGTGTGCTTTTCTACACAACAGCGCAGCTTCTGTCAGAGGCATGGAGGCAAACAGCCTTCTGATAAGGGCTCTCCATCTGGGGAAGCGATGCATGGCTTTGAACCCACTCAGGCTAGAGAGGGTCCTCTACTTCTTCACAAAGTATTCTAGTCACTGGGAGGGGGTGGGGGGGTTAGTTTAATTGAACTCTAGGTGCCTACTTTTGAGGTGGAAACTACCTCGACTACCTTAGCAGTAAATGGATAGCACATTCGGGATGTGATTCGTCTTATCCAAGAATAAATGTCTAAAGAATGTCAGGTCAGCCAACCCCTCCAAAGGTTTCCTTCTTTCCATTGGCTGGAAAGGGACCCTGACTTAATTAGCTCAGCCACAGACCCATCATTAAAGATGTATGAAATGAATGCTACCCACTGGTATTCATAGGAACACCACCATGGTGCAGCTTTGTTCTAAAAGAAAGCAAGTCCTCCTCAGTTGTGTGAAAAGTATGCCCTTGTCCTCAGGAGGAGATGCTGGACCCTGCTTCCAGGAGAGCTGGAAGGACCATCCCCAGAGTCACAGAAGTGAGCACTCCATAGTGCAGTGTTTTCTTGTGGGTACTCTAAGCAACTTTCTATTAACAGTGCAGGGTAGCCCTTCTGAGAGATCTAAGTCTTCTTGTGTATTAGACAGGGAATGTAGGGGCCCAAATTCTGGTGTGAGTTCCATTCTGGGAAGCAAGGTAAGCATTTACATCCTAAGTAGGTCTGGCTTTTCACAGCTTCCAGAAAATATTCTAAGGGCTATAAGCATCTTATTGGTGTCAATAAATGTGAGTCACGAAGCATCTTGTATTTAAAATTAATGTTGCTCTGCTTCATTCGATTACAATTTAAGTAACTACTTAGAATTGAAAAAAATATATTAATTGGCAGTTACAGAATGCATTTTCTTCTATCCAAGTTATAAAGCTGGGAATATATACTTCAAGAATTTGTTATGAATCTAGTATTGACTATCTATGACTCTTTCTCAGTTCAGTTTTGCTCTGTTGCCAACCTGAATGCATAGAATTAAATAATGGGAAATGGCAACAAGGTTGTTAAAGAAGCGAGTGAGAAGATAGAACAATGACACAGATAAGGCAGCCCAAGGTATATAACTTCAAAGAATTTTAGATATGAGTGGCTGCTGGGCTATTGGGAGACAAACTGGCTCCCTGTAGGCTGGAATGGGGTACTCTTCCTAGGGCTATGCCTGGGTTCAGCAGAGATCTGAAACTTCAAAGACTTTAGAAAAGGGGAGGGGGCATGAATAGATTAGGAAAGGCTATGAGGGATGAATCAATGGAAATCTGACAGTCAGACTGCAAGAGACATGGGGAAACATCACGTATGGTGAGCTGAATGGGGTGCTGGGTTTTTTTTTGTTTTGTTTTGCTTTACCTCCAGGAATGAGGTTAGCTAAGTTCAGGGGAAAATCTAAGCTTTCACACAGTTCTGTAGATGTTCCTACCTTTCAGGAATTCATGTTTTGCTTCTTGTTTTGCAGGTGTGATCACTGTGTCATCATATAGCTACAAATCTGTAGATATATTTGAGAAAATAGTCATGATCAACGTCTTATTGTGACTCAGATCAAGCCTGGGAGAGGTTAAGCTGTGGAATCCCACCCAAGAGAGATGGAATTAAGGTCTAGCAATTTTGATGTATATTCAGGAAGATCCAAAAGAAAGAGAGTTTCAGGTATCTAGTAAGTGTGATACTGACATTCATAACTGCTTCTCTAGCATTACGTGAAAAAAAAAAGCATATGAATCTGGATTCTTCTAGGGTTCAGACTCAAAAAAGGCAGACTGAGGACTGCCAAGATGATGGTAGACAATTTAGATTGTCTCTGTTTTGTCCAGAGTGACCTTGTACAGAAGTGATCCGTGTTGGATAATATAGAAAACTAAAGCATTACATTGTTTAACCTTTGTTATCTGTTCTCTATTAATTTTATTTTTTATCTATTCTTTATCCAGTAAAAGAGGGTTTCTTGCAAAGCTATTCTGCATCCTTTGCTGCTTTGTATTCACAAGTGCATAAAGGATTAACTTTGAACTCTGTTTACAGTGTGTTAATAGTATTGTATTATATTTATTGCTGATCAGCTTCTAGGAGGCGCAAATGCCTTTGGGTTAACACTTGTGGCTTTTTTTTGCTCCCTTAATTTTGAGTAGAACAAGAGTTGAAGGGGCAATAAATGTTGAACCAGGTTTCTGCATTCAGAAAAGTATAGTCAGAATAAAATAGGTTATATTAACTCTACTAAGCCAGTATTCATTTTGCTTAAAGTGTGCTACCCTAGTCTCTTTGTTCTTCAAAACAATTTCAGTGTCCTTGAAACTGTAGGCATTATAGGCAAACTGTAGAATATTTAAGGAATTCAGAATAGATAAACCATTAAATATGAGTTTTATCATTTGAGTGGAGTCCCTTTTATATCTCTAGCAAGCAGCTCATCTGGGCTTTTTAACTCCAGCTACATTGCTTCAAAAATCACTGATCTGAAAGGCATTGGGAGTTGGGGACAAATTGGAGTAGTGATAAATGTTAGCATGATGTGACTTAAAGGGGTCTAATTTACAAGATCTGAAGAAAAGCTGTTTGCTTCCCAAAGCATCTTCATAGGCATCCTTAGGGGATATCCCATTATGTCTCCTTTTCAGAATCCCGATCTGATTTCATACTTAAGTACTCATGCAATTTTAAAGAACAATGGTGAGTTACCTGTCCTTTTTTTATTCTATTTTGGAATCTTGCCTGACAACATTAATGCAAGCATGTTCTAAATGACACTTAGCAGAAAGTATAGCACAAAAAAATTCAGCATTGCATGACTGGTTTTGCAAGTAAAGCTGTAAAGATTTTTGTTATACATCATCTGGACATCTGAAGAAATGTTGTCAAGGACTTTCAGATGTTGTTTAAATCCTGTACATGTTTTTTACAGCCAACCAGGGAGAACAGCAATGGAACGTAATTTTTGCAAACAGTACTGTAAAAGGTATGACACGTTGCATTGCTTACTTTTTATAAGAAGACATGAGGTACATCTTGCTAGCAAGTGTATAAGCTTTTCAATGATTTGATGCCAGTTTATTTGGGTGAAAAATTAATTTTCATTCTGATATTCACTCACAGAAGTCAAAGACTTTGTTTATTTTATGGGACCATTAACTATAGAATGGCTACTTACATTTCCTATATTTAATCCTCAGAACAGCAAATAATCTACAGCCAGATCTGTTCAATTACTCTCAATGATTTAAAGGAACATTGTTACCTCCTGCAAATGAAATATCAATATAAACACTTCAGAAATATTGAAAAGCTTGATCCTTTGAGCAGTTTATTATTTTATTTACAAACATTTTATATCGCTATATTTTGTGTATGTTTGCTTTCTTTGTTGGCTTTATTAGAAAAGAATGTAGTGCTGTCTTTAGCTTAACTTAGCTAAATCTATAAATCTAATAAAAATAATCATTGACCTCACTGCTGCAGCACCTTTTTCTTCCTGCCTACTATTTTCTTCTCCTCCATGATTTCTACAGAAGCAGGCAGAAGCAGGGCAGTATAGCCCCTTTAGTCCTTACATCAAGGTTCACTGCATTTTGCTTTCCTGAATCTTTTTTTTTCCCAGTTGACAATCAAGAGAAGTGGCCTTAGCACACACTCAGTAAGAACAGCACCGCCATGTCTCAGTGAGACCACATCTCCATGATTTTGAGAGAAAACCTCTATTGAGGTATGCGGTAAATAAAGCCATCTCATGAAAGGAGTGAACTAAAATGTCAGTTTGATGTGGGATAGCTACTAATGACCTGTTCTGAAGCTTGTGTTAACTTTCACCTTTTCCCCTTGAACTAACCTACATTTGATGGTAACATCATGTGTCAGGAGAGAGCCCTTTTGAGGACACTTCTTGATCTAGACCAAATTGAGGGAAAACAGAGATTCCACAGTATTCCTGTTGGGATGTTATAGACAGAGCTGGTTCTTCCATAAACATTTATATGAATTGTATAATAAGAAAAAAGAGCAAAAATAGTTAGCAACTCCACATTTCTATGTCTTCTTATCTATACTACAGCTGGCATGTAAACATAGTCATGGCCTTGCTCAGCAGTTTATGAAAGTCTTTCTCTGTTCACGATGTCCATCATGTGAGACACCTCTCATCAGATCAGCGTGATCCTCCAGACACATTTCATTCAGTAAAGGGCAGTGGCTGTGGTTGCTTCTACTTTTCAAACTAGTATTTTAACCTGGACAGTCAGATTAGAAGTCATTGGTTTTTCTCAGATTGTCCATGGAGGCTAAAAAGTTCTTAGGAGATGATTAATAGGTGCCTTTCAAAGGAATGATGACTGTTCTTACGGTTCATATCTCGTAAAACAATTTGCAGTTGTCTGCTTTGTCTTATTGCTGAATTGCTTGCCTGCATGAGCAAATTGGTGTTTGCCTCAGTAACAACTCCTGCATATTCTTTTTGTTTTGTTTTGAAGTATGAAATGGAGAGAAGGAAACTGGCATTTCCTTTGCATGAGGCCTTTACTTAATATAACAGAAAAGGCAAAAAAACTGGTAGCTTCTTTACCGATAGACAAGCTCCAAGAAAGCCAGAAGAAAATTCTGTTTTCATTTATTAACTCTCTCTCTCTTATGCTTGAGTTACAGGTGTCAAAATATGGGTAATTTAGTAGACTTTTCTAGGGATATAAAAGAAAAATAACTTGATCCACTACAAATCTTTAGTTTGGGCTGCAGAACACACTATCAATGAACCATAACTGCTGGGACTGTCTGCATCCTTCTGCTGCATTTAACGTCATTGTCTTTTTTGTGATAAACTGTAAAGCAACATATCAAGTTAGCAGATTATTGACTGTCCTGCTGGAAAATTTGTAGAGCAGGCATGGTTTTAAATTAGCTCTGTAAAAGACTGAACAAGTCAAATCTGTGCAAGGCAAGTTTATATAGTGTGCATTGGATTGACAGGCAGTAACTAAAAACTGAAATGTGCTTATTTGGGTGGAGGCGATTTTATGAGACGTGAGTTGTTTTCATGAACATTTGGAGTCTAGCTAATTTCTACAAGATTTCTTGTTCTCTGAAAGATATCTGGCTCTACCCAACTCTGCTATGGAATTTTAAAGATTTTTTTTTTTGCTGTCATACAGTTTGGCTACTTTAAGAAGGATGGCTAAATAACTTTGTTATTCTTTTCTGGGACCAGGGAGGGAAGACTTTAGTCTCATTTTAATAAAGTCCTTTGCACCATTTGCAAGTGCAAATTTCAGAAGTGCAGAGGGATTATGGAACAACTACAGATAATTTTTATTTTCTTCAAGTCCCCTTTCCAATGATGAAAAGTATATGATAACAAAGTGTGTTGGCTTTAATGAACCTGTGTTGACTTAAATGAGTTGAGAGTTCGGTTTGCCATCTGGAAAAGTCTAGTGTATGTCTAATGTCTGTGTATTTTATTTGATGATTTGGGTTTCTTCCATTATTTCACTTCCTATAATGCTAAATTCCTGTGATAGGATTGCAATTGTTCCATAGAAAGTAGAGCTGAGGTAGGTCCTCCCTACCCTCTGGTTGGTTTTCTTTTTAACTTTTGCCTAAGGAGAAAGCAAGACTTCAGAAAAGACTCAGCTAAGCTACAGAGAGCTAATCACTGGAGATGGCATAGACAGAAGAATGATACTCTCTACACTGAAATGATCTTCCTTTAAGTGTTAGGTGTCTTTAAAGATTAGATTTTATTTTCATCAGTTTGTAGATATTTAAAATGTAGCATTTTTTCTCCATTTGTGGACTCCATGGGTTGTTTTTTTTGTTTGTTTGTTTGTTTTTTCAGAAGGTAGAGCCCATTTCCCTGTGACAATATTCGCAAAGCCTTCAGGAGGCTATCAGAGCCACAGTATTCAAGGCCCTACAAAGAACCTGGTACTTATGAAGGTGTTTTCGAAAATCCCAACTGCTACCTTTCTGCATTTGCAGATGCATAAATACCTTTAAAAATACTGCTCTGGCCTGCCAACTTCTCACTAGGCAAATTTACAAAGAATCTATTTCTGGCTGAATATACTGTTGAAATGCATTGGTTTAAAATACTTATTCTTTTTTCTTTTTGGGACCATTGCTTCATTCCTCAGCATTTCCATTTTCAGAGCAAGGTAAATTGATACTGCATGGTTTACCATGTAGGGCTCTGGTGGATGTGCTTAAAAGTAAGTTCTGGTTTTACCTACACATTAAAGTTTTCACTGTCCTTATTAAGGGTAGAGGTTTGCATTTGGTTTCCTCAAAAATGTTGACTTGTCTGCTTTTTTGTATGACTTTTAAACATAACTTGAATGTCATTCTCCACTGTAACACTGGCTGCGTTTCAGGGGTCTTATAAAATAGGAATTGTATTATATAAGTATAAATTATTATCACTGAACTATAGATATTTCATGGTAGTGATTGTGACACTGTTACTTTGAAAGATGTTTAGTCAAGTAATGGCATATCTGCCATAGCATTAGAAATTAGTATACTGTATTCAAAAATCAAATGTGCTGAATGTAGCCATTAACTGAATAATGCATAAAAGCAAATCTGATTCCTTAAAATACTTGAGTGATGTGTGCTACTGATGGGACATAGAGGAATTGACTTGAGCACCTAGGTGTTTTTCTATTATGATGACTTCAGTGAGACTGGGAGTTTCTGACTTTAACTCTGAATCCACTGACTCTACCAGTTTTGTAGGAGAACTGTCAGTATCACTCTTTGTAGCAGAAACCAGAGTTGTACAGATACATTTGTCTGCAGAGTTTTTAGACATTCCCCACTTGCCAAGTTAAGAACAAATTTTCAGAAATTGATTTTACAGATAAGAAATGGAAATTTATCAGGGTTATTAATGGTATTTAAAATATTCTAAGTAGAATTCTCCTCTCAGAGGTATAAAGCAAGCCTGACATTAAATATAGTAGAAACTACATGTTCACCAGCAAGAGGAAAAGGTAGCCTTCCTGCTCTCTCAGTACTTCAGAAGATACGATTTCATACTGTAGTTTATGTCTATGGACCTATAGTATTGTCTCCCTTTCCTCAGATCATTGTATGGAGTGCGCTAAGTTTAATCAGTGTATCTGAGAGCAGAACGAGGTTACAATCCTGCTTATTAGAAAAAAAATTTCCCAATTATTAGAATTTTGGTTAAACATGATCAAGAATTATATATCCTTTCAGATTAGGAAAGACATTTTTTGGTTATTCTTTTTCTGGTTGATTGCACCCATCACATATTTAACTATAAATACGAAGCTGTGGCACAGATCCCTTGTGAAATTGGCTAAGGGTGGTACTAAAGATGTCTCCTTCAAAAACAGGAATTGTCTTAGGCCCTCTACCCTTTGTTGGCAGACAGGCAAAGAAATTAAGGATTGAATGGAAAAGTAAACGGAACCCATTGAGAGCTGAACATTTTGAGAGCTGTGGGGAATTCTGCACTTTCACTGTTGCAGTGTCCTCACAGACAGATTTGGGGGTCATTTACCACCCACTCCTCCTCACCTAAAGTGTTTGAATACTATTATGTCTAACATCAGTCGAGGTAAAAATGAGCTCTGGGCATTCATTCCGTTTAAATTTCCTGTCAAGAGCATTTGTCAGTTCACAGGCTGGTCTGAACTAGAAGATTCAATGGGTGAAGATAGGTCACGCTGCAGTGTACACACCAGGGCCGTGGTGTCACAGCACAAAGCATTCAGTGGCAAAATTTGTATCAACCCACACAATGGCCACAGCATGCCACTTCTCTAGTTGTCTCTGCATGACCAGTGCTTTAAAGCAAATGTATAAAAAAATACATCAGTTCCCTAATCCAATTCACAGGATAACTGCCCACAAAGTTGTACCAGTCCTAAGGCAGTACAAATAGAGGGCAGGAATATCTCAAGGTGCTGTAATACCTGAAGACTTCTGTAGTTTAACAGGCTAATTTTTGGTGGCGGTGTTGGAATGAAAGGCTGTCTCACACTCAGGTCTGCTCAGGGTTGCTTGTGTTTGCAGAACTGTGTGATGACCTGAACCAGGGACCTGATGCAGCTGAAAAAAACAGTTTTTGTCTGGGTTCTTTTTCAGCTGAATCCACTCCTGTTCTGGCACATCTCTGACCAGCTTTGGCCAGATTAAGCAGTATTTCTGAGTGTTCAACCATGGCTTGTATCTGCTGGAATCACATTCTGAATCACTGGTTTGGGGAAAAAGAAATTTAGGGGCACCATCCCCCAGCAAGTAGTTATTACTAGACAATCAAACACAAGAGATGATGGCGTGCCTGCCAAAGAAATGGCCGCAATTTTAAAGAGCTGAGGTCCTTCAGTTAGTAGGAACAATGCCAAAGCTGTCTCCTGAATAAGGTAATGAAGAGTTCAGCAGCAATATCAGTGTAATGTATTCCTGCTGTCTGCACTGGGCACGTTGATCTCCCAGCTGGTTCAGCATAACTGTTTGTAAGGCAAGCAGTTATGTAGGTGGAGAAGAGAGCTGATTCTACTAAGCCACTTCCTCCCTTATGTTTAAATTGTTATTTCCAGTATACTCGCAGCTAAACAGACCAATTCAAGGCTAGTAACCTGGGGCACAGGAGAAGAATCATCATCTTCTGGTGGCAGATGAGAGGCAGTAAAACTCTCATGCTTGTGAGAACTCTGCAGGTCCCCACAGAGGCTGTGACACCAATTTTACCCTTGCTCTGAGAACAGGAAGGGCTTTCCTTTTCACTTTCCTGAGCTGTCTATCCCTGTTCAACTTCATGAACTAATTCATGTGCTAAAATCCATTTTTCATGCATTGCCTTATTTGTAAGGGATAGTAAATCCTTTCCTTTATTTACCGTGCTCGAAATTTAACTTTCTTCCATAAGGCTGCAGGAAAAAATTTCTTGTATGAGTCACAAAAAGGAGCATTTGAGGCAGTTCAACTTTTACATTCTTTTCTTTTCAGTTTATGAATGTCTGAGTATTAGCTGACTCAAGTTTATTAAGTCTGAAAAAACGGCACTAGGATTTTAACGTCATTTGATATTAAATAATTAACTTAGAAAACTAATGGCAACATCATAAAACATCATATGCATGATATTCAATATATAGCTATATTCAATAATAAATATCTTATGGAATTCATATAACTGAAGCTCACACAAAAATAAGGAAGCTGCCAAAAGTAGTATCATATCCAGTTGGCTTAGTCAGCAAGAAACCAACTGGTCCACAGATGCTCTTTTTTGTCTATGAGAAAATATCCTCTTTTGCGAGTCTCCTGTCTGCAAAATGTTTAATATAAACTCTTCTCCTCCTGCAGGCTGTAAATCATTTATTCACCAAACCCTTTTATTTGTAGCAGATGGAAAACTTAGTACAAATTTAAAAACAAAAAAGGGGAAGATTAGACACTTAGGTGAATAATAAGTCTAATTGCATTATACTGCACTGACTTTTAAAAAAGGCCTTAAGACATGGGAATCAACTGATACTCAGATGGATTTGGACGCCTTTTCTCTGTTAGGGTAGCACAAACAAGAACTGAGCAAGAAGCTGTTTTTCCTAAGAGTACTTGTTCATCATATGTAAGGATGTGAACATAGGGAATGAGGCTATGATAAGATGTTCCCCTGTATCCAGTGTTCCCTTACTATCCACTTCCAGTGTCCTTGTCTACTCATGTGGCTGTCTAGCCCTGGTCTCAGCCAGTGTGACAGTCAAAATGGACTAGATGCTCTGTTTCTGCAGAGTGTGTCCTTTTTTCCCTCTATTATTCCCCTTGCACAGGAACACACATGTTCAGGCAAGATAATGATAAGACACTAAAATAAACAAGACATGGTATGGTTCCAACTCCTTTTCTTCCAGCACATGCACACTTATGTTAGCTTTGGTTTAGCAACATTTCAGTAAATTTTTGTTATCTGACTATATAACTTGCATTCCTGCTCTTTGTACTTTACACAAGTCACAAGGGGAAAAAAGACTGCATTCCTACATGGATCAACTCAGACTGTTTCCATTACTTCAAAAGAAATACTGCTACCATTCATAGTATGGGTAAAAGTCTTGTAATATTGCCAGTAACATAACTGCTACTCTAGCAACAAGAAAAATATGTTCCTTTGATTATACATTACTATTTACCAAATGCATTAGATAACTACTCGCATGTGACGGTGTGACAATAGTTCCTCCTGTAATGCAATGATGCAGACCAAATAAGCTGAATTGTATTCAATTAAAGTTTAAAATATATCAGAGCAAACATACACAAACTATGTTTTGGACCCCATAATGCTGTGATTTCCCATTCATTTGAACAGTATTCAATAAAAATACCATCAGATCATGGATCTGTTTTCTTACAGAGTGTTAATATAATAGTTAATTATAGGACAGATGTGATACAGCAGCATACTGGAGAGGAAAGAGGAATTTCACAAAATTCAGTAATAGGAGATACCCTGAGACGTCTATCTGGTGTAAGAAATACTGCAAGAATTCTTCCTTTTGTAACTGAGTGTTATCTGGACTGAACTGTGTTGAGTCCTGGAAGCTGGCCTGATCATTATTGTTGAAATACTGCTGACTAATTGATTGAAAACCAAGGAGGGAAGGGCATGTTAGTTGTTCTGCTGTTTTACTGTGAATGCATACGTGTTCCTGTTTCTGTAACCCTCATCCAAATTAAGTAAAGAAGAGTTTTGCCATTCACTTCAGAACTTTGTTCAGGCCAATGTGCCTTCATAATTGAAGCTATGTGTCTGAGTTGTATTACAATTTTTTTTTATACTAAGGGATCCCTCATGCACCTGCTGTTTGGGGTTTGGCTCTTAAATTGTGTTTTGGCAGAGCATAATGTCAATAGCAAGTAAAAAGACGATGTCATTATGATAGGATTATTGACTTGGAAGTTAATTGAAGACATTGCTTTCATAGACAACACAAAGTGATATCCAAGCCAAAAATTTCACATCCCTTATCATTAAAAAAAAAAGTGTTCTCAGACCAATGAGACCAGCTGTTCCTGTGCATCCAGCTGCTCCCTACCCTGACTTGCATATTTTATATATCCCAGAAGGCATTTAAAATCTGCAGCATCACTGTTGCGTTTATTGCACTATTAACTTAAAAACTGCATCAACTGTTGTGTGGTAGTTAAGTAGAAAATTTACTGTGGATGGGTTATTGTTGCAAGAAAAGAGGGTACTGCTCTCCTTTGCTAATATTCTAGGAGACATAAATGCAATTTCATTTATTTTTCAGAAGCAAAATATTAATAAAAGTTTTTTTCACTCATAAGATATTTGCATGGCTTCCATCTGTAACTGGCCTTTCCAATGCAATTGCAAAATGAAGGAATTAACATTGAACATACAATCTTTCCAGCATAACTGGGCACCGAGGCAGGGTCATAGAAATAAAAGTTACTGGGTTAAGAATGAGAAAAGAATAATGCTACAGCTCTAGGGGCACATACTTGCAACTATTTCAGCTGGTATATACCTAGTAGCAAGTTCAACACACTCTGTGACATATGTTAGTTTAATACTTTTGCCTTATTGTACTTTTTATTACTTTATTACTGTATTAGAGAACATCTATTAATACACTCCTGTAAAATTTCATTCACAATGTGAGCTAAATTAGGACTTTCAAGTCACAGACTTTGAAAAAGAGAAAGGAGAAGGGATATTCCTCTGAGAAGTAGTTTTGATGTACAGCCTCTTACTTGTGGGGTGCATGTGTGAACTTTCTTAAATGTCTGGTCAGCCATGCTGGATAAAGCAGAAGAAAGATACATGGAAATATGCCTTACCCCATCTTATTTCTCTTTAGACATTTGAAATCTGTGTGGATGACAACAGGGAATGAGAGTCCTGGCTTTCTGCAGAAACTGAGTCTGAAAATGCATGTAGATAAGGAAATATGAAATGATCAGCTTTGAGCCCCAAAGTAACGAAGTTTTCATCCAAAATATTCTGTGGTGGTAAGTCTCACACACTCATCAATGAGCGTAGCACTACCATATTCCCAATGCAAATAGGCTCAAGCAAGATTAAAAAAAAGGATGGATTTTTTTTTTTTCTGAGATATTCCAAAACAATGTTGATTTATTCAAGCACAGTAGATGTTATTTCACCTACAACATCAGGAAAAAGGTACAAGTAACAGCAAAGCACATGTAAAAGGATGATACAGCACCAACAGTAGATGTAGCAATATTCTTGATGAAGTAATAACTTTGCAGATTTTTTCCTAGGAGACTTCTTTCCCTTTCCATACTCTTTCAGCAGTGTTCATGGGATAATCATTGTAGTTTAAACTTTGTCCTCTGCAGGTACAATACCTGGCTTTCAAAGACTTACGGTAATCCATGTAGTGAAGCAAAGGGCAAGACTTAATCCTGCAATGCCATCCTGATTAATGACTTGATTGGCAGCTCTTCTTGTACTCAAGGGGAGTGGTAGGCTTTGAATTGGACATTGAATTCTCATAAAATATTGCATTTATTTGATATTGGCAAGAGTGATCACAAACTTGGCTAGCTGCCCTGAGGAAACAGGCCTCTGGAGCAACACCCAAGTGGTTGTACTTTAAACCTGAGATGGTAGAGTTTTACAGAAATAAATACCTGTATTGCATAACACTGGAAAGGTATTTTCAGGGATATTTTTTCTTTTATGAATAGATATGGCATGACTTCAAAGCTCACTATTAGTGTTTCTCAGTCCCAATCAGGATGTGCTTCATCCTCTTCCTTTCATTCTTGCTTCACTTTCTTCTGTTGGCTTTTGTTGTTGTTTAGCACTTCTTTAGAAATAGTCTAGCAAATATATTTAAAAACAGTATGCATGTGTGGAAAGTGAATGTTGCTCTTGTTAAACTGAAAATTCACACTCAGAATCCTAGTTTTAAGTATTATAACTCTTGAACTTAGGGCATCTATGGCAGGTAAATATTACCATTATCATTAGTGTGGGTATGATTTATTGTCCATCACCATCATAGCTACCACACAGCTAGCGGTGCAACCTCCAGGATAAGGTATTGCACAATCATGCCATCCCTGCACAAGGCGTACACATTTGGTATGACATACTGTCTGTGGGCCCCTTTGAACTTAGGGTCTAGGGCATGAGTCATGTGAGCTTCTGCATGTGAGCTTCTGCTTCAGGATGTCCCCCTGAAGTGGTCACTGCACCTCCTGATCCTACAGAGAACATGCTATGAGGTCCTAGCACTAACACAGTAATAGGGACCCAATGGTTCACGCTCTGCTTCTCTTTCTACAGAGACAAGCCATCTTGGGTGGGGGGGAACATGTGCATGTGTCCTGCTTAGTGACAGGCAAGATACTGGTATCAAGTAGTGTTATACATCTAAAAGTATTCTCAGTACCAACATCAGGTATCAATATTGCCGTGGCATTCACAGTTCAACACTTATGCCCTATACTGCCCTGTATGACCTGCTGCAGGTGAACTTGATGCAACCCTGCCTTCTTGTACTCCTCTGGCTCCTAGTCACATACCCTGGTAGTATTTTTCCTTTCCCAGCAATAAGTTGGTGAACGTGGTGGGCTTAGTCTGGGACTGTAGGGAGGCACTAGCGAAGGTGGGACTATACTAAGGTGGGAAGCCTTTCATCTGGGCCAAAATCTCTTAGGTCCAGATGGCTCCTGCAGAGATCACATTAGCAAGGAAGGGGGATAATAACGAGTGTAGACAAAAAAATACTGCCCCACCTTATACAACCCCCCCTGAATTTCTCTTTTCTAAAACTTTAATAGGAGCGTGATGGTACTATAATCCTGTTATTTTTGGCATCTGCCTCATGTAAGATTTGACATTACTGCCACCAGAAACTTTCCCTCCTTGTTGTATATTCTGGGTCAGCAATGGACCATGCAGGCACAACCCAGTAGCAAACAACTGCTTTCCAATCAATCCACTAGGCTGCAGCTAAATTCTTAAGTAACATTTAACTGGAATCTAAACTGGAGTTGAATCCTAAATTCTGGTCTTCCAAACTAGAAACTGATGAACAAAGAGAAAGGAAAGATGCAATTCAGAAAATATTTTATTGAGTACAATACCATTTCATTGTAGGCTTTCGTCAAAGGTCTATTTTATAAAACACCACCAACCTGAGGTTGAATACAGCTTGGACAGGTGCACAAGGAGTGGGAGAGAAAGGGGCAGCATCTGCAAATTTTCATGCAAGCAGCATAATATGGGACATTTGCATCCAAACGGTACTTTGTCATAGTGCCCAAGTTTGCACCGTGTCACCAGAAAAAAAAATTAATGAATCTACATTTAAATTTTATAAAGGATTGTAACAATCTGTTACAAGTTCAAATTTACAGGGTGTTGCCACTGCACATTCAACAGCTAAACTCAAGATCATAAAATGAAAATTAGGAGCTCAGAATCAAAGTACCATAGTAAGCCTTGTGTGGAAACAGGATTAACTCTAACTCCAGAAATTGATGGCTAACGAGACATCATAACTACTGTAGACAAGGAGAGCTGTAAATTTTACCAACATACTAACATCTCACTTCCATTTTTAGCAGATGGAAGACTAGAAAAGTTCCTGGAATTGGGGTTAATCCCACAACACACAAGTCTAATCAAGACTTGGCATCATGGTTCTTGGAAGGAGATTAAATGAACAGTAGTCCATGAGCAATTTTCAGTTGCACGAAGCACCTGCTCAACTCATAGAAAACAGCCTTAGATGGGGTACAAGTGTGGTAATATTTATATGAATGAAGTTGCTGCTTATTGGAATGTAGACCAACTAATTTTTCTGGTGTAAGTATTCATTTTCAGTGATGGCAAAGCAGAAATGTGTTATAAAATGTAGCAACAGTCATAAGCAACCTTGAAAGCGTCACTATATTGCTTAAATTCTTCTCTCAACCCTCCTTCTTTATGAAGTATATATACATTCAGAGACTGTAGGAAGTTTTCAGGTTGACCATATTTCTGCAGCTAACTCTTGATTTTATGACCTGGTCCCCACAGAATCCTTAAAAATCTGCCATGAAACCTGCGCTGTACTGCCAAAGAATTTGAGGAGCACTTGTTATAACAGTAAATACAAAGGTAAGTATAGCAGTTAATATGTCATATTACACAGAGACTTCCATTGTCCTTTGGGTGTGCATGTCCCAAGATGTATAAGTACCATCACTTTATCAGGAAATAATTTTATGAAGCAGGATGGAACAATTTGCTAACTACAACAGTATTTTCAAATGAAAAAGAAATTATTAAACCACATTTTAAAGCAAGAAAAATGGAAATGTGAAGTTTAGCATATTCATTAGCAGTTAGAGGAGAAAGTCCAGAACAGTCCAGAAAGGCCAAACAATTCAAATAATTCTGAAGGGTTCTGTTGAAATGAATTTCTTATTTATTAAAAAGACAATGCATTCTCAAAAGAGCATCTTCTGCAGTGAAATAATTTAGTTTCTTCATATAGACACATCATACACAATGTTAACAACCATGAAAAACAATACAAAATGCTTTCAAATTTAACAAGTAGAAAAATATAACTAGTATATATGGCAATTGCGAGTCTAATACTGTACAGAAGTATTTATGGATTTTACAAATAAATTATAGCTTAAATGCCCTTTTTAAAGTTTCTAAATGTACACTGGAACATAGGTTCTGAAGCTTACCACTAACTTGCCACAAATGAGTGCCAGTCAAATGTTCTGCCCACAAGTTCAAAAAATTTCTTGTTGGGTTCATGGAAATATTCATGCAGTTTCTCGAGTAACCGCGTATCTACTTGTGGGTGTGCTCGTCCTTTTGACTCATGTAAACAACGCTCTCTACCACTGTCCCTTAGGCAGTAGAAGCCTTTAGTTTTATTGAAATAAAAGTTTGAAGCATTTATCTGTGGCGATAACTTCAAAAATCTCTCTACCTTCTCTATTTCTGGGAAGGGATCTTTGATTAATTTATCCCCATCTACAATGTGGATACGATCAAGAGGAAAATACTTCAGCCAGTTTTGCATGTGAATGTAGTATAAGCTTCTGTTTATTGCCTTGTAGTCCACATTGAGCTCACCATCTTTAATCAGGAATTGTTCAATGGATGGATACGGCTTGTGCTTCTGCATGTGATTATAGAACACTTGGGTGTAATCTGACAGTACTCTCTCACTTGGGTCTCTTAAAATAAGGAGTAGTCTCATTGATTGGTTCATGTTATAAACTCTTTCAGGCACTTTCGGTGATGTGAAATACGCTGGAGTTTTTTCCATGGTGATCTGATGGGGATAAGAGAATGGCATTTGATTAATATACCACTGCAATCCATTTCTGTAATGATCTTCCCAGTCAAAGAAGTGAACTTCACTTTCTGCTGCCGCAATATCTGGATGGAGACTCAACATCTCTAACAGAGCTCTTGTTCCACCTTTTCTCACTCCAATAATGATAGTCTGTGGCAGCTGCCGGCATGATCCATTAGAATGAATGTTTTCCTTGAAGTAATTTTTTTGAGATGTTTTCTTTAAAAGCTCTCTCTGAACAGACTGAGAAGAAGTCTCAGCCTTGGAATTTATAGCCGGTCTGGAAGGCACCATCTGAGGTTGAACAATAAGCAACACAGCTCCCAGCAGAAAAGCTGCCATGACAAAAGTTCTTAGTCTGGTTTCACTCAATCAGGTAATGGGGCATAGAGTGATTTCCACCAAGAACAACCTTTAAAAGTTGTTTTTGTTTTGCTGAGTGAACGCGTATTTCTCAAACAGAAACTTTGCTGAAAGAGGGAAAAGAAAAATAAAAGCACATTATTTTATACTCATACATATCACTACTAAAGCCACAGTGAAAGTATCTTTTGCTTTTCACAACTGAACAAACTTCTTCAGCTTTCCCAGCTCTAGGCTCATAGATCATTTGGTACAATTAAATTCTTTAAAAGACAGGCACATACAATAATGCCATGAGAAAATGACTTCCAGTCATCAGGAGACATGAACATTCTGAATCTTTCTCTTGCACCCAAGATTCATCTGGAGTATTACTTTTTATTATTTTTTTAAATCTGATTTCATTGGAGTTGAACCACAATCACAAGAGAATTAAGCGCTTTTTTTATCTGCAAGAATAGGTTTATCTTAGAAACAAAATATAAAAAGGAAAAGGTGTGGACTGGACCGAAAGAGCATTTCTAAAAGCTGAGGGTCTTGTAGAAAGTCTGGGAATTATAACCTCCTAAAGGACCATGTGACAGCAAAGAAGCAAAGCCTCCTGGGAAAAAGGCTCACGCAGTATAGATAGAGCTGCCCAACCGTGGGAAGGTAACGTTCTCCTAGGAAGAAGTTAGGAAGAGCTCTGGGTCCAGAGTAGTAGACCGAGGAAAAGTTGAATTTTTATGTTATTTTAAAGTGAAGTCAACATTTGCTTTGTGCTTAGGGTTTCTAAGGATAGAGACAGGTAGTATGCACTCTGGCCCTGCAAAAAGGTAAGATAATGAAACCATAGACTATAGTATGACTTCATCAACAAAATGCTAAAAAAGCTGTGGTTCCAGTCATGATACTCAGGAAAGAAAATACACAATGGATACTTCTGATGGTCATTTTAAGAGTTGCCCAGCAAGCTGCTGTGATGTAAACAACTAACTTCACACTTTATCAAAAGACTACTAAATACCACCACTGAACTCCATTTAAAGGTCAGGGTGTTTTTAATGCAATGTTTGAAGTGAAATCTTAATGGCCTCACACATAGCATAGCTGTTAGATTGTCATGTTACGAGCAGGCTGTGTACACAAGCTCCCTAAATTAAGACGCCTTCCAAAGACTTTATAACCTCAGTGGAGGGCTGGTGTAAGTATGATTTTGGTATTGTCTAACTCCGTTTAGAAGTGGAAGCCACGATGGCAGAGCACCTGACTGCTTTGCCTTAGTAGGCTACTGTAATTATGAATTTAAGCTTGGAACGGCATGTACTGTACTGGCTAACAAGGGCTGAAATATGAAATTACACACGAACAACCTGAGGAAACGCAAGGGCTAGGTTTTGGAAATTCTCCAGAGAATCTGAAAAGAAACTAATGACTTTTCTACAATAAGCTAAGTCCCAGTGCAACAAGAACTAATGATGTGTTTCTAAGTGATCTAGAAAGTTCTGTTTGATAGCTTTGCATTTATAGAGGTCATGACTCCAACCTGAATGAAGCAGGTCTGCTTCCTGATGGTTGCTACTGATTATTACTTTTATGCTTTCCCTTTTTCTAATCACTTTTAAAGGGCTACAAGGCAGTGATATTGTTAGGAAGCAGAAATCAAGGCTGGGAGGAGAGGGAAGCAAAGTGTCATGATAGAGGTGAAGTCAAAAGAGTGTGTGCTTCCCTGCATGCCTGCAGGCTTTGAGCTCATGGGCATGCCCTGTCTTGGGCAGAAAGTCATGCCCTGGGCTGTTCTGTGATGTCTGACGTGAGGCAACTTTGCAGAGGAATTTGTTGATCCTCCATTTTTGGTCACTGTTAAGTTTTATCTGGCTGAAAGAGCTCCATTTTGGCTGTCATTGTTAATCTTCTGCTCTCTTTTCCTGTCCTCACCATTCCTCTTAATCTTTCTGAGCTTAATCTACTTCAGTTTTAACAAGAAATAATCTTAATTATTAGCCCCACACTGAGGATGTTGGTGGGGGGACACTGGGTGACAGACAATTCAATATAGGTAAGTTCATGGTGGATGTCCCCACTGAGCTATGCTGCCGCCATATTCAGCAGCAATGTGAGCAAATGCTATGGCACCAGCCGGTTTGGATCAGTGACTGATGGGCTGCTCAGCACGTAAGAGCAAGAAAACATCAACTCTTGCTGAATTTTAAGGTCACAGATTAAAGGAATAGCCACTTACTTCAGTGTGTATTTTAAGAGTCACTAGCTCCATAAATAGTAAGCCTGAGTTGTTGTATTAACACCTTACTGGAAAAGCATAATAGGATTCCAGTGAGGAACAGGTTGAAATGTTGTTGAAAGGAGTTAAGTTAAAGCCTAATGGTAGGAACCCCTATTTCTTAGTAGTCAGATTAAAATATGCTATGCTAATAGCCAAGTTCTGCGATAGGCTGTCTGTCTCTGGAAAGATTAACTTTTAGCTGCTGGTCTCAGATATTAGTGACAACATACTGCTGGTATTTTTTTTTTTTTTTTAAATAAACTATATATACCAATTCATTGGGACTGTTAATTTTTAATTCATAGTTTGCATACTACTCAGTTGCCAACTTTTTTTATTCAAGCCTTCCTGCGGCTGAGTATAGCATGGGAATGTTTGGGGGAAATGAAAGACACAGCAAGGTGTCTCTTGACTGTAGCTCTACTCTTGTTTTGGCTGGCATTGCTCTTTGAAATCAGACTTGTGGGATATTACAGGTGTGGTACCAAGGGCCTCACCTCAGATAGCTTTTTGAGCCCCAGTGGAGCTCTGCCTCAGTGTCTTCCCAATCTTAACTCAAATACTTTTTGGGGGATAGCTTTTTCTAAATAAACAAAAGCAACTGTTTTCTGTTGCAACATGAGATCTCAAAATAACATGTGGGTATCTTCTGCTTCAGACATACAGAATTTCAGTGTTCCTCCCCAACTCTTTGTTCAGGTGCACATCAGGTGTTCTTACACTGCAGAACACTGCTACAGTATCTGTAGCATTTACTGTCTTTATGTACACCCAATGAACCATATCAGTAATAATGCCATTCAAAGTACCTATATGCTATTGTTGTTTTGCTTGCAAGCAATGAAGCTTTGTCTGCCTTTTCTTTCCATTCTCTTTTGTTTCTGTCAAACTGTATAGGTTTGATATCTGGATCAATTATTTTGTTGTGTTAGACTAATGCAACACAATGGACATGAGTGTGCCTCTAAATTCAGCACAAAACATATGTTGTGTGGGCAAAGTGGTGTCCAGGAATAAAACAGCATATAAATTGGTTGTCATTCAGCTTTCTTATGTCCTCTTCAACACTTTATGCAGATCTGCAGTTTGGTGGCTAGAATTACAGCAGTTTATATAAAATGATGCAAACATGTACTCCATAGCTTTAATTTGTCAGTCCGAAAAACTGTTTCAACAATAATAAGCATACACTGAAGAGTTTATAGCAGCCACTCTGCCAAATTACTCTTGCGCTTTAAGAATTCTCTTCACTGCCTCCACGAGTCATGCAGAGCATACATGACTTCACTCAATGACTTTGTATTCCAGATTAGTACAAAAATTTAACTGACAGTCATTACTATCATACTTGCTACAAGTAAATGAGCAAGTTGGTAAAAGAAACACAGTTTATGTTAAATGGTGCTTTGAAGATTATACCAAGACTTTTCAAAAAGTCTTATTGCTTTTGCTTAATCTTTTCTTCAGCTTTCTCCAATTAATTAGCGAAATGTGCCATACTGTTTATTCAACAATATTCAATGTGGACATTGCCAATCAAGTCAGCTTTCATGATTAAAACCTCTTCAAAAGTAATAGTAACTTGGAAATAAATGGAAGTTTTTCTCAGTAAATGCAGTATGAGGGGCACAGCTGCCATATTTCATTGACTTTTAAGCATATTACAGTGTTCTTTGAAACATATGTCACTATTTTATGACTATCTCTTAACACATTGCCAAGGTATTTTAATGCCTTGGTATGTTTATCCTCGTTCAATGGCATGGCCTAAACTACCTAGATGATATATCATTTTTAGTTTAATTAACATTAACAAAATAAAGTAGTTTTTGAGTGGACTGATAACTTCATTTTTGATGGGGGTGGGATGGGGCTGGATTTATCTCTGAACTTTTGTAAGAGCCTTCGAGTTAGCTGCCGAAGCAGGTAGGAGGGAACATAAGGAGTGTCTGTAGGGCAGTCAGTAAGCGTCAGGTAGAGTCTGCTGGCAAATCTGACAGGGGGATACTTCACAAAAAAGCCCACAGCAACACACTGAGAGGTTTAGCAGAGCTTATGGGACACAGTTACTACCAGGACAGTGACTAGGAGAAGGAAGACTACATCCTTTCCATGAACATGCAGGTGACTTCACCTTCATTAAAGAGAAGCTGTGTTTTTATGGTTCTCTAGGGACTGAGGATGAACAGGTTAAGTTTCAGATGTCCTCACTTTCTCTCCTTGCAGAACTGAAGCCCTTCACTGGAGAGATCTTTGCCCAGGCATCTAAAAAAGCACAGTCTGGCCTGAATAAGACCATAGATCAGTTGCTAAAGTTTGTCTCTAGAGGGAGATTAGAGCTGAAAATCTGAGGGAGACATTCTGTTCTTATAAAGTATATTTAGTTTTGCAGATATGATAGAACTTCAGGACAGTTTGTGGACTGTATTTTCCTTTGCGCATATTTGGACTCTCAATACTGCAAAATATAAGACTAACATTGCTGGTTAAAACTAGCTGTGCAGTACAACCCACACATCTGCTATGCTGGCTTCTTATATTAGAAAAAAAAATCCATAACTGAGCTAACCAGCTCTACAAACAACTTTCTAAACTGATGAAAAGTCAGTGATCTGAACATTTGTATTCAGTGATGTGTTTAAAAAACTGAACTAGGTCAATGGTAGCGTACTTGAAATTCTTCAAGAACTCATTGATATGAACAGTATACATTCCTATCCTCTAAGACTAGATGGTGTCTGCCATAGGATATATTCCTTAGTTCTTTATATGAGCTCTTTCAAGTGACACTTTGTATCCAGTTAGCATAAAACTCTCTAGTACAGCTATCACTTAAAGCTCAGTCAGAAGCAGGAAAGGGAGCAAATTTTGTTAAAAAATGTAATCTAGTTCATGAAACATTTTTTTCCTTGGAAATGTATTCTGCATTTTGCTATTTTTAACTATTAAACAGTCTCACAATGCCCTCTTCATGAAGATATGCTTCCCACACTTCCCCCCCCACTGTTTTTTTAATCACATTTTAACAAAAGTTTTAAACAACACGTGCCAATGAAATGCTCGAATTCTAGTTTCCAGTAATTAACTACAAGTAATTGCCTACTTTAGTGAGTGCTACAGAGACAAGTGTATTAAATTAAATAGAACTATATAGTACTGAAGCCATGGATCTCTAGGGGCATAAACTATTGATCACCTCATGATATATAAAAAAAAGCCATCTGTGCATTAAGAGGGGAGGTGAAAAGATAAGTAACTGTATGAACCTGTATTACAGTGCCTAAATGATATTGTCTAGGTACATTTCCCAAATTGTATTAAAAAATGCTGCACAGCCAGTAGAGATTAAACCATGGCTTTCACTTTTATAGTCAGCATGTTAAGAAATCTAATCATAATTTCAGTGCTGTTAAGATGATATATTGTCTCTCAGCTCTAAGACTTCAGAAATATACTTTAAAAAGTCTGTAAATTTTGGTTAGGGGTACTTAACAAGCTGAGAAAGGCTGACTTGGTAGGAAGTATTTTTGGCTGAAATCTGCTGTATTTTTGCACCTGCTGTGATAAATACAGTTTATACAAATTAGCTAGGTCACCAGTTTATGACTTCTAAAGGAGGAGTTCCGCTCCAGTGTGAGCAATAAAGTAGCAAATTTATAATAGACTGTAGTTATATATAACATGCACTCTTTTTCTTAAGGTCAGAAGGGACCATTGCAATCTTTCATGCCAAGAGATCATAAAAATTTTTAGAAGAGAGAATACCCTAGATTTCAGAGAACCTCACGCAGGTAAAAAAAAAATGGGACATTACAGCAGAATAAAAATAAACTTGAAAAGCTCAGGATGCACAGAAATTTGTGTTAGAATGCTAATATGGAATCTCCCTACCACCTTCTAGCATTTTTTTAATACCCATCAGGACTCAATTTTTTTCATAAAAGAAAAAGGGTACACTGTACACTGCCTTATCTATCCCCCTGTAAACCCAAATGTTCAATTCAAAATCCAGAAATTACTCCCCACCCCACTTCCCAAGTGAAATGGGTCACATTCTAATTAGGAAGCAGAAATCTATTGCACAGTTAATAGAGTTGCTTCCTAATTCATCAAAGCTGTCCCCGAGAAAACAACCTGTGTGAAAGGATGGCTCTGTCCTGTCTTGCTCCCTCTCTGTACAAAGGCTCACCTTAACTGGACGTATTGAAAAAGGGAACACAGCAGATTAAGCAATCCCATTCTCGTTTCCTCTGCCAAGCATTTTCTTACCACTCTCTGTAGCTGTGGGCCCCGTTTCAAATACCAGTAAGACATTTAAAACAACAATAAAAACAAAAAACCCCAAACCTCCAAATAATCTTTTAGTTTATATTCCAAGCTGATTTCTGTGTCTTCTACTCTCCTGCCTTCAGAATAATACTGGAGCAGAATCTGTACTGGTGAGGTCATCACTGTATTAGACTTAGCTAAACCAATCCATTTACTAAGTGAAGCACTACATGGTGACCTGGAGGGAACCCTCATGCTCTGGAGTGAGAAGCAAGATGACCCATCACGATCTTCCATTTTGGATTGCCCAGCATATTTTCAGTTTTCTTTTTCTAATTATCAAAACTTTTCATGGAAATCCATCAGCTTTGACATATTTTTAGGCTCTGATAGCTTCTAGGCTCTGGGTGGCGTTTCTAGAGGAGAGAAGGGAAAGATCCCATGCTAGTCAGACTAATAAAAACATTTCTGGTTTCCTCTCATGAAAGGCAGAAGAGTTATATGTATCTATACATGCATGTATTGTGTATTGGAAAACTGTTTTCCACCCACTCTGTTTTTCTGTAATGTCTGTGGAAGCATATGGCTAATTCAGAATAACCAAGGCAGTATCCTGACGAGGGGACACAGACTGGAAACTGGCAATGCTGGGGTCGGAATTTGCTCTGTCAAATCAGTGCCTCTCCACTGCAGCAGCCGGCTTTGCTTCAGATGCATAATCTTGCTGCTGACCTACCGGAGGCATTTGTTTGTCTATGTAATATCAAAAACCTCTGCATTTTCCAAAAAGGAAAAAAACCCAGGGTGGGTACTGAAAGGGTAGATGTGCAAGAGATAGCTAAAGCTGATGTCAGTAACTGCGCTCTTACGGATAGGTGCTCATTTCTGAATAATGTGGGAAATGCACTTGTTCGAGAGTGCAAGAAATGCTGGCAGATGTAAATTGTAATAGTTAATATTTATATATATATATTTACATATTAAGTTTGACAGCCAGACAATATATGGGCATACACCGAATTGAACCTGTTCGACTAAAAGTTCCACTTGCCATATATACTGCAGAGGCTCTCAGTGGGAGTGGGCAATGAATGGGTCTCTCGTGCCAGAAGGATGATCCCTGCAGACACTCCATCCCCATGCCATTCAAGCCCAATATTCATAGGACTTCCCAGATTTTTTTTTTCCTCCCCAGTATCCAGAGAGAAACAGTCTCGGAACAGGGAAAGCCCTCAACCTACTGCACTAACAGAGAGAGGAAGGAGAGTCGTATACTTTAATTCCCAGTCAACTGAGGTGATTGAATTGCCTGTACTTAGCTGGGTGCCCTTTTCTGATCTTTTGAATGGCTGGAAGACAAGACCAAACCAGAACTTTTCCAGCTGGGGACTGCCATCCCTCCCTCCCGCCATCCTTTTGCCCCCAAAAGATTTTAACCTCTTACACCCTTATCCCTGGAAAGCACCCCGAGAACTGCAGTAACCAAGCCTTCCCTGTACTATTCTAGGGAGCCAGTCCTTCAAAACAGAAGTGAGCTCGAGTTAAGGCTTTGTGCTCTCCTGCCAGCCCCCAAGGACCACTTTGCGCTCCAGCCCTACACAGCTTGCCAGGTTCCAGTTCAGCACGCTGCATCCAGGCGGCTCCAGCACTCAGCGTGGGAATGGATCAAAGATGCTCAGAGGAGCTTTTGCAAGTTGTTCTGCTGTCAGGTAGGAGCCCTGCACTCTGCCACCCCGCCTCCTCACCCCTGCCATTCTGCCGTTACATGTCCTTGTCATACAGCCACAAGGGAAACAAGGAGGTAAAGAAATAAAGCGCCCCGGGGCCAGATCTGGACAGAGCTACAATCCAGGTGCTGCCGACCACTTTTTTTTTCCTTTCCTTTCCTTTCCTTTCTTTTCTTTCCTCCCCGCGACAGCGATGCCTCCCGGAGCCCGACTCGGTGAGTACGGAGGGTGTGGGGTAGCTGCCGCGCGTCCCTCCCCGGGGCTGGGGATGACCGGTTTTGCACGGTGGGTCAGACACGCTCCTCAGTCCCGGAGCGGCGCGGTGCGGCGCTCGCGTCCCGCGGCCGCGGGGATCCCACCTGCCGGGAGCAGGTGCCGGGCGGAGGCGCAGGGTGGCAGCGCCTGTACACCCCCGGGGGGCGGCAGACCCGCTCCGCGATCGCCCCGACGCCGGCACCCGCTTCCACCCCAAACTTCCCGCGCTCCCGCGGGCAGCACCCGCCGCTTCCCCGCCGTCCTCCGAGGCACCCCCGCACCGCGCCCGCGCATCACTCACCGCCCGGGCGCGGAGCCGTGGGGCAGCGCCCGCCCCGCTGTTCCATGGGCGCCCGCGGCGGAGCCGGGGGAAGCGCGCCCGGCGGCGGCGTGCGGGGAAGCGAGGGAGGGAGCCGGGAAGCGAGCGAGGTAGCGAGCGAGGTAGCGCCCGCTGCCGCCCGCCTCGCCCGCCTGGAAGCGGCGCAGCCGGCGCCCGGCGCCAGCCTGTTTGTACGGCCCCGCCCCGCCCCGCGCCGCGTCACGGCGAGGCCCCGCCCCGCCCCGCCCCCCCCGCAGCGGCCGGCGTCCTGCTGGGCTGAGGGCAGCGGCGGGGCGCGGCGGTGGGGCGCGGGCAGCGCCTCGCGGAGGCAGGCGGCACCTCGGGGGTGCGTGTGTGCGTGCACGTGTACACACACACTCACACGTACCTACAAAAATAGCGATTGACACAAGTAACACCACAGGCCTGGGGAAATAAATCGCTATCTACAGAAAACGGCTCCCCCCTCCGTTGGTTGCCTCCTTCCTGTACCTACAAAAACAACACCCGTGCGAGGTCGCACGAATAAGAGACTTGTATTTACTTCTTCTTGTTTATGTTTTCTGGACTTTACAAGGTGGCTTTGAGTTTTTTTTTTCTTTTTTTCCCCTGAAATGCTTTTTGTTCAGCCAGAATTTATAGCAGGACGGATGTCTAGAATGACAGAAACGCTGCTCCCTAAGAGCAGTGGGAAAACGGCTTTCTGGGGATTTATTTTAAGTCATAGGGTTAATTTATTGAAATAGCTCTGTATTTGCCAAGAACTGATCTATGGTTTTTTCAAGATAAAATGCATTAAAACCAGCATTAGCATATTGCATCTTCATCCATTATTTCAACAGCCAAACTCTCTTGAAATTTGCTGGGAGTAAAAAGCACACCCAAAAAACTAAAAAAAAAAAAAAAAAAAAGCGGCTGGTGGGGTTTCTCGGTTTCTCGGTTGATTTGGATCAGTTTAGCTCCACTCCTGTCTGGGGGGTTTCATGCAGTCTGACAGATCTGAAAGAGGTGGGGTATTCCTAAAGAAGGTGGATTAGCACTGTTTGTACACAGGGTTTAGTACCGTTTGCCTGAAGGGGTAACTTGCTGATCATAGGTCAGCACTCCGGTGACTGGGGTTGGGTGGCAGCCAGGAACCTCTCTGCAGCTGACGGTCAGTTTAAGACTTCCTGAATTCTTTCTTAGGTTTTCCGTTCCAAACGTTTACTTCTTTTATGTACTTTTACTTCTGTAGCTTTGCATGCAAAGAATAGTTGCTTGTTCATCAGCTTGCTTTGAGAACTGCTGTTCTCCAGTGGTACGTGATTATATTGATTTAGGGTTTGATGTTTAAATTTCCATCCACGTTGGTGGAGCTGTTTGCACAAGCATTGCAGGACCAGCTTCTCACTGTACATGTACACCAGCCAGGTTTTTTCCATCCTTCTACTAGAAACTGTTGCTGCGGCTGCTGTGTGGGAACTGGGAGGTTGGCATGAGCTGGACCTAAGCATCTGAGAGTGGTCTCTTTAAACAAGCAGTGGATGAGAAAGGCTTAAATCAACTCTCCAACCTTTGACAGGATGCTGGTTAATATTCCAGCTGAAAGTGGACTAATGAGAGGTTTTCAGGATACTGTGACCATTGGCTGTGACTTACTCACTGTTCATTCACTCCTCGAGTGCTAGTCTGGGGGAATGTCAGGTCACGCTTACTTCCTGCACCAAAAACCAGCTTAGTGCACTAATGCTATGCAAACGTTCTCAGGATGTACATTTTCTTAAATCCTTTCCCTTCAGCCTTGGCCTGCCGTGGTATTATAACAGGAGCCGCAGCAATCAAGTAGGGAACTCTGTTTTGGAATCATGACTTCTATTGAGGGATGCTGAACAAAGATGCTATGTTTATTTAAGTATCACCAGCAATTTCACGTGGATTACAGGAAGTAGGGGTGTGTGGGCAGTTACTTTGTTTACAACCATTTGTCTGCCTCCAGCCTTGAATAGGCATACTTTTGTATGGCTAAATTAATTAGTAAATTAAATATGTAAGAGAAAATCTGAGGAATGAAAAGCACTCAATTATGTTTTAAAAGCAGTATCTCTAAATAGAATCTTGTCAAAGGTTTTCAAGAAACAAATGCAACTACTTAAGGAAAAATAGGATGGTATAACTATGAATGTCTTTTATTTTATGTTTTTGCATATTTAGTATTTAAGATGTTTCCTGTATTTTAAGTTTACTAAATCATTTCAGTGTAATTTCTTTAGCACAGACATATGCGAATACTTTAATTTTTTAGGATAAAAAGAGAACATTTCACAATTGTGTTTACTAAAAAAATAACAATAATACTGTCTTTTCACTTGTATTTTAATACCTTCCCATATGTTTTATTATAAACCTGAGAGTCTAGTAGAGAAATACTTTCATTCGAGATTAGCCTTACTGTTTAACCCTGCTATTTATGCCATGACAGTGGGTTTTAGTTTTCTTGCAAACAGGTTAAAACTGAAAAGCTTAGATGTTGTTCAACTGCTACAGACCAACACAATTCAGTCATAAGGGATCACTATTTCTTCCATGTGATCTCTAGATCAGATACCGTAATACCCATTTCATGTTTAATACCCAGTCTTGATATAAAAGAATCAAAAGATGAAAAATTCACCATTTCTTTAGGTAGTTTGTTCCAATCATGAACCATCTTTGGTGTCAAAATAATAACAGAAGGTGTCTGTGCACCTTTTAATCTGAAGGTATCTAACTGTAGCTCCAAGCCATTGCTTTATATTATCACCTTCCCAGGTAGATTAAAGATATGTTTTGCCCAAAAACATACTTTCTTATTCTAATTAAGTCACTTCTCAGTATTCTTTTTTTTGGATAAGCTAAACAAAGTGATCTCTTGTAGTGTCTCAGTGAAAGGCATTTTCTCTAGGCTCAAGGAAGTTTAGATTTAATTATTCTTCTTCACTTTTCACAAATTTTCATCAGTGAATGCAATACTAATGCTTAACATTCACAATGGAAACATTTTCACAATGCTTTGATAATGAATCCCAATAGCCAGTAAGGTTTCAAGATCTATCGGTTATTCAGTTCTTAAGATCTTTCAAGTACATTTCATTGACATGTAATCCTTACTTTTTAAATTCAAATGTTCTGAGCTACTAAATCTGATGCCTTATGAAAGTCTAGGTCTGTTCTGCCTGCATACTTCTTTTTATCAAGCAAATTTGTAATTTCCTCAAAGCAGATTTGTTTGACATGATGGTGGTAGTGTCTTTTCAACTGTGGGAAAACTATTAAGAGAGAGTGACACTAACTGTACACATGCTATATTTTTATTCGGTTAATTGAGTAATGACTAATTTAGAAAAAGGAAATGAGAATTCTTAAAGCCAAAAGAATGAGAAAGGAAATTAAAATCATCAATGCAACGTTGCCAATATTCATTTACACTTCCCTCATTAGTCTGAAAAGGAGGATGTGAAAAATGGGATGTCTGATTTTACCAAAATTCCAGCATATCCTAGATGACTGGTGTGTGTCATACACTGAAGAGAGGGGTGTTCTGCCCATACAGTAAATGATATGGGAGCCTGCTCGGAGGAGACAATTCTGCCAGAGGAGATGCCAACTCATTCAGACCCAGGGTCAGATAATTTGGGGACAGGGCTGGGAACGGGGCCCGTGTTGGAGACAGGAAGGCAGCAGGCTGCCCTGAGCAGAGGTGGGATGCCTGCACGGTGGGGAGGGAGGAGGTGGTGACTCACTGGAGGCAATGCGGCTCCCAGGAGGGACCACAGCACAGCACGGATAGCGCTGGAGGTGGGCTTTGCTGCTGGCTCGGCTCTGGAGCCAGCTGAAGCTGTTTCCAGCACAGCCTGGAGAGCATTGGTTTCACGCTGCCATAAGCATCAAGGAGGGGACTCTTTCAAACTACTTTCAAACCCTGTGCCACCACTCCACTGTTTCTCACAGTAGCTGTTTTGGAAATGCAGAGGTGGAAGATAGCTGAAAAAGCAAAGACATGAAAATTACTTAATTGAGGAAATACTTAGAGCTTTCTCTGTATGGTCTATGCTGGAGCTGCCTGTTACACAACAAAGTTTACATTTGTCAGGTTGAAGTAATGCAGTTATGACTTAAGCAATTCAAGACAATTCAGGCTCACAGATTTCTAGATTTGTCACTAGGAAATACTCAAGGGAAAGCAGGGAGGAAGTAGTGTTGTAATCCAGTCAGCTAAGGGAATTCAGGAGCTGAGTTATAAAAGACATTGAAATAGGTATATATTATAATGTTATTTTAAATTCAGGAAATAATAGGTATGTTACTTCAGGTCTAATGTGTAAAGAAGACAGGTGTGATTCGGGGCTAGAATGTAAAGACTTGAGAAATGCACCATTTTGATGTGAAAAGCAAAGGAAGTGAAAGGGAAGTACAGAAAGATGTATGTGGCTGGGAGTGTGAGGCTATAAGCTGACCTTTGCTCAGGTGAAATACATTTAAAGTTTTCCCCTTTCCTACACACTGTGTTTTTCCTTTATCCCCAAAGCAATTATGAGGTGTTCAGGTTGGATATGACAGCATGGCCACCAGGCAATGTGCCTCTTGATAGAAATAACAAGTTAATATAAATCCAGGGAGCCATCCTTTCACCCTGTAAGCAGTTTGCTCCCACACTTGCAGAGTAAGGCAGTGCTGCTTGTTGGGCCTGATATCATTGTTGACAGCTGTGGCTTAACAGAAGCGGTCCAAAATGAACTCTCGGGTGGTGAAACCTTGTAGAGTACAAGATACATGAGCTGTCAGATTTGAAAGAAAGGCCTGGGATTTTTCAGTCCACAGGTGGAGTTAGATTAGTGTTGGCAGAAGAGACTGCGTGTCTCTGGTCTGGGAAAGGTTCTTCTCTGGAAGGGAAGGCTTTCTGGGCTGCCCAGAGAAGAGCTGTCCCTGAGGTGGAAGACAGCAGCTTGGTTGTCCATGGTAGAAGGTACAGCTGAAATAGGGAAACAAACTGTGGGAATGAGACAGTAATTCCCAATGGGTAACAGATTTGAACAAATATACAAAAGGCTAAATTGTAAACCTTTTGAAAGTTGAGCTTGCTTCTGTCAAGCGTCCAGTGCTGCTGCTAACAAGCTCTACTATCAAACTTCTCAGAAGCAACAATGGTGCATTTCGTAATGGCAATATTGAGGAGATGTAATATTATGGTCCAGGCTGGAAGCCACCTTTACCTCTCTATGGTCCAGCATTTTTAAATTAAATTAACATCTTAGATTAAGTAATAAAATGCAGGGAAAACAAACAAAATGTAGCAGATGGAAAGGAACTGTGTGAGAGGGACCAGACTGGTGTAGGAACAATACTGAAGGAGGTGCAAGGAAAAATCTAAAAAGCCCAATCTCATAAAAATATTTTCATGGAAGATTTATCTACAGTGAATAAGTGAGGGCTTGCTGTATAGGTGAGCTTATGAAAGCTTGGTGGAAGTGAGGCATGCAGGAGGGAACCTTACAGTGAAAAGGGAGGATGAATGATAATTAAGTGATAATATTGAACTTTTCCAGAGAAATAAATAAAGGATTAATCTGAAGATTCCTCACAGCCCCGCCTCATAGCACAGTTTAGATTTTTATTTAAAATTATCTCTGTGAAGCATGCAGTAATGCCATGGCCTTCTAATACGTTTTCTTTAGGCAAACATTCTTAGGTTGGGTCTTTAAGCTCCAGGAGTTGAGCACTGAGGAACAGTGAGGTGTATATATATATATATTATACTGCTGTAAGTAAGAGGCCTGTCAAAATCCTATAGTTCAGTATAAACATTTAAGACTTTTCCTTTCCCTAACTGAAGTGCTGTTTGTAATAAGAAACAGAGATTATTACTTCATGATGCAAGACGCAGGATGATGGCTTTTACCTGATCTGAAGAATGTTGGGTTTAACAAACTAAAGGAAAAAAAAGATTAGTAGTAAATTGACAATGGATGAGATCCAAGTTCCAGAAGATGTGTCAGGCTCCTTATAGCTTTGCAAGTAATTAAGCCTTTTCCTTTGAGAATGTAGAGTACCCCTTTCAGGTAAGGTATTGATATGTAAAGGGAAGGGGATAGGTACAAAGTGGTAATTGGTGCAGTGTAATCTTCCTGAACAGCTGTGTGGGTGACAAGAGCTCTGGGCAAGAGGCAGAGGTGAGTCCAGAGTAGTTGCTGCTGCACAGGTTTTCCCACCCTTCTGTTCAGGGTGACATCCTAAGGCTAGCAGAGCCTTGCAAGGACAGCAGAGCTTGCAGGTGCTGAAAAGGCAGGTCTGTCTTTCCCCATCCCCACCTTCCTGCTGCCGGACTCGTTCATTGGGCAGTTGAGTTTGCTAAAGCAGCAGAAAACCACCGCTGCCACCAGCAAAAAGAATCGTTTCCTGTTGGGTTCATGTGAGCTGCCTCACCGAGACTTTGCCCCAGCACAAGAGGGTGTGGCCGAGAGCTGGTGAGAAAAGGTTAGGATCCCTGTTTTCAGTGGTACCTAGCCACTTGAAATGGGAGGAAAAAAAGTTAATTGCTATTATATCCCTTGGAAGTTGCTTGCAGCACACAGACCCTTTCACTCAGGGTAGGTGGGAGCAGCCCGTGCATCTGAGCCTTGCTGTACAGTTTCAAATCCAGAAAAAAACCTGAAGATGGTGAAAGGAGGCAGGGTAAACGACTGACTGGAGTCGCCTTCCCATTCAAGCATTATAATGCTTCCAGACTTGTAATTTCAGACATCTCCCAATGTCAAAAAGCCTCTTGTGCTATTTAGGTTTATTGTATGTTCAGCCTGAGAGCTAGAAGATTTTTTTTTCTACTCACAGCCACATACAAATGTAAGGAAATAGCCAGAAGGTCTCCATAAGACAAGTTAATTCTTTGCTCAGTCTTCTGGCTACTCTAAATTAGGAATGCCTGGCGTCAGATTATTTTAAGAGAAAGATATTCATGCTCTTCAGAATGACAGTTTCCATCTCAGTTTTTAGAGGGCATCACTGTGATTGAGAGTACTGTTCTGCATTTGTTCTCTCCCGCTTTGTTTTCCTGTACCTGCCACCTGATGGAATATATTATACTAGATTTTTTTGTGTGCATGTATCATTATTGCTTTCTTTAGAAGCAAATCCCTGTCATGCCAATGCTACGTGGTCTGTGAGAACTTAATAGTAATAGGCAAGAACTAATCTGTGTACTCTAATTGAAGTGTACTCCACTGACTTTCTTGCTTAGGTGAAGGAAAGAATTTCTGTTGAATTTATACTCTGCAACTCAAATACAAACCTGCGTGAGGTAATAAATACAGACATGTTTCTTCTAGTACTGCAGTATATTGTTGAGGGCTAGACTTTACCCAGCCTTTCGTGTGTGACATGGGCAGGGGATAGAGAATGGAAATGTGTGCTGTACACAGCACACTCCTAGACAGTGCCTGATAGCATTGCAGTGAGAGGCACTTTACTCCCAGTTGAATTGTCTGGGATGTCTGCTGGCTTTAAAGGGATTAAAAGTAGGTAAGGCCATGGCCCACTTTCCTTTCACACAATCAGCAGGAGGTGAAACATACTGTGTGTTTTCAGAAGCACTGGGGAGTGATGGGACACTTTCAAGCCGTCCTTCCCCTAGACAGTGTGATGTGTTTACCTGCTCAGGGCCAAGACTGGGACCCAGTGCGTGGTCATCTGTCCCCTGGGTTTACACTACAGGAAAAAATTCTTTTGATTGTGGAGTCTGTGCTTATTTCAAATAGAACATGACATCACTAAATAGACTGGAAGCCTAAAACAAGCTGTGATTGCTCTTAGTGCTAAAAGAGGTTTAAGGTGTTTGCGATAACTACAGTAGGGGTACGGTTACCTTAGATGAAAAGAACATGCCCAGGCACACAGATGCTTTGTAGTCTTTATTAGACACAGTGTTCAAGGTTGAATGCTTTCACCTACCAGATGATATCCAGCATAACTGTGTTCCTTTAAGGAAGGAACACTTGCTCTTAAAAGACTGTTTTTTTCCTGTGATGGCCTCTAACCCTTAAGGCTCAACTCTGCCACTCTGATTCAAAGCATTACCTAAGTTTGCAAGTGATTCCATGGAAATCAACTGACCTTGCAGAGGAAGGTACATTTAACAGAGAAAAAGAAAGCTTGATCCAGGCTTTCATTAAATACCACCCATGTGTAACATGGGCTGGTCTGTGTTTGTTGCATGTAACTAGCTGCCACTAACATCATTAGGATTTTCAGGCACAGACCAACTGGGTTATGAAACCTGAGTTCCAGATATAGAGTGAAGTCCAAGGAAATTAGATGACCCATGTTGCAGACAGAATACAAGTTCAGTGTAAATATTTATTGCTCAAAATTATCGTTGTAAGAGTAATAAAATGAAGCCATATTTGTAGGCTTCACAGTGATATATTTTTATGAGCTTAGAGCTGCTGTTGTATAAATTCAATGGAGAAGCCGTTTGGACTTGTTTCAAATTTCTTTAGCTACAGGGAAAGAACATTTATTCCCTATTTCACTTGTTAGAAAGAATGAAAAGCAAATCTTTTATCTGTTTACTAGAAAATACAGCTTTAATGAAACTCATTACCTTTCTCAGTCTGACTGTTTGAGTTGTATAGAGATGGAATCAGGTTGCCTAGACATTGAGGGACAGGATTGACATCAGTTCTCTATGGGCCTTTTAAGAATGTACGGATGAAAACTCGTTAGATAGATTCAGCTGAAATACTTACCCAAATCATATAGTCAAGTCAGAGTATTTCAACTGAGAATGGATTTTGCTGGTGATTGAAGAAAATAAATTTATTTGTGAAATCCTGCCTAGACCTTCCTGGTTTCTGGGCTTGATTTTTTTCCCCAGTTACTCAGCATCCTGGGGGCTGGCTGCATTTGTGGGGTCCATAGATCATCCTGGCTCCCTGGTTGCAAGAGTGTCCATTAACCAGGAATCCAGCCCTCAGAATTGTTAAATGCTGAACTGTAGTTGGTAGAAACCCCATTTTGAAATACCAAAATCATCAGAAAAATGGAGTGACCCTTATCTGCCTACCCATGGAGCTGTATGTCTTTCACAGGGCTATGAAAGGCAGCTATACTGGACTGGGTGAAAGAAGTTTTATCATATCCTTAGGACTAGCATCATGGCAGAGTACCTTTATGGAGTGGGAGAAGAACCCTAACCCACTGCTGTAACACTTGATCATTCTGGCCTAATTCAGGTCTTGATCTGATTCCCATTGGGACTGATTTCATTGCGGTTTGGGTTGTTACAGGTGGTAGTGCCCTTGGGGTGCACACTGGCTGTATAAGGAAGCCGTGTTCCTGGGTTCCTCATTGGAGATGTCCCTATGTTTCTGGAGAAGCGGTATCGTATGAGCTGGTTCAATTCTTTCAATGACAGAAAAGAATGCTGATCCCCACTTCATCCTTAAAGAGAAAATGTAACATGTTTGGATTTCCTTTTAATGGAAATTACAAATTTAAAGTAGTGTCTTATTGATTAAAAAGAAAAACTGTAAAAAAAAAAGGCATTCAGTACAAGAATAACCTGCAGCTTTTCATGAAAACTCTTTTCCTCCCCTGCAGTTGTTGTCCTTGCTTCTCTGGTGGGGATATGTCTCAATTTGATGATCGGTAGAGAAAAAGAGAGAAAATGTATTTTAATTCAAGGATTTGAGTGGTTTTTTGGACAAAAGGTTTTTTGAAGGAAAAATTGATTGTTTTGTCTCTCCCTCTATCTTTTCTTCCTCCCAACTTCTCTCCCTCAATGAAAGAGGGGTAAGATATATTGCATTTATTATAAGATAGGCTTCTCAAATAGCTGTATGTATGTGAAGAGTAACTAGTTTGCTCCAAGGCAGTGTTTCATAAAAACTGGCAGGTTTAAAATACAGCCCCCTTTTTAGGCTCTTGTGTCTCTGTGTAAACACCTTGTAACCTCTCCTTCCATCCACTGTTTCTCCATTACAGGTAAGATAGCAGCATCTCAATTCACCTAGTTCAGGAAAACAGGTGACCAGTGGCACGGACTCATCATGAGCCTGCCTTAGCAGCTACCAGCAGTGAAACGTATCTATGGCTGACTAATATAAACTTTTATATCTCTCAACACAATTACAGATCTACAGTTTGAAAAACTCTGTGTTAGAATAATTGTTTCATCTGCCTTTTTACTCCAGTTTTGCAGTCCAAAGAAACTAATTTTGTCCTTATATGGCAGCAGAGCCATAGTAAAGGAATGGTGACAAATGAGGTAAATATACCCAAATGTTGTGAATTGCTGCTACTGCTACTATTACCTCTGAAGAGGAGGGGCTGAGTTTCAGAGCTGTGGAATGAGCAGGAGGTAGTACAGCTCAGAGGTGCTGGAAGGAGACAGCTCAAGAAGAGTGTGGGCATCAGGGATGCTGAGGGACCAATCCTTTCAGCAGAGATCTGCTTGAGTTATCCAAATCTTACTACTATTGAGAGTACAAGCTTCTACCTCCTTGTAACTCATCCTCCTAATCACAAAATGGGTTGGTGAAAGGGACTATAAAATAAAGAGAATTACAATTTTATTTACCAATCATCTTTTTACAAATACCTTATTTTTTAGGGCATCATCATTAACATGAATTCCTATCTAGATCATAGGATAGTTCAGATTGGGAGGAATGGCCTGTCGGAAAAGGACCTGGGGGTGTTGGTCAACAGCCAGCTGAACATGAGCCAGCAGTGTGCCCAGGCGGCCAAGAAGGCCAATGGCATCCTGGCCTGTATCAGAAATAGTGTGGCCAGCAGGAGTAGGGAAGTGATCGTGCCCCTGTACTCGGCACTGGTGAGGCCGCACCTCGAATACTGTGTTCAGTTTTGGGCCCCTCACTACAAGAAGGACATTGAGCTGTTAGAGCGTGTCCAGAGAAGGGCAACGAGGCTGGTGAGGGGTCTGGAGAACAAGTCTTCTGAGGAGCGGCTGAGGGAACTGGGGTTGTTTAGCCTGGAGAAAAGGAGGCTGAGGGGAGACCTCATCGCTCTCTACAACTCCCTGAAAGGAGGTTGCAGCGAGGTGGGTGTCGGTCTCTTCTCCCAAGTAACAAGCGATAGGACAAGAGGAAATGGCCTCAAGTTGCAGCAGGGGAGGTTTAGATTGGACATGAGGAAAAATGTCTTTACTGAAAGAGTGGTTAAACATTGGAACAGGCTGCCCAGGGAAGTGGTTGAGTCCCCATCCCTGGAAGTATTTAAGAGACGTGTAGATGAGGCGCTTAGGGACATGGTTTAGTGGGCATGGTGGTGTTGGGTTGACGGTTGGACTCGATGATCTTAGAGGTCTTTTCCAACCTTAATGATTCTATGATTCTAGGAATCTCAGGTCATCTAGTCCAGCCTGCTCAAACTCAGAGCATGGTCATGTTCTTCCAACTAATTCTTGCATGTTTAGTATTTGCATACAATTTCCAGCTAGTGCAGTCAGTGCAAATCTCTTGGGCAGACTGTGCTGTGTCTACCTTAACTTATTTGGCATTCTATCACCTCCTTCTTTTCTGCGATTTCCTCTCCATTGAATTTTTTTCAGGTGTAGTTAGTTCTCATGGCTTCACATATTGCTAGCCTTTATTATAAAATCCTCCTTTCCTATCTTCCTTTATTATAGGAAACATTTCTGTCATGTTAGTCTGCCATGTTTCTTTCTTAAAACAGTGTTTAGACATTTTTCAGCAGAAAAGTCTTTTATGCTTAGAATGTTCATTATTAGGACTGGTAAATCTTTACCCACAGAGCTAAAACCTACTTCCATTTTCCACTCAGAAAGTCTGAGGTTTTCTAAAAAATAGATCTAATTACTTATTTCTGATTTCTAATAAGAATATATTCTAGCATTTATATTTTCTATGTTGGTGTTTCTGTCCATGTGTACTGGTATGTACTAGAGTATATTTCATTACTAAAATGTGCCTGGCTAATATATATATAAATAATTGTACATATAAATATTTAGATTTTATGTAAGTATCCACACAGTGAATAATACGACTAGAAAGACATGGTCTTTTGAATTAAAAAGATTAAATCTCATTTGTTTAAAAAGTTGTCATAAAAGAATTCTTCCTGTTTGTGACCATCAGCTCACACAGTCTTTGTTCTAAATCAAATTAAGAGAAAAGTAAGCAAAAATGAACTGGAGTTAATTAAAGTGTATTTTTAAGCAGTGTCACTATAAAAAGCTATTAAAAAACCCCTCCATTAATGAGGTGCAGTTTGATTAGAAAGTCACTTTAAACCCCTTGCCTGTTTTCAGTTCTCTGGGAGAACAGCAGAAAGAATTGTTCAGTTTCATTGTGTAGAACTCATTAATAAAAGAGTGCTAATGCACATTGGCTACCCTGGTAAGCTGTGTCTTATATAAGTCTGATTCAACTAGACAAATGGCCTGTTTTTAAAAGGAGATGGAAACATTTGCAGTAAACCTCTGGGCTGTCAGATGTGCAGAGGGGATATAGCTACTACAGAAAAAATGTTTATTCAAATTCTTCAGACACAGAAGGTCAAACAAGCCTAGTTAAAAGTTGAGAAAAGAAAATCAGCATTTGGGACTAAATCCTTGTCTCAGTGCATAGGCTAAATACCCCACCTGTCCTCTTGGGATCTCAGTGGTCTCTGGGCAGCACTGCTCAGTCACTCCTGGAGTGGATCAGAAGTAAGCTGATGACTACATACCTGCTGTGCAGAAAAGGTTGATCTGTTTGCTCAGAACTGTACCTTTTCTATTTCTAGTGGAATTCAGCTCCTTCTAATAGAAATAAGCTCCTTTGTTATGAAATACACACAGGAGAGGAACAGCACCAGAGGAGATTCAGTATTTTTGTTGGAGGGGTGGAAAGACTCCCAGTACACTTCTTTCAACACTGTTACTAATCATAGAGGAAGAAACCAATTTTATGCATTAGTGATATCTGTAGACTTGAAAAGGTGCAAATATCCTGCAAATATCATCAGTCATTTACTCAAGCAATTGCTTTACAAAATTTTTTTTCAACTTGGCTATTGTCGTGGTTTAACCCCAGTTGGCAACTAAGCACCACACAGCCACTCGCTTACCCTTTCCCCCTGCCCCAGTGGGATTGGGGAGAGAATCGTAAGAGCAAAAGTAAGAAAACTCGTAGGCTGAGATAAGAACAGTTTAAGGCTTGAAATAATATAATAATAATAATTAAAAAATTGTAATGGAAAGTAAAACAACAAGAGAGAGAGAGAAAAAACAAACAAACAAACAAACAAAACAGGGAAAGAAAAAAAAAATTGATGCAACCTCTCACTACCTGCCTACTGATGCTCAGCAGATACCCTGAGCAGCAATCGCTGTCCCCTGGCCAACTCCCCCCAGCTTACATACTGAGCATGATGTCATATGGTGTGGAATATCCCTTTGGCCAGTTTGGGTCAGCTGTCTTGGCTATACTCCCTCCCAGCTTCTTGTGCATCTCTTCGCTGGCAGAGTATGGGAAGCTGAAAAGTCCTTGACTCAGTATAAACACTGCTTAGCAACAACTAAAACATCGGTGTGTTATCACATTATTCTCATGCTAAATCCAAAACACAGCACTATGCCAGCCACTAGGAAGAAAATTAACTCTATCCCAGCCAAAACCAGGACAGCTCTTAGTCTAGCATAATGGAACAACAACCTACAGCCCAGTTCTGGTCTCTTTTGCCCATATAGTTGATTGACTGCAATGGAATTATTTCTAACTTGCTCCACCAAGCCAAGATTTTCAAGTGCAGAGTTAAGAAACATAGTTTTCTTTCTAATTTGTCATAGAATCACAGAGAATGCTTGAGGTTCAGAGGGACCTCTGGAGGTCATCTGGTCCACCTCCCCTGCTCAAGCAGGGCCACCTCCAGTCAATTGCCCAGGACCATGTCCAGACAGCTTTTGAGTATCTCCAAGGATGGAGACACCACAACCTCTCTGGGCAATCTGTACCAGTGCTCGGTCACCCTCACAGTGAAAAAATGTTTCCTGATGTTCAGAGGGAACCTCCTGTGTTTCAGTTTGTGCCCGTTGTCTCTGTCCTATCACTGGGCACCACTGAAAAGAACGTGGCTCCATCTTCTTTGCACCCTCCCTTCAGGTATTTATATACCTTGATAAAATCCCCCTGAGCCTTCCCTTCTCCAGGCTGAACAGTCCCAGCTCTCTCAGCCTTTCCTTATAGGAGAGATGTTCCAGTCCCTTCATCATCTTAGTAGTCCCTCTCTGGACTCTCTTCAGTCTGTCCATGTCTCTCTTGTACTGGGGAGCCCAGAACTGGACACGGCACTCCAGGTGTGGCCTTACCAGTGCGGAGTAGAGGAGAAGGATCACCTCCCTCGACCTGCTGGCAATACTTTGACCTGCTGGCACCCCATAATGGGTGCCTTGTAAGCACTTCCTTGCTTACTTGTGGGAAGAGGCATAGAAAAATGCTGTTTTCAGTCTTTTTGTGATCAATTTATGCTCTACATCTACTGTCTCCCTCATGCAGACATGTTCCTTGCATTTCAGTTTCAGGTTTTGTTGAGTCATCCCACATCTAAGGAAAAGCAGCAGAAGCATTTTTCTGTTTGTCATGTTTCCACTCCCTAGAATCATTCTAAAGCAGCTGGGAAAGAGGGACCTTACAGACTGGCTAAGAGAAGTCTCACCTAAACTTAAGTATTTAAATGTCGAGTACCTAGTATAAGCCAGTAATAGTCAATGCAAAATAGACACTCCTGTAGGAGAGGTCCCTTCTTTCTGCACCATAGGCATGCAGCTGTAGAGAGGAATTGCCCTTTGGCTGTAGAAGGAACATACAGAAGGAGTCTATAGTACTGTCTTACTCTGCCTAACCTTCAGGAATTATGCTCAGATAAACTGGATCCTAACAGAAGACGTTACTTTTGTTCCTCTCTTAAGATTCTCTATGCTGGACAAGTCGAACTGATTGCATACCAGAGGATGGAGAGTGCTCCACCCACTTGTGGCTGTAGGTAGGCCACCCAAAAGAATTCAAAGTGGGTTTTACCTGTACCCAAAATCATCTTCTCAGCTGCTTGCAAGGTGCAGGCAGTACAGCTTTGGGCATGCAACACAAGAGGAAAAGGGGTAGTTCAGCTCTTAAGCTTTCCTCTACTGGGCAAGTTTAGCTGATTGCATACAAGAGGATGGAGAGTGCCCAAAGCAGGATAAAATGAATCTGAATCATAATTCAATGATCTGATTTTTTATCTGTACCTCCTTAGTTAGAATCAAGGAATCACGATGTCAGGCTAACACTTAAATTTGTATTTCTGAACTGATATGATTCATCAGTGAAGAAATATAGGTCCTTCTTTTTCAGCTGACTGTGTTTGACTTAGAGCTCTCCAGCCCTATTTCCCCAGTTTCTGCAGATTACCTTGAATACCAGTGAAAAAGCTTGCTGTGACTTCTGCTGGTAGCTGTACGAATGTGTGCTACTGTTGTGTGAATATGAATTTGACCAAAAGGCATGTGTCATTCCTTGTGGCTTTTTAGGAATGCAGCATGAAAATGCAAGTATGTGAAGAGTTGCAATAGACAGTGCAATTTACTCTACTGAGAGGAGATGCCACAAAATGTTATGAAATCCTCCTAACCTAGTTTAATCTTTCTCCTGTGTTCTCCCACACAGTGTTCAGAACCAGTGAAGTGACATGAAGAATATTACACACTTTTTCTAGCAGATGGGGGACATCGCTTTTACAGATTTGAACAATTCATTAAAAGTCAGGTTCTGTTAAGGTTCATTATGCTGTGATTTTTCTCACATCTTGTCTAGTCTCTCTAGTCCAGGCTGATCCTACTCTAAGTAGGGGACCGAGGGAGTCCTCTCACCGGTCCACCAGCTGGACCAGCTGGACCAGCACAATGTAAGTTGTGCTCCCTCTGTGCCTAGTGCTGCTGCTGATGCATGAAAGAGGAGACAGGCCACATCCATTCAGGTGTTGCAGAAATGTTTTCATCCTCAACATTCCCCACATTAATGGGCAGATCTGGGCAAAATGGATTAGTGCATGTGCTTTTTAGACAGTGAGAACTGTCTCAGGAAGGACTTACCAAGGCTTGGTCAGGGCTAGGAAGGACTGTCAGGTGGATTATGGGATGGGGCACCACAGGCCATATGTGCCAGTCCAAACAATTTGTTCCTGCCTACCCTCTTCTATGCCACACTCTCTCTCCAGAGACCTGTCATCCTTCCCTGTATAACCAGTCCTTTCCACTTTATAACCAGCTCTGTATCCATAGCATGACCAGAATATTATGACGCATACTTGACAAGGCATGTCTTCTGTGTGTACATGCATGTAAGTTTAGGTGACCCGAGGCTGTTTGCATGCCCCATTATATGAACGGGGACATGTCTGTCTCATGATAGTGGAATACGTGCTTTTGGGGAAACTGACAGGTACATAAAAGTAGACGCTGTTCATGTCACTTCGCACATACTTGCAAACAGATGTGGATGGTGGCAGGCATCTGCAGTTCGATTACAGGATGGGTGCATATTTGTTTACGTGACAGGGATGAACCATAGTGTACAGGAGTCACATACCTTCATGAGAGCTTTATTAACATGAAAAGTTGGACACCCCTATTATAGGTCTCTCATGACATCTAATCTTCACATCTCAGATGTTTCTGTAATAACAATCACTTTCCTGAAGTGTTGTCTGAGATTATAGATATAGTTGACAAGGAAGAATTGTGATTTAAGATCAGACTGGCAGTGCAGAAACTAAATGCATTGGATGCCAAAACGCTTTAATCACAGATGTAAACAATTTTACAAATTATATGACTTCCCTGCCGCATGGGAGAGACAACTCAATCTAGAAGAAGTCAAGAGGGAGTCAATGTAGTGGTTCCAGCTGTGTGGTACATAGTCATGGGGCAGGGCTGTGAGGTCCCTTTCCATTTTTGAGTGGCTCTGGACACCAATAGTTATAGCATTGGGTAGAGAAAATTTAATTATTGGTTGGCTTGTTCAAATTCCCTCAACACCCAACAACTAGCTGGTGCTGGTGCTCACAATCAGCCTGTCCCAAAGGCTTTCCACAAAGATACTCTCACAGTGCTTGACAGACTGTTTACACTCAATGTACTCTATTTTTAGAACTAAGTTACTCCCTTATCCTATAGGGTTAACTAAAGTTCATATGCTAACAGCTCTTGTCAACTAAGTCCACCCCATGCCAACTGCCACAAGGAACATCTTTTTAGGCTTGACTTACTTTATACTGAAGTTGGTGAGAGCTGTTCCATTGTCTGATCCAAAGAAACAGTGGCAAGATCTAATGTCTTTTAATACTTGCGCTAAAACTCCACCAGGGTACAGCAAATCCAAATCCTATGTTTGCAAGTATGTCTCCCAGTTTATTAATTTACTAATATATGTGCGTATACATGCACTACACGTATTTGTGTCACTGTAAAGAAATACAGCTGGACAACTTGATTCAATTTGCTCACTGATTTTTTCCTTGGACTTCAGTGGCATTTAGTTGTGTCTCTGTTGATCAGCATGATTTTTAGGTCCATGCAGTATTATATTTTATCTTGGCTCCAAATATGTTCTCAAATTAGCATGATGATACAGATGGATTCTTGTCTCAGAGCCATATGATTGATTTCATCTCTGATATTCTGCTCCATCAATATGCAGGAATTAGTCCTGACATCAAAGGGCAGTCTGTTTACATTGGGAGTGCAAAATATCAGCGCTAAGCAATGCAAAACAGATTAAAAAAGAGAATAGCACTGCCATTGCTTTTTGAAACAAAACAAAACACAAAGCTTATTAATTAGGAAAGCCATGCACTCTCTTCTCTAAAGCAATTATCTTAAATGCTGAGAACATAAGAACATCTGCAATGAGTCAAACCAAAGGTCTGTTTAGACTGCTGTGCATGTACACTAGTGGTCAATTTAGGATGCTAGAGATATGAATGGGGTGAGCAGATGGTGATATACTTCCCCTCTTGCAGCCTTTCCAAAACAAAGATTCTAGAGGATTTCCAGGAAGTGGACCAGCAATAATCACAGTAAATTTAGATGGGTTATAATTTCTCAGCCACTCAGAACAGATTTTAAAAGTTAGTAGCAATACCACTGTTGTGGTTTACCCCCAGCCTGCAACTAAGACCCACACAGCCGCTCACTCACTCCCATCCAGTGGGATGGGGGAGAGAATCGGAAGAATAAAAGTTAGAAAATTCGTGGGTTGAGATAAAGACAGTTTAATAGGTAAAGCAAAAGCCGCGCGCACAAGCAAAGCAAAACAAGGAATTCATTCACTATTTCCCATGGGCAGGCAGGTGTTCAGCCATCTCCAGGAAAGCAGGGCTCCATCATGCATAACGGTTACTTGGGAAGACAAACACTATCACTCCGAACATCCCCCCCTTCCTTGTTCTTCCCCCAGCTTTATATGCTGAGCATGACATCATATGGTATGGAATATCCCTTCGGTCAGTTGGGGTCAGCTGTCTCAGCTGTGTTCCCTCCCAACTTCTTGTGCACCCCCAGCCTACTCGCTGGTGGGGTGGTGTGAGAAGCAGAAAAGGCCTTGACTCTGTGTAAGCCCTGCTCAGCAGTAACAAAAACCTCCCTGTATTATCAACACTGTTTCCAGCACAAATCCAAAACACAGCCCCATACTAGCTACTATGAAGAAAATTAACTCTATCCCAGCCAAAACCAGCACATTCTTCACCCCTTATTTCATAGCATTTACGTCATGCTCAGGTCCCACACTATCCAATACATCCTCATTAACCACCACGCCCCTTCCCATCCTTCGACAGAATACAAAGATATCATTCCCTTAGTCTATGGACCACCCCTGTGAAATGTCTGTAAAATGTCCACAAATGTCCACAAACTGTCCACTGAGTTCATTTAGTCCATGACTTTGGGTTCCACCTGTTATGGTGGTCACTCAGGACAGGAGAGGTCGTGTGTTGGATGGAGTTACTGGGCACCAAAGCCAGCTCAGGTCGGGTCACTGCTGCACTTGCACTGCTTCTTGTAAGGCTTGTCCTCCATTGGTTCAGGTGGTTCCTGCTATAGTAATTCCTATAACATGCAACTGAAATCACGGGTTACAACAATTTAAAGATATTTCCATTAAAGTCTTCACCCCTGGTCCCTTTGGACCAAACCACAGGGCTTAAAATTGCAATGAACTCCTCCTCTTGCCCCTGCTCCGGCTTGGACTTATCCACAGACTGCAGTCCTTTAGGGGAGTACCGGCTCCAAGTCTTTTGTACATTGACAAGTACAAAAGACAATCTTCTGAATCAAAATAATTACGACACTATTTATGTTCCAAACAAAATGGAAGATAACATCCAATCTGAACCTCCCGTGGCGCAACTTGAGGCCATTTCCTCTCATCCTATCGCTTGTTACTTGGGAGAAGAGACCGACACCCACCTCGCTACAACCTCCTTTCAGGGAGTTGTAGAGAGCGATGAGGTCTCCCCTCAGCCTCCTTTTCTCCAGGCTAAACAGTCCCAGTTCCCTCAGCCGCTCCTCAGAAGACTTGTTCTCCAGACCCCTCACCAGCCTCGTTGCCCTTCTCTGGACACGCTCCAGCACCTCAACGTCCTTCTTGTAGTGAGGGGCCCAAAACTGAACACAGTATTCGAGGTGCGGCCTCACCAGTGCCGAGTACAGGGGCACGATCACTTCCCTCCTCCTGCTGGCCACACTATTTCTGATACAGGCCAGGATGCCATTGGCCTTCTTGGCCGCCTGGGCACACTGCCGGCTCATGTTCAGCCGGCTGTCGACCAGCACCCCCAGGTCCTTTTCTGACAGGCAGCTTTCCAGCCACTCTTCCCCAAGCTTGTAGCGCTGCATGGGGTTGTTGTGGCCGAAGTGCAGGACCTGACACTTGGCCTTGTTGAACCTCATACAGTTGGCCTCGGCCCATCGATCCAGCCTGTCCAGGTCCCTCTGCAGAGCCTTCCTACCCTCGAGCAGATCAACGCTCCCGCCCAACTTTGTGTCGTCTGCAAACTTACTGAGGGTGCACTCAATCCCCTTGTCTAGATCATTGATAAAGATATTAAACAGAACTGGCCCCAATACCGAGCCCTGGGGAACACCACTTGTAAGAGGCCACGAACTGGATTTAACTCCATTCACCACAACTCTTTGGGCCCGCCCAGCCAGCCAGTTTTTTACCCAGCGAAGAGTATGCCCATCCAAGCCATAAGCAGCCGGTTTCTCCAGGAGAATGCTGTGGGAAACGGTGTCAAAGGCCTTACTGAAGTCTAGGTAGACCACATCCACAGCCTTTCCCTCATCCACTGGGCGGGTCACCTGGTCATAGAAGGAGATCAGGTTGGTCAAGCAGGACCTGCCTTTCATAAACCCATGCTGACTGGGCCTGATCACGTGGTTGTCCTGTATGTGTCGCGTGCTGGCACCAAGATGATCTGCTCCATAACCTTCCCTGGTACCGAGGTCAGGCTGACAGGCCTGATCTGTAGTTCCCCAGATCCTCCTTCCAGCCCTTCTTGTAGATGGGCGTCACATTTGATAACCTCCAGTCAACTGGGACCCTCCCAGTCAGCCAGGATTGCTGATAAAGGGTTGAAAGTGGCTTGGTGAGCACTTCCACCAGCTCCCTCAGTACCCTTCGGTGGATCCCATCTGGCCCCATAGACTTCTGCATGTCTAAGTGGTGTAGCAGGTCACTAAAGATTTCCCCTTGGATTATGGGGGCTTCATTCTGCTCCCTGTTCCTGTTGTCCAGCTCAGGAGGCTGGATACCCTGAGAAAAAATGGTCTTACTATTAAAGACTGATGCAAAGAAAGCATTAAGTACCTCAGCCTTTTTGTCATCCTTTCTCACTGTGTTTCCCCCTGCATCCAATAAAGGATGGAGATTCTCCTTATCCCTCCTTTTGCTGTTAATGTATTTATAGAAACATTTTTTTATTGCATTTTACCACAGTAGCCAGATTAAGTTCTAGTTGGGCTTTGGCCCTTCTAATTTTCTCCCTGCATAATCTCACGACATCTTTGTAGTCTTCCTGAGTTGCCTGCCTCTTCTTCCAAAAGTCATAAAGTCTCTTTTTTTTTGCTGAGTTCCAGCCAAAACTCTCTGTTCAGCAAACTGGCCTTCTTCCCTGGTGGCTCTTATTTTGGCACATAGGGATGGCCTGCTCCTTGGCCTTTAAGATGTCCTTCTTGAAGAATGTCTAGACTTCCTGAACCCCTCTGCCCTTCAGGACTGCCTCCCAAGGGGCTCTGTCAAGCAGATCCCCAAACAGGCCAAAGTCTGCCCTGCGGAACTTCGAGGTGGCAGTTCTGCTGACCCCCCTCCTTACTTCTCTGAGGATTTAAATGTCTATAATTCCATGATCACTGTGGCCAAGGCGGCCTCCAACCATCACATCACCCACAAGTCCTCCTCTGTTCGCAAAAAACAGGTCCAGTACAAAGCCTTCCCTAGCTGGCTCACTGACCAACTGTGTCAGGAAGTTACCTTCCACACACTCCAGGAAACTGCCTGTGGTGGTCAGGTCTCTACTGTTGCTGTGCTGGTGAGAGAGCAGTGTTCCCAAAAAGGCTCCGTTTCCGAATGGTGATGAGGGGGTGCGGGAGGGGAAGTGCCTGGTGCTGCAGGACACTCCTGCCTCCTGCGCCTGGCCTAACTGTGCCCCCAGCTCTCAAGCTGCTGCTCTGCACGGGCTCGTGCCCAAGCCTCCCACCGGTGCAGCAAGCAGAGCGTCCATCCAGAGCCCCGCTCCAGACTCGTGGTGCTTGTTCCCGGTGCAGAGGGCTCACCGCTTGGAGACCGTGATGTCCACCTCCCCAGGGGTCGCCCCGGGGCAATGCTGTCGGGCTCCCAGGGGTTGGTTTGCCCCAGGTTCACCCGGTGCAGCCCCCCTGCTGGAGCACAGCCAGCTGGAGCAGGCTGCCCAGGAGCGTGTCCGGATGACTTTCGAAGGCTGGAGGCTCCACAACCTCCCTGGGCAGCCTGTGTGAGTGTCGGAGCACCCTCAGAGTCTGGACGTGCTTTCTTGTGTTCAGATGGAATTTCATGCTTTTTTCCTTGGTGCCCATTGGTTCTTGTCCTGCCAGTGGTCACTACTGGGAAGGCTCTGGCTCCCTTGCCCGCGCTCCCTCCCATCCGGCATACACGCACAGAGGCATCTTCCCCTTAAAATGGAAGCAGAGCAGAAAACTGGAAAAGAAAGGAAAACGGGGTCAGGGGAAGCATTCTCTTTTGGTACTACTTACTCACCTCAAAATGCCGCCCCGCTTCCACTGCGCCTGAGCAGGCAGCAACCTGCTACCTGCCCGCATTCCCCAACAACGCGTTGCACAGACACTCACAGACAGAGGGTTGCTTAAAAGAAGCTAATTTATTGTCATCTTTGTATCGCGTATAGGTCCCAGAGGGGATCAACTCTGTCCAACAGGGTGGGTGGTCCCATCCTGTTACAGGTGGTAGCAGGAGCCTCAGTTGCAACGGCATCTTCATCTGGACCGGGGGAGATTCCCCGAGCTCTGCTTATGCTGAGCTCCTCTTGAGCGGTGTCGTCTCCATGCCTAGTGTGCTCAGATCTGCGGCACAGACTCCCCAGGCAGTCTCCGGGATGAGCAGATTCTCTGTCCCGGTGTCTGAAATTGCTCCCCGGGCCCCGCCAGTGTGAGAGGAAAGTAGGTCCTCAGGGTCACAGGCATGGGTGGAAAAGCCTGTGACCACCAGGATATGGGTGCGGAGCTGCATGAGGTGGAAATTGTCCTGCTGGGTGTGCCTCGCCGTGAGACTGGAAGGCGGCATCTCGACAACAGCGCAGCTCTCCGGCCATGGTGTGCTGCTGGTAAAGCTGGCCTCTGCCTACTCAAGGCTCAGGTAGGCGCCGGAGCTGCCTTGCTGTACTGCAAAAATCATCTCCGTGCAGATGCTCACCTTGGAGGTGCCTGTCAGCTGGAACCTGCAGGACCGGGAGGCGGGCAGCACCGTTAGCTGGCAGTGGTGCGACTGAGGCAAAAGCAGCCAGGCTGATCTCACCAACAGTCGGACCCAGCAGGCGATTTTCTCCACGTCTAAGTAGGAGCGTGTGCAGAGGGTGCGTAGGAGGTACGAGCTCCGATCCCTCAGCAGCTTGTCGTCGGGGTGGTGGAGAAAGCACAACGTATCCCCCAGCAGCTGCTCCCTCGAGCACATGCACTCCAGCACCACACGGGTGCTGGAGTGCCTTGCTGGCAGCTGCCCCGTGGTGTCCAGCTCCAGGCTGAAAGAGTGCCCGGGGGGTGGCCGCAGGAACACGAGCAGGCAGTAGGCGATGCTGTTCTCGTGGACGCTCCAGGCTTCATAGGTGCCGTCCATCCCAATGGCCGGGTGCATCTGCGGCATGAAAGTCCTCTTGCAAAGCACTCGGCAGACACCAAGGAGGTCACCCACCAGCTCCTTCAGCACCTTGCACGCGTCGGGCAGGCCCTGCATTGGCGATGGGCTGGACACAGCCAAAGACCTGACACCATTGCGTGCACGATTGAGGTCTTCCTCCTCCTCGTCGTCCTCCTCCTCGCTGCTGGAGCTGTCCTGCTCGCTGCAGCTGTCAGAGGCAAGCTTCGTTTTCCCGGCCAGCCAGCAGGCCTCGGCGAGCAGGACCAGGGCTGCTGCAGCGGTCCAAAACGGCCACTGCTGCAACACAGAAAGGAGCGTGGCTTCCTCCGCGCGCCTGCTCCGCTCAATCTCCTGCAGCAGCCGAGTCATCTCCTGATGCAGATACTCCTGACGCTGCTGCATCCGCTCAGCCGTGGCCACATCTGTCTGGCGATTGTGCTTCAGCCCGTGCTGGAGGGCCAGCGCAGCCAGGACGAGGGCGATTGCGGCAGCCATGGCCTGGAGGAGGTGGGAGAAAATGGGGCTGAGCAGGGCTGGGTGGGAGGGAGCACGGGGCTGGGGGAGCGGGGCAGGAGCCTCCTGGAGCTGGGGGTGGTAGGAGAGGGGGTGAGGGAGGCGGGAGGGAGCAAGGGCAGGGTTTGTGAGCACTGCATGGATGGGAGCACCCTCAGAGGCTGTCCCAGGAAAGCGTTTGGGCGTCGACAGGCTGGAAGGGGCCGCAGGCCCCGGCTGGAGACAGCATGGGGCCCACCCTGCCCAAGCGGCCCTGATGGCCAGCCCCTGGCTGGGCTGTGCCCCGTGAAAGGGCAAGGGACACCCGAGTAGAGTCTCCCGAGGCCCCATCCCTGCCACCCAACAGCGTCCCACGGAGCCGCGGGCACCCGGCCCATCCCCAAAGCCTCTCTGGGCACCTGCCACCACTGGGAGCCCCGAGCACCTCTGCCCCCAGCCCCCAGGGCGGTACCGTGCCCTGCCCTGAGGGGCTCGGCTCTCGTTCTGGGTTAGAAACCCGCCTTGGCCACCTGCCCCGTCCCCCATCCAGCCCAGCCTTCCCCCTGCATGCTGCACTCACCGATCGCCCGAGTCAAACAGCAGCGGGGCTGCCTGAGGATGTCCCTGGGGACAGCTCCCATTGTGACCTGTCCCCTGTGCTGTCACAGCCACCAGCGCAGCGTCGCCCAGCCGGCAGGCCCCAGCCTTCGTCCCCACCGCCCGGCTCAGCAGGTCCTGGCCATCGCACCAAGTACAAACCCGCCCGGCAGGAGTGAGCTCCCAGGGCCTCGCTTGACAAAGCGGGCAGACGCCCCCCAAAACCGTAAATGAAATGAAAATGGGGACTGTAGGTGGATGTCCCTGACTTACGTAGAGAGGTGCAAAGTTTTCTGGGCCAGGTGGTCTGACTCCGAGTTGTCTTGAAAAGAAGAGCTACGAGCCCTTGGGCAGAGGCAAAACTCCTCCTCCCTCTTCTCCTCTTGGGTTCCTTCTGCCGGGGCAGGACTTAGCCCTGCAGGGTTTCCTGGCGGGCAGGCCGCCCAAAGGAATTCAAAGTGTGCTCGTGTGAGAGAAGGTGACGTGGCCCGTGGATGGTTTACTCCTGCTCGGCCACCCTGTGAGATGGGTCGGCTCCCTCGGTGCTGGCCTTTGTGCTTGTAGACATGACGGTGCCGTTGGTGCCTTCGTGGCACTGATGGGGGGGGGGGGTGATGGTGTCTATCCCTGTGGCGGGATGGGGCCTCTCCGCGGCAGGGTCTCTGCTCTTGCTGTGCTGGTGAGAGAGCAGTGTTCCCAAAAAGGCTCCGTTTCCGAATGGTGATGAGGGGGTGCGGGAGGGGAAGTGCCTGGTGCTGCAGGACACTCCTGCCTCCTGCGCCTGGCCTAACTGTGCCCCCAGCTCTCAAGCTGCTGCTCTGCACGGGCTCGTGCCCAAGCCTCCCACCGGTGCAGCAAGCAGAGCGTCCATCCAGAGCCCCGCTCCAGACTCGTGGTGCTTGTTCCCGGTGCAGAGGGCTCACCGCTTGGAGACCGTGATGTCCACCTCCCCAGGGGTCGCCCCGGGGCAATGCTGTCGGGCTCCCAGGGGTTGGTTTGCCCCAGGTTCACCCGGTGCAGCCCCCCTGCTGGAGCACAGCCAGCTGGAGCAGGCTGCCCAGGAGCGTGTCCGGATGACTTTCGAAGGCTGGAGGCTCCACAACCTCCCTGGGCAGCCTGTGTGAGTGTCGGAGCACCCTCAGAGTCTGGACGTGCTTTCTTGTGTTCAGATGGAATTTCATGCTTTTTTCCTTGGTGCCCATTGGTTCTTGTCCTGCCAGTGGTCACTACTGGGAAGGCTCTGGCTCCCTTGCCCGCGCTCCCTCCCATCCGGCATACACGCACAGAGGCATCTTCCCCTTAAAATGGAAGCAGAGCAGAAAACTGGAAAAGAAAGGAAAACGGGGTCAGGGGAAGCATTCTCTTTTGGTACTACTTACTCACCTCAAAATGCCGCCCCGCTTCCACTGCGCCTGAGCAGGCAGCAACCTGCTACCTGCCCGCATTCCCCAACAACGCGTTGCACAGACACTCACAGACAGAGGGTTGCTTAAAAGAAGCTAATTTATTGTCATCTTTGTATCGCGTATAGGTCCCAGAGGGGATCAACTCTGTCCAACAGGGTGGGTGGTCCCATCCTGTTACAGGTGGTAGCAGGAGCCTCAGTTGCAACGGCATCTTCATCTGGACCGGGGGAGATTCCCCGAGCTCTGCTTATGCTGAGCTCCTCTTGAGCGGTGTCGTCTCCATGCCTAGTGTGCTCAGATCTGCGGCGCGGACTCCCCAGGCAGTCTCCGGGATGAGCAGATTCTCTGTCCCGGTGTCTGAAATTGCTCCCCGGGCCCCGCCAGTGTGAGAGGAAAGTAGGTCCTCAGGGTCACAGGCATGGGTGGAAAAGCCTGTGACCACCAGGATATGGGTGCGGAGCTGCATGAGGTGGAAATTGTCCTGCTGGGTGTGCCTCGCCGTGAGACTGGAAGGCGGCATCTCGACAACAGCGCAGCTCTCCGGCCATGGTGTGCTGCTGGTAAAGCTGGCCTCTGCCTACTCAAGGCTCAGGTAGGCGCCGGAGCTGCCTTGCTGCACTGCAAAAATCATCTCCGTGCAGATGCTCACCTTGGAGGTGCCTGTCAGCTGGAACCTGCAGGACCGGGAGGCGGGCAGCACCGTTAGCTGGCAGTGGTGCGACTGAGGCAAAAGCAGCCAGGCTGATCTCACCAACAGTCGGACCCAGCAGGCGATTTTCTCCACGTCTAAGTAGGAGCGTGTGCAGAGGGTGCGTAGGAGGTACGAGCTCCGATCCCTCAGCAGCTTGTCGTCGGGGTGGTGGAGAAAGCACAACGTATCCCCCAGCAGCTGCTCCCTCGAGCACATGCACTCCAGCACCACACGGGTGCTGGAGTGCCTTGCTGGCAGCTGCCCCGTGGTGTCCAGCTCCAGGCTGAAAGAGTGCCCGGGGGGTGGCCGCAGGAACACGAGCAGGCAGTAGGCGATGCTGTTCTCGTGGACGCTCCAGGCTTCATAGGTGCCGTCCATCCCAATGGCCGGGTGCATCTGCGGCATGAAAGTCCTCTTGCAAAGCACTCGGCAGACACCAAGGAGGTCACCCACCAGCTCCTTCAGCACCTTGCACGCGTCGGGCAGGCCCTGCATTGGCGATGGGCTGGACACAGCCAAAGACCTGACACCATTGCGTGCACGATTGAGGTCTTCCTCCTCCTCGTCGTCCTCCTCCTCGCTGCTGGAGCTGTCCTGCTCGCTGCAGCTGTCAGAGGCAAGCTTCGTTTTCCCGGCCAGCCAGCAGGCCTCGGCGAGCAGGACCAGGGCTGCTGCAGCGGTCCAAAACGGCCACTGCTGCAACACAGAAAGGAGCGTGGCTTCCTCCGCGCGCCTGCTCCGCTCAATCTCCTGCAGCAGCCGAGTCATCTCCTGATGCAGATACTCCTGACGCTGCTGCATCCGCTCAGCCGTGGCCACATCTGTCTGGCGATTGTGCTTCAGCCCGTGCTGGAGGGCCAGCGCAGCCAGGACGAGGGCGATTGCGGCAGCCATGGCCTGGAGGAGGTGGGAGAAAATGGGGCTGAGCAGGGCTGGGTGGGAGGGAGCACGGGGCTGGGGGAGCGGGGCAGGAGCCTCCTGGAGCTGGGGGTGGTAGGAGAGGGGGTGAGGGAGGCGGGAGGGAGCAAGGGCAGGGTTTGTGAGCACTGCATGGATGGGAGCACCCTCAGAGGCTGTCCCAGGAAAGCGTTTGGGCGTCGACAGGCTGGAAGGGGCCGCAGGCCCCGGCTGGAGACAGCATGGGGCCCACCCTGCCCAAGCGGCCCTGATGGCCAGCCCCTGGCTGGGCTGTGCCCCGTGAAAGGGCAAGGGACACCCGAGTAGAGTCTCCCGAGGCCCCATCCCTGCCACCCAACAGCGTCCCACGGAGCCGCGGGCACCCGGCCCATCCCCAAAGCCTCTCTGGGCACCTGCCACCACTGGGAGCCCCGAGCACCTCTGCCCCCAGCCCCCAGGGCGGTACCGTGCCCTGCCCTGAGGGGCTCGGCTCTCGTTCTGGGTTAGAAACCCGCCTTGGCCACCTGCCCCGTCCCCCATCCAGCCCAGCCTTCCCCCTGCATGCTGCACTCACCGATCGCCCGAGTCAAACAGCAGCGGGGCTGCCTGAGGATGTCCCTGGGGACAGCTCCCATTGTGACCTGTCCCCTGTGCTGTCACAGCCACCAGCGCAGCGTCGCCCAGCCGGCAGGCCCCAGCCTTCGTCCCCACCGCCCGGCTCAGCAGGTCCTGGCCATCGCACCAAGTACAAACCCGCCCGGCAGGAGTGAGCTCCCAGGGCCTCGCTTGACAAAGCGGGCAGACGCCCCCCAAAACCGTAAATGAAATGAAAATGGGGACTGTAGGTGGATGTCCCTGACTTACGTAGAGAGGTGCAAAGTTTTCTGGGCCAGGTGGTCTGACTCCGAGTTGTCTTGAAAAGAAGAGCTACGAGCCCTTGGGCAGAGGCAAAACTCCTCCTCCCTCTTCTCCTCTTGGGTTCCTTCTGCCGGGGCAGGACTTAGCCCTGCAGGGTTTCCTGGCGGGCAGGCCGCCCAAAGGAATTCAAAGTGTGCTCGTGTGAGAGAAGGTGACGTGGCCCGTGGATGGTTTACTCCTGCTCGGCCACCCTGTGAGATGGGTCGGCTCCCTCGGTGCTGGCCTTTGTGCTTGTAGACATGACGGTGCCGTTGGTGCCTTCGTGGCACTGATGGGGGGGGGGGGTGATGGTGTCTATCCCTGTGGCGGGATGGGGCCTCTCCGCGGCAGGGTCTCTGCTCTTGCTGTGCTGGTGAGAGAGCAGTGTTCCCAAAAAGGCTCCGTTTCCGAATGGTGATGAGGGGGTGCGGGAGGGGAAGTGCCTGGTGCTGCAGGACACTCCTGCCTCCTGCGCCTGGCCTAACTGTGCCCCCAGCTCTCAAGCTGCTGCTCTGCACGGGCTCGTGCCCAAGCCTCCCACCGGTGCAGCAAGCAGAGCGTCCATCCAGAGCCCCGCTCCAGACTCGTGGTGCTTGTTCCCGGTGCAGAGGGCTCACCGCTTGGAGACCGTGATGTCCACCTCCCCAGGGGTCGCCCCGGGGCAATGCTGTCGGGCTCCCAGGGGTTGGTTTGCCCCAGGTTCACCCGGTGCAGCCCCCCTGCTGGAGCACAGCCAGCTGGAGCAGGCTGCCCAGGAGCGTGTCCGGATGACTTTCGAAGGCTGGAGGCTCCACAACCTCCCTGGGCAGCCTGTGTGAGTGTCGGAGCACCCTCAGAGTCTGGACGTGCTTTCTTGTGTTCAGATGGAATTTCATGCTTTTTTCCTTGGTGCCCATTGGTTCTTGTCCTGCCAGTGGTCACTACTGGGAAGGCTCTGGCTCCCTTGCCCGCGCTCCCTCCCATCCGGCATACACGCACAGAGGCATCTTCCCCTTAAAATGGAAGCAGAGCAGAAAACTGGAAAAGAAAGGAAAACGGGGTCAGGGGAAGCATTCTCTTTTGGTACTACTTACTCACCTCAAAATGCCGCCCCGCTTCCACTGCGCCTGAGCAGGCAGCAACCTGCTACCTGCCCGCATTCCCCAACAACGCGTTGCACAGACACTCACAGACAGAGGGTTGCTTAAAAGAAGCTAATTTATTGTCATCTTTGTATCGCGTATAGGTCCCAGAGGGGATCAACTCTGTCCAACAGGGTGGGTGGTCCCATCCTGTTACAGGTGGTAGCAGGAGCCTCAGTTGCAACGGCATCTTCATCTGGACCGGGGGAGATTCCCCGAGCTCTGCTTATGCTGAGCTCCTCTTGAGCGGTGTCGTCTCCATGCCTAGTGTGCTCAGATCTGCGGCGCGGACTCCCCAGGCAGTCTCCGGGATGAGCAGATTCTCTGTCCCGGTGTCTGAAATTGCTCCCCGGGCCCCGCCAGTGTGAGAGGAAAGTAGGTCCTCAGGGTCACAGGCATGGGTGGAAAAGCCTGTGACCACCAGGATATGGGTGCGGAGCTGCATGAGGTGGAAATTGTCCTGCTGGGTGTGCCTCGCCGTGAGACTGGAAGGCGGCATCTCGACAACAGCGCAGCTCTCCGGCCATGGTGTGCTGCTGGTAAAGCTGGCCTCTGCCTACTCAAGGCTCAGGTAGGCGCCGGAGCTGCCTTGCTGCACTGCAAAAATCATCTCCGTGCAGATGCTCACCTTGGAGGTGCCTGTCAGCTGGAACCTGCAGGACCGGGAGGCGGGCAGCACCGTTAGCTGGCAGTGGTGCGACTGAGGCAAAAGCAGCCAGGCTGATCTCACCAACAGTCGGACCCAGCAGGCGATTTTCTCCACGTCTAAGTAGGAGCGTGTGCAGAGGGTGCGTAGGAGGTACGAGCTCCGATCCCTCAGCAGCTTGTCGTCGGGGTGGTGGAGAAAGCACAACGTATCCCCCAGCAGCTGCTCCCTCGAGCACATGCACTCCAGCACCACACGGGTGCTGGAGTGCCTTGCTGGCAGCTGCCCCGTGGTGTCCAGCTCCAGGCTGAAAGAGTGCCCGGGGGGTGGCCGCAGGAACACGAGCAGGCAGTAGGCGATGCTGTTCTCGTGGACGCTCCAGGCTTCATAGGTGCCGTCCATCCCAATGGCCGGGTGCATCTGCGGCATGAAAGTCCTCTTGCAAAGCACTCGGCAGACACCAAGGAGGTCACCCACCAGCTCCTTCAGCACCTTGCACGCGTCGGGCAGGCCCTGCATTGGCGATGGGCTGGACACAGCCAAAGACCTGACACCATTGCGTGCACGATTGAGGTCTTCCTCCTCCTCGTCGTCCTCCTCCTCGCTGCTGGAGCTGTCCTGCTCGCTGCAGCTGTCAGAGGCAAGCTTCGTTTTCCCGGCCAGCCAGCAGGCCTCGGCGAGCAGGACCAGGGCTGCTGCAGCGGTCCAAAACGGCCACTGCTGCAACACAGAAAGGAGCGTGGCTTCCTCCGCGCGCCTGCTCCGCTCAATCTCCTGCAGCAGCCGAGTCATCTCCTGATGCAGATACTCCTGACGCTGCTGCATCCGCTCAGCCGTGGCCACATCTGTCTGGCGATTGTGCTTCAGCCCGTGCTGGAGGGCCAGCGCAGCCAGGACGAGGGCGATTGCGGCAGCCATGGCCTGGAGGAGGTGGGAGAAAATGGGGCTGAGCAGGGCTGGGTGGGAGGGAGCACGGGGCTGGGGGAGCGGGGCAGGAGCCTCCTGGAGCTGGGGGTGGTAGGAGAGGGGGTGAGGGAGGCGGGAGGGAGCAAGGGCAGGGTTTGTGAGCACTGCATGGATGGGAGCACCCTCAGAGGCTGTCCCAGGAAAGCGTTTGGGCGTCGACAGGCTGGAAGGGGCCGCAGGCCCCGGCTGGAGACAGCATGGGGCCCACCCTGCCCAAGCGGCCCTGATGGCCAGCCCCTGGCTGGGCTGTGCCCCGTGAAAGGGCAAGGGACACCCGAGTAGAGTCTCCCGAGGCCCCATCCCTGCCACCCAACAGCGTCCCACGGAGCCGCGGGCACCCGGCCCATCCCCAAAGCCTCTCTGGGCACCTGCCACCACTGGGAGCCCCGAGCACCTCTGCCCCCAGCCCCCAGGGCGGTACCGTGCCCTGCCCTGAGGGGCTCGGCTCTCGTTCTGGGTTAGAAACCCGCCTTGGCCACCTGCCCCGTCCCCCATCCAGCCCAGCCTTCCCCCTGCATGCTGCACTCACCGATCGCCCGAGTCAAACAGCAGCGGGGCTGCCTGAGGATGTCCCTGGGGACAGCTCCCATTGTGACCTGTCCCCTGTGCTGTCACAGCCACCAGCGCAGCGTCGCCCAGCCGGCAGGCCCCAGCCTTCGTCCCCACCGCCCGGCTCAGCAGGTCCTGGCCATCGCACCAAGTACAAACCCGCCCGGCAGGAGTGAGCTCCCAGGGCCTCGCTTGACAAAGCGGGCAGACGCCCCCCAAAACCGTAAATGAAATGAAAATGGGGACTGTAGGTGGATGTCCCTGACTTACGTAGAGAGGTGCAAAGTTTTCTGGGCCAGGTGGTCTGACTCCGAGTTGTCTTGAAAAGAAGAGCTACGAGCCCTTGGGCAGAGGCAAAACTCCTCCTCCCTCTTCTCCTCTTGGGTTCCTTCTGCCGGGGCAGGACTTAGCCCTGCAGGGTTTCCTGGCGGGCAGGCCGCCCAAAGGAATTCAAAGTGTGCTCGTGTGAGAGAAGGTGACGTGGCCCGTGGATGGTTTACTCCTGCTCGGCCACCCTGTGAGATGGGTCGGCTCCCTCGGTGCTGGCCTTTGTGCTTGTAGACATGACGGTGCCGTTGGTGCCTTCGTGGCACTGATGGGGGGGGGGGGGTGATGGTGTCTATCCCTGTGGCGGGATGGGGCCTCTCCGCGGCAGGGTCTCTGCTCTTGCTGTGCTGGTGAGAGAGCAGTGTTCCCAAAAAGGCTCCGTTTCCGAATGGTGATGAGGGGGTGCGGGAGGGGAAGTGCCTGGTGCTGCAGGACACTCCTGCCTCCTGCGCCTGGCCTAACTGTGCCCCCAGCTCTCAAGCTGCTGCTCTGCACGGGCTCGTGCCCAAGCCTCCCACCGGTGCAGCAAGCAGAGCGTCCATCCAGAGCCCCGCTCCAGACTCGTGGTGCTTGTTCCCGGTGCAGAGGGCTCACCGCTTGGAGACCGTGATGTCCACCTCCCCAGGGGTCGCCCCGGGGCAATGCTGTCGGGCTCCCAGGGGTTGGTTTGCCCCAGGTTCACCCGGTGCAGCCCCCCTGCTGGAGCACAGCCAGCTGGAGCAGGCTGCCCAGGAGCGTGTCCGGATGACTTTCGAAGGCTGGAGGCTCCACAACCTCCCTGGGCAGCCTGTGTGAGTGTCGGAGCACCCTCAGAGTCTGGACGTGCTTTCTTGTGTTCAGATGGAATTTCATGCTTTTTTCCTTGGTGCCCATTGGTTCTTGTCCTGCCAGTGGTCACTACTGGGAAGGCTCTGGCTCCCTTGCCCGCGCTCCCTCCCATCCGGCATACACGCACAGAGGCATCTTCCCCTTAAAATGGAAGCAGAGCAGAAAACTGGAAAAGAAAGGAAAACGGGGTCAGGGGAAGCATTCTCTTTTGGTACTACTTACTCACCTCAAAATGCCGCCCCGCTTCCACTGCGCCTGAGCAGGCAGCAACCTGCTACCTGCCCGCATTCCCCAACAACGCGTTGCACAGACACTCACAGACAGAGGGTTGCTTAAAAGAAGCTAATTTATTGTCATCTTTGTATCGCGTATAGGTCCCAGAGGGGATCAACTCTGTCCAACAGGGTGGGTGGTCCCATCCTGTTACAGGTGGTAGCAGGAGCCTCAGTTGCAACGGCATCTTCATCTGGACCGGGGGAGATTCCCCGAGCTCTGCTTATGCTGAGCTCCTCTTGAGCGGTGTCGTCTCCATGCCTAGTGTGCTCAGATCTGCGGCGCGGACTCCCCAGGCAGTCTCCGGGATGAGCAGATTCTCTGTCCCGGTGTCTGAAATTGCTCCCCGGGCCCCGCCAGTGTGAGAGGAAAGTAGGTCCTCAGGGTCACAGGCATGGGTGGAAAAGCCTGTGACCACCAGGATATGGGTGCGGAGCTGCATGAGGTGGAAATTGTCCTGCTGGGTGTGCCTCGCCGTGAGACTGGAAGGCGGCATCTCGACAACAGCGCAGCTCTCCGGCCATGGTGTGCTGCTGGTAAAGCTGGCCTCTGCCTACTCAAGGCTCAGGTAGGCGCCGGAGCTGCCTTGCTGCACTGCAAAAATCATCTCCGTGCAGATGCTCACCTTGGAGGTGCCTGTCAGCTGGAACCTGCAGGACCGGGAGGCGGGCAGCACCGTTAGCTGGCAGTGGTGCGACTGAGGCAAAAGCAGCCAGGCTGATCTCACCAACAGTCGGACCCAGCAGGCGATTTTCTCCACGTCTAAGTAGGAGCGTGTGCAGAGGGTGCGTAGGAGGTACGAGCTCCGATCCCTCAGCAGCTTGTCGTCGGGGTGGTGGAGAAAGCACAACGTATCCCCCAGCAGCTGCTCCCTCGAGCACATGCACTCCAGCACCACACGGGTGCTGGAGTGCCTTGCTGGCAGCTGCCCCGTGGTGTCCAGCTCCAGGCTGAAAGAGTGCCCGGGGGGTGGCCGCAGGAACACGAGCAGGCAGTAGGCGATGCTGTTCTCGTGGACGCTCCAGGCTTCATAGGTGCCGTCCATCCCAATGGCCGGGTGCATCTGCGGCATGAAAGTCCTCTTGCAAAGCACTCGGCAGACACCAAGGAGGTCACCCACCAGCTCCTTCAGCACCTTGCACGCGTCGGGCAGGCCCTGCATTGGCGATGGGCTGGACACAGCCAAAGACCTGACACCATTGCGTGCACGATTGAGGTCTTCCTCCTCCTCGTCGTCCTCCTCCTCGCTGCTGGAGCTGTCCTGCTCGCTGCAGCTGTCAGAGGCAAGCTTCGTTTTCCCGGCCAGCCAGCAGGCCTCGGCGAGCAGGACCAGGGCTGCTGCAGCGGTCCAAAACGGCCACTGCTGCAACACAGAAAGGAGCGTGGCTTCCTCCGCGCGCCTGCTCCGCTCAATCTCCTGCAGCAGCCGAGTCATCTCCTGATGCAGATACTCCTGACGCTGCTGCATCCGCTCAGCCGTGGCCACATCTGTCTGGCGATTGTGCTTCAGCCCGTGCTGGAGGGCCAGCGCAGCCAGGACGAGGGCGATTGCGGCAGCCATGGCCTGGAGGAGGTGGGAGAAAATGGGGCTGAGCAGGGCTGGGTGGGAGGGAGCACGGGGCTGGGGGAGCGGGGCAGGAGCCTCCTGGAGCTGGGGGTGGTAGGAGAGGGGGTGAGGGAGGCGGGAGGGAGCAAGGGCAGGGTTTGTGAGCACTGCATGGATGGGAGCACCCTCAGAGGCTGTCCCAGGAAAGCGTTTGGGCGTCGACAGGCTGGAAGGGGCCGCAGGCCCCGGCTGGAGACAGCATGGGGCCCACCCTGCCCAAGCGGCCCTGATGGCCAGCCCCTGGCTGGGCTGTGCCCCGTGAAAGGGCAAGGGACACCCGAGTAGAGTCTCCCGAGGCCCCATCCCTGCCACCCAACAGCGTCCCACGGAGCCGCGGGCACCCGGCCCATCCCCAAAGCCTCTCTGGGCACCTGCCACCACTGGGAGCCCCGAGCACCTCTGCCCCCAGCCCCCAGGGCGGTACCGTGCCCTGCCCTGAGGGGCTCGGCTCTCGTTCTGGGTTAGAAACCCGCCTTGGCCACCTGCCCCGTCCCCCATCCAGCCCAGCCTTCCCCCTGCATGCTGCACTCACCGATCGCCCGAGTCAAACAGCAGCGGGGCTGCCTGAGGATGTCCCTGGGGACAGCTCCCATTGTGACCTGTCCCCTGTGCTGTCACAGCCACCAGCGCAGCGTCGCCCAGCCGGCAGGCCCCAGCCTTCGTCCCCACCGCCCGGCTCAGCAGGTCCTGGCCATCGCACCAAGTACAAACCCGCCCGGCAGGAGTGAGCTCCCAGGGCCTCGCTTGACAAAGCGGGCAGACGCCCCCCAAAACCGTAAATGAAATGAAAATGGGGACTGTAGGTGGATGTCCCTGACTTACGTAGAGAGGTGCAAAGTTTTCTGGGCCAGGTGGTCTGACTCCGAGTTGTCTTGAAAAGAAGAGCTACGAGCCCTTGGGCAGAGGCAAAACTCCTCCTCCCTCTTCTCCTCTTGGGTTCCTTCTGCCGGGGCAGGACTTAGCCCTGCAGGGTTTCCTGGCGGGCAGGCCGCCCAAAGGAATTCAAAGTGTGCTCGTGTGAGAGAAGGTGACGTGGCCCGTGGATGGTTTACTCCTGCTCGGCCACCCTGTGAGATGGGTCGGCTCCCTCGGTGCTGGCCTTTGTGCTTGTAGACATGACGGTGCCGTTGGTGCCTTCGTGGCACTGATGGGGGGGGGGGGGTGATGGTGTCTATCCCTGTGGCGGGATGGGGCCTCTCCGCGGCAGGGTCTCTGCTCTTGCTGTGCTGGTGAGAGAGCAGTGTTCCCAAAAAGGCTCCGTTTCCGAATGGTGATGAGGGGGTGCGGGAGGGGAAGTGCCTGGTGCTGCAGGACACTCCTGCCTCCTGCGCCTGGCCTAACTGTGCCCCCAGCTCTCAAGCTGCTGCTCTGCACGGGCTCGTGCCCAAGCCTCCCACCGGTGCAGCAAGCAGAGCGTCCATCCAGAGCCCCGCTCCAGACTCGTGGTGCTTGTTCCCGGTGCAGAGGGCTCACCGCTTGGAGACCGTGATGTCCACCTCCCCAGGGGTCGCCCCGGGGCAATGCTGTCGGGCTCCCAGGGGTTGGTTTGCCCCAGGTTCACCCGGTGCAGCCCCCCTGCTGGAGCACAGCCAGCTGGAGCAGGCTGCCCAGGAGCGTGTCCGGATGACTTTCGAAGGCTGGAGGCTCCACAACCTCCCTGGGCAGCCTGTGTGAGTGTCGGAGCACCCTCAGAGTCTGGACGTGCTTTCTTGTGTTCAGATGGAATTTCATGCTTTTTTCCTTGGTGCCCATTGGTTCTTGTCCTGCCAGTGGTCACTACTGGGAAGGCTCTGGCTCCCTTGCCCGCGCTCCCTCCCATCCGGCATACACGCACAGAGGCATCTTCCCCTTAAAATGGAAGCAGAGCAGAAAACTGGAAAAGAAAGGAAAACGGGGTCAGGGGAAGCATTCTCTTTTGGTACTACTTACTCACCTCAAAATGCCGCCCCGCTTCCACTGCGCCTGAGCAGGCAGCAACCTGCTACCTGCCCGCATTCCCCAACAACGCGTTGCACAGACACTCACAGACAGAGGGTTGCTTAAAAGAAGCTAATTTATTGTCATCTTTGTATCGCGTATAGGTCCCAGAGGGGATCAACTCTGTCCAACAGGGTGGGTGGTCCCATCCTGTTACAGGTGGTAGCAGGAGCCTCAGTTGCAACGGCATCTTCATCTGGACCGGGGGAGATTCCCCGAGCTCTGCTTATGCTGAGCTCCTCTTGAGCGGCGTCGTCTCCATGCCTAGTGTGCTCAGATCTGCGGCGCGGACTCCCCAGGCAGTCTCCGGGATGAGCAGATTCTCTGTCCCGGTGTCTGAAATTGCTCCCCGGGCCCCGCCAGTGTGAGAGGAAAGTAGGTCCTCAGGGTCACAGGCATGGGTGGAAAAGCCTGTGACCACCAGGATATGGGTGCGGAGCTGCATGAGGTGGAAATTGTCCTGCTGGGTGTGCCTCGCCGTGAGACTGGAAGGCGGCATCTCGACAACAGCGCAGCTCTCCGGCCATGGTGTGCTGCTGGTAAAGCTGGCCTCTGCCTACTCAAGGCTCAGGTAGGCGCCGGAGCTGCCTTGCTGCACTGCAAAAATCATCTCCGTGCAGATGCTCACCTTGGAGGTGCCTGTCAGCTGGAACCTGCAGGACCGGGAGGCGGGCAGCACCGTTAGCTGGCAGTGGTGCGACTGAGGCAAAAGCAGCCAGGCTGATCTCACCAACAGTCGGACCCAGCAGGCGATTTTCTCCACGTCTAAGTAGGAGCGTGTGCAGAGGGTGCGTAGGAGGTACGAGCTCCGATCCCTCAGCAGCTTGTCGTCGGGGTGGTGGAGAAAGCACAACGTATCCCCCAGCAGCTGCTCCCTCGAGCACATGCACTCCAGCACCACACGGGTGCTGGAGTGCCTTGCTGGCAGCTGCCCCGTGGTGTCCAGCTCCAGGCTGAAAGAGTGCCCGGGGGGTGGCCGCAGGAACACGAGCAGGCAGTAGGCGATGCTGTTCTCGTGGACGCTCCAGGCTTCATAGGTGCCGTCCATCCCAATGGCCGGGTGCATCTGCGGCATGAAAGTCCTCTTGCAAAGCACTCGGCAGACACCAAGGAGGTCACCCACCAGCTCCTTCAGCACCTTGCACGCGTCGGGCAGGCCCTGCATTGGCGATGGGCTGGACACAGCCAAAGACCTGACACCATTGCGTGCACGATTGAGGTCTTCCTCCTCCTCGTCGTCCTCCTCCTCGCTGCTGGAGCTGTCCTGCTCGCTGCAGCTGTCAGAGGCAAGCTTCGTTTTCCCGGCCAGCCAGCAGGCCTCGGCGAGCAGGACCAGGGCTGCTGCAGCGGTCCAAAACGGCCACTGCTGCAACACAGAAAGGAGCGTGGCTTCCTCCGCGCGCCTGCTCCGCTCAATCTCCTGCAGCAGCCGAGTCATCTCCTGATGCAGATACTCCTGACGCTGCTGCATCCGCTCAGCCGTGGCCACATCTGTCTGGCGATTGTGCTTCAGCCCGTGCTGGAGGGCCAGCGCAGCCAGGACGAGGGCGATTGCGGCAGCCATGGCCTGGAGGAGGTGGGAGAAAATGGGGCTGAGCAGGGCTGGGTGGGAGGGAGCACGGGGCTGGGGGAGCGGGGCAGGAGCCTCCTGGAGCTGGGGGTGGTAGGAGAGGGGGTGAGGGAGGCGGGAGGGAGCAAGGGCAGGGTTTGTGAGCACTGCATGGATGGGAGCACCCTCAGAGGCTGTCCCAGGAAAGCGTTTGGGCGTCGACAGGCTGGAAGGGGCCGCAGGCCCCGGCTGGAGACAGCATGGGGCCCACCCTGCCCAAGCGGCCCTGATGGCCAGCCCCTGGCTGGGCTGTGCCCCGTGAAAGGGCAAGGGACACCCGAGTAGAGTCTCCCGAGGCCCCATCCCTGCCACCCAACAGCGTCCCACGGAGCCGCGGGCACCCGGCCCATCCCCAAAGCCTCTCTGGGCACCTGCCACCACTGGGAGCCCCGAGCACCTCTGCCCCCAGCCCCCAGGGCGGTACCGTGCCCTGCCCTGAGGGGCTCGGCTCTCGTTCTGGGTTAGAAACCCGCCTTGGCCACCTGCCCCGTCCCCCATCCAGCCCAGCCTTCCCCCTGCATGCTGCACTCACCGATCGCCCGAGTCAAACAGCAGCGGGGCTGCCTGAGGATGTCCCTGGGGACAGCTCCCATTGTGACCTGTCCCCTGTGCTGTCACAGCCACCAGCGCAGCGTCGCCCAGCCGGCAGGCCCCAGCCTTCGTCCCCACCGCCCGGCTCAGCAGGTCCTGGCCATCGCACCAAGTACAAACCCGCCCGGCAGGAGTGAGCTCCCAGGGCCTCGCTTGACAAAGCGGGCAGACGCCCCCCAAAACCGTAAATGAAATGAAAATGGGGACTGTAGGTGGATGTCCCTGACTTACGTAGAGAGGTGCAAAGTTTTCTGGGCCAGGTGGTCTGACTCCGAGTTGTCTTGAAAAGAAGAGCTACGAGCCCTTGGGCAGAGGCAAAACTCCTCCTCCCTCTTCTCCTCTTGGGTTCCTTCTGCCGGGGCAGGACTTAGCCCTGCAGGGTTTCCTGGCGGGCAGGCCGCCCAAAGGAATTCAAAGTGTGCTCGTGTGAGAGAAGGTGACGTGGCCCGTGGATGGTTTACTCCTGCTCGGCCACCCTGTGAGATGGGTCGGCTCCCTCGGTGCTGGCCTTTGTGCTTGTAGACATGACGGTGCCGTTGGTGCCTTCGTGGCACTGATGGGGGGGGGGGGTGATGGTGTCTATCCCTGTGGCGGGATGGGGCCTCTCCGCGGCAGGGTCTCTGCTCTTGCTGTGCTGGTGAGAGAGCAGTGTTCCCAAAAAGGCTCCGTTTCCGAATGGTGATGAGGGGGTGCGGGAGGGGAAGTGCCTGGTGCTGCAGGACACTCCTGCCTCCTGCGCCTGGCCTAACTGTGCCCCCAGCTCTCAAGCTGCTGCTCTGCACGGGCTCGTGCCCAAGCCTCCCACCGGTGCAGCAAGCAGAGCGTCCATCCAGAGCCCCGCTCCAGACTCGTGGTGCTTGTTCCCGGTGCAGAGGGCTCACCGCTTGGAGACCGTGATGTCCACCTCCCCAGGGGTCGCCCCGGGGCAATGCTGTCGGGCTCCCAGGGGTTGGTTTGCCCCAGGTTCACCCGGTGCAGCCCCCCTGCTGGAGCACAGCCAGCTGGAGCAGGCTGCCCAGGAGCGTGTCCGGATGACTTTCGAAGGCTGGAGGCTCCACAACCTCCCTGGGCAGCCTGTGTGAGTGTCGGAGCACCCTCAGAGTCTGGACGTGCTTTCTTGTGTTCAGATGGAATTTCATGCTTTTTTCCTTGGTGCCCATTGGTTCTTGTCCTGCCAGTGGTCACTACTGGGAAGGCTCTGGCTCCCTTGCCCGCGCTCCCTCCCATCCGGCATACACGCACAGAGGCATCTTCCCCTTAAAATGGAAGCAGAGCAGAAAACTGGAAAAGAAAGGAAAACGGGGTCAGGGGAAGCATTCTCTTTTGGTACTACTTACTCACCTCAAAATGCCGCCCCGCTTCCACTGCGCCTGAGCAGGCAGCAACCTGCTACCTGCCCGCATTCCCCAACAACGCGTTGCACAGACACTCACAGACAGAGGGTTGCTTAAAAGAAGCTAATTTATTGTCATCTTTGTATCGCGTATAGGTCCCAGAGGGGATCAACTCTGTCCAACAGGGTGGGTGGTCCCATCCTGTTACAGGTGGTAGCAGGAGCCTCAGTTGCAACGGCATCTTCATCTGGACCGGGGGAGATTCCCCGAGCTCTGCTTATGCTGAGCTCCTCTTGAGCGGTGTCGTCTCCATGCCTAGTGTGCTCAGATCTGCGGCGCGGACTCCCCAGGCAGTCTCCGGGATGAGCAGATTCTCTGTCCCGGTGTCTGAAATTGCTCCCCGGGCCCCGCCAGTGTGAGAGGAAAGTAGGTCCTCAGGGTCACAGGCATGGGTGGAAAAGCCTGTGACCACCAGGATATGGGTGCGGAGCTGCATGAGGTGGAAATTGTCCTGCTGGGTGTGCCTCGCCGTGAGACTGGAAGGCGGCATCTCGACAACAGCGCAGCTCTCCGGCCATGGTGTGCTGCTGGTAAAGCTGGCCTCTGCCTACTCAAGGCTCAGGTAGGCGCCGGAGCTGCCTTGCTGCACTGCAAAAATCATCTCCGTGCAGATGCTCACCTTGGAGGTGCCTGTCAGCTGGAACCTGCAGGACCGGGAGGCGGGCAGCACCGTTAGCTGGCAGTGGTGCGACTGAGGCAAAAGCAGCCAGGCTGATCTCACCAACAGTCGGACCCAGCAGGCGATTTTCTCCACGTCTAAGTAGGAGCGTGTGCAGAGGGTGCGTAGGAGGTACGAGCTCCGATCCCTCAGCAGCTTGTCGTCGGGGTGGTGGAGAAAGCACAACGTATCCCCCAGCAGCTGCTCCCTCGAGCACATGCACTCCAGCACCACACGGGTGCTGGAGTGCCTTGCTGGCAGCTGCCCCGTGGTGTCCAGCTCCAGGCTGAAAGAGTGCCCGGGGGGTGGCCGCAGGAACACGAGCAGGCAGTAGGCGATGCTGTTCTCGTGGACGCTCCAGGCTTCATAGGTGCCGTCCATCCCAATGGCCGGGTGCATCTGCGGCATGAAAGTCCTCTTGCAAAGCACTCGGCAGACACCAAGGAGGTCACCCACCAGCTCCTTCAGCACCTTGCACGCGTCGGGCAGGCCCTGCATTGGCGATGGGCTGGACACAGCCAAAGACCTGACACCATTGCGTGCACGATTGAGGTCTTCCTCCTCCTCGTCGTCCTCCTCCTCGCTGCTGGAGCTGTCCTGCTCGCTGCAGCTGTCAGAGGCAAGCTTCGTTTTCCCGGCCAGCCAGCAGGCCTCGGCGAGCAGGACCAGGGCTGCTGCAGCGGTCCAAAACGGCCACTGCTGCAACACAGAAAGGAGCGTGGCTTCCTCCGCGCGCCTGCTCCGCTCAATCTCCTGCAGCAGCCGAGTCATCTCCTGATGCAGATACTCCTGACGCTGCTGCATCCGCTCAGCCGTGGCCACATCTGTCTGGCGATTGTGCTTCAGCCCGTGCTGGAGGGCCAGCGCAGCCAGGACGAGGGCGATTGCGGCAGCCATGGCCTGGAGGAGGTGGGAGAAAATGGGGCTGAGCAGGGCTGGGTGGGAGGGAGCACGGGGCTGGGGGAGCGGGGCAGGAGCCTCCTGGAGCTGGGGGTGGTAGGAGAGGGGGTGAGGGAGGCGGGAGGGAGCAAGGGCAGGGTTTGTGAGCACTGCATGGATGGGAGCACCCTCAGAGGCTGTCCCAGGAAAGCGTTTGGGCGTCGACAGGCTGGAAGGGGCCGCAGGCCCCGGCTGGAGACAGCATGGGGCCCACCCTGCCCAAGCGGCCCTGATGGCCAGCCCCTGGCTGGGCTGTGCCCCGTGAAAGGGCAAGGGACACCCGAGTAGAGTCTCCCGAGGCCCCATCCCTGCCACCCAACAGCGTCCCACGGAGCCGCGGGCACCCGGCCCATCCCCAAAGCCTCTCTGGGCACCTGCCACCACTGGGAGCCCCGAGCACCTCTGCCCCCAGCCCCCAGGGCGGTACCGTGCCCTGCCCTGAGGGGCTCGGCTCTCGTTCTGGGTTAGAAACCCGCCTTGGCCACCTGCCCCGTCCCCCATCCAGCCCAGCCTTCCCCCTGCATGCTGCACTCACCGATCGCCCGAGTCAAACAGCAGCGGGGCTGCCTGAGGATGTCCCTGGGGACAGCTCCCATTGTGACCTGTCCCCTGTGCTGTCACAGCCACCAGCGCAGCGTCGCCCAGCCGGCAGGCCCCAGCCTTCGTCCCCACCGCCCGGCTCAGCAGGTCCTGGCCATCGCACCAAGTACAAACCCGCCCGGCAGGAGTGAGCTCCCAGGGCCTCGCTTGACAAAGCGGGCAGACGCCCCCCAAAACCGTAAATGAAATGAAAATGGGGACTGTAGGTGGATGTCCCTGACTTACGTAGAGAGGTGCAAAGTTTTCTGGGCCAGGTGGTCTGACTCCGAGTTGTCTTGAAAAGAAGAGCTACGAGCCCTTGGGCAGAGGCAAAACTCCTCCTCCCTCTTCTCCTCTTGGGTTCCTTCTGCCGGGGCAGGACTTAGCCCTGCAGGGTTCCTGGCGGGCAGGCCGCCCAAAGGAATTC